>NC_071393.1:84541436-87041436 GCF_022682495.2 Desmodus rotundus
CTTGGGTAACTTAATGATGATGTGCCTTGGTGTGTTCCTCTTTGGGTCCAACTTCTTTGGGACTCACTGGGCTTCCTGGGCTTCCTGGGCTTCCTGGAAGTTGATTTCCTTCACCAGATTGGGGAAATTTTCCTTCATTATTTGTTCAAATAAGTTTTCAATTTCTTGCTGTTGTTCTTCTTCTGGCACCCCTATAATTCGGATATTGGAACGTTTCGGGTTGTCCCAGAGATTCCTCAGCCTCTCCTCATTTTTTTGAATTCTTGTTTCTTCATTCTGATCCGGTTGGATGTTTATTTCTTCCTTTTGTTCCAAATTGTTGCTTTGAATCCTGGTTTCCTTCCTGTCACTGTTGGTTCCCTGAATACTTTGCTTTATTTCATTTTGGGTATCTTTCATTTTTCGACCAAGCTCAATCGGTTCTGTGAACATTTTGATTACCAGGGCTCTAAAATCTCTATCAGATAGGTTGGCAATCTCCTCATTGCCTTGTTCTAAAGTTTTGCTCTATTTTTTTGTTTAGGCCATATTTCTTGTCTTGCCCCACAGACAGCTGATATATTATAAGGGGGTGGGGCCTTAGGTATTCACCTGGGTGGGGCAACCGTCTTTGCTGAGCTGCATTGCTGCCTATGGGGGAGGGGCCAGAGACGGAACTATGTTGCTTGCCTGCTTGTCTGTAGCGCACTTTTCAACGAACTCTTGTGTGAGGCTGGGAGTATCTCCCACTGGGGCAACCCCAGCCGCAGCCCACAGTCAGCTCTGCATCTCAGTTTTCCCCTTAAGTCAGCCCCTCCTGCTCAGCCCACCGAGCTCAGCAGCCAGCCTTGCCCCTTTGTTGCCTTGCTGCAGTTTTTCTGAGTCAGCCAGTGCGGTCCACTGCCTTACCAGTCTGGTTGTTCTGGTTGATTTTTTCTTTAATTCCTTGGTTGTCAGAGTTCCATGCAGTTTGATTTGCTGGAGCTTTTGGTTGTTTATTGATTTTAGATTGGCTGTTATTCTCCTTTTGGTTGTGTGAGGAAGTGAAGGGTTTCTACCTATGCCTCCATCTTGGCTGGTACTCTATTATGTGTTTTTATAGTTCTTTTGATTCATTAAAGTTGCCTTGTGATAACTGCCAAGTGAAACAAAGTGAAAAGTGTTGGAAATTTAGAAACTAAGGTTTCCTATGAAAAGTCTGATATATAATACTATTAACCTCTCTTAGTTGTTTGACTACCTGATAAATTGGACTTTTTTTGTTGTTGTGGGACAGTGCTTTGAGTATATTTTACTTTATGGACATAGAATTTTCTTAATGTAATAACAATTTTATCTCTTTCACAAGACTTAACCATGATCCCTTCTACAACCTTACACTTTGTTTATTTCATGTATAGCTTTTATTAGTCTGTCTTCTCTTGTACATATTCCATCATTTGGTACCAAATTTTAGCCATTCTATTTTTAAATGTTAGTTGGATATTCCTCACTCTCTCCCTTCCTATTGCCATTCTTCTAATTCAAGCCTCTAGTTGTTTAGCTTGGACTATTTCATTAATGTCCCCTGTGTTTCATTTATTCATTTATTATTCATTTTTTTTCACTCCATGATTATTGATCATGTACTATGAACCCAATATTGGATGTACCATGATTACTAAAATATGGTTTCTCTTCTGAAGAACCTTATGGTTAATAGGAGAAAAAGAAACACAAAACCAAAAAAGTATGGCATAATGTGAAAAGGACTTAAATAGAAGAATGTAGAGGGTAATATGGAAACCCAGAGGTAGAAATGAGAATTCTAGGTAGTAAGTCAGGGAATGGCTTCAGAGAGGAGGTAATGTTTGAGTGGGATCTGTGAGGAAGGAGAATCTTTTCACTGTATGGACAAAAATTGCAATTCAGGGAGAAAAAATAGCTTGAGTAAATTCAGGGAGATGTAAATACCCTCCTTTGTATTTCCCATCTGTGATATATGGCATACGGCCACTCAAGTTATTCTTTATAAAGATAAATTAGATGTGTGATCTGCTGTTAAAACTTTTAATGGCTGCCCAGTTTCTTTGGAGCAGAGGACGAAATTCATTGTCTTAAAGTACTCTTCCCAGTTTTCTTTTTTACGATTGTGCTTTGTGTTTAGACTACACTGATTTGTTCAAGTAGAAACTGTATTTCTTTCTTCTGTATAGTTGCCTGGTCAGAGTTGCTCAAAAGAACTCGAATGAACTTGGGGAGGTGGGCAAGAAGCAGCAGTTGTTACTTCTGGAAATTTGTTATGGTCAGACGCAGAGGCTGAGAGGTCCTTGCTTTCCTCCATTCTGTGTTTAGGTCATCTTCCCAAAGCCCCGTGATTGACCAGCATCTGGTTCACTCAACTGACCTGGATACTCAAGGCCCCAGTGATGCTCCCTGAACCTTAAGGGGAGCTTGAACTGTCAAAGACTTTGTCACATGACTGTTTCGTTTGCAGCATTGTCATTGTCAGAGAACAATATTCACAGTCCACCTTTGTTCTTTCACAGCGCCAGGCAGAAAAAACAAACAAAACAAAAAACAAAAATGAAAAAAAAAAACCAAATCCCTACAATGTTTTGGAAAATTTGATATATTAAACAGATGGTTTATCATATCTGTCCTGATAAGCACAAAAACAACTCTAGTGCTATTTGCACAGCTAGGTTTATTTAGTTTGTAGGTAATTTAAAGGTTCTCTAAACCAGTAGTCTTCCAAATATGGTCCCAAGAGCATCAGCATCACACGGAAACTTGTTAGAAATGCAAAATCCAGGGCTCCATCCCAGACCTACTGAATCAAACAACTCTGGGGGTGGGACCAGCATTGCATGTCTGAACAAACTCTCCAGGGGATCTGGATGCAAGATCAAGTTGCGAGTCTCTGCTCTTAACTGTTGATATGTAGGGTTTTTTTTAAGTTTGGTAGCTGGGATTCTAATTCTTGTTTATTTATTTTTTTAGATTTTATTTATTCTTAGAGACAGGAGAAGGAAGGGAGAAAGAGAGGGAGGGAAACGTCAATGTCTGAGAGAAACATTGATCAGTTGCCTCTTGACCCTACCCAGGACTGGGCCGATAACCCAGGCATGTGTCCCAATGGGAAATCAAACCAGTGACATTTCACTTTGCAGGACAATGCCCAATCAACTGAGCTACACTAGTCAGGGTGTTTTTTGATTTAAAGGATTTAATTTATTTATTTATTCTTAGAAAGAGCAGAAGGGAGGGAGAAGATGAGGGAGAGATGGGGTCCTAATTCTTTCTGCTTGCTTCTCTCAGTTTTTTCCCTGAGTCCACCAGAGTCAGGAGAGTCACTTCTTTGGTTCCCCAGACCTTGGTGCCATTTGAATCTCTACTTCTGGGGCCTCGGTGGGCTGTCTGATATTAGGATGTGCTGGCAACACTGTCACCTCATCAGAACTCAGCAATTAAACCAAAGTTTCCCATCTGGTTTGGTTAAGCAGTACTGCTAACCCTCTGGGCTGGTCTAGATAACTATACACTTACTGGAAAGAAAGCAAACTATTGCATTGTGTCCCCCCACCAGCATCATAGGTGAGAGGAAAGAGTCAATCCCCTCAAAAATATTTAGAACAGCAGCCTGGTAATTTTAAGGTTTCATTCTTTTATTTTTTTGTCAACTACTTTATTTTTTAGTTTTATTTTTTTATTGTTGTTCAAGTACGTTTTCCGCCTTTTCCTCCCACCCCTCCCCGCCACCCCAGCCCTGTCCATCTCCCTCCCCCAGTTCCACCCCTCCTTGTTGTCCATGTGTCCTTTATAATTGTTCTGGAAAACCCTTCACCCTTTTCCCTCATTATCCCTTCCCCTCTCCTTTATGATCAATGTCAGCCTGTTCTCAATTTCAATGTCTTTGACTATACTTTGCTTGCTTGTTCATTTTGATGATTAGGTTCCTGTTAATATGAAATCATATGGTATTTGTCTTTCATCGCCTGGCTTATTTCACTGAGCATAATGCTCTCCAGTTCCATCCATGCTGTCACAAGGGGTAGGAGCTCCTTATTTCTTTCTGCTGCGTAGAATTCCATTGTGTAGATGTACCATAGTTTTTTTTATTCATTCATTTACTGATGAGCACTTGGGTTGCTTCCAGCACTTGGCTATTGTAAATTGTGCTGCTATGAACATTGGGGTGCATAGATTCTTTTGAACTGGTGTTTTAGGGTTCTTAAGATATAATCCTAGCAGTGGAATCACTGGGTCAAAAGGCAGTTCCATCTTTAGTTTTCTGAGGAAATTCCATACTGTTTTTCACAGTGGCCGCACCAGTCTGCATTCCCACCAACAGTGCACTAGGGTTCCCTTTTCTCCACAACCTCTCCAACATTTGTTGTTTGTTGCTTTGTTTATGATGGCCATTCTGATCAGTGTGAAGTGGTATCTCATTGTGGTTTTAATTTGCATCTCTCTGATGGCTGTTGATACTGAGCATCCTTTCATATGTCTCTGGACCCTCTGTGTGTCCTCCTTGGAGAAGTGTCTGTTCAAGTCCTTTGCCCATTTTTTAATTGGGTTGCTTATCTTCTTCTAGTGGAGTCGTGTGAGTTCTTTATATATTTCAGAGATCACACTCTTGTGTGAGGTATCATTAGCAAATATGTTTTCCCATATGGTTGGTTCTCTTTGTAATTTGGTGCTGTTTTCTTTAGCCTTGCAGAAGCTTTTTATTTTGATGAGATCCCATTTGTTTATTCTTTCCTTTATGTCCCTTGCTCTAGGGGACATATCAGTGAAAATATTGCTGTGTGGAATATCTGAGATTTTCCTGCCTATGTTCTCCTCTAGAACTTTAATGGTGTCACGACTTACAGTATTTTTTGTACTATAAGATGCACTAGACCATAAGATGCACCTAGGTTTTAGAGGAGGAAAATAGGAAAACAACCCCTGTTCCACCCCCGCTTCCCCCACAAGCCAGGTAAGCTACATTCGGACTATAAGACGCACCCCCATTCTCCTCCCAAATTTTGGGGGGAAGGGAGTGCATCTTATAGTCTGAAAAATACAGTATATTTAAATCTTTTATCCACATTGAATTTATTTTTGTGTATGGTGTAAGTTGGTCGAGTTTCATTTTTTTTCATGTAGCTGTCCAGTTCTCCCAATACCATTTGTTGAAGAGGCTATCTTTGCTCCATTTTATGCTGCTGCCCCCTTTGTCAAATATTAATTGACTGTAGAGACTTGGGTTTATTTCTGGGCTCTTTATTCTGTTCCATTGGTCCATGTGCCTGTTCTTATGCCAGTATCAGGCTGTTTTGATGACAGTGGCCTTGTACTACAGTTTGATATCAGGTATTGTGATCCCTCCTGCTTTGTTCTTCTTTCTCAAAATTGCTGCAGCTCTTTGGGATCATTTATGTTTCCATATAATTTTTGAAGTGTTTGTGCTATATCTGCGAAGTATGCCATTGGTACTTTAATAGGTATTGCATTGAATCTATAAATTGTTTTGGGTAGTATGGACATTTTGATGATGTTAATTCTAATCCATGAACATGGTATATGTTTCCATTTGTGTCTTCCTTAATTTCTTTCTTCAGTGTTGTGTAGTTTTCTGAGTACAGGTGTTTTACCTCCTTGGTTAGGTTTATTCCTAGGTACTTTATTTTTCTTGTTGCTATATCAAATGGGATTTTTTCCCCCTGATTTCTGCTTCTGATGTTTCATTGTTGGTGTACAAAAATGCCTTTGATTTCTGGATATTGACTTTGTATCCCGCTGTTTTGCCAAATTCATTCATTAGGTCAAGCAGTTTTTTGGTGGAGTCTATAGGGTTTTCTATGTACACTATCATGTCATCTGCAAACAATGACAGTTTTGTTTCCTCTTTTCCAATTTGGATGCCTTTTATTTCTTTTTCTTGCTATGGCTAGGACTTCCAATACTATGTTGAATAGGAATGGTGAAAGTGGAAAACCTGTCTTGTTCCTGATCTTAGTGAGAAAGTTTTTAGTTTTTGTCCATTGTGTATGATGTTGACAGTAGTCTCTCATATGTGGCCTTAATTATGTTGAGGAATGCTCCCTCTATTCCCACTTTGTTGAGTGTTTTTATCAGAAATGGGTGCTGTATCTTATCAAATGCTTTTTCCTCATCTATTCATTTGATCATGTGATTTTTATCTTTGCTTTTATTTATGTGATGTATTACGTTTATTGATTTTGCAAATATTATACCATCCTTGCATCCCTGGGATGAATCCCACTTGGTCATGGTGGATGATCTTTTTAATGTATTGCTGGATGCGGTTTGCCAATATTTTGTTGAGGATTTTAGCGTCTGTGTTCATCAGCGATATTGGTCTGAAGTTTTCTTTCTTTGTTGTGTCTTTATCGGGTTTTGGGATTAGGATGATGCTGGCTTCATAAAAAGAGTTTGGGAGTCTTCCATCAGTTTGGATTTTTTTGAATAGTCTGTGGAGGATAGGGGTTAGCTCTTCCTTAAATGCTTTGTAGAATTCTCCTGTGAAACCATCTGGTCCAGGGCTTTTGTGTGTCAGAGTTTTTTGATGACTGCTTCAATTTCCTCTGCTGTTATTGGTCTGTTCAGGTTTTCTGCTTCTTCTTTATTTAGTTTTGGAAGATTACATTTTTCTAGAAATGTGTCCATTTCACCTAGGTTTTCACATTTCTTGGCATATAGTTCTTTGTAGTAATTTCTTACAATCCTTTGTATTTCTGTGGTGTCAGTTGTAATCTCTCTTCTTTCATTTCTGATTGTGTTTTTTTGGGTCCTCTCTCTTTTTTTCTTGATGAGGCTGCTTAAAGGCTTGTCATTTTGTTAATCTTTTCAAAGGACCAGCTCCTGGATTCATTGATCCTTACAATTGTGCTTTTAGTCTCTATGTCATTTAATTCTGCTCTGATCTTGGTTATTTCCTTCTTCTACTTGCTCTGGGCTGTCTTTGTTGTTGTTCCTTGAGTTCTTGTAGGTGTAGGGTTAGGTTGTTTATTTGAAATATTTCTATTTCTTTTTAGATAGGCCTGTATAGCTATGAACTTCCCTCTCAGGACTGCCTTTGCTGTGTCCCATAAGTTTTGGGTTGTTGTGAGTTCATTTTCATTTGTTTCCAGGAACGTTTTGATTTCCACCTTGATCTCCTTCTTGACCCATTCATTGTTTAATAGCATGCTATTCAATCTCCATGAGTTTCAGTGTTTTTGAGTTTTTCCTTGAGTTTGGTTTCTAGTTACAGTCCCTTGTGGTCAGAGAAAATGCTTGTTATGATTTCAATTTTCTTGAATTTGTTTAGGCTTGTTTTGTGACATATCATGTGGCCTATCTTTGAAAATATTCCATGTGCACTTGAAAAGAATGTGTATTTTGCTTCTTTGGGATGAAAGGCTATATATATATATCAGTTAAGTTCATTTGATGGAGGACATTGTTCAATGCCACCATATCTTTGTTGATATTTTGTTTGGAAGATCTGTCCATTTTTGACAGTGGGGTGTTGAAATCCCCTACTATAATTGTGTTGCTGTCAGTATTTTCGTGAAGTCCTCCAAGATTTTCTTTATGTATTTGGGTGCTCCTATGTTGGATGCATATATATTAACAATGTTTATGTCTTCTTGGTGGATTCTTTCCTTGAGTATTATGAAGTGACCTTCTGGGTCTCTTTTTAGGCTCTCTTTTTGAAGTCTATTTTGTTTGATATGATTATTGCTATCCTGGCTTTTTTCCCCCCTGTCTGTTTGCTTGGAATATTTGATTCCAGCCCTTCACTTTCATCTGTGTAGGTCTTGTGTCCTGAGGTGAGTATCTTGTAGGCAGCATATGTCATGCTTTCTGATCTATTCGGCTACTCTTTTTATTGTAGCATTTAATCCATTTACGTTTAAGGTTATTATTGATAGGTACTTATTCATTGCCATTTTTTTTGTACCCGTGTTCCTCTCTCTCTCACTCCCTTCCTTTTCTTAAAGCAGTCTCTTTAGCATCTCTTGCAGAGCTGGCTTGGTGGAGGTGTATTCTTTTAGAGTTATTTTGTCTGGGAAGCTCCTTATTTGGCCTTCCATTTTTTAAAAAAAAATTTTATTGTTATTCAATTACAGTTGTATGCCTTTTCTCCCCATCCCTCCACCTCACCCCAGCTGAACCCACCACCCTCCCCCTTGATTTTGTCCATGTGTCCTTTATAGTAGTTCCTGTAATCCCCTCTCCTCACTGTCCCCTCCCCACTCCCCCCTGACTATTGTTAGATTGTTCTTAACTTCAATGTCTCTGGTTATATTTTGTTTCCTTTTTTCTTCTGTTGATTATGTTCCAGTTAAAGGTGAGATCATATGGTATTTGTCCCTCACCGTCTGGCTTATTTCACTTAGCATAATGCTCTCCAGTTCCATCCATGCTGTTGCAAAGGGTATAAGCTCCTTCTTTCTCTCTGCTGCATAGACTTCCATTGTGTAAATATACCATAGTTTTTGGATCCACTCATTTGCTGATGGGCACTTAGGTTGCTTCCAGTACTTGGCTATTGTAAATTGTGCTGCTATGAACATTGGGGTGCATAGGTGCTTTGGATTGATGTTTCAGGTTTCTTAGGGTATAATCCCAGCAGTGGAATGGCTGGATCAAAGGGCAGTTCCATTTTTAGTTTTCTGAGGAACTTCCATACTGTTTTCCACAGTGGCCTCACCAGTGTACATTCCCACCAACAGTGCACTAGGGTTCCCTTTTCTCTGCATCCTCTCCAACATTTGTTTGTGGATTTGTTTATGTTGGCCACTCTGACTGGTGTGAGATGGTACCTCATTGTGGTTTTAATTTGCATCTCTCTGATAGCTAGTGATGCTGAGCATCTTTTCATATGTCTCTGGGCCCTCTGTATGTCTTCCTTGGAGAAGTGTCTGTTCAAGTCCTTTGCCCATTTTTTAATTGGGTTGTTTGTCTTCCTGGAGTGGAGTTGTGTGAGTTCTTTATATATTTTGGAGATCAGGTCCTTGTCTGAGGTATCATTGGCAAATATGTTTTCCCATACTGCCCTTCCATTTTAATTGAGAGCCTTGCTGGGTAGAGTAATCTTGGTTGCAGGCCTCTGGGTTTCATTACTTGGATTATTTCTTACCATTCTCTTTTGGTTTGGAGTGTTTCTGTTGAGAAATCAGCTGCTAGCCTTATCAGAGCTCCCTTGTATGTTACTTCCTGTTTCTCCCTTGCTGCCTCTAAGATTCTCTCTTTGTCTTGGAATTTTGCCATTTTAATTATGATGTGTCTTGAAGTGGGCCTCTTTGGGTTCCTCTTGATTGGGACTCTCTGTGTTTCCTGGATTTGTGTGACTTCTTCTCTCATCAAATTAGGGAAGTTTTCCATTATTACTTTTTCAAACCGATTTTCTATCCTTTGCTCTTCTTCTTCTCCTTCTGGTATCCCTATTATACAGATATTGTTATGTTTCATGTTGTCTTGCTATCACCTGTTTGTTCTTTTTGAGTCTCTTTGCTTTTTCTTGCTCTATCTGGGAGTTTTTTTCCACCTTGTCCTGCACCTTGCTGATTCAATCCTCTGCTTCATCCAGCCTTCTTGTAATTCCTTCTAATGTGTTTTTTATTTCTGAGATTTTATTGTTCATTTCTTCCTGGTTTTTGGTTATAGTTTCTATTTTCTTTTTCTTGCTGATGTAGTTGCCACTCAGTTTCTTGTAGTTGTCTGTGAGCTCCTTGAGCATCTTTATAACCATTAATTTGAATTCTATATCTGGTAGTTTGGTTACCTCCAGTTTGCTTAGGTCTTTTAGTGGGGAGTCTTCCATTCCTTTTGATTGCATGTTCTTTTTTTGTCTCCCCATTTTAATTGACTTTTTTTGTTTGTTTCTGTGCTTACTGATGTTTCACTTTGTTAGCTGTCTTTGTAGGGTGAACTTCTATGGTAGGAATTCTATGATGTTCAGTGGTGTGGTCTCTGATCTCCTTGACTGGATGCTCTAGGTTTGCCCTTTCTTCTGTTTGTGTAAGCTCTCTTGTTGTACTTGAGTTTGTATCGTTTGGTGGTTCCTTTATTGGTGGTTTTTCTCCTCCAGCAGGTATACTGATGTTCGCAGCTCCTACACAATAAAATGCCAGCTCAAGGTTATGGGTTCCATCCCTGTCTGGGGTGTACATCCCTGGTCCAGGTGCATATGATCTCTGGCCTGGGGCACATACAATCCTATGGGAGGCCATCAATTGATGCTTCTCTCTCATATCAATGTTTCTCTTCCTTCCTCTCTCTCAGATACTTTCTCTTCCTGTGGCAGTCATTCAGTATTCTCAGGTTGTAGGTAGAAGGAGAGTATTGAATATTCTGTGTCAAGGTAATTGACACTTTCCCCATATACATTTGTTTGGAGGAAAAAGAATAAAGAGTATAACTTTTAGCCTATCTTAGTAATGATCCTTTTAAGGAGAGATCTCTAGCCTTCTGCACTCTCCTCTGTGCCCCCAGGAGGCTGATTTCTGGGGATTGCATCAGCTAGACTTCCTTGCCTTCTAGCTTCTAGATGGGTTTGGCCAATGAATGGCACACTGAGGACCCCAAAGGATCTACGGTTTCATTCATGAAGAAAATTTCTATTGGTTTTCTCTATGAAAGTGGTGTGCTGAAGTCGACAACCAACCTAGAATTTTCAAAGACCCATTGTATCTAAAGAAGTATGGTGGTCTTCTATGCTATTTGTGAAATTTCAGGGCTCAGGAAAATGTCAGCTTGCATTGTGTTGTTGCGTTGTTAATATATTATCTCCTTGTTCAAAGGTTCTGAGGTAGGAGCAGGGAGGCTGAAAATACAGATTCATTGGCCCTAACCTACAAAGTTTACTGGAACCAAATATATTAAAGAAAAACGCTGTAGTGTGTTATTCCCCACCACCTCCTGCCCCCACTGGAGCTGCTCTCTATAAAATGTGGGTATCATTTAAAAAAGGCATCATTTCCAATGAATTCTGAAAGTGTTACACAGGGTATTGATTGATCAGTCTTGTCATCAGTATGACTGTGGCCAGTGTGGAGCTGTCCCTGTGATCCAATTTTCAGAGCTCACAGACCCCTTCACTCCCTGGCAAATAGCATCAGCAAGTGGCAGGACAGAGGGGGGAGAGGTATGCTTGTGTGTGCAGGAATAGTCTGGCGAAAGGTGGCAAGAATGACTAATTCTTTTATTATGGTCAGCTTGTCTAATCAGCACATGTTGAAGGCTGCACGTATTACACCGTAGGTGTGTTGAATGATTAGGAGTCTGCTTTATTTTCTTTAACAAGTATCATAAAGCCATGAATAAGTCAAAGGTAGGTTCTAATCAATGAGAAATACCAATACCAACATTAGTGAAATAATTTTAAGGTAACATTAGTGTCTAGATTTGTATTTGTTTTTGTGTGTAAGTTCATATTCCCTATACAGATACAGGAGAGAAGTGCTCACCCAACTGTATTTCCTTTGCAGTACAAACCATGGTTATACTTAACAGGTGATTTTTAGAATGACAACTATACAATGTACGCAGTGACTTCCAAGTGTGGCACTCGCTCTATAATTGCATGTATGAATGCATGCTTGGATGTATATGAATAGATACATCTACTTTGGCCCATGTCACAAAAAGTTTGGACATTGGCTGAATGGCCTTAGGCAAGATGGGGCTCCTGTTTTTCTATTAATATTTTTTGCATAGGTTTTACTTAGGGCAGAAAGATTGGGGCAGCAGAATAGTGGGTTGGTTTGAGTAGAAGTGGCTGAAGGCTCTCTGCCTCCTGTGAAAATAATTTCCTGGTGTGTGATCTCTGGACTACTGGATAAGAAAAATAAGCACCAAATTTTCAGCTGGGTGAATCAACTCCAGAGCTCCTCCCTGGAGCTTCCTCTTACCAACTCTGGGTTCTCTGGACCTCAAGAGATGGACTGAGGGTGGTGGAACCCTGCAGCTGGAGGAACTGGGCAAGAAGTACTCACAGGAATTACAGACAACCTCTTTTCTGAACTGTGGGTCCCAAGGGTCTTTGCTTCTCCTTAGCATTCCTATCTGGAACCTTTAGGGTACCTTGTAGTGTAGTAAATGTATTTCTTTCATAGGAGACTAGTGTGCTCTGATTTATCTACTCTAATTCTTACATACTCTTTTAACTTTGAGCCTGCTACATTCTGTGCCCATTTTCTCTTTGCTCTTGAGATATTTCCATATCACAAACATGCACAGAGGAGGCTCCGATAGCCATAATTTTGTGCTCTCTCCAGTCCAGCAGCCTATGCCCAATCATGAATTGGTACATCTTTACACAGCAAGATCTCACAGGGATGCTGGGAGGTTAAATGCTGCACAGCATCAAAAGTACCAGGTCTTGTATAGGATGCTAAGTGTGTAACATTTGGTTATTATTTCCAGTGGACTACAAAACCCTTAGAGACCAGGATGGTGCTATTCTTTTTTGTATTCTCTTTGCTTAGCACATTGTGGAGCTCGATGAATGTTAGTTCAATAAAGAAATCAGTTCAAGACCTGTCTCTGTAGTTATTACAAGTGACTTACCCTCTGGACTCTTTAGAGTAGCTCAGGGAAAATCACTGGTATTTGTTCTTGGCAAGGAGAATGGTCACGTAGACTTCTGGTGATTTTTGTGGACAGTGTGTTCATGTGGTGCTTAGATCTGATGACAGTGACTATCATATGAGAGAGAACCCAGGTAGAAAATTTTGTCTGATTGTTGACTTAATCTTGTTAAAGGTATGCTTACCTTCAACCTTTGTTCTCTTGCTGGGACACCTGGACTTACAGTTCACTTTTGTTTATTCTTGCCGCCTGGTTCCCAGATTAGGCAGGTCAATGGACTGGCTCAGCCTGGCCTCCTGCTACACCCCCCTAGAGGCCTGTGCCATTGGTTATCACTTCTCTCAGCAGGGGGTGGGCTCACCATCAGCCTGGATGTGTGCTGTAGAAATGGGGAAAATCATCCTGCAACAGGGGTGAGTGACATCTACATTGGTACCATTCTGGATGATGAAACTAAAGGGCTTCTTTATAAAATAGCCAGTCCAACCAGAAGATTTAAAAAATATATTATTCTGGAGGGAGAAGGGAAAACTGGAACTTAGTGATGTCACATATTTTGCCTATTTATCCAATGGTCCATCATTATTTTTTAGTTTTATGAATTAAAAGTGAATTTATCTGTTTGAATGAAAAAAAATTAAAGTGTGAAGAAACTCAGTGATTTCTGCTCCCCCTTAACCAATAGGTTAATGGTAGTGTGGGGTCTAGAATCCAGAACAATTGACCTAGACCTTTTTTTTCCCTACTGCACCACGCAATCTCAAGATAACTAGTCACTCCTGTCTTTGTTGTTGGTTTGCTGGCTGTCCATTGCTGAGAAGCTTTCTACCACTTATGGGAAAAATGTCTAGGTACTCTCTAAACCATTTTACCAAAGCAAGTAGCCCAGTTCCCTACCTCAGTTCCAAGGTGACTCCTCAGGAAATTAAAAGTGCAAACATTTTATTACATATTTGAAAACCACTGCAGATGGTTCCAAAGTTAATGTTCCATGTTTCCAAGTTTTTATGTTTATTTTTTTCCTAGGAACATTATATATGCAAGTTAAAAAACATTTTGGTAAGAGAAAAAATGATCAGAATCTCATAATTACTACCTAGTATTATTACTGGCCTTTAGAAACTTTCTTTCCAGTACATTTTTTCTGTGTTCATTTCTCTCCATCTAGTCATAATGCCATTGTTGATAAGATCTGCTAGTCCCTTCTACTTAATATTAGAGTAGAGGAATTTCTCCTTGTTGCATGCTCTTCAGGCAAGCCATGTTTATAATGGCTCATTACATTGAGTAACAGAACCATGACTTAATTATTTCATATTTTTAAAATTTAGATTGTTTTTAATTTTTTGGTGCTATTTTCATGGACCACTGATGTGAACCTTTTTTAGCATAATTTTTTTTCATTATTTAAAATCATGTTTATAGATGAGATAAAAAGGATATATTCACTCTATAGACTATTAATATATGCTGTTTAATTATTTTTGAAATGATTTTAACCACCTTACATTGCCTACAGGATATTCATCTTGCCATATTTCACCAGTATTATGAATTAGCATTAATATTTTTTTGCTAATTGATAGATTAAAAATGGTACCCTGTTTTAATTTGTACGTTTGATTTTGTTTTTAATTGCCATTCCTTACTTTAATTGCTTGTCACTGAAGTCTTTTTTTTGATATGTTTATTGATTATGCTATTACAGTTGTCCCATTTCCCCCCCTTCACTCAACTCCATCCTGCCCACCCCCTCCCTCCCACATTCCCCCCCTATAGTTCATGTCCATGGGTCATATTTATAAGTTCTTTGGCTTCTACATTTCCTACACTATTCTTACCCTCCCCCTGTCTATTTTCCACTTATCATTTGTGCTATTTATTCTCTGTACCTTTCCCCCACTCTCCCCCTCCCAATCCCCTATTGATAACCCTCCATGTGATCTCCATTTCTGTGGTTCTGTTTCTGTTCTAGTTGTTTGCTTAGTTTTCTTTTGTTTTGGTTTTAAGTGTGGTTGTTAATAACTGTGAGTTTGCTGTCATTTTTACTGTTCATATTTTTTATCTTCTTTTTCTTAGGTAAATCCCTTTAACATTCCATACAATAAGGGCTTGGTGATGATGAACTTCTTTAACTTGACCTTATCTGAAGCACTTTATCTGCCCTTTCATTCTAAATGATAGCTTTGCTGGATCAGTAATCTTGGATGTAGGTCCTTGCCTTTCATGACTTGGAATACTTCTTGCCAGCTCTTTCTTGCCTGTAAGGTCTCTTTGGAGAAATCAGCTGACAGTCTTATGGGAACTCCTTTGTAGGTAACTGTGTCCTTTTCTCTTGCTACTTCTAAGATTCTCTCCTTCTGTTTCATCTTGGGGAATGTAATGATGATGTGCCTTGGTGTGTTCCTCCTTGGGTCCAGCTTCCTTGGGACTCTCTGAGCTTCCTGGACTTCCTGGACGTCTATTTCCTTTGCCAGACTGGGGAAGTTCTCCTTCATTATTTGTTCAAATAAGTTTTCAATTTTTTGTTCTTCCTCTTCTCCTTCTGGCACCCCTATAATTTGTATGTTAGAATATTTCAAGATGTCCTGGAGGTTCCTAAGCCTCTCCTAATTTTTCCGAATTCTTGTTTCTTCATTCTTTTCTGGTTGGATGTTTCTTTCTTCCTTCTGGTCCACACCATTGATTTGAGTCCCAGTTTCCTTCGCATCATATTGGTTCCCTGTTACATTTTCCTTTGTCTCTCTTAGCATAGCCTTCATTTTTTCATCTAGTTTTTGACCAAATTCAACCAATTCTGTGAGCGTGTTAATAACCAGTGTTTTGAACTGTGCATCTGATAGGTTGGTTATCTCTTCCTCACTTAGTTGTATTTTTTTTATCACTGAAGTCTTAAATGCAATTAAATTAAAAGAGATTAAATACAAGTAATTAAGAAATGCAAAAAAAATCTGTGACACATTTAAGTGATTAAATAAGCAGGTGGGAGTATAGGAAACTCCCACCTTATTGGTCCAGTTAAGTCTCTTGGACAACTGATAGCTCAGGATGAAAGAGAAGGCTTTGGGGAGGATGAGGATTAAAATGGGCCTACTAAAGGCAAACTTTGTACAGTTTCAGAAATTTTTATGTTTTTAAATTTTTAAAAATTACCTTTTATTGATGATGCTATAACAGTTGTCCCTGTTTTCCATCTTTGCCCCATTCCACCCAGTATCCCCCACTCCTTCAGGCATTTCCTCCACCACAGATCATGACAAAGGGTCAAACACACAAGTTCTTTGACAACTCCATTTCCTGTCTATACTTTACATCCCCATGCTTATTCTGTAACTACCTATTTGTACTTCTTAATCCTCTCACCTCTTCACCCATTTCCCCAAACTGCCTCTCATTGGCAACCATCAAAATGTATCCATGATTCTGTCTCTGTTCTGCTTGTTCATTTACTTTGTTTTTTAGATTCAATTGTTGATAGATACATATTCATTGCCATTTTATTGTTCATAGTTTTGACCTTCTTTTTCTTAAATAAGTCCCTTTAACATTTCATATAATAATGGTTTGGTGATGATGAACTCTTTTAGGATTTTGTTGTCTGGGAAGCTCTTTATCTGCCCTTCAATTCTAAATGATAGCTTTGCCAGGTAGAGGAATCTTGGCAGTTCGTCCCCACATTTCATCACTTTAAATATTTCTTGTCAATCCCTTCTAGCCTGTAAAATTTCTTTTGAGAAAGCAGCTGAAAATCTTATGGGAACTCCCCTGTAGGTAACTAACTGCTTTTCTCTCATTGCTCTTAAGATTCTCTCTTTATCTTTAACCTTTGGCATTCTAATTATGATGTGTCTTGGAGTGGGCCTCTTTGCATGCATCTTGTTTGGGACTCTCTGTGCTTCCTGGACTTGCATATCTATTTCCTTCACCAAATAAGGGAAATTTTCTTTTGTTATTTTTTCAAATAGATTTCCAGTTTCTTACTCTTTCTGTTCTTCCTCTGGCATCCCTGTAATGCAAATGTTGTAATGCTTGAAGTCCCAGAGGAAGCTTAACTATTCTTCTTTTTTTTGTATTCTTTTTCCTTCTTGTTGTTCTGATTTATTTTTGCTTCCGTATGTTCCGAGTCATTGATTTGATTCTTGGCTTCATTCACTCTACTGTTGTTTCCCTGTAAATTGTTCTTTATTTCAACTTTGTATTCTCATTTCTAACTGGCTCTTTTTTATGCTGTTAAGATCCTCACTAAGGTCTTTGAACATCCTTATAATCAGTGCATCTAATAGATTGCTTATCTCCATTTTGTTTAGTCCTTTTCCTGTAGTTTTGATCTTTCTTTCATTTGGTCCATGTTTCTTTGTCTTTTCATTTTGGCAGTCTCCCTGTGTTTGTTTCTGTGTATTGGGTAGAGCTGCTATGACTCCCTGTATTGGTAGTGTGGCCTAGTGTAGTAGGTGTCCTGTAGGGTCCAGTGGCACAGCCTCCCGTATAACCCAGTCTGGGTACTCAAGTTACCCCATCTTGTGGGCTTAGTACAACCTCTTATTGTAGTTGAGCCTTGATTGTTGTTGGCAGGTCAATGGGAGGGATTTACTTAGGCCATGCAGCTGCAATGACTGGCTGTGACCATTGACCACCAGCCTCTGCTCTTGTGGAGGATCAGCTATGCAGAGGAAGGGTGCTGGTGCTCCAACGTGGTTTGTAGTTATTCACTAGATGTGCTGGGCCTGGGGTTTCCTCAGTGGCGTAGGCCAAGTTCAACCCCTACCTGTGTTCTGCACAAGGTCACCCTGCATGAGTTATAAAGCAATCTGAGATGGCTGCTACTTGTGCTAGTCTTTGAGATTCCCAGGTGAAGCCAGACTATTAATCTGGGCTGGCTGCTGCTAGTGCCAGGTCTGGGGCCATATAGCAAGAGGTACAGGATCTGGGGCTTACTAAGGCTGACTGTTACTTGCTTGAGAGAATTTAGGAGTTGTGAAACATGAGCCAAGACCAGCTGTTTGTATGGAAAAACAACTTGGGTGGGCCCATAAGTTGGATGTGACAGAGTCTCAAGTGATCTTCAGGGCAGGGCAAACATTGTTAGCCAGGTTGATGGAGTCTTAGGTATAGCACCTGTCTGCTAGCTCTGTGGCACTGTGTTGGGAGAGTTCAGAAAAGGAACAATGTCCTCAGCCTGCCTTTCTGTTGGGACAAAGCTGACCCCCAGCTCCTGCTTTGATGCCAGATACCTCAGTTCCTCCCTGTATGCCACTGGTGCCTTTCAAGCAGTTACTCCAGTGCTGGAGCTCAGAGTTATTGAGTCTGAGTAAGTCCATGTGTGGTTTATTTAAGAGGAACTGCTTGGGACTCCAGAAGTTTCTTTCACTAACTTAATCCCCACTGGTTTTTGCAGCCAGAAGTTATGGGGACTTATCTTCCTCACATAGGAACCCTGGGCTGGGGGCCTGGAGTGGGGCTGGGACTCCTTGTTCTGGAGATATCCCTCCCAAATTTTTATCTACCACACATGGATGTGGGACCAACCTATTCTGTGCCTCTGCTCCTCCTACCAGTCTGGATGGATGTGGTTTCTGTATGCCATAGTTGTCAGACTTCCCTTCAACTCGATTTCTGATGGTTCTGAATGATGATTGTTCTATATCTTAGTTTAATTTTGATGTGGTTGTGTAAGGAGGCAAGCCATGTTTACTGAAGACTCCATCTTGACCAGAAGTCCAGAAATTTTTAAAACACTGAGACTGGATAATAGGCGTTTGAAGCAGCCTTATTCTCCAGTGTGTCTATTTGGGAACTTTTGCTCTTGTAAGAACAATATTTTTTATAAGCAAAACAAATTATTATTTTAGGAAATATATTTATGAACAAAATGTGACCTGGGTATCCTTTGTCCAGATTAATGGAATATTTTACTCATAAGACACCATAGTCATCTTTTCGTCTAATTGCTATCAGGAGATAAATGATTCCCTTTACTGAAACTTCAAAGGCAGTAAAGAATGTGGAATCCAGAGGTATGATTTGTAGATCTGGTCTCAGATGGATTGGAAGCAAGGACTGCTAAGCATAGCCTCATGGTCTGCTTGTAAGACACACTAGCTATTGTTCCAATGATTTCTGTTGTTGCACTTTATACCTGGTGGATATGTGCTTAAAAGGATTTTGTACTTTCTCTTCCATGAAGAAATGGATTTGATTAATAAGCACTTTCTTAACCTTGCTCTGCTGATTAAAAAGCTTAAGGGCCACACAGATTTTGTGGCTTCTGAATGTTCATTCATGAAATTCCAGGAAGGATGAGTATGCTGAAAAAAATTTTTTTCTAGAAGAGAAACCAGTACAATCAGAATGACTCAGAATTGAATTATAAATGATTCAAAGCAATTGAATATTGCTTATTCAAAAGCCAAGGGTGAGGAGGAAGTCTTTTGTTTTCAGAAATACAGTGCTCATCTCTAATGGGATGTGACGGCAAACAGACAATAGGGAAAAAGAGTGTGCTAGTTCTAAACCGTTTCTCTGCTTGTTCTGTGTTAGATTTGAGAACTATCTCAAATAATGGTAAGAGGCAGGAGGGGCTAACAAACCAAGAATGGGTGAGGGACAGGTATTTCAGAGAGTTTGGGACAAAATGAAGAAAAAAAGAAAAGGAAAGAAAAGACAAGCAGATTTGACCGACTAATGGGAGCTAGGCACATTCACGACTGCTAAATTGGTCTCCTGCATGCTCTAATTCCTGCTGCATCCCAGACTGATAACATGCTTTGATAAAAAGAAGAAAGAAAGAAAAAAAATTCATGTGGGAGGCTGTGAGTGCACACAGAGTCTGTTGCGAGCTCCCTCCACAGGCAGACATGGATCAATAAATCAATAGAAAATGTTCACTGGCTGTAAAATGGGTAGAGAATCCAGTGTCAAGCTGCTCCAAGATGGATGGACAGCAGGCTTGCTGTCTGCTGAAAGGCCAGAGGTGACTATCACCTTCAGATGAGATCAGTGACCAACAGCCTAACAGCCCTTTGAACTCTGAGTCTATGATTGAGGACCTGAGCAAGGCTTAAAACAGTCCCATTGTGACCCACGGTGACATCCCCTCTGCTTTGTGCATCACTCACCCCACCCCAACACTCACACCTCTTAGTGGGGCTGATGGTTTGCCATGTGGAGCCTGGCCACTGTCTGCCCCTGGCCTGCTGTGCCCTGTCATTGAAGTAAAGGCTACAGGAGACTGAATCAGAAATTACTAGATGCCCTAGTGGTAGGAAGCATCGATCGGAAAGGGTAGGGATTTTCTGCACAACAGTTGGATTTTTCCTTTTATATAAAGGGGGTTTAACATAATACAGGTGGTGTTTTCTCTGCACAGCTCTGTATGTTAACCCTTGCTTTCGTGGACTTAACCTAAAGCTGCCACAGGGGTGGCTGCAGTAGGTCTCTCTGAAATTCAGATAAGTGTTTTCTGTTTGAAGGGCCCCTGGGTCAGGCCGTCCTGGCTGTGTGAGGGTGGTCACTGCTGCCCTCATGGCTGTGTGGGTGGCTTTTATCTTCAGCTGCACCTAGGCCAGTGGACTGTAGTGTGGCTGGGTTTCCACATAGAGCAGGGAACAGCTTCACTCTGGAGTCCCTGCTGCTGTGGCAGGCAGGGGATGGCGTATGTGTATTCCTTGTCCTCTCTGTGACCCCGTTCTCACTTGTGAGGACACAGGTCTCCTTAACCTCCTGTAATGAAGGCCAAGTACGCACTTTGGGTTCAAGTGCTGTGCCATCAACCTCCCCCTTAGTTCTCAGAATGTGGCTCTGTCCTGAAGACACAAATGGCTCATCCTGGAGAAAATGTAGAAAAACATTTTGGGTAATATTTCAGCTTAGCATTCAGATAATTTATCAATAGCTGGTCACATGTACAGTATATATATCTTACTCACCTATTACTTTTTTATCCAATAAATGCCATTCCTACTATGTGTTTGACCAGGGATTTTCAATGTTTTTGATCTCATAGCACACATAAAGTAATTACTAAAATTCTTCAGCACACCAAAAGTATATTTTTACCAATCTGACAAATGTTAGGTATAATTTTGATTTATTCACATTGGATGGCTATTGTGTTAGCTATTGTTATTTTCAAATTTGGCAATCTAAGGGAAAATAGATCACTGCCCCTGACTAAATAGTCAGGCATTGCACATTTTAACAATTCTTATGGTACACCAGCATGCCGCGGCACCCCAGTTGAAAATTGCTATACTAGGCAATGGGCAAAAAGATCAAGAAAACACTGTGCTAGTCCTTGAGGAAAGAGGGGTCCCTAAAAATGATTTATAAAACTTATGTTTCTAGTATGTCTAGCAGCTCTTTTTTTTTTAAAGGCTTTAAAAAATCTGTGAATTTTCTTATCAATGTTTCTAAAATAGACATGGCAATTTTTTGGATAGTCATAAAAAGTAAAAAGATATATTAGACATGTAATTAAATGAAGGCTGCACAGTACAATTAGAAATACATTGGAGAAGATTTATTCACTCATGCATTTATTCTCTCATTTATTCTACAAATGTTTATTGACTATTCTGTGCCTGTAAGCTACTGATATTGAATTGTCCTGGGGGATAGCAGACATTCAACATGGAATCCTACAAACAGGTGTGCAAAGGTAGAGAGTACTGTTAGGGTAAGTTGGAGGATGATGTAGTTTAAGATGGGGTGG
The DNA here is from genome assembly GCF_022682495.2 of Desmodus rotundus. Lineage (NCBI taxonomy): Eukaryota > Metazoa > Chordata > Mammalia > Chiroptera > Phyllostomidae > Desmodus > Desmodus rotundus. The sequence goes on from NC_071393.1 coordinate 84,562,696, forward strand.
AGGTCAGTGAAGGCTTTAGGTTGAGAGCTGAGGAGAAGAAAAGTAGGGACATGGGCTGGGCCTTTATCTTGCTCCTGTCACCAACCAGATGTATGACCATTGGAAGACCCTTGTCTTCCTGGGCCTATGCTTTCCCATCTGTCATATAAGGGTGTTGCATTAGATAATTTATGTCAATGGTTTTGGCTCTGAAGTAGTATGATTCCTTACAAAAGTTCATTTAGTAAAGGCTAAGTCTATTAGAAATAACATTCTTAGGAGTGATTCAGATATTTCCAAAGACCAGAGAGTTATTGGTTGTTGCTCTATAACCTCAGTGGAGACAATCATACGGAAAACAGTTAGATAGTGCTATTTCCCATGGCTCCTACTCTGGTCCTAGAAAAGATGGCGTGAATCCTGGTCCCAATAATCTTGGGGCCATGGAGAAAGACTGTGGTAGATTGGATTGTATATGATTCAGGCATGAGTTTTGATTACCACACTTCAGTTTCCAGTTAAAAAAAGAAAAGTGGACAATAGGCTGCATAGAGAAACACTAATAGGCTTCTCATTTGTCAATACCTGTGTGCCAGGCATTGAGCTTGGTAGTGAGGGAGGGAATGGTGAATCGGACTAGGATTCTGCCCTCATGAAGCTATTTAATGGAATTTGTAGAAAAAAGAATTGTATTTAAAAATTTAAATAATTGTAGATATTTGATCCATGTACACTGAATACAGAGCTGATCCATATGAAGATTTACACAGTTATGTCAGAGCCTGTTGCCTTTTTCCATCTCATTATGGCTGCCCATCTCTACTTACCTTCTTACCTAGACAGATGGAGACACACTGATTCAAGTTAAGATGTTGGCTGGCAATATTCTTTATTTGTTCAGTGATATCAAATGCCAACTTGCTTTTATACCTAAAATCCTGATGCCAAAAAGAAGTCTGTGGACTGGGAGAGCTAGTCTACTTTGGTCAGGGGGAGCGGAAAGGTGAGGCACACAGGTGGAGAGTACACACATATATGAAGCTGTTGGAAAAATGTCGTTTGAACTGCATCTGTCCCTCCTGCTTTCCTCCAGTCCCAGCTGATACAAGGTGTCACACATGCCAAATGACTCCTAGTTACAACCAATATTAAAAGGTGGTGACTTGGGAACCTACAGTCCCTAGGATATGATGATATTAGGAGGTCTACACCAGGATCTCTTGAGAAGGGTGATAAATGGAGTCACCTTGAGGCACGTCCCCACTGGCTTGGTGGGGTCTACTGGTGTGTGTAGGAAGCCCTTTAAAAATGGCCTAATTTTAATGTGGACTGTCTCTGATGGTAGCTATATTACTAGGGTTCTTTTTTTTTTTTTTTTTAATTGTTTAAGTACAGCTGTCTCCATGATCTCACCTATAAGTAGAGTTCTTTCACCAAACACAGGCTTTTGAATTGATCTCGCTTTTTAGTTTAGCTGATTTAGAAACTGCTTTTAGGTCTATAGATGGCCAACCTGAGTTTTGCAGATGTCCCTAGCCAGGAGGCCCCTGAATGATCACATAATTACCTGGGAAGCCCTGGCCTCTTGGCCTTGCTGGTGAGCCCTTCTTGCAGTCATCCGAGAGAGGCCTCCTGTTGCAGAGTTCAGGCTGTGGCTCTATAGAGACTTGTGCTCGAATCCTGACTTTCCAGTTATCCAGTCTGTGATCTTGTGTTAATTTTACCTTTTCTAAATCTCAGTTTCCTTATCCAGAAAACGGATTGTGAGAATTTAATGCGATGATGTCTTTAGATCCTGGCAAATAGATAGCCCTCAAAAGATGGTGACTCTTGTTATTAACGATAATAACATAAATTTGAGTTTAATATAACATCTAGTCTAAACTTAGCTGTTGTTAGATCTGAGATCTAATGAATCTGCGATCTGAGAACTGCATGTCTCATGTGTTCCTCACAAGACCATTCTTGGACAGCGGGGGAAATGGAAGGATTTTCTTGTTCTGAGTCTCTCAGTCTGCACGCTAGTTACTTTATATCAGATTTGCTTAAGCATATAACTGGTCACCACAATTTTTATCTCTCTGGGGTGCCACTTACTGGTTCCTCTTGGGGATCCTGGAAGGGTCTTTAATTTTGACGAGATTGCTACTCTCCTGAGTATGTGCAGCCAGTCCTCCTAGAGGATCTCTACCATTTTCTCAAAGACCCATTTTCCCCCATAGCCCTGCTCAAGGACTTGTGCACAAGACACTATCATTCCAAATCACCAAAAGTTATAACTGAAGTTTGGAAGCAGATCTAACTTTTTATCTCTCAGCCTCTCCCACCTCACCTGAACCTTGGGTCCCCTTCTGTCCACCCACCTCAGCCTCCACAGGTCTCTCTGTGTCCTGAACCTACCATGATTTTCCACTGGCTTGTTAAGTATTTTCCAGTCCTAGAGCCTCATTGCTAAGGGACTTGAGCTCCAAGACATTAGCAGAAAGAACTGCTGAGTCCTGTGAACCTGACTCACAGTCAAATCTAGGTGCCTGACCCTTTGGTCATCTTCTGTCTCGCTGAGATCCTTTTCATACTAGTGTTTCAGATACATCCTTTTCTGCTCAAACATCACTCCCCCCTTGTGAGGTAGGCAACCCCATAACTCTTTTAGAGAAAAATAAGGTTATCTGATGATGCGTGAGCTCATGGTCCCCACTTCTCTCTATCTCAGTGCATCCTCTCATTTATCTTTCAGCCTCAGAGATGGGCTATCTTCCCTTTTCTCTGCCTTACTCTGGATCCCTTCCTCCCCTCCTACCTGGGAGATTCATCTCAGTCATTCTACATCTTCTTCATCTTCAATCTTCCTCTCCCCATGGTCTGATTCTTTTCTACTTTTAGATTCCCACAGCATATCCTCCAATAAACTAGAAAACCAAAAAAAAATCCTCTCTTCTCCACCAAACCTCAAAGTCCTTGGCTGGCCTTTCTATCTACACAGATTTCCTTTTGAAACTGCCTGAATCTTGGAAGATGTTCTGGATGTTTATTTTAACCTGTTCTTACCTAAGTGGAAAAAAAAAGTGAGAATGCATAGTACTTTTCCTGGGCCTGCAAACTTTTTGGCTACCACAGTCAGTCTCTAAGTCTGAATGATTCTTTCTTCATCGTCTCTAACATCTGTCCTTGCTGTCTATTTCTGCTCCTCCCCGCTCCTCCCTGGTCCAGATCTCTGTTGCCTCAAACCTGGGATATTGCCTCAACTTTCTAACTTATCTTTCCAATTTGAGGCCATGTATAAGTAGTTGGCAGCTAAATTGTTGTAAAACACCATTTTGGCCATGCCATACTTCTACTAGCAAAATTGGGCTAGTTCTCCACCACACACAGGACAACATCCAAAAATTTAAACTTCTACAGGCAGAACCACCTACAATTAGATCATACCCTTTTTCTAATCTCATTCCTTTTAAAGGCCCAAGTCTATCTCCAGCTAATGACCACTGAAACACCACCTCATACACCTCAGTGTTCATGCCATTATTGGTCTAGTCTCCCCTTTGAAACAAATTTTCCTTCCTGCTTACTCTTTGAAATTGCACATGTTCTAGACCTGTCCATCTCTTCTTCAAGCTCTCACCTGACCTTAACATTGATATATAACCTCTCTTTTACCATCGTACTTTGTGTCTTGTTGGCTCTCCTCTCCCTCAAGTACAAAGGGAAGCTTAAACACTTTATCCAAGAATTTTAAGTAAAATATCTTTGGGCTAAAATTCACCGTTTCACTAGGTACATATAGAATCAAAGCATTTTCTCTTCATTTATTGCCTTAAATTTTTTCAGTACAAACAATACTGTTTATTAGAAAAGATTCTAGAAATACTAACTAGTAAATACAAAAAATCTTGCAACACAGAGATGACTGTGTTAATATTTTGGTGTATAACTTTTCAGAATTTTTAATGGCACATATTCTTATTTATGAAGTATTTCTAATCATCCATCTACCTCACAGGAGGAATAAAGTGACAGGTTAAAGAGATGAAATCTGCCAGGGTGTGCTGATATTCTATTCTATTTATATATTTTATACCTGTCTTTATAATATGTAATATTATACATATTACATATTATAAAGACAGGTATAAAATATTTTAATATATAAATGTAAAATATACATATGTATGTAAGTACATAAGTACACATATGCAATATATGTATTATAAATACATATGCATGTACATATACATATATAGCATATAAATATATTTACAAAAATGGGATCCTATTATATATTCTACTTTTAACTTTCTTGTAATATCTATATCTCAATATCAATAAGTATGCATGTACATCACCTTTTCTTCATCTTAACCCTTTTTAAGTGTACAGTAAAGTACACCTTATTGTGTAACAGATCTCTAGAACTTTGTTATCTTGCAGAAATGAAACTTTCTGCCAATAACTCCCCTTTTCTCCCTTGCCCAAGCCCCCAGCAACCACCATCCTGTTTTCTATTTGTAAGAGTTAGACTATTTTAGATACCGCATCTAAGGGGAATCATGCAGTCTTTGTCTTTTTGTGACTGGTTTATTTCATTTGGCATAATGTCCTCAAGAGTTATCCATGTTGTTGCATTATGACAATATTTACTTGTATTTAATTGCCAAATAATATTCCATTTTATTTGTACATATATACTCCATTTTCTTTACCTGTTTATCTGTCAGTGGGCACTTAGATTGCTTCCGTCTCTTGGGTATTGTGAATAGTACTACAACAAACATGGGTATGCACATATCTCTTTGAGATCCTGTCTTCAGTTCTTTTGGATATGTAGAACAAGTGGGATTGCTGAATCATATGGTAATTTTATTTTCAAGCTTTTGAAGAACCTCCATAGTGTTTTTCCATAGCAGCCACACCATTTTACATTCCTATAAACAGTGCACAAGGTTTTCAATTTCTTTGCATTCTTGCCGACACTATTTTCTGGGGTTTTTTTTTTGTTGGTATTGTCTTAAGGACCATCCTAATGGGTATGAGGTGATATCTCATTGTTGTTTTGATTTGCATTTTCCTGGTGCTTAGAAATGTTGAGCATCCTTTTATATGCTTCTAAGCCCTTTGTATATCTTCTTGGAGAAACATCTATTTGAGTATTATTTGTTTTTTGTATCAGAGTTGTAGGAATTCTTGATATATTCTTGCTATTAACCCTTTATCAGATATGCAAATATCTTCTCCATTCTGTAGGCTGCCTTTTAATTCTGTTGATTATTTCGTCTCTTCACAGAATTGTGTGAGTTTGATGTAGTCCTACTTGTCTATTCTTGCTTTTATTGCCTGTGCATTTGGTATCACGTTCAAGAAATAATTGTCAAATCTGATGCCATGAAGCATTCCCTCTATGTTTCCTTCTAAGAGTTTTATAGTTTTAGGTCTTATGTTTTGGTCTTTAATCCATTTTGAGTTAATTTTGTATCTGGTATAAGATTAGGGTCCAACGTTATCCTTTTGCATGTGGGTATTCAATTTTCCCAACACTACGTGTTTTGACTAGTATAGCTTTTTAATGTATATTAAATCAGGATGTATGAGGCCTCTGGCTTCATTTTCTTTCTCCATGTTGAGATGTTTAAGGATTGAATTTATGTCTCATCCAGTCCCTGTGTCTTCCTGTCTGCCAGCTGGATGTCAATGGCATGTAGCTTGAAGCTCATGTTGAAGGTAGCAGAGCCACTGGAACCCTGAGTCCTGGAATGATGGATAGAGCACAGCACCTATCCTCTCCACCCTCCTCCCACCTGGATCTGCATTGGGTGATTACATGATCAATAAATAAGCCTTTGCATTGTTCATCTATTGAAACTTTGGGATTTCTATGTCCCAGATGTTGGCCAACATTACAGAATACCATACATATATGAAGAAGTAATGAGAGTGGAAGCATAGTGGATACAGTTTGGAGCTAGTTTGCCCCAGATGCTGTGCATCAAGTTGCCTTTATTACTGTAAGAAATTACAAAGATGAGGAAAAGAAACTGCCATGCCCTGCATGACAATGAACATATACACTGATGAACAGGTATCTTAATGGCTTATCTGAATTGGCTTTATAGACAGGGCTAGAAAATAAAATGGAAATTATTTTTGATTCTTTTCTCCCCTTTGTGGGAAGAAAGTGCTAATGTTAGGACTTTTTATTTCACCTAGCATTTTCATACACATGACTCTCTTTTATCTTCTACCCAGCCCTGTGAAGTGATAGAATCTTATTGATTTGGGGTTCAGAGAGGTTTATTGAGTTGCCCAAGGCCACATAACTTCAGATTCAAACTCAGGTTTTCTGAATTCTATGTGGTACTCTGTGTGTATCTATAAAATCTCCTTTCCATAAGGAAAAGCAATTTCAAGAACCCTATCCCAGTCAGTTTCTCCCGTGCAAAGATGAAAGGAAGGCTGGAGGCATTCCTGGCTCAGTCTGCCCTGATCAGTGGAGGCCTTTGCAGTAGGTCAGAGCCTCAGTCCATACTTTCAGGTGTGAAAGAAAAAGTTCACTTCTTCATTTTCCTGAACTCAAGTGAAATCAGACTCGGAAGCTTCATTTTGATAGGCTTCTGAGATATTCAGACTTAATCATTACGTGTACCTCTCCTGTCTCAAAGTAACCCAGGTGGCTAAGTGGTGTGTGAGAAAAGAGGGCCAGGGTCTTTTACATCCAGCCCATTCTCATTGCCATGGAGACCCTCAGCGGGCAAACTGAGATGTCAGGTGGCTCTGCTTTGCTGCCATATTTGAGGTATACATCCTTCTGGTTCCAACTCCATAAATGTAACTTTAAGACCACTGAGATCTTGCTACCTTGCTTGGGTGCTCCCTCGCAGGGTGTGGGCCTCTGTTCTCACCTCCCAGCATTATTCCTGAAGGGAAATCTCTTTTTTTCTCTATGGTTATCCTGAAAAGCTAAGTACATTATCACTTTGATGAATTGAGGATGTTTCCATAGAAGGGAAAAATCCATTGTCTTCCTGCATTTGGGGATTTTGCAAAAATCCTGGTGGCAAAGATAACTAAGGAGTGAGGATCTTCCCCAGAATGGGGCACCATAGTATATGGATTAAGCACAATCAAATTGGCTTACCACAAAATTTGTTTCAGTCAAAATTGTTCATAATTGCATTGGAGACTCATTCATTCACAAATACTGACTATCTTCCTTCTGCCAGGCTATGATCCAGACAGTGGAGAGATGATGGTGGACATGAACCTTGTAGTCTAGTAGAATAACTTCTGATAATGATAGATGCTATGAAGGTTAGAAAACAAAATAATGGAGAGGTTGAGAGAAGGTGGAACAGAGGTGTGTCACTGAAGGGGCAATGTTTGAGCTGAGACCTGAATTATGAAAGCTTCATGGTAACTATGAGGCCATGCCATGCAGAGGTCTATGGGTAATGTACTTGAGGCAGTGGAATACAGGTACCAAAGTCCTAAGACTATGGAAAGAAATCTGGATTTTAGTCCAGTCCTGTGATAAGCTTTGGAAGTTTTAAGAATAATGTAGACATGGAACATCAACTTCCTGCATCAGTCTCTACCTCTAAAGAATTTAGGATTTGGACTTCCAGTCAAGATGGAGGTATAGGTAAAAAGAGCTCACCTCCTTGCACAACCACATTAAAATTACAATGGTAGTATAGAAAAACTATCACTCAGAACCATCAGATCAAGTTGGACGTTTGACAACTATGGAGTTAAAGAAACCACATCCATCCAGACTGGTAGGAGGGGCAGAGATGTGGAGACCCTGAACCAGCTGGTCCCACACCCAAGTGGGGTCGATAAAAATTTGGGAGGGATATCTTGGGAATGAGGAGTCCCAGCCCCACAACAGGCTCCTATCCCAGGGTTCTGGTGCCAGGAAGATAAGCCCCCATAACTTCTAGCTACAAAACCCAGCAGGTATAGCCCTGGCTGGTGTGGCTCAGTGGATTGAGCACCGGTCTGCAAATCAAAGGGTCGCCAGTTGGATTCCCAGTCAGGGCACATGCCTGGGTTGCAGGTGAGGTCCCCAATAAGGGGCATATGAGAGCAACCACACATTGATATTTCTCTCCCTCCATTTCCCTCTCTAAAATAAATAAATAAAATCTTAAATAAAACCCCAATCCCTCCCAGGGGTAATGAGTTGGTAAAAGAAAGTTCTGGAGTCCCAAGAAGTTCCCTTTAAAGAACCCACACATACACTTACTCAGACTTACTACCTCTGAGCTCCAGCACTGGAGTAGCAGCTTGAAAGGCACCAGTGGCATATGGGGAAAGATTGAAATGTCTGGCATCAAGGCGAGAGCTGAGGGATAGCTTTCTTCCAAACAAAAAGGTGGACAGTAGCCATTGTTCCTTTTCTGAACCCTCCCAACACAGAGCCACAGATCCTGCAGGCAGGTACCATATCTGAGACTCCATCAACCTGGCTAACACTGTTTGCTCCACACTAGAGATTGCCTGAAGGTCAGCACCACCCAATTTACAGGCCCATCCAAATGTTAACAGTGGCTTTTTGATATGAATGGCTGGTCTTGGCTTATGCTTCACAACTTCCTAAGTTCTCTCAAACAAGTAACAGCCAGCCTCAGTAAGCCCCTAGCTCCTGTATCTCTTGCTAAGTGGCCCCAGGCCCAGCACTGCAAGCAGCCAGCCTAAAGTCACATGTTGGCCTCACCTGGGAATCTCAAAGACTAGCACAAGTAGCAGCCATGTGCAGATTACTTTATAGCTTATGCAGTGTGGCTCTGGGTAGAATATAGATGGGAACTGACTTTGGCCTGTACCACAAGGGAAACCCCAGAGCCTGTGCACCTAGTGGACAACTACAGACCATGTTGGAGTGCTACCACCATGCTCCTGCACAGCTGATCCTCCACAGAGGACAGGGGTTGGTGGTAAGTGGTCACAGCTAGTCCTCCCAGCTGACTGGCCTGGGTAAATCCTTTCCATTGACCCACCAACAGCAACCAAGGTGCAACTACAAGAGGAGGGTGTACTCAGTCCATACAGAGGGTGTACCTCAAGTGCCCAGCTTAGGTGATATGGGAACCTATGCCACTGGACCTTACAGGACACCTACTACATTAAGCCATACTACCAATACAGGGAGTCATAGCAGCTCTACCTAGTACTCATACATAGAAACAAACACAAGGAGGCTGCCAAAATAAGAAGACAAAGAAACATGGCCCAAATGAAAGATAGATCAAAACTACAGGAAAAGAAGTAAACAAAATGGAGATAAGCAATCTATCAGATCCAGAATTCAAAACACTGGTTATAAGGATGCTCAAGGAACTTAGTGAGGATCTCAACAGCATAAAAAAGGTCTAGTCAGAAATGAAGGCTACATGAATTGAAATAAAGAACAATTTACAGGGAAATAACAGTAGAGTGGATGAAGATGAGAATCAAAACAATGATTTGGAATATAAGGAAGCAAAAAATAACTAATCAGAATAAGAAGAAGAAAAAAGAATACAAAAAAAGCGGATTCTGTAGGTAGCCTCTGGGACAACTTCAAGCATTCCAGCATTTGCATCATGGGGTGCCAGAGGGAGAACAGGAAGAGCAAGAAATTGGAAATCTATTTGAAAAAATAATGAAAGAAAGATTCCCTAGTTGGGTGAAGGAAATAGGTATACAAGTCCAGGAAGCACAGAGAGTCCCAAACAAGATGCATGCAAAGAGGCCCACTCCAAGACACATCATAATTAGAATGCCAAAGGTTAAAGATAAAGAGAATCTTAAGAACAATGAGAGAAAAGCAGTTAGTTACCTACAGGGGAGTTCCCATAAGATTTTCAGCTGATTTCTCAAAAGAAACTTTACAGGCTAGAAGGGATTGACAAGAAATATTTAAAGTGATGAAATGTGGGGACCAACTGCCAAGATTCCTCTACCCAGCAAAGTTATCATTTAGAATTGAAGGGCAGATAAAGAGCTTCCCAGACGATAAAATCCTAAAAGAGGTCATCATCACCAAACCATTATTATATGAAATGTTAAAGGGACTTATTTAAGAAAAAGAAGGTCAAAACTATGAACAATAGTTTTGCCCCTTGTTGGGGACCTCACCTGCAATCCAGGCATGGGCCCTGACTGGGAATTGAACTGACAACCCTTTGGTTCACAGGCTGGCATTCAATCCACTGAGCCACACCAGGGCTCTACCTTGCATATATTTTTAGTACTGTACACATTTTGAACATGTTTGATGTTGTGAGTACTTATAACAGTCAGAGACTGTGCTTTTTTTTTTTTTGCCCTAAATGAACAAAATGGGCATTCAAACCTATGCGTTGATTGAGTGCATGTCAGCTATATGGCACTGACTTATGAAAGGAAAACAAGTTGAGCATGGACTGGCAAGGTGGAGGAGAGCCTCATGGACAAAGGGATTTGTGTTTGCATCTGGAGATGACAGGGGAGCATTCCAGGCAGGATGCCCAGGTGAGCAGAGGAACTTCTTGGCTTCTGAACCTACTGAGCATGGTGCATGTGAGCAGAGCAGGTGAGGGTCATTGGAGTAAAAGTGTGCCCAAGGGAAGCAGTTCATGCCCAGGAGCAGGGGTGATATGGCTGGAGAATGATCTGGGCCCACATGGCGAAGGGCTACAAATGCCAGGGTTTGGAATGAGATTTACTGGGTAGACTGTGAGGGGATCCAATGAGGTTTTCTTATTTGGGACAATCACATGATGAAGCTGGTATTTTAGAAAACTTGAGCTGACTCTTGAGGACCTCAAGAACAAGAGAAGCCAGCATATGTGAGAGAAGCCAGGAGGGGTTTTTCACAATCTGGGCTTCAGGTAATAAGTTCTTGGGGGAAGGTGGTGGGAATAGAATAGAAGGCACAGAGGGCTGACAGAGCATTAGGCAGGCTCCCATGCCAAAGGGAGCCTTCACTGCCACTGAGGAAGTTGATATGAGTTTCCTGTGAATTCATATCCTGGTTCTATCTCTTACTGGGATGTTTTGAGGGTTGAGAAAAATAACATACATAAAGTATCTGAATGACATGTGTTGAGCAAGTGGCATCTCTTGCCTATCACCAGGAGTGGAAGTCTGGACACTTCTACTGCTTCTTGGTATTGGAGTTACCAAGTAAAATACAACATGGTCAGTGCAACATGGATGGAACAGCAAGATCAGCTTCAGCGGTGGGTGTTTGCCTACATGGCCAGGGATTCCTCCCAGTGGGTGATGCAGGGCCCTTTGTGCTACAGCAGAGGACCTCATCCTCTCCCTGGAGGAGTGGGATGGCCAGGTGCCATATAGGACACAGCCTTAAGCAGAACAAAGGAGCACACCTTAAGCCTGAACAAAGAAAAAAATGTTCCCATATAAGGTGATAAGCCCAGCACAGGCTGTAAGGGCTCCTTTACTCTTAGTAAGGAAAGTGCCCTAGGACCCAGAAAGGCTGCATGCACGAGACTGCTTTTCCCAACAAAGTGATCCATCTATGTACACCTGTGGCTGGGTTGGTGTGGTGGATAAAAGCATGGACTTTGAAGTCAGACCTGGGATTCAGTCTAAATTGTAAGCTTCATAAGAATAGGAGCTGTGACTGCTTGTTCATTTTATCTCTCCAAGAGGGCCTGCTGTGTGGTTGGTGATGTGTAAGTTAATGAACTCTGGCTACATGGTTTACTAGTTTCATCTTTGGGGAAATTGCTTAATCTCAATTGTCATCTTTAAAATGGGGAGAATTATAGTAGATAGCTGATAGGTTTTGATGAGAATTAAATGAGTTAATAAATGTAAAGTCTCACTTAGCAAAGCACCTTCTGTATAGTGAGCTTCATCAAAATTAGCAGCTTTATTACTATTAATGTTATTTTGTTAATCAGAACAAACTTTGGGGTTTATGGAAAAGAGAAAAGGAGTTAGCTAAACTGATTTTACTAAGAAGAGCTTAGTCCCATTGAAATAGATTATTTTGAACATCATAACAACCAATGAATCACTGAGTCTTGCAGGTCTCCCCATTCTCAAAACTCTTTGGGGTTCACATGTACACTCAGTTTTACTTGTAAATGATAGTCACAGATTATTTAGTCAGAGTTACAAAGGGTCATTTTGGTTTTTCACACTGTTGGTAACTTCCCAACTGCAAATAATGGATTTCTGTGACAGATATTTTGGCAGCAACTTGACATATTTTTGTTAGCTAATTTAAGTAGTCATCACACTTTTCTGGGCATGTTGAAAGTTTTCAACATCATAATTACCTACTCATTTCAATCACTATTTCTTCAACAATCAACCACCATGGTACCTCCTTTCAGGGAACACATTATCCTAAGTCCTCTGGGCATCTTGTGAAAAAAACAAACAAGGGGGCAACCTGAAGCATGGCATTTTATTGGCAGCCATTTTGGGGAATGTGTGAAATAGAGGAAGGTGACATTACAAAATTATCTAGAAGACAAAGGAAATGAGTCTTCACAGGTAATATATATTACATTCTTGGTTTTGACATACCACCTGCTTATGAACTACATACAGGTTATACTTATAATGCATTTATAATGTACTTCTCATGCATTATCCTTTCATTACAGTCTTCCTTATTAATAAATTTCCTATTGGGAATTTATTAATGAACTGTATCTACATAAATATCCCAGAATTAAAGATTCTTAACAAATGTGTTATAACTAAGGACTTAATAAATTAAAAGTGCCTTTCATGCTCACTTGAATATGACAGAATGATTTGTGAACTAAAGACTTGATCAAGTGTAATTTTCTTGTCATTCCAATTACTGTCGATAGTGAATCTGATCGGCTCCATTCCGTCTAGGTGGTGGGAGTATCAGCTGAATGAGGTAGTGGTGTAAATATCAGAATCAGACAGAAGTGAGTTTATGCCTTGGCTCTACCACTTATCTGTTGTGGCCTTCAGCAATAATCTCATCTCCTTAAGACTTTTTTTCTCTTGCAATGTGGGGATAATAGTACTTATATTGTAGGTTTATTGTGAGGATAAATGAGATTAGGTTTGTAAAAAATGCTAATTACAGAGAGCATGTCATAGGAAATGCTCAGGAAAAAGAAACAAGATTATATGATTTTTATTGCTAGAGACAGAGAAATACATCATTCATAGTACAAAAGTGTGAGTAGATCAAAGTATACTGGAGACTCTGTGAAGCAGGCATAGTAACAGTTGGAAGGTTTTCACCACAACATAAACAGAAACTAAGTGTTCACGACTGGTCAAGGGATCTTATGGAACAGTTCCAGGGAACTGGACTGCCAGGATCTTCTCATCCTTCCAATGATTGCCATCGTAGAGGCTACATCAATCTCGACAAAAAGCAACTTACTAACAGTGTAAAACGTTGGCTAACCAAATAGCTACTGAATAGGTGCTTTGACCACCAAAATACGTGATGCCAAAACATTGGTTTGGAAACCTTTTTGTACTTAATTGACCAATTTTTATGGGTTGAATTGGCTCTCATTATATAGATGGAATCATCAGTCTGGGTATATATTTATATAAGAAATGTGTATTTAAACTTATAGTAGAGGGACAAATTAGAAATTTTAGTAAAATGATAGTTATTAAATTCAAGTCAAAGGTTTGTCAAAAAACAGGGCATTGATATTGGGAGGAAAAGGAGGAAATGCATTAATAAGTAAAATAGTTTGATAGTTTGCTACTTCAACTGTTAGTCTATTGGATTTATATAGATTTTTGAATCTCATAAATCTGTCTATTCTCCAGTTGTTGTTACTGCTATAAACAATTAAAATGTTACTTAATTGGTAAGACAATTCTCTATGTTCAAGATTTGCTTGGACCAACAAAGCAAACAAGTGCTTGATAATTTCCATTTATTTTATTCAGGGTCTCATGTTTCTTTATTATAGAAAAAATGTGAAATTATTTTTGGAAATACAGTGGATTTAGGTCTGTGTACAAAAATAAATTACTGCTTAAGGGGCCAGAAGACAAGGTGATATTATGTGTTTAATTTGCTCAGTTATGAAAGAAGCTTCAGGGTATTGGGTTATGAAAAACAGTGGTTATTTTGAGAGAAAATGGAGCCAAATTGGGTGGATTTTAAACACTTTCCGATGTGTTTAGTATTGGATGCAACCTCCAGGATGGGGCGGGGGGTGGAAGGCTCTGCTCCATCGTTTGTTCTATCCACTTTGGGGAAATGCTCCTGCCTGTCTCTCTGTTCTGAACACAAGCGTTTCGCTAGATTGCTTTCTTGGAAATGGCAACAGAAAATGGTAGCAATAATAGGTTTTAAGGTGCTTGGCGGTGAATCATGCCATTTTATAAATTCATCTCCTTACACTTTATTTCCTTGCTGTGAGATAATTTAGACGAATGTCAGCAAGGGAAAAAGAAAGTGATTGGTGATTCCACCTCCCCCAATAAAGCAAATTCCTAATTTTCTGTCTTTTATCTTTTGCCATTCTTTTGTGCTCCTCTTTGGCCTTGTCAAAACATATCGTTCAGTTAGAGACTAAAAATATTTTCCCATCGATTGGGGTTATTGATTTTTTTAAATCTGTACTTTGGCTTGAAGAGCGCGGGTGAAGGGTGAAAGTTCACCAGCTTAGTCTGCCGTTTTATCTGGACAGCAGAAGAATGTATTGGCAGCAGATTTGATTTACCTTGTTGGGCAGTTGTAGACACTTCAGCCACTGGAGACAATCCTCTAACATGTCCTGTCTTTTTTTTTTTTTTTTTTTTTTTTTTTGTTCCCAGTATCTCTTGAAAGATCCACCTTCATATTGATTTTATCTCTGTTTCCAAGGCAGAGGTTTTTTTTTTTTTTCTTTCCATTTTAGGATTCCCAAATTAGACCTTTAACAGGATGGCAGGTACCTGCTGCATTTGGCCACTCTGCTCATTTGGCTTAGGCCTCATATCGTGTCTTCTCATGATGTCACAGCAGAATCTTATGTGACTGAATCAAATTTGCTGAGATATTCCTTTCTCCCCATCACAGCTGGTCAGATACAAATGCTCGGGGCAGTGTTTGACTCCTAATTTGAGTCCAAGGGTGGCACCTAAACCTTCCTAATGAACACCAGAAGTGTGGAAGGTGGCACCACAGCCATTGTCAGAGAGAAAAGAATGCTGTGATGGAAGGTATGGCTTCTTTCTCTATTAGAATCTCAGCTTTAGCACATGCCAGCTGGGTGACCCTGGGCAGATTGCCTAATCTCTTAGTGTTTTAGTTTTCTCATTTGTAAAATGGGGACAGAAATTGTACTTATTTCATCAAGTGGTTTTAGGCTCACATAAATAAATACATATAAAAGTTCTAGAAAAGGGCCTGCTACACTGCAAGTTCTCAGTTAATGCCAGCTAACGCTATGATTATGGACAAAGAAGCTGAAACTAGTGTGGAGGGAATGTTAAGAAACACACATTTTCACAGAGGAATAAGAGACAACTGGCTCTCAGCATCAGGGATTTTGAGTCCAGTGCCACAGCTGACCTCCTGAATGCTGCTGCAATTCTGACCACATGGCCTTGGCTAGTTATTTGGTTTCTTCTGGTATCGAGTGTGGAGGCTCCAACATAAAATCCGGGGTTGCTGATCAGTGGCGCTGCTGGCCTCACTGTGCCCTGTGGAGCAGCAGCTTGGATTTTTAGCCCCTGCCTTTGCATAGCTGGGACACATCACCCTCACTGTGGACTCAGCCCTGCCATAACGTAGGACCATCATTCAACATGAGGCAAATGTACTTGAAGCCCAGAGGCCAGGCCTCCCTCAGAGAGGAAGCACCGTGGTGGATAGTAATTCTAGAACTTCAGTGTGTATAAGATCACCTAGAGCAGGGTGTCAAACTCCTTTTCACCGGGGCCACATCAGCCTCGCAGTTGCCTTCAGAGGGCCAAATGTAATTTCAACTCCTTAACAGTTAAGGAGTAGTTACATTTATACAGTCCTAAAATTATATTCAGCCCTTTGAAGACAACCGTGAGGCTGATGTGGCCCCTGATGAAAAGGAGTTTGACACCCTGCCCTAGAGAGAACCTGATTCAGGAGTGCTGGGCCTGCATTTTTAACAAGCAACTCGGGTGACTTGAACGCAGGTGATCTCAGTCCATACTCAGAGCAACGATGAGTCAGGAGAAAGAACTTGGGCTGTGGACATGGACAGACTTGGGTCTGAATTTGCTTGTCAGTTACACTTAGGTGGTCAAGTCATTTAATTCCTCTGAGTCTCAACTGTAAAATGGACCAGTTAAATAATAATATATTGAAAGTGTTTAGCATAGTGCCTAACACCCAGGATGTGCTTCATAAATGCTAAAGCTCCCATCCCCTTCCCTGATTCTATTTGCTGTCTTGGACTCCAGAGAATTTTATACTCTGTTGGAATTAATTTGTCTTTATTTTTCCTTCCTCACTCATGCCTGTTGTTGATTTCCTGTCGGAACTGCACCTGCTCTTACTATCCCCTTGTAAACACTTTCCTGTTTAGATAAGGTTGACCTTATTCCTACAAGCCTTTGCTCTTTCTCTTGGTTATCTGCCCTTAATGACATGCTGGTGGCATTCTGACATCTGGGCTGGGTCTGTGTGCAGCACTGAGGACTCGAGTCCCCCTTGCCTTCCCTTGGCAGCAGGACTTGAGTAATGCAGAAGGCCGTCTCTTGCTTTTGTCTGCAGCATAGCTCATGTTTCTCTTTCCTCAGCCCCTGCTTGACTCCCAGCATTGGCATTTCTTGCCTGCCCTCCCCACCTCTCAATAACATAGTTGTGCTCCCATGATCCGACCAAGAAAGGACAAATTGGCTAACTCCCCTGAGTTAGCAGATGTATCAGCCTGTAATGGGCAATAACATTTATTTTTTACCTTTACTATCTAAACCTGGCTAGATAGACAAGGCGGTGTTTTATGTGGAAGTGAAGGCATTGAATTAAACTGATGTCAAAACAGTTGACCTGCTTGGTTTCTTCACTCAAACACATGATTAATTGTGAGTATAGGGAAATGCTGTATCACGTGTTTGGTCAATTCAGTCCAAATGGTAGTTTTCTGTAAACATGATGTTTAGCTCTAATAACTTTAACAACTGTAGGCCAAAGAAAGATAAGCCAAATGCTGGTCCTATAAGCAGATACTCTTGTGGGAATGCCACTAACATGTCAGCTAGGGGAAAAAATAAAAGACACAAACAAAGGCTTGTAGGAATAATGTCAACACCACTAAAACAGGAATAAACTGTCAACTAAATGGAGAACTAGAAAAATATCCTGGAGAGATGTTTACTATAAAGAATGGATAAAGGAATACTGATCTCAGTAGGTCACTTGAGTTAGGGACTAGTCTAAATCTACGATGATTTCATCTCAAGATTCTTAATTACATCTTCAAAGACCCAATTTCCCAATTAGGTCACATTCTAATGTTCTGGGTAGACATGGATTTTGTGGGGATTTATTCAACCCATTATGGCACACAGGACCAGCAGCCTTGATACAGCTCCAATCTATAATAAAAATCCAGAATCTGGGAAGTATGAGGCCATCTTTTCCTGACTCTGTTCCGTTCTACTGTGAACGCCTTAGGAGCAGGGACTCTGTAGATAGGCTTGCAGAGCATAGTAAGTATTTTCTGAAAGAGTAACTAGGGATGGCAGGTCAGGACCAAGAGAAGTTCCCCGAGGATGAAGCCATTTCAGAAGTATCCGTTTCTACATCTTCCACAACCATTTTAATGTGCTATGAACAGTCAAAATGCGCGTCCAATTTTGTGGCTGAGTGGACCATTTGAATCACAAATATTTAGTCCAGTACAAAAACCAGTTTCTCCGTTGGAGGAAGATTAAAAACAGAATTGCATGTAGAGTGTTGGCATTCTGAGAAGAGGGCACATACAGATGTACTTGAGTGAAAATACACACTGAAACAGTATTAACATGTTAAAAAGGATAAACAATGGCATTGAGCAGGGAAAGAACCAGTATGATTGGTTAAACTCAAAACAGATTTAGTTGAGTGGCCGAAGTTGGAAGGATGCATTAAAATGAATAAATTTATTCACTGTTTTTTAACCCTTTATAAACAAGATAGATCACCCCATCTTTAGTGGTTTAAGGCTATAGTCACAAAGTGACAAATAGGTGCGTAAAGACGGAAACATTCAGTCCATTTGGGTATGGACCCTCTTACTAGTTCCTGAAAATTGACCTATTTTATTGCATCCTTTTTACAACCAATTCCAGGTGGCTGAATTGAGTATATTTTTCATTCTGACTTGTTGACTTCTGGCCCATTAAGGCAGCCAATCCAATTAGGCAGGTTTTCTGTTGCCTTGCCCTTGACAGAGCATCTGATTGGCTCACGGCTCTTGCTAAGTGACAGGCCTTCCACAACTGTGAATTATCTTTCTTAAAGGGATCTTATCTCTGGTTCTGTCTTTAAAATGCCTGCATTTTTTTCTGGTTGTGCTTAGGCCCAGTTTTAGGGTGTTTGTCTTTCAAATACTTGAGCTTGAATGTTTGAGGTTAAAACCTAGGCTGAGTGATGAGTCAGCTGGGTTGCTAGGGTGCACATTTTGACACAGTTCTTGGGATACCAAATGTGACAGCCTGAATAATGACCCCCTCCAAAAGATATCCATATTCTAATCTCTCGGACTTGTGAGTGTTAACTTATATGGAATAGATAAATAAATAAAAGGACTTTGAAGATGTGATTAACTTAAGGATCTTGAGATGGGGAGATTATCCTGGACTGTACAGGTGGACCCTAAGTGCACTGTCATCGTATTTATATAAGAGGAAGATTTGACACAAACATGCACAGAAAGGAAGCCATGTAAAGGAAGCTGAGGGAAGAATCAGAGAAAGAAGAGGCTTGGCCACTGGCTTTGAAGAGGGAGGGATGGGGTCATGAGCCAAGGAATGCAGGTCTAGGGGGCTGGAAAAGGCAAGGAAACATTCTTTTTGAGAATCTCTGGAGGGAAATCTCTTTATTGGGCCCTGGTGACATCTTGGTCTGGGCCCAATAAAATTGATTTCGGAATTTTGGCTTCCAGAACTGTGAGAGAATAAATTCTATTGTATCAAATTTGAGATAATTTATTATAATAGTCATAGGAAACTTATATGTTAAAGAAGACCATCTCTGCTAGGACTAAATCCCAGGTTCTGAGTGATGTACTTTGCAGGTTGATTGACCAGCTATGCTATTTTTCATGTATTTGTCACATATAGACAAATACAAATACATGTGTATTTGAATGTGATTTTTGATCTTTAACCTTCATTTGAGCAATTGTCTGAAAATATTTGATGAGATTTGCTGGACTAAAATGAGAGACTTTATAACTAGGTTCCTTGGTCTATTAAGACTTTTTATATCAAGATTACCCAATCCTGAGGTTACTTACTGACCCTCATTTTCATTTAGCCATATGGACACTTGGCACATCACTTATCTGCTCCTTCTTGAACTTCTCCTCTTCCTTGGAACTTCATTGTTTGTATTAGGGTTCTGTAGAGAAACAGAACCAATAGGATTATCTATCTATCTCTATCTCTATCTATCGATCTATCTATCTATCATCTATCTATCTATATCATCTATCTATCACCTGTCTAATTGAGTTACATATATATGGTGTAAATATATTTATTATAAAAATTGGCTCACATGACTGTGAAGGTTGACAAATTCCAAGGTCTGCAGTTGGCAAGCAGGAGATCCAGGAGAATGGATAATAAGCCTTGCAGTGTGGTAAGAGAGGGCTGGTTGTTTGGTGGCTTGGGAGGGAGCCTGGGAATCTGGATGACTCATACTGACATTTGTCCACTTGTCCTGTTTTGAGTCCCATCTACCCTTTATGTCATGGCAATTGGGGTCTCTAATTCCTGAGCCTCCCCAGGATGCTGCAGGGAGAACTGTTGTATTTCTTACTCTTCTCTGCAGGTATTTATTTGTTAAGTTTCAGCTCTGTTAATTCCTCCAATTGTTCCCAACTTCAAAATCTTTTTTTTCTCTTTGCTTGTTGTTGTTTCCTTCTCATTTTCTTTACATTTGAAGGTTTGTAACTTATACATACTTTCATTTACATTTTAGTGGTGTTTCTGGGGGAACCAGGTTGAGCAAAGGTGTAAAACATGCCTTGTTTAACCAGGAGTATGGGAGGGTCACAGTTTCTTGCTAGCTTTGGAGCATCTTGAATTTATTTTAAAAGCAAGGTAATGTTTTTAAAAGACATATGTGGCATTTTGTTTGAAAATATATTTTTATTTACTAAGGAAAAATTTGTGGAGTATTGGGTTAAGGTCAGTATATTTTCATTCACCAGAAAAGTGAGGGCCACACCAGCCCTGGTCTTGCTCAGGCACGTGCAGGAGGAGGGCCCACGGCTGAGAATGAGACTTCCCTTCATATGCCTGGACATCCAGAGAAAATTGAAACCTTTCATCAGTCACCCAGGTGTTTTGTCTGCATGTCAAGAACCATGCAGAGGTGCCTAAGTATCTGAATGTTTGGTGTAGTGTAGACAACATATCTGTATAACTGCCTGAATTTCTCTCATCTAATTTTTATGTTTGGCCTCATGGAGATGCAGCCATAGGCTGACCAACAGCATTACTAGATATGTCAATTAGAGTGGGATCTGAGTGTTGTAAATTAAAGATCATGCTTTTTTTCCCCAGGCTGTTCGATGCCTGCAGTCACATTTGGGTTCATATTTGGTCCATGTTTTGGAAAACGTGAGAATGTTTTTAAAAAGATAAGGGTTAATTCCTGGAGGGCGGGCATGTGTACTGGAGGTGGTCTGCTGTAGTGCAGCCTGACAATCAAAATCTGCCAGCAATGTCATTCAAGGTCAGAGACCCAACGAACTGCCAATCAAAGTCTGCAGGGCTGTTCATGTTCACTTGTCAGTGTTGGAAAGAGGTCAGTCTCTCGGTGGTGTGGCTAGTTTGTGAACAATGAGAGTATTTCAGTGGTCAGAAGCACATTCTGCCATCTACTCCCTGGAGATTTCAGGATGCTTGCCAAGGTTTTTTATCCTACAGGGATACAAGGCAGGATAGTGGAAAAAGCCAACAGTATTCTTAAAAACTGAGTTATGGATTTTAAATTCTAAAAGCAAACATGGCACCTAATTTAGCATATGCCTTTTAAAAATATTCTTAAGTGTCTGTCTATAATGAGGGATAACAAAGAAAAATTAGAGATATAATTTTAGATATCTAAAAAGAGATACTGCCTTTAAACATTTTGTACTTGTTATTCAGTTTGCAATCTTGCCTTAACTCATCTAATCATTATTTTGTTTAATTTTCACCATGCAAAATAAGCTTTGCATTTATGGGAAACAATGACAATGTTTAGGATGTGCTAATGGAATAAAGCTTGGAAAATTTCAGTTTCAGGTTCCGGGAGACAGTGATGATAGAAACATTAAGTTTTGCATTTCAGTAGGGTCTTGATAGATTTTCAAATCTGAGCTCTCTCAGAGGGCAAGGGGGTGATTCATCATAATCAGACTATTTGTCATTCAAAGTTATTTCAGCAGCAGCACACACTGTGGTGGGCAGATGTTCCAAGTTCAATCAGGGTATCTCCCTGATGGCAGAACCTCCAAATGAGTCACACTCTGAATGTTCTGCTTCCCCATGGTAAGATATCCAGGTGCTTATGTGAATCTACATGCTCAGCTTTATAGACACAGACTATTCTGTAGAATGTTCGGAATTCCTCCAGACATCATTTAGATATAAGTGCAAGCAACTGATTTAGTCATAATCTTATTTTATTAAAAATATATTATCAAGAGCATTTTAAAAGTTCACCAAGATAAAACACTAAAATGAAGCAAAGGGTGTGTGTGTGTGTGTGTGTGTGTGTACATATGTGTATATATACACATATGTACACACACACACATATATGGTGTGAGGACTTGGTGGAGATTTTTCTAATTGGTAGAAGGGTCAATAGGAAAATATGTATTTAGAATTGGCCATTGAACATGAGGCTTTAAGGTTGGAAAGATCTTTAGGGTACCACTTCTCATTTTGTGGGTGGTGGCATCAGAGGGACTGTGGAGGTGGCATTAGATAGTTAATGGCAGAGACAACCTCTGGACTTGCCTTTGAGTCCTGGTCTTCTCCTCTCCTGGGCTTGTGAGAGCCCAGTCTTTTTTCTAATCCACCTGGGAAGGCTTGTCGTAGAGGTGAGTTTTCTGAGGCTGCTTAATAGGTGAAAAGGAGAGACTTTAGGAACTTAAAGGAGAGTGGGTGTTGTGAGAAAATGCTCAGCAGTGGCCTGGGCCCTTCAGGTGAAGGGAGCTCTGGGAGTTGACATGGGAGAGCCAGGGTCCTGGGGTTGCAAAAAGAGGGGGTAAGAAAAGAGCAGATGCTCTGAATTATCTGGTGAAGCAAAGCATTCTCTTTAAAATGGGCTGTACCTGCTCTCAATTTGGAAGTAGAGATATTCTTCATTATCAGGAGCAACAACTGCTTACCAGTCAGTCCATGTTTTGAGAGCAATAGACTCTCCATATAGAAAATACCTGTTCCCAGCCTTCAGCCTCTGCTGACTTGTTTCGATAGTAGAATATGGGAGTGGAGCAAGGGGATACAGATCATATTTTCCTTCCCTTTCTCTGATATCCTGATAAACACCCTTAGGCTTGGAGGAAAGATTAAAATCCACGAAGACAAAAGAGGAGTGATTCAAGCGTGACCAGTTTTTTTCACAGATGTGAAGGGGGTTGGCCAAGAGGCACAAGACAGCCAATTTTCAGCTCTGACAGCTGCCGAGGTCATCAGCTTCCTAACAGCACCCCTTAATTCCTCTGAGGCCAGGGTGTCCTTTGAACTCAGTGGTTGTTACACTTCCAAAGCTAAGCTGAAAAGGGGAGAAATCGGCAAATTTTACTGGCTCCTGAGTACACAATTACCAGGCCATTAAGACCTTAGGCCAAGGACTTAGGGTTCTGTGACCTACAAATCAGTAGTTGCTCCCAGATGAGTTATACATTCAGACATAGTGTGTGCATGTGTGTGTACATGATATGTGTGTGGTATGTGTATGCACATGATGTGTGTCTGTGTATATGGTGTGTGTATGTGATATGTGTGTATGTAGCAGCAGGACTTTGCTGAGAAAGCCTAATGCCCCAGTTCAAAAGATTTTACAGTGAGAGTCAGGATTCAGGGCTTGGGGAGAGCAAGGAGCCTGAGAGAAACAGGTAGCCTTGCAATCTACTTTTGAAGGAGGTTCCAATTCGTGAACATCCACTGGTCCAGTATTTGTGGGGCTTCAACTCCAGTGGCTGAGAGATGGGTTTCAGTGTCTGGGGATCCATTGTCCATACCCAAGCCACTTGCCTTGAGGTAATGATGGGGGATTCAGGCCTGGGAAGTCTGTGTTGGTGGGACGGCCCCCCACTGCCCTGCCCTCATAACAGCAACATGGTGAATAAGGAAGGCACTTAGAAGACCTCAGTATAGTACAGTGGGGCATAGTACATTATTTGAAAATTGCACATAGAAATTACATTATATCAGCAATAAACAATAACTACTGAGCAACATGTAAATAGTATTTAGGACTGTCATCAGATAAAACCTGAAAAATTTAAATTAATGTGAATTAGAGTTTTCAAAATCCTTAATCTGCGGACTAATGTAGCTTAAGTGGTAGGCTGTTCATTTAGTGGTACAAAATAATATTGTTCAATCAAACTTGTAATTTCTTCTTTTCATTGTTAATTCATTGTTATCTATATTTAGCTGTGATACCAGATTTAATTTAATGCTTATCCTATATACAAAATACATCCTGGACTCACAGCAGCAAAAGATGAACAACTAGCCCAGTCCTCAAAACGAAAGAGCAAGTTCAAGTAAAAGCAAACCCTTATAAAGGTCCAAAATTGATATAAATCTCCACAACAGGCTTTCATTGAAAAGCTTACTAATTACACTAGTGATTCCACAATTCTCACAGTAGAAGATGGAAGAACACTTGAAAATTATTGCTTCAGAGAAGATAAGAAATACTTGCCATTGTTGCCTTCTATGGCTTGTCTCTTCCTACCCTTCTCTCTCTCTTTCCTTCCTCCCTCCTCCCTCCCTTCCTCCTTCCCTCCCTCCCTCCCTCCCTCCCTCCCTCCCTCCCTCCCTTCCTTCCTTCCTTCCTTCCTTCCTTCCTTCCTTCCTTCCTTCCTTCCTTCCTTCCTTCTTTTCTTCTTTATTCCTTTTTCTTCTGACCTGGGCAACAGCCATCTGGATTCCTCAGCTACATTTTCAGTTGTTTTCTAGGTCAACTTAGTCCCTGGTTTTGAACTGAGACCACAAATCCTAAAGTTAAGGCTGGCCTAGCTCTGAGGAATGGGGCATTATTCTAGATGGAAATGACCACTCCCCACTCTGATCCTTAAGCTCCATTCTCCATCTCTCCCTTAACACTAACTACGTGGCTGGTGGATATCCCTCAAGACATTCATGTCTTCACAACTAGATTCCAAGCTCTTGAAGAGCCTAGGCTCTGCCTTTTTGATCTCCTAGCATTGCCTGGCCTAATTAATGCCTTGCATATGCTGGAGTTCACAACCTAGAGGTTTGGCTTAGTTCAGGGCACTTGGTCATCCTCGCCGTAGACACAGGACCAAGGGCACCTTGAAGCAGAACCATGACAGCGCCGTATTGCACCTTTAGTTACCAGCCATCTCTGGAGCCGCTGTTCTTCCCTGGAATAGAAGTGTTTATCCCACCTACGGAGGGGGAACATTTCTGTCCTGTGAGGAATGTGATCTTATAACCTCCTTTCTATCTTTCTCTGCTTATTGTAAGAAACAATCAGAGAGTTATTTCTGATAATGTAAAAGCACAGATAAAATTCTGTGTATGGCCCTCCCTCTTCCAGGAAGTTCCCATTAAAAATATCCCTTGTCCAGTTTTATTGAGAAATAATTGATATATATCACTGTATAAGTTGAAGGTGTACAGCATGATAGTTTGATTCACACGTATTTGAAATGATTACCACAATAGGTTAGGTTAACACCCATTTTCTTATATAGAAAAAGGAAAAGAAAAACATTCTCCTTGTCTTGCAAACTCAGGATCTACTACTTAAATTTCCTATATATCATATAGCAGTGTTAACTATAATCACCATGTTGTACATACATCTCTAGCACTTATTTATCTTGTAATTGGAAGTTTGTACCATTTGGCTGCCTTTCTCCAATTCCCCTACCCCTTGGATGCTTATATTATGTGGTGAAAAAGTTGTTCAATTCAGGCAAACAGAATGGAATGATAATTATGGAAACTTCAGGCATCAGCAGTGTTTTTCTTTTGGGGGTGGTAATGTGGGAATGTAATATGGGACTGATGGCTCCACAGGGTGGCCAGGGAAGGGGATCTTTGTGGAATTTCTGAATTTACAGCTGTAGGTGACCACTTACTTGGACAAGATAACATGAAAGGCTTCCCTTTCATACCATATTTTGGCTTTCTTATGTCACTCTTATTTCATGCAATTAAATTTTCTTTACCCTTTGCTCTCTATGTAAGGAATTCAATAGAAAATAGTATGGACTCTTTTTTAAAAAATATCTGTGATTATTTTTTCTTTTCTAGGGTTCTAAAGAAAGACTTCATAGTTTGTTTCCCATCAAACTCCGCCTCCCTCCACCCCCCCGCCCTTAGCCAGCCATCTTCAGCTTTTGGCTGCCTTGGCTTTCTGGGATTGTGATGTTTCCTGGGGCAGGTCAGGAAGCATTTGATTAGGTCTAAGATAGCAGCTGGGAACGCACCCTGGGCATAGTCAGTTTATTTTAGAGTTTGAGTTATTTTGTTACCTACTCTGAGCTCTGTCTTCTTCTGGAAGGAGTTCATGATCTCTATTCACTGACACGACATTTCCCTGACCTTTCCTTCATTTCCAGCTCTTCTTTCTGTCACTCACAACTCTGAATCCAGAGTGACCTACTTGTGTTTGGGGTTCTATTCTTGCACACTTTACAGTGACATCTTTTGTTTTGATACATAGAAACATCAATCTTTAAAGAATTTCTCTAGTGTTTCTGCCTCCTCTGTGGAATATAATTCTCCAGAGGATTATACATACCTCCTTCCCTCTCTCCACTTAGTCTGCATTTTCCTGACTGTTGAACACATTTCTACCTTATTACCTGGAACCATGCTATGGCCATTCTGAATTATTTCAGGTTCTCTGGGAACACTACCCTTTCATGACTTTGAATAAGTTGTCTGTTTGCCTTGAATATCTTCTAGGTCCCCCTTTTTCCTTCTGCAGATGAACTTCCCTCCTCATCTGATCCTACTGGGGTATTACCCATATTGTAAATCCCTGTGCAACCTCCAAGTCTTAGACAGTTGTTTCCTCTGAACTTTTTTTTGACCCTCTTTTTATGTCACACTGTTTCCTTTACTCTTAGTCTCTGATATAACATATCTCTATTAACATTTATTTCAAGATATTTTAGTGTGTTTGTCTGCTTACAGAGCAAGAACCTTGCCTTCTTCAACTCTATACCTAGAAAGTGGTTCCATTCAAGTCCTTGAATGAATAAATGAATGAACTAAAATGGCATACCAGATAAATCTGACTATCTTGATAGCTTCCTAGTGGGCAGGTGAGAATTGTAAGGGAGAAGAAAGCCTTGAATCCTGGATAAACTCCCATTAATTCTGTGTGAGTTTTTCTCTGGAGCTAGAGGTAAAAATGTGTCTCTCCAGAAACAGACAATTTGGTAAAAAAAAAATTGTTGAAACAAAGTAACAAATTGGTTAAAAATTTACCATGTGGACAAAAAAAGAGAAAATTTTAGTTCATTGGAGTTTTACGTTTTGACAAATTCTTATGTACTATATAGATAATATTGTAGTGTTGTACATACTTTTAAGCATTATTATCCATATTCAGAAAGGTTCATGGGTTGTGGGTCAGTTTTGTGAACTTTGAATAATTCTTACAACTTTGTGTTGCAGGTTTAAAATATTTCTTGGATGCAGTTAAATTATCAACATATGATCTAGTAGTTGGAAACATTGAAACAATTCTTTTGTCCTATTTCTGCTGAGAGATGAAATTCAAACCTTGGACAAGAGTTGCATAATTAAAACATTTCTAAACCAGTAGAAATATATTTGATTTTAAATGAGTTAGAAATTTTTAAATGTCCAAATTTAAAAAATGACCAAGATGCTAAAAATAGCTAGAAAAGACTAGGGTCCTAACGGGGCCTCTTTCTTGTCTTTCCTGAGGTAGGCCCTCTGGCATTCTTGTGGAACCCAAGGGCTCTGGGGAGTCTAATTTCAAAACCAGTGACTAAGCCCAACCTTTTCATTTTACAGATGTAGAAACTACAGTTCAAAGAAGGCAAGTGAGCCACAACTCAAACTTGGGCTTTCTTACTTTTAGGACAGTGATAGAAGGAGGAAACCTGTCTTGACTCCAGACTCACTTTTTTTCTGAGAAGGAAAATGTGGTATTGTTACTTTACTGGGTATGAGTAGAATTATGTTTGCCCAGAGATTGTCCTTCAAGCTCTTTTAAAACTTGCTGAGTAAGTGGTCACTCTGTGCTAGATACATCCCATCTTGGAGGCAGGGAAAGGCCCCAGTCATTGGTAAAGTATATCCTTGGGGTCCATACACATGACTTTGTTTTCAAGCATGTTCTTTGTACAATCCTATGGAGTAACACCATGTGAGCCATGTCACCTGTCTTGGCCTCAGGGTCTTCATTTTTAAATTAAAGGGTTGGATGGCAAGCAAGACATGGAAACAACCTAAGTGTCCTCCAGTGGATGACTGGATAAAAATGTGGTACATACGAGGTCTGTCAGGAAAAAGTCCAACCGTTGTTAATATAATGAGAATGGTTTGCATGGCATCAATGTAACTGTCAGGCAAGAAGAGTGGACTGGAATGCACATGCATGAACAATGATGACTTCACTGTACTAGTCAGTGGGGGTGTAGATGCCATTGAGTGAGCATGTGTACTGTGAGGGCATCACATTCAAAATAGCTGAGTGAGTAGAGCAATGAGTTTGCATCAGATTTTGCATTAAGCTTGAATATTCCTCAGAGGAAACTATTCAGATGATTTAGAAGCCTGTAGCTATGGGCATCTGGTGATTGGCAGCTTCATCACAACATGCCCACTCATGCATCATGTCTCATGCAGAATATTTTGGTGAAACACCAAATCACCCAGGTAACTCAGGCCCCCTATAGCCCAGATTTGGTGCCACGTGACTTATGGCTTTTCCCAAAACTAAAATCACTTTTGAAAGGGAAGAGATTTCAGATTGTCAATGAGATTCAGGAAAATACAACAGGGCAGCTAATGGCGATTGGGAGAACTGTGTGAGGTCCCAAGGGGGCTACTTTGAAAGGGACTGAGTCATCATTGTCCTATATACAATGTTTCTTGTATCTTGTATCTTCTTTAATAAATATCTTTATTTTTTATATTACAAGGCTAGATATGTTCTTCTGGATAGACCTCATATATACAATGGAATACTCCTCAGCCAGAAGAAAGGATGAAATACTATTATTTGTGATAATATGGATGGATCTTGAGAGTATCATGCTAGGTGAAATAAGTTAGATGGAAAAGAACAAGAAACACATGATTTCACTAATATGTGGGATATGAAACAGAAAGCAACAGATGAACCAACAACAACAAAAAAACCCAAGTAAACTCATGGACACAACAGAGGGTGGTTACCAGAGGGAAAGAGGGTGGGGCAGGATGGAGAGCGTAAAGGAGGTCAAATACATGGTGATGAAGGGAAACTAGACTTTGAGTGGTGAGTACACAGTGCAGTAAACAGATGATATATTATAGAATTATACCCTTGAAGCTTATACAATGTTATTAACCAATGTCATCCCAATAAACTTAATAAAAATGCAATAAAAGGTCAAACTCCTAAAAAATGAAATAAGTAAAATAAAACAAAGAGTTGGAAGACATCATCTTTGGGGTCTCCTTTAGGTTTGGCATTCTGTGATGTAAGAGACATGAGACATTTCCTATAGCCGATTGTTCTCTTTATAAAGGGTCTCATTATATCTCCTTAACACTGAGGGATGCACAACCAGTCTTCTCAGTTATAGACTATCTTGGACATGGAGAGGTAAAATGTGTTATAAAGCAGATTAAGAAAAGTTTATTTGTAAAGGAAGAATGGGTTTAATCTTTTCATCTTAGGCTTGTTATGGAATTCTCTGGGGCTTGACTGATACCTTCATTCATTCAGTATATCTTGAGTTGATAAATGTACTAGGCTCTGGACCAGGGACTAGGGGTTAAACAAATGAATAAGACTTGATCTGTGACCCAAAGCAGTCCATATTCTTGTGGGAGAGACATTTTTATAAACACATGTAATCGTTAGAGCAAGGGTAAGGTATTCATAGGATAATAATAAAAATGGCCAATTACTTTACATGCATTCTTTCTTGAAGTTTTCTTAACTATCATGCCCATTAAATAAATGAGATAGATAATGATACTAAGGCTCAAAGAGGTTAGGTTCTTTCCCAAGGTCATTACCACCATTGAGAACAGATTAAATGGGATAGACCTTAGGCACTGGGATTCTAGTAAGAAAATTATTGCAAAGGTCTAGGTAAGTGATGATCTGGGTTTGAATTCAGCAAGAGACCATGGGCATGATGGGTAAGACAAGCTTCAATGTGCTGCCTTGCCTATATTTCCCCTTTAAAGGGCTCCTACTACAATCCTCTTCCATGTAAATCATCATGTTGACACAGACTATTGTTTATTGGATCAAGAAAGTATGGGTAACATTTGTGACAACATAGATAAATCTGGACAATGTTATGCTAACATATCTGGAGGATGAAATAGGTCAGACACAGAAGTACAAAAACTACATAATACTGCTTACAAGAGGAATCTAAAGTAGTAAAACTCAGAGAAGCAGAGAGAGAAAATGGTGATTTCTAGGAACTGGGGGAGAGGAAATGGGGCAATGTTAGTCAAGGGTACATAGTTTCAGTTATGAAAGATGAAAAAGCCCTGGAGAGCTACTGTACAGTTCAGTGCCTATAGCTAATAATAGCGTATTGCATACGTAAACATGTGCTCACAGTAGATCTTATGTTAAATGTTCTTATCTCACCCCCCCAAATAATAAGTGGGTGAGAGGATAGTTTTAGAGGTGATGAGTATGTTTATGTCATAGATTATAGTGATGGTTTTATCAGATGTACTCTTATATCTATCAAGTTGCATACATTAAATATATAAAATTTTTATGTGCTAGTCATATCTCAATAAAGTGGTAAAAAAAAAGAATGGCTGCTTATCTAATAATAGCCCATCTATAGACTTGATTAGTGGCCAATGGAATACTCTGTCAGAAAAGCCATGGCCAGTAGGGGTGGTTGAATAATTAGATTTTGTGACTTGAGGTATTTGAACTTGAGAAATATTGAAAGAGTAAATAGAAACCAGAGTGAAAGCTGAGAGGACATAACAAAGCAAAATCACTCTGTGGTAGAATAGTAGGGCTCTGATCATAAACTCCTGATGGCAAGGTACCTTGGTCACTAGCGTCTTACTGAATTCTGAATGAACTTCAAATTCCCCAAGCAAGTTCCATCACTTCAAGGCATGCTCTGTGGCCAAATTTTTATGGTCAAGATTCTCATCCTCTGTATTCCTACGTTATCCCTCAAATCCTCTTTGTCTGAAGTGAACCAAATTATATCTGTTACTTGCAACCAAAACAACCCATCTAAAACTGGCATTGACAGTAGGAACCAAATTTGGGAAATTTACCTGAAGAAAAAAAGCTGAAGGGATTTGATGACCATTTTTTAATCATTATTGATCATTTTCAAAAGCTAGAACTATTGGAAGAGAGGTGGCCACTACATTTTACAACAAACCACACAGAAACAAATCTGACACACGAGGTTTCAAACCATTCAGAATCTCAACTTCCAGCAAAATTAAGGAGGCCATAGATTAGAGAGATATCAGAGGATATATAACCAGAAGCAGCATAAAATGGAAAAAGCATCACCAGAAATTAGAAGAACTGGTATGGTTTGAAGCAATCACAATTGAACTTGCAGGAGCTGCCTTTGTTTCTCTGCCTTAACATGTATTTGTTACTGCAGATAAATAGGCTCCATTTGGGGAAGAAATGGCCCTGGATCATTGTTCTATTTTATGAACCACAGGTGGTGTTGTACACATTCTGTTTATAACCTTAGGGGTGAGTGAAAAACAACACTAACCAAGAAAATAACTACCACTGGACCAGAATGAGCTTTGCCAACATTTCCATCCTAATCATTCCTATACAGTTAGACACATAATGGCATGATAATGAGCATAAAGTTCTACTGTCTACATGGAATGCCAATTTTAAATAAGAGTGAGGACACAAGTATGTATGTGCTTGGGTATGTGAAAAAGAATTTAAAAATACTTAATGTGACTAATCTACTCCTGTCTTGCATATTAAGTAACCTTTTGAAGTCACCTCATTGAAGGGGCCACTCATTTTGAAGAATGTAGATTAATAAGCCTCCTCGCTTAAAAAATGAGCTTCAATATTTGTGTGAATCATAGAGTCAAAAGAAAAAATCGATGAGCTATTGACTACTGGGGATGATCACATTCATTTTGCCCTTTGTGGTTGGTGAAATCCATGCTGCAATTACAGAGACAGGCTGGCAGCAAAGAGCCTCAGTCGGGCTTTCAGCTCCACATTAATCCAAAACTCCCCATTTTAATGCAGATATAGATTGCCACAAGTCAATAGCTGACTACTTGAATTGTAGCAGCCCCAGCAGCTCTGGCAGGCCTGAGTTTACAGTATTTGGGAATTTCAAAGCTTTGCTGTGTGAACCAGCGTAGCTAAGGCTTGAGGTACGGTTGTGCTGATGCTGTTGAAAAGATTTGTCTTTGGGCTCTAAAACACAGATTATAGCAAATTCAATGTGGGCGGGTCATAGACACACAGGATTGTAGAACTGGAAAGGACCTCAGAGGTCACATGGTCCAGCTCCTTCCTTAAAGATGAGGAAATTGAGGTCCTTAGAGGTTAACTAACTTGCATGTGGTTACACAGCTAGTCAGCAGAGGAGCTCATACTAGAAAAAGAAATGTATCCTCCTGGGCTTTCCACTGATCTGCATAGGTAATAAAAAAAAGCAAAATTTGCTTTATATACTCTTCATACACGTGTGAGCATGCAATAAGTATGTCACTGAATAGGTTTCTTTTAATCCATTTTTAATATTCAAGGATCCATGAAATGAGGAAATGAGGAAATCCTTCTCATCACTGGGGGTACATAAGCAGCTATGCCAACATAAAAAAAATCATCTGTTACATGTTACAACTGAGGGAAAGGCAAGATCCTGTTTGAGGCATTAAATGGAACAAAATTTAAACAAGTGTCTTGTAAGTGCCCTATATACCCATGTTAGAGTTAAGGGCTATTTTAAGGCACATATTTTTGGCGGCAGGTTTGTATTTCATTCAGTATTTTTACTCATATCAGACTTGACTGTGAAAGCATTGAAAAATGAGGAACAGTATCATTTATTATCAGCAAACAGCATGGTACTGGGCATGTAGTAGATGCTTAATAAATGTGTTGAATATTGTATGTGTGTCTAAATCCATATAATAAGCCTTTGCCCTCAAAGTGTGGTCTCTGGTTCAGCAACATTGATATTGCCTGGGAGTTTGTTAGAAATGCAGAATTTCAGGCCCTGTGCCAGACACCCTGAAGCAGAACCCGAGTTTGAACAAATTCCCAAGGTGCTTAGAAGTCTCAAGAAAGTTTGAGATGCCTTGCATCTGCAATAAGCTATGCTGACCCAGGTTTGTAATCACTCAAACCCTATACAATGAGTTTAGATGTAAAGTCTGCACATGAGGTGACTATTCTGAATGGTCAAAATTATCCCCAAATGAATGGCCTAAAATCATTCACAAACCAGAAAGGAATAGTAGGGTGGAGGGGTGTCCCTGTGTGTGTGTGTGTGTGTGTAGGGGTATAGAGGTTGTTGTACCTTTATTCAACCAAGGGAATAGTAGGTTTACATCTTCCATCTCATTTCTAAAACAAGCATGTTTTTAAAGCAGAATGGTGCCATTTAAATAACAAGCTCTCTTTCTCCCTAACTTATATAATTGGAGTTCAATGCACTTATGATGAGACTCACTGACCATAGAGAACATTTCTTTTAAGTGCAGCGATGTGCTTCTAGCATCATGACCTGAATACATTTGCCCAGTTAACCAAGTTCAGTTATACCATCTAGTCACGCTGAAATTCAGGGTTTTCACCCAGTTACACTGAACTTTGCTGGAGGATTACAGTTCTAAACATCTTCTTTTGTTTGGAATTTTGAAACGGGGTGATGGGGCATGAATCGTTAGTGTTTCTGTCACAACATCCTTAATGCCAGTGGGCTTTGTGGGTTATTTAGGCTGGGAGTAGCTCCCTGGATAACACACACATCTCAAAATAGGCAGAGAGTGGCCTTGGCCTGGAGAGCTGTGACTCTGAATCTTGTATTGTTTTCGTAAGTACCTGTAGGACCTGAGCTGATTCCTGAATGACCAGATGTGGGCTCCAGCAAAGTGCTTTAGCATCAGATTTTTCTATCTTCTTTCATGATCACACAACAGAAAATCCAAGTTGAGCCAAGGCTGAGCCCAAATCTATATAGGATGAGAGTGTTCCTGCCCTGGGTCATCTTCCATTCTGTGGGTATTGGCTTTATGACCTGTACTAAAATGCTTTGAGAAGGCAGGTACATGGTGATGGAGTGAGGCTTGCCTGTCTCAGCAATGGGATGGTCAAAATTCAACCACTTACAAGGGACATCTTAGCAGCAATCAGCTGACTTTTACTGGCCTTAGAATGAACTCCAGGGCCCTCTGCAGAGAGAAGAGAAAGCACTGGAAAGGGGTTGGGAATAAAAGGGGTTCTCCAAGGGCATGTCTGATGTCTGTGGTGGCTGCCCCCATGTTTCATCCCCACCCTAGTCCTCCATCTCTATCATGCTCTTTGACAAGCCCTTCTCTTTTTCAGGCTAAATCACTTTGTAAATTTTCCCTCTTCCCTTTTTATGACTGCCTCTTTAATTCTCTCATAAATGATTTATGTGGTCTGGGCAGAGCATGCTCAGTAGTCGCAGGCAGGTTGTATTCAAAAGGGGGTAGCTTCAGCAGTGCCTCTCTATGGTGTTTCTGTCGTTTATATGAGAATAATTCACCAAATCAGCAAGTAGATGAGCTGGAAACCTCTTGCCTTATGACAGAAGAGATTAGTACAAACTGGACAGTTTACTGGAACATAGTGCCAGGCAGTCTAGCTTGGCTTCAAAAGAAACTTGCTTCTGTTGCCAGTGGTGCTGACCAGTTCATGTTTTTAGACACAAGCATATATCCTAAAAGAAGACTGAAAATTGGAGCTGGCCTGCACTATAACTGGCTTTTAACAAAAAATGACTCTGTGAGTAGACAGACTGTTCTAGGAAAATAATTTGCCCCATTCAGAATATGGACATTTAAAAAAATTATTTATTGTATTTTTAAAAAACATTTTTAATTTAAATATTTTTATTGTTGTTCAAGTACAGTTGTCTCCATTTCCTGCCACCACTTTCCCCTGTGCCACCCACCCCACCTCCCACTCTCAATCCTACCCCCCTTTGGCTTTGTTATTGTATTTTTTTTTATTACCATATATTCCCCCTACACCCTCTTCCACTTTTACCCCTCCCCCTCCCCCACAGCACACTGTTGTCCATGTCTATGAGATCTTTTTCTTTTTTGCTCTATCTCTCCACCTCCTAACACCCCCAACTCACAGAGGTCAGCCTGCTCCCTATCTATGAGTCTGTCTCTGTTTTGCTTGTTAGTTCAGTTTTTTCAGTATATTTCACATATGAGTGAAAACATATGGTATTTTTTTTTCTGACTGGCTTATTTCACTTACCACAATGTTTTCCAGGTTCCTTATTGTTGTTGCAAAGAAAAACATTTTCTTCTTCTTTATGGCCAAGTAGTATTCAATTGCATAAACCTACTGATAGACACTTGGGCTGCTTCTAAATTTTGGCAATTGTAAATAACGCTGCAATAAACAAAGGGGTGCTTATATTCTTTCAAATTAGTGTTTTGGGTTTCTTTGGCTAAATTCCTGGAAGTGGAATTGCTGGGTCAAGAGGCAGTTCCATTTTTAATGTTTTGAGGTAACTTCATACTGCTTTCTATGGTAGCTGCACCAATCTGCATTCCCACCAACAGTCCAAAGAGTTCCCCTTTCTCCACATCCTTGCTAGCACTTGCTGATTTATCAGTGATAGCCATTCTGATAGATGTGAGGTAATATCTCATTGTGGTTTTAATTTGTGTTTCTCTAATGATTAGTGACATTGAGCATCTTTTCATATGTCTGTTGACCATCTGTATGTCCTCTCTGGAGAAGTGTCCATTCTGGTTCTTTAACCATTTTTGAATTGGATAGTTTTTTTTCAAAAGATTTTATTAATTTATTTTTAGACAGGGGGATGAGAGAGAGCAAGAGAGGGAGAGAAACATCAATGTGTGGTTGCCTCTCATGTGCTCCCTACCGGGGGGCCGGCCTGCAACCTAGGCATTTGACCTGATTGAGAATTGAGCCAGAGACCCTTTGGTTTGCAGACCAGCACTTAATCCACAGAGTAACACCAGCCAGGGCTGTTTTTTTAGTGCTGAGTTTCATAGGTTCATATAAATTTTGGATAGTAATCTCTTATCAGATTTATCAGCAAATATGTTTTCCCATTCTGTGGGCTGCCTTTTTATTTTGTTGATGGTTTCCTTTGATGTGCAAAAACTTTTTATTTTATGTAGTCCCATTTGTTTGTTTTTTCTTTTGTTTCCCTTGC
The DNA here is from genome assembly GCF_022682495.2 of Desmodus rotundus. NCBI lineage: Eukaryota > Metazoa > Chordata > Mammalia > Chiroptera > Phyllostomidae > Desmodus > Desmodus rotundus. Next base: position 84,598,662 of record NC_071393.1, read on the forward strand.
CTGAGGAGCTATATCAGAAAAAATATTGCTATGAGCTATGCCTGAGATTTTACTGCTTATGTGTTCTTCTAAGAAATTTATGGTTTCAGGTCTAAGATTTAAGTCTTTAATCCATTTTTAATTTATTTTTGTGTGTGGCATAAGAAGGTGGTCTAGTTTTATTTTTTCTGCATGTAATGTTCAATTTTCCAACCTTTAGCCCATTGTTTGTGTTTGTTTCCTCTGTCAAATATTAATTGACTATAAATGTGTGGGTTTATTTCTGGGCTCTTTATTCAGTTTCATTGATCTATGTGTCTGTTTTTTATGCCCGTACTATGCTGTTTTGACTACTATGGCCTTATAGTATTGTTTGATATCAGGTACAGTGATTACTCCAACTTTATTCTTTTTTTTCAGGATTTCTGTTGCTATGTGGGGCCTCTTGTGGCTCCATATAAATTTTTGAAATGTTTGTTCTAGTTCAGCAAAATATGTCATTAGAGTCTTGTTAGGAATTGTGTTAAATCTATAAATTGCTTTGGTAGTATGGGCATTTTAACAATGTTAACTCTTCCTATTCATGAACACTTCCACTTGTATCTTCTTCAATTTCTTTTTCAGCGTCATAATTTCTGAGTGCAGGTCTTTTACATCCTTGGTTAGATTTATTCCTAGGTATTTTATTCTTTTTAAAAATCCCTTTATAGATATATTTATTTTCTCAGCCCAGTATCCAATCTAGATTACACATTGCATTTTATAGCCATGTCTCTTTATTATTTTTAAATATATTTTATTGATTATGCTATTACAGTTGTCCCATTTTTTCTCCCTGTGCCCTCTCCACCTAGTAGCCCCTATTCCCTCCAGCAATCCCTACTCCTTAGTTCATGTCCATAGGCAATTCATAGAAGTTCTTTGGCTTCTCCAATTTCTGGACTCCAAACCTACCCCTGTCTATTTTGTACCTATCAATTTATACTTCTTAATCCCTGCACCTTTTCCCCTATTCTTCCCCTTCCCTCTGCCAACTGATAACCCCTCATATGATCTCCATATCTATGGTTCTGTTTCTGTTCTGCTTGTTTGCTTAGTTTGTTTTTTAGGTTTAATTGTTGATAGTTGTGAATTTATTGACATTTTAATATTTATAGTTTTGATCTTCTTTTTCTTAAATAAGTCCCTTTAACATTTCATGTAATAAGGGCTTGGTGATGATGAACTCCTTTAGCTTTACCTTGTCTGGGAAGAACTTTATCTGCCCTTCCATTCTAAATGATAGCTTTGCTGGATAGAGTAATCTAGGTTGTAGGTCCTTGCTTTTCATCACCTTGAATAATTCTTGCTAGTCTCTTCTAGCCCCCAAAGTTTCTTTTGAGAAACCAGCCTACATCTTATGGGCATTCCTTTGTAGGTAACTATCTGCTCTTCTCTTATTGTTTTTAAGATTCTCTCTTTATTTTTAACCCTTGGCATTTGCATTATGATGTGTCTCCATGTGGTCTTCTTTGTTTGGGACTCTCTCTGCTGCCTGGACTTGTATGTCTTTTCTTTTACCAAGTTAGGGAAGTTTTCTTCTATTGTTTTTTTCAAATAAAGCTTCAATTTCTTCCCCTTCTGACACCTCTGTGATTTGAATGTTGGTAGTTTTGAAGATGCCCCAGAGGCTCCTTAGCCTATCCTCATTTTCTTTTTTTGGATTCTTTTTCTTGTTGCTGTTCTGATTCAATGTTTTTTTCTTCCTTATGTTCCAAATCATTGATTTGATTCTTGGCTTCATCCTCTCCACTGTTGGTTCTCTGTAAATTTTTCTTAAGTTCACTTAGTGTACCCTTCATTTTTTTCCTGGGTCTTTTTTATGCTGTTGAAGTAGCCAATGAGTTTTTGAGCATCCTAATAACCAGTGTTTTGAACTCTGCATCTGACTGATTTATTATCTTCATTTTGTTTAGTTCTTTTTCTGGGGGTTTGATCTATTTTTTTTTATTTGGACAATATTTCCTTGTCCTCTCATTTTTTCAGTCTCCCTGTGTTGGTTCTGTGTATTAGGCAGCGCTGCTTTGACTCCCTGTCTTAGTAGCGTGGTTCATCTGGATGAATGTAGCTTCTCTAATTCCTTTGTTGTTGGACTTCAAGACAGCTTGATTTTCTGATGATTCTGGGTGATATTTGTCTTGTAGTCTAGTTTTAAGTTTGCCTCCATTTTGACCAGAAGTCCAGTACTTTATTTTTTTTGAAGCAAGTGTAAATGGGATTGTTTCCTTAATTTCCCTGACAGTTCATCATTGGCATATAAAAATACAACTGATTGCTGGGTATTAATTTTGTATCCTGCTATTTTATTGAATTCATCATTCAGTTCTAGTAGTGTCTTGGTGGAATATTTAGGTTTCTCTATGTACACTATCATGTCATTTGCAATTAATGACAGTTTTACTTCTTCCTTTCCAATTTGGATGCCTTTTATTTCTTTACCTTTTCTGATTGCTATGGCCATGACTTCCTGTACTATGTTTAATAAGAGAGGTAAAAGTGGACATCCCTCTCTTGTTCCCGATCTTAAAAGAAACAGTTGTAGTTTTTGCCCATTGAGTTTGATGCTGACAGTGATTTGTCACATATGACCTTTATGATGTTTAGTTATGTTCCCTCTATTCCCACTTTGTTGAGAGTCACCTTCTTATGTCACACACAAGAATAAATTAAAAAATGGATTAAAGACTTAAATGTTAGACCTGAAACTATAAAAATCCTAAAAGAAAACATAAGCAGTAAAATCTTGAACATTGCTTGTAGCAATGTTTTTTCTGATATATCTCTTCAGGCAAGGGAAATAAAAAATAAACAAATGGAACTACATCAATCTAAAAGTTTTTGCACAGCAAAGGAAACCATCAACAAAATAAAAAGGCCACTGAATGGACGAACATATTCACTTATACATATGATGAGGGGTTATTATCCAAAATTTATGAAGAGCTTACAAAACTTAATACCAGGAAGACAAACAATCCGATTTAAAAAATGGGGCAAAGGACTTGAATAGACACTTCAACAAAGAGGACATACAGATGGCTAACAGACACATATAAATCTGGTCATCATCACTAATCATCAGAGAAAAACAAATTAAAACCACAATGAAATGTCACCTCACATCTATCTGTCAGAATGGCTGTCATCAATAAATCAACAAACAACAAGTGCTGGCAGGGATGTGAATAGAGGGAAACCCTCTTATACTACTGGTGGGAATGCAGATTTGTACAGCCATTGTGGAAAGCAGTATGGGGTTACCTCAAAAAATTAAAAATAGAACTTCCTTATGGACTTCTTTTTTAATTGAAGCAAAGGCAATGCTACATAATGGCATAGCCACAGTCAATATCTTTTTGGCTGCAGTTCCTAGAAACAAGACTAATATAAGGGCCATTATTTGTCTCTTTTTTCACATATTCTTGTAAAATTATTAAGAAATGAGCTGTTTAATGAAGATATGAGTCTGTTACTTAACTCCTCCAGTCCCATAGTTCCATGGAAATGGCCAAAGAAATCTAAAAATGGTGGTCTGTGTGTCAGTACTGGCATTGTGAGTAAAGGAATAGCTGTACCCTTTGCGACAGCATGGATGGAACTGGAAAGCATTGTGCTAAGTGAAATAAGCCAGGTGGTGAAAGATAAATATCATATGATCTCACCTATTAAGTGGAACCTAATCAACAAAACAAACAAGCAAGCAAAATACAACTAGAGACATTGAAATAAAGAACAAACTGACTCTGGTTAGAGGGGAGGGAGGAAGAGGATAACCGGGGAAAGAAGGGAAAGGGTCATCAAGGAACATGTATAAAGGATCCACAGACAAAGCCAAAGGGGGCTAGGATTGAGGGTGGGAGGTGGGAGTGGGTAGGGTGGGGGAGAGTGGTGGGGGGAAAATGGAGAGAAGTGTACTTGAACAACAATAAAAAAATAAAAATAACCCTACTTTTTGATAAAATCCCATCAAATAAATGTATTCAGGACCTCAACAGTGACAAAATTATGCCAAAACTAAAAAGTGAGTTTTGAATCCACCTAAAATTTAGAACCAATATTAAATGACTGAAAATTATGATGACTGAACAGGATGCCTGTGTTATAACCTACAGACAATGTAAAATTTTAGCAACTCAGAGTTGGGAAGATGGAAGGTAAAAGAAAGTATAGGTGATATTATTTCCTTACCTTTCATAACAAGGAATCAGTAACTACTGCATTAAGTTGAAACATGATAAAAAAACAAACTGTGATGGCTCCAAACCCTTAAAAATATAGAACATTCTTTAGAATGTGATGAAGAAACATTTATCTAAAGTAGTCAATGAAATTTCCTCAATTTCATTTCAGCTTCCTTTTCTTTGATTAAAGTCAAGTACAGTTTCTCCATATATTTATCTGCCTATCTGTCCACCTATTTATATATTAATGGCTATAATGATTTTCACTCAAGGTTAATGATTAATACATATATCTTCGTAGTGAGAATTTAGGTAATTTTTAAAATTTAAATGTTGTCCACAGTGGCTTGATTTTTAAAAAATAATGAGCAGGCATCATTTTTTGAAAAGGTCATTGTATTTAAAAATTAAAAATGAAACAGTATAAAAATAACTTTTAAGGATTGGGGATGCTCTTAGGATTGTTATCCTTTCTTATTCAGTCTTCACAGAGTTTAGTTGTATGCCTATTCAGAGATTCTCCCCATGTTGCTTTGGACCACATTTAGTCTTTATAAACTTGTATAATCTTCTACTACTCCTGCTATTTTTAGCTCTTTGAGAAGGAGCTACATAGGACAAAGGAGGTCATAATTCATACATATGGTAGGTGTACTTTTTGTGTTATTTACTCCTATGCTTTGACAGTTACAGACATCACATTAGCCATCATGTTTAACTGACAGCCTTTTCCTGGAAGTTAGGCTGATTATTCAATATTTCTTAAGGTCAGCAATCTTGTCAGCATTGCTAAGCTGTATGTAAAGCTCATAACTTAGGGTTTACAACTTATTTTTAGAGTACACAAATAATAGTTATTTCAGCTCTGCCACTATAGCTATGTATCTTTGGGTAAATTTTTTAACCAAAGCCTCAGTTTCTGAAATGGGGATAGTAACAGATCCTAACTCTTATTATTTCTGAAAGGATTAAAAGAGTGAATCTCTGGAAAATGCCAGGAGTAGTTGTTGGTAAAAAGTATGTCTTCAATAACTGTTGGTTGTAGGTTTTCTTTGCAGAAGAGGGCCTGGAGTATACTATAAAGAGTTGTATGCCCATTCAGAGATTCTCCCCATGTTGCTTTGTACCACATTTAATCTTTTTAGCAAGTCTTTTTAGTCTTTTGAGCAAGTTTAGAATTCTAGGCCCTGCTCTGCCAATCAGTAGCTGGGCAACCTTGGTGGAACAACTTCTCTTTCCTGGGTTGTAGTTTCATCTTGGAAAATGAAAAGAATAGAGTAAATAATCCCCAAACACTCCTGAGTCAGTCACTCTGTAAATTTGTGATCAGGATAGTTGGTTCTGTTACCTAATTAAAAGATTCAGGTTGAAAATGATTAATTTTAAATTATCTTCAGTGTGTTTGCTACCCACAATAATGAATGTTCCCAAATAATTGTTGTCCTTTATTTATTTTGACAGCATAAACTTGCTCTAAAACCATTTTTCTTTCCCTGTTTCTTTTATCCTTCCTTAATCCCTGTCAGATTTTTCTGACCTGTTTATTTTGTGCTCTGATCTACTGAATTAGGATGATATTTTGTTACCCCAAACCTCTGAACCAATATGATTTACAACAGAATCCACCACTTTGAACAATCCCTGAATGGAATAAGAAGGCCCTTATAAACTATGCTTTCTCACAGTGTGTAAATGGGACCTCATTCTGTAGATTTTCATTACTCCTTGTTCTGATTTTTTTTATTATTAGTTTTTAACAAAACAGGAAGAGAAAATTGTTCTCATCCCCTCAGGCATTTCTTAGTTACAGGAATGGAAGTTTAACTATTGGTAGAGACTCCATGGGAATTTGAAATAGTTTTACTATTTATCCAAACTACATCCTATGGAAAAGGTAGCCTTTGCCACTGATTTAATAACAGTTGTTCAACTCAATTATGTAAACACTTGGCACTTTTGATTCTTCTGGAGTATTATTGAATTAAAAAAATGCCCTTTAGCATACTAAGGACAAAATTTATCCTGTCTGCCCATCTAGAAACATAATATAGTATGAAGGTAAGAAACGTTGAAAAGAGACTTTTCTTTGAGATATATAAACAATATAATTTCACTTTGGATTATCAGCTGCATACAATTGTGTAAAATAGTGAATTTAGATGAAGCCAACTCTGCTATGCTTTTGCATACTTTGGCTATAGCACCAATAATGGATGGGGGTCTCACTCCATAGAAGTGAAACACCCACTGTAGTTACCTGTCACCAGGTGAACTGTGACATCTGTCCTTGAGCTAAAAGATACTAATAAGGAGAAGGAAGGCTAAAGCACATGGTCAATTCATTTGCATTTTCCTACAAAATATTAATTTTGAAATGAAAAGATATATACTTCTATACTTAGAATCACTGCATAAGCAAGGATTCAAAAAATCAAACTCATTTGTGTAAATTTATCTCTGGACATTTTTCACTATAAAGAGTGAATATCATCTTAGGCAGTTTTCTTCTTTTTCTGATGGCAGGCCATCCAGTTATTTACCAGTAGTCAGAAATGTCCTCTACTCTTCCTCTTTGTTCTTGAGGACTCAAACTGCCTTAATTCTTCCATGAGCATTGACATTAGGGCAGCCTGAGGAAGAGAAATTAGAGCAGTTTGAATTGCCTCTCTTTTTCAATAATTTTGAATTGCCTTTCTCATAACACACCTGGCTTACCTTGGTTTGGCTTTTTCCTTTGCTGCCTGGGTCTGAGTATATCCACTCTTGTTTCCTGATGCCTGATTTCTCTGTTTTATAATCTCAGTTCTTAAAGGGGTTTAACATTATGATTATTATTAATTATTAGAATTTATAAAGTCACAATGTAGATTTGTCATTTGCCTATCAGGTGTCTTTTTTAATTTAACTTGGCAGATATTCTAAGCCATGAGGACATATGTTAAATTGTCCAATCGTGTTGGATTTAACTGCATTTTCTTTCTTGTAACTTTAACATTAGTCGTCCAATAGGGTTGCATAACAGAATCACATCAGCAGACTTTCAAAAATAGTGAGACCTCATAAAAGTATTGAATTGGAGATTCTGGGGTGAGGTTGTGTCTTGAAGATACAGCACGAACATGACAAATGATTTGGACAATTAAAATTCTTTCTCTTGGGAATGTGATCCAGAAAACATGGATACTAAGGCAGAACTATCATAAATATTATTGAAATAAGGATTTATCATAGGAATTGGTCCTTATATAAGCATGGAAGGAACTGGGAAAGTGGGTCTGAAAGAGGAAGGTGGAGAGTGAGAGAAACAGTCACTAACCAGTCAACCTGCAGCACAGGTGGAGGCAGACAAGTTAAGGCTTGTAGGGAAATCTGAAAGAATAAGCATGGCTGGCTGTGGAGTGGGCTGTGTGGGGGTAGTTTGTGGAGAGTTCTATGGAAAGGCCACTCTGAGGATGCTGTGAGTCTCCAACCAAGTTCCTAGGGGTGGGACACTCTGGGACTGCTGTTGGTTAGAGGGACAAGCAGCTGGAAAATTGGGTTAGATGTGTCATGAATGAGATCAAGGACATGCTGGTTCCCAGGAAGCACCCTTGCAGGATGTCTGACTGTGATGGGTCTCCAAGAGTAATGGCTTCTATTAGTATATGAAATGTTAAAGGGACTTATCTAAGAAAAAGAAGATAAAAAATATGAACAATAAAATGACAACAGACTCACAACTATCAACAAATGAACCTAAAAGAAAAGAAAAACAATGAAAACAAAAACTAAGCAAACAACTAGAACAGGAATAGAATCAGAAAAATGGACATCACATGGGGGTATTTCAGTGGGGAGGGGGAAGGGAGGAATAGTGGGGAAAAAGGTACAGGGAAGAAGAAGCATAATTAGTAGGCATAAAAGAGATGGGGAGAGATAAAAGATGGTATAGGAAACAGAGGACTCAGAGAACTTATATGTACAAGAACTAAGGGGTTGGGGAATGCTGGAGGGGGGATAAAGGTGGAAAAATTGGGAAAACTGTAATAGCATAATCAATAAAAATACTTAAAAATATTTTTACAATTAAAGATACTTTTATCTCTTTCCCTCTAAAAAGAAAATAAAAAGAGTAATGGCTTCTACTTTACTTCCTCCTTCCAAATCTCATGCAAGTTTCTTCTTTATTTTTCTCTTTTCCAACTCCAGCTCACTGAGAAATGTAAAAGCTAGCCTTAGCAAAGTTCCTATCATGCAATGCAGCACGGTGGTCACACACCAAAGGTGTGAGGGAGCAAAAACTATGAATAAGGAAAGGAACCAGGCCAACAGAGAGAGGGAAATGCATTATGTTTATGAAGAAGCAGACTTTGTTCCCGGTGAGGGAGGGCAAGAATGATTGGTCCTCAGAGCCACCTTTATTCTCAATGACTTGTTACTTTCAGATCCTGTATATTTTTAAAGTTAATCTCCCTTTCTCTGAAGTATTTGAGAACCATTATCTTGCAAACAAAAGAGTCTTTTTGTATAAACATTGTCTCCAAAATAAAATTGGATAAGCAGTAAAGGGCTTTTAATTAGCTGCTCAAATATTTGTCCTAATTGACTAGAAAATGTATAGTAAGGGTCTAGTAGAGTATATGTTAGTATATTGCTAGTATTCAAAAAGTATTTGTAGAATGAACAAATAAATAAGTTAATGAATATAGGCCGTAGGCCTATATTCTGCCAATTTTTTGTTCTGCCAATTTTTATACACAAATCAATAAAACTGTGTGTGAGAACCTAATGTTTAGACCCTCCATCAAACTATGTGGGTGCTGTGAGTTGATTTGACAGGAACAGTAATTGATTCTGATGAGTCGTCTTTGATATTCCTTGGTGTCCAGTGTCATGATTTAGATAAGAAGGCTTGTCAGAGTTAGGTAAGCTATGTGGGACCCTAGAACATTCTGAAGATTATGGGCAGATATGGTAGTTAAATCTAAGGCATTTGAGTCATTACCATATTACTTTGGAACAGTTGAGCTAGCCAATTCTAGAGACTTTGTCTAGAATATTGAGTTCGAAGTACCTTATCAAAGCTTTTTGTTGAGATGGCCTTTTAACTCTAGGGTGATATATATATTTTTTTTAATGTGAAATTTTACCTCTTATTTGGGGATATGAAATATGAACTCATGAAGGTATGCATTTTACCTATTCTTACAATTATCTGAAAGGAACAGACGTTGACTCTTTACGTTGCACATTTCTCCCTTTGTTATGCTGGTATATGAGAAGCTGAAGGGAGTGAGACATGTTCCTGTCTGGAATAGTGTAGATCTGCTAGCTTCTCTTTCTTCACTGAAGACTTGGTGAAGTTTGGATGGAATTGTTGAGAAGTGTGATCCCAAATATAGGGCTGGAATAAAAGTAGATGAAACTCTTTAATGTTGGACTAAAATTGAATTCTGAGGCCATGAAAGTTCAAAACACATCAAGGTAATCAGTACCCCAATCTGGAATGGAACATCACAGTGTACCTGAAACATCTCCTTGTGCTTGCTTTCAGTTACTACCTCCCAAGGTAAACATGGCCCTGATTTTCAACACCATCAACAATGAGACTTGCCTGTTTTCAAATTTCATAGTGCCTTGCAAGGAACGGAAGTTGAGATATTAGATCTCTTCTCCGAGGTCTTTCTTCTTCCTAGTCACAACTAGTGAAGAAGATATTGTAATACTTAATGTATTAGTGGCTTAATGAAGCAAGTTCTGTCTACATGACCTCCATGAAAAGTGAACAGTCCAGCTCACTGATCAACAGATCTTCCACACATCTGGTCTTTGAGCTGTAGCTAAAAGTAGCTGTTCGCCTGATTGAAATGTTCACTTTCCATTCAGATATTTAGACTTTGGTTGGATACCCACTAAATGAGGAATGTGTGTGCAAAAGCATTCCAAACTGAGCAGATACAAAGAAATATTATCCTTTAGTACCTATTCGATCCCCCTTTTTAACCCAAGAAAACATAAATGCAACAATAGATCAATTTGACTGTAAATATTATCTAAGTATGTCCTTTAAAAGCCAAAGGAATGTCAGATACAATTTATTTTCCACCAGTGCAAGCTGAGACATTAAGTGGCAATTCTACTTCCATTAGCTAAATCTGGCAAATATGCAACTGTTTAAAGGCATTGTCGATAGCCATTGCACAATTAAGTATTTGTACTGATGCCTTATTAAATTACCCTTTTCAAGTAGGCATAATAAACTAGGAGTTCACTGTACAGATTTTCATGGAGAAAGTCAGATCAGCATGGGATTTATTTATACAGAATTTAGTATACTGAGTAATGAAGTAAATGTCATATGTTTTGACCAAATAAATCTTAATTTCCTTAAACATTTTTTTAGGGTCAAGAAACATGAAAATAAAAATCCTTGAAAATATAATTTTCATGATTTATAATGTTATTGAAACAACTTTATAATTGTTATTGTCTTTTTAATAACAAAATCTATTTTGCTTATAACAGAGCATTGCCCTACACAGGGATTTTTAATCTCCCTATAAAAAGCTGATATTTCCCCCAAACTTTAAGATCCCTACAGGGGCTGAATGATAAGTGGGTGAATGGAGAGGGACTGAAGGAAGGTGATGGAGAAAGAATTAGGACATGGAGCTGTAGAGAATATTGTTAAGTGACCAGCTAATGAAGGCTTTGAGACCTGCTGGGAGATCCTAATCTTCTGGATGGACTGTTCTGTATGTTGTCTGCAGAGCAATGTTAACTGGAAATTTCTTTATTTAGTGATGCATTGAGCTCTCTTTTTCTTTAGTCAATGAGTATAGTTCTTAGCACATAATTCTCATTTTTGGTCAAGTTTTATTTAGAAATAACTGACATACATCACTGTATAAGTTTAAAGCATACAGAATTATAGTTTAATTTACATGTATTGTGAAATCATAACAATACATTCTGCCATCACCCATTTTCTCATATAGATATAATAGAATGAAAAGAGAGGAGAGGTGTTTCAGCCAAGATGGAGGCATAGGTAGATATGCTTTGCTTCCTTGCACAACCAAAAGAAGGATAACAACCAATAAAAAAAAAAAACACAACAACCAGAACTGCCAGAAAATCAAACTGCATGGAAGTCCAACAACCAAGGAGTTAAAGAAGAAACATTCATACAGACTGGTATGCTGAGACAAAGAAATAGGGTCCAAATGAAAGAACAGATCAAACCTCCAGAAAAAGAACTAAGTGACAAGGAGATACACAAACTATCAGATGCACAGTGCAAAACACTGGTAATCAGGATGCTCACAGAAATGAATGAATATGGTCACCAAATGGAAGAAAAAGTGAAGGTTATGAAAGGTGAAATGAAAGAAAATATAGAGGGAACACACAGAGAAGGGAAGGAAACCGGAACTCAAATCAATAATTTGGAACAAAAGGAAGAAATAAATATTCATCTGGTACAGAATGAAGAAACAAGAGTTCAAAAAAATGAAGAGAGACTTAGGAACCTCCAGGAGAACTTTAAACATTTCAACATCCTAATCATAGGGGTGACAGAAGGAGAAGAGGAAGAGCAAAAAATTGAAAACTTATTTGAAAACACAATGGAGAAATTCCCTTATCTGGCAAAGGATATAGACTTCCAGAGAGTCCAGGAAACTCAGTGAGTCCCAAAGAAGTTTGAACCAAAAAAGCACACACCAAGGCACATCATAATTACATTACCCAAGATTAAAGAGAATGAGAGAATCTTAAAAGCAGCAAGAGAAAAGGAGACAGGTACCTACAAAGGAGTTCCCATAAGACTTTCAGCTGATTTATTAAAAGAAACCTTGCAGGTAAGAGGGGACTGGAAAGAAGCCATGAAAACGAAAGGCAAAGACCTACATCCAAGATTACTCTACCCAGCGAATCTATATGTTAGAGTGGAAGGGCAGATAAAGTGCTTCCCAGATAACATCAAGTTAAAGGATTTCATCATCACCAAGCCCTTATTATATGAAATGTTAAAGGGACTTACCTAAGACAAAGAAGATCAAAAACTGTGAACAGTAAAATAACAACAAACTCACAGCTATCAACAATTGAAACTAAAAAGCAAAAACTAAACGAACAACTAAAACCAGAACAGAATCACAAAAATGAAGATCATATGGAGGGTTATCAGTGGGGAGGAGGAGGGGGGAGAAGAGGGGGAAGAGGTCTAGGTAATAAGAAGCATAATTGGTAGGCACAAAATAGACAGGGGGAGGTTAAGAATTGTATAGGAAATGTAGAAGCCAAAGAACTTATGTGTATGACCCATGGACATGAACTAAGGGGGAGGGAATGCTGGAGAGAGGGAAAGGTGCAGAGTGGAGGGGAATAAAGGGTAGAAAAAAATGGGACAACTCTAATAGCATAATCAATAAAATATACTTAGAAAAATAAATAGAAAAAAAGAGGAGAAAATTTCCTCTTTTGGATGAGAATTCTTAAGATTTACTCTGTTAACAACTTTCCTATATATCATATAGAAGTGTTAGCTATAGTCATCATGTTGTACATTACATCCCCAGTACTTATTTATCTTATAACTGGAAGTTTGTAACTTCTGATCACCCTTCTTCACTTGCCCCCTCCTCCCACCCTTTGCCTCTGATAATCACAAGTCTGACCTCTTCTTCTGTGAGTTTTTAATTTTTATTTCTTGTAGAATTCTACATATAAGTGAAATCATACAGTATTTGTCTTTGTCTGACTTATTTCACTCAGCATAATGCCCTCTAGGTCCATTCATGTTGTTGCAAGTGGTAGAATTTCCTTGTTTTGTTATGGTTGAACAATATTCCATGGTATCTGTATATATCTATGTATATGTCTATTTATTTATCTGTCTATCACCACTTCTTTATTCATTAATAGATGCTTATGTTATTTCCATGTCTTGGCTATTATAAATAATGCTGTTATGAACATGGGGGTGAATACACGTTTTTGAGTCAGTGTTTTCATTCCTTTGGATAGATTACCAGAAATGGAATTGCTGGATCACAAGGTAGTGCTATTTTTAATTTTTTGAGTGTCCTCTGTACTATTTTCCATAGTGGCTGTACTAGTTTCCCACCAACAGTGCACAAGTATTTCCTTTCTTCTACACCCATGCAGTATTTATTATTTCTTGTACTTTTGATGATGGCCTGTCTAATAGGAGTGAAGTGATATCTCATTGTGATTTTAGTTTGCATTTCCTTGATGTTGAGCATTTTTTCATGTTCTTGTTGACTTTTTGTATATCTTCTTTGGAGAAATGTCTATTGAAGTTTTTGCCATATTTTAATAGGGTTATTTGTATTTGGGTTTTTTTTTTTTTGCTATTGAGTTGTAGTTCTTTATATATTTTGGATATTAACCCCTTATCAGATATATGGTATCCAGATGTTTTTTCCCATTCCATGGGTTATCTTTTCTTCTTTTTTTTTTTTCAGAAAAACTTATTCCAATTAAATTTCTTTTTTCTTCTTTTTTAAAATTCATTTACAATTGTCTGCATTTTCTCCCCATCTCTCCACCCCACCCAGCCAGTCCCACCTCCCTCCCCCACCTCTACCCTCCCCCTTGATTTTGTCCTTGTGTCCTTTATAGTAGCTCCTATAGACCCCTCTCCCCAATATCCCCTCCCCACTCCCCTCTGGCTATTGTTACATTGTTCTTAATTTCAATGTCTCTGGTTATATTTTGTTTGCTTTTTTCTTTTGTTGATTATGTTCCAGTTAAAGGTGGGACAAATACCATATGATCTCACCTTTACATGGGTTATCTTTTCCATTTGTTGATGGTTTCTTTTGCTGTGCAGGTTTTTAGTCTGATGTAGTCCCACTTGTTCATTTTTGATTTTGTTAGTTTGTAGTTTGCTTTAGGTTATTGTATTAAAAAGTTCATTACCAAGACCCATATCAAGAAGTTTTATTGTTATGTTTTCTTCTAGGAGTGTCATGATTTTAGGTCTTACATTTAAGTCTTTAATTCATTTTCTGTTAGAGCAGTGTTATGAATGGGTCCAGTTTCATTCTTTTACATGTGACTATCCAATTATCTCAGTACCATTTATTGAAGAGACTGTCTTTTCTCCATTGAGTATTCTTGAATCCCTTGTCAAATATTAGTTTTTCACATAATTTTAAAGCAATGATTATGTCTTTCTGGGTGTGGTATGACATGACTTCCATACAAAAATAATTCAACTCCCATTTTTCTCCTTCCCCATCCACTTAACAAACTTGAAAATATTTGGTACCTGGTTCCTAGCACTGTGGTTTCTTCATAAAAAACACTTAGTGTTGATTTCTTATTTAATATGAATGAAATAAGTGAGTTTTTAAAAATTCTCTTAGAGTATTAGATGATGATATAGAGTATAACAACTACTTGGAATCCTGGTTGAATTTTTGTAGTTTTCCTCTGGTTATTTGATGTTATATAAAGACAGTTTCTGTGCCTTTCTGTTGCTAAAATTGCCAAGAAAAAAAATACTTTTACTCTTTAAGTTGCCATAATGTAAAATATAATCTTGGGAATAGTTGTTCTAAAGGAAAATTTCTATGAGAGAAATAATATGTGTGATATTTTAGAAAAATTTCTTCAAGTAACTATAATTTTTTTTATAATGGAAAAAACCATTTCAATTTACCTTTCCCAGATACTGTTTATTTTATTTGTTGAAGGTAAAAAGTATATTTGTATTTTGAATTTTTTGATGCTTATTATAATCTTTTTAAATGGATTTATTTATTTATTTAATATTCATTGTATTTTTTCCATTACCATTTAGCCCCCTTATACTCCATTCCCCCAGCAATCACCGCACTGTTGTCCATGTCCATGAGTCCTTTTTCCTTTTTGCTCCATCTATCCACCTGCTAACCTCCCCCTACCCCTAGCTGTCATCTTGCTCTCCATCTATGAGTCTTGAGTTTGTCCCCATTTTCCTTGTTAGTTCAGTTTTTCATTAGATTCCACATATGAGTTAAATCATATGGTATTTGTCTTTCTCTGACATACCATAAGTGGTTTATTTCACTAGGTCCATCTATACTGTTGCAAAGGGTAAAATTTTCTTCTTTTTTATGATTAAGTAGTATTCCATCATGAAAATGTCCCATAGTTGTTTTATTCACGCATCTACTGATGGACACTTGGGCTGCTTGCATATCTTGGTGATTGTAAATAATATTGCAATGAACATTATAGGGGTGCTTTTATTCTTTTGAATTAGTGTTTTTGGTTTCTTTGGATATATTGCCAGAAGTGGAATCTCTAGGTTAAAGGCAGATCCATATTTAAAATTTTGAGGAATCTTCATACTGCTTTCCACAGTGGTTACATCAATCTGCATTTCCACCAACTGTGCAAAAGAGTTCCCCTTTCTCCTTGCCAGCACTTGTTTGTTGATCTATTGATGACAACCATTCTGACAGGTGTGAGGGGGTATCTCATTGTGGTTTTAATTTGCATTTCTCTGATGATTAGTGACATTGAGCATCTTTTCATATGTCTATTGGCCATCTGTATGTCCTCTTTGGAGAAGTGTCTATTCGGGTCCTTTGCCCATTTTTTTAATTGAGTTGTTTGTTTTGGTGTTGAGTTTTGTAACTTATTCATAAATTTTGGATATTAACTCCTTATCAGATGTATCAACGAATATGTTGTCCCATTCAGTGGGTTGTCATTATATTTTGTTGATGTTTTCCTTTGCTGTGCAAAGCCTTTTTAATTCGATATAGTCCCATTTGTTGATTTTTTCTTTTGTTTCCCTTGCCTGGGGAGATATAACCAATAAAAAATTTGTGTGAGCCATGTCCAAGATTTTGCTGCCTATGTTTTCTTCTAGGATTTTTATGGTTTTGGGCCTAACATTTAAGTCTTTGATCCATTTTGAATTTATTCTTATGTGTGATGTAAGAAGGGGTTGAATTTCAAATCTCTGCACATATCTTTTCAATTTTCCCAGCACCATTTATTGAATAAACTATCTTTAGCTCATTGTATTTGCTTGCTTCTTCTGTCGAATATTAATTGACTATAAAAGCGCGGGCTTATTTCTGTTTCATTGATGTATGCATCTCTTTTGTTGCCAGTACCATGCTATTTTGATTACTATGGCCTTATAGTATAGTTTGATATTAGGCAGGGTGATATCTTCAACTTTGTACTCCTTTCTCAGGATTGCTGTTGTTATGTGGATCCTTTTGTGGTTCCATATGTATTTTGGAAATATTTGTTCTAGTTCTGTGAAATATGTCATTGGAATCTTGATAGGAATTATGTTGACTCTATAGATTGCTTTGGGTAGTATAGACATTTTAATTCTGTTAATTCTTCCTTTCCATGAACACTGTATGTGCTTCCACTTGTTTGTATATTCTATTTCTTTCTTCAGTGTTATAATTTTTTGAGTACAGGTTTTTTGAATGCTTATTGCAATCTTTAATTGTTTTTACCATATTTATATGAGCTGATGACAGAGAAGGAAACTGAGGCACAGGTGGATTTTTCTTTTTTAGTGACCTTTTACACAAGATAAAACTAGGATTAGATATCAAGGTGGCTAGCTTTAAGCCACTGCATTGACACATTGATTACTTCTGTTCCATATTTTTAAAAAAGCTTTGACTCTTTGAATCATGTAAAAAATCTGCACAGCCTTTTATAGAATTGTATAATTTTTCAATAAATGGTATCTTTTATGTGCAATGTATAGGTTTTATTATTTCTACCACCTATTGTCTTAACAAAATACTTCAGAGAAGGAAGGTGGGCTGTGGTAGAGGAAATTACTAGAAGATGGGAGGTATGTGTTCTAGTCTAAGATCAGCTACTAACTTTGAGAACTTGAGGAAATCACTTGCTTTCTTTGGCCTCTGTTTCCCCAATGCAGTTGCAGTGGGTAATATATTAAGAACAAGTAAGTGTTAAAAATGTGTTGATTTGTTTTGTCTTTTCAGTCTGTTCTGGGACCACAGACACGGACTTGTTAGTCAGGGCAAGTGTTGAAGTGGAAAGCCCGAAAAACCACAGCGCAGTCTATCTGGAAGTATAGTTAGTGGACTATCTTTTAAACAATACAAATACCTGAGCCTTATCATTTCAAGGCAGAATTTTCTAGAAGGGGATAGAGGTGAGGTGGGTCTATAATTCTAACAAGCCCCTCAGGTGATTCCAATGCTCACTGAAATTTAAGAATCACTTCTATAAGATAAACATATGAAGTAAACATTTTGTTTCATTGAAGACAATCTTTCAAAAGCCAAGTTCAAAAATTAGTATTTCTTACAGAAAACATAGGTGTTATCCCTATGTTTTTCAGAGTGATAATTGTTAGGGGGTGCCTAGCATTGTCATGAGGCCAGGTGGACCAGTGAGACCAGGTATGCTGAAGATCTCTAAGACTTCTCCAGAGAGTTCCTGCAGGATTCTGATCAAATAACCAAGAGAGTGGAGCTTGCTTAGAAGGTGTTGGGCTTGAGACTTAGCTCTGGAAGATGATCTTTGAAGAGACAGTGTTCAGTGTCTTAATACAGAGTTAATATGGAGAGTTAAGACAGGGACCAGCATCAAGTAGGAGGCTGCGGAAGACAGACTCAAGGCCAGGGACATGAGAACTGGTGGGCAGAGTGATGCCAGTGCAGTTCTTTCCAGCAGTTAGAGCTGGCAATCTGTGTGCTATAAGTAAGTCTTGGGGGCCCCAGGGACCCTGAAGCTAGCCAGACCAAATGAGATCCTGCCTAAAGCTTTGGCCAGAGTACTACAGAGCCCGGCAAGGAGACTGGAACAAGGACTCCTGTGTCTACATCATGAGCAGTTTGGTCTCTCCACTTCCTACCTTTCTATGTACAGATTTGCGCCTAAGTATTCCAGGGGTGTTCAACCTTTTGGCGTCTCTGGGTCACACAGAAGTTGTCTTGGGCCACACATTAAATACACTGTGACATGTAATCACAAAAAAATCTCATAACGTTTTACGTAAATGTACAATTTTGTTTTGGGCTGCATTTGTAGCCATCCTGAGCTACATTTGGCCTGCAGGCTGCAGGTTGGACACTGATCCCAACTTATTCTTTTTATGGCTTTTACAACATTCAGAGTGAGAGATATCCTTTAGGTAGTGTAAATTAAAAATCTTAGAGCTAGGTTGTCCTCAAAAAAATGTCACTATAGGACCATCCACATTGGGCTTCTTGCTAGAAACTTCCTGCTAGACACTGCAACCCAGAGCCCCTCATGCTGTGACCATCTGGGACGCAGCTGCAGAATAGTGGTTGAGAGTCTAGGCTCGGGAGTCAGATTGCTTGGGGTTCACATTTCGGTCCAGAACTTCCAAGCTGTGGAAGCCTGAACAGCTTCTCTACCTGTAAAATGGAGATAAAGCTAGAACCTAACTTGCAGAATTGTTATTAAGATTAGAAGAATAGTGTGTGTGAAGGGCTTAGAACAGCACCTGGCACTGCCAGTGAATATTGTTATGGTTAACTCTCCTCTGTCCGTAGTAAAACAGGCAGCTGTCTATGATGTAGGACTTGAAGGATCCCAAAGCCTCATTACTATGGGATACCAGGGGGGCCCGTAATTATTGTTATTGATGCTCTTGGTTAAGACAGCAGTGATTCTAGAATGGTTGAGTATGACTCAGGAGGAGTACACATGAAGTCATTGCACTGTGATACACTTTGATTTTGTCACATGACATAGCCAGGTCCAGAGGGACTGCACTTAGATTAGCACAGTGTGAGCAAATCAAGAAAGTTTCAGCAGGACATACCAAGGTGAGGACCTCTGGGGCAGCCCAAGGATGCATTAAGCAAGAGGTGAGATAGAGAGCATGCTTTCTATTTTACTCCTCTATCAGCCTTGCCTATGAGAGAAATCAATGACAGGTATTCTGACACTTAAACAGATTCTAGGAGGGTTTGTGTGTCCTGTTGAATATTCATGGTTTTTCTCTCTTGGTTAAGGAAGCATGTATCTTTCTGTCTTTATTAGGGGGTCTGTGCAGCACTAAACTGAAGTCCAATATTGATCTCCAGATAGTATTGCCATCCTCCCAGCTGCCCCATCAGTCACCTCTGCTCAGAGTCCAGGAGCCGGCAAACATTGCTGTCTTGGTATTCACTAGGAAGGCCCCTTGCTCACACAGATACTGTCCAATCCTGTGCAATGTAGAATGAAAAAAAAATGGCTCCTGAACAAGAGCTTACAATTGTAGGAGGAGCAGGTGGAGGGAGGGACAGCAGCCATCTTATCCAAGGGTAAATAAGTTTAGGATTTATTTGAATCTTAGTCCACCTCTTGTCTACATGATCTCTGTCACATTGAAAGAAATGGGTGCTTATTAATTTCCAGTAATGAGTGGGATCTGGACCTTAAATCAGAGAATCTACAGAACCTCTCATTTATTTAGTGTCTTTATTATTTCAGGTAAATATTCTTGACTGTTATGTGATCTATGCCCCTAACTTGTGTATTTATATGTTAAAAAATTATAACTTGGTATATTTACTTGGTTTATTTTACATGCAGCATTTAAGTGGAATTCATTTCATTGACATACTATAAAGCCCTCCTAATATTCTTGTTATTGATTTTGGTATTTCAGGAGTATTATTCATGGTGACACCTACTGGGAAGCAAATTTCAGTAATATCAATAGATATTATTATAATATAGAAAACATTAATATTTGATGGTGACATAAGTATGACACAAAGGCAATAAACTCATTAGTAAACATATTAATAAAACATTCTAAGGTGGCAACTATGAATTTTAAGCTCTTGTTCTTAAAGTTCACTATTCATTTACCAAGTGTACTTTACATGTTGCCCATTGTTCACAAAAGTTATTTTCAATGAATGAGGCTAATCCTCTTTTATAGTAACATACACCTAGAAAAATAATTATAATGATAATATCAGTATGGAATTCACAAATCTTTTTTTAAAAAAGATCTTTATCAAAGCATAACAATGCTTCCCTCCCCTTTTCTTTTCTTTTGTGTGTGTGTGTGTGTGTGTGTGTGTGTTGCTTGGCAACCATCATTGATCTGTCCAAAAAAAAAAAAAATCACATGACTTAAGAATTGCTAGTGGCACTATTACTCTGTCATTTTTCTTTCTCATACCAAGCTGATGAAGGTACTGCTAACCGAACCCCTATTAATTGTTTTTTTTCTTTGAGATTTAATTTCCATGTATTTACCATGCATTGAGAATGGTTCTGCTAATGACAGTGGCCTAGAAGTGATGGTCTGAGAGAGAGAGCTGAGTGGACAAGACTTCTTTGAGATAAAAGAGAGCAGTATCACATTCAATTTTTTATTAATAATTCATCAGGTCATTCTTGTCTTCCCAAAATACCAATCATGGCAAAATCTAGAGTCAGGTACCTTCGTTTCCCCTCACTTATATTTGGAAAGTATAACCCAGAAACCTGCTAATTGCACACATGAAGCTGATGGGGGTGTGTGCCTATGTGTTTATGAGAACTATCTTCTGGCCTACTCTGGCATCGTGCACATATCCATCATCGGACCTTCCCATCACTTTGGTGTGACCCACTCCTGCCTGTGCAGTTCAGATCCCTGCTTAATGTTGCTTTCCCTTCAATGGGGCACTCAGCTCTCAGATGAAATCTTTGATCTGCAGCCTTTTTATTCTTATTTTTATTTATATTTTTGCTAAAAGCTGGTGTTGACAAAGCAACCAATATTTTGGGATGCTCCTTCCATTGCTGTCAGAGTCTATTGTCAGAATCTGACAAAACTCAGGACATGAACAATGGGAATTTCACTGAACTCCATGAAATAGTATTTTTAACTTCATTTTATTATTTATTTTTTAAATTTATTTTTATTGCAGTGATATGTTTCATAACATTATATAAATTTTAGGTGTTGATATCTAATCTATATATATTACATCATGTTCACCACCAAAAGTCTAGTTTCCATCTGTCATGTACAATTTGCCCCCCTTACCCATCTCATTTTACCTCTACCCACTCTCACTCTGGTAACCACCAATCTTTGTATGCCTCTATAAGCTTGTTTTTGTTTTGTTTGTCCATTTGTTTTGTTTTTATTTTCATATTCCACATTTGAGTGAAATCATGTGACATTTGTCTATTTCTGTATGACTTCGCATACTACTTTCTAGGTCCATCCATTTTGTTGCACATATGTTATTTTTACAAAGTGTTATATTTTCTTAAAAGAATCAACCTGGAAGAAATTGTGCTTTTCCTGAAGGTAGGGGGCAAGTAGTAACACCGATACACCAATCAAATGATCAAACTGTGTCACAAGTAAAGAGAAGTTATTTTCCTTTCCAAATCACCTGTCTTTATCTGCAGACATTTGATTATTTCAAAAGGGGTTGAAACACATTCCCCATCTGAAGTAGATCCAGTTTCACATTCTCTGTGTATTACATTCCCAAGTTTGTGAGAGCTGATGCTGTTTGCTCATATTGCTTTTGTAGCTTCCCCCACCCCAGCTCATGTAAGACTCTAACAAGGCAGAAGCTTCAGAGACTCTTTATTGGCTAATACCTGAGCCCTTTCTCTCACATTACAGCTCCAAGTGACCATTTTCAAGGCAAAAGGTCATCCCTGTCCCCATCCCTTTGGAACCAATGTGCATCAACCTTCTAACCTCTGCCTCAGAGAGATGATGGCTGTTTGGGCTGCAATCCCTTCATTACAGATGGTCCATATTTTATATTTAGTGTGGGAGGTCAAATTTAGGAAAGCAATTTCTCTTAAAGCTAGGAGTTCCAATAATCCAACATCTTCTATTGGCTTATGGGTGAGTGGGCAATAATAGGTTTATGGGAAGCGCCCACTGGTCTGTTTTTTCCAGGGAGGGGATTATTCCTGTCAATCTAAATTTTTAGAATTGGTGAGCTCCCATTGTTTATTATTCAGCAAGCTTTTATTAGATTGTCTCTAAGCACAATGCAGCAAGTGGGACATCTTTCTGTGCAGCCTAGCAGGCTGGATCAATATCTCTAGGCATTTAAAATCTTGGATAAAATAATGCTACATTTTCATCTCAGCTCCAGAAGAGAGTCCTTCATGTTGTTCTGTTGCAGAGAGAACATATAGAAAGATGCACAACGACATTAGCATAAACAATAATTATTTAATGATGATAGAATTCATGGGTAGGATGTTGAATTTTTCAGGTGAATGTACATTTAAGATAATATTTTACTATTTTGTGACAGTTTAGTCTAAATCTACAAAAAAGCCATAGTATGACTAGGTTATACAAATGCTCTTATTGTACTAATGTCAGATAAAATATTGGAGGAAGATGGCATTAGTTAAAAAATTAACAATGTAAATGAATTTTTATGTATTACTACATATATATGTGTATGGAATGTGATAGAGACTAGATAAACTCACTTGTATGTAGCAGATGAGTCAAATCAAGCACAGTGACTCAAGATGTAAGAGAAGGCATGTGACCCCAGGGTTTTTGGTATGCAAGCCCCAGAAAGCCAAACTATATTAAGGAAATATGGGCGGGGAAATGGGTCACAACCTCTATGTCTAGCTTGAACATTCTCATCCTTAATGAACTCTAGAAGCAAAACAAAAAGGCTTTCGTATTCAGACATCAGGCTTAAAAATTCCTTATTCTGATTTTCCAATTTACCTGATTAGAAATTAGGCTGGGGGTAGAACAGACTCTAGGAAGGAAAGTCTCCTGAGACTTAAGCAATGTTGAGATAACCACAGCCTCTTCAACTGCCTGCCCATTCTCTCCACTGGTCATAAAGACATGTGGGGGACACACATGTGTCACAAACGAAATTGAGTCAGATCATCAGGTTGTTGCACCTGTGTCTTAATAATAGGTAATGATGATAATGTAGTTGCTAGTATTATTATTTTTATCATTGTTAAATATTTACTATGTTTTATTTATTTTTTAATTTAATTTTTATTGTTATTCAATTACAGTTGTCTGCATTTTCTTATTTACTATGTTTTAGATGGCCTTGCAATATTTTCTTAAAAGTTCTTTTGAGAAAAAACATTATTGTTTTCTAGTTATTTTACAATCAAGAAGCTGAGGGGCAGGAAGGAAGTGAATGTTTATTGAGTATCCCTTATGTGTCAGGCAACATTATTGGAATTTTCATATATATTATTTAATTTTATTCTTAAAACACATAGAAGCATATTAACTGTAATACACAGGTAAGGAATCTGAGATTCAGAAAGATGAAATAATTTGCACAAGGTCACAGAGATGGTATGTGGTGGAGTTGAGTTAAAAGTAACCAGGTTTACCTTGTTCTTCAGTGCATGCTGTTTTCTCTCAAATATGTTGCCTGTGAGAAGGAGCAGATACCATCCAGATTGAGGTCCTTTGTCTTATTCTTCAGAGGTGTTTGTCTCAACACTACTTATGTGCACTTGGACTTCAAGACATTTGACCGTGAAAGTATTGGCCAGACAGATGTGAGAATCAATGAGCTGTTATTACTGTCTGGCTCATAAAGGGTCACCAAGTCTAGAAGTCTCCAAAGGTTTAGTGGAACCAAAATGCTGAGATCAGAAGAGAGGAGGACCAAGTGGAGCTCAAAGTGGTTTAATGACATGTAAAGACATGTAAACTAACTCACTCTTCAAAGCCTGTGTTCTTAATGCATGTACTTAAAACTCTTATTTGACACTGAGTTAAATTTACTTTGCTTTTGTAGAGTATTTCAAAAAGTTTGTGTGTAGTCCTAATATTTTAATGGGGGGAGGGTGTCAGGCAGTTGCAAAAATCCACCTAGGAGATGAAAATGAGTACTTTGAGGACACTGTAGAGGCACATATAACATCATTGTGTACATTTGATTCCCATTTCCCCTGCTTGAACAGCCTGAGAAATCTTCTCTACCAGGATCCTGGTGGGTCCCTGCTCTGTGACTCACTTTCTCCCATGCAAAACCAGATGGGGACATAGCTACCCCATAATCTTGTTAATTAAAGAATAACCTGCAAACAAAGCAGTGGGGAAATGCCCAGGTGTCTAAAAGAAATATTGTCTTTTTTGTTCAAATACTCTTTAAAATATTCAGGAAAAAACACAAATAGGATGCTAGTGAAAGCAGGAAGTAAAATGCTGAAGCCCACAGCACTTGCACAACTGTTGAACATGAACCTGAATTACGTACTGATAATGCTTACCTGTTGGGATGGAGAGGGAGAGAAGGCCAGACTGGGAGCATACAGTGGAGAATCTGACCTCAGGAACACAGCCTTTGTCTGACTTTTCTCCTTTCTGATGTCCAAATTAGAGAATTCAGGAGAAGTAACATTAAAACTTGTGATTGAGAAATATAGGGGAGAACACTTTCTAAAGGCTATCACTATGCTGCACACCTGAAACTAATAAAAAAATAATGATGTAAATTGTAATTGAAAACAATTAGACAATTAAAAAAATTGTGACTAAATTATAGATTTTCTTTGAAAAAGCATGAAAGAAGCCTCTCTGATTCTGATGTATAATAAAATTATATATGTTTCAAATGTACAATTCTATAATACATCATCTGTATATTATATTGTGTGTTCACCACCCAAAGTGAAGTCTCCCTTCCTCATCATTTATAACCCTTTACTCTCTTCTACCTCAACTTACCCACCTTTGTCTCTGGTAACTACCATATTGTTGTCTGTATCTATGAGGGTTTTTTTTGTTTTTTAGCTTAATCCCTTTTCCTTTCTTACCTAACCCTCTAAAACCCAACACCTCTGACAGCTGTCAATCTGTTCTCTGTATCTATGAGACTGTTTCTATTTTATTTGTTAGTTTATTTTGTTCATTAAATTCCACATATTAGTTAAGTCATATGGTATTTGCCTTTCTCTGACTGGCTTATTTCACTTAGTGTAATACTCTCCAGGTCCATCCATGCGATCACAAAAGGTAAAGATTTCCTTCTTTTTACAGCTGAGTAGTATTCCATTGTGTCAATGTATCACTGCTTTTTAATCTACTCATGGACTGATGGGCACTTGGGCTGCTTTCAAATCTTGGCTATTGTAAATAATGCTGCATTGAACATATGAGTGCTTATATTCTTTCAAAATCAGTGTTTGGCTTTCTTTGGATATGTTCCCAGAAGTGGAATTGCTGGAGGCAGTTTCATTTTTAATTTTTTAAGGTAACTCCGTACTGCTTTGCATGGTGACTTCACCAATCTACATTCCCTCCAACATTGTGGAAGGGTTCCCCTTCCTCCACATCCTCCCAGCACTTGTTGTTTGTTGATTTATTGATGACAGCCATTCTGATAGGTGTGAGAGAGCTCACTGTGGTTCTAATGTGCATTTCTCTGATGATCAGTCATTTTTGGTGTTGAGTTTTATAAGTTCTTTATAATTTGGCATATTAACCCTGTATCAGATTTATCATTGGCGAATATATTCTCCTATTCAGAGTGTTGTCTTTTCAGTTTGTTTCCTTTGCTGTGCAAAACCTTTTTAGTTTAATGTAGTTCCATTTGTTTATTTTTTATGTTTCCCTTGCCTGAGGAGATGTATCAGAAAAAATATTGCTATGAGAAATGTCTGAGATTTTACTGCCTATCCTTTCTTCTAGAATATTTATGGTTTCAACTTTTACATTTAAGTTTTTATCCATTTTTAGTTTTTTTTGTGTGTAAAGTGTAAGAAAGTGATCTAGTTTCATTTTTTTGCATGTATCTATCCAATTTTCCCAAGACCATTTATCAAATAGACTGTCTTTATCCCATTGTATGTTCTTGCCTTTGCCAAATATTAACTGACCGTAAAGGTGTGGATTTACTTATGAACTCTCTATTGTGATCCATTGATCTATATGTGTTTTTATGCCCATACCATGCTGTTTTGATTACCATAGACTTGTAATATACTCTGATATCAGGTAGCACGATTCCTTCAACTTTGTTCTTCTTTCCTAAGATTGCTGAGGCTATATGGGGTCTTTTGTGGTTCTATATAAGTTTTTGGAACATTTGTTCTAGTACTGTGAAATATGACATTGGTATCTTGACAGGAATTGCATAAAGTCTATAGATTGCTTTGGTAGAATAGTGGTTAATTCTTCCTATCCATGAACATGGTATATGCTTCCATTTGTTTGTATCTTCTTCAATATATTTTTCAGCGCCTGATAATTTTCTGAGTACAGGCCTTTTACACCCTTGGTTAAATTAATTCTTAGGTATTTTTATGGTGCAATTGTAAATGGGATTATTTTCTTAGTTTCCCTTTTTGATAGTTCATTACTGGTGTATAAAAATGCAACTGATTTCTGAATATTTATTTTAAATCCTGCCACTTTACTGAATTCATTGATTAGTTCTAGTAGTTTTTAGTGGACTCTTTGGGGTTATCTACATACAGTATCTGCAAATAATGACAATTTTACCTCTTGATTTCTAATTTGAATGACTTTTTTCCCCTTGCCTGCTTGATGTGGTTAGGACTTCCAATACTATCCTGAATGAGTGGTAAAAGTGAAAAATTGGTAAAAGTCTTGTTCCTGATCTTAAGGGGAACACTAAGGTTTTGCCATTGAGTGTGATGTGATGCTATTAGTGGGTTTGTTATATGGCTTTTATGTTGAGGTATGTTCCCTCTTTGCTGAAAATCTTTATCATAAATGGGTGCTGGATTTTATTAAATGGGTTTTCTACATCTGTTGATATGATCATGTGGTTTTTATCCTTCATTTTGTTTATGTGGTGAGTCACATTTATTGATTTGTGAATGTTCTACCAACATTGCTTTCCTGGAGTAAATCCCACTTGATCATGGTGTATGATCTTTTTGCTGTATTGCTGTATTAGGCTTGCTAATATTTTGTTGAGGATTTTAATGTCTATGCTCATCAGGGATATTGGCCTGTAATTTTATTTCTTTGTAGTGTCTTTATCTGGTTTTGGAATTAGGATAATGCTGGCCTTGTAGAATGAGTTTGGGAGCTTTCCCTTCTTCTGAATTTTAGGAAATAGTTTGAGAAGGATAGGTGGTATTTCTTCTTTTGTTGTTAGACTATTTCCCTCCATTTTTTTCTTTCTCTCCTCCTCCTTGTTCTTCTTCTTGTTCTCGTTCTCCTCCTCCTCCTCCTCCTCTTCCTCCTCCTCCTTCTTCTTATTCTCCTTCTCCTTCTTCTTCTTTCTTCAAGCAAGCCCTTTAACATTTGTTGCAGTACTGCATTGGTGTTAACAAACTCCTTCGGCTTTTTCTTGTCTGAGCGGCTCCTTATTTCTCCTTTGATTTTAAATGATAGCTTTGCTGGGTAAAGTAGCCTTGGTTGTAGATCCTTGCTTTTCATCACCTCGAATATTTCACGCCACTCCCTTCTGGCCTGAAATGTTTCTGTTGAGTAATCAGATGATAGTCTAATTGGTGCTCACTTGTAGCAAACTATCTGCTTTTCCCTTGCAGCTTTTAGGATTTTCTCCTTGTCTTTAAGTCTTGCCATTTTAATTTTGATGTCTCTCAATGTAGGCCTCTTTGGGTCCAACTTGTTTGAGATTCTCTGAGCTTCCTGGACTTGTGTGTCTTTTTCCTTTACCAGATTAGGGAGGTTTTTGGTCATTATTTCTTCAGATAGGTTCTCAGTCTCCTACTTGCTCTCTTCTGCTCATGGTATTTCCTTGATGTAGATGTGGTTATGCTTTATGTTGCCCAAAATGTTTTTTAAGCTCTCCTCTTTTTTTGCTACTCTACTTGGGTGTTTTTTTCCTACCTTGTCTTCCAAATAGCTGATTTGATCATGTGCTTCATCTAACCTAATGTTTATTCCTGCCAGTGTATTATTTATTTCAGATATTGCATTTATTTCTGACTGGTCCTTTATTACAGTTTCTATGGTTTTTTTTTATGCTATTGAGTATCTTTATAATCATAGGTCTAAAGTGTCTATTGGATAAATTGTTTGCCTCCATTTCATCTAGTTCTTCTGGAGAACACACTTGTTCTTTCATTTGGGTTTTTTTTCTTTGTCTTCCCATTTTGGCTTCTTCTTTGTATTTTCTGCCTTAGTTGTTAAACCAATCAGTGATATGACCTTAAACTGTTATCAGCAGCCTAGCTGAAGCACAATGTGGGGCAGAGCAATTCCTTTGGGCACAGCTATTGCTTCCCCTCAGCCTGATGCCACTTGGAGAGGAGTGCTTTGCCTGAGAAAGACTGCCTCTGCAGTATGGGGCATGACTCAGCACAGGGGTCCTGGTAGCTGTTCCTTCAGTTCTCTGTCCAGAGCCACCAATCCCAGACTTTCCTTAAGCATCTCTAGTCTACTCTGCCCTTCCTCTGCTGGAGCCCAGGGTAAGTGGCTGCCAACGAAATTTTGTGCTTTGGCCCTTTAAGAGGCTCACTGCATCTCCAGCTGTCTATACCTGGCAGTCAGAAACTCTGCTGCTTTTCACAGCTGTATATTAGCTGGGTTCCTTTCTAGCTCTGGTGCTATAGGCTGGGAAGCCCAACTTGGGGTTTAGCCCTCACATTTCTCAGGGGTAACATCCCGGCCACTGAAATATCCCTCTGGCACTTCAGCTGCTGCCCATCAGAGCCCTATAAGCCCTCTTGTGCCTCCTCCACACTCCCTATTAGCCTTGTTGTGGTGCAGTGGTTTCTTCTCTGTCTGCCTTTGGTTATAAGGCTTCTCTCCAGCTAGCATTTGGTTGGTTATTCAGGATAATTTCTCTACAATTTAGTTGTAATTCCAGATTCGTCCTGGGAGGAGGTTAGTTTAGCTTCCGTTTACTCCTCCACCATCTTGGATTCTCCTGACTGGTTCTTTTTTCTATGATTTCTTTATTCTTTTTCATGCCATTGAGGTTCTCACCAATTTCCTTGAGTCTCCTTATAATCATTTTTTTTAACTCTGTATCTGATAAATTGCTTGCCTCCATTTCATTTAGCTCTTTTTCTAGAGATTTCTCTTATTCTTTCATTTGGGACATGTTTCTTTTGTCTCCCCAGTTTAGCTGCTTTTTTGTGTGTTTGTTTCTATGTATTAGGTAGATCTGCTATTGACTCCAGGTCTTGGTGGGGTGGCCATATGTAGTAGGTGTCCTGTGGTGCCATCTTCTTGATCACCTGAGCTGGGTGCTCCAGGAGTGCGGGTTTGTGAGCCCTCCTGTTGTAACTGAATTTTGATTGCTATTGGGCCATTTGTGTGGGGGCTCAGCCCTTAGGCTGGCCGACTGAGGGTATCATCCCTAACGACAGTGTATGAGCTGCTGTGCAGGTGCTGACCACATGAAGCAGAAGTCAACTTGCAGGGCCTGGTGCCTGCTAAGTTCTCCCTTTAATGTGTTGCTTGTGAAGCTAATTGGGTCCTGCTCTAATGTTCTTTGAAGCTGGCCACTGGGTGCTTTGATTCTCAGGCCTCTTAGGAGTGACTCTCGTGCAGACAAATATCCAACATGGCCTGTTACTGGCCCTCGACCACTTGTCTGGAGCTACAAAGTGATCCACAGTTTGTGGCTGCCTATACTGGGCCTGTGTGTGCATGGGAAGGACCAAAGAGTGTACCAAGGCTGGCTGATTCAAACCTGAAGGCTAGTCAACAAAAATTCCAATGCACCTCAAGATCTGCCTCTGTCTGCTTCCACCTGCCAGATACTTATTAGGCTCAGACACTGAAAGAACCTCTGATGGTACTTGAGTTGCATGAGGACGATTCTCAGTGAGTCACCAGGTAGGCGAGAGTGGTGTTCACCAGAATGATACAGGTTCAAACTTGGTGCCAGTGCTGGGTCTGAGGCCATTCAGCAAATCTTCCAGAGTATACCAAGTCTAGTTGCCTCTGCTGAATGCTTTCACACATTAGTGGTGGGGCAGGGTCTTAGGAAGTCATTAGAGTGAGGCCAGCAGAGTTGATCAAGTGTGAAGGAAAGGCTCTGCACCGGTTGGGAGTGTGAGGGAAAATAGCCCTCGCCTTGAACCACACAACTCAGTCTGTCCTAGATTCTACCAGGAACCCTATCTCAGCTGGGCAGGGCCACAAGGAGTCACAAAGATGGGGCTAGTAGGTCTCTCATGATGAGGAGGTACAGATCAGCCTTGGGGGAGGTAGGAGTAGTAGTTTTTGCCCCAGAGCCACACAACTCAATCTGTCCTGGATTCTGCTTAGATCTGTGCAGGATTGAGCCACCAGGAGTCAGGGGGATGGAGCCACAGGGGCCATGGAGGGTGGGGCTGGTGGATATCCCCTGGCAGGGAGGCACTATCAGTCTGGTTCACAGGAAAGTGGGGGGAATAGTCCCTGTTCCAAAGCCACACAACTCAGTCACTGATACCCCCTGAGTCTGCCCTGACCTCTACAGGATACAGAGGAGCTGCCCTGCAGGCATGAACTCTGCAGGGTAGGGGGACAGGGAATCCAAAGTGTGGGGCTATTGCATTTCCCCAGGCTGATACCCTAAGGATAGAAATGATTCACCCAAGAGAGATGGCATCTATGGTGTGGGAGAGGACTGAGCACAGGGATCCTGGCAGCTGTTTCTTTAGCTCTCTCCCCAGAGCCACAAACCCCAGCCTCTCTTCACACAACTCTAGTCTATTCTGCCCTCCCTCCGCCAGAGCACAGGGTGAGTGGCTGCGAACGAGATTTTGTGCATTAGCTCTTTATTAAGAGGGGTCCTATGTCTCAGACTCCTGTCTCTCCCTGGTGGACAGAATCCCCACTGCTTTTCACAGCCAGATTTTACATGGGTGCCTCTTCCTGGCTCTGGTGCTCTGGGCTGGGGAGCTGGATTTGGGGTTGAGACCCCACACTCCTCAGAGGGAAACTTTGGAGCTGAAATATCCCTTAGCTACCTTCTGTGGGAGTGGGACCAGGCCTTTTTTTTTGCATTTCTGCCTGCTCTACCAGTCTTAATGTGGCTTCTTCTGTAAATGATTGATTATAAGACTTCTGTTCAGCTAGCCTTCAGTTGGCTGATCAGGTTGATGGCTCTATATTTTAGCTGTAATTCCAGTTTGGATCCAGATGGTGATTATAGCTTCCATCTCCTCCACTGCCATCTTGGACCTACCCCCACCTGGTAAGTTTTAAGGGTTAAATGAAGAATTGCATTTAGCACATTCCCTCGGAACATTTTAAAAACTCCCTACCGAATAGCTACAATAATAACTATTATTCACTCCAAGAAAAGATTTAAGAGGAAGGTTAGGTAAAGCATGATGAACAAAAGTTGACAGTGGTCAGAGAACCTTGCACTGCCTAGGAGTTTGTGTTTTTTTTTTTAAGGTACTGAAGTCTTTGTTTTGCAAATGTTTATAATAAGATTTATCACATTTTATGATATTATTTATAGAAAAAGCATTAAAACAGCATGAGTGTCACTCACCCTTGCTTTCTCCATCACAGATGATCAGTAGTTGAATAGAACAAAGGCCAGAGCAGTCATACAAGGTAGCATTTCCCAAAATGTGTGTTCAGAACACAAGTCCCTGAGATAAGTCATTGTGAGACTCACCGTGCATGCTGCCCTGTGAAAGACTCTGCAAAGTCCCCCAGTGAAATCATTTAATTTTGTTAAACTTAGTATTTTCCAAACTTTTTTGACCACAGAGTTTGCATTTCACACATTATTTGTCAACATTCCCAGAACACTTTGGGAAAAGTGGATCTAAGACAACAACACTTTCCTTTGAGGGCAATCTGCTACCATTGTAGGCAAAGAAGCCAGGAGGAAATGCTGAGTTTTTATAGACCCAGAACTAATCAACCCCAACCTTAAATTATGACGAAAATCTTTGCTAATGACCTGAAAAAATTCTATGGCAGTTTTGTGTCTGTGTGTGCTGAGCAGAAATGAGCATGGTCTCCAGGGCATCATTTAGTGAATACCTACATATTTATTAAGTATTCACATTTGGTAAACATTTCTGGGTGCACTGTGTCAAAATCTGACAGTGCTTATCTGATATGTAAGTAAGGCATAAATAATTAGTAGCCAAAGGAGTTTTTGCTAGGTGAAATGGAAATAAAGTACACTGGAATCCTTTCTGGTTGGGATAACCAAGGCTTTGTGGAGGTGGCATTTAAGCTTAGCCTCACTGAATAGGTAGGAATTTAACAGGCAGAGAAAAAGGAGTGGGCACTTCAGAAGGAATACTTTGAATTCACCTCTTAAAAACAATCACCGGGAGCCTGGCAAATAAACTTATTTCTCATGCTCCATGGTTTCCTCATGCGAAGATGTACAGAAATGAGATAATTTCTGAGAGTCTGACACAGCAGCTCTCTCCCTCACTGGGTTGTGTGTAGTAAAACTGAAGTTAACAAGTCTTTGTGGTCCCAGAGAGAAATTGATATTTGCTGATTGCACTGGGCTGAAGTAAAATTACAAGAGTGCATTAAAATCTTTTGTAAAGAAAGTTGAAGGCATTACAAAAATGCGTGGGCATCTTGGGCATTAATATTTGATTCAGTATCTTTTAGTTGCATATGGCATATTTTGATGGAAGAGGCATGTGTAGATATAAATACAAATTGGACAGCCACCAGGGCCAGTACTAGCTCTCAGTAAAACTCCTGGTTGGCGAGATGCACTTGACCTCTCCCCATACATAGACTCTTGAGGTCATATCCTGAACTAAAAAGGACCAAAGGAAGTTTTCCCCATCTTCTTGATTGTCTGAAAAAGGAGAACCTGGGAGATTCTTGTCATCAACAACAATACACACGCAATAAGAATGGCTAGCACACCTACTAAGTCCAAGCACTGTACACACACACTGACATGGTGGCAAAAAGATAAACACAGTTTCTATTTTTAAGCAGCTCATAGTCTAGTGGAAGGATAGACACATAAATAGCCAGTGTGTGTGAAAACAGCAAAATAAGTGCTTGAGGGGGAGAGGAGGGAAGGATGAAACCCTGCAAGTGTACATCGTATGGCAAACTCTATTGCATTTCATTGAAAATCTTCTTCTCTGTTTCCATTCATAAACCGCGTGCTTGAGACTTTCCAGATCATCATGGACCCACATGGGCATCTGGACATTTTCTTTTTCTCTGTATCTATTGTTCAGCTCAGCCCTGCTAGAGCAGCTTTCCTCGCTGCCTTTCTATCACAGGGTTCAGTCACAGTCCATTCAAGTTTGATTAAGCATAAAATGATTTAGTACACAGTATCAGGTAGCTTACAGGTTTTGGGTGGCAGTCATAGAACCAGGCTTGGATGCCACAAGCAGGAGTGAGCATCCAGGAAGAATGTGCAATCATGCCAAGGGACTGTTCCAGCAGAAAGTCCTCTGCGGCTGCCACCTGTTACTCAGCACTTGGGAAACCCCCACCTCAGCAGCAGGACCTCTGCTACAGTTGCTGCAGATGAACTCAACACCTCCGGGACCATGCTTTTGAGAAGGAGCCTGTGGTCTCAGAATTTACCTTTCTCTTCCAAGTCTCATGGGGAAAGTCTGCTTGGTTGAAGCTAGTCACATGTAAGAGATGCTTGAAATAAAAGTTTTGGATTCTACTTGGGGGAAGCATAATCCATAATGCAAAAAATCACCAACATGGGTTAACAGAATCATTAGCAGTAACAAATGAGAAAAGTCTATTGCATCATTGCTCAGATTTTTTGCCCTTAGGAAGTTTATTTTATTTAAATATGTTTTATTGATTATTCTATTCAGTTGTCCCATTTTCTCTCCCCTTTATTCCCCTTTGCCCTGTAACCACCCCCACCATCATTCCCCCACTTTAGTTCATGTCCATGGGTCATACGTATCAGTTCTTTGGTTTCTCCATTGCCCATACTATTCTTAACCTCCTCCTGCCTATTTTGTACCTACCATTTATGCTTCTTATGACCTGTAACTTTTCCTCTATTCTCCCCTCTCCCCATCCCCACTGATAACCCTCCATGTGATCTCTATTTCTGTGAATCTGTTCCTGTTCTAGTTGTTTGCTTAGTTCATTTTTGTTTTTGTTTTTTTAGGTTCAGTTGATAGTTGTTTGTTGTCATTTTACTGTTCATATTTTTTATCTTCTTTTTCTTAGGTAAGTCCCTTTAATATTTCATATAATAAGGGCATGGTGATGATTAACTCCTTTAACTTGATGTTACCTGGGAACACTTTATCTGCCCTTCCATTGTAAATGATAGCTTTGCTGGATAGAGTAATCTTGGATGTAGGTCCTTGCCTTTCATGACAAGGAATACTTCTTTCCAGCTCCTTCTTACCTGCAAGGTTTCTTTTGAGAAATCAGCTGAAAGTCTTATGGGAACTCCTTGGTAGGTAACTGTCTGCTTTTCTCTTGCTGCTTTTAAGATTCTCTCCTCTTTAATCTTGGGTAATGTAATTATGATGTGCCTTGGTGTGTGCTTCCTTGGGTTCAACTCTTTTGGGACTCTCTGAGCTTCCTGGACTTCTTGGAAGTCTATGTCCTTTGCCAGATTAGGGAAGTTCTCCTTCATTATGTTTTCAAATAAGTTTTCAATTTCTTGCTCTTCCTTTCCTCCTCCTGGCACCCCAATGATTTGGATGTTGGAACATTTGAAGTTGTCGCAGAGTTTCCTAAGCCTCTCCTCATTTTTTTGAATTTTTGTTTCTTTATTCTGTTACAGTTGAATATTTATTTCTTCCTTTTGTTCCAAACTCTTGATTTGAGTTCTGGTTTCCTTCCCATCGCTGTTGGTTCCCTTTATTTCACTTTTTATAACCTTCACTTTTTCCTCCATTTTGCAACTATAATCAACCATTTCTGTGAGCATCCTGATGACCAGTGTTTTGAACTCTGCATCTGATAGGTTGACTATCTGCTCATGGCTTAGTTGTATTTTTTCTGGAACTTTGATCTGTTGCTTTATTTGGGCCATATTTCTTTGTCTCGGTGCACCTGTTTCATAGTAAGGGGTGGAGCCTTAGGTATTCGTCAGGGTGGGGCAATCCATGTCTCTGTGTTGTGGTTCTGTATGTGGGGGAGGGGTCTGTGAGGGAACAATGCCACTTGCTTGGCTCTTGGATGGCTTTCAGTCACTTCTTCTACTACCCACAAGCAAATTGGGCTCTTTTGGTGCTGAATCCCAGGTGGGTGGGTTTGTGTACATTCTAGGACCCTGTGGGTCTCTCCAATGAAGTCTCCTGTGAGGCTGGGAGTTTCTCCTGCTGCTTCAACCCCCACAGATTTTTTTCAGTCAGAGGTTTTGAGGCTTTGTTTCCCTGTAATGGAACCCTGAGTTGTGTAATCTATCTCATTCTGCAATTGTTCTTCCTGGTTTATCTGCATGAAAATGTGGGATGGCTCAGTCTGCTAGCCACTGCCTCGCCCGCCCTGGTTCTCCAGCCGCCACCTTGCCACAAGTCCTCTCCATCCATGCTGCCCGTCTCCACCCCTCCTACTGGTGTGGATGAATGTTTCTTCTTTAACTCCTTGGTTGTTGGAATTCCACACAGTTCTGGTTATTTTTTTTGTTTTTAAATTTGTTGTCCTTCTTTTGGTTGTGCAAGGAGGCTAAGTGTATCTACCTACACCTTCATCTTGGCTGGAAGTCACCCTTAGGAAGTTTAATTACAGGTTTTAAATGATAGTCACAGATTGGCTTGATACAGAGTAACATTTCAATATTTTCTACCAGGTATAGCCATGCAGCCTGGACTTTCTTGGTATGTCTCGAAGAGAAGCAAAGATGGCCAGGAGCTAAGCTGTTCATTTGCTTTACTTCTAACTGCTCTTGTGCCCCTGAATTTAGAGGCATTATGCCAGTCATAATATTTCTGAGTGAGTTATAATTAGGTGTACTTTCTCCCTTTAGGCATGTGATGTGGTAGCCTCTGCTGTGTTCATAGAGCATATTTTCTCTGAATGAACCAGGTAGGACTAACAGAGGTCAAAATTAAGCATTTCAGGGATTGTGTTTTTGTATAGCTATTTTGACCAGAATTTGGTGTCAAGGAGCACAGATCTTTTCTCACCGGTGCAAACTTAAATAAATTTGATTATAATGGTACCAAGAGGCTTCATTTAATGCCCAGGCCCCCCAAAAGATGACAAGAGCAGCAGAAGTCAGTAGATTTACCACCAATAATATAAATCCATGGTACATATGTTTGTATTCTGCTACTGCTTATTTCCAGGACAGGGATCTAATTGGCCCAGCTAGCCTTTTTGTTCCAAGCCACAGGTTGGTAAAAAGCCTTGGGAAGCCCCCTCTTCAGGTCAGGTGTTCACCTTGATCTAATCAACCATTGTGGGTAGGGAAGGGGGTGCCGCACGATCTACTGTCCATTCAGCAAAGGCTGTGGGTGGCATCAGATTCCCCAAGAAGGGCCGCAGTCAGGGCAGTCCATCAAAGTCTGTCTGATAGGAGCAAGACTCTCCAAGCTCTTAAGTTTCCCTTGCACATGTTTGGCAGGTGGTAGCAAAATACAGCTAAAGGCCTTTTTGCATGAGGACCTGAAAGGTCACCAGAGAGGGATCTTATTTTAAGGTAAGAGAGAGTCAAGCATGTGGTACCTGACCAAGTTGTGGCGTTTGGAGGTAGGGGCAAACCTTGTGGTGATCGTCACTCAATCTTTTAGCCTGGAGTATTGTTAGATAGGGGCCCTATTGGAGAAGATAGAGGTGAAATTTAAAAGACCTGTTTGAAAGTCAAAACCATGTTTTGAACTTTCTACAAGAAAACATAACACATGGAGGGGAGACAGATAAACAGATATTCTC
Source organism: Desmodus rotundus (assembly GCF_022682495.2). Classification (NCBI taxonomy): domain Eukaryota; kingdom Metazoa; phylum Chordata; class Mammalia; order Chiroptera; family Phyllostomidae; genus Desmodus; species Desmodus rotundus. Next base: position 84,635,589 of record NC_071393.1, read on the forward strand.
TTTCTTTAGCCTTTGAACACAGTGGCTTTTGGTCCTCATGGGCATTGGCTCTTGCAGCAGAAGAGACTTGATTAGGATAATAAGTTGACTCACTGAACCTATGCTTCAGAGAACCTCTGGGATTCCAGTCACACTTAGGGGGCATTTTCCAAGAGGCTGCGTCTTTGTGATGTCTTGAGAGCAAAGGCCAGTGACGTGTGGGATTATCACTAATGTGACCCCCTTTGTATCTGTAGGCTACCAGTCTAGTGATACATGGAGAGATATCTGCACCCATTTACTTAAATTAGGTTGTAGTTATTTAAGAACAATCCAAATCACTTATCTCTTTCAGATGAAGTTACTTTATTTTGTAATTTCTACCTGTTTGCCATCAGATAATACACCTGAATTGAGTTTGAATATTCTTAAATATTTTAGGAGGAGTTCAGTATTATTAAAGCATAAGAATGACATTTCCATAAAAACACAATATACCATATTTTTTGGACTATAAGACACACTAGACCATAAGAGGTACCTAGGTTTTAGAGGGGGAAATAGGAAAAAAAAAAACCCTGCTCCACCGCTGCTGCCCACCCCCCGACCCCACAAGCCAGGTAAGCTACATTTGGACTATAAGACGCACCCCCATTTTCCTCCCAAATTTGGAGGTGGGGAAGTGCGTCTTATAGTCCAAAAATATGGTACATGCTGCTAATTAGTGAACTTGCTAAAGCTATGGGTATACAGTTTGGATTTTTTTGTTAGTATTCATCTGTATTTATCTAAACTCGTAAAGGGATTCACTAATAGCTATCTCCAGCCATTGTCCCGTACTTTCAAATACCATTCCTAGCAGTTCCCTCCGATTACAGCCTCTCTCAAAATCCCTTTTGTATGTAAATTTATCAACTCATATCTTTTCTTTTTAAAGGGGGTGAAGGCTTAAGGATTATGCCATAATATTCTCATCTTTGAAATTAGGATTAGGCCTAAAGAAAGGTAGACAAATACATTTCGTACTTGGATTTAGGACTAAATTTCTTCCTAAGCATTTCCCCACTAGCTCTTCAAAAAAATTTTCCTTCTAATATCTTGTTTTATCTCTCTCCTTTCTTTTCTGGGGGGGTTTTCACTTCATCCCCCCTTCTTTCTAACTTGATCACTTTCCCTCCTTCACCTCTCCTTTCCTTTTTTTTTTCTCTAGCTGTTCTTCTGGAGAGTGGGGGTGTTAGTGAAGGGAGGATAGTATTTTGAATCAGTGGTTCTTTACTGGAGGCAATTTTGCCTCCAAGGGGACATTTGACCATGTTTGGAGACCTCTTTGGTTATCATAACTTAGAGGATTATGGGGCATGATGCTTTAGGCATCCACTAGTAGAGGACACAGGGTAGAGGCCAGCAATACTGCCAAACATCCTAAAATGCAAAGAATAGCTCCCTCCAACAAAAAATTGTCCAGTCCCAAATGTCGATAGTGCTAAAGTAAGGTTGAAAAACCTTACTTTATATGAAGATGACTCTCTCTATTCAGGAAGAACATGGAGGTTATATGAGTGAAGAGGGGACCTTGTACGGTTCTGCTACTTTCTTTCTAGCTGCAAATGCTGTCTGGCCCTTTAATTTAATTCGTTATCTACTACAGTGAGTATAAGGTTTATGTACATAGACTCACCTCTGCAGGCAGAAGTGATTATAGTTTCAAACCAGCAGACAGAAAATCCCATTAAAGTTGGTATGTGGGAAATGTGAAAGGCAACCTTTCTCTTGATTTATTTTTCTCAAAATGTGTGGGTGGCAGAGAATATGCTAGGAAAAATAGATATGAATAAATGTAATTGTGGTGGAAATGTTCATCTATGCCCTGGGGTGGGGGAGGTTACATATCCTCTGGGGTACTATGACAATTGTGACAGGTAGGTTTAAAGGATTTAAGATCAAATGAATAAAGAGAACAAGGGAGTCTATAAATATCTGTTCTTATTATAATTGAGATGGTTAACCATAAAGCAATGAAAGAAAGCCCAAAGAAAACATTTGGTTCACAAGTGGCAAAAATAGTTAAAACTCACATCAGTATAGGCAGGGAAATTAAGATGATAAATACTTGTAGGACCAGTTGTAATAACTCTTTTTAGTTGTGGCCCAAATACCTAGATGCCATCACATGTAGGATGTGAATATTAGTGGGCCAATTTATCTGGGTTACTTGACCATAGCAGGCAGTGGAAGAAGGGAAATTGACATCTAAAATTTATTTCCTTCCCGGATTAAAAACAGAAGAGTCACTATCCAGGCTGTAACCTAACTAAATTGGTCAGTAAAACCAATCACAGTTTTATAGAGTCTACACTAAAGCTGAGAAAGATAAACTACAACTCAGCAGAAAATTTACCAACATGCCAGAGTTAAGTAAGAAAAAAAAAGTTGCGTGATACTTACTGGTAACAGCTAACCTTAATAAAATTGGACATAGCAGTTGAGATGCCTCGCCCATTGGGCCAGATGTTGCCAGGGGCCCTTGGGAAGTTCCTGAACAGGCTAGAGGGGGAAGAAGATATGGGACTGGACCCTATACCCCTATGGCTTTTTTTTTTTTTTTTAACTTTAACAGCATTACCCAGAAACTAGAAAACTTGAGTTCAGTTCATTCAATCCAAGTCCAAGTTCTTGGACAATATTGATATGCTGACTCTATTACTAATATTCCCTTAATGTTTTGCCTCCATATTTCTCTGGTACATCCTCTTTTTTGATTCCTAGCTGCACCCCAGATCTTTTTCTCCATCTTTTCCATTGTGTCTCTGGTACTTCAGCCTCATTTCATAACACTTCTACCTTCTGGCCTTGACCATGACTTGTTTCTCATCTGTAGACATCACTTGCTTTGCATCCCTCTAGATGAGTCTGTGCTTCTCTCTGTCCATGGCATCTCAGTCCCCATGGCCATTTTGATACAATTTCTCTTCCTTCTCCAAACATTCTTCCTGTTTTAAAGCCCACGTGGAACTTACTATATTCTTCTCATTCTTCTCTTTGCCCTGTTGCTTGTGCTGTGCTTTTCTCCCTCTCTGATCACCCCAGTGACATGCAGACTTTTCTCCTCTTCAACTTCGACTAGTATATGAATGAATTTTTACATCTTGTAGGCAATTGGCATCCTCTTTCCAGTTCCTTGAACTCCTCAATGCCAATGGCCTTTATCTCTACTCCACATGAACAATTCTTTCTACCGCAACACTTTGCTATCACGCAGACTACTTGATACTTGAAATTTCAAGTTTGATGACTCTTCTTTATGATGGCAACTTCCCATCCTTCCTGCTTTCTCTTTCACTCCAACACTACCTATCACTGCCTACTTGTCAAGCTTCTCAGTGTGTCAATTTTCTTTTGACTTCTTCTTTTTCTGCACCAGCCTTAAATTGCTGCTGTTCATCGTAGCTATTCTCTCACCAATATCTTTATATCTCTCTCCTGCTTATGTTTTTGACACATTTCCTACACATATCTAACTGCACAGCCAATCTGTTGAGTACTGTTGGAGAAAGTCACAAATGATTTATATTTGTGTCAGCACAAATTCATGGCTTTTAGTACTCTTGGGACTCAAGATCCCCTACCACTTTTCCTCTTTCCAATCCTTGTCAGTACTTCTCTTTCCCTCAATAGCTCTGTCCCCACTTCAATGCCTGTTTTAATACCTCTCAGGAGATGGATGACTCTTTTTAGCTACCTTAAATCATGTATGGAACATAATTGTGTTTAAATATAAATAAAGAGCCTTGGTTTCTACTTGTGAGGAGTTTGAGATTAATCAGGAGCTCTTTAATTTCTTGTCTCCTCTGTGTGTGCAAACTTATCATCTCTGTATCCATTCTGCAGACACAAAGGAGGCATTGTCCTCCCTGTTCTGTTTCTCCTGTCTCATCTGGAACCCGGCTCTATCAACAATCTCCCTTTTCTATTGTCTCTAGCTTCCTTCTTCTGCTCCTTTTCTTGGACTAACCTGTGATCAAGTTCTTCCATTTTAGATCAAAACCAGAACAAAACCTACCTTTTATTCTGTGATGCTTTTGAGGTTTTAGACAATCCCTCTTTTTCCTATGATAGCTCATTCTATTTATACCACATAGTCCCATTTTACTAAGCCCATCACTGCCTGGTCTGTTCAGGCCAAGGTCTCTGGTGATTTCCATATTACAGGTACTCTGGGGAATATTCTGTCCATGTGCTATGTCAGCTTCTCTGTAGCACTTGACATTTGGGGCTCACTCCTCTTTTCAAGGCTCCCGCATCCTTTTCTCTTTCACATCAGTGGCATGAAGTGGTGTGCTCACCTGAATAAACCAAGTGATTCCACATAACTCTGCCTTGCACATGCCCTTTCCTCTTCTCAGGATGCCTTTTTCTCCATTCCACTCTGCCTGGAAAAGTCTCATTTATTGTTCAAATTCCAGCTTAGATATCACTTCCTCTGTGATACTGTGGCAGACTTAATTTCTGGGCATTGACTTCTTATTACTAAGATTGACTTAGCTGAAGACTTTTTCTATAAATGGAGCTTCCAAAGTAATCTTTCAGTCAAAAAGTTTCCTATTTTAAATAAGAAATAGAAAAATAGAAGAAAACTTAGATCTACTTCATTGCTGATAAAACCTTGTTATGCATATCTTTCTATTTGCATATGGTGGTAGTATCAATGTAGTATTGGGTTGGCCAAAAAGTCTGTTTGGTTTTTTTTCCTTAAAATAAAAGACACATTTTTCATTTCCACCAATAACTTCTTTGACTTGGATATTTTGAGTATGTTGGCTATCTCCCACATCATATAACATTGATTATTCTCAATTAGGGTTTCAATTTGATCTCTATCAACTTCAACTGGTCTACCCAACTGTGGTGCATCATCCAGGAGAAATCTCTAGCGTGAAACTTCACAAACCACTTTTGACATGTTTGATCAGTCACAGCACCTTCCCAATGCATTGCACAAATCTTTTTTTTATGTTTTGGTTGTGTTTTTACCTTTATTAAAATAATAAAGTACAATATGACAAAATGTTGCATATTTTCTTTTATTTTCAGTATTAAAATGGCTACACAAAAATTTTAATAAGTTTTTAAAAAATTCACACTGATATGACAGCTGTTACAATACAAGCTGACAAAATTGGTTCAAATGAAGTTAAAGGCAACTAAGTGCTATTAGAGCCACCTTATGGAAAAAAAAACAGATGAACTTTTTGGTTCTCTCTCTACCTTCTTTATCTTTTGTCTTTTCCCTCCATTTTAATGCATTTTTTAAAATTAGCATTGACTCTGGCTAATTGGCATTGACTTCCAGCATTGAAGTTGACCCAACAGAAGTATTTATGTTTGTTTCAAGACACAAACTAAATTCTTTATTTTTAAAACCTGAGTTGTAAGGAGACCTTTTGTCCTTACCTTACCAAATAGAATGATTTTAAAAAGACATGGCTTTCCTTATAGCAAGGTACGCACCTGTGTTTTGTAGGAGAATCATAGTATATGGTTTTAGGTTCAAATATAAATGCAATTGTTTTAGGCAGAAAAGATAATAATATTGTCATATTGTTATTTTGAAGACCAACAAGTAACTACCAAAAATGAATTACTGAATGGCATTTCATCAAGTACCTTATATTAGGTTTTAGTTCATAATTTTTCAGGGAAAAGTATTAAGTAATAAAATGGACCATGATGACACTGGAGTCCCGTCTATAACTGGGCTAGAAAGATCTCTCTAGCTGTGCTCCGGGCCGGCTCCTGTCTCTTCTGTTGCTTACGTATTCAAGGCACTGGTGTCACTGATACTTCTGGGCCCATAGCCATGCAGATTGATGGCAAAAACAGTTCTGGCCAATATGGCTTTTCGATGTCACCTGTCTAGACATAGTCAGGATTACTGGAAACCTGTCTCTTTTCTTTATTTCATGGATACTTTACCCTTTTGCACTTAAACCTCAGTCCCTAAGGGGACAGACATATCTTTTCAGCTTTGATATTTCACAGGGATGATGGGTTCTGTTTTATGTTGTTATAGCTAGCTATATTTGGCTCTGCTATCTCCTCCCCAATTCTTCCTTAGTTAGTGGAATAGGTTTACCTGGGTGGCTTTGAAGGCCACGCTGAGTGTTTTGCATATTATCATGCATAATAGGTATAATACTTTCAAAATGAGTCCTTTTTTATGCTTTTTTGGGCCGTATTTCTTTCTCCCTATATTCCATTACTATTATGGTTGGGCAGGGCTATGTAATTTAAATGCTACCTTTGAAGGAGGAGAGTGAGACATGGGGGAGTTCTGTGCCAACAGAAGGGGTGAGAAGAAAGCCCCTTGCTTTTGGCCCCAGAGGGATGGTGGAGAATGGGTGTGTCAGAGGTAAAGTGGAGGAGTCAGAATGGCCTCGCTGGGGTCTTGCAGTGAAGGACACCCACAGTAGGTGGTGGGAGGGTGCCACGCGGAAATAAAGCTGGCTCAACTGCAGGTAGGTTTTCCTATATACCCAAGTGCCATTTGGAAGAAGAAAAGAAGGAAATCTCAATACTAAACCAAATTAGATTACTGGTGTGCCTGAAGTAACTGCTTAAACTTTACTGGTCCTTCTGAGTTCACTAGACTGGACCAAATTTAACTACTATTAACTCTGCTGCCCTGGATGCTGTGGTCCTGTGAGAAAGAAAGGTTCAATATGAAAACAAATTACATTTTTGAACATATGAATACATTTTAAATCCTTTGGGACTCTGTTGTATGTAGATGAGAAAGCATGTCTTTTTCTAAAGCATTGAGTCAAATGTCATGAATGTAGGTTGGAAGTATGGGACAGGACGGCCTTGTCACAAGATAAAATCAGTTAACATACCCTAGTCTGTGCACATTAGGACTGGGGAAAGTGCTTGGTGGAGGCAAGGCCCCTGAGTGGCTTCTATTTGGGGATTGACCCTTGCTAGGCCAAGGTGTGAGAACTTCTTTAGCCATTTGGCTACATGGACATTGTGGCTGACTCACCTACCTCCATTCTGTACCAACTGATTATTAGAGCCAATTGCAGTATTTGTAGCCTCACTGCTAGTAATCAGTTGAGGGATGGATAAGCTTACACTTATTTGAGCTGATTAAAGGCAAGGAAAATCTCCCCTGGGCCTTCTCAAAAAGAAGTTCTGCCCTTAAGAGAGAGAAGTGACAGCCTAGTAATCTGGATGGCAAAGTGGAGAGATGATAAATCGGAATTTCGGGTGGCAGGGTTGATTGAACCTTTGGATCAATTGGCCCTGACGCCCGCTGCACCTCTGCACTGCTCTAGGATGAGCTAATATATTTCTTTGTAGTTTAAGTCACTTATAGATGAGAATCAGTTACTTGCCCAGCACTTGACTGAGACATAGGCCATTCGTATCTTTCTTCATGGCAAAGAATGGAATTACCCAGAGAGACAAACCAGTTTTTATCACTGCTTTGGTGACTAGTATACACTCCACAAGATATTTTCCAAAAATCTATTTGTAATGCTTCCAAGTAGATGGGAAATTTATTAGCTTGGTAGCCTGGAATCTGATTTCATTCCTGATTCTTGAAGTAACTAGATTGGCAAATATTAGTTTCTTTAGGTTTTTGTTTACTCAGCTGTGGGATGAAGGTGTTATACCTGAATCTTAATGGGGGAAGAGTGTTTAAAATGAAGATTCTTGGAGTCCCCTTTAAATATTATAATTAATTTTTAGCAAGTTTAGTATTAAAGGTAATTCTAATGCAAAGTGATTCAAGGACCACACTGAGGAAATCTGAACTGGAGATACTGTAAGATTCTTTCAAGTTAGCTTGGAGTCCCATTTGTCTTGGCCATCAACAATTTTTACCTGTACCATGTGTATACTTTATTCTTTTTAGTTGTGAAGAGACCATGGGTTCTAACAATGATGCTTTATTGGGATGAATGACCAAGTGTAAGGGGTTATAGAATCACGAAGCAGAAAGGAGCCACAAGAGGTCAATGCAGTTCACCTCCCTGCTTCTGAGCTAGACTCCATCAAAAATGCCCAGATAAATGGTTCTCTGCTTTTGTTCACAGGGATCTCAAGGAAGTGATGCCACATCGACCCTGGGTTGTTGCTTCGTGTAAAGTCTTTCTAACAGACAGGTCAGGGAGTCATGTAGTCTGACTAATCACAGCCTCATCTGAGGATTTTCTGTTGGCCTGGTATGGGTGCCTGACTGTCAAAAAGCATTGGGAAATAAAATAAAACATTTGAAACTAATATTACCTTGAGTACCATTTAATCACTGGAGATTCAAAAAAGAATTCTTAACCTCATTAGGAATAATGCTTGAACTGACGATATAAGGAAAGCTGGTTAAGTTGAAGTTCACCATGGAGAGAATTCTAACTAATGGAACTTCTTCTTTATAGTTGGTTTAATTTCCTCCTGCTGTGATTTAAACCCCTCTCTATGGAGTGGAAATAAATTCTGATGACCATCCTCTTCATAATAATACTTCACTCTTTTGAAGAGCTATCAACTCTCCCTTCAGACTTCTCTTTGCGAGGCTAAAAAGTTCCACTTCTCTTTGTGAGGCTAAAAAGTTCCACTTCTCTTAACCTTTCCTCATATGTTCTATTTTTCAAACATTCATAATTTTCATTATGTGTCTCTGTATTTGGTACAAATTTTCCACACTGTTAAGCAGTGGTGTTGTAAATAATACCAAAATAACAGCTCTGACCATTGAAGGGTGCAGTTTCCATGTATTTCTTTTGTATCAAGTGTGCAGTATAGTGGAAGGAGCCTGGGTTCAAATCTCAGGTCTGATACTGTGGCAGGTTCTTTAAGCCCTGGCCTCAGTTTCCTTGTTGGTGAAATGGGTAAAATAGTGCCTATCTCGTAGGTTATTCAGAGCATTATATGAGTGTATGTACATAAAGAACTCAAAATGATGCCTGGCATGTAGCTATTATTATCACAGAGGGGTAAGTCATGGAAAAAGAGAAAATGCAGAAAGAGTGTTAACTTCCTATGATAAAATAAAGCTAGCTTTATTCATACAGAGGCCAAGTTATCTATAAATGGCATAAGGATCACCATCTATGGAACAAGAACGTTCACAGTTGGGAGTGAAAAACTTGAATGTTGCGTATGCTGCTGGCTCTCAGGGAGAGGCTGCAAGGTACTTGAGCTTGGGACTCTTCTCTTTTACTTATTAGTGATGTGATTCCCTCAGATGTTTTGGGATGCAGTGGATTCATCCATAAAATAAGAATAACAACATATCTTCCTTTTAGTATGTGGGTTTCTAATATTAAAGTTTGGTTAACTGGTGGTTGGGAAAATAAAGCCACAAATAATGACAAGTAATACTCTACTGGAAAAGCAAGGGAGAAAAGATGGAAATAGTAATAAATGAGCCTCTGAGCCTCCCCTCTAAATACCAAAATCCAATATTAGAACCCAAATCCAAGTTGGTTTTATTTTATTTATTTTTCAGGTTGGTTTTAAAAGCATGTTTTTCTACCTTATTTGGAGATAATATGGCACAGTGGTTTATTGTGTGTAGGCACTGGTATTGACTTGAAGTTAGATTCTGACTAGTTAGGTTACTTTTCCTCCTGGGCCTCCAATTGGGCCTTATCTGTAAAATAGGGATATTTATGCCTACCTTACAGGGTTGTTTTAGGAATAAAAATGAAAGAATATGTGTCAAACATTTAGCAGAGTGTTGGCACCTTGTAAGTGCTCAATAAATGGTATGACAGTTCTCTATTTTGGGGATATTCAAAATAATGAATACTTCTTGGTCCTTCTGAACATATGTCATTCCAAATGCTGTGCCTGGAGTTTACCTGTGAGACCCTCAGGTTTTGGGAAGTGAAATTTCGAGTGATGATATAGGAATAGGGAGTGGATGGCAGTATCTCCTTTCCAAATCTGAACACGTTTGCACAAGTGCTGTCCTGGTGTGGGATAGAGGGCAGGGCCAGAGGAGAGCTGAGGTGGGGGAGGCAGAATGGGAAGCCACATGTGATAATGCAAACCACATTTCCTGGCTCAACCACTTAGTTCTTTCCCTTGGGAAATTTTTACTGGTATTTTGCCTTACTGTGAGTCTTTGCACTTCCTGTTATGAACTGGTTAAGAAGATAATTATAACATGGTTATGGGAAATGGTAATGAAATATACCTTACTATACAGCAAGGGAACAAGACTTCTGCCATTTGGGAGAGACAGGCAAAGCAAGCCCCCTTTCTTACAGTAACACTTATTATTTTTAAAATTAGAAGTAGTATTATCTTATTTTATAAATTTTTGAAAAACATAGATATATAAGGATTATCAAAAAGAAATGTTCTCAACATTTAGTGATAATTATAGTTCATATTTTATCAAGATTTTCTTTTCCTTTTTCTCAATCTTTGTGATTACATATGTATTTATGCATATATTTTAAGTATAGCATATGATATTTAAATGTTTTACATAATATTTAAACATTTTATATAAACAAAATATGAATCAAATGCATATATATAAAAATAACTTATATACATATACATATATAATTTTACATCCTGCTTTTAGAGTGTTATATGGTAAACATTTCTTCATATAATTACATGTTTTATATTTTTTGTGTCTGTATTATAATTTATGTAGTCAAATTGACATTTATGTTATTTCCATTTTTTTAATGTTATAAATGAAGCTGCTATAATCATTCTTCCACAAAAATTTCTAGCCACATCCGTGGTTATTTCTTTGGGATAAATTTCTCCCTAAATATGTTAAGATTCCTTACATGTTGCCAAGTAAGCCTCTAGGAAGATGGTGGCGTATTACAGTTTGCTAGCATCATATGAAAGTTTTTATTTTACTTCTTCATCACAAATTAACATGATTATTTTTGATCTTTGTTAGTTTGTTAGTTTCTCTTTGTTTTCATAATGTGTGTATATGTGTACATGTGTCAGATTTTGAAAAATAGGTGAATTTGAAAGGATTGCAGCCTATTTGTATTTCTTTAATTTGTTAATTTCTATTAATATAACTTGATCATAAATTGAATATTTTTATTGTTTTCCTATGAGTCTCTCTCTCTCTATATATATACTTGTATGTGTACATTTACACATCTATTAAGTTTATACTGCCTATCACAAATGTTACATTTTCCCCTAGTTTTTTCGTTGGTATTTATACTTTGTTTACGATAAGATTTGATATGACTTTTTCAAATTTAGTATATTTGACTCTAACTCTATCAATGCTTGGTGTTTTTAATGCTTAGAAATTCCTGAGATTAATGTACTACTTTTTTAAAAAAAAATCAATTTTTATGGTTTATTTTTATTTGTAGAATAAGACCATTTAATTTATCTTGAATTTATTTTGGTGTACAGTATAAGATAGCATGCAAATTATCAATCTTTTTGCACAAACCTAAAGAATTTTTTCTTTGTTTTCTTGTCTTTTCGGTAAGAAACAAACATTTCCCTAAGCCAAACAAAGATTGCAGAAGCAAAGCAATCTGTCTCTGAGGCACTGTTGGCCGTGTGAGGCGAGACAGAAGGGGTCAGTCACTGGCCCCTGGCTCTGGGGGGTCTTCAGCCACGGGCCAGTGTTGCTGTAGCAGATCTGGCCTGTTTCCTTATTAAGAGAGAGGCATTTAGACACTCAGGCTCTCAAGGTTCCTAGTAAAGTCATAGAAGCAACAATCTTCTGTTGATTGAATTCTAACTTAATTTAATTTAATTTCCTTGGCAATCACAGATGGTGTCATCCCGCAGCTAGCGGCTAAAAAGGGGCACTCTACAAAACGAATGAAAACATATTGAATTATAATCAGAAGCACAAGCAAATGGAAGCAAAAGTGTGACTAGGAACAGTGAGTTGCAGTGTGAACTCTCAGTACAGCAAAGGGCAGAACTGGTCCCCATCAAGTGCTTTGTGTTTCAACAGCAGCAGTGATGTCACCTAGGAAGACTCTGCTCAGGGATAGAGTCCACAAGGGAGGGTTCAAAAACGTTAAACGAAAATGATGAAGGAAAGCATTAAAGTGTACTTCAATGAGTAGAATCAATACAGTTAAAATTGCATTTGGTTGGGAACAACAGAAAACATTTTTTAGCTAAGAGTAGAATTTTATCTCGGTCCAAAGTAGCGGGCACAAACACCTCGGCTTCGGTGATTGTGCTTTGGCTTTGCTATATTAACATATTTATTGCAGGAAAAATAACCATTTTTTGATGTTTGACATTTCATGTTGCCGGAAATTACAAGGCTCTCCATTTCTGATGAAAAGGTTGGGGTGGGCAATGGGTCTCATGTGGGCAGGAGGCATTCACTCTGCTGAGTTATGCAGGAGAGTCAGACAGGAGGGGGTTCTGAATCATCTTAGGACCTCTCCCTCCAGATGTGTTATTTATTCACCCAGTTAACAGCCATTTCCTGTAATCAGTAAAAGCTGATCAATCGTCCCTGATGAAGATGGAGCCAAGAGGTTTCTGGCCAGGGAAATGTCTGTGTTGCTTCTGATCTACCCACATGATGGAGTGGAGGGGAAACAGTTACAATCTCCCCTGCTGGCTACAACACTGAGCTCTCTCACCCCATCTGCTGTGGTCCTTTTTATTGCAGGGTGTTGAAGCTCAGGCCTGGGCTATTTTCTGTTGCAACCCTGATATGATGATGCTCTCTTTCTGTCAGTCTTGGCTGTATTTTGGATGTTTCAAGCCATATTCACTGGGATATGAACTCACCATTGTTCATTTTTTTTCCAATTTTGGTGAACAAATGGTATGTTTTCACAAAATTTCGTTAAAATGCAACCCAGATAAGGAAGTGAATCTAAAGGTGGCTGTCAAATATCTACCCCCCTTTTTAATAGAAAACTGGCACTTTGAAATGCTCAAATTGTACTATTTTCTATACCCTTGTAACAGGTCAGGTGCCAAAGCTTGATGAACGAGATAGAATTGCACAATGGGATCAAAGGGCCAGCCAGCCCAGTTCATTTCCAGGGGAAAAGCTTCCTGGCACACAAAGGAGAAAAAAGGACTCGGCTTGAAACCAATTCTTTCCTGAAGTACGAACATAAGAGAAAGGACATCACCAGGAGCAGTTATCTCTATGGTTATAGTAGTTTCGTAAGCCGGGCCTGCTCATGTGGAAGTAAACATTATTTGAGGAACCAGGGAAATACAAGCAGTTCATTTGGATGAAAAGGAAACGCTCATTCAAACTATATCTTGAAAACTATCTGGATAATTCAGGTGAAAGCAGCCTTTTCTCTCTTCTGAATTATTTAGGTAATTGATTATGTCCATCTGTTCCTCTTCAGAGAACTCAAGGACCAAATGCTTTTTTGGCATCTCCTTTTCTGTTCTTCCCTTTTATGTGACCTACCCCTGTCTGAGTCAGGAGGTTCTGTGAATAATCACCCACCAGCTGTCACTGGTTCTATTTTCACCTGTTCTATTTGCAAATCTGAGCAATCCTAACCTGCCAGGGTGGCATTCCCCAACTGGTGGAGATGACCTAAGTCGTTCTTCAGCTATGAGATTATTCTATCATTGGTCACTTCGAAGGGTGTGTTTAGTTTGCCTTTTGGGTATGTGCAATCTAATTGGTCGTACACATAGAATTTTATTTGCAGGAGAGAGCTTATTACAGGGCTGCTTGTCTTGACATGTGGAAATTCAGAAGCCCGATTGTGGTGATTCTGGCCAGAACAGTTATTTGTTTTAAAGTGGTAACTCCAGTTTCACCACAGCTGTTTTTTGCCTGCTTGCTTTGGTCCTATCCCACCATGATGGAGCACTTCACACTCGAGAAAGTTAATGGAAAAGAATCAGGATCTGGCTCCCCTCATGGAAATAGCCTGTGCTCAACAGGGTCCCCTGCTGGCTGAGTGCTAAGACCCCAGTGCACTCACGGAGTAAATAATCCCCAGCTAAAATACACGAGTGGATGCAGTGTTAAAATGAAAGGGTTAATTTTGATGTAACTTAATTTTGTAGCCAAAACTCTAAGATGTGTGATTGATATGTACACAGAAGATCTCTAAATTTGAAACCCAAACCCTTGGGTTCAGGTGGCCCCTCTGATAATTACTAGATTCATGGCCTTGGATAAACCATGTAATTTCTCTGGGCCATGGGTTCTCCATTTGAATCTCTCTGGGTTGCCATGAGATTTCTACGGGAACCTGAAAACACTTAGTGAGTTGTAAATAAGCTACATCACTACATGACAAAGGGGTGCCTGGTTTAGAATAATAACAATGTTCACTGAGCACCCACTATGTGTGAGGCCTTGTTCTAACTATTTTATATCTGGTCACTCATTTAATTGTCATCACAACCCCTGTGAGACGGGTACTATCATTATTTGTTCCACTTTTCAGATGGAGACACTAAAGCACAAAGAGGTTAAATAATTTATCGTAGGTAATCCAGCAGAGAAGACCCTGGTTCTGGAGCTGAGATCTTAACTCTTCTACCTATACTGCCTCTCCAGGAGTGGTGGGCTTTGGTAAGTGGGTGTGGGTCTTTGTGAAGTACCAGTCTAATCCTTGTTTTGACTAAATTGGCTGGCTGGCTGGTCTAACTAATAAAGACCTACTAACTCAGGGATGCCCGAGGCCTCAATTATGTGGGACCATTGGCCGTGGTAGCTGCTGCTGCTATCAGTGTCACCATTTGAGTCTCCTTCCACCTCCCTCCCAGCCTCTCACCCACTCTCCTGGCTCTTCCAGGAAGCTATTGTGTAATAATGGCAGGCTGTGTGAGAGATGGGGGGATAGTCATAGAACCCTATAGGGCGGCTTTACAGATCCTCCTTGAATTTGTCCTTTTTTTCTTATTTTCAGGATTCAGCAATGATTACTGCCCTCTAGGGGAGCAGGAATCTGCATGACTTCCTATACTCCCTGTGGGGTGCAGACCACCTTCTTTTTGTGTTCAGGAGTTCAAGGGTGATTCTTCCTGATCTAATCCATGCCTTTCTATTAGGGGCTTATCAACTCAAGTCCAGGAGACCCAGTGATTAACTTTCCCTGGACCATCTTTCTTGAGGGAAAAGACAAATCATCAGGAATTTTGAACATATGTCTCTTAAATCCATACTACTTTGCTACTTGCTGTGCATGAAATTTCACATGATAAATCATGAGATCTTGGCAAGATTCTGCTTGTTTTCCAATGAATTTTGATTTGGTTTTAGAGCAGTGGGAAGTGCAAATACAATTAGGTTTGAAAATTATTCAAGAATCGTTTTAATGTTCCCGGGAGATTACTCTGCTAACCCATATAGATTTCTTCTCCCTATCAGAATTTAACCACTTCAGGGTGGCTTTTGATTACAAAGAAGATGCAAAATTTTTTTAGATTGAGATAATTTGTGAACTGACATAAATTATTGGATAATTAAGCTCATATTTGCTTAATGGTT
Source organism: Desmodus rotundus (assembly GCF_022682495.2). Lineage (NCBI taxonomy): Eukaryota > Metazoa > Chordata > Mammalia > Chiroptera > Phyllostomidae > Desmodus > Desmodus rotundus. The sequence continues at coordinate 84,651,040 of NC_071393.1, forward strand.
TAGAGAGATATAAAAGGGTAATTGAGATTTTAAATTTCATGTAATGTGACATCTGAAAAGTTATCTTGATTTTCTTTATAAACTATTTTAACTTCATTATAAAAATAATAATGAATAATAACAGCTACTATTTATAAGCCACTTTCCCTGTGTTAGAAACTTTGTATATAATCTGCTATTCATCCCAGCCATTTCTGCAAACTAGAGATTATAATTTTTTATTTACTTATGGTAAAATTTATTGTATCTTCAAAGAAGTTAAGTAACTTGCCCAGGGTCACAGACTTGGTAATCAGCAGAGCTGGAATTCAAATCTTAGACATTATAATACCCACCCCGCAGTATCTCAGAGCTGCTGGCTCCTCAGAAGGAAGGAGGAAGGAGGTATAGAACTGAAGGTATAGAACTTCAGTCTCAGCCCTTCTCTGACATCATTAACTAGTGACTAGTTAGTGATATCACAACCTCATCCTGTGCTTGGCCAAGTGCAGGTAGGATCAGTCAGAAATCTAAAGGGGCCTTGGGAGAGAATTCCAGAATAGGCCCTTTTCACTGGATTAGTAGAATAGCAGAGCATAATGGGTAAGTGTTAAGGTTTGGAATTACCCAGATTTGCTTAACTCTAGCTTTATCAATCTGGGCAAATTTCTTACCCTCTCTAAATTTTAGTTCTTGAATTATAAGTGGAGCATAAAAATTGTATGTAGTTTATGTGAATTAAATAAGAGATTATAGGTAAAGCAATTAACATATTGTATGGCGTGTGGAAGGCTCAATATTATCATTCTTTATTTTTGTTGTGTATTGCTTTGGAGGGAGAAAAGCTCACAGTTGGCAGATATCATCTCCATTGCTCAGGTTACAGTTTTATTCACATTTTTCCTTGTTCCTCCTATACACCAAAACTCCTTAAATAGTTAACACTGTGTTCCTTTGAAGAAGAGAGGGGTGAATTTTAGCTGGTCTCTATGTATAATTTTATCAGATACTTTCAAATACACCATGCATATATCATTCCATGTGATTCTCACAATGACAATGGATGGTCTGTAAGCAGGTGTCATGTTCCCATTTTCATAGACGAGGAAGCCTGGGTCCAGCTAAAATTATTCACGGAAGAACACATTACTAACTAGTGGTAAAATCAAGACTTGATTCCAAGTCTTCAGACTCTACCTCTAACTTTTTCTTTAGCACACAAGGCAGGGTTTTGTAAAACCCTCCAGGTAATTGGTAATACCACCAATATAATGATAACAAACATTCACACTGCACCTGTTGTGCAAAGCACTTTATACCTATGATCTGATTTAGTCCTCAGAACAGCCCAGGCCATAGATACTGCTACACAGGTGAGGGAACTGCAGCTCTGAGTGTTAAGTGGCCCCTGGTCACATGTTATATGAATGTGAAACTGTTTGTCTGTCTTCAATACTATGCTCTCTCTGATGTGATTCCTTCTGGAATCAAACCTGTAGATCTGAGTAAGGAACTTAAATCTATGGCCGTATGACCTATGAGTTGGTCTTGCTCAGGTTGCTGGGGGCATGGCTTCTTCCTTTGATTGGGTCCCAGTGCCCTCTCTAAAAACAAGAGGACATGGAACCCTGAGGGAATGGTCTGTGGGCTGGCGGCTCAGAATTACCTGAAGATGTGGGGAAAGCTACTCTTTTTATATTCAGGTGAATGTGGAAATAATATAAAATAAGGTGCTAAATTGACATGAATATTAAAGAATAACAAGAGACTTTAATTACACTTTGGGCTTTTTGGTTCTGTTTATGAATCCCCTAGGGACAGGAGCTTACTGGCCAATGCTATGAGGGGCACTTTGGTGCAAAAGTTTTGGAAATCCTGACTCAGCCAGTGCACAAAGTGTATTCCCTGCTCCGGCAAATGATGAATGCAAAGATCACTGAGCTGCAATTGCTTTTTGCACCTCATTGCAGCAAGAAGCTGTGGCCATTGATTAGCAATGGGCACATTTTTCACCAAAGGCTTTGCCCTCCCTTTGCTCTGCTAATCCTGTTTGCAAGCATTTCCCCATAGAGATTGCTACTTCCTAATAATGAATAAGCTCGCACTTGTGAGTTCAAACTGGCAAATTGCCACCAGACATTTATTAGCTCTGGATTAATGGATCAGGACTCAAACTTTCTAGTTAAAAGAACAAGACAAGCCCTCAGGATTCAAGACTCTTAAAAGAAAAAGTCCCCATTCACTTGGCATTACCATTTTTTGCAGTCTTGGCAGTTAGTTTTTATTTTTTCTTCCCCTCCCTTATAGAGTTTCCTTTGTAAATATAGCTGTGAAAAGAGACTTATTTTTTCAACAATTTTTGGAGCAAGGAAAATGGGCAACCCTGGAAAATGTTCACATTGTCATCTTGGGAATTTCTGAACGGGGCTGGTGTTCTGGCAGAAGTTACCGTTTAATGTGTAGGGTACTGGAATGTATTAGAAATGAACATGGCCACTACATGTGGGTTTGAAAGGGCATGAGGAGTCAAGCAGTCAGCCTGGAGAAGAAGAGAGTCCAGCAGCTATGTGGACTGCCTGAGGATTGCAGGCAGCCTGACCTAAGGGAAGAAGGTCATTCCTTAGCACTCCAGACAGCTGAACAGGGACCACTGGGTGGGAGCCTTGGAAGACAGATTTTGAGTTGGAAAGAGGGTAGAGTTTCTAGAATAGTCAAAGAAGTTCAAAGTCACAATAGCTGCTTCAGGAAGTTTTAGATCCTTATTCTAAGAGGAAAAGGGGGAAGAGCAGAAGTTTACTTCAACGAACACATACTGGGAGCTGGGACTTTCTTTGATTAACTCTTTTAATCTCAACACCACTGCAAATGTCCTGCTGTCACTCTCATTGTACCCGGAGGGGAAGAGTCAAAGAGCTGTGGTAGGGATGACTGATGAGTGAGAGGAGCAGGTTCGCTGGGAGAGAGGAGGCTGGATGGTGGGATGGGAAGGAGACCATGTGGCATTTTAGGTTTTCAAAATAAGCAGGTTAGCTGGAAGAGCTAAGTGATGATTCTTAGACTTTCCCATTGGCAGCTTAAGTGACATAGAATTGAAGGTTCAAATTGGAGTGATCAAATAGCTGTGAGCCAGGGTCATCTGTGTGGATGCTGAAGCCATCAAGAAAGATGCAGAGAATTATGAGAACACAGCTGGAGTCATAAGGGAGAAGGTACAATCATCATCCTACAGCTTCCAGGATGGAGGTGAAAAAGTGGGTAGTGCTGGCTTTAGAAGAAGAGAGATTATTGATATTTGGTAGAGAAACAATGATCCAGAAACTGCTTCAGGAGTTCAATAGCCTGTCACCTTCCTACCGATATCCTAAACATTAATTGTTTCAGTGTGCAAAATTATAATGCCTAAAGTCAGTGAGGCCAAAATGGAGCAAAAAATGAAATGTAGCTTCTCAGTAATTCAAGGGTCTGCATTCTAACTGTGTAGACATGTCATGTACTCACAAAGCAAAGGATGGGGGTCTTTGGTTTAGACAGAGGAAGCTTTTGTACTTTTGAGTTTGGGCCTTGAAGTAGTTAGCCAAGGGTAAGGCAGATGGGCATTGAAGGTAAGGATTCCTCAAGAATTTCATTGGAGGGAAATGGCAATACCACTGAGGGGGTGATTGGCAAGATGTGTTCAGAGGGTGGTCAGTCAGTGAATTTCCTGGAGCAGAGGGGACTTAGTTAGCAACTAGCATTATCTGAAGGAGGGCCTTGAACTTTACTCAAATGAAGCTGAGAAGCGTATATTTAACCCCGATTCTGTGGTAATGGTCCCCAGTGGAGGGAAAAAAAAGATGGAAAGATCTTAGTCAAAGGATAATTGCTCATTAGGGTGTAATTGAAAGGAAAATTCATCTTCTTTCAGTGCTTCAGCTACCACTTTCCGGTAGATGATTTTCAAATCTGTATTGTTAATGCCCACATCTCCCTCTCCACCTGCACTACCTGTTTCAATGATACCTGTGTTGCCAAGTCAAATGCCAACACTGTTATTATTCTTCCTCATACCCACTCCTTCCATGGTCATGTTTTCCTCAGTGGCCCTGCTGTGCTCTGACACTCTTTAAGAATGATTCATCTGAGGTTATTTCCAAACTGCCTTTCTTCCTACTTCTGACATTTAATAGTTGATTATTGTGTGTCAAGCACTGTGCTGGAGAAACTAAGATGAATAAGTCTTGGTACCTGACTTAGAGGAGCTACCAAGTTACCTAGAGGAAACAGTGTGAGAGGCACACTTGGTAATGGTGACAGAAGATGTCTGGGGGTGGCACCTGGCAGCCTGGGGAAGGGAGGCGGGAAGAGCCAACTGAAGGCAATACCCAGAGCAAGGGTGAGGGGTTGAGTAGGAGATAAAAGGGGAGAAGGGAAAGGTCATTTCAAAAAGAGGGAAATAAACACACAAACCACAGAGATGAGAACAGTGACTGTTTTGGGAGCATCAGGTGAGGCAGGGAGTGTTCAGAAATGAGGCTGGCTGGTTCGCCCTTACCCAGCGATTCCTACCCTGATAATTTCTATCAATTTTCCCAGATATTATCTTGACAGAGCTGGATTATCTTATCATGGAGGCCACCAAGAAACGTATTTAACCAATTTCTGTGCCTATAGCTCATTCTAGTCTTTAGTTCTTACAACTCCAAATAATGCCACTGAAAAAAGTCCCACATCTCTTTTGAATTACACATAACATCCCATTATTGTTTTAAGATCCTTTGCTGAAAATGCTTCCTTTCCCCACTCTGTGTGTTATCTGGCTGTTAGCATGATTCCAGTTTGTGTGGAGTGGAGACCTCGATGAGGTCATCTTCTTTTTCTAAATATTTTATTTTTATTAATTTTTTTTAGTGAGAAAGATACATATATACATATGTATCTATCTATCTATAGAGAGAGATCAATAAGTTATTCCACTTATCTATACATTCATTGGCTAATTCTTGTATGTGTGTGACTGAGGATTGAACCCATAACTTTGGCATATTGGGACGACGCTTTAACTAACTGAGCTACCTGGCCAGGGCGAGGCCACTTTCTTGTTCCTGATATCACACCCGCGGCATCAACCACCCAGATCTCACCCAGGACACTGACTATCCTTCCTGCTCACAAACCATGGCCATACCTTCCTTTAAATCCCATGGAGGCTCCAACCTTTCACCAACTGCTTCTGCCTAGAGTTGGTCACTATTCTTAGATTTTACTTTTTGGTATTGATTTTTTTTAAGTCCAAAAAAGGATCATTTTTATCCCTTTTTTAAACTGAAGAAGAAATTATTCATATTATTCAGTGTTGCTTACGTGATACATAGAAAACTCTTTCAGGAAAATGTTTGTTTCTCTTGATTAAGCATATACTTTCTTTTATCAGATAATAAGAACTGTTTATTTTTTCCCTTTAGTTTCCTTCTGGAAGGTCAGACCTAGGTTTAATGTTTAACTGTAGTAACTACATTAGGTAAATTTTTAGCTAAATATAGTGTTCTGACCTTTGTAACACATGATGCTGTTCAGCAGATTACCTCAAGTAATGAACTTCTTGTCATTAGAACTGTATAAACCAGATTGGAGGGCCACTTTTCAGAATTTTTTTATACCATATTTTATACCTGAATGCCTTCAGTGGAAGGAACAGAGAGGTTTAGTAACAGCTAAAGTAGTAAGCAATGGAGTAGAGATTTAAACTTAGAAAATATGGCTCTCTAGTCCTTTCTCTTAACATTTATGTCATTCTGCTTTCCCAGGTGATCAAAAAGAAGGATCCAAGCTGATTAATGACATGGAATAAAAACTACAGAAAGCAGCTCTCTATCAGGGTATATATTTGAGCAAAAGTTTAAAAATATACTGTAATTCCCACCATCTATTCTGTATACTTGATGCTGTTAATCAATTACCAATCTTACGTAATACTCCCCAGGGTCATATTTAGAATGTGTATATCATAAGTGAAATGCTCTGTTTTTGCAGAAAAAAATGAGGAAATCGACTAGATACTTTCTCGCAGATGATGTTCAAATGTGTATTGTTAATGCCCACATTTCCCTCTCAGCCTTCACTAGCTGTTTCAGTGATACCTACCTTGCCAGTGATACCTACCTCATGGGTCACACTCTAAAATCCTTTCATAAGTCAAGGCATTGATAATGCATTTTACACATTAATTCATTCAATTAGCTCAGGAAATATTTGTTGAGAACTTTCTACATGCCAGGCAATGTTAATGGCATTAGGGTTGCAGCAGTGAACAAAAGTAATAAATATGTCTGCCTACATGGACCTTAGACTATAGAAACACAGGCAATAGATATTAAATATAACAAAAATGTAGTACATTAAAAGATGGTAGATGATGTGGATACTGAGGTAGTCACTGTAGACTTTATTGGGAAGGTGAGAGTTGAGTGAAGACTTGAAGGAGGTGTGGGAGTATGTTGGCTATGTGGGAGTAAAGAACATGTCAGGCAGAGAGGACAATCAGTGCAAAGGCCCTGAGGTAGAAGCATGCCTGGTGTGTTTGAGAGATACCAAGGAGGCCAGTGTGGCTATAGCAGAGTAAATGAGGGGGCAGTGGTAGGAGATGAGATGAGAGAGATAACTGGGCCTAGGTCATTCAGGCTCTTGTAAGCCATTTTAAAGACAATTTTTACTCAGTAAAATAGGGAGCCATTTAGAGGGTTTGGAGCACGATACGAGATGACCTTTTCTGGCTGCTGTATGGAGAAGAGACTTTTCAGGACAAGAATAAAAGCCATTAGATGATTATTACAGTAATTCAGGAGAGATGATAGTGCCTCACAAGGTGAGGTATTACAAGTAGCCATATTCTGGATATACTGTGAAGCCAGTAGGGTTTCCTGACAAACTGGATGTGGAGTGTGAGAGAGAAAGAGGAGTCAAGAATGATGCCATGGAGGGAATGCAGTTGGCATTGACTAGGGTGGAGGAGGACGACCAGGAGTTTGTTTTTAGACATTTTTATTTTGAAATATTTATTAGATCAAGTAGGTAGTTGATTGCTGAGTCTGGAATACAGAAAATGTCTGTCAATTTTTGACAAATAGTATGTGAAGAATAAGATTTTTTTTTCTTTTTTTAATTTTAACTTTTTATTGTTATTCAATTACAGTTGTGTGCCCTTTCTCCCCCTCCCTCCACCCCACCCTGGCTGACCCCCCTCCCTCCCCCACTTTCACACTCCCCCTTGATTTGGTCCATGTGTCCTCTATAGTAGTTCCTGTAATCCCCTCTCCTCACTGTCCCCTCCCCACTCCCCCCTGCCCATTGTTAGATTGTTCTTAACTTCAATGTCTCTGGTTGTATTTCGCTTCCTTTTTTCTTCTATTTATTATGTTCCCGTTAAAGGTGAGATCATATGGTATTTGTCCCTCACCACCTGGCTTATTTCACTTAGCATAATGCTCTCCAGTTCCATCCATGCTGTTGCAAAGGGCATAAGCTCCTTCTTTCTCTCTGCTGCGTAGAATTCCATTGCGTAAATATACCATAGTTTTTGGATCCACTCGTTTGCTGGTGGGCACTTAGGTTGCTTCCAGTACTTGGCTATTGTAAATTGTGCTGCTGTGAACATTGGGGTGCATAGGTGCTTTGGATTAGTGTTTCAGGGTTCTTAGGGTATAATCCCAGCAGTGGAATTGCTGGGTCAAAGGGCAGTTCCATTTGTAGTTTTCTGAGTAAATTCCATACTGTTTTCCACAGTGGCCTCACCAGTCTGCATTCCCACCAACAGTGCACTAGGGTTCCCTTTTCTCTGCATCCTCTCCAACATTTGTTTGTTGATTTGTTGATGTTGGCCACTCTGACTGGTGTGAGATGGTACCTCATTGTGGTTTTGATTTGCATCTCTCTGATGGCTAGTGATGCTGAGCATCTTTTCATATGTCTCTGGGCCCTCTGTATGTCTTCCTTGGAGAATTGTCTGTTCAAGTCCTTTGCCCATTTTTTAATTGGGTTGTTTGTCTTCCTGGAGTGGAGTCGTGTGAGTTCTTTATATATTTTGGAGATCAGTCCCTTGTCTGAGGTATCATTAGCAAATATGTGTTCCCATACTGTTGGTTCTCTTTGTAATTTGGTGCTGTTTTCTTTAGCCATGCAGAAGCTTTTTATTTTGATGAGGTCCCATTTTGTTTATTCTTTCCTTTATGTCCCTTGCTTTAGGGGACATGTCTGTGAGGATGTTGCTGCGTGGAATGTCTGAGATTTTCCTGCCAATGTTTTCCTCAAGGACTTTTATGGTGTTACGACTAATAGTCAAGTCTTTTATCCATCTTGAGTTTATATTTGTGTATGGCGTAAGTTGTTGATCGAGTTTCATTTTTTTGCACGTAGCTGTCCAGATCTCCAACACCATCTGTTGAAGAGGCTGTTTTTGCTCCATTTTATGCTCCTGCCTCCTTTGTCAAATATTAATTGACTGTAAAGGCTTGAGTTTATTTCTGGGCTCTCTGTTCTGTTCCATTGGTCTATGTGCCTGTTTTTATGCCAGTACCAGGCTGTTTTGATTACAATGGCCTTGTAATACAGTTTGGTATCAGGTATTGTGATCCCTCCTGCTTTGTTCTTCTTTCTCAAAATTGTTGCAGCTATTCAAGGTCGTTTATGGTTCCATATAAATTTCTGAAATGTTTGTTCTATATCTGTGAAATATGTCATGGTTACTCTAATAGGGATTGCATTGAATCTATAAATTGCTTTGGGTAGTATGGCCATTTTGATGATGTTAATTCTTCTAATCCATGAGCATGGTACATGCTTCATTTGTTTGTGTCTCCCTTAATTTCCTTCTTCAGTGTTGTGTGGTTTTCTGAGTACAGGTCTTTTACCTCCTTGGTTAGGTTGATTCCTAGGTACTTGATTTTTCTCGTTGCTATATCAAATGGGATTTTTTTCCCGATTTCTGTTTCTGCAGTTTCGTTGTTGGTATACAGGAATGCCTTTGACTTCTCAGTATTGACTTTGTATCCGGCTGTTTTGCCAAATTCATTTATTAGGTTGAGTAGTTTTTTGGTGGAATCTATAGGATTTTCCATGTACACTATCATGTCATCTGCAAACAGTGACAGTTTCATTTCCTCCTTTCCAATTTGGATGCCTTTTATTTCTTTTTCTTGTCTGACTGCTGTGGCTAGGACTTCCAGTACTGTGTTGAATAGGAGTGGTGAGAGAGGGCATCCTTGTCTTGTTCCTGATCTTAGTGGGAAAGCTCTAAGTTTTTGTCCAGTGAGTGTGATGTTGGCTGTAGGTCTCTCATATATGGCCTTTATTATGTTGAGGAATGCTCCCTGTATTCCCACTTTGCTGAGTGTTTTTATCAGAAATGGGTGCTGTATCTTATCAAATGCTTTTTCTGCATCTATTGATATGATCATGTGATTTTTGTCTTTGCTGTTGTTGATGTGATGTATTATGTTTATTGATTTGCGAATATTGTACCATCCTTGCATCCCTGGGATGAATCCCACTTGGTCATGGTGGATGATCTTTTTAATGTATTGCTGGATGCGGTTTGCCAATATATTGTTGAGAATTTTAGCATCCATGTTCATCAGCGATATTGGCCTGAAGTTTTCTTTCTTCGTTGTGTCTTTATCTGGTTTTGGGATTAGGATGATGCTGGCTTCATAAAAAGAGTTTGGGAGTCTTCCATCAGTTTGGATTTTTTCAAATAGTCTGTGAAGGATAGGGGTTAGCTCTTCCTTAAATGCTTTGTAGAATTCTCCTGTGAAACCATCTGGTCCAGGGCTTTTGTGTCAGAGTTTTTTGATGACTGCTTCAATTTCGTCTGCTGTTATTGGTCTGTTCAGGTTTTCTGCTTCTTGTTCATTCAGTTTTGGAAGATTATATTTTTCTAGAAATGTGTCCATTTCACCTAGGTTTTCAAATTTTTTGGCATAAAGTTCTTCGTAGTAATTTCTTACAATCGTTTGTATTTCTGTGGTATCAGTTGTAATCTCTCCTCTTTCATTTCTAATTGTGTTTATTTGGATCCTCTCTTTTTTTCCTTGATGAGCCTACTAAAGGCTTGTCGATTTTGTTTATCTTTTCAAAGAACCAGCTCCTGGATTCATTGACCCTTAGAATTGTGCTTTCAGTCTCTATGTCATTTAACTCTGCTCTGATCTTGGTTATTTCCTTCCTTCTACTTGCTCTGGGCTGTCTTTGTTGTTGTTCCTCGAGTTCTTGTAGGTGTAGGGTTAGGTTGTTTGTTTGAAATGTCTCTATCTTTTAAGGTAGGCCTGTATTGCTATGAACTTCCCTCTCAGGACTGCCTTTGCTGTTTCCCATAGGTTTTGGGTTGTTGTGAGTTCATTTTCATTTGTTTCCAGAAAGTTTTTGATTTCTTCCCTAATCTCGTTCTTGACTCATTCATTGTTTAATAGCATGCTATTCAGTCTCCATGATTTTGAGTGTTTTGGGTTTTTTCCTTTGGGGTTGGTTTCTAGTTTCAGTCCCTTGTGGTCAGAGAAAATGCTTGGTATGATTTCAATTTTCTTGAATTAGTTGAGGCTTGCTTTGTGTCCTATCATGTGGTCTATCTTTGAAAAAGTTCCATGTACACTTGAAAATAATATGTATTTTGCCTCTTTGGGATGAAAATCTCTCTATATATCAGTTAAGTCCATTTCCTCTAGGGCATCGTTAAGTGACACAATATCCTTGTTGATATTTTGTTTGGAAGATCTGTCCATTTTTGACAGTGGGGTGTTAAAGTCCCCTACTATAATTGTGTTGCTGTCAATATCTTTCTTGAAGTCCTCCAAGATTTTCTTTATGTATTTGGGTGCTCCTATGTTGGGTGCATGTATATTTACAATGTTTATGTCTTCTTGGTGGATTCTTCCTTTGAGTATTATGAAGTGACCTTCTGGGTCTCTCTTTATGGCCTTTCTCTTGAAGTCTATTTTGTCTGATATGAGTATTGCTGCCCCTGCTTTTTTTCCTGTCCGTTTGCTTGGAAAGTTTGTTTCCAGCCCTTCACTTTCAGTGTGTGTAGGTCTTTTGTCCTGAGATGGGTCTCTTGTAGACAGCATATGTGTGGGTCATGTTTTCTTATCCATTCAGCTATTCTATGTCTTTTGATTGGAGCATTTAATCCATTTACATTTAAGGTTATTATCGATAGGTAGCTATTCATTGCCATTTTTTCCTACCTGTGTTCCTCTCTCATTCTCTTTTCCTTCCTTTCCTTAAAGCAGTCCCTTTAGCATCTCTTGCAGAGCTGGTTTGGTGGAAGTGTATTCTTTTAGACTTCTTTTGTCTGGAAAACTCTTTATTTGGCCTTCTATCTTGATTGAGAGCCTTGCTGGGTAAAGGCCTGTGGTTCTCATTACTTGGAATATTTTTTGCCATTCTCTTCTGGCTTGAAGCGTTTCCATTGAGAAGTCAGTTGCTAACCTTATTGGGGCTCCCTTGTATGTTACTTCCTTTTTCTCCCTTGCTGCCTTTAAGATCCTCTCTTTGTCTTGGAAATTTGCCATTTTAATTATGATGTGTCTTGAAGTGGGCCTCTTTGGGATCCTCTTATTTGGGACTCTCTGTGTTTCCTGGATTTGTGTGACTTTTTCTCTCATCAGATTAGGGAAATTTTCCATCATTACTTTTTCAAACACGTTTTCTATACCTTGCTCTTCTTCTCCTTCTGGTATTCCTATTATACGGATATTGTTACGTTTCATGTTGTCCTGAATTTCCCTTAATCCTTCTTCATTCTTTCTGAGCCTCTTTTCCTTTTCTTGCTCTTTCTGGGTGTTTTTTTCTACTTTGTCCTCCAGCTCGCTGATCCGATCCTCTGCTTCATCAAGTCTGCTTTTGATTCCTTCTACTGTGTTCTTCAGTTCAGAAATTGTATTCTTCATTTCCTCTTGGCTCTTGTTGATATTTTCTATTTCCTTTTTCATGTTGATATAATTTGCAGTGAGTTCATTGTAGTTTCCCTGCAGTTTCTGGTAGTTCTCTTTGAGCTCAGTGAGCTTCCTGATAATCATTGCTTTGAACTCAGTATCTGATAGTTGACTTGCCTCTTTTTCAGTTAGCATTCTTTCTGAGACTTCCTCCTTTCCTTTCATTTGGGGATTGTTTCTTTGACTTCCCATTGTTTGTGAGACTCTTCTTGTTAGCCTCTGCTTCTTAAATTGATCTGTTCTGACTCCCTGGGTTTATGGTATGAACTTCTATGGTAGAATGCCAATGGGATTCAGTGGTGCTGTCTCCTTAATCTCCTGTGCTCACTGGTCTTGAGCTGACTTTTATGGGTCTAACACAGTCTAACTCTGATCTTTTCAGCACTCCAGGTTTTATTGTCTCACCTGTGGGAAAAAGAGAAAGTACGAGGGGAAAAAAAGGAGAAGGGAAGGAAGGGAAAAGGGAATAGAAAAGGAATGGAAGGAAGGAGGGAAGGAAAGAAGAAGGAATAAAAAAAGATCAGAGGAGAGATAAGAAGAAGGAATTTTAACTAAAATTAAAACAAAAAAAAGTAAAAGAAAGCAGGAAGAAGGAATAAAAAAGGTAAAGGGCAGAAGGAAAAAGGAATACAAAAAGAAAGAAGGACAGAAAGGAAGAAGGAATTTAGGGGGAAAGGAGGAAAAAAAAAAGTCTTCTGCTGTCTTTAAACCGGTCAGGTTAGTTCTGCTGGTCTTCCTGTCTGTGAAAAGGGAGGGGGTGATTGGAGGGATTGGTTTCAGTTTTCTCCCTTCCTGAGCCACACTCTTCGCTGTTGTTCAGCCTCCAGTCCAGTTCCTCAGGGTCCTTTTGCTCCCCACTAGGCCTTTAGTTCACCAGTTGTGCTGTCCTTGAGTTGCACCAATTAGGGGCTTCTCACACTCCACCTTCTTGCTCTTTGCTGTCTTAGATGCTAGGGGCTCTCAGTGCTCCTACGGGGTAGTTCAGCCCCCTACTGGGTCAAGTCTTTGCAGGAAATGCAGTCTCCCCTAGTCCTGCAGCTCCCCTCTGCTGGGTGTTCTGCCTTAGTCCTAGAGAGCCAGTAGGCCCTATAGGGCTCTGTGCACAGGTGCTAGGTAGGAGTTGTTCAGAACCGGTGCTTTTAGGTGTGGCCGCCCTCAGGAAGGCCACTCGGGTTGCGCGGGGGGGGCTCAGCAGCTTTGGTCCTGGGGTGTGTGGTGGATCTGCGGCTTTGGGTCTGTGCACGAGGCAGCCAGACACTGATCCAGGTGCGCACCCACCCAAGGTTTCAGCTGTGGGCGCCCAGCTGGGGTTTCAGGTGTGGGAGCCCAGTCCGCTAATCTGGGTGCACGCCAGCCAGGCTTCAGGTGAGAGCTGGGGCTGCTTATCCTGCGTTCACAGTCCAGTGGCTGAAGGGGGAGGGGCACTAGAGGCCACCGCTGCTGTGGAGAGTTCTCTAACTAGCCGCTGATTGCCTCTATTTTCTCTTTCTCTTTTCGAGAAATTCTTCCTATTCAAGCCCCCCTGGTCCAAACAAGTACCTGGCCTCTCACACAGCCCAGCCTGGCTCTCTCCCAAGAATCCTGCAGCAGACCCTGCATCCAGGCTGGGGCTTCAGCTGCCCTGGTCCCTGGGCTGGTCCCAGGGACCTTATTGTCCTTAAGCACTCTTCTTACCGTCAGATCTTTCAATGTCCTCTATCTTTGGTCTCTGATCTTCATATATGCTGGAATACCTTAGGCTGTTCACTCTGTTCCTCAGATCAGCTAGGTGTTTCACTGGTGCCAAGGGGAAGTGGACTCTGCTCCCACCTATCTCACCACCATCTTCCAAAAATGAGGATAATCTATTCTTTGTCATTTTGAGAGATTACCCCATTTCCCACTTACCAAGATGGCCAAATTGATAAATAACTACGTGCATACACAGAAACTCAGTAACTCATATTAAAATCGGGAAATGAATAATCCTATGTGTCTTCACACATCTGTAGTTCCAACAATAATATCCTTGGAAAACATTTTCCTTGTCTGAGGCTCTCTCTGGGACCTTCCACAGAAAAATGCTGTTTATTTGGACAAAATTCCACCTCTTAATTCCCCAAATGGAGATGGACCATTAGCCCTTTTACACTAGCTAAATTATCAGTTACCAGCAGGTAAACAGCCAATCACTGCAGTACTATTCCAAGCTTATTATGAGGGTCATTTGCAAAGGTGGAGCCCTTCAGAGAGAAATCTCTGTTTTATTAGCATAAAGGGGTCTAAAGAGCACTGGCCAGGGCCAGGAGGTCCTCCATGGTCCCCAGGGATCACTGTTGATTTATGAGCTCCCACACATTCACCTATGACATCACAATTCATTCCTGTGTAAAATACTCTATTATTCCTTCACCCAAGTGTAAGGTCAGAAAATATCAAATGGAATACAATTTCTTAAGCAAGGTAGGGAGAGTAAGTGTATAAAAAGCCTCAAAGCCAAAATGAATTAAGCTGAAAAACTAATCTGGAGACAAGACGTAACCAAATGAATAAAAGCAAGTAGAAAACACTAGCATTTTTCAGGTGCCAGTTCCCAGGTCTCAGGCCACAGGCTTGGTCAGAGGCACTGAGCAGCACAGTGAAGAGGAAAGAGCAGGAACTCTTGAGAGCAGAAACCCAAGGTGCTATGGTTGTTCCTCCATTCTGATGCCAGATGACCTCATGCAATTTACTTAACTACTTCGAACCTCATCTAAAGTTTCTGAATGACTTCACAGAGTCATTGTGTGGGTTAAACTACATCTACCTCCTAGCACAGAGAAGGCATTTACACTGCCAGCCTGATGATCGACCCCAACAATATTACTCATTACATTATGCACCTTACTCTCCTCAGTTAGGCACCAGGAAAATGCTGCCAGCTTGGTCTTTTGGTCTGGAAGACTTTTTTGTCTTCAATATATACATATCTACTTCCATTTTATGTCACCTTAAAAGTCGACGTATACCACATATGTCTTTATACTTTGGTATAAACAAAGAATTTGAATCAACCTCAGGATTATCATACATGTTTGTTTAATTGTTTAACTTTTTATCGCAAAAGCACCTGGACTGTATATATATAGTATGTGTGTAACATAAATATATGTGTGTAACATAAATATATGTGGGTATTTAACCTTTGTTAATTGTTACACTTAGTAAGAAATACTATTTTGTGGAAAGCTAATAATTTTCTCTTTTTTGAAAGACGGTAAGAAAACTGTTGTTCAAGAAACTGAAAAGTGTTTGCAATTAGTATCTCCTTTCCTTTCAAGTTTCCATTTCAGAATGTAAGCATCTTTGGTTTAGCTGTTCTCAGCAAGCCTGTTTTCGTGTTGCATAGTATTAGAGGTGAACCAGAGCAAGTCAAAGTACATCACTAATGCCATTCAAACTCCTTGTGCAGAAAAGGGGAGAGAAATAACATTTGACAGAGAAGAGGTAAAACTTCTACTTCTTGATATAAAAGCCCTAATATTCCTCCTCTCTACTTTAAAATAACTTCTGTCCAGATCCCTATCCTCTTACTCACCACCCTTTCTGAGAGAAACAGCTGTTCCTTCTCCACATCAGAATAAATGCTCCTTCCTGTTTTGATTCCATTTGCTCCTAGCATTCATGTGACTATTTTTCTGCAATTTTTTTACAGATATTTGTGTACAAGATAGGAGATCCCTTTCAACTATGACATTCTGTGACTTCATGGTCTTGGGTTTTCCATTATTCCCTCTCTAGTCAGTATCTTAAATTTCTTCCACTTCACTAACTCCTTTCTCTCTGACATCCCCAAATCTGTGCCTTTAAATTGATAAAACTACTATATTGGTAAGGAGCACCCAGAGCTTGAGGCATCCAAGCAAAATCTACTACCTTGAATGAGATTTTATTGCTTTGGTGATCTGACTTCCTTAAGCAGAAAATAAGGGCCCAGGTCAGAATGGTTCCTTCTCACCCTACTTCAAAGCCCATTTAGAGTGGTAAGAAATACATTAAATCTATTCCTTGAGACTGGCAAAGATCCTTGGCCCCAGCACCACATCCCTCACCCCCTGCTGCCACCTTTTCTCCATGGTTCTTAGTGGGGAACAAATACACTTAGCTTATTTTTTTACTCATACCTTTCAAGTCTGCCTCTCTCTGTAAAGACCTGTCAGTCAGAGAGAGAAGAATTGCTTCTAGCTTCACCCATCCACATGCCAAAACCCTGGTACCAATAAATATGGCCTCAGGTACAGGAGACCTTTCCTTAACAAGGCTCCTGTCACAGAACTTTAATCTCTGTTGTTTTCCCTTTGCACTGCTCACCCCTCAGACTAAGTGATAAAATTCAACCACTCTCATTTTGACCCTCAGCTTTGGTTTCCTGGTTTTTCCCATTCCCAGTTTCCTCCCTTTGTGATCCTGTTGACCTCCCTGTTCTGGATCCTGCCACCTGAGGTCATTCTAGAGGCAGTAGTTCTGGCGGTAGTACTCCTCATTTATTTATTATTCAGTCAGTCCACGATTATTTATTGAGCACCTGCTCTGCAGCAGGCACTGTAGTAGGTGCTGGAAATGCAGAGATGAATGAAACACACCAGGTCCCTACCCTTACATTGCATCTCAGTCTCATGAAGAGGATGGGAGAGGTAGTGGTCACCATCTCATAAGTTCATCCTTGGGCAGGGGTGGGCTGAGGTGGGGGAGGGGGAATCAGGAGCTTTCTACCTTGAGGTATGCATGTGTCTCCCTGGCCTAAAAACTATCCTACATGTTCTCTATCACCTTCTTCACCATCCAGTCTCTCCTAATCCCCTCCAAATTGGCTCAAACCTCACTGAATCCATACTTCTTAGGTCACCATGTTCAACACTTTTTTTCATAGTTCACCTACTCAACTGCACATGACCTCTGTATTTCTATCAGTCATACAGACTCAAAAACACAGTAACCTTTAATTGTCATCCATCTTTCCCTCATAATACAGGCCTATCAATCATTCTTTATAATTTTTCTGACACCTGTACCTTTATCTCCATTTCAATTGCCTGCAGACTTGTGTCGCCTTGTGTGTGGGTTACCCTCCTAGTCAACATCCCTAACTCCAGGGTTGTTTCTTTCCAAATCGTCCTCCACATTCTTAAAATGCCGCTTTGACTGTATCACACCTCAGTCTAGATCTTTCAATGGTTCCCCATTGCCTACAGTAATAGTCCCCAGTCTGTGGCTCATGAAACATATAAAGGAGGGTTTTCTGAAATAACTAAATTAATTTATTTTATATTTTCTAAGGTGAGGTTCCCTTGGTGAGCCAGAAAGTCCAAAGAAGGGTGGCAGTTATTAAGTAGTGGTTACAATTATAGCTTCAGATCTAAGCTCCACCACTGTGAATCCAGGTGAGTTAATTTGCCTGTATGTGCCTCAGTTTTCTCATCTGCACAGTGAAGATATAATACCTACTTCAAAATAGAATTGTAAAAATAAAGTTACCTATGTAAAGCACTTTTGTATAGTGCCTGGTACAAAACGATGGTTAAAAATTGACTCATTTAAAATATTTTGGGAAGTTCTGATAATTTTAGGATTACGTGTTTAGTGGTGACAAGAATGGGATAGAGGTAACAACACTGTCCGGTCTCCAAGGTGATGTGATCACACCTAGCGAGGGTCTTGCAAAGGGCCAGAGCCCATCAGCCTCACTGCCCAGCTAAGAAGCTGCCCTGGCACTAACATTTGTTCCTCTGCACTGCTGGTCACCAGCTTGTCCCCAAAGAAGAGACCATCCTCTAGTCACCCAGTCCCATCATTTGTGACAATATGGATGGACCTAGAAGATATTAAGCTAAATAAGTAAGAGAAATATAAATACCGTATGATTTCACTTATGTATAGAATCTAAAGGACAAAATAGACAAACAAAACAAAAACAGATTCATAGATACAGAGAACAGATTGATGGTCACCAGATGGAAGAGAGTTGGGGAACTGCATGAAAAAAGTGAAGGGACTGAGAGGTACATATTGGTAGTTACAATGTAGTCATGGAGATGTAAAGTACAGCATAGGGAATATAGTCAGTAATACTGTAATCACTATGTATGCTGCCAGCTGGGTACTAGAATTATCAGAGTCAACACTTTGTAAATAATATAAATGTCTAATCACCATGCTGTATATCTGAAACTAATATAAAAAATAACTGAATGTCAACTTAAATTAAAAATGAAAATAAAAATAAAATTTATATATGTATATAGATAGATGATATAGATATAGGTATATAGATGATGTAGGTATAGATGATAGATATAGGTACAGATATATAGATATAGATAGAGGTATAGATAAATAGATTTAGCACCCAGATGCGCCAATCACCCTAGATTGTGCCTGTCTGGAAAGGTCTATCCAGCTTTGTCCCAGCATTGCAATGGTTAGTTTATGTCTTTGTCTCCATCACACTGTGAGTTTCTCAAAGGTCCTGGCCAAGTCTTGCTCATCTTACTATTGCCATATCACCAGCCCCATGCATAGTGCCTGGCATATCGAGGAACTGATTGAAAGAAGGGAAGGAAAAGGAAGGGGGAAGAAAGAGGAGGAAGGAGCAAGGTGGAAGATGGAGGAGAAGAAACCAATTTTTAGAGTAGCAAAATCAAGTCAGGGTTTTAATCCTCAGCTATGTAAACATGGACAAGTGACTTAACTTCTCTAAACCTCAGTTGGCTCATCTGTAAAATGGGGTAAGTTAATAACACCCACTTCGAGGGCTATTGTGAGGTTTTAAAAGATAAGTGTAATTAAATTCATAGATAGATGCCATGCCTGGAACATAGCAGGTGATTGGTAAATAATAACAATTACTATTAGAAGTGAATAATTTTCTTTTTTGCAAAAAAGAATGAAGTCACCACTTATGTCATAATGAAGGTGAGAAGGTCTTACCCTGGGCCTCTCAAGTCTGTCCTCTGGTCTGACCAGCCCTTTCTGGACCTTTGTTGTTAGAGAGCCACTTTGCCTGCGTAGCTTTCGCTTAAATGGGGCTCTAAATCAAACTGTCCTCTGCCACCATTCTTCCCTGGGCTTCTGATTATAATCACGCTGCCTGCTATTAGTACAGGGATGTTTAAAACTCCTATAAAACAAGAGCTAATTGCTGATCTGCTTAATTAAAGTGAGCCTTTTGTTGTCACATTTACAAAGATAAATGAAATAATCAGCTCTGGACTAATGAGAGATAATTAGATTATGTGGCCCCAATAAATAAAGACCAAAATGCTCTCAGTTGTTCCTGTATGTCACAAAGAAAAACCACAGTGAGCCTTAAAGAAGTGTATGTTGGTGATGTTTTACTTTAACAACAATGAGCGATTATGGAATCCAGTTTCTCACCTCCCTTATATATTCAGACTTGCAACAATCAATAGAGAACATATCAGTGACTTTCTCACTTGGGCCCTACCAATTCTTAACCATAAGCCCTAATTTGTTAAATAAATAGTATATAGTATAAAAGTAAATTTAACTCCTGATATATCTGATCTAATTTCTTTTTTTTTTTTTTTTTAATATATTTATTGATTATGCTATTACAGTTGTCCCATTTCCCCCCCCACTCCACTCCATCCTGCCCACCCCCCTCCCTCCCACATTCCCCCCCCATAGTTCATGTCCATGGGTCATACTTATAAGTTCTTTGGCTTCTACATTTCCTACACTATTTTTACCCTCCCCCTGTCTATTTTCCACCTATCATCTATGCTACTTATTCTCTGTACCTTTACCCCCCTCTCCCCCTCCCTCTCCCTTATTGACAACCCTCATGTTCTAGTTGTTTGCCTAGTTTGCTCTCGTTTTTGTTTTATGTGTGGTCGTTAATAACTGTGAGTTTGCTGTCATTTTTACTGTTCCTATTTTTGATCTTTTTCTTAGGTAACTCCCTTTAACATTTCGTATAATAAGGGCTTGGTGATGATGAGCCTCTTCAACTTGACCTTATCTGAGAAGCACTTTATCTTCCCTTCCATTCTAAATGATAGCTTTGCTGGATACAGTAATCTTGGACGTAGGTCCTTGCGTTTAATCTTGGGTAATGTAATTATAATGTGTCTTGTTGTGTTCCTCCTTGGGTCCAGCTTCTTTGGGACTCTCTGAGCTTCCTGGACTTCCCGGAAGTCTATTTCCTTTGCCAGATCGGGGAAGTTCTCCATTATTTGTTCAAATAAGTTTTCAATTTTTTGTTCTTCCTCTTCTCCTTCTGGCACCCCTATAATTCGGATGTTGGAACGTTTCAAGGTGTCCTGGAGGTTCCTAAGCCTCTCCTCATTTTTCCAAGTTCTTGTTTCTTCATTCTTTTCTGGTTGAATGTTTGTTTCTTCCTTCTGGTCCACACCGTTGATTTGAGTCCCAGTTTCCTTCTCATCACTATTGGTTCCCTGTACATTTTCCTTTGTTTCTCTTAGCATAGGCTTCATTTTTTCATCTGTTTTTCGAATAGATTCAACCAAGTCTGTGAGCATATTGATAACCAGTGCTTTGAACTGTGCATCCGATAGGTTGGCTATCTCTTCGTCGCTTAGTTGTATTTTTTCTGGAGCTTTGAAGTGTTCTGTCATTTGGGCCATTTTTTTTGTTTGTTTGTCTTGGCGCGTCTGTTACTTTAAGGGGCGGAGCCTTAGGTGTTCCCCGGGGCGGGGTAACGCTGGTTGCTGTGCTGTGACGCTGTACATGGGGGAGGGGCCCAGTGGGAGCAATGGAGCCCCGCCTCACTCTCCTCCGGATTTCAATCTTTCACTCCGATACCCACAATCAAACTGGGCCCCTCTGGTGCTGGTTCCCGAGTAAGTGGGCCTGTGCACACTCTAGGCCCCTGTGGGTCTCTCCAACAACCTCTCCTGTGAGGCTGGGAGTCTCTCCTGCCGCCCCAACCCCCAGGGGCGCTTTCAATCAGAGGTTTGAGGCTTTATTTCCCCGAGCTGGAGCCCTGGGTTGCGCAGCGGTCTGCTTCTCTGCCCGCCGTTCGTCCGGTTTATCTGTGGGCGAATGTGGTGCCGCAATGTGCTATCCGCCACTCTGCCTGCCCCACTCTCCGCCACTCTGAGTCCGGCCCTCTGGGTTTATCTGTGCAAATGTGGGACCTCAGGGTCTGCTAGTGCTCGGACTGCCTGCGCCATTTGTCCCACACTCCGCCAGTCTCAGTCCCGCCACAGCCACGCGAGTCCTCTCCACCCCAGTGCCGTCTCCGCCCCTCCTACCAGTCTGGATGAATGATTATTTTCTGTTTCCTTGGTGTTGGTCCCCCTTGCTGTTCGATTCTCTGTCAGTTCTGGCTGTGCGAGGAGGCGCAGTGTGTCTACCTACGCCGCCATCTTGGTTCTCCTATTCCTGATCTAATTTCTTAAAGGACGGTATTTATTAATGGAGCATCAACTATCGGTGCTTTATAAAATATAATGGAGATTCTAAACCTTCCTTTCTTGTCTCATAATAATTTATACAATTACTTTATTAACAATATTGCATTAGGTATAAAACTAAAATTTATCCAATATTACTGTGGATGACAGTAAGGAAATTCATTTATTTCTGCTCTAAGAAATAAACCTGAACTGCTCTAAGTCAGTTCCCGTGGCCTAGCCCTCAAAGGTCAACTCTGGTTCCCTTAAAACACACACACAAAGAGAGAAAGATCTTAGTCCCTATAGCCAAAGGAGATCAAAGCTCTTTCACAGAAAAATTGATTAATGTAAAGGTAAAGGGTAAAGATAAAATTTTTGCTCTGCTTAGATAAAAATACAGACTGACCGCCAAAGACATAACATATCAAAAGATACCCCCTCCCCCAAATGACAGTGATTACTATGTCTGAATAAACATCTGCTAAACAAGTAGTTTCCAAACTTTTGATTGATGGACTAGTATTTTATATATTTTTAAATGTATTTAATTTAGGAAAGCATAGAAACTTTCTCACTTTTTATTTTACCAATCAAGAATTTTAAAAGAAAAATCTATTTTCTCAATATTTCTCGTATATACGAAGGTCTGTCCAGAAAAAGTCCAACCATTTTTAATATAACTAGAACGCTTTGTGCAACATCGATGTAACCTGGTAGCCGAGGAGAGTGGACTGGAATGCGCATGTGTGAACAATGACAACTTCACTGTACCAGTCAGTGGGGGTGGTAGACGCCTTTGAGTGAGCATGTGTACTGTGTGTCCATCCCATTCAAAATGACTGAGCAAGTAGAGCAATGAATCTGTACCAAATTTTGCATTAAGCTTGAACATTCCTCCACAGAAACTATTTGTAGTACAGATATATAGATATAGATAGAGGTATAGATAAATCTCAGACATTGCTCAGAGCAATATTTTATCAGATATATCTCCCCCAATGAGGGAACGAAAAGAAAAATTAAACAAATGGCCCGGATGGGGGATGGGGAGTGGTGGGAGGAAAATGGAGACAACTGTACTTGAACAACAACAACAAAAAAAGTAAAAAAAAGATATCAAATATCAGGATCTTAACCCCTTATCAGGTGTATCAGTGAATATGTTCTCCCATTCGGTGGGTTGTCTTTTTATTTTGTTGATGTTTTTCTTTGCTGTGCAAAAACTTTTTAGTTTGATGGAGCTGATGATTTTTCAAGTCAATATTCTAAGTCACTTTGTAGAATTAAATGCTGATTTTAAATAAGAATAAAGAACCCAAAGCCATCCAAGTTCATGAGGTTACAGTATCCCCTCCTGGTCCAGCCCGTAGCTGGCCAGGGTTGTGACGTTCAGTGAGCAGGGCCGGTCCTGTCAGAACCACCCCCACCCCACTGTGAGCAGCGTGTGAAGTGCACATCCTCCCGGCAGTTAAGGCCCAGCTGATTTTCTAAAGTAGAAAATTTCAGATCCAGATTGTTTTTTAAAGCATTTCCTAATTTATGCTCTATATAAATGATGATTTAAAAAAAAAATAGTCCATTATAGCCCTGGCTGAGTTGGGTCAGTGGACTGAGTGCCGGTCTGCAAACCAATAGGTTGCTGGTTCGATTCCTATTCAGGGCACATGCCTGGGTTGCAGGACAGGTCCCCGGTTGGGGGCATGTGAGAAGATGTATTTATCACACAGGGATGTTTCTCTCCTTCTCTTTCTCCCTCCTTTCCCCTCTCTCTTAAAATAAATAAAATCTGTTTTAAAAAAAGAAAAAAAAATAGTCCGTTGTAAAGGTGGAAGCTTGCTGTGGTCCAGGGGAAAGGGTCAGAAAACTTGGCCGCATTTCCAATTCCACCCCATCATCACAATCAGTCTGAGTCTTAGTCCCGCCTAACGTGCAGATAACACCTACCTCTCAGGACAAGTGAGACAATGAGCAGGCAAGCCAAGAGTTAGAGGACAGCGCCATGGGAATCTTCAACTCATTTCTAATTCCAGTCTTAGGTTGCTGCATCTGAAATCTAAATAATGTATTCAATGCTATGTTGAATCTTAAATCTTAAATGTAATGTCAACCTTTGCAAAATTCTACCCATAATTTGCTCACAAAGCCTAGATAAGTTGGCCCTGTTCTTACTCTTGAAATAATATATTCCTGCTGTCCCTGGATACCAAGGCATGGATACAGGGGGGAGGGAGAGAAAGGCAGTCATAGATCAAGTGTCTCAAATGTCAATAAATGGCAAAGGAGAGTTATGGAGCACATAAGAGAAGGAGGAGGATCAGAATATAGGGCTCGGGATGCCCTCTGACCCCACTCAGAGAAGCCCAGTAATAAATCCAGAGGTGAGGGACATCTTTAGATATTGGAGCCATCCAGGAAAGCCATAGAGAATTTTCCAGCATCATAAACAGTTTGGAAAGAAAAAGATCTAATTTGGGAAGACAGGACAAAGGGTGAAAAAGGGGGGCAGGGAATCTCTTGATAACTTTTTTTGTTGTTTTTTGTTGCCATTGTTGTTTTGTTGCTGTTGTTACTGTGGTTTTATATGAAGATTTTTATAACCACCCAGATAGGGCATTCAGAAAATCCTCAATTGGGCCTCTTCCTTAAGTCAGGAATCTGAGAGAATTAGACAGATACTCCTTGTGGAGCCATGTAAAGCTGACTGCTGCTTCTAAAATACTGACACCCAGCTGCCCTGGCTACTGTTGGGATCTGGGAGTCTTCGTTCAAAACCATAGGACATACTTGCCTTCCTACATGTCTGGATTCCACATCATGTGTGTTAATCTGAATAAGTGATGGTAGCTGCTATAATAATCTCAACTGCCCAACATAGCAAATAACATGTGTCTTTCATGTGTAGTCCAATGCAGGTTGGGTGGGTGGGTGGGTGTGGGAGCTTCATTCAGTTAGGGATGCAGGCTCTCCTTCATGCTGGACCTCACGATTCTCTGCTGGATGTTCTACATTCCAGAAGAGGGAGAACAGGAGCTATCTGGTGGAGTTTTAAAGGCCAGGACTGGAAATGGCAGGCATCACATCCACCCATACAAGATCAGGCAGAACACAGTCACACAGCTTACTCAAAGCAGGAAAACATGTAGCTTTCCTGTATGAACATGTGGGATTATCTCTGCCACATGTGAGAGTCCAAAGAGAAAGATCAGGAGAAGTGACAGAAAACATGGAAAAGCAACCCTTGTATGTAGGTATTGTAGGTATAGCACCTATTAATTAATTAGTTAATTACCTCCTTTACTCAATCAAAAAATAATCACTGAGAACCTACTGGACGCAAGGCACTGTGAAAGGCACTGAGGGACCCCGAAGATGACCCAGTTCCTGCAGTCAGAGATGACCATCTCCTAAATGGATAGCATATGGACCTGCACATGTCCTCTCTAAGCCTCAGTTTTCTCATCTGTAAAAGGTGATAACATTATGTAACCGCTGGGGTCACTGTGAGGATTAACTCAGATGTTACATATGAAGCACATGACATATCATAGGTCTCTTCCTCTTCCTCCTACTCTTTTTCTTTTTCTTTTGTCCTAATCTCCTCCTCCTCCTTCTCCTTCCCCTCTCCCCTCCTTCTCCTTCTGCTCCTCCTCTTCATTGTCTTCCTCCTCCTTCTCATCATTATCACCATCATCACCACTACTATTATTATAAGATATAAGATGTGGGCAAAGTACCATAGGATTTAAAGGGAAAGGAAATTGCACCCAACTGGAGAACAGAGAAAACTGTAGAAGATATTACTATTTCAAGCAGGGTCTGAAAAACAGATACAATTTTAATAATTAGAAAGAGAGAGGAAGGGCTTTCTAGGTGAGAAGTCAGCAGGAGTAAGGGCATCTTAGAAACACAAGGCAAGGCTCTTCCTGAGCACAGGGATGATGGAGATGATGGCTGGGGCAGAGTAAAGGACTGGACAGGGGAGAAAGAACAGCCAAAAAATTAAAAAACTAACCAGCTGGGTGGAAGATGCCCTCTTGCCTGGTCAAAGTTGTCCCAGGTGCTGTTCAAAGTCTTTTTCAGAACCATCGGTCTAGGGCTGAAATAGATTTTAGAATCAAAAGTCCATGTTAAGACAGAGTAATGAGGAATGAGGAGAGTTTATCACACACATGGGGAGGAGCAGAGACAAACACTGTAGAGAAGTGCAAAGAAGGGAGCAGAGACACAGAAGAGAAAGACAGCAAGTTAGAAGGGATTAAAAATGGATCGGGAGCATCCTGGGAGGGTTGGCACTGAAAACAGGAAATAAGAGTTTATATTTCAAGTCAGGCCCAGGAAGATATAGATGTGTGATAACATAGAGGTAATAACAGAATCTCAGAGGGTCATTATGGGGATTAAATGAAACTAGATAAACTGTATAGAATACTTAGCACAATGCCATTCACTCAACCAATGTTACCATTATCTTTAATGTTATTACCATTACTATTGCTAATTCTTATAAGTTCCAGATTCTTGATACATATATGACAAATGATTGAATGTTCAAAATATACTCATAGTTTTAAATAACATGCTCAAAATATACTCATGACAATTAAGGTGTTGGTTATAGAAATAATTATAACAATCAAGGCCTTTTGGTCTCCCAATTTCTAGTTTAAAAGATTTAAATGTAGAAAATGGAATGCATTTCACCAAATCTATGTATTAATTAAGGGAAATAGAGTTAAAATGTAAGCACTTTAACTGCAGAGAGAAGCTAACAGAATTTGAGATGTAAGCTACAGCCTGTAAAATTTAGCTCATTTGTTGATTATGTAAAAGGTACACACTGAAAAGAAACGGCACTATGGTCATTATTCAAATGCCCATTGAATCACAGATAAACTATCTCAGCACAAATAGCAAACAAAAATGCAAAGGACTGGAACTTGCCAAGGCCCTTCCACTCCAAGCACGAAAGTGAAGATGAAGACACGGAATTTAAAATGGGGAAACACTGTCACTTGCGGTTCCCTCGAGTCCTTTCTGATTAAGCAATTCTGTTTCCCATCGAGCTCCATGAAGTTAAATATGCTGTAGGGAAGGACATCCGATTTGAGACTGAAATAACTAAAAGAGAGGTGAAAATGTATCTATGTCATTGGGTTATTACAAGATTTAAACAAGTACCTATAAAGCCACTTTTACATATGAGGAAACTGAGGTTCATAGAAGTAAAGTGACTTTTCTCAGTTCATGAAACTACCATACATGCAAATCCCCACACCACTAATCTTCATCCTATGGCTTTGGTTCAATATTACGTATTGAGAACGCCACAACAGAATCTCCCAGTAAATATTGTGACAATAGAAGAACACGGTCCTCCTATTTGCCCTTTAAAAGAGGGTAAAAGTATCTCCTTTCATAAATCTCATGTCAGTCCAAACAGACTCCAGTGCAACAACATCGTGGCTTCCAGACCAGACTTTCTCTGTGGGATTATCAATTCCCCAGTCTCCCTCATGGGCCATATTAACATTGCTCAGTGATGGGGATATCGTATTCCCTTCTAATATTGAAACCCATCATTTTTGATCAATTAGAGGCTAGTTACAAAAACAGTCCATTGATTTTTCACTCAGAGAATCAGTAATCATTTCAGTTTTACTTTGGAATTTCCCACAGCAAATGATTTGCTATATTTTGAAATTCACAGCAGACCTTCAGAAAAACAAAACAACTAATAGGCTTTTTTCCCCTCTTCCTTTATCAGAGAATGTGGTATTGTTTCCATTCTTAGCATTTGAAATTTGAAGTTATCAAACACAAGACACAGAAATTAGAGCAATTACCACATCAAGTTCACTTACAAAGAATGATATTCCAGAGAATCCTGTGGGTTTTATCCTGAAACCCTGGTATTGTCTGGAACTTGGGCGATGTGGTCACTTCTACAGCACTGCAAGGTCAATTTGGATATAAAATAAGAACATCCACCACGATTGAGGAAATTTTCACTGTGCACATTTACACTATGTTCACTTAAGATTAAACCTCAGGTACAGAAACTCTATGATGTGGATACTTCATTCTTGTTTTCAAGAGGAGATCCTGGAGTTCCAAGGAAGTTAAAGTGCCCAAGGGCAAGTCTTCATGAAGGGACAGCTAGGGACTCATGCCCAGTTCAGTCTGGTTGTAAAGACTCTGTCAGTCATACTTGACCACTAATCTAAGTAGCCAGGGCCATCTGCAGGCCTGTCCCTATCAGAAACTCTGAAATCAGTTCGCTCCTGCCGGAAGCAGCCCACTGTATTAGAAAGCCCTTCACAGGTTTTGGAACAAGACTGATTTGACTTAAATGTCCACTCTGCCTCCTTATCCACCATGGGACCTGGGATGATGCATTTGCCCTGTTCCCCATTTTACAAAAAAGAGATACAGTGTATTAGAATATTCAAATAATGTTATAAGGGTTGTTTTTTGGGGTTTTGTTTGTTTGTTTTTCATAGTTTGGCCAAAACACACAGCTTCTTGGGAGATAGTATCATATGGTGATAAGGCTGCAGATCACCTGGACTCAAATCACCTGGGTTTCAATTTTGTCTCTACCTTAAATAGTCCTGTGACATTGGACATTTGTTTCCTTAGATTCCTCATCTAAAAACAGGGATATTAATAATATCTACCTCAAAGGATCAATGGCATCAGTATAAATGCATTAAAAGATTAAAACAATTGGTGTAGTACTTGCTACTTAAAAAAGTGCTCAATATGCCCCTATTATCACTTCAGTTTTTCAGAAATGTTTGCTTTTGCTTTATATCAGAGCTTCCTGACATGGCCTAAAATGCTTGCTTGTACTTCCCCCTAGAACCTCTCCTGCTGAAAAGCTACATGGGCATCTGCCTTCATTGAGAGTCTGCCCTACTTCCCTGTCCTGGTCTATCTTATAGTTTTCTCACCACTACTCCCCTAGCCGTGGTGTTAACCACACCAAGAAAGCAGAATCAGGCCAGCTGTGACTTACCCAACCAAAAAGACCTCCACGAGGTCAAATGTTTTATTAAGCTTGTTCACTCACTGCTCAAATATATTTCCCTGGAAGGACCAGTGCCCAACAAGAATGTGGGAAAATACATGTGTAGCATTGCTCATCTTCCCAGGTGCCTTGCTCTTCACGCCTGGAAGAGCTGAGGCTGAGATCCTGTCTTCTCCACTGATAAGAGTTCACATTCTTGTTTCTTTCCTTTTCTACTAAGTCATACCTCTCCCCCAGTCTCCATTGTATGGTGCAGTATAAGACACACTCCTGAACCTCCTCAGAAATCCTGCACAGAATGTTGAACACAGAATACATAGTCAATAAATACCTGTTTATTGCACTGCGAAGCAAATCTTCCATGAAAAACGTGGCTGTAAATAGCATAGCATGGCTATGGTGCAAACTCATTAAGGGTTAAATAAAATAGTCTTGCCTGGCCCTGTTATTATTATGCACATTTCTTTCTATATTTTGTCAAGTCATCATAACTTTCATGTTGGTAAATCCAGTGGTCATCTTGATCTAGCACTGGTATGTGACATAGTTGATTACCCTCTCCTCCTTGACCCACTGTACTCACTTGGTTTCCAGAATACATTCTTGGTTTTCTCCTATTAACTGGTGATTCCTTCTCAGTTCTCCCCAAACTTTTAATGTTGAAGTAACCTGGTTCTTTTCTATTCTTTATCCTCCTTTACTTCCTTATTGATGTCATCAAATCTTATTCTTACAACTGATACCACAGAAATACAAAGGATTGTAAGAAATTACTATGAAGAAATGTATGCCAAGAAATTTGAAAACCTAGGTGAAATGGGCACATTTCTAGAAAAATATAATCTTCCAAAACTGAATGAAGAAGAAGCAGAAAACCTGAACAGACCAATAACAGCAGAGGAAATTGAAGCAGTCATCAAAAAACTCCCAACACCCAAAAGCCCTTGACCAGATGGTTTCACAGGAGAATTCTACAAAGCATTTAAGGAAGAGCTAACCCCTATCCTTCACAGACTATTCAAAAAAATCCAAACTGATGGAAGACTCCCAAACTCTTTCTATGAAGCCAGCATCATCCTAATCCCAAAACCAGATAAAGACACAACGAAGAAAGAAAACTTCAGGCCAATATCGCTGATGAACATAGACGCTAAAATTCTCAACAAAATACTGGCGAACCGCATCCAGCAATACATTAAAAAGATCATCCACCATGACCAAGTGGGATTCATCCCAGGGATGCAAGGATGGTACAATATTCGCAAATCAATAAACATAATACATCACATCAACAACAGCAAAGACAAAAATCACATGATCATATCAATAGATGCGGAAAAAGCGTTCGATAAGATACAGCACCCATTTCTGATAAAAACACTCAGCAAAGTGGGAATAGAGGGAGCATTCCTCAACATAATAAAGGCCATATATGAGAGACTTACAGCCAACATCACACTCAATGGACAAAAACTTAGAGCTTTCCCACTAAGATCAGGAACAAGACAAGGATGCCCTCTCTCACCACTCCTATTCAACATAGTACTGGAAGTCCTAGCCACAGCAGTCAGACAAGAAAAAGCAATAAAAGGCATCCAAATTGGAAAGGAGGAAATGAAACTGTCACTGTTTGCAGACCACATGATAGTGTACATGGAAAATCCTATAGACTCCACCAAAAAACTACTCGACCTAATAAATGAATTTGGCAAAACAGCCGGATACAAAGTCAATACTGAGAAGTCAAAGGAATTCCTGTACACCAACAACGAAACTGCAGAAACAGAAATCAGGAAAAAAATCCCATTTGATATAGCAACAAGAAAAATCAAGTACCTAGGAATCAACCTAACCAAGGAGGTAAAAGACCTGTATTCAGAAAACTACACAACACTGAAGAAAGAAATTAAGGAAGACACAAACAAATGGAAGCATGTACCATGCTCATGGATTGGAAGAATTAACATCATCAAAATGGCCTTACTACCCAAAGCGATTTATAGATTCAATGCAATCCCTATTAGAGTACCCATGACATATTTCACAGATATAGAACAAACATTTCAGAAATTTAGATGGAACCATAAATGACCCTGAATAGCTGTAGCAATTTTGAGAAAGAAGAACAAAGCAGGAGGGATCACAATACCTGATATCAAACTGTATTACAAGGCCACTGTAATCAAAATAGCCTGGTACTGGCATAAAAACAGGCACATAGACCAATGGAATAGAACACAGAGCCCAGAAAAGACCTCAAGCCTTTATGGTCAGTTAACATTTGACAAAGGAGTCAGGAGCATAAAATGGAGCAAAAACAGCCTCTTCAACAGATGGTGTTGGGAGATCTAGACAGCTACATGCAAAAAAATGAAACTCGATCACCAACTTACGCCATACACGAAAATAAATTCCAAGTGGATAAAAGACTTAAATATAAATCGTAACACCATAAAAGTCCTCGAGGAAAACATTGGCAGGAAAATCTCAGACATTCCATGCAGCAACATCCTCACAGACATGTCCCCTAAAGCAAGGGACATAAAGGAAAGAATAAACAAATGGGACCTCATCAAAATAAAAAGCTTCTGCAAGGCTAAAGAAAACAGCACCAAATTATAAAGAGAACCAATAGTATGGGAAAACATATTTGCTAATGATACCTCAGACAAGGGCCTGATCTCCAAAATATATAAAGAACTCACACGACTCCACTCCAGGAAGACAAACAACCCAATTAAAAAATGGGCAAAGGACTTGAACAGACACTTCTCCAAGGAAGACATACAGAGGGCCCAGAGATATATGAAAAGATGCTCAGCATCACTAGCCATCAGAGAGATGCAAATTAAAACCACAATGAGGTACCATCTCACACCAGAGTGGCCAACATCAACAAATCCACAAACAAATGTTGGAGAGGATGCGGAGAAAAGGGAAGCCTAGTGCACTGTTGGTGGGAATGCAGACTGGTGGGGCCACTGTGGAAAACAATATGGAATTTCCTCAGAAAACTAAAAATGGAACTGCCCTTTGACCCAGCAATTCTGCTGCTGGGATTATACCCTAAGAACCCTGAAACACCAATCCATAAGAACCTGTGCACCCCAATGTTCATAGCAGCACAATTTACAATAGCCAAGTACTGGAAGCAACCTAGGTGCCCATCAGCAAACGAGTGGATCCAAAAACTTTGGTATATTTACACAATGGAATTCTATGCAGCAGAGAGAAAGAAGGAGCTTATGCCCTTTGCAACAACATGGATGGAACTGGAGAGCATTATGTTAAGTGAAACAAGCCAGGTGGTGAGGGACAAATCCCATATGATCTCACCTTTAACTGGAACATAATAAATAGAAGAAAAAAAGGAAACAAAATATAACCAGAGACATTGAAGTTAAGAACAATCTAACAATAGCCGGGGGGTGGGGTGGGGAGGGGACAGTGAGGAGAGGGGATTACAGGAACTACTATAAAGGACACATGGACAAAATCAAGGGGGATGGTGGAGGAGGGGGAGGGAGGTGGGTTCAGCTGGGGTGGGGTGGAGGGATGGGGAGAAAAGGCATACAACTGTAAATGAATAACAATAAAATTAAAAAAAAAGGATAGATTATCCTAATTCCTTGTTCTAGTAATTATGAAGTGGAACAATGAATACTAGTGAAAGACTGGCATGATCATTTAAAACTTGTTTTAGTCTATATAAAGTAAAAACATTGTACTTTTGTAAACTAAATGATCACATACAAGGATTTTAAAAAGATGGTATGTCAACAAAATGAAGATTTTTGGAGACATTAAAATGATAAGTAAAGGAATACTTAGAAATAAAATTTTATCATATGTACATAGTGATAAAAGTAGAACACCAAAGTGTGTTTTGATGAGATGTATGTAAAGTAAAAGTATATATGGACATATGCTGAGGAGAAATATGCAAACATGAAAATACTTGGAGGAATGTGCATTTTCAAATGTAAGGCAAGCTACAAGGGATACAAGATTCATTTTGGCTGATGGGACTCAGTGTATGGACTGATTTGTTTTACTACTATAGAGAACAATCATATTTTTCTAGCAAGGCAATCTAGGTCTTAATTCATTCTAACAGTAGGGTTCCTATAGGCCAAATGTAATCACAGAATAGATTAGTTTGGTGTTTTGGGACCTCAGAGAAAGGATTATTTCTTTCTGACTGGGCCTTAGAGAATGTTTTTATGGAAAGAATTTATACATTGTCCTAATGTACACTGAATTTTGTCAGGTGGACATGGAGCTGAAGATATTTCAAATGTATGAAGAGTATGACTGAGGGCCTGGGATAGCAAAATGCTGTAAAAGAAAATGCACAGAGGTAATTAAGTGCTTGGTTTGGCAGAATCTGGACTGGAAAGGGAATGGGAGAGTATCTTGAAGGGTAGATTGGAGGCAGATTGTGGGGGATGGAATGTCTAAGTACTATATAATCTCCCTTCTTTGCAGTTTCCCTCTTTAGTAAAGTTTTGTTCCATATTTCAAAATGCAAATTATTGAATATTCTTATCACTTAGCAAGTCAGACTTTTAGTACATAAATTCTGCCCTGGCATTAAGCAAAGTACTGTTGGGAACTGCATTATCTCATTCTGTTCATTTTTTCAGCACATTTATAAACTGAAACAATACATGCTATGTGGATGATGCATAATCTAGTGGTTAGAAAAGGTATTAGAACATACATATTTTTAGTTTGACTAAAAGTAATATTTTGGTCACATCATTTACCCTGATGTTGCTATTGCTTTCTCAGGTGGAAAACAGTACTATTCTATTGCACTGAAGTACCTCTTCCCTTAACTTTGCTGATAAACCATCTACTGAGAATGCCTTTTTCTCTCCATCAGTCCAAACACCTCTATCTTTTGAGGTCAAATTCACATACCACCACCTCCCAAAATCTTTTTGTTTTTACCTCTGTCTTCATGGTCTTCTTTGCACATTTGTACTTTGCCTTTTTTTTTTGCCTTTACCACATACTTGGTAACTAAATTCTATTTCACATTACTCTCCATATTTCATGAAGGTAGGCTTTTTTTTTTTAAACTTAGGTAGACTAGAAACATCTTGAGTTTCTATGTATTTTGAGTACATGGCAGAGTATATAACTTGCACATATTAAATATTGATGAATTCAGTTGCTTTCAAACAGTCAGTCTGTCTATAAAGACATTTAACTGGCCTTTATAATTTTTAATTTTATTTTTACAACTGAAGTGCCTGGAATAAAGTCAATTATATTACATAGAGTTTATGGTATGCTACCAACATTGGCCTAGGCAAGGCTCCGTTGTTTTTATTTTATGATTTATATCTGCTGTATCAACTATTCCTAACCCCAGACCATTCCACAGACAGCTACTCTCTACTCTTCAGTTTCAACATGGGCCATTCTAACCCACCTTCCATAGTTCATTTTCATACAGTAGTATAGTAGTTTCATGTATGAATTTTAAAAATTTATGTGAGCATTGGCCTATATGTTTATTCCATTTCTTGTTTGTTTTAATTTATGTTTTTTGTAACTCCAGCTCATTTCTTCTGCAGAGTATTCCACCCTATATGTATTTACTCTCTTCATTTTTGTAGTGATGGAAACTAGGGTGGCATAGGACTGAGATGAACATCTTCAATAGCAGCACTATTTACAAGGAAGACAATTCAAGCCACAGGTATAATTTTAAGGTTTTTAGTAACCTCATTAGGAAAGTAAAAGTAAACAGGTGATGTTCACTTTAATAATATATTTAACCCAATATGCCTAAGATACTACTTCAAAAAGTAATTAATGTAAAACATTATTGACATATTTCACATTAATCTTTAAATACATTTTAAAAGCTCTTTTAGGTTTACAACAAAATTGAAAGGGAGACAGAGAGATTTCCCATATATTTCACATCCCCACCCATGCATGGCCTCTCCCATTATCAACAACACTCACCAGGGTGGTACATTTTCTACCAAGGAGGAACCTACATTGACACATAATAATCGTTCAAAGTTCACAGTTTACCATAGGGCTCACCCTTGGTGTTGCACATGAATTAGAGCAAATGGATTATGACAAATATTTATTATTTTAATAGCATACAGAGTATTTTCACTGCTCTGCCTGTTCACATCTCCCCCTCCTACTCCCCTATCCTAGCAACCACTGATATTTTTAGTCTCTATCCTTTTGCCTTTTCCAGAATGTCATGTAGGCAGAATCATACAGTATGTAGCATTTTCATATTGGCTCTTTTATTTTTTTCAGTATGCATTTAATTTTCCTCCATGTCATTTCATGGCTTAATAGCTCATTTTTGTTTTATGATTTATTTCTCCTGTATCAATTGTCCCTAGTGCTGAGTAATATTCTACTCCTTGTATATACACAGTTTATATATCCATTCAGGTACTGAAATCATCTTAGTTGCTTCCAAGTTTTGACCACTGTGAAGGAAGCCCCTATAAACACTCATGTGCAGACATTTGTGTAGACATAAGTTTACATCTCCTTGGGTAAATACTAAGGAGTGTGATTGCTGAATCATATGTTAGGAGTAAGTTTAGTTTTGTAAGAAGCCATTAAACTGTATTTTAAAGTAGCTGTTCCATTTTTGCATTCCCTCCAGCAACATATGAAAGTTCCTGTTGCCCCACATCCTCAAGCATTAGGTGTTGTCAGTGTTCTAGATTTTGGCCATTCTAATAGGTGTGTAGTGGTATCTCACTGTTTTAATTTGCACTTCTTGATGAGTTATGATGTGGAACAGCTTCTTACATGCTTATTTGACATTTATCTATCTTCTTTTTGTGAGGTGTCTGTTAAGGTCTTCAGACTTTTTTTGAGTTGTTTGTTTTCTTATTCTTGGGATTTCAGAGTTTTTTATATTTTGGGTAATAGTGTTTTTACCAGATGTATTGTTTTGCAAATATTTTCTCTCAATCTATAGTTTGTCTTCTAATTTTCCTGACATTGTCTTTCACAGAGCAGACATCTTAAATTTTACTTCTATGTTTTTAATAAAGTATAGCTTATCACATTTCTTTCATGGGTCATGCCTTTGGTGTATCTACAAAGGCCATACCATACTCAAGGCCATCTAGATTTTCTCCTATGTTATCTTCTGGGAGTTTTATAGTTTTGTATTTTCCACTTAAGTCTATGGTCTGTTTTGAGTTAATTTGGGTGAAGGTTATAAGATCTACATCTAGATTCATTTTGCTTATCATAGATGTCCAGTTTTTCCAGCAACAGTTGTTGAAGCGACGATCTTTGCTCTATCTTATTGCCTTTGCTCCTTTGTCAAATAGCAGTTGGCTATATTTATGGAGGGTCTTTTCTAAGTTCATCTATTCTGTTTCAATGATCTATTTGTCTATTCCTTTGCCAATATGTCCAACTGTTTTTATTATAGCTTTACCGTAAATCTTAAAGTTGGATAATGTCAGTGCTCCAACTTTGTCATTCGCCTTCAATGTTTTGTTGGCTATCCTGGGTCTTTTGCCTCTTATAATCTTTAGAATTAGTTTGTTAATATCCATAAAATAACTTCTGGAACTTTGATTATGATTACATTGAATGTATAGCTCACATTGGGAAGAACTGACATTGTGGCAATATTGAGTCTTCTTATCCATGAATATGAAATATCTCTTCATTTACTAAGTTCTTCTTTGATATTGTTCATCAGAGTTTTGTAGTTTTTCCTCATATAGATACTGTACATATGTTGTTAGAATTATACGTAAGTACCATATTTTGCTGTGTATAATGTGCACCTGCATTTATGCACATTATACACAAGATTATTATATCCATGGTATGTAATCATTATACCCATGTATAATGTGCACCCTTATTTTTCCCCTCAAAAATTTGGGTAAAAAGTGCCCTTTACACATGGCAAAATATGGTATTTCACTTTTGGGGATGCTAATGTAAATGATAATGTATATGTAATACCAAATTCTACTCATTTTTGATATGTAGGAAAGCAAACAAAATATGTATATTAATCTTGTCTCCTGCAACCTTGCTATAATTGCTTAATAGTTCTAGGATTTTTTGATAATAAATTCAGATTTTCCAGATAGATAATCATGTCATCAGTGAACAAAGACACTTTTATGTATTCCTTCCCAGTCCGTATATCTTTTGTTTACTTTTTTTTTTCCTTATTGCATTAGCAAGAACTTCTAGTGTGGTGTTGAAAAGGAGTGGTGAGAAGGAACATCCTTCCCTTGTACCTGACCTTAGCGGGAAAGCTTCATGTTTCTTACCATTAAGTATATTATTAGCAGTAGGTGTTTTGTACATTATCTGCATCTAATTGAGAAAAGTTTCCTTCTATTCCTAGTTCACTGACAGTTTTTTAAATCATATGTGGGTGCTAGATATTGTCATATGACTTTTCCACCATGTTAATTTTTGTACTAGGTCTCCATGTGCATTTTATACTTACAGAATGTCTCAATTCAGACTGGTCACATTTCAGGTGCTCCACAGTTACATGTGGCTAGTGGCTCCTGTATAGGCCAGGACAGGTATAGAACATAAGCTGCTTGTTTGTCGTGTTTAGTGCTACCTCCCTAATGCCAAGAACAAGGCTGCTCTCCTAATAGGCACTCAACCCAGACTTTTGCTGACTGAATGAGTCTCTCTCCCGATTGTGTCTACACCAGTTTATATTTCCAGCAGAAGTGTATGAGGCTTTCCATTTCCTATTTTCTAATTTTCATTAGTCTAATGGATAAAAAATGGCATTTTGGTTTTAATTTGCATTTCTCTGATTGTTAGAGCATTTTTCTGTAGAGTTTTCTATTATTTTTTGGTGGGGGGGAGTCATATTTGTTCCTTTTTTTTTATTTATTGCAGATATTATTTCTTCTTTGGGGACAGACATTGTGAGATTTTTCTGTCAGTCATCTGTTGTTTATGTTAATAATGTGAACAAAAATCTTCAGCCCTAGTCAGTCCAGCAAATCTTTCCTTCATGGCTGTGTTCTTCTCCTTTTGATATTCTCCTATATTTTCTTCTACTAGCTTTGATATTTTATCTGTATCAT
This sequence comes from Desmodus rotundus, assembly GCF_022682495.2. Classification (NCBI taxonomy): domain Eukaryota; kingdom Metazoa; phylum Chordata; class Mammalia; order Chiroptera; family Phyllostomidae; genus Desmodus; species Desmodus rotundus. The sequence continues at coordinate 84,688,505 of NC_071393.1, forward strand.
TTAGGCCTTCACTCCATATGGGGTTTATTTCTGTGTGTATTCTAAACAGGGAGTTAACATATTTTTCTATAAGGTGAGCCAATTATTCTATTTACTAAATAGGTCATCTGTTCTTCATTAATTTTTGATGCCCTTTCTAATATACCTTCCATATAGAACACACACATATGGCTATATTTCTGAGCTCTCCATTCTTTAAAGACAACTTTTTGTCTTCTTTTAACAATACTATTATGATATAATACTAATATTGTGCAGTTCTCTAATATCTGACAGCATGATGCTTTTGCTCACCTTTTTCAAAAAATTTTTAGTTGTTTATAGAAATTTACTTTTGTATCTAAATTTTAGATACTTAAAAAATTTCTATACCTTCCTCCAATGTTCTTTTGGGATATTAATTTGGATTATATTAAATTTATAAATGAATCTAGATACAATTGATGCTTTTATAATGTGAAATTTTCTCATTCATTACTATGGTATAACTCTCCCTTTAATGAGATTTCTATCTATCGCAAAGGTTTGTACATTCTTGGTTCGATTAATTCCTAGCTTAATTACTGTAATAGTTACTTTATTAATTTATTTTCATTTATATTTTCTAAATAGTTATTGCTGATATAGAGGGAAGTTTTTGATTTTTATATATTCATCTTGTATCAGCAACCTTGATGAATTTTCTGGTTAGTTCTAGTAGTTTATTTTCTTGGGTTTTCTGTGTAAATAATTATATCATCTACAAATGAAAATTTTGTGTATTTTCCTCATCTTATATCATTTATTTTTTTCTCCTATTATTGAATTAACCAGGAACCAGCAGTACTTTGTTGAACTGTAACTATAATAGCAAGCATTGCTGTGATTTTTTTTCTTTTGGTTCATTAATGTAGGAAATTGATAGATATTTGATACTGAACTCAGAAGGAATGCTACATTTAAACTTGATGTATTACAAACAATACAATATTGTTTTAAACTAACTAATGTTTTATTTAGGAATTTGTATGAGTGAAATTGGTCTATAATTTTTTCTGTTATTTATAGTTCTTTTTTGGTTATAGCATGAAGGTATTATTCATGAAATGAGTTCGATAACTTCCTTTTTCTATTTTCTGTATAAACTTTTATAAGATAAAATTATTTGCTTTGTTACACCATACTTGTAAAATCATCTCTCAGATCACTTTTATAGGGGAGGGATGGTGATACAGGGAAGATTCTGATGGCTGATTTCTAGGTGCTTATTGGCAATTCCATGTGTTTTATGTCTTCCTGTATTAACATGGATATTTTATAATTTTATAGAGATGTATTCATTTCATCCAGGTTATCAAATTTTCTAGCATGATTTTGCTAATAACATTCTTGTGTTTCCTTTTCTTAATTTCTGAATTTTGTTTATTTGTTGTTTTCTCTCTCTGTTTTCTAGACAGTCTTGCCAGAATCTCATCCATCTTATAAATCTTTTCAATAAACCATTTTGGGTAATTCCTAATGACCTTTCATGTTTTGTTACTTTCTGTGTTTTTTCCCCTCAATGATTTTAGCTTTTTAATTTTTATTATTTTTACTATTTTTCTTTTTCTTTTTTTTGAGATGATTCTATCACTGTTTTCCTTTCTAAATTTTTAAGTTAAATAATTCTCATTAATTTATACTCCTTCAACATTCTATATAAGTACAATTGAGTCTAAATCTCCCATATAGTATTGCTTTATCTGTGAGCAATAGATTTTGTCATTTAATACTGTTATCCACCTCATTACTCCTCTGGTCATTTCCTTCTTATCCTGTGGATTGTTTAACCACATATATTTAGACTTATGGCATAAAAAATTACGGTATAATTTTGTTTAAAATGTTTTATTTTATTGTATCATGTAAAGAGCACATTGTATATGATGCCAATTTTCCCAATTCACTGATGTTTTCTTTGTGACTACTAAATGATCAATGTTTTGAAATTTTTATATATGCTCTTAATGAAAGTTCACTCTATGCCAACTGGCTACTGAGTTTATATATTTAGATCAAAATTATTTATCATTTTATTTGATCTTTGATCTATTAGTTCCTGAGAGGGGCAATTTATCTATTCCTCCCTGTAATTCTATCAATTGTTTTATCTATTTTGAGGCTATATGATTAAGTATATATTTACACATTATTGTTAGATATTTTTGTTATTTTTATTTATTTACCACTATAAATGATCATTTTTGTTCCTTATGATATTTTTTCATATTAACTTCATTTTGCCTGATATCAAAAATAGTGATTTGACTTCCTTTTATTTTATATTTGTTTAGTGTTTAATTATCACTTTATTTTCAAATTTTTGTGATATATGTTTTAAAATTTCTTTTATAGACAGTATATATTCTTAAAATATTGACTTTGGTAATGAGTCTAAGTCATTTACATTGATGATAACCATTGTATTTTATTTTGGCCATGTGATTTCATGTTTTCTGCTTGCTAGGCTTTTTTGTTTGTTGTTTTATTTTCAAATTCCCATTGCATACCCATTTTCTATCAAGGGACTTGGTTAAACTTTATTTTGCTGCTATCAGTTTTGCTGCCAACCCATAGACTGAAGTCTCCATTGTAGAAAGTATGTTTATACCAAAAGTCAAATTGTATCTCTGTTTTTTTTTCTTGCTTTATGTTTCTTACAGTCTTCCTAATCTCTCTGAAATTATTTATAATGTATATTTTAAACTCTTAAACTGTTTTAATGAGTTTGGTTCTTCTGATAGAACTATATCCATCAGTTGCCTCTTTCATATTTCTTGAGCTTCTCAGATTCTAATAACGTTTTCATTTTGTCTTTAACTTGATTGATAATGTTTAGGAATGTGCACAAATACCTAGGCCTTACCTTGGCCTCCTTTGGGTGACCTTAGGGAATCATAGGTTTGCATTAAGGAGGTGAGCCTGACGTATTCCAATGTAGAGTCAGCACCTTTCTATTTCTCCCCCCCAGGCATTGTCACTGTCATCTACCCCTGTGAAGGAAGGAGGTGGAAAATGGAGAAGGAAGCTCACCTGCTGCTCTGGTGGAGAACATCTACTTCATCAAAGTGCTGATCTAGTGAGCCCTGACCACTACACACCAGTAAGTGTATTCATGCTCACGTAGATGCGGTTTTTGTTGTTTTGTTTTAAATAGAGTATCTTGCCAGTTTTTGAGCATTTCTTTTTATGCTGGACTTACCCAAAGCAAAATAATGGGATTGGAGCAGAGTACTGCAGAAAAATAAGACTAGGAGTCAGAAAAGCTGGGTTCTAGTTTTGTAACTGCCATGACCAAACTACTTCATCTCTCTAGAGAAACATTTCTGTAGTGATTAGTTTTGGAAGACACATGAGGATCCTGTATCTTCTTTCCTTCCCTCCACCCCAAGATTTGCAATGCACATCAGCACTAATGAGCCCTGCGGGATAGAAATACCTGTTTAACTTGTTTGATCTTAGGTTCCCTGAATTTATTTAATCTTGGAACCCTGTACCTGAAGACAGTATATTAGATCCTGGGCAACTGCTTTCTGGGAACAAGCTTTAGGAAGTGTTACTGTATAGACTCAATTTTCTCATCTGTGAAAGTTGTGTGAACTACCATATACAGGCTGGGCAAAAGTAGGTTTACGGTTTGTATGGAAAATAATACAATAATTAATAAATAATGATACAAGAATAAACTGTGTTTCAAGTACTCACAACTGTAAACCTACTTTTACCTACCCCTGTATTGCTCCTGTAGGTTATTCTGTATTTATTTCCTCATGTCCATTTAATTTTTTTTTCTCTTGCCATGCCATTGCTTCTTCTAATGTACCAGTTCTTTCGGTAGTAACTGCAAGTGGCTTAAGGTCCCAGCCCCATCCCCTACATTAATGACATATGGATTAGGTGGGGTTCTGAGAATCAGAAAATTCTCAAGGTCTTACACAAAGGAGTGATTTGCTAATGGTGGAATTTCAAGCACTGAGACAAATGCTTGACAAATGTTTTCTGGATCCGTGGGGCTTTCTCATTGCCCCTCTGATAATGCCATCTATTTAGCCACCTCCTCATCAGACCAGCACTGTTTTGCTCTAAGTAAAGGGGCAGGGAGTTAGCAGCCTCCACTTAGTGATTTTTTTTCTTTGAACCATTTAATGGATATAAAAACTCAAGTTTACATGAGGAACAGTTGTTACTCCCTCACCTAGATGATGATTTCTTTATCCAAAATCTTCCCTTTGTATCTTCATGACAATAAAATGGACAAAATGGATTTTTAAAAAATAGATAATTACATAATTGAACATGTGATAAATTCACTTAATAGGCAAGAATTATCTGCTTTGGCTGTCTTCATAGCCTAAATTCACAAAGTAATTCACAGCTCATTCACTGGAATTCAGCTTTATCTCTTCACATGGAACTTGAAATGAGACAAATTATAAGAAGCTGCATGCATTTTCTGTGAAAAATGGCCATGAGGGCTTATGAGAGATCAAGTGCTCTGATTACCTAACCTGGTACCACAACACAGGAAGTAAGATCCACCCTTCACCCCCTCACCCCTAGTATGACATCTGTAACCCATGACAAATGAGAGAGGACCTTGGATCCATTGCTACTGAGCCCTGTCATGCCCGGCAGATGGAGAGGGTCTTGGTGGAAGGACCCCTTGGATCCCATTCCTTCCTCAGTGGTCAATCAAGCTTCCATCCAAACCAATGTTTTAAAATATTGACTCTTTGTGTCCACCTGTTATTTGGCAAAATTAAATTATCATTGTTAACATTATTATGATGGAAGAAAAGTTTATTTCTCTTGAGAAATCATCAGCAAGCAGTGTGGCACAGGGAAAGCAGACAGATGTTGTAGTTGGAAGGAAATATACTTCTGAGACAGAAATATAATTTCTAAACCAAAGTCTCAATTAGGACCACCAATTCACTGTTCTGTTAGTATAACTCCATTTTCATACATTAAATATATGTTTACTGTAACATATTCACAGTATGTAGCACAGTGATTAAGAGGATGCACTTTGAAGTAAAAGAGATTTGGGGCTTAATCTTCCTTCTGTGTGCTGCAGGTTGGGTTTTCCTGGAAACAGGTTGTGAGACAGCGTTTCACAAGCAGTATGATTATTGGGGAGTGCCTTTGGGATCCACCATGGAAGAGAGGGCTGGGAAGCAGGAGTGGGCAAAGAAGGAAGCTGAGCTGTGGCCAAATGTGGCTAACCCATGAGAAATGCAGGAGCCACTATGGCCCTTCAGAGTTGTGTGAAGTTGTCTGGGCCAAGATAGCCAGACTTTTATCCCTCATTTATCAGTCATGGAAAGCACTGTCCTGGGAAGGGGTGTGACTCTGAGGCAGGCAGCTTTCTGCAGCTGAGTCTGTCTATCACCAGCAGAAGGAGAGTCTGGGTGGTAGGACAAAGTACCAACCACACCATTGTGTTGCTGTTGGGAGACTCTTCAAGTTACTAAACTCCTGGGAACATCAGTGTCCTTTCAGTAAAATGAGGGTAATAATATCTATTAGGGTTGTTGTAAGAATGTACTTAATTCTTTTTCATCAATGAATTTAAATTACAAAGCACTTAGTACAGAGTGTCACACAGTGGGTACTCAAATGGCGATGATGACATTAAACTGTTATGCTTCTCAATATTAGATAATAGAACTTGCCTATTGGTTTCTCTTTTAGTCTGAGATTAATCTTTTGTCATTGTAGCTTAATTGTATATTGTCTATTAAATAGACAATTGTTTAAATTGTCTATTTAATTGTATATTAAATTATCTCAAATCCTTGTTTTGAAAGCAGATAGAGTATAAATCAGACAATTTAAAATATTTTTAATATTAGAGGTATAGTAGAATAATACTTAATATACTATATTATACATGTTTTTCATTCTCAATAATTCCTGTTATTCTTACCCTCCTCTCACTCAAGCTTTAGCTAGAACATTCCTGGGCTTAATGTTTTAGGGAAGAGATGATGCATTTATATAAAAGCCAAATTCCTGTTTTTGAGTTTCAAAAGCTGAGGTCCTGGAATAAATAATAAATTTAGGAGACTAAGTGACCTGTCAGTGCCCATTTGTCCCAGCCTAAAGAAAATGAAGGTTTCTGGGAGGAAGAGAAAACAGAATGGCTTTTAAATGCTGGTGGACCCTTGAGAAGGGCTTGTACCTCCTCCCAGGACTTGGCTGGAGGAGGGGCAGCTAAGTAAGGAGATCCAAGAATGAGTTTGCCCAGTGCCTTCCTTCTTGGCCATAGCTCAGGAGGCAGTACTATTTGCAGACCTTCCTGTGTGGCCAGCATAGCATGTAATGGCAGAATAGAAACGGCCATGTGCAATGTCCAGGCAGATGGTCTTAGGACAACCTCAGGAGGCTCTGTGCTCTCCAGTGTGTATTGGGGAGCAGCAGACTGTTTTCCCATGTGGCACAGATTTGACTTACAAAACAAATGGACATGAATCGGTCTTGTAGCCAAGATTGAGGTGAACACAGAAGCATTTATATGATCTCTGTATGGGCACTGGACAGAACTGCTGGTATCCCAGTGGATGTCACTAGGGGCAGATGATACTTAGGGGTCAGGCAAGTGATTGGTCCCTCCCACAGACCAGTGCTCAGATGTATCAATGGGGGAAAAAAACTAGATGTCTCTTGATCTGACTAGATTACCCCAAATGGACTGATAATACATTCCACCACTAGTAGAATGGGCTTTGAAAGAAGTTGAATTTAGTTACAGAAAAATATAGAAAGTCATATTTCCTGCACACAAAAATTTATGGCTTGATATTCGTACCTATGAAGTATATTACATCTGTGAACCAATTTCCTGTTTTTAGTTCTTTTGCCTATGTCATTTCATTTTATCATCATAACAACTTTCTGGGAGCTTGCATTGTTATCCTCACTTCAGAAATACTGAAATAGAGGAGTACAGGCATTAAGTGGTTTTCTTAGTCACAGAAATAGAAAAATATAAACCCTAATAAATGTAATATTTGGGATTAAAATTATATTTCTGCTTACAAGTATATATATGTATCTGTAAAAATAATACTTAACACTTACTAAACATCTATTGTAGTTAGATACTGCTCTACATTCTTTGAATAGGATTAATTTATTTAATCCTCATAACAATGCTATAATACACATGAGAAAGCTGAGGCATAGAGAAGTCAAGAAACTTATTTACCATTACAAAGACAATGAGAGTAGAATCAGGCTTTGAACTCAAAAAGGTCTTACTCCTAACCACACTTCTACAACAGTACACAGTAGACATGGTTCCCCATTTCTGCTTTCTAACAGAACTTCAACTGTGTTCAGGTAACTACCCTACTGTAGCTCCACAAATGGATCCTAATTATTCTAGGTCAAACATGATGCTCCCATTCTCCTTCTGGGAGTGATTGGGTTACAATCCAAGAGTAAACTCAATTCATGCATAGGATTCCCATGCTAACTCTTATTGGCCTGCAGGCAGTCACATGATTAGGATAGCCCAGTGAAAGTAGTGGAAAACATTTATATTCTAGGGGTGGGAGAGAGGGGTTTTTTTCCTCCTTTGGATGTACACAATAGAGTAGGCTCTTGCTGACAGCCATCCTGGGGCTATGAATGGACAAGCCTCCACAGGGAAGAAGCCCGAGCAAATAGAATTGCTGAGGAACTGGAGCCCACTCGTCCCCTACTCTTCCTATTACATGGGATGAGACAGTTTCTTATTATTTCCACCAGCTTGAACAGGACTTTCTTCCACTTGTAGCTATAATGCCTACATTACACCACCACTACTTTATCACATTCTTTAAGGGGATGACTATTGCAGCAATGAGAATCAATTCTATCCTGTATTTAGGGTAATTTAACTGCTGTTACTGGTTCTGGATGATAATATTATTCTCTTATAAAAAGAATCCATGAGAAAGAAAACTTGTGGCAAGGAATTACTCTTCTACCAAGACATAAGAAAAAAAATGGTATATTTTAGGTTTTGAGGTCCAATTATATGTACTCAGAACTGTTATTGTCTCCAAGACTCATCACTGTAACAGTTTTAAATCTCCTGCTATGTTGGTTCCATAGGCTTTTCAGGAGCATGGCCACTTCACAGAGTTAGAGGAATGTGAAGAAATGCTCCCTTTGCATGTGTCTCAGTTTGTACAGTGGGCACCTGTTGAATTGCCTGCTAATACCCCCTTTTCTAGGAACTCTTCTTCCCACTTCATCCACATATTTGCAGCAGGTGGTATCTTGCTCTTGAGTGTGACTTCCACTTGGCCTCAGATGGTGAGTTCAGAGTCTCTTTAGGAATTTTGGCACTGAGAGAGAGAGAGAGAGAGAGAGGGAAGAAGAGAGAAAATGCCAAACTTTCAGGGATGAGAATAAGCAAGAAAATAATGTCCTGAGGCTTCCTCTGATTTTTTCACTTTGAAGTATTTTTAGATTTACACAAGAGTTGTGAAGACAGTACAGAAAGTTCACATATACATTTCACCCAGCTTCTTCTAATATTGACATCTTAAGTAACTGTGGAATATTTGTCCAAAACTAACAAATTAAGGTATTCACTAAACTACAGACTTTATTCAGCTTTTGCCAGCTTATCCAATAACGTTCACTGCCGTTCCAGGATCCAATCTAGACCATTGCATTGCATTCCGTTATACTTCTTCTTATTCTCCTCCAGTCTGTGATAGTTTTGTGGTTTTACCTCGTCTTTTGTGACCTCGATATCTAAGTACTGGCCAGGCATTTTGGAGACTACCTTGTAATTTGGATTTCTGATGTTTTTTCTCCTGACTTGACTGGAGTTACGGATTTTGGGGAAGTATCCCACAGAGGTGAAGTGCCCATCTCATTGCATCATGTGAGGGGTACATACTATTAACAAGACTTTTCATGGGTAATGATGACCTTGATCATGTGGTTATGGTGGTGTCTGCCAGGTCCCTTCACTGCCCAGTTACTAATTTTTCCTTTCCATACTCTATTCATTAGAAGCAAGTCACTAAGCCCAGCCCCCTCTCAGGTGGAGGGGATTTAAGCTTTATCTCTAAAGCAAAGACTATGAAAAATGTTGCAGATGTATGTTAAAGTCACCAAAGTAATTAATAAATATATTAGGAAAGACACTTGAGGCTAGGCATGTATCCTCTTCTGATGGCTTGACTTTGCATTCATTCCTCAAGGTGAACTGCTTTCTTTTTTGTGTTGGGCATCTCCTATTTGCTCCTCCAGGTTCACTCGTCATCCTTCTCCACCCTCCTCTCTGCCTCAGAAGATGTTTCTGTGGTACAGTTATGGGGCTGTGCGCTCTGAGTTTTGAATGGGGAAGATCCAGCAGGAGAGTTGAGAGTAAAGGAGCAGGATTAGGATACTTCCTGCATCCTCCCTCCATGAGGCTCTTTGTATCGCTCAAAAGAAGACAACCAGATATGCATGACTTCCCTTCTTCAGAGTCTAACAACCTCCCCTCCTCTTGTCACTTCTGTGACAGCTTTGCTGCTGTGAGGTCAGGTCCTGCTCTGTGCCTTGTAGCTCCCTGTATCCCACATACACTTTTTAAAAAAGATTTTATTTATTTATTTTAGAGAGGGGAAGGGAGGGAGACAGAGAAAGAGAAAAACACCAATGTGTGGGTGTCTCTCATGTGCTCCCTATTGGGACCTGGCCTGCAACCCAGGCATGTGCCCTGACTGGGAATTGAACCAGCGACCCCTTGCTTTGCAGGCAGGCACTCAATCTACTGAGTCACACCAGCCAGGGCTACACATACACTTTTGCTATTAGTCCTTTGTAATAAGCTCTCCTTGGATTATCCTAAATCGATGTCTGTTTCCTGTTGGGATCCTGATGGGTACATTGACCGTGGCTTCTAATCTTTTTAATCAATTCCTTAGAACTTTTTTTTGCTTAAGTTACTTTAAGTTTGTTTTTCATTTCTTGCAACCAAAAGCATGTTGTCTCAAAGATTATAATGCTAACTTCTAGGTAACTGCAATAATAATAAAAGCTAACTAGGTTTTTCAATACTGAATTTTATTAGGGTTTTTTTTTTACATGCATATATCCATGTTTGTGCCTACTTTGCAAATAGGAAGCTGAGGCGCAGAGTCCAGTGACCTATTTAAATTCACAGAATTAGTATGTGGTAGAGCAGAGACTGGAATCCAAGTCATCTGGTGACAATCCCATGTTCTCAGAGCATCATCGTGCCTCCCGATCTCATATGCATATTCTCCATAGTTGTATTTGAGTCAGTCACTGTCTGTTAGCCATACACCTTCAGACCACATTCCCATAATTCCCAAAAGTGGTGGGATCAAAGCCCAAGTCCTGAGGTGGTACAGAGACAAGGAGCTTTAGATTTTATCTTTATAAAATAATATCAGACATTTGCACTAATATGTACATGTTATTTCCCAAGATGCATCATGAGGAAATCTATCCCCTTAAAATACAGTGCTAGCATGAAGTAATCCCAGAAGATCACAAGGCACATTGGTATATTAAAGGTTCCGAGAAAATCTGCAACTTCTTAGTTTATTTCATTGTGTGTAACTCAGTTTCCCCAGACTTTTCAGCAAAACCTTCTGGTTGTGTCCTCATATTAAGAAGTGCTGGTATAGAACAGAAATAGAAATTGTATATAAAACATCATCCAAATTGAATTTCCCTTTCAAGTAACAAAATATTGTCTAGTCTAGATTGTTCAAAGCACCCCCTGCCTTTGGGAGTGGTGAATGATCTATTTAGCTAAATCTACAGCCCAAATTCACTGGAAAGGGGCCAACTCTGGACTTGATTTTGCTTCCATGTAGACCTGTCTCCAACATAATAACTCCTAAGTTGCAGAGCGATTTAGAGGTAGATTAGGTTTCTTCTTATCCCATGACTTGTTGTTTCAACCTTGACCCAGTAAAATTGCCCTTTTTCAGGACGAATTGGTAATGAAATCAGTGCCATCACTCAACTGCATATCCTTCAAGAGGCCAAGGGAAAAAAATAAATAGGGGAGTTTCCATGAAAAAAAATCCAGTAAATATTTTTAGCTATAGCAAAGCAAGGAATTATAACATTTTGTCAAAGTCACTCTATAAAACATGGTCTCAAAAGAGCCTGTGTAACTTTTTTTACTCCAAATTTCAACAATACTACAAATAGCTTAGAAAATTCCATTTTGAGCTGATACCGGCCTTTTATAAAATTATATCATGAAAGTAGAGCAATTAGATATGTGGGAAAAGCCATACAGTTCTTGGACCTTCTCTGAGCGGGCACACTGGCTCTGCAGCATGTGCTCAGGGGTCAGTACAAATGAACGTGGGGGCTTCTGCTTCCATAAATGTTTTCAGTGAACCATTCAACATTTTTCCTTAAAAATTAAAAAAAAAATTAAATCAGTTGTTCTCAACTGAAAATGACCTTGTTCCCTAGGGAACATTTCATAATGTCTGGAGACATTTTTGGTTGTCACTACCTGGTGGGAAGGGGGTGTTTTTGGCATCCAATGGATAAAGACCAGAGAGGCTGCTAAACATCCTACAGTGCATGGAATAGTCCCCACGAGAAGGAATTATATGGCCCAAAATGCCCACAGGGCTCAGGGTGAGAAGATCTGCTCCAAATGGTGAGTAGGTTAAATAGGTATCTCTTAAAACATGCAGCCATGAATGAATGAGCATAAATATGTCAACTATACCCTGTTAGTTTTTCAGACAGGGAAAATAAGTTCTCTGAAGCACATGCAGGCCTAGTATTATCTGATTTAATTTGTGATGTCCTTACTATGTTCATTACAACTACAGACTAAATACAACTAAGTGATTTTCTTGAAAATGAACTATTTTAGCCTTTACTTCCTTCATAAAATTAATGACACCTAGACATAAAATTTGTGTTGAATTATAGATCCAAGGGAACTGCACAGAACAGGTGAAATGTGCCTGCCTGTGCACACGATCACCCAGAACAGCAGTGTCTTTTACGTTGCCCCTGAACTGTCTGCAAAGCATAGAAGCAATTACAGAACAAGTTCTGGGGCTCAGTCTGCCTCTGTAAAAGAGGTCTGGCTCAGAGGTGTTCTGAGTTATTTACGGCTAGAGCAAACAGAACGCTTAACTATGCAGATAAACTCCTCATTCTTTTAAGTGAAGCAGCAAAATAAACACCTTAACAGTTCATGGTTCCCAGAGTACATTAGTTAATCGGTCCAATATCATTCTAATTTTCCTCATAGCTCATTGAGTCGGAGCTTGTGAGCAGACAAAATGTGTCTTTAGCTACCATGTACTTATTCCAATGACTCCATGGTTGATGGATGACTTTCTGATTTTTTGAAACAATGCCAGCCCAGGGCCTCGTGGTGGCTGCACGGAGTCTGAGCTCTCTTGTCGCGCTTTGGGGCAGGAGGGGAGAGGGAGGGGGCTCTGCAGTATGAGGTCTGGCTCAGTCATTTTCAAAATCAATACTTGCTCTCCAAGCCTTGGATAATTTAGAGAACATAATTCAGAATTCTCCCTTTCAGCATGTATTCTCCATCAAAAGGGTGTTTTCATCCCGAGTCAGCAGTGCTCATGTGACCCAGGAACGCACAGATAAGGTTAAAAAGAAAGAAAGAAAAAATGCATTTCTTCTCTCTTTTTCTCCAAACATCTTTTGGACCCAGTTTATGTGTGTGTGTTTACCTCATTGTAAAAATTTCTACTTAGAACAGAGAATCTAAATTATGGAGTCTCCCGATATTGCTTCCTATTTAAGGCTTTTTGGGTGGTGGTGCTTCCCATTACAGACCCTTAGCCTAAGGGACGTTGGCCTCAGGTAATTTATTCCCAGCAGGACAGGTTAGGGTACAAAAATTTAAGTCCCAGGGCTGCTAAATCCTGATTTTCACTTTATTTCAGAAAGTGCCATCCAAGTAGTGTTTTGTTGCAGGGATAAAATTTTGTGTCCCTCTGAGCAGAAACAACAAGACTTCATTTGCTTAAAAAACAGCACGACACCAATTATTTAATCCTTCAGACTCTATTCACTCAGTGGCTCTAAAAAAGGAGCCCCAGTGGAAAACATCTTGGTCATTTAAGTACAAAGAGCTTGAGATTTTATAGCAATTTTCCGATACTAATTACATTTCGTACTATCTATCATATGCATGGCTTACAAAACCCTATTGATTTTAATGGATACTAGTGCATTGGGAACAGGTTATTTTATGACATGTTAAGTTATAGGACCTCTATGAAATACCTAGATCTTAAAATGTGGGCACAGATATACTCTCAACTATCCACAAGTGGATTATCCACTTGGTCTATTACCCACAACATATTTTAAGTTAAAGCTGCTGTCATTAGGTGACTCAGTAGCCCTGGGCCAATTTCTATCATCAATTTTCTGTGCTGCTGGAATGCAAGTTCATTCTGATAGCCTTTGCTAACATGATTAGTAGGGAATATACTATTGGAGTTGCTGCGAAAATGTAAACACAAAATGTGGATTATGTCTTATTCCGGATTATCCTCTTCACAAATGCTTTCCTGTAGCAAGAAAAACCAAGAGCCCAATGATAAGCATGGGTTCCTTGACATGTTGTAAATGTAAAGTGTCCTGAGAAATAATCACAGTGTTTCACTGTCTGTAAATGGTTGGTAAAATAGTTCAGGGGGAAGTGGCACCTGCTTTATAGACCCTGCCTGCATTGTGCCCTTTAGAACTGTTCACCTCCCACTCTGGGGCAGCCTTGAGTAAAAAAACAAAAGCATAGGCTTCAGAATTAGAAAAAGCCTGAATTATGATTCTACAACTTATTAGCTGTGTTATCTGGAGAGAGTACCTTAACCTTGCTGAACCTCACTTTCCTTCTATTTAAAAATGGCTATCATAATGTCTGCCAAAATAATAAAATATATGTAAAGTTCATAGTTTGGTATTTGGCAAATAACCATGCACTTAATACATGCTTGTTTCTTTTCCTACCCATATCTATTTTTCATTCTATTCTGAGTACCTTGGAAGCAATGGTTATATTTAATTCATGTTTGAAACCCCCCATATTTAGTAAATTATCTTATAAGTAGGATTTAATAATATTTGCTCAATTAAAGTATAAAATTCTCTTTTAGTTTTTTTTATCTAAAACAAAAAACATTTTTCAATGTCCACAAATCTGTTAAAATGATTTCGCTATGAATTTCATAGAAAGAAAAAAAACTGTCACTATTTTTATATGAAAGCATCAGCAATCAGGTGTAAGGTTTTTTGTAAGTAAAAAATTTATCCTTGACATTATTAACAACTGTATTGGCTATATTTTATTTGTACCATATATCTATGAAGACCAAATACCAGCTAACATTAACAGCAGGAAAGACTCCTTAGCCATTCCATAAAATGTTTTATTGCCTTTGGAACTATTTTCAAGACTATGTGTTGAATGAAATGAGTTTTTGCCAGGATTAAAATAGCATATTTTAAAAATTTACGATATGCTTTATTTTTCAGCTGGGGACATGATACAACAAAGCATCTGTAGACATAATCTTAATGAAAGCAGATGTCCTTAATGTAGTAAGCAGTTAATCCTGGGAAATCAGGGATTTTTAGAATTGTGTTTCTTAGCCATGAACTTCATCATTCTCTCTTCATATGTGTCCAGTTGAAGTAAGTGCCATGTCCCTTCCTCAAATATTTAGTTTGTGCTTTCTCTGTCCATGGTACTGAGTGGTTCTTGTGGCATTAATCAAATAAGGAAGAAGTCAAGCAGGGGTAATCATGCTTACATCCCTGAAAGCTGGGCTTGGGTGGCTGGCAGAGTAACAGCAATATCATTCTTTTCAGTGTACTTATGTGTTTAATTTATTACCAGCTACATACTCATTTCATTTAAAAACTATAATTGTAGAAGTAACATATGCTTATAAAATTTTATAGAAGTGTGGAATCGGGAAAGTTTGTCATTTATTTAAACAACCATACCTTTATTTAGGGTAATCAATGCTAAAAGAAAAATGGACAAAAAGACCTCTTGGGAATAGGTTATGTTTCAGATCTGTACTTACATTGTGTGAACATTTGTAGGTGCGTCTTTGGAAAGAAGCACTCATGTTTGCATCAGTTTCCAATATATGTGCATTTAAACCAGCCACGAAAACACCAGGCATCTGGGCTTTCCCTTCTGAAATGTTTCTTATTTAATTTGACATTTTGGATATTTTTGCCTCTTAATTTCAGTAGAAGAGACACTCTACCTTTCTGAAAACTGCTTTCATTCTCAGCAACACAGTGCTAACGAAAAGGACAAATAACTGGGTTTCTCTTGGTTGCCTTCACACAACAGCTTAAATATATAAGTGCATGGCAACAATATGTGAATAACATATAAAAATAAATTTGTTCAAATAGTTTGAGTGGGTTGTGTGGGGCCAGCGTTGTGAATGGGAGTTAATTTCTGTTCAGTCAGGTGAGGTACACATGCATCAATTTTGCTGGAAAATGGTTCCAATTGTGGCTGAATGGTCTAGTTTCCTGTGGGATACAAGCAGCCTATTATGTCATGTTTTAAAAAGCTTACTCAGGTTTGACCATTTGGATCAAAATCAATACAACAAGGGATGGGGACACACAGCAGAGATCATACCAAGTGTGCCATTGAGGCCAGGTGCCCATACCCATCATTACTCTAGTAATCCAGGAGAAAAAAAACCCTTTTGGACCTGGCAACACCTGGAGCTACATGGTCCAGTTCATTGTTCCAAGCTTTATTTCCTCATTAATAAAATGAGTCAGGGTGGGAACCAGTTGGCAGTCCTCTGGCTACCTAACTCTTCTTAAGACATGATTGACGTTAATTGGTGTGGAGGAAACAAAGTCATTCTTTAATGCATTTCAGCTGACCAGAATAGCTAGAAAATCCGAGCTGCTATACATGTTTTTGTAAGTGATCTAGATTTCTAAGATCTACCGAAAATAGTTATAAATGTTTAGGGTTCTTTGATTGTATGGTCGGTAAGGTGGAGCTATAAAGGAATGAGGCAGATTTCTTAATATGGTTTGTGAGGATAACTTCTCTGCTCATATATTTGTAAAATTACTTATAATGAATTTGTTTTAGGGGCTTTTACATAAAATTATGTTACATACAAAATAGGTAAAAATCATTTTTCAAACACCTAAGAAGGGGTCCCAAGTCAAGGGCATTGCATTACTAGGATCTCACTTGGTAAGGTCTATGTCTGACTCATTTGAGTCCAAAGATAGGCTTACGTTGGTCAAGACTTCTTTGAACAAAATCAGAGAGAGCCATGATAGTTTTGCTAACATATTTAATTTTTGCAAAAATCCAAATATAATCTAGTAACACCCTAAATAGTATGGTTTTTCATACCCTAATTTTGCCAGAAAATGAAAGGCCTCATTTTATACATTGTCTGGGTTGGGATCTCACGCACGTTTTCAGGGCTGTAAAGTCCTCCATATCTACCAGACTCCAATTGGAGTTGATTCTAAGTTTTAGGTCCCCTAGCTGCAATGGCTTTTTTATTTCAAGAAGTTTTATGGGCTTGCACAGCAAAATAGCCTCTCACAAATTAATTCTCCAATTCTTCCCCAGGCATGTATTGGATGGGTTTTGATGCAATCGGGCTCTTTGTCCAAATTCACTGAGTGCCATCTTTGAGTGGCAGGCCTATACAAAGGTGAACAGGGAAAACGTCTTCATTCTCTGTTACACATGCCTTATGGCTACTGGCAACTGCAAAAGAGAAATCCTGGCCATTTGGCTAAAAATTTACCTGAACACAAATCCAGTGAAGGGACTACATCTGAGGGCAATGATTGGAAGGGAGGTGGATGGACCATCCATTCCTGACAATTCTGCTCTGCAGATTCCAGAGGTACCTTTCTGGGGAAAGGTACTCACCACAGAAAATTTACTATCAGAGAGTTTTAAAAATAAATTAATAACAAAGCAACCTGCTAAATGTTTGCTTGTGTTCTGAGATTCATGAGGTAGAGATTCCAGACATGAAAAACCTGTTTTGTGTATGTAAGAAGTAATCAGCTTTGTGAGAAACTCCGAGAAGCTGAGAAGTAGATAACTACTAAGTTAAAAGAATTAATTTATTGAATTCTGTTGAATTGTTTAAAACATCTTTTAAAAATAGGCACTATATAGGGCAAATTGAATTAAGCTGGCTATACAAAACCTAGAGTATAATTTTTCCCTCTATATTGTGATTTGGTAGCATTTAAATTTCCACTTTTATCTAAATTCATTTACAATGATTGTATAAGATCATAACAAATTTATTTTAAGGAACTGGACATTTTTATTTTCTTCTCCTGGAGACTACTTTCTATCTTAGACATCTCCCTCATTTTTCCTTAAAGGAATCTGTAATTCTTATTATATTCAGTAGGAAACTGCTTCTAAACTTTTCTATTTTGTGTGATAGAACATGCAGCAGGAATATGTGAAATGCATTCTGGTGTCCACCCCACCCTCCCCCACAGCCTGAGTCACTCCGTGGGCCTCTATCTCTTAAACCACCTGCTAATCATAACAATTGCTAATTTGAGCTCTTTTTAGTCACTTCTGGTGACACTGACAATGCCATCTAGTTTGCAATGGCCATGTGGTCAGTCCCCCACCCAACCTAGCAGGCTGCTGCTGCTGTGCTTTTAGCTGGGATCTCCATTGTTCTCCCTGCCTCTGCTGACCATAAGCAATTCCTTCTTCTCTAATCTCTGGGGATCTGCTTCTTTCACAATGGGGGCAGGGCCATTTGCTTTGTGTGCAAGATAATCTTCCCCAGAATTGTTCACATATGCAAACATACACGTAAAAAACCCCTGACTCCCTGGATGTGGAAGGATATATGTATCTGTATATGGGTGCACACATGTATACACACATACATTTTGGTATTAGCAATTATAATCACTCATCAGTTTTGCCTAAATATTTGCAAATCACTCAATAATATACATTAATTTCAGTTATATTTGGTATTCTTCTTGCCTTATGTTTAAGTCGTGATTTTTTCTTCTTAGACATGTCAATGCTGTGTTTTTACACATCACTAAGTTCTCCTTTGCTTTAAGCTTGTAGATGTCCCTGCATACCCAGCCCACTCCTCGGGAGAGCATTTTGGGAATGCCTGGGAGATGGAGGTAGATGCCCATCCCTTGCCTAGATAAATGATTAGGAGAACAAAATTGCTCATCTATACAGGCAGGCCTGAACTCTGCTTGGGAGCGTCCCTTTGCTGAATAGCAGATAAAATTTACTGGATTTCTCTGTCTGAACCATTGCAATAGCGCTCTGCACTCCACTTTGATGGATTTAAAGCTGGTCATTATGTTACAGGGCAAGTTGTAGCTGGAATAAAAGTAGGTCATTTCAACCAGCCATTTTAATCTGGACACAACCTTACTCTGTTATCATTAAAGCTTGCCATATGCCATAGAAAGTGATAGAAACATACTCGACTTTTAAGGTAGACTAAAAAATGTTTGCTTTTGTATGGAGGCAGAAAGGAAGTAATCTATTTATATATACTTAAAATATTTCTCTGCCTCAGTAAGCAAGGCAGTTTTTGTAAACTCCCTTTGGGATTGTGTCTCACCATTCTCCTAAAACGGTGAAGTAAGTTAAAAAGCGAAAAAAAAACCCCAACCCACTGTCATTTTTGGTTGTTCTGCTGGGAATAGCGATGTTCCCGGGCTGCCGAACACGTCGAGAGCGCCCCCTAGGCGTAGGCGCATGACACGGCAGGAGAAAGTGGCTGATCTATGACCAGCTGCACGTGGCTGTGTCCAAATCCAGGCACAAAGAGGGAAGCAGGGACAGCAGCCCACAAAGTGACCGTTATCTGTGTCTACTGTCTGAAGGTGGACTCACAAGCGACTCCACTTGTTTCAGAAGTTTCAGGTGACTTTCTTAGTGCACTTATGACAAAAATGCTGGAGAGAGTGATTTTGAAATGAAAATGAAGTCCAGGTTGGTGTCCCTCCTGAGGTTTGTGCACATGTTCTGTGGTTCACTCTGCACCTCCTGGTGCTCTGGGATTCCACAGGGCACCTTGTGTGGGGCAAGGTTGTGTCCAGCAAAAAAGCATGGATGAGTTTTCAACTTGTGGTCTAAGATTCAAGGAAGCCTCCTCAGAGTAAGAAAAAGGGCATTGGACTTAGAGAGCAAAGGTTCTAGTATTAGTTTTGGCTCTATTACTTATAAGCTGTGTGACTTTGGTGAAATCACTCTACCTTTCTGTGCTTATAAAAATGAAGAGATTGATCAGACATTCTCCATGAGTATGCCCAATTATAAAATCTGTCTTTGGTCTCAGTATGAAGATTTCTGTTTTAAAATTTGCCAGGCAAGTTGATGTAACAGTTTACTGAACTCTTGAAAGATCCAAATTGGTTAAAATAACAGAGTACATATGTTTTGGGAGTCATATCTATTGGTTGTGACCAGCAAGAAGACAATTCAGTTGACTCGAGGCATCTTCATAACCAATATAAATTCCCATTTGATGTTATCACTCTTCAAAGGCAGGCCTGCTGTCCCAATTGAGCAACTCACCTCTTCATTCTGGCTGGCACTTTCTGGCACATAGATCAGCAACCACATTGATCCAAATGGTGGTGCTCTCACCCCCCTGTTCCATCCCTCCTGGTGGGGGGCCTGATTACTGATGGACAATTGGTCTTCCATTCATAGGGCAGGCAGCTTCTCCAGGATGGCAACCCCTGGAATCATTTCTCCTTGAGGCCAGTTCATCTGCAGGTGTCTGTTTATAAGACTGCCTGGGGAAAACCTACTTGTTTTTGTTTGTGAAAGTTACTCTGATGCAAGCAATTGGAGGAGAGGTACGTGTATTCCTGCCTGGGTAGAGATGACAGGAAATTCACCCTGGAGTTGTTCGATGGGCAGCTGAGGATGTAGGTCAATGTAAAAGCAGAGATGAGGGATGCCCCATGCCAACAATGTAGCCATTTTGAACTTTTGGAAAATCCATACAACCTCTTACTGCTTGTCTCTGCAAGAGTGGTAATTTGTCTCTCTATCAATAATAATACTGGTCACTCTCCCGTTCTCAGTTAAAATTTTACACTGCTCTCTTAAACTTCTGTGGCTTTGCCAAGCTGTCTTCTTTCTCTGAAAGTGCTCTCTGAACCTGTCTGGCTGGCTAGGTCTCTGATCAAAAGCTTCCTTGTCAAACAGGTGTTCTGAACTGCTGTTTCTTGGATATTTCTAGAGTCACATCCTTAGGGAAAATTTATTTGAAGTCAGTATATCATAGAAGCAAAATAGTTCTTTTTAGGACCCCATGCTAGTCAAATAAATGATCCTCTTGGTTACATGTGGTTTTTGCTTGGCTCAATTTGACTCAAAATATAAGCACAGGTATAATAACTTGGGAAATATGGTGGTATATCATGATGTTGGAAATATATATATATATAATTTAATATATATAAACATATATAATTTATATATATATTTGAAATTAATAATATCTGGGAATTAAAGCAATTAGTTTGGGACAACTACGAAGTTGTTGAAAGCTGTATTTCAACTTTCAAGTAATAACATCTTATATAAGAATTCCTTTACTATTACTAAAATACTTCAAAAATTACCCAGAGCAATAATCATAGCAGGTGATATTATACCCATTTCTTAGAAAAAAGGAACTCAGACTCAGGTGGGTTAAATGATTTTGGATAATGAGCCAGAGCTAAAGACAGTAATTAAGCTGGGACTAAGCTTGGCCTCCATCTTTTTCTGGTGCACTGTCACTTTAATGGACAAAGTTATATGGAATCTAGGGATTGTGTTACTTTGGCAGGAGGGAAGTGACAAACTGGGGCCAATCTAAGGTCCATGCAAGCCATGAGGTGCCTGTCACAAGTACAGGTTTGGGGAGGAAGCAATGTGGGGGATGCAAGCCCTGGAACTCATTTGAAACCTGGGCTGAGCAGTGCCCAGAACATGGATTGGGTCAGCATGTGTGTGCAGAAGGGAGCCACACTCTTCCCCAGACAGGCTCTGTTGCTTCCAGTGACTGTCTCTTCTCTGTTGCTCCAGTTGTTCTTCATTTTCCCATGGGCTTGAAGCATTTCTTCAGTCTCTTCAGAAAAAGGATTCGGGGTCTGGGGTAAGGGCAAGGAACAGCTCATGCGCAATGCCCGTGCTATGTAGAAGATACAAGGAAGAAACAGCGCAGTCAGAGTGCAGAGTGAAGGCTGGGATCCGCTAGAAATGCACATACTGGAGACTACTTGCTTCTCCCTTGCACTCCCTCTGCACAGGCTCTTTGTCTCAAAGAGGACGCAAAGTGCAGTTTTAGGAGTCACCACCCAAGTATCAGTGCTGGACACCTGGAAGGAAAACCCACGACTCAGTGTGCAGAGTGAATGCAGTCAAATATGGCCACAGCTCTTCCTGGTGGATTACCTGGCACTTGGGTTGCAGTTTTATCAACAAAGAAATACAAGCTTAGCTATGTGATGGCAGAGCAAGAATCCTGGAGGCAGTGTGGCATGGTGAAGAAAAGTATAGATTTTTTTCAGTCATACTGGCCTGGATTTAAATTGCTGCTCTGACATATAGTAACTCTGTGGTTTTAAGCAAGTTTCTTAATCTTTCTTTGTCTCATTTTCCTCATCTGTATATTGGGGATAACAGTGATTACTTGGCAGAGTTGCTGGGAGGGATAAATGAGAGCATGTATATAATGTACTTGGCATTGTGCTGGACACCTAAATGCTCATTAAAGGGAATCCACTATCATCACCACTGTAAGAGTTTAGGCTTACTGTGGGATTGGGGTTAAGATTAGGAGAGTATGCTAGGCTTAAGCACCCCAAGTTTTGGGGATGATGATTACTTGAACAAAGAAAGAAAGGACAAAAAGACAAAAGGAAAGAAGGAAGGAAGGAAGGAAGGAAAGAAGGAAAGAAGGAAAGAAGGAAGGAAGGAAGGAAGGAAGGGAGGGAGGAAAGAAAGAAATAGCCACAAGCTAGTCTCCAATCCTGCATTCACCCTTTACAATAGATATACGTGACTATAATGGTGAGTTGCATTTGCCGACTTTATACCAGAGGATGCTTTAACCAGGGGTGTCCAACCTGTGGCCCATAGGCTGCATGCAGCCCAGGATGGCTGCGAATGCATTCCAACACAAAATCATAAATTTAATTAAAACATTATGAAATTTTTTTGTGATTATGTGTCACGATGTATTTAATGTGTGGCCCAAGACAGCTTTTCTTCTTCTAGTGTGTCACAGAGATGCCAAAAGGTTGGACACCCCTGCAAGCCTTTATGATCCCTGTTAGGCAAGATGATGGTGGCAATGATTCTGAGGTTCCATGTGACTTGGCATGAATTAGAATTTATTGGGAGAACACTCGTGCATTTATCACGTCAGTCAAGCCATATATACAAATGTATCACCTGAGGTACACATATATAATCTTTTCATATTTACATATCTCCTTTTTTAAAAAAATATTTTACCTATTTATTTTTAGAGAGGGGGAAGGGAAGGAGAAAGAGAGAGAGAGAAACATTGATTGGTTGCTTCCCACACACCCCCAACTGGGTACCTCACCTGTAACCCAGGCATGTGCTCTGACTGGGAATTGAACCTGCAACTTTCCAGTATGCAGGCTGGTGCTCAATCCACTGAGCCCCATCAGCCAGGGCATACATATCTCCTTTAAAATTTAAAAATTTCCCCGAGAAATAAGCAGAGGAAGCATCACTATCTCTGTTTTTGCATGGGAAAACTGATGCTTAGAGAGAAAAAAGCATGGGAAATTCCCTCGCAATTTGCCTAGCACACGGTAGATGTTGATTGCCTCAGTTATCATTCTACTGAGATAACCAAGCAGAGCCATTTACACGGAGCTATAGCTCA
This sequence comes from Desmodus rotundus, assembly GCF_022682495.2. Lineage (NCBI taxonomy): Eukaryota > Metazoa > Chordata > Mammalia > Chiroptera > Phyllostomidae > Desmodus > Desmodus rotundus. The sequence continues at coordinate 84,711,472 of NC_071393.1, forward strand.
ATGGTTAACAGACACTTGTCCCCTGGCCCATGCTCTCCTCACCCCACAGCTCCCTTTCCAGATGTCTTAACTTTGGATTGGGAAAACAGTGTTTTGAATGGTAGATCATTGAGATACAGGTGTCTTCTTGTGGTATTGGGGGTTCAAACCCTCCTCACCTCCTTCTCTCACCCTGGCCCAAGATGCCTGCAGAATACAAGGTCCCTGATCCCTGCTAGAACACTGTTGTCTTTATTGTGACACAGGTTATTGCCCATACTTGTTCTGAGTTTGAAATGGCATCAGACTTACATGAAATTTGCCACCCAGTTGTCAGGTGGTTCAAGAGCTTACAGCTCAGAATTCCCTGGAAATACCTTTAATATGAATGCTGTAATACGGGCAGTCATATAGGCTGATATGAGCTGGTCACTCTGACTCGACTATGTATAGGACGAGATATTGAGTCTTCCCTCAGCAGAGAAGCCTCTTACTTCATCTCCTCCCACTCCTCCTCCTCCCCTTCCTCCCCCTCCCCTTCCCCTCTCCCTCCTCTTCCTCCATTGACAGTGGGAATATTAGTTCAGATTTCCTGGTCTGATACCAACAAAAGCAGCAGGCACTTTTTTATTTTCGTTAATTATTCTCCCTCACATCCCATGAATACACTGGGTACAGGATTAAGGGTTCTTCTGCCCACATTGAGAGTTTTAGCAGCAAAAGAGAAAACATCGTAAAACAGTATAAACCTTAGAAAACTGAATTTATTTTGTTGTGAAGAATTCTAAGTACTTCCCTGTACTTGGAGGTCTGTTACTGAAAGAAAGGGTTACCTAAAAATAGACTTGTTCTTGGAAACAGACTTAAAAGTTCTGCTGTGCTTCCTTTTTGCACAGGTCAGATTTCCAGAGCCAGGCAACGTTCCAAACAAGGCTGACCTTGCCCTCCTCCTCACCCTGTGTTTTCTGTGGCCTTGTTATCCAGATAACTGCTCCCTTTCTCCACTTACCTCTGGTCTCTGGCCTCTGAATTATCTCAGGGAAAAGCTCTCATTTGGCTGGTAAACCTCTGAGAATGAATTGATGAGGAAGAGGGTAGGGAGCTTCCACTGGCCCTTCATGGAATCTTAAACAGTGCTGGGGGCTGGTTCTACTTTAGTTTCAAAAACCATTGTTTCCTCCTTTGACTTTTGAAAGAGTGGTGGAACTTGCATTTGTTTTTCTCTTTGTAACATAAAATGGTAATTTATTTATTCATTAGTCCCTACATTGAACATTTATATATATATTTATATACATACATATATATATACATACATACATACATATATATATATACATACATATATATATATATATAGGGGGCAGCTTTGTGCTAGGCTCTACTGACACAAAGTTTACTGAGGCTAAATTCCTGGGTTCAAGGACTTCATTGTTCAGTGCGTTATGGCATTCACTGCTGCCTTAATTGTAGGGAGGGGCAGAATCATGAAACCTCTTTCCTTATTCTTAGGTCTTTATCTTCTCCCTTCCAACTCTCTCCCTGTCTTACATGGCCAGGTAATGTACCGTCTCTAAGACTAAGTTCTTAGCTGCATTTCTTCCAGTAAGCTTTTCATGGTCACACCTACCCTACACCCTTCTCTGAACACATTAAATGTTTTTCTTTGCGTAGCCTTTACTTCTATATGTATCATGTAGTTATTCATGTATATGTCAATACTCCAAAACTATAATCAGGTTTCTATGTAATAGGTGCTCAATAAATGTTGAATGTTGAACAAATGTTTCTGCCATTTCTCTAAAAGCTGCTTTCAACTGAAGTAAGGTTGAATGGCTGCCAGAAAAAGACACATTAGGTTATTCCAATGTTAGTAAAATAAAAATCTTGGAAATGACAGCATCATGCCCCCTTGGGGCTGTGCTGCTAATTCTATGCATAAAAATAACTGGTACATTGTATCATGGTGCCTGGGAAGGGAAGGAGCGGTGAGGGCACTTTTCTCCTTCAATATGTAAAATGGCTTTCCCATCTCCTCTGGAGAAAAGAACAGGGTTTAAAAATTCAATAAAAATGCAATTTACTAAGCAAAAGGTCTTCTGGTAAATAGTCAAGTTAAAAATTTCTTCTTATTTTATTTCCTGTTGGAAAGTTTGCAAAATGTCCACTTTGGTGGCTCAGGAAATATGTTGGAGGGGCAATGGTGATACCTAAGGTCTTGTAGTACATCTGGCTCATCATTTTATTTATTTTATTTATTACTTTTTAAAATTTTTATTGTTATTCAATTACGGTTGTATGCCTTTTCTCCCTCATTATTTTAAATGTTAGTTATGATTGTGCTGTGTCATGAGCATGGATATAAAAGGTATGTTCATGATTAGGTTATATTTATATTGGCCCCAAGGTAACTCTTTTCAGATTTTTATTTTTATTTTATTTATTTATTTACTTATTTATTTAAATTATTTATTATTTTTCAATTACATTAGATATACAATATTGCATTAGTTTCAGGTATATACCCCAGTGATTAAATATTATATGTATAACTTACTAAGTGATCACTCTGATAAATTTTGTACCCATCTGATATCATACATAGTTATTATATTATTAACTATATCTCCTATGCTGTACTTTACATCCTCATGACTATTCTGTTAACAACAAATTTGTACTTCTTAATCCCTACATCTTTTTTACCCATCCCTCCGACCCCCCTCCCATCTGGCAAATGACAACATGTTCTCTGTATCTATGAGTCTGTTTCTGTTCTGCTTGTTCATTTAGTTTGGATTTTAGATTCAATCGTTGATAGACATGTATTTTTTGCCATTTTATTGTTTATATTTTTGATCTTTTTTTCGTTTTTCTTGAAGAAGACACTTTAACATTTCATGTAAAACTGGCTTGGTGGTGATGAACAACTTGAGCTTTTTCTTGTCTGGAAAACTATATGTCTTTCAATTCTAAATGATAGTTTTGCTGGGTAGAATAATCTTGGTTGTAGGTCCTTGCTTTCATTGCTTTGAATATTTCTTACCAAATACTTCTGGCCTGAAAAGTTTTTGTTGAGAAATCAGCTGGCAGTTTTAAGGGGGTTCCCTTGTAGGTAACTAACTGTCTTTCTCTTGCTGCTCTGAAGATTCCCTCTGTCTTTAACCATGGGCATTTTAGTTATTGTGTGGACCTCTTTGGGTTCATCTTGCTTGGGACTGTCTGTTCTTCCTGGGCTTAATATGTTTCTTTCCTTCACCAGGTTAAGAAAGTTTTCTGTCATTATTTTTTCAAACAGGTTTTTCCAACTTTTGCTCTCTCTCTTCTCCTTCTGGCACCCCCATGATGTGAATGTTGGCACTCTAGAAGTTGTCCCATAGGCTCCTTATACCATCCTCATTATTTTAAATTCTTTCTACTTTTTGCTGTTTTGATTGGGTGTTTTTTTGCTTCCTTATATTTTAAATCTCTGTTTTGATTCTTGGCTTCATGTACTCTACTGTTGATTCCTTGTAAATTATTCTTCATTTCTGTTAGTGTATCCTTCATTTCTGACTGGCTCTTTGTTTTGTGATTTCCATGTCCTTTTTTTTATGCTCTTGAAGTTCCTTTATGTCTGTCTACTCTTCCCCTAAGTTCATTGAGCATTCTTATAACCAGTGTTTTGAACTCTGCATCTAGTAGATTGCTTGCCTCCATTTTGTTTAGTTCTTTTTCTTAAATTTTGTTCTGTTCTTTCATTTGGGACATGTTTCTTTGTCTCCTCATTTTGGTAGCCTCCCTGTGTTTGTTTCTGTGTATTAGGGAGAGCTGCTGCATCTCTTGGGCGTAGTAGAATGGCCTAGTATGGTAGGTGTCTGGTAGGGTACAGTGGCACAGCCTCCCTATTCACCTGAGCTGGTACTCCAGGTGATGCCCCCCTACCTCTCTGGGCTGTGTACATCCTCCTGTTGTAGTTTAGCCTTGATTGCGGTTGGCATATCAATAGGAGGGATCTACTCCTAGGTTGGTTGGCTACAAAGACTGGCTGCAATGACCACCGTGGAGGATCAGCTGTGCAGAGGCCTACTCCTTAGGGCAGGACTTATTTAATTGAGGTTCTGGTGCCTGCTGAGCTTGCCCCTTGAGTGTGTTGCTTGTGGGGTGGTTGGGTGGTGCTTCAATGTGGCCTGAAGCCATCCACTGTGTGTTCTAGCTCTGGGGCCACCTAGAAGGGCAAGTTCAGCTGCCTCCTGTATTCTGCCCAGGGCCACCTGGCATGAGCTACTAAGCAATCTGCAGAAGGTGCCCAGGGCCACTTAGCCAAAGCTACAGGGCACACTGAAGCCAGATGCTGCTAGTTTGAGAGATTTTAGGAAAGTGTGAAGCCTGAGCCAAGCCAGGCCATTCGTATAGAAAAGCCACTGGAAACAGCTTGGGTGGGACCACAAATTGGGTGGGGTAGGATCTCAGGGAATTACCAGGGTAGGGCAAATAGTGTGAGCCAGGTTGATGGAGACTCAGATGTGGTGACTGCCTGCCAGCTCTGTTAGGGAAGGCCTCAGAGAAGGAGCAATGGTCTCTGCCAGTACTTCTGTCTGAGAGGAAGCTGCCCACCCCCCACCCCTCACCTCCAGCACTTGCCCTGATGCCAGACATTTCAGTTCCTCCCATAAGTTCCTGGAACCTTTTGAGCTGCTGCCCCAGCACTACAGCTCGGAGTGAGTATGTCCAAGTAAGTTTATGTGCAGGCCTCTTTAAGAGTTGGACTCTAGAAGTCCCCCATATCATTCAGCTGCAATCACTGATGGTTTTTATAGCAAGAAGTTATGGGGGTTTCTCTTTCTGGCACCAGAACCCTGGGCTGGGGGCTTGGTATGGGGCTGGGACCCTTCACTCCTCAGAGAGGACCTCCCCTGAGATATCCCATCCAATTTTTATCTCACACATGGGTGGAGGCCAGCCCTTCTGCATCTCCACCCCTCTGTTCAGTCTTGATGTGGCTTCTTCTTCATATCCTTAGTTGCAGGACTTCTAGTCATCTAGATTTCAGGTGGTTCTGAATGATGGTTGTTCTATAGTTTAGTTGTAATTTTGATGTGGTCTTCAGATTTTTAAAAAATGAAAATTCCTACTATCATTTCATGTGAGTGTGACTTGCTAGAGGAGTACTTGGCTTTAGAGAAAACTGGATCTGAGCATGAGCTCTTCCCTTTCCATGGGCCTTAGAAGTCTTTAAGAGTTAGTTTCCTTGTGGAAACAATAATAATGGAAAAATAAATGGAAACAATAATAACTACATTTCCCCCCATAGATTATTATACAGATTAGATGAGATACTATACAAAAAGCACATAGCACAGGCTGGTACAGAAGGCCCAATACATATTAGCTATAATAAAGATGGTAATACTGAAAATGTAGTCTGTATTAGTTTCCTAGGTCTACTGTAAAAAATTGCCGTAGACTGGGTAGCTGAAACAGGAGGCCAGCAGTCTGAAATCAATGTATAGCAGGGTTAGTTCCTTTTAGAGGCTCTGAGAGAGAAAGCATCCATGCCTCTATCCTCGCTTCTGATGGTTGTCTGCAATCCTTGGAGTTCCTTGGCTTGTGTGTGCATCCCTCCAATCTCTGCCTCATCTTCCCATGGCATTCTCCTCTCAATGTGTCTCTCCGTGCCCTCTCTCTTCTTTAAGATCATCACCAGTCATTGGATTTAGGACCCACCCTCGTCCGGTATGACCTCATCTTAACTATATCTTGAAAGACTATTTCCTAATAAGGTTACATTATGAGACCCCTGGTAGATAGGAATTTGGGGGGATACTATTCACCCCATTATATAATTATAAAAACAAAATCCTAAACATATCCAGCTGCTGAAAGGGTTCTAATTAGATGGGTCATGGCCAATAAAGGTTAATTTGGAACAGCTATTTGGACTTTCCATGGACTATATTTTATTAACAAGGTTTGGTTCTCAAGTTTTCTTTCTTTAGGTCAGAGATAATTCCTGAGAAAAATGGTGTTTTCCTAATTCACTCAGGTTATAATTCAGTCTTCTCCTTATTTTTTTCAGTCGGTTTGTGCCATGTCTTTTTTCAGCATCATCAGAGAAAGGGAAGATTTTGGCTAATCAGAGTCTCTGTTTAATGAGAAGTATCCATGTATCTCACTTCTGACCAATTCAGGAAGAATTTTAAGTACAGTGAAATTCATGATACATGGACACACTGATGAAAGTAATATGGTTCTGCCTCAGTGATTCAGAAAGGAGTCAGGGCTTTGCTTTAGGGTCAGATTTTAAACAACAGTCATAACTGCAGTAGAAATATATAGATGATGGCTAATAGAAAATTCCAGTTAACCGAATGCTAGACTGGAAGGGAATAGCTATTCTCTTCAATTACAAATTAATAAGTAAGTGAGTTGGGATGGTGATTTGGCTCACCCTCTTAGCTTTATACTTCTATATTTCTGTGCATGCCATGGTTCCCAGGAAAAGGTTTAGGGCATTATATCAGAGACCATGGAAGATTCTCACAGGGGCATGACTTCTGGGCCAACACTGCCCTGGGAATCCTTCCTCTTCTCTATGTTACCTCCAAAGATGATACACTTATTCCAGGGAAAAAATGCTCCTTATATCTTCTACAGAAGCACAAGATGTAATGCTTTAATGCTTATGCAGTGGTAAAGATGCTTAGATGAAATGCAATATGGAAATGTAAAATAATACTCATTGGAAATTCAAATTTTGATTTTTTTTTACTACTTTGCATTTATTGTACAAGTCCTGCTGGGACCATTAGAGTTAAGGTTATATAGTGTTTTCATTTCAAATCTCTATTTTCAAGTGCTTTTGACACATGTATGTTTTCAAGCTAGAGGGGATTTTGTCTTAAACAAATCGTGTGAGAAAAACAATCTGATTGTATACCTTTCACTTAAGGGAATCCAAATAAAGGAAGTTAGTGTTTTCAAATAGTATTTGGTACCATTATAACTTATATAAATAAGATCTTTTTTAAAGCAGAATTTTGTTGATTTGTTTTATATTATCACACATTTGTATTATGATTTGTGACATAAAAGCAAGAAAGGAATTACTTGGGGGTGGGTGGTGGGAACAAAGTCAATAAAAAAGGACCAGCTTGGAATAATGAATGTCACAGAGAAATTACATTGCAAACATCTCAGTGCTGATTCCAAGTATCAGCCTCATGCAGTTACATAGGTTTTTGTTCCATGGATTTTTTAAGTCTCTTCATATCTCTTTATTTTAGCTTTTTATCATTGAGAATATTGGCCTAAGCTAAATAACCCCAGGAGAAACCTGTTACCTGGAGAATTTTAGTTGGAATTTACCCTACCACAAAGGAAAGGTAGAATATTCCCTCAAGATATTCTTCATACATACATACATTTAGGTTCAAATTTTTCCTTCAGTGCTGCACAGAGAATAGAAAATAAGTCAGTTAGAATCTAAATAAAGGATTTTACCTAATAACATCTGAACACTGCTTACTTTGAGGGCCCTTAATTTTGGATACAAGGCTTGTGAGGGAAGGAGGGTTGCAAACCCAGATTTGGTGTAATTTACCTGTTCCTGACACCTTTGCTCTAAATAATCCCACAGAGCCAAACTTACACACCCTTCAAATATAGGAGAAATAAGCTCATTAAATTTTAATCATCAACATGCTCCATCTAATTATGTTGTGTCTTGTCTTAAGTCATGATCACTGGATAATACATTTAATTACTTTGATTTTCCTTTCTATTTATATATATAAACTGGGCTCCAGTGAGTGCAGAGTTGCAGACTCCTGTGAGCAAGGGAAATGAATAACCCTTAATTTTCAAATCATGACCTCAATAGAGCAAGAGAGCATGTGTGTATGTGTGTGTGCATGTATGTGTAAAATTTGTCATTCTCAGGAGAAAGGCAACACCTTTATAATCAGACACCCCCCTTGGGCCTCAAGGGTGTCCTAATAAAGAAAATTTCATACATTGATGTGCTTCCCATCTCTTCATTTCTTTGTTCTATCATCCTGTTGTTAATAACACCCTGCAGCAAAAAAATGTTTGTGAAGCTAAGAGCTGTCCAGATAAGAGAAAAGGTCATGATCCCCCTCCTGTGTGTTCATCAGCCAACGAACAGCAATCTGAAAGTAAGAGGATGCCTGTCAATATGGAGTGGGCAGGCGGCAGCACACCATCAAACTGGAGGCAGTGAATGCTCATACAGTTGTACGGAGCCCCCACCTTAACCCCGAATCAATGAGCACCAAAGTATTACAATAGAAGTGACTGAGTCATAGGGGCAGGGGTGGAGGGAGAGGACATCTGCGTGAAGCTTTATAAATGCTGAAAGTAAGGAATGCGGGATATCAGCACCTTTGTATCTCTATGAGGAGTGTGTTATAGACAGTTAAGTGAATGAAATGGAGCCGGAGGCATGCGTGCCCCACTTACCAATGTGCAGTGTGGCAGGTTTCTTAAACTTCTAACTCAACAAGATAGAGAATGTAAAGCTGCTTGCTTGATTTCAGGCCCCAACTTTGCCATGAGTAGTATTAATTTATGTTTATGTCATTTTTCTGCCTTACATAACTGCACAAACAGCATGTATCATAAGACAAATGTCATTCTTATGACGGAGAGGGAAAAAAATCTTTATAGACTAGATTTTTTAAAGAACTGAGTGAAGAGTCATATAACTCCCCCCGCCCCAGAATAGTTTAAACAAAAACCCCTTTCTTTCCATCCCTGGAGCTCTTTGCTTTCAGGCATTTTGTTAGAAAACCCTCCTCTTCCAGGAGTGGAGATAAGAGAAGAATTCCCCCATCTACTGGCTTAAATACTAACTTCCCTCGGGCAACTGGTTTTAATTTAAATAGGAAAATTGAGTACTACACAATAAAAAATGTGAGATTTCAATGAAAATTATGCAAAATGTGTATTTTTATAGGCTGCTTTCTGTAGGTATGATTGTCCCTCCCCTGTTTATTATAAACTCCTGAATGATATTTCTTTTGGAGATGAGGGAAACCACAGACAAAACTATAAAACATTGTTAGAATAAATATATTTGGTACTAATGAGAGTTTTATCTTGCATTTTCCTTTTAAAAATGTAAACGTTTTGCTCTTTCTAGTAATCCACTGGATTTCATTATTTTCTGTTTTGTCTGTCTCTTTATACATAAATATATGTGTGTAAATGTATGTATCTCTTTATATATGTAAGTATGTATGTATCTATCCACATGCATGTGTGTATGTACCTGTTTATCTATCTATGTATCTATGTATCCACCTATGTATGTATGTATGTATGTATGTATGTATGTATGTATGTATGTATCTATCTATCTATCTATCTATCTATCAATCTATCATCTATCTCTGACTCTCTAATTCCATTTACTTGTGCTGCTTGATGGCCTGACAAAACAGTTCAACACTGGGAACTTCCCTAACTGCCATCTTATGAGCAAAATCTTAAGATCTTGTTCCTTCCAACATTCAACCTTAGATAAAAATCTAAGAACATTGGATGAAATGAAACATTCAAGTTCTATAAGTTTCTGTAAGATAATTTAGCTAAGCCTAAAAAATAGAACTGAGAAGAAGTTGTTTGCTTGTCTTGATGTCTTACGGTGCCTGACCATTCCTAAAACTTAGTTTGTAGAAAATCCCACCTTGAAATTCCCTTCTAATTATTACTTTTCTCACAACTCAAGATATCTTGTACTTCCTTTGGTGACTCTCCCCACACAGGCACAGACAAACACATATGCATGGAAAACAAAAATGCCTTCAAAACACCTTTACCAAAAGCATACTTACGGTGTAAATTAAGAAAAATCAAGAATAAGAAATCTACCTGCTGGAAATCAGACTATTCTGATTTCTCCTCTAAATTTCCAAAAGAAGTTCAGAGGAAGAACTGATGATTAAGTGTAAAAAAGTGATTTGCAATAAAAATGAATGTTTAGTAGAGGAAAGATGGAGGGAGGGAGGGAAGACAAAGCAAACTATAAAACACCAGCAGAGAAGCTGGCCAGGGAATGCTCCGGGACGTTTCTCAGGTGCGGGCTAGTATTCTTTGAAGTGCGTGTGCTGCGTTGACGAGTGGGCGCCTGGAGCCCAGCTAGCACGCCAAATCCATTTTTTTTTTCTCTCTGATAACACAGGAGACCTATTGCAGAGACAGAGGCACGGACAAAAATCATTGCAGCTCTCATATTGTGGACCAGGGTGTTTATAAGAGATTTTTCTGCCATTTCCAGGGAGAAATAAAAATACAATCTGAAAACATTGGAAGCAATTAAACATTCAAGTTTTAGGGTTAATAAATGATAACTTCGTTTTTCTTATACTGTAAACTGATTTTCTTTGTAGTGTAGAGCAGAGTTTCTTAGCCTATGCTCCAGGGTCAAGGGTCTTTCTCTAGCCTGGGAGCAGCCTACCTGGTGAGCCCAGGGAGAGGGGGCTGCAGCATCCTGGGGCCCACCTGTGAGTGCCAGTGACGTTGCAGGAGTGAAGGGTGCTAGGGATGGAATTCTGTCTTTTGATTAACAACTGCTTAAGCAACCATTTGGAGAAAGTATTCACAGAAAAATTCAGGTCAACCTATACCAGGTCAACTTCTATGCCTTGAAGAATAAGAATACAGCATTCCCATTCAGTACGTAATACAATGCTCTTCACACAGGAATAAATCAATAAATGCTGTTGACTGGTGACTGACTTTACTTAATGTCTACCCTCTTTACGTGCCTCAGACAGCTTTGACGGTATTCGTTCACTGATATTTTTTTAGTAACCCCTGGTAAAATGTAAAATTTCTCCCCCTCCATAATTAAGCAAATGGGGCAGCCATCAGACTGGGTTATTTCTAGGCTTCCCTGCATCACTGACCTTGGCCAAATCGTATTACTGTTATGGACCAGTTTCTTTTCCTGGGAAACAATGTTTTTGAACCAAGGAACTTTGAAAGTCAAGTTTTTTCCCAGTTCCAAAATAAACCTTGGGAGCTAAAACTTAGCTCCCAGTAAAACTTAATGGCAGTGCTTAGCAACGTTATTGTGGTATCATCATTGTCAAGTTTAACATCGACTGTGCTTAGCACCTTATGTACATGATCTCATTTAATCGTCACACTAACCATATGTGGTAAGTGCTATTATTATCCCCATTTTATAAATGAGGAGACAGGCAGAGGGAAGCTTAGAAACTTACCCACACTCACACAGTCATGAGTGGTGGGGCCATTAGTTATTGCATGTTTAATTAGATGGCAAGCTCTTTTAAGACTTTTCTCCTTTTTTCCCTTCTTCCGGCAGCCTCATGCTCCTCACACCAGCACATACACATGCACACACTATACCACATTGCCTTGCCCCAGGAGATTCTTCATACATTTCAAGCACTTGAACCCATAAAACTCTAAAACTACAATCAAACCCAATCTACTAATTTAAAGGTATGACAAGTTCAATCAGTCTCAATATTATCTTGAGATATAACCCATAACAAAAATTTTCTTTCTTCCCTCCAAAGTGTCCCAGTTTATATAAATGGCAAGGTTTCAAATTATGTAAGTAACTAGAATTATATAAATGACAAGGTTGATTTTCATGTGTGACAAGTGGAATCAGTATCATTACTTTATAGTCACAACTCATGTTTTCTTAAATTAGTGAACCAGGAGAAAACGAGAACATCAAATTGTTCTCTGAAGGGAATCTCATCTGAGTCGATATTTTATTTTGTTGGAGTCTCTGATAAGTATTGATTCATGGATTGATGGATGATTTGAATTTGAGCCTATACCAGACTTGTTAGAACACACTTCTTAATTAAACTTTTTGGGGAGCAGAGGGGATTCTTTTTGATTTAATAATTAGTTGTCAGCAAAGCAGACTCTCAGAAGTAGGGCTTTTTTGGGGGCATTCGGGTGTGAATTTACATTACTTTTCCCACAGCACTGGTCTATTAAAAACATAAGTAGAAGGGTCCCAGTGTATATGCTTTGTACTGCTAGCCCCAAACCATGTCAGTTGCCTTTTTATTCAGGTTTATATCAGGGCTAAGTCCTCTGGCCTCACCTGTTCAGATCAATGGTCAGTGTGGGATCAGGGGTATGGATAGAATTGACCTTCCCTGACCTCTTTTTCCTAACATGAACCCTGGCAAATGATAATCAGAAGAATGCTGGGTAGGCCATTCAGACTTTTCAGTAACCATGCAAAGCTAAAGCCTCCAGCTTGCTAGCTGCTTGAGGAAATTAGACTCCAACCTGCTGCAGGCCACACTCATGAACACTGATTTCTGAGAGAGCAACAAAGAAATTGGGATAATCAGCAACCTCCTGGGTGCCTGAGAGCTACAGCCTAAAGCAAAGAAGAGGTTGAAGAGAATAAGTAGCCGAGGATCCCAAGACCGATTTTCCCCCAGAGTTATAGCGTGTGTCCTCACGGCCAACGAGGGCAGGTCTCTTTCTACTGTCTTCTCAAATGGGATGGGAGGTGGCGGGGCTCCAATAAGGCCTTGGGAATAAAGCACACACCTTTCTGAGACCCAGTCAATTGTCAGAGCCCTATTTTTACCTATCCTTCTAAGTATAATATATTTTCTTATCCTGTTGGGGAGGCTCACCTGGCACAGATGGCTTCTAAAAAAATGCCTCATCAGCAAGTCGACAAACTTATTACTTTGTTAATTTAGGTCACTGCTCGCTAATAATTTAGCCAATAACATGGTATTTTTTTTTAACAAGGCATTTACTGCATTTATTATTTCTTTTGGCTAGAGCTATAATAAATACAGTGAAATTTATTAATTTATGAAGCTTTTATCTCATACAAATGCATTTGCCATGGTCTTAAATTTTTAAGTCTTCATATTCATATTCTATTGCTGTTATGTTTTCCTAATGCTAAGATACAAGATTTCCCTGTTTCATCTGTAACAATACCGATTTTACATGACGATTTTAATGATTAAAGGAGATAACATATAGGAAATTGATACTAATATTTATATGAATTTAGCAATGGGGAAAAATGAAATATTTAACACATGAAACAATTTTACAGTCATCTGGAAAAAATTAAATTTTATTCATACTTTATTTAAACATATGAATTGCAGATGGTTTAAATATTATATATAAAAAATAAAACCATAAAATACTAGAAGAAAATCTGGGTGCCAACGTGAGTGAGGATGTCCTTTGTGAGCATAGTCCAAGCACCTTAACAAAAAGAAAAGATTGGTAGTTATTGACTACAGTAAATTAAAAAGAAAAATCTACATGGGAAACAAAACACCATAAAAAACTACAAATAAAACAGGAAAATATCTACAATTTACATCATCAAGGGCCTATTTTCTTATTATTTAAGCACCTCCTATGAATCAGTAGAATAAAAATAGGCAACTAATGTGAACAGATAATTCCCAAGAAAGGGAATACAGATGGTTCATAACAGGGCCCACCTTGCTTTAAAGAGAAAATTGCAAATGAAAACAATGATGTTAGTGGTTTTAAAATGTTACAATTGTATGTTAACAATTGTTCAAATTGTACCATGTGTGTTTGATAGATAGGTTAGCTTTGTAGATATATAAATATGATCTGTATAGATACAGAGAGATACCTTCAATATAGGAGCCTATGAAAGATTATGCATTTCATTTAGTTGTCATGTCTCTTTATTCTCATTTAGTCTAGAAAAATTCATTTCTTTTTTTGTATTGACAGTTTTGAAGATTCAAGACTAATTTTCTTTTAGACCATCCCACAAAAGATCAAACCTGTATGAGAAAGTCACTCAGAAAGCTTTCCTTCCCATCTAGGAAAGGAGACTATATTCCCACTCATCCCTGAAGGGATGATTTTTTATTATTTTCTGGCATATTCTTTCTGTGTTTCTTTTTGAAAAAATAAGAATAGATATATGTAGATATGTTTGCTCTTGTTTCATACACAGAGGTAGTATACTATACATGCATTATTTTGTGCTTTGCTTTTTAACATATAATATACCCATATCAGTTCATTGAGATCTTCCTCATCCTTTTGGATGACTGTGTAGAAGCAACATAGTTTATTCAACCAGAATCTAGTGATAGGCAAATAGGTTATTTCCAATATTTTACTGTTATAATAATGTTGTAATAAGTAATTTATGCTTATGTTGTTATAAACGGAAAATTATCACTTTTTAAAAGTTTTTATTTATTTATTTTTAGAGAAGGGAGAATGGGGAGAGAAAGAGAGGGAAAGATCAATGAGCAAGAGAAACATTGATCGGCTGCCTCTTGCACACCCCAAATGGGGGACCTGGCCAGCAACCCAGCCATGTGCCCTTTCCTGGAATCGACCAGCAACCCTTTGCTCTGAAGGACTACGGCCAACCAATTGAGCCACACCAGTCAGGGCTGTAAATTATCAGTTTTTGAGTCCTGTTAATGGAATATTGTAGTCAAAATAACACTTGTGCCTATCATGATGTATTTTATAAACTCCAGATACTGTTGGCAACCAGAATACCTAAACGGCAGACGTAATGATCCATCACTATGTGTCAGACAGTATCCTAAGAATGTTACATGATCTCTTGAAGTGTTATGCATATTCTACTTTGTTAGACCACACAAGAAGTAGAGTATGCATTGCTCTTTTCTTTTTTCAACTTTTCTATTAGCTTGACATTTGTCAAAAAATGAGGGGATATATTAATGCTCTTAATATGCTTAAAAACAAGTGATGGCCACTACTTAGGAATAACATACAGCCAAGGAAAACTCAAACATTAGAATTTTATCAAAGAGAAATCCAAAGGCTTTGACTCAGTGCAGAAATTTAATAAAGCCTCCACTGAAAATTTTCCTAAAAACCTAAAGAGCTGTTTTATATTTTCTGCAGTTTTATGGGAATGCAGGAAGATAGCAACACTTGAAAGTCACTTTGCCCTCTTTACAAAGTGATTCTAATTTGTTTGTAGTAGTTGGAATTCCATTTATTTCTGAAAAATTGTGTTTGCATCAAGGGCTTGGTTTGGGGCATGTTGCTGGTGCTGGACGTCTGTCTATGCGGTTTAGGGCCCTGAGGGGACCAGATGAGTGATGGTGAGAAGCAGTGCAGGCCATTGGCTTGCCCCGCCTCCAGCCCTATTTCCCATTTTGTCCTTTCTCAGACTCCAAGTCTTCTGCCTTGTTCACTCTCAAGGACAGTGTCCTCTGTGGAGCAGGGGGCTGCAGTTGTCAGTGAAGCGCCTGGGAGTAGTGATGTTGGAGACTCTGGTGGCACGTTGGATGCCCGTGCTGCCATCTACATGGCAGTCTCTGGACACTGACCCTACTCCTGTCTACAAGGTCACAAAATCTTCTCTAACTCCTCCTGTCCTCTATCCTCTCCCTGCCTGCTAGCCCATGGGATTCTGGCTAGGAACAAAAGCTTTGCTTCTATCTTATGCTGTCCTAAATTTCTTATCTATGCATCTAAATTCTTATTGTTTTCTAAGATCTAGGCTTTTGAATCTCAAATACCAAAAATCTGCCTTGCCTGGTCATTCCTCCCTTGAGGCAAAGCACGCAAAAGGTTAAAGGAGAATCGTTTCTGTTAATATTAGGTATTTCTTTGTGCCCCGATGCCCCATCTCTGACTCTCTTGTCCCATTCTCCTCGCTTGCTTTCCCTTAAGGTTGTCATGAGGAAAACATCATCTGCCAAAAGAGATTCAGAAATGATGTTACTTTCAACATCATTATTTATTAGAGGGCTATGGGACCTCAGGAGCTTTATTTAAGTGCTTTTAAAGCCTTTTGTGTCCATCATCCATCTCTTTCCCTTGGTCATTCCTCATCTCAAAGCCCAAATCTTGATATTTGGAGAGATGAATAGAGTCAGCACTAAATCCTGGTTTTGCAAGAAAGTAAGACCTTATGTTTACTTTTGATGTCTGTAAGATAGAAATAACAATACTTATTTGACACATTTATAATTCAGATTCAATAGCATATTTACAGTGCCTAGCACAGATCAGAGTCTGCTCACTTCTGCTTTCTTGACCCCTTTTCTCTCTTCCGAAATATGTATCTATTGCTCAAATATCATAAACAATAATAAAGGAAGTAAAAATATGGTCAAAGATAATATCCCACAATCTCAGAACCATTTTATTATTTGAATTTTCCAAGTTTCACTTCTGTCTGTCCTTGAAGGATCTTTGTAGTGTTTAGTGAAAAAGGCACACTCTTTAAATGAATTTTCATATTAATGCAACTCAGTATTTTTTTAGAGTAGCTTCATCAGTTCCATTTTGTGAGACATTTTTAAGTCTTGAGATCTGAGGTGTGGGGTGGGGCTAAGTCAAAGGTGAACAGATAAAGAAGAAGAGGAAAAAACATGAGATGGAGTAGTGGGGATAAAAGAAAGAAAGTTATAAGGATAAAGGCACGAGGGGTACAGGTTGTCCTGCAAAATAGAACTGGTGAAGCATCCTCTCCAAGACAACTTTCTCCTTTTCTTACCCTCTGTGCCAAGATAAATTTTCTTTTCAGATTGTGATTATGGATTAATTTACGACTTCCCTTAATTGTCTGAGCAATCCAGGGTTAATGTCCTGGTAAGGACAAGTTCTCTTTTACTTTATGAGAGCAATCACTTAACGAAAATTAGGCTATTACTTTTTATCTCCCTCTCCTTGGCAATGCCTGATACCATGGAACATTTCTGCAAATTTTCTTCCCCTCATGCTGTTTTAGAGAATAGATCTCTATTTGGCTTTGACACTTTGAATATTTCCTGATAGTTGATAACAAGATTGAACTCCAGAAATGTCATCTGATAAATCAGGTTGGAGCAGTATATCTTCCCAGGGCTGTGAAGGTTCTTTTTTGAAAGAATGTTGATTGGAGGGGAAGCTACTACCAAGAGGGAAGTAAGTACAAGAAGAGACCCTTGAGGTAGGGCATCTTCTTCTGTTTCCCAATGTAGTGAAACATTGTTCCCAGAAAGTACTATTTGAGGGCCATAGGTGGGCCTGGGGTTGACTCTTCCAGGTAGTAGAAGTGTGAGTTAGAGCAAATATCTAATTATTCTTAACTTCAGTTTCCTTATCTGTAGACTGGGGAGAAATGTATCTACCTTGTTGGATTCTGTCACTAGTGATGGATTAATTTTACAAACACATTGAATTCTACTCCTTATCACTTTACTTCATATAACTTTACTAGTTTTTCATGAGATGTCTTAGTTGGGCTTAGACAAGGATTTGGCAAGGATTTTCATGAAAATGATTTATAAAGGAATGCTTCCAGGAGAAATCTATAACCAGGGGTAGAAATGCCAAAGGGGAAGGAGCCAAGTGGGGTGTGATTTCCAATCAATCACAGAAGGTAGTTTCAGCCTAACACCACAGGAGAACCCAGAGTGTAAGTTATACCCCAGTATTTGTTCCAACTTACAGCAAAGGGAGCTGGGCTTCTAAACTCTGGTACCCTCAGTCAGTGGGTAAGGGCTGTCTTGTGGATGAAGGGTGAACATAAACTCCAGATCCTAACAGCTCTTGGTCTGTTCAGGCAAAATGTCTCCATTGACTTAAAGTTAGTCCTCAAAGAAGGTTGCAGACACAGGGTTTTAGAAACAGAAGGCAGAACAGGGAAACCTAGCAGCTGAAAGGGGATTCCTGTGTTCCTACAAGAGGACACAGAAGTGAACAAAATAAACGTGGTCTCTGACCTCATGGGTTTTATACTCTTAGGAGGAGATACAGGTAAGTGAACAGGCCATGCAGTGCTATGAAACACTCTTTTGGAGGAAGGTCAAGATGCTAAGAGAGCACAAAGGAGGGGTCCAGGGAAAGAATCAAGGAAGTCTCACTGAAGGAAGTCATGTGTACTTGATGAGTAGGACCTAGCCAGGCAGGGTAGGGCTGAGGGGTCTTCCAGGATGCAGAATTGCATATGTGTAGTTCAGAATGAAAAGACTATGGCATAGCTGAAGGGTTGAAAGAAATTCCGTCTCATTTGGGAAGTACAGTGAATGGTGGGAAAGTGGAAGTAAGGAGAAGTGCTGTGGCAGCAAGCAGGTCTCCGATGGTACAGAGCGTACGGGGGATAGGTCAGAATTAGAAGGGTTATTGCAAGCTATATGATTGGTCTCTGGTAGATACTCAAACAAAAGCAACTAATGTTAGAAGTAATAGTTCATGGTAGCAATAGTAGTTTTTAGGAGTATTACTACTACTATTACCTCTACTATTATTATTCCCTTATCACTATTACTATTAACTCAACCAAAACAAAAGCCTGGCTATGTTAGATTGTTTATTTATTTGTTTGTTATCTGTCCCTCTAATCAGTCTGTAAGTTCCACGAGGGTAGGGACTGTTTTATCTAACAATTCGGCACTGCGTATTTGTTAAGCAAATAATGTTTTGGAGCATCTACTACATGCCACAGACTGTCTTAAATATTGTGAGTGGGTCCAAAGGAAAAAAAAATACAGTCTTCATTTTCAGGGGTGCCTTCATTTATGTACCCAATGGTTATTCATTGAACACATTTAATAGCCTGTACTAAACCTTCCGTGGTGGCTGGGGATGCTTCTATGGGAAAGACACAGGGACATAAGATCCCTGCCTTCATGGAACTTATCATTGTTCTCACCTCTGGGCACAGTTCTGTCCTCAGGCAGGTTCGGAAACTTTGTGGAGGTGTTAGTGATGTGAAACGTTGGCGGATGCTGTGGGCCCTGGGCTGGCAGGGGTGAGAGGGACTAGGTGTCCTCCGGTGCACAGGACAGGCCCACACAGTGACGAGCTTTCCTTTGTCTCACATGACTTTCAAGCTTCTTGAAGGACGTACATGTAGGTGAAAAGAGTTATTTTCAATGAGTCCAGAAAGCAATGCTTTTATGAATCTGTTTTTTGAAGATTTTATTATACATTTAAGAAATAATTATAGTAAAATGCATGACAAAATTCACCATTTTTATAATTTCTAAGTGTAAGGTTCAGACATGTTAAATATATTCACATTGTTGTGCCACAGAACTCAGAAGCTTTTCATCTTACAAAACTGAAACTGTACCTGTTAAACAACCACTCCCCATTTCCCCTCCCCCAGCACTTGGAAACCACAATTGTGTTTTCTGTTTCGACATAGCAGGGCAAAGTGGGTTTACAGTTGTGAGTACATGAAACACAGAATTTATTCTTGTATTATTATTTGTTAATTATTGTATTATTTTTCATATAAACAACTATAAACCTACTTTTGCCCCACTCTGTATAAATTTGACTACTGTAGATAACATATCAATGGAATCATCAGTATCTATCTTTTTGTGATACCTTATTTCACTTAGCATAATATCCTCCAGGTTCTTCCTTGTCATAATTTTCTTCTTTTTTAAGGGAGAATACTATTCCATTGTGCACGTGTACCATATTTTACATAGCCACTCATTTGTTGATAAACACTTGGATTGCTCCTACCTCTTGGCTATTGTGAATAGTGCTCCTATAAACATGGGTGTGCAAACATCCCTTTGAGGTTCTGCTTTCAATTATTTTGGATATATGTGTAGAAGTAGGATTGCTAGATCATACAGTAATTCTTTTAACTTTATACTGCTTTTTTTTTTCCCTTGTAAAAATACAACTCTAAATCTAGGAAAGATTGCATTTCATTTTGTTTGCAATTTTACCAAGAGTTGTTCACCATTTAGGAATTCATCTGTTGAAATGTGTACTATTTATTATAAATTACTTTCCTTTTATTTCTTTTTATATTAACATTAGAGTATTTTATTGATTTTTTAAAAAAAATTTGTGTGTAAGTATGAGATATTATCCATTAATTTCATTTCAGGCTAGTAAAAGATGGTACTAGAAAATATTTGTCATAAAACAGAGGTTTGGGCCTGGTAAGTTGGAGAACCACAGGTCTCATAAACAAATAATTATACTAATAACTAATTGATTACACTGTGACAAATACTATACGGAAAAACACAGAATGACCTGTGTTTACAGTCCAAATTGGGATTCACAACACTCACCCTGAAATAGCAGTTTTGGTAAGTACTTTGCTCAATTGCTGTGCCACATGACTAGCACCATATAAAAAGGAGCTTTTCACCCTTGCAAAGAGTCCAGGTTAGGAGGGGGTGACATCCCCTGGGCAGGTTAGGTAGGGGTCTGGCTGTAGCATTTGAGGTGACAGGGCCTAGGTAAGTATGGTTCTGTGGTGTATGCAGGACTGTGAAACATGACTCGGGCTTGCGATCTACATGGAGAAATGAGATACCATGTCCCCAGAAAGCCCTCATTTATTTATTCATTTAGCAAATATTTATTAAGTACCTTCTATGTGCCAAGCACTTTTGGAGATACTATAGGAAATAAAACAGAGAAGAATCTCTGTCTGTCTGAAGCTTAAGTTGTCAGGGGTGCCAGGTAGTAAACAAATAAGTATACAGTATGTCAAATGGTGATAAAGGCTAAGGAGAAAGATAAGGCAACCTCAGGCTGATAGTATGGCTGAGGATAGGATGGGAGGGCTAATTTGTATCAGGAGATCAGGGAAGGCATCTTCGGTAAGATGGCATTTTGGAAAGTATGTGGAGTGCTCCATAGACAAAGCTGGAACAAGCCAGGCCACAGGCCTCTCACATGTTTCCTCTCAGCACCCACCTCCCCCTGCGCCATTCTCCTTGCTGCTCCCTGGTTCTGGCTCTTGTCTCTCAATCCCCGACAAATACAGCTGGCCCCATCCTTTGTTTCCCTTTTCTCTCCACCTCTCACCCCATTTCTCCTTACACCCAATTGTCTCTCATTCCTGCCAGACTGCTCTTTCTGAAGTCTGGTTCCAAACACAAGCTTCCTCACAAACCTTTATGACAACTTAATTTTCACAGAATCAAGTCCAGACTGCTAAGTGTGGCACTCAGTGCCAGCATCAAGTCCCCACCAAGCTTCTCAGCTTTCTCTGTTGCTGTTACCTTCACTTCACTCTTGAGTGAAAGTGAACTCCTGCTTACCAAGTCCACGTGCTTTGCCATCTCACCAAGTGGATCGTTTCATTCCCATTCCTTCCCTTGGAACATTCTTCCCCAAGCTCTTCCTTCCAAAATCCTAGTCTCCCAGACGCATGCCATTCTGTATCCAGGAAGACTTCCTTGTCCCCTTGAGAATATCAGCTCATCTCTTTTCCATTTTATATTATAGTCTCCTCGCTACTAGATTGTAAACGTAACTCAAAATGACTATTGGAGGGAGTAGCGGGGGACCAAGCTCAACTGAATCGGGAGCCCTGCAGGTAGCTTAAAGGAGTGTCCTCGTGTGGGAAGACAGAACGACAGGGTGGGGTGGGGCCTCTGGAAAACTGGAAAATACATGACCTATCCAAAGTCACTCACATCCTTTATTATTTTATTTTATTAAAAAAACCATGTAAGCTAAAGAAAGCACATTTACTTAGTCGTTGGACCATTTATAACTTCTGGAATAAGGGATACTGAGTCAGATTGATATGGACTTAAGTTCTGGCTGTTTTTCATATTAAATGTGCAAATTTTAGCAGGTTATTTAACTCCTTTTATTCTCTGTTTCTTCATGGGTGCCTTGTGGATATTAGTTACCTTCTCAAAGCATTAATGAGAGCTATATATAGTACTTGAAATATTGCAGGCTTTTAAATACTATCTGTTATTTTTGCTTTCCATGATGTCAAGCATAGTGCTAGTCACACAGGGATTCTCCACAAGTATTTGCTGAATTAGACTATGCTATACAAGAGCATAGAGGGTCAAGACATCCACTGAAGGTTGTCCCAGTCATAACTGGTAAGAGTATTGAGAAGAAAAAATTAAATACGGGGCAGAAATGCTAGAGGAAGCCTCATGGAGGAGGTCAGGCTTGTGCTGAGCTGTAAGGCTGGATAGGGTTTAAAAGAGCAACTGAGGGAAATGGCAGAACAGCATTAATGAAGCCTGAGAAAAAAGTGAGTGTGGAAGAGAAAATCCTGGTCCCTTTGGTGCTCAATATATTACAACCATCATCACTGCTGGTGTGTAGGGTTGGACTAAACCATTTAACAGAATCCCGTTGTCTTTAGCCAGAGGGTCAGGTACTCTACCCCAGGCATTCAATCATCAAATCTTTGTGTGTACCCAAGTGCTCTCTCTCTCTCTCATATTTATCTATTGGCATGTAACCTGTTTCCTTAAGTAGTATTTGATGAAGCCAGCATGTTCCTGGCTTGCTGGTATAGGATGTAGTTGGTAGAATAATGAGTCATTATTATTGAATACCTACTTAATTAATCTAGGAAAATCATGTACTGATGTACCGCATTACTGAGCAGAGTCAGTAGTGAGTCTCATGTCCTAGGGGAGCACAGACTTCTTTCAAAGCATTTTTAAAATGCAGATTTCCTCTGCTCAGGTCTGGATTGTTCATTTTTCACGTGTTTGCTTCTCCACTTCAGCTGAGAACAGTGTTCTTTTAAGTCCAAGAAAAAAATAGGCATTTAATTTAATAATGGTAGACAACAAGGTACATTGCAAATACAAGTGCATAAGTGTATGTGTATGTATGTATATATGTTTATATATTAGTATAGTGTAGATATATTTGTGTATATATATGTACACATATGTGTATGTCAGTGTGCGTGTATAAAGCTTGGAACATCTATGGTCCAATTTTTTGAAAGACACTTGGCTGGATGAAAACTGAATTTGACTTACTCCCAATGAGAGGTGTGAACTGTGTTTGCCATGAAAAGTGAAGTGGAAAACAAACACAATTTTGTAGATAATTTCAAGAAACTTAATGCATTTCATCATATGCATAAACTTAATGCATATGATGAAACTTAATTCATCATATATATGATGAATTCACATATATATGAATTCATTAAGTGTGTATATATACACACACACATGCATATGTCTGTGTATTTATATGCATATATACATATATATGTAAATGTTTACATATATCAAATGAATAAAATGTTCAGCATGATTTTCCTAATAAATAAGAATGTTGAAGAATGTGCCAGGCGGTGCTGTGAACTTTCTGATGTATATTATCTCATTTAATTCTCATAACGGTGCTGTGAAGTTGGTTCTCCTAACTTTGTAGGAGAAGCAACCAAAACACAGAAAAATTAGCAATGGTAGGAAGTGATTGTAGTTTAGTTCCAGAGCATACACTTTTAATTTAATCTTCTAGTTTAATGAAAAGACACTTGACTAAATGAGACTAGCATTATACTGACTCTCAACAAGGGTGTGTATTGTATTTGCCCACAAAAAGTGAATCTGAGAGTTAAGGTAGCTTTGGTGGGTAATTCAAGTACTTGAATATATTCATCTTAAATAATTGGAACATGGATAGCTTTTGGATTCTTAAAAAAAAAACCTCCTTAATCTGCTTTTCTAATGTCATTAAATTTTTTTTCTAAATTTTTAAAAGAACAATAATCTGAGCAAGAAAAGAAATCTATGAATTATTACCTAAAAGCTGAAAAATATTACAAA
The DNA here is from genome assembly GCF_022682495.2 of Desmodus rotundus. Lineage (NCBI taxonomy): Eukaryota > Metazoa > Chordata > Mammalia > Chiroptera > Phyllostomidae > Desmodus > Desmodus rotundus. Next base: position 84,735,009 of record NC_071393.1, read on the forward strand.
GGAAAAATTGAAAGAGCGTATAAGGATTTAAAAATGTGTAGCACTTAGCTATTGTAGGAATGTTTTGCATAAAATGAAATAGGAAGAGTTAAGGATGACTCACATTTACAGTAATATTTCTAAAACATGTGGTTAGCCCATCTTTAAAAAGATTCAAATGAAACTTGAAATATTTAGTTAAATAAATTGGATTTTTTTTGTTACATGACAGAACTGAGTCAGAACCAGTTAGTTATATTAGCTTGCCATTTGAAATCTTTCTAATACATATACCTTTATGCCTTTGTGCTCCAAATGACAGAATAGTTTCCATATTTTATTGATATTTCCATTTATATTGAAACCTCTTTGAAAATAGTTTATGTGAAATAATATTAGGGCAAATATTGTTTTGACTGAATTTTCAAGAAGGCTCTCTTGAAAGTCCCCATTGTTTCTGTGAAACAAAAGCTCCATCATAATGAGTCAAATTGCAATTCGAAATAGTTCCCCCTCCTCAATGGATGATTTTAATAGAACTAACATATCTTAGTGTTAATATTTAATTAAAAACACATTTCTGAATTGACATAAGAACTTGACAGTTGATAGATGGTCCAATCATTCAGCAAACATGTTGGGTTCTGTGATACCAGTCGTAGAGTTTGTCATTCACAGACTCCAGTGGTTACTCTCAGAAGACTTTCATTGTAGAAAGTCATATTAACAATAACTCTTTAAAATAATACTTGGTGGTAAGTTGTGTAGTAGTACAACTTAACACAGGTCGTGAAAAACATGAAATACGAACCAAGGAAAGGTAAACACAAAATTTTGGGTCTTTTTCTTTGGCACTTGGGAGTTCATTTTGCCTATTCCTAGAAAATATTTTCTCACCCCATTGATATGTATTTATGTCCCTAACATCATGTAAATTCTGTTGACATTGAAGAGGTCTCGGAGTTCTGGTTCTGTCCCTTGTTTGGGTTCCAGAGAAGCCTGTCTTCCCTTGCACTAATAGCTTTGAGCCAGGATTGTCCTAGGGTGTCTCTTCTGAAGTCTTGAAAAGCATTCTTTGAGCCTTGAGATTTCTGCACCATATTTCTAAAGACCAGATAAATATGGACAATGAAAATGTTCACTGCCTCTAAAGAGAACATAAGCCGTAATTGCCAGAAAGTGGATTTCTCCCATCATGCCTCATGGTCCATTGAGTTCATTCAAGATGTAATGGGAAAACAAATAGAGCAACACCATCACCAGGACAGACACGAGTGCTTGTCTTGGGAATGGGGTGTGTATAATGTTACAGACTTCATTTCCACTGACACTCCTCATTCTTAACTAATACAGTACAATGCCACACTATCACAATAATTAAAGTGCATACACTGCCTTCCCATAAGATTCTAAGGAACATTTTAATAGCAATTAAGTGCAAAAATGACACCAGGTCTGGGAAGCAGGTCCTGTTCATTACTACAATTGTGGGCTAATCTGTTTCACTCATGAACTAGCCAGAGGCAACAATGAAAGCAGAGCACTGGTGCTTTCAATGCTGAGTTTTCCTTTCTTTAGTAGAACTGACATTTAGCAGGAGATTCTTCTCACTCTGTTCTTCTTAGTGTTCATTAAACAAAAACGAAGACCCTCAGTCTGCAGTGAGAAATTACTAAGTGGAGAAAATCCTTTTAGAGTTAGAGAAGCCAAGCTGCATTCCAGGATTTTAGGATGAGCCAGGCTTTTGTGTAAGCAAGAGAGTGAAATTGTTGGGCTTCGATGTTGGAAAGTACTCAGCCCTCCTCCCCGCTCTGGTACCAGAGTGGGGGTGGAGCTGGGGAAGAAAGGCACACGGGCAAGAGAACTTAAAGTGGCAGCAGGGTGAGGTGCTGGAACAAAAAGGCCTGTCAGTCCCGCAAGGGAAAAGAAGGGATTGGTTGGGATGTCCCAAAGTACACAAAAGTTTAGGAAGTTAATTGATCATTCTGAGAAATCACCTGGTCCATACCACACCCAAAACTAATATGAACCCAGGGGAACAAAGAAATATCTCTCTTGCTCATTGCTAGCTGCTTGGTACCTGTATTTGGAGTGCACTGGCCTGTCCTTTCCATGGGCCATGTGACCTTGGCAGTCATGTGGTCCATGGCCTCCAGGAGGGAGTTTCTCCCTTGCTGACCTGGTGAAGCATTTGCTGGGGCCTTCGCATGCTCCTAGGCCCAGGAGCACAAGACCTTGCAGCCCTAAAAGCCACATGCCCACTGGTAGTGCCAGCTCCACATACAGCTTCCAGGAGGGAGCCTGAAGCTGGACAGCCACTGGAAACACGCTAAGCTGCCTCAATGACTGCTTAGCAGTGTAGTCAGATTCCAAAGGATGGTACTTTAAACGGAGTTGGAATTCTGGGCACTACCTTTGGTTTTGGTTTTGTTGAAGACAGCTGGGTTTTGAGGAGGAGATGAGCTTTAGACAGGGAGTCCCCCATTCTCCCAGATTGTGCAGCATCTGAATGAAAACATTTTTCTTTCTCACCAGCTTCTGCCTTTAGAGTTTGCTGTTTGGGGGTGGCAGGCAGCCAAACCCCTCTTTTGTTCGGTAACACTTTTTCATCAAATTCCTTCAACAAATGTGGATTACATGCCTACTATGTACTAGTGCACTGAACAGGAGCTTAGTAAGAGTGAAGGCTCTAGATGTGGGTAAGAAATGTTCTGTTCTCTCCCCAGGAAGATTGGGAATGCAGTTATGTGAAACGTAGAGACAACCTGATGTGTTTGAATATGGTCATTAAGCTGCTTGTTGCATTTTGGGGGCACAGACTCTGTTTTGACGTTGGGGAAGACTTTATGAAAGAGTTGACATTTGAATTGGGCTGAAGAATGAGTGGAATTCAAGGCAAAGGACATCTGCAGAAGCTTGAAGGTGCAAAACAGCATTATGGGGGAACTTCTTTAGAGTGGTTGAAACAGATAATATGATGGGAAGTCTCTGTGGCCTGATTTCAAAGGCTCTTTTTGTCCTTCATGTAGCAGACAGTGTGTGGGAAGGCTCTGTGGCAGTGATGCTGGTGGTGGAGGAGGCAGGGCACTTTCTCATGAGGCTTTAAGGCCAGGTTCAGACCAGGACAGAGGCCAACAGTATTTGCTGTAGGGGTGAAGGAGAGAAAGGATGCAAGAATGAACTTGAGATTTCTAGCTTGAGCTATGGGATCGCAGTGTTGTCATCACTAACCTTGGCTGACTAGCTGCCTACACCCTCAGGACTTTGAGGTTTTGCTACCTGCTTTAGTATCTCTTCTGTTTCTTAAATATTTCCAGAAGGCCAAGGTCTACCAGCAGCCTAGTCTCCTTCAGTGTCACCAGAGGGAAAGAATTACAATAGAATGATGCTGATCATTCTCCAGGAGAGCTCAATAATTACCTAGGCTAGCATTTCTCATTATAATCTGTGGGCCTCTGCGGGTTCCAAGACTCCTTTCAGGAATCTGTCAGCTCAGAACTATTTTCATAATAGGGCTAAGATATTATTTGCTGTTTTTACTCTTATTCTCTGACAGGTATTCAGACATGTGCTAACATCATTGCTTTGATGGAATATGTACTTGGGTACTTTTGTGTTTTCTAGAATTTTCTAAGGTAGTAGGTTTAGGGTAAAAATATGAGCATATTTGCACATGTCAGGATATTTTCAATATTCTGCTGTATCCTTAATAGCAGATCACACTTGCTATATATCTATAACTTCATTAACATTTATTATTTTGAAGTTTTTCTTCTGCCTGTGTGGAAACACAATAAGAAGGATACTTTTATTGTTTTGTTTTGCAATATTTTTATCTAAAAATTTTCTTAGAATTTGATATTTAATTTTAAAATTAATAATTATAATACATTATATTTAAGGGTGGATTGTCAGTCTAAAAATGGGAAATTAGAAGGATACCTTTTTCAATCCCCAGCTAAACAATCTATATCTAAAGATGATGAAAACGATGAAACTGACTACAGAGAATTCCCTGACTCATGGGAGGGAGGACTCTGGGCCCAGCTATAAATAAGAAACCAAAGTATGATGAAAGTTACCTCTCCTTTGTCTCTGGTGATATTCATAATTTTATTGTACTATGTGCAATGGAACATTTTTGAATAGTATTATGGTGTCAGTGTGGTGATATTTGGGGAGCAATCTTTCAGAATTAAAAAAATAGTAACTGAGTATCTTACTATAGATATGATAAGATCCTTAAAATCTAAACCTTTTTTGTTACAGCTTTTCAACCTAGGAATAAAATAGTCAGAGATGCATCTTGCAGGTAAATTATTTTATTGCATTGGTTAGAGAAGCACACAGAATAGCTGAGATACTAGTCAAGCTATGTGTATTTAAAAATTGAATGAATATCTCATCTGAAGATTCATACTTTTGCCTTACAAATGGGTGACTATATGTGTTCTTGTATCCCTCTGGCATCTGTAACAAGGAATCATCAAAGAAGATCTTCTTTTATGTGAAACCTTGGCAACAAACACAAGTGGTACTGAAATATTCAGAAGTATTGAGTAACTTTTTTTTGAATCTCATGGTTTATCTTGGAACAACTGTGTTGACATTTACACTAATGGTGCAAAGCACTGGTAGGTGAAACTGCAGGTGTCTTAGCACACATGAAAGCAGAACCAGCAAAGTCTCTTGCTAGTCATTGTAATCCCTACCATGCATTGGCAATTTTTAAAAGCCAGAGCCACTTAAAAATGTCCTGGGCAAAGCTGTAAATTTATTAATTTTATTGTCTTAATTCATGAGTACATATCTTTATAATATTCTCTATTATAGGAATTATGCATAAAGCCCATCTCCTTCATTCTGAAGGACTGTAGCTGTCTCAAGGAAAGCACTTGTATGATTATTTGTGTCGGGAGCTTATCGAGGCACCTTTTTATGAAACATCATTTTCACTTGAAAGAACGACTGGGCAGACAAACTACAGGTGTTCAGGCTTTGGTCTTTGGCAGACATTATCTCCAAAACGAATGATGTGACCCTGCCACAACGAGGAAAAGTGAGACAAAAGCTATCCTTCTGTTGGCTTTAGCAATGTGATAAGCCAATTGTGTCACATGCAACAGAACATTTTGAATAGCACTATGCGGCCAGATGTGGCATCATTTTGAGACCAATCTTTCAGAGTTTAAAAAATTCTAACAGAATATTTCAAATGTAAATGTGATAAGCTGACAGTATGTGTTACCAATCAGAAAAAAATAAAAATTTCAAGCAGTGATTAGAATTTTGGAAAGTTTGGCTCCACGACTATGAGCTTGAGAGCCTTCCCAGTATTCATAGACTTTTCTGAGAAGATAGATGGTGGATAGTAAAGAATGCGACATACTTGAAAGTCTAGTTTAATGAGGCATAATTTACATATTGTAAAATTTAAACTTTCAGATATGTAATTCTATTAGTTTTGACATATATATATATATTCATATATGCTTTCACTACCACAAATAGGATATATTGATGGAATATTTATATCAACCCCCCAAAAATCTTTGAGTGTTTCATTATAGTCAACCCTCTCTTCTCACCCCCAGGACTTAAATGCTATTCAAATATTTCTCTTTTCAACTCCATAGATATCTGTGTGAGGCCAGAGAATCTTCATATATTAATACTTCAACCAGAATGATGTAGTAGACCAGATTGGATGCAGAAGGAGATGTGAGAATCCAACTGTCTTCTATTAAGCCAGACATTAAGGAAGTTCATAAAATTGCAATACAAAGATATCTATCTTGATAATTTTTTTGTTGTGGAAAAGATATATATATATATATATATATATATATATATATATATATATATATATATATATATATATATATATTTACAGACATATTGTTTATGTTAATATGTAATGGGTTCATTACTGTTTTAAATAAGTTAGTAAATATTTTTATATTTTATTTTTTTTACTATAGTAAATATCCAAAGGTACAGTGCCTACAAACAGATGGTGTTTGGGTCCTTGATAATTTTTAAGAGAGTTACACGTCCTGAGACCAAAAAGTTTGAGAGCCTAGGTGGATCGGCAGGTGCCATTGGAGAATGAGAACAGTTGGAGAGGGAGAGGGAAGAAGTGTGGGAGCAAATTATCTCTCTGATTCCTTGGCTCATAATAAGATTTCAATTTATGGTTGTGGAATAAATGAAAGTCAGGTCATAAGCCAAATGTAGTTAGGCTAATCAATTCAAGAGAACGAAGTTTCTGAAATGAATAGATTATTTTATCAAGGGCCCGTTATCCTGGCTCAGTGGGACCTCCAGGTTGTTCCATGCTAACATAGTTGATCTGGGAGAGACTGGGTTGAGCTGGGTTGTTGCTAATGGTTGGGTGGAAAGTCTAAGCAAACCCTTCAGATGCAACAAAATGTCAAATGTTAATGGAGAAGCATAGCACAGGGTCTATGGCAGGAATGGCCAGATTTAGCGAGTCAGCTGGGAAGGAGGAAAGGAGTTTTGTGGTGAGAGCATCAGGGTGACTGGCCAACTAATAGTTGGATCAGCATATCTGGATTTGATCGGGTCCAAATGGAGGCTTCTTCTGAGGCTGACATAGTCCTGGATCAGGTCCCACAGGTCCTACAGTGGCAGAATCTGAGCGGGACCCCACTGAGAGTAGAAGGTAACAAATAGAGATTTTTGGTGGTGATATCAGGAGAGAGAATAGGCAGTGTTGATCAGAATATTTTTCCTCACACTTCCCCTCTCACTGTACCTTTGACCTGATTGTAGAGATTGAGTTTTATTTAGTCCTGACCTTTAATAGAAGTCATAAGCTAGGTTTGGTTGTGGCAGGAGGTGGGAAGGGATGGAACTGGATAGAGTGTCTCCGCACACATGAGCTTCTGTGTCCCAGCCTCCTGACTTGCTCTCACATACACTCTTATTGTTCCATTATTCTCCTAGGAGACACCTGATCATTTTGAAGCAGCGAATTTAAAAATGTATGTCCAGTGCTGCTGTCAAAATCACATTGACATCTCTGTGTCCTAAAAATGCAATAGGCTTTCTAAAAGATTTAGCACAGCCAGAGATTTTAAATGTGTTTTGTTAAAATAAAAGGTTAGATTTAAAAAGATTAAGCATGAGTTAACCTAGGTTCTTTATTAATATTGTATTTGTGATGACAGTATATTACACATAATTCTATAGGAATTCTATTCTAATTTGGTAATAATTCATGCCCATGTATTCACTATGACAGCATCGTTAATTATGTCACAATGAGTATGGAAAACATATAAGCTGTTAATGCTAAGTATTACTAGAAGTTATATCAAATTGTACACATTACTGAATAAATACAACTTATATTTAGTGAACCCAGGAACTACCCCAACCTGATGATTCTTTTTCTTACAATGTGTATTGATAAATATAAAGCAAAATTTACTATAGGAAATGCAAAGTATATAATTTGTCTGGAAGAATTTAGCCTTCTTTGCAGGAGTGTGATTATTTGGTTACCTTCTGCTCTCTGCTTCCTGTCTGCCAAGTATGATCTTTCCCCCTCTCTTTCTTCCTAATATCCTGTGAAGGTGCCAATTACCCTGCTGATTATCAGTTGAAAACTATGCCTGGTGCAAAGGGAGCATCAATTATTTGTGAGCAGAGAGCTAAGGCTGCTGGAATCATAATAAAGGATGCTGGAGCTTCCAGCTAATAGAATATATCAAAAGGCAACGTATAGACCGAAGAGAGCACATTTAAGTTTATCTGAAAGATAAAATTAGGCCTGATTTGCAGACTTCAGTGCTATATAACTTACATAAGAATTTGCTAATGTTAATGAAGAGAATCGCAGGTCATTTTCCTTTAATCCACATTGCTTTTAACACACACTGTGGATCTATTAACACTATTGACTTTTCCTTCCTGAGTCTGGAGTGTGTGTGTTTGCTTTGCTTCCAAATGGTAGCCAAATGCCAGGGAAGTTAGAGCCCAGCTTCCTCAGACCCTTTGTCCTCTACAGTGAGCCTTTTTAATGATGAGTTTGTATACTTGCTGTGATTGTTATGGCCTTGCAGTTGGTCTTAACTTTCAACTTTAAAGAGGTGGTTAAAGAGGTTGGTGGATGTGGAAATATCTCCATTAGTTAACTTGGTGTGGGAAGTTTATTTCCAATTCTATGAATAGGGTTTCCAACTGCTGGGAAGAGCTTACACTTCTCTCTCTCCTGATATTCATATAAAATAATTCAAGCAGCCCACTTAAACTTTCTGATTAATTTTTTAAGGATGCCCACACAAAATGAGGATTTGAATATGACTTTTAGAATGAAGATGCCTTTACAGGCAGAATTCTAATCTCAAATTTGCCACTTACCCTTTTGATACCGGTGAGGAGAAACAATTCTCAACGTGGTAGATGGTTCTCACTTGGTACATGGAGATTCCTATTGCTTTGATTTTAGAATAGTTTTCAACCTACAGGAACGTTGCAAAGATAGTACACAGAGTCCCAGATGGCCCTGTACCCTGCCCCCCTATTGTTAACATCTTACGTTACCATGGGCATTTGTCATAAGAAACCAAAATTGATACATTATCACCTATTGACTTTTAATTTCCCCTGAGTATTTATTATTTGTAGGAGACTGTTCCAATGTTAGGAATTTCTCCAATGTTCACTTATTCTATTAGTTTTTTTCAAATCAGTTATATATTACATACCAGCTTACAGCCTTTTGAGCGGATTGCCTGCTTGATCTTGATGACACTTTACCTTTAAGGATCCCAAGTGTAGCCAAGTGCTTGTGTTTCTCTCGGCCCCTGAGATCCTCAAAGATCAAGGTCAGATGTACTGAGTGATATTTCAGCTTCAGGACCAGGAGATTGCTGATGAGAAAAGGCACTTTAAAAATCACCCCACTCAGGCCATGTATTGTACAGAAGGGGAAAAGGAGGCCCTGAGAGGCGAGGTGCCTCACCCAAGGTCACACACGGCTGGTGGCAGGGTCTGGACTGAAGCCCAGCCTCTTAACTCTTCCACACTTACAGCCTCTGATAAAATTTTCACAGTGACGCTTTTATTCTATTTATTATTTATACCCTGCCTACTTTAAAAAAGAATTGGAGCCAGCAGTCCTGTGATTTACTTTTCTTTGAACACAATATAGATTACTGGATCCTGCACGGTTTAAGTGGATTTTTTTTTTAAAAGAATAATTCTCTCATCTGTAATTATTTAATAAATAGTTCCTCTCACTTGATTGCCACACTATTAATGCCTTGCACATAGTAGGCACTCAATAAATACAGGTAAGATGAGCAAATGCACGATGCTTACTTGGAATTTATAAACAAGAGAGTTCGCTGTACAAGCATGGCTGGGTGAACAGGAAGAGATGCGATCTTCTACCCTTGGCTCTGGAAAAGACAGGGCTGGGGGAGACACTGTGGAATGAATGACAATTTCGACTTGTGATTCCATGTATACAGTTCAATGAGCTGCAAAGGTGGAACACACAGGGGTGTGGGGGGGTGGGGTCTGATCTGGCAGAAAGGTTCCAGGAGTGACTCTGGGCAAGTTGCTGGGCTTCTCTGAGCCTTAGGTCTCTCACCTGGGAGGGTGTGAATACCCCTGTCTTGGGGCTGTTGCCACTGTTAAATGAGATAGTGTGAACAAATGCTTTGCAAACACTAAAACCTGTCTGAGGTGTTACTTATTAACCTCAAGGATTATTTAGAAGGAACTCTCAGCATTTAAGGGCAAGTTTTTTTATGAAGTGCTTTGAACCTCTGTTCCTGTTTTGCAAGTTACCTGAGCTTAGTGAAAATGTTAGAAAAAGAAATACAGTATTGGCAATGGAAAAAGGAAATACTATATATAGATATAAGGACAAAATGTTTTTTTTTTTAACTCTACCATATGACAGAGAAAACTGAGTCAAAAATGCCAGATACGGGGACTAAACACTTGGTTGGTAAGGAGAAGAGAACGAACGAGGCCCGAGGACCCTGTGAGCAGTTTTTGCCCTGCCTGGCTCCGGTTTTACCAGTCTTACTAGAGAGGGGGTGGAGAAACCTTGGCAAGCCTGAAGATGCTCTTTAGGTGAGCTGTGGAGTGTCTTAATAGAAACCTTTTCCAATCAAAATACTCGAAGTGACTCTGCACTTCTGAGCTTCAACTTCCGGAGGTCAGACAAAGCCAGGGCCAGGTGAGACCCGATAGCAACTGCACAAAATGGCCGCTGACGTATGATTTCACAAACCGTCTTTCAGAGATCTGTGTTTTGCTAGCTGGGACTTGGTTCATTTAATGCTGCACTGCTGCGGGAAAGACCGAGAACTGGGTGACCTTGGTTTTGCCTTCTTGCCTGGAATTTCCCTCCATGTATCCATGTGTTATACATCTGGTGCCTCTGCCGCACTGACTGGGCCAGCTCAGCCTGCCCCACAAAGGATGCTCTGAATTCCATCTCTTCTCTGTTCTTTCATGTGTCGTTCCCATCCTATTTAATGTGGCTTGGCTGGTATCTCATTCCCTTAGGGCCTGCTCCATGCTCCAAACCTTAAAAACTCAACCCATGTCCATGTAGAGAAGAGTTAATGAGCCTCCATCCTGGCTAATAACATGTTCAGAGAATTGATCTGGCAAAAATCAGAGTTTGGTTTTAGAAAAGTTGGTATATGTAGGATATCCTTATAGATCTGTCCCACTGTCCGACAGACTGACAATCAGGAAAGAGGCCAGGGCAGGGGAAGTAAATTTTGGAATAATTTAGTAGAATAGAGCATAGACTGGCTGTGTGGTCCCAGAGGTGGAGGAGAGCAATGTTTAGTAAGCTGTGAGATCTTTGTCAACACAGGTAATGCTCCTGCTTCTCTGTTTGGTCCCACAATTTAATTGATAAAAGAAATGTAGTTTTTTTAAACTTGGTTTTTATCTAAAGAGCTAAAAGAACTTAAAGTTATGAGTTGAAAATATCTCACCATTTCCTTCTAAAGTAGCAGAAAGGAAAAACCTTCATGGTTAATCAATTTTGCATATTCTCTCACATATCCATTCAACCAACCAATATTTACCATGTTCACTATTTGCCTTACACTATTCTAGCAACTGGAGGTAAAACAACAAAACAGATAAAGTCACTGACTTCATGGAACTTACCTAACTGGAGGAGACAGGCAATTCACAGAAAGTAGAATAAGAGAGTAAATATATGTCAGAAGGTGATAAGTTCCCAGGAGAACAGAAAAGTGGTATAAGAGGAATAGGGGGCTGGGAGTGGAGATGCTAGTTTACATAGGTGGTAAGGACTGGACTCTCCTCGGGTGATATTTATCAGAGCTCTGAATGAAATTAGAGTTGGGATTCCATAGTCTCCCGTCTTTCACTATTAGCCAGCCAGCTGAGGGCGTCCTTACCAGGGACATGCCACTGGGAACTACGACACTGGGCTTTCCATCTCCCATTGGTACCTAAATTATCCTGCTGCTCAGCGCTGCTCATTTTCTCCCCACTGGAGACAGGTGGAGACTCCATTACTTTGGAGGCAGTGGGAGTTGGGATGAATCTGCTCCTTCTTTTAGGGAGAGAATAGCATTTAGTAGTACTTTCTTGTTCTGGGACAGTTGTGGAATAAGCTGTTCCATGGAAGGAATATTTTTCACTGCAAAATAGTTTTTCAAATAGCATATCCCTTTAGTTCCTGAATTTAACGTAATACAACATTCGGAGTGAAATCTTCCAAAACCATGCTGCACATCTATCAAAATCAGTTTGTTAGGCCAGAAAGGAAAAAATATATACCACCTCTTTGAAGAAGTAAAACATCAAAACATGTCCTGGTGCTCATCCCACAAGAAATTTCTCACGGGGCTATGTTGGATATGACCTAGGTCCTGTGCATGCTCGATTTGAATGGCAACTGTCTATTAATAGAGTATTTTGAGAAACTATTGAAACATTTTCTGTTGTTTTCCCTGAAATGAAGAGGACTCAGGATGATGTATTTTCGAATTCTTTTATATCGTTCTCATTGTCTTTTTCTTCTTTCTCTCACTTCAACCTGGTGGCCGTGACTTTGTTCTACTGTCAATACCTAGTTTTTTAGTAGAACATTTTCCTCCTTGAATACTTTTTGCCTTCTGATGTACCGTCCATGGACAGCCTAATAATCATGCTTACAGAATTGTATTTCGAGTAATAAATAATGATAATCTGGGCACTCACTATTTAGTAGACAGTGTTGTAAATACTTTGCGTATATGTTCTCATTTAATCCCGTTTGTAATCTGGTGAGAGACAGAGACCGCTATCTCCATTTTACAGATAAGAACGTTAAGGTTCAGAAGGGTTACTCCACTTGCCGGATGTCTCACTCTGCAGGTGGGCTAAGAACCCAGGCAGCCTGACTGCCCGGCTAGGGTGTGAGAAATTCTCCCTGTGGGATGGCTTGATATAACCTGCATTTGTTTATCAAAGCTTCTCTCCCACCCTTACAACCCTACTTGCTTCTTGTGTTCTGGGTGCTTGCAGTTCCCAGTAAGCAGGCTCCAGATAAGTGAGGTGTGTGGATAAAGGATTTTCTTTGACAAGAGAAGATGTTGTCCGAGAGGCACTGGACTTCTAAGGCCTGGCCCTATTCCTTTGCATTACAATTTCTGAATTCTAATCTCTAATCTTCTTTTTATTCACTTCTTCAATGTAAGTATATGTATCTCTAGATCATGGTTTTTCCAGCTATAAAATTTAATATTGTAGAGTTTTGTGCAAAGTTGAAATGAGAAGAATAAAAATGTATTTAAAGCATCTCAGGTATCCTCTTTTGCCATTCCGAATAAGAAATTACCATATGCTCTTTGTAGAGGATCCTATAAATAGAACCGTATACAGTTTTAATTTGCTAAATAAAGCCACTTATTTTTTAGATGTTATTCTTACCATTTCATGTATTTTCCATCATATAAAACACACTTTGTGTATTCATGTTTGTCAGCACAAGTCTGGTATCTTTTCTGTGTTGCACTGTCTGTCCATGCAGGACTGACCAGCAGTTCAAGTGCGTGACAGAGCCCTCCGTTTAAACTTAAGAACTGGCAAACAAAACAAAGATAGGAGCCTCAGAGTCTGCGGTAGCACAGCTGATAATCTTTTTGGCTTTTAAACAAACATAAATACTCTAAAACTTGCTCTTAGTAAGTAACTTCCTCATTCGGTTAATATAATAGTAGTTTGTCCTTTTGTATCACATTTCAGTTGAAGACCTAGAAGGGATTTTAACAAGTGCAAAATGCAAGGTAAAAAAATGTGCCTTTTTACCTTGGTTCCTGTGAAAAAGGAGGCCTGATTCATTATGCTCACGTGCTGACAGTCGCATCAGGGCCAAGAGGCCTGGTCCCAGGGCTGGGCATGGGTTACCACCATAGGCCAGACTCACTTGGACTCAGCACATCGAGTCATCTTGTGCTTTCTGGGTACAAGATGACTGGACAGAAGATGACTGGGTCAGTCCCAGTATTAGGTAGTTAAAAATAACCCATGGAATGTACCAGTGACTGGAGGTTAATTTCCGTACCTCTGAAAGGCTTCTCGACGAAATATGGCTTGGGTTTTGTCTTGACTTCAAAAGATGCCTGCTTTGACGATGCGGGCGTGTCCATGAAAGAGGATGAACTAGTGGAAGAAGGCATTCAGGTATTCAATCAGAGTGAACTGGTAATGCCAGGGAGGAATGGAGCTGTGTGGTGAAGAAGGAAGAAGAAAATGAGGAGGGGCAGGACTACATGTCCATCTTTAATATTGATTTGCTGTCTGGTCTTAGGCCTCTCAGCCTTGTGATGAGCGAAACTACATGCAGAGATCGAGAAGCTATTTTCACAGGGAATGTGGTCGGATGCAGGGGCATCAAGAACGTTGCTTTCGTACTGGATGGTAATGTGGGACTCAGTGGAAAGAGGGTCACCCTCTCCACTGCTACATGAGGTACACCTGGGCTGTTGCCTCTGCAAGCACAGGAGATGTCATCCTTAACATGGAGCACCTTGGCACCATGGGAGTGAGAGCAAGACCCACTCAAGGGACTTCTCACCATGGACACTGTTGGTGGATCAGAACAGAAAGAGATTCTCATAGATATTCTGATTAATTCTTGAACATCATGAGGCGCCTCTGGGGACTTTTAGGCTGAGACTTTACAGGTGGCTAAAGTCCACATAGCAAGGTCTAAAAGCCAGAACTTAGAGAAACTTGGGTTCCTACTCTTATCCTGATCCTATTATCTCAGTTCAGGGACTGGTGAGGCCTAGAGAAACGCAGGCCTTATATACTGAAATTACAAAGTCAGAAAAAACTACCTGGTCGGACTTGACTTGGACTTTTGGTTTACAAACATAGCAACGCAAGGCTGCTGTTAAAAAAGAAGGGACTGAATGTGTCAGATTTACCAGAACAGAGCGGGGCCATATTTCTCTTTCTGTCCTGGTGGCAGTCTGCCCAATTCCTTGCAGGAACAGCTCAGTAGAGTGGTGAATCTCACTCTGGCTTGCTCTACACGCAATTACTAAATGAAAACCAGTTCTCAAGGTTCTGCACTGGTGTTAGTGAGTTGGGATGTTTACTCTCTAGGGAATAATTTATAGCACACCAGAGGGTTTTATGAAAGCCTGGCCAAGTGTGATCATAGCTCTCTGGGCCTCTAGGTGCCCTGCTGGTCAGATTTCCCACTGACACCCAGGCAAAGGAGAGTGAATTTGAACCCCAGGCATCTGACCAAAGCTTCCCAGGAAATGCCTTTCAAGTTTCTACTTCTATGTTAAAAATGCTTGTAAAATATTTAGTCCATGATGTGTTTGTTTTACTTTTGAGTAAAATTGATGAACCCCCTGTTCCCAAATTGTTTATTCAGTGTCTTAGCAAAGCCCTCAGCATATCCCTCCCATGTACTTGTGGTGATATATTTATTTATATATATAATTTATCTTTACATATATTTTACATGCCCATATAAAATGTATGTTCACACATGTTTAAAAAATATATATCTAATTTATTTTTAGTGCAAACATTTCAGCAGGAGCACATGGTGGGGCCATTGCTGAGACCATAGGCTCTTCATTGGTGGGGAGGGGAAGATGCTCTGGGATCCCAGAGCAAACTCCTGGGGGTGGGAAAGTTGATGGGAACAGTCCTGGCTGTCCCTGACACACCGTGCTCCTGGAGTCTGGCCTGGCCACAGTCTAAATGGGAAGACACACTCAGCCACAAGGTTCTGAAAGAGCAGCTAATTGCTCAATAGGTCTTCTTACGATTAGCCTTACAGTGTGCATGGGAGTGGGCACCCAGGGAACAGGAACAAACAAAAGAAAACAAGCAAGATAGAAAGCAATCAAAACTCACTGGACTAAAAAGGGAGTCTCTCAGGTACTGATTTGCCTGACAAAAGGTCTAAGTTCTCTGACCACCTAAACTTGATCTGAAAGTGTTTTTGATGATGGAGATGCTATAGGAAGGTTGTGAGGTGCTTGGTGAGATAGTACATCAAAAATCAGATTATATATTTGTAGTATTTTATTTATTGCTCCAAGGAACATTGAAATAGAAAAAATAGAAGGAGAATCTAGACCCATGTGATGGCAAAGCATTACTGTGTTCATTGTTCTGTTTCCTTTTCATTTGTATATAATATTCACTCTGTTTACTAGGAGTATAGTAACCATTTGGAATTCAGCTTTCTCAGCTAGATGTGCACGTCACTGTGCGTGTCTTTGTTGCTAAACCCACAGTTTCGAAGAACTTTAAAATAGCAACAGCAAGAACAGCTGTCTGGCCCTTCACAGACTGAGTCACATGTAGCAGGTGTTCTGCAGTCTCAGCATTTTGACAAAGCTCTCCAGGTGGTTCTGACGCTTGGCTGAGGTTGAGAGTCCCCTGCTGTAGTACAATGCTTCAGCATCCGATTTTATCCTTTCTGCACCCTCCCTGCAGGGTTCCTCTGACAAATATAAAACAAACTCATTCATGTAAAAACACTAGGTACCTAAATGTGTAATTTTTTTGTTTTGTTTCTGAACTTGCAGTGTGCAGGTAGCTTAGACAAGGGTCCTGACCAGCGGACTCAGGCTGATGTTGGCACAGCTCTCTCAAGAACAGCCGACTTTTCTCCCAGACACTAAGCAGAGTGCTGCAACTGCCCATGAAAGCACATGAGTCTTATTCTCTTCATTATATTCAAAGAGGTTCCAAAGTTTCCCATAGTAACCTGCTACAGAGTTTAAGACTTCTTATTGCCCCAAATGCTTCTTTTATAACAATCTTTAACCGCCCCCCCCCCCCCCCCCCGGAGTATTTTGCCCAAGGACAGCTCGTAGGTAAAAACTTGAGAAGTTGATACATATCAGCCCTCTGTTTTCTAGCCTAGTGGTTCACGAAGTGAGGTCCCTGCATCATCATCATCATCATCATCATCATCATCATCATCATCATCATCATCACTGGGGAATTTGTTAGACATGCAAAGTCTAGGGCACCACCCCCAAATCTCTGGAGTTGGTGCGAACAATCTATGTTTTTATTTGCCTTCCAGATGATTCTAATGCAAGCTCATGTTTGGGAATCACTATTGTAATATGGACAAATATGACAGGAATAAAAATGGTAGCATTTCCATGGTACTCCCAGGCTTCTCTGATGTTCAGGAAGAGCTAGGCCTGGAATTCACTGTGCTCACTAAGATAATAAGTAGAGTTATGGAAGCAGAATGATCAAAGAAATAAGTGGAGTAAGGTTTATTAATTGCAGGAATATTAACATTTTAGACTAGATGTTTCTTTGTTTTGGGGAGGCTCTCCCGGGCATTGTAGGCTGTTTATCACTACCTCCGGCCTCTCTACCCACCAGATGTCATTAGCAAATACCCCCAAGTTGTGACAACCAAAAATATCTCCAGATGTTGGTTAATATTCTCTGTGGAAAAAAACTGACCTTAGTAGGGAAGAAATTGTCACCAGAAAGGGACCAGGACAAAGGCACGTCTGCCCTGGCGTGGTCTGAAATGTATGGGTTCTTGACTTCCAGTGTGAAAGATTTCACAGCACAAGTCCAGGTGATTTTGAGAATGTGTTTATTAAAGCTCTGGACAGTGAAACAAAGGAAGGGCTTAAAATAGAAAAGTCAAGATCACAGCAATAGGAGTGAGCCTAGGTGGAGCTGCCTCAGCCCTTTGGAATCATAAAGAAAAGAGTCGAGCCTAAGTGAGGCTGCTTTACCCTTTAGAGAGAAAGTCACAGAGGCAGAAGAAATGAGCCAGCTGGAATCAGGAAACAAGTTACAGAGGCAGAAGGAGGGCACTTGGAGACCAGTTCAGGGGGTTAGCCTGGGATGAGCTGCCTCTGCCCACTGCTCCACTGGTTACAATTCTCATGGGGACTTTTAGAGCTTAGGAGGAAGAAAACAAAGATACATGCCTGAGGACAGAAGGGTGGGAGAAGGTGTGGGCATGCCCAAGAGAGAGCACACACTGGGTTCTTTGTCTTGAGGGTTTTTATCTGTTTCTAAAGGTAGAAATTTTAGGGAACTTCTCAGGGGAGGATCTCAATAGAAATTCTTTAGCTTTCCAGGTCTGTCTTTTAATAAGCTGATTCATCAAAATGAGTGGATAGGGTCAGAGTTGTTCTCTGGTAAGTTTCACCTTCAAAGAATGTGGCTGAAGAGGGACCAGGACTTAGGTGGGTCTGCTCTAGCACAGTCTGTAATGTGTAAACCATTTGCTCCTAAGTATCCTTAGTTAGGGAAGATAAGACCTTTCAATTTATTATTTGGCTATAAATTGCTCAGTCATTTAACTATCTGTCTCATTTTTCCTTATTCCACTTGTCAAGGAATTTTCCTAGCTTCTTACTATCCTGCCTCACAATAGCCTATTAGTTCTCAAACTGAAGTGCTATGGACTGAATTTTGTCCCACCAGAACTTGTATGTTGAAACTCTAATCCCCAGGGTGACTGTATTTGAAGATAGTTCTTTTAGGAGGTAATTAAGGTTAAATGAAGTCATAAGGGAGGAGCCAAATCCATCAGGATTGGTGGCCTTGTAAGTGGAGGGAGAGAGAGAGGTGCTCTCTCAATTTCTCCTTACAGAGGCACCAAGGCAAGGCCATGTGAGGATACAATGAGAAGGTGGCCCTCTGCATGTCAGAAACCACACCTTGATACACTTTGATCTTGGACTTCCCAGTGTCCAAACTGTGAGAAACTTTCAGTTGTCTAACCTCCCCCCCACCACCCCAGTCTGTGGTGTTTTGTATGGTAGCCCAAGCAGATTAAGACACTGGGTGAGTATCAGAATCACCTGAGGAGCTAACAAGACCACAGAATTCTAGATATGCTGAATAGAATAGGGCCCAGGCTTTTGCATTTTCATCTAGTTGCCTGGGTGATTCTGATACCAACCAATGCTTGAGAATCATTGGCCTAGAACACGTCATGGAAGAATGGGATCAATCCAAAAGTGAGTCGGTGGGGGTGGTGAGAGAAGGTCCTGGAGGGCCAAGCACATTGGGGAGAATCTAGGGGGGATAGTGGTAAAGTGTCTGAATATTTTGCTTTGTTTGCAACAAGCATATGTGCTTCTTTGAAAGAATTTACTAAAGGTTTAAATTCCATTTTGCTGTTTCCTGTCAGTGTGGATTTGTGTGCCTTTTTAATAGGACAACACACAGACAGGAGATGACACATTATAAACTGAATGTTTGCGTCCCCTCCACCCCAATTCATATGTTGAAGCCCTAACCATCAAAGTGGCTGCATTTGGAGATGGGATTTTTAAGGAAGTAATTAAAGCTAAATGAGTTCATAAGGGTGGGGCCCTGATCCAACAAATTCAGTGTTCTTATCAGAAGAAACATCCTTCTGTTTCCAGAAGAGAATTTATTTTCTTTCTCCTCTCCTGTGCATTTACACCAAGGAAAGGGCATATAGAAAGGTGGCCAACTTCAAACCAGGAAGAGTTCTTACCCAAAACCAAATTCGCTGGCACACTGACTTAGCCTCCAGAACTTTGAGAAGATAAATGTTTGTTATTTAAGCCACCTAGCCTATGGTATTTTGTTGTGGTGGCTCGATTAGACTAATACAAGATACATCCGTTATTTTTGGGTTACACTAAGTTATTCCAGTTTGGTCTCTTTAATCTCTTTTGTTTAGGGTTTTTTCTGGCTCTCCAATGTCAGTGTTTATTGCTCACTGATTTTTATCTCTCATTGCACAAAGTCTGGAAGATCATTTTAGATTCCATGCTGCTTCCTCCCTCTACCTGCTCTCCCACCCCATACATATAGAGAGCCTAGTCAAAGGTAGACGTAAATTTATGTTTCGTTTGTCTAATTACAAATTCTTGGTCTGCCAACATTTTCTGTTGGGTCAGGCTGAGTAACACTTGCGTAATTTCCTGTGGCTCTTCAGACAGGGTACTCTTTCAATGCGCAATGACTGATACACGTAAGGACTTTTCTGTTGTCCTAAATTCTTTTTGCTCTCTTGCCCTCTGTCCTTTATTGTCAGTCATCTCACATGCAGCCTTCATCCCTGAGCTTGTAGGGTCAGCTCTGGCATCTTTAGGGGCCCTTAAGAGAGATAGCATAGAAAGAAACATCATGACCACGGGGAGAGAGATCATGTATAGGAACACTCACTTTCTCTTTTTTCTGTAATTATAGGGAATGAAGTTTTATTTCAGAATTTCAGCTGAAGCAATATTTTTGTGATTCTTGGCCTCAGTGCCATAAATGGGTAAAGACTGACTTTTCCAGCAGAGAACTATGTTATCATGAAGGTGAGAGAAGATTAAAAGAAAAATCAACTCTACAGTCCTGCCACTCAAGTGTTTGTTGCTAGACCATCAAAGATTCCAGCTGCCAATTCTACTTAAGCATTCTCCACAGCTTGGCTCCCTTCCCTCCCTGAAGCAGACCTTCTCTTCTGCCACAGCTGCCTTTGATATGGGGTTGATTCCTGCCATTT
Organism: Desmodus rotundus; assembly: GCF_022682495.2. Lineage (NCBI taxonomy): Eukaryota > Metazoa > Chordata > Mammalia > Chiroptera > Phyllostomidae > Desmodus > Desmodus rotundus. Next base: position 84,755,011 of record NC_071393.1, read on the forward strand.
GATGGCAAAGGAGGGGAAGCACCTGTAGCTCCCCAGAGGCCCTGAGAGTGCTTCCTTGCGGATTCCCAGCTTTTCTCTCATGGAAGTGAGGAGAAACACATCTCAGACATGGCACACACAGGCTTTAGGGCACCAAGCCAGATTGGAGGTGAGGGGTGTGTGACTTGAACTATCATCATGGCCTGGACAACAGTACCCACTGAAGGAAACTGGCCCCAGGTACAGTGAGGTGCGTGACAATGCCAAGGAGCACAGGATGGATACCTAGTTTGTCCCTAGAGACTGTACTAACTCACTCCTGATAAAGCCGGGAGCTTTCAGGACAGTAAAACGCTTTCTCGTCTTCTCAGATGAAAGTTAACTCTGGAAAATTGATGCGGATCCCGGCCCTTGGCAGATCCATGTGTTGTGGCTGCAATGGACAAATTCACACGGACTATTGAGTCCTGTGGAGAAAAAGGGACAGCAAGGCTACTCTCTCAAGAGGAGAGCGCCCTGACTCTTGCCTTGACAGGCTTTCATTGCATTTCTGGGCGCATTACATTGAGGATGATCCTCATTTACCAGGCAGAGGTTCAGGGTGCTTTAGGCGGTTACAGAAAACAAAGGAGAGGATGTTGCTAATTACATCAAAAAGGAAGGATATTTGCAAATGTAAAGGGAAAAGTGGTTGAACTGGTTACACTGGTCCTTGGAAGGTTTAGCATAGATTTTAGGAAGTTACTTTAAAGATACGCAGTAAACGTTTGCTGCCTCAATTCAGGGTGGGGGAGTTTTAGCAAAAGCAAGCCTCATAGCAGCCTAGGTACAATGCAGGCCTGATTCCCCACGGGAGAACCTATCCATGGGCGTGGGTCCTGTGTGCTGGACCTCACTCCCCACTGGCCTTTCTGAGTGGGAGCTGGGCCCATGCCATGCAGAATGGTCTCCTATAGTAAATAGTCAGTTTTTTAGTATCAGCAAGATCCCAGCAACCCCATATGGTAAACATCATCCCAAGTCTACTAATGAAACAGATTAAAGCAGGTTTTATTACTTGCTCAAGTATCCAGAGCTAGTAAATGGGCCTAGCATTGAAAGTCAGTTCTGTCAGACCCTAAAATCTATATGTAGGGGAAATGGAGTCAGTCAGGCTCCCTCACCAGGCCTGATAAGCAGTATTTCCATTAGCCTTGAGAGTGGGCCCAATACGCAGTGTTTCCATAGCCTTTAGAATGGGCCCGCATGCTTAGAATCATGCTTTGTTATATAATATCTTGGCACCCTGCTGGCTTTGTGTGCATTTAGTATATAAGGGAGTCGGGACTTCCCACAGTGCCACACACAGCTTGTGGTGTGTGTGGCTCACCCACTCGTGAATAAGGGCATGTCAGGCATTCCCATGACTACACACATTTTCTTCTGTCTGCCTGAACCCCGTGTGAATCTGTCTGGCCTTGAGCAGTCACAACACACCATATATATTTCCTAAAATAAAAATAGAACGTGTATTTTTGATACAAATCTAAAATATTAATGTGACTGTCCCTGCTACCTTTTGTCCAGACCACATCGGCCATGGAATGGATACTATAGTTAAAACGACAATACAAACACTACTATTCTAAACCTTGAACAAGGCTCTGTTCAGAGTCCCCCTTCCCTTCATTCCTCTCTAAGTATTTCCAGGCATCCTTAGAAAAGATTGCAAACACAGTCTTCTTAATTCCCATTAGAATCCACCACTCTTCATTCCCATGCTTGAGTAGTAATATCTTCTTCCCAGGTCTTCGAATGAAATGTGCATTGTGAGGGTGCCACAAATCCATCACCGCCCAGCTATACCTACCTAACATGATATCTTCTTCTTTAGCTCAGACAGGGCTAATTCCCCTGGTTTTCAGGCTCTTGGGTTTTCTAGAGCACCAGAGAGCTTGGAGAGATGACCCAGTGAATGGGTGCCTGGCGTCCACCTACAGATACTACATGCTGCAGGAAAAACTAGAGACTGGACCATGCTTCTAATATTTGAGGTTTAAGCAAACACCTCTTAGACTTTTATTTTGTTCCCTTCCCTCATTTTCCTAGCCATCTCTTCCTTGGACTCAGACATGAGACCATGGATTCAAGGCCATAGGTCAAGAGCATATGGTGCCTTTGAGCATTATAAATAGATAACCTGTTTGTTATCATATTATCCTAATAAACTGATTTTGGAGGAATGAGACACTTTGCTAATATATACCAGTAGATTGCTGTAATACATACATTTGTAGTTTCTATACTGTTACCAGCATCCTATGTTTAGCTTACGTGAATGCAAAATAGATCTCATACATTAAAATCAGAACACAATCACAGGATCTGTGAAACAGAGTGATAGCAGCCTTGAACTAGCAGTCCACAAACCTGTGTACGAAGCCTACCTTTGTTACTCACAAGTTGGGCAGCACTGGGTAAGTCATTTAATGCCTTGGGTCCTCAATTTTCTCATCTGCAAAATAGCTGTAATAGTATCTGACATGCCTTTTGGAATTTTATGGGGATCAAATGAGATAGAAGTTGGTTAAAAATGTTGGAATGTGTAAGGAGCATCAAATGACAGCTAAAGCAACCATGGATGTTGGGCACAGTGTGTGATAATGGATGAAAATTATCCTTACGATGGGGAGCTTCTGATCTACTCAGCCTTCATAGTATGTTGGAGGGGGACCTCTCTGTATCTTCCATCCCACATTTTCATTCCTAATTTAAGAAGTGTCAGAGTTTGAATATGTGAATACTGGGGATGACCAGACATCTACTACATGAGAGGTTAAACTGCAGTTTGCTTTCTTCTTGGCCAAAACTCAGGGTATTCAAGTCAAACTTCTCAGAATATGGATTAACATCAAGCTCTCCCTTTTCAAATAATGACTGACATGTTCACCAAGAGTTTCCTAACTCTGAGTGTCTTTGTTTTTTAGCTTCACTGTCCTCCTTTTAAAATGCTCTTTGGAATACATATGCATTTTAAATGAAAATGAAGTAACAATTCTTTGTTTTAAAAAAGCATTTGAGATGATTCCTTGAGATAATTGAAGGTGCCCCAGGGTGACACAACCCCAGGCCTGGAAATGACTGTAGTAAAGCAATGTCACTGACAATCAGCCAATGCCAGGTCATGCTTCAAATGAAGAGAGACAAAGGGAGAATCGTGAGGAACAGAGCCTCGAAGGCTGGTTTTCAATTCAGTCCAGATCAGTTGGACTGCCAGCTTCCACAGGCTAGGGCTGCTGACACAACGGACATCTAGAGAAGCAAACAAAAGGGTGCAGCACCACACAACCAGGACACTGCCCTTTAGGGAGGGTTTTTCGTTGGTGTGAGTCTTGGGTTTTGGAGCAGGATGTCACTGAAGCCTCTGGCAGGAAAGGCACTCGGTATATAGGACTGCAGCTTAATGTGTTATTGTCCAAATCTTGTGTTTTGTTTGTTTGTTTAGTAGCTGCTAGAAGTAGTTCTAATACTCAGACACATTGCTTCTACTTTCAGTACCCGCACCAGACAGTCTGGGACTCAAATCCTGACTGAGACTCCTGAGTGATTTTACCCAAGTCCTGAAATTGCTATGAAGTACATTTCCTTATACATACAAAAAGGTTCATGCAAACCACCTTGCTGTTGTGAATTTTAAATGAGATAACCTATGCAAAATGTCTTGTATAATGCTTAGCTAAGAATGGCCCTTTGAAGACTAGGAATAAATATTAGGGGAAGAATAAGAATCTAAGAGACTAAATGTGTGAGATCTATGTCTATTTCAGCCTCTAATTAGTTTTGTGAGTTTAAGCAAGTCATTTAGCTGCTCTATCCTTCAATTTACCCATCTATCAAATTGTCAACTGGTATTTGATAGTTTACCTATAGTGGTTGAGGGTGAAATTGCTTTGCAAATATTATGAGCTTAACATATATTTGTCAAAGGGTCAAATAGGGAGAGAGAATACTTTGAAGAATTAAAATACTTTGAAGACTATAGAATACATACTTAAGCACATTTAGAAAAATAATTAATGTGCCTGCATTTTCAAAAAATCCCAAATTCTGAGGTAGTCAAGAAAATACCTATTTTTTTTCTTTGTTTGGAAAATGGTAAGTTTGTTTTAATTATGGTAGCATATTAAAAATGATAGATTTCTTGGGCAAAACCACACAAAAACTTTGCAATTTCTGGACAGACCCTAGTGCATTCCACTAAGGACACTATGATGAATGCTAGGGAGAATTTTAAAAAAAATCTTTCCTTCTTCCCCTTCCTCTGCTCTGAAACAATCATCAGTTACCCTTATCCACTGGCACCATCTCATCTAAGTTCATTTTCAAGATGAAGTTTCCTCGTTGGATGGTAGCTGTCCAATCCTCCTTCTGTCCATCACTGACTGCCTTAGAGCTGTCCCCGGACTGACAGTTTGAGAGCGAATCAATAATAATTATCTAGCTGCAGCCATGGCGAGCTGTGTAATTCTGCCACGGGATAGCATTGTGTACACAGAGCTGCATGTCCAGCTGCAGGTTTAAATATGCAGGCTGGGGCTGTCCATTTAGGTGTGCTGATCATGTGATTACCGGGAGGTAGGGCTTCTTCCTGCTGCATTAAACCCCTTTCAAATGATACACTCACCTTCTGGGACTCTGCTGCTGGCCAGCATTGCACTATGTAAAACACTGCCTTCAGGGCCTAGAACATAAATCAGTGATTTAAAGGCACAGTCCTAGGAGAGAAGACACAGTTTGCTTCCCTTGCTTATGTAGACTTTGGAAATAACCACTAATGGTTAATATAAGAATGGGATCTCAGCTATGTTTGAGGCCATATTTATTTCTCCTCATCCTAGCCAAAGAAAATAATTGCTTTCTGAAATTATTTGTATCTCATTTTAAAAATCAGAATTAATTCAATATTAAACTTTCATTGATTTGAGAGGTATAAGTTTGTCATTTTTCATTTGAACAAGAAAACATGGCTTTATTGAGTTGAATATAATTTTTTTAAAGCAACTTTGTTATACATAGGTAGAAGATGGTTCTCGTTGCTGGTGTGGTTACTCTTATGAATAGGCAACAACATTTCATTGGTCATAATCAGGGCATTTAAATACTGAAGGTGGTGAGATTTCATTGGTGTTATTTTCTGGGATTCTCTTTCTGTCAAGAAATTAGAAGAGGAGAAGTTCTGGAGGGGCATATCAATTTTCTAACAGAATTCAATGAAAGCTAGGCATGCATCCCAAATGGGGAAATCGTAAAATCCAAATCAAAAATGGGATTTTACATTTGGAATATATAGGTTCAGAAAATAATCAATATGTAATTACAAAATGATGGGAAACAAGTAAAAATGGTGTGTCCCATAGTTATATGCTCTGTGCTATTTTAATTCTTTTTTAAATATATTCCTTTACGTACAAATACATATTTATAATTTTTGAAGTAAAACAAAATCTTAGCATTTGTTTTATATACGTCTATGTAATGGAATCCTTTCATTTTTCTGTATTTTTTCAAATGTAAAAACCTTAAAAATAAATACATGTAGAAAAAAAATGTAGTGAGGTTCATTTAGTAAATAGTAAGTTTCTCATCCTTGGATGTAATGAAACTGAAGTAGAGTTACTACTCAGCAAAGATTTTATGTAGGTTATTTGAAAAGTGACTGTGGAATTACTAGGAAATGTAAAATTTCTTCTGACTCCAAGATTGTAGGATTATTCTCCAGGTACATAGGTGGAAGAGAAACAGTGAGAAGCATGCATTATTAGAGGGAAAATTGCAGCAAAGTCTTAATTGTGTTGAGCTTTGCCTACAATTACTGAGTTAGGCAACATTAACAGTTCTTTAACTTATTACATTACTGCTTTATTTCCTCCAGTTTATTTTGCTGGCTTCCTAGTTTTTAGTAGTAAAAGAGTTTCTTGAAAAAGAGAAGATAAAAAGTTGATCACAGGCAGTTTAGCTATGACTTAAAATTAATAACAGGATCAAAGATGAGTAGGGAAGGGAGACTCAGATAAAGGAGAAAAATTTCCCTCCCTCCCTTCCTTCCTACCATTCAATCAGCTAACCAATCAAACAGATAGTTAACTAAACCATCTACCTTATTAACTATCCTTTACTTATAGGGTACATATATGAACCAGATCAGAATCTTGTCTTCTGAGAAATGCAGGCTAATAAGGGGAATAAGACATGGGGATACTAATCATGGCCCTATAACACAGAGGGAAAGTACTAATTGCCAAACAGAAATGCAGAGAAAGTGGCAAAGGGTTTCAGAGCCTGGACAGATTTCTAGCTAGGAGGTTATGTTTGTAGTTAAACCATCCTGTGATCAAAGCATATACCTGCTATTTTGCAATAAATTAATTAACTGTTGAGAAGCCAGGGAGCCAATTAAAAGATTTAGGAAAAATAAACAGTGACAAGTTAAGTAAAATTCAAAGAAACATAAATATTAGCATAGTGGGAACAATTTTAAATGATATAAAAGTCTGTAGAAATAGAAATCATGCGATAAGATCTAGGTTTTGGAAGTCAATAAAGAAAATCTATTTCTTCATAGAAAAATATTCTTTGAGATTTGTAGGCTCTCTGCTTTTGAGTTGAGTGACAGAGTATTATTCTATTTTAAATTGTAAAACTAAGACTTTTAATCCTTACCTCCTCCATGAAGACTTTCATATTTCTTTTTTTAAAAAATTATCATTGTTCAATTACAGTTGTCTACATTTTCTCCCCACCCCTGTCCCCCACCCCATCCAAACCCACCTCCCTCTCTTGCTTCCACCCTCCTCCTATGAACCCCAATGTTCATAGCAGCACAATTTACAATAGCCAAGTGCTGGAAGCAACCTAAGTGCCCATCAGCAAATGAGGGGATCAAAAAACTATGGTACATTTACACAATGGAATTCTATGCAGCAGAGAGAAAGAAGGAACTCATACCCTTTGTGACAGCATGGATGGAACTGGAGGGCATTATGCTAAGTGAAATAAGACTTCCATATTTCTTACCCTTACAGTTCAGGCTTTCTCTGAATTCTTGTAGTCACTATCGTTTGCACCATTCACTTGATCATTAGCACTTTCTACTTTCTATGGCACTGAGGGTTCTTTCAGGAAAGCAAGATACACTGCTTTACATCTTTTGGAGAAGGAGGAAGACAGATATGCCCACTAGAACCATACTCATTAGGAAGATTAACATATTCCCTGAATTCAAATGGTAATAAAATTCCAAAGAAAATTGAGAAGACCTTTGACTAAGGTGGGCTGCTTTGTGGGATCCATAGTGTTTTGGCCAGTTATCAGAAAATTTCAAGCAAAATAACTTGCATTGTCATTAGAAAGTACCAAAGTCTGCTGTGGCCTTAAGAGTAATAATAGATTTAATTTGCCTGTGGCTCTTTCTGCTGGCTCTCCCTCACCCCACCCTCACTTCTCCAAGGTGAGGGGAGGAGAGGGACAAGGGCCTGCAGGCGGGAGGTAGGGGGAGCACAGCTGGAGTTGCATTGCACTGAGTGCTGTGCAACAGCCAGTCGGGGAGCCTATTCAATTCATTGTGAAGAGAAGAAAGGAAAACAGAAAATAGTTAATTGGAAAAGTTGGGACAGGGACTCCCAGGAGGAAGGAAGAGCAGGTGTAGTCTGTAGAAACTGTTGGGGTAGGCAGCTGGCCCAGGAAGTGGAGTTAGCCTGGGGGTGGTCAAAGTACTTGACATAAAAGCAGAGCCCACAGTAGTACTGAGCACAAAAAGTGACCTGATACCAAGGCTGGCCTCATGTGCATGTGACCCATGCAATCACATGAGTCCTGCACTTAGAAGGACCCCTTGCTTGGTCTGATGAATTGCCATCTTAAAATTCTTAGTAATTTCTGAACAAGAGACCCCACGGTTTTATTTTGCACTGGACCCTGATAATTATGTTGCCAATCTTTCCAGACATAGTCTGCATTTGGAGTGCACAAGAATGTCTCAGGTGGGCAGTGACAGGGTGGTCATGAAATTTAGGAGGGAAAACTGGCTATCTAAACCAGCAATATTTAAAACCCATGTCCTCTGGGTTTGACCTCCCCCGCAGAATTGAATCTTTTAAGAGTAGGGCCCTTTTTTTCATGGCACCTCGGAGGCAGTCGGCTGCTTAAGGGTGAAGCTGAACATCTTTTTCCCAGTCACTGGCTACCAGAAAATTATTGATGTGGACAATGAACACAAACTTTATACCTTTTATGAGAAGTATATGGCCACAGAAGTTGCTGCTGACAGTCTGGGTGAAGAATAGATGAGCTACGTGGTTCCAATCAGTGGTGGGAATGATAAAAAGTTTCCTCATGAAGCAGGGTATCTTGACCCATGGCCATATCTGCCTGCTGCTGAGTAAGGGGCACTCCTGTTATAGAGCAAGGAGGACTGGAGAGAGAAACTGCAAATCCGTTTGGGGTTGCATTGTGGATGCCAATCTCAGTGTTCTCAACTTGGTCATTATAAAAAAAGGACGGGGGAGAAAGATATTCCTGGTCTCACCAATACTACTGTGCCTCATCGCCTGGGGCCCAAAAGAGCTAGTGGACTCAGTCAACTTCAATTGCTCTAAAGATGATGTCCACCAATATATTGTGAGAAAGCCCCTAAACAAAGGTAAGAAACCCAGGACCAAAGTACCCAAGACTCAGTGTCTTGTTACTCCATGTGTCCTGCAACACAAATGTTGGCATATTTCCCTGAAGAAACATCATAGTAAGAAAAATAAGGAAAAGGCTACAGCATATGCTGAACTTTTGGCTAAGAGAATAAAGGAGGCCAAAGAAAAACTCTAGGAACAGATTGCCAAGCGACATAGGCTGTCCTCTCTTAGAGCTTCTACCTCTAAGCCTGAGACCAGTCAAAAATGAGATTTTCTAGAAGTAACACATGAGAACAATAAAAAAAATAAAAAAAGAGTACAGCCTGCTCCTAAATCATCTTTATAATTGCCAAGTATACATCCTGATCCTGATATATGGTACAATGAATATATCGATTAATCAATCAAAGAACCAATGGAAATTAGCTTATTAATATTATTATTCCAATCAGAATTATAAAGGATTCCTCATGTGACTTGGTGACTATATAGTAAACTGAAAGAGAATGTACGTGCTTTAACTATATTGCATGGAAGAAAGAAAGAAATGCAAAAAAAAAAGGAAAAAAACCACATTAAAAAGTGGCACTGTGCTAAAATTATTTTTTCCTGTTTATTTTCAAGAGTTTACACAATATGCTTTATATCCTCTTACCATCTCTAGATGACAAAAATCTCTCTATATACACATGAGGTTAGTTAACCTTCACATCTTGATGTTTGCATTGGGAGGAACACTCTGAGCTCTCAGGGCAGGACTTTGCCCCGAACACTGTTAGGGACACTGTGTTCCTAATGGGAGCAGGGAATGGACTCTTGGGGCCAAAGACAGGCCTCTGTGGCATATTCAATGGCTGATAAGTGTTCACCTTGGTGTCTGATAGCCGATGACGGAAGCATGGCTCTCTTACTAACTTACTGTATACACCTGAGTGTGCTATTAACCTCTCCATGCCTTAGTGTTCACATATATAGACTGGGAATTATAACCGTCTTACAGAGTTGTAAAATATGAAAAAGATGATGCATTTTTTACCTATAGTAGAGTGCCTAAGACATTAAAAGTACTTGATAAACATTCACAATGATGATAATTCTCAGAAAAAACTAGGACAACATACTAATTTTAGCTACTAAAGCATTCCTCAGATGGGCAGGCAATTCATGTAAGGAGTGGAAATGCTTGGATTTAATCTCAAGGCACTGCCCAGAGTTAGGGGGAATCTTCCTCAAACGTCCTCTAGGGTTGATCTGCTATTTTGTGAAGTCTTATACCATAAAACTGAGATGACCAAGTTTGTCTTTTGGAGGTCAGAAGATGAACTGGGGCTTTGACAACCCTGTGTCAACAGAGGTGGTGGCATCACCAGGAGCTGTGGTGACGGTGGCAGCAGGGAGATGGTGGTGGCTGGCTGTGGCAGCAATGGAATGTACAATGGGACTAGCACCCATAAAATAAAAATAGTAGAAGTGACTACCTAATGGAAATGTTTGAAGGATTAAGTGAATTGGGATGATTAAATGAGATAGTTGTCAAGCAGTGAGCACAGTGCCTTGAGATCAGTGAACAATAGCTGTTACTGTCCTTGGCATTTCTGTAGACCGTCGCAGGACCAGTGGTGTTGAGGACAGGGGAGAAAAACAGTGGCAGCATTAACTTTCAAACATTGGCCATCTGTTGGTCTCTGCTTGGACTCTTAGAACCTAAGACCAAGGTCTAGCCCAGAGCTCTTTCTATACCCTTATACTGTCTCTGGTTCAGTAATACCCTCTACAGTCTGAGCACTCATTTTATCATGAGATTTAAAAAAAAATTGAATAATAGCTAAGTCCTTTGTTCCTAGGAGAAACAAGTCAGAATTGAGAGCAAATCACTGTAAGTTTAAGCAACTTACTTAAATTTTTTGAACTCAGTTTTTTTTTTTTCATTATGCAAAGGGAAGGTCAATGACACCCACATTACAGGGTTGTCATGAAGATTTAAGGATAAAATGTAAATCAAAGGCCTTCTTGGGGTTCCCAGTAATATAAACATTTTCCTATATTTCAGGCTAATTAGCATTTTGGAGACAATTTGACAGGTATTGTTTCCCTCATTTTATAAATGATGAACTGAGTCTGGAGGCATTAAACAATTTGCTCAGAATTAATGACTAGTGAAGGACATAGGTAGGACTTGGTACCTCCCTGCCATCCCTACTTTTGAAAACAAAAAACCAACCTCTATCCTCTTTTCATTTTTAAAGCCTTGGACTCCTTTCTCCATATTGAATTATCCCCACATCCAATATATAAAAACATAAGAAGAAGATATTTAACTTTTTCCTCAGGGGTCTGAGAAGTTAGCAAAACTATGCTTTCTGCAGAGAAGACTTCCTAGGAAGCTGAGTCCTTTACTTTGCCACCTTCACTCATCCCAGCCCCTGAAGTTAGATATCATATCTGTCAGGAGGTTGAACCAGGAGACCCTGGTAGCCTCTGATCCTGGTCCCCATCACTTCAGAACTCCAGACAACACACACAGGTTCCATTGGTGGGGTTGGGAAATGCAGAGCTGAGGTCTCAGCCAATGTGGACAATGCTGCCTATAGCTTTGTTAAACCTCTGATGCTACTTTGCACTGGTACCGCTTGTGCCTCTTGACTTTCTAGTGAGCTGTAATTCTGTTTCTAGGGCAAATGGAGAATCTGGAGAATTATTGCTGGGTAAGCAATCAGAAAAGAAACCAATGTTCAGAAATAGCTTAGTGCTTCCAAGGATGGTGGAAAAAAATATCCCAGCCAGGCAAATAGCTCAAGGTCAGGATGTGGGCATCTAGCATTTCTCACTGCAAAGTTGGAGGCTGGTAGACTTAGGAAGGTTTTGCGTGCTCTGTGGTGATTTTAGTGATGGCAATGCTCTGAGAGCTCAGACCTTAACTGTAGGCTTATAAAAAGCATATTTCTTGGCTTCTGAAACTAGTTGTGAAACCTAATTAGCATAGGCAAAAGCATTCCCTAAGCTAGCAAACTTCTGCCAGAACACAATGGGGGAGAGTTTTGGTGGCAGCCTGATACAAGCTCCCTGAAGTTTGCTAGTTTTCACCTAGAGCCCAGTGTAGAGCATTGGGAAGGTGTGAACCCCACGTAAGGAGCCCACTCCAGCGGGTCATAAAGGGACTGTGTTTAAAGGACTTATTAAGAAGAGGGACCAAACCATACCTCATCTTAGTTTTCTGTTGCCCTTGGTGGGGACAGAGGAGAACCCAGTTGTTCCTGAGGCTCCACATGCAGGAGGATGAAGTGAGAGGCAGGGGTCATGGGGTTGCCCAAGCGGGTTCCAGGCAAAGGGAGGGGAAACCCAACCAGAGGGTGTAACTGAAATATGGGGACCCTGGAGAAGTGCTGCTCCTGAGAAAAGAAAGTGCCCCAGGGAAAGCCAGACCTTGCCTGTAGACAATCATGAGCGCCCCTCATGACAATATTGAAATGGAGACTAGCAAAGAGCAGAGGTCCTCAGCCTCAGATGGAAACAGCCTTAGCAGGGTTGGGACTAGGGTGAGACAAGGGAGGGGCCTAGAGTACAAATTTAAGGCCTTTCCTCCCAGCATTGGGCAAATGTAGGATTGGTGCTCCCTTTGCCTCAGCCTAGTCCCTAACCTATGAACCAGAGTGGACCAGAGATATCTGTCTCTCCTATCCACCTTCCTACTCCAGCACAGAGCCAGAGCCTCACGGAGGGAGAATGGGCCCTGAAAACAACTGTGTTTCCCTCCTCCCTTCTTCCTCCCTCCTCCTGGAGCCACAGTTCTGGTCTCTACAGACTTGAGTTTTAAGCTGCATATGAGAGTGGAGGTTGAGACTGTCTTGGGCTATATTTAAATAGGATCTGAAAGGATCTGAATAATTGTGGAATGGGGCTAAGGTGTCATCAAAGGAGATCCAAGCAAATAAAGAATGGGGGCATTGATACCACACAATTGAAATGTTGACATTTAAAATAAGCAAGTTTATATAATAAGTGATTGGGATTCTTCAAGAAAATGGTTGCATAAGCCACTTTAAAGAGGGAGGAAAGGGAAGGCTAATGGGAAAGTGGGGTGAGAGGCTCAGAATTGTGTGCTCTTTAAAATTAGTTGTCCTTTGGAGGGATTGGATGTCCAACCGGCCAAGGTTTGAGTCCTGGCTCTATCACCTACAGCTGTGAGATTTGCGCAAAGTATTCAAGTCTTTGTTTCATGACTTGTGAACAGGAATAAGAACAGACTCTTACACGACAGTACGGTCATGAGGATAAAATGACAGGGTGAATAAAGCACTTGGAATTGACCCCTAGAAGAGTAAATGTTGGCTGTTCCCAGTGGTCTTACCTCTGACTCGCTGAAGGGAAGGCACTTCCACATTGTACCGGATGAGTGTAACTTTGGAAATACAGAGCTGGGTGAAGAGGAACTCTAAAGATAGAAACACTAACATGCTGTCAGCCTGTGTAGGAATATAATCTAAGTTTGTAAAGTCAAGAAATATTTGAACTGAGTGCTTACGTGAAAGTGTCACTGAAACTGAGGCAGCCCTGTGAAACCTGACAGGTTATGTTGGTCTCGTAAGGATGTTACTCTCTTCAGTGCTAGTCAATTCGTGGACCTCAAGATGGCGTATAGATAAAACAAGCTTGTAGTTTTTAAGATGACTGGACATAACTCTGGAGGTTAGAAATGGAACTCATTCTTATAGACATTTCTGATGCGTATTAGGAATCATATTTTTGGAAGTTGATATTATCAAAATCAACCTTATGTTCCTATCAGGTGGCTCTCAGAGAGACTGTCAGGGACGAATTCCTGGGCCTAGTGTCCTAAGAGAAAGCCCCCTTATGGTATTTTTGAAAATGTCCATGAAAATTCTATGTTTTCTTTGTGCTTTTCCAGGTTTCTGGAGGAAAATAACTGCTGCATTTAACAATTGTGTTTGTTCTTTATAGGTAAAACAAGAAAATTAAACTAGCCAGAGGCATTGTAATAACACTGAGAACATTAATAGGAGGAATGACCACTTATACAGGGTGAATGACCTATGGTATAAAATGCATCACATTTTGACTTGATATATTATGAAAAGACAAATTATTTTGTTTGTATTAAAAGAGAAATTAATTTCTTTATCTTGAAGTTTAAGTTCAGAAGTATCCCATCTTTTCCTCTCCCAACATTAATTTTGGGGAGATGGTAATTACTATATTGGTCTTTTTTTGAAATCTAATACCTTTCTCATTATCATAATAATGGTATTTTGTGGTATCAGTAGATGTTTTTTCCAGTGGAGATTTCATTTTAAACCTCTTTGTTCAGAGATTTTAAATCCATTCATAAATATTTATTTGAAACTGGGCATGGAAGTTTTGAAATTTTCTCTATAGTCACATTGGAACACTGAAAGGAGAGTTCATTAATAATGTATCTTAAATTCTTAAAAAATATTTTCATCAAGTAAGGCTTGTTGTTGGGTATGTTTTAAAGTAAGGAAATATATTAGATATATTGCTTTGGATTTTGTTGGAAAATGGGTTATACCCATTTTATGCAATGTATGATCTGTATTTCATGATATTAATACATTTTTGGTTTATTTATCCTGTACTTCATAAATTACATTACTATAAATTACTATAATTTACTAAATTACTATATTATAATGAGAAAAGCTGTGTGTGTTTCATGTAGATACATATGTCACGTGAATTAACACCAAACTCAAAATCAAATGAGAGAAACAGGGGATCTAATGAATGCATGGGTGATACCAAGAGCAGTCTCTACACTATTTCTTTCCAAGACTATGATTGGCAGTGGGACCTCTTGGCTTAGTACACAAACAGAGGAGACAGGGAAGAGAAGTGCTGGCATTTTACAGTTTATTTTCAATTATTTTATTTCATTTTTAAAAGAACATTGAAATCCTTTGGGAATTCTACCACTGCCTAAAATTCTGATGCCAATTCCACATTTTATTTTGAGTTGATGTAGTGATAAAATTTAATATGTCTTAAAATAAAATAATATAAAAAACTTATAAGAACAAACATCCTTCAATGAATGGAACAGATACATTTCTGAAAGAGAGTATTTATATATTTAACTCTTTAAAAACACCCTTATTATACAGTAGTTGTGTAAATGCCAACATAGGTATCCATATCAATGATCATACAGATTTTTATTTTAAAACCTCTACCAGAATCAGGGCCTGCAGGAATGACCTTTTGAAAGGCTATTAATAATCTAGAGTATTATAAACCATAGTTGTATTTTAGCTGCTATCCTTTTAAGTTATATTTAATATGATTTACTTCTCACCTTTATAAATAAAATTTACAATTCACTTTAGCATAGTATAAGCTCTTATGAGTCCTGCAGTAAAGAAAAAAATAAATTATGTTTATCCCAGTGCTTTCCAACATTATTGACTGTGGAAGATTTTCAATTCATTTAACTCATCTTTATATTTCTAGGAGATGAATGTTCTGCCCAATGTGGGGAATACCAATCGACAGTGATTATTAGTTTTTTAAAAAATGTATGCGTCTGATGCCTTCCTTCTGAATGACATGGTACCACTTTTAGCTGACGTTGACATCTTAATGAGCCGTATAAAATAACCACTATGAGCCCTCGACAGAATCGTCTGACTTTCTGAAATTTGGCTCCTGTAAATAACACAAAAGATATGTTTTTAGACAGGACATATCTCTAATTATTCTGATTTATATTAGATTGGGCATTCACATCATTGCTCTGTATTTTAAAAATTCATAGAGAGTTATATCCTAGGCAATCTAGTCATAGTAGAGAGCTATGTGCTGGCAAATCTAATCACTATATAAATATCAATTACTTAATCATCATAATGAGGTGGTTATTATTCCATTTTAGAGATGAGGAATTAAAACAGAGAAAGGTTAAGAAACTTGCCCAAATAAACACAGTTGGTAAAAAAGCTGGGTTTTGTCTCCAGGCAGCCGGAGTGTTCCTACTATGTTGGCCTTTCCCCCAGATTAACGAAGGTTCCACACAGCTTTCTCTCTCCCATCCACGTTGATTAGGGACTTGGAGACAGGGAGGAGCAAGTTAGCAGCCTTTCAGCATAAGAGAAAGGAGGTCTGAATGGAACTCAGCACGGGCCTCACATCTCTCACCTTAATGGAGCTGAATTCTAACATTATGTCGGTAACTATTACCAGTGTTTCCTTTATTATTCCACTTTTTTCCTGGAACTTAAGGATGGATCACGTTCAGCCTCTTTATATTCAGTTAGCCAGAAAAGCAGGAAGGCCATGTGTTTGGGAGTAAGACTCATTGAGCCACGTTTTCTAATCCTTGATCTGCCACTAAGGAGTGGATGACCTAAGACAAGCCACTCTTCCTCTATGAGCCTCAGGTCCTTCATCTGTAGAAGAGAATTCAACTAAGGGAATCTTAAGACCCTGCCCAACTCTATAACTGTATTCATGATGTTTACTTTTAAATTGCTTTTTTCATTAAAGAGTTTGGAAACTAGAAGATCGGAGTCACTGAGCAATGTTTTTTCCTCTGTGTTTATGCTTATGTTCCTTAGAGTGGATTGAAGAATTTCATAGTTGAGGAAATGCCCTGAATGGGGAGACTGTGATGGAATGACTCAAAAGGTCCTTGCTCCCTGATTTCTTACAAATAAGCTTCTTCACCACGTTGTATCTGTTCAAGATAAATACCAATCTGGGAATATTCAAGATAAATACTAGTCTAGGATCCCCACCCTGCCATCCTGCCAGTTGTGAGCCTGTGAACAAAGAACTATTGTATTAATCAATATATTGCCAATAGTACTTATCACAATGTGTTGCACATAGTAGGGACGTAACAATAATGGTCAAATTAAACTGAACTCAACTTGGGAGATTTGCTTGATTAAGCATTTAGTCAGTTGGCAATATTTATTGAAAATCCAACAGCATGGGCAACAATATATATCCGGAGAGGTGCTATAAAACAGAGGGTGCTGACTGTTGATACCTTTAGAGTTTGGTGGTCAATTTAATAAAGAGAATATTTACATCTGGCTCAATATTTCCTGAATGTGTGGTTTGTTCTCATCTTCTCATAAAAAGTCCACCAAAACAAAAAAAAATCTTAGTAAGATTGTCAAAGGCTAAAGGGAAGACTATAACCCTGGCTGGGTAGCTTAGTTGTTTGGAGCATCAGCCCCTGCACCAAAAGGTTGTGGGTTTGATCCCTGCTCAGAGCACATACCTAGGCTGCAGGTTCAATCCCCAGTAAGGGCATGTAAGGGAAGTAACTGATTTATGTTTTCCTTCTCACATTAATATTTGTCTCTTTTCTCTCTCTCTCTCTCTCTCTCTCTCTCCCCCTCCCTTCCTCCCTTCCTCTCTCTCTCAGATCAACAAACATGTCCTTGGGTAAGGATTTTTTTAAAAATTAAAGGAAAGACTATCTAAGGATGAGATTAGAATGTGAGGGTGGTATATCTAAATGTACCCATGCACTCAAGGCTTATGCTTTAGTGGATGACAAGAGTGACAGGATCAAGTCCCAGAGTGTTCCTTTTCTTCAAGACAAACAACCCAAATGATACTTCTCTACCATAAGACATTAATGAGATTGAGGGGGATGTGACCTATTAGTAGGCTGTCATGGTAACTGATGAAAAAATTCTGACACCATCCATAGAGGCATAAAACCTTAGCATCCTGGGTATATCTCGATGGAAAATTTAGCTTAGTCAAAACCTCTGAAAATAAAAAAAATGAGGTTAGAAAATTTGGAAAATGGTGGAAGTATCTCATTCAAATGAAAAGGCATCGACTGTAAATCTACATTTTCTTGGTGAAAATTGGAGTTTATTAGTATTATTCATCAAATTAGGAAGCAAAGTTGATTAGAGTTATTTGATTGAGACTGCATTGATTAACGCCTTAAAAAAAGCTATAAACCTAATCAAGAAAAACATCCCTCCACATGGGAAAAGTACTGGGTTGACATTTAGTAGACAGTCACTTTTTATAGCAGCTCTTATTTAATATTCACAATTATGAAGATTTACCAATTTTTGACTTAGCATAGCTCTTGGGAAATCTCTCATAACAGAGTCTGAAGAAAAGGGCTTGTCATTTCCTAGGAAAATAAAAATAGCAAGATCTTCCTTTTAGGAGAAATAAAAGTAGAACAATAATCTTTGGCACTTGCCCCAGTTACATATTTAATGTGAATAATGTAGGCAAGAATCATCCTACTGTGTGATCTCAGTAATTCTATCTCTCCCTACTTTCAGCACCTCCCTGTGTGCACATGACTTGGGTAAGTATTTAAACTCATTTCTTCATTTCTCAGTGTGAAGAGATAGCCTTTATGGATGAAGGATGAGGAAGCATTTGTTTTTAGAAAATAAAATGCTGCCCTTTCACTCAAAACATTTTTTCCCCCTGGAGAGCCTCTACAGATCAAACATATTCTTCTTCACAATTGAACCAATCCTTGCAAAAGCTGTGACTGCAGTTTTTGATTTATTTTGGCCTGTGATGAAAAGCCAGCACTTTGAAACGATTCCACCAATGGCTCTTACTAGGGAGAGCAGCCTGGGTGGGGATGCAGAAAACATTTTGAAAGATGGAAAGGTGAAAATATGTTTTTGTTAAAATGCACTTCTGTTGGGATTTTACCATTTGAAAATATTCGCCAATGTCTTGAAGGATTTAAAAATATTTACAGCCATTATATACCAGCCATGCTATATAGTTTATTTTTCCAGAGTTGTGAAATCAACTTAAATTCTATATTCTAATTCAGATTGGAAATTATTCTCATATCAAGGCAGAGACTTTACCCTAACCAACACCTGTATAGCTACCATATGCTGCCAGCGATTCTGAGCAATTCTGTCCAAATACATCCTGTCTATGACCACTATTGCTCCCACATAGCCCAAGATAATAATGTCTCAGCATGAACAACTGTAAAGTCTCCAAAAGGATCTTTCTACTTTCACACTGACCCTCCTTCCCATGGAACTTTAACCTTCCCAATGTAGCCAGCTTTTAAAACTTGAAGTAACTTCTCATTATACCCCAAAGGATTTCCATCATGCTCGGAATCAACAGTGTGGTGATTGCTGAGGGCAGGGGTGGGGCATGGCATGGCAGTATATGGGGACTAAATGGTAATGGAAAAAAATAAAGATTAAATAAAAATATTTTAAAAAATAAAAAATAAAAAATATTTTTATTTTTTATTTACTTCTAAAAATCTTTATTGTATTTTTTCCATTACCATGTAGCCCCCCAATACCCCACTCACCACAGCAATCACCACGTTATTGTCCATGTCCATGAGTCCTTTTTCCTTTTTGCTAAATCCCTCCATCCCCTACTTTCTCCCCCCACAATCTTCCCCTCCACTAGCTGTCATTCTGCTCTCCATCTGTGAGTCTGTCCTCATTTTCCTTGTTAGTTCAGTTTGTTCATTAGATTCCATACATGAGTAAAATCATTTGGTATTTGTCTTTCTCTGACTGGCTTATTTCACTTAGCATAATATTCTCCAGGTTGATCCATACTGTTGCAAAGGGTAAAGAAGAACAAAGTTGAAGGAATCATGCTACCTAATTTCAAACTATACTATAAGTCCATAGTAGTCAAAACAGAATGGAACTGGCATAAAAACAGACACATGGATAAATGGAACAGAATAGAAAGCCCAGAAATAAATCTACACCTTTATAGTTAATTAATATTTGACAGAGGAAGCAAACACATACAAGTAACTAAAGATAGTTTATTCAATAAATGGTGTTGGGAAAATTGGACAGATACATAAGAGTAATGAAACTAGACCACTTTCTTACATCATACACAAAAACAAATTCAAAATGGATCAAAGACTTAAATGTTAGACCCCAAACCATAAAAATCCTAGAAGAAAACATAGGCAGCAAAATCTCAGACATTGCTCATAGCCATATTTTATCAGATGTATCTCCCAGGCAAGGGAAACAGAAGAAAAAAAAATAAACAAATGAGACTACATCAAACTAAAAAGTTTTTGCACAGCAAAGGAAATCATCAACAAAATAAAAAGACAACCCACAGAATAGGAGAAATATTTGCTGATACATCTGATAAGGGGTTACTATCTAAAATTTATAAAGTCCTTACAAAATTCAACATCAAAAAACCAAACTACCCAATTAAAAAATGGGCAAAGGAACTGAATAGACACTTCTCTAAGGGGGACATACAGATGGGCAGTGGACATATGAAAAGATGCTCCATGTCACTAATCATCAGAGAAATGCAAATTAAAACCACAATGAGATACCATCTCACACCTGTCAGAATGGCTGTCATCAATAAATCAACAAATAACAAGTGCTGGCGAGGATGTGGAGAAAGGGGAACCCCTTTGCACAATTGGTGGGCATGCAGATGGGTGCAGCTACTGTGGAAAGCAGTATGGAGATACCTCAAAAAATTAAAAATGTATCTGCCTTATGACCCGGCAATCTTATTTCTGGCTATATATCTGAAGGAACCCAAAACACTAATTAGAAAGAACATAAGCACCCCTATGTTCATTGTAGCATTATTTACAATTGCCAAGATGTGGAAGCAGCCCAAGGGTCCATCAGGAGATGAGTGGAAAAAACAACTATGGGACATTTACACAATGGAATACTGCTTGGTCATAAAAAAGAAGAAAATTTTACCCTTTGTTACAGTAAAATAATTTCTTTAAAAAAATCAAAGTCCTTACTAATCTAGTATGATCTTGCACCTGCCTCTCAGCCCCCATTTCTACTCTCTTGGCTCACTGTACTCCAGAATTCTGTTCTTTCTGTTTCTCAAAACATGCCAAACAAGCTTCTGTCTCGACATTTGCTGCTCCCTCAGCCTGGAGCCCAAATCCAGGAATTCACCTGGCTCTTACCCTCACCTCATTCAGTCTCTACTCAATGACATCTCCTCAGAAAAGCATTTCTCTGTCCCCCCTGACATTCTCTAGTTCTTTTTCCCTGTTTTATTTTTCTTCAAAGCACGTACAACTACTTGACATATAAGTTATTCATTTGTTTCATTGTCTGTTTCCTAAACTAGGATACTAGCCCTTTGAGGGCAGAGACTTTGTTTTGTTCATTACTATATTCACCTTACATCATCTGAGATAATGTTTTCAATAAATGAATTAATGAGTCAACCTCTAAAACTTCCTCAATGCCTGTATTAGTTTGTTAGGAATTGTGTAGCAGAAGTATCACAAACCGGGTGGCTTCAACAGGAGAAATGTACTTTCTTACAGTTGTGAAGGCAAGATCAAGGTATCAGCAAGGTTGGTTCCTTCTATGGGCTGTGAGGGAAACCTCTTCAATGCCTACCCGTGAGCTTCTGGTCATCTATTAGCAATCTTTGACATTTCTTGGCTTGTAAAAGCATTGACCTGACCTCCCCATCTTTACATTGTGTTCTCCCTGTATGCATGTTTCTGTGTACAAGTTTCTCCTTTTTATAAGGATACTAGTCATATTAGGTTAGGGCCCACCTACTCATATTAACTAATTATATCTACAATGATCCTCTTTTCAAATAAGTTTACCTTCCAAGGTACTAGGGGTTAGGACTTCAATATATGAATTTGGGCAGGCTGCAAGTCAACCCCTAGTAATGGCCCTCCCTAGGATTGTGGTCTGGCTCAGGAACTAATTATCTGATGATTAACTCTTGCTTTGCAAATGAACGTTGAAGACAAAACCTGTGGGTGAGTTAGGGACTGTGTTTAGTTCCTTTAGTACTTCATTGTTGGAAAAGAGGATTGGCTTCTCTTCTGACAACAGTTGTTTACCATCCATGAAATCTGTGCCTCGCTCCCAGTGGATTAAAGTATGCTCCATGAGAGAAGAGATTCTGGGTAGGATGACAGAACTTGCGTGTTCTTGCGGTGCAGAACTTCTCCCTTCCTGCGTACCTGCACCACCAAGGGTGGTCTCTTCGGTTTCTCACACTGTCCCCAACCTCATGAGCACCCAGTGGAGATCTGTGGAAAAGAGCCCATAAGTGACTGTAGGCTTCCTTGTGTTCTAGGGTTCACAAGAGTTCTCTGTTGTCACAGGAATGCACACTTGGCCTTTAGTATTTACAAAAACTTTCTGATTTTGTCTTACTTGCTCATATGGTTGCTAGCACAAGTCCCTCCCATGCCGAGTCAGTCTGCAAGACCCATTCCTTCACGGAGGTATCTGCCTCTTGGCAATTCAAGCTATTTGGTTGTGCTGTGACATCAGGTCACCAAGAACTTCAAAAAAGTTATAATTTTAGAGTCTACTGGCATTTCTTTTTTGTTCAAGTTGTTAGTGAATTCTTTGTAGCTTTCTATATCCTAAGCAGAAATAGAACTCTTCTACATTCTTTGTTTTATAGAAGCACAGTGCAAAAATGGAATTCCATCGATGTGACCATTCGTAAGTGATGAAATGAAAACTAGAATCCATGTCTTCTGCCTTCTAATAAATTCTCCTGCAATTATTTCAACATGCCTAGGGCCTTTCCATCTCCCTCCCCACCCCCCGAGTTTTCTTTTCTTTTTTCAATTCACATCCCATCTTTCAAAATCAAATTTCCTCCAAGGTCAAGCCCTTGGTCTCCTGTTTGTCTGCCTTTTCTCCTTGGGTCAGTTAGTCATTCTCAAACCTCACATATCTTCCTGCTGATTGCTTAAAACATCCATTTCAATTTTATTTCTAATTGAGATACCATCTTTTTATCTGCTAATTAAATTGCTCTAATAACTTCATCCTCTCACATTTAACAGGTGCTGAACCACACAGCTAACCTCTGTATTCCCTGCCCCATCCCCCACTTCTCCCCATTTTCACATCAGTGCTGGTTCCAGACCCCCTTTTCCTGTTGATGGTAAACTCCTTCTGGTTCTCTGCTATCACAATTTAGGATTCATATTTTACAATTGTCTGTTCATCTATCCCTGCCAATCTTCATAATAGAATAATTGCATTTTCCCTCTGATTGGCCTTTCTGATGCTTTGTCTCCACTTTGTGATTTAGGTCATATTTTAGTCCACTTGAGGTGCTACAACATACTATGATAGACTGAATAGCTTATAAACAACAAAAATTTATTTTTCATAGTTCCTAAAGCTGGGAAATCCAAGAACAAGGTGCCAAGAGAGTTGGTGTTTGGTAAGAGTCCACTGCCTGGTTCACAGATGGCTGTCTTCTTATTGTGCCCTCAGAGGGTGGACACGGTAAAGACACTCTCTAGGGTCTATGTTATAGGGGCACTAATCCCTTTCACAAGGCCTCTACTCTTATCACTTAATCACCTTTCAAAGGTACTGCCTCCTAGTCCTATCACACTGGAGATTAGGTTTCAACATATGAATTTTGGCAGGCAGGACACAAAAATTTAGTCTATAGTGGGCCCTTCTGGCCTTAAACATGTCCTTGGCCTTCCTTTTCCATCTAACTCCTATTCCCTTATCATTTCCTTCCTGCCCCCAGTTGCCAAGCATCCACGATAAACAAAACTTCTTGAAACATAGCTTTTACCTCATCAACTCTCAGCTTAAGGATCTACAATAACTCAATATCATTTTGTGGTTAAAATCCAAATACCTCTTATTCTAGAATTCAAGGCCCTCTGTCAATTTAGTTTCACTTCCCTTGACTCGGTGTCACTTTTACTGTGCTAATTAGAGTTACGTTAAAGTCCACTTTTATGAACTCTCCCACACTCCCAATGCCCCATCTCACACACCCACATTACATGTGGGCATGTAGGTGCTTACAGAATCATTTCCCATTCACTCAATTACTGAAAATAGGCAGCTTCACTCACCCAATTTGCTATGTGTATGACATAGGAGTAATGAAGTTTTCTCTCATTGTATTGGTACAGCGATGACAGTATGACCCTTTATTATAGAACTACTCTACAAGAGAGTAGTTAGAATTGAAAAAAAAATAGATGGCATAAAGAAGAACCTCTTGCCTTTAAGTAAGGAATAATAAGGTTGGTGATTACATTTACATTTCTACATGTGTTTCATGGCAGACTTAGGAAGTCTTCTCTTAAACACAGCAATGTGCTGTTTAAATGAAAAATAAATGAAGAAAATGATTCCCCCGTGGAAGAGTCTCTTTAAATTTTCATTTTGGTCATTTGAATGAAGATTGTGCACCAAGAAGCAGAATGTCAAAGATTATTTGAAACCTGTCAAAAAAAATTACTGGCTATTTGAGACTTGCATTTCCTGGATGACTTAGAGAGAGGGCATAAGGCCTGGTGGTAAATCTTGGCTTGTTTGATAACTTGATTCTGTATGTATTATTCCAGATGTGTACTTGTCTGAATTATTTTATATAGGGAAGGATGGAGAGAAAAAGCAGTGATGAAACTGGATGGAATTGTTTATATAGAAAGGATTCCCTTTAAGCACAATTCCTATGAGAGCATTAATTTGGCAAAAAAAAAAAATCCTGGTACATGACCTGCTCCTAACCTTATATTGAGCAGTCAAAGATATCTTTAAAAAAAACACACACATTGTCAATTCTAAGCTGCAGTAGTTCTTGTTTACCACCAACAATGGTACCTCGTATTCTGTGTGCAAAGTAACTAATAAGAGCCTGATTAGACTTTTGATTTCTATTACGCCAGCCATGGTGGAGTCCCTTGAAGATGAGTAGGAAATGCCACTAGACCCTACACAGTCTATCTTGATTTCTGAATTCTGAGCCATTCCACCCCTACAGCTGCTATTGCTTCTCAGACTCTAATAATCTTTGTGTTTGTCAGTGTTTGCCTCCAATAACGCTCAGGCATTTCATGGAAATGGCACAAGGAAGTTCACATTAATCATTGCAGGTCTGTACTAGCAGATATTGGTAATTCATTTATTTCCTTCTCCCCCTTTAATTTCTTCCCTCTTTCCTTCTTTTTCTTCCTCCTTCTGATCCTTTCATCCATTTCAAGAGGAGGCATTCAAAGATGGTACCTCTTGCCTTAAGTCAGCTATTCCATCCATGAGTAAAAGTGGGTGATTTTCTCTCTTTGTTGCCTTTATTTTTTCCTCTTCTAAGTCTTCTGTAGAGAGTATAAAGATAGTCAGATGAGGCAGAAATGGGAAAGCAGATAGAGTAGGAAGGAAATGAGGGAATGCTGATGGTAACACAGAGGTTAATTGAGAGGAGTAACAGCCAAATATGAGAAGGGAAAAATAAATTGAAGTTGTAAAGAAAGAAATAGAAGTGATAAATGAGTGAAAGAACTCATCCAGTGATTTATGGTGATACCTCTTAATATTCTTAGACTTCAGTTTGGCTTTCTATAAAATGGGAATCCTATTTCTTCTTGGTAAAATACTCTTTAAAATCTTTGTATTATAGACAATCTTTCCCAGTGAATTATTAAGCTTCTTTAAAAAAGAAAACAGATTTCTAGTGAATGCCAGGGTCAGTTATTTTTCTCTGTTTTAAAGCTGTAGCATATATTGGAAAGTATTGATTATTCAAAAATCACCTTGGGCCTTTCTGGCCAATTGTAGATAATGCATTCCCCTCTTTTACCTCTTAGGATATAAATTTAATAAGTAGACAATTCTTAACAATTGTGCCCTTTGCCATTTAACTTTAGGATGGATGTGTATGCTCCAACGGTATATATAAAGTATTTTAGAATCACTTAACTTTTAGAAAATCATTATGATATTATTTAAAATCAGTCATTTTATTTCCCTGTATAAGCCAACCTAAAAGGACAATGTTTGGACCATCCACCCATAGGTCAGCCTTCTGATCTTGTAAATGGATTTCTTTTGTCTTTCCAGCTGTAGCCCAAACTTGTCAAATTAAATTTGCTGAGAAGGTAAGTTCTGTAAAGAACCCATGTGGCCCACTTCTAGAACTTTGCCTCTCCTGCTTGTTGTCTTATATTAGGTGAAGAAAGCTTCTAAAAGAGGGATGAATTATTCTTGTAAAGCTGCTTTTCTGTTAATATATCCCACACTCAACCTCGTGGCCTATACATTATTGCATTTTACATTACTTCATCACTGTACATTTTGTTATTGATTTTGATTAAATCCATTTGGAAGTCAATATTCACAACAGTAAAAACAGGGTATGTCTGACACATACAGTACATTTATCCTGCTCCACCCTACCCCTGAACGTGTGTGAAAGATCTGAAAGTCTCTTCTGCCTCTTTGATAAATCTCATCCTGGGTGTTCCAAAGCAAGAAATGACATCCAGCTTATGACTTGCTGGGGTCTCCCGTTCATGTAGAGCTGGAAGATGTTCAGTGTTTATAAGGCTTTTAAAATACTCTCCAGATTCTAAACTGTCCCTGTCACCAATCCTGTCACCAGCTGATTGTGTCACCAGCTGGCTGAGTTTCAGTTTATTATTTACCACGTGCTGGGAGTGCGCTGTGTTTATGAGAAAGCCCGTTTAGTGTCCTTGCTACTCCTTAGGGCAGAGGGAGGCTTCAGTAGTCACAGGGAAAGTGACACCTTTGCTATTAGCATCAGCTTCTAAGGGAAGAGATACAGGGCCAAAGAATGCAGCCAGCTGAGATCAGTCAGCTGTGATACAGAGAGAGTAACTCGCCAATAGTGAAAAGAGCCAATCAGCTGGAAACAGGCTTCTAAAGCTTCCAAACACCGTCACCTGCCAGCTGAACAGCAACCACTCACCATCCATTGTTACAGGGGAGAACAAAGATGAGAGCCTGCAAGAGCTCTTAAAAAGCTGCAAGTGATTGTCTCCCCCACCACTCCCACATTTCTGGGTCTGCCTCAGGCCATTCTGTAATAGATGATTGTGTGAGTAATTGTTTCTCAAATGTAAAAAACAGAATTTCTCAAACATGGAAAACAAATACTGCTCCTCAAAATAAAATTATATCTTTTTTTAAAATTTGATGTCTGATAAAAAATTTGATATCTGGTTCATCATAGAATTTTGTATTAATTTTGATTTTTAAAAATAGTAAAAAAATATTTATCTTGGTGATGATATTTTGGGGATCTCTTTAAATTTTGCACCTGAGGCGAGTGCCTCACTCACCTTACCCTGGTCCCGGCCTGCTAATTAAACCTCACCACGTTCTCACCGCGTTGCAGTGAGACAGATGCTGTGGCCCTGTTCACACACTAATCTAAGGCTAATGAAGGTTAGAAGCCAGGTCTACGAGAGGTTATGGCTAAAATGGGTCTAGAACTCTGGTTTTCTGAATTCTGTTCTGGTATTCTTTTCATTTGGGAAATTCCAGGCCATCCTTTTTACACAAAAATGAGTGCTAACCATTATTACAATTAACATACACGCAGTATAACACTTTATATAGAAAGCACATGTTCACACTTAATCCTCATGACAAGTCTATGTATAGGTATCATAATGTTCCCAGTTAATGTAAAGAATTAACTTGGTAAAGGACACATGGACAAAACCAAGGGGGAGGGTGGAGAGGGGGGAGGGAGGTGGGTTCAGCTGGGGTGGGGTGGAGGGATGGGGAGAAAAGGCATACAACTGTAATTGAATAACAATAAAAAAAAAAAAAGAATTAACTTGGGCACAGAACTTAAATAACTTGACCAGGATCCCACAGAAAGTAAATGGCTGAATATGGACACAAACTCAGGTTTTTCAAGTATGAATCTTATGCCCTTTTAAAATGGATAGAGGAAGTTTTGTTTTAAACAAAACACAAAAGATGTTGAATACTACATAAAATATTTATTAAAATGACCATATTAAAATTAACATCTTAGTAAGTGAATTGTAAAAAAAGCAAAATGATAGTTACAAATGGGAAGAGTTGCAAATGGGGAAAATATTTCCGATGTATATAACTGACAAGACACTGGTATGAAGAATATTTAAAGAAACAAATAAGCAAAATGAAGAGTAGATAAATGGACAAAGGTATAAATAGACATATGAAAAGAAGTTCAGTATCATATATTATCAGGAAAATGAAAATTAAATCCATAATGAGATACCATTTTATACTTATTTAGTGTGCAAAATATGAACATGCCGAAGTGCCCAGCGTTAGAGAGGAGACGGGTGTGCACGAACGCTCATACCGCACTGCTGGGGTAAAGCATGGTGCAGTCCTTATGGAAGGCAGTTTGGTGTTGTCTCCTCTCCTATGCCGGTCAGTATATACCCTATGACCCAGAAATCCCACTTTTATGTATATTCCCATGATAAACTCTTGTGTAATAAGATTCATGGACACAAATTATACATACACATACACAGAGAACTTGGGGGAATCATTTATTGTTTTATTTAACACTTGTTTGATGGCCATCTAATACTATAGATTAGGTCTTTTGATAAGGATTTTATTGATTTATTTTTAGGGAGAGGAACAGGGAGGGAGAAAGAAGGAGAGGGACATTGATGAGAGAGAGGAACATCGATCAGTTGTCCCTTGCACACGCCCTGATGGGGCACCGAACCTGCCATCTTGGTATGTGCCCTGACCGGGAATTGCACCAGTGACATTTTACTTTGCAGAACAATGCCCAACTAATTGAGCCACACTGGTCAGGGCTAGATCAAGTTTTGTTAAGTCTTTTTAAGTTATAGAAAGTGAACAAAATACAGATTCTGCTGTTATGAACATACTGTACCCTCAGAAACTTATAAACAATACTTGCAGTACAATGCTGTGTTTTTACAGAATTATATGCAAAGTGCTTTAAAAGCCCATAAGAGGGAAGAACTAAGTCTGGAAGAGATAACTTTTGATCAGGGATTTGAGTCAAGAAGAGACAAATTATATGAGACCAATGAGGTGGCCCATAGCTCCATTGCAAAGGAAGAATCTGAACTTGGCCTGGGAGGCTGGCTAGGACTGGATGACGAGCAGGATGGGTAGTCCACGTTTGGGGGAGCAGGAATAGGCACAGAGAAGGGTGAGATCACCCACGTGAATGCGGGAAAAACCCAGAAATGAGTGAGTAGTAATTGGATGGGTTTTATCCAACAAGACCACAGGCCTTGAGTGAGGACTCATGATGTGATGTGATAAAGAGAAAACACCATTTTAGGTTTCTGAGCAAAGGGCATAACATAAAGGAGGCTGGTTTTCAGGTCTTCACTGGTGAGTGTCTCCCTTTAGGGAGGTCTTCCTGCTCTGGGAGATGGCTAAGATAAATGAGAGTCAGTCAACACGGGTTTTGCTTAGCTACGTGTGGGAGGAGGAATGGTGATCATCTCCAATCACAGTCAAGGCCAGCGTCTCTCCCCAGTGCATGCTGAGTTTGGAGAAAGGTGGGCCCTGATTACAGAGGGCAGAATTGGGTGGAAGAAAAGAACCCTAGAGTTTTAGGTTTCAGAAAAGAAGAGAGGCTTTAAACCCTCAAATATGAGACCATAAGTAGAGCAGATGAAGGAGTGGTAGAGGAGAACAAAGGTCATTGCTATGGGAAGTGGCTGCATAATAATTATCGCACTCAGTACCTTATACTTGCAGAACACTTTTGGCACTTTATAATTAAAAACTGATTTCACACTTGAGGGTCAATTTCACAGATGGCTGAACCCGATTTTGATCTGATAGCTGAACTGAAAAGAGAAGATCGGGCAAGCAATTGGTGGAGGGGTTTCTTTGAGAAGAAAAATGAATCTTGATGATTAAATATGAAAGCATGCAGTTGAGGCAGCATCCCAGATTGTTAAGAACTAAGCTGGGCCATGGAATTTAATGAGATGTTTTTGTTTTGTCTTATTAAGGAAATACTGAGTAGGTCAGGGGACACTGATTCTAGAACTAAGAAATTTTAGAGTCAGCAAACACCTTTGGTGATCCCTTCCAAACCTCTCTTCTAATCTTATAGTACATTATGTCTGGTTCTATAGTTATGTTTATATGCCTATTCATAGAAAATATAAGCATTGCATTTGCCTTTAATTCCTTAGAGTATTTTATAAACCTGGGTAATGCAATCCTGCTTAAAATCAACAGTTATAGATGGTTTCATCTTTAGCCCACATCTTCCATGACCTCAATTACTGCATTAAAATATTGTTAGCAAATTAAGATTCAAATAGAATTTATTATACAAGATCAAGTTCACTTTACAAGTAATTTACATATTGTCACAATGACTCTATGCCAATTTCTTATGATTTTGACATTGTTTGTGGGAGAGTAGCCAGCAGTAATGGACAGGATCAAGACATAATTTATTACAAGACACTCTCTCTATGCTGAGGGATATTGAGGGAAACAAGTGCGGTATAGCAGGAGTCAGTGCTATGAGTGTGTGGCTCTTTGCATTATCCTAATTTAGGGTGTGACAGTGTAGTAATGGTTCTACCTGTTCGACTTCTGAAGCAGAAAGAGTCCAGTACCAAGGTGAGCTCAGGCAGGCATATCAGAAGAAATAAAGGTGGATTTCTAGTGAGCCATTCTCATAAATCATCTTTTACCTCCATACATCTTTCTGAATATAGTCTTGCTATGCAATACTCCAGATAATGTAATGGTTAGGAGAAAAGCTGTTGAGCAAAACTGCCTGTGTTCAAATCCTGACTCTGCAGTATTTTATTTGTGTGACCTTGGGCAACTCTTCTAACTATTCTGTGCCTAAATTTCCTCGCTTATAAAATGGCATCGGTCATACTGCTTACCTCCTAGACTGTTGGGAGGATCAGATGGGTCAATAGAATAAACCTCACTTACAGTGAGCACCACACATGCATTCGTTATTTGTTATGCATTTCTGTATCTCCTCTTACATTTTTCTTTCTATTGTAGGACTAACGTTAGATCAGTTTTGTTTTCTTGACATCCTCCCTAATTCTACATTTCTCTAGAGCAGAAATTGTACTTGCTTCTTTTTGATTAGCCCCAGTGTGTATGTTGGCTATATAGTTGCACAATATTAGGGATGAGTGCACACTCCGTACATGTAGTTTCTGAAATAGTCCATTCTTCTTTTAATGCAGTTAGCAAAAGAGAGCTTTTGAAAACAGTAGAACTCAGGTGGTTGGGCGCCTTGAGAAGTCCTGTCTTTTGCCCTTCACCTTGTCATTGACTCTCAGTCTGCTTCTCTATTGAAAACCACTGGCAAACCTGAACTGATTTCAGTCTTTCCACGTAGGCAAGTGAGAGTATTCCGTTTCTGTATATCCAAAGCCCCAGGAGGCCCCCAGAGATATCCACATTCAACAACCCATAAGTGTCTTTTTTCTTATGCCATAATTCTCCATTATAGCAGGAGCAAAAAGTACTTGTTCTCGGTAGCAGTGGTTCTCTAAGTGTGGGCTGGGGATCAGCAGCAGCATCTGGGAACTTGTTAGAAATGCACATTCTCGGCCCCACCTCAGACCTACTGAATTACAAGCTCTGCTGGTGGAGCCCAGCAACCCCAGTTTTAACAAGCCCTCCCAGGGGATCTGATGCATGTTAAAGTTTAGAAACAATGCTCAAAAGTGTCAGGATTCCCCAGCAGCACATCAGTAATAGCAACAAGTACTCCAAAACAGGGTGAAGAAAGGCTTAGGCAGCCATCAAGGCCGATTAAAAGCAATCACAATAAACCACCACAGACTGATAGGTCTGTACCAGGCACAGTGGTGCTTTCAGATGTGTTAGGTTATTTAATTTTTATCAGTCTGTTAAAAAGATGGTATTTACCCAGCGTTGTCAGGGGAGGAAACTGAGGCACCAACTTTACCCAAGGTCACTGAGCATTTAAGTTATACAGCTAGAAATCAAACTCTGTCTAGCTGATCGCCCAAGCCATGTTTCTTCCAGTGTTTCACTTGGCTTCCCAAACCTTTTAAATGTACATCTTTATTCTTTGTGCTTGTTTTAAATTATTCCTAATTCAGGTATACTTTCTCTGTTTTCCAGAGTACCATGTATTTGGCATTGTATATCTGTATGTGAGGGCTTTAGCTAAATTCCGTATCTCAATAATGTAGGTTAGTTATTTCATTTCGGCTAACATTTGTTGAGGACCTACTGTGTGTCAGGTACTACTGTAAAGGCATATGCAGAGGTGCTCATGCTGGCATCCTTGACCTCAAAATGATCAATCCACCAACTGGCTGTGATGCAGAATTATATGAAGAAAAATAAATTTAAAATATCCCAGAAATGTAATACAGATAGATCTTAAATACATTAAGATTTATGATGCTAAGATAATGAGAAACTTCTTAAAGGGTAATCATGGTTAATATTGAGATTAACCAACATTGCTGACTAATTTTTATATTAGCTATCAAGGGACAATGAATAGCAAGTTTAGAATGCAGAGTTGTACCCACATGTTGATAACTACTCATTTTTTCCACAGCATTTATTGAGGGTTTACTCCATGTCTCACACTTTACCACGCACTGCATGTGATAAGAAAGAACCAGAACATTGTCCCTGCTCTCAGGGAGCTAGCCCGGGACTTTGTCCTTTTACTTCCCCAGCTGTTATCAAGATCAATCACTTGTTTTAAAATAGAATGTGCTACTCTGCTTCAGGCAATTATTAGTGCTCATCCTCATGTAAAAATGATTTGATTTCTCACCAGCATTTTGAATTTCATTTAGTATCCAGGGGTCCCAGCTCAGACAACCTTTATTTTTTTATTATTTTTTATTTTTTAAATAAATCAAACCTGTAGTCAAAGCCTAAGGATTTAACTAATGTAGCAAATGCTTGATTTTTATTCACCTGCAAACTGAAGAATGCTATGGGATGCAAAGATGAAGAGAGAGCTCCCTACACTCTGTGGAGTCACAGCCAGGTATATAAACAAGTTATTACAGTGAAAAGAAAGGTGTGCTACCCCAGGTATGTGTGAAAAATTAATGGTCATGAGAACAGAGCAATAGATCTGTGTGAGGAATTGCTTCATAGAGTCAGTGATAATGGACAAGAGTCTTGAAGATCGATTAGATATTCCCTAAGTAGATATGAGGGAAGGAAATTGTAAGCACAGGGAACATTTATTGTACAAAGGAATGGGTACACGAACAAGCTTGACATACGAAAAACCATGGTTAGAGTTTGAGTGTATTTAAGGGGAAGGGAAAGGAATTTAGGGAAAAGAAAAGATTTGAATACCACGTTCAGGAACTTGGAGTTCTTTTGTGGGCAATGAGACCCACAGCAGGATGTTAAGCAAAGCCAGATGCTCCTTAAGTGAGGGAATTAGAAGTTCTGTGTGGCAACATGAAGAATGACTAGAATTATCATGGAGTTAGAGTAGATAGTGGACAAAGAAAGATAGGACTTAGTAATTGCATGTGTAAGGTAAAGAGTATTCTGTGCTGATTGTACAAATGTGTTTTACTTTTTTCATATTTGTTAGTCCGTGTTTGACTTTTATCTGCTAGAAATCAATCCTATTTGCACTAATTGTGAGTGTGACAGCAAAGACCAAGGGGCCTGTTGCCTCTTTCAAAGCAAGAACTTTACAAAGTGGAGGCCCACTTTCTGCAAGTTTGAAGAGCCTGTTTGCAACTTGGACTTTGAGGCTGAGTCTATAATATTGCCTGGAGCCGCCGTTTCCACATTGATCGTGAAGCAAGCAGTCAAACACCAAATGATTAATCTAATTCTGTAGGCTTGCTGCTCATACATCCTAATTGCTGAGCTATTGCCAGAGTGGAAGCAGAAACAACACCCAAATCAACTCAGTTTTTGATGGCTTCTACATGTAGCCTTAGTCTCTAAATCATCCCTAAATCCCACCCACCCCACCCCCATTGTATGTCTTCTCCTCTAATGTCTTGAAATTCTTTGCTGCTAACTCTCTTGTCATCTCTATCACAATTTCTATGTCTGCCCAGATCTTTGAAGGCATGATCTTCGTCACAGTCATTTTTCTGTTAACCCCCTTATTTTAAATAGTAACATACTTATAAAGGCTCAAATTTCCATTGCCACACTTTATAGTCTTTTTTCTTTTTTAATCATTAATAAGATACTTGCTGCTTTTCTCACTACCGCATCTCCACCATAATGACCAGAATTTGTAACCTGAGAACTATGGCTATACCAACCAACTGACTGAGTCAGTGATGAGTCAGCTGAATCCAGGCCAATGCAATCACTGGAGATAAGAAAACATAGCTGGCTTATTGCTGAGAAGGAAAATCTACCTGAGGTAGCAAAATTCTGTGCTTCTAAAACATGTTTTTGGTAAATGCATCATCTTTTTTTAAATATAGTAATGGCCTAGTGAAATATAAATCAGATATTTTCAGCACAATAGAGGATGGATGGTTAATGCCTTAAGAGGCAGAACTGATTGGCATATATCATCAGAGAAAGTTGGGAGCAAAGGTATACATTCTCTGAAGGGGATCTCTGACCTAACATGGCTCAATTTTCAACTCCTCCTGAAACATCTGTGGATCTATATTAGGAATTTTCCATAAGCACTACAGAAATATTTGTTGAATATAAATGACATGTGTGTTATCAAAGCAAGAGAAATATTGAACTAGGAGTTTAGAAACTTTTGTCAGATCCCAGGCCCACACTGACTAGCTGGGTTGGATCAGCTGATCCTAATGTTTTTCAGCTCTAACTCAATGAATCTGTTGCTGTGAAAAACAGTCTGCATGTCTTCCAATGGAGCACTGCCCCTGGCTGGATAATTTACAAAGTCTTAAAAAAAAATCATACCAATGATTTCCTTAAATCCCATTTTATAATTTTGAATGATAAGTCTATAAATTGTATTAATTGACATGAGTAAATAGAAAAAAGGTAACTCAAGAAGATATCTAATAATTTGAGACAATGTTTTTGTTCAACCCCGATATACCAAACTGGGTTATGTTTCTCTATAGGAAAGTGGTAAGATATATATCCCTGGACTGGTCTTGCTTGTGGAAAAGAGGCAGTTTTCTGAGTCAAGGGAAGGTGTGAAATAAAGGCAGAAAAATCACTTCCATGTAGAGGGATGTAATCGCAACAGGTAATCCTCAGCTTCTGAGGATTCTTCCCATATTGTGGGGAAGACATAAATCCAGGTTGGTGGGATGTTCTTGATATCAAGAATGTATTTCTTGTACATTTTCATTTATCCTAAATGAAAAACCCTTTGAAAGTTGGATGTTGGTAAATAATATGCTAAAAACATAGCTCAGGTATTCAGGTCATTCATAATTTAGGCAAGATAAAATAGACTAAGAAGCAACCAAGATAGCAAACATGTACAAATTACAATACTTCAAGATTTAAATATATTTAATGTCAACATCATCAAATAATGATGTAAATAAGAAAAAGAACTGCCACTGACAATGACATGCTTTCTCTTTCTTACTCAAATGACTGATTGTGTTTTAGACTTTTAGTTAGAACTTTCAGAACAGAAGATCATGAAGCATAAAAGAGATAATTAGTGCAATAGAATGAGGAAAGCCCATAGCCAAAAAATAAACCCAGAAATATATAAATAGAAATAGAAATAGAAATAGAAATAGAAATAGAGCCAGGTGATAATTTTGGCTCTATTACTAACTGACTGGCCTTGAAAAAGCTATATCCTTTCTTTGGGCTTCAGTTTCCTTATCTGTAAAGTGAGAAAATTGTACCTGACCATTGTTTCTCCACCTTAAAAATTTATTTACATCTTTGAACATTTTATAGATCCCAGGAACCCATGGATCCTATTTGGAGAGATACTGCCATAAAGTTAAATTTGATTTCTTGATCCAGTATGATTATAAACACAAGCCCAAATGCTTGTGCTAAAATTCTGGGACCACTCTCCATTTTACTGTGGTCCTCCAAATCGACTTACTATTTGCTTATCTGAACTACTCCACTGAGCAAATACTTTGAGCTGGAACTGTCCTCAGCATTGGGTATATATCCAAGAATGTAACAGACAAAATCATCGGTGCTTATATTCTAGGAGAGAAACAGACTACAAACTATAATAAATAAGGAAATTAATTTGCAATAAAAATTCAACTTTTTAATAGGAATTCAAGGATCCCTGCAAATATATCCACAGATCATAGTTTGAGAAACATCTGAGTAGAGGGAGCCCTTAAGGTTCGTGGTTCAGTGATTCTTGGTCACCCAGACTGAGCAGCAAGCAGAGAGCTTCCCCACCAAGTAGCCTAACTGAATAGAAATGGTTTTAATAGCAGTCTCCTCAGATCATAGAGGAAGCAAGGGACTTTTCTTGCTATTGCTTTGGTTTGTACCTCACTCTGCTCTGAGCAACATGGAGGCCTTTCTAGGCACAGGGCCAAAACTTCATTGCAGGGCTCAGAGAGAGCACAACTCTGGGAAAAAAATCATTAAATTAGGCAAAGATCCAATAAACTTAAATTTTCTGTTTTTGATTGCTTGCTGTGAAGAACACTATGACATGATTTAAAACGATGATTTAATGTAGCAGGAGGAGAGGGACTCTAAAATCCAAATAGTGCAGCCATACAGTTCTAATAAAATTAGTCTATTATGTGCAAATTGATTGCTAGTGCTTAGATTTACATGATGTTTATGATATCAGAATATCTGACAAAAATTGATGTCAATATTTATGCCTCTATAAATTACTCACACAGCACTATTATGATGGCTTCTAATTAAAGTGGAACCAGACTAATTGACCTTTAAATCCAAAGGACTTTTCACCCCAAACGCATCCACCACACTGGGATGGCAGGCTGCACTAGCTTGGGAAGAAAGAGGGTTTTGTGGATGGTACAAGGTCTAACTATGAAAAAATAATTATGCATCTGCAAGAGCTGGTTCCATGAAAGATTTTGGATTTGATTCAACCTGCATTAAACTGCCGTGGGGTGGATTCATGACCAACCACGTTAGTGGCTGTATACGGGTGTTTGAAAGATTTCTTTACTTCCTTTCAGCCAAGAAATACCTTCTCTCTGCTTTTGAGTAGGTTGAATGAGACAAAAGATCAAATCAAAGACCCTCCTTTTTTGTTTATTTTATTTTAAACGTTTTATTTTGAACTAATTTTATATTTACAGAAAAGCTATGGACTAGATTTTGTGCTCCTTGAGGTCAGGGATTGTATTTTAATCATTAAAAAAAAATAATCTTCTTTAACGCCTAACACAGGGCTTGACAAAAAGCAGGAGCAAAATAGAATTAGATTTATTTTTAAGAAGAAGGCTAAAAGAACGACAACACACAAAACTCCTGGTATTTTAGAACTTAAATTGTCCCATCCTTTTTCCAGACAAATCTTGGTCTTGGCTTTCCTCCTGTTAATAGGTAGTAGATTAGGTTTGACTAATTAATTTACTTAAAATAGATCCAAATATTATTCTCTGAATGCTCATAACTAGAAACACAAAGAAAAATAACAATCCAAATAATTTATTTGGGGAATTTAAGTAAGTATAGGGGAAGAAACTTAGTTGCTTGTCTGGAGTCAGAGTGTGGCTTCTTAGTTTACTTCTGGTCCAAACTTTCCCTGGGTCCTTGAACAAGTAACCCTTGTTGTGCAAGAGTTAGGTGAGTAAGGAAGGTGAATTCTGTTTTCTTTTCAGGTTCTTTACAGCTTGAAAATGCTGTTGCTTCCAATACAAGTCTGGGAGTGTGTGTGTTTCCATTGAACTGTACTTTCTTTTCCTCTCTCTGCTTTTATTTCATGCAGCCAGTACAAAGAAGCAAAATGATGGGATGTAGTTATAACACCACTCTGCATTTTCATTAATGTATTTAACTAAAGATTGTTGCATATTTAAAGTTCATCAGTTATGGTTTTCACACTGTGCACACTGTCAGTGCTCGATTGCAAATCTTTCTTGTCTTTGTACTGAAAAGATTTCTATCTGCATTTCAGAGAGGGCCTTTCAGTTTTGTTATAAAACCTCATTACTTTTTTATTACAGACTTAGTGGAGCCTTCTCTGTTGAATTGAATCATATGATTCACTATTAGCTGGACATTTAATACTATATCGTCTTTATATTGTTCAGTATTCTTCTTGGTTCTTTTATTTGCACTTTGGAAATGTCTCAGGAGAAGAAATTGAAAGATAATATTTCTTTGAAATAATTCACCCTGTCCCAGGAAGGCAGTGCTTTAAAGATAATTATTTAAACAAAATATACTTAAGATCCTTGCAATAGTGAATAAGAAGAATAAATAACTGACCCAGAAAATAATGTATTTTTTACAAAATAGAGGTATTTTCTTAAAAAAAAAGTCCTTTAGGATCATCATCATATGTCACATATGCCGTGCAATTTTCCTAAATTCCCCAAGGTGTCCACCTTAGTTATTGTACTTACTAACGTTTCTCCAACTGCTCCTTAAAAAAAGAAGTGCTCTTAGCCAACTATTAGGCACCATATTTATTGACTGAAATAAACCTCCCACAATAAATTTATACAATTATCTAACAAAACTGCCTTGGAGGTGGATGTGACATGGCTAATCATTGGTAAGTTAAACTTGCTTCTGTAAATGTGTGCCTTACCTTCTCTAAAGTTTCAGTGGTCTTGATAGCTACTTCACAATTTAGATGGTCTGGTTCCCTATTGCTGGGTAACAAACTACCCCTGAAGATGGTAGCTGAAAATAATTATCATTTTCTGGGCAAGGAATTTGTAAAGGGCTCAACTCAATGGTTCATTTCTGATCAGAGGCAACAGCTGGGATAACAGCTGAAGGTCTCAATTTCAATGTGGCTTTATCACTTAACCAGGTCTGGTGCCTCAGTACTCCTTGGACTCCCCCTTTTCTCTTTCTCCACGTGGTGTTTCTTCTTTCAGGGCCTTTTCCATGTGACTCAGGCTTTTTACACTGTGGCAATTTCAGGGTAATGAGACTTCTTCCATGGTAGCTCCAGAGTGATCGTTCCAGGAGGTTCTGGGAGAAACTGCAAGGTTCTTATGACCTAGCCTCAGTAGTCCCAGAATGTTACTTCCATCCTACTCTACTGGCCAAACAAATAATTCAGGCTGGCCCAGGTTCAAGAGGAGGGGAAAATAGATTCTATGTCTCACTGTGGGGATGACATGGACAGACAGGAAGAGAAGAAATTAATGGTGGCCATTTTAAAGACAAGCTGTCACAGCAGGCGGAAAAATATATTTTTAGTTGAAAAGCTGTAGAGATAATATAATTCAGCTCACTTTTTCTATGGTCAGGCAATAATTATCATATATTTAATGTTCATTTTAACTCCTCCATCTGTCTATTGAAAACCTTTGGCTGAGTTTGAATGTCCTTAGTGGCAATAATAAGTAGGTCCATCACTTATGATAACATACTACCATCTTTGTTATAAACCTACACACATTCACAAAACTACTTGAAAGATGAGCTGGAAGATCTCTTAATTTTAAATTTTTCCTCCTTGCAGCAAAATCC
The DNA here is from genome assembly GCF_022682495.2 of Desmodus rotundus. Taxonomy (NCBI): domain Eukaryota; kingdom Metazoa; phylum Chordata; class Mammalia; order Chiroptera; family Phyllostomidae; genus Desmodus; species Desmodus rotundus. The sequence goes on from NC_071393.1 coordinate 84,794,039, forward strand.
ACTAGGCCAAAAATGTGAGCTACTGTGGATTCTAGAAAACATTCAGTTCCTTCACACTAACCTTAAGCATGTTAACAAAACAATCAAGTTTTCCATTTCCAAGATTCAGAAGATCTCATTCATTTACAACCTAAGACCGTCTTATTGAGGTGTCATCCTTTGCATACTGCACAAACATTTCCCAATCTCCTCCCTGTACTGTAGCTACTTAGCCCAGTTGTAGTCTACTTCATCTGCATATGGCTTTTTTCATCAGAATGTAATCATAATATAAAAAACATCACATACCCAATGAAACTAGGAATGAGTTCTTTGCAGTTCAGTCTTGGCTCAAACTTCTGCTCCGTTGAACTTCCAATCTGTCATCTTGGTTCTCACATTCCAGGAATTTAAGCAATCTAAAATTGTCCTCTTTGTTTTGCCCACTTACTCTAATCTCAAGGACTCGGTTCTTACTGAACTTCATAAGGCTGGAGACTTCTCGTCTGTATGTCCCCGCTCAAGTGTGAGCTCATCAGGGAAACCTTCCCTGACTACCCCGTCTAATGTGGTGCCCCTACCAGTTCTCTCTATAATAAACTTATTTTCTTCTTAGCAATCTCTATCTGAAATTACTTTTTGTATTTGTTCAGTTGTTTATTATCTCTAATTTCCACTACTATATGGACAGGTTCGAGTACCTAGTTCCAAGTGTCTGGGTAGTTGCTTAGTAATGATTCATTGAGTAAATTAAATAACCATATAGATAACTAAGAACATACTTGCCATGCTTGGTACTGTAGTGACAAAGTATATTTTATGTGTCAAAATAACATATATAACATTAAAGTAAAACCAATGTTCTTCTGTGGGGAAAAAAACCTTTCTATTGAGGAAGTAAAATAATCAAACTGCATATTTATAATCTACAGTACAGGATACAGTTGCGGGGGACACACTCAGCAAGAACTGAGACATTTAATAGCAGCACCCTGAGATGACAGTATTTCATTCATGTTCAACGCGGGTTCTTAAACAGTATCAGTGAGAGTATAAATTAGGGAAAGTACTAATATATATCAAGAACATTGAAAAGAGTCCTTTCTTTTACTCAAAATTCTATTTCTATAAGACTTCTTCTTATAGGAATAAAATGAAACAAAAATATGGTATGCATAGTATACATGGAATACATGCTATTATAGTATGTATAATACTAAACATACAGTGTAAAGTATGTGTAATGCTACAATAGCATGTATTCTTTGTATACTATGCATACTATATTTTTGTCTCATTTTTCATACTATATTTTGGTTTCATTTTGTTTCATAATAGTATGTATATGATTATAGTATGTATAATAATGTTCATTAGAATATTAGATGTGCAGCTCTGTGTCCACCAACCACAGAATGATTCAGTGAGATGTGAGACACCTACATAAAGAGAAATGATCTCCTCTGTAAAAATCACATTTACCAAAAGTGAATTAACATCATAAACTACTTACGATACAACTTCTAAGTGTCAAAAGGCAGAATACAAAATTGTATGCACAATTTCCTTTCAATTATGCCCAAATATAAGTGTAGAGAAAAAAATCTGAAATGAAATATGCTAGGAAGTTTGCATTATTTATTGCTGGATGGTTAAACAGAGGTTAAGTTCTTTTTTCTTCTTTATATCTTTATATATTTTTCAAATCTCTTACAATGAGCATTTTTTAGTTCATAAGCAGAAAAATAAACTATCTAAAATTTAAAGGTTTATAATAGATGAGTGCAGTATTATTAAGCAGGCCTCTTTTAGTAATTGTACATTTTGTTAGGTTACTGCATTGTTGGAAGGACCCAAATTGTAGTTCAGACTATAAAACATAACAACTGAATGGGGGGGAAACAGCAAATTGTCACTAGTGGCTGATGTTTCAGTTCATAAAGATTATTTGTTTTTTGTTTCTTGTTTTGCGTGTGTGTTCAAGATAATTAACAATTCTTTATTTCTTTCAAGTGTGTCCTGTAGAGTTGAAGTGTCTTTTCATTCTTATTTCAATGGAATTGCCAATATTTTACCTTTTCTGTTCTATAAAAAAGGCATTTCCACACATTTGACTTAATGCTTTCTGTATTAAATACTGAGGTGCTAACAATGCCTAGTGATTTTGTAATGCCACGTACTGGCACCTTTTTTTTTGGCAAGTAACTCTGACACACGTCTTCAAATAAATGGCTGTTCACATCCAGACTCATTTGGCAGAAACAATAAGTTTTCATGCCAATTCAGAGAGGAGAGAGGTTCAGGAAGGCAAAAGGGTTGAAAGACATTTTACAATAATATATCAAATATGAGTAATGATATCTCAGTTTGTACTTTAAAAAGCACTGGTGATACTTAATCTTTCAATAACACTTTATAGCTTACAAAGCATGTTCTCATTCATTATCTGATTTAATCCTCAAAATCTTGGAGGAAGCTAATTTTATCCTCATTTTACTGTTTCTGAGTGATTTTGATTTACAAGGTCAGGTAGTTACAAAGTGGAAGAGCTAAGATTTGAACCTGAATTAGCAATGTATATGACAGGTAAAACTTGCTAGTTAATTTGTGCATGAAAAAAAATTTTAATTTTATAGAAATGAATTATAGCCGATAATTAAAGTTTGGAAACCTAGTCATTTCTAGAGATAATTGTTGTCAAAAGTTGCCTTGTATTTCCCTTAAATTATGCTCATATTCTTCACAATTATTTAATTTGTTTCAATTTTTAAAATTAATATTTTTAATAATTTGTGATTATCACTTTCACAAATATATACATATACCTTTGAATTAACAAGAGCAACAACAAAGAATCAATTTTTAGTACTAGTGTTTCTGGCAAATGCAGGAATTGACTTGAAATTGAAATGCAATTGAAAATCTATATAGCAGTCTGTGAAGTATGGATTTTCAAAATCATTATTTTCAAAAATGCATATTAATATTAGAAGGAAGTGGTAGAGAATCTTTTATTCTTAAAAGTCCAAAGATCAACTTTGAGAATTAATTCCTCTTTTGACTCTAGCAATTAATGTCATTTTAAATACGATAATTCAGGGTAAGAGCGAAGGTGTTTAGTAGCTTTTGCAGGAAGAGCAACCCTGGGAGTCACATTGAGCGATTTGTTTCTTGTCTAGAGAAAGAGGCGTTTGTAAACAAAGTATGAAGAACAGAGCCTGGTTCCAATGAGGCTTTTCTGTTGGCCCTGTCGGCGGCTCCTTTCACCTGATAAATGAAACACTGCTTTCCTCTTGGTTAGGGATTTAGTAAAAACCCCACTAGTGCTGCCCGCTTCACGTTTATGGAATGACTGTTGCCAGTTTCCTTTTTGTATGGGGCCATGTAAGTCACCAAATAAGTACCAGCAACCCTCTTTCATAATTCAATGAACTGCACCACAGAGAAAGAGAATTAAAATTATACTTACATTGGATTTTTCTGTGTAGAATTTCCTTAAGGATCACATACCCTTAAGGAAATTAAAAAATAATCTTTTGCCCTCGTCTCATAAATGTGTTTACTAAAGGAAAATTTTATATTGGGAAATAATTTGCTTCTTTCTCCCCAAAGTACCCTGTTTATTTTTTCTGTGTAGTAAACAGATATTCTATTTCTTAGTGATCTACCTGTGTTCCTCAGTGCTTCTCCTAAAAATATTGGGAAAATGCCCTTTGTAAATCAGCACTGAAAGGAAATGAATGAAACTGTTCCTGGGTCAACAGTAAATGCATATACATCATCTCCTGAAGATTGTAATTTTGAGTGATTTACTTAACCTTTGAAATTTTGGGAGCTCGTATTTGTTTTACCATATGCTTGTTTTCACGATGTATATTCATTCTTATGTGGAAAATCTCTGTTATTGTGAATGTTCTTTTTTTCAAAGCAGCCACTTAACAGTGTCCTGGTATCACGTGTGGCTAAAGCAAGCTCAATCTGCGATCTGGATGCACTGGACGTTGTTTCCAGTAGGTCAATAAAATGACGGATGGATTTGAGCCAAGCTGTAGCAGAGGACACATCCTCTGTTGAAATAGCTGAAAAGACAAATTAATACTGGAGTGTGGAATACTGAATTGGGCTGTCTTTCAGTGCACAGAAGTAGACTAAAGTAGATTACTAAAATGAGGCGTGTGCCCATCAGGCAACTAAAACAGACGTGCTATGCAAACAAGAGGCGGTAGATGAAGACCTGAACGTGACATTCTGAAGGCAGTGACAGTTTGGCCACTCTACTATGCAATAGGGGAATCACAGAAGCACCTCGGACTTAGGACCTTTTCAACACCTTGAAATTTAGGAAATTTCCATGTTTGCGACTCCACTCTATAATCATCTTTGTTATTTTCATTGCTCTCTAAGAGTATGTATTTTTAAAGAATATTTCTCAAAATATTTAGAGTTGGGGAGAAAGTATGGGCCTTGCTTAACAGTTTATTAACAAAGGAGAAGAAAAACATAACAAAATAACACAAAACTTTAAATATTTAGTCAAAACCTGCATGACACCCTTTGCCCACACACAAAGAAGTTCAAATTTCTTTCATAATCTAATGCCTAACATACTTCATGATCAGGCTTATATGTTATTTCCTATAACATTTTTTATAGATCAAATTCTGGGGGAAAAGTGGGTATTTATTTTTACTAATTTTAAAATGAAGTTTAGCATTTCCTTTGATAATGAAGGCAGGAAACCAATCATAGTAGTAGCATTAGTAGCTGTGATTTTATTACCAATAGAAATTACCAAGGTATTTTCATATCACATTATAGTTGCAGGTCTGTTGAAATGTATTGTTTATAGCTCATCATACCTTTGAAATTACGATAGTTATTAGACCCACACATATATGTTATACTCACACAAATCATATTTATTAATATTTTTAGAATTGTATTTCACTATATTTGGCTTTCTTCATAATTGTATTTTATTGTATGCATTAAAATAAATCTGGAGTCTTCAATGTTTCTGCTTCTAGAGTATAAACTTCTTGGGGGGCAAGAATATTGTATTATTTAATTACCATTTAATTATTGAATATAATCTTATCATGATTGTAAAATGTGGTTTCTACATTGATACTTTGGAATTTACTGAGACTTGCCTTATGGCTTGGAACATAACCAATTTTTATAAATGTCCCATTTACACTTGGCAATGTGATATAATCTGAAGTAGTTGGGTGCAAATTTGTTAATTGTATGATTCAAATCTATATTCATCTGGGCATCTGGGTTTATTTTTTTCTGCTTGAGTTACTAATTACCTACAGAGGTGTGTTGAAGTATCTTGCTATGATGGTAGATGTGCTAATTTCTTACTTTAGTTCTGTCATTTAATTTTATATATTTTTCAATCAATATTATTAGGTACATAAGAATTCAGAACTGTTACATCTTCCTGGTGAAGTAGACCTTTAATTAATATGCTTTCTTTTGCATTACAATGGTTTTTTCTAATATAACAGATATCTGTTGGGTTAGAATTTTACTGCTATTTTTTAATTTCTTTACTTTCAACCTTTCTGTGCCATAATACTTTAGATAGATCTTTTGAAAATAACAAAATGTAGAATTTTGTATATTTAAAATAATTTGTTCTGAAAATCCTTGTATTTTACTTTACACGTTTAGTCAATTTATAATATTTGTAATTGCTGATATATTTTTATTCATTTCTAACATCTTTCACAATTTACCTTGCCCCTGCCTTTTCTAGATTTTTATTCCTCTCTTTTAAAAAAAAAGGTTTCATATTGAATTATCTCTTTCTCCCATTTCATTTTTTCCTATTAATTAGAAAGTTTTCATTCTATTTGTATTCTTTTAATCATTCCCTAGGACACTTAATATTCACATTTAAAAGTCTAATGTTCATCAATATCTCTATTTTCCTCCAAAATAATATATGGAATGCGAACAAGTTTAGCCCATTCCTTTCTTGCTTATTTGCTATTGTTTTCCTTTTAGCCCCACAAAATTTCTACATATTTAGCAATTTATTACTTCCCACTCTTTTTTCTCAGATTTCTGAGACATCTTACTTTTGGTTTTAGAATTTACTCACTTTTTGGGAAGGTAAAAATTCTGTTTTTATTTATCTAAAAATGTATTTTTAATATTACTCCTCCCTTTAAATAATTTTTCTGCGTATAGAATTATATAGGTAAGCAATTTTTTCTAAGTTCTTTGAAAATATGATATAATTGAATTGGGACTTCTATTTTACTAAATCGACTGTTAATCTGTTTTTCCTGTGTGGATAATCTGACCCTATCCCTTTTGCCCTGAGCTATTTATTTTCTTTGGTATCCTATAGTTTTACCACGGTGTGTCTAGGTGTGGATTATTTTTTTATTTATCCTGCTTTAGATAAAATTAATCTTCTAAATTTTAGGATTTTATATCTTTTATTATATCTGGACAGGTTTTAGTCATATCTCATTGAATATTCTATTGACCCTCTCTCATTCTCTCTGTTGTCTTATTCTAGGTGTCCAGTTAGACATACATTGGGCCATCTCACTCTATCCTCCATGTCTCAACTTCTCTCATATTTTTCATCTCTTTGTTACACCGTGCTATATTCTGTCTAGGTAATTTCTCATGTCTATCTTCCCATTTACTCATTTTTTTCTTTAGCAATGTCTAATCTGTACAGCACATATATTAAGTTTTTAATTTCAGTTACTACAATTTTTATATTAGAAATTCTGTTTGCTCTATTTTTTCAAATCTGCCTGACATATTTTATGGTCTCATTCTTTTGCAGTACTTTTAATTCTCTTTTATATATCTTTAAACATATTAATCAGCCTTATTTAATGTTTTGCATCTGTGAAGTTCAACATTTGCTGGTATGATTCTGCAGTATGTTGCTTCTGCAGATTCTTTCTTGTGATAGATTATTGCCTTGTATGGTTAGTGACTTTTTAAAATTGTGAGTTCACATTCCTCAGACTTTCTGTTGTTGCTGTCATGAGTTACTATAAACTTGATGGGTTAACACAACATGAATTTATTCTCTTTCAGTTTTGGAGGTCAGAAGTCCAAAAAGGGTTTCATTGGCCAAAACCAAGATATTGGCAAGGCTGTCCTTCCTCCAGAGGCTCTGAAAGATAATCTGTTCCTGTGCCTATTTTAGCTTCTAGAACTGCATCGCTTGGATTTCTTGATTCACGGCACCTTTCTCTATCTTCAAGGCCAGCAGGGTGGCATTCAGATCTCTCTCTGCGGTGTCTTTACATCACATTCTCCTCTGTGTCAAGTCCCTCTCTTACACAAACACTGTGATTACACATAGGGCTCACTTAGATAACTTTGGATAATCTCCCCATATCAAAACACTTGCCTTCATCACATCTGCAAAGTCTTTTGCTATATGAGATAAGCTTCACACATTCTGAGGATTAGAATACGAACATTTTGAGGGTCCATTGTTTAGCGTCCTACGGTCTTAACTGTGAAAATTATTTGACACCTGGTTTTAAAGTATGTTCCTCTATAAAAGACTTGTACTTCTCCCAGGTTTTGCTGGTGCTTTTAAACTAGAAATAATTTAAATTAAAATTTTATATTTGGGGGACCAGATAGGTAGTATACCTTTCAGCCTAGGCCTGCATAAGTGCAGTTTATGAGGAAATTTTCTTTTTTTTTTTTTCTTAAATCATGTGGAGCCAAACAATCATATATCGCAACCATCTTCTTTTGTAGGATGACTATTTTTCTATTTTTCCCACTGAAGTTATTATCTCTTAAAGATCCTGGTTTTAGGTGAGGCTTCTAATTTCTCACTTTACTTGAGTCCTAAACTTTGTCTCCCATTTCTTCGAGTTCTGTTAAAACTCAGATTATGGACCACCAGAATGGACATATGTCTCCTGGGCGAATTCTGGTCCCAACAATCACCCTTGTGGATGAGCGCTTTCTGTATTTTCCTTTCTGAGCTCCAGGAAATTCTTTTATTTTTCCAACACCACGGACATGCTTTACTTAAAATTTTTTTTTTTTTTAATTCAGCATTTTTAAGTGTGTGCACTAGCAGGGAATTATCTGAGTTTAGGTTGCAGTATTGCTAAACAGAAGTCAGATATTGAAAATTCTTCTAATTTATCCCACTCCCCAATACCTAAAACAATGACATTTAAACAGTGACTAATGACTGTTAAATTAAATAAAAATAACACAAACTGGAGCTTGGAGGGGTATTAGAATTGAGTAGTACCAGAGACGATATGGCCGTGGGAGCCTAAAGTATTCACCACCTGGCCCTTACCAGCGTGGCTCAGTCAGTGGGGCGTTGTTCTGCAGAGGAAAAGTCGTCTGATCGGGACATGTGCCTGGGTTGCGGGTTCGATACCTGTTTGGGTGCATACAAGAGGAAACTGATCCATGTTTCTCTCTCACATCAATGTTTCTTTCCATCTCTTTCTCCTTCTTTTGCTCTCTCTCTAAAAATAAATAAATAAAATCTTTAAAAAAGTATTTAGTATCTAGCCTGCTATTGAAGAACTTGGCCTTTTCTAGAGTTTATTTTGACCCCTCCACAAGGCCAGAATAGTGGTGGTGATGAGTTCTTTCTCAGAATTCTAAGTTTGCCCTGGGGAGGGTGTCCTGCATGTTGGTGAAGGAGAACTGCTTGGCCTTAGAAGTGCCTCTGAACTTCATGAACCCAAGGCTTACCTACCATGTCTATTTTCTCTGCAACTACAGATATAGCTAATATGCAAAGAGCTAGCACATGGATTATCTTATACTGAGACACCTCTCCCTTACTGTGTATCAACCTGACTCATTAATTGCTGAGATGATAACTTACAGCTTCACAATGACTTACAAATGTAATATGTTGAAGGAGAAAAAACTGGAATCTTGTGTGGTAACCTGACTCTGCTACCAATTAGCAAAAATGGATGGGGAGAAGCCATATCGTATCTCTGGACCTCACTCTCATTATGTGAAGAAAGAAAGGTAAATGCAGTGACCTGTAAACTCCCTTCTACTGCAATGTTCTCCGATTTTGAAGTCAGAATAAAAAGTTTTATCTCTTTTTCTCAAGGTATAGTTTCTTCCTCCCTTAGGAAGATTAGAGGAGTGAATACACGTGAAGTCCCGATAACAGGGTTTGGGACAAAGTACATCCTCAGTGAATGTTAGCTATTATATCGTTGTCATTAATATTACAAAAGCCTCTTAGACATGGTGAAAGTTCGCAAGTATTAATCCTTTTCTTTACTGATAGCATCCTTCGTGTTTTCTGGTGAGAATTTGGGCATCTGTAGCACTGGAAAGGAATTCCGGGCAGCATGAAACAGCATCACAACATTCTCTGAGCTTTCAGAGGGATTGATTACCCCTCCACCCCTGCCCCACTGCTGTGGACTGCATCGCCAGCAGGTGAACCACAAGCCACAAAGCATTAACCAAAATGTGCCTCTGCGAAAGAAAGAGGGAGAATTAAAAAAAAAACAACAACCCAACAACTCAGCTTTGCAACCTCAGGCTGGTCCAAGTTACCCTGGTGATGTCTACACAATAACCTGGGGAAGGCAAAGGTCATTGCGGTGGATGTGTTAGAACGGAACCGTGCTCATTGCAGAGGGGCGGGGAAGGTCTCAGGCACACTTGCTCTAACTAGAAATATGATGTCCCACATATTTTCTCTATCATTCAGGGTCCTAGAAGGAAATAACTTACCGCAGATAGTTCATATGAAGAAGTATTAATATACAGAGGGGACAAGGTTAAAAGAACAATCAAGGATGTTGAGGCAAGCAGAGGATAGAAATGGTGCAAACAGAACCACCAGGACTAAAGGGGCAATGGGTGTAAATTGTGTGACTGCTTCCCAGAGAGAGATGGGGCTAAGGAGGCTGACCTGGCAAAGGGCAGTTACTGAAGGATGCAGCTACTTCCAGAGAAGCAGGACAGGAACAGGGAAGAGATACTTCATCTCCTGAGCCTCCTGGCCTTGGATAACTTGTGGTACCTCCCATTGACTGTATCCAGTTAGAAACCAACCAATAAGCAAGCCCAGGAAATGCTTCTATAGCACAGGACAGAGCAGACAGAGGGCAGAGAGAATGGATGAGAGGTTGCAGGGAGAACAGAGCAACTATCCTTTTCCTCCAGAGCTTTCACTGGGATGCCTCACTGGCTGGATGTTTTTGTCCTGCCTTTGACATGTGGTCTGCTATTGGTAGGTGAGAATATGTAAGTCAGGGCTGCTGTGTTGCTTTTGCTTAGTCTGTGTGTTGTAATGAAAAAAGTACCCAGTTTAAAGCAGGATGGTTGCATTCGGGACTGTTAAATTAAAAAAAAATTATTCACGACACTTGTAAAAACAGTAAGGCAGACTTTAGTCAGGATTAGTGCAATAGGATTTTGCAGTAAGGGAGAGGGAATAAGCTCAATTATGAATATGACAACAAAAGTGGGCATTTACAGTCAAGGAGCAGGGTGAGGGGTCAGTGGGTGGAAAGTTACTAAGAGGAAACATCAGGAAAATTGGGGGATTCTAGCTAAAGAGGTCTAACAGGATTCTGCCAGAAGTCCGAATGGGGTGATTAGACATCACCTGGGGGATTGTAGGGGGAGGGGAGTTGGTTGCAGGTCCAGGACAGGGGATTCTAACTACACTGACTGAGCAGCATTCTTTCTAAACTGAACTCTTGAGGATGTGCGAAAGCATAGGGTCTGGGCAGGCTCAGAGGAGCCTTTCTAGAGTTTGGTCAAGAAGACAGTCCTTGTGAGGTCTCAGTTCTGCCAAACACCTGAGTACCTAAGCAAGTTACTTAACCTCTCAAAGACTTTTTTTTTAATCTGTAAAACTGAGTTAATAACATTTGTCCAATCTTTCTCATCAGGGTTCAAGAACCAAATGGAATAACAATTAAACAGCAAGCTTCAACATCCATGTGGGAGATAAGCCCTGAGACTAGAGTGGGAGCTGAAGGGACTGTTTTTACTAGTGACCTTGTGATTCTTGGTGTACAAGTTGTATGGCTTGGGATCTGGGTGGCAACACAGAGAAAAATGTGGCAGAGGTTGATGGTTATCCACCAATTCCATTCGTCCCTATTTCCAAAGCATTTGAATTCTGATTTGGCACATGGCTGCCCAGAGACACTCCATTTCCCAGTCTCCCTTGCTGGGTGTGTACATATGAGCTGAGTACAATTTCTCCAGTTAGATTTGAGCAGAAGTTATGTGTGCCACCTTCAGGCTTGTCTCATGAATCCTCTCATATTCATTTCTTTTAATTATGGCCTAAGAGGTAAGGAGAGTTTTCACCTTTTAAGTGGTTATAGAAGAATTTAAATAGAACCTTTGATTTTGCCTCTTGGCCTACAGAATCTGAAATGTTTACTCTCTGGTCCTTTAAGAAAAATTTGCTAACGCATAAACTCACAGTCTGTCTCTGGAGATGGGGACAATGGGCCATCTTTCCTTGAGACACGAAATGGTATTGGGGGAATTCTTAAAATGCTAGGGAAGTTCTCTTGGAAACATGAAATGTGGCAATGTCAGATACTCATAAACTTTGGTTAACTATGTCTTAATTCCCTGCATTAGTACATATTAATAATATTATTAATCAATATTTATTGTGTCTATTATTTTTTTTGTTGAACCCTCTTCTAGGTACAAGATAATAATCAGAACTTGCCTATGAACAATTTCTCTTCCTTAATCTTGGCCAGACACATAAGATTCCCTTTGATCTTCTGTTTTGGTGTGAGGGATGAAGGAAGGCAAGTAATTCCTATGTAAAGTGGACCACTTAGTTCCTAGGGCACCACATCAAATGATATAGAGCACTAAAAGTAATAAGATCTTTGTGCAGACTAGAGTTACCCATAAATGGTGTTCACTTAAGCTCTCCAAAAGGCTTCAACAATAGTATAAAACTTGATCCTGTGTTTTGAATGTAGAGGAATGTGCAATTTAGATTTTAAAAAATCAATGTAAATTAGTCTTAATCTGAATTCACTTCAAGGCAAAGCAATAGTCCAGGAGATAGTGTAGTGATTAGGAATCAATTTTTACTGGTTTTATTTTTTAATGTCTCATATACTCAGTATATGAGATCAGCTCTAAAACAAGCTTTTAAAAAAGGTAAAACACAGTAGAACATAGCATAGCAGGTGACTGACTGTTATTATTTCTGTAAGAGGCATTGAGACTGGTTTAACTTAGGATTTACTGGATAAGGCTGATGCTTGGAATGGAAGTCCAGTGATGCAAACAATAATGCTTGCCCAACTATTTAGGAACACAAAGAAATTAACTAAAGGGCAAGGAGAGAACATTCATAAAATTGCTTATGATCTGCACTGACAGCCATTGGCCTATAACATAGTCTTTTATTTGACATCACCTGGTAGATGGCTGGGATGAGGAATTGGGTTGCATATTGAGGGTGGAAGATTCTAGCTACACTGATTAAGCAAGATACTTTCTAAAACTGAGCTCTTGAGGACATGCCAAAGAACAGGGCCTGGTCAGGCTCAGAGGAGCTTGTGTAGAGTTTGGTCGAGGAGAGAGCCCTTGTCAGGCCTCAGGTCTGCTAAAAACTTGGGTAACATTAGGCTAGTCACTTAACCTCTCCAAGACTTGTTTTATGAGCTGTTGATTTAAATTGCTGCTTATAATGTGACCTGAGACAATTTTGGTGAAATGTATGGTTTATAAACTGTAAAGTGCAATGAAATCATTAGGTATATGGTTGTTCTTTATTTACTCTCCATGTCAGTTCCCCCATCTATCCCTCATTGCTCTTAAAATCAATATCTGGACCAATTCCTGTCACGAGAAGGCCACACCTAAAAGCATGGTGGTTCTAGGCCTGAAAGGAGAATGTGTGTGTTCATGTATGTGCACCTCTATGTCATGAATCACAGAATTAGCCATTGATCAGGTAGAAGAACAAGAATCAAAATACTAGCCACAATTTATTGAGTACCTACTGCTAGCCAGGTGCCATGCATGTCTCTTTGCATATATGATTTCTTACCCACACAAATGTCCGTGGTCTGGAGATGAGGAAACAAGATTTGGAGACATTTGGTAGCCTGCCAAGCTCACACAGGTAGTGAGCCATAGAGCCTGGATTCTTCACCTCGGCCACTGAGCCTGTGGGACAGCTGATGTGTCCTGACATGATTTGTCTTCTGCCAGGCAGGGAGAACAGCTGGCAGTAAACTTCTGGTGGTTCTGTAGGCTTTCTCGGGTGGTGGAAGACCTTGCAGAAATTAGGATAATTTTATTTTGAAAAACCGGGGTTTGGCTGAAATACTCTGTGCAACAAAATAACAACAGCATCAACAAAAATCATAGCAATAGTTAACACTTACTGAGAGATTACTGTGCGTTACCTGGGATATAAGTTCCATTATTATTATCCCTATTTTGCGTCCCACTCTGAAATGAATCACAGAAAAGATGAAAAACTTGCTAAGGGACACGTGGGTACTAGAGGCAGATCCAGGGGACACACCCATTCCATTTGATGGGCACATGTGCTGAGCAGATTTTCCAGGCAAAGCAGTCGGGGTGGAGGCCCAGCTCTGCAGATAACTGGCCAGTCAGCATGGCCCCTTGAGGCCCCTGAGCCTCGCTTGGAATCCCATCTATAACACAGGGGTGAATCACACCCTCGTGGTCTTCCCCTCTGACTCTCCCTGGAGACGGGAGGTCTTCAGAGACTAATAAAAGCAAGAAGAGAGATTCTTCTGCTCATGCAATCTTTCTTTTGGGGCTGGTTTTTGTTTTCTTGGCACTGTTTGGCTGGCGAATATTTCTAGGCAAAGCCCAGAAGAGAGGAAACCAGGAGTTCTTTGTTTAGGGCCCATCCAAAATTTGAAAAAAAAAAAGAGAGAAGAGAGAAAAACATTCTATGTTTGCTTCTAGATCTTGCTGAGCCACACATGACTTGCTGAACATGCGGTCACACTGCCAATGTAGTTTTTTCCAGTCAGAGGTTTGGTTGATGGATCCAAGAGAGACATTTTCCCAAAGCAATTGCCATGCTTGTATTTTGGAATTAGTTGCTCCCATGGGCTCTCCCACCAGGAGGGTCTAATCAAAATAATCTAGTACCAGACTTTCAGAGGAAGTACCAGACTTTACAGAGGATTCAGACTTTCAGGCACTAAGACACTCCTGAGTAGACCCCAGCATGGAGCATTCAAGATCACCCAGGTGGCGGCTGCTACAGAAACCCACAGGCTATGCAGCTTGTGCCAATATTTCCATCCCAAAAGGAAAGCGGCTCCTATCACCACAAGGCAGGAAGGCTTATGTGAGGGATCTGATGTTCTTCATAGCTGCATCACTGGGGCATAGTATGGGGTCTAGCTCACTGTAAAATCTCATGAAAGTTGCTAACTCGCTCTGTCTCTATGGGTATTTCATCTCTCTCAGAGATATTTTCCTATGCAAAAGATTAGGTAACAACACTCACCTGGTGGGATCATTTTAGGAGACAAAGCTTATAAACAAACTTCAAAGCATTCTATAAATGCGAAAGACATGAAAGCTCCTTCTTTATTACCATTTCTCAAATACACCCAACTAGGCTAACTTGTCCCGCCTCTGTGGCAATCAGGGTATAGGGCCAGAAGGGGCTGGGGACCTTGCCTCACAGGACATTTTGGAGGAGTGAATAATGCACTGAAAAACGTAGGTGTTTGGTTAAGGAGAATTTTGTAGTAAAGCCTCATTGTTTCTGCACGTTTCTAACCAGAGAAATTTCCTCAGTCAGTGAGCCTTTTCTGGTCGTCACTTTGGCTATTCAATGCATGTTTAGTTTCTCCCCTTCAGGGCACAGGAGAGAATTGCATTTGTCTGTCCCTCCTTGAAGGTGGGGTGCCCACGGGTGCTGGGAATTCTGTTTGTGGATTAGATACATCCTCTCCCTTTTCTGCTCTGCTCCATGCTCCAGAGGGCTGATCCCTAGGGACTGCATGTTACTGGTGCCTTAATAATTTTGTCACCATTTAACCTAAATGTTAGAATGAGCTGTCCCCTCTTTCAAACTTCGGGTAAAATTAACCTACCCTCAGCTTTATGGATTGCCTTGCTATCCTGAATGGGCTGTCATTATTTCATATACATTTTTTCTCCCAGATATGTTCTATTTACCAACACCCACTTCCCATACCCACAGTCATAAGGCTTTTGTGTGGGTAACAGACTATTTGGAGAAGAAGGATGTGATTTATATGACAGGTAGGCAAAAAGCGTTTAAGAGCAGATATTCTTATTCAGGTTATTGTCTCGTTGTTCTTTTCATCAATTCAGGCGTTAGTCCTTCATAAATTTGCTCATCCTTTTCTTTCCTTTGCCCCTTCTTCCAAACACAGCTCTGGGTCTCTCTTTGTATAATCGGGGGACATAGTCTCTGGGTCTCCCCCTCTTCTCCTTCACCTGTCTCTGCAGTGGGAAGGGAGCTGAACAGACATGCATTTCACACTGACCTGGAGTTTGTCAGCTCACCCCACACCCTAATCTACAGCCCCATCCATCCCCAGGCACCTTCAGGATACATAAGCAGGTATGGCCAGTTTAAATTTGAAATGCCTACCCCTCTATACACACCCCCGTTCCAGGTTGTGTTGCCTTTTATACCTCTTTTTACCATAGGTATGGAAAGTCTTGAAGGTGCTGATCAAGAAAAAAGGGGCCTAGGAGGCCTAGCTCTCGAAAAGCCCATAGACAACTGGAGCTACTGTGTGGTTGCTGAACACAAAGGTTTCCTTTTGGGGTGTGGGCATCAGAGCTGGCTTGATAGCAAACTTGAGTCAGCTGCTAAACTTACTCTCCTTAGTCTCTTCGTAGAGATACCCTAAGGACTTAAACAAGGATGTTCACAGCTTGGGGAATTCTGGATCCTGGCCATCTCTCCATTTCTTTCTACCACAAAATATACTCTATCAAATCAAATCCCTCATTGTTACTGGGCAATCAGCGCAAAGCCTGTGACACAGCTTTTCTAACTCAGCATCACTCTTCTTCTTCATTCTCCGTTCTGGTGTCCTAATCCTGGTCCTCATGGCCCCTGCCAGGACCAGCTGTGTCTCCTCGTAGTCCGCATGTCTTGCACTCCTCTGCTTCCCGGCCTGTCCCTCTGCTTCCCAGCCTGTCCTGTCCTCACTGCCGCCAGGGAGCTTCCTAAAATCAGATGCAACTGGGTCAACCCCTCCTGTGTTTGTATTTTAGTTAAAAAATATTTTCTTTCTGGATTTTATCTTTAACAGTAGAAGTACTACCTACCTATTATAAAAATACAGACAAAAATATTTAGAGAGAAAAAGTGAAAGTGCTTCTGACCCTGCTCCAAACATTCCCTAGGGGTAGCCACAGTTAATAGTTTATTGTGTGTCCTTCTGTACATTTTTCCATGTGTGTACAAACACGTGCACAGACATAAACACACACATATGTGTATACACTTAGGCACATACTTCTCTGCAACTTGATCTGTTCCCTTAAAAATATATGGAGCGGTCTTTCCATGTCACTACACTTCAACCTGCCATTTATTTTCAAAGGCTGTGAAATAGTTCATTTAGTTCATGGATTTACTGATATTTATTTAACCAGTCTCTATTGATGAATGTTTAAGTTGTTAACAGTGTTCACTGTTACAGGGTATGTGTTTCATTGAAGCCTTGACTATATGTTTAATTGACGTCCTATATTTATCAACCTGTGTTTTAGATTTTTAAAATGCCTGCTGACTTTTGCTTTCAGACAAGTAACATTTTAAAAACTAAAATAATTTCTGAGTAATAAATTCATAGTTTAAACAATCAGCACTACTAGAACTATAATACAAAAAGAGGAGTCTCTGACTCCTCCCCAGCCTACATTCCCAGTTCCTGCTCCCCATACGCAACTTCTTTCAACTCCTTTTTCTATACTATAATTCCTTTCTTGTTCCATTCAATTTATTATTTTCTCTTGAATTATTAATTATCATTTTATGTTCTTAATTTTTCATATATGTATTATTTATTCACCTCAAATTTGTTAATAGAAGTTAAAATCTTCTTTCTATAGTTTTAAACTCTTTGGTCATCCCAACAGTTTACTTTTTTCTTGGAGATATCTTTTTCTACAGATTTCTGTTCTTCTTTTTCTTTTTTTTTTGTCCTAATCAGAGATAATATTTTTCTAGGACTGCTATGCAATTGTCAGTTGTCATCTTGGGACTTGCATTCATGTCAACCTGGGTATTCTCTGTGTCTGTCTCCTCTGTTGAATTTCCTGTTTCTGCAGTGATGGTCTTCCTTTTTTCCTGTTCACTGTACTTATAGCACCTAGCACACCACCTCCCAAGAGGAAGCATTCAAATATTTGTTGACTAACAGAATGAATAAAGGTGTGATTGAATTAATGTCTTACTGCTAGGCTAGACCATTAGTTGATACTCAAAAAAAAAAAAAAAAAAGGATATCTCCATATCTACTAAGAATTCAGTGAAATCCCCAGACAGTAAACTTGAGAAGACACCAGTAATATGTAAACACACGTGTGTGAGGTTCATGGTCTATCCCAGTGGTGAAATCCATAGCATTGGACAAATATAAAGCTAGCTGGTCTTTGTAGCAATTCAGCCTCCTGCCCTTGACCTCATTAACTCCCTACTCTGTTCAGCTGAGCCAACCAGACAGGCAAGCAGCTCATGAAATAGGCTGGTAAGCTGGCCCCCGTAACACTGTTCCTGGCTTTCTGGTTCTAATGAGGATGGCTATTGTCCTTGAATTTAGCCCAATTCCTCCAGCAGGCTGACCTTTAAGGACATGTCTTATCAGCAGTCATTGCCCCAACAAGGTAAGGTGGGTTTCCTCCTCTCATAATGACTGTCTATGTATTTTGTCCAGACCAATTTACTACTGCAACCTACCTTCACATAGTAGAGCTTTGCTCTAAGCTCCAGAGGTTAAGGTCAAGCTTTCTTCAAAAGCCTTTCTTCCAAAACCTTAAATCATTTATTTGTTTGCCTTCCACTGCACTTTTCCAAGCTCAGTCAGCATTACCCTTTTCTTGCCCACAGTTCAGAATTGCAGGGACTTCACGGAACACAGGCTGTTGATGCCTCCCAGGCGCTCTTTGACTCTTAGATTTTCATGAGAACAGACAGCCTACAAGTAAAGTCATTCTCTTTTGGCTGCCACTGTGAATTTTAGAATTCTTGGTTGTCAGGTACTCTTGCTTTCATCTGATTGCACAGACATGGAAACTATTCAGTGAGCAGGTAAAGGTGAGCTGGCACCTTTAGAAAGGGTATTAAAGGGCAGATATGACAAGGCCGAAGGCTAACGGGGCTGGGAGTTGCTTGAGGCAGTTTTCTCTTTGATTTTCAAAGGTGGAAGACTTTCTCTCAAAATAGTGTTGACTCATCCTTACCAAGGACCTACGCTGTGCTGATAGTATATTTATATCATCTCACTGGATCTTTACAACTACCCAACTAGATTTAAAAAGTGCTGAGGCCTCAGAGGTTGAATTGCCCAATGAGAAGCCCAGCTGGAATTTAAATTCAGGTCTGAATATCTCCAAAGGCCATGCTTACCCTTAAACACAGCAGGTGGACCAGAGACAAGAACTAGGCCCTCCAGCAAGAACCAGAGATGCACCACTCACACCTCCCTTGTACTGCAATGAGAACTTGCTACCCAGCTGTCACCATGGGCTCAGCAAGCATCCTCCTGAAACCTCTTCAAGGTCTGCCTCAGCTTCAGAGCCTGAGACTCAGTGAGACATTATGCCCAACACAGAACAAGTGCTGGGGTGATCAGCTTTCCCAATTTGCTGAAGACTCTGATGCTCCCATAATGTGCAACTTTCAGGGCCAGTGCCAAAAGAAGGAAAGTCTTGGGTGAGCCAGGACAAATAGGTGACTCTATGACATCAGTGATGGGCCATAGCTACTCAATAGTTCCTCACTGGGTGGACTGAGGCTTTGTCCGATCTCTAGTGTGCATCACAGTCCCATTTTCCCCCTGATAAGCATCTTGCATATCAGATTCTATCTTACTCTGTTTCTGGAGACCTCCCTGAAATCGCTCACTGCTACAGAGCATTAATGCCCTGGAGGAATGCAGAGCCCCAACCAATCAAAGCTCAGGGCAGAAAGGGGTGTAATGAGAGATTGGGGGCAGGGCATCTTACATTTCCACTCTCACACAGAGAGACAAAACAACTGCAGAAGTCATGGTACACAGGACCAGGCTGATGAAACTCTGACTTGCTAACCTCTCACTGATTAGCAGGGAGAAGGAAGCTGGCTACAGTTAGCTGGAGCCATGTGGAAGAGTGCAAGGAGAGATGGGCAACACCAGCATGCTCAACATTTATACAACTATTCCTCCTTCCCGTAGCAGACATGTTCTTTCCACCCTCTGGCCTCAGGTGCTTGGCTACGTATGCTCTTCCTTTCCATTTTTTTTTTTCGTGGCTGCATTTGGTGAGGATATTTTATAACTGACTAAGTGATTCTCTAGATGCAGTTTTCTTAATTAAAAAATGGATTTTGATGAGGATGTACTTTTTCGCTTAGAAAAATTCTAGGCCTAGAAATGATCTTCACCCTGAACTATAGGTCAGAGATGGTCTTTTCCCTCTAGGAAAATCCACCTCCAAGTCCCAGTGTGGTCACATGTCTGTCCTACTCAGGAGTGCATGAAGATAGCATGTGCCTCTTTGCTACCTCTCTGAAGGCCTCTGAAGTTGCCCAGGCAGGGTGGTTTGGGACAGGTATTCGGACAGGAAGATGGACAGTAGCTGAGGAAGTGTATCTTCCGATAGTCAAAGTCCTCTCTGTGTGACAGCTCTGCCACATCCACATCACATACTTCTTTACACTTCATCACACCTGGTCACACTTAGGAGCATTGACGAATCAATTAACAGCATCCTTTAGGTGCTCACACATCACTTTGCATCAAACCAACCATTCTTTTGACAGGGACTGACGTTTACCATCCTTGCTGGAAACTTGCCAAGGGATGAATCCAACTACACCAAACTCGGCTGCAAAATTATTGAGAGGATTAGTAAGGTCCACAAGCAATTCAAGTTGTAAGTGGGAGTGAAATCTCTGTTATTTTTATGTGACAGCCATTGCAATGTGTGGTGTTCCAACTGCTCCTTGCTTTGCATTTGACCTTGGGATAAGAGGGTTCCCTCTGAACTGAGTTTAATCATTGGAAAAATGCGGATAATAACATCTATCATAAGTTTTATATCAGAGAATTGTTGAGGATCTAGTGAAATACTGTGTATAACAGGACTTTTGCCAAACAACAAAGAACTATGCCATTGCTAGGTATTTTTGTATACTGCAAAAATACAAACTATAAAACAACAAAACAAACAACTAATCCAACACCAATAGATTAATGAAGAAACTCATCAGAAAGACTGGTAAATTAAGAAAAAAAAAAGTTGTGGTGTTGGTCATTATGAGTAGGTAGTACAGCCAAATAGAACTAAGTATAATAAAGACATTATTCTGTGGAGGAGATTTCTTAATCTTTTCCTATAATTAGACACCAAAAGTTTGATTAATATAGTTATGCAGAATGTCTTTCTTAAAGACTGGTCTGAAAAAAGCACAGAGAGGTTAAGTAACTTGTTTGAGCTCACACAGCTAGTAAGTATTGGAGCTGGGATTCAGTCCAGGCAGTCCGTCCTCAAATTCATGCATGTAACATTCACCATATTACATCTCTAAGGAGGAGGAAAGAAGGTGAAAATGAGGTGCATGACTGACAGGCTCTGAGTGAGACAAGAAGAAAGAAATTATTTCATGAAGAACATACTGTGACATGCAGCGCTGAACACCATCAGGAAGCCTGGGGGAATGGGAGACAATGGGGCTGCCAGCTGACTTTGGCAGGCAGCAGAGAGGAGAGGTGAGGCTTATTTTTAGCAGAGCAGCTCAGCAGCGGCTTGGACAGCCTGAGAAATACGAAAGTTGTTCCTTAGACATGAAATCTACATGGGGTTGTTGAGTGACAGACTGAGATCATGGGTGTCTGGAAACAAGAGAGCTAGGAGGTATGCTTCAGATTTTTAAGACACAGCTTCACATACATGTCAAAACGGCAATGACCACAGCGACACTGGCAAATAGAAGACACCAGCACACTTGCTGTGGCATTCCTCTGTGAAATCTTAAGACTTTTTAGAGCGCTCTGAACCAGGCCCTTAATCAGTACCAAGGCAAATGGGTGTCACAAAGACCAGAAGAATAAAAGCCTCTAGTGTGCAAAATCTAAGTCACCCCTTGTCAGTAAAATGCCTCCCCTGGGTACCCACACAGTGGGAGAAGCCTTCTCCTATAATCAATGTGCATGCTTTGCGCAAATCTAATCTTTTGCCTGAATATGAGGGAAACATGCAAACGGATCCTTCATTCTGTTTCTTGCTTTGTCTGGGTTTCTCTGTCTGCCCCCCCTTTCCCCCAGGGAATTGGCATGGGAGTTGGGTTGTAGGCTGATTATCATTGTATCCCAAGAATGAATCTCTATAATAAGGAGGATTTCCCATCTATCAATATAAGGACATACACTTGTCTTGAATTAGGGGTCCTGCTAGGCCATAGGACAGGCATCTGGTCAGCTTTCCAACATCTTGCAATCACACCCTAGAGGAACCCCTACCCTGTCTGGTGGGTGGAGTTTTAAATACTTGGATGAGGTACCCTGGTTCTTTTCCTTTCTTTTGCCACTAAACTGCTTATTCCTTAATCCCCGCACTTTGTTTTTCTCCAGCCACAGAAAGACATCTTCTCAAGAATCCTTGATTCCCCTTGTCCCGGGTTTTTCTCTTCCCTCCCTGGGCATGGCTGCTCTACCTACTGTGTCCGCTTCTCCTTCCCATTACTGGGTCCCAGGTACATGGCTTATCTCTCAGGTGATTGCCAGACCCCGTGATGAGGGACTGAGCAAAACAGGCTGCTTCAGGGATGGTTTCTCTGTATACGGGACAGCTTAGAGAGCTTGGATAGAGGCCTCCTATCTAGAAATATAGGGATATGCAGAATAATTTTGACTTTGGAGAATTAGGCTTATTGAAGAGCAACATTATTTTTGCTTATTTTTCAAAAGGGACACTACATATTCTGACAGTTTGATATGGTGTATGAAATTGCTGATCTATCTTGTCTCAAGAACAGATCTGGCAGCTAAAAGTCTATGATGCTTACTTTTATAAATAGAAATATATCATAGCCAGGCCTTTTTAAAGCACTCATGTAAAGGGCCAGAAAAACCTCCACCATTATTGGGTGGCCACTTTATGTGATGTTATCTTTTAAGAGGTGGCAATGCCTTATGGTAAACCCAAATCAACATAATAGCCGGGCATGCTGTAACACTGTTCAGCTAGATACTAAAATATGGTATGTTTGGTTTAAGATACACCAGGGTGATTTTAAGTGTCATTTTCTCCATGTACATGAACTATTATGATCCCTCTCTGTCTCTCCAATGAGGTTTCCCACACTTGCGTCAGGAATGAAAGCAAATGAAATTTGTGTTAAGACTCAGTAACCTTTTAATTCACTGAATTAAGGATTTCCCAATTAGAGGCAAAAGGCAGATATAGGAAAAGAAATGTGTGAGTATTTACTTTCTGTTTAAAGACTTTTTGGATTAAAAGATATTGGAACAGATAACACCACAAAATTAGTTTTTGCTGTGACGGCAAGGTTAAGACTTCTGCTGTTGCTAGGATATACCGCCCTATCACAGCTGATCTTGACGGTGAAAATTGGTGCCTTAATTTCCCAGTGGTCCGTGCTACTTCTGACTTAGGCCTCATTCTGGTTAATCACACTGTCATTCTCGCTGCAGATTGCCTTTTGACATCTTCATCTGCACAAGGGTCCTGCAGCCAAGACTCAGTGTGTGGAGCCAATCCAACCGTCCTCAGTGGTCAAGGCCTGGTCTCTGGGACCTGGTACTGATGGGGGAGGAAAGGAGCTTAGGAAGGACAGCTGGAAGCATGGTGAAGCAAATGACATTTCTCTTTGTGTACATGGGGCTATGATTGGGAGCCACATACAAATGAAATTTTGGAGAGAGATTTAATGCATGTGAAATTTTGGAGAGAGATTTAATTTAATGTGCAAAGTTCAAGTCTGCAATCATTAGAGCCAGTGAATTCTAGTAAAGTGATGCTAATGAAAAAAATCTACCATTTATATTTTTGAATTCTGGGAAGATGGAAAAATCTGGTATATTGTACTGGAAATCTAGCTTTTGTCAACCCCATTTTTATATCTTTAACTAGTCAGTACATAAATAAAGACTTTGAGCCAGTACCTCATTTCCTAAGTCTATGATGGCTCATCTAAAGTATTTCTATGTTGCCAGCTATTTATTCTATAATATTTTTTAATGTTAAGGACAGATATTTTTCATCAGAATGTTATCTTAAGGAAAGCTCTGACTTGAATTATTACTGGCATACTTCAACATCCAACGTTAGATCTTGTTTTAACAGACACATCTCTAAAACTTACACAACTCTATGAAGTAGGTGTGAAGGAACTAAGGTTTAGAGATGTTAGGTCATCTGCCCGGGGACACAGAGCTAGCAAGCAGCAGAACCAATTGGAATATTTGTTTTTCTGGCCCTAAAGCTCACATAACCTTTTCATTACAATATTTTAAACAGCCTCTTTACCACATTGGAAGCATGTAACTTGTAAGTTTTAAGTTATAAATAGTAATTATGGTAAAAAATAGGCTCAGAGTATGTTTGTGCCTGCTTTTCCATGGCAATTTTTTTCCTTGTGATTATGTTATAGATAGAATTCTGGGCTAGGGCACCAAAAGAACCCATAACCTGTCAGCCAGAGGCTGCAAGTAGGGAGGGGGAGTAGGAAGCCGTTTGCTACCACCAAGCGTAAGGTGTTAAATGACATCCCTCCTCCAGATGCACAGCTTCCAACTGGGTATCGCTTACTGAATAATTTTTTTCTTTACTGGTGCATGGACATTCTGTTGCACCAGGAAAGGGAAATCTGATGCTTAGAGTCTGGCAGGCTTTCAATGGGTAACTCATAGGGTTGTTATGCACAGGCAATCTTAGGTGTGTGCTGTCTGATTTGAACCCCGGAGCCACTTTACTGGATGTAATGAGGATCACTGTGGGAAACCCCAGGGAACCTAGGCTGCACCTGGCCAGAGGGTAAGGCCTGAGTACGGAGCTCAAGCTCAAGAGTTGGAGGAGGATTCTGATTGTTTCTGGGCTGTATTTCTTAAATGAGGAACCATAAACTTTATATACTTTTTCTCTAAGATATTTGAGTATTCCTGTAGTTGCTTGAAAGACCATTTAATTCCTTCCTTATAAACAGTTTTGGGAAATTACCTAGATGGAATGAAAGAGAAATCTGATTTAATCCACTAACTCAACATGTGACCTTGGGCAAGTCACTTAACCTCTCTCAGGGTTTTCATGAAACAAGTAGATGAGGCTGTGTGTGCTCCAGAATTCTGTTTCAGTCAAAAATTATGTGATCGAAACACTGGAGATTAACATTGGTGATATTTAGTATGTTCATATATTGGCAGGTTATGTTCCTCCAACGCATAATTATACTTCATCTATTCATGCTGAGGGAAGCCCCAGAGTTCAGGAAGTGGTTCTTCCTCAGGGAAATTGCAGATATGCCTCTATGACAGAACAGCCCCAAGCGGCACAATGGCTTCTCCTAGAGTGATCCATTTTCTCTTCCCAGACTTCTAGCATCTCAGTTTCCATGCAATAGGACTAACATGAACACATATTTCTGAGCACTTGCTAAATGCATCTGTCAAATACTTTACCATGACTTACCGTGCCATCCACCCAATATACTCTATGAGGCAAGTGCAGTTCTTTTTTTATATTTAATTATATTTTATTATTTATACTGTTACAGTTGTCCCAGTTTTTCCCCACTTGCCCCATCCATCCAGACTCTCCCACTCCCTCAAGCAATCCCCACACCATTGTCATGCATATAAATTCATCATCTACTGTATTTCCTATGCTATACTTTACATCCCTACCCAATACTATTCCGTATCTACCAATTTGTACTTCTTAATCCCTTCACCTATTTCTTCCATGCTCCCGACCTCCCTCCCATCTGGCAACCATCAAAGTGTTCTCTATATCTATGATTCTGTTCCTGTTCTGCTTGTGCATTTATTTTGGTTTTTAGATTCAATTATTGATAGATTATTGCCATTTTATTGTTTATTTTTCTTCTTCTTCTTAAAGAAGATGCTTTAACATTTCATATAATACTGGTTTGGTGATGAAAAACTTCTTTAGCTTTTTCTTGTCTGGGAAGCTCTTTATCTGTCCTTT
The DNA here is from genome assembly GCF_022682495.2 of Desmodus rotundus. NCBI lineage: Eukaryota > Metazoa > Chordata > Mammalia > Chiroptera > Phyllostomidae > Desmodus > Desmodus rotundus. The sequence goes on from NC_071393.1 coordinate 84,819,446, forward strand.
GATTCTAAATGACAGCTTTGCTGGATAGAATAATCTTGGTTGTAAGTCCTTGATTTTCATCACTTTGAATATTTCTTGCCAGTCCCTTCTAGCCTGAAGTTCCTTTTGAGAAATAAGCTGACAGTCTTATGGGAGCTCCCTTTTAAGTAACTAACTGCTTTTCTCTTGCTGGATTCTCTCTTTATTTTTAACCTTTGGGATTTTAATTATGATGTGTCTTGGAGTGGGCCTGTTTGCATCCATCTTGTTTGGGACTCTCTGTGCTTCCAGGATTTGCATGTCTATTTCCTTCACCAAATTAAGGAAGTTTTCTTTCATTATTTTTTTCAAAGAGGTTTTAAATTTCTTGCTTTCTCTCTTCTCCTTCTAACACCCCCATGATGCAAATGTTGGTATACTTTTGAAGTTGTTCCAGAGGCTCCTTAACTTTCCTCATTTTTTTATCCTTATTTTTTTTCTTATTGTTGTTCTGTTTGGGTGTTTTTTGCTGCCTTATATGCTAAATTGCTATTTTGACTTTTGACTTCATCCATTGTACTACTGATTCCCGATAAATTTTCCTTCATTTCAGTCAGTGTAGCCTTCATTTATGACTGGTTCTTTTTTATGGTTTCCATACCCCCTTTTCATGATGTTGAAGTACTCACTAAGTTCACTGAGCATCCTTATAACTAGTGTTTTGAATTCTCCATCTAGTAGATTGCTTATCTTCATTTCATTCCGTTCTTTTTCTGGAGTTCTGTTCTGTTCTTTCACTTGGACCATGTTTCTTTGTCTTCTAATTTTGGCAACCTCCCTGTGTTTGTTTCTATATATTAGGTAGAGCTGCTTTGAGTCTGTGTCTTGGTAATGTAGCCTAATTGTAGTAAGTGTCCTGTAGGGTCCTGTGGTACAGCCTCCCTTATCACCCAGCTGGGTACCCAAGGTGTGCCAGTTGTGTGGGCTGTGTACAAACTCCTCTTGTAGTTGAGCCTTGATTACTGTTGGCAGGTCAACAGTAATGGGAGGGATTTACCTAGACCTATAAACTATAAGGATTGGCTGTGACCACTGACTACCATCCTCTGACCACAGTGGAGGATCAGTTGTGCAGGGACCCACTCGACAGAGTAGGATTTACTTCAGTAGAGCTCTGGTGCCCTCTGGGTCCACCCCTTGAGTGTGTCGCTTGTGGAGGTGGTTTGGTGGTGCTCTAACATGGTTTGTAGCTGTCTACTGGGTGCGCAGGCTCTGAGACCTCCTGGGAGGTGCCAGCCAATGTCAGCCACTGCCTGTGTTCTGTCCAGGGCCACCCAGCAAAAGCTACAAAGCAATCTGCTGTTGGCTGCTACTTGTTCTTGGCTTGGAGGTGCCCAAGCAAGTCCAGGCTGTGAATCAAGGCCAGCTGCTGCTAGTTCCAGGCCTGGGGCCACTTAGCAATAGGCACAGGGAATAAAGAGGCCAGATGCTACTTGTTTGAGAGAATTTAGGAAAATCTGAAGTATGAACAAAAACAAGCCATTTATAAGGAAAAGCCACCGGAAACAGCTTGTGTGGACCTTGAAGTTGTGTGGGGCAGAGTCTCAGACAATCACCAGGGTGGGGTAAACAGTGTGATCCAGGTCGATGGAGTATCAGATATGACATCTGCCTGCTTACTCTGTTGGGGAAGGGCTCAAAAAAGGAACAAAGGCTTCTGCCAGCACTTCTGTCTGGGAGAAAGCTGCCCCCCAGTTCTCACCCTATGCCAGACACTTCAATTCCCCCATATGCCTTTGGTGGCTTTCAAATTGCTGCTCCCATGCTCAGAGGGACTGAGTTTGAGAAAGTCTGTGCATAGGCCCTTTAAAAGGAACTTCCAGGGAGTCCAGCCGTTTTTGTTCCACAGCCTCAATCCCTGCTGGTTTTTACAGTGAGAAGTTATGGGGACTTATCTTTACGGCACTGAAGCCCTGGGCTGGGAGGGTACCTGGTGTGGGGCTGGGACACCTCACTCCCAAGATATCCCTCCTGACTTTTATCCACAATGCATGGGTGTGGGTCCAGCCTATTCCACATCTCTGCCCCTCCTACTCGTCTTGATGTAGTTTCTTTTTTACTTATGTAGTTGTAGGACTTCCATTCAACTCCCTTTCTGGTGGTTCTGCATATGGTGGTTCTGTAGTTTAGTTGTGATTTTGATGTGGTTGTGCAAGGAGGCAAGCCCTATTTACCTTTGCTGCGATCTTGAACGGAAGTCTGAAAGTGCGGTTCTTACCCCAATGTACAGATGAGGAAACTGAGGCCAGAGAAGCAAAATAACATACAATTTGGTAGAGCTAATCACTGGGGAAGGCTGGACTGGAACTCCATCTGTCTGATCCCCAGTCTGTGACTTTTCCCTTCATAGCACTGCCTCCTATTGGGTGGCTAATATATACCTGGTCTGATTTCAATAACTCTGGATATTAAACTGATGTGTATTTACTGTATAGATGCCAGCATGAAAATAGTCAGTGTTCTGTTTAATAGAGAGCTAATTAAAAAACCAAACCTCTGGTTTTCCTCTCTGGAATGCTAATAAGTCACTTCTCTGGGATGGAGTGTGCACAGGGTCCTGGCTGTGACTAGACCTCACCAAGCAGTGGGGCCCTCCCAGCTACTTGTCCTCCTTCTTTATTGCCCTATTGATTGGCCTCTTTCATTTACAAAGCTTGCCGCATTTGAAGAAGATAAATGGCTGTGAGTGTCTTCCCTGATCCCCTTCCTTCCTGCTAATGACTGAAGAAACCTGAAATACTGGGTTTGGGGACCAGTGTTAGACACACCTGCCAAAACACAAACACTAGGAGTCAAAATCAAAAAAGAAGAGGCAGAAGCAAATCTGAAGCAGCCACTGCCTCTTCCTTTGTCTGCATTTGAGGAAATATCTCCTTATGGTCTTATCATTTTTATAGGTCAAACTTCTCAGTTACAAAGAAAGGTAGACAGGTAAGGTGCTTGCTTGTTCAACTTTGCCTTTTTTTTTTTACAGATTGACAAGTTAAAAAAGTACTATATGGCATATTCTTGTTGAATGAAAGAAAATATTCCACTAGGATAGATCATCTCTATCTTCTTTATTAACCGCCCATTTCTGAAAATGTCAGTCAGAGCCTCAGAACATAGACAGGAAATTGACCTCTTTCCTCTGCAGGGCCCAGTGTAGCATTTAGCACGTGCAGCTTAAAGATGGAGGTTAACTCATCTGTAATAACCCCAAATTGCATGCACAGTGTACTGAGGAGGTTTTGCTTATGGAGAAGAAGAGACTGTTTTAAAAGGTGATGGGAAATGGTGCCTTTACAAACGGTGTATGAGGCTGAAACAGCTGAGATCATTACAAAAATTTCAGAAGAGGATGCAAGCTGGCCCTCATCACAGGTGGTCAGTCCACTTCCCTTTGTGTTGAGTGTGTCTTTGCCTTGGCAGCAGGACTAAATACCCTACCCAAAATGAATGTTTTTCAGCAATTGCACATTTTGTAAACTAGATTCAGTCTGTTTTGGCTGTGGCACATTCAAGGGCTGCTTCCAGCTGGTCATGTGTTTCCAAGGTCAGTGCCAATCATTTTTCCAGTACATCCCACCCATGTGCTCTTCAGTTTTTAAACCGTGCATTCCCACTGAACATGCCCTTTCAACTGTGTACAAGCTGCACGCTCTGAATAGATGTAAAATGCAACATTGGTTTTTATTGTAAGCTTAGAGAGGGTTCACTCACTCCTTCTGTAGTGGATGCTGCCAATAGCAATAATGTTCCAGACCAGCCAAAGCATCTGAATTAGCAGAGATGATCTAGAATGGAAATGAGCAGTTTCTTTTTCCATCACTCTAGTACAGTTTTCAATATTTATCACCACCTTGCTGTACCTTTATAGCAACCTATGTAGTATAGATATTTCTTCGTCTCTTTCTTTTCTTTATAAAATAATTGACTATAGTATCAATAATCATGACCTCTTCTGTAGCACTTTTTAGTAAGTATAGATATTCTTTAATATACTAAGAGACTATATGGGATTTTTAAACAATCTTTTGAAGTAGAGTGCTCTTCTCCTCCTTACTTGCAGAAGGGAAAACTGAAGCTCAGAGAGGCTGAGTGATTTACCCAAGGCCACAGAGATAACAAAGGGCAGACCTGAAACACGAAATCAGGCCACGTAGTTTCAGAGTCAGGGCTGTTTCCATGATTCGATGCTGCCTCTTGAGAAAGCCTTCTTGGGAGGGATTTTTGCCTCTGAAACCCTGTACTGGCCTCTTTGACATGCTGAATTCCAGGCCAGAGGATACAGGGGCATATACCACCCAGGCCACGTGCACAAAGAGCAGGCAGTCACAGGAGGACCGGGAGCATACAAACGGCTGCTCGAAAGCCCAGCCATCAATACGGATTACTGCACGGCTGATGGTGTCCAAGGAGAGCTGCATCAATTTAGGAACAGGCAGTGATGAACAGTGGGAGCTCTGCCGTCATCCATTTTGCATGTACCTGGAGATGGGCAAAACTGCCACTTGAAAAATAGTGGGGTACACAACCCAGGCAGCTCCCCGACAGCACTTAAAATCCTCCATTCTGGCCTGCTATCCTGCAGCTCTGGACAAGGCTCACAGCAGCAGCATCACAGCCCTTGGAAGGGGATGTGGCAAGGGCCAGCCTCTGTTGGCAAGTCCTGGATCTTCCTGCATGCTGTGTCCTTTGCCTTCCCATCCCCCACAGCTGCCATGGAGCTGACAATGAAAAAACCAATGCCCTAGGCGGTCCTGTTTTTATTATTAGTTATATGGCATCATAAATGTACATAGAGATGTTCAGTAAATGAAATTGTGCCAAACACCAAACAGGGCCACTGCCCCAAAGATCTTTTGGCCTTAGGGCAATGGCAGAACAATATAAGAGGAATAAAGGGAGCTGAGAGACAGATGAGGTGAGGTTTTAGTAATGTTTGGCTTTTCAGAGGGGGTGGGACGGGCTGTCCTGGAGGCTGATGGAAAGGTACAGCATGCAAAAAGCAATCACTGCCACAAAGAGACTTCAAGGCGTGCAGCAGACAGCCTCCCAGGAATGGGCTGGGGATGGTTTTGGGAAGTCAGGAGGATCAGGCCCTTTTGTTATTTAATAAGATAAATACAAGGGTAGGGAAAAGGTGCAGTTATTGGCTTTTGATCAGGAGCAATCCGACTTTGTTAGGAGAGGCATAAGCTGCAGGCTCACCCTCCTTGTAAGTGTCACTTCGGATTCCATGCAGTATTAAATTGCACAGACTTGTCCGGCAGATGCAATGTGTAAATATAGGACAATAACTGGAAATTTATGAGGTTAAATACTGAGGAATTGCTGAGTAGTAAAATGAAGAGACATAAATTACAGGAAATGCTGCCCTTCAATGAATACATTATGCATAATAATGAAACTTTTAAAAGGCAACAGAAATCAAATATCAGGAGAGGGTCTAAAAGGAGAAAAGCCAAGTAAAGAACTGGGACTAGGACAGTCCAAAGTCAGAGCTCCTTTGTCACTGCTAAATGGTCATCTCTGTTCCCTTAGATTTCTGTGGCTCTTTGTCCTCAGGGAAGACAAAGGAGTATCATTCTTTAAAGGTGACCTGGCATACTGAAGAAAGGATGGAGAGAGCAGTCTGAAGAAAGTGCCTCACTGCCCATATAACCTTGGCCGAGTTACTTAATCTCTCTCATTCTCAGTTTTCCCATCTGTAAAATGGTTTTAATACAGCCCGTTTTGTAGAAGTATTATGATAATTAAAAAGGACAGACCTGTAAACCACTTAGCCCAGCATATGGGAATGTTTAAAAAATAAGTTCCTTCTAAGATCTATGTCAAATAATAGCAGCGTGTTAGCAAAGTTCAGAGGAGGAAGATGGATTCTGGCCAGAGAGATCGGGAAGCCTTCTGAGGTGGGGAAGAATTTGAAAACTTGGTTAGGTTTTGATGCAGAGATGGGAAGGGCATGAATCAAGGCAGAGGAGAGAGAAAGAACACATTGTGTTCTGGAACTGGGAGGCAGGGGAAGCAAAGGGGAGGAAGCAAAATGGGCATTGGGTCGAAATCCAGAGGGTTCTTGCCTGGCACGCTAGGTCATCTATCAGTTCATTGTTCTGTAGGTGCTGGGGAGCCACCAGAGGCATCAGAACAGGCAGTGATATGATCAGAGAGGTGTTTCAGGGAAACAATCTAGCACAGTGTGAAAGCTATATTGGAGCCAGGAAAGAGTAGAAGCAGGGAGACCAACTGGGAGACAGTGGCAGTTTGTTCAGGTAAGAACTAAGGAAGGCCTGAGTTAGGGCAGAAGCAGTGAGAAGAGAAATGAGGGGACAAATGAGGAGGGTGTTGTGCCAGGGTTTGGCTATTGATAGATTGCGGGCTGAGGGACAGGAAGGAGTATAAGAAGACTCTGAGGTTCTAAGTCTAGGGGACTAAAGATCTGATGATGTCATGAGCAAAGATGAAGATGGGGACGTGGGCAAAAGTGAGTTAGTGTTAGATTTATTGAGTCTGGGGTACCCATAGCATTTCCAAGAACTGTTGAAGAGCTTACTGGCAATGAAAACCTGTAGCTTGAGTCTTGACTAACACCCACATTTTGGAATCATTGACATTGTAGTCCACGTTGACACCATAGCCGTGATTGGTCCACCAAGGGAGAGCGAATGAGGTGGATGGTAGAAGAAAGTGGGAAAGATGGCAGGAGAGGAGAAAGGCAAATGCCAAAAAAATGCATCTCTTTGGGGGCAGGAGAAGGAGGCTGCGGAGGAGGTGGGGACAGCATGGAAGAGACAGAGCCAAGGAGGGCATTTCTAGATGACAGAACCATCAGCAGTGTCAAAGTCAGAAAAGAGCTGAGATGAGTAACAGCTAAGAAGCCATACGTATTGGTGACTTTAGTAACTAGAATTTACTCTCTGCTTTCTTTCAAAAAGCATTTGAAGAGACTTAAAAGATTAGAACACACCTCAAAGAATACACTTGAAATAAACATTTTAAGGAGACAACTCAAAAGCCAAGTAGAAGGTGGCACTAGGGGTCAGGTAAGTACTATAACTGGGCACTGAGTTAGCACTGTACTCCTTGGCACATAGGATATTCTGTGGTGGCGTGTCTGCAAGGTTCAGTTTCATTAGGGGTAGGAGACACACAATGTAAAATGCAAAGGGGTGTGGGGCAAGACTGCAAGGAAGTGGAAGAGCTAGTTCAGACCTTAGAGAGTGGTTTTGTGATGTAGAGAAGGAAAAGGAAAACAATCTTGGAGTCTAGGATAGGATGTAAGCTGTGGTGCTAAAGATAGGGAAAGGATAAACAGATGCCAGTGAGAGAGACAAGAGCAGCCTCCCATACACCATAGCTACAGAAATCTGCGCATTAAAAGATGTAAGAAATCAGAAAGACTGGTGTGAGAACACATCACACAGAAGGTGGCCTCCCACTTAGACGTAGATAAAGACATGGAGAAAGAACATCGCACTGGCAATGGAGAGAGGGTACGTGTGGCTAGAGAAAGGTGCTGAGGTGAGACAAGGCATGCACTTCTTGAGTAGTGAAGAGTCTGTTTCTTACATCGCATCTCATGGATTTCCTCGAGTTCCACTCAGCACAAGGTTTTCTAACTGCACAGATGACAAGCAGTCGGGTGGAAACATCTCCCTGGTGCATCACTGGGAGAGTTTGCCCAGAGGTTCTTAAGACAGAGGATCCCAGCAGCTATAACATGGAATGAAGTGGAGGATCTAGGGGAAGGGCCATACTGGGCTGTTCCCCTGGTCAGGGGGCACAGACTCCCTCACAGGTCTCAAGCCTGCTTTCCTCTCCTGTCCCATGCTTTGTTATCTGGAGGCAAAAGGTGTTGGGGAGTGTGGGCCATCTGCTTCGTTTCCCCATTCCTCAATGCTTTATCTGTATTACAGGTTTCCAACCTTTTAAGAATCACAGTGTGCTTTCAGCTTTTCTTTTGACTCCACAGAACCCCCAGATGACAGATTTAAAAGTATTGTCATCTTTATTGTTTTTAATTTGAAAATAGAATTAAATCATAAATATCAAGCAAAGTTATGCACATGTAATGACTCAGCAATAGCATTTGCTGGAATATTTGAAGACTCTTTGATGTTATTTCACTGTTTGCTTTTGTTTAAATGTTTTATGGTCTTGGGAAAATACTTTAGTATGAAAACTGGAATAATTACTGCTTTCTTTTAACTGGAGCCTCTGGTCATTTTATAAAGTGAAAAGTCATTATAGGAAAGTCAGTGATAACGGAACTGACAGTTTTTAGAATATCTTGTATTTGCTGGGCACTTTGTATCTATTAATACTTTTCAATCTGAAAACTCTTTAAGGTAGGTTAAAAATGAGGCTTGAGAATGGTGAAGTGATTTGTTCCACATCCAAGAGCAGGGTTAGACGTCAAGTCAAGGACATCTGCCTCCAAAATCTATTCTCTTTCCATGACACCACATGGACTCCGTAGTAGAATGGAGAGGGGACAGACTGCAGGTAAACACGGCAAGAGCTTTCAGACAGAATAGCCCATTATATGCAAAGATGTGAAAGAAAAATCAAGAATAGGAATATAAATGTGTCCAGAAAAGAGGAAAATCATAATAGGTAATATTATACCCTTATTACGCAGGTGAGGAAACCGCGCTGTGGTGTGGTTAGGCAGTTTGCCCAAGATGGAGCAGGAATTTTCCCCAGTTTGTTTAAGAGCCCCTTCCAGGCAAAGGAAATAGGGCCAGTGACCTGGGGCAAAGGATCGATTTCACATCAGCCTATTTTCTCCCAGTTCGTACCTGAATTCTAACATGCAAACAAAATGGTAGACTGGGACAAAGGACAAATGGGAAAAGGAAACTTTTTCTGCTTTTACACAACATTATTTCCATCAATTTCAAGGAGTACCCTGACCTAACTTGTTTAATCTAGCTATTTCTACATCACAATATTTACTTAATGAATCACCCAGCAAACATTTATTGAGTATCTGGCATTCTAAAAATGATGCCAAACTCTGGAGTTATAGTGATAACTAAAACACGGTTCCTGCCCTCAAAGGGCTCCCAGTTCCCACAAGAGACACTTGTAGACAAGCCCACAAGTAATTATCACAAATCAGACTGTAATAAAACACCCTAAGTGAGATAGGCACAAGCAAAGTGTCATGGGATTTCAAAGAAGGGAATAAGAAATAATTTTTAATGGAGGTGGGGGATCTGAACAGACTTCATAAAAACAAACCAACAAAAAACCTGTTTTGAAAACTGGGTCAAATTTCAATAGAGACAGGAAGGGAAGAACTGAGCCAAAGTCTCGATAATTAAAAAGCAAATGGTGTGCTGGGAAGCTGAGAGTAAAGGTATACAAACAGAGATCGATGGGATAAGGGTGGAAAGTCATGCTGGACTCAAATGTGAACCATCTGGAATATTATGGACTTTAAACTTGACTTGGAGGACAACAGGAGGTATTTACACATGAGATCCCATAGGCTAAGAGGTTTATAGACTGTTAAACAGCATCCAGATGAAAGGCATGGCAGCCAGGAGGCTGTAGTACTGAGGAACAGAGTGAGCGTTTACACTGGGCTCAGGCATCAGCCAGCCCCCACTCAGAGTCCTGACTCCGCTCCTGCTAGTTCTGCTGCTCAACATAACAGCAAGTTATTTCTTTACTCTGGCCCTCATCTTACTCATCTATAAAATGGAAAAAAATAACACCTTCCTTATAAGCTTATTGGGAAGATTGGATGAAATACTGTGTATAAATCCCTGAGCAGATAATGAGCACAGATGAGTGAGAGCAAAACCAAATTTATGTCCAGCCTTCTAAATCCAAGTGTCTCACCCACTCACCCATTTTACTGGAAAACTTGTTAACGGCTTTGTGCTGGATTTTTACAGTTTTCCCATACTCAGCATACTCTGAGGAAAATTCCCATTACATTAGCAGATTTTGCTTTCACTTTTCCATGCTGAGCATCAGGGTGGTGGCACATTTCCTGCAATGGGCTTTCTCTGTGGGCTCTCCTTGAACTTTAACGCAGTGATGAACAAACTGCACTGCCAGGATAATTACACAGGACTGATCCCAAGGTCTTGCCTCGGGCCCCAAATGAACTCTGGGGGAGAGGAAAAAGCAATTAACTGCTCTGTGTCTACAGGGCAAAAATAATGGGAGAAAGCCATCTCATGACTGTCCATGAGTTGGCCTGAGACACACTGACCAAGGAGCCATGCCTTCAAGAGAGACAGCGACACCTCCGTGAGGGCACGCCTTTTGCAGATTTGACGTGGCTCGTAAATGCACAGCACAGACCATTACCTGCACCTCCTTCATAGGCTGGGATTATGTGCTCAGTAAATAGCACGGAGACTGTAAAGACTTTGTTGTGAAATCAAGCAACATTAACTCATTAAGTCAATAATTCATGGACTCTTTTATCTAAAGTGGCAACATCACACCATCAATTCACAAAACAGCCACTTCTCTGAAGTGTATGTGATGATAATAATGGATTTTCTAACAATACCCTCTCAAAGCAAGGTCACTGCGCCCAGATGCTGTGGACATGCCGGTCTGACCTAGGTCAGCAAAACAAGCTTTATTATTGAACCTAATTATGAACTATCAAGATAATGGTCTAGACTAAACTGTTTTCTAGGGGATTATTTAGAAACTGGTAAGCCATTTTAGTTTTAAATCTACTGTACTTGGCATTACCTGTGTGTGCTCTGTGGAGTGGACTACAGTTTGTGCAAATGTTTTGGAATCTTTGGTATAGTAGTGACGTTAGGCAATGTTATACTATAATTGTACGTAATTTTCATGTTACTGTCCATGTAGTTTTATACCCATCTTATATACAAAGAGCTGTGTAGCTATAGCTCACATAATCGAAGCTCATAGTGAGGTATGCCATTCTGAGTGCTCGTAGCCAGCCTGTAATGTGACACACAGGGGCACGTGGTTTGCTGCCGAAGCTTTTGGTCTTAATTTTGGAACTTTTCACGACTATCCTACACATAATGCATCCACAGTGGCTTACCTTTAAGTAAGAGCTAATCATGGGATCAAGCTCTGAGGGGAGGGGCCGAAGAGCCCAGCATTTCCTGGATTATAAACCAGCAGGTTCATAGCGCTGTCGGGGGGAAGTCCCGACTAAAGGCAGGCAGTGATTATGAGACGCACCACCAAACCAGACATGTTAACCTGAGAAAAACAATGCACCTGAGAATTGAGGGAATGAGACATATCTTATCTGATGCCCTGGTAAAACTGTTCATCTTACATGAACCAAGACTGCATTTTCTGGTATAACAGTAATACCATAATCCATGAACCAGTGTTACGTGACATCAGCACAACATCTCCCTCTCTTACCAGCTGAATAAAATACTTTGAGGTCATTCCTAACCGTCTTTGGTGATGTGCAATCAGGTATGGGGTGAACGTCCTTCTTGCCCTTTTGGCACTTTAAATGCAAGTCTCAGAAGTTACCTGAGAAAAAATTTCACACATCACTTCAACTAAGAGCCCTGTTGGCCTATAGAGTTTCTGTGTCATGATTTTGGTATAAAATTTTGCAGTAAATTGAATTATCTTTGAAACTCTTAAACTGGAAAAGAGCCAAGTAGTGTGGTAGCTGATAACACAGCCTCTGCCGTCAGAGTGGTGGGTCTGTATCCTGCATTTTCTGCTTTCTAGAAAGACTGTGAGCGAGTCGCTCTAACCTCTGTAAACCTCAGTGCTCTCAACCTAAAATGGTGAGAATAGCAGCCTCTAAGTATAAGAAGATAAAATAATGTCTGAAAGTGCCTGGCACTTAGTAAGTATAATAAATACTTAGCATTGCTAAATAAAAATTATCATTTGTCAATATAAATTTCCTAAAATGGTCATAGGATTTATAGGATTTTTTCCCCTTGGATTGTCTTACAATTTTTCTCTCTCCATCTGGATCAAGGAGCAGGATTCCTACTGTAGTTATCTCCTCCCTTCAGTCTTAAGCAGCTTAAATGTTAGGAAGCTGGACTTTGGTTAGATGGCAATGATTTGTTTTTGTTTGCTTTTTCTTACCTCTCTGTATTTTAAACATTTTTTTTCTAGTAAACATGTTTTAAACAATTGGGGAAAGAGCTCAGAAAAGAAAACTTGCCCCCTCCACACATGCACACACAGACGCACAGATAAGCCCCAAATTTAGAACCGTTTCAATGACAACAATTCTGCCAAATTTGATCAATAAACTGCCTCAAGTAAATAAGTGACCTAAAAACTGAACAGTGGACACGTGTAGGAATAGCCTTTGTTAAAACATTTGCTTGCAGAGCATATTATTTTTTCTATCTCGTGCAATAAGATCTAATAAGAAATCTTTCTCATTCCTTATGATTTTAAAAACTGACAGCAGTAAGTTTGGTACAGGAAAGAAATGTTAGTAGAATTTCCCAAGGATTCAAATAATGACCCCACCTGAAAACTTCACCCCTGTCCAGGTCATAATAAAGTGGCTTTACAAAATTAGTACATTTACTATATGTGTTATCAACCACACAGAGTTAAATTATTACATTAAATTATGTTGAGAGAGAAAAAACTATATTTAAATAAAATCATCTTGTTTATATTTTATTCTAATTTTAAAAGGATACAATTGACCAAGTTCTGATACTTTATCAGTGGACATATGCCTCTCTCTATTTATGAGGTGAAATAATTCACTGTATTATTTTTATTCCCTGTCTCTGAATTTTCAATAATAACAATAAAAATAACAATTGCTATTGAAAAACGATAATTTTCTTAATGGTTGGGAATTCTTTAACTTCACGTAGTCTTCTATGACTCAATTCATATAAAAAGATCCAGGATAATGATAGAATTTTTAATATATGGGCTTCCTTCAAGTAAAGAGATATTTCTGTTGGGAACTAATCAGCCCTGCAGGAGTTCATCAACAAATTCCAAAATTGTGCCAGGCCATCAGTAACCACCCACCCACCCCTCTGAGGGAGAGCCCATCATGGTGAGGGTGCAGGGTTCGACTAGCACCACTGCACTCAGAAGGTGGCTTCCAGGCGGCACTGAAACAACTAATCTGCACCATCGCTCTTGGCTTGGGTGGCAGTTGGCCACTTAGAAGGGCTTCGGGACGAAGAAGATTAATTACCCTGACACGTAATTCACAGGAGCCCAGGCCCCTGAAGCCTTGTGAACAAGGCTTTGTGAGACTGATTAGTGGTGGCTGCAGCAGTGAGGTTTGGGCTTCAGCAGTGCCATTGTCAAAGTCACATGATGGGATGGAGCGCAAGACAGTATGAGAACCACACATGTGCTGAGGACCACCAGCCCACAGGCACAGGCCCCCACTGAGAATTTCTCAGTTTTCTCCTTCCCTGCTTCTGGCTGAAACTCTGGACTTTTCTTCTGCGACTTGTGGGTTACTTCAGGAAGGAGTTCACATTTCTCATCAGCCAAGTTGGTGGAAACTAGTTAGAATATTAATAAAAATTATTCCTTGTAGTTGCTGCTTAAAAGCACCAAGAAAGAACTAAAGAGAGAGAACAAATCAATAGAGTAAATGTATAAAGTGCTTTGTAATTTACAGAATTTACATATTTTATCTTAGCCAATCCTTTAGCTGATGAGTTTGGTATCAGTATTTTTATTTTTATTTTTGTAATTAATATTTTTATTTTTAAAGGTAAACTCCTGTTTCTTCTACTTTCAATGTTTCTGATCCCAAATGTGTGGGTTTTCCACACCAAGCAGTTCTAATACTCCCCAGAGTTAGTGCAGAACCCACAGGTGAAGGGCTGAACCCCACAAGACTGCTCCACTTCAGATGTCATCACAAGTCCTAGTTGTCACCTGCACTTCTGACTGACCTGCCATAAATCAGGGATTTCCTCACCCCCTTCCTCAGGCTCTATAATTTGCTAGAATGATTTACATAACTCAGGAAAGCTCTTTACTTGTTATTATTGGTTTGTTATGAACAATACAACCCCAAAACAGCCCCGTGGAAGAGATGCTCAGTGCCAGGTATGTGGAAAGGGGCTTGGCGCTCCCGTGCCCTCTTCAGGTGCCTCACATTCCCAGCACCTTGATGTGATCACTACCCCAAAAGCTCTCTGGACCTCATCACTTAAAGTTTTTATGGAGGCTTCCTTGTATAGGCACGATTGACTAAACCACTGGCCACTGGTGACCTCCCGAGTGTTGGGTGTTGGGACTGAAAGTTTCAACTCGAATCAATGGTTGGTCAGTTCCTGGGGCCACCAGTCCCCATCTCCCAAGAGTCACATGATTAACATAAATTCAAGCATGGCCAAAGGGCCTTATTATGAATAACAAAAGGTATTCCTCTCACTCCTACTGCTGAGGAAGTACAAAGGCTTTAGGAGCTCAGGTGCCAGGAATTGGGACAACATTACAACTTTAAAGGTAGGGAAGTGAAAATTCTGAGCAGAGAAATGACGCGCTCAGACATGGGTGGATTGGATGTGGCAAAGCTGAGGCCAGAAACCAGAAGTTCTAAATACTAATCTGGCGCTCTTTCTAGTCTATCAGTTCAGAGAGGCTGGACAGAGAAGACCCAGTTTGGGGATAACAAAAGATTAAAATGATAAAAAAGAAGGAGGGCACAGGAAAATGAGAGAGAGAAAAAGTGGGTGAGACCTTTCTCTGCTTGACTCTGTATAACGTGTAATGAAAATATAAGACATTTTCAATCAAATGCTGAAAAGTCTACCAGTGTCCATGTGATTACGTTCAGGCTGGTGATATTTGGGTAAATGTGATAGTACCTCTTTTAGATCTTGCCCATACAATGATTGGTTATGACTTTTACCTAGCTTTTCGTCCTCTTCCTGTGAACAGGGATATAGCAAAAACTGAGACAGCTGCCTCAGACCCAGTGTTGAACTTGACAGAACTAACTATTAGCCCTACTAGCCAGCTCACCTTTGGACTATTATTACATGAGAAATAGATCATTTCTATTTTTGAAGGGTCCCTGTATTTTTTTTATCGTTCTTACAGCACTTTAGCTTGTACATTAACTACCACAGCAACTAATAATATCTGCCACATCATCCACACCAGACCTCAGTCTATTGTGTGTTCTAAGAAACTCTGCTTTGGCCATTGGCCACCAGGTCATGGTCTCCCTACTCCTGCTCACCATGGCTACTGTGGCCAGTGATCATGCTGGGCCCAACAGATGCTCGTGTTTTCTAGTGTTACTCATATATGAGTTTCCCATGGTCTGTTTGGTCTGGCCATTATAACAGAAAACATACTTTCTTGGTCTGAGGAAGGAAAAAATAGTAACTAGGAGCCCTAGTCTCCCTTTCCCTCAAACCATGCCCAGGAAGCAAATAACCGATCCTTCTAAGAGTTGTTCTGCTTCTCAGTTCCAAAACTGTCTCTTTCTGAGCAGACAGAGGAGGGAACAAAAAGTAGTACTTCAGTAGCTACCAACTCAAGTCAAAGGGCTGTCATCCTGAAGGAAATCTTTTGGTACGTAAAATGTTCAAACTCCTTTCTGCTGGTCATCCCAAGGCACATTTGTCCTTCTTAGTACTAAATTTTATTGAGTTCTATCTTTTGGTTTGATATTTCCTTTTTTACTTTTGAAATATACTAAGCAGTTTTAGGAGAATTTGATATATATGAATGATATAAATTTTTAAAAATGTGATTTGCATTCATCTCTTTTATACATATATTCCACAAAATTAGTTTATGGTCAGAGTTGATCTTGTAAAACTGAGGAATCAATAAACTTTGTCTCCTGTCTTTTTATTTTCTTGCATTTTTCTGTCATTTTGAGCTCTCTTCATCTCCTTCCCCTCCAGAAAATTTCTGGTTTCATTAGGCTTCCCTGATCACTCTTGTTATTAAAAAAAGCCCCTTTCTCAAAATTGTTAAGGTCGTCAAAAACAAGGAAAATCTAAGACCAAAGCAGACTAAAGATACATGATGATTAATAGTGTCCTGGGTAGAATATAGAAAAAGGATATTAGGGAAAAACTGTAAAGTCCCAAATCAAAAAAGCAGTCAGTTCAGTTAATGGCAGTGAACCAGTGTTGGTTTCTTAGTCGTGGCAAATGTGTCCCACAGTAATGCATCACGTTAACGCTAGGGGGCTGGTCGTGGGCTACAGGAGAACTCTGTCATCCTTTTGTAACTTTTTTGAAAATCTAAAGCTATTATAAAATAAAAAAATTATTTAGAAAAATACACACTTTGAAAAACTACAAATATAGGGGGAAAGCACCTTGCTAACTCCTTAAAGATATCCGGATAAAACGTAGTGCCATCCCTGGAGTATTTCCTTAAGGCAGGCTTTCCTGAAGTATGTTTCTTAGAATACCATCCACTAGGTTGTTTGTGACCCAATGTTCATTATGAAATGTTTGTTTCACGTCATTCCTCCCTTAGAAATTCCTAACATGTATACATAATTCATAACATAGGGTACATATTAACTCCCAAAAGTCCTGAACTCAAGACACCTCTTTATCTAATACAGCAGTTCTCACATATATTTGGTTGTGCGAACTTTTTTCCTTAAATGATATCTTACTTCCTGTGGAAATAAAATGCTGAAAATACACCCTGGGGAAGCTGGTCCAGGGAAAGCAGTCCCTAGCTTGGAAGCTTGAGCTTACAATATTAAGGACGGCATCAAACCTCCGGGGGCAGTGCTTGGGCCGTATAGCTCATGTCACCCTGCGCTACTCCACTGAGCCACGAAGGTGACTCCTCGGGGAATGATCAAGCTATAGGAAAATCACTAAGGTTTTATTATAGATACAAAGAATGCAAATTATACTTAGAAACACACAATGTCAGTCTCCTGACTCTGCTAATTGACTCCAACTTTAATGGCGCTAGGCTCATTATTCCCCTTTTAGCAGTGTCCAACATCAGCATTTGGGAGCCTTTGAAACCATATGCATCTTGAATAGGCTGCAGTTGGATCATTTAAAGAACCAAAGATCAATTGTCCAGGCTCTAGCTGTACGGGGCTGGCAAACTAGATGGCAGGATGGCTGATCCTCTTACTTCAGCTCTTTCCAATTGATACTGATTGCTGCATCCTCATCAATCAGCCAGTGATTCACATCAATTAAAGCCGCTCAAAGGCACAGAGAGAACTTGCTTTATCCAACTTCACTTTAGAAATAATAGGAGCAGCTAAAGGGGAAAAAGGCTTTTGTGGGACTTTTAACAGAATATGAAGTATACTGATCCATCATCTGTCAATTCCCTACAAAGAGGATTCTAATGAGCTACCTTCTGGCTTATGAGGAAAAGGAGTAGATTTGTGCTTGGTCTCCATTCCCCACTCTTTCCCTTTGGGTCACATTTTGTCCCCTTTGGGGATATTTTGAGGGGTAAGCCACCCTCTCCTTACCCGGTTCAGGAGTTTAGGCTGCTGCTGGCTCCCAGTATTTGGAGATTTTGTTATTACATGATTCACTCAATCATACCTCACTTGACATTGAGTGAGTTAATGAAGCAATATTTGATTTAAATAAATATTGAGTGAATACACTTACTCTATGTCAGACTCTATACCACGATGTATCAGTGAACAAGACATGGTCTCTGCCCTCAAGGAACTCCCAGGCTGAAAGGAAAGACAGACAAAAAAAGAGACAGTCACAATGCAAAAGGACAGGAGCTTCGATAGGGGGAGGTTTCAGGTGCTTTGACAACACTGAGGGGGAGCTGTGACCTTGGAGCAGGGAAGGGACTCTCTGAGAGGAGACTTCCTGAGAGGGGTGACATCTGATCTAACAAAATATATAGTATGTGTCCTATTCCATGATCTTACTGATCATCAGAATATGGAGAGATTTATACCATAAGAACAGCTGTTGAGCCATGGACTTCCTGAATGAAAGAAAAGTTTGATACCATGGGTAAATTCTTGCATTCTATTTTATTTAGGTACTTGTTAGTCTTTAACCTATTTGGGAAATATTTATATGTCATCTTGAACAAGAGTCAAATATATGTATTTGACAAGTATGTTGAAGAAGCACAACTTCTGATATAATCAAAATACAAGTTGACTGTTTTCTTCACCTGGTGCTCTACTTACACTTGACTCAATGTGAGTAGCCTGGCGTTGTCCCCAACAAACCCAGGCAAGTTCCTGACTGTGCAGCTCATTCTAAGGTAATAGAGAGACCTAGAGTCCCTTTGAGTCACAAACTGTCTCAGTTCAGGAAGTCAAATGTCCTGAACCGTGTAAAAATAAAGTCTTCAAAAGCAAGTCACTGTGCCAGCACTGGGACCAGAGGCAGGCTGACCACCCGAAGTGGGTGAAGACAGGGTGGGCTCCCCACACTGCTTACTTTGTTCTCAGCTCTAGCCAGCGGAATCTTGCTCCCTGTCTATGTGGACTAAGAGGGTGGTGGGGGAAGAAGTACAGGGCAGGAGAATTTGTACGTGGTTAGGTGGCGTCTCACCCTCTGAGCCAGGGGGAGGATTGAAGCTGGCCCTCTTTGGAAAGAGATAGCAGACTCTGTTTTCTGAACCTAGTACGTGCATATCTATTCCAGGCTGATGACCCCTTGGGATCTGCTGCTATTTTTAGTCTTGCTGAAGCCAACTCACCTGTATAGGTGACTCCCTTGAATAAGACTTGAATGAGGTGCAGAGCACCTCAGGAAACAACTCCCACACCCCACACGTCTTGCCCTCGTGAACTCTGGGAGAGCAGTTGCAAGTCTTCCCGTGGAAGCTTCTTCACTGTACAAGAGGTGGAAGGACAGGCAGCCCCCGCCCGCTGTGTCACACACATCCCTGGGACCAGAGCAGTGGGGGAGATGGGGCTCCGTGCCTCAGCCCCACTACGGAGGTGCTTTAGAGGTGGTTTTCTCTAAAGCCATTACTCTCATGAAAATCCTCTTGTTCCTTCTCTCCTTTCCCCTCTCTTCTCCATGTTGTGACTTTTTTTTTTTTTTTGGTTTAATTATTGATCTCTTGAGGAGTCCTAGAGACTCAAGACTGATTTTTTGAAATTTCATTCAAAGATATGCATTTGAAGTCCAGCTTCACACCTTAACACCTGAGGTCTATTGTATTGGTGCTGAGTGGCGCTGAGTTAGGAAGCATCCGGTTTTATCATCCTGTCATCCTGTTCCACCCATCAGAAAGTGAGACACTTACTTCTGTGGTGCTCAGTGTGTCTCAGAGAGAACTCAATATTGCCATCTCTAGACAATAGCATACAGTGGTTGAAGTTGTAACTAGTCTGAATAAAGCCTCCAGGACGAGGGCACCAAACTAGTAAAGATTTTTGGGGGAGCATGGGGGGACAGGAAGTAGAAAAGACTTAATTCGCCTTTTAAAAATGGCACAATCTCTTTTATTAGTCTAAAATTATTTTACCAAGGAATCTGTAAGCTTCAAGGATGTGAAATTCATTAACAAAAAAACTTGAGGGCATTAAAATCATGTGTAGGGAGGAAATTTGATGTGTTAGAATGATCATTATTTTTATCACTAAAATGTCCTTCAAAAATTTCTATTTGGTATGACTTCATTTAGATTTACTCACTAAATTCATACAGATATGTTGAGTGGCTGTTACATGTGAGGTGCTGGAACATAATACAACACAAAAGAAGGGTATATTCTGCTTGGGGCTACTGGAGACATGGTGGATGGGGCGGCCATCCAGTGATTGCCCCACTCCTGTGGTAGCCAGCTATGGCCCTGGAGAAGCCTTGCATTCCATGGGTGGTACAGTCTACAGCAGGGATTGACAAACTTCTTCCAGTAAGGACCAGGTACCAAATATTTTAGGTTTTGTGTGCCATATAGTCTCTGCTGTGGCTATTCAACTCTGTAATTGTAGACAAAAGCAGCCACAAAAATAAGTAAACAAATGTATATAACTATATTCTAATAAAACTTTATTTACCAAAACAGTCAGCAAATAACCCATTTTAAAAATGGGCAACGATTTGAATAAATATTCCTCCAAATACATACATACAAATGACTCATGGGCAATTGAAATAACACTTCATTAGGGGATTGAAAACCAAAACCATAATGAGATATCACTTCACCCTCACTATCATGGCTGTAATAAAAACGACAGAAAATAATAGTGATGAGGATGTGGAAAAATGGAACCTTCATGCCCTGCTGTTGGAAATACAAAATCATGCAGCCACTTGGAAAAACTGTCTGGCAGGTTCTCCAACTGTTGAACATAGAGTTACCATATGAACCAGCAATTCTACCCAATACTTGGGTATCTACCCAAGAGAAATGAAAACATATGTTTATGAATAATTTCAGCCTCTATGGAAAACAGTATAGAGGTTCCTCAGAAAATTAAAAATAGGACTATATTATGGTCCATCAATGCCAAGGGGGGACCCAAAACCCCCCCTTGAATTATCTTCTAGAGGGCGGGCCCCTTGTAGGACAGGTTTCCCCTGCTAAGTGAGTATTCTAGGAATCCATCTGTATCAGTGTACCAGCTGGTGTTGTCGTGAGAGGCTGCCTTTAGCTTCAGTTAATTTTTTTTTCAAGACTTTTTCAACATGTTTGCCCATTTCATGATGGGTGACTTACAAGCGCCCCTGCCCACACCAGTCTGAGTGTTCAGTAGGTTTTGACCAAAAAATGGCCTGACCCCCATGACCCCTTCTCCCTATTCACCTAATCTCACCCCAAGTGACTTTTTTGTTTCCCTGGATGAAAAAAGTACTCAAAGGGAAACATTTTGCAGATATCTAATAGGTGAAACAAAAAGTAGCTTAAGCACTAAAAGGCATCAAAGTTGATGAATTCAAAAACTGTTTTGAGCAGTGGGAAAAAAAATCTCAATATGTATATTGCATTAAATAGAGAGTACTTTGCAGATGACTGAAATTTAAACATGTAAGAGTAAGTACATACTTTTTAATAAATAAATTATGTTTTGGGGGTCCCCCTCGTATATACAAAGGAATTTAAGACAGGATCTCGGGGAGATATTTACACTCCCATGCTCGTTGTGGCATTATGCACAGTAGCCAACACAGGGAAACAACAGATGAAGTGCCCGTCAGCAGATGAGTGGATACGGAAGATGTGGTACATAAGTAATGCAATATTACCCAGTTATGAGAAAGAAGGAAGTCCTGCCACTTTCGACACCATCAGTGGACTTTGAGGGCATTATGTGAAGTGCAATAAGTCAGAGGAAGACAAATACTGTATCATTTAACTTATATGTGGAATTAAAAAAAAGCCAAATTCATAGAAACAGAGAGCAGAATGGTAGTTACCAGGGGCTGGAGGGTGGGGGACATGGGGAGATATTAGCTAAAGGGTGCAAAATTGCAATAAAACAAATAAGCTCTGAGGATATTATGTATAGCATGGTAAGTATAGTTAATAATATTGTATTATATACTTGAGAGTTGCTGAAAGAGTAAATCTTAAATGTTCTCACCACAAAAAAGAGGTGGTAATTACGTGGCGTGATGGAGGTGTTAGCTACTGCTATGGTGGTAAGCATTTTACAATATACAAATATACCATATCAACATATTGTATACCTCAAACTTACACAATGTTTTGTCAATTACATCTCAATAAAGCTAGATATGAAAAAGAAAACTTATGGGCATGCAAAAATTTGTACACAAATGTTCATAGCATCATCATTTCTAGCCAAAAAGTGGAAACAACCTAAATATCTATCAACTGGCACATAGATAAACCAATGTGGTATATCTATGCAAAGAATTATTATTCAGCCATAAAAATGAATAAAATACTGACACAGGCAGCGTCGCGGATGAACCCTGAATACATTATGTTGAGTAAAAGAAGCCAGGCACACAAACCACATATCGTATCTTCCCATTTAGATAAAATTTCCAGAAGAAGCAAATCTATAGAGACACAAAGTAAGCTCGTGTGTGCCATGGGCTGGGGGTGGGTGAGGAAGCAATGGGGAGGACAGAGAATGGTTAAAAGCTTTCCTTCTGGTATAAGGAAAGGCTTTCAGCTCCGATAATGGAGATGGTTACTCTACTCTGTAAATCTCAGGTGGCAAACACAAGGCCCTCAGGCCAAATCCGGCCCTCCACCTTGTTTCATCCGCCAGGCACCTTGTTTCTACCGGACAGCAGCTCCAAGCTCTTGCTTAACTGTTAAGCAGTCGTTACATTTATACAGTCTTAAAATTACATTCGGCCCTTTGAAGCTAATTGTAAGGCTGATGTGGCCCCCGGTGAAAATGAGTTTGACACCCTTGCTGTAAATATATTAAAAACCATGGAATTACACCATTTAAACAGGTGAGCTTTACAGTATGCAAACTGTATCATAATATACAACAACAGCCACAGGCAAAAAGGTGGATTTGGTTGGAGTGCCATATGTTGCCCACCTGGGCTACAATGTGTGTACTCTGCCCAGATCCCACGGAATCCCTTTTTTCGGCCCCTGCTCTGCTGCAGTGTGTGAGCAGTATACTTGCAGCTCAGTTCTTTGGCAGCCTGTCCTTGGGCTATGGTGCTGATTTGCTCTGGGAACTGTTCAGAGCCAGAAGTTCCTGTGAGTTTTTATTGCAGGGCAGTGCTTAACTGGCAACTGTGTAACTCTTCAGTTGGGGATTATGGAAGGCCAACTTTCTTGCCTCTTGATGAGACAATGTGAAATGAAGTTTACACTCTTGAGTTCCCCAGGGGAATCTCCTGAAGCTACCTTCCATGGCACCTTTGTGAAGGGGACAGTTTTGCTCAGCTTCCTCCCTTCTCTGTTCTAACTCCCTCACTCTTTTTTAAAGCAATTACTTGCATATGAGCCCTTATCTTAGGGTCAGCTTCCAAGGACTTTGACAGGTGGTCAAGGAAGCTCTCTCTGAAGAGGGAAATTTCAGCTGACATCTGAAGGATGACAAGGAGCCAATTATGTGAAAAGATAGTGAGCAAATCAAATCCTTGCATTTATTTCTTAAGTGTTCCCTTCCAAACTCAGAAAGATACTGATCACATATTAGGAATTTCAAGTTCAGACCTGTAACCAGGCGCATACCAGACAGCTCTATTTATGTATCTAAAATTGTTTCATAACAGGTTTACTAACTCTAGTCCACTAATCCCACCCTCCACTCCAGAGCTCCTTCCAGATTATTCCTCTTGGTATGTTTTCAGTTGCAGTTCATGGATTTACTGTCCACCCTTGTGTTCAAGTCAGGCACCTAGGAGGTCATGCTCCTCATGACCCCTAACAGCCTTTTACCCCCACCCATCATGTTCAAAACCTCCCCTGCTCTGTCAGCTGTGTCTCCCAAATATTTCATTAGTCTTTCTATTTCAATTCATTCCAGTTACGACTACCGTATTCTGGACCTAGATCATGTGACAAAAGCCTCCTGGTCTTCCTGTCAGGTCTTTGCCCCTCTTCACTCCATCTTCTACTAGGGGCCAGAACAGGGACATCTGCATAAAATGCAGATTTGTATGTGCCACTTCAATGCTCCTCACTTTTCAAGGCAGCCCTAGTAGCTGTAGGATTAATGTCCAAGTTTATTGTAACAAATGCTTGTTTTTGCTTTCGCTCCTATTTATCCCTTTGGCCCCAAGTCA
Organism: Desmodus rotundus; assembly: GCF_022682495.2. Lineage (NCBI taxonomy): Eukaryota > Metazoa > Chordata > Mammalia > Chiroptera > Phyllostomidae > Desmodus > Desmodus rotundus. The sequence continues at coordinate 84,843,079 of NC_071393.1, forward strand.
CCATCTCCTTTTATACCCCAGTGACACAGAATGAGGTGAAGTGCACCTCACGTGTCACTGAACTACAGCTCCCTGCCTTCTCTGCCCCAAACACATTGTCTCCTCTCAGTGACACCTGCAGTCAGCTCGGCTATTATGTGACAGGTGTGTTCCTAAAAATCACTGTGCTGTGCAAAATTGTACAGCAGCCCTCCCCTTTGGGACAGGAGCACAGCACACAAAAGCTTTCTAAGCGCCACATATAAAAATAAAATAGAACCCTAATATAAACAGGAGCATGTAAATTATTATGTAAATGAAATGGTTGCGAAAAACACAAACGCTGCAGTATCGTGGCACTTCACCTTGGAAAAGACCTGGCCCTTGCTTGCGGAAGTGAGCTTTGGGAAGTGGTAGAGGCAGGGTGAAGTGAAATCAGATGGAAAGTTCTATCACCACCCCTGGGTGGGTGTGACTCTTAACACCCGCAGTGAACTGAGGAAGCGGTTCGATATGTGAGGTGTGTGCACGGGTTCAGTGTGTTGTGTTTATGCAGCTCATTTCACCAGAGTGCAGTTCTCTGGGCTTACCTCAGTGGTTCTCATGCATAGAGAAACATTGCATTAGTGTCATGCTCAAATTATTCCCTAATATATCCATCACACTGGAGGAAATTCACACCTTCAGTGCGGGCCTTAAAGCAGAACTGACTACACTTTTCTTTCAAAAGATAAAAGAATGGCAGGAAATAGGCAAATTGAGCTAGGAGGACCTTGGAGTTCCAAAAAATAAGAAAATGCTCAGAAAAAGCAAAACCACCACAATGCTGAGATTATGTCAAAGGGACATACAAGCTGATCGAAAGTTTCCAACGGCCAAAATTGGAACAATGTGAGCGACAAAATAAAGACAGCAGTATTGAATTAAAATTGGAGTTTTAAATAAATATCCATGAGTTCATATGGATGTAATTAAGTTATTGAATAAATAAATGGGACAGAAGGTATAAATCTGTGAGAAGAATTCCAAACGATCACTATCCGTACTCGACCCTCAGGAGGTGGGGTGCAGCTCCCCGTTCCTCCAATGTGGGCTGAGCATAGTGACCACCTTTACAGGAGGGCAGCATGGAAAGGCACTGGGTCAGGGTCAGCTTCGCAGTGGAGAAACCTGACAAACGGCACCTCATCCAGGTCGTCAGGGGATCAAAGTCAATATTAACCACGAGAAGTTATGTCGATTGTACGTTGTGATCTGCCTGGATAGGCTGTGATGAAAATAGCCCTTTAACTGTGGTCCTTCTCTCAAAAACACATAACCCCAGTCTCATCATAAGACAAACATTCAGATAAATGCTCATAGAGGGACATTTTATAAGTGACTGCCACACTTCAAGACTTTCAAGGTCGTCAAAAGCAAGGGAAGTCTGAGAAACTCAGAGGCAGGAGGCGCCTAAGGAGACACGACAAACAAATGTAATGTGGCGTCCTGGAGGGGATCCTGCGCCAGCAAAAGGACATTCAGAAAAAACTAAGGAAATCTGAATAAATTATGGACTTTACTTAATAATACATCATTAATTGTAGCAAAGGTACCAATTAATTGTACTAATTAAATGTACTAGTCAATGTAAGATGTTAATAACAAGGGAAACTGGGTGCAGGATGTATGGGAACTCTTTAAATTACCTTTGAATTTTTTCTGTAAATCTAAAACTGTTCCAAAGAGTAAAGTTTATTTAGAAAAAAAATGATGGTGGAGGAAGCAGTACATCTTTCACAAACCCCCTTTTTAGATCCTGTCCAAGCTAAGTCATCCCTTTGTCTTAACCCTACTCCTCACGTATTCCAACACTGTGTGACCATCTGCTTCCTCCCCTAACAAACCATTCTCTCCTTCAAGAAAGGAATCAGGTATATTTATTTTTATATCTCCAGCATTTAACACTGCTGGTGTTAATGAAAGTTGCCCAATATGTATATGTTACATTGAAACAGCCTGTTGAATGTTAGTTTATGTATCTACTTCATGTAACTTAAATTTTTCCTTGTCAGATTGTAGTATGCTGAAGAGTCAGATATATGTTAAATATGGCCGAATCCTCTTTTTGACTCGTTAATGTACTTTCTTTTGTTGGGAACTGAGAGAAAAGAGAGAGCGAGTGAGCAATATTTCTCCATCCTAAACTCTCTGTCTTTTTTTTTCTCCTCCACTGAGCAATAGGTTTCTGATTTTGACACACTTTTGTCTGCCTTTTCATCTGCATTCGCTTCTGTCTTCTCTAACAGCACATCAATCTAAGGAATCAAAGCAGTTCTAAATAATCCATATGCCCAACATCTAAGCACTTCTTTCTTGAACTGATGTATTCTGTTTCCAAGGTCTCTTAGGTGACCCTTCAGGCAGGGAGCTCTAGGACTGTGCTGTTTGCATATAATCACGTTAGCTCCTCACTGGCCATAAGACTCGTCTTCTGGCATATCTGTGTTGTTTATTCTTAGTCTAAACTTCCCTGAGGACTTCATGAGTTGATCAGACTGCCTGAGTGATGGGGATCAGTGCTGGTTCAAACACAGGTGCTCACTTTCCCGTCAAAATCAGTTAATTTCAGGAAGATCATATGAGAGGCAGGACACTTTCATTTTAGAACAGCTGCCAAAACAGGAAACTGTACTAAGATGGGTAGTGGAAACCAACCAACCAACCAACCAACCAACCAACCAACACACCACCAACTGCGGTTCCATTGTTCCTCTCTCGTTCAACTGAAGAGACAGAAACTTTATGGTGAAGGTATCCTTTGAAAGAAAAAAGCAATTAATTATACAGTGAGTTTATGTCTTAGTTGGATTTCATGTTCATCAGAAAGATCAGGTCAGCATGATGTTCCCCCGTAAGTGTGTGTAAATAAATGATCTCCAAATGACCCCAGAGGCTGACAGGACATGGGGGATTCAAGCCTATGGGAAGTTGGCCCCAATGATCTTTAAAATAGGGTGACTGCGTAATGCTATACAGATGGTGTATTGTGGAATTGTACGCCTGAAACTTATATGTTATTAACCTGTACATTTAATAATTAAAAATATAAATTACTACATCTAAAACAAAACAAAACAGATCTCTTCCAATGAGGGCAGACCTGTTTCTAAGATGCTGTCTGTTCTGTAGTCAGAGTGTCATATGGTATATCTAAGTCAAAATTTGAGGCACGGTACCACACAGGTTATGTTGGAAAGCTAAAACTAGAAAAAACAGAACACATAGATAAGAGTATCAGCAGAGGTGGCCTTCATTGGAAGACAGTTTGTAAATAGGTGCCTAATGAAACCAGAAGCCGACATGTACCCAATCATTACCCTGAAACTTTTAAGGAGACTGTGCATAAGAGACTGGAATTTGTGTTCTGGTAAATAGATAGGTGTCTTCTTAGGTAGACAATACCTAAGATGAAATATAATAGCTTTAATTTAATAGACATTATTGCTATAAGACAGGCACTGTAGGGGGGAAAAAAAGATCTAAAAATGCCTCAATGCCATTTTGGCCCTGATTCCATAACAGAAACAACATTATGATTATTTTGTTTGTAGGGTACAGAAAGTAGGGACACTGCAGGGAACTGGTACAGGGACACTGGCCACTAGAAAGATGTTCCACCTTGTAAGACATTTGGCATTTGGTTTACAAATCAGCCACTTATAAGTTTTGTTAATACAAGTTAGACACTGATACCTGCTCATTCCTGATGAAACAAATTAAAACAACATTTTGCACTTGAGAAGCTGAGGTGAGACCTTGTGTCTATGGGGATTTCATGAAAGATATAGCCACGTGAGAAGTTTACCCTAGATTGGCAAATTAACCTCTTTAATATCACTGTAGTACAGCCTAATCAGCTTAACCTTCAGTAGTATCATTATCCCAAAACACTTCCTCTCTGAAACATTTGACTTGGGAACATACTCACATTCTGGGGAGTACACTTTTTATCATGGTTTAAATTCACAGTGAAATTATTTTTTTCTTAATGACTATTATTTGATTATTAATCAAGAGAGAATGAAGAAACAAGGCAAAATGGTAGGACCAGGGGACATTAGATTGAAACGAAAATTCATCCCAGATAATCTACAAAACTCATAACACAAGGAGGAATTGTGCAATTTATCTATTTATCTGTCACTTATTTATCATCTCTTGATTGTGCATGAGCATACCTTCCTTAAGTACATTTCTTTTAGACTGTCTAGACTTCAAATTATAGTTCAGAGAGTCAACTGCAAAAGTAACTAAAGCTAAGTATTCAAGAGACTGATATTATTATTTGGATAAAGGGATGCATGCTTCCTGTCATTCAGATCAGGGGCCACAGCCCTGGTTTCCTAACCTCATGACAGCGAACTCCACGCTGCAGAGGAAATGAATAAATCCCAGCCCTGTGTGACATCACTCTTTGCAGATGCTCTCTTGATCTTTCTGCGCCTACATTATTTATCAGGGAAGAGGCTCTCTGAGGACTCAATGCAAGTTTTTTTTGTGATGAGCTGGATGCTGGTTCAGGAAAGAAAGATAATTTCCTTGTTGAGTCAATTGGGGATGGATGAGTTGCTTTGAAATATGTCTGTCTCTGACTACAAGTCATTTTCTTCAAAGATCCTCACCATCAATAAGAATTATAACCTCTGAAATGCTTTTCCCTAATGAAAAAGTATTTTCATTTTGATAATGTAGCATGTGATTAGAAAGACTCTTTAACTGACTGACTTTCTGGAGGTTTTGACATGGTTTTGAAATTTCTCTCAGAGAGGAGAGTTTTCTTCATCAGAATAAAAGCTGGGTTGACCCTTCCTGTGCAGGTTCAGTGGCTATGCCAGGCACCCAGGGCTTGCCTTTGTTGTTCTTTGGGCAGAGCTCCCCGGGGCAGCTGCCCTGAAAACAGCCTACAAATGAGGCTACACGACAGATTGCCTTCTCTTGCACAGTCCAGGTTTCTAGTACTTAACCTTCTCGAGACCATTTCTGGTTTCTTCTTCATCCAGTCTTCCTCTGTCCCAGTCTTGTCACATTGATCTCAGGAACTTTGTTCCCAATTAATAAGCTCCTTTGTCCTCCTCACTGAACAATCCTTCAACATCTTTTCCATCAAAAACTCGTTTCTCCTTGAGGACTTTACTCCCATCAGCCTCTCAAGAAGAAACAGCTTTGTCTCCCACTCCACATGCCTCAGAATTAGGAGGTAAGACCAGACTGTCCTGTAGGAACCCCTGCTCACTGACATGTGTGAGCCAGTCTCCATATCTCCCCATTATTGTCACCTATCAGCATTCCAGCTACTCCTTCTTTACTGAAAGCAGGAGCACCTAACTTACAGACCTATTCCCCCGCCTCTGTCCTGCTATTATTCTGGGCAACTTTAATTTGTACTCAACACATTTGCTGCTTAATTATGACAGGACATGATGAAATAACAAAAACTGGATTTACCCTTCTAGCTGACCCCCCCCCCCAAAAAAAAAACCAATGTTTCTAAGACATTCGATAATAGGCAGCAAAGGACAGGGATCTCTGGTGAGGGGAAAGTAGATGAGGTGAGCTCAATGATTTCCCTACCTCATTTCCTGGAGAGAGCTTCCAGGCTGTGGTTCAGAGAGAGGGAACTCGGATGGTGCCCAACAGCCTCTCTGAGTTGAGAAGGTGAAACTGGGAATATAGGTTGGCCAAGGTGGCTAGTGGTTACAAGAAAGGATACCAAAGAGGAGAGAGTAATGCAAAATACCTAGCTAAAACAATTTTGAAAAATAAGAACATAGTTGGAAGATTTACACTTCCTGATTTGAAAACTTGCTAAAAGTCTTCAATAGTCAAGACAGCGTGATACTGGTGTGAGGTTAAGCATGTAGATCAATGAAACCGAAAGTCCAAAAGTAGAGCCACACATATACGGTGGTCTGTCATGAGCCCTCTTCTCTCTTCCATCCCTCTGGATGCTCTCATCCAATCTCCTGGCTTCCGCTCCTGTAGATGTACTCATGTCTCTATAACTCCAACTTAGATCTCTCTCCTGAGATTCAGACCCTACATATAACCCCCTGCTGGAATCTTCATTTGCATGTACCTCTGACCTGTCAAACTCAACAGGTCAAAAACTGAACTTGTCTCATCACCTCCACCTCTTCTCCCAATGCCAATGAAGGGAGTATGGTACCTCGCTCCAAGTTTTGTCAATTCTAGCTTCTACTCTGTCTTGTACTCCATCCACTGTCTTTCCATTCCCACTCTTAGTTTAGACCACCACCAACTATCTTCTGGGTCACCCCAAACAGCCTTCTAGTTGGTTTCTTCACCCCAAACTTTCTCCTTTTTCCAATCCAATCTGTCTTCTGAAAACTGTAGAGTAAGATCAGAGGGCTTGTCCTTGAGTATTGCTTATCAGCTCCCTAAAACATCACCAACCACGGAACTTGATTGTTTCCCCTTGTGCAAGTGGTCATAATCACTAGGGACATCGATTATGCTAGAAATAATAACCAATAGTAATAAAATAGTATTTGTATTTGCTTTCTGTAGAACATTAGGCTTTAGAATGCATTGTCACATACATATTTAATCCTCAAAGATGTTCTTGGCCATATCACAGATAAGGAAACTGAGGCTCAGAGTACTTGAATCACATTCAATGTTCAAGTAATAGTAACAGATCAAGGACTTAAATTCTTCTATTTCCTGACCCAAATGCTGTCTGCCAACCTATACATAACAGAGACTGTGTTTTACATTTAAAATGCTAATGGCTCAAAACCTGCAATACCTGACTATGTAGTCAGAGGCACTGACCTCTTTCTAAAGAGGCACTGGGCAGTTCAAAAATGGAGAAAAATATAGCGGTAATCAGAACTCGTTCTGCCCAAAGCTGCACATATGTCCACGGAAATGAATTGAGTAGAGGACCCTTTTTCTGAGAGAGGGGCCACTTAGATAAATGTGATGAAAATGTTAACGGAACATCACGAATGCAGTTTCACACGTGGGAAAACCAGAACATTAGTTACACCTATCACAATATTTAGAAAAAACAACACTGGACATCTTTGCTTCTTAGCACTTTTTTCACATTTTCTCTCTTACAGAAAAAAAAAAAATCAACGTGGTCTATTTCATTTATACATTTCTTTAAGAGGGAAGTGGATTTATTTTTAAAGTTGCAATCAATCAATCTTGAAAATAGAAGCAATACTTGTAACTGGCCAACACACTTTTTTAAAGTGATAAACAAATCCAATAAATGCATTCAAATTTTAGTCCAGAGGCGAGGAGTAGTGTTTATTTCCCCTTACGTGAGAGCCCAGGGCTGTCCCACTACTCAAGGTGCATTATGAAGCTGTAACAGGAGGACTGCTTGTACTTAATTGAGGAAGAAATAGTAACCTATAGCCTCATCTGCTATAGGTGACATTAGCCCTGTTCACTAGGGAACAGCTCTTTAAAAGGGCTTCAAGAAATAGCCACCAACAGCTCTAATTGAATAGCTGGGCTGAACTCCCGGGGATCATCCAGATGTGGAGCCACCTGTGGGAAATAAAACTCAGCCAGGTGAGGATGCTCATGTTTACCTGTGGGCCCAGGATTCCTGGACATGAGAGAACTCAGTGTGTCTGTCTTGTCTTTGTTTAAGGGGGTTATCAGACTAATTACTCATACACAGGCCAGCAGATATTTCCCCCATTGAGTCATCTTACTTACACTCAGTGATTTTCAACCTTTTTCATCTCATGGCACGCATAAACTAGTCATTAAAATTCCGAGGAACACCAAGAATATATTTTTTGTTGATCTGACAAAAAAATAGGTATAATTTCAATTCATTCTTACCAGACAGCTATTGATGTGTTGGCTGTTTCTATTTTTTTAATTTGACAGTCTAAGGGAAAAGAGGTCAGCGCCTCTGACTAAATAGTCAGCTATTGTGGGTTTTGAGAATTGTCGATGCCAGTGTGCCTTGGTAGACCAGTTAAAAATCTCTGACCTAAGCCCCATTTTCTCCCTCTGCCGTAACTTTAACACCAGGGCCGTGAACAATGACTAAACAGAAACGGGTGACGTCTATCTCCGTGCATTTTGCTATTATGACTAAAGTCACAAAGAAGGGCTAAATTCCCCAACCAATTGAAATGCTCTCCAGGTTTGAAGAGAAGCCCTTCAGACTTCACCTTCAGAGCTGCCATTTTTATTATTGTGCAATTCAGAATTCAATAATACCACTGTTCTGCTTTGAAATCCAAGACAGACTCAAGGAATCAGCAAAATATCTGTTGTATTTTCTGCTTAAACACAAATGTTTTAAAGTGTTTTTTTTTTTTTTCCCTGCAGCCACATAGAGGAACCAGAATTCTCACTCTAGATAGAAAGGAAGTTTTCAGATTTACATCCTGATTTGCTGGTTTGGATTTACTCATATTTGCCCAACAGACTCTGAACTATAAAATGATTATTTCCATCTATATCACTTTCTGCAAACAAGTTTTTAGGGTGAGGCTTGGGGGGAGGGAGAGACACTAAAGGTCTAAATAAATGTAATCACGAGATGACAGGCAAATGCAGAGACCTGGAGGCCCAGAGACGTGGTTTCAGTCCCAGCTCTGTCGCTAACTTCTAGGCAGTTTGCTTCACCTCTCTGAGCCTCAGTTTCTCCACTTGCTAAATGAAGGCCTTGGACCAGATGAGCAATCAGGCCCTACCGACTCTGACCTTTTACATTTTTATTGGGGATAAGCAACGCTATAAAAGCAGATAATGATTACAACTGGGCATTCCCTCCAACACAAGAGTCCGTTTTTATGAGTGAAACTAGAAAAGCAAGTAACTAACCCCAGAGAGGTTGCAGAGCCCTGGGGAAGTGGTCATGTGTGTGGATAGGCAGCTGGACTCCAGGGAACCATCACTGCCTCCAGACAAGCAGTGGAACTGGGGGAGAAGATCTAATTGGAAGAGGCAGCTCTGGCAGCTTGTGAGCAAGTCAGGGCCAAGGAGGTGACAGGTTTGTACAAGGATCGCTCGCACACACACACACACACACACACACTCAGTAATATTTCAGGCAGGTTTCTTTTTATGTAGCTCATGCCTAGAAATCAAACCCATTGTTCTCCCAGAACAGATTTTTTTCCCTCTCCTTCAATAATTAGGAAAACAATTTACTGGTCTATACTGATTTTCCTTCCAGGTGTCACACCCCTCTTCCAGCCTAAAATTATTGAATGACAGTTATAACTGGTAAGGAATTGCACCCAGTGAGTATTTAATTAGCACAGATACCTCATTGTTGGGTTAGAGAGGAAAGTTGAGAAAACAACTGCACAGTAAGATCCCATATCCAGACCCACTTTTTCTCTTGGGTGGAGTGGCTCCTTGAAGACATCTTCATCTGCTCTCATCAAACTCCCAAGAGCCGTGCTTGTCCCAGCCTCTCTTCCTCTATTAATTTGTAAGCCTATCCCCAATGTTTTTCTTGAAAATTCTCCTTCCTCCACTTGTTCAGATCCAGAAGCATTTCTTTAATTTTCCTTTTTCTTTTAGAAACATCAACAACAGTTTTAACATCTTTTTAAAGGAGCTTTATATACAAGTGGTCATGCATGCTTGTCTTTGTAAAAGGTTAAATTAAATAATCAAATACTTTTTGTTTTGTATGGTGAGGTAGGTGATCAGCATTCCTAGCTGTCTCCCTTTATGAGTTCCCTTCCCCTCTTCCCTAATCTAGTCCCTACCCCTCAACACTAATATTGTTTCTTGAACAGACATTCACAAAACTGGGTATCCAAATAATTAATTTACAATGCAAGTGGATTAGCTTTATTAAGTATGAAGGAATTATGAACTAAAACTACAACAAGATAATTGTATTACCCATTAGGATGGGTAGCAATGAAACTCTCATTCACTGCTAGGAGGAGTGTAAAGAGGTAAAAATTATTTTGAAAAACTGTTTGGTAGTATTTACTTACATATATATATAAGAATTAACTACAGCTACATGCAAAATAAATGAACCTCACAGATATAACATTGAATGAATCAAATTCAATGTTATAGGTCAGGCAAAAAAAAAGGGTACATACTGTTAATTCATTCATAGGAAGTAGAGGCAATACTAATGTATAGTAATAAGAGTCAGGAGAGGGATTATCTTTTGGGGGGGGTGGTTACTGAATGTGGAGGAACACAAGGGAGCCTTTTACAAACTATTGAAAGTATTCTCCATTTTGATCGGAGTTCTGTGAGTGTTTTCAGGTGTTAATGTTCATCCACTAACAAACTTGGATGGTGCATTCTACTGTGCATTGTGGTATAATACGCCAGTACTGGGAAAAGGCAGAAACTAGGTCGCTCCAGGCGGTGAGTGCAGCACAGCCTGGGCATTTTACTTGTCATGTATCAGGTGCTCTCTAAAGTAAGTGTTACATAATTGTGTTAATAACAGAGTTAAATGCACTGGATGTTACCTTCTAATGACTCTGCTTCTCCTGATGTCTTATGGATCATATTCGGAAGACTCTGAGACACTGTAAAGGAGATCTAGGAATAGCTGCTCTACATTAAGACATGCCTTTAGCTTAAGCACTCAACTAGATACCTGAGAGATTCTTTCCAAACGGTTCAATGGCAGACTGACATCTGCTCCATAGCTGGGGCACACTGGTTCCCCTTAAAATAAAAGAAAAATTATTAAAAGAGGGAGTACTGGATAGTGAACATCGTTCAATCAAATGAAGTAATTACTGTTAGAGTAGACAGTGTTCTAGTAGCTGAGATGATTCAACAGAACATGCTCCTGTTTTCAAGGTGCTTATACTTATTGGTCATGAGAAGCAGTTGTGCGTGGAGCTAAGTGTCATTTTCAGAAGAGATAGTAAGGGCTAAAAGGAAGGCCTAAAATATTACAGGAGCATAACTGGGAAAGTGGGGAAAGTCTTCCTGGATGGGTAACATGCTACCTGAGCCTTGAAGGATGGGAAGGGATTTCACAGACATGACTGGGAAAGTGGAAGAGGAGAAGGACACATTGTTCTAGAAGGAAAAGAAAGCCAAGTTGGATATGACCACCCTTCCACTACTCTCAGTCTGAAGGTCCACATCTCACGTCGTGGCTTGTTTGTGCAGACAAGTGGTCTAGACTGAACTTGGAGGCTGCCTTTCCACAGGCAGTGTCTGACTTCACTGCTGCTTCTCCAGAGGTTGATATATGAGAGTTTGTGACATGGGCAGTGATGGGTGCTCTGTAATGTCACTTTAAGACCTACAACAGATTAGTGAAAAGGAGACCCTTGTACGTGGACTCCTAGCACCTCTGTAGCACTTAAGAGCCCTCACTCTTCTGACTTGGAGACAACTTACCAAAAGGCCAAGCAAGGGATGAATTTATTGCCAAACTGGTTTAAAAGTGAGAGCAAACACAGACTTTAGCCTTTTTTTCCCCTAATTTACCATGAGGTTGAAGTCCATCTCCTGAAATAAGAAATCAGCCTCATGGACAACTGGGGTGAGAATCTCATCCTCTGTCACATTTTATGGGCCCAGGAACATGAGGATAAGAATAAGTCTTTAACCTTATCTTATTTGACTGAAAAGATATTTGATCTTTTGTCAGTCTCACAGCAAAGACTCCCACATTTATTTTCCCTCTTTCAAAAAGGATCATGAAACTTCACATGGATAAAAGCTCCCCTGAGTTACACAGGGAGATTGTTTAATTTATCTCCCAGACAGTGATACTTTTGATAGAGTGTTGGCGCTCAGCTTGGATGAGTGGCCAGGACACAGGCATATCGGAGGGCCATCACGGGAAAATCAGGAGGTAAGGGCATCCTAATTATTATAGAGGGAAAAACTTGAGGATGTAAAGTATATTTTTCAAACAGTGCCTTAAAATAAGCATCAGATTTGGAGATTACCATTGAAAGTCACTGTTACTGTTAGGCACAGTAGTTCTGCAGAGTTATTGGAGAGGAAGGGGCAAGTTTCATCTCTCACATTATATTTCATTGAAGAGTTAGAATCTCATTTCCTATCCTTGGCATATTTTAGTGTCTTTGTGACAGTGAAATATGGGTGAAGCTCTGAAGCTGTGATTTCTTGTGCTTTTTCTTTGCTCCCTGAAAGAGAGGTCCTATCAATCAACATATTTCCCATCACCATGAGGTCTGGTGGGGAGATGAAAAATGCAGGTCATTACATCCAAAGGATTTTCTTATACAAAATTCATCATTAGATATTTAGAATCATGAATGTTTGACTAAACTATATGTTACTTATTATATCACAACCGTGTATTCTATGCTTTAGTTTATACTCTTATTTTAAAAAATGCACTTTAAGTGTGAATGCATTTACCAGCTGACAACACAAACCACATGCACATTTGTGTATTGGTTGTGATAAGCAGGTGGCTCACTGTGGGTCACTGTAGATCACTCTGTATCCACAATGCTATGAACCTGAGCCCAAACTTCAGTGACCATCTGACCTCCATAAGCCCTACTTTGACTGGTGTCTCTCAGACTGGCATTTTGAGCCTCCTGGAATTACTGTCAATTCAGTAATCCCCTTCCTCAATGCACGTTCTGGTAAATGGCCTCAGCTCCTTTGGAGAAGACTGAAGTTGAAGAAGATACATAGTATAAGTTGTATAGTATAATAGAGTACTTCCTCGAGGCAGTCCAGCTTCTTCCTCTTTCAAGGGGCTTTGGGTTTGTGAATATTGTGGGACTTCAAGTCAGACTTCTTGTCCACCAGACTTAGAGCATTTCCATTTATACCAATCAAGTAAAGCTTTAATTGTTTGCTTATCTATTTCAGTTCTAGGACATTGTAATCAGCAAGCCAGCACTGCTCTCTGTGGCTCAAACTATTTTGATTACTGCTTTGATCTGTTGCTTTGTAGTAACCATGCTCACATAGACTTTGATGACTAAGTGCCACCACTTGGCCCCTGTCACCCAGAAACTCATCTCTGTTGAATTTGAGGACCCCAGTTCAGTGGTAGCATTTCTCACCATCGTTTCTCATTTATAGCAGCACCACAGAGCTTTTCAGAAACGATGGGGCTCCTTTCATAAATGTAGTTCTAACAGCTTTGTTAGAGAAAGTATACTCCGGAACTTTCCAGAGGACATAGTGAGGGGGTGAATAAAGTTCTTACGTAATGAATCCACTCTAGCATTCCAGTCTGCCTAAGGTTTCCGGTACCCTGTGCGGACTGGAGAAGCCACTGTGGAAAGCAGTATGGAGATACCTCAAAAATTAAAAATGGATCTGCCTTTTGACCCAGCAATCCCACTTCTGAAAATATATCCAAAGGAACCCAAAACACTAATTTGAAAGAATGTAAGCACCCCTATGTTCATTGCAGCATTACTTATAATTGCCAAGATGTGGAAGCAGCCCAAGTGCCCATCAACAGAGGAGTGTATAAAACAACTATAGGACATTTAGACAATGGAATTCCACTCGGCCATAAAAAAGAAGAAAATTTTACCCTTTGCAACAGTATGGATGGATTTGGAGAACATTATGCTAAGTGAAATAAGCCAATCACAGAAAGACAAATACTATATCATTTCACTCATATGTGGAATCTAATGAACAAACAACTAATACGGAAAATAGAGAGAGACTCATAGATGGAGAACAGGAAGACAGCTAGTCGGGGGGGAGGCTGATAGAGGGTGGAGGGATTGAGCAAAAAGGAAAAAGGACTCATGGACATGGACAACAGTGTGGTGATTGCTGAGGGGAGGGAGTATAAGGGGACTAAATGGTAATGGCAAAATATAGTAGAGATTATTGTAGCTTCAAAAAAATAAAAACTCTTCTCTTTGAAAAAATAAATCAATGTCCCAAAATTATACCTTAAGAAACTAAATAAAGAAGAGAAATTTAGGACAAAGTAAGTAAAAGGAAGAAAATAAATAAATAAATAAAAAATACTTAAATAGTAATAATAAATAACAAAATAAATAAATAAAATTGGAAACAACCAATTGAAAAAATTAACAAGGGAGTACTATGCAGCTGTCAAAATAAATATAGACTCTCAATGGAATAATCTTTAAAATATATTGGTAACTAAAATAAATTAAAGTAAAATTGTGGATATGTTATTTAAGAAAGAGGGGCTCATAAAAATAAACACGTATTTCATTGTTTTATAAAATAATGGAAAGACAACTTATTAAAAATAGGGGAAGGACAAAATAATGTAGGACAAAAATAGAAGGTAGAATATTTGGAATGTACCTTGCTTCAGGAATTCGACTTTAGAATCTTGCAAGTAGTTTACATAATTATAAAATACAATTAGATGAAAATAAATCTCTTTTTTAAAATCCTTAAACTGTTTCAGCAACTATATTTTTATTGATATTATTAGTGTTTTATTATTCAACTGTTATCTATAATATATGTATTGTAGAATAAACCAAATATATAATTATCTTAGTGTCATTAAGAATTTTGACTTTTGTCATGGGAGAAAGGAGATGCAGATATAAATCAATGAGGCTAATAAAAATACTATGTCTGAATTTGGATTGGAAATATCAGAATGAATTTATGATGTATTTAAGCTTTATGAAAACACATTTTTAAATGGCTCACACTAATGGTAGAATTAGTTTTATGAACAAGCTTTCTTATCAATAACAACTAGAAATGTTGGGCTTGATACCAAGAGTGTCAATTTGAAGACCTCAGAGAGTTTCCAAGGCTGGCAGGACTTAAGGAGAAAGATATTTCACAGACTAGAAAAGCCCATGAGGTGAGATATTTTCTCCTTTGAGGAATTTTCTGATTTGTAGTGAGAAATCACTGTAGTGAGAAACCCCCATCGTTTCTGATTTGGGAGTGAGAGCAAAGTAGAACAAAAAGTGGTAGCTCAGTGTTTGGGAAGCTGGGGTACAATTTTGTCAGAGTCACAGTCTTGGGGGTGAACTCTAACACAAGTTAGAGTTCAGGGTGGGGTAAGGAAGAGTGTTATTAATAATTTCAAAATTCCATTTAGGAATCCTCAGAAAGTTATACTTCGGTAAAAGTGAACCAGAAACAGACAAGAGTACACTCAAACTTCAAAGAAACTCAGTCCCAATCGCGGACTAAGTTTCTCTGCTCTTATTTTATCTTGTGTCTAAAACCAAAAATCTTCTCTAGAGAAAGATAACACCAACCAGAGACTCAAATTATCTCCATAATGCTTTTATACATAATGTCTGATAGTCAATACCATATTACAGGCAAAGCAGAATAGAGGATCAAGTGACTAAAACCTAAGAGGAAACCTTGGATAATAGACCCACAGGTGATGGAAGCATTAGAGAAGCCAGTTGTGACTTTAGAATAATTGTTAATAAGTCAAAAAAAGAAAATGGCAAAATAGAGAAATTCTCCAGAGAACTTAAATCTATTCAAAAAAGTCAAGTGAAAATCCCAGTACTAAAATATATAATTGAAACGAAGGAACAAATAGATAAGTTGAACAGAATATTAGACACAGAAGGAGACAGATTAGTGAAATGAGAAGGTCGGCCGGTAGAAAATATCCAGACTGAAATACAAAGAGGAAAAAGGAGGATAGGGAAACAGAAGAGAGTATGTAAGAGACATACAACAAAGGATCTATGTCTAAATAGAATTAAAACACATGTCAAAAATAGAAAGTCAGGAGTTAATGTGTTTAAGGTCTTTTTACTTTCATGGAAATGGTGAAAGTAGTAGCTTACACAGTCAAGTGCTCCTTAACCACTGGGATACATTCTGAGAACTGCATCGTTAGCGACTCTGTCTTTGTGCAGCCATCACAGAGCGCACTTCCACGACCTGGGCGGTCTAGCCTACGGCACACCCAGGCTGTCTGGTGTAGCCTACTGCTTCGAGGCTGCAGACCTCCACAGCATGGGCTGATTTTCTACCTCTACATTTTTTATGATCAGGTGTTTGTTCATAACTTTTGACCATGTTAAAAACAGGTTGTTTTCTTATTGTTGAGTTTTAAGAGTGTTTGCATATTTTGGATAATAGTCCTTTATCAGATGTGTGTTTTGCATCTGTCTCCCAGTCTGTGGTTTTCTTCTCACTCTCTGGACCAGGTGTGTCTTGACAGGGATCTCTGGGAAAAGTCAGAACACAAGTTTTTAATTCTAACGAAGTCTAGCTTGTCAAGTATTTCTTTCCCGGATCACGTCTTCTGTGGTGTATCTAAAGTCACCACCAAACTCAAGGTCATCTAGATTTATTTTATCTACTAGGAATTTTATATTTTTGTGTTTTATGTATAGGTCTATGATCCATTTTGAGTTAACTCTTGTGAAGAGTATATCTATATCTAGATTCCTTTTTTTTTTGTTTTTTTTGCAGGTGGAAGGTATTCAATGGGTTTTAAGTCCTAAAGAGTCTATTTTTCATTTTTAGTAGCTAAGGTGAATTATTTATGAGTCATTGATATTTTTATATATTGTTTTTCTTATTCAAATCTTGTTCATGCCAACTTAAAAAAATTATGCATAATTATTTTAGGGTCTGTCTGATCATTTCAATATCTGAGATGCTTCAGAGTCTAAGATTTTGTGGGTGGTTGGTTCTGCCAATTCCCAGCCATTGTGGCTTACTTCCTTACATTTATGGTATTTTTTTTATTTTAAGCTCATATTTGACTGAAATGAATTGATGTGTCAAGGAGCCTGAGTTCATAATGCATTCTTCAAGGGAAAAATAGTGTTTCTTACAAGTGTCAGGGGTATTATTAAACTGGGACCACTTGTTTAATTTCTTGGCATGCTGTTTCTATGAATAAACACATAGTAGAAATTTGAGTCTCAAACTCATTTGAGAGCTGGTCTATAGTTAAAATTTCTCAGTAGATACTATTATTATTATTATTATCATCATCATCGTCATCATCATCATCATCACTATTATTTTCTATCCAGGAGTGCAGTAAAGACAAGTTTCCTTATTGGCTCACTTTGCACCAGGCAAATTTTAA
This sequence comes from Desmodus rotundus, assembly GCF_022682495.2. NCBI lineage: Eukaryota > Metazoa > Chordata > Mammalia > Chiroptera > Phyllostomidae > Desmodus > Desmodus rotundus. The sequence goes on from NC_071393.1 coordinate 84,860,093, forward strand.
TCTACTATCATCAAGTCTGCACCACCTTCAGTGTACCAGCTTTATGTGGAGTTTTCAGATTCAGCTCTAACTCTGCACAGGTATAACATACAGTTTTCCATTCCTCTTATTACCATTAACCCTGAATTGCAGGTTCTGTTTTATGGCATTTGCCATCTGGGGAAGTTCTACTCACTTAAGATTCTGGTTTCTGGATCTATTCACTTATTCTGTTTGCAACTCCCTTTTAGGGATTTCCTTCAATTTTTACTGATCTTGGCAATGAATCAGTAAATGTTTTGTAGTGTATACATCATCTAGGGTTTTGCAGAAGGTAAACTTTTCAAAATATTCAGTGTAGCATAGCTCTAGAAGCTGAGAGACTGATTTTTGTTTTTATATCAATTTATGGATGCATTGTCTTCTTAAATTTCCCTAAGGGTATTGACTTGAGTTTGTAGGGTTTTTTTGGTAAAGTTTTCTCTCTCCCCCAAATCATTTTTCCCAGGGGCCACATTTTCTACTGTTTATTTTCCTTCTTTTTAACATTCTGGGGAGTTTCCTCAAATATCCGTGACCTTAGTTTGTTTTAAAAGTGAGATAAAACTCTGACTGGGAATTTGTGTTATGTTAGTGCAGCTACTTACTGTTGGGTGTCTTTTTAGGGGTGATAAGGTGCAGAACCCACAGTAATGGGGGAAGTCCTAAAAAACAACTACATATGTTCTCTTGGAACTATCTGCAGAATTTATTAAAAGAGAAACCTTCTGACACATTTGCCTATGGAGTAGATGGCTGACTGTCTTGCAGGTGTTGCATGAAGAGCAGAGAGAAATTAGGGGAGAGTGACCTCTTTCGAGCCTCTTTTATCAGGGCACTAATCCCATTCCTGAGGACTCTACCCTCATGACCTCCTCACCTCTGAATGGCCCCATATCCAACCCATTGCACTGGGGGGAGGTCGTAACATATAAATTTTGGGGGATACAAATATTCAGTTCATAGCATAGTCTTCCCACTTCAGGGTGTGTGTGTGAATTCTTTAGCTTGAGACATTCCGAGGTTGGGAAGAAAATGTTGGAAAGAGCTGGCTTCATACTCTGCTGATAGATTTCATAGCATTTAAAAGCATTGTCTCGGAAGTCAGAAAGCAAAGGGTCAAACCCCAGCACTGCCACTTATCCATTCCATTCGTAGTGTGGCCTTAGGTAAGTCACTTCACCTCTCTGAGCCTGCTTCCTCATTTTCAAAATGTGTATGCCCATACTTGCCTCCTAGAATGGATAGGAGAATTAAATAAACATCGCATGGTGAACACTGAGCAAAGGTACTCCTGTAACGATGTTACCTGTAACAGGAACTATACACAGTTTGTGTTCCACATGGTTGTATACAATCTTGTCCATGATGCCTTATTTCATAGACTTACTTTTGCATTTGCTTAGTCTTTAGGTGAGAAATTCATATTGATTTCTACAAGAGGTCATGTTTCCTTTCAGTACACCCTGAAAAATGATAGGCTTTCTGTGTCTCTGCCATTTTCTGTTGGTCACTAGGCCCTCTCAAATACAGCCAAAATGCTTTCAGACAGCACTGTGACTGAAAGGAGAGAAAGGACTTTGTTCTTGGAGTCCATGCTGAAGATGGATTTTCCAACATTGTGCAAGACCTCAGTGCTCACTTGATGCTTTAGCAAGGCTGTGGGGCACATGGGGAGGTATTAATATTCTGATTTAATAGATAAAAAGTTGGGTTGCGAAAAAAAAAAGTGGAGAAATTAAGTTGAGTACCTTGGGCCTTTAGATCTGAAAACGTTGCTTCATTTCTGGCCTCTCATATTGGTTGAGGGAATGTCTCCAGTTGAAGTCAGGTTCCCCCTCTTCCCCACAGTTTCCAGCTGTGTTTCCTGTACTGTGGCTTTGCAACTGTGATAGATTTGCTGGAATTTCGATGGCTGGAGAAACAGGGGTTTGAACAGTATACAAGGTGTATGCAAATCTCCAAGTGCACAAATGATGATCGATAGAAATTGCTCTAATATGTGAATTAGCTGTAAATATATTTTTGTGATTGAATTTAGGTTGGAAGATCTAATCTTAGAGGTTCTAAGTAATGAGACATTAACTTCACTGCCATTTTTAAAACTACCACACAATATAAGCACATGTCCAAAATATGAATCAGATGGTTATAGCTATATTATGGGTGGTATTTTTAATGTCACCATTGCCATTGCAAATGCAAGCAAAATGAATTGGTCATTTCAGCAAAATCCCCAGAGAGCAATAGTGTCCATTCAGAGGTAAGGCTCACATCTTGGTAAGTGTGTCCACCACTGCTCAAATGGGGCCCAAAGCTGTTAGGTTATCTTTCCCAGATTGAGGTGGGCTCTTCAGAGTTAAGATTTCCAGCAGCCATTCAGGGTTAACTCATACAGGAAACTCAAAAATTGCTTTTAGGATTCACAGTTTTTGGTACCATTTTCCATAACAGAATTGTCAGCTCTGCTATTCGAAGGGTTAAATTCTTTCATTATCTGTCTTGTTTGACTTCATTACTTGGTTCTCTCTCTTTCTCTCTCTCTCTCACTGGCTCTATATGAACTTGTGTTCTGATCTTATGCTTTCTTCCTGGTTCTGGCCTCACACTACCATAAAATCCTGCCTCTGGTGATTATGCCTGGAACTTCCCACTAAAACGTCAGGAGACAGGTTGCAGAACACAGCCCAGCTCAGCAACCCTGCTTTGATCCAGTTCGCATAAGCCCCGATGTCCATCTGTTAGTGTGAGGGGAGCAGGCTGGAAGAGCCCTCTCCCTCCTCTTGGTTTAGTAGTTAGTTAACCAGCACTTTCTGCCTTCCTCCATACACACATGATGCACCCAGACCATCCTTTCCTCTCCAGTTCACGGGACGGATAATGTCAAGCAGTTTTTCATAACCCTTGTAACAGCCAAGAACTCTATTTACTATTTTCTTCTCCTTAGATGCCATGCTTTGAGAGATTTTTATCTACAAAGCTTTATTTTTAAACTCATTTCCAGAAATCTTTATTCATCAAATACATGTACAAACACTAGTCAGATTTCTTTATGGTGATAAGAACACTTCACATGATATCTACCCTCTAACAAATTTTTAGGTGTCCAATACAGTATCGTTGACTATAAGTACAATGTTGCATGCACAACAGATCTTTAGAGCTTATCCGTCTTACTTGGCTGAAACTTTCTGCCCAGTGGTTAGTAACTCCCCATCACAGCCCCCAGCCCTGCCCCTGGTAGCCACCATTCCACTCTTTGATTTTGTGAATCTGACTATTTTAAATACCTTGTACAAGTGAAATCATGCAGTATTTGTCACTTTGTGACTGGCTTGCTTCACTTATCATAATGTCCTCAAGGTTCATTCATGTTGCCACACATTACTGAACTTCCTTATTTTTAAAGGCTGAATAGTAAGTATTCCATTGTATGTGTATACCACATTTTCTTGATCCACTCATCTGCCAGTGAACATGTAGGCTGTTTCTACATCTTGGCTATTGTGAATAGTTTTGCAGTGAGTGTAGAAGTGCTAATATTTATTTCAGATTCTGATTTCCATTCTTTTGGATAAGCACCCAGAAGTGGGATTACTGAATCATGTAGTAGTTCTATTTTTAACTTTCTAGAGATCCTCCCTACTGTTTTTCAGTGGCTTCACCATTTTGCATTTCCATCAAGGTGTGCAGTGTCTCCAATTTTCTCGCAGCCTGGTCAGCACTTGTTTTTTTGTTTTTTTAATAATAGCCATCTTGACAGGTGTGGAGTGATATCTCATTGTGGTTTTGATTTGCATTTCCATGTTGATAAGTGGCACTGTGGTACTGTGGTGAGCTGAGCTGTTTTTCCAATCAGATTTTATTGGTTGACGATAACCAGGCTTACCACACTGGCCTGATAACGTCATTCCCACCAAAAGCGAAGGAACTTAAAATGTAGTTAGCCTTGGCAGGTTTGTTAATATTTTCATTTAGCTCTTTTCTATTAGAATTTTCATTCATAAGTTGCAGCTACTGGTTATTATTTGTTTTGTTTTTTCCTCAGAGGGACTTACCTAAACAGGGGAAAACTTCAAGCTAGAGAGATAAACTCAAAAGGAAATATTAGGAAGTTGCTGAAAGAAGATCTCTAGGAACATTTGGAACTTCTTGGACATTGAAATAGTTCTTATGAAGTTAGACTTTTAATTAGACTGTGAGGTAAAAATAAAAAAAAGTGGATCTAAGAAAGATCGAATACAACAAATTTCAGGAATATTTTTGGACATTGTACATGTTGGCAGTGGCATTGCTGGCATGGTCATACTTAAGACAATGATATAATTAAAGCCAGGTCAACAAAAAAGTAAGTAAAGAGGAGGGTGCTAATGAAAAAAAGGTTTTATTTAATTGGTAGAGGGAGCTATGCCCCAGGATAATCTAATATGCAGCCAGAGTTGAGAAACCACTGCTTGTAACCTCAAATTGTGACTTGAGAACAGTGTTCTCAAACTTTCACGTGCAGCAGAATCACGTGAAGGGCTTGGTAAACTACAAGTTGCCCCACCCCAGAGCTCTGTCTCAGAAGGGCTGGGGTGGGGGCTATCCTCATGCTTCCACCAGGTCCCCAGGAAATGTTGCTGCTGCAGGTCTGGGTCCCACACATTGGAAGCTAAGGCATTTACACACCTGTCTCCCACTAGACTGCAAGTCCTGTAAAAGATAGGGAACCTATCTTTTGGCCAATTGGTAGCATAATATGTGGGACATACTAACCACTTCAGAGATGTAGTATTATGATTAGTACATTAAATTTTGTATACAAATCAGTGTTATGTGAGTTTGGCGAACCACAAGTTCGAAAGCTCAATTATTCCCATGATGTCCCTAAGCTGAAGATTCTAGATCTGCAAGGTCAGACCCTAAGTCATCATGACCCCTACTGAAGTTTTCAGGCTGAATCTCATTGCTCAAGAACTCAGCCTGAACACCAAAAAGCTCATTTGTTTTCATCGCCTGTACTATATTCTCCATTTAAGATATCCCAGATACCTCTCCTGGCACTAGGTATTTTTTTCCTTCTCCTGAACACATTTTGGGCAAATTATTCATATTAGATTTTTATTAATTAGTTGGAGCATGATGTTTTACAATATTGTTTGACCTATGGATGGACAGAAGTTATTCTGACCGAAAATACAATTATGCAGCCCAATGAATATCATACACACTTCTGCTTTCCTTTTCACCAGGTTCAGTAAACACATTTTTATGGGTTAACTGGGATTTGTCTTCATTTAGCAAAGCGTCACTGACCATGCAGCGTCTGTGTCCTACATTCAGAGAATGTAGGATGAGAGAGATGCAGCCCTGGCTCTCTGGAGGCCCACAGACCGCTGAGCCTAAGGCAGCTTGGTGAGGGCTGGGGTGGCTATCAATCCCCAGTGTTGTCCGGGGCAGTGTGGAGGGGAGGCCCATGGCCAAGGCTTGGGTGGGGGGAGGAAAAGCCCACCCTCAGAGAGGAGACAGTTTTACCTCTTACTTGGTGAATCTTCTGAGGCTGCTTTTAATAAAGAAGAATGAATAAATAAAAGGAGGCTTTGTAGGACTGAAATGATGAGCAAATTCCATTTCAGAAATACAGGGAGCAATGAGGATTCTTTCATACAATTTAACTATTGTTATACCATGGCAAAAAGTGAGACTTTGGGATCCTCAGGAATTTTGTTGGTTCATCCGTGCCTGTATCCCTCCCACTCTGACCATCACACAAACTGACTCTGCACACATGCCCCATACACGCACATATACACAGAAACACACATCCATCAAAGCTTCTATAATTTTTTCAAACGCATCCTTTGTTTGCTCTGCTACATGGCCAGTGTCTGCCACTCTGACTCCCCAGTAGATGTTAAAGATAAGGAAGCAATTACACTCTTGAAAAAACACACTTATGAGCATTTTACATGTTCATTCAAACCCTTTCCCCCAGCAAGTCTTGCCTTTGGCTGCTTCTAAATAGGGAGACCACTTTAAAGCTATTATTGTGTGTGTGTGTGTGTGTGCGTACAATTGTAGCTTCAGAAAGCATTCATACATTCAGAATTCTTTCTTTTTTTCTGCCTTCTGTTAAAACAAACAAGGGCTCAACCCCCTAAATATAACTCCCTGGGTTTTCATGGCTTACACAGAATACATTCTCTTGTAAAACAAGATTTTTTTTTTTAAACCTCATTGATTTTTAGATGGGCTTGTGGTTAGGGTGTGCACATTGATTTCTATTCAGGAATACCTTTGGAGTTCTCTTTAGATAGGCCAGTGTGATTGTCTTCCTACAGAAAGACAGTAAGGTAATTTTAATTTAAGCAGGATTTTTATTTTTTACTATTGAGGATGTTTTAGATTTTATTTGTCTGAATCATTTTTAATTTTAAATGAAAGATGTGTATTTCCAGGCTGAATATTTCATTTTGCAAACCCTTTTCTCATCAGAAACTACACATGAGAAAAATAATTTTTTTAACTTTTCTGTGTCTGTAGAAATTTCCTATTTTTTTGTACATCTGTAGTATCTTTGTAGAGGTCTGATTTGGGCTTGACTTTCACTCCCAAATGCATTCCACTTTTTTAAAAAAACTGCTCATTCTGCTCATTTATTCTTTGAACAAAACCATGGACTAGCGATATACATAGATTAAAATGTTAATCCAACTCAAGAAGAACAAGATATGAAAAGAGACAAAAATACAAGATGGACAAAGACGTTGTCTCGCACATTTTTTTTGGAGCAGCACAGCATCAGAGAAATGATTGTCTCTGTCCAAGGGTTGTTGTGAGGATTAAATGAATTAATATACATAAAGTAATTAGAACAGTGCCTGACCCTGTGAATGCTCAATAATTGTCAGCTAGTATTATTATCATCTGAGAAAATAAAACATAGAATTTAAAATACACTTATACCCAGTGTTTGGTGGTAGAGGGATCTGGTCAAGAATAAATACCCAATTTTAAATTTATATTAATGCCCCATTCCCTCTTTTTAACTTTCCATCATGCTAGACAGAAGTCAATATATCTTCCACATGGGAAACAGAGCAGCTCCTCCTTTTCCTAAGGGCCAATGCTACTAAAGAGATGGTAGCCTCCAAGGCACACACAAAATAAATTAATAATAATGATAATAATAATAAATTATTTCTTGGTCCCATCCTTTCCTAAGTCCAGCTCTGTTGTTGACTGGTCACTCGTTCATCAGTCAGAGGGTCCTGGGTGTGGGGCCACATAAGCAGCTCCCTCTCCAATAGAATGATTCCCCATTAATTGGAATGAGAAGTTAATCTCTCTCACACTGAACCCAGCTGAGTCTCTGAGAGCAATGATGTATTTAAAAGATCTCTGGCAGTCCAGGGCATGTGGCACTAACTGGATTTAGCTCATTAGCAAATCCGCAAGGCCCTGGTGACACTGCACCCAGAATAAAATACATGAGGCCAGCCCATGCCCTGCGGGCACCTACAGCATGACTACATAATAAAAAGGCATTTATTAATAATCTCATTGGTTGTACAATACAAAGGAAGGCAACAAGAAGTCAAATGCTGTCATTTGTCGTGACTAGAGAGGCATAATTAAAATAAGTGTCATGTGATTAACCTTTGAAAAATTAATCTGGTATGAAAAAAGGCACCAAAACAAGGAAGATAGGCTCTTAAAGTCAATTTAATACAATAGGCAGCTGTTGTGTGCACTTGGATCAAGTACCATGTGCTTGTGGAATGTTAGTCATTGAGAGCAAAGGGCAATTAGCAAATTCAGCAAGTGTCTGTTATTAAAGACAACAGCAGGCCACAGAGAGGCAGGGTGCATAGTGGTAAAGAACATAGGATTTTAGGTCTCATCCATCTGGGTTTGAGTTCAGGTGCATCCATTTACCACCTGGGTATCCTTGAGCAATTTCCTTAACCTTTTAGTAATTCAGTTCCCACACCTGAGAAATGAGGATATTAATATAGCTCATGTGAGTCTTGTGATGGTCAAGTAAGATCATATACAGAAAGCTCTCAGCAGAGAGGCACATTGTAGGTGCTCAAAAAATCTTAGGGATGATAAGAAGTATTTGTTAAGTCCTTGATATGCCAAAAATCCCCACAAAACCTCGCTGTACATAGAAAACATGTGAAGTGCACACTCAGCACTGTGACCTGTGATGCGTCAGTGCTGGTCAATGGAGGCTTTTCTCATCTTACTGGCAGTGTTCTTATCTCGTGATTCAGTGTCAAGGATGACACATGGGTAAACCTGAAGGAATGTTTCGGGTGATGGCAGAACACATTTCCTGAAGGTTCAAGAATAACATTCTGCATTCAGTCTAGCTCCAGGATGCTCAGCTCAGACCCTATGGAGGCCAGGCAGTATTGAACTGGCCAGGAAGTGGTGGGGGCTGTGGAGAACAGGACAGCAATACCCCCCAGTGCAGGCAGCTGCCACTCACGTGGTGCCAGTTTTTGCCATGTGGAACTGAAATCCACTGTAGCCAGATATTCCCATTCTTACAAGGAATCCTAGAAATATGGGTTTTTGTGGGAAATGTCCCACTGAGAAGAAACGAAACAAAACACTCTGCTGGCCACAAATGGCCCCTCATCCCAGACTGGGACAAGGGGTGAGCTGAGTGAGGCACTCATCTCAGATGCTCAGTTTAAGGGAGTGCCCCCAAATTAAAAAAGAACCCAGTAACATAATATCATAACATGATATTTTAAAAATTAAAATTAAAGCAAAAAATCATGACAGAGGAAATGTCAAAATCTTAAGTCAGGGTAAGTATTATTGGTTTTTCCTTTTGCCTCAGGCTCCAAACCAGCTCTGCATAGCACTGCCCTCAGCTCTGCACCCCCCCGGCCCCCGCCCCCATTTGCAGCCTCTGTCTGGACTCTGACCTGTCACTGCCACCCTGCTGCCAGGCCGATTGCCGGCTTTGCACTGGAGCATTCATGGAACAACCAAGATATTGCCCCAAATGAAATCATTGAGTAAATTATTGAGTAGCGTTAAGGATATACTCAACTCCATCTATATCCAACAAAAATTTCACTAATATCAACTAAGAAAGAATTAATCTATTGGTAAATAAAAACATTGTGTTGCTTTAAGACAGTTTATCTATTATCTATCTATCTATTGCTAACAAAATGGCCTCAAATGGATGACCCACTTTTACAAAGAGAAAAGGAGTAGGACAGGCATTTTGGGGTCAAAAATCCTTTTTGAAGCCACATGTCACGTTTTGAGTGTGTTCTGTTCCTCACCTTTCATAAGATCCTTATAAGGCCCAAGACCCCAAGAAGACCAGAAGTTATTGTAATATAGCGTGAGGGTGAGAACACAGGCTTGGAAGCCAGCTAGACCTGGGTTTGAATCCTCCTTCCTGCCTTGATTCCTTGAACAAATCAAGTGATCTCTTCCTTGGCTTTATTATTTGTAAAACAGGACTAGCTCATAGGTTTATTGTAAAGACCAAAGTCATTAATCCATCATGTTATCTGATACTCAGTCCGGCATCAGACAATTAGCATATGGCTATTGTTATTACCATTTAGCATATTCACTGCAAACCACCCCCTCCCAACATCCTTAAAAATACATGATTATATTTAAGCTCAATGTGTGCTTTAGTTATGCTATTAGCTTGCTTAGTTCATCTTTTCTTCAAAAACAGCACACAATTCAGATTCAATTTGGGCGTACTTGCCACAAATCCTAAATTTAGTGAGCCTGAATTAGAAAAATGTAACTGTACTTGATAGAACAAGTCCCCCCCACCCTTTAAATTAAAAAGGAAAAAAAGCATAGAATTAGAACAAGCTGTAGAAATAATAAAACAATAAGCAGTAGCCTTATTGCACGTTCTGAGCGGAGAACGACTACTATCAATCAGCAGGACAACCTAACAGACTACCAGGGTGCCATGGGTGTGGCCCAGGAGAATCAGTGGAGGCATTCAACTTTAGCAGCCAGGTGTTCTGATGTCAAGCTTTGCGATAATGTGGTCGCTTCCGAGAGGAGAAATACAGTCATATCTCAGTAGCTCTGGGTTCAAATCCCATTCCTGCCACAAATTTGGAGAAGGACTCAGGGCAAGTTCAATTAACTTATCTGAGCCTTAGTTTCACCTGCTGTAAATTATTTCCCAGAGGGCTTTCCACTGGAGCCTTGTCATGTGCATTTAAGAAAAATGTGAAACGTGCATAGCTTTGCTCACCTCTGCAATACATCTTTATTTTATGTTTCTTTTCCTCCCAACTGTTCTTCTAAGAAGCAGCTAGAATTTCCCATTTAATCAGGAAGCCATTTTTTATCATCAATGAAAGTGTAAAAATTCTATCAGTTAGAATTGGGTATTTATGTCAGGTTTATCTGATTGGAACTTCATTCTATTTCATTAATATGGAGAAATGTTACCCTTTTAACTAATGAAACACATCCATAAGAGAGCTGTATTTTTAAAGGCGTATCATTAGGAATAGCCATATGCAAAATGCCTTTCAGAGTACAAGCAAGTTCCTCAACAGCAGTTTCTCTTCTCTCTGTGTGCACCCTCAATCTGAGTGAAAATAAAGTTATACTGGAGGGGCAATGCTTTATTATGGAAAAAAAATCAATTTCCATTTCTTCCCCACCTAAGAAAAAATATTTCTGTATTATCCTCTCACTTGGGCATATTTTAAGGGTATTATAAAGGCATTTATTTAAAATGTTCAATGCCACAGATGAACCTGCCTTGGAGAAAAGCAGAGGATTTGTAAAAACATTTGAAGCAAGTTTATTTTGAGACTGTTTGGCCCCCACTAGCAGTTTTCTCTGCTGCTTTCTTTCACCACCTTACCAAGTGTCTGATCAGAGGGTGCCCAAGTAAACAGGTTTTAAAATATATCCGCAGGTCTGTGTGGTTAGGAAGGCCCATCCCCGTTCCTCCTGGCAGCATCTTCAAGAAAATGTTGCAGAAGCAAACAGTAGAGTCTTCAAAAGGAATCACTGAACAGAGCATGCCTCTGGGGCTGCTCTCTTAGGTTCATAACACAGAGCTGGCTGGTTTAGCAGCGGAACCTGAACTGTTTGCACAGGGCCTCAGACTCCTGTGGAAACTGGTTTTTCATCTTCTCTCATGTTCTCTTCCTCCCTCTTTCTCTTCTTCTCCTTCTCTCTTCCTCCTCTTCCTCCCTTGCTTCCTTTCCTTTTTATTCTGTCTATGTAGTAATTTATTAAAACCATTTATTTATGGTCAGGTATTTCCAAGTACTGTATCGGGCTCTGGGAATAAAAATGAATGCCCCTGTTCCTCATGCTTAAATAACCCAGCAATGGGGTGCTCTGTTATAGATTTCAAAGGTGAGGTGATGCTTCTGCTTACCTGTATCAGGGAAGAGGTGGTGACTTGGAAGTGGCTTGTGAAAGAGCAATTGTGAGCTCACTAGGAAACCCAGAGAGAGGAGGACAGTCCAGGCAGAGGAGGCAATAGGTACAAGGGCAAGGTGCAGGCAGTACCCATGTGACATTGTGCACTAGGACCAGTTTGAATGGATGGTATAGAGGAACCGTGGCACGTGGACAGGTAAGGTGGGGAGGATGCAGTTGTCAGATCAGGGAAGACCACACAGATCGATTTGACGGATAGTTTTGGAGCCACTGCTGTAGGTCAGATGCTGTTTGTGGTGCTCAGAATGTAGTCCGTACTCTCATGAAGCTTGTATTATTTGGTGAAAAGATAGACAATAAGTAAGTAAACAAAGTCTACGTGGATATTGGTAGATGCCATTAGAAAATAAAACAGGCTAATAGGATTGAATAGGGCAGAGAACTTGGAGGCATTCTCCTGCAGATGGAACAGGCAGAGAGGCCCTCTCTAAAGAATATGCATTTTTTTTAGACTTAGTACTTTGGAGGAGAGACCTAGACATCTGTGTTTTTTAAAAAAGTATCCCAAGATTCTGATGTGCAGCTGGGGCAGAGCAACCTTTCACAGGAAGGGTGGCCTGGCTGGCTGAGGGCCTTGGAGAGTGATGAGCTCAGAAAACACATGCAATGTAGTGTGGAGGCTTTGGACTGGAGGCAGGGAGGCCTATTGGAGACCACTGGGTAGTGATGGGTACTGAGGGGTAGAATTCTATCTGTGGGCATCTGCTTGCAGAGGTGGAAAAAACTTGGACTGAACTGACATCAAAGGAGCTCAAAGATGGGCCCAAAAGAGGTGGAGGTAAGAACCACAGCTAGCTGTGACCACATATTCCTGACCAGCCAGCCACCACCTTGGATAGCTTCCCAAGAAAACCTTCACTCAGGTAGAATTCATTTTAGCTTTGTATAAAACTAAAATGCTCTATTCCAGTGTTCACCAAATGTTTCTTGTGAAAGGCCAGATAGTAAATATTTTAGAATTTTTGTGTCCCAGAGTCTCTGTCACAGCCATTCAATTCTGCCATTGTGGCTCAAGAGTAGCCATGGACAATTGTTCAAATAAAACTTTATTTACAAAAACAGGCAGCTGGCTGGTTGGCCCATGGGTGGTAGTTTCCCATCTTCTGCTCTAATCTGTACAGGAAAATCCGTGGATTGTGACCCTAGGTGCTAATGGAAGAAGGTCAGTGAGAATCTTCCTAAGTATGTACATGTATTATAAAAGATTTTACTTTCTTATTTTTATTAAGCAGCAAGTTTAGACTCTTCATTTTTAGTTCTGCTGGTTCTGGTTTTGTGTTTTGTTGGCTCATAGAATTATCAAACACTGCGATCACACAGGGCAACAATATAGCAGAGTGTAGGGCATCTACAGGCATTACAAGACCTGAGTTTAAAGTTCATCTATGTTCCTGTGTGGCTTTACCTCTCAGAGCCTCAGCTTCCTTGTTAATAAATTGAGAGCACTGGACTAGATGATTTTAAGGCTTTGTCCGGCACTAATACTCTAATTCAGTGTGCTTTATACATTAGCTGGAATGTTGGTGATATTTGATAAATAGAGGCCCAAAGAAAAAAGGAAGAAGTCAACCAGATGAGAAATGACCTGGGTCAGAATGAGGGGTTTGGCAGCGTGATGGAGATGACAGCATGCGGATGACAGATGTTCGTAGTATGATGCCAAGCACACTATTAAAATTAAATGAATGAGTGACATTGTCAATATGATGACAATTGGTGGTTGTGAGTGCCATTCATTGGAGAAGAGTTGAAGATGATCCTGAAAACTTGAGTCTGAAGGACAAAAGCATTTCCCATGTTTAGCTTGAATGAAGGGGGCAGTAGATGGATGCAGACCCCACGTGGTGGCTTGGAAGTGAATTGTAAAGGCAGGACTGAAAGAATCTGGCTGAGGATCTTTTTAAAAAAAATTTAAAAATTGTTTTTCACGTACAGTTGTCTTCATTCTGCACCCCCCCCAACTACCCCCTACCCCACCCATCCCCACATCCTACCCTCAGTCTCACCCACTTTGGCTTTGTCCATATGTCCTTTATACATGTTCCTTAATGACCTTTCCCTTCCCCCTCTTCCTGTTGTCCTGTCACTCCTCCCCTCTATTTACTGTCAGTTTGTTCTTTATTTCAATATCTCTAGTTATATTTTGCTTGCTTGTTTGTTTTGTTAATTAGGTTCCACTTATTGGTGAGATTATACGGTATTTGTCTTTCACCACCTAGTTTATTTCACTTAGCATAATACTCTCCAGATCCATCCATGCTGTCATGAAAGGTAGGAAGGAGCTTCTTTCTTTCTGCTGCATAGTATTCCATTGTGTAAATGTACCACAGTTTTTTTGATCCACTCATTTACTGATGGACACTTAGGTTGCTTCCGACCCTTGGCTACTGTGAATTGTGCTGCTATGAACATTGGGGTGCATAGGGTCTTTTGGATTGGTGTTTCAGGGTTCTGAGGGTATAATCCCAATAGTGGGATTGCCAGGTCAAAAGGCAGTTCCATTTTTAGTTTTATGAGGAAATTCCATACTGTTTTCCACAGTGGCTGTACCAGTTTGCATTCCCATGAACAGTGTGCTAGGGTTCCTGTTTCTCCACAACCTTGCCAGCCCTTGTTGTTTGTTTATAATGGCCATTCTGGCCAGTGTGAAGTTAAATATGGGCCCATCCACTACCTGAAATTGACCTTTACTTCCCATACTCAATGCCATCTCGTGTATGACTCCAGATAAATACTCTCCAACACATAGCTTTTACCCTGTTGTTTTGACTGCTCCAGTACTGTGGCTCCCTATCATCTCTCTCCTTGCACTGGCATGTTAGACCACTGATAATGGCCCACTGAAATTTTAGGTCCTATGGTTTCCTTGAACTTCTTTGCAAATGCTATATCCCTGCACCCTAGCATCTCCCTGACCCCTGAGCTTATCTGGGCCTTTTCACCTCCATGTCTACCTTCAATTACATGCCTTCCTTACCTAGAATATACTATCTCCATCTTTTTTGATGTGTCTGAAACCCCTCTGTCCTTCAAACCCCACTGTTACTCTGAACTTTTTATGCCACAAGTTCATAGCATCTTTGTTCTTCCCCAAACTCCTCAACACCTAATTCTATGGCCACTTACTTGGCAACCTGCTGCCTAATGTAGGAACCCCACACCTTTACATTAATGTGTAGCCTGTGTAGCTGGGAATCTCTGAGAATTTCAGTTCTGCTTACCCTTTGGGGTGTCTGAAGCTCACAGGGTCAGTACCAGCTGACCAGAGAGAGGAGTTAGGCACTGGGAAGAACTAACAATGACTGAACCCCTAATATACACATCAAGGGCTATTTGACATCTAAGAAACATTACTTCATTTTGTAATAACTCTGCAAAGTAGATTGTATGATACCCATTTTTACAGGTGATAAGACTGGTTCAGAAAAATTAGGTGACTTGGCCAAGATCACAAGGCAAATGAAGTGGTGGATCTGGAGTCAGTAGGAATGTGCTAGACTAAAGTGTACATGTTGTGACTACAGGGAGAACAACATTGCAAAGAGCTTAGAAGACATACAAGGCTCGTGTTATTCTGAAGATTAAATGTGAAGATGCCTAACCATGCCTGGCATATAGTAGGTGTTTAATAAATTGTGGTTTTTATTATTAAATCACATTGAGAGGATACACTATATCTATTTCCTCTTTGAATATCCTATATTACTTAGCAAAAACATTTTTTATCACATAATTAACATAAGAGCTATTTGACCTACATTTTGCCGAGGAATCGGTTTGTACACTGGATGGGTATACTGTCTCCATTTTCTCACACAAAGATGACCAGATTCCTAGACTATGGGGCATCACAGGTGGTCTCTAATGAGTGCTTTGAATAAGGGTTGAGCTTATAGTTATAATGGGCATTGCTAGCTCATAGTAGGTGCTCAGTAAAAATGTGCTTTGTGATGCTGTTGAATGAATGACTATGCTTAGGAAGTGCCCTCAGGCACACTATCATCACTTTGATCCCGTTCTGATGTTCCTCCTGAATGGATATGGAATCCATTCCAGTTGTTCTTAAACTGGCTGATTACTAAAATGTTTTTTTTGTTGTTGTTATTTTTTTAAAGCACAGGTTTCCAGTCTGTATCCCTGGAAAATATGACTTACTGACTCTGGATGTTTTAGAAGCTCCCTGCGAAGTTCTGCTCATTAGCCAGTTTTGGAGACACCATATAGCTAGGTGGTGATGACCAACCCCCACCTCGAAACCCTTCCACATACACTTTCTGTTCAATTGATGGTATACTCAATGGCTGTGAGGTCAATTTCTTTGAGGCTGACTAACCATGGGGGGCAACAGCACCCTTCCTTCCACTTCATGCTGATCACAAGCCTCCTAAAGACAGTGCCCATTGGAAAGGAGGCACAGTCAGTCTGACTCAGGACTACCTGATGATAGAAAAGCAAAGGAAAGAGAAGACAGAGGAAAAGATGAGGGATCCTAGGTCTTATAGGCCTCTGGCCTTGCTGAGCATTCACCATGAGGGCTCCCCGAATCTACCTTCTCTGGTCTAAGACTGGACATGATCTTCCTGGACACAGGCAGAGCATCTAACATGCTGTGAGGTCACACTTCAGCCCTCCTGCCTCAACTTTCCGTCCCCTACTCCTTGACCTCTCGGCTTTTGGAAGTTCTTTTGGACCTCCTAACATCCCCTAAATGGCCTGATGTCAGCCTTGAGGGCAGGTCTCAGAGATGTCAGGCTCTCAAACACCACTCTCTGTGAGACAAGTCAGTGTGTTAAAGGGGAGGCAGGCAGGGTACATTAAATGGGGGCTCCGCAGCCATAGGTGGGAACCAGCTAGGCCCTTGTCCGTGCCAGGCCCTGAGTCTGCAGTGCTGCCCTTGTTTCCCTGAGCCCAAGAAGCTTAGATTTTTCTAGACTGGCACCTGCAGACTCTCAGCAAGACACTACCCCAAATTCATTATTTTGTTCCAGTTTGTGGGAAATATAAACCTAGAAGGGTCACAAAGAAAATGTGATTTAAAAAATGTGCTTTGAAAAGATTGACTTGCTATAAAATATAACAACAGAAATAATTGTAAAATCTTTTCTGAGCGCCTATTAGGTTGTTGGGAATGCAAAGAAGATATGAAAGAACCCTAGCAATATCAGAAAAATTTGGGTAGATATTATTATCACCTAACACAAAAATATTTTGATTAAAATTTAATATTAATAAAAATAAACAACACATTGTTTTGCATAGTTTAGAAATTTCCACAGCTGTAGCAGTATTTATTTATTTATTTATTTATTTATTTATTTATTGCCTTATGACTTCTATGGAGGATAATGGACAGATATTTTTATTGTGGCAAAATATACAAAACATAAAATTTACCACTATTTTCATGTTTAGTGTACAGTTCAGTGATATTGGAAAGATTTTTTTCTCTCTTATTTTTTGTGTATTCTTTTGCCTATGTTACCCTTGCTAATTTTATTACTTTAAATAGATATTTAAAGCTCCAAAACACGTGCCAGTAAATGTGCTAGGTGTTTCACATGTCTCATCTCATTTATTCCTTACTGAAACCCTCTGAGGAGGGATTACTTATATGTCCCATTTGACAGATGAGGAAACTGAGGGTCAGAAACTGAGGGTTGCATGTTTATTCAAAGTTACAACACTAGCAAGAGGGGAATGCCAGAAGGACTTTTGTTTGCTGCAAAGGTTGGAAGCCAACACAGCAATGTCCACTGCCACTTTGGGTCTGGCTCTCACAGCTTTGTCTACTTTGCTGAAGACAAAATTAAGGCACTTCCTAAATCTGTGTTTATGCCTTTTGGATTCTGCCACTTAAAAAAAAGCTTAAATAAATAGAACAAGAAGGGCTGGATGGTATTTTACAATTTGTGTTCAGTGTCCCCAAAGTCTTTGAGTAACTATCACCACCCAATATATTCAATAATGGGGCAAAACCCCATTATTTACTTAATCCAAAAATGTACCCATAAACCTCTCATTTGTACACAAAGAGAGGGAAGAGCATACATTCTTCATTGTGGAGTGTTGTAGCTATAACTCAGGCTCTGTAGTCAGATTGCCTGAGTACAAATCCTGACTCACACCTTTCTAGTTACTACTTAACCTCTGTAGGCCTCAGTTTTCTAATCTGTACAGTGGGGATGAGGGGCATACCTCCTATGATTGTAATGATTAACTAAAGTGCCTGGTACATTTCTAAATTCTAAATGGAGACTTGCTATGATTAGTCATTCATTTGGCAAATATTTATTGAATTCATCCTGTGTGATTGACATGGCACCGATGATTAAGGCATGGCCCTAGCCCTTCCTACTCTCAAAAAAGGAGGCATAAATGAACAACAAATTCTATTATGAAGAATATTATAATGGTCTCTACAAAGGGGAAGAACAGAGGAGAGGAGTGGGAGTGGACGGAAGCAGGGGAGAGAGAAAGCTCCAGGGAGGAGGTGGCTTGTTTTTGGCGAATACCTACTACATTTCTATACTATGCAAAATAAACTTTGCTGAATATTTTGTCCAAAACACTATTTTAATATAAAAATATTTAAAATGTGTATATATTTAAAATATCTTTGTCATTCTCAACTAAATTGTAAAGAAACGGCACTAACCACCAGAAAAGGCCAGTACACAGAGCTTTATGATGATCAAGAGGAGAGGTTAAGCCACAACCCCTTGCCATTGGTAGTGTCCTGTGCTATGGAGAACTCACCATTGTCTTTGGGTCCTGGAGAGCAGTTGAGTGTGAACTGAATCTGACATTCTGAGCTGGTTTCTTGAGTCAGTATCACCAGTGAAAGGAAGCCATTGATTAGCCAAGTGAAGCTGCTAAAAATGGATTCCAGCCAGGGAAAAATTCACTGGGGAATCTGTGAATGTGACTGACCTGTCTTGGCAAGGCTGGGTTCTTTGTGATTCGACTGGGTGAGAACTAAGGACTGCTGGCCAAATCCCTAACAATGGCAACCTGGCTCACCAGGCTCCATTTCCCCAGCACCCACCAGGGCCAGTGTACAGAGCAGAAGGAAGAAGTGGGCCTCACCAGGGTCCACTGGGTCGAGATACAGTGTGACAAGGCTTGGTGGCCTTCCACACACCCCAGCTAATTCCAGCCTCCCTAGAAGCCTGAAATAGTGAGGGGCTGGTGGTAGCTTTACCTCATCTCTGCCCCCCTTTCTTGCTTATTGGCTCATCACACTTTGATGGAGATGAACAATGGGGGGAGGGGCTAGGAGGCCAGCATGTTAGACAAAGAATGAAACTGTGCCTGGGCCAGATCTACGCCAATTATGTCTGAATAAACAAATCTACAGTACAAGCTAAGAGCCTCCCCTCCACAGTTTTTATTTATTTTTATCTTGGTCTGAAAAGTTGAACATATTCCCTGTACCATCCTGGTACCCAGATGGCCTGTTTGAGTAAGCAGTGGGGAAGAAGGTCAATAAAATATCAGCATGCAGAGTCTCTGCGAAGGTCAGTCCTGCATAAAATACCGTGACAACCTGAGGGCAAGTTTAAAGTGGTGTTCCACAATGGGATGGGGGTGGGGTGGGATGGATGCTGCCTTCTCATGATTACTGGGAAATTGAGTTCTGCCCCCTCCCCCACAAGTCTGCTTTCCTGGGTTCCTGTAGCTGTCCTTTAGGAAAAGTTTTCTTTACATAAACGGGAGCACTCATGATCCAAGTGAGGAGGGTTTTAGGAGGGTCCGTCTTAATATACAAATACCTGTCATGTTAGGGGGGTTTTCAAAAATGATCAAATCCATTTCCCCAAACGGGAACATAATGGGTACTGCAGTGTCTCAAATTCTAACCTATTGAATAAGTGCTGTCTCTCTCTCTCTCTCTGTCTAGAAAGACAGACAGATATAAAATATCTATGTTATATATAATACATTATATATTAAGTATACATATTCTGCAGATATGTTTGAATAAGATGTAATATGAGTGCTGAACTAGGCATATACCTTTGAGTTTTTAGCTGTAAGATTCATATTCTTGAGAGGAATTTCTCAATGACTATTTAATAAATATAAAAGCAGATAAATGTGCCTAGATATATCAGAAATTTTATAAGGGTTCTGCTTCCCTCTTCCTTTATTAAGATTGGGGGGAACCAAACAACATCCTTTTAATGCAAAAAATAGAAAAAAAGTTCATTGTACTTGGGGAAAAATGTATTCAAATTGGAGGCGAGCACTGACACAAATATTCTTGCAGATTGATCCAGGTCGAAGCATGTTGTGCATGGGTTTGCTGTTGAACTTGCAAGTAATTTGTAAAGCCAGAGTCAGTTTTGACTATGAAACATTGTATAACTGTGATTGGAATCAATAGTTCTTGCACTGTCATTTGTCACATATTTACAAGCTTGAAAAATAGTTCATTTTGTCCTCATCCCATAACTCAAAACACTGAATCAGAGCCCTGGAGGGATCTGCCAACAGGACACATTCATTACTGATCACCCATCTCGGTGTGGTTCTAATCACAGCCACACCAAAAACAGAATATAAATAAAAATTAAAGTACTACTCATTTGATACACTCTTAAATATTTTCAGCTTCAAGTATTTAAAAGTCTGCTGGGAGGCTTCAATCACCTTGGTGATCTACCTCAGTGACCACTGAGAGAAAATTCATTGTAGCTGATTTTCCCACCGTACTCTCAAAACATTCAAAGGTATCATTTTTTAAATGAAGAAAAATCAAAATCTAGAGTTAATGGTCCAAAAATTTCATAAAGTATACTTCTTCCAGTTATCTCACACATAGTTCATAAATGACCTTCTATTCCCACGAAAGATTTGTAGAAGACATTTAAAGATAATGCTTTCAATTTTAAGATAAAAGATTTGTGAAAGATAGAACTCATGTCTATGAAATCACTAATCCCAACTCTCTAGTATTTCAGATCGAGAGCTTCATAAAATGAAAAGACTGCCCATAAAGTTGCACTACACCTGCTGTCAGAGACAATCAGTAATAGAATTGCAAAGTGAATGCTGAAAAGGACGTGAGACATGTGCACGTTGGGTTATAATAATGTGTTTTAAGTCCCCTTCACTCCACTGTTGTATTGATGAAGTATTAATGGTGGAAGTACTGAGGGGACCAATTCGGATTCTTCAAAAAGCCCCCGGGTACTAACAGATGAACATGTTGTCCATCAAATTTAGTTGCTAAAGTAACCTCAAATCGCAGGATTGCCGCTAGTTTTCTTCAGTCATTTTCCTAACTAAATTCAGCCTATGGGAGGATCCATTTCTCAAGTCTCAGCCTAAAACAACCTGAAAATTCCAGATTGCCTTCCAAAGGCTCCATTGAGAGGTTCTGTACAGCTATAACCTGACATTTCTTTTGTTAGAACAAGGCAGAAAACTGATATTATATGTACCAGTCTTTTCCTTCCTAAATCTGTTTACTTTGTAACTTTACTATTTAGGTTCTATGAGTTTAATATTTATTTCATGAAGTGACAGCATTTCCGCCATGCCCATTCTCACTGAGTGGCTGACATTCAACTAGAAGTCACGCTGAGGTGGAGATCGGGATCAACCTTTACCTCTTTGGGAGAGAGACAGGGAGGCGCACCTTCTCATAAAGAGGGAGGCCTGACCTTGAACCTATGTGCATTAAACAGAGTTCCTGAGGTCTGCCCATTTACCCATCTTCCTTTAGAAAGGAAGAATGAGTGGTGGAGATGTGCATCCTCTGCCCCTGCAGCCTATCGGACTAGGGGCGGACCTTTAATCTAGAAGGGCCCCATCCATGAATGAGTCCATAACCTGGGATCATGTGTCCTGGCTCAAAAATGAGCTAAGTCATTCATTTGAACCGAGAGATAGAAACAAGAAGTTGTAGTGGGGGGTGTACTAGAGGTAAAAGGTTTTATAGGGATATGGTTGGGGCGACCATTACTGGCCATGTGCAAAATGACAGCTTACCCTCAGAAAGAGAAAAGAAAGCAGCACGGTGGAGATAAAAGACTGGCCAGCCCTGGGAACAGCCCTGGCTCTGGCCCTTTAGGAGGCATGCATGCTTGGTCAGCCTGGCACACACACCTGTGAAACCTCTCGGAAAATGCGTGTCTCCCTCTTTGTATGGGGCTGGTTTGAGCGAACTTCTGTCCCTTGAAACCTCAGAAAAACCTAATGAGATGTATTGAATGGGTTGTGTCTAAGTCAGAGCTAACTTCTCAAGACCTTGACATTGTGCTATTCATTCCATGTCACTGACATGCTTCTTGAAGGATTGATGCATTCTTAGTTTAGTTTTGGTGCCTGTCTTTGTAGCTCTTACACTCTAAACAGGGATGTCAAACTTGTTTTCACCAGGGGCCACATCAGCCTCGTGGTTGCCTTCAAAGGGCCGAGTGTAATTTCAACTCCTTAACAGTTAAGAAGTGGTTACATTTATACAGTCCTAAAACTATTTCAGCCCTTTGAAGGCAACTGCAAGGCTGATGTGGCCCCCGGTGAAAATGAATTTGACACCCCTGCTCTAATAGAAGAGAAAAAGATATTTCATAGGCACAAGCAGTAGATATATTACAGGCAGAATGGACAAGTGGGTGTGCTGAGATAGGCTGGGCATTGTGCTCATATCCTAACTAACTAAATGGAAGCTTCACATATTCTACTGATAGAGGCATCTTACTTATAATTCGGAGACTGGAGTATGAGGAGATGACACAGTTCAAAGAAACATGCATTTTGAGTGCAGTCTAGGAAGAGGAAACTTTGTCCTTTTGGGGGAAGAAAGCATGGGGTAGAGTCAATTAAATCAGGGTTTGACTTCTGATTCTTCCATTTAGGGCTATGTGACCTTGAACAAGCTACTGTGTCTCTGAGACTGAATTGTATTTTTAAAATTGTGATAATACTTTTCTTATAGAGTGGTGAGGATTAAATAGGATAATATATGCAAAAAGGGCATTAAGTAGATAAGTATATATCTTTGTCCTTTTGTAAGAGTGAAGGAAAATGTTTATTGTCAACATCACTGAAGCTTATTTATCAGAAATCTTTTAAGAAGCTTATCACATTTGCTATTTAAATATTTTTCATATAGGAAACTCAGGGAAGCTAGTAAGAATCCTTTCTGGTTCACAAATCACTTCTGAGAGCTGGTTTGGTGGCAAATGTTAATATATCCATTTTACTGATCAGGAAACCATTTCTCAGGATAAATAAACTGAAAACCAGATAGCACTGAAAGAGTTGAAAATGAAGCTTTAGGTAATTTGGGGGAACAGGCGATATCCTCTGGAATCAGCACGGCTGGTAGACTACTTAATTGTGTGGGTGTGGGATCTTATAATGCCTTTTGATTTGGCAGTAAGCTCAAACATTCAAACAATCAACTTCCTATGAGGATATCTTTAAATGGTCTTTATTATGCAATTTCAAAACTGCATGTATTCTTATCTATGTAAAAATGGCATTAGGCTGTGGTCATTACTAATACTTTAAGCTTATCATGACTATTTCTGATATTAATCTACAGATGTACTAATTTCTCATCTGCCACTCTTAGCAACTAAATCCCTCGTTAAGACCAACTCATTTCATTTGCAAAGCCAGGTGGAAGATAACTTCTGAATGTGTATATTTCCTTGTCCTCGTTGTCCTAAATTTCATTGTCATACTTAAATACCCAAATTGCTTTTGACGTTTATCTCTGTGCATATGAGAACATTTTTATTAACAGCTGAAATTTTTAATATATATTTATATATATGATGCGATGCTCATTATTTCCTGTTTCTTTTCCCTTTCTGACTTACTGTGGCTTCTTTCTATAATATACCATATTTTGCCATGTATAATGTACACTTTTTTCCACAAATTTTTGAGGGAGAAATAAGGGTGAGCATTCTACATGGATGTAATGATTACATGCCATGGGCATAGCAATCCCATGTATAATGCACGCCAAACATGGGAGCGCATTGTACATGGCAAATATGGGTAATTTTTACTGATACAGAAAGTCATAGAGAATTAACAAGAGCAGAATTTCAAAAAAAAAAAAAGATCTAAAGGAGGAAATTAGGGAAGGCACCCAGTGAGAACATGTTTATAAATGCCAGATATATTTTTATTTGTGGCACTTATTTGGAGAAACTTAATGATACCTCAGTGAAGTAAGTAGACAATGTAACAACATGAAACATCAACATATAAAGAATGAGGTTGACTATGCAAAAAGGTAATCCCACTCTACAAAATAACTGGGAAATAACTAGATTAGAAAGTGTCAAGTTTAGTCCAAGGAACATATGTCAATCTTAGAGAGGCCATACTAGAATATGATCGAATAAGAAAAAGAGTGGAACAAGATGAGCTGAATGTTACCAAGAAAAGCATCTGTGGGTTGAAGGATAGATCATTAGAGTATACTCGTAGGATACTCCCCTTAGCCCACATAAGACTCTTATGACTATTCCCATTTTGGTGCATATCCTTCTATCCACAAAAAAAAAAAGTGAATGTGCCTTCTATTTAACAAGCAGCTTTTTCTTGGTAACCTAAAAATACATTGCATATCTATTCTACAATGTAACTTTATATTGGTTGCATAGTATTCTATTGTTTGGCTTATGTCCTATTAATAAACATTTAACCTGTTTCTCTTCTGTTGTATTATAGATGGTGCTATGTTGAGTCTCTGTAAATAAGTTTCTTACCATACTTGCCTGATATCATCCTTAGAATTAATTCCTAAAAGCAGATTCACTAGGTTAAAAATTTATATATTTAGATTTTGATACATATTTTCAAATCATGCTCCAGTAGCATATAGTTTGTACTTCTAACACCAGAGAAAGAAAACATTTCCTCCTATTCCTAACAACTCTTGGTGTTAGCATTCTTTTGTATGTTTGCCAACATGATACTTCATCACTGTCTTGATTGACAATTTTTTGATTTCTATGGAGTAGGCATCATTGTATATACCATTAGCCATTAGCATTTGTGTATGTGCTTGTTCTTGTCTTTTACTAATTCTTCCACAGTACTCAGATGATATTTTTAAACACTTAGTATGAAATCTGTAGTTTACCACATGGGTCCATTCAATACAGAAGGCCTAAAACCATAGGGGTGTTTATTTCTAGAAGAAATGAAAAGTACAAACACATTTACACAACAAGACAGTGTTACATTAATCATTTGATAGGAGCTGTGTACAGGGTGGGGCAAAAGTAGGTTTGCAGTCATGAGTACATGAAATAGTTTACTCTTGTATTATCAGTTATTAATTATTATTATTATTATTTTCCATACAAACAACTGAAAGCCTACTTTTGCCCCACCCTGAGTTCCTAAGAACTATTGAATTCTAACTTTAAACATCTCCTTGCATTCAGCCTTTTGTGTTCAGCATGGAATCCGCTAGACTAAGAAGCGATGGCAAGGTCAAGGCAGCCCTGACACAGCAGGGACGTGATACCCGTGCCGCTGGAGTGAGAGTAAAGAATAGCCTGTGTGAACAGAGGGCACCTAGGTTATCATTTCTTCAAGGAGGTGGTAATCAAGCCCCTGAGCCACCACTCTCCTCACACATTCTGGACATACTTGGAAGTTGTGTGTTGCCAGATACACCTACCAACTGCCAGGGCAGAAAAGGCTCCATCTCTTGCAAACCGCAGCTTTGTGCCAATTTGGGAGCAGCAGCAGTGAAACTCATTTATGTTGGTCCCATGTGGCTCTCTGTCTGGTATGGACTGTTCAAATCTCTCAGTCCCACCTGAAAACCCATAAACCTGATGCTAAGTTGTCTCCTGTGTGCCATTTTGGCTTGTATCGTTTTGCTCAGGCTGTCATCCTTCCGTCTCGGTCCTTAGAGCACTAGATAAAAAGGCCCTCTTGAAGGACATACACAATCCCTAAATATCCCAGCAACATCAAAATCTTGCCATAAAAAGCATTATCCTTTATTCATACACCTCCTCTCTAACTAGAGTTAAGGGATGAGCAGTAAACCATGGCTAGAAGCTCACACATTTCTATTCTGTCAAAACCATCAGGGAAGAAATCTTTGGAGCTGAAATTACCTTCCTTTTCTCCTCCCACTACTGTACTTCCTCTCTTCTGTGAGTGTCTCATCCATCTCAAGCCTGAAGTCCTATCCCTAGATCTTTATCTGTACAACTAAGATCCCCCAGAAATGATATTCCTACTTTTCTCCAAAATACACATTTCCAAACTTGACTAGATTTGTATGTGTATTTTCTAAGTAGAAACTGACTGAATTGCACTGAAAATGTTTAAATTTTGCTCGCAGATTACAAATAGGATTTTTGGATGCTTTTAATAAACTAGATCAGATAATTTTGTTTTGTTTTGTTTTAAACATGGGCCAAGGAGTCATAATCCTCAGTTTCACCCCAAAATTTAGACATTAAAAGAATGTTTGTCCTTGGCTGGTGTGGCTCAGTGCATTGAGAGCTGGCCTGCGAACCAAAAGGTTGCTGGTTTGATTCCCAGTCAGGGCACATGCCTGGGTTGCAGGCCAGGTCCCCAGTAGGGGGAGCGTGAGAGGCAACCACACATTGATGTTTCCCTCTCTTTCTCCCTCCCTTCCCCTCTCTCTAAAAATAAATGAATAAAATCTTTAAAAAATAACATTTGGTTGTACATGTTTCTCACATGCCTTAAAAGTTCAAACATAGAATAAATATTATAACTATGGCCATTTTTCAAAATAACAGATATACAATTATATACAAAGTATATATAAGATACCTATATCTTGGAATAAAAAGTAGATATATCTGTGCTTATTTAATATTTAATTTATTTAATGATTTAATAAAGCCAACATGAAAGTGAACTCTTCAGCTTCTTCTATATATATTTTATGTCCATCCTCCCCAATTTTAGTATTCCTTCCCCGAGGCAATAAAGCTCTGTTGGGTTTTACTTGTCATCATTTCAAGATCATATAGGCATCTGAACCAAAGCTATTATTAAAATTGCTGAAGATGTCCTCCAGCATCCTCTTACAGACTCAAAGACTCATTTCCCTTTCCTGTAGACACTTGTTCCTTATTTGGAAGCACTCAATAATAAACAAAGCAGGAAGCGGCAAATGCAGGCCCCTCTGAAATGGCTGAGCAGTACTCAATCTGGTGGCAAAATAAATAAATAAATGAATAAAATTATGCTGGTGATGAGACATCACTTACATATAACTCAGGAAGCGGAGAAAAGCTATCCACTCTGGGACTTCATAACAGGGTACATATTAATGTGTCTTTCTATCTAAAAGGAAGGGTTCACCCCACTTAGCAAGCAGCCACACAAGGGGAAGGAGTGGCCTGAAGAATGCCAGTCGGGCTTCCACATGAGGGTTGGATTATCTTCATGGTGGCTGGGGCTGTGAGGCGAGTCTTCCAAACATCACAACGGTAAAACCCAGAAGAGTCTTTTTGAGAGTCATGGCCAATGTCTACGCCAGACCCCTCTCCTCCTCTTCTTTGCCACGGGGTCTGGACTTACCTTCCTGGTGCTGGAGCTGTCCTCTTGCTTCTTTGTGGACACCCTGGCTCAGTTTCAGTCCTTCCTCTTGTGCAAAGCCTTCCTGGAGGCTGCATGGTGGGGAACACGTGTGAGATTTAGAGCCAGAGAGAACCACTGTGGCCTTTGCCATGCACCACCTCTGTGAAGTTCGGCAAGTAACCTCAAGTACCCAACCTGTAAAACGGGGAGAATAATACCCATGTTTTGGGTAGTTGTACAGTTTATAAGGTAATGTTGAATAGTCAGGATTTAAGCTGGAAAATGAGTACATGGGGTTCATCGTTTTCCATAATAAAAATTGTTTCATAAAAGGGAATGCATATAAAGCACCTAGTACAGAGTAGATAATATCTGTTTCCCCTTTCTTCCTATTCAATCCTCACTCTCTTCCTCTTCCTCATAGCTTTGAGGATGATGGCTCCAGGCCTTCAGGTCAGTATGTCTCAGGGAGGCTGTGATTGAAGGATAGCTAGGATCCCAGGACTGCTGCTTCCACCCTCAGAGGCTCCTTGGTGAGGCCCCCAAGGAAGACCCAGCAAGGTGGATACCATCAGGCAAAGGAGCCCTTATGATAAGCAGAAGTTCTAAATCCAGGCCCCAGCATGGGTGCCCCGTGGGCCTGGCCCAGCTGTGGGGTCTGGAGGGCTACTTTCTCACAGGCTCAAGACAGACCTAAAGCCTCAACCAGCTGAGTAATTTCGTGATATTTGCTTTGGGCCATCATGCTAATTTTGTCCCAGTAGATACTTCAATTCTCGTAGATTGGGGAAAGATAAATTGAAGGGAAAGGAGAGAACTTTTCCCCCGGTCCTGATGCAGAGCTCAGCTTAGCTGCTTACTCCCTCCTCTTGCCCCAACACAGGACAGTGCCTGGTTCTTGGGGACCATGCTTTCAGGGAACAAATCAGAAAATTGTAGAGTGTGGGACCCATAGGGACAAAAGAGCTAACTTTTCAAGGGATTCCGAGTTTTCTTCCTCCTTTCCTCCCTCTCTGTCTTCGTGGTGGCCCAGGAAAAATCCTCATTGCTAATGCTCGCTTCCTGGGAGGAGGCAGCTCACCAGGGAATGGTATTGGGTGCTTAGGGTAAAATGATTTATTTGCTGTCAGAAACCAGGGAGGGAACCTGATGGGTAGACTCAAAAGTCTCTAATAAGGAATCTGACTCGTCTTTTGATTTTTGACTGCAGAGAGCTTTTAAGCCTTACCTCTCTCTCTTCTTCTGCCCACACCTAGAAGAGCTAGGAACCCCCCATGCCCCTTTGGTACCAGAAGACAAATTCTATAATATCCCACCCTCCATTGGGAATGCTTGCCTTGGCACCACCTCCTACCCATCATAATACCCTCGGCCTGTCTCCTTCCCCTGCTCTCTCAAGTCATTTTCAGACCAGTCTGAGAGCTCTTTCCCACTCTCCCAGAAGAGCCTCGATTGTATAAATAACCAACTTTTATACCCTCTTGGTGTGTGTGTAGCATCATCAGTCTCGCATTTGTACCAAATATTATTTTCTAAAGTGTTTCTTCCACAGGAATAAAAGGGAGTCATGGATAAGGTTAGCATTAGCTGTATCTGGGTAATGAGATTGTGAGAGTTTTATTTGTCTTTTTTACTTTTCTGTAAAGGTCTAGGTAGTAACTATTTCAGGCTTTCTGGGATATACAGGCACCGCTGTTCAACTCTACTCAACACTCAGCCAGCAGTGTGAAAGCAGCCACAGAGCAAATCGGCATAGCTCTGTCACAGTAAAACCGTATTTACAAAATCAGGTACAAGGCCAGACTCGACCTGCAGATCATAGTCTGCCAACTCCTGCCCTGATGTTTCTACTACTTGCATGATTAAAAAAATATAGACACAAATATAAAAAATTGGGACACAGTGGTAATCTTAATTAAGACCTAATGGTTGGCACTTTTGGAGGTGATAAAAGGAGACACAGTAAGAGCTGACCATCTCCTTATCTATGGTTTCTTAAAGGGCTGTCTTACTTCCAGAGAGGGGAGTCTTATGGTCTTAGATTGCCCTGCCCTCCCCCCTCCACATTAAACCTCTGACCCTGCCAAGATTAACAACAGCTACAGAATAACACCTTCCAATCTAGTACAAAAATGCACACCCTAAAAGGAATCAGTGAATCCCAGCCCTCTAGCAGCAATAAAGTAACTCTGAAAATCTTAAAGTTTCTCAGAAATTCAACATGGTGTCATTGAATGGTAGTGACTCGGTGTTCCTTTTCATTTAGATTTGGGCATTCTCGATTTGTTTCTGCTGACAGGGCTGGGGCCTTTTAGAATAATGCAGGGGGGCCAAACAGCTCCAGAGAATCCTATCCTCTCCCCAGCAACTCTAAGGGATTCTTACCATGGTTCACATTTTCCTGGTGAAAAATACTGACCAGATTTCCAAAATGCTGTTTTAGCCCTGGCCACTTTCACAGGCCCCCCTAACTGTTTCTTCTAAAGTGTGTCTGTCTAATCAGCAGGTTTGCCGTGAAGGAAACACCAAGTGTGGCAGAAATTGTCTTCCTGTAGGGAAAACGGTGGGAGAGCAGGTGCTTGAATATGGGAATGTCAGAGCTCAGAGTGGAGGCAATTATTGTCCCCCATGTCATTCAGCAAGGAAGAGAAATTAGCAAGGAAATGGCAGGCAGGCAGCTGCTCTCCCCGGGGTGTCCTGGGCAGCTGCGAGGAGAGGGCGCTCCACACACGGGCACGTGCAGCTCGCGAGGCCTGCGCTCAGGACTCAGACTCACTGCAGAGGCCTGTCCCCGGAAGAAGCTGGATGGAGACTGATCACTTCTAGACTTTTTGCAGGAGCTGGAGGTGAGACCAGGAAGACAGGGCCCACACATCTTCCCCAGCAGGGACATTTTTCAAAATCAAAATTAACTCAGAGGAATAACATTATATCCCCTCCTCATCTCGACACTCATTTGTCCAGGCTCAATTTTTGCCCAAATCAAATTATAAGACTGATGGTGGCTTATTCAACTTTTTATGATCTAAGCCCAAAGATTGGGCCCCAAAGAGCTTATCTGGTGAGAAAGGGAAGGGTTTTAATAGGATGACCTTCACCCATGTCTCCCTCAGGACAGGACAGGCTATTAATTCAGGCTGCCCAGGGCATATGCTATCAAACCCAGCTAGACCTTGGTGATCAGAGGTTCAAGTTCCTTTGGAGCATTTCTGTGTGAGGACAACTGGTCTCCCTCTGTCCTTTGCACTATGTGGTCTGGGAAGGGTTAAAAGATTCTAACAGAGGCCTGAGAGAAGGGACACGGTATTGGCCAGAAGAAATGGAATTTTGAATGCGGCCCCTGCCATTTCTATGTGGCCAGGCAATCCTACACTAGATGTTAGGTTTCCAGAACTCACTTGTTTCAGGGGCACAATGAGAACTCCACGGGGCCTACAGGGTTCAGTGTCTAAGTATGTTAATGATCACATTAGCTTGCAGCAAACAAATGTGCAAATCTCAGTGGTTTAACAAAATATACATTTTTCTCACATCTGCAAAAATCCAATAAGATGTTTCTGTCTGGAGGTGGCTTTACTCTACATGGTCACGTGTGGCTCCTGCTTCTCCCAGGACCTGAGAGCCTTTTGCAGGTCCTGACAGGTGGGGAACAAAGCGAGGGGAAGACGTATCTACTTCTCATCCACTCAGACCCAAAAGGGACACACTTCACTTCTGACCATGTTCTATTCATGAAGATTAGTTGCACAGACACACCTAGATGCCAGGAAACTGTGACACACAGTCCCTTGCTGGGCAGCCACTTCCTAGCAACAAGCTCACGCCATGCGTCTGGGATGGTCAGCTGGCTGTCCCTCCCTTCCCAGCCCTTTAGCCCCTCCTAGACTGCCTGTGATGCTGCGGATCACACCCAGGATGACTGTCCCTGAGCGAGGGCTTCATTTTGCCCACCGCTGTCCCTCTATTATTATAGGTCCCTCAGGTAGCATTTCTGCAAATGCTTCAATCTAAGCTAAAGGAAGATATGGAACTGGGGGTGAGAGGGAGGATTCTCGGTAGGAAGGTCAACCTGGCAGCTTTAACAGAAGTTGGTGGAGAGAGAGAAGGGAGAGTTAGTGGTCACGTGTGTGAGAGGTACAGCCTCGCCACCTGAAGGATGTGACTGGCAACTGGCATGGTGAACAGAACTCCACTCAAAGTCATTGTTCTGAGCAAGACCACCAGTTTCCATTTCTGTACACTGAGCACACATGATCAGATAAACATTTAAAAAAGAAAATTGTAACAATCTGGCTTTCATTGGTGCCAGCCCAATTCCCAGTTCTTCTAACCCATCGCAACACAACTCTTCTGATATGTTTATCTTTTATGCTTTTCCTTCTGCGAGTTGTCTTCCAGGCCCTTTACATTCCTAGGGCATTTTAAAATGGCCTCCAATTATTTTTGAATCTGTTCTCTCCTTGTTCCTCAGAAAACTCCCATGGGCTGGGAAGTACAAAAAAAAAAAGCTTGAATGAGACAGGGTTTCTGATGTCACATGGCCAACTCAGAACAGCATTATTCCCCAGATGTCCCAAATGTCCTAATGATCTAAACTTAACAGGACAGGGGTACCTTTTCATCTCTTTCATAGTCCATCTTACTGGAAGAATTTCTGTTCAAAGGACCTTCTGAAATCAAGCAATGGGCCATCCACCTGTCTCCTACTTCATCTTCTCTCTACAAACCCTTCAACGGCAGTGAGTCACAAAAGTTTTCTTCAAACCAGTGCGACTAGAATGACTCACAGCTTACCTTGGCATATTTTCTTCCGTGTAGAGAGAGAAAGGATTTTCACGAATCCTCATATGCATGGTCCCCAGCCCCAGGTCCTCGTAAATCAAGACACCTCAGCACCTTGTTATGGACAGAGGCACGGAGCGCATGCAGGTACCCTGGAACTATGGCCATGGCTCGCCGAGAATCACCACTCTCTATCCAAAAGTTTAAGTTCCGTTACAGGCTTTCCCTAGGGGGAGATGAAGAGTTTCCACTCCTGAAATGCTGTCCGCCGTGGCCTTGGTTATTCTGCATCTCTAGACTCAAGTAAGTGAGAGGCAACATAACAGCAAGTGCACAGAACTGACTGAAAAATCCACTGTCTGTCATGTAGTAGCTGTGTGACCTTGGACAAACCACACGACTCTCCCCGTTCCTCAGTTTCTTATCTGTAACTTGGTGATGATGACCTGCCTTATAGAGTTGTTATGAGGATTAAATGTGTTGATAACATAAAGCACATTCTACTGTGTCCGGGACATAAGTAGCACAACAGAAGCCTGTGCAGTCTTGTAACGCACAGCATTCCAACTAGTGGTAGGAAATCAGCCAGCTTCTCAGGAATTCTGCCTTTGGCCTTGCCTACCTTCTGAAATCCATATCCTGGTTGGGCTCACTTAGGTTTAGTTCTCTCTGGGCAAAGAGGAGTAAACGGGAGAAGAAATTGTGCTAGCCGAATGGCTGACTTGCTCCAGTACTGGTCCTTTGGTTTCCTCAGAACTTGTTCGAATAAAGCTAGTTTTGAGCATCCAAATGTATTAAACAAAATGGGACACTGTGTCAGGAGTGATAGATAAACCAGGGATGCCTTAGATGATCCAGGACATACATGATGTTCCCTGGAATTCCTGCAGAGTTGAGGCTGGGCTATTTGGCTGCTGCAGCTCTGCAGCAATAATATGATACAATGTAGCACTTCACAGTGTATTAGGCACATAAATATATTGTTGGCTCCTTTCAACATTCTTGTACAGTACATTTCAGTATTTTTCCCATGTTACATGAGAAAACAAGGATTATTAATGTGCAAAATTATACCAATAATAAAAGCCGCATTCTTTCTATTCTGACACATTACTGCTCCCCTTATTTCCAGAGAACCCCCCCCGTCCGCCATTTCTGAGCAACTGAAATAACTTGGGGCCACCATTTGGCTGAACTGTCTAGTCCATGTGCTTTCAAGACTCCCATTGCTCCTCTGGGATCCTACTGGGTTTGTGCCCATGATAAGGGCGCAAATTAATTTTAAAAATTAAGAAAAGTTTCATGAGTTATTTATTATTTCTCTGTGCCATTTTATAGGGGAAAATGGTTTTTGGAAAGAAAAAGCTTAAACTCTGGCTCTGCCAGTCTTTAGCTGGGGGATCTGGCCGCATTCCTCCTGCTCCAGCTCCTGCACCTGTATGTGCTCCTGGGGTAGCGAGGTTTCCTCATCTGTAAAATGGGAACCATAACACTCGTCTAGTTTTAAGAACTAAATGAGACATTTTAGGGAAAGAACTTAGCAAATAGTACTTGCTAAACATAGCAATACTGATTACTATTTTAATTATTACCATAGACCTAGAAGAATGGTTTTTGAGACAGGTGAACAAAGAGAAAAGTAAGTGATCCACAACCAGGAAGCCTAAGAGAAAATGTTCGATGCCTTCCTGTCTAAAAACGTATCTTATACTTGCACAGGCACTAAGTATGCAAAGATGGAGACACAGGGTCTTCGTCGTTCTGTGACTTGTAAATGCAGAATACAGGGTATCTTTGATTTTAGCTGATTGATCATGATAAGTCTGGTATTGCATTAGGTGACCCATCTACTTACTTTATATAAAACACTCTGGGTCTGGCGACCAGAAGTCAGATTTCATCACCACGGTGGAGTGTTGCTGCCCCCGCAGGCCCTGTACCTGCTCCAGAGCACAGATCCCGCGCCCCTGGAATGAAGAGGAGTTCGGGTCGCCTAGAGGAAGGAGCTAACTGCACCGCTAAAACGCATACTGTAAACCCCTCTCTGAGACCTCTCTGGGATGACAGTAACGGAAAGCTATGAAACTCTCCACAGGCAGGACTGCTACTGCCCAGACCCCGCAGGAATGAAGATTTAGGTCACCCCACCAGATAAGGAACACTTGTAGCCAAGGGACAACTCTGCCAAGGTGCTGGCCACGGGCAAAGAAATGAATGAGGAATAGGAGAAAGTAGTTACAAATACCAGTGAAACCATGTGACAAGTTGCAGAAACAAAGATTCTAATAGTTATGAGCATTTCTTCCATATTTTGATATAAATGCGTTTGCATATATATTAGCCAATTTGTCTTCCCCTTTCCCATTTCTCTAACATAAGATGCGTTTCTAATCTAATCTCATCGCAAGACAAAATAATTGTAATTATGTGAGATATTGAATGTTGGCTAAACTTATTGTGGTAATCATTCCATAATATATACATAAATCAAATCACTATGTTTTATACCTAAAACTAATATAACATTATATGTCAATTACATCTCAATAAAACTGGAAAATATATGTGTCCATAGACTTAACATTACAGCTCAGTGTGGAATTAGAGGCTGTCAGAAAGGAAGTGTGACACAGCAGAAGGAAGACTGTCAGCTAGGTACGAGTGGAACGACTTTCTGTCCTCTTTTGTGGACAGGGTTAGCACGTTTTCACTGGAGGAGGAACCGTTGTGTCATGTTCAGTGCAATCAAAATTTTGCTGTTGTCTTTGTTTGGAAGTTATGTGTAGTGAAAGAAGAGTGTGTGGAAGTCATGTTGAAAGGTGGGGACTGTGGAGGCTTTGTGTTTTGTTAACTTTGCTAAGTTGGAATTGCATTTCCCAGAAGTATCTTTCCCATATATTTTTGGATTAGGGTTGGTTGCAAGAGATACTAACATAAGATTTGGGAGGTGAAGTTAAGCAATAGCCTTTGTCATGCTCTGCAGGGGGCTGTTGGGCACTGTGACAGGTCGCACATGTGGTTGCTGATGTACAGCTCACCACCTCAGCATTGGGCAGCACCCAGGCCTGCAGTTTCTCCAGCTCCCACCTGATCTAGTTCTTCACCTTCCAGGGCTAGGTGTGAGTTCAGTCCTATGGATGAAGGTGCCAGCTTCTGCAGGTCACTTACCTCATCAAGACTAGAGAAACTGAGAGACAGTCATGGGTTCCAGCCTGCTCTTTCTCTTTCTTACCCGCACACCCCCCCACCCCCAGCTGTTATCACAGCTGGCCTATAGTAACCTCTGCTCAACACCAGGTACAGTAGCTTTGCAGAGACTGTATGGTCAAGATTCTTCTTCACCACCTCCCATGTTGTGTAAGGTCTAGCCCCTTATTAAAAAGCCTGTAGTGCTACCACTTGGAGTGGTCCTGCTTCTCATATCAAACTCAGAGTTTACTTTTTATTTAAAATTTGATAATCTGGATATCTGGTTTTTTTTTTATGACAGAAGATTGATAATGCTGATTCCAGACTTCCCATGGCCACAATTAGCTGGAGCTGAGTAGGGGCTACTCCCTGGGATGATGCATGAGCTGTCCAATTTGCCACAGTCCCCATATGGTCCTCATTTATATTTCATGCCTGGTCCCCAAAAGCATCTGGGTTTGTGATCCCTAAACTGGAGGTATTCTTAAAAGGTCTGGTCTGATTTCTGTTTACTGGGCATGAAGACTTTATTATTACCTGACACAGACCAAACAACATTTTCAGGTTGGCCGAGGAGCAGGTAACAAAAGTTCCAATACCTTGTTAAAGTAATTATTTATTCTTTATTAAATTATTATTTTATCCTTAGTAAGCATAGCATAAGACCCACATTGTATTAAATTTCATTCATTTCAGTTGATAGAGTGATGGGAAGTATACTTTTCACAAACTTTGACATTGGAAAAGACTTGAGACCATACTCAGGTGAATAGGCCCCAGACATTGCTCTACCATCACTCAGGTTCCTCTGAGACTTCCGGGCTCAGAAATGGGGCTGTGGATCTCAGCAGCTGAGGCTTCTTCACTCTGTTCAACAAGAGAAGCTTCACGTTATTTGTTTCAGGTTGAATTTCTGCTTACCCTTCTTTTGCTTTAAAGAGGGAACTTGTCTAACCCTCTCATTTCTCAGATGAGGAAATTCAAGGACAAATAGTTCCAAAATTAACAATGAGCTACTGAATAAGGTGCAATAAGATCTCAGGACTCCAGACTTCCACCCAAGGGTTTAATCCATTCATCCACTGTCTCAAATTGATTGTGCCAAGAGAACTCAGATTATACCCCAATACCAGATGTATGTGGGTAGATCTGCTTCATTATCACACATAAGGGGCTAATCCTGGGATGCTGCTGGTTTCCTCCCATTCATACAGGGAGACTCTAATCCCCTATTATTAGTCCTTTGTGGGTTTTGTACCAGAACCTGAATGAATAAGAAATAGAGAAACATTCAGAAGTTATTTATTTCCCTATTTAACTTAAACAGTTTATTTTTTTCCTTAAAGAAGAGGCAT
Organism: Desmodus rotundus; assembly: GCF_022682495.2. Classification (NCBI taxonomy): domain Eukaryota; kingdom Metazoa; phylum Chordata; class Mammalia; order Chiroptera; family Phyllostomidae; genus Desmodus; species Desmodus rotundus. Next base: position 84,896,458 of record NC_071393.1, read on the forward strand.
CTTGTTCCCTTTAAATCCTCTTAGACAAAAACTAGATGTTATTGACAGAAGGCTGGTGATATGCATCTCAGGTTTTGTATGGGGATTTTCATTTTGTCACATCTAGTTTAAGCCACCAGCCTAATTTAATTACAATTAATGAATCACCATTTACCCTGAGGCAACACCAGGTTTTCTTGCTGAAGAGTGTTCAGTGCCTAGCATTCAGATTCATGACCTAGACCTCAAATTAACGGGCTGTCCATTAAGAATGGATGAGTGGCTTTGAAGACTGCATTTATCGGTTGTCGACAGTCCTCTCTTGCAGTCCCCAGTGGTCACTTTGGAAGAGACAATCAGAAAGGGAAGATACTGCAAACGGATGTGCCTGATAGCTTACCTAGTGCCAAATGAGGTTTCATTAAAGCACAGCTTTGCCCTTGTGGGGGTGAAGCTATGAAGTTGCAGTTAGAAAGAAATCAGCCCACTGAGGAATTGGAGCCTTCCCACAGCAGGGTATGTGTCTGTCTTGCGTCCAACCCCCAGGGTCTTATTGTTGGGAAAAGGCTAATGGAACCCTACTCCCAATTTGTTCAGTGAGGATTTGGCAAGTACTTACTATATGCCTAAACCTTGAGATATTTAGATAACAATGCCAAGATTGTAGTATTAATATTAACTCTAAATATGAGGATGTATACAATTGGCCTGGGATAGGAAGGAGGTTTGTCTTGTAGAGTTGTCAGTCATGCTGTGTTTGCCAGGGTTGACTATTCAGCTGGTCTAATTGGCTACCTTGGTGGCCCTTTCTTCCTTCCATTGCTCCATTGGCCAAAGAGGTAGAGAGAACAGAGTCACTGCTAGGTAGGGGCTATGGGAGCTGTGCTTACCTGCTAGGACTGCAATGTGACTGGATTCAAAGACCAAGATGGGACGGCTGGTGAGAAGAGGTTGAGAAGAAGCATCTCATGAGGTGTCATAAGGCCCCAGAAAGGTGAGAAGCCCTGTAGGAAGGCATTCCTGGCACTGACTTTAAGATGTATAAATGATATTGATTCACAGCCAGCTCATGGCTAAGCAGGCCACTGGAGGGGTGGGGTTCTGTTAGTGGTGATGGAATGATTGCCGGGTCAGCCTCCTCAGCACTTGCACTCCCATCTGCAGTGTTGATCGAGTAGAGGCTGTGGCTACAGTTGCTTTGAGTGGAGCACTGCTCTCTTACAAGCAGTCCTTCACTTGGTTGCCACAGAGTTTGCCCTTTCATCTCTGCCTAGGGCTGTGGTGACTCCTTAAGCCCCTGACATAGGCTCCACACTGGCCTTCTGCAGACCCCCTCACGTCTCATGACTCCTGGATCCCTGGCCTATCCCCAATCCTCCCAACAGGCTTAAAACTGGGTTGTAGCATATCTTCTTTAAATTTCTACCTTTGCCACTTTCCTGTAGTCATTCCCTGATTTGAACAACCTCCTTTTTCAGGTTGTCAAATCACCCTGCTGCCTCTCTCTCAGATTCTCTGTAAAAGTCCTAACTAGCACATGAGGCTGAATAGTGGGAATGACGAACTGCACAGGTGGGGGAAATGCTCTAACTCTGAGAAAGGAGGTTCATGAAGACTGAACTGGACTTCCTCCCTAAGAGCCCCTCTAATTCTGCTGACCAGCATCTCTGTTTTCTCTTTTGAACAGTCCGTGGCACATTATGAGCTAACTCTGAATGTTCTACTTAGCATTTGATACATAGTCATCCATCTAGCTGGACAGAGCAGGACCTGTGGGACCAGATGGAAGCAAATAACCTGGTTCTTGCCCTCAAAGAGATGATCATCTTGTTGAGGAGACATCATCATCATCAACAATGACAATAACACACACCACACACTGAATTAATAGTAAGACCACAACACAAGAGTTGTTATGGAACAAGATACAAGAGATGCCCAAGGTGTGGTCTCAACTGTAGGTGTGACGTGAGGTGGGTGAAGACAGAGCATCTACAGGCTTGGGAAGTCAGGACACACTTTACAAAAGCGATGCAAGCTTTTCCAAAAAGAGGTCAAGGATTTAATAAGCAACACTCCAGTTTACCAGGATACCATAACATCATATTCTCTACACATTTAGTGTGTGTCAGGGTTGTCTCCATAGCCAGACAGCAAGTGTTTGACTTCAGGGGACCCTGCCCCGTGTTCCTTCTGGAACATTCTCCCTGATGTCAGTCTCATAGGGAAAAATATAGTGTCTTCTTGGATTGTATGCTGGGGACTTACACTGGATTGAACCAGATTAAATCACACCATGAGACATTCCTGCTGGCCTTACCCAAATAAGAAAGAAACTTGAGGTTTGAGGCCCGCTGTAGTAAAAAGGGATCTTCAAGTAGCAAATGTCACCCAGACCCTCCCAGGAAATGCAAACTCTTCTGTCTGTAGCATGGTCAGAAGTTCAACCTTCTAGCCTATCCATTTTAAAGATGACCAAGAGAGTTGGTGCTGATAATTCTTATAATTATCATCTGATCATCATTTTTCCCATAAAGATTAAGATTCAGAGACTCTCACTTGCACAGATCCTTATCTTGTACCTAATAATTTTAAATTCTTTTTCTTAATGAGGACCCTTCAAATTGTATTTCTCCATCCCCAGAAAATTTGAATCTGCCCCTGTAATTTACTATCTACTTACTAAATGCTTTTCTTATGGAAACCTGAGAAAATTATAATAAGACAAATTATATAAATTGTGGATAATTTGGACTTTATCAAGAATCCCAGAGAAGTTAACTGACTTGCTCTAGGTCACACAGCAAGTAAATAAAGATACAACTTCTATAAATAAGTTTCAAAATAGAGATGAGGCATTCTTATAAATTATCCAGGGTTGAACACTGGAGTCTTTTCACCCCCTCTCCCAGACGGTGAAAGGGAGAACACTGTGTTCTGAGTAACTTCATGTCCTTCGAAAGCTTGCTCTCTGCTGTAAGGCGAGAAGCCTGGGGTTGTGGGCCTCAGTCCCCAGGGCTCACAGGAGCAGACACCAAATGGAACTCTCTGGGTGTGTATTGGTGCTCAAAGTGTGCCACATTCTCCACTTCAAACTACAGCAGCAAAGGGGTGGAAAGCAGTGTTGGAAAACTTGACAACTTAAAGACATGACTGGGACATCCAAAATGTTTATAGTTTCTGAGTTTTGTTTTGTTTTCTGCCCTTTTTTGCTGTAGCGAAGTCAAACTTGTCCCATAGGGTGGTTCTTTTGTCTGGGGGCGGGGGGGGGGGGAAGTGGGCCAACATCCAGTCATTCGTGAATAGTTACTCAGTCTTTGAACATTTAGTGAGCACCTCCTGTGGTCTCCACACTGTGTGAGGGTCTGGCCACAACCTAGTTGTGAGTGCTGCAGATCACGGACCATTTACATCTCTTTCTGCAAACCCTTAGCCACAAATCCCTTCAACTAAGGCCCTGTCATAGGGCCAGGCACAGGGGTAGAGGCCTGCATGAGAGGGACATGTGGCCAAGGCCCTCAAATGTAGATTCCTGACCTTCAAGTGAGGCTTTAGAGATATTATAAGATGGAGCAAAGACATTCATAATACATCTTGATATGTGTCCCATTTCCAGACCACACAACCTGTAGTGCATTATGAATTTATAAGTTTTTTAAAATAAATCCTTCTATTGCCTTATAAACAACACATTCATATATCATTGCATTTTTGGCAACAAAAGTGTTAATTTATAAAATGGAAATATTTGCAGTTTACCATATTTCCAATAGCCTTGTTCTGGCATCTCATCACTGTGAAATGTCCCAGCAGCCCAGGCTTCCACAGGTCTCTGAGAAGTCCTGCCCTTAAAGGGCCACTTGGCAAAACATCTTACCTTGGCCTCCCAGGTTTTGCACAATCAGCCCCCGTGAATCTCTCCGATCTCCCCCCATATCCTGCTCCCCTTGCTCAGCACTCACCACTCCAGTCTCTGTGCCCAGAGCCTTTGTCCCTGCTATTCCTACCGCAGGTAGGCACCCCTGGGGCTGGCCTGTCTCATCCTTCACATCAAGATCTACGCACCACCTCCTCTGAGGTGGCTCCTTGATTTCTCACTGTGGTAGGCACTCTGTCAAGTCCTGGCAGCTTTTGTAACACTGAACACAATTATACTGATCACATTATATTTAAATAGTTACTTGCAGGAAACCCATTTCTGTGGTTTGGATCCATCTCGCCTCCAGCAGACCTGGCTAAACTTGGCTCAGCCCCTAATTCCACACTCAGGCCTGTTGTGTCCTCTTCCCGCACTGGAGTGAGCCATCAAGATTCTGCATCTGGTCCCCAAGCCAGACATAATCTAGATAGAAAGATGTAAATTATTCTTCATTGGTTTGCACACACACACACACACACACATTCACTTGCCCTCAAACAGGTTAGAATCTGATTAAAGAGGTAGAACCTGTCAGAGAAAGATCTTGGATCTTTCTTGGTGAGATATTAGCTGATGCCTAACATCTCACCACCTATCTATAATTTCTTCCCTGTTGGAGGGCACAAGAGATCACAAACATGTTCTTCCAACATTCAGGTTCTTGTAGTTAATGTACTCTATCTCTAGAAGGCATGCCAATGGATTTCTCTCAAAAAAAAAATACAGTGCCGTGTCTAATGGTTTTCTGATACACGAGATCATCTCCATCTATTTCATGATTAGCTAATGCCTCTCCCACCTGAAGGTACACTCTCATAGAGCAGGCACGTGGCTACCTAGTTCACTACTAAACCCTAGTGCTTGTTTGACATAAAGCAGAAGTACTCATTAAAACATTTGTTGAAGAAATGAATAAACGAAATTTAACTCTTAAGAGTACACAAGATGGAACATGAATGACCATTTGCCAAGCATTATGTTAAATGCTTTAAATCTTAACAACTCTATGATTTGGATGGATAACTCTATTGTTATCCATGATTGCCTGATTCCATAGCCTGAGCTTCAAACCCTATGTTCTTTTGCTTCACTATCTTCTGGCATAGACCACAAATATAATGATGGGCATACTTATTGGGCATACCTATGTTCTTATTACTGTGCTGATCATTTATAAAAATTATCTTGATTATTTGTATCAGAAACTTGTGAAACAGAACTATTATTACCTCCATTGTATAGATGGGGAAACTGTAGCTTAGAAGAAATCAACCAACCACTCAGGAGATACTTAGGTTATGTTGAATATCAACCAATAGTCACACAAATCCATGTAACTGACTTTTCCTTTGCCCAATTTAAATTATAAAGTACACCGACCTTTCTAGTAATATTCAGAGAAGCAATTGTATACCAGAAGCTTTCTCAGAAGCTGGTGTCTCATAAATGAGAACTTCTGTGTTTCTGGGGGCTTTTGTGTTATTTCCAGCAATTATTTTTCATTTCCCTCTGCTGAACAAGCCAATAATTGGTGACTTCTCATCTAATCTCTTCCCTGGATGACAAATCACATTACTCTGAATTCCCCATCGCTTTCTAACTCTTTCTAAGGCCCGTGGTCAAAAACAACAAATGAAACTTGGATCATTCGTGATTTGTGACAGAAAAGTCTGGGCTTCCAAGGGCCACAGTTGCTGGTGACAAAGCCCGTGAACTCTGGAGGCTCCGAGTCCCTGGTGCTGCTGTGGGAACTCAGATCAGATACAGACAAACCTTGAAGGGGTGTAGCTGCTGTAACAAATTACCACAAGCTTAAAATAATAAAAAAGTATCCTCTCACAGTTCTGGAAAATTTATTTTCTCACAGAAGTCCAAAATCAAGGTGTTGTCAGGGCTTTGTTCCCCTGGGGGATTTATCAGAGAATCTTTCCTTGTTCCCTGTTTCTGGTGGCTCCAGTGATCCTTGGCTGTGACTGTGTAATTTGAATCTCTTCCTCTGTCTTCACATGGCCTTTTACTCTTGTGTCTTTTATAAGGACACTTGTCTCTTCTTTTCAGCATCTAATCAGACAGACTGATCCAGCACTTACGATCAAACACTCATGGTCTAATGAGGCATGTTCCCTAAAAGAGGTATATACAAAAAGATCGTGAAATGTGCTCAGTGAACATATGAGAAGGTAGACAGTCTAGATTCTCTCACTGAGGACCAGTGAGACTGAAGGGTCTAAGATCCCACAGCCCAGACATGATGGAAAAAAGTTTGAACCCAGAGCTTCTGACAATTGCTTAGAGGCCACATACTTCTGGCAGCTGAAAACAAAGAGGTTGTCCTCTGAGAAGGCAGTTCATCAAGTTCATAGTGACTTTCATTTGAGTTCTAGAAACTTTTATTAGATCTGGAAAGCCACTGTGGGGGAAGGTCTTACAGATTGGTTATAATCTAATGGTCTTGCTTTGTGTCTCATCAATCTTTTCATTTTTTTCCTTTTATTTTTTTGTATCAAGAGATGCTGGTTGTGAGAACCCAAACTTATCTTTTGATAAAAAGTGATACAGGACAGCAAGGTCCTAGGCCAAAACATAGAAGAGTGTAAATAATAATTATACTGTGAACAAGTTGCAAATTGACTTCCTTTCAGTCTTACAAGCTAGAGGAAGCTCTGTAAAGTCTTTGAGGTGAGCCTTGCCTCAGTGCCCCTCTTTCCCACTATCTCTTATTTACTTTATTGCTTCACTCAGAGGCTCCATCTAGGGAGTAGGGTAGAGACAGACGCACAACGAATTGCTGTGGGCACATGGGGGGTCCTCAGGTTTGGGCTCACCCAAGATAGTTTCATTCAGTTCAACAGACATTTATTGAGCATCTACCAGGAGTCAAGAATTGTGCTTAACAGTGGGATGGAATGACAACCAAGGTATAGGGTTTGCTTTCAAGGGACTTACTGTTTAAATGACTCATGGGAGAGAGATACTGGGTGCTGAGCAGAAGAAACAAGTACATTGGAGAAAAACCCATTGTGAAGGAAGGTATCTAGGAGTGGATAGATAAGCCATGGCAGATAGGTGGTTGCAGATGGGTCATTCTCATAGTGAGATGTGGAGACTGAGGGAGAGCACATTTCTATGTTGTCTGTAGAATAATGAGTTAGAGTGATCCTGCAGGTGGCAAAGTTGGGGATGGAAGGGTGATGGCAAAACAGTCTCTGATTTATGAAATCTTTACCAATCCAGATGGTATGGGTCAATTTTGCTGCCTCAAAGAATTCTGGCATTGGAAATGACCACCCACACCTCCTTCAATGGAGGAGTGTCATAAGAATGAAGTTAGTAAGCTGTTATCCACATTTTTTTTTGCTATCAATTGACCCGGGTGTGTCCTTGCATCCAGGCTTGCTGCTAGACTTTTTCTGTCCTGAGACAAATTTCAAAGCAATACTGTCAAGTAGTTTCTTTGGGTCCTCGTTGTTCCTTTCTGGGGGGCATAATGCAGTCAAAGGTTTGCTGGTGAGCTTTGCCTTTAAAAATGTCCATGCTTGTTTAGCAATTCCAAAAGAGGTTATTGCTAAAACTGGTTTATGTAAATTCTAAGCTGCAGCTTCTTAGCTTCTTTCTGGTCAAAAAGGTACTGTAGCTTCTTTTTAGACACCGAAGGTAGTATCACAGTGAGTAGAGCATTTGCTCTTTTTTTTTTCCCCAATGCAAAAAGGAACATTAAAAATGGGATAAAATATTGCAGAAGGGAAAAGAGATAAATATGAAATGCAAAGTGTCCCAGTTGGATGGGAATCATCAGAAGCCCCCTGAGGATTAAACGGGAGTTCAAGACAGCATAAGCCCACCTCCAGTTGTAAGGCCCTGAGGTAAATGTAGACTTCTTCCTTCTATCTCGGTTTTCTCCTCTCCGATCCTCAATTCTGGGTAGTCCCAAATGGTTTCTTTATACAGGATGCCTTTCTATTTAGAGGGGATGAAGATTAATGTTGGCATTTCAACAGGGAGCCAGGAAAGAGACAGCGTGTTGATCCTGCGAAGGGTGGTTGTTCTGAAGCCCTCTTAAGCAATCCATGTCCTCGCAGCCAGGCCTGCCTCTTATGCCAGCCACTGCTGCAGGGACCAGTGCCCTCTGGGCTCCCAAAACTCTGCACAAGTATGATCTGGGAGCACCGTGTCTCAGATTTATGCTGTGCATCTTGTCTCTTGTCCTGGGTCTGCTGCCCCAGGGTCACCACAATGGGTCACCACAAGGAACCCATTTATTTGACTCCCCATGTGCAAACTAGAAGTGAGGGGGAGTTAATACCCCATCAGTGATCCTTTTATAAATGAGAGATAGGAGCTGATATAGAAAAACCTTCCCCTTTCTACTCTAACAAGGCACTTGTAAGATGCATTTTTGTGACTTCTTAGAGGGTCCTCTAGGATGAAGCAATTTGTATGAGGTGGCCGTGCAATAATGTAATCTTGAACTGGAATTTCCCCCTTCCCTGCTTCTTCTCCTTCTTTCCCTCGTACTCCCTGGGTTCACATACCCAGTTGTGTGCATACACATAAACATTACTAGGGAACACAAGGTAAAATGCTAATTATAAAAGAAATACTCTTTTTGGATAGTCTGTAGATCTACCTAAAAATGAATAATCTACCATTGTCACCCCATGACCTTTAGGATTTGTAGATTTTAATCCTCATTTTCATCAGTTTGCAGGGGAATCTTAAGGTCACTGACATATGATCATTTACAATGTTAGCGCTGAGACAGCCTGGAAGTCTCAGCCTGGCAGAGCCATTTGGCTAATGAGACTGAGCCTCTAGTTAAGTGTCTTCTTTGTTAATGTCACCCTCAAGTTTGAGGATTCAGAAAAGTGTTGGGATTTACCCCAATCAAGTGACATGGATGTACTGTGAAGATGACGAGGAAATTGTATCCCACCTAGCAATTTTTCCACAGTACTTGTCCTTCCTCCAACCCCCGTGGTCTGCTGAACACAACTGAGAACCAGTGGTGTAGGGGGCAGTGACTTGGTTTTCTTACAGCTCGTGGGAAGTAAACCCTGGACATAATTTCTCACATTACCCCTCTTTTTATGACATTTATATATTTGGAGACAACCTGTACCATATTAGGCAGGGATCACTGAGTGAATCCCTAAGGAAAATTTCCATCTCCATACATATCCAATCTAGTTTGAAGAAAATCTGGTTGAAGTCAATCCAAAACATGAATTTATTTTAATAGATGATCAGATTCTAACAACAAAAAAAGAACTTTCAGTAAAAAATGGCTATTAGCCTCTGGGGTGCTGGTAAAGTTCTTATCTTGATGTGGGTAGTGGTTACAGAGGTATGTTCACTGTGATAACTAACCACGCTGTAGCCTTGGAATTTGTGTACCAAATATTTTTACATGTGTGGTAAAATTCACTAAAAAACTGTTTACTAGTCCTGGCTGGGTGGCTCAGTTGGTTGGAGCATTGTCCCATACACCAAAATGTTGCACGTTCCATCCCTGGACAGGGCACATACCTAGGCTGCGGGTTTGATGCTTGATCGGCAGGTGTATGGGAGGCAACCAAGCGATGTTTCTCTCTCTCTCTCTCTCTCTCTCTTTCTCTTCCCTTTCCTCTCTCTCTAAAATCAATGAACATATCCTCAGGTGAGGATTAAAATGTTTACTATATATTAAAAGGGCTATTGCCTGTTTCTATCTTTTAGAAAGGGTTTCTGTTAACACCTTAAGTATGTCCCATTAGTTAATACAGCCACTCATGTGTAAGATGCCAAGGCCATATTTAATCTTTGGCAATGCAAAGTGCTTTCATTGGGGAATTATTTTAATACTTGCTATCTGGTGATGAGGCCATTCTAGGCCTGTTATTAGCATTATCATAGCCTTTTGCTTACCTGTGCTGGAGATTTCGGCTACGCTTTCCGTCAGTGATGTGTTTTTCATGCTTGCTCCTCATCTGGACTTGAATGTCATACCTTTGTGAACATCTCTAAAAAGTATCCTCTGATTTGAGAGTTAGTTTTATTGGGAGACTGGAAAATCTTCTCAGTTTGATCTGGAAAGGCAGTGGGGGCCTTTCCCATTTGTGTGAATTTTATCAAGGCTTGCTCTTGACAAAGTTGTGAAATATGCAGTTTTTTGTTCATGCCTACATCATTTATTTGTTTCTCCCTTTATGTCCTCTACAAAAATTTGTTAAATGTGCTGAGCACCATGTTAGGTTCTTAATGAATCATAACAGCAGGTCCTCAAATAACATCATTTTGTTCAACGTCATTTCAGTATAACATTGATAAGATGCCATAGGAACTTAACTCTTGTTTATACAATATAGGAAGTTAACTCTTGTTTATATCAATTAGCCTATGGTAAAATTGGTTGTGTTATACGTTGTTTCACTTAAGGTCACAGAACCTATCAACCACATGAAGTGAAGACTCACTGTATGGACCTTGGTCTCAGGGAGAACTTAAATAAGAGCTAAGTGAGAATGCTCTGTTTAGTAGGCACACTTCATAGTCCAACTTCTTCTTTTTTCCTAAAGTGCAGTCTGAGAAATTCTCTATATGATCAATTCCAATGCAGAGTAAAGCAAGACTCTGACATGAAAGTCAACCTAGGTCCCCAAGAGGTAAAGTAATCCCGTGGTCCAGGGAAGCTCACAGGAGCTCACTGAGATGGCTCTGCCTGAGACTTCTCTGCCTGTCTTGTAGAATATCAGGAGATCTTAGGATTTAAGGGTGGTGGTGGAGGTTTTGAGAAGATGCAGAGCCAAGAAAGAAGAGACAGCTTGTTATTGAGTTTCAGACTTGACTTTCTATCAAACTGACTTCTGTGTTTGGATATTTAATAGGCACTTCTGCAGAAACGATAGCACCAAGGCAGAAACCACCCAAGTAGGGGAGGCATAGTGAGTGGTTTGGCCTAATTCTGGCCATAACAAAGGAGGAAAGGGTTGATCATTTGTGTGAAAAGCTACAATGGAAGCCAGGAAAAAAACCTTATCAAAATGAGGGCCAGAGCGCAGATAAATATACTTACCACCTAAATTTCACAGCAAAAGAGACACTTAAAGTAGGGTAGGCAGGAAAGTGGGACACACAGCCTCTTTGTCATTAGCTTTTCCATTGTTGTTCTAGCCCTCTTCTCTTTGTTAAGGAACTCTGAGGACCACCTTCACCCTCAGGGCCTGTTGAGGAACCACAGGAGCAGATACATAGCTAGAGCATGGAATAGTTCCTTTTTTTACACTACTTTAGTAGGTAAATAGCAAAATGATAATTCAATAAAAAGACATTGGACTATAGCTTTAGCATCCACGTGTTTGTATTTGGAGATTCAAGTTTCTTTGAGGAAGTCCTCCCCCATCTTATTGTTATACACACTACCTTGAATACAGCAACTTACTAGCTAATTGACCTTGAGCAACTCACTTCAACTCTCTATCTCTGCCTCAGTTTTCTCATCTGTAAAATGGAAATAATACAAGGGTCATTGTGAATGACATCTGAAGCAATTTTTTAAAGCCTGGAATATATACATGCAGCAGTTTCTATATTGTATATATTCATAAATTTGTGTTGCCTTATTTTTCTCCAGAGTCACCCTTTCTACTCCCTGCCTCTTCCTGTGCAGTCATGGAGCATTCTGGGGATGGCAGTTCTAGTGTGCCTGGCCTATTCCAGTTTAAATAGCTCAGTTCCTATAGTTGGCCTTACAAGTTGCTTCCACAGTAGGATAAGGCTTGGACCTGGGTATTTAGCAAGATTTCTTCCACTAACTCGGGTTGATAACTCCTTCACTGATGTAGCTCATCCCCACATTATTCTCTCTTTGACTATTATCCCACCAGAAGAGTATTAAAGTGTCCATGGATTTAATTAGTTCTGCCCTTGTAAGTCAATCATTGAATGCTTTCAAGTGTATATTTGAGAGAGCTAGAGCTCTATTTGACTTGCATCTCTATGCTAGGGCCTCTCCTTGTGGTCATAATCCCTGTAGGCTTATGCCAGTTGCTGCTTCAAAGGGCCAGTTTGCATGGTTCCACAGTGAAGTTTATCTACAAGGCTAGACTGAAAGAGCTCTTTTCCAGCTGACTTGGTTTTATCCGCCACAATAACAACCTGTCAATGAGCTATCTATGGACGCATGCTTGGTTGCTCCAATTCAGTTGTTAAGGTGCCTGAAATAACATCAGTCCCATTGATTGCTTCACCCTTAATGACAATCAGCCTTTATGATGACAACCCCCCCCCCATTTAATTGGGAACTTACCAATAGAGTTATAATCATGGCATGTAGATATGTTCGGGTGGGCCCCAAGGGATGTTTTCTTTCCTTAATTCCAAAAGATGAGTCTTCCTGGTCGTGATTATAATCAGGAAATGGCATTGAGTATGAAGGGGGAGGGGGATAGGGAGAGAGGGTGAGAGCCACTTCAGGAGAAACAGTCCTTTTCTCAGTGAGCATATGTGAAGGTCTTCCTTTGCTTAATGATCATAGCCAGAGGGACTATCTCTATTTGAACTTCTCACAATTGCCATGAATTTACCATAGTCACTTCAGTACGCACAGACACCCACTTGTTCGCTCAAATCCAGACAGCTGTTGATGGCATCTGGGACAGTCTATAACTTCAATAACTATCTTGAATTGGCCACATGTGAGTTGCGTCAATGCAATCTGATTGTCCACAATCTGCTTCCCTCCCACCATTTTGCTACAAATAAAAGCAAACATATTTATATGTTACATAGACTCTTTGAATTTATCTGATTTGTGTTCCTTTGTTTCTTGTTTGAATAGAAATGGACAAGTCTAATCCACTGCCCATTCAGAGGAAGAGAAACTGTTTATACCCAAAGTTTCAAAATATATGTTAGGTTATTTTTGGTAAGAACTAAGTTATACATTTTTTGAGAATAAAGAGTTTGAAAGCCTGAAATGACATTGAAACATCAAATCTGTAAAAAATAAGAAAAAGTACATAAAAATGCATTTTGCATGAGAAAACAAAATTTTTATAGAATTGAATGCAGAAAAGTAAAGAAAGCATGGAAATGGAAACCTGCAAAATAAAGACATTTAAAAGCATTAAAATGCAAATATTTAAACTATTTCTCTACTTAAAAATCAGAAATTATTTGTCCCTCACCACCAGGCTTATTTCACTTAGCATAATGCTCTCCACTTCCATCCATGCCATTGCAAAGGGTATAAGCTCCTTTCTCTCTGCTGTGTAGAATTCCATTGTGTAAATGTACCATAATTTTTTGATTCACTCATTTGCTGATGGGCACTTAGGTTGCTTCCAGTACTTGGCTATTATAAATTGTGCTGCTATGAACATTGGGGTGCATAGGTTCTTTTGGATTGGTGTTTCAGGGTTCTTAAGGTATAATCCCAGCAGCGGAATTGCTGGGTCAAAGGGCAGTTCCATTTTTAGTTTTCTGAGGAAATTCCATACTGTTTTCCACAGTGGCCGCATATGATCTCACCTTTAAATGGAACATAATCAACAAAAGAAAAAAGCAAACAAAATATAACCAGAGACATTGAAATTAAGAACATTGTAACAATAGCCAGAGGGGAGTGAGGAGAGGATAGTGGGGAGAGGGGTCTATAGGAGCTACTATAAAGGACACAAGGACAAAATCAAGGGGGAGGGTAAAGGTGGGGGAGGGAGGTGGGACTGGCTGGGGTGGGGTGGAGGGAAGGGGAGAAAATGCAGACAATTTAACTGAAGAAAAATAAATAAATAAATAAATAAATAAATAAATAACAGAAATTAATGTATTACCTCTGTAATGTCCTTATCTCCAGACAAATATGTGCTTATTTAATTTGAGTTTTTTGGTTACAGAGAAGTTTGATCAGATTATGCATTGTGGAAAAACGGAAGCAAAGGAGCTAGTTTGTAGTTAGTCTCTCCCATAAGAGATGTATCATTAATAAATCCAGGTTGGGAGCACATCTTTTCCCATTCCTGGTGGGCTCTTGTGCGTTTCCCTTGACTCTTGGCCAGGAAAATTCTTTTCTGTGGGAGGGGTTATGATTTCTGCTTAACTGGAAGAGGTAAAAGATGTCATTCCTTTAATGACTATGAGTCTACTTCACCTTTTCAATAAGACTGACAAATTTCTTTTGAAATTTTGAATTGCTCTATTTTCTAAGACTAAATTATATAGCAAAGCATCAAATAGACTCGATGAAACAGAACCGCATCTGTGATATCTTGTACATGATCTGATAAAACTTTGTGATTCATGTTACATACCCAAATGTTCCCCTCTTAATGAATGTACTGAGTTAAACTTGACCATAGAAACAACTTCATATACTTGATGAAATGCTAATGTCTTGTTTCACCATGGAGGTCATCAGATGACATTTTTATGGTGGAGGGGAACTGTTTAGTTTTATCAAACATTAAATTTTCTTTTGAGGACACATGGACAAAATCAAGAGGGAGGGTGGAGGTGGGTTTGGCTGGGGTAGGGGTGGAGGGATGGGGAGAAAATGCAGACAACTATAATTGAATAACAATAAAAATTTAAAAAATAAAATAAAAGCTTTTCAGTAAAAAAATTCTTTTGAAAATTCAAAATACATGTAAGTGGCAACTGATAATTATGGTCTTCAAAATATAGAATGTTTGCTTTTTAACTAAAAGAAGTACTCCATTGTGCTCAGTAATAGCAAAGAAGAGGCTCTGGGACAATTTTTATTGCTAAAGGAATGGAACAAGCTGTGACTCAGAGAGGCTGGATTCAAGATGGCAGCACCCTTGTCCCGTAGCTGCATTTTTTGCCCAGATAAAACCAACATACTACTCCTTTATTCTTTTATTTTCTTTCCATTCAGTTCTGACTTTCTTACTCACTGACTAAATGGTCCTAGAGGGAAGAATTTGTTTCCTCTGTAACTCATTTTTCCATCTGGAAAATAAGGATTTGAGACTTGCTCAGCAGTTTATAACCATTTATTCTGAGGGGCTACTTTATCACATTTAATTCTCACGACACTATTAGAATACTATTATCCCCAGTTTCCTGATGAGAAACCAACAGTACAGAAAGATAAATTAAACAAGAGGCAGGTGACAAAACACAGACTTTTGGTAGTGGAGCACTCGCTGGGAACACCCGCAGTGCAGGGCGACAATGCTTTTCCTCACTGACCCCAGTATTCACCGTCCCGCAGACTCAGTTTCCTGCACTGCCTCATTTAGCTCCCACATTCCAGTTTCAGCTCCATTTGCTCACAGATTCACCTGCCTCTCCACTTCCCCTGTTGTTTTTGTCCCTCCCTCAAACAAGCAAACAAAACAAAACAAAACATAAAGCCTCCTGTTGCAGCCCAATGAGATATTAGCACATAAACAGAACTTTACCCTAAAGTACAAGTGCGAACCAATGTTTTTTCTTTGTGGGTGAGAGGGTGCTGCACGAGCCAGGATTGCCTGAATGGGTTCACTGGAATATTGTGGTTATTATTTATTACAGTTATGTCAAGCTTTAAATCCTCTTCGCTGCACTCTTGCCACCACCCCCACAGGGGCCCATTTCTCCACGTAGGGCCCTGCTATGCTGCAGTCCTATTCATTAGGATGGGATTTTACCTGGGTAATGCCTTCTGAGGAATGCATCCCAGCATTTGAGGCAGCTCCCAGCAGAACAACCTGCCATTTGTGATGCCTCCTTCAGGTTAAACATTTTAGATTAATCAATAAGTAAATGGCAAATAAATGGCATGAGCCCATGTCCAATATAAATGAGATCAACTGAAGAAGCAGAAAAGGGCAGTTTCGGCATTGTCCAATATGCCTAAGCAGTGCTGCCTTCAGCTCTATCTGAGGTGAAATATCCAGATGAAAAGTGAACAATGAAGTGCAGCCTCCAGATGTTTGAGAACATCAGGGTGTCTGGCATCCTTTACCTTAACACACTGACTTCATTTCGAGGTGCCAGAGGTGCTATTGTTCTGAATTTCTGTCACCCAAGAGTAAGGTCAGGACACTGGCAAGACATTCTGCCTTCTCCAATGTGGATCCAGCCAGCAGCCCCGGAATACAGTGCGTTGAAAACGTGCGGCCAGCACAGAAGCATCAGTCATTGGCTTTGAGAATTTGCCAAACACTGCTCCAAATATGTGTTTTATAAGGAATGCCATTCATTTCTCCCACTTCTTTCTGCTAATTCACTTCAGTTACACTTTTCAGTTATGTAATATCTCATTTTTGAGGAAAAATATATTGCAGCCAAAAGAGCTGACCTTTGTGCATTTTCAGACTCTCCACTGTGTACCTGACAAATGAAGCACCAAGGCCTTTCCATATTCTGTTTGGGGGGTCTATTGGCCGAGGAATCCTTGGTCATCCCACCTGCCTGGCGTCTAGGATCATGATGAATTGTCTCCAACTCTAGCCTCAGATTGTTTTTTAACATTTAATTTAGTTTCTTCCTGTGCTTGGATGAACATGGCCATGTTATGGATTTCTGCTCTAATGTACACCAGCAGCCTGGAAG
Organism: Desmodus rotundus; assembly: GCF_022682495.2. Taxonomy (NCBI): domain Eukaryota; kingdom Metazoa; phylum Chordata; class Mammalia; order Chiroptera; family Phyllostomidae; genus Desmodus; species Desmodus rotundus. Next base: position 84,912,893 of record NC_071393.1, read on the forward strand.
AACAAGCCTCAGCAAGCTGTGGAAATTAGAGAGGCTGGATCAATAGGCAAGGTCATGACCCCTCTGGCTCCGATTCTGTACACTGTCCTGAAATTCTCTCCCCTGAAAATCCTCCTGCTGCTTCTAATGTGAATCCAAGCGTGTTTCCAGAGAGGAATTTATGTAAACCAGCCCACCCCAACCTCTCACATCTCAGGGAGGGACCCCCGTCATCACAAACACTGAAAAATTTGTGTAAACAGCAGCCCACAAATATAAACACCTAGGCATTTGCTTTATGTGCAGGTTGTTAACTCCATTGTCCAAAGACCCTTTCAGAGGGAGGACAAATAGATGAGGACAAAGAAAAAGCAGACCTGCCAATTCTGGAGCAAACCTGTAAGAAATAATCCTGTATCAAACACATACCTCAGACAAAGGGACACAGTCCTGGGTGCCTGTGCCTTGACATTTTTGTGAAATACGAAATGATTTCAATTCTAAGAAATATCTCTGGGCTTAATGAAATAGTTTGAGGAGAAAATAGTTGAAAATATTTCAAAAGATAGGAGGTGCCAATAACACTACAGGTTTTGATATTGTTCATATAAAGGATCTGCATTTCTGAACACAAAGCAGTATTCTTAGCAAACTAATTTTCCATCTGGAGATTTAGAAGGTGATACTGTTCAGAGTTATAATTTTCCTGGGTGGAAATAACGAATGCATCAAAACTTCAAACCTGCGGCCGGTAATTTATCATATTCACTAATCACTTGTTCCAAAATGACCTGACATCAGAATGATCAATTTAGGAAAGAAAAATTTTAAAGATCTGTCTTTTGAAGAGAAGATTAAGGGTGTGCAAAAAATGAGAGAAGAAGAGAAGTTCAGAACAGGAGAAGAGGGGGAGGCCCTGAGAGTCCTTTGTCTGGAATGTGGGTGCCATTTTCACTTTGTAAATCTCAAGCCACACAGCCTAAGGAGTGGGAATCTCTTTCATTTGGAATACTCTCCAAATACTGAATATTCAGTATGTGATAACACATCCTTATCTAAACCCCTTGTTTATGAACAACAGCAGAAGCCCTTTCTCTGCTGCCCAGTAATTCCACAAAATTTGGTAGTTTGCTTCATAAGGTAACTAGGTCATATGCAGAGAGGGTAACCTTCTGTTTCATTTATGACAAACTACTCCACCAATCTCATCTCTCCATTATATCAGAGATTTTAGGCACAACAACATCACACTTTAAATCTCCAGATGAAAAATTGATTTATTGAGAATAATGCTGTGGACTTGGGAAGGTAGGTCTTTGCTGGCAAAAGATGTATTTGCAAGAACTTTGGAAAATTAGAATTTTTTTCTTTGCAGCACAAGGACTAATTATCAAAGAGAGGAATAAATCTTGCATTTGGCCTGGGGTTTATCTTGAAAGGAAAATATGCACATACACACTATTTTCTGCGTGGGTGCTTCAGGAATCACATTTACTCTGATCATGTAGAAATCATGTCAGTGAGGTAGCCGTACATGAACAAAGTATGGATGAGGTTGGTGAGGGAGTGCTTTAGAAGACACAAAAAGGCGAGTGATGTACTACGGCACTATTTTTCTACTTCATTTTTCAGTGGAGGCTTTTAGTTTGGAAATAAATCTCAAGTTTAATCAGAATGGCAGGTCACAGTAAGTATTTAGGTAAATAAATGGCAATTTTGAATAATAACATCTAGAACAGGATTAAACCTAATCTCCAGAGTGTTTCCTTTTAGGTGAAAAAAGTCGTCATGTCCGTTTTCCAGTCGAGACCCGTAAGATCCTGACATTTAGATGTCTGGCCCAAGGTCTCTCAGGTAGGGGTAGAGGGCAGACTGGACTCTGACACCTGACATAGCTTTATTTTCACATAAAGCAGTGTGCCCATTTCAGAGCTTAACTTGGATTCAAGACTCTGCCCTAACTCTGCCTCCAGTGCGGGGGATTTCTGCTTTACTCTATTGGTTTAAGCAATCACAAGCCTCTGCCCAGATTCAAGAGAAAAAATAGACCTCACCTGTCAGCAGGAGGAACCACAATATTATGTGATGTTATAAGGTGATCAAATGGAATGGGAAATACTGTTACATGCAGAAAAATACAATCTTCATAGTATGCCTTCTGTCCACAACAATTCAGTGCCCCCTGCCCCTGCAAAATATACTCATGCCTTCTCTTCAAGCTCCCAAGTCTCATCCCATTGAGGCATCAGCTGGAAGTCCAAGATCTCATCATCTAACTTAGGTCCCGGTGAGAAGGAAGCTCGCCCAGGGTGGTTCCTTGGTTTCAGGTCCTGGCTCACTGGTCCTCTTGACATGAAACCCCATGAACTAAAGAGACATAGTACAGAGTGGATAGCTCATCTCTGCTCCACTGGGCATAGGTGGGTGGCTCTAAAGCTGGGGGCTGGAACCATCTTAAGTATCATTCATTTATATGCCTGGTAGGTGATGCTGGGTATTGGCTGGATGCCTCAGTTTATCTCCAGGTGGGCCTTTCCATGTGGTCTCTTCATGTGGTAAGTTTTGGCTTCCTCACAGCTTTCCCAGAGCAGACATCCTGAAGAGTGACCAAGCTGGAAGCTATCGTCTTTTTGTGACCTGACCCTCGGAAGTCACAGAGCATTGCTCTGCTGCACTCTGTTGGTTGGAGCAGTTCCAAGCTCTGTCCAGATTCAAGCTGAAGAGCCCTAGGCTTCACTCTCAGTGGGAGAAGTCTTCAAGTCACATTGTAAGAAGAGCAGGTGGGATATAAGGTATTACTGTGGACATTTAGGGAATAGCAACTTGCTGGAATTAGCTGCCTTGTAAATTGCTGATCACCACAGTCAGTGATACTGTAGAAGGGGTTCTGCTATGGGCAGAAGATTTGACTGAATGAGCTCTGAGGGAGGGCTCTTCCAAGTCTCAGATTCTATGACACTATGAAAATGACAATTGAGCTGAAGTAATCTGAGGACTTCAGCAAGCCAAGTTATGTAGCCCTGTGGCATATAAGAAAAGGGGCAGGAGAAAGGATATGTATGGGTTAATTAAGGTGCCAAGAACACAGTCCCAGACTAGCTTGTGTCTCAATACTGTGGCCCTGTCTGCTGACAAGAGCAGAGGGCCGTGACCTCAGCCAGAGCCCAGAGGTACACTGTCCAGGCTGGGGAGGAAGGGGGCAACTCAGGTTCACCAGAGTGAGCCTGAAAGAGCAAGCGGAACGAAGGTTAGAGCCTCTGATGGCCCAGAATGGAGGCAGACACAAAGAACTCTGAGTCTTTGGAGCATTAAGAGTTAAATGTGATTGTGTGTGAGACAAGGCTTTATAAACTGTAAAGAGATGTGTAAAAGTTATTTATTGTGTTGGGACTTCATTCATACAGCAGAGACTTTTGTAAACAAAGCTGAAGCCTCTCTTGCTCTCTGTCCCACACATGGATTGCTTACCTGCAGTCAGATCATCTTTCCTTGCAGTGGTTTGTCTGTGTGCGTTTCCTGTGAGACCCTGTCTTAACATTTTTAATCAATCAGTTTGGTAAAAATCCTGGCTCCTAACCAGCGACAGGGGATGTATCAGTGGACACAGCCTCACAGTGTTTTGCTCTGGGTCTGCTTGTCATCTCTTATCATTTCCTCTTCTCATCAGTTTTTCAAAACCAGGGACTTTTTCTGCTTCCATAACTGGGCTGGCTTCCAACAGTACCTTGCTCTGGGGCAGAATCGTACTGGCGAATGCATAATTCAGTGGCTTGTACTTTGCCTCTATTAACCATGGCACCAAATGCAGGAATGACACAATGGTGAGGCTTTTGCTTAGATCGTGTTTTTCCTGAGTGAAGCTTAACATCCAAACCAATTTATAGTTCCTTTGCATAGTAGAAAGTATCATAATAGTCTTTTAATAGATGACTTGACGGAAACATATACATTATAAGGTCAATGTCACGGCAAATTATTACAACAGGTCCAGTTTAAGGTTCCTAATGCTCCTTATCTAAGCTTTACTACTAGATTATGCATAGTACATAGTAGGTATTTAAAAATATCCATTGAGCTTTATTATATTATCAATAGGCAATTAAATAAAATGCAACTTCAAGCCTTTTTTTTATAAATCCAAGACTGACTTAAAACTGACTCATTTAACTGGTTTTAAAGTCTCTGGCAGAGGAATAACTGTTCTGCTGGATAAATGATGGCGGCCAAATAAGAGCTCCACTAACTAAACACCGTATTTTCAATTGTATTTCACTTGTCCTTATGTCACTTTTTGAAGTAGAAATAGGGCTATCGAAGCAAATCTTTAATTCTCTTCCATTCCCTCCACTTAAATATACCTTATAAGGAATGAATTGTCATCATTGCAGTCATTCACAGAACAAGGCCGGGAATCTTTTGCTATAGACATTATTCCCGTCCAAAAGATAGGAGTCAAAGGCTAGAAGAAATTCATTTGAGAATTAGAGCTTAGGCTCATGTGCAGTTTCAATTTTCTTTCTATTATGTATTATTTATTACCCAATAAAATAATAATAAAAACGATTCATTGTGTTTCAGGCACTGTGCTAAGCATGTTACATATATTATCTCGTGAATCTTCACAGTAACTCTTGAAGTAGACACTATTATTTATGTCAGTTTACAAATGAATAAATTTAGGCTCAGAGAGTTTGGGTACCTTGTGACAAAGTTCTAAAGCTAGTATGTGAAAGAGATGGATTTTGAAACCATGCAAAAGTGGTTCACCACAGGGCTGTGCAGTTTCGTACCACAGAGAGAACTGGAGCTGATGGGAAAGTGTGGGTGCAAGAAGTGGGTATGTACGGACATGTTTTTCCAAAAATAGAATTTTGAATTCTAAAATTAGGATTCAGCTATTATATGAATAATACCCTTACTCCTGTAATCTTAAAGCTTCCCCCCCTTTCCCCCATTACATTATTGCACACCAGTTGATGTAGGAAGGAATGGATTCCCACTCCTCTGGAGTGGATTTATAGTTTATAAGACGAATAGGCTATTTTTATGCCTAATTCACTCAGGCCTATTCTCTATCTGTAGCCTGGTAACGCCTAAGTGTCTGTCCATTCAAGGATATCATCTAACTTGAACAAGCCAGACTGTGTAAACCACTCTTTCCTGTTGCCTGGTTATCATTACTGATGTATCCGAATGTTTTCTGAGAACTTCTATGCGTCTTTCAACTCAGTGAGCCACAATTTCTTATTCAACATCTTGTCTCTAGGAATTAGGCTTTTTGTTTAATGTGATCCTTCTCCTCTGCTTCATGCTTATCCTTCAGGGTCTCCACAGCAGGCTGCATATCAGCTGCTCTCATTGATGCTAAAGGCAGTCAGTGATACTGGAATTTTGATTAAGAAAAGTTCTGTAAGAGTTTCTTGGTTCTGATATTCTTCAGTAAACCAAAACTTTGGAAACCATCAAATGAGTTCAGGAACTTAACTTAGTCTGAACCTGAGATATCAAGTTATATATAAGATACTTTGATCCAACTACCAAGTAGATTAGAACAAGACCAGGCTCCCGAGTTCTATCAGTAAGACACTCTTTAATACTTAACTGTCCATCACAGTGCTGAGTATCACATGACAACTAATTTTCTACATAAGATACTCAACAATATTTTGCAATTGATATTGCTGATGGTTTGTACACAGAAAAACCTGTGGCCAAAATATCTTTTCCATTTTTCCTTTCTGAACCTAAAAACTATGACCTAGGTTGAGACACTTCTATTTCTTTTCTTCTTTTTCTATTATTAAAAAACATGCCCTCTTCAAGTGTTCTTTCTGACTAATGGGAGGATAGGTTGAAAATTCCCCTAAAATGCTTCTTACTTAAAAGGAAGCTTCCATGGCTTCCAACCACTTGCCAATCTTACAAATAACTTTACAGAGTGTGGACTGTGGTGAACTGGGATTGCTATGGTCTGAATCCCTGTGTCCACCAAAATTCATGTTGAAATCATAACCCCTAAAGATAATGGTATTAGGAGGCAGGGATTTGGGGAAGGCTCTTAAATGAACATTTGGTGGCACATTAATTAATCCTGGACTTCCAGAACCATGAGAAATAAATGTCTGTTGTTCACAAGCTACACAGTCTATGGTATAGTGTTATAGAGGCACAAACTGGCCAAAACAAGTTTTGTCTATACACGGTGGGGCAAAAGTAGTTTTATTATTGTTCATATAGAAAATAATGCAATAATTAATAAATAATAATGCAAGAATAACTTGGTGTCTTGCATACTCACAACTGTAAACCTACTTTTGTCCCACCCTGTATGATACCATCATCTTCAAGGAACCTAAAGTTTTCTATTACATGTGATCCTCAATGATCTGCCATAGTAATTTTTCATGATTATAATATTTCCTTCTGGCTAAATCCAAAGAATGTTATTTGGTCTCTGGTCTGTATCTCTTTGCAGCTTTTAACATTGGTGATTATTCATTTGAATCTTATGACAAAATTTTTCCTAATGAATGGTGCCCTCTCTTTCTCCTGGTTCTGTTCCACCTCTCTAATTTTTCTCCTCTTGTATGGACATCAGTTCTTCATTATCAGCTCTTATTTCTCCAAAATTTCAGCCTGAGGGTAATTTCCCAGTCTTGGACTTCAGTACTAACACAGCATGGATGACTTCCAAATGTGCCTATCCAACTTAGTCCTCTAGCATTTATCTTACCATTTTCTTAAGATCAGTATATACGAAGTCTAACCCATCATTTCTCCCCAAAATATTTTTCCTGATTTTTCTATTTCTGAGAAAAATTAAGAGGTACAGTTTAGGTGGATGTGGATTGATGGGGTGGTAGGCAAAATTAGAAGAAAGGAATGTACTTTCACAAACTTTTCAAGGAATAAATATAAGGTTAATGACTGGTGAGAGGTAAGAAATGATTCAAAGATAAACTATTATTAGCATAAGCTCAGTGTCCCTGCAATAGATTCTAAGTCACTGTTGACTCCATCCTTTACTCATTTCTTTCCTCAACTAGCCAAAGTACTTTTGAAAAACTCCTCTTTCTTGCTTTAACCTCTACAGGGCTCAGCATAGCAATAGGTTAAATAAATATTCATTAAAAGAATGAATAAATGCAGTGAATAAACTCATTTCCAACCTTTCTTAAGGAGATTGATGTGACCTTCCAGGGGCTTTCAGCAGCTTTGAATGCTCATTCTCTCAGTTGAGGTCTCTGCAGACAACTTTTGGAGGCCATTGTTACTTCCAACTTGTAGTGGAAATATAAAATCCACATGATTCTTTCATCAACCACTTGATCTATGACAGAACTCTCTTGAATCACAATCATTTCAGGTTGTGCTTGCTTAATTCTTATTTAGTCTCTGTGAAGAGACCTGAGTCTCTTTAGCCATTTCCAGCTCTATTTATCCCTTTACCAGGGTACTCTGTGACTCGGGTAGGCAGAATGACATCCCTTCAAAGATGTCCCTACCTTCATCTGATAACCTGTGAATATGTTAGGTTACATGGCCAAAGTACTTTGCAGATGTGATTAACTAGTTGACATGCAAAATATTCTGAATTAACTGGGTGAATCCAATGTAAGCACAAGTGTCTTTGAAAGAAAAAGAGGAAGACAGATGTGTGATGATGGAAGCAGAGGCTGAAGCGTCAGGGGAGCACAAGCCAAGGAAGCTGTGCAAACCTCCAGTTTCTGGGAAAGACAAGAAACAGATTCTCCTCTAGAGCTTGCAGGAGAAATGCATTCATCCTGACACAGCTTTTAACCCTGTAAGTTCCATTTTTGGACTTCTGACCTTTAGAACTGTAAGGTCATATATTGTGTTGTTTTAAGCCTCTAAGTTCATGGCAATTTGTTATAGCAGCTAATAACAATCTACTAATCCCCTGCACCAAACATTGTTCACCACTCTATTACCCTGGTGATTGCCTACGATTCACCATTCTGTTCCTCCTTTCCCTCCCCTAGACTTACATCCCCCAATCGCTCTGTGCCTCCTCTGATGATCTAACCCCTCACTGATCCTCAGCTTTTCAAATCCTTCCACCAAGTCCTCTGGCCTTTCTCTTATGTCATACAAAAAGTCCTCTGTGTTCTTGGGTCTCCACCAAATACATCTACTAGCTGCTGGATTTTACTATAAGATGCTCTTTCCCAAGGACACCACCAATACCCCTGAAAATTTCTCAAGAAGGTGCTATTTTTCTTACATTCCAAGTATCTCACTACCCAAAGTATATAGCTTCCCAAATATTACACTTCAAATCTCAATGCCTTATAGACTAATGATATTTGCCCACAATATTCTTGACTTCTTGTCACTCTCGTCTTCTAGCCTCATGGTAACTTCCCCTCATTTATTGAAGGTTTTAAACCTGGATTACTTAATTGGATCTCTGCACCAAGCTCTGCTTGATGCAGAGCTTGCATCACGAGGGATTTGAAAATTCTTAAGAACAATCTATCCTATCCAATCCATTTCTTGATCTCTTATATTCTAGTAACCTTCACCTCCACTCCAGCCATCAATTGCCAAGGTCACCCTCTGGGCCTTTTTATACTTAGAATTTCTCTACCTCTGAAATCCTGCATACAAACATATTTTAAAGAATTGAGTTTAAAAATGAAAGACAAAAATAACCAGAATGTATTATTTAGCTTTACCACACCCCATCCCAAAGGAGACACTGGCTCATTATCTCCCAACGCCTGGCTCAGTAAATGGCAGTACCATCCACACATGTGCCCAAGACGGACACCCGAGTACTGTCTTTGATTCCACCTCTGCCTCCCACTGCCCACATCCATTCAATCACTATAAGCTCCTGTCAAGTTACCTCTATCGTTGAAACCTGTTCTTTTCTCTCCAGCCCCATCCTCACTACACTAAATAATCTTTTCTCTGGATTACTGCCGATCTCTAATTGTTCTCTCTCCAACGGATTCCCTAATACCTACCGAACTCAAATCTTTTCAGGGTTGGGTTGATCTTTCTGAAAGACATTATGATCACGTTACTGCTGTGCTTAAAATCCTTCAAGAGTTTCCCATTGCCTTTGCAATAAAATTCATCTTAGTATCTCCTTAATGACTGACTACTGCTTTCTCAGTAGCTTTGCCTGGTAAATCTGCCACATGTCATCTCCTCTCCCTTCCCACCCTAAACATGCTCATCCTAAAGTTGTCCTGAACTATTGTACTTTCAGTTTTCTAAACTAATTTTGCTGTGTCACCTCCAAGCTTTGCTACCTGCTAACTCTGATTCAAACCTTTACTTATTTGATGCCACCATACATCCTCTAGATCTTAGCTAGCCTGTTGCTTTTTCTTAAAAAGCCTTGTTTTATTTCCCATCCTATTTCCTTGCCTCATCATTGAGAAGGCTGTCTTTCCATGGAGCAACCTGTACTTACATCCATCCAACCACTTGTCATACTCTACTGCAAATGTCTCCTAAGTTATCTCTCCAACCAGTTTATAAACCTGAGGGAGGACCATGTCTTTGTACCCCTGAAGCCTCAGTGTGTGATGCAGGCAATCGGTAATTTTTACTGAAGCAACAAAATAAGTATAAATTTGTGTTTCTAAATACATTCTTTCTCTTTTATTGTCTTTATTAATTTGAGGCATCGTATATCTACCCTAATTGGAGTGAAACTTTAATATCTATATTAAATGTCTTGATGCATGTTTGCTAGGGGTTCGTTCTATGTGTTCACATTAGCAAAGGTGCTTCTTTTCATGATCTGTGTTTGACCCACACTGGCTCATAGATATGGTGTTCTAATCCATCTACCTGTCATTAATTCTGTCTTAAACCATCTCCAACCATCCAAGGATTTCCTACGCATCCTGTTCTGGCTCAAGTCAGTTGTCTGTGTAGTTGCTAAAACACTCCAACTCCATCATCACCAACAACCTACTGATATTCAGTGAAGCCAGGAACCAGCTCAAAATTTGTTCCTTTGTCAGATCAAAACCCCAATCTGCCTGCAGAGTGACCAGTTCTGTGGACAACTATACTCTCAGCTGTTCTTAAAAACACTGAGTCACAGATTTTTTTTTTTGTCCAACTGTAAGAGAATGGAGATTACCAAGAAACTTCGAGGGAACCATTTTAATTTCATAATAATGAGACTAATGTCAATCCCCTTGTACACAAAATAAGGAGGCTCTAAACATTTACAAGTAAGAGAACTTCCTTTTTCCTGTAAAAATACCCCAAGACTCCCACATAACAGATGTTGTACTGTTGGTTGATAGACAACAAAGAAGCTCCTATGAAAAATAAATTTACTCGCTATTAGTCCCAGAAGCAATTTACATGCTTTTGCAAAATTATAGTATATTCTTGTGTAAGATGTGTAAGCACATGAACTTGCAATAACTGTAATGTCTCCCAGGCTTGAGAACTGCCCATAGTTTGAGAAATTTTTCAGTTAGAAAACCATTAATCCATTCTACCACTAACATTCTCTGGTTCTATTAGTATAGGTCCGTGATTTTCAACCTTCCTCATCTTATGGCACACAGAAAGTAATTACTAAAATTCTGTAGCACACCTATCTATATATTATAATGATATATAATATAATATACATAATATATAGTTTGCCTGACTAAATATATATTATATACCATAATTGTATATTATACTAATTATAATATATAATAATATAATATAATATATAATATATACGATGTATATATTTTTTGCCTATCTGACTAAAGTAGGTATAATTTTGATTCATTCACACTGGGTGGCAATTGTTGTGTTGGCTGTTATCATATTTATATTTGATGATCTTAGGCAAAAGAAGTCAATGTTCCTGGCTAAAGAGTCAGGTATTACATGTTTTAAAAATTTTTATGGCATATTGGTTGAAAATTGCTGAGATACACAATGCAATATACAGATGATGTATTATGGAGTTGTACACTTGAAACGTGTATAGTTTTATTAACCAATCTCACCCCAATAAATTCAGTTACAAAAAGAAAATTGCTGGTATAGGTAATTTCCACTGACAAGTTAGACAAGAGCTTCTCACTCTTTCAGCATTTCCTAAGTTTTGCACCATGAACATATAACTGTTGATTAGAAGAAGTATTTCTGGACAAATAATTTTGGAAAAGTACATAATATTATCCCTTAGGGTTGCTTCATGTGTATAAACATATTAAAGACTTCAAGAAATAGTACAGTAGCCCTGGCTGGTGTAGCTCCGTGGATTGAGTGTGGGCTGCGAACTACAGGGTTGCCAGTTCGATTCCCAGTCATGGAACATGCTTGAGTTGTGGGCCAAGTCCCCAGTATGAGGCGCATGAGAGGCAACCACACATTGATGTTTCTCTCTCTCTCTTTCTCCCTCTTTTCCCCTCTCTCTAAAATTAATAAAAATCTTTTAAAAAAAGAAATAGTACAGTAATTTGTTTATATTATTTAACCCAGCATTTCCCAAACTTATTTGTCCATGGAGCAGGGTTTTTTTCCCTCATGGAACTCCTATTAATATATCATGGGGCATTGATTTGAGAAAACATAATTTGTAAACACTTTGCAAGTGCGTGGGACACTGTCAGCTAAGGGAAAGGGAGATCCAAGAGTGCCGCATCACACTGGTTATTACAGGCATTGTACAGTCATCCTCTGGGGGGGCTGAGGCCGAGTAGATGTGCATGACAGTCTGAAAGATTTTGATTCAGAGATGTGGCCACCCATGCTAACTACATACTCACTGAACCAAATTCAGGGCATTGGAGAGACCCTGGAAAGTCTAGCTGGCCTCCTGGATTACACTGTAATTGCAGATCTTTCTGTCCTAAAGTCATAACCATGCTCTGCAGTTTCTCAGATGCTGACCCTTAAGAAGCGCAATCCACATAAGGAGGTCGATTTTACACCAGCAGAGCGAAGTACTGCTATTACACTCTAAAGACGGGTGCCTTTCAGTGTGGCGTGAGGGATCTTCCTTGGCGCTGCAGCATGCACTAGTCCACTGTGTTTGGCAGAGTAAGTGCAAAGGTCTCAGTCATGTTCCTGGTTCAGCACAGACAGGCTTAGTATCCAAGGCAGGCTGGAGAGGAGATGAGGAAACTCTTCTGGGCATAGTTGTAAGGTCAACAAATTGGAAAAAGCCACAACTCACCCTTGGGAAGGATTAAATACGCTGACATCCTCCAAATTGATTTACCTAGATCAGACCACATGTTAATGAGGCAGGCAAGTTACTCCAATTCATTGTTACTATTCCAAAGGCAGAGACCTTTTCACATTAAAGAGGTGGGACTATAAATTCAAATAAGCATCACTTACTTATGGCTTGTCATTCAACATGCCTGGGCCAGTGTCCTCAGAGCCATTTATAATTGTTGTTATTCAAACTGCACCAAAAGTAACTGGACATCCAAAGAGCAGAGCTCCCACGAAATGAAGTGAGCTTTCTTCCCCTATTACCTGCACTTCTGAACAGTGGTACATAAAGGCTGTTAGCTGGCAAAGTTGAAGCACTTAGACTTCTTCTGGGAACAGACATTTCTAACTGCTCGAAGATTTTCTATTATTTGAAGAAAGCCCTCGAAAATGTATCACTTACTTTCTAAGACTGATTCCCCAGTAACACTGATTTCCCATAGATGTGATTTATACCATTGATGTAAGAGCTACAGATTTCAACTTTGTCCAAATTGTGAATTGAGAAGGGAAGATTTCTTAATGGCTTTGCATCTATCCATGAGCTTTATCTCTATCAAAAGGTAAAGTTTATGCCTATATGAAGGTAATATTCACAGATGTGTTTATATGATAACATATACACACAGTGCTTTGTGGTAGTCATCCAAGTAGTTTCCCTAATAGGTAAAGAAGTACACAAGTTGAAGGGCCAGGTCGTAAATATTTTAGGCTTTGTAGGCCATGCGGTCCGCTGCAACCTTTCAGCTCTGTCACTGTAGTATGAAAGCAGCCATCGACATTGTGGAAGTGAATGTATGTGACTATTGCAATAAATTTTTATTTATGGTCAACACTAAAATTGAATTTAATATGAATTTTATGTCACAAAATATTGTTCTTTAAATTTTTTTCAACACTTCAGAAACGTGAAAACCACTCTGCATGCGTAGGGTCGTACTAAAACAAGTGACAGGCTGCATTTGGCCCAGAGCCCATGGTTTATTGACCGTTGTTTTAACCTGTAGCTTTGGCGACAAGACATACAACTTCATTGCTTACATTTTGTTTTTGAGTTCTTTATCAACATGAACTCATCCCAGCTGAATTGATGAGATCAATGGAACCATCGAAACACATACAGGACTATTGCAATGTGCACATACCAGGAATTTCAGATTTTACTTTGATAGAGTTAGAAGAATATCCATAAGAAAAAAATCAAGAGGCAGCCAGACTGTGTTTCTTATAATACATACTTTGAGAGAGATTGATGTGATTTTCTTGTACTTTTAGAGCTAATTTTTTCCTAGTATAATATACTCCTAGGTCCATGATAGAAATTTTGCTTTCTAACAAATAAATATTCATTATTCATAGTGTTAGAAAACCACATAGTAAAAATTACTTTCTCTAATTACAAAAATTGCATTTCTTTATTTTAGAGTACATGGAAAATGCATAGGAGCACAGATGACTTCTAGTTCAAGAAAGATTGCCATTTAAAACCAAAAAATTTTTAAATCTCTTGTATGTCTATAGCTATTACCTAAAAACTTTCGGTTGGCAAATTAAATGTCAAACAAAACACTTGACTGTTTGGCTGGGAAGCTTACAGTTTAACCCCACATGTAGATTCAGGATGAAGCAAAGGTCTCTAAGTCTAAATATTTGTTAGTGAGTGTTGCTCCATCAGCTACTTGGAAATCAGTTGCCATCAGATTGGGCAAAGCCTGATAACCAAACAAAGCAGCAAGTGGGACTCCAGTCAGAAAACAGCCTCTGTTTTTCTTACTCCTGCGCCTACGCTGAGTCAATTTGTCCCTGGCCTCAATGCTCCCAGCGTTCATCAGTTTGGGATTCGATGTCTTTGGCTTGCAGAGTGACGTCAGGGAGTTTATGAATACAGTTTTTGACAGACTCACTGTGAGCTGCAGCACTCACAGGTGTTCATTCTTTGAGCAGGCCCCATCTGTGCGACTGTGGCTTCTTTGAGTCCCTTCGCTTGTTGGCAGGTAGCTCAAAGCAGCACCCCTGTAGCTTCTCTTTAATGGGAATGTGAACACTGAGAATGAATGAAGCCCTGGACTTCCAGGGTTTTCTTAAAGCAAATTCAGCTTTTTAAAGAAAAATAACAACAATTCTTTGCCTTCAAATCTCTCTCCCCTGCCTCCCAGTCCACACCCCCAAATCAGACAGGCCAGCTGTTTGTGAAAACTGCAGTTTCCGCAATCAAAAGTACAACATTTACCATAGCTTTTATCAAAGATTTCAATTCCCCTCATCTTAAGGAAAATGACCCTTTTATTTTGTTGTGGACATAAAATTATGGCCCTGGGAAAATTGGAAGCATTTCTGTTCAGAGAAATCAATTTTCTCACTGCCATATATGATCAACATGTCACAGCCATCACCTAGATAATAACAGGAAAGTACAAGTAAAAGAGCTGGTAATACTGGCTTTAAAGGTAGAAGAAGATAGAAGAAGCAAGATAACACCCCTCACCCTTTTTTTAAAGCATAGTTGCCAAAGGGAAAAAAAGGACAAAGAAAAACGTTCAAGGGTTGTTTTTGTCTTTTAATTTTCTTCCTTATTGTCCCACGTTCTTCCCTTTGCTAGTGCTTGCTAGAGTATAAGTATTTTATTTTGTGTTCTAATCAGCCAAAGCATTAATGAAACTGTAGTGATGTGTGTTCTTCCTGGAAAAGAGTAAGCACTTTATGTGTAAACCACTCTGGCTCCTTTTCAATCTTCCTGTTAATGGGTGGCTAATTGTCAAAAGATGTGACCAGAGTGAGATGACCCAAGAGTGTGTTTAGGTGGAGGCAACAGGGAAAGTACAGAAGCAGCTTCTTAATTTGGATCCTGCAAACAAAAGGAAACATCAAATCTGACCTCGCTGCTGGAGTGTTAATGGCTTTCTCCCCATCGCCCCCTGCCACTTAGCATCTTTTGTGCCCCCACCCGGGGAAGCTTCCCGGCAGAAGTGTGCATTAGCCGAACTCTACAGTTACAAAATGCTGCTTACTACAGATGAGGGGGGAAAACCTTCAGAGTGATTAAACGTTCTTTGGACAAACACATCCACAGCCATAAAAGTGCCATTTTTATTTCAGGAAGGCCTGTCAGTGAGGTCCCTGCTGTGGCTATCGGCACAAAGGAGTGCTGTACCTAGAATGTCACAGAAACCCTTCAAAGAATATCCAAATGTTATTCCTCTTTATAGGAAAGTTGACCCCACACATAAACACAAAAAGCTAAAAGCTAAAACTGGTCACTTGGGCCAAGACCATAACTGAGAAAAGAGCAGACAAAATTTTGGCAAAACTTCATATATTTTAAATAATTTAACCACTTGCAAGCCAACAAACAAAGCCAGGTGCTTGTTTTAAAATGCAAATGAGGGGGGAAAGTAAAAATGAGAGGAAAAATGAACCTATGAAACCGAGGCTAAGGGAGTCTCACAGGTACGGGACATTTGTCTGCACAAAGATGTTCATAGAAGTCTTATTTAGAATTGAAATTAACCTGTATGTCTAGCAGTGAATCACTAAACTGTGGCATACACATTTGATAACATACTTTGCAGTTATTGGAAATTCTGGTTTTGGAAAAAACAGTGCGTAAAGAAATATGAGAAAAGTACATACTATGGGTTTAAGTAAAAGATAGTAAGTCATAGGTACGGAACATGGCATGCTCAGGAAAACATGCCAAAAACAATGTTACCGTTTTGTTAGGACGGTGGTCTTATGAGTGAATTTGTTTTCCCTTCCATTCTAATAGGTAGTGATTTGGATATTGTTTTGATAAAAAACAAAACAAAGGAAACCTAGGCAGAAATAAGCCCTGAGAAACTCTTTGTGATGGTCAAGAATATCATTCTAAAAGATAATTTTTTTCATATTTTATTAGAATGTGCTAATGTCACATTGTGCAGTGGTTAGGTAGTAAACTGGGAATGAAAGGACCCTCTGGGCTCATTCTGGCACAGAGGAGGCCATTTTACTCTGCTGCTAATAGCAATACCCCCAGCGCCCTCCTAAGTCAGCTTCAAAACACCAGCCGCCTGTGCTGCTGATGGTCATAGAGGCAGTGGCATAGAAATCGGAGATCCTAGAAAATGCATGTGAGTAGATAATGTCAGTACTCCACTGGAAAAACAGGCTGAGTTTTTTTCTCATTCATTGTATGACTTTTTTAACCTGCTTTTTTACACTGGATACGTGAATAGTTCACTTGCAAGTTTATTTCTAGCTCTCTCTCTCTCTCTTATTTCTTTAAGGCCAAGAGTTGTCTGATGTATCCATATCCCAGTCCATTTCCCATTCACACTTCCTGAAATGGGTGGGTTATCTTCAGGTCAGGATGCAAGCCTTGCATCAAGAAAGTGCCCCTCCTGGTGGGGACACTTGGGTGTCTTGGTCCACTTAACACTGTGACTGGTGAGGCTCTCAGTTCTCCAGACAGTGGAATAGACCATGTGTTGGAAAAAATCAAACTCAGTGGCTTATTGGAGTGGAATGGTTGGGAGAGAGGTGTTCAAAGAACGCTTCCTGTCAGTTAGTAAAAGCACGTCAATAAAAATAAATCAATGCCCATTTGTTTTCTAGGAATCTGTTTCATATTCAGCAAAGGTTCCCATTATGCTGCATTTCTGATCAAGTAACCTAGAAAAGATGTGTTTTTAAGCTTCGGTAAAATATTTTAAAGACAAACATTACTCTGAGATGCTGAATCTTTCCATATGCACCAGAATGTAAAGCACAGATAAGCTCAGCCAGAAACAAATAAGTGTTCTGTGACTTGTCTGAGGAGTGGACTGTGAAGGAATTGCACTGGGTGTGATTTTTGACTAATTCATTGACATTCTGTGTGGCTTCAAGTTGTCCTCTATTATGGCCTTCGCTTTATTAATTGAAAAATGAAAAGGCTGAACTAGATCAGGGGAGGACACATGGCACATACCCCACCACTCGTCTCTATGCCACTTGAAGCAGACATGGCTCCTCAGCTGGGGCTCTTTCCTGCTGGTCCCCGCCGAGGCCTTAGGATCCTTCACTTGACCGTGCTCCTGGAGGCCATCACTAATTGATACGTTTAGGTATAATGGATAAAACTTTCCCATTACAGGGCAAAATGAGTTCCTAGGTCCCCACCCTCCATGACCCTCTAAGATCTTTCTCAACCCTCAACAGAGCAGATTAGGACCTCTTCCATTAGACATGTAGACATTTAAGTTCATTGACATTCTGCAGGCTCCCGATTAACTTTGCTCCAAACTTATATCCAAGCAGCTCTATGTTTCAACAATTATTGTGCTAAAAAGTACCAGCTTATGCAAATATTGTTTCCCTTTTGAATAGCCCATCTGTGCCTTTACCTGGAAACCCCCACCACACACATAGTCTATATACTATGGTAAGAGAGCATGCATTATTAATTCTTCTGAGTGCAGAATGGTATTCATTAATTCATAATTTTACTAGTTAACATACAATGTTGTACATCATTTTATTTTCACCCCAACTCCAAAATAAAACAGAGTAACAATGACCCCTTCTGTAGACCTGTCACGTGTTTCAGATCCCCCTGAACTGCTGTCCAATGTTATAAGCTCGAGCTGTGAAAATACACACCACATTCCTTCTTCAAAACCTGAAGTTCCTCTTCTGTTCCACTGAGTCCAGACTCACTGCTTTGTGCTTTATATGCATTTTACTTGGATTTATCACTGTACCTCATGTCTCATTATTTATCTTCATATTTTTACTCCATTTAGCGAGACCTGCTTGCTGTCGCTTTGCTCAGAGCCAGGATGAGGATGAGGCCAGTGAAGAGACTAGGCAAAATCTAAAAAGTCATGCTCTCGGAGCCATGCTGAACGTATCCTCAAATTTGCGCCCTAGCAGCTCACTTGCTTCATTCTAGTTTTGGCCTTGCCTTGTACCATCAGCTAAAAGTAAAAATGATTTCTTTACTGATTTTCAGCTCTTCAAACCAAATTCACACACATGATCTAACCTCGTTCTCTCTGCCATCAGAAATGCCAGTATTATTACTTTCCCCGTTCTGCAAGAGTGAGACGATCTACAATCTGAGTTTCAGGACGTTGAGGTTACGGAGTGTCAGACTTAGAACTCAATATCAAGTCTTCTAAGTCTGAGCAGAATATACTTTTCAGCAGAATGAGACTCAACTCCTTTTTCTGTGCTCTGTGACAAGGCATGTCTTTCTTTTCCTTAAAAATCCACTTTTTAGCTAAACTTTTGTTGTAGTTATTTCACTTATTTTGAGATTTTTTTTCCACATTCATGTTTTATTCCTTATTTGCTTTGGAAATACCTATTATATGTTATTAGCTCCTTCTTATCCTCCTTCTTCTTTTTCTTTTTGGTCTTGTTTCCTTAACAGATTGGATGCTCTTTGGGGGTGTGAACAATGTGTAATGAGTAAAACTGTGTATTTTTGTAGAGCCTGAACATTTCAGTGGATTTAGTAAGGAATAGAAATTTGTTTTACAGCCAAGTGTACACATGGGGAAACTTAGTGAAAAGGAATAATGGTAACAGCTAGCATTTATGAGGACATCAGTGTTGCAAGGACTGTGCTCGCACTTCACATGCAACATCTCTATGGACTTCATTAACAGCCCAGTGAGATAGTTCTTGTTAGTCACAAACAGCACACTGCATAAGGTCTTAGTACTTGTGAGTATCAGAGCCATGATTCAAATCAGGTCTGACTCCAAACCCCAGACACTGGAATGATTAGTCCAGCGCAGCAGAACCAGTGAGAGAGAGGTCAAGTTGGAACCTGAGTCTGACAGTTCTGCCTCCAATCTAGTTCATTTCTCACTGTCTTAGTCTGCTTTTGATTTTTGCAAAATAGTATAGACATTTAATGTCATTATTTTAAGTGCTCTGATATTATATTAATAATAATTTTAGTCTATGTTTACTTTAGTGATTTAAATGTCTCCTTACATGAAATTAAAGCCAAAGTAGAAACATTACCAATCTCAAAATCTGCTTCTTGATTATGGAATAAATGTAGTGTCTTTGGAGCATGCAAATATAAAGATAACTCAGGACAGTGTAGTCCTCATGCCTGTGTCTTACAGGTTGAGAAGCAAAATAGGACTTGTGATACTTAGGCGCCGGTGGATCCCCAAGGGCATAAGGAAAGTGGGTTGAGGGAACAGTATAGCACAGGAATGGCAAATAAGCAGCATGGCTTATCTGTCTCAGCCTTCTTTCCTCTGAGGCTCTGCAGTGGCTTCACAAATGCTTTCCAGGACAGAATTCCAGGCGGCTGTTGCCCATTGATCAGGGCTGGCTCTAGACAGGAAACTTATTAGACATTGCAGGCTATGGACGGGAAGAGACTTCGTTCCCCACCCTGGAAGTGCTACTTATTGGCTGAGTAGTCCTGGGCATGTTACTTAACCTCGAAGATTCTCAATCACGTCATTATTAAATAGAGATAATGATAGTATCTTCCTCCCAGAGTTGCTGTGAGGGATAAAATGACATACGTACAGCACAAGACCTGAATAGACATGCATTACCTTGAAAAGAAAACCGGTTAATGCCTCTTTCACTCCCCCTTTTAATTGCAAAATCATCCAGAAAAATAAAAAATAGCATGCAAGATTTCAGTATCCACTCCACCTTTTAATTTTTTTTTATCTCTGAGCTTAATCAGAAAAATTCTGTTTCCATACTTTTTTTTCTTTTTAAATGTGTAATGTCATCAGTTCATGGCATGTGGAGTGAGCCAGACCTAGGTGATGAGTTACAATTCTGTCATTCACGTGGTGACTAAGAGTAAATTGCTAAACTTCTTAAACGTTAGTCCCCTAATCTATAAAGTGAGAATAACATTACTTATATCACAAAGTTATTGTAAGATTTAAAAAAGACAAAACACATAAGTGATAAATCACTTGGTAAATATTCCTTGTAGTCATCCCGTAAGGCTGGTCTCCACGGGGCACCTGTGCACATTCCAGTGCCAGAAGACATCTGGCCGTGACACTGCACTTTGAGCCCGTCCTGTTTGGCACAGCCATTGTGCTAGCTGCTGTTTACCTAACTGTGATGAAGTTACTCAGTTCTTGTCCTTGGCTACTTCCTGGCCCTTGTGCAATGCCTCCTGAGTTGAGGCTGGATCCCTGCGGATCCTGTAACTAGTCGCAGCAGAAGTAGTTATGCTTTAACTGCCTTTTGTACTCAGTGTTAGGAACTGTCAAGTAGAAAGAGACTGAAGGGACTTGGGGCAGAGGGGTCAGAGCTGTAGACTATCAGGGATCCTGCTATGCCTGATCTTTTGCATCTGATTCAATAATTATTGATTACCTACCATATGCCAGGTTCTGAGGGTATGAACAGGACATGCCCTCTGCCTCGGGGACCTCAGAACTTGGTGATGCAGTGAGAATAAGTTTTCACTTATATGGACAGTTATACAAAAACTAAGTTGAATATAATAAAAGAGTCCTTCAGGAATTGTGTGTAAGGGTGCACATGGCAACTTCAAGGAGAATACAAATGTGTTTACTCAAAAGATCCCTTTAAATGTGAACAAACACATTTTTCTTTAAAGAAGACTAGAACTAAAAGCTACCAAGATATGTATAGATTTCATATGTATAATTTGCATTAAGTATGTAGAAAAATTGAAAAATAAATTTTTGTCAAGTATATACACATAACTGCAGAGCTCAGTGAACTTTTACAAACTGGACACACTTCTGCAAACGTGTGCAGGTAAGAAACAGAACCTTGCCAGCACCCCAGAATTTCCCTGCCTTGCTTCTTCTAGTCACTGCCTCCGGCTAACCAAGATCTTATAACCAATACCTTATATTCAATAGCATGAAATACATTTCTGTGTCTTCATACTTTATATAAATAGAATCAGACTTTAAAATGAAGACTTTAAAAACATTTTCCCATCAAATTTCAATTCATTATTTGATGCTTTCTTCATTAAATGTCACCAGCAAAGATTGACCCACTGTGAAGCATAGGCTTGCAATAAAATATCCTCAGGCTTGCATAAAAATCACCAACTCTTTCTGCAGAGACTGATGCCTTTGTACCTGGATATTCTGAGCTTGAAGGTTACACTTCAGAATGTGAACTCATTCATTAGAAAAATGCTTTATTTGATTGAGGGCTAGGTACTCGCTTCCCAGCAACACAGCTTAAGTAAATGCCTAACTCAGACAGTCAACATGACTGTCTCAAAAATCTTTCATTCTGACACATTATCACACATTTGTCATCAGGGAACTGCATACGCACATATGTCCATAAATATTTGGTCTTGGCAGACCCAGGTTGACCTGCTTGAGAATCAGAAGGAAAAAAAAATCTTATCTCTGTCCTTGGAAAATGTACAATTAAATGAAGGGAACATTTGAATGTGGTCTCTGAGAGAGTTTGTTTCCCTGAAAACAAAATCATTTTGCCCTAGTCAATCAATAACTCTACATGGTGAATGTGAATCTTAGGCTCAGAAAGAGGTTATCGGCCATAACATTTCTTAACACTTTCATAATGTTATCAGGAATTAAAAAGTAACATTTATCAAATATTTACAAGTTGCGTGGGACACAGCACTGTGTAAACATATGAATCTGATAATATTCAAGCTGCAGTTTTAAAACAGATCCAAAAAAATCTCAAAAATGTTTGCTCTTCAATGGTGCATTCTCCATCATGTAAAAATTTAACTATTGAGATGCCCTAATGACATGTGGAATGAGTCACACAGGAGGAAGTTATCTCAGGTGAAAGGTTGACATCAACACAGATGAACTAGATGGCATCACGCAGGTTATGCCAACCAGGAAGATAACACATTTTCTAAATGAACATAGGAAAAAAATAACTATTATATAATGGAAAATGTGAGACAAATATTATTTACTTCAGTTGATTATGTATAAAAGGTGTGCTCTAAAATACAAAAAAAAGAAATAGTCCAGCTTCTCTTAGTCACCTTCATTCTCCTTTTTGTTGTCAGTGGTGGCATTTCTTCAGGTTCTCCAGGGACAGAAACTTATCCTTCTTCCGCCTCAGTCCCCTGGCACTTCACCTTTGCATAAGGGTCATTCAGTCCGGAGCCACTATGGCCACTTCTCTTGTGGTGAATCCTTAATTCTATTAACTAGGGATGGTCTAGAAGAAGGAGGAAGAGGAGAGAAGTGTAAGCTGGGGGCAACAGCCTTAAAAAGTTAAAAAGGTCATTGGCTGGAAAAGGAGAGGCACAGAGCCCCAACATTCCCCTTCCTCCTGGTGAACTTGGTGGCCCAGGACACTACTGTTTAGCCTGTGCCCTTCATGCTGCTGTTGTCTCTACAGTCCTTCACCTCTGGGCCATGTATGAGGGCCAGGGCTCAGCAGAACTGGTGTGGGTTTGCTGGAGATAAGGTGTAGCTGCAGTGATCTGAAGGATTTCAAACAATGGAATGGCACTTTCCAAAAAAGAATATTTTCTAAAGTTGATTTTGTTGGTAAAGCATTTGTTTCTTTGTTATTAGAGTTGAAAGTGTTTACGCTGTGAATTTCTTAGCTTTTTAAATCTGAGAACTATGTTTAATTCTGCAGTGATGGCAGATGACAGCCAGAAAGTCAAGGTTACATTGCAAGGGTAATTGGAAATAAGGCCCAGATGGCCTTAAAGAAAGAGAACAAAAATGTTTCTTCTTAAAATATAATGTGAAGATTTTTATCAAATATAAGAAGAGGAATTGAGGGACAAAGATAACCAGAAATTGAATATCACAGGAAACTGGGCTTCTATAGAACAGACATATTTGCATTGTTTTTTTTATTTCAGCGATTTGCTGTATGTTAAATATGGCATGTTGTACAGTGTAATTATTTTTATTTACATGTACAACAAATAATGAAATAAAACACCATAAGCTTTTAAAATTAGGCTATAGAATACAGATTAGGCTTTATTAAAAATTAGAACTCTAATGCATGTTCACCCTGTATAAACATATGTGGAAAAAAAGGAGAGCCGTATCACTAATGGACTTCCTGCCCCAGGCACCCAAATGTCTTTCTGCAACTCCCGACTTGTCCCTCCAGGACACTACTGCCAAAATGATCAACGCAAGCTCCCAAAATAACAATTTATTCTGCCCGAAGGACATTGTGCCCTCAGTCTCCTGGCCAGATGAATTGGCACAATTACATCCTTCTCTCTTGCTTTTCCCCTCAGGATACCCTAGGTGTCAGGGCTTTACATGTTATGATGATTTGAGCAAAAAATCCGCTAAGAGGGAAGACAGAGCTACAAGCGTCGTCTTAGATTCTTAGGTTCAAACCGATGGAGTGAAACACAAATGCTCCATTGGTTTGTTTCCTTCAAAACTTCGCTGCCCCTCAGACACATCCACAGATCAAGTAGAGAGCTAAATCCTTTTCCTGACCCAAATATATTGGTGTCAACCAACAACTGCCCCAAATTAGCCAATTTCAAGTCTCTTTCCACCTGCCCCTTCCCCCCACCAAGGGTTAGGGACTTAAATACCACTGTGCACATGCCAGTTTAGTCTGCTGAGCTACAGTCGTCTCTCTGATAAAGAGGAAAACAAACACTTATCTGCTTTAGAAATAAAACTCTGTTCAACATGGTTTCTCGATGGTTACTTCTCATTTGCTTTGCCTCCTTTGCCTCTTCTCTCAGTACTTTCCTTTGGTCCAAGTTGGTTTTTTATGTTCTTTTATTTATTTTTCTCAGTCAGACTCACTGAGCTCTGCATGAACAAACCCTTTTACCTGGAAAACCCACAGTTCACCCCGGGGATGTTCGGAGAACAGGTGTGTGTCTGATGCAAAAGCTTCTCTCAATGTGAATAAGCTCAAACTGGGGCTCCTGACAAAGAGATGGGGAAGTGGAAGAAGAAGGTAGTCATTCCCTCAGAGGCTCAACATCTCATCCCTGCTGAGGTTCCCACTGCTGTGTTAGGATGGGTGACCCTAGCCCCACACACAGGTAGGCACTTGACCAGAGCTTCTTACTCTCAAGAGCTTCCTGCTTGAGAATAATTCACCACCAGTATTTAACTGCTATTTAAGAAAGATAATGCTATCATCTGGTGGGTGGAGGGGTGTAGAGACAGAAAGGGCCAGGGGAAGATTATGCTCAATGAAAATGAAAAGGAAGGCATTTACATAAGAACTCCTCAGTAGTTCCACAAGACTAAAATCTTATTTACAAAACTTTTCAACAAAACACAGAAACAGGGCATCTCTACTCACTGTCCATTATATCTCTGACGGACATAGCTTTCTATTGAATTTTAAATTTTAATGAGAATTAATTAGTTTGAAGGGTCACCTTTATTGTCCATTTGCTCATTTGTTCATTAATTTACTCAATATTAAATATTGAGTGCCAACAACATGCCATGTGTGGTGGTAGGTACTGGGGGAACAACAGTGAGCTGAACCAGGCACCTCAACCTCTCCATGGAGATGATGAAAGAGATATTAATTAACTAATCACACAAATAAACATAAAATTACTAAGCCCTCCAAGGAGAGGACTATGGATTATGCAAACCTATAATAGGTTGTTTGGCCTAGTCAGGGAGTACTTACCTGAGGAAGAGTCTATGAAGCGTGGAAGTAAAGGAGCAGTAGTAATCAGGGAACTGAAGGCGTGGCTGGATTGGAGAGTGAGGATAGATGGGGGTAAGATAAGGCAGAGACAAACCTTCAGGGACAGGACCATGCAGAACCCTCTCAAGGGTCCTGTGAAGGCTTGGCTTTATCCTAAGAGCAATGGAAAGCCATTGAAGGGTTTTATACAGCAGAAATGATTGGTATGATATGATATGATATGGTATGGTATGATATGATGTGATATGACATGCAACATGACATGATGTGGCATAATGTTATCGGGAATTCTCTGTCTGTCGTGTGTCAGTGGTGGCAAGAACGGAAGGATAGGGGAGCTGTAAACTGAACGACGCCAGAACGTTGATTGGTAGAGGTTGTTTTAGTCAGAAATCTTTACACATTTATTAGACCAGTCTGTTACTTATGAAGTAAATCAGATACTGGTTTTTGTCTAACACACAATGTAATTCTTCTACTGGGGCCTATTTACCTCTTGCCACTCCCCTCCTAATAGCCCCTTACCTCCATTTATTCAACAGAGAATTTGGTTCTGCCACTCATAAGCAAAAATCACTTAGCCAACCTGTCTTAGAATCTTTATTTGTAAAACGGCTAATTATAGTCTCCTGGCTTTCCTCATGAGGGTGGTTATTATGAGCATAATCTACAGTAATAGGTGTGAAAGTGCCTTGCACGCTGGAATACATAGGATCGATGTAGGCTGGCGTGATTGCAGAGCTCCTACTTATGTGTAATATCCACCTTCTCTGGGAGTTAACAGGGCGTTGGTATGAATATTTTGGCAGAAAAAAAATTCAGATGCTTTAATTAAGATACTCATCAATTCCTAGCTAATACAATGACTAGATCAGAAATAAAAGAAAAAAAAGAGTGACAAGGATGGAGAGGAGATTGGGTGACTCCATAGCCTTGGTAGCCACAGCCTCAGGTCTGTCTGGATGCCAGGAGACTATGCCTCAGTCCATTCACAGGGTGAAAAAGGATGTGTGACTGCAGCAGGTGGCACCCACACCCTCAGAATGCATCTACTCACAACTGTGAGGAGCAGAAAGGCTCTATGGACTGAGAGATGGCATCATTGCTTTCCTTGGAGGGAAGTGGCAGGGAAGACCCTCTAGTCTCCCCGCAAGATCAAACACAGCTGTGCTTACCCTCCAACTTCTGTTTGTGCAAGCAGGTTCAGGACTAGATCAAACAAACCTAATTTACTGGGGAAAGGGACAACTCAGTATTGGGAGTAGGTAGCAGAAGAGTCAGGGAAGAGAAGAGAATGAAAGTGTATCAAACTCATAATGGAGCTTTTTATCCAAATTCTGTTGAAGGGGACTCAGAGTCGCTTAGACATCTTCGTTCTCTCTTCTTGGCCCTCCTTTATTAATTTTTGACATAGTTTCCGATGATGTTGAAACTATAAGGAGCCCTACTCATATTCTAGGGAGGAGGCAGGCAGTCATGAGTTTGTGGAGCATGGAGAAAAGAAAGAAGGTGTCAGGAATATACCCTTCATCTATGAGCATTACCTCTGATGGCCTGAGAATCAATGCTAACTTTACAACACTCTAGGTCTCTCCATTTCAGATGGTATTGGAAAAGTCCTCCCCAAATTGAAGCAGAGAGTTCTAATGAATAATAACTCTGTCTAGATAATTCTTTTCTCTCCTGGTAAGGTAGGACTCCCAGGGGAAAGTTGTGAGGAGGTGCTCATGGAAACCAAACCAAGCTTGGGGATGTTTCAGTTTGAGAGCAGAGAAGGCTTTTAAGGTCTGAGAAGATAAAAGCCTAAGAATCCCACTTCCTGTCTCTCAAAGAATCTTTGCTATGTTTGTGACTGTGTGTCTATGGCAGGCAGTGAGGATGTTACACATTCACCTTTGTAAGCAATAGGGTATGTAGAGGGGAGCAGAGGAGTCTTCTGGAAATTTGGATGGTCTATCAAATCCAATAAACATTTACTGACATGAATGTACATAAGACGGTGCTGAACACAGGTAGGACTTAGGAGGCTAGGAAACATTGAAAATTGACAGGACATTGCAAGTAAAAAAGAATAGCTAGAGCAAGAAAAATGAAATAAGAAAATACAGGACTTAGACAAAAATGCCAGTCATTGAATATGGCTGTGCATTCCTGAGCTGGTTGTTGAGGAAAAATAAGATTAGAAATACTAAGTATGATCAAATTATAGAGGGTTTGGAAAGCCAGTCAGAAAAGGTGGGAGTACTATTTAATCAATCATTCCAGAAATATTTATTGAGAGTGACTGTATGCCAGACATAGCTCAAGGAGCTTAGAACACATCGGGGAACAAAAAGAGGAACGTTATTGCCCTTCTGGAATTTACATTCCAGGGATGATGATTCACTTAACTGACATTGGTTCCTAATGTTCATGAACTAATTTAATCCTTACAACAACCTCATAGGGTAGGTACTATTATTAACCTGTTGCACAGATGGGAAAATTGAGGCACAGGGAAGTTAAGACTGTTGCCCAAGCCTACACTGCCAATAAATGTTTAGAGTTGCTTGTAACTACTGTATTATGCTACTTATAACAGCTGAAGGAGAAGAATTTCATGGTGGTATGTTTGGCAAGGTGGGGGGCATGGGGACTGGTGAGTTAACCATTGTAAGACTGCAGAGAGCAGGTGTCTTGATCAGCTTTGGTTACCACAACAAAATACTGTAGACTGGGTGGCTTAAACAACAATTATTTCTCACAGTTCTAGAGGCTGGCAGCCTGAGGTCCGGGGGCCAGCATGGTCAGATTCTCCTCCTGGCTTGCAGACAGCCCCTTCTTGCTGTGCTCTCACATGGCCTTTCTTTGGTGTGTGTGCATGGGGGAGAGATATATATCTCTCTTTCCCTATTGCTTTTCCCCTCCCTCTTTGTCTTTAAACACTTTATTGTGGTATATGTAGTATATGAAAAAGTTGTGTGTATACATCTTTAATGTATATAACTCAATTAATTTGGGAAAAGCATGCATCCATGAAACTATCTGCATAATCTAGGCCATAAACACATTCATCCTCTCCAAAAGTTTCCTCCTATTTTATCTATCTGCCCACCATTGATTTACTATTTTATGTGTGTTTAATAAGAACACAAGTAAAATAGTAGTCAAACTCATAGACCTAGAGAGTGGAATGGTGGCTGCCAAGAGCTGGGGGGAGCGGGAAATGGAGAGGTATTTGTCAAAGTGTACAAAGCTTCACTTATGCAAGGGGACTAAGTCCTAGAAATCTACTGTAAGTGTAGTGCCTATAGTTGATAATACTGCATTGTATACTTAAAAGTTTGCTAAGAGAGTAAATCTTATGTTAAATGTTTTCTTCCTCTTCTTATAAGACCACCAGTCCTATCAGATTAAAAACTACCCTTACTATTTTATTTAACTTTAATTATTCCTAAAGGCTTTGTTTCCAAATACAGTCACATGGGGGGTTAGAGCTTCAACATATGAATTTGGTGGAGACAAAATTCAGTCTGCAATACCAAGCAACATTAAGATTTAAAAAATTTGCTAGTAATTGTCCAAGCTTGCTATCCCCATTTTTCCCTTTCAACTCCAGGTCCACCTTCTCTGAGCTGCAGGTTACTGCTGACAGCACCCTCACCTTAGCCTCAGGGCCTGGCCAAGTCCTGGAGGCTCTCAACCCTGCACAGGGGGCTCTGGAGGTAAAGATGGCGGCAGGTTCCTCCTGTGCACTGAGGCCCCACAGTGGGCAGAGGTCCTGGCAGGCCCTTCTGGGTGCTGGGAAACAACTTTCTGCTCTAAGAAACTCAGTCTGGAAAGGAGATGTGGAGAAGAAAGGTTTGGGTAGGGAACTATTTATGTAAGTCAGTTTAAGACAAAAATAATTTTTAAATTTTTTTTAAAGGAAGAACTTTTAGGGGAAAACATGGTAGAGAATTTCCAGGTGGAATTACTTAGTTATCTGGGGGAAATTAAAATGCATTGTGTATGTGGGGAAATCCAAGCCTCCTTTCTTCATAGGCACATTGTATGGACTTGCTTTTTCATATGCCTTCGTTCTCTCATTCATTTCTTCATGGTCTGCTATGAGCATGGCTCTGTGACAAGATTCTGGAAAGTGCCATGAAAGAAGACTCTACGGTTAAATTATGAGAATGCATTGGTCGAATGGTTCATTAAGTACACTTTAGTCTCTCCATCCCATCTATCTGGTCCTCTAGGTAGAGCCATGCAGAGTTTGGATGCCTAGAAACTGACTCACCCCTCAGATGACAAGAATAAGTGAGCACTGGAGCATTTTATCACTCAGATCTTGTGTACCAACAGGTCTGTGGGAAAGGTAAATCAAAGTGGGAGCTTAATTCAACAGCTTGTATTTGCGCGAGTTAATGCATTTCTCTTAAACCCATAATAAGTAACGGAGAAACATGGGTTTGATATGAGGTGTCTATTATTAGTGAGCTAATATTTGTCTCCCAAAACTCTAATAGCTCATCTTTGCTTTTGAACACTCTCAGATCTTACATTTAATTGAGTAGTTGCTCTGCCCTTAGAGAATTCGCATATGTTAAATAATTTAATCTTCACAGTGACCTACTAGGACAACTATTTTCATGTTAAAAGTGAAGAAACTGAAGCTCAGAGAAATGAACGAAGGTTCACAAGGACTGTGCCTGCATATGTTCTTCGGACCTCCAGGGCTCAGGGAATATGTGCTACATAGTAGCCGCTCACTATTTTTTTGTGAAATTACTGAAAAATGACAGGGCCAGATTGCAGACTCAAATTTCTGGTTCTCATGATAGCAAACAGCAGAATGACTTCGCATTTGGTTGATAATAGAGAACTATTTCTCTCCATTTAGCACTAATACTGAAGGCTGATAGGCACACTTTACAACACCCATTTCTCTGCCCTTTTTAATAACATGATAAACCCATGCTCACTGTGGAAGAATTGGGTTGTACAAATGAACAATAAGGACAGCACCAAACAAATTTCAGTCACTTGGAATCAGTCCACTCGGAAACACCTGTCCCTATTGTGCACCATCCTTTGCTGTAATAAAGTCTGTATTCTGTTTCCTAAATAAAAGAGGTGTCCTTCCTCATTACTGTTCAGTGGAAACAACAGGCTGAGGTGATTTGCCACTAACTATCAGTATGCCCTTCTAGTGCCTCCTGGTAAAAGAGAAGGTGATCACTCAGATGGTGACAAGGGTTACTTCCAGTCCAAGGATGCTCGGTCTCAGTCTAAGAAGTTATAAAGGCAACATGGCCCTGACTGGTGTGGCTCAGTGGATTGAGCACCAGCCTATGGAGCAAAGGGTCGTGGGTTCGATTCCCAGTCAGGGCACATGCCTGGGTTGCAGGCCAGGTCCCCAGTACAGGGTGTGCAAGAGGCAACCACACATTGATGTTTCTCTCCCTCTCTTTGTCCTTTCCCCTCTCTCTAAAGATACATAAATAAAATATTTTTTAAAACAGCAACATGAATAGGTAATGGCTCCTACCAGCCTCCTCCACAATAGGAAGAATGAGAGGGTGTGGGTGGGGTGCAGTGAGGTAAGCACTCCCACTTCCAATGCTAATCACCCTATGGACTCAATGTCAGGTGCTTCCCAGCTGCCAATCGACTGCCAGCTAATAAGCAACCGTAGTACAATGTTCTCCAGACAAACAAATATAAAAATAGCAATATAAGAATGTACTTATAAAATAAATATACATTTATGCAGGAACTGGTTCACATGACTATGGCTTCTGAGTGAAAATGCCACAGTATGCTGTCTACAAGCTGGAGAACCAGGAAAGTGAGCCAAGAAAGTCAGTGGCGTATTTAAGTTTAAATCTGATGTTTGTGGGGAGGGGGCCGAGGTGTCCCAGCTGAAACAGAGGGAAGGCAAATTCACCCTTTCTTCACCTTTTGTTTAATTTCTAAGCTCAGGGGATTGGATGGTGCCCATCCACATTGGGGAGAGCCATCTGCTTTACTCAGTTTGTGAATTTAAATGCTATTTTCTTCTGGAAACACCCTCACAAATATACCCAGAAATACCATACCTGCTATCAGGCATCTCTTAGACACATAAAATTACCCCTCAAAATAACATTGCCCCACTGGCTTGGGAGTCTGAGGGTGTGGGCTCCAAAGGAAGATAGGAAGAGGCTCCTATTTCTTCCCCCCTCCCCCACACCAAATGCAAAATTCCAAAGGGCTTATCTTGTTGAAGTCACAATAGCCCTGACTCTGATTGATGGATAATAGAACCTTGCATTTACCATTAAAGTATCTCAAAAAAACTGGAGGGTAGGTTTCAGGTCACTCCAGGTGAGATCCAGACCTATACTGGCCACTTATCCCCCAGATCCTGGCTGGTGACTTATCAATACCTACTAGAACCTACCATTTTCCAAGTTCTCTTTTCTCCTACAACCTACGATTTAGACACACTGAGTTATAATTACTTGATCAAAGTGTATTCTTCTTTCTCTTGTTTCTTTGACTTCACTTGACATAAGTGATAACTAAAATGTTGATTTGATTTGTAAGAGATATTAAAGAAAAAGCTGCCCAGCCCAATAAAATTCACTTAGCACCATAAAATAATATTTTGTTGTTCTATCAACTCTTCCCTCTCCTTTGTCCCCTAAAGTCACTGCAGTGTTGTGTCCAGCCTGACTCTGCCCTATTTCCTAATAGCAACGGATGGATAGTTCTTATAGTCAGGAAAGGGGGAGTTCTTTTCTAAAGGTACTGCCATCACTCTACTTCACAAGAGCTTTTATTTCTTATTCTTTTATTATTATTTTTAAGACCTATGGCTTGATTTTTGTGAGAGATGTAGGAGAAGAAAGGCAAATGTAGAGAGGATAACAAAGAATAGCATGATACTATCTTCTATAGAAAAATGCATTTTGGGTGTCAGGAGCTGACGGGGGAAAACACACGGACATTCACAAGCAGAAGACTTGATGGAAGCTTAGGGGACTAATCCTGGTGCTTACTTTATTTTCTTTTTAATGGGATGTCAGTTCTGAAGAATAAACAGTCTTCCCCGAATCAGAGTTATAAGCACTTATTTGTCTAGATAAAGTACAGAAAAGAAATATTGTGTGCTGCGGCCCATAAGTCATCTTCAATGGCCTTTCAGGTAAACTACCAAGGATTTTTACTGTTCAACTCAGTGGAACACAAATTGGTAAACTGAGAGCTAACTGATGGCAGCCATTGAAGCAGTCTAGTGCTGACACCAAAAATTTCATCTTAATCTGAAACAGCATCATCAATTACCTGCAGAAGTACCAGTATAAGGATGCCCAGGAAAAGGGCAGCATGCATCAGATGCTTCAGGGAAAGCAGTAGTTCAGGGGATTGGTCTAAATCATCCAAAGAGTTTTCCTTTTTTAAAATGCACCTGCTATGAGAGTTGAAAGCAGTGACCAAGGGGACTTCATGATCCAATCCAAACAGAAAGCCTAAAGACTGGCACTCAGAACCAAATGTATATGTGGACTTGAGCTTCTACTTTTGAGCTATTTCATCAGCATCATCTTCAATATGGAAACACACCTTGGCTGGACTCTTAGATGCTTCTAGTGTGTATCTGATCTGATTCATATCATCATGAACTTTTTTCCTTTAATTTAGGTGACCATTATGTGCCAGCCATTGTGTCTGAGGTCTAGGGCCACAAAGTTGATGCCTAGCCTGTCTCCTCCTGCAGCTCCTAGTTGAGTGGAAAGATAAGTGTGTGACGAGGACACAATGGACTACTGGGCACGTTGGCAGTTGGATTACAATCACCATTTAGTCGGAGCCCTGAGGAGCATGCCGTTAGTTCTGCTTGGAGAGAGAGAAAAAAGATTCTGGAAGTCTCACATCAGCCAAATTCTCTATCTTCTCAAATCTTTACCCGTGATAAGAGCAGAAATAGAGACCCATGTAGCATAGCCCATGTATTTAAAAGTTATCAATAGGCTTCAATTTCCTCTACCCCTGAAAGGCCACGGAAGTGGTGGGGGCTTCTGGTCCCTAACTCGTTCAGTTTGATCCTGAGGACTCCAAAGGTGTGGTGCTCACAACCAGACGGAGTCTGGGGAAGATGGCGGCAACATAGGTGGGAGCAGAATCCATTTCCCCTCAGCGCCAGGGAAATACCTAGCTGATCTGAGGAGCAGAGCGAACAGCCAACAGTACTCCAGCATATACGAAGATTAGAGACCAAAGATAGAGGACATTGAAAGATCTGACGGTAAGAAGAGTGCTCAAGGACAATAAGGTCCCCGGGACCCGGGACCGCGCGGTACAAGGGCTGCAGAGGCGCCAGCCCTGGCGCAGGGGCTGCTGCAGGAGTCCTGGGAGAGGGCCAGGCTGCACTGTGAGCAGCCAGGTGCTTGATTGGACCAGGGGGGCTTGAAAAAGGAGGAATTTCTCAAAAAGAAAAAGAAAATAGAGACACTCAGGGGCTAGTTAGAGAACTCTCGGTGGTGGCCGAGGCCCCTGGCGCCCCTCCCCCCTCCGCCCCTGGAATGGGAACGGGGAACACGGGATAAGCAGCACTGGCGCTCACCTGAGGTCTGGTTGCGCGCGGTAGCGCGCGCGCAGATTAGCGAACGGGGCCCATACATGAAACCCCGGAGGGGCGCCCACACCTGAAACCTCCGAGATCTTTTGGAGCAGAGACTAGCTGCTCCACCCACAGACCCAAAACCTCGGAACCGAGGACCGCGTGATTCGGTCCCAGGGCGGCCCCGCCCACCCGAGAGTCTCAAGCCCCGGGCGGCTGGATCGGGCCCCCAAGCGTAGAGCCTCTGGCTCGGCGGCAGGCTGCGCGCTCACCAAGCGTAGGGCCGGCTGGATGCGCACTTCCCAAGCACAAAGGGGCTGGCGAGAGTCGTAACACCAAGGCTGCTGAACCAGCAGCTTGCAGCGCGCCAGCCTCCCTAGCCTGGGCGGCTCGATTGGTCGGCCGGCTGCGCGCTCAGAGCCCAAATAACGTCACAAACCCGAAGCGGCTGGATTCCCCTGCTGCGCGCGCATGCGACCGGAGCCAAAGCGGCTGGAGCGGCCACTCCAGAGTCCCAAGAACAAAGCTGCTGGATTGGCTGATCAACGGCCTGATTGCCTGCCAGGGACCACACCTACAAAACAGTGAAGAGTGTGACCCAGGAAGGAAGAAAAGTGAAACCAATCCTTCCAACCACCCCCTCCCGTTGCACAGACAGGACAACAGCAGAAATAACCTGAACGGTTTAAAGCCAACAGTAGATTTTTTTTTTTTTTCCCTTTTCCTTTCCCCCTGAACTCCTTCTTCCTCTCTCTCTCTTTTTTTCTTTCATTCCTTCTTCCTCCCATCCTTTACCATTTTTATGTTTTCTTCCTCCCTTCTTTTATCTATTTCTATGTTTTAATTTTTGTTAAAATTCCTTCTTATCTTGCCTCCGATCTTTCTTTAATCCTTCTTCCCTCCTTCCTCCCTTTCCTCCTTTCCTATTTCCTTTTTCCCTCCTTCCCATCTTTGGTTTTGTTTGTTTGTTTGTTTGTTTGTTTTTTCCTTTTCTTTCTCCCCCCCTTTCTATTTTTCCCACAGGTGCGACAACAAAACCTGGAGTGCTGAAAAGACTAGAGTTAGACCGTGTTAAACACATAAACGTCAGCTCAAGACCAGTGAGCACAGGAGAGTAAGGAGACAGCACCACCGAATCCCATTGGCATTCTACCATAGAAGTTCATATCATAAACCCAGGGATTCAGAACAAAGCAATTTAAGAAGCAGAGGCCAACAAGAAGAGCCTCACAAACAATGGGAAGACAAAGAAACAATTCCCAAATGAAAGGAAAGGAGGAAGTCTCAGAAAGAATACTAACCGAAAAAGAGGCAAGTCAACTATCAGATACTGAGTTCAAAGCAATGGTCATCAGGAAGCTCACTGAGCTCTCTGAGCTCAAAGAGAACTACCAGAAACTACAAGGAAACTACAATGAACTCACTGCAAACTATATCAACATGAAAAAGGAAATAGAAAATATCAACAAGAGCCAAGAGGAAATGAAGAATACAATTTCTGAATTGAAGAACACAGTAGAAGGAATTAAAAGCA
Organism: Desmodus rotundus; assembly: GCF_022682495.2. NCBI lineage: Eukaryota > Metazoa > Chordata > Mammalia > Chiroptera > Phyllostomidae > Desmodus > Desmodus rotundus. The sequence continues at coordinate 84,947,836 of NC_071393.1, forward strand.
GACTTGATGAAGCAGAGGATCGGATCAGCGAGCTGGAGGATAAAGTAGAAAAAAACACCCAGAAGGAGCAAGAAAAGGAAAAGAGGCTCAGAAAGAATGAAGAGGCAATAAGGGAAATGCAGGACAACATGAAACGTAACAATATCCGTATAATAGGAATACCAGAAGGAGAAGAAGAAGAGCAAGGGATAGAAAACCTGTTTGAAAAAGTAATGATGGAAAATTTCCCTAATCTGAGGAGAGAAAAAGTCACCCAAATCCAGGAATCACAGAGAGTCCCAAACAAGAGGAACCCAAAGAGACCCACTGCAAGACACATCATAATTAAAATGGCAAATTTCCAAGACAAAGAGAGGATCTTAAAGGCAGCAAGGGAGAAAAAGGAAGTAACATACAAGGGAGCCCCAATAAGGTTAGCAACTGACTTCTCAATGGAAACGCTCCAAGCCAGAAGAGAATGGCAAAAAATATTCCAAGTAATGAGAACCAGAGGCCTCCAACCAAGACTACTTTACCCAGCAAGGCTCTCAATCAAGATAGAAGACCAAATAAAGAGCTTCCCAGACAAAAGAAGTCTAAAAGAATACAGCTCCACCAAACCAGCTCTGCAAGAGATGCTAAAGGGACTGCTTTAAGGAAAGGAAGGAAAAGAGAAAGACAGAGGAACACAGGTAGGAAATAATGGCAATGAATAACTACCTATCGATAATAACCTTAAATGTAAATGGATTAAATGCTCCAATCAAAAGACATAGAACAGCTGAATGGATAAGAAAACATGACCCACACATATGCTGCCTACAAGAAACCCATCTCAGGACAAAAGACTTACACAGACTGAAAGTGAAGGGCTGGAAACAAATTTTCCAAGCAAACGGACAGGAAAAAAAAGCAGGGGTAGCAATACTCATATCAGACAAAATAGACTTCCAAAGAAGGGCCATAAAGAGAGACCCAGAAGGTCACTTCATAATACTCAAAGGAAGAATCCACCAAGAAGACATAAACATTATAAATATATATGCACCCAACATAGGAGCACCCAAATACATAAAGAAAATCTTGGAGGATTTCAAGAAAGATATTGACAGCAACACAATTATAGTAGGGGATTTTAACACCCCACTATCAAAAATGGACAGGTCTTCCAAACAAAAGATTAACAAAGATATTGTGTCACTTAACAATACCCTAGAGGAAATGGACTTAACTGATATATACAGAGCTTTTCATCCCAAAGAAGCAAAATACACATTCTTTTCAAGTGTCCATGGATCTTTTTCAAAGATAGACCACATGATAGGACACAAAGCAACCCTCAACAAATTCAAGAAAATTGAAATCATATCAAGCATCTTCTCTGACCACAAGGGTCTGAAACTAGAAACCAACCCCAAGGGTAAAAACCCAAAACACTCAAAATCATGGAGACTGAATAGCATGCTATTAAACAATGAATGGGTCAAGAACGAGATTAGGGAAGAAATCAAAAACTTCCTGGAAACAAATGAAAACGAACTCACAACAACCCAAAACCTATGGGACACAGCTAAGGCAGTCCTGAGAGGGAAGTTCATAGCAATACAGGCCTACCTTAAGAAGTTATAAACAGTTCACACAAACAACCTAACCCTACGCCTACAAGAACTGGAGGAACAACAACAAAGACAGCCCAGAGCAAGCAGAAGGAAGGAAATAACCAAGATCAGAGCAGAACTAAATGACATAGAGACTAAAAGCACAATTGTAAGGATCAATGAATCCAGAAGCTGGTTCTTTGAAAAGATAAACAAAATCGACAAGCCTTTAAGTAGGCTTATCAAGAAGAAAAGAGAGAGGATCCAAATAAACAGAATTAGAAATGAAAGTGGAGAGATTACAACTGATACCACAGAAATACAAAGGATCGTAAGAAATTACTATGAAGACCTATATGCTAAGAAATTTGAAAACCTAGATGAAATGGACACATTTCTAGAAAAATATAATCTTCCAAAACTGACTGAAGAAGAAGCAGAAAACCTGAACAGACCAATATCAGCAAAGGAAATTGAAGCAGTCATCAAGAAACTCCCATCACACAAAAGCCCTGGACCAGATGGTTTCACAGGAGATTTCTACAAAGCATTTAAGGAAGAACTAACCCCTATCCTTCACAGACTATTCGAAAAAATCCAAACTGATGGAAGACTCCCAAACTCTTTTTATGAAGCCAACATCATCCTAATCCCAAAACCAGATAAAGACACAACGAAGAAAGAAAACTTCAGGCCAATATCGCTGATGAACATAGACGCTAAAATTCTCAACAAAATATTAGCAAACCGCATCCAGCAATATATTAAAAAGATCATCCACCATGACCAAGTGGGATTCATCCCAGGGATGCAAGGATGGTACAATATTCGCAAATCAATAAACATAATACATCACATCAACAACAGCAAAGACAAAAATCACATGATCATATCAATAGATGCGGAAAAAGCATTCGATAAGATACAGCACCCATTTCTGATAAAAACACTCAGCCAAGTGGGAATAAAGGGAGCAGTCCTCAACATAATTAAGGCCATATATGAGAGACCTACAGCCAGCATCACATTCAATGGACAAAAACTTAGAGCTTTCCCACTAAGATCAGGAACAAGACAAGGATGCCCTCTCTCACCACTCCTATTCAACATAGTATTGGAAGTCCTAGCCACAGCAATCAGACAAGAAAAAGCAATAAAAGGCATCCAAATTGGAAAGGAGGAAATGAAACTGTCACTGTTTGCAGACGACATGATAGTGTACATGGAAAACCCTTTAGACTCCACTCAAAAACTACTCGACCTAATAAATGAATTTGGCAAAATAGCTGGATACAGAGTCAATACCCAGAAATCAAAGGCATTCCTGTACACCAACAACGAAACTGCAGAAACACAAATCAGGAAAAAAATCCCATTCGATATAGCAACAAGAAAAATAAAGTACCTAGGAATAAACCTAACCAAGGAGGTAAAAGACCTGTACTCAGAAAACTACACAACACTGAAGAAAGAAATTAAGGAAGATACAAACAAATGGAAGCATGTACCATGTTCATGGATTGGAAGAATTAACATCATCAAAATGGCCATACTACCCAAAGCAATTTATAGATTCAATGCAATCCCTATTAGAGTACCCATGACATATTTCACAGATATAGAACAAACATTGCAGAAATTCATATGGAACCATAAACGACCTCGAATAGCAGCAGCAATTTTGAGAAAGAAGGACAAAGCAGGAGGTATCACAATACCTGATATCAAACTGTATTACAAGGCAACGGTAATCAAAACAGCCTGGTACTGGCATAAAAACAGGCTCATAGACCAATGGAACAGAATAGAGAGCCCAGAAATAAACTCAAATCTATACGATCAATTAATATTTGACAAAGGAGGCAGGAGCATAAAATGGAGCAAAAACAGTCTCTTCAACAGATGGTGTTGGGAGATCTGGACAGCTACGTGCAAAAAAATGAAACTCGATCACCAACTTACGCCATACACGAAAATAAACTCAAGATGGATAAAAGACTTAAATATAAGCCGTAACACCATAAAAGTCCTTGAGGAAAACATTGGCAGGAAAATCTCAGACATTCCACGCAGCAACATCCTCACAGACACATCCCCTAAAGCAAGGGACATAAAGGAAAGAATAAACAAATGGGACCTCATCAAAATAAAAAGCTTCTGCATGGCTAAAGAAAACAGCACCAAATTACAAAGAGAACCAACAATATGGGAAAGCATATTTGCCAATGATACCTCAGACAAGGGCCTGATCTCCAAAATATATAAAGAACTCACACGACTCCACTCCAGGAAGACAAACAACCCAATTAAAAAATGGGCAAAGGACTTGAACAGACACTTCTCCAAGGAAGACATACAGAAGGCCCAGAGACATATGAAAAGATGCTCAGCATCACTAGCCATCAGAGAGATGCAAATTAAAACCACAATGAGGTATCATCTCACACCAGTCAGAATGGCCAACATAAACAAATCCACAAACAAATGTTGGAGAGGATGCGGAGAAAAGGGAACCCTAGTGCACTGTTGGTGGGAATGCAGACTGGTGAGGCCACTGTGGAAAACAATATGGAATTTCCTCAGAAAACTAAAAATGGAACTGCCCTTTGACCCAGTAATTCCGCTGCTGGGATTATACCCTAAGAACACTGAAACACCAATCCAAAAGAATCTGTGCACCCCAATGTTCATAGCAGCACAATTTACAATAGCCAAATACTGGAAGCAACCGAAGTGCCCATCAGCAAACGAGTGGATCCAAAAACTATGGTATATTTACACAATGGAATTCTACGCAGCAGAGAGAAAGAAGGAGCTTATACCCTTTGCAACAGCATGGATGAAACTGGAGAGCATTATGCTAAGTGAAATAAGCCAGGAAGTGAGGGACAAATACCATATGATCTCACCTTTAACTGGAACATAAGCAATAGAAGGAAAAAGCAAACAAAATATAACCAGAGACATTGAAGTTAAGAACAATGTAACAATAGCAAGGGCGGGGGTGGGGGGTGGGGGCGGGGACAGTGGGTAGAGGGGATTACAGGAACTACTATAAAGGACACATGAACAAATCCAAGGGGGAGGGTGGAGAGGGGGGAGGGAAGTGGGTTCACCTGGGGTGGGGTGAAGGGATGGGGGAAAAGGCATACAACTGTAATTAAATAACAATAAATAAATTAAAAAAAAAAAAAAGTTATCAATAAATCCAACAGACTAATAAATAAATCATGTTTCATCTTTGTACATTGAAAAATATAACTTAATCACCACCGGAAAGAACAAGTTTGAATTTAGACTTCTGCAGTTCATGTAGTGTCATGAGTGAGCAGACCCAAGCTCCTGGCTCCTGCCTTAAAGCCAGCCCATCTTCTACTCATATCTTGGCGGTATCCTGCTGCATGAAGAGTCTCTATGTTCCTGGGACCTGGAAGGTTGGTCAGTCTTGTGCAAGATGAAGTTAGAACACACACAGGTGCAGGGATGGAGCTCAGAGATGTTTGGGCAGGAAATTCTGGGTCCTGGCACCTAGAGTGTGGTCTAGAAGATGTGCACAGATGTGCCTGGCCTCGGAGTGGGTACATGATCACGACCCATGGACCCCTCGCTCCACTGTCGGGGTACAGACAGTGAAGGACAAAAGCAGTGTCCTCTGCTGTTTGGCCCAGGACAGGAGCTGCCTAGCCAGGTCTGGGAGTGGGGCCCACTCTTCCCCTTCTGTTGTCAGTCTAACTAAAACCTGGCTCCTCACAGAGGACACTGCTTCCCTGCAGCCCTCTCAGCAGTGCCTGTGTTTCATCTTGCACTTCTTGCAGATGGAATAGGTGTCTTCCTTGTTCCGGACCATTCTCCCTCCCTCTGATCTCTTCCAAGATTAAGCCCTTGGACTATGTCACCTGCTACCTCTCCTTGTGAATGTCACCTACAAACCCACAAGTCACTCATCCTCATTTCTTAAGGGTGTTTTAGCAGCTGGATCACTGCCACTTCGTCCAACACAACCTGTGTAAAATTTTTAGTGTTTCAGTTTCCACCTAGGTAATCCTTCTCCGTGTGCAACCTCCTGTCTTTCAATAATCTTGTCCTTTACCCCGGTTCTGTCAATCATTCCCATGGGTACATGCTAGACTTGTCATTTTTAACAACTGCTCCACCCCCATAATGTCGATTTCAGACAGGCCTCCTGCTTTTTCTAGTAATTTCCTCTAACTTATTCCCACAAATCTTGAACCACATCAGGATTTCCAATCCACTGATCCTATCACCTTTACTTTTATTCTGTCCTTCACCCATGTCATCTTGTCATTTCCCTCTTTACCCAATTTAACTCCATGGCCAGTCTTGCTTTCACCCCAATCTCCCTGGTCCACTTCACCCTTTCTCACACCCTCTTAGAAATCCCTAGCTCTGATTAACTCCAGTCCTCCTCTAGCTTTGTGGCTGCATGCACAAAATGGAAAGTTTGGGGACACATGAATTCAGATTGCCTAAATTCACTTTAAACTCAATTTCTAAGTTTACATAGGCCCTTCTGCTACCCAGCAAAAGGACCTAAAAGACCTATATAAAACCCTAATGACAAAAGAAAATGTAAAATGGTTTCACCAGTTACTTACTGAGGAAAGTGGTAAAATTAATACCAGAACTCTACTGTCTATTATAACATTATAATACACATAATTCTGATGGATAGTCCTTTCTTGCAAATAATTCACATATCCTTAAGTTTAAACAATGCTAGTATAATGGAAAACACTTGGAACCCTGAGTCAGGGAACCTGGCCCCAAGTCTTATCTATGCCTATTGCTAAATGCTCATTTATTCATTGACATATTTACTCAATCATTCCAACATAATTTTTTGAAAACCTATATATAATGTAGTTTCTATGTGAGCTTAAGCAACTGTCTTATGCCTCTTGAACTCAGATTACTCATTTGTATCCTGCAAATGGCAATTCCTATACTGATGATCTTACAAAGTTTACAGAGACTTGGATGAGGTAGTGTGAAAAGGAACTGAACTATAAATAAATCTTTTTATTCTAGAAAATGAACACAAGTCCACCTGAGTGATTTGAACCTGGCCTAAGGGGCACAGTTATTATCCTGGCACTATTCCTGCAGAAACCATCTTTGATCTTCTAAGCCACTATTGAAACGAGGAGCAGCACTCAGTCCTCATTCTGAGGCTTTTAGCGCTCGGAACATGGTTCAATTTTACCTGAAAACTGTCAAATATCAATTGGGATTAGTCTGATTCCATTGATCTCTTCACCCAGTTGAATCATTTTCAGAATCTAGCCCATGAGAAAATAAAAGAAAACAATCCCAATTGTTCATAAACAGGTCCAGATGGTGGCAGAGACAGCTGCAGGGAGCTCTCCCGGCACAGACACTTGTCTTCCGAAAGCCCCGCCTGGTCAGTCTGTGTCCAGGTGAACTCAGGGTGCACCTTGAGCTTGGCCAACGTTCAGCATGCTTTAAGGAGATGCCTCCCACTTCCTTCCCTTCATACAATTGGCTCTAAAATGAAATTAAAAGCAGTTATTATTTTAAAAGAAAAATTCTGATTATGAGAGCTAAAAAAATTATCAACAATAAATATTTCAGTCCACTGAAGTAAAGATTTTATAATAAGAAATATAAAATCTCCTGCTTCCCTCCAAAAATGTTTTGTCAGAATTAACTGGTTCCTTCTCTCCCAGAAGCCATGGACATGTTACTGTTTCTCTCTTCCACAACATTCTGGTACTGTCTTTGATGTGAAATCAGTGATATTCCTTCTAATTGCATTCTAAATATTTATATTAATGAGAAATTTATATTATTTATATATAAATATAAAATTTATATTAATGAGAAATTATATTAATGACAAATTTCACCATCTTGCTTAGATAATCAAAATATTCAATTTCATTAGATGTAATAAAGATAATTTCAATATTAATATTTGTTGAAGATCCTGTAACTAGTTACCAGTAGAAGACACACACTTTGTTAATGGAATATGAAATACCCTAGTGTTGGGGAAATCGATGAGATTATGACCATAGACAGGGAGATGGGCTAGATGGCCATCCCAGATTCTGTGCACATACTTGCCCCTCCTCACCTGTAAGGAATTATCAGAAAGCTAGTGAGTCTGGTATTTAAACGTAAGTTCCCCTGTAATTTGGTGTTTTTCAATTGAGGTTTTCAGAGCTCAATTTCAGCTTCATCTCAAAGTGGAATTTCAGAGTTACTTGACAATAACAGGTTTGCTCTTGAAAAATGAAAGTGCAAAGTGAAGTCTGGATCCCCCCACTTACCCTGCTGTAGACTTTCAGCCTCTTCCAGAGTGAAGAGCACACTCAGTGTTGATGAAAACACAGTGAGCTACCTTGTGGGAAGTAGTCCAGCACAGTTAATTGTTTATTGAAGCAGAAATGTCCAAATATCGCTGAGTATTTCATAGCACTAAAAGAAAAAGCCTGGCTTAACCTAGTAGAAATATATACTTAATCTCCTATAAAATCTAACATGCTTTTGGACTCAAAGTATATGGGAATAGGTCCTCATGGAGTCCCATATTTTGATTCTGAATTTTTCTAATTTTGCATACAGAAGGGTTTTCTTTGTCATACATCCAATGATAAGGACTAAAAATGCAAATGAGAGCAAAGGTGGGCAGTGCTGACCCAAAGAATAGACCAGATGGTTTTTTGAAAAGAAATCATCCCAAACAATAAGCATAAGTCTGCTGCTTTGGGGACCAAGTTGGAAGAAGGTAGTTGAGGTGAATATTTGTAGGTACTTTCTGGGGCTGCTTAAATTCTGAAGGGGATGCAAGAGGTATGAGAGGTTTCCCAGCTATAAAAACTGTACCTAATAAAAAATCAAGTCTTTGTAATACCTTGGAATTCGATTGTTTACATTTGATAGAAAATAAAACTATGAGTAGAATTCCTAAAAATGGTAAAAGATTAGAAGTAAAAAATATAACTCATTGTCAGGAATTAGATATGAAGTTAGTAGAAAATTTATTTTGTGGTCTTAGTTTAACCAAGTTCCTAAATAGTGCTACTCAAGTACTCTGTACCAGTTACATTTCAAGCCTATAACGGGACTTAGTTCAGGTCATTAACATATGACTCTCTTATAATTTACTTTTTGATAAAGATTTTCCAGTAAAAATATTTTTATTCAGATTCAACATGCTTTTTTCTAGAAAATATTTTAAAAAGATGGCTTCCTAAGTAAAGCTGAAACTTGTACAAATTAATCAAAAGGATATTTTCAGTACAAAAATTGAAAAGCCCCATTGGTCAAATAATTGTGGGTTGGTCAGAGGAAGAATTCAGAATATAATGCATTTTATCTCACTTGTAAAAATGTATCCTGGGAGACAGCTTGCTCAGTTCTTTTGCAATAGAGTCAGTTTGGGAAGCAACATAAAATCTTTAGTATATCATGTACATTTTGCACAATGATTTGGTAATAAAAAGAAAAATATGGAAATTGTTCATCAGAGTGTGAAAATGATAAATATTACATACAATGTTTCCTTATGTTTTAGGTAGGAATGGAGGCAGAAAAATGGTGTACAATGTCACAGTTTCCCTTAAATTTTTGCACCATTTAAGAAATAAATCAGTAAATTATTTAATTCCTCCCGGTGGTCCCTCATTGGTAGAAGGAAAAAAGCAATAATATAGTTAGTAATTAGCAAGGAACAGTATGTAATTATTGTGTTTAGGCCAATGGTAGAATGCAGAACGTCCTTTCAAAATTCTGCAGAAGTACACAGAGCAAAGACTGGACAATTGCTAAGCATTCTTTTTTCCTAAGGTCATACTTTCTTACATGAGTGACCTTGGACAAAACACCAAAACCTCATTATGTGTCAAGATACTTCCCTACCATTCCTCAGCAGTTCTCCATCATTTGGGGAAGCCGCTCTCATCACTTCAAATGGCATACAAGATACCTCACAACCCAACCCTTGCCTGCCTCTTCAGTGTCATATCCTGACACCCACACATCCACCCATCACCACAAATATATCACAATTAATTAACTACTGTAGCTCCTAACTGGACTGTGTCTGCAAGCCCCCAAGCCACACACAGTACCACAGGCAATGTGTAAATGATGAGCAAGGCAATATGAGCTAAGGCCTCATGCAATGTATGGTCTACTAGGGTTAGCAAAGAAAACATCCCCTTTCTGCCAAAAATAAGTAAGTGAATATAAATAAATGAATTACAGATGATGATAGGTGCTGGGAAGGAAAACAAAACTCCCAGAATATCACCATAGAGAGTAAAAGGGAGTGTGGGGGAGGATGTGGTGATGTTTAGGATGTGCCGGTTGAACCTGGGGCCAAGAATCCAGACAGAGGAAACAACATATGCAGGTTCTAAAGTATGAAAGACTCTCAGGTTCAGTGACTTGAAAAAAAGCCAATGTAGCTGTAGTATAGGGTGGGGGGCACAGTGCAAGGTGAAGATGAAGGGGTAGCCAAATGTCAAATTAAGCAGGGCCTTGTGGCTCGTAGCAAGGGGTTTTATTCCAGCGCGATAAGCAGTTACGGGTTGGATTTAAGCAAAGTTGTGTCATGGCTCAATTTATGCTTGTAAAAAATTGATCTGGCATCTGTATGATAAATAAATTTGAGAACAACAAGAGAGAAAGTGAGTAGAACAGTTACTTAGGAGATTGTTCTGGAAGACCCGAGAAGGGATGATAGTGGGTGTATTCAAAAGATATATGGGCGTAAAATTAATGCAAGTGAGATTCCCTCTTTTCTGACTAATTCCTACTACTTTAAGGTTGCCACCCAAGCATCACCTCATTACAAAGATAATTTGAAAGCTCTGCAATGCCCACAAGGTTAGAGACTCCTCCTGTACTCTAAGCAGCCTGTCACATGGCTCCACAATGTGACTTACCAAAATATTGACTGCTTTGCCTGCCACCTATAAGACTGTGAACCTCTTTAGGACACTGGCTGTGCCTTGTCCATTTTTGTAGTCTTGGCCGAGCCCAGAGCCCAGTGCGTAAGAGGTGCTCAATAGATGTCAAATAACTGGGGGAATCAGGCCCTCTGGACTGTAGGAGAGCTCTTCACATGACCTGAAATGCTGAGTGGGAACCAGATCTGAGGGCTTTCATCTGATTCTGATATTGGAGGGCCTGTGGAAGAGCCACTGCATACCAAGAACACCTATGACCATTACAAGTGACCAAGAAGTCTCAGACAGGAAGCCAAATTGATTTTTCCAAGGCCATTCTAGGGGAAGGAGTTCTTGACTAAAGGCAGACTCTCTCAAAAGTACTTCAAGTTCCATTTAAGCCCTGCTGTGACAATTACAGTTCAGAAATGCTTGCTTGCAACACACAGCTTAGCAGACACTGTCATTTTTGACAAGGGGTTTGCATTTATGTGTGCCTGGGAACTGTTGGACAGAAATCATAACCAAGCTGTCACCATGGCCTCCCATTACCTTCAAACAGATTCATTTTAATTCCTCCTCCATAAAGATTTAAGTACCTCACATAAACCAGGTATTGTACCTGGCATTAGGATAGAGATGGATGCCAGAATATGTGAAAAGGGTCTCTCCCTGTTCCTAAGGAACTCACAGTCCCATGGGGGAAACAACCACAAAAGCATTGCAATTGAAAATGCTGAGTTTATAATGTGCTTGGGTAACATGTATATATGTGGTGGAGAAAATATAATAGGATAATTTATTAATTCTTCTGGGAAAAGGAGGAGGGTATGTATTTGTTCAGGAAGAAGCTTAAGTTGAGCTGGATCCATGGGAGTTTTTTTTTCTCTCTCTCTGTCTACTTCTCAGAGGCAAGGAAGCCTAAGGTTTAAAAGCACTGGCTCCACAGTTAAGCTGTCTGTGTTCAAATCCATTATGTTATGACCTGTGTCACCACTGCCAAGTTATCTAACAACTCTCCACCTCAGCTTATTCAACTGTTAAATGGGATAATAACAGCATGTACCCCATGGTGTTGCTGAGGATTAAATGAGTTTGTGCATAGGAATATGAACATGTCATTCCAGGCAGAGGAAATAGTATGAACAAAGGCGGCGGCTGTGCAGGGAATATCAAGGAAGAACAAACCTCTGTTGTGAGCAGAGTGCGGGGTGGGTTTGGAGAAGGACATTGGAAGGGAGATTGGGAACATGGTCTGTGGCGCAGACACTGAAGAGCTTTGTGTGCCATACCAAGAAATTTGGGGAATGGGGAACTACCAGGGGTTTAAAACAGGGATTGGTGTGATCAGATATATATGATAGAAAGATTCCCCTAGCAGGAATAAAAAGGTCAGGCTAGAAGGGGAAAGAAAATGAGGGGCTGACCATCAGGCAGGTGGTGGTAGCAGTAATCCATAGAGATGATTCAAAACCTGGGGTAGGATGGCAGTAGTGGGGAACGCTAACCTGCTACATTTAAACTTCTCCAAATGTTTTCACCTCGAGTTCTTCTCTCCTTATATAATATTCCAAGGACTCCAATATAATATAATATTCCAAGGACAATATAATATTGTCAGGACTCCATTTGAGAGATGCTGACATGGTATCCACTCATATTTTTTAAAGTTTTTGTTTTATTTCTTTATATCCTCCCACATCTCAGATTTTCCATTCTTATAGCTCAGCAGGGAGTCACAATTACAGACAGAGGGACTTGTAAATTATCTGACAATGGACAGTTTAGCAGGTTGATAAACGAGCAAGTGTTCCAGGGAAACCGGGCTTATGATGAGCTCTCCGGGTTCTCACGTTAGCCAGCCCTCCACCATAATGCTCCCTTCCTTTTGCTGCAGGAGAAGCTTCATGAGAGAGCAGTGTAACAACATTTGTATTTGGGAAATATTAATATTTTGTTGGCATACATTTCAGATTTGAGGGGGAAAAATGATGCTCTGGAGTCTTAGAATGGAGGTTTGATGTATTTGGCTCCTGAATATAAAAATGAAAAACCCTTAGGATGTACCAAGTATTATTCTAGGAGCTACATACATAAACAAACACCACACACACACACACACACAAACACACTGTTTAATCTATATAATTACCCTATAAGGCAGCCACTGTTATTATTCCTACTTTATGAATGAGGAAACTGAGTCACAGAGAAAGCCAAAGTCACATAGCAAGTAAAGAGTAAAACTAGGAGCGCCAGTGGTAACAGCGGGTAGCAATACATGTTGAATGAATGTGTGAGTGAATGAGTGATTGAGTGAACAGAATGAATGAACAAGAGATTGTTGGGAATCATTAGAAAAGTAAGGAGGAATTAAGTATTCCGGTTAAGGACAACATTATGGGCTAAAACAGGAAAGGAGGTCCCTTGTTAACCTGGGCAATATTCCAAAGAAATTACTCTTCAAACAAGAGAGTTTGAAGTAGAGGTAGTTTGAAGAAGAAAAGAAGAGTGACATTTACTCAAAATTACAGTAAATATAGCACATTGGGAAAGTTAACACATTTCTCTGCTGTCAAGAAGATCAAGCTCTCGTATTATTATTGGCTCTTGTAAGTGACATTTGAAACAGATACCATTTCAACTGCAAAGAATTTACTGAGTAAGGCCCAAGAAATGTTTTCCATTTGCTGGCTTCTGTGAACTCAAGAATAGAAATAGCATCTGTGTATCCAGAAAGAGGTGCAGAATGTGTCCTGGAGAAGGCTTGCCTACAGTTCTAAATAAGACATCAGCCAGTACCTGAACCCATCAGCAGCTTTTACTTAGCTTTTAGGTACCTAGTCCTGTGCTAGGTGTTATCAGAGGACAAAGGCATAGATATTATTAGTCAGTAAACATTCCCAGAGCCTTATATTAGTTTGAAATACAAGGAAGCCCACAATAAATAAGCTATAATCCCTAATCTCAAAGGCCTCCTAATCAACTGGGAGGGAGATGAGACAAACACAACTATACATGACAGGTTTATAAAAATTGCTGTTTTCAGAAAACATACCCAGTAAGGTAGAATAGAAAAATATAGGTTGTGAATTATATAATAAAAGCCAAAAGTGCAAAAATAATTGAGTACAAACGGCTCACTCAGGATTTAGGACTGGAGAAGGAGTTTTAGGTGGGTCTAGGAGTTATTCAGCAATAGGGGATGAGAGGAGAGTTTGTCAAGAAGGAGGGGAGGCAGCAGTATTTACTGTTGAGGAAAGATCAGATACACTGTAAAAGCGTTTTTATTTTGGAAAGCCTTTTGAACTGAGGGGGGGAACGCATGTGGGAGGGGGGGTGCAGGGGGGAGGGGAATGAAGGGGGGCAAAATGGGACAACTGTAATAGCATAATCAATAAAATATATTTTTAAAAATTAAAATCAAAATTAAAAAAATTAACCATACTGATAATATTGTGGTTATAATTTCCTTGAAAACTAACCAACCTGAGGACATTTCCATATGCTTAGTGGCCACTTGGACCAGCCTCTCTTCTGTGAAGCAGTCATCTGCTTTTATATATTAGTTTGTAGGAGACCTTCATATATCTATACAAAAGTTCTTTATTGGATATATGTATTGCAAGTATCTTCTTTCATGCTGTGGCTTGTTTGTTCATTTTCTTTGGGGTTTTAGTTCTTAGTTTTAATGATTTTAATAAAGTCTAATTTATCAAAAAAATAAAAAATAAAAAGCCATTTGGCTTCCCCTTTGGAGAAGGATTTTACTGACTTTGAATTAGGAAGTTATCCAGAGAGTATAATGCTAACTACAAATTATTATTTCTTCTAAAAGCAGAGGCCATGCTTAGATCTTCATGATTTCTCCCAGTCTTTCTACTTCGGAGTTACTTGGTCTTCAGAGCCCTAGAAACCTTCTCTTACTTACTTGTTCATTTTTTTTTGTTTGTCTGTTTCTAAGGTTGGTAGCAGTAGGTATTCTGAGTCATTTGTTCAGACAACATAGAAATTCTTCATTCTTCCTAGTTTAGAATTCTGTTCTTTTCTGACATGTCCTTGACCCCAGATGAAGCACAGCTGAGCACCTATCCAATTAGGCTCATTCTTATGCTAAGAGGTAGACCCCTCTTCAGGAGCACACAGCTCATGTGTCACAGCAGGCAACCTGGCTGACAACAGCAAACCTTGACTGCCATCAATCTGTTCCCAGAACCATCTACCCAACCATCACAAGATATCACTTTGGGGCTGACATCTTTGGGGCCCAGTCCCAGCCTGGAGATGTGAGTTACACAGGGATGACAGTCTGATCAAAATGCGTGATGGATAGGGCCTAACCATCATCCCATCACTCATGAGCAAGGAGGCAAAAATTGTCAAGGTAGGAGTGTCAGGTGTGGGGAAGGTAATTTCTGACATGTGATTAATGCCAAGGAGCCAGCAATCATCCAGGTACTGCCGAGAGAAATGGGCAGTTATATGTATTTTTTCTATGACAGTGCCTCCCTTCCCCCACTCTTGACCTCTGGTTTTACAGTGCTGCAGAAAAGCCTCATGGATGAATTCCGCCCCCCCCAGATTTCATATATTTATGCTCCTCAAAATCTAGAGCTTACATGCACTCCACATACACGCGTACACTAAAGAGAATTCTAGTTGAAACCTCATAGCCTCCTCATCTTTGAAAGACAACTGAAGTGTTCCCCTGTCAATAGTACTCGGAGGGTCGCTGAGAAAGAAATAGCTCCATCTGCCTGGGCCAAGTCTTAGTTTAGTCTGTGACCCTGAGCAAATAATTATACTTTCTGCATCTCAGCTTCCTCATCTATAAAATAAGATTGTTCTGAGGATTAATTGAGGATTTCTCACCTTTGTGATTATGAAAAATGATTAATAAACACCAGGTAATATTATTATTGTCCCTCTTCTATGCTTCTTATATATGAGAGAAAATTTCAAAAACCACAAAGATTTTGTGGAGCATAGTGCACCTGAAGAAAGCGGGTAAAATGGATGAGGGCAGATTTTGAACACTTGAATTTAAACAAAATGGGTATGGGTCCTTTGAGGTGGGACATGGAACAAAACAGCATAAGACAGGGAACAAGAGCCATATTTAGGGTGAGGGGGTCAAATATGTGGTGGTGGAAGGAGACTAGACTTTGGATGGTGAGCACACAAAGCAATATACAGATGATATATTATAGAATGTACACCTAAAACTATATAGTGTTATTAACTAATATTACTCCAGTAAACTTAATTTTTAAAACCTGCTGAACTCTGATCCCCCTTTCCACTGAGGTCCATGTGGAGACACCATCAGCTCACTCAATCCATGGAGGGTTTAGTGGAGGTGGTGTGTAACTGTGGGATGAGCCCAGGACTCATTTGTGTAGCCAACAGTGAAGAGAAAGCCATTCAACGTCACACCTGGATATACTGAGAGTGGGCACTGTAGCTTCACTCAGGCAAGAGACAGAAGCCACACTGGCTTTCTTAACAGAGATGATTTAATATAAAGACTTGTCAGTTACATCTTGAAGAACTGAAAAAGGCAAAAAAGAACTCTTGGCTATTTTGGAGGTATAATGTCAGGTGTCCGTCACTGTGTATCATACAGAGTAGTTTCATTGCCCTAAAAATCTCTTCCTCCCCCACCTCTGCAACCACTGATCTTTTTATTATCTGCATATTTTTGCCTTTTCAAGGATGCCATATGATTGAAAACATACAGTATGTAGCCTTTTCTGATTGGCCTTTTTCGCTTAGTTATATGCACATGAGATTCTGCCATGTCTTTTTATGGCTTGATATCTCATTTATTTTTAGTACTAAATAATATTTCATTGTCTTGATGCACCACAGTTTATTTATCTGTTCACATACTGAAGGACTTCTTGATCGCTTCCGTGTTTTGGCAATTATGAATAAAGCTTCTATAAATGTTTATGTAAGGGTGTTGTCCTTTTTTTGTGTGTGTGGACATAATTTTCAACAACTTTCGATAACTACCAAGGCATGTAACTGCTGAATAGTATGGTAAGAGTATGTTTAATTTTGTAAGAAACCACCAAACTGTTTTCCAAAGTGGCTGTACCATTTTGCATTTTCACCGACAATAAATGAGAGTTACTGCTGTTCTGTATCCTTACCAGTATTTTGTGTTATGGCGTTCAGGTTTGGGGCCATTTAAACAGGTATGCAGTAGGAAATTCATCATTGTTTTAATTTGTATTTCCCTGATGACATGTAATGCAGAGCATCTTTTTGTATGTTTCGGCCATATGTATATCTTCTTTGGTGTTAAAGTCTTTGGTCCATTGTTTTAATCAGGCTGTTTGTTTTCTTAGTGTTGAGTTTTAAGAGGTTTTTTTTTTGCATATTATGGATAATCATCTTTTATCAAAATGTCCTTTGCAAATATTTTCTCCCAGTCTGTGGCTTGTTTTCTCCTTCTCTTGATACTGTCTTTCACAGAGCAGAAGTTTTTAATTTTAATGAAGTCCAATTTATGAATTATTTCGTTCATGGATCATGTCTTTGGTGTTGTAACTAAAAATTCATCACCATATCCAAGGTCATCTATGACATCTTCTAGAAGTTTTGTAAGTTTGCATTTTACATTTAGGTCTGTGATCCATTTTAAGTTTTTTTTTGTAAAGGATATAAGGTTTGTGCCAATTTTTGCATGTGAATGTGCAGTCCTTCCAGCATCACTTGTTCAGGAAACTTTCAGCTCCATTATATTGGCTTTGCTCCTTTGCAAAGATCAGTTGACTATATTTATAAGGGTCTGTTTCTAGACAATTCTGTTCCATGGATCTGTTTGTTCATTCTTTCACCAATACCACATTGTCTTGATTATCGTAGCTTTATAGTAAGTCAAAATTTCGTAGTGCCAATCCTCCAGTTGCGTTCTTTTCAATATTGTGCTGGTTATTTTGAATATTTTCCCTTTGTATGCACATTTAGAATCTGTTTGTCAATACCTATAAGATAACTTACTGTGGTTTGGATTGGGATTGCATTGAATCTATTGACCAAGTTGGGAATAACTAGCATCTTGGCAAATTGACTCTTCCTATCCATGAACATAAAATATTTTTTTCCATTTGGTCTCTTTTATATTATTCATTAAAGTTTCATAGTTTTTTTATACAGATTTTGTACATGTTTAGTTAGATTGATACCTAAGTATTTCATATTTTGGGGTGCTCATGAAAATGGTCTTGAGTTTTTAATTTTAAATTCCACTAGTTTGTTACTGGTATATAGGAAAACAATGGACTTTTCTGCATCAACCTTGTATCCTGCAACCTTGCTGTGATCGCTTATTAGTTCAGGAGGGTTTTTTTTTTTTTTTTTCAGTTCTTCAGATTTTCTACATAGATGATCATGTCATCTGCAAACAAAGACAGTTTTGTGTCTTCCTTCTCAATCTGTACCCCTTTTATTTCCTTTTATTGCCTTAGTAAGGATTTCCAGTACATTGTTGAAAAGGAGTGGTGGTGAGAAGGGGCATTCTTGCCTTGTACATGACATTAGTAGGAAATCTTCATGTTTACACCATTAAGTATAATATTAACTGTAGGGTTTTTACAGTATTATTTATCAAGTTGACAAAGTTCCTTTCTATTTCTAGTTTACAGAGAGTTTTTAAAAATAAATGACTTCTTTCTGCATTTGTTGATATGATTCTGTGATTTTTCTTTTTTAGTCTATTGATGTGATGGATTACATTGGTTGATTTTCAAATGTGGAACCAGTCTTGAGTAGCTGGGATAAATCCCACTTGGTTGTGGTGAATAACTCTTTTTATACTTTCTTTGATTTGATTTGCTGTTATTTTGTTGAGGATTTTGGCATCTTTCTTATCTTTGTTCTTCTGTAGGTAAGGTGTTTTTTCCCTCTGGCTTCTGTCAGGATTTTTCTTTATCTTTGTTCTCCTGTAATTTGAAAATCATATGCCTATGTGTAGGTTTTATTTTCCTTTTGAGCTTCCTGAATATGTTGTTTGTTATCTGGCATTAATTTGGGAAAATTCTTGGTCATTATTGTTTCAGGTATTTCTTCTGTAGTTTTCATTCTTTCTTCTCCTTCTGGTATTCCCATTATACACATTATATCTTTTGTAGTTTTCCCACCATCCTTGGAAATTTTTTGTTTTCAGTATTTGTTCTCTTTGCTTTTTAGTTTTCAAGGATTCTGTTGACATATCCTATAGCTCTGAGATTCTTTCCTCAGTTTTGTCCAGTCTACTAATAAACTCATTAAAGGTATTCTCATTTCTTTTATAGTTTTTTTTATTGTCCTTTCTTAGGATTTGAATCCCTCTGCTTACATTTCCCATCTGTTCATGCATGCTGTCTACTTTATCCATTAAAGCCCCTAGCCTGTTAACATAGTTGTTTTAAAGTCCAGTCTGATAAGTCTAACATCCTTGCCATGACTGATGTTGATGTTACTCTGTCTCTTGAAATTGTATTTTTTGCCATTTTATGCTTCGTAATTTTTTTTTGTTGGTTGGACATGATGTACTGGGTAAAAGGAATGCGTATAAATAGGTCTTTAGTAATGAGGTGGTAAGGTGTGGGGGGATGGGAAGTATTCTATAGTCGCGTGATTTCAGGTCTCAGTCTTTTAGCGAGCCTATGCCCTCCACTACGAACTTCCTAAGTGTTTCTCAGTCCCCTCCCCCTGCCCTTAGGTGGGACAGGATGGCTAGGAGGATCTGGAGTTTGGTATTTTTCTTCCACAGGTCAGTTAGGCACTTATAATACCGCAGCAGGCGGGGCTCTGGTGACCTTCTTTCTCCCGGGGGGCAGGCTTATTAAAGAGAACAGAATGGTCAGGTGTATTTGAAATTGGTTTCTTTCCCCCTCTACCTGCTGGAAATATGAAAGGATTCTGCTGAGTCTCACAATATTGTGCCCCCTCCCATAACTAAGTTCCCCTGGAGTTTTTAACTTTCAGACTTGTCCACGCGGAGCCTCCAGCACTTTGTCAATTACAGTTCAGGTTTTCTCACTCCAGCCAGGGTCCCCAGGAAGTTTCTACCTCTGCTTCCCTCAACTGTG
Organism: Desmodus rotundus; assembly: GCF_022682495.2. NCBI lineage: Eukaryota > Metazoa > Chordata > Mammalia > Chiroptera > Phyllostomidae > Desmodus > Desmodus rotundus. The sequence goes on from NC_071393.1 coordinate 84,967,435, forward strand.
AGTGTACCTGCTGCCTCTCCAATCTCAGGGGCAGCTAGATTTGCCCTGTTTTTTCCCCGCTTATGGACCCAAGAAGGGTTGTTGATTTTTCAGTCTGTTCAACTTTTGGCTTGTTAGAACAAAATGGTGAATTCTAAGCTTCTTACTTGTGGAACTGGAAACCAAGTGTCTTTTTTTACCTATTTTTCTAAAATTTATTACACGTTACCCTAGCTATTAAATAGAAATTACCACCTAATATTTAAGCCATTCTCGATGACTCAGAGTCTTTACTATAAGCATTAATTCACAATTTATGAAATAAAATAAGACCTTTAGGCATAGAGGGTTTATTTGCCTCTATGTTGAGTGACCCCAGATTGCAGGTGTTGCAGATGCTTTGTACAGCTTTTCTATCTTGCTAATAGGAGGCCTGCCGGTAGCCTGTCTGACCTACCCTGACCAGAAGCTAAGTGGCCAGCAAAGGGGTTCTCTGATGAAGAAAGTTCATGAGCTGTGAACACAGGCAGAAAGCTGTCTATCCTAGCTTTCTGCCCTGACCTTTTCTTCTCCTGAGGTAGATTCCATCAGGGTACTGGCTGGATTTCTTTAATCTGAGTACTTTTATGCTATACCAATGGTGTTTCTCTTTTTTGAATTCTCTCCTCTCCAGGTTCCAGACTGTGAATCAGTCCCATTCATGCTGTACGTACTAACCTGTGGAAGTACTTAGACTAAGCTGTAATCAAAAATAGGTTTGCTTGGGAATGTCTTCATCATGTAGGAGGGTATATGCTTAGTTAAAATATCTCTTTTGTCATGCTTTCCACAATTCCTTTGGTCATATTTAGTTTTCCTTCTCTAGATTGAGAGCATGTGACTTATGATTAAAATATTTATTTTATTGTATCTTACAGTTTTAATAGGTTATGTATGCTCATCTCCTTGTGCTCTACCTCATGCCACCACCAACACTGTACCCCATGTTACTCTACCCCCGACTTTAATTTTAAATACTGCAATCTGTGTACGCTCATAGCAGAGGCTCAATATTTGCTGCCCTTGAACATTCTTATGAAATGTGGTCAAACCTGTTACGCCTGGCTACCGAATCTTTCAAAAGCACAGTGACTGGGTAAGAAGTCTCTGGGCTGGAATATTTCGAGGAGTGCCTCGGTCCTGCCCTCTCAGACAGTTGAAACGATCCTTCCTCTTCTGTGTGTATTGTCAATGCACTTCAGATTTTCCCTACATTTCCGTACTTAGTGGCAGTGTATGACATTGCTAGGGTGTTTGGCCCTCAGTACAAGTCCTTCTAAGATAGGTCACTCCCCCTTTGTGTAGCCCTCCTCACCCCAGTCAGATTCCTTTTCTCTTCTGCAACTTTCTTCACTGTAGTTACATAAAATACAACTCACTGATGCTGTCTCCTCTCTGTGCATTCATTCTTTCCAGCTTAGACTCCACTGGACTCCCTTTGGCTCCCGGCTGCTTCCCTGGGGTTTCCTGCCCTCCTAAGGCCAGACATTTGGCTACCAGTTGTCTCGCAGTCTCTCTACCTACCATGTGCCCTGTGGGAGACTGATTGTATTGTTACATCTTTCTCTTTCTCACCCTCTATATCACAAAAGAGTTATTTACTTGAACAGTAGGCTCATTCTCCCAGGAGGCAGACCAGAAATTCTTTCCATGGTACTTCAGGTTTTCTCATTTTCCCTTTAGTAAAGCAGCAGAATCCTGAGGCTGGGTTTTAAAGACTTCACCCTTCGTATGAGTTTCACTGGCCCTAGTGGTCTCTGTTTTGATTGATTGCTTTTTTCCCCCTTCTGTTCTTCCTTCATTGACAGAGTAGCAAGTAATGCTAATATTGTTATACTTTCCAATAGCAACACCCTGGTTTTTATGTTTAATGACTTAATAATGGACTTCAATTTTTGATCGCTAGCAGTACTATTTTTTTTCTGAATTCTATGTTCTGTTTCCATTCTCTAGGATTTACATCTGTTCTGAACTTCAGTTTAGAGATGTTGTTTGTTTTTATTATCAACCAACATGACAGCAACTCAATTAGTTTAGCTGATTCAAAACCAATTTTTATTGATAGATAGATGGATGAAAGGATAGCTAGCTAGCTAGACACTTTCCTCTAAATCAGGGTTTCTTAGCCTTGGGACTATTGATATTTTGGGCTAGATAATTCTTTGTTGTGGAGGCTTTTCTGTTTATTGCAGGATATTTATTAGCACCCCTGGCCTCTCTTGCACCCCCTGCACCCCCAAGTTTTATAATGAAAAATATCTTCAGATATCACCAAATGTTCCTGGGAGGAAAAATCACCCACAGTTAAGAATCAGTAGTCTAAATCCATTTTACAAAATAATAATGATAAAAAAATAGGTTAATATTTATTGAGTGAATACTGTCAGTCAGGTCCATGGGAAAGCACGTTCACAGATGAACTTATTCTGTCCTTAAAAGGTCTATGGATTAAGTTTGAGAAAAATAGGATTTAGATAAAGTCAAATAGCTAGTAAATGGTAAAGCTGTTTTTCTTAATAATTAGTCAATGCCAAAGCTCATGGCTTTTACAATTATGTCATATATTTTGCATCTTGTCTTCTATGATGTACCTATATCTTCCTATGTGCACATTTTTCTTGGATGATAAAATTTTTTAAAAACCTTTCTAGATCATTAGTACCAAGACTAAGCGTGGTGCTTAGCCTACAGTAGTTATCAAGGAATACTGGCTGAACTGAATTTCTTTTAGTTTCACCCGAGAATAAGATATTGTTATACTTTGCCCATAGTATGTCCTTAGTAAATATTTGATAAAATAATATATTGCATAGTCTAGAAAAACTAGGTGGCTTACCTTCTATTGGCTTTTACATTACTCTGAGCTTTACAATGAGGAGTAAGGATGTAAAGAGGGGTCAGTTTAAGATCTCATCTGTATACCTTTTCATTAGTTGACTTTAATATAACCTTTCTAAACCTGTTCCTTCCATTCATTTTTTTTTTCTTTCTAATCTGGTCTTGGTCAACAATTGTAACTAGAGTAATGTTGCATTATCTTTTCATGGCACCATTTTCAGAGGAAGTATATCTTTATTACAAACACTATTCAATTTATCCTGAGTCTGTAGCGAGGAGAGTAGGGGATAGGGGATATTATTTTTTCCTTTTAGTAGACAGGGTTAATTGGAGGAATCAAATAACTGACATACCCAAATATTATTAAATCAGATTCCTGACTCCTAATTCATAGCATTACCATTACTAAAGTTAACTTCTCTATTAACCAATAATGGAACCCTTACTGTCTAACCCTCCCCCTTGATTTAATCAAAGAACATGGACTGTTTTCTATAGACCATACATTATGGAAATGAAGAAAAACACATTTATTTTGTGCGTACATTATCCTGACTGCTCTGATAGTCACTTTACATTTGTAAGGTAATTTTGGAATGGGTTTTAGCTTTGCCATTTTTAAAAATGAGGCTGAGAGATATTAAGAAACCTGCTTCAAGTCTACCTCTAGAAAGTAGCAGAACCAGATATCAAAAAAGGTTTTTGGTTGTTGTATTTTAATTAAATTTTAAAAACTCTGCTATAAATAAGGAGCAGTCAGGACAAATCAGCACTTATCTAAGGTTTCTTCAAGTCCCCACAGTTGCCCAAGAGTCAGCCTTTCCACTAAAGCAGAAAACATAAAAATGATTATACATATGAAATGAGAGTGTAAGTCACATAGGCTCTGGGGGGTCTAGAAAAGTGAAACTCTTGCCTTCTTCCCAAGGACTGTGGAATATTACATGTATGGAGGGTTGGTTGCCACTATGTACTGTAGAGACTACTTTATTTCTGTATCAGACGAAGTGATCCCAGGACACTCCGTGTGGCACTTTGGGATTCTTACAGATGAAAGGTGCTATATACATGTCAGATATTACTATGCTGCACTTAGAAAAAATGTTTCCACTTACTGTTGTGAACTCACTGCTGAACAGCTTAGCCATGATAGTTATTACTGGTCATAGCAGTCAGAATAGCAGTGCGAGTGGCCCTTTTTGCTATACTTTGCTCCATATTTTACTGTTTTTCACTCTGTACTCCAGAGTGGCCTAGGACAGGAGAGGAAGATATTTGCTGTCAAGGCTTAAAAATAGAGAGATGACTTCTTTATTTTTTAATTTTTTTATTGTGGTCAAGGTCAACAGCAAGGTTAAGGAATTTTCATGAGGGCATCATAAACAAAGGCCACAAGACATTTTTAAAAATTGCTAGAATGTATCATGTCTGCTTTTAAATCATATGTAAATACTATTAGTATAATTGGAAATATATACATTTTATTGGTAGAAAATTAGATATAATGCACCGTCTTTATGTTTTCAATCTAATTTTGAAATCTTTTAGGACAATCACCGGGCCCTGGGTTGTTTGGCTTGGCTAATTTTGCTACCCACCTGTGTTCACTGGCCCCTCCCTATTTGTCAAGCCTCTGTAAGAAGCCACTGGAGAGATATGCCCATCCTGGTACACTGGTGTCATTGAACTCTTCACAATCAGCTATTGTTCAGCTGAGCAAATAGTGCTACCTTGGGAAGCAAAACATCCGTGTTCTTTTTATTCCAGTTTGCTATGATCTAGATTTCCACTCTAGTGTTAGGAATGCCTCACTATGACATAGAAATCAGAATTTCCTTTTTCTCTCTCTCTGAGATTTGACAATACTACTCTCCATATTCACGTACACTGATGACACCTTTTCAACTACAAACCATTGTTGGGTATGTTAGTTTATCTCACTCTCAAAATTTCTTGAATTAGACATGATGGGACTTTTCAGAGAAGGAAACTGAATTCAGAAAAGTTAAATGAAATACCTAAGAGTATACCACCATTAAATCTAGTCAGAACAAGATTTCAAATTCAGGTCTCTTAATTTCAAATTCTAAGAGCTTTTCTTTATGTGAGGGCCTGGGACACTTTCTATAAAGGGCTAGATAGAAATATTTTCAGCTTTGCAGACCATTGGATTTGTACTGCAACTACTCAACACTGTTCTCATTGAGAGAAAGCAGACATAGATATTGTAAAAATGTAAACAAAAGGCTGGGTGCCAATAAAACTTTATTTATAAGCCAGGCAGCATCTGGGCTGTAGTTTACCAACCTTTGCTTTTTACTATGTCTCCTCTGTAATTCTACTCTATTTGAGATTTATTTATGGACTTTTTCAGGTAAAATTTTTACAAAGGTTATTTATAAAGATTAGAAAAGAACCTGTTTCCTAATCTAGGCTACCAGGCTGATGAAATTTACTAGCATACTAGTTAATTAGTAGAGTAGAAATAGCACTGGATTTAATGGTCAAAAAGTCAAATTTGAAATTGTTCTGTATACAACCTCAGAGATACGTGGCCTTGAGCAAATTGTTAACTCCTCTGAGACTCGGGCAAATATGACACAATTTTCACTAGTCATTTTACAGGGTGTTTGTGAGGATCAAATACAGTGTAGGTGGCAGTGACTATATCAGGACCCACTGTAGAGTAAGCCCTTAATAAAGACTTGTCAAATTTCCATTTTAATTCATAAATTTTGGCCAAGAAATATGAGCGTGATACCAGCCAGATAATTTCATGCATTTTGTTGAGCTATTAGTTCATTAAACCCAAACAGAGTTTGGGGCTAACAGAAGACAGCTTTTTATAGAATCCTAGGGTTATGGATATTACTGTATTTCTACTACAATTAGTTTTCAGTTATTGATTTTAATCAGAGGTGTGGTAACTTCGGTGGTGGGTTTCTTCAACATCCCTTCTACTCTCAGATGATTAATTTCGGAGAAAGCTGGTATCTTATTCATCTCATTGGTGAACGCTCTAGGAACACTCGTGCTGTCCAGTCCTAGACATTGAGATAAGAGAGGAATTAGGCTGTTTGGAGGCTTCTGCAAAAGGTTTTCTCCCTCCTAGGAAGGAGGCATAATAACGGACTGCTCCCTTCCTTCCTCTGCACACCCTTCTTGCTGGAGGTTTGTCCAGGATGGACGCAGTCAGCTGGTAGCCCTGCAGAGTCGTGTGAAGCAAAGCTGACACATGGGGTGACAGAGACAAAGGATGGAGAGAACTGAGACTTCTGATGATCCTGCCCAGCCTCTGAAGCAACCAACTTGGGAATCCTGCGTTAGATGACAAGATTACCATGGTCTTGTTCAAATCCATTTGATTGGAATGTTTGATTTTTTTTTTGAAGTCCTGATACTATAGCTTGTCTGATATATTGTTTTTTATAATTTTATGTGACTTTATTTAAAGGCTAAGAATGAAAATGAGAAATGTTGTATTGCTATCCTAATTCTGACACTCTGATGAACTGAATTGAATGATTGCCTGAGAATCATTTTATTTTTCTGAGTTTTGGTTTTTCTATTCACATAATGAGGGTATTAGGTAAAATGCTTAAACTTCAAATATATTTCTTCACTCAAATAATATATAACCCCGCCATAATGCACAGAATGCTTCCTCTCTGGCAATACACTTTAGCCTAGACCTGAACTGTCCAATATGTTAGCCATTAGCCCCATGTAGCTAGTCCAAATTGAGATGTACTATAAGTATATAGTAGGTGTAAAGTTTTGAAGACTTGGTATAAAAAAAGGAATATAAAGTATCTTATTAATTACTTTATATTGCTTACATGTTGAATTTTGAATATATAGGTATAAATAAAACATACTATTAAAATTAATTTCACTTATTTCTTTTTTATTCTTTTAGTATTGAAATCTACTTTTTTAAATAACTGAAATCTGTGGGAAAGGACAACTGGCTGGTATCTCAGTCTTGAGGAGAATTCCTCGCCCTTCAGGAAACCTCTCTCACTTCGCTTAAGGCCTTCACCTGCTGAGACAGCATTCATCCACACCGTGTAAGGTAATCAGCTTTACTTATCGTCTCCTAATCTAAATGTTAAATATATCTAAAAAAATACCTTTACTGCAACATTTAGACTGGTGTTTGGCCTAATAACTATACTCACCATTGCCTAGCCACGTTGTACAAAATTAACCATCACAACTTCTACAGTCTTTTTCTTCTGCTTTAGAGTTCACTTGCCTGCAGTATATAAAAAATCTTAATATGATGCTCTGCTTATCAAGGATTTGGGTTGTATTATGCTCTGTAGTTTCTTCCACCCCACCCCCTTATTGTCGGCAATATTCATTATCTTAGGGGAAAGATGGTAAGATACATGAAAAAAAACAACTTTGAATTTCAATAAGCGTTTTACATTTGAAAATTCTTAGCTCAAGGTATAATGTTTATGTCATAAATAATAAACCTGAGCAAATAAACAAGTCAGACTGTCTCACTGCAGAAGAGGTGAAGATTACTTGGGGAGGGCAAAGGGAAGAAGACAAGTAACGTAGATGTAGGTGGATTTCTAAAAGGCAATCCTATGTCTCCTCCACCACCTGTTTCCCAGTTAGGGGTGGGGTGCAGAATAGAAACCTGAGAGAGAATTTAAAGTCTGAGAAGAGTGGAGAGCTCTATCTGGATTTCTGGGTGCAGCTCAGGAGGACTGCAGGCCCCACAGGATGTTCAAGCATGCAGCATGATACAGACATGGTGGAGACAGCCGTGCTCCATGTGAGTGATGTGCAGATTAAAATATTTTCGTTCGCCTCAAAAGGGCTTGGAAGGACCTGAAAGTGAGCCAGACCAGAGATGCTTATTGGTAGAAAAGGGAATGGAAGCAGCTGAAATATGTATGGACAGATGACTAAAAACCAGAAAGGAATGAGGTAAAAATATATTGTTTTTACCTCTGGACATCATAGTATGTGTCTGTCCAGTATGGACAGATGATGACTAAATATTCCCCAGGCACCCACACATCTTTACTACTAGGCTGATATTACTGAAGCCAAAAGTGACATTTTACTTCCATTTGCCTAGGATATTCCTGATTATACTGGTTGATTCATGAATAATTGTTAATCAACAGTCCTTCTCAGTGTAAAAAGTGTCCTACTTTGCACCAAAAACTATGTGGTCAACTACCTAAGCCTTTTAAACTTAGATGCAACATAGGAGAAAAAGTGGGGAGCCTAAACTAGTGGAATTAAGTTTAGGCTACCTGGAAAAAATAAGGAGGAAAATCTAACATAGATTAAATTGATTTATCAAGAAAATAAGATTGAGTTTTTGGCATACATGAGACTATATATTGAAATTCACCTTTCATATTTTCAAAGGCACCTGAACATCAGGAGTTTACATCTTGAAATCCATTACACTATGTACCTCCCATTACCTGAATACACATAAAATTTCAGTACTTTATATATCTAATTTCAGGTTCAAGTTCTTATAGTGCCTTTCTTCTAAAAGCAAATGTAATCCTCTCCAATTTATTATAATAAGACAGTAGAAAGCAAGGGATAGTTTGCAAATGGCTTCACAAGCCCAGCTAAGGGAGTTTGGACTATATTCAAGAGAGTTAAAGGACTGATTTGTGTCTTAGTGAATTGACTTGGGCAGCAGTGTGGACGATGAGCTGGAGGCTGAAGGACTAGTCAGGAAACTCCTGTGGCAATATGGAGGAAAATGAGTCTGAACTGAGGAAGTAACAGTAGGGATGCCAAAAAGGCAAATTTGATAGCCATTTAGGAAATCAATAGAAGATATTTGGAGACTAACTTTATACTGGGAATAAGGAAAGAAGAAATGCGTGGAGGTAGGAAATGAGTTCTATGTGGGACGCATTGGCTTCAGCATCCTGAAGGATACTGAAAAAAAAGGGAAAAAACAGTGATTACTTTCTTCTAGTCTCTCAGTAGATGTAAACGTAAATAAGCTTCATGTAAAAGTCAGGTGAGAAGGTATTATTCTAAAATAAATAAAACAATATAATCACTTATAAACTTTTCCTTAGAAATTTATGGAGAAAGAATTTTGCCTTAGACCAGGGCTTCTTCACTAGGGGCAAGTTTGTTCTGCACCCGCCACCCCTGGGGACTTTAACAGTGTCTGGAAACTTTTAGGGCATATCGAGAAGGGGGTATGGAGAACTCTTACTGGCATCTACCTGGTGGTAGAGGCCAGGGATTCTACTAAATATCCTCCTTTTCACAGGACAGCACCCTCCCCCCACCAAACAAAGAGTTACCTGGCCCAAAATGTCAATAATGCCGAGGTTGAGAAACCTCTGCCTTAGCTGAGCTCACAATTTTGTTGAAAGAGTCGAAGTCATCCTTAAATTGTTTTTCTGATCAAGAAACACCAAAGAAAGACTCTGATGTAATGCATGAAAGAACCTTGACATTCTGGCTGGGAAGTCCATTTCAGTTAGCTTTTCTGTCTCAAAAGGCCACTTTTGTGGTCAACAGCCCTTGTGTGCAGGGAAGCTCTCTGGGCACACAGCACATTGGGGGCTAGAGAAAGTATAGCACCTTCACCGACTGAACCCCACAATGTAGGTTAGCAGTTGATGCAAAGATAAGTTCTGTAGCGTGGGAATAGATGGGAAAGCATCTCAAGACACACAAAAATTGGAGGGTTGAAAATGACCATTAAGTTTTGCTACTGCATTGGCAGATATGCAGTAGGACAGAAGGTGGCGAAGCAACACCACCAGCAACATAAGTAGATAGTGATTAAAAGCACAGGTTGCTGAGTCCAACTGTCAGGGCTTGCAAGGATCCTGGTTCTGTGGTTCATTAGTTGGGTGATCTTAAGCAAATTATTTTTCCATGTGTAAAATGCGAATAAAAATAATACCTGCTTCAAAGAGTTATGCTGGGGAGTATATCAAATATCATCTACCAAGGTAGTGCAGTGGTGGGCACATGGTAATAAAACTGCTTGGGGAGCTCAGACATGGAGTGTGCTATCAATGGAGCAAAAGGAGACCGAGACCCAGCCCACTGCTTCCAAAGTGACCCTCCACCCAGGGGCTTCCAGGTCATTGTACAAAGATATTTATCGCATTAATGCTGGGATTATGGTAATACCTGTTTTTTCTTTTTTAATGAAATCAATAATTTGCTGATCAATATTTGTTAAAAGTAGTGGCATTCTTGCTGCTGATTCCACTAGTTTCTACCATAACGAAGGGGAGTAAGTATAGCAGATTTATGCTTTTCTAATTGTAGTTCTCATACCCCTGATGAAAAAGTGGGAACCACAGATAAGATGGGCAGTTGTAAAAGAGTTAATGATTCCAAACATCTCAGTGCAGAGTCTGCATGCACACAAACTACACTGTTATATTTAAATCCTTTTTTAACCGCTCATCAGCTGCGTGGTCTTTGGTAAATTATTTAGCCTTTCTGCATTTCTATATCTTTTGTCTATAAAATTGGGATAGAAACTATCTCATAAAATGGCTATGAAGATTAAATAATAAACTCTATGTAAAGTATTAGGCACAGCAAAACCAGAAAATGTTTACTAAATGCTAGCTGTTTAATTTCAAGTATTTAACAAACATAAATGTGTAATGCATGCAAGATTTAAGTGAGTTTTTAAAGATCAGCTATAAGATGCCAGGGAAATCTCGCATTTACAGAGTGCTATTTTAAGGCCACTTTGTATACTGTTTTGCTTTTCTTCTATGAACACTTTGGTAAATTTTTGAGAAGCACAGACAAAGTGGCATCCTAGTCTACTGGACAGCTATTCAGCTTAGACTTTTTACAATTATTGTTGTTCTATTACAGTTGTCCCAATTTTCTCCCCTTTGCCCTCCTCTGCCAGCCCACCCCCTGCTCTCATAGTCAATCCCTATATTGTTGTCCCTTTCCATGGGTCATTCATACATGTTCTTTGATTCCTTCTCCTTCATACAATATTTTTGACCAATACTGTTAGACGCTATCCAAAAAACCCTTAGGGATAGCTACATACTCGATATCATTTTCAGCTGGTCAGTGTCACTATCTCACCCTCATTAAGCACATATTACACTTATTAATCACACTGCAAAGGAGGATCATTAAGAACTGAGGCCAGATGTTCAGGCAAATGCCTAGCCCAGAAGCCGCGCCTGCTGGGTTACTCTGCTCACTGGGTTATACCACCTGTGGTAGGACAGCGTCACCTTGGTGACATTGCTGTGGAGTTCAGAGGAACTGTATGACCCAGGTAATTTCTTGAGCTACAATCTTAGATAACCAGAGAGATGCAAAGACAGGCCCGCAGATGGGGCAAACAGAGGTGGGACACTCAAAGATTCCAGGTAACTCTTTTTGTAAATAAATTTAATATACAAACACTTGCTATAACAAAATCTGTAAAGTTGGAGTTTACTATTTCAGGTTAATTGAAATTCTAAGTTTCAGTGATTCTTTGGCTTTTTCTTGTCTCTCTCCCTCTGTTTTCATTCTCTGTATATTACATGCAGATTTTCTCTATATATTTATTCTATTGATGTATATAGAAGATTAGGATTTAGCTTTCTCTTTCCCATTCCCCACTCCCCTCACAATTCTCTCATCCTCCTGACACTTATCTTTTTTTGTTAGAGTAATAATTACTGTGCAATAATTATTATTGCATTACTCAGAGTTGAACCATATGACACATTGTGATTACATTTCTTCTTTCTTTTCATTTGTTTAGTTTTATGTCATACACAATACCTGTCACTCTCTATTACCAAGCCCAGCAACAGAACTCTGAAATCACTCTCAGTACAGTCAGACTTATAAGGTAATCTACCAATTTCATTGTTATCCTGGAGACCTCCCTCCTGCAATTCTCTCCTCTTCGCTACAACTGGCTCAGCTACTCTCGAGGGCTGTATACAGCAGTAGACATGCAATCTATCTTCGCCATCCCCTGGGGAATTTTTCTACTTTCCTATGTTGTATGTGCTGCTCTTCCTTGTTTTACTCCATCTTAAAATTGGATCATACCCTCCAGTAGTTTTATGTGAAAGAGTAAAAAATATAGATTGGCTAAGTATAGAATTACAGAGTGGAAACGGATATCATTAGGCTATTTAAGGCATTGCTCCATTTTCTTCTATCATCTTTAATTGCAATTGAGAAGTCAAATGCCATTCTAATTCCCTATTATACACACAGGGCTAAGATCACTTCCCCTTTCTAAAGTTTTTAAGATCATCTCTTTGTCTCTGAAGTTTCACTAGAATGTGCTTTGATGTAGGTCTTTCTCATAAATTTTGTTGAGCACACCATGAGTTCTTGGAATTTGTTTTCATCACTTCTAGAAAGTTTGCCTGATTTTCTTTTACATAATAGTTTCCTCTTTCTGGAACTCTCATCATTATTGTTATTATTATTAATCCTCAGACAAGGACATTTTTTCATTACTGAGAGAGAGAGAGAGAGAGAGAGAGAGAGAGAGAGAGAGAGAAAGAGAGAGATTGAGACCGGGGATCGAACCTGAAAACCAGGCACATGCCCTGACCAGGAATGGAACCTGTGGACTTTTGATCTATGGGATGACACACCAACCAACCAAGCCACATTCGTCAGGGGTCATTAATATTATTTTTAATATTGAGTCTTCTCTAATTAAATTTTCTATAAAATTTTTTATTATTTCTCCTATTTTCTACTTTCTGGGAGATTTCCTCAATTATATCTTCTGAATACTATTTATTTATTTGTTTTTAATAAAGAAATTGCTAGCTTTGAGTGTGTGTGTATATGTTTAGTTTACTGTTGTATTCCTGATGGCTAGAACAGTGCCTGGCATGCAGTAGAAACTGAAAAAAAAGATTTGATGGATTGAATAATTGAATGCTACCACATATTTTTAACTTTGTGGATGTTCTTTATAGCTTCCTATTTTTGTTTCCTGAACATAATTTCTGCTCTTATCTTTATGACCATATTAACTGGAGATGATTTAGAATTTTCTCATAAGATCCTACATTGCCTTTTTTTCCCTGTGTTCTACTTGTTTATTTTGATCTCTTTCTTTCATATTGAATGCTCTCTTCATAAACCTGGTGATCTTTGGCTTTCCAACTAGTGAGGCATAAAATGCTTTGTGTTTTGGGCAGGCTGAGTGCTGGGCTGCTCTATGGACTGTGTGACTATGAGCTTCATGGGAGGAACTCGATTGGTCAGCATCTGTAGATCACTTTGTCTCAGGATGATTTTTAAATTTTAATTGTGGTAAAATATAAATAATGTAAAACTTATTATCAACAATTTTTAAATGTATAGCTCAGTAGTGTTAAGTATATTCTCAGTGTTGTTCAGGAGATCTCCAGAACTCTTTCATCCTGCAAAACTGAAACTTTACCCATTGAACAACTCCTCATCCCTCCTTTCCCTTCCCCTCGCCAACTTTCTGGTAACCACTGCTTACTTTCTGTCTCTATGAACTTGAGTACCCTAGGTTCCTTGTGTAAGTGGTATCATGTAGCATTTGCCATTCTGTGAATGGCTTATTTTATTTAGCATAATGTCTTCCAGGTTCGTCCATGTTGTAGCATGTGTCAGATTTTTCTTTCTTTTTAAGGCTCAATAATATTTCACTGTATGGTTATACCACATTTTGTTTACCCATTCATAGGTTGATGGGCACTTGGGTTCCTTCCACCTTTCGGTGATTGTGAATAATGCTGTAACAAACAGGAATGTACAAATAGCTTTTCAAGATTCTGCTTTTAAATATTCTTTTGGAAATGTACCCAGAAGTAGAATTGATAGATTACAATTCTATTTTGCATTTTTGAGGCATCACCGTACTATTTTTCATAACACCTGCATCATTTTACATCTCTTACAGTACACAGTGTTCCAGTTTCTTTTTTTTAACTTTTTAAAAAATTGTTGTTTAAGTACAATTGTCTCCATTTCCCCCCACCCACTCTCCCCACCACAGCCATCCCCACTTCCCACCCTTGATCCTATCCCCTTTGGTTTTGTCCATGTGTCCTTTGTAGGTGTTCCTGAAAACTGTTGACATCCTCACTGACACTTGTGATAATCTATTTTTTAATAGTAGCCATCCTAATGAGTATGAGCTGATATCTCATTGTGGTTTTCTTCTGTATTTCCCTAAGGATTAGTGACGTTGAGCAGCTTTTCACGAGCTTGCTGGTTTCAGGCTGGTTATTTTTTCAGAAAAGAACATTCCATTTCTTGTCCTGGGTTAATAAGAATGTTCATCAACATTCTGCAAGCAAAGCAGAGGGAGCTGGGGGAAGTGTGGCCATCAGTGTGCAGATTTTTATTCATCTTTCCTTTGCAGGACGATGCCCCCACCCTTAGCTGGCCCTGATATCCTGAGTTCAGAATCTCTCCTATTTAACCTGTCCTGGGAAGGCAACTCTAGACATCAGTTGAGTACAGAACTGGGGGTGGGGATCAAAAACATTAACTCTTTCTTTTAAACTGTTTTCCTATTTCAGTAACACCTGTACCCCCACTTTCAGAGGTCATAGTCAACTCAAATTTCCTTGAGGCTTAAGGAGCTCTGAGACACCAATCACTTCACTGCTTGACATTATTCCCTATGGCATTTATTTGCTTTCAAGTTCTTTAAACTTTGCTGTTTTTATTTCCCTTCACATTCTTTACTTCTTCTGGGTTCATGTCTGTTATCCCATTGTTTCAAGGGAACTTCAGGAGAGAGTGGAGGTGAATGTCTTTAATTTGCCACTTCAATTGAAAAGCTCTGTAGTCATTGTCATTGTTCATTTCCTTTTTCTCCTCCTCTTTCTCCTCTTCCTCTTCTTCATCTTTCTAACCAATATTTTTTCTTTCCACTTAGAGATGGGGGGGGAAGGAGACAGAAGTGGAGGCAGAGTTCTCATGAGACATTTTATTAGGATTTATTAAAATAAAAAAAAGATGAGCATCCCTCTCCAAGTGTTTGATGACCCTGAGGCCACAGTCTTCCCCCACTTTAATCCTTCTGTAACTCAGATTTTCTCTTCAGTGCATTCATTTTCAGATTTTTGCCTAACAGGAAAATATTGATTTACTTTTTTTCATCATGTTAAGACTTTTAATGAGTATTACCAGATTGTCCTTTAGAGGGGTGAAAATAGATTCCCACCATTAGCATGTGAGAGTGCCTGTTTCCCAATATCTTCTGCATCACTGTCTGTTATAGTTTTCTTTTGTTTACAATTTATTTTTTATTACTTAAAATGTTTTATAATAACAATGTGATGATCACAGGGGGGAGGGAGGTATAAGGGGATTACATGGTAAAGGAAAACATTCCTAATGCATACCATTTCCAGTGGGAAGGTAGAATTTGATATACACTGCTTTACAAACAGTCTTTCAGGAACCCATTGACTCTCTAAGTTTTGGAATACCTGTTTGGAGAACTTAATGTGTTTTAGTTTGATCTCTTCTTATCACACACAAATAAAGCTATAAGACATGTTTTTAGTATGATCCAGTAATGTAAAGGCTGACAGAAATCAAGAGGGACGTTGCCTGTCATTTTGTACAAACTTAGATGAACCTGTCCCAATCTGACACGACACATTCCCAGCAGATTGTCTTTCATGACCTAGAATTAAAACTACTTACTATTTATTATTACCCACTGAGCTGGGGAAAGCCTTTCCTTTTAAATAAACTGTTAAAAATTTTGAAACTAGCCCTGGGTCTTGGGAGTACTCAGTTAATATGAAACATTTTTAAAAGAAGAAACTTTTGTTAAAACAACTTATGTAGCTTGTTTATGTCATAATGTTCCTTCCACTCTGAGAAAAGCTTGCTCAAGCACTGGAGTGCCATTATAGTTATTTATAATTAAGATTGTAATCAGGCATTTCTGGTATGTATAGCAATTTCAATTATTTGTAATACTATAACAATAATAATAATAATGATACACATATATGGTACTTGAGAAATTGGAATTATTAGTCCCAATGTGTAGAGGAGAAAAGTGAGGTTCAGGGTATTATGTGAAACAACTTTTCTTTTTTAATAATTTTTTTATTTTTCAATTACAGTTGATCAACAATATTATATTAGTTTTAGGTAGATAACCCAATGATTAGGCATCATATAAATTATGAGGTGCTCACCCCAATAATCTAATACCCATCTGACACCACACATAGTAATTACTGTATTATTAGCTATGCTGTGCTTTACATCCCCATGACTAATCTGTAACTACCAATTCATACTTCTTAATTCCTTTGTCTTTTTTACCCATCTCTCAAATCCCCCTCCCATCCGGCAATGACCAAAATGTTCTCTGTGTCTATTAACCTGTTTCTGTTTTACTTGTTCATTTATCTTGTTTTTACTCAGCACAAAACCCTTTAGGTCCATCCATGTTGTTGCAGATGCAAGGTGTCGTTCTTGTATATGGCTGATCATATTCCATTGCCTATACGTACTACCTCTTTGTCTATTACTCTCCTGATGAACACTTCGACTTTTCATATCTTGGCTATTGTAAATAAAGCTGCAGTGAACATATGGGTGATAGATATGTATTTATTGCCATTTATCTTTTCTTCTTCCTAAAGAATACCATTTACCATTTCTTACAATACTGGTTTTGTGCTGATGAATTCCTTAAGTTTTTCTTGACTGGGAAACTACCTGTCCTTCAATCCTAAGTGATAGTTTTGTTACATAAACTTGGTTGTAGGTTCTTGCTTTTCATCACTTTGGATATTTTGTGTCAATCCCTTCAGGCCTGCACAATTTCTGTTGAGAAACTTTCAAGATTCTCTTTGTCTTTAACCACTGTCATTTTAATTATGATGTGTCTTGGTGTGGGCCTCTTTGGGTTTATCTTGTTTGGACTCTCTGTGCTTCCTGGACTTGTATGTCTATTTTTTTCACCAGGTTAGGGACTTTGCAGTCATTACTTTTTGATTCCTCATTTTCTCTCTTCTCTTTCTGGCAGCCCCATGGTGTGAATGTTTGTATACTTGAAGTTGTCCCAGAGGCTCCTTAAACAATCCTCAGTTTTTGGATTTTTTTTTCTGTTCTGATTGGATGTTTTCTTCTTCCTTATCTTCCAAATTGCTAGCTTGATCCTCTGCCTCATCTACTTTACTGTTGATTCCCTGTAATATGTTCTTCAGTTGGTGTATTTTTCATTTCTGACCGGTTCTTTTTTTGTTTTCTATCTCCATTTTTTTCACTTCAATCTCTTTATTTAAATTCTCATTGAGATAATGGAGCATCCTGATAACCCATGTTTTGGACTCTGCATCTGGTAGATTGCTTGTGTCCATTTCATTTCATTATTCTTCTGGAGTTTTGTTCTGTTCTTTCATTTGGGCCATGTTTCTTTGTTGCCTCACCTTGGCTGCCTTTGTGTGTTTGTTTCCTTAACAGTAGAGCTTCTATGTCTCCCAATCTCAGTCTTGGTAAAATGGCCTTATATACTAAGTATCCTGTAGGACCCAGTGGAAGAGCCTCCCTGGTCACCCAAGCTGAGTGCTCCAGGTGTGCCCCTCCCCACCAGGCAAGCTATATGCATCCTCCTATTGTAGTTGAGCCTTGATTGCTGTCAGTGAGAGGGATTTATCCCCAGGCTGATCAGCTGCAAGGACTGGCAGTGACTACTGCAGAGGGTCTCCTGTGCAGGGACCAACCCCATGGAACAAGACTCATTTCAATGGGGCTCTGGTATCTGCTGATATGCCCCTTGAGTTTGTCGATTGTGGAGGTTGTTGGGTGATGTATCAGCACAGTGTGAATCTGTCCATTAGGTGCACTGGCCCTGAGGCCTCCTAGGAAGTGCAGGCCAAGGTCAGCTGCCACATGTGCCCTGCCCAGGGACATGCTGCATGAACTACAGAGCGATCTGCAGATGGCTGCTACTGGTGCTGGGCTTGGAGGGGCCCTGGAGAAGACGAGCTGTGAACCAAGGCTGGCTGCAGCCAGTGCTGGGCCTCAGGATACTTAAAAAGAGGTACAATTTTTAGCTTTTGAAACTTTGAGAGATTTTATGAAAGTTTGCAGCATGAGTCAAGATAGGTAATTTGTATAGAAAACCCATATGGAAACAGCTTGGGTGGGCATGAAAGTTGGGCGGGGTGGGGTTTCAGGGAAACCAGGGCAGGATGAACAGAATGAGCCAGGCTGACAGAAAATCAGATGTGGCACCTGCCCACTGGCTCTGTGGTGGATGGCTCAGAAAATGAACTGCCAGCATAACTCTTTGGGAGAAAACTGCCCCTCCAGCTTTCATCCTGAAGCCAGAATATTCAGTCCCTTTCTGTATATTCCTGGAACATTTTGAACTGCTGCCCCAGCTCTGGAGCTCAGAGCAAGTGAGTCCATGTAAGTTCGTGCACAGGCCCTTTAAGAAGAACGCCTGGACCCCAGAGGCCCTTCGTCTCACTCAGCCACATTCCCTGCTGGTTTTCTCAGCCAGAAGTCATGGGACTTTCTCTTCCTGGCAATGGAACCCTGGGTTGGGGGGGCCTAGCGTGGGTCTGGGACCTCTCACTCCTCAGGGAGGACCTCCATAGCTGAGATATCCCTTCTGATATTTATCTGCCACACATAGGTATAGGACCAGCTCATTGCACATCTCAGCCCTCCCACCTGTCTCCATGTGGCTTCTTCTTTATATACGTAGTTACAGGACTTCAGTTCAGCTAGATTTCAGGCAATTCTGAGTGACTGTTGTTCTGTGGCTTAGCTGTAATTTTGATGTGATTGTGGGAGGATGCGAGTACTGCATTTACCTCTGCTGCCGTCTTACCTGGAAGCTTGAAATGACATTTCTAATGCCAAAACAGCTATTAAGGAAGCGAAGGAGCTAAGACACAATGACCATACTTTAGACTCCATCTTCAATGCCTCCTACAATGCAAAATACATGCATTACACTATATAGATATTAGGGGAAAGTGATCACAGACATAAAGGACCAAAGAAGTAAGGGGCAGTAAAAACTGGATTGAAAGATACTAGATATAGAACCCTCTACTCACCATCCCCAAACCACCCAATGACCTGCTTATAGCCTGGGAATTTAGTTGTTATCTTCTCCACTTGTACCTGAAATTGTGCATATTCTCTTGGTATTTTTCACATAATGACCAAACCTACGTAAAAAGGACATGCTGAAGATTCCTTCACAAAAGCTACGTGTTTACGATATATATATGTCTGAGTCCTAGAAAAATGCCGACATTGAAGAAAAGCTAACTGCTCATCAGTTTCTATAACTAAGGAATTGCAAAGCTATTTACATAAAAGTGGGCCTCCAGATTCCATTTCTGCCTGGGTTCAGGAGCCGCTAGCTTTCTAAGGCAAGGATCCACATCCACCAAATTGTTCAACACACTCAGAGTCCTTGCCTGTTTGTCTTGTGGATTCACCGTCAGGGGTCTGGGACTCTTGGCTTGGGCTTCATTTGATTTGCACACAGAACTAACTTGAACGCAGTCACAACTACTTTGGACAACCAGGGAAAATGGCTGCATTTGGAAGACTGAAGGAACATCTGTGCATGTTTACTAGGCAACCTGGCTTCTTAGAGGCTTACAAAGAATAAAGGGCCAGACTTTTACTATTTCCCAGGTGGTAGTGGTTTGAAGCAGAGTTTTCTCCCTTTTTCATCAGAGAAAGGCTTTAGCCTGAGAAACGGGAAAGAAGTAAAATCCTAGTAAATAAAGAAACTGAAACCTAATACTACCAGCATGTATGAGAGCAGAATATGACTTCTGTATTAAGGGACATGATGAATGTTTCCACATTATGGGAGCCGCTTTAGCACAACCTTTAAAATAGTGCTTTAGAGATATGTGAGGACATAGAGAAATTCATCTCTATACTTTCAACCTTTTCTCTTCTACAAAGACTTTTTGCAAGAATACGCTTTGGGCTAGAGCTAAGAGAATGTGGAAGAAAATTTCTAGCCTTGAGTGTTGCTGCCACCTACATGGCAGGAAGACTGCAGACAAAGCCTAGCGCCTTTCAGCACAGTGTATGTTCTATGAAAACATACTGTGGACATCCCCAGATTTGTTTCTTTAACGTGGCTATCCCAGTGACAATGGAAATGATAGTACTTTTTATTTCCACCTCATTTCCGGTCTCAAATTCTTGCAGAGATTGGACCGACTGGTTTTGCTTAGATTGGTGGGAATACAATGATTATTTGACATAGAGTCTGATCCAAGAAAATCTTCCTTATCATAAAAACATGCCTGAGTGTAACTTGATCCCTGTGGCTATGACTGTCCCAGGGAGAGAATGAAAGCGCTTAATGTCACTGTGCTGCAGGTATCTCTGTTGTTTGTCTTCCTGGAAGGCTCCAAAGTACAAAGCAAAAAATTAAATTAACGTTTTCTCAGTTGATTATGACTATAAATTGATGTAAATGGAGATAATGTAAGTGTAAGAATTCTTTTGATAGAGATAGATTCTTTTGTTACTTCTGACAGGAAATGTAGTTGCCACTGCGGAATTAACAGGATGTCTCTTTAAGAATCTGAAGGAAACTTGCGATATGTCAGGAACACATCATAGACCGTCCTTTCGTCTGAGACGGCATCATCTGAGGCCACAGTGCTGTTCCCAAGGCTGTGCGAAAACACCTTCTACCTAGAAAACTGCAAGACTGAACAGCCAATTGATGGCTTTACAGATAATAGCAATTAAAATAACTCTTAAGTGAATAAATGATAGGGTTTGTAAGCCTGTGCCAACCAGTGTTGGCTGTTGCATAATGTTATGAATATTGGCATTTTGCACGTGTATGGAGCACAGTGCTGTACTAAATCTATACTAATTATTAAAAAGTTTGTATCTTTGAGTAAAAAACCCACAAAAATTACTGCTATTTCTCTAATTAGTAGTGTGTTGAAGATTGAAAGAATCCCTAAAATTGACAACAGGAAAACATGTTCTGTACAATGAGAAAAAGGTGTTTGGAGAAACAATGTCAAAAGAAAGAACCATACGTTTCCCTCTCTGGACCAAGAGGAGCCATTTCAAATGTTTTCAATGGTCTGTGACTCCAGTTTTCCCAGGTATTGAAAAAAAACTATTTCTTACCATTTGTATCATTATAATCATGCTCAGAATGATGCACTGGTCAGCCTATGTACCTACAATATGCTTTCTGAGATAACAGTGAGGTTTTGCCAGAGTTAGTAAACAGGGCCTAAGACTAGGGGAGGGGTTGTAAAAGACTTAGTAATCAAGATACTACATTTGAAGACAATATTAATGAAAATCAAATTCATGCAAAAACTCCATGCTGTCAAAATTTTAAATAAAGATTGGATCTGAGAAGTTTGGGACAGGGGTGTGAGAAGTGAGGAGTTGTGCCAGGACAGGCCACCCCCCTGCCCCTGCCCAGCCAACGAGATAAAAGGACCCCTGCCATCGTCCAGGCCCAAAGGCCTGGGAGTTTCCAGTGGCAGGCTCTTACTGGGAAACTTTGTTTATTCCCAGCTTATCTATTTTCCTTCCTGGCATCTGCAGTGTCCTCGCTGGTGATGTCACAGCCCAGTGATCTGGGAACCACTCACTGTCTTGGACCTTCATCAGAAAGACATCTGCTCAAGAAAGTTTTAACTTTGCAATTTTGGTTACAGCTAATTTTGAAAGTATTTACAATGCTAACCATGTACACATGTACAAAGTGATGACTTTTTTATGTGATTAGACACAACTTTGGGCACTTAACATGTAAAACAACATTTTTGTGGAGAATCAAATGGTAAATAGCACTGCTTTTAAATAACTGTGTAACCAAAATGTATGCAATATAAAAATTTTTAAATTACATAAATGGTCCATTTTGTGAAAATAAGATGTTAAAATCAATTAGATTAATATTATCTGAGCCTTCACTTAAAACACATGACATAAAACTTAGTTTTTAAAAATTTGATTATTATAATGTGCCCTCTGAAGACTGAAGAGAAACACTATTTTTGAGTAACTGCTCGAGTAATTATAAAAGGTTTTTTAAAAAACAGATTATTGGAGATAAATGGACAAGAAAGGAAATAAAAAATTACCCCAACATCTCAATAGAATGTTAATATTTAGCAAAGTGTTTTCTTATCAGTTTTCTAATGTGATGTGTTCAAAGTAGGCTCATTTACTTTCTAAAATAGTAACAGAATGTTTCAGGCCTGAGGCCATCTCTCTAGTTGTGTGTTTATGATACTATACATTTTATCTTATATTTGAGGTGCCTGACAGGGTTCAGATTGCTTTCCCTGAGCCGGGCTGCGGAGGGCCTTTGCACAAGCCCTGTGACAGAGCCCTGTACACGGATGGGGGAACCAGGCTCTGGGAGGCACAATGAGGACCCACTGCCTGGACACATGGCAGGGAACCTTGGCCCTTAAACCTACCTTCGTTCATGTTCTTTCCTTGCAATATAGCCATTGTGTAACTCAATGAATAAAACAGAATTCCCACTTGCAAATTTGAAAATATGATATTCCTTCATGGGAAACATGTAATCATAAATATCACCAAGACTATTGTCAAGAAAGAAACACAAGACTATTTTTAAGGAGTCATTTATTGCAGGGACAAGGAAGACTCTGGAGACGAACATGTTTGCTCACTAATACAATGCCCTCACGTGCGACCGCAGGCCAGGCCACCCGAAAGGACAAACGTGTAAGCAAACTGTGAGTTTCTATTTGTGGTTAGGGTCACCTCGAGGCTGGTCCAGCTAATTGACAACTTTCAAGTTCTCCTTACAACAGAAGTTACTGAAATGCTGAACCTAAGTCAATGTAAGAAAATCATTTTAAAGACACTGGATTTGTTTAAAAAACAAATTGCACATGGATATTAGGGAATATTATCTAAATGTGAGTTTCTAAAATTCTCAGTTTTAGGAATTAGAATTATTTATCATTAACGGTGTTGGTTTCCAAACTTCCTATTGATAAAATATTTTAATTAGCTATGTAATATTAATTATTGATATTAGCAACTACAAAATGATGCCAAAAATCTTTAAAATCTCAGTTAGTAATGTCAGGATTATGTCAGTTATCATTTCCTATAACTAGTGACATCATAAAATATTTATTGAGTTTTCAGTATTGGTTTTCTTAGACCTTAATAAGTGTTAAACTTGGCAATGGTTTAAACTTATTTTTATTCTTCTTTGAACAGGGATTAATATACGGTATAAATCACAGCAAATACATCAGATCACTAAGGGTTGTAATAGATGAGCACTTTATGTCTGCTCCTATTTATATTGCTTTGCATATTTTAGTTTAAGAATTCCTGCTAGTCAAGCTTCTTTCTGAGAAAAGAGCTACAAGAGCTGATTCATAAGGATCAGTTGTGGTATGCTATAAGTAGGGTCTTCTTCCCTAATTCACATCTATCTATATGGCCAACAAGATCAACCTTTAGCTAAAGGCATAAGCTTCTATGTTGTTAGGAATCTGAAACTTAACTGCACAAGATCAGTCCCTATTTTACTATGTATCACTTATTTGGGCTAACTGATGACTAAATGGAACTGGCTATTTGTTGACAACATTTCATCCTTAGGGATTAGATTTACTGCAGGGTAATTGATCTGAATTAAAGCATCTACTAAAACAAATGTTCTAACTTAACAGATCAAACAAATTTGGTAACGTTTTAGATTAAATACATTGAAGCAACATTAAACTTAAAAGCACTGTGTGTTACACTGTTTAAAAGCAATGTGGTTTTAACATTGCTTATTATATCATTCAGGAACTGAAAAGATGGAAGAAAACCTAAAACAGTATTAAATTTATGTGTGTGGGCTAGCATTTGTGTTGAAAGGATTAAAATAAAAGTAAGAAACAGGAATATATGATGATTTATGCAATGATTTTCTAAAATTAGATAAATTTGGATAATTTCTATCAGTAATTATGCTTTCAATATACTCTGGTTAAAGTATCAGCAAATGTACTACAACCTAATACCTTGATCAATACCCACATAGTGTACACAGAACAATAAACAAATGACGTGTTTCAGGTTCTTAATTCATCCAAATCCACTTCCTATAGGTGAGATTTCCTTTAGCACAGCTTGCAGAAGCACATCTTTGCTATCCAGGAATGGTGCCTTGGCTCACCTAGAAAGAAAACAGATTATCTTGCATTGTATGGTGAAATAAAGAAAACAGAAAGAAAGAAGGGAAGGAGGAAGAAAGGTACAGAAGAAGGGAGGAAGAGAGAGGGAAGTATGAAAGGAATGAAGGAATTAGAAAGGAAATGAAGGAAGGAAGGAAGAGCCTATAATTTCTGCATTTCTTTTCTATCCTTAAATAAAACATGTTAACATAATAAAATATTATTGTCTTATAAACCATGTCCCAGGTAAATATATGTGAATTGCATACACTATTAATATAGTCTGTTTTATATTATTGCCAAGAAAGCTGAAAGTTTTCAACAAGATGAATTAGGTTTGAAATCACTCTATTTCCATAAATTTCCAGGAGCTGAATTATTTTTAGAGAAACTCACAATTTAGGGTCAGTTTTAGAGTCAAATGTTTAAATGTTACTTGAAATATGATTTCAATTATAGAATAAGAAATTTATTTCTCATACGACTTGGATGATTGTTATTGCAGTCTACACACTATCGCTTGCTTTAAATTAATTTGATTATCAAACTAACTGGAGCATTGTGCCCTAGTTAACAACATCTAAACACATGGACACCGGTGATGCGACCACGCATAGTAACTCCCACTCCTGCTGGCGAAACCTCAAAAGCCTGATTCGGTTTAGTTAAACCAACAGTCAATATCGTATTATATATACTCTATATAATAACACATTAGCCTAGAACTTTACATAATTTAAAAGTTATTAGGTTCAAGCTGAAATATTTCCCATTGGGTAATTAAAAATATATTGATATTGTTAAACACAAGTAGAAAGAGCTTAAATATTTTTACTACCGAAATTGTTCTTCCTCCTTCTAGAACACTTTTTCAGCAGTAACCACAAGAAGTGTGTTCTCGATGGCTGTGATTGATGGGCTGCTCACGCATTCCACATTTTTTCTGCTTCATGCATCATCATCAGCCATCTCCAACACTCCAGTCCTGAATCTGTCCTACTTTCTCTTACCTGATTTTTGCTGGTGATTCATGAGCCAGAATAGTAAAAGAAAAAAAAAATCCACCTTAGCTTTCACAATGTAGTATCCCCTGGAAACTGAGAAATCTGGTTTTGTTCATCAGATTCATGCAAATGCAATATTGATTGACAATGATGTATATAGATCTACACACATAATGTGCTATATAAAAACCGCTAAAATGTTCTATTAACAGCAGAATGCATACTGATTATAAATTACTTCAGAATGACGTGGAAATGCTTATCTGAATGCTTTTTTTGTACGTTCAAGCTCTTTCTTGTCACTGCTATTTTCAGCTGAAGCTGTATTTATGTGTACTGCCCTAGTGCACTGAGAAGTAAAATTCTTAATTTTCTAAGCCAATAAGGTGATAAAAGCTCGAGGTCCCTCATTAACACATGGATAAAAATTGTGAATGTCACATACATTTTTCATCATCATGAGTGCAAAAATGAGGGGCAAGAAACACTTTTTGTTATGTCCTAGAGAATGGAAATCAAGCTTTAATCACTACACGAAACAGTTAACAAGAAGTCAACCAGCAAATGACTAAACTGACTATTTTTGTGATAGCATCTTTCAGATTCAGAAGCAACCAGGCCTTAAAGAGCCAAAGAATGAAAGTCTAATGGCCCTAAAATCTCAAAAAATGGAGCATCAAGTTCACGATGTTGTCTCAGCGCTTCTATTACTAGACATCAAAGTTATTCCCACGGGTTTCAGGAATGTATAACACCAGTGAAGAAGAAAGTAGACCACAGAGCCTAAGCCGGAAACTTCAATCTGGGATTCACCTGTGAGGCAAAACTCTTTGCTAATGAATTATTCCAAAGAAAAGACAAGGCTAAGGGAGACCTTAACCTATCAGACAAGACCTCCAGGTTCACTAGCAAGGTCAGAGTAACAAGAACACTCAGGTCTAATGTTGCTTTGCCAACCTTAATGGGCTGCAGGCACTCACCTGGGTATACAGCTTGAACCAATAAAGAGATCACAAAGGCATGATGAATAAGGTAGAGCGCTCTGGAGACCAGGGAACATCCACGGCACCAGGCCTCTAAATTGTGACCTATATACACACTCCAGCCCATTTACAAATGGGTCGTCCCGTTCTATTCCATGCCAGGGAGCAGTGATGTCAATGGAAAAATACCACTCTACAGATGAAGTTCAAAACCCACTGTATTCAAGTATAATCAATTCACCAAGTCAATCTACTGTTTTATATAAATTCTAAAAATCTGATTTGAATAATGACATTTTAAAAATGTTCTATCAATGTTCATAAAACTTCAACTTCACCTTTTGAAAAAGCTATTTTAGATTTTTGGCTTTGGGACCCCTTTGCACTCTGCACATGCATATGATTTGGTATCATCAATGCGAAGTTAGAACTAAAGTAAAATGATGTTTACAGGATTTACAAGGAAAGACTTTATTTGAAAAGAATAATAAATGAGATGATATTCTTGGCCTGTGCTTGAATGGGAAAATGATTTTTTCATTTTCATTTTCTATATGCTATTCAAACAACTGGTCTATTCATTAAAAATGATGTAATAAATATATATTAGTCATTTAGAATTGCAGAGATAAAACTATGAAAGGTCAATATCCATTAAAGTAGAAGACTGACCACATTCAACTTTGTAACTGGGGCCTTGCACAACATGAAAATGTTAAAAGGAATTTTACATGAGTAATAATATTCTAGGTGAAGATGGTAAGAATGTTGCATTCATGATTTAAATTCACTTCCTTTTGTACAAGGAATAACAAATATATTAATGCAATTATATGCTTAGCTATGGAAATACTTGTATTGGTTTGAAGACATCTTTCCAAAGCTTGTCCCTCAAAACCCCCAATTTTTGTTTTTTCTCCTAACAAAAGTGGTTAAACTTATTTTCCAGAGAAGTACCCCTCTTAGGTGGTAAAGAGAGGTAACTAAATCACCAAGTGCCGTTTCTAGTTTTGGAGCCCTTTCATTCGAGTGACTTCATATTTTGAAATTAATTTTTAGACACTGAGAAGTAGATGGTCATATTTTCACAGTTCAATAACGTCCCTCTGTGCTACCCATTTCAGGTATCTCCTTCCTTCGTGTTCAATATTAAGAATGTTGCTTCTCAAATGCTCATTCTTAAAAAAAAAATGCACTCTCTTACCAAAATCTTTCTTACTAAACAAGCACCTCTGTCAGAAGTGTCTTAATTTCTTATCACAGAATTTTATCCACACGAGGCGCAATAAATAATTCATGCCATTGCCTCTTTGTTGTGCGTCCCTGAACTGCCGGTGCTGGAAGGCTGACAGCTGTGTCAGGACAAGCACCGAAGATCTGACATGACAAGTGACTAACAAGTTTCTTTCAGTTCATAGTGAAAGAAGACAATGGCCCAAAGTGCAGAAAGAAACCCCACAACAAAATAAAACTGCTTCTTTCTTTTTACCTAAGTGTTTGCAATGAGCTTATTTCCAACCCACAAGCCCTGGTCATTTTATAGGACTGCCCAGCCCCCTCTACTCCTCACACTCGCTTGGCCATTTACGCCTGGCCACGGATCAATATGAGAAATTCTTGGAGAAATACGATGTCTCCATGACAACCAAGCCACAAATTCTCAGTGGAAGGCAGTGAGACCAGTAGTGAACTCTCCAGAGGTTTCTAGGCCTATAAGGCAAGATGTCTTAAAATGCAGAAATGGGCAGAGGAAAGAGCCAGAGTAATTCATTCTTTATTACCAGTTTAATGATGTCCGATGTATAGACCAGTACTCACTTTTAAGTCAAGGTTCTCTATCAGTGCCTATATTTTCTAAATAATCTTTCTGTTCTGATCCATCCTTTTGTTTATATCAGTCAGATAGACTGTGTTATAGTAGAACTGCACTACAATTCCACTCATATTGAGGGCGATAAAAATTTATTCGAATTTTGAAATGGTATAAAGTGGATCTCTTCTTGCCAAAACAGTGAACACTTAGGTGAAAAGATGACTTGTGGATTTACCTGCCTGGAAAAATGGTTGATAGACAACTGATTATTAAGGCAGTTTAAGAATGTAGTCAAAATTAGGCAATTTAAGTCAAAACAAAAAGTAATTTTAAATTAACTTTATTTTAGAAATGTAATGCTACCACTATCCTCTCCCTTTTAGAGTGGAACTGATCGACATTTGTCTTTTAGCTATTGTGGCAGGGGATGGGTTTAATGTGCTGATTAAAAATTTCTGTCATTGCTAAAGATGCCATTTCCCAGGTCGGCAGGAGAGCAGAAGTGTGGCTGAGCACAGACACAGGGCAGCGGTCCATCTTTTGAGGAATCTTCGCATAGTGGAGGGACTGAAATACAATGCCATCGCCACTGGGCCTATTGGGGTTCCGAGATGACTTAGGGGACCTGACATAGATTGCAGGCTACACCTTTCACTGAAAATTAAATCTCAGTAGCTCTCCTCGGGGAAGGATCAGGGGACTGTTTGCAGCTGCCCCCTGTCAGCAAAGGCTACAAGATTTGGAAATCTCTTAACTAAGCTGACAGGCCACAGAGAGGATGAATCAAAAATCTGATACATGGATGGGAGAGAGTAGAGGGTACACAGCAGCCAGGGAAAACAGGAAAGAAAAATGTTAACTCTTTCATTTGTGATAATAAGGTACCTTTTAGCACCTCGTGGCTGTGCAGTGATCCAGGAATTTGCCGTTCGACTTTCACAAGATTTTTTTCTTTAATTAGTTGTTAAGACTAGGCGTGATTCAAAACACAACAAAAACAGAAACAAAAATGCATGCTTAAGTATTCCTGGCCACATTTTGCCTGTACATTTCTTTCTACTCTTCCTATGAGGAAAATACAAACATAGGTAACTTGGACCTTGGGTAAATTTTATTGCATGCAGAAGGGTTATTATTTTCTTTTTTTGTTTTTTTCTAAATAGCTGACAACATCCATTAGTCCATTACTGTTTTCCTAAAATCCTCTTGTCCCAGTTAGGTCCCGTTTGTATTCAGAAAGGTAAACAGATTGTAACGATGCCAGTTTGTGTCTCTTTTCTCTCTAACTCTCCATTTCCACTTGATCCCATTATTTGAAATATTTAAAATATTGTGATTTCTTCAGTTTCCAGTCTCTACCTCTATTAACCAGGTTAGTGTAAAATTGATGATAATGAACTAATAGTGTCAGCTTCCCTTTTCAGTCATAAAGCCTTTGTACTTCCTCCAACTGAATTCTTGATGAAAGAGGAAAAGATAACAGCTCCACACTGTGACCCCTGGAGGTGACCATTAATTTGACAGTGCAGCTGCTAAGAGAAAACAGCATTACAATGTCTGTCCTCTCTCCCCACCCCCTTCCAAGGACCCCAAAGCTGTGTCAAATTTATCATTTTATACTTGACTATGTTTAAATGGCTTTCACCTGGACTCTCAGACTCTTTCAGGACACATCTGTCAGGCATGTCCTCAGTGTCTTGGAAGTTTGCCGAGTTTGAGCTGCTGTCATGCTTGACCAGACTGGCTGAAGCTATTAAAAAGAGAGAGAGAGAGAGAGAAAAGAAAGAGTGATGAAAAAGTAGCAATAAATACCATGAAACATTTCCTTTCCGTCCCGCAGCTATTTCCAGGGACACACGATGTAAACACAAACAATAAATTGAAATAAAATGTATCCACTAAGTATGTATTGGCAGACATGTAATTAGTTGAAAAATCTATAGATGAGACTTTATCTTAGAAGAAAAATAAGTTCATGGCATCAGCTTAAAAGCTACAAAGTAACAAAATGATCCCTTCGAAATAGAAGCCATATTTTTAATGCATAAATCTAAAACAATATAGTCAATTAATGGCAACAGGACACAGAGAGGAGAACAGCGGGCTAGTCGATGAGAAAGACCAGTGCCACACTGGGGCAGGGGGTCCTTTCGTCACACAGATCACAGCTGATGAACACTCATTGTGCATTTTGGTCTTCCTCCATGGAATGAAAAACTGTGGTACCAACTACGTTTTAAAAAGCCCTATAAGAATAAGTTTTAAAATATAGAAGGCACACACTGCAAATGATACTAAAGGAGGCTGGTATTTTCAATGGTAGGTCTCCAGAACCCTTGTCATGAGATGTTATTTTCTGAGTAGGAATTATAAACAGAAACAGAAGCTATCGCAGGAACCTAAAATTTCCTTTCAGCACATTACAACCACTAGCTGTTAGAGAAAACATAGACTCAAGTTTCTACATTTTTCCACAAGTTGTAATACTTGGTCTAAATATCTCCATATATAACATATTTCCATATTACATTTGTTCAAGGAATCATTTCACAGGAAAAGTGGATACTGTGTTCATAAAAAAACCCATAATAAAGTGAATAATAAAACAAAGCAAGCCTGCAATAATATAAATTATGTCACGCTTACTTGTCTGAAGCCAAACAATATAAATATGTATATTATTGACTGCACTGAAATTTCATCTTTCACAAATTGCTGAGGTTAACACTACCACTGTCTCCTCGGGTCGTGATAATACATGCAGCATATTATTCATAAGCCTTAAATGCAAAAATATAGAATACATTTAGAAGTCATTCATGAAATAATGTGTTTATTGGCAGAGGGGAATGGCCTGTGACACTGTTCCTAACCCTCCATCAGGAGACGAGAGAGCAAACGCAGAGGTGGAAGCCTGTGTCACCTCACACATTCCTTAAGTGACACAGGGGAGCTGCCCAGGCCCAAAACAACTTTAGTAAGGCTCATGCCTCCACACCCCACATCTTGTTTTAGGGGAGTGTGCATAGCCTTGGTGATCATAACCTGAGGCGCACATTTGCATACTTTCCAGGAGACTAGCAACATACTTCTGGTCCAAATACTCTCTTCCAACAGTTTCGCCGACCTCAGAACAGAGAGCACTCTGTCTTTCTGCGGAAGGGTGAGCAGAGAGTTTGGATTCACTGCGTCGCTAAAACTTTTTGTTTGGGAACAAAATATGAGAAAAAATATATATGAAAGTCTGATTTTAAGTAAATAAACCCAACTTTTCATGTTGTGCATTGGAATTTTCTGAAAAAAAAAATGAAAGTAGGTACTGTGTCTATTTTATTCACCTCTGTGTGCTCTGAGCCATAGAAGATACAGTACCCCTGAAGGGTTAGTGGAATGAGTGAATGAAGAACTGAGGGAAGCAGAGGTACCATGCTAGGAGTCCTCCTCATCCGAGAAGATATCCGAGAAGTTCTCATCCGAGAAGTTCAAAGTGCTTTGAACTGTCATCAACTGGTCTGTTCAGTTTCTTGTTTAGGACCACTTGAGATGAAGGATGCTTATTTGAAAAATGGTGCTACGGGTTAGTCAGTGGCTTTAAAGGAGAAACAAGATCCATATGGCATAAGTAGTTATTGGTGTAATAAATTAATAACTTAATTTGATTTTATTCAGTTTAGAGCACACTTGTGGATTATTTTTTAATCCAAAGATTTGTGTGAAATGTTTCAGTGGGATAACTAAATGTGTTGAAATTGCAGAACACTGTATCATTTGTCAGGCTTTCTTGGCCTGTTTTAATAATTTTTATCTCTATATACTAGTTAATTTCCTGAAATATTTATATTGGTATTTATAATAGGGAATTAATCAGACAGTGAAATCTATTTCTAATAACCAATAAGGTGAAACCTGTGTTTATTTAGGCAAATACATTGCACTTATCATCTCATAGATTGTTCTTTCATAATTTAAAATGTCCACCCACTCATTTCTTCAGTCCTCCAACAAGACTGTGTTCTGGACAGAGGGGCATCAAAGAGGAAGAGGGCATGGTATTAGAACAAGAAATAAATACCTGTGACCACTTTTAGTGGCCATAAACTGGCCCAGGGCAAACTGACATCCCAAGCCATTCCACAAAGCCAGAAAGCCAGCTGTAGTTTTTAGCTGCATGATCTCCACTAAGCTCCCAGGAGCGGGAGCCATGCAGCCATTCGTGTCTTCACACCGATGGGCAAGGGTGTGGTTTGTGGGCACAGGAGAGTGGAGAGGGCTAATCTTCAGAATGTTGCTTAATTACATTTTAGCTTTCAAATTTGAGATGGTACAAGAGTTGCCATTTTTACTGGGTAGTTTATAGAGTATCCAAAAAAATTATTGCAAAGGAAATGCCTACATTCTGCATTCTGTCAATTGGGACCGACAAGCACTGAAAAGGTTAATGACTGCCATTCTACTGATTTTTTTTTTTGATAGGCAAATCTTTGCAACTGTTCTTTGGGGTGTTCCCTGTGATGTTTTATCATTAATCTCTGACATGATGTGTGACCAAGGCTTCTCTAATGAATCATTTCAAAAATGATGAAATCAACAAATATTGATTTAGTGCTTATTGTGGGTAGAGCTCATGCTAGACCGTGTGAGTGGTAAAAATGTGAAGGCACTTTTAATGTGCCCTCATACAACTTGTGATCCAGTTGAGGTATAATTAAAAGTAACTAGTAAGAGCATTAGAGAGAATATTTTGAGAGTGACATGGTTTTTAGAAATGCGCAGATAATTCCCGTGCAAAAGGGTAGTCCAAAAGTAAAATTTGAATTAAATCTTCTTGACAGGAAAAACAGCTAGCCCAAAGGGAGCTCATTCAGGCAAAAAAAAAAAAAAAAGAAGTTGTGAACCTGGCTAGGTATGACCAAGGAAATACATTAACCTAGTTCCACAAATGTATTTGTTAACAGAATGTTGCTGGCTATTTTTTTGTATGTATTTTTAGTGAATTTTCCTTACTTGTCTCTTTGAACTTTTTCTGAAATTGCTGCTGTGGCTAATTCTTCTCACCTGTAGAAGTTAGTTATAGACAGGTTTTGCCTAGCCCTAGATAGTCAATAATTTGATCTTTACTGATGGTGGGCCCATTTATCACAGTAAGTTGTCCTTTCACTATACATATTGACTTCTGTTTATCAATACCAAAGTCCATTTGTAGCTCATCACTAAAGTTCTTGGATATTTTCAGTAGTTTTTGAAGATGCATTTTGGAGCTTGGCAGAGAGATACTTTTGATGTCAATGTACTGCAAGCAGTTGCTGGGCTTGTCCTTAACTCAGAATCAAGTGTTTATTTCCTCTGTAATGGATTCTGAAATAGTCTGCATTTGGGGGGCCAAGGACAAAAAAAGACAAACTCTTCTTGACAGTTCTACCACTGAAAGATGTAGGGCTCTTCCATTTACTCATCACACACCTCCAAATATTGACAACTGGAAGGCCAGTGTTCTAAATATCTCTGTAATGTCTCTGGTAGCTAGACAGAGGTAGGAGTGCATGCACTTTGGGTGCGTGTGTCTGACCATGGTGTGTGTTTAATGAGTGTAATTCTTCTAGATCCTAAACAAATGAATGGTTCTGCTGTAGACGATATGAAATCGGTAATTTTAAACCACATTTAAGAATATCTAATGAGGAAACCCAGAAGAATGAATGATAAAGATTCGATAGAAGAATTTACTATTAATGTGATGACAAGGTCATCAGTGGTTACACCCCTTCGCCTCTCTCTGGTCTCTATTTTGGTTTTGGTTAACCTCTAAAAATTTTCCCTGTCCTTTTCAAATCAATTACAAATAGATGGTGTTAACTCTTAAATGTGGCTAGGCCTAGGCAGCAGACACCCCCAAAGGAGGGTGACTGCTGATAAAAATCTCCATCTCCTTCCACAAATAGCAACTTGTCCTTTCAAGTCAGGCTGATGTGTAGCATATAGAGAGCCCTGGTTAAAAACCCCTTTCATTTACAGTGTGAACCAAATCTGCAGCCAAAATAATGTTTTCAATATGATGACTTATCTATGATTTAAAAATAGGTTCCATCCATCATCTGAATGGGCCTTTTTGGAAGTATTATAGATA
Organism: Desmodus rotundus; assembly: GCF_022682495.2. Taxonomy (NCBI): domain Eukaryota; kingdom Metazoa; phylum Chordata; class Mammalia; order Chiroptera; family Phyllostomidae; genus Desmodus; species Desmodus rotundus. The sequence continues at coordinate 85,001,406 of NC_071393.1, forward strand.
TTGATAAGAAAATCATTAATAAAAACACATAACAGTTTGAAATATTGGTCAAGTGAACAGAATAAATCATTGTAGTAGCAGATAAAACTCAGACAAAAGTCTTGATCACACCTTAAAAATAACGTAGAGTTTGCAGCGGTCAGGAAAGAGTAAAAGGCTGCTCAGATTTGTGAAATGAGCCTTGGAAAAGAAGTCAAAGTCCCGAGTTCAAATCTACTAGCTCAGTGCAGTGGCCATATTGGTTGACAATTTAGATCTCTTCCCAAACTTAAGGAGTTAGTATGAAGTCAACTAAAAAAAAACTTTCCAGAGGCTTACAGGAAAAAAAGAAAAAGAAAAAACTATGTTAAACTCAAGTAGAAGTAAATACTAATGCATTCATTCCTCACAAATCACAAAAGACTGTGATAGATTTTAAATTAGAAGGAGGTACAAGCAGTGAAAAGACTAAATGATAACACCAAATTTGTAAACAAAGAGGATGTCATTTGAACAGACCCCAAATTCAGTTTACAAAATGGTTCTCTCTGGACTGATGTCTTATCAGGAAAACATATCTAGCTAAGGAGCTGTGTACATACTACCCCTGCTTTAAAAATATCTATACTGAGATAAGCAATAGGACCTCTTGATTCAATTTGAATAGCATCCTGCATCAAATTTCAGGCTTATTTTGCCTTCAGCATAGATTGGAAACTGGGAAAAATATCATATAGAAATGCCCAAAATTAAATAAAACGTTTAATGCTTCTTTATAACTAAGAATTATTTTGTGAACAAGTTCATCTCGATGGGTTAACATTAGACTTTTATATTTTTGCAATCTTTCTGAAGTTGTAATCTGATATGGAATATTTTTTCTGGATGACATTTTCTAGTATACACTGCTTTAAGGATGACATATTTTTTAATTGATAAATAAACTTTCCAAAATGCTATGAAGAGTAACTATTATTTTGGTATCTTTTTGAGATATATAGAATTGAAGTTAGTATATTTAAATATTTTGTATATAAATATAAATATATATATATGTCTCACAGAATCAAATTATTGACTATCTAAATCTAAGGAAAAAAATATATCTATAGCTAACTTCTACAGGTGAGATGAATGACTAGATCACCCAACTGATTTAGCAGAAGCTAAATGTGAATGAGAAAGAGGTATTAATTGTTTACTAAATCTTTTAAAACCCTGCTCCATTCCTCTCAGATACAGAAATTCCTCTGTCATCCGGGATGTTTGAGCAATGGGCTGCTTTGGTAAGGCCGATAAACAAGCAACCTCAATACATCGCTTGCCTCATGTGAGTCACAAGGCAGGTACTTGGAGTCCTTATGAGATGACTGAGTAAAACTGCAAACAAGGATTTCTAAGAATTTAAAAGGCAATGATTAATTTTACTTGTAGTTTAAGGGAGAAATCTCAAGGTCAGGCCTAGCATTGATAGCTCAAACATACTCTAAAACCCCAAAATCTACTATTAATGTCAACCGTCTAGATAATGAGGGAGAGTCTACCTGACTTATTCCTGAATGAAAAATAAAATTCCTCATTGTGAAGCATTCAAATATATGTATTAATTTAAACAAAAATGAGTATCAGTAATTTTATTATAAACTTCTGAGTTCCCAGGGGAGGGTGGATGGTTGTACTGTGAAAAAGCTCAATTAATAGGACCCAGAAGAGTGTTTTTTAGTTCCACCTCTACTCCTAAGAGTATGACCTTGAGCATGTCATTTCACTTGCTTGGAATTTTATCAATAAAATGAGACAGTTGGATTGGCAACCTCCTTGACATCTTCTGGCTCTGAGACTCAAATATTCTGCCACTTCAGAGGCCAACATCAACCAACCACTCCAGACATCACTACACAGGATAACAAGAGCATAAGTGGCTACTACACTAGTCTTGTAAATAATGAGAACTCCCGAGGCCCTTTCTGAATTAAGTACGATTGTTAATTCCCTACAAGTGGTGATGGCCAATCTCACTGAGGAACAGAGGAAATCATGGCAGCTTCAGAGACATACATGGGTAGCTTCAATGCCAGGGTGAGGCAGCCCTATGGACAGATGACCAAGTAAGGACTGAGGCTACTGTGTGGCTACTCCTGAGGAAAGAACAAGGTGAATCCTGGGCATGGAAAAGCATCCATTACATGTTTACCAATGGTAGAAAAAAAATCTTTAGAACCAAGCCTTACCTCTTTTAGAATCATATTTATGCTATTAATTCCTTTAAACAACCCCTCTCTTCAAAATCAATTTGGCAACTACAAACTTCAGTATAAAAGAAATCATCCTAAATTAAATTAATATGGTCCATGGAATAATTGCAAGAAACACAGTTGCAGTGAAAAAGCCCAGGTCTGGATGTTGGATGGTCAGGATGTAGGATGGTCTAATGCAAGGGTGTCCAACCCGTGGCCCACAGGCCACATGTGACCCAGGATAGCTATGAATGTGGCTCAACACAAAATCATAAATTTACTTAAAACCCTTTTTTTTTGCTCATCAGTTTTTATTAGTGTTTCTGTATTTAATGTGTAGCCCAAGACAACTCTTCTTATTCCAGTGTGGCTCAGACATGCCTGGCTCCATCTTGGCTTCAGGGCTCCAGGCTTAAGAAGTTCTCAATTATTGTTCATCAAATGAATAGATAAGTTTATGGACAGGTGTGGTCTTGTAGAACTGTATTTTCCTCAACTCAAATCTTTTAAGAAAAGAATCAAGGAGTCCCAACTCTTTCTATTCCTTTTATATGTAAGGATAGGGCCCATGAAGTCATTTGGCTTAGTTGAGCCTGGCATGACAAATAACAGTAATCAAATTGTTTAAACCCTCAGACTGAAACAGACTGTTGAGGCATAGTAGATGAAGAATGGAGGAGAGAGTGTGACAAAGGAAATGTGTAAGTTGAGGACTAGAAGGGAGAATAACAAGGAATGATGCAACTCTTTCTCCTCTTTCTGCTGCATTTCCTCACCACCCACCCCCACCAAAAGGGTAATTGTCAGAGTCATCAATGAGAGGTTTGCTTGAATTTCTACATGTGCTTTTTTAGGGCACTATTTCCTTTGCAAGGACTGGTCTAAGGAGCGGTGATGAGTAGATGAGAAGCACCCCCCCATTTTTATTATTTTTTAAAATATATTTATTGATTATGCTATTACAGTTGTCCCATTTCCCCCTCCCAACTCCACTCCATCCTGCCCACCCCCTCCCTCCCACATGCCCCCCCTATAGTTCATGTCCATGGGTCATACATATAAGTTCTTTGGCTTCTCCATTTCCTATACTATTCTTACCCTCCCCCTGTCTATTTTCTATCTACCGTTTATGCTATTTATTCTCTGTACCTTTCCCCACTCTCTCCCCCTCCCACTCCCCTGTTGATAACCCTCCATGTGATCTCCATTTCTGTGGTTCTGTTCCTGTTCTAGTTGTTTGCCTAGTTTGCTCTTGTTTTTGTTTTAGGTGTGGTTGTTAATAACTGTGAGTTTGCTGTCATTTTTACTGTTCATATTTTTTATCTTCTTTTTCTTAGATAAGTCCCTTTAACATTTCATATAATAAGGGCTTGGTGATGATGAACTCCTTTAACTTGACCTTAGCTGGGAAGCACTTTATCTGCCCTTCCATTCTAAATGATAGCTTTGCTGGATATAGTAATCTTGGATGTAGGTCCTTGCCTTTCATTACTTGGAATACATCTTTCCAGCCCCTTCTTGCCTGTAAGGTCTCTTTTGAGAAATCAGCTGACAGTCTTATGGGAAGACCTTTGTAGGTAACTGTGTCCTTTTCTCTTGCTGCTTCTAAGATTCTCTCCTTCTGTTTAATCTTGGGTAATGTAATTATGACGTGCCTTGGTGTGTTCCTCCTTGGGTCCAGCTTCTTTGGGACTCTCTGAGCTTCCTGAACTTCCTGGAAGTCTATTTCTGCCCTGGCTGCCCGTCTCTGCCCCTCCTACCAGTCTGGATGAATGTTTCTTCTTTATCTCCTTGGTTATTGGACTTCCATACAGTTCAATTTTCTGTCAGTTCTGGTTATGTTTTGTTTTTAAATTGTTGTTGTCCTTTCGGTTGTGCGAGGAGGCACAGTGTGTCTACCTATGACCAGAACTGGTTATCTTGACCAGAAGCCCCTTGCCCCTTTTTAAACATCATATCAAAATAATTTCTATGACTTTAGTCCCTGAGCATTTTCTACATTAGTCCTTGAATTTATTCTGAGTAAATTTATAATGGAAAAAAATCTCAGGAAAGCATTGCTTATGTCATTTTTAATTTGCCTATAATTTAGTAGAGAACTTCTAGATTCAAGAAATAAACTGGTCAGATCAGCTGGCTCAATCCCTGCTTTCTATTTTAAGCCATAGAGATAATTATCAAGACAAAGGGACTCAGGAACATCTTATCTGAGAAGACCCCTTCATCACTAAAAGGAAATATTGGTGATGAATGAGTTCTCACAATGTGCAGAAATGAACTCCCACACCCTTCATATAGTTTAGGTTTTCTGCAAAAGCATTTGGCTTTTTTCATAAGGGCCAAATCCTATGGCAATACAGAAATGCATTAATTTTACTGTTTAAGAAGTTGTAAGCAGAAACAGATTCCAATGAAGAAAACAAATAGATCCTCATGTATCAATAAATTTAAGAACAGTCAGTAAAGGGAGAATCCTAAGAAGAATTTATAGAAAACTTCTCAGCTTGTATTTGAAAAGTTAGAAGAAAGGAAAACAAGAGGTGCTTCAATCAAAAGAGCATCAAGCTAGTATTTAAGATTACAGATAAAAATGATTTTTACATGAACCGAAGACAAGGATTCACTGTAAAGGAAATTTAAACCACAGCAAAGTCTACAGTTACTCATAAGAAGAAAAAAAAAAACCCAAAACATTTCCCTCTTGAATGAGAGGGAGAAGAAACTGTTACATGGGAATACCATTGGAATTTGTAAGAGCAGCAACTTTTCCATAGGCCAAACCTAAGATGACACCATCGGAGAATGGTTGGCAGGCAGTCTCAAATTCCCAGCTGATAGCTGTCTCTATCTCAGGGGAAAACTTTTGTCTCAGATGGTTAGTCAAGTGTCAGAGCTCTTTTATCTTCTAGATAGGAAATGGAGAATAAGAAAATCAAATTATGTGGACTATGCCTTTGTTTTCTAGTTCTTTGTCACATTACATTAAGAAGGAGGCAAGGAAGAAAAAGTCTAAGTTACCATATTTTGTATCATTAGGCTGGGTTATTAGGAATGTGTTTTATTTTTATTTGTATAACACCAAAATGGGACGTTAGTGTACTTGCTGAAATTGAATGGAAGACATGCTTGCATGCTAATAATGTGTTTTACCATTGTATTATAATGTAATTAGCAGCAAGCATTACTCTCTCATACTACACACCCAACACATGCACTTGCACTGAACACAGAAAGCATAGGCGGTCTGTTAGAATTGTGCTTCTTATGGTCATTCATGTAAAATGCAGTGATTCATTTCAATATACTAATTTTGCTGGGGGGAAAATCAAAAGATGCCTTTTCAAATCCTTAAGCTGTGTCACTGTGTAAGAGTCAGTATTTGTTCTAATACTTGTAAGAGATGGTTTCCCAAAATATAGAAATGACCATGATAAGAAGTAAAGTCTCATCTGGATGCCAGACAAGCCAGTAGTGACTATAAATAAAGAATAACAAAAGTACAGGCAAAGAAAGCAAAGTTTTAGACTTCCAGCCAGGATGAAGGAGTAGGTAGATACACTTTGCCCCCTTGCACAGCCAAAAGGACAACAACAAATTTAAAAACAAAAAATAACAAGAATTACAAAAAAACCCTGAACTGTATGGAAGTCTGACAAACAAGGAGTTAAATAAGAAACATTCATCCAGATCAGTAGGAGAGGTGGAGACAGGTGGAGAGGACTTGTGGCAAGGCGGTGGCTGGAGGACAAGAGCAGGTCAGGCGGTGGCTGGTGGAGTGGGTGGTCCCACATTTGCATGCAGATAAATCAGGAGGAACAACTGGGGAGCAAGACAGGCTGTGCAACCCAGGGTTCCAGCATGGGGAAATAAAGCCTCAAAATCTCTGACTATAAAGATCTGTAGGGGTTATGGTGGCGGGAGAAACTCCCAGCCTCACAGGAGAGTTTGCGGGAGAGATCCACAGGGTCCTAGAAAGTATACAATCCACCCATCTGGGAATCAGCACCAGAAGGGCCCAATTTGCTTGTGGGTAGTAGAGGAAGTGACTGGAAGCCAGCCAAGAACCAAGCAAGCAGCATTGTTCCCTCTCTGACCCCTCTCCCACATACAGTGCCACAAAGCAGCTATGTTGGTTGCCCTGCCCTCATGAATATCTAAGGCTCCACCCCTTACTACATAACAGGTGTGCTGGGACAACAAAAATATGGCCCAAATGAAAGAATAGAGCAAAGCTCCAAAAATAGAACTAAGTGATGAAGAGATAACCAACCTATCAGATGCAGAGTTCAAAATATTGGTAATCAGGATGCTCACAGAAATGGTTGAGTATGGTCACAAAATAGAGGAAGAAGTGAAGGCTACGCAAAGTGAAATAAAGGAAAATGTACAGGGAACCAACAGTGAAGGGAAAGAAACCAGGACTCAAATTAATGATTTGGAGTAGAAGGAAGAAATAAACTTTCAACCAGAGCAGAATGAAGAAGCAAGAATTCAAAAACATGAGGAAAGGCTAGGAAACTCTGGGACAAGTTTAAACATTCCAATATCCAAATCATAGGGGTGCCAGAAGGAGAAGAGGAAGAGCAAGAAATTGAAAATTTATTTGAAAACATAATGAAGGAGAACTTTCCCCATCTGGCAAAGGAAACAGACTTCCAGGAAGTCCAGGAAACTCAGAGTGTCCAAAAAAAGTTGGACCCAAGGAAGCACACACTAAGGCACATCATAATTACATTACCCAAGACTAAAGATAAGGAGAGAATCTTAAAAGCAGCAAGAGAAAAGGAGACAATTACCTACAAAGGAGTTTCCATGAGACAAACGGCTGATTTCTCAAAAGAAACCTTGCAGGCAAGAAAGGAATATTCAAAGTCATGAAAGGCGAAGACCTACATCCAAGATTACTGTATCCAGCAAAGCTATCATTTAGAATGGAAGGGCTGATGAAGTGCTTCCCAGATAAGGTAAAGTTAAGGGATTTCATCACCACCAAGCCCTTATTATATGAAATATTAAGGAACTTATCTAAGAAAAAGAAGATAAAAAATATGAACAGTAAAATGACAACAAATCCACAACTATCAATAACTGAACATAAAACAAAAACAAACAGTAAAGCAAAAAACTGGAACAGGAACAGGATCACAGAAAGGGAGATCACATGGAGGGTTATCAGTGGGGAGGGGGAGGGGAGAGAATGGGGAAAACATACAGGGAATAAGAAGCATAATTATAGTAGGTACAAAATAGGGGGAGGTTAAGAATAGTATGGGAAATGGAGAAGCCAAAGAACTTATATGTACGACCCATGGACTTGAACTAAGGAGGGGGAATGCTGGTGGAAGGGGGGATGCAGGATGGAGGGAAATGAAGGGGACAAAAAATGGGACAACTGTAATAGCATAATCAATAAGATATATTTAAAAAAGAAAACAAAGTTTTAAAGAGTAAATATGTGGAAAGGGAAACAAGCAACTAAATCTAATGAGACTTTCAGAAAACTAGGTTTAATACAGGAGAGATATCATAATCAGAGAACTATGAAATAGAAAACAAAAGGCAGGAGACAAACAGATATTTTAGATACAACAGTATAAAATAGTGTCCTCAATTAGTACAAAATACTCCTCTTAATAAATGTTTACAAATCTTTCAGAAGAAAACATGGTAAAATCTGTAGGATTTGAGAGGACACTAAAGTATGTGAAATGTTAGAACCTGATTAAATTAACTACAGAAACAAATGTAAATCTGAATCAGTGGGCATACAGGCTGAATACACATTCTAGTATAGCAAATCCTGGGAAACATTAAAAAAAAAACATGATTCACAATATACGTAACAAGAACATGGCTCTTAGCTACCATCATCATTGGCTTTTACATTGGCTCATCATCAGTGAGATGAGCCGACGTAAAAATATGGGCAAATGGTTAACAAAAGGCTGGCATTTTAGTGAGGGGAGGTCTGTATGGAAAAAGTCCAGCCCTTGTTAATATAACAAGAATGGTTTGCACAGCATCAATGTATCCTGGCAGCCAAGGAGAATGGACTGGAATGCTCATGTGTGAACAATGACAACGTCACTGTACTAGTCACTGTGGCAGTAGATGCTGTTGAGTGAGCATGTGTACTGTGTGGCCGCTGCATTCAAAATGACTAAGCAAGTAGACCAACAAATCTGCGTCAAATTTTGGGTTAAGCTTGAACATTCTGCCATGGAAACTATTCAGATGATTCAGAAGGTTGCAGCTATAGGTGACTGGTGATTGGCAGCCTCATCACAACAATGCACTCACTCATGCATCACATCTCCTGCAGTTTCTTGGCAAACATCAAATGACCCAGGTCACTCAACTCCCCTACAGCCCAGATTTTGTGCCCTGCAACTCCTGGCTTTTCCCAAAATGAAAATCACTATTGAAAGGGAAGAGATTTCAGACTCTTGATGAGATTCAGGAAAATCTGATGGGGCAGCTGATGGCGATTGGGAGAACTGTGTGAGGTCCCAAGGTGCCTACTTTGAAGGGGACTGAGGTGTCATTTTCCTGTGTACAGTTTTCTTGTATCTTCTTCAGTAAATGTCTCTATTTTTCATATTATATGGGTGGATGCACTTTGGACAGGCCTTGTATAGTATCAGAACATATCAAGAATAAATTAGGAAGACCAAGACTCCAGTATGGAAGTAAATTTAAGGAAGAATGTGACTGGTATGTGTAAAATTGCCAAGAAGTTACATATACCTATGACTGCCATTTTCTAACCTTTACTTCCTCCAACCCCTCAAGATCATGGTACTTTCACCCTGTTTTCCATTGCCAGAGTCTCTCCTCTATTTTAATAGCCTGATAAGATATGTTTTTCTCTCCAGTGATTCTTTAAACTGAGACAAATCATGTCTCTAAAACCAAAGTTTAATCATATATCTTCTATGTAGAAAACCCTACAATTACTTCTATCTTCAGTAATGAGGGGTCCTGGAGCCCTGGAACTGAGGAACTTTGGGGATATAGTGTCAAGTTATATCTAGAGGTTTCTCACTGGATGCTGCCCCCCCACCCATCCCTCCCCATCTTAGACTCTGATATCATAAACTGGAGTTGGATGAGATGCTCATTTCCCCTAGTATGCTAGTTATTTTCCTCATCAGTGTTTTTGGGAAGATTCCCCAGCTTGACATATCCTCTTATCCCAATCTCCAATTCTCTGCTTGCCAAAATGCTCCTCTGTATTCAAGACCCAGCTCAAATGCCACCTTTCCCTGAAGTCTTCATCAGTCTACTAGTTACCATTAATTTTTCTCCCTCTTTCTGTGTTTCTTAGCACTTTATTTGACCTGTGTTATTCTTCTTATCCCCTTCTTTGGTTGTTGTGTCTATTTCAATTGACCACATTAATAAGGAAGAAAGATATTTTAGGTACATCTTGAAATTTTGAGGCTGATGTCATGAGGACAATTTTACTTCTCTACAATGGAACCTCTAGTGCTACAATCAGAAGACTGAGCTGGAAGAATCATAGGCCTGACTGAATGTATCAATTTCTGTCATCCTTAGCTTGTCTCCTTAGCTTGCCTTAGACAGCTGGAAATTCATAGACAGTATGTTTGTTCCATAAACATGAGGGTCTCATGCTCATTGGACAGCTTCCTTATGGATAGGACAGTGATGGCTAGGGAAGTCTACTTTCTCTGTACTGAATGAGAGTATGTAGACATAGGGTGAACCAAGTTTAGCAAAATTGCTAGCCAGCTAGGTCAAGGCATCATTTATATAACACTCACTTTCCCTCCCTTCAAAGAATTTTGTAAAATAAGAAATACATTGTAAAATATAGCTATGCCCCGCAACAGAAGAGAAAATTCACCAATTTTCACTTTCTTTTCCTTCCCCTCATAAATCATAAAGTTAAATTTACCCTAGGGATTTTATTTCCCTGACTCAATGTACAGGCATAAAACAAATTTTGTTCTCATAGGACATCCCATTTTTGTTTCATTAGTTCAAGGAAAGGGTCACTCAATTTTTAAAGCATTTGGTTTGATCTTTGCTATGATTCATGCCATCTAACATCCATAGACATGCTATATACTGAAATGTACCATATATATAAAATGTGTCTCCATGGACCCTATAATGGTTGTACCTTCACATAAAGTACGCAAGAGCTACCTCACTGATGCATGAGCCTCGGAAATGGGACAAGAAAAAGAAAATACGCTTATTTGTTGCATAAACAATTTTTGTTTTGCCCAAGTTCTTATTCCAAGATAGATTTTTTCTTTTTATGAAAGGAAAAATGCTTCTGTGGATATGGGGGTAAAAATGCTCTTAGAAATTTCCCCCAAATATAAGGTCTACATTTATTCTCATTCTGTTTTATGTATTTCTATTCTATGTTTAACCATCTCATTGATATTTCATTCTACAGAAAGGGAGGTGATAAAAATTTTTATTAATGTAATAAAGGAAAAAAGAAATAAAGATGATTTGTCATAATTTAACTAGATAAAAAAATTCTTGTGATCTTAATGTAAAAACAGACTATGTCCTCCAAAGGAAGACTGAATTATGGAAACATGATTTTTACATAATAGGACCATTTACACTTACCATTTAATCATATTAAATAATCCTTCTTACATATCTCCTGGTGCATATGCTTTTTTGTCTCTAAGTCTTTTCCATGAATCAGTTAAGTGATTTTAAAAGGTTTTCTTATTCTATTGCTATTGAGGGGCTTCCCCCTCCCCTGCCCCATCCTCTAATAGTCAAAATTTGATTTTCCATGCTGGGTATCTACAGGCAACCATGATCATCAGGCTTTGCCTAGAATCTCCATCCCATCATGAATTAAAGATCACACAGATTTATCCCTCAAAAAAAATAGAGATATTTGGATTGAACTTGTTTTGCCAAATGATGGCAATTATTTTGTTTTAAAACCCTAAAGATCTTAGGAGATTCCGACCAAGCACAGAGCAGCTGGAATATGAAAAATGGCAGCTTATGCAAGAGGAAGCAGTTCTTCCCAGGGCATTTCTCCCATATTTTTCCCCAGGAAATAAGTTGTCTAGCTTAGAGCCATTCAGTACAGCCAGAGTAAGGGGTAAACAATAATGCTTTCCATTTCATTGACAAATCTAAAACACAGATCAGATTGGCTTTCTTCCCAGGACAGCCTCAACATTCCCCCCATTCTGTAGGATAGAATCTCAGAGACTCCAGTCCACATATGGCATAAGACCCTGGCCTCCAGTCAGCCAGCTAGTTATCCATGGAAGTGGCTCAAGGCTGACACTCAGATTAACTGGTTCACACTAATTTACTTCACACAGATTCCATTTATCTCCTAGAAGATCCCCTGGCAGCAGCTTATAATGGCATATCCTAGGATGCCTGTCTGCATGCGTTTTTGAAGCAGCAGTGCTTGATGAATCTGAGTCCAGAAAACAGTTCACAGATTGAGGAGTAGGTGCAATAAGAAAACATCAAGAGGCACAGCTGGGACTTGGTAACTTGCTTGACTGGTCCGAGCAGCTGAGCATTCACTGTGTCTGCTTTTCTGCTGACTGCTCACTGCCATTGGGACAAATCAGAGAGCCACTCCCCCTTTCCTTTACTACTCATCCTCTGAAGGAAAAGAGAAAAGAAAGCGCATCACCATCCAAGTAGCATGTGCAGCTGTAGGGAAAGCTAATTTGACCATTTAACCTTGACTCTCTAAATACAATGATATTGCTGATCTAGATAAAACCTCAATGGATAGTTCTAAGGTTAAGATGCTGGATATTTAGACTAGGCAAATGTAGTGAGAAAACATAAGTGAAAGTGAACTCCACATTATTTTATTTACTTTTATCAATGAAGTCCAAAGAGCCAGCTAAGACGACATGCTTGTGGGGCTAGTTGGTTACCTTCTTGACGCTTGGCCTCCTGTCTCTACCATAGAGCTTGGGAAACACAATATGGCTCAGTATTGGTGTCGAATGAATAAAGGGGTGGATGAGTGCCCAAACAACCAAGTCACTCTTCTCTATTTGACGTTTTAGGAGTGTGGCGAACCACTTGCTGTTTTTAAATTAAGGCATAAAATACTGAGAATTCTAATGACAATACGGTCAGTATCCAAACGCAGGAGGAATTGAGAAAATCTTTTAATGGCAGTGAAACTAACAGAATTACACAGTAACAATTCAGTGGCAAATCTACCAAAGTAGTGACAAAGCACATTTAGTATTTAGAAGGTTAAACGCTGGGCTGCAGTAGCTGGTTGATGGAAAAAAGCAGGATTAAGGCTTTTGCATGAGCCTTGACAAGATCGTGTTGTCTGCCTGCTGCCTTAAGCTTTGAAAAACAGCTGGGATCATCTCCTTATAAGCTCCAACTCCAAGATGTTTAAGCAGCCCCCAATCCAATTAAACAGGGGTAAGTAGGAGGAAGAATTTTACTGAACACCATCATCACATTTTTTTCTTAATGAAAAACAGTGTAATTGCAGGTTACACGGCACCTTAATCTCACATTAAATCTAATAGATTGCTGATTTATACAGAGCATGGCAGTCCCAGCGTTTTATATTGGTGTGCTTAATTTTAGGTCATTATCCTTTATTAGGTGACTTGTAATCCTTAAAGCCCGTGATTGTGTCTGGATATTTGGCAAGGATGCACTTGGCAATACACGGATTCTACTTCCAAGGGTGATGATTTAATTGAAAGATACAGTATGATTAGATGTTGAAAGAATTACATTGCCTTTCTTTTGTAATTGGCTAGTTTCTTATAAGTGTTTCCTTTAACAAACACTGTTTAAGATCACTCTTCACTCTTTCACAGAGACTGGAAAAAAGAGCTTCACAACTGAGAGACAAGTAGCTTTTTGTTATGGAAATCTATCCCTATTGAATAGCCAATTCAAACAAAACCCTGGCTCACCCACAAACCCAGTAGTTGTCAGGTTATTATTATTTTTGTTTCTCAGTTTCTGCATCTATAAAATAACAACAACAATAATAATGATTAATAGTAATAATTCTCCCAGATGCATGGAATTGTTTTTACAATTAATTGAGGTAAAACATAATAGTGCTTAGACTAGTGGCTAAACAGCAGAAAGCCTAAATAAAGTCAATATTGTTATTCTTGTAGATATGTCTTTGCCTAGAAATGTATGTAAATGGCAGAATGTCCAGCTTTCAGATCAAGACTCTTTATTTTTACTAGCAACATAGTAATATTTAAAATTTCTCTGACCTCATAATAAAATACCTATCTCAAATAGTTATATAATCTTGCATTTCACTTAAAATGATAGAAATCTAGAAGATAAAGGTAGTGCCCAGTGAAAAACAAATAGTTTAAGGAGGCATTGGGTTTGTATGCATCTGATAATCACTATAACCGAAGAAGATCCTGCACAGCCATCTGTATTTCTCCCTTCTCCTATCGAGCACACTGAACACAGAAGGAAGTAATGCTTACTGGCTTCTGATAATGCAAGCAAACCGAGCACCATCACTTGTGCACGATCCTAGATTGCCAGACTTCTAACTGGTTTCCGTGCACATATTGTGTGCCAGTATTGAAATCGAAAGTCTAAATCCAGCTCAGCCCCGTGAAAGGCCAGAACGTTAATGAGGGTAGTGACTGGATGGAGTCCAACACCAAACACAGAAGTGGCTTACTTGTTAGTGACATTCCCCTTCTCTCTCGTTTCTAGGATAGATAGCACCATGTCAGAGAATAACAATGATACCTGTCCCTCGAACATCAAGTTAAACCATGAATAAAGCATGCTTACATTCATCTTAATTAAGCACAAAGTTGAAAATCCTATTTATTTACTTCAGTTCAATATTATGTTTCATAAACATAAATCATAAGTTAAGGTTGTTGTGTATCCAACTCTGGCCGTAACTAAAAACAAGTCTAGTCTGATACAGATAGTTTTTACTGCTGCTTCCCCTGCCCCTATATGTAGAGTAGATAAAAAAATTGATCAGATCACTACATGGTTGATGCCTTTGTAACAGCAGCTTTACGGAATCAGAGACTTGGTGATTGGCAAGATCTCAGCAAGTACACTAGGCATTAAGCGGCACCTTGCTTTTGGTCTTTTACAGCACACACTCCAGGATATCTCATTAAGGTGAGCTAGTGATGATCGCAATGTTACAAATTTGAACAGAGTTTCAAAATAGAAATAATAAGAAGTGAGCCAAGTTACCCATAAGGGAAAGAAAATCAAATTGCCATAAGTTTTTTTGAGACTTTATTTTAATTTTTTTGTAGAGAGAGGGAAAGGGAGGGAGAAAGAGAGGGAGAAGAATATCGATGTGAGAGCAGTTCCCTCTCGTACACACCACCACCAGGAACTGAACCCTCAACCCAGGCGTGTGCCCCACCGGGAATCCAGCCTGTGCCCTGTCGTTTTACCGGAGGATGCCCAAGCCAGCTGAGCCACACCGGTCAGGGCAGATTGTCATGAGATTGTGATGACACCAGTTTACCCCAGAAAACTAAAGAGTAACATATTTTTAAAATATGCAAAAAAAATTGAGCTAAGGTTTCCTATCCAGGAAAATTGACCTTTAATTATAAAGGCTTCAAGCTGATATGAGCATGCAATAACTTAAGTAATGTTTCCAATGAACCTTTCCTAAGAGTTTACTAGAGAATGAACTTTAGACAACCAGCATAATTAAAGAAACATCTGCATAAGAACAAGAGGTAAGCATTAAATACAGGGGTGGGCAAAAGTAGGTTTACATAATACAAATAAATAATGTGATAATAAATAATAATACAAGAATAAACTCGGTGTTTTGCATACCCACAACTGTAAATCTACTTTGCCGAGCGCTGTATACATTTACCTGTAGGACTAAGACTGCGTGTGTCTGTAGACACGTGGCTATGTGCTCTGACAATGCAGGGGTAGAACGCGAAAAACCTGGAACGGATTGGAAGGATGTGAAGGGTGCATGGGAAGCAAGATAAACTCACTGATTATGTTACAAGTATTACCTGGGATTAAGTGATATTTCAAAGTAGATGCTGGGAGAGAAGGAGCCGAAATGTTATTAGCAAAGTTATTTCAATATTGCTCACAGTTGAGAATGAATCAGCAATGGCAAAAACAAAAAAAAAGATGTCACATAAAGACATTAGCATAAAGGTGGGCATTGTAACAAAAAAATAAACTTTTCCAAACGGCCCCCTGTTCTTCCCCATGAAAAAAGACAGAAAAGGACAGAGGTTTTAAGGAAAATCAAGTAAAACAGACCATATAGTGAAAGAAAACATACATTTTTTATATATTTGCATATGCTATGTTATCAATAAATGTCAATAGACTTTCTTAACATATTAGAAGAAAAATGATCAGATTGCTCAAAAAGGTAGGATAAAGACAAAGTAAACCAAAAGAAACCAAGAGAAAAAATTTATACACATAATAAGTTAGAAAATAGTAAGACAGAAAAAAACAAAGACAGAAATTCAAAAGCTATTTTTTAAAAAAATAATAAAACCAACAAGCCCTAGCAACTCTAATCAAGAAATAAAGGAAAATTCACAAACACACAAAATTTTTTAAAAAGAGGGAAATAGTTATCAATAGGGAGAAAGTTTTTAAAAGTCATGAGATGACAGTGCTCAAATCTGTACAAATTCATCTGAAAATCTAGACTGAATAAGTAATTTTATGGAAAAATTGGTAGAGCTCAAAAGAGCAAATGAACAATTACCATAGCAGAATTGGGAAAAGAAACCCATTTGACAAAATTTAACACCCATTTATGTAAAAGCAGAATACAATAGGGTTGCTAGATATTTTTTCACATGATAAAATATATATGCCGACTCAGCCCAAAGACGGCATCCTACTTAACATAGAAACACCAGTGCCTTCCACACCAAAGTAAGAAAAACAACAGGATGCCTACTATTTTCAACTATAATTAGAGACATGGTAACTAAAATGAAAGTATAAAGCATTTTTTTTATTGTAAGATACAGTTGTGTGTCTTGAAAACCCAAAGAATCTATGAAAAGAAATAGAGCAAAAAGCAAACTTAGTAACATAGCATGGTATATTTCAATCAATAGTCTTCAAAAACACAAACAAAGCTAGTTAGAAGATATGAAAAATAAGGCTGTATTTACAGTAATTTTAAAAATAATAAGAAATATACAAGATTTATATAGGGAAAATTCTAAAGTACTCTTGAAAGAAACAAAAGTGGATTTGAACAATGAGCAAGATACACCTTACTCTTGTAAGGAAAAACTTGGATAACTGAATTATTTGACTCTCTGAATCTAGCTCTATGGCCTAATATCATTAGAAAAAATCAAACAATACAAACAAAAACAAAAACAAGTTCACAGGTGTTAAATAAAAGATTTCACTAGAGAGGAAGAACATGGCCTTAGATCCGAATTCGTGATCTGGTGTTCAGTAAAGTACACCCAGTCTCCTAAGAATTGTAATTATCACATGAGAAAACAGACAAAAATGTTTTTATTACAAAGTTTTTAAACATAAAATGTAAACAGAATGGGAAGTTTCGTCAAAACATCTAGAAGCTATCTGTCAGAAGTGAGCTGCATGGATATCTCATGCTCTAACTTTGCAGAGTGGCTGCAGCATTACTGTTATATCACTAATCCCATAAACAACGAGTGCTGGCTGGGTGCCGGGTGCTGTGCGAGGTGTCAGGGACACACCGGTGACCAGTCTCTGCGTTTCACTGAAAATCTTCGTATTTCAGTGGTAATATCTTTATTTCAGGTTTTGGTGGTTCTAGGCACTAACAATCGACCACTTTCAAGATGACTGCTCACCAAGGGGTAAACAGGCAGGCTGAAAAACCAGGCCCAGAGCAGACTGGAACCAGGAGCATCCAAAATTTCCTTGTAGAAAGTACTGTCTTAGTTCCTGTTCGATGCCATGCCTGGAATGAATGCACTTCATCCACTTGTTTTTCCCTTGCCTTACTCAGCATAAAGTTCTGAGCCTCAGAGAATTAATTGATTGGTTGAGCTACAGGCACCTGCCACCCCTCAGCCATGCTGTGGTAATAAGAGAGGAATTAATCTGGTGGTAGGTGCTTCAGGCATGCCTATGGCATCTGAAGTGGAAGGACAAATGAATTTATTCTCCCTGCAGAAATGCACAAAAGAAAAGGAGGTGCTTTCATGGCAACAACAATGAATGTTGGGCAGCAAAAATGAACAGAAGCCACTGAGTTCCCAAGGCTGATATGATAAGCTGCATGACTCCTTTGTAAATGACCAATTGCATTTGTTTGCTGTATAAGTCTGTGCTGAATGTGAAGCAATCTTACCCAATGAAAAATCACAAGTATAAAATTGGTCCTAGGGCATTCATCAGTTCCGCTCACTCCCTATAGTTTAGAACTACATGCTGATCACCTACTACCTAAATCTTCCTTTCCTTAAATAAAATAGTATATGTTGTCATTGTTCCATATTACTGACCTTCTAAATGTACCTTTGGTACAGTGTCTATCACAAGTAAGACTTTCCCAAAAGAAGGTATATGGCCAGGGCCACCAGGCGCCTGTAAAGCAGGCCTGGTGTGAGAACTTGAACTCTAAGATGCAACATGGTTAGTTTTCATCTCACACTGGGCTTGGGATTCCTGTTGTGCCTCCAGACCATGTGAAGAATTTTGACTGACTTCAAAGAAAGTAATTTTAAGAAGAGAGTTAATCACCAAAAGGAGGAAGCAAGATATTAATCTTTGATAAGCACCATTTACTAATTTATAAAGGCAATGGGAATTGGGGTGAGGTAACAAAGTAAGCTCTGAGGGAAGTATTAGCAGTGAATGCTAATGATTGTCTGACCCTGTCACAAGTGTGCTTTGGGGGAAAACAATGAATAGCTCAATTGTAAAACACTTCACATTATTTGGTAGTTTATAAGTGAATATCAGGTTAAAAAAAGTTCTGGCCACTGAAAAATGGAAGAGCCATTTGCTAGAAGTGACTTAGTCGTAAGTGGTTACAGAAGACATTTTTAGAATTCAAAGTCAACAGAGAGAGATTAACATAGTCAGCAATGCGAACAGTGATTACATTTTTGTGTGTATCTCCTTCACTAACACAGAGCAGGCTGGGAATGACAGGCAAGAACCCCTTGAAAGAAGCTGGGGAAACTTAGAGAAGAAAGAGAACCCACAGCTGTGCCCTGAGCATAAAGAAAAGTGCGTGGCAATTAAGTATGAACAACAGTGTGTTATTTATTCTTAGGGATTTTTATTTCAGTCAGCATTTAAACAGGCATGGTTGATGCCTGTACAGATCTTACAGTTTCACAGGGAGGAGACATTGGACAGGAATTCAATCATGCACATGTGACAGAGGTCGTGCTGGGGGACCACAGAGTGCTTTCGGAGCACGCGGCTGGGGGTGTTAGATCATTTCATTTCTCCACGGACCTAGAATGTAGCAGATAAACTCTGTTTAAAAATTATTAAGTCAATTTTCAGAAATTTTGGTTGTTGACACACACCCAGACACATTCTTTATATGCATCATGTCCTTTAATCCTTAATCCTGCCAAGTAGGTCCTTGTATCCCCACTTATCAAAGAGGAGATTAAAACTGAAGGTAGTTAAAGTAACATGCCCTAACACATAGTCAGTGCCAATGTGGTCAAAAGGGCACTGGTTTCAAAAACAAGCTCATTTGAAAAGTTCATGATGATGATGATGATGATGATGATGATGATGATGATATGGGGGCCATAGCCTGGCAAAGAATGGAGAGGCCTCTTAACCAAAGGAATTAACCTGTCAGTAATTAACATTTTAGCCTTGTTCTCCTAGTAATGTAAACCACAAAGGTAGGGAATGACACAGCCCACCTGTCTTATGGAAGTAAGTGTCTGCTCCTGTTCTATGGCCCAGCTGGAAATCAGGAGACCTCAGAACAAGCAGGTACTTCAGGTGGTTAGTGGGAAAAGATGAGATGAGGAAGGAAATCCACTCAAATCTTCACTGCTTCCAAGGACTTCTTAGGTACCACATCACTGGTCCTCAAAGTGTGGTCTCCGGACCAGCAGTATTAGCATCACCTGGGAACTTGTTAGACATGCCAACCTCAGGCCTGACCCCAGACTTAACTGAATCAAAGCTCTGGGCGTGGGCCCGGGAATCTATTTTGACAAGCCTTCTTGAATATTACAACCACAGACTAATTCTCCACTCTAGCTTTGAGATATTTTTAAGCTCTTGTATAGCTTTGTATATATGTGTGAAGAGATATAAAGGCAGAGATCACTTAAAAGACTGGTCTGCAATTTGTTTTTTTCACCTAGGAATATTTAAAGGATCAAGTTATCTGCATTTCTATTTTACCATAAACAACATTGAGTTAGGAGGAGTTAGTGACTGAGGTTAAGGAAGATCATGGGAAGATCTTTTCCTGTAATTTAATAACTGAATGACAGTATTCTAACTACCCTGTCAAGACAACTTGAATCCTGATTTGGGGTCTAGACAGACTTCTTCTCCCAGCTTCTCCCTCTCCTCCACAGCAAATGTTGGTACTTCCACAGAAGCAATGGTGAGAAAATTACCATAAACACAGGCTGCAAACCTACTGTACATTGGAACCACCTGGAAAATTTATGCATGTACCTATGATTGGCCCAACTCACAGTAAATTAAATCAGATGGAGGGAGGAGGGTGTAAATCTCAGGTGATTCCAAATAGTAGCCAGCACTGGAAACTATTGACCTTATCGATTCCACGGTGATTAAAATAGATATTCTGTTTAAATCGCCTATCATAGTACCGGGCATGTGCGTAATTAATGTTCGCTCTTAAATCTTTTCCCTGCTCCACAAAAAAAGTTAAGAAAAGGAAAGGTACCAATTAACACCTTTTCTAAGAAGCTAGAGTCCATGTACCTCTCTCCACTTCCTGACCTTACTTAACACTTAACCTTTGCCAAAGTTTCCACAGCTCATTATATTTCATATTTTATTGCCAAAATGTCTCCTACTTGTATGTTGTTTTTCTTGGCCTCGATGTAAAGTCCTTGAAAGCAAAGAATCAGTTGTTATAATAGATTTCCAAATCCCCTCCTTTCAGGACCTGAAGTTCTTGACCATTCTGTAGTCTTCCCCCTTTTCAATGCTTACAACCTGTGGCCACAGAGCTCCTGATCCTGGAATGAGCTTGTTCCTACTGAACACACTCAAGCCTGAATCATGATCTATTACCTAGATTCCTGCCTTATTCTGTGCCCAACTCCATAATATACTCCCAAATTCAAGGACTTAAACCCTAGGCCCCAGATGCAGGCCCTAGGACTTCCTGGAGTTAGCTGTCCCGTCTGCCATAATTTGCTTTCCTTGTCATTCATGCAGGTAATTTTCATTCATGAAGATACATAGTTACCTTCCTGGGAGAATTGCTAGTGTCCTCCTTAGTAACACAAGCTCCATAAATCAGAACTTCAGTTAAACCAGAAAAACCTAAATTTAATTAAATGCAATTGTTTATTGAACACTGTTTGGTGGCAAGTACTATGGTAAGTGTTGAGGAAATAGGCAAGGTGAGATGTAATCTATGTCTTACAGTTGCCCCTCTCAGGGGTCTTGACCAGGATCAGCAAACTTTTTCCTAAAAAGCCAGATAGTAAGTATTTTAGACTTATGGGCCACACAGTTCCCATTGTGTAACAATACAACTCTGCAGTAATAACATGAAAGGAGTGACAAAAAATACATGAAATAATCAGTGGTGGTTGTGTTCCAATAAGCTCCGTTTTCAGAAACACATAGCAGGTTGGGTTTGGCCCACAGGCTGTAGTTTGCAAACTGCTGGTCTTGACCGTTTCTGGTTGACTTGTCAAACCACCAGCTGAGCCAAGCTTCCATGGCACAGTGATGGTGATAACATTAACTGAGAGCTCACCAGAGCCTCCGAACCTAGGATTATAACATAATATTCCCCTCCTACTTGTATTTATTAAGCATTAAATTACACATATAACTTACTCTCTTCTCCTTCAAAGCCCCATCTAACTACCACCCTGGTTTAGCAGAGAAAAGAATGTGTTTTGACTTCCTCCATAGGGAATGGTTAGGAAAATGGAAACAGACTTTCTATACACACACCGTCTTATCAGAAAATAAGACTCCATTCTAGAAGAGCTATAAATCAAGAAGAAGAAGGAAGAATTAAAGCACCACTAATTTAAAGAGTATTTATTGAGCATCTACTACAAGTCATGGACTACAGGTCTTGGAGATGGAATGGCAAATGAAACACACATGATCCCCATCACGTATAAAGACTAGAATCTTAGTAGGAGACATACAATAAATACAGACATTTGAAAGGTATAAATAATCACTAATCACACATGAAAATAAGTGATCTGAAAGAAAATTGCGGGGTTCTATGAGAATGAATAATGAGTGAACATAATGAAGGTTGGAGGTCAGGCCTCTCTAGGAAGCAAACTTTAAAGTAAGGCCTGAAAATGCATAGATTAGGTGAATATTACGTGACAGGAAAATCCCAGGATGAATGGGTGCCTTGCAAATATCTGTGAAAGCCCTAAGGTGGGAAGGAGCTTGGCCCAGTCTGGGGACTGGAGTGAGGCCGGTGTGAATGGAGCACTCACAGAGGGAAAGCACCTGGAAAGGCACTGGAGAGGTAGAGGGATCAAACCACAAGCCTAATAGAACTCAGTAAGGGTTTGTATTGTATCCTAATTGCTATGAGAAGGTATTGAAATAATTTATGCAGGGAATGGCATGATTATACTTACATTAAAAAAAACCCATTCTGACTTGTATAAAAAATGGCTTAGAAGGCAAAATTAATGAAGCCCACTCTCCACCTTCTTCCTTCTAGTACCTTCTCTGGAGAAAGCACCTTGAAGCAACTATGTACACAGTGA
Source organism: Desmodus rotundus (assembly GCF_022682495.2). Taxonomy (NCBI): domain Eukaryota; kingdom Metazoa; phylum Chordata; class Mammalia; order Chiroptera; family Phyllostomidae; genus Desmodus; species Desmodus rotundus. Next base: position 85,023,577 of record NC_071393.1, read on the forward strand.
GGAGATGAGTAAAGGGAAAAGTCTTATCTCCCCTCCCCAAGGTATAACTGGACATATTTATTAACTTAAATTCACTTCCCTGTGCAAACACACAATGATAATGCTATATACAAACCCCATCTATGAATCATAGAGTCACCATATAAAACAATTCAGATTCAACCATTAGATGGTATGGGCAAGGAAAGTAGGGAACTAGAGGTGGAAACTCTTCTGAAATAGATTCTGCTTTAAAAAAAAAAAGCTATTAATGAGGGGTGCTAAAAACAAATGTAGGGTAAGAATTCTGATATGGAAGAACAATCAGACTTTCTCTCTCTCTCTCTCTCTCTCTCTCTCACACACACACACACACACACACACACACATGCTCTCATTCAGTCACTCACAGACATACATACAAACGCTATTTGCTGGTCAGGAAGCTTCTGATCCTGTCTGGCAGTTGGTCTCCATTTAGTGTCCACGGTCCTGTGAGACGAGGGTGAAGAAGGAAGTGAAGTGGCCATCCGGCCATCTGCTGCTGAGCACATTCAGAGAAAGGACAGAGTGTGGTTGTTTGGAATGCCCCATAAGTGTCACCTGATATTTTTAGGCTATCCCCAAATAGATTTTTCTACATCTCTCTTTGCCTTTGTGTGTACTTTTGTGCGTGTGCCTGTATGTATAAATACACAAAGACACAGAGTCAGTATTCGTTAATTTTATATTGGTGACAAAGCTATACATTTAAGATTAGCATTGTGACTTCAGCTGTATAGCATATTAACGCCTCACTGGGCTCATGAATGCCAAATATTCTCCACTATTTGTTTACTAGCTTGCCGGAGTTATTCATCATACACAGTGTCACAAAGCACATGGTCACATCTCATATGTCTGCTTCAAGGGCAGGACCAATGTGACCTTTGACTTTTTTGTTCACAAAAGATAAAATCATTCCTTTGGAACATTGCCTATTTGCACAGCTATCAAATCTACTATTGAAAAAGTCTCAGTTTTCTGCACATTGCTTGTTAAATGTTTATAGCTAATTTTTTTGATCGATGAGATGTCGAAATATTTTCAAATCTCTACTGGAGTGGGTTTTTAACTGCTTCCCTTTCCTTATGTTTTATGAAATGAGACACTGAAAATAACAAAGTGGTTTAGAAAACTCTTTCTTGGGTGAAAAACCTGTATAGAAGAATGCTCCCAGATATATTCTGTGTTGGGTGATCTATTAAGGCATTTATCTCTCACTCATTTCTCTTCCCGAAGCAAATATTAACTAGTAAATATCTAATGGCATTTGATTTTACCGTCCTTTGCTTTGGAAATCTATGGCCACCCAAATTCAGGGAGAGTCAGCACAGTGAGTCCTAGTTCCTGCGGAGTGCAGAAGCCCTACAGGAAGTAATGGAATTCAGAATGTGGGCTAGAAGATTCAAATCACAACCCCTTCAAAATAGTCAACAGTCAATATCATGTAAATCTCTAGAAATCTTATTTTAAAAAGAGAAAAATGAAAACTAATGACATTCTTTTGAAGACCTTCCTGCAGCCAATGATTCAGAATATTAAATGGTTAGGTAGGGAAGGAGAAAATCATATTGCCCAGTGGAAGGGAGAAGTAATTTTATTATCTGGCAAGATAGTTGCTTCATCATTAAAAAATTCAACCAACTAGAATACAACGTCCTTTGACCTAGCAGATAAAAGGTCAGAAAGCAATTCTGAATAATAAATGAGACCTGTTGACCTCATGACCCAAATCTGGCAGGGTCAGTGTTTCCCCTTTCACCAGATGCTGATGGCAGACACACACTCACAGACAGCTCAGCTAATGAGCTGTCTCAGCCCAGGTTGTAGGTGCTGCAGCATTTTAGCATTATGTAGCACAGGAGAGGATAGGTTTTTAAAGCTGTTGTGTCATGGAAAAAGATATTATAGAAATGTTTCTATTGTTCTTTAAAGGAGGATCCTTTCCTGCTTCCTAATACTTCTACTTAGCTGTAAAATTTAGTACAAACCTAAGCATTGGCCAAGGTTTATCTTCTAATTCTAATTTGTTTTATTATTTTAGCTATGGCAAAAAAATAAGAGCTCTTTTTACTATAGTTATTTCATTTATGTTATCAGCAAGGTGATTTTATGAGAATTTTCTGGTTGTAGGAATGTGCCTCTAAAGATGTGATGCTTGCCCAAAGGGCGTATAGTCCTTTATTTTATATATATATATATATACTTTATATATATACCCCCCACATATATATACTTTATATATACATATATATACACACTTTATATATATATATAGTCCTTTTACAGCATATAGTCTTCATATGCAGATATTTAGATGTACAATGTTAAGCTATATAGTCACTTCTGATACAGTAATTAGTTAAAAATTTTAAGTTTATTTGTGTGACACAGTGATCTAATCTAGATATTTTAATTTTTTCAACAAAAAAACAGAAATATGGCTTCAAACCAAACTCTCCATCCTTATAATTTTAATCATTTAAAATTTCATTATTGCTTTTGGGGATAAAACAGCTATTACAAAGTCAACTTAGTAAATGTTTATAACATTTTAATGAATACACTTTAGTATATCTCATTTGACATCTTTTATTAAGAACATGCACAGTGCATTTAATTTGTGTTTACTTCATATTCTATTAAATTAAATAAATGTCAGGAGTCTGGCCAAGTTCTAGTTTAGCTAATTACATTTATCTTGCTATATTCCCTTTCAGTTTTCATCTGAAAATGATATTCTTTTCCACTCTTCATATTAAACTCTTGCCAATGTGTGAATTGCAGAAGGGTCACTTAGTAAAATAACATTATCTCTCCTTGCAATAGTATAAGGAGAGTAGGGAGTTTTTTGAACCAATAGTTTGTTGTTTATTGTAAATTGAAGAAAAAAATTAACAGTGATGGATTTGGAGAAAAACCTCATCACATATTCATCACAATTCCCCATACCTGTGAAAACTAAAAAGGCAAAATGGTGGCCAAAGCTAGTAGTTGTTCAATTTGTTTCAAGTTTACTTAACCTGACTCAACTGAATAAATACATATTGAACATTTTTCATGTGCAAGGTATTGATAAGCATGATTGCCTTATGTGAAAACATTTTGTCTTGTGCATATAGAACTTTTCTATACAGTGACCAATTTTCCAAGTAAAAGCACTTGACCTAGGTTTAAGGCAAGATTACATTCTAATGAATAATATGGAATATTACTGCTACATAGACATGCACCAGCTGAAGTGTGATACAGGAGAAGAAAGGAAGTGAATTTTCAGATTTGAGGAGAATACAATGACACCTGATGGGTATTGTGGAGCATTTCTTTGACCCATTAGAGCATTTCACATTTCTTTTAATTTCAGCCTCATGTGGAGCATATGCAGTTGTGTGCTAGTACATTTTTAACAATCTGCTCTAAAAAATAAAAAAAAACCCTTAAGTTGTAACATTTACTGATATTTGTGGTACAAATACTCCCACCTTAACCAACTTCAAGCTGCCAATGATGTTGGGAAGACATGTGACAACTGGCCTCCTGACCTGGTGCTAGCTCACTCCACCACACTACTGAATATAGGGCGGATAGGAGTATCTTCATTCTGGAGTTGAGAAAACTGATGTGGAGAGGTTAAAGGACTGATCTGAGATGAAGAGGTAAAGAATAGTAGGGTTAACCTAGATAACCTTCTGCTACCAGGTTCTGAGCTTTTCTCCCCTTAGAGGAAACCATTTAGGGGGAAAGAAATGAAAGAAGAAGCGTAAGTGCCAGAAAAGCAAGGAAACTGAACACTGATGCAGGGAAACACAACCCCTCCCCCATTATAGAGGTGAGAGAGGAAGGGCAAGACAAATGGAGACCTCAGTGCAGAGACAGATACACAGGACAGAAACAGTGGGAGATGAAGACACACTCAGAAGAGAGAACGGTAGAGAGAGTTGGGCAGAGATAGGAAGGTAGGGGAGAGAAACAGAGAAATAGTTATTATTTATGTATATATACTTTATAATATCTATTATATACAGCTATATGTAGACATATTGACTATTACATATAGAGATAACTATATCTATGTGTATATAGATATGATATCCCTATCCATATCTATTATCTATCTATCTATCTATCAATCAAAAGACAGAGAGAGAGACAGAACAAGACAGAAAGAGCACCAGAGAGACAAGTCTCATACAAAGAAAGACTGCTGCCTCAGAACCTCTGGTCCCAAATCTGCTTTCTTTCCTTATTTAAGCAGGTGCTCATAGGAAGACATATGTTGAGGATACATCAGTCTCTCTGCATTTGTGATGTACTTTTACATCCCTGGCCATCCAGTGGAAGATGACAGGGTACATCCTGGAATAGAGTCTAATTCTTTTCTGGAGTTCCTTCTTTCTCCCATAAAGCTCATCCGAGGTTGTACATCAAACTATTTTGAGTGGGGATGTTGGGGAGGGGGAGGTGAATGGTCCAATCCACTTACTGGAAAACAAAGCAAAATGAAACCAGTTTAACATGACAACGTTGTTTGTTTTCATCTGGCAGAATTGCAAGACAAATCTGTTCCAAATGACTTCATTTATAGATTTTGAACTACTAAATAGAGATTCATTTACTAGATTTTGAAAACCAGTAAAAATAATTTCACATTAAAAGTCTAGACCAAGGGTGAGGCACCCCTGGCCTGTGACTTAATTTCATCAAGGCAATAAGGAGATTAAAGGTAATATCCTGATTTATTTCTATAATTAGTAAAAGGCAAAGTGTAGTTAAAGGTCTTCAGCTATAATATATTAAAATGTCACAAGTTTAGGCTATCATTCCATAACATTTCATCTTGCTTTTTGGATATATATTAATTTTTTTCTTTTGGTTTATTTCCCTCTCCAATTTTTATTCTTCTTCTCTTTCATGTTCTAATAAATATATTTCTTATTTGTGGAAATAAGAATGTGCAATTCTTATTGTGGAATCCCTGAAATTGTGGAATCCCTGTTAGTATAGTGACAGGCCACCTAATATTTCATTCCCCCCTCTTCTACCCTATCACCCATTGTAAGCAAATTAAAATGAGGTTTGGTTTATTTGTTTTTTAACAGACCACTTATTTGATTATTTTCTGGATCCCTGTTTTATAATTAAAAACAACAATAAAATGTTTTCCAGCCCTTCATGATTAGTATTACTTTGCAAAGAAGACAGGGGGTTTATAGCTATTACCTAAAAAGTCTTATAGCACCGCTTCAGAAAAAAGGCCTATTACATATTTTCATTTTGCAAAATTCAGAAAAACAGAGGAAGTAAGGTAATTTTCTTCGAAAAATAGCAAAATGAACTCAGGCTTGAACCCATATTTCTAAATTATTATTCTATGATTTTTTCCACTATGGTACACTATTTCAAAATCAAAATACGAACTAAAGTTTTAAGTACCTTTTCATTGAAGATAAATGTTAGGGTGAGAATATGTTGCATCATTTCTCTATGGAGAAAACAAATAACAATGCTTTCCTTTCCCTGCTATGGTAAATGTTTAATAGAGATACAGTAAGGAGGTAAATATATAAATGGGGCTTATATAATACCCATCTCTTGGAGAAAACATTTAAAAAGGGGTTGAATAGTAAGATTGAATAAATTAACATTAATGTGAGGATATGGGTTATGATGATAAAACCATTTAAACTTTTCAGCATTAAAAAACTGTAGAGTATTGTTTTTAGAACTAAGGATTCATCTTCCCTCCTTCATTTTAGTTTTCATTGTGTTGCAAAGAAGTCGCTTTTTCCTCTAATCTGTGAGTTCACAGAATTCACTTAAGTGTTTCAAGAAGCACCGCTTCTCGTAGGGTCTGGAAATCAGCAGGGTGACATTCGGCAGTATGCCTGTACATGGATGGATGGAACCGACTTATCACCTGTCACCTATATCACCCAAATCATCCATGTGAAGCAAGCTGACTTGGCACCGAGCTGGCAATTATCTGGTGAACCCAGCCTAGTAAACTGCCTAGACTGATAAAAGTTCAAAGAATAAATATAATTGCATTGGGAAATCATGGAGAATCCTTTCTGATGATTTAAAATGCAATATCTTGACTGGATTCAATTCACAACAGCAGGCTAATCAAAGCCATCTAAAATCAGACAAAAAACATAGAATGCTATTACAAGCATTCTATAATACCTGGTTCAAAACATATCATAAATCTGGTCTTTATAAAAATGTAAATAATTGGTATGAATCATGCTGAGTACATGTAAAAGAGTTACTCACCCATGCCATACAATACGTATATACACATACATTGCACACACACCTACAATAACCTGAGTGAAGAATTCAGGTTAATAGGGCAACCATGAAAGAGTTTCACTCTGAACAGGTAAGAAAGAAGAAAAGAATTAAAGGTTATTGACAGTAGAAATCTGACTTCAACAATTAAACAATGGATACTGTCAAGGTTATCTCAGTCAGAATAAGGAACTGCACTTTGAAAAGTAATTTACTTTATTAGCTCTTAGTATATTAGGCCATGCAGAGAACTTAGATGCCAAGAGGCAGGGCCACAGCAATCAGAGCAAAATGAACAATTATAATGTCATTACACTTAATTTTCTAAGGTTAGGAAGTTCTTTCTCTTTTCTAAGTGGACAGAGCCATGTTGTGTTCAGTATTTATTAAATTTTCCTGAAATGTCAGACAATCTTGGAGAAACAAGTTCACTGTGCCTTTAATATGATAAAAAGAGCACTGAAAGTAAGAATCACTATATGTAAACTTATTTTGCGTGAGCTTCCGTGTTGCTTAGACATTAAGATGGCTAAGAATTTCATCTCACGTGTCACATTCAAAAAGAGTATAGCAACTGCTTGGAAGGATATGTCCAGAAGATTTCTAATGCTGTATCTGGACCTAACAAGAACCAGTGCCTTGGTCAATGAGCAATGTGTGCTGCAAGCTAGGAATGGAGAAGAGGAAGCTCAGGTGACACCTTTTGTGATCTCATACAATGGGATCTGGGCTGAGGTCAAGAGATATCCAGCCCCATGAACTTGAGAAAGTGGCCATTGACTATCGTGAAGTTAGTTTCTTTACCTTTTAATAAAGAGGTAAAGATACTAGATAGTTTTCAAGCTTCTTATTAGCCCTGAGATAAATTATTAGTACCTAATATTTATATAACAAATTACAATTCAAAAACATTTTACATATATTAATTTTTGTGTTATTATTATTAATGTATAGATAAAGAAACTAAAGCTCAAGGACACTAACCAAGATGAGACACATATATGTGGTTTTGGGATTCAAACTTAGTTTTCATCCAACTAACACATTGCCTCATACATATACAAAGGTATATTTCTGCAGATACATCAGCTCTATTTCCTATTTTAGCACCCACCAAATTTTCAAGTGTTTTCCCCAACTCTTCCCTTCTGGGGCTCCCATCCTTGGCATGGCCTATGGTAGAGAACACTAATCTATCATAGCAGCCTTTCTTGCTTAGCCCAGACCTAGAGTGAGACTCCTCAGTCCATTAGCAGTGGAGCCACCACTCGTTGATGGGCCTCCTACTTAGTAGGGCCAGACCCATGGACTACCTCTACAGTGATAAAGGTCTCCAGTCAGAGCCAAACCTAGAGTGCCAGAAGAGAGCGAAGCCGCAGATGCTCTCTTCCTTGAGATCCTGCTGTCTGCTTTGTGGGTCATAAAAACAAATGAGCTGGACCATAATGGCGTCACTGGAAAGCAATAGAGGAAGCAGCTTATTGTGTTTGCTGAGAATAGCTTGAACAAAATAGACAATCCTGGTATCTGAGCCTGAAGAAAGAATGTGCTTCCAGTATTTTCCTACTATATTTGGATTATGTGGAATAGTGGGGAGGAATGACTTCCCTGTTGGTAATAAAATAGTGGTGATGGTAGAACCATGGCATAGTGGGGAGCGCTCGGGGCAAAAGCCCAGTCTGTTGTCTGCCCATAGACATGATTGACAAAGCTCCACTTGTACCATAAACATAACTTGGAATCTATTGTTTCTTTCATAATAGGAATTTATAAACTCTAATATTATTTGAGTGTTTTATTGAATCTTGATAGCAAACAATTATAACAGTATATCCTTAATTATCCTCATGTTAAACATTATCCATGACATATTAATTCCAGATTACTGCTTCTTATCACCTGGCAGTGTTTTGGGATTGTTCTAGCAGACACTGTTTGAGCCAAACCAAACTAGAAGTGTAACATAAGGTAGCCCCATTATGAGAAAGAAATGAAAGAAAAGAAAGAGAAAAGGAAAGAAAGAAAAAAAGAAAGAGAAAGAACCAAAAACAAATTCTGAAAAAAATTGGTTATAAAGTAAATTCTACATATTGAATTTTGTTAGACAACTGAAACATCACTGAATATTATTCCATACATGTCATCCTCTATCTTTGATTTTTAGAGAAATGGCTTAGGGATGGAGTAAAGGAGGAACAAGGATTATTTGATTACCCCTCAAAATGATGATTTAGCAATTTGACATTCCATTAAAGTATGTTTAATGCAATGTTAAATTGATTTCCTAATTTATAAATTCAAAAAAGTTAAAGCCCACAAACTAGGTTGCCGTGTAAGAGAGGACTGTGCAATGCATTCCAAAATTTTATGTAGATGACTTTTTGATTATATGTGCAACTTCTTTCTTCCAGTTGAGCCAATGAGTGAGGCTGGCTTATTCTGATTCACAGCAATACATGGCACTTGCCTTTTGATTTCATTTGTGTGATAGGGTTTTTTTTTTTTTATAGTAAAGCAAGAAACCAGTTTCAGTATTAAAGTTTCTTAATAAAACATTTTTGGCCTTTCAAATAAAATGGGACATTATACTTTTTAACTTACTCCATTTACATACTGAAAATGTGTACAATTTTTTTTTTATTAAATTCACTTTCTTGGTGAGTTAGAATCCCAAGCATGCAGACAAGTAGTTATCTGTTTGGTTAACCAATCTATGAACCAAACCAAGCACTTAGTCAAAAGAAATATAATTAAAAAACAATAGCAACCTTATATGGGTATTTACGTATAACTTGCTAGTATATTTTTCTCTTTGATAATTAGCACTATTTTTTTTTAGGATTAAAAGATGTGGACTCTGCTACTGTCATAGTATTTCCTTTTTAACTATGGGCTACAAAGCAGAAATATTATACTTTTCATTCCCAATATGAACAACATTTAATGAAGGTAATTGTATGGATTTTTAAAAAAATACAAAGAAAGTCTTTAAAAAAGCATTCATATTCTCCTTTCTTTTTAAAATACATTTTTAAAAGATGAGGTGAAGATCAGTCTCCCCGATAGACTCTTACTTGTCCTTACAGTATCTGTAGGAAAAGCTCATTTGCAGACAGCTGCAATATGAGCTTCCTTTCCTTGCCCTGTCATTGACCTCCAACCTCATCTAAAGGAACCACCTTCTTTCAAAGTGAGAAGTTATTCATTTACCATAATAGCTCTATTCTGAGCGTCTTTAGCAGAAACTGGCAGTTGTGCCCCAAATAAGAAGGTTTTGTGATCCTGGCTACTGTCCTTACATAAGAGAACAAAACACTAGGAAATTTCCGTTGCAATAGCCACAGTAGGTGGCCATGAAGTTGGTGTTTAAAACTATGGCTGATGTGCAGGGATCACAAAAAGAGAAAGAAAAATCATTAGGAGTTTGCACTTGCTCTGGTTATATACTTGAGTTTGCCAATTATGTTCTTTTAACTTGACAGCTTATTCATTGAGCAAGAGCTGCTACATTAATAGTTCCTTGACAGTCTGCTGTGTGCAACTTTAAAATAAAACCACTTCATGAAGAGAAGTGAGAAACATAAATGATAAGCCTATTGGATAATCATTACAAATAAATAAAAAGCCTCTGATACAAGCAATTAGTCACAAGCATTACAAGTGGAAATGCAGTCCAGTGTTAAAGAGACAGTTCAGAAGCACATGGCACATTTATCACAGCTCCACAGACAAGTTATTGAGCTGTCTGTGAAAAAACAGAGCCAAACAGGAAAGCTTTCAGCAGCGAACAGTGGTTGAGGTCCTTGATTGATAGAGCTAGATGATGCAAAGCTGTCCGATGGCTTTCTGCAAAATAAAATGAAAGAACTCAAGGTCTTTCGTGGTGATCTCTGACCACAGATGAACAGCTACTTTATTATGGCCCAGACTGAGGTTGCACCTTGCTCCATATTCTGCCACTTGCTGATGCACACCATTGCCTTGACCAACCAGCCATTGTGTTTGACATAAGGGAGTCTCCCATCTTCACAATTTTTTAAAAAAGGTTTATTATAAAGGACAGAAGTCTATGCTGGTTAAAAGCTGTGATTCTTGTCCTTACCAACAGTTCTTGTGATGGCATTGGTGCGAAGAAGAGTGTTACAGTGTGCTTTCCTGAGCAGACCCATGTTTTTTTCAGGACCATGACCCCAATATGCAAGGTGGTTTTTTCCCTCAAGAATCAAGATGCTGCCCTGGCTGGTGTGGCTCAGTAAATTGAGCACCAGCCTGCAAAGCAAAGGGTTGCAGGTTCAATTCCCAGTCAGGGCATATGCCTGGGTTGTGGCCTGGTCCCCAGTAAGGGCACATGAGAGGTAACCACACATTGATGTTTCTCTCCCTCTCTTTCTTGTTCCCTTCACCTCTGTCTATAAATAAATAAAATCTTTAAAAAAAAGAATAAGCATGCTGCATTTATCTATCTGTCTATCTATCATCTATCTATCTATTATCTACCAGGTTGGCCAAAAAGTCTGTTTAGTTTTTTTCATAAAATAGAAGACACATTTTTCATTTTCACCAATAACTTTATTGAATTGGATATTTTGAGTATGTTGGCTATCCTGCAAGTGGTATAATGTTGATTGTTTTCAATTATTGTGTCAATTTAATCCCTATCAACTTCAACTGCTCTCCCCAATGCTGGAACATCATCAAGAAAGAAATCTCCAGCACAGACCTCTGCAAGCCACTTTTGACCTGTCTGCTCAGTCACAGCACCTTCTCCATACACTTCACAATTTTTTTGTGTGTGTTTCAGTTACATTTTTACCTTTCTTGAAATAATAAAGCATAATGCCAAAACTGTTATGTAGTTTCTTCCATCTTGAATATGAAAATGGCTATACGAAAATTCACTAATTTTGATAAGTTCTTTTCAAATGCACACTGATATGACAGCTGTCACAGTACAATCTAACAAAATTGTTTCAAATAAAGTTAAAGACAACTAAGTGCTACTAGAGCCATCTTACAGAAAAAGCCAAATGAAATTTTTGGCCAACCCAGTATCTTTCTATCATCTGTCTATCTATCTATCATCTATCTTGAGGGTGCTGTATTTATTCTTATTTTTCATTTTATGCTTTAAAATAGGAAAAGAGTTTCAGGTAGGGCAAGGACAGTCTTGGGAGGATTGTTAGAGAAGGCCATCAGTTTTTCAGTTGCTTTTAGTAGGTTTCAATGACTGAAATTTGTTTTGCTAAGGAGTTTAATAGAAAATATTAAAATGCTGTGATCCTTACTTCTGGCTTGATTTTGCCAACTATATTTATTAATGTCAAGATAATCATTCTGTATTCTTCTAGAGAGATTCTTATTTATGTGTCAGAGAGAGAGAGAGGGAAAGAGACAGAGAAAAAAAGTAAGGAGACTTGCTCTAAAATCACTTAAATACATGATATTCTTCCACACTATCTCTTTACACATCATTCCCAAACAGATTCACTTCCTAAAGATATGATTACCATGGTCCTTTGTCTGAGATTAGAACATCGTAAATTTTCAATTTCTATTCCTTTATCAGCATTGCAGAGTTGTATTGATTTTGAATATCATAAACTGCGTTGTTCAGAACACTTGAAATTCTATCTTTAATAAATGAGTGAACTGTTACAGCACATTCATTTGACAAAAAGGACTTCATCTGAAATTAATTCTGATCAGGATATATTTCTACAACTGAAGTGTGTGACCAAACCTATTAGAACTCTTCTCCCTAAGAAAATTAGGAATTGTACTATATTATAAAATTTCCTGAGAAAGAAAACAACCATAGGGAAAGCTATTAATCTATTCAGAGCTGAAATTTGTATCCCAAATATAAAATATAAATATAAAGCAAAGTAATTATTGGAGAACCAAGATGGCGGCGTAGGTAGACACACTGCGCCTCCTCGCACAACCAGAACTGACAGAGAATCGAATGGCAAGGAAGTCCGACACCAAGGAAATAAAAAATAAACATTCATCTAGACCGGTAGGAGGGGCGGAGATGGGCACCGGGGTGGAGAGGACTCGTGTGGCTGTGGCGGGACCGAGACTGGCGGAGTGTGGGACAAATGGGGCAGGCAGTCCGAGCACTAGCAGACCCTGCGGCCCCACTTTTGCGCAGATAAACCGAGAGGGCCCGACTCGGAGTGGCGGAGAGCGGGGCAGGCAGAGTGCGGATAGCACACCCACAGCCCCACATTCGAACATAGATAAACCGGACGAAAGGCGGGGAGCAAAGCAGACCGCGCAACCCAGGGCTACAGCTCGGGGAAATAAAGCCTCAAACCTCTGATTGAAAACGCCCGTGGGGGTTGGGGCAGTAGCAGGAGAGACTCCCAGCCTCACAGGAGAGGTCGTTGGAGAGACCCACAAGGGCCTAGAGTGTGCACAAGCCCACCCACTCAGGAACCAGCACCAGAGGGGCCCAGTTTGATTGTGGGTATCGGAGTGAAAGATTAAAATCTGGAGGAGAGTGAAGCGGGCTCCATTGCTCCCACTGGGCCCCTCCCCCACGTACAGCGTCACAGCACAGCAACCAGCGTTACCCCGCCCCGGTGAACACCTAAGGCTCCACCCCTTAAAGTAACAGATGCGCCAAGACAAAAAAAAGAAAAAAAATTGGCCCAAATGACAGAACACTTCAAAGCTCCAGAAAAAATACAACTAAGGGAGGAAGAGATAGCCAACCTATCGGATGCACAGTTCAAAGCACTGGTTATCAATATGCTCACAGAATTGGTTGAATCTGTTCAAAAAGTAGATGAAAAAATGAAGCCTATGCTAAGAGAAACAAAGGAAAATGTACAGGGAACCAGTAGTGATGCGAAGGAAACTGGGACTCAAATCAATGGTGTGGACCAGAAGGAAGAAAGAAACATCCAACCAGAAAAGAATGAAGAAACAAGAATTCAGAAGAATGAGGAGAGGCTTAGGAACCTCCAGGACATCTTGAAATGTTCCAACATCCGAATTATAGGGGTGCCAGGAGAAGAGGAAGAACAAAAAATTGAAAACTTATTTGAACAAATAATGAAGGAGAACTTCCCTAATCTGGCAAAGGAAACAGACTTCCAGGAAGTCCAGGAAGCTCAGAGAGTCTCAAAGAAGCTAGACCCAAGGAGGAACACACCAAGGCACATCATAATTACATTACCCAAGATTAAACGCAAGGACCTACATCCAAGATTACTGTATCCAGCAAAGCTATCATTTAGAATGGAAGGGAAGATAAAGTGCTTCTCAGATAAGGTCAAGTTAAAGAAGTTCATCATCACCAAGCCCTTATTATATGAAATGTTAAAGGGAGTTACCTAAGAAAAAGAAGATCAAAAATATGAACAGTAAAAATGACAGCAAACTCACAGTTATTAACGACCACACCTAAAACAAAAACAAGAGCAAACTAGGCAAACAACTAGAACAGGAACAGAACCATCGAGATGGAGATCACATGGAGGGTTGTCAATAGGGGAGTGGGAGGGGGAGAGGGGGGAAAGGTACAGAGAATAAGTAGCATAAATGGTAGGTAGAAAGTAGACAGGGGGAGGGTAAGAATAGTGTAGGAAATGTAGAAGCCAAAGAACTTATATACATGACCCATGGACATGAACTATAGGGGGGGAATGTGGGAGGGAGGGGGTGGGCAGGATGGAGTGGAGTTGGGGGGGAATGGGACAACTGTAATAGCATAATCAATAAATATATTAAAAAATTTTAAAAAAGCAAAGTAATTATTAAAATATAATCAAAGTATAACACCACTTTACTTTGTTTAAAGCTCTCGGCAATGAGAGTATTCCTCTACAGAAAACAAGCGCGAGCATACCTGGCTCTATTTTCACTCACAGCTAAAAAGAAAAAAAATTGTTTCTAAGAACCTACATATTTCCCAGTACCTGAATTCCTTGTTATTCAAAGTACCTGTTGCCTGGGGAATTCAGACTATCTTAAGACTTCACCCCAAAAAAGTAAGAACTCTGCATTTTAACAAGTTCCCTAGGTGATTCATATGCACTTCAAGTTTCAAAAGCCCTGCTGTAATGCAGTAGTCTTCAACTTTGCCTGCATTTTAGGTTAACCCGAAGACCTCTTAAAAAATAGAGATGCCAGCACCCCACTACAGACCAATTAAATCAGACTGTCTGACAGTAGGGCCCACACACTGGCATTTTTTAAAAGCTCCCCAGGTGATTTGACCATGCATTAGGAGATAGGGACCAGCATTCCAGTCAAAGCTACATAATCTGTTGCGTTTACCTTCATAAAGCAGCTGCTAGGAAGCTCAAGTAGCTAACCTGAATCTTTTTAGGTCAATTATAATATATTGTGAAGTTTCAGCTTCATTGCAATATAATTAACATATGAAATTGTAAGATACTTAAAGTATGCATCCTGGTGATTTGATATATGTGCAAATTGTGAAAGGATTTCCCCCATCTAGTTAATTATCCACCACTTCATATTTATTTTGTGTTTTGTGAGAACTTTTAAGTTCTGCTCTCTTAGCAAATTTCAACTATACAATACAGCATTATCAACTATAGTCACCATGTTTCACATTAGATCCTCAAATCTTATTTTATACAGCTGAAAGTTTGTACCTTTTTACCAACCTCTCCCTATTTCTCCCCACCCCCAACCCTGGCAATCACTTTTCTACTTTGTTTATATGAGTTTAACTTTTGGGTTTTTTTTTTAAAGATTCCACATATGTGATACTGTGTAGTATTTGTCTTTCTCTGTCTGACTTATTTCACTTAGCATAATGCCCTCAAGATCCATCCATATTGTCCTTAATGGGGTAAATTAAAATAGTAATTATTTTATATTAAGAGTAACAAATAAGTTAAAAAGCGATATGCATATATCTCATGCAAATCACTACAGTGAGCTTCCATACAGTTTTTTTCCATTTAACTCTCAAAGCAATGTTATTTTCCCTATTTTATATATAATCAAATTGAGACTAGGCGGGGTCGAATAATCAAGGTCAGATAGCTCCTCAGTAGCAGAACATCCAGGAATCAAAATCCCCTGTGTCTAACTGCAGAGCTTACACTCTAAACCCTTCAAGTATTCAATTCTTGCAGCTTTTCTGAATCTGTAAACAGTTTTCTCCTAATTGCCACCTCACTTCACCATACACACACACACACACTCATGTGCGTGTGCGCGTGTGTGTGCCCTGCTTAGTTCCTAGCTTTGGTTTAGACTCCAGAATGAAAGTGAATTTGCTCACACTACACTGTGAATTGAACTAGGGAGTTTGTTACAACACAGATTGCTGATTCAGGTCCTGGGTGGGGCACTGAGAATTTGTATTTCTAAGAAGAGCCCAGGGGATCCTGATGCTGCTGGTCCAAGCTTTAAGAATCCCTGGGCTGATTTAATTGTAATGGATCTTATTACATTACCTGTTTTCATTATAAGCATCCTCAAATAATTTATGTAAATAGCAAAAGGTCATATAAATAAAAATAGAAAAGAAGGGACAGAGGGCTGGTGATATATAAACTATGTTAGTTAGAATTGATAATAAAATAAAACTTTAAGAAGTGATTTCCTATCTCCTGCTGCGAGCCCTCCCCAAGAGATAAATGGAGTTCGACATTCTTTTCTCTACAAAGCCAAAATTAGACCTGGTGTGGGATGGCAGGCAATGTAAGTATTCTAGAAGTCAAAGAAATGTACATTATGACATTGTTCAGAAAATAAATGAGCGATATGAACAATTTTAAGGTCTTTTCTGCTTTGTGTTCCCTAAGTTACTTAAATCATATCAAGATACATTTAATTATTCCGTGAAATGTTTTGCTTCAAGTTATAAATTATAGTGTCTGAAACAATAAAAACGAAAGAATTTTGTTGAGTATATCTCAG
Organism: Desmodus rotundus; assembly: GCF_022682495.2. NCBI lineage: Eukaryota > Metazoa > Chordata > Mammalia > Chiroptera > Phyllostomidae > Desmodus > Desmodus rotundus. The sequence continues at coordinate 85,039,804 of NC_071393.1, forward strand.
TGATTTATGCTCTTAGTGCAAAATTGACAATTTAAGATATACACTTGGTTTTTCTTCATCACCTTTGGAAAGAAATCTCCCACACAACAGAATAGTGGCTAGGAAGATGCCCTTAATTATTGTGTTGAATATTGGTCAGAGGAGATTCAGAGAATGGCATATTTATATAAATCCGTTTTAGCAAAGACAAATCTTTGCAACTTTATGACTTAAAGTTAACAAGCAGACTAAATTACTAAGTGGAAAATTAGGCATAGAAAATATGAAATTTTAACAGCTTCTTTCTTTTCTTGGCCTGAGTAAAGTTTAAAAGAAACAAAACTACGTCTTTCACTTATAACTTCAATGACACATGTACCTTACTTGAGCTGTTAAAATAAAGAAAAGCAAGATCTGCTGGCTATAACAAAGGTATTTTTAAAATGTCCATTAACACCCAGGTTTGAGGTGAAGCTGTTTGATCTGGTAATAGGAATGTCAGCTAGAACACAATTCTTAAGACTTTTTTTTAATGTGAAATACTGTTCCTGCAGAGAGTTGGTTGGATGACATAAAGAGCACAGGCTTGCCTATCACACTGATTACTTGATGTAATAGTAAGCAAGCTTAAGTGAACTGTGTGTCTTCAATCTTTCCAATCACTTAGGGATGGGCATCGGAGCTCGCCATCCATCATCCCTGGCCTGAAACATACGGTGCATCAGCAGTCTTGGGCTGACCTAAATGATAGTAAAAGCCACTGTGCTGTTCACAATAAGAAATTGTTGTCCACTGAATTACAGGCTTGTGATTAGATTGCTAACATGGCCAACTTGATGTATAAGTGAAGTGTCTAGGGAAGATATTCTTCAGGATCTTCTGAAGATTAATTTATACCCTTGAAATGTAGACCAATCACAGAGTCAAAAAATATGTCAAGGTATTTTTCTTGTAACCCAGAAAGCCTAGCTGTTATAACAGTCATTAATTTATTGCTGGCACCTTTATCTGCAATGGAATTTAATACACAAGGTATCTAATGGCTATCATATCAGCGTGGCTAGAATTGCTCAATACTATAATTAATCTTTTTGTGTCAAATTCATATGGGAGTAGTTATATCACATTAGGAATATAAACCTAAAATGTCAACTGTTCCTCATAATTTAAATCTTTACATTGAAAATATTTTAACTCTTTCCAAATGTCTATCTAAAATTTCTAGCTGTGTGCTGTGCTGTGCTCTCATATCTCAGAACTCTTTAGAGATACGTAAATCACCAGTAGACATGCTATGTATTACTTGTTTGCTTCTTTTCTCAAGATTAAAGAAGCTAGAATTTGCAATTCAACGTTAAAGAAATTATCTCCAGGTCAATTACACAGCCTTAAAAGAAGATTGGTACAGAAAAGAGTAGGCCTGGCTTTGATCCAGTGTCTGTGTCTGAATTTACTATGTGGCTGCTCTTATCATTAGTATCCACATTTGGTAACACAGAAATAATATTTGTTGGTTTAGCCAAAGTCTTACTCAGGAGAAAAATAAATTATTTTACCCTATTATTCACTCCTATTTTCGGCCACACTGCTAAGTGAATAAAATGATGAAGACACAGCAATGCCCACAGCCTAGTGGAAAGACACAGCCAAGAGAACAGGAAAGTGCGATACAAGGCTTCGTGTACAGAAAAACCACCCAGGGGCTTAAGAAAAACGTACATTCAGGGGGTTCAAAAGCCCAGATTCTGAGTCATTCTGAGTGGGTCCAGCATTGGGCTCAGACACCTTCCTGTTTAACATGCACTCCAGAAGATTCTAATGCAGATAGTCGATGGTTCTGCACGCGAGTTTTCTAAGTGCCAGGAGCAAATACTGGGTGCTGTGGGACACAGGAAGAACATTTCGCTTGATCTTAAAAGCCAAAAAAAGTTTTGGGGAAAAGGTGGTAGAGAAAGAGGAACTTCACAGGCATAATCTGGGGAGAGAGTGAAAAGTATTTCCAACAAGGCGCCTGCATGGGAGGGAGCTTGGGGGCCTACGGCAGCTTAAGAGGCCAAAGACAGGACATGCATTTGAAGGAACTGGAAGGAACCTAATCAAGAAAGACATCTTCTTCTTTTCTTTAATAATTTTCTTTAATAATTTTTGAACATGTGTGGATGCAACAAAATGTGTAAAAAGGATAGGCAATAAAGTTTTCCTTCCATCCTCTCCCCAGGTATACATTTCTCTTTCTGGAGGGAAAATGCCTTTAACAGTTTCTTGTGTGTTTTTCCATAGATGCTAAATGCATATATAAGAATTATAAGTACATATTCCTAGTACCCTATCCCAGTATATTAAAGAACAAGGTATATTTGAACAGTTCTGCACCTAGGTTTTTTGACATAATATATGCATATTTTAGAGATTGAGCCATATCTCATTTTTTGTAAATACCCTCATAGTATCTGTTATACACACACACCATGATTTATTTTACCATTCATTTGCTGAAGGACAATTAATTTATTTTCAAGTTTTTGCTCTTATAAGCAATGCTGTAAAGAATAAACTTATACCTAGGTCATTTCAAACATATGCACATATGTTAAATTCCAAGAAATAGAATTTCGGAGTCAAGAGGCGTTAGCATTCAACATGTTGGTAGATTTTGCCAAATTGTTCTCCACAATTTGCAAGGTATGAGAAAACTGTTTCCTTACTCTCCAAAAAAGGAGTTTGACTTTCACCTTGAGAACACTGGGGAGTAAATAAAGGGTCTCTAGAGGAGGAAGGACCTTATTAGGCTTATGGTTTAGAAAGGTGTGCTCTCATTGCATGTGAAGAATGGATGGATGGGAGTAGGTAAGACAGGGAGCAAGAAGGGCAGTTAGAAAACTGTGCAGCAACCAGCTGCGAAGAGATAACAAAGGCAAGGATATTTATTAAGCATATATTATATGCCAGAATCTGTACTGAGCATGTAAACTCATCTCATTTATCACGTACAACAGCCCTGATGCATAATGATTGTTATTTCTGATTTCAAACCAAATAAATAGATAGATACATAAATAAATAAAACAAAGTTGAGACTCATAAGTTAATTAGTTGTGCATTTTATGCAGGTTGTTCATGGCAAAAGTGGGATTCAAATCCAGGAAAGTATTAGTTCAGAGCACGTGCTTTTAACCACTGCAATATCCTGTTTGGAATGGAGAAACACTGAAGCATTTGAGGTTTATCAAAGAGGTAGAATTGCCAGAATTTGGCAACTGACTGGACACATGGTGTAAAGAAAAAGGGACATGTCAGTATGGTCTGTGAGAATGGAAAACCATGAAGACTTAAAATCCAAAAGCAAGGAATGGGAAGGGGAAGTAAATTGATTTTTGGTTTGAGGTGCCAATGGGAGGTAAAGCAGAGGATGTCTCTACTGAGAATCAGGAGGGCAGTCTGCTCTGGAGATGTCGATGGGGCATCATCAGCGTGTAGCTGGGGAGTCACCAGAATGGATGAGCTCACCCAGGGAGCAGTGCTTCAGGAACAGGCCAAAGGTGAGAAGAACATGAGTGAGACTAAGACTACCCCAAGAGATAAGAAAGAAAGCCAGAAGAAAGTGTTATCAAAGAAAATGTTATCTCCAAAACCAAATAAAACCAAACTAAAGCAAAAACATTTTTAATTACTTTACAAATAAATTATTAATTCTTTTCCTAATTTCTAAGATCTCTCATATATTATGAAAAAAATATTCATGAACTATGCCCGAATGCAAGAAAAGAGAAGGTTACTAACACCCCCTCACCAGAACTGTCTTGTAGAGGTGATAGTCCAGGGGAAAATCACTTTCCCTAAGCTGGGCCAGAGTCCTGATACATTTCTTTAAAGCTCTAATAACCATGCAGAAAAGTGTCAAACTGAGGATTTAAAGGCAACGGCTGTAGTCTCTGGAGAGTGTCTGGGAGTGATTCCTATATACATGACATAACTCAGAAGCAGGAGAGTCGCACTCAATGGCTAGAATTCTCCTGCACCACCTCATATAAATCTGTGAGGGCTACCTGGAGGTTTATGTGAGCTGTGTGTCTAACACGTGTTAGAAAATCAGTCTCGTTATATTTTCCCTGTAAATCCTTCCAGGAGTTTTCTAGGTTTAAGGGGGACCTTCACATTTGGAATCGAGAAATGAGTATAGATTTTCTGAGGCTGCCTAGATTGTGTAATATGCAGTTCATACAGTATATTTGGGGGGAAGAACATGTAGGCGTTGTCAGTCAATTGATGGATTCAGTCTCAAGAAATTCCAACCTGTCCACTCTCTGCAATTCCCTCCCCAGGGGGGAAAAATGGCCTCCTTTTAAAGGGAGGTACATTCTCTGAAAGTGGAGGCACAGTCTCTGCCATTTCTAGGCATGCATATCAGGCATGGCATGACCTGAAGAGATGGTCATGAGATTTTCTTGTTTACCAGTTTACAGAATCCATCTTATAAATTACAAATGATATCTCCTAAGTTAGCAAATCACATTCCACTTCTGAATATACCTACACTAAAAATGTATGATTGGACTAAAAGAAAATACACACATTTTTATGTATTTAAACTGGTCTTTATAGGAACAGAAGCCTTGAGAATTGTATAAATAAAATTGTAATATTATTAAGATATTCTGAAAAAACAATTAAATGCCTAATATATACCATCAATATTTAAGTTAAATTAATATCTAAAATTTTAATAAATAATTTTAAATCACTAGGCAAGATTTTATATTTTATAGATTAAAAACAGTGGAATAATTATTTCTAAGTTTTATTAGAAATATCTAAATATCAATATTCCTTCATCCTATCAAGTTTTATGTTCAACATCAATTGCGCACTAACCTGAATATAGCAAACACAGTCATCTTGAACAAAAAAAGAAAAACTATTGATTATTTAGGATGTTTCAAATGAAGTCTTGATTTGAGGCATTTTTTCCCCTAAGTTTATTTTCTTGAAGTAATAAAGTCTACCTAATTTATAAATATTTGTCAACAAATACCTGATTTTAAAGTAGGTAGGTTCATTTATATCAAATGCAAAAAAATTCTGCACCATTTAATATGTGAATCACTTATGTGTGGATTACATGTATGTGTATGCATGTGGAAGTAGCAGCTTTGTTTATTATTATTAATTTTACTTTGATGCTGAATCCCGGAACCAACAGCAGCAGCTTTGAAGAGCAGTTCCTGTTAAGGATGTTAAGTCTTTGATTTTGCAGATCCTTAAGATGTTCAGAATAGTGAAATCAATTTCTATGGAATGGAAAATAAGGATTTTCCAACAAATGTTAGACCCAAAACAGTGACTCTGACTTCTTGATCACCACTATTAGAACAGTAAAGGGAGTTCACCGCCTAATGAGGTGGCCTGTTTGTTCCGTCATTCCACAGATCTAAGAGTTTGAATATTTTTGCTTAAATACTGCACACAAATCTCCCTATATATCTAGCAAGGGTCCTCACTCTGGCTTCTGGGAAAACAAAAATAGTCTTCCCCCTTTTCACCAGGATGGTCACTAACCACGTTTCTGATGCTAAGGTTTTGTTTTTTGAGGCAAAACATTCCTATTTTCTTTAGTCACTCTTGCTCCTTATGGTTTTGAAAGTTCCTCATCAATTCCTGCTCTAAAAGCACTTCTGATCATGTCTAGTAGGACTATAGACCAGCTCACTCAACTACCATACAACTCCACATGTAGGGCATTTCCGGAGTTGGGTATTTAGCTTCTATCAATGTAACATATAACATAGGCATTTGTAACTCATACATACTATTGGCACACACAAACTTCCATTGCTTTTTGGAGTTTAGCATAAAAAATAGGGGTAATTTAAAATTATGGTATATTTAAATTGTAAAATAATATTTAACTTACCAATTTGTCTTAAGGGTAATTAGGAGAATTGGAAGAATTCAGAGTACTTAAGCATAATGGGGATTTTATTGAAACATACATACAAGTCCAAGGTTTTCTTTCCTCTTTACAGAATTTACAGTCTGTTCCTTTCTGCACATGTGATCATTCTTACTCTTTCTCTGCAGATGGGCCTTCAATGCTTTGAACTACTGTAGCCAACCCATCCTGTCTTTATGTGGTCATTCTGATCTACATCATATAGAAACTGCATTTTCTCTACATTGTTGCCTTCCCATTTCTGGGACAGGAAATCTCATCTGTCCCAGGTCTTTACCCATGCTCAGTTAAATTAGAGATGACTAGGGTTACAAGGCTACATGGCCAGTAGTTCATGTATCTGCACTGCAGGTCCCAGTTCTCTGAAAGGTCATAGACAAGGCTGTGGGAAAAGAAAGCATCAACCAGAGAGGCATGCTGGGAGTTGTCTACTGTAACACTATCAAAGCATGTGTTTATTTGGCTAAAACACAGTATTAAATACAGATCCAAGACTGATAGCATCATAGAATAGACACACTCTGAATTACCCTTTTGAGTCATGAGAATTCCACACATCAGGAATCCCATCTAACATCTTGGCATAGGCTTATGAGCCATTTATTTGCATGCACAAGACCAAATGTAGAATGTGGGTACCACAAGATATGAGCCACCTGGACATCTTTAAAGAGGTACAGTGGCTATAGCTTTAATTAAGCCACTCCTCTCAGAGTTCAGGTTTGCTCTCACAAGAGTAAAGATCTCAAGCATCATGCCCCTCTAGGATGCCATTATGTGAGTGAGTAAATATAGTTTGTGTTGTTTTATATTTTTTATTTTGGTTTATTTGTTTACCTCTGCATCAATAGTGATTAGGAAAAGGTAAACTATGAAAACAATGCACATTTAAAGTAGATGGTCTTTGTGGTCTTTGGTGAAAGGTGTACAAAGATGATTCACACTCAACAACTCAGTAGAAGTGAGCTGGTCCTCCATGCAGGACAAAATGCTTTTCTAGGTACATATTCTCCCCTTCACACTGAAAGCTTACATTTTTAAAAAGCTTATTAATTAAAACATCAGAGAAAAATTTTTAGGATCTAGGGCCAGGCAGAGAGTTGCTGGTTACACTTGACCCCAAAAGCATAACCCATAAAAGTGAAACATTAATAAATTGGACTTCAGCAAAATTATTATTACTTTTCCCCATGGGAGAGAATAGGGGCACTGCTGCAGGAAACTCTGACCTTTCTCTGGAAATTGACCTTAGCAGGTGGGCTCCAACTTGACCAGAGATGCCCGGGAAGCTGCATACCCTACTGGGGTGGCCTGTGGTCAGGGACAAACTGATACTGGAGGGAAGAAGCCCAGGTCTTTTGTCACTACCCATGCTGTGCTCCTGTATCGCTCTTCTGGAAACACTTCTCACCTCTCCAGCATCCAGCAGTAATTAAGGCTCTCTTTTTCAGAGAACCACATTTTCTATTATTTCACCACAAATACGAATTTTCCACAGTCACTGGGTTTTTACTAATTGGAAATCCAGCTAAAGAAAAGCACCATTATGCTGCTACATTGAAAACTAGTGACCTTAGAGTTGGAGTTGGGAGAAGGAAGAGGGGGCGAATTTTCTATGAGGAGACTCTTTTCCATGGATTCCAAATAGTGGCTGCAACCAACTCTGATAGCAAACGTTATATTTATCTCTTTCCTGTAACATTCAACTATCAGCTGAGTTAACTTCATTCCTTTTTCCTAAGTACTTCATTTTGTCCAAATGACAACCCCCCAAAACGTGTATGTGAGTTTGTGTGTGTCTCTCTTCATTCCGAATTAACATCTATTTTAAATGTGTGGTTAGGCTGAAGGAGATTGCACCTGAATTGTTCATACTTTGTATCAATTCACAATACATTTATTTACGCAATATATGCCACTTTCTTTTCCAATATCCTAATAATGTTGAGGTATAATCCTGTGTGTGTTCAGTGTCTAGAATTTTTTATTCATTTTGGCTGTAGTCTTTTTGTACAATGTCATGTGATAAACTGCTTTTCCTAACTCTTGTTTGTAATTTTAACTCCTTTATCAATTTTTAACATCACTATTCCATTTGCATTTCTATCTGTTCATGTCATAGTTTTGTATTTGCTTTTATTTCTTTTATTGAAGGATATATCCCAGAATGTTAAAGAGATCCTTGTGCAAGGTTGGAAGTGGGAGAAAGCATGACATATGTGAGCAAGTGTTAAAGAACTCAGTGTGGTTAGGACGTAGAATGTGAGCCACAGAACGATGAGAGACAGCAGACAATGAAGTAGTTGCCAGCTATGAGGAGATTATTGCTGCCAAATGCATATAACCAACCGGCAGAGGGCAGGATCAGATTTTCTTATTTAGAGAGAACATTGTGGCTTCTTGGTGCAATGTAGTTGAAGGAGTGAAGGATACTATTTGGAAAATAATTACCGAATTCTAGGTGAAAGATGACTGTGGCCTAAACAAGGGGATTGGGAAAAGTGTGTAGATTTGAAAGATAATAAGAGTAAATTTAATAGAAAAAAAAAGTCAGCTGGAAACTTGTCAATCCTTTATGATGCATGAGTAGGTTACAAGGATATGTCCAGATTGAAAATCTGATGGTCTCTTATGAAAGACTGACATTTCTACTGTCTTTAATCATATCTCTCCATGTGCGACAGGCAGTCAGTCTTCTATATACAAGGCACTATTGGTTTCAGTTCTATATCACAGTGTAATCCTTCTGAAGATATTATGTGACAATTAAAATGCAAACTTAATTTATAGTTTAGCAATATGCAATGCTACAAATGCAAATAACTCAAACAGGGTAAAATGGAATGATGAGACGCCCTTTGCACTTGCTAAGTTCGTGCATAGGCAATGACACCCACTCTCTGGGTGACTGGCAACTGTTTTTAACTTAGATTCATACCAGAAATATTTCTGTGCAGCCTAGTATTGACAAGCATTGACCTAGGTACTAAGAAAAGAGGATGCGTAATATAGGTAAAATCTTTGTGCTCATTAAGCTTATGTTCTTCATTTTCAAGAGGCATCCAGATTTCAGAAATATATAAATTATGCATTTCAGAATAAAGGAAAAAATGATGTAGCTATAGGGTCTTACAGATATTCTAACTCAACTGTTTCTAATGCATTTAATTTTATTTAAAAATTTTCCTAAAGAGACTGCTTTAGTATTCAAATATTTTCCTGCAAAAGATGTTTCTTTCATTTTATAATTTCTAATGCAAAATACTGCAGTTTTATACAACAAATAACAAACCCCGTCCTTCTCCTCCTCCTCCTTTTTTTACTTTTATAAAACAAATTAATAAATATAGTCCCTTGGATATAATCCATATATTTTCTCTGTACTCAGATTTGAAAAAGTACGTGTGAGGAGGGGAGAAGGAGCACATACGTATTCGTGGTGGTGGCGTTAGGTAAAGTTAAAACAATCCACCATCAGCCTGCACTTCAGAGCACGGAAAAATTCCAACAGACACTGTCTTAGCATGCATTTAAATAGGCAGCTAAAAATTAGAAACAATATATATATATATTTAAATTTATATGTGTGTATGTTTTGATTTCAAAAAAGCAATATAAGGAAATTAGTAGATTCCTTTTCATGTGAGTACTGACATATCATGTGTTCCAAACGCAACAGGAGAATCATTACTAATTGTATTCGAAAACTGCCAAGTGAGCACGCACTTTCATGTGTAAATGTGGATTTAATCTTTGATGTTCAGGGGAAGTGATTCATGGCCGGTTTCCACAGTGTGCCGAGGAGATGCTTTTTATCTGAGGACTGACACTTTATGTATTAGGCTATAATCAATACTATTGGCTACGTGCTCTGTCACTGAAATAAAACTGTGATTGCTCTGCAAATAAAGTTTTAATTACTAGCAAGAACATGTCTGTTTTGAAATGTAGTAAACCTGTGTATCCTCTAACACAACTTTATTACCAGGCATAACAATTAACCTGGGGTTTAAAAGTCTTAAAATGTTGATATTTGAAAGGTACAAGCTGAGTCTGTGTATTTTTTTTATGCAAAAAGCCGCACATCTTAGTAGGGAGGCTGTCAGTTTCCTCATCAGTAAAATGGAGATAATAGTTGTCAGCTTACAAAGTCATTACCAAAATTAAATTAGGTATGTGCAAAGCACACATAACTTTTGAGCTGCTACTAAAATTGGGGAATGATAAAAACTGAATTTGAGTGCTGATGTCTATGTTTGCATTAGTGTTAATTTGTGCATTTCAGTAGTTGCTGTCGACGCCCATGCTGCCCAGATACTTAACAACTGGTCTCCCTGCTTTAGTTCCTTTGATGCATCTACCGTACTGAGAAATCTCTAAATTATAAATCTGAAGCCTTCCCAGCACCTACAGCACTGCATACAAAACCTTTTATAAATGGCCCCATCCTACTCTAAGCCTGCTCTACGCACCTGTGACATTTACTCCAATTACACTTCTAAAATAGCCCATATGACGTTGTATTATTGTTAGTTTATCAGATACCTAACCTTCTCCAGCTTGTGTACCGGGGGCTATGCCTCAAAGTACAAGAGTTTGTCTGGGGACAAGTCAGCCAGGGTATACTCCCCACACCTCCCAAGATAATCACACTTGAAAGGATTCCCTGTGGTTAATATCTTTCCCAGGCCCCTTGAGGTACCAGCAGGTGAACATTTTGAAGTTAAATTTTAAGGATATTCAGAAAAAAAGAAGTAAGAAAGAGTGTCTCCCATCTCCCTGAGGCTCTTCATAAGCAGGTGGGTTCAGGGGAGGCACTCCCTCTGTCCTCAGCAAAGGATACACCTTAAAGTAGTCCTGTGTCTTATTCCTTTTTGTATATATGGAAACTCGTACAGTGCCTATTACTTATTAGGTGAAATTTAGATGCTCATTAAATATTAATTCCCTTCCTCTTCTCTTCCTCTCCCAACCCTACAAATAGATACACATAGAATTATTCAAGCTACAGCTTTATGAGGACGAGCAAGTCAAAAACTCAGATTCTTGTTGCAACCTAGTGAAAACTGAGTAAAGCCGGTTTGGTTGATGTGGAGGAGGCCTGGAGAGCGCACATTCATTCTGAAAAAGTTGTGTCTCATAACCATCTGCTACCCAGCTCCAGCCGAATGTTATTGCATTAAATGGCAATTAAGTGTGTCCTCTCTTGCTATAGTTTATGAGAAGCCAGAAATCCAGAATATTCTCTGAAATCTCCTGATTTTTAAATATTGATAATGAAGTTCTTTTTTCCATGAAGTACTACTGAATAAATCAAGTAGAATCCACATACAGAGGACCAGGTTGAACCTATGCTATAGAGCTCTAAAACATGGCAGTGTAGAAATAACTTCTACACATCTGAGCATGAGACGATCCACTGCTCCTTCCAAAAGACTAGGATGCGACTTGTAAGCAACCAGGCTGTTCATGGCAGGGTTCCAACATGCTGTCTTTCCTTATGTAAGAAATTTGGTCACTGCCTGACTCATAAAATTATAGCTCTCATTTTAATCAGCAAGGAAGAATTTCTGCACTGTAAAATCTTATTAAGGGAGTTTGATTGCGAATTGAATGTGGTCCAGCACCTCTCCGAAGCTCATTTAAGATATTTGATATTTGAGAGAAAAGGCCTAAATGGGCATGTTAACTATCCATTTACCTACACAATTCCAAATTCTGTCCCTGCACTCTCAGACCATCAGAAAATAATGTCTTGGACCACATTATCTTAGTCAATCAAAGACATGGCTTCTGAGCTTTGGCTCAATATCATGTTCTTTGATTTTATAGATGGTTGATATAAAAGTATCATATTTAAGTGTACTTTTTGTACCTTTTAGAAAGCTGGTCAGAGGTATATTTTACTGTGCGGCTTGTTACCACGTTATTGGAACTCATGTGATAAAGTCCGGGAAAAGTAGTTCCAGGAAAGGGTGATTATCCTCGCAGATGCATCTGTATATGATACCTTAATGGAAAACATTTATTTTCTTCAGTTTCCAGGCCAAACTTCAGAACCTACATTAAGCATGAGTAAGAATCCTGGGTTTGTTTCTAAGTTTTTGAACCCCTCAGTGAGGGTATGTACCGCAGAGGTATGTACACTGGCCAACAATTGAACCCCCAACTTTTCAGTGTGTGGGACAATGCTCCACCAAGCCGCATGGTTCAGGTCTCAAAACTTTTAAAATAAATAAGTGAGAGATGGATCAGTACATGGGAGGGCTGAAAGTCAAGGGGGATAAGTCCTTTCGAGGAACTGGAAAGGTTTGGTTTGGCTGACCTGTAGAATTCAAGGTGAATGCAAGGGGGCAACATGAGGCTAGAGAGGCATCCAGCAGCCAGATGATAACGATTCTTGTGATTTATTTAAATAATATATACTTTATTATGAGAAAAAGGAAGCCACATGTGCTTAAACAAATAAAAACAACAACAATCTTTTTTTTTTCCTTTAGGCATAGGAACTTGACCTTTGGTTAACTCTAGTTGGATTTCTTTGGTAACTTGACAAGGTAGAATGTCAACTACATCTCAAGGTGACACTGCTAATAGTAAGCATAACCCCTCATCGGTAAATTGCATCTAGATTAGGATAAACTATAAATGAACCATAAACACTTGATACCATGGCTTTGGTCTTCCCTGTGAGTAGACCCAGCAAGCCATGCCTATGAACTGTTGCAAAAGATATAGGACTGTTAAGCAGGGTGACTTCCACAGATGACTTTGGACTGCTGCAAGGACTCTCAACGAGGAAGGCCTGCTGCTGCCCCGCAGGCAAGCTGTGGTTCTTAATCTCTGTCCTTCTAAGTAGACAGGTGCAGCATCACCTTGTGAGTCCGGATGTTTACGTGACCCTAAAGAAGAACACGTGGTGGGCACTGCACCACTAAAGGGTTTTAAGTAGGAAAGTTAATATAAACAGATTTGGTTTTATAGGATCACTCAGCTATTAAAGACAACTGCCTTTAGGGCCAGTTACTCTAATAATACATTAACCAGAATTAGTTAATAACCTTGTTGAAACAAGATAGAAGCCTACAAGAAGGGGGAAAAGAGAGAAAAGTGCCCTCTGTTTAAGTTTCATCTAGATCTGGATGCACTAACACCAACAAGTGGGACTTACAGGAAGGCAACCTGGCTTCCCATCTTTTGTGTGTGGTTCATCGACCACTTACCGGGGAAAATAATAAGCTTAACTGGCGAATAAGAACAACCCGAGGAAAAGAAGGAAATATTAAATGGAGACCACCAAGCCACTTTTAAAAATCAAAAATATTAGAAAGGGTTAGGTTTGTATACCATCTCCTTCTTTATACAGCTGTATGACCTTAATTCACTACTGAGCCTCTCTGAGCTTCAGGTTCCTAGCCAGAAAAACAAAGGGTTTAGACTCAATGACTTCCAAAGGATCTCAACTCAAAGGTCATATATCTGAGTACCACTCATATGATAATACTATACTAATCTTAACACCCCTCAGACTCCCCATAAAGGCATTCAAAATCAAGTAAACACCAAACGCCTACAACAGAAAGATCACGGAATGGAGTCCGATACATGGAGTCAGTCCTTAGTCTGAGGTGGAAGTGAGGACTCCATTATGTGTCTACGCTCAAACTTCACCCTAGGTAACATGGCGGTCAGATCAACTCCTGAGGAACGTCATGTGCTTTAGATTCCTCAGGGGGCAGGGGCTATGGCAGGCTCTGCTTGGCCAGTGTAAGCTGAGCACACCCGAGATAGCCGCCCGCGTGCCTAGAATACTTACTGCAACATTTGCCCACCGTAAACTCTCAGTGACTGCTGATGACTGACAGGATTAATGGCAATAATTAATAATTTAGTACTCATGTTCTTCAACCATCTTGAAGTAAGACATAAAAATCCAGTATAATTTAAGCCTAACCTCTAAAACACAATGATGTGAAGTAAAAAAATAATAATAATAATCATTAATTTTAAAAAGCATGTCTCCAAGAGATCTAAGTACTTTTGTATCTAAAGGGGGCACTAAAAGGTACTGACAAATGGTTTTGAGACATAAAGAATGCAGGGAGAAACCTCCATTTTTTACAAAAAGTTTTGAATTAGAAAATTTTAGTGAAAAGTATTGTGGGTACTTCTAGGAAATCTCATCATGATCTCAGTGTAATAGCCATTTGTAAAAGAGCCCTGCACTGAGTCCACGCCAGGGAGCACTACTGGAAAATGGCCCACTCTGACGACTTCCTGGAATTCCTCTCTGTGAAAGTCAGCAGCTTGCCTGGCACCAGCTGGGCACTAAACCGAGGCACTGAGAAACATAAGGCCACATTCTGAGCTGATACAGTATGTGATTTATAACCTGAGTCTTAAAACATGGCAGCCAGACAACAGCTCACGCTATTCATATCACGAGATCAGCCTCCTTCTTTTTCTTTTTCCTCCTCCTCCTCCTCCTCTTCTTCTTCTTTTAAATAAAACATACAACTGTAAGTGGCCATTAAAACTGGGGTGCTTAGGCAAGTATTTGTTGCACTGCCACGGTTTTGTACTAGGTGAAGGGGTGTACAGAGGAGATGATACAGACTGTCTCCTCGTGAACCTGTCCCGTGGTTTACAAACTGCATTCCATGGAATCTCAGCATTTCTCAGAGTGAATTACATAATCATGTGATTCAAATTTTCTTTTAAAAATGTATGTAACATAGCTATTGTTAAAGAACTGTGGTCATAAAAGGAAAATTTTTATACTAATATTTTAATAAGCTTGGAAACCATAAACACATTGATTTATGCCGGCATATAACTCTGTGCAGACCCAAGATAAATGTCTGTGCGTATATTTAAATTTATAAGTACATCATTGATGAAGAGGTTGCATCTGTATGTTTTAATGTTTGCAGTAGATATTCCACTCACGTACAATTACACAAACAAGTGCTACTGAAGTGCCATCGTGCTTACCAGGATGACTCGTTGTTTTCATGACAATTTCTCCAAAGCAATCTGCCAAAATGAATTGGACGTTGAGACCAAAAGTTTCTATGACCGTCATCCATCTGTCTAATGTCAAAACTCATAATTCATTGAAATATTCTTGATCTCAGTGTTTTAACTTTGTAATATGTAAATGATTATCAGTTAAACTAATAAGGCAGTTTTATTTGATTACTTCATTTTTGTTAAAGATTTAGATGCTTACAAACTTTTAAAACACCAATGTATATCATTTCTCAAATAACAAAAGGAAGCTAGTCATTGGTAAAGATCTTTAGAAATGTTTATGCTTTACTTATGAGATAGAAGTAATTGGTGAAACTTGGCTTTATTTTTGTAATATTTTGCAAATTCTAAATTTTGGCTGCACAGAAGATCCCATACAAAGGGGAAAACAACCTAATTCACTTCGTAGCATAGGAATTATTTTATAGTAACTCAGATATTTAAGCAACTGTGTGTATGAGGACAGCACACAGCGCTTTCCTCTAGGATCAAAAATGGAAAATTCTATGGCTTGTTCTGAAACAGTACTTTATACTAGACAAAGCCTGTGAAGGACATGGCATTTTCCACTTCTGAGTTGATAAAAGAATAATTTTGGATTACTGCTATACATGAAAAGAATAGATTAAAAATATTAAAATGTATAATTATGCCTTGCGAATTTGGACAAGTAAGGATTGGGCAAGAAAAGAACAGGGAAAGTAAGACTATATTCGATACAACTAGGAAGGGAAATCTGCCAATTGCCATAAATAAAATGACTTATGATGCCTTCACCCTCTTCATACAGTTGTTACAACTGGAGCGTCTAAGTGCTTTCCACCATTAGTCACTCCTATATCGCAGTTTCATTCTTACATTTTTCGGTACCTTTTATACTTATGATTTATGCCTACAGAATAACTAGGGAAAAACCATATATGTCTTACATACAGATTCCAGAAGCAGGCAGAACACAGATAAGTAAACTTATTTTTTTAAATCCCATTCTGTAATGCTGTTATAAGACACATGATTTTCCAGTAAAACACATTCCTATATCTTTGCTTTCCACGTATGGACTTCTTCCAGGGCTGCACTGTTTTCTTAAGCTATACCATGGTGGAATCTTATCCTTTATAGTGTTTTGGAAAAAGCTGAGGGTGGCGCCTGCACAATTTGATTTGGTGTAAAAATACACACCAAATCCGATTTCTGTTACATTAAGGCGTTCTCTGACAAAATATACAGAACAAGAAATGAAGTGAATTGCGTTTTAGAAATATCTTGCAAGCTTGTTTCCCCGAATACCTGACCACTAATTTAAAAAAATGGATCAAAATCTACTTTAATTGAATATTTAATAGATGATTTAATGGTCGAGTTAAGATACATTTTAAATGCTAAATATAAAAATGATTTGTGTTTGCTTACTGGAAATACTTGTAATATAAGCAAACATATATAATAAACTAATATTTAAAGCAAATTAACTGTGGAAGAAATGAAATGACTATCTTCAATTTATAAACATAGGATATTCATCAAACTATATTTTTGACTAATAGTTGGATTTTATAATATGAATATCATGAGTGGATTGCCATTAACAGTAGACATAGTTTAACTCATTTTTAAATGTGTAATATATCTTCTTTAAAATGAGTCATTGAAAGTAAAAAAAATGGCAATATCCTCCTAGGGAAAAGCCTGCATTTAGCTAGAAGGAAATGCATCATTTTTCATAAATAAATAAATTTATTCTTTTGTAAATTCTATCCTCCACATAATGCCCCACGAAATAGTGTGATTTACATAAAAGAATCTGAGATTAGCAAATAGGAGCATGCAATCTAGTCTAAGGCCATTTTGCAACAAGTTATATCAGTGTGGTAAAGGCACTTAAGTCTGTTGTGCCCTAGTTTTTCTCTCAATGACACTGGCAAAGGCCTACTTCATTTAATATTTGCAAAGAGAAATAAAAAGACATGCCAAAACCTTTTGAACAAAGAAATGTGTTATGTAACTACCAGAAAAGGATCATTTGAATTTAATCCACCTAATTACTTTTAATTTCTGAAAATATTGTTCAAGCAGATATTTTCAGGATTCCCAAATAGCCGTTTCTTTACAGTATATTTTCAAAGGTCTTTAGCTGTTTTGGAGAGCCTGGAATATGATATCCCTAAGAAAATTCTAAAAACTCCTCTGCATCTTTCAACGTTAAATACAGACACATTATGGTATCCGAGTAAGGTTCCCCTGACATATTTACTACAGAAAAGAAGACCAATTAAAACCTCTCATTCCTTTTCAGTACAGTGAAAACCCCAGACACATGTTAATGGGTAGGTGACTGATTCACACAGGTGAGCAGGCAATTCTATACTGTGTTATAGGTATTTTACCATTACCTCCTGAAATGCCGTTCAAAGTACAGGGTATGTTATATTAAAAAATAAATGATACTGCCCAAACTCAGCAGTTTGAAGGAAACATAAATCAATGGCCTAAGGAAAGCAGGTGATGTAAGGACTCGAGACTGAAGTAGATGGCTTGAAGAAATGGATCATAAAGTTTAACCTTTGAAATTATTCATTGATATTAACATAAACACACATAAAAGCACACTTCAAAGTTACCATACTTTGCTAAAATTCAATTTTATTAAATCGAGATTTTTCTTAAGTGATAAAGAGATAATATATTCTATTCCTGGAGTATATCTAACAGCAAATGCTTAATAAGTCTGGTCTTACTTAATGTTTCAGTTAAGACTGTTTTTAAAAAGGGAGGTCAATGTCTTCATAAATACACACAGAGACACAAAAGAAAAAAGTGGATGTTAACACTCAAACTTGTCAATAAATGGTAATTGATAGAAATGTGTCCAAAGGAAATAAGAAATCAGACCAAATATTAATGTATACAAATTGAGAAAAAATATATAACTGATTCAAGAGATTGAAATAATGGCCAAATATACTTCAGATTAGCACCAAGAATAACAGCAACTCTGATGATTCTGAAGAACATTCAGTGTTGTTTGGCCTAAAAGCAAGGAGGCAAATTTCTCTCTATGTAACATGAAGGTACTTTCTCCATGTGGGACACGAAGCACTAATAATCCATCTGAATAACCAAGCAATAAAAAATTAAGAAAAAACCCAGCTGGTACAGCTCAGTGGGTTGAGCATGGGCCTGAAAACCAAAGGGTCACTGGTTTGATTCCTAGTGGGGGCACATGCCTGGGTTGTAGGCCAGGTCCCCAGTAGGGGGTGCATGAGAGGCAAACACGCATTGATGTTTCTCTCCCTCTCTTTCTCCCTCCCTTCCCCCTCTGTCTAAAAAGTAAATAAATAAAATCTTTATTAAGAAAAAGACCTTCCACCTGCACTAATGTTTTTAAAAATTAAGGGAAAAAAGTACTGCATTACAAGTGAAATACTAAACAAAGAAATACTTTGACAAAATTTAGACATAAGTGTTTCTTTGTATCTCTTGCTTTACTCACATTCTACTTTGCACTAGAAATGTCTCATTTTCCCTCTTAAAAGAATTTATAATGACTCCCATTATTTTTCAGGAAAAAGCCCCCACTGGAACCTTTACTTTCTGGGCATCTCACCTTCTGGATCGACTGGAGCATCCTCATTTTCTATAATGTGTCCATACCAAATTTAGCCCCGTTTCCTGACCAGAACACATGCATGTTCCTGTGTCTGTCCTCATTTATTCCTTTAGCCTGAAATATGCTTCTCACACCAAGGTCTTTCCCATTGTGCTCCCAGAAGCAGAGTTAAGATGGAGTTAGAAATATAAAAAGTATATTGGGAGTAACACCTGAGAAAGGAAAAGGGCAAAAGCAGAGTCGGGTAAGGAGCTCTCTATTCACTGTGCAGATCTGATAGTCTCTATCAGCCCAATGAAAACTCCAGAACAAAATCAGCTGTTAAGAGGTTGGTATAAACCAGCAACAGCTAGGCCCTTGCAACACCACCTTGCTCAGTCATTGTCCCAAGAAAAGTCTGACCTCTGCTCCAACGCAGGGATTGATCCTGGAGGTGCCAACAGCTGGAAGCTGTCAGTCACACTCCTCACAGCTGGGCAAGCAGTCCTTTCCTGTAGAGTGAACGCGGCAGTGCATCACTCCATGTCTGCCACAACGCTATTCTCCAGGCACGTGTGAATGTCTACTCCTGTGTGAAGCCTCCAAAAATCATCCCCTGGCAACTAGTGGCTCTCCATGCTTCCACAGCAATGTGAACTTTAGTATCTCATACTGCATTGTGGCCTCATTATGTTTACAGGACTCACCCTTTTAGAGAGTAGGAACTGCACCATACCCTTCTCAGATTTTTTTTTTTTTTGCATTTTTATCTTTTTTTTTTTTAATATATTTATTGATTATGCTATTACAGTTGTCCCATTTCCCCCCCCACTCCACTCCATCCTGCCCACCCCCCTCCCTCCCACATTCCCCCCCTATAGTTCATGTCCATAGGTCATACTTATAAGTTCTTTGGCTTCTACATTTCCTACACTATTTTTACCCTCCCCCTGTCTATTTTCCACCTATCATCTATGCTACTTATTCTCTGTACCTTTCCCCCCCTCCCCCTCCCACTCCCTTAATGACAACCCTCATGTTCTAGTTGTTTGCCTAGTTTGCTCTCGTTTTTGTTTTATGTGTGGCCATTAATAACTGTGAGTTTGCTGTCATTTTTACTGTTCCTATTTTTGATCTTCTTTTTCTTAGGTAACTCCCTTTAACATTTCATATAATAAGGGCTTGGTGATGATGAACTTCTTTAACTTGACCTTATCTGAGAAGCACTTTATCTTCCCTTCCATTCTAAGTGATAGCTTTGCTGGATACAGTAATCTTGGATGTAGGTCCTTGCGTTTAATCTTGGGTAATGTAATTATGATGTGCCTTGGCGTGTTCCTCCTTGGGTCCAGGTTCTTTGGGACTCTCTGAGCTTCCTGGACTTCCCAGAAGTCTATTTCCTTTGCCAGATTAGGGAAGTTCTCCTTCATTATTTGTTCAAATAAGTTTTCAATTTTTTGTTCTTCCTCTTCTCCTTTTGGCACCCCTATAATTCGGATGTTGGAATGTTTCAAGGCGTCCGGGAGGTTCTTAAGCCTCTCCTCATTTTTCCAAGTTCTTGTTTCTTCATTCTTTTCTGGTTGGATGTTCGTTTCTTCCTTCTGGTCCACACCATTGAATTGAGTCCCAGTTTCCTTCTCATCACTATTGGTTCCCTGTACATTTTCCTTTGTTTCTCTTAGCATAGGCTTCATTTTTTCATCTGTTTTTCGAATAGATTCAACCAAGTCTGTGAGCATATTGATAACCAGTGCTTTGAACTGTGCATCCGATAGGTTGGCTATCTCTTCGTCGCTTAGTTGTATTTTTTCTGGAGCTTTGAAGTGTTCTGTCATTTGGGCCATTTTTTTTGTTGTTGTTTGTCTTGGCGCGTCTGTTACTTTAAGGGGCGGAGCCTTAGGTGTTCACCGGGGCGGGGTAATGCTGGTCGCTGCGCTGTGATGCTGTACGTGGGGGCGGGGCCGAGAGGGAGCAATGGCGCCCGCCTCACTCTCCTCCGGCTTTCAATCTTTCACTCCGCTACCCACAATCAAACTGGGCCACTCTGGTGCTGGTTCCCGAGTGAGTGGGCCTGTGCACACTCTAGGCCCCTGTGGGTCTCTCCAACAACCTCTCCTGTGAGGCTGGGAGTCTCTCCTGCTGCCGCCCCAACTCCCACGGGCGTTTTCAATCAGAGGTTTGAGGCTTTATTTCCCTGAGCTGGAGCCCTGGGTTACGCGGTCTGCTTCTCTCCCCGCCGTTCGTCCGGTTTATCTGTGCGCGAATGTGGTGCCGTGGGGTGCTACCCGCTGCTCTGCCTGCCCCGCTCTCCGCCACTCTGAGTCCGGCCCTCTGGGTTTATCTGTGCAAATGTGGGGCCGCAGGGTCTGCTAGTGCTCAGACTGCCTGCGCCATTTGTCCCACACTCAGCCAGTCTCAGTCCCGCCACAGCCACACGAGTCCTCTCCACCCCGGTGCCCGTCTCCGCCCCTCCTACCAGTCTGGATGAATGTTTATTTTCTATTTTCTTGGTGTTGGTCCCCCTTGCTGTTCGATTTTCTGTCAGTTCTGGTTGTGCGAGGAGGCGCAGTGTGTCTACCTACGCCGCCATCTTGGTTCTGCCCTTCTCAGATTCTTAGCAGACAGCTTGGGAAAAGAACCTAACACGTGACATATTCAGAGAACCTGGTTGGGTGGCCCTGCCAGCTGGTGATCCATCAGGTTGGTTCCTCCGTGCTCTGGTGCAGAGTCACTAAGGGTATGCCTTGTATATATCAAAGGGTATTATGAACTCTCAGAAATAATGTTAATATATGTATTTTAAGTACTAATAGGCTATTGGACTTCAAGGATAAAATGTAACAAAACTTAGTATGTACTAAGCCAAAGCTTTGATTCCGTTCCCAATCATTTAATGAACTGACCTGTGTAACACTTACCGACCGTTTTTATCATTTCCAGTTTCTTCAGTTCACAAATTGGGAAATAGCTCATCATCTAATTTTAAAATGATAAGATGTGTACTGTGTTTATTCTATATTATAAAGTAATTTAATTTCAATTGTAAATTTTGGAGTTTTCTTTGATAACTTCCTTGGAGGAAGCTTAGTAGTTCAGTAATATGCACTTTTTATTTAATCAGCCAACAATATTGACTCTATGTTAGGCCCGGAGCCAAAGATAAAAGTGAAAGAACAGGACAAGATGCTCTTTTCTAACGGAGGCAGAACCGCAATACATGATTTACTACACAGTCTGGGAAATACTGTGACCAAAGTATAAACAACGCTGGTGGAGCCAACACAGGGAGCTAAGGAAGGACCTTCCTGAATTAGTTGAGGGTTACTAATTTGGTTTCATCTTCCTGTGCACTTTTAAAAGGGAGAGGCAGAAACAAAGAAAGGCCTCTTAACGTACAGAATCCCTTTCCTGAAAGAAGTCGCTCTCAGCAGGGTTGGTACTGCCCCCTAGGGGAAGGCTTTGGAAACTGCCGAGGTGAGAGACATTTGATTTCCCCAGGTTGTGAAAACACTTTACTGGCATTTAGAACAAAATTGCCAGATGTCCTGCAATGCTCAGCGCAGTCCTTGGGAATGAATAACTGCCTGATATTTCACCTGGTTTCCAAATATTCACTGACCATCCGTGGAAGTGAAAGCTCTGTTTGCAATTCCCTGGGCCCAGAATCTAACTTTATTTTACACATAAGAATATTTCAAGGTGTTTAACACACCCTGAGTTTTCTAGGGGGGCCACAACCCTGTATATCAAAGAATGGCCATATTTTGCCGCTGTTGTTGAACAGAATTTTACCAAGAAAACCCATGTGGACACCCATATCACTGACAGCAGCACGACACAAGAGCAGGGCCTGCGTTAGTGACCCCGACTTCTCAGCAGTGGGACATGTCCCTGCCAGCATTCCTTTAGTCCTTTAGTCCAGTCATGCTGGGCAGCTTTTCCCTCCTGAGACACATATTAATACAAGTTACTCACTCTTTGCTTTTTCCCTTTCCAGTTTATATGTAGTATGTGTGTGGACAGGTTGTATTACTTAGGAACTTTATATTAGGGTATGAAAGTGAATTACTAAATATTGACTATAAAGTCGGTGCTAGCATTGAGATGAGTTGGAAACCACTACACTTAAAATGTTCTAAAATTTCAAGGCTGACCTCACTTTGAAGAGAAGAAACCTAAGAAGGTAGTAGACTGTTCACAATTACTATGTTTATGTTTAGTCAGCTACTAAGGTGTGCTTGTACCCTGAGGAGCAGGCTGCCTGGCTGGAGGACAGGTGTTCCTGCATAGATAGAAAGGGTGTATGTTCATCTAACAGGTACAAGGAAACAAAAAGTAACAACTTTTCTTTGAACGATCTTCAGTTCTTGTAGTTGATTCTCAGGGGTTGAAAATGAAGTACTTTGCCTTAAAACATCAGCATTATTTTTTCCTGGTGGTTCTCTAGACTGATAAATTGCTCCTGAACAAAACAGATACATTCTTAAGTACTGTCTCTGGATTAACATGTTTAGAAAGAAAACCAACATCCCTACAAAGGTCTTTTCCATTCTCTTCCTATCTGCAGCCCATTAACATATAATTTAGCCTTTCCTTCATTCTGCCTGAGATCAGAGTGCTTTGATATACGTCTGTCACTGTCATTTGTCATTCATCTGCTGACTCAGACAACAAACATTTAATGAGCACCCACCATGAGCCATGTGGTTCATTAGCTGCTGGGAGCTCAATATTAAAAAGTTCCAACTTCTGCCCTGAAGGAGTGGTGGTGAAGACAAGGCAAAGAAACAAACAATGAGTGTGTCAAGCTGATAAACACTATTTTAGAAGGATATATACAAAGTGTAGAAAGGGATGTAATAAAAAATTTCAGTACCTTGCACTGATCCTTAGACACAGTAAGCACTTAAGAACAGCCGTTTTTGAAGTTATTCAAATTGTTCTAAGGCTAAAAATGGAGCACCTATTTTGACAAGTTAAAATGGGAAATAAGGCTGCTGCCAACAAGGCAAATACCGTTTTGATGGCATGGGATACGGCCAGCCCTTGGGGGCAAATGGTCATCTTTCCATTAGACATCATTTCTCTGGCAATCGCCTCTCCATGTGACAGACACTGTACTATATACTGAGAATACAGAGCTGACTAAGTCCCTGCTTTTCTCTCAAGGAATTCAGTCGTACCAAAATCGTTTCCAGAATGAGGAACGCATGCCCATACTGGCTAATGGAATTGCATTTGATGAAGGAGCTAATATCACACAGAGTCCCAGGCTCAGAAGTGAGAAAGGAGTCGACAGGGGGGAAGCTGACTCAGGTAAGTCAGGTTGTGAAGAGGGCTCCAGGTTTGCAGCCGAAGGGCTCTTGGCGACAATATATCAGGAATGAGCCAGAAGTCCAGAGGGAGGCAGATGAATCAGAACCCAGGATGTGAATCCAAATGCTGAGGAAATAGTGTTTGACATAACAGCGCCTTAAATACTTCCGTAGAGAAATTGGAGCTAAAGGAGGAACACAAAGACAAGTTTAAGGCAAGGCTTGGGGCTCCCTAAAATACCAGACTGAAGTCAGATCATGATAAAATGAGTAGCGAAGAGCCAAATAATCAGCCATCAGGGAAGAGATGTATTCTGGATGATTACAAACTTGATTAATTTGTGTGTCTATTTTTAATTTTTTTGTGAGCCTCTGTGTGGGTACCACATGATCCTGGGGTGATGATGCATAGAAAGCACATTTTTAGTTTATATTCCACACTATATCTGGCTGCTAAAGAAAAGCAATCAGCTCATTTTCCTTGTCTCCTCTTTCTCTTACTAATTAGGAGTTAACTGAATCTTTAGTACAAGCCATCCCCCGCTCCATCCATTCATCCATCCACTCAATAAACACTTATTACCAGCTACTAGGTGAAGGACCATCCTAGGTGATGGGAGGAAAAAGATAAATAGACCCGACCCTTGTCCTTGAAGGGTCACTATTGGGAGGCTGGTCTCAGTGCAGGAGAACAATAGCACAAAACACATCGATTTCAGCGACAGAGTCTAGATCACTTTTTCTTTGTCAATACATTTAAATGGGTATGCAGACAATAATCAATAAGTGGTGCCTGCACAACTGTTACCAAGGAAATATTTAACTCAATTCCTGACGCTGCAGTCTCTGTGCAATCAGGCCAGGCTGGCATTCTGATTGCTCATGAGGAAAAAAGACGATGAAATACTCTAGTTCTTCATATGCCAAGATGAAAATCATCAATCTCAATCTCCGTGAAAGATGAAACTACTTTTGGAAAAAGAGCAGTGAACTCTATCAGTCTTTCTAAGGCAATGTAATCTTTAAGATGATACAGAGAGGGCAGAGGCAGTGGAGAAGTTCAGAAGAATTTATATGAGGAAAAAGAGAAATGATGAAATTTCTCCATCAATTTCAAAAGGAGCTAAAAATAAGATAGGACATATGTTAAACCCAAATGACAAAGGTGTTTTTTGAAAGGTATGCAATATATTCTAGGCACTAAATAATTTATTTGATTATATATAAATTTGTCTTCATCTAACATAGGAATATCTTACTATTTAAGATTGTCTAGTACATGATCCAAATTCATCCAAAAAATAAAAATTTAAATTTCCTCTTCTCTTTCTCACACACTGCTAACCCTTAGCCCCTTCACTTAGTATGTATGCCAAATCTTTTTCATTTCTACCACCTGCTGGTAGAAATTTCCAGGTTCCAGCCATAAAACATTCTATCTTTTAACCACTAAAACTTACAATAATCTAAATTTATACTTCAAATAAAAATCTTTAGTATTAAGTACATCTTCAGTGGATAGCTTATAGTGCCATACCAAAGGTTAGTAGAAATTAGTTAGTCCATATTTTCTGACCAACTTCTTCAAGATAATTTTTCCTCTGTTGTTATGCCAAATATCTCAGTTTTTGCTGCCTTGTAATTCCCAGCTTAGGTAATACCTCTGTAACTGTCCCATAGGAGACACTGGTAAATATCTGCTGAATTAAGAAGTAATTAAGGAGAATCATGGTTAATTGGGGCACAATGCCGGCTAGTGACAAAGAATCCAGGTACTGAAACCAGACTTCCTGGGTTTGATTCCTGGCTAGGTTGGTAATAAGACCTTGTGCGAGTTACTTAACTTCTTTCATCTATTTTCTCTTAATAAAATGGGTATAACAATATTACCTACCTCCACAGAATCATTGCCTGGAACAAATTATTTAACTTATGTGAAGTTATGTTAAGTTATATTAAGCCATATCAAGGTAAGCTGCTATTATTGTCATTGCCATTATCATGATCATTATTCTGGAAGGAAGAAGGTTGGGGGGAAAAAGGCGTTGGCACAATAAGACTCAAAGAGGGCACAGATGTGTTCCAGAGAGGAAATTCAAGACACAGGTTTCTCTCTAATGTCCAAGTTCCTCATTCATGTGTGTGTTAATCAGATGATTCTTGGGAGGAAGAAACGAGCATAGGTGGCTTTTCTGGTCTTAGCAAATAGCTACCTTCTCCTGCCCCAACTTTTTGCTTGGTTAAATCATATTCATGTTTCAGGACTTCAATTAGACATCTTTTTTTTTTTTCTAAGAAGACTTCTTGATCCTGAAGACTGAGTTAGGTGCCTGTCTGAGGTGCTCCTGCAGCCTCTTTTGCACTGTCTGACCTACTTTTATGGTTACCTTGATGCTAGTTTGTGTTTCCACTGAAGATTTCCAGTTCCTTCTCTGTGGTATCCCCAACTCTCAGATCAGCACAGAGAGGCAGAGACGAGTGTATAGAGGAGTGACACATGAAGACTTTTTAAAGTTTTAGAGACAGCACAATGTGCAATATAGGATATTAAGTTACCAACACCATGTAACCAAAAGCTTATCGCATCTGCCTACTTAGCTCAATCCACCCGAAGGCTGTGCCTGAATACATTCTTGCAAAAAGAAATAAGCACAAAAGGGACCTCTGAAGCATGCACCACCGATAAGTACATTTGTTTATAAACAACATACACATTATCATATTACACATTATGACACACATAATGTATATCATAGGCACATTAGCATAATGGTATATCACCACTATGTCCATTATAAAATATACCCAAAAGTAGAAATTTCAAAAGAATATACACACACCTGATGTAGCTTAAGCTAAGTTTGGCAATGCCATTTGCATCTCATTCGCTTAAGCTTGCATCATTAATATTTTCTTCAATCCCCAGTTTCTTGGCAGGAAAGTCTTGTCCATTTTCTGAGGGTTAGTTTAGTTGACACTAGAAATCATCTTGGCAGGGACACTTGAAACCGAACACAGCAGGGACGGGCAGGAGTGTGGAGTGGGTTTCCACTCTCCCTTCAACATACCAGAAATACCACATGCAGCACGGCACCACCCAGCGGAGAAATCAGCCAGAAGACCAGGGTCAGCCTCGTATCAAATAGTTTTTGTTTGAAGTTATGTACGTATTGATTTTCATCTCGCTCCTCCAAACCCAATCCATCAGCAAATACTAGCAGCTATACCTTCCAAATACATTTGGAATCTGACCACTCTTCACTTCTTCATCCAGACCACCATATTTGATCCAAGCCGTCATCATCAAGATTAGCATAATGGGCTCCCAACCAGTCTACCTGCTTCTGTCCTTGACCCCTGAACCTCGATGTGATTCCATCAAAATATGTCCCATTTGTCTGCTCAAATGGTTTGCCGTTCCATCTCAGAGAGAGACCCTAAGGTCTCACTATCACAACTAAGGCCTTCTATTAAGTGCCCCTCCCCCCATTACTTCTCTGCTCCTTGCTCACTCACAGCACACAGACCTTTCCTAAATGACTTCCGTGGCCACAAAGAAGAACACACTGCCCTTCTCACTTAGCCTGAAGACCTCACAGAGGGTGGTGGAAAATGCATGTGCTATAAATACAGCCAAGAAGGCATTTCCCTGTAAAATAGTCAACCATGTTTCAAAGCCTTTCAACAACTAGACAGATTTCCTTCTGAGAAATTCAGCAGGCAGAGGAAGCCTGTCCCAAGCCAGTCCTTCTGCTATTGGCCACCAGGGCCACAAAACTTTTACTTTCAATCAATGTTTATTTCCTTGATTTACTACATGTGTATGGTTTTATTTAAACAAAGCACATTTTCATTATTTAATTTTGTAGATAAGTCTTTGAAAATGATGCATCTAATACAGATTATTTGCAGTACCTATATGCGATGCATGTTCTTCACAACCACGGTTTAATGTGAATTTAAATTTAGCCTATAATTCCAGGTGACAGCTTTATCTACAAAGCCTCCATTTCTATTTAAACCAATTTATTTAATGGAACAATTTAGAACACTTGTTTAAACTGATCCATTCAAAAAATAAAGGAAAATAACTTTCAAATGTATTTTAATAATAGAAAACACTGTCATTTTAGCTACAAATGTAAGTGTTAATTATTCAATTTCTTATTAAAGAGATTTAAGGAAGATAGCAATGTAATCATTATAAAAATGTAAACCCAGATAAATCTACCACTCTCCTATAAAATACCAATACACAAATATTAAAACCTCAAATAAAATGCATGCTGTGAAATGCAAGAAATGAAAACTGTGAAAATAAATAAGATACAAAATTATAAAGTTCAAACACATTATGCTTCAACTTTCATTTCACTTCATTTCCACTGCTTTGTAAATTTATCTCATGCACAAATAATTCAAGAAATTTGGTGATCTTCTTTATTATAAGGGCTACTATGGCAACGATTGAACACTCTTTGGTAATAGAAAGTATGATTTATGAGAGAGGAATAAAAATCTAAGAAAACCACTCAATAAATTATTCAATTTTCATATCGAGCTGATTTAGAGCAAATTTCCTTCAAGCTGCCAGTATGGGAAATGCAGTTTACTGGACAAGAACACAGTGTTTCAGAGAATATCTGAGGTTGCATCCCTGTTTTTAGTAATTTTTTGACTGTCTACAAGGCACATACTCTTTTAAGTCCCAGTTTGTTTGCTGGAAAAAAATGGAATAATAATAGAAAGTGTGTCTCAAGGTGCAAAATATTTACAACTGGTGGCATTCAATATAGCTGTGTATGGTGATGGACTTTTTTCAAATATTCTTTATTTAACGTATATGAAGGAGACATGTAATTATATCAAATAAAAAATGAAAGAGGCAATTTTTCAGGAATCTCTCTTTCTCAGAGAGTTTTTTTCAGTTGTACTTTGTAATTTCATTTCCATGAACATGGAAATTTAAAAAAACTAAAATTGCTTGCATAGATGACTCAGATGTTGAAAACAGAGACTTTGTTCATGTGAGTTATATAAGAATCAAAGGGAAAAATGAGAACATTCATAAAGTACTTAGCATCATGTTAGAGTGTACTAAGGGTATGATAATTGTTGTCATTATTATTTTTTCTGATCCATTATTGTTAGTAAACCAAATATTCGTATACTATACCCTGGCATTAAAGAAGTTTTTGAGTATTCTTGCATAATAAAACCATCATCTGTTCCTTTCACAATCATTTGCAAAGAGGATGCTTCAAGTAAACAAGAAAAAAAATTAAAGAAATTAAATTAAGAATAAAAAGAATTTTTAAAAAATATAGTGGAAGGGAGCTAACAGAGGACAGAGGAGCAAGGATCTGATAAAATTAAGTGACATAAGCCATTTATCATAAGAATTTTTGGTATAGTAATATATATTGCAATGACATTCTGGCTAAGTAAATCTGCCTACAAAAGTTGAGGAATGATCACATTACTGAATAGTACCTACACCATCTCTTTAACCTTTGAATCAAGACATGTGAAATAAATAAAAGATTGCCTCTACTTCAGTTTTTTGGTAGAGTTTGAGAAGAATGGGTATCAAATCTTCTTTAAATGTTTGGTACATCCAGGACGGAAAACAGTATGGCAGTTTCTCAAACAAACAAGATTAGAGTTACCATATGACCCAGCAATCCCCCTTCTGGGTGCCTACTTGAAAAACTCAAAAACATTTACTTGAGCCCTCACTGGTGTGGCTCAGCAGGTTGGGCATCATCCCACAAACTGAAAGGTCTCTGGTTCCATTCCCAGTGAGATCACATGCCTGTGTTGTGGGCCAGGTCTTCAACATGGCACATGCAAGAGGCAACTAATCAATGTTTCTCTCACACAACAATGTTTCTCTTCCTCTCTTTCTCCCTCCCTTCCCCTCTCTCTAAGAATAAATAAATGAAAATTAAAAAAAAGAAAACATTTATTCGCAAAAATATATGCATCCTTATGTTAGTTGCAGCATTATTTACAGTGACCAAGACAACCAAAGTGTCCTTCAATGGAGGACTGGATAAACATGTGGTACGTATATACTATGGAGTACAACTCACCCATAAGAAAAGATGAAATACTGCCATTTGCAACAACATGCATGGACCTTGAGAATATTATGCTAAGCAAAATAAGTCAGTCAGAAAAAGCCAAGGAATATATTTCACTCATATCTTGGATATAAAACTGAAACTCATAGATACAGACAGACCACAGCATGGTGGTTACCAGAGGGAAGGGGGTGGAGGGTAGTAAAGGGCAAAGAAGGCCAAATATACGGTGATGGAAGATGATTTGACCTTGGGTGATGGGCACACAATGCAATATACAGACCATGTATCACACAAATGTATACCTAAAAGTTATATGACCTATGAACCAACATTAACCCAATAAATTTTTTAAAAAGTAACAAATAAATAGCTTTCTGTAGTGATTAAAATTTTAAATTCCATCAAGTATGTAGTACATACTATTGTAATAAGGGTATAAAGGTTCCTGTAGTTTTTCTAAGTTTCTCTGAATAGTTTTTTTTTTTAAATAAATCTTTTCCAAAAGGAGGAAAAAGGCAATGTTAATATCCAATGGAATATTGCTTGAAAATTTTTCTCTTCAATATAGGCTATGTGTTTTTGATTTACTTGGAATTGCAGTTAATATTTTCCTGCAGGCAGTATTTCTCCAAAATAGATTTGCTCAGTATTTTGTGAGCATATTTCTTTTAAATAAAATATTCTAAATTTTATATACAAACATATTTAGTAGCTATAGTATTTTTGTGTTACAATTCTTATCACAAACTAATCCTACATTTTCCTGTAACATGGACAAAGAATCATTCAGTAATAATCAAAAGATAGTTAATGTCTAACGTGGAATCTGGATGTCTTTAGTCACAGTAAGTAAACTCCATAGTATTAATAGTTCTTATACCCAACAATTAACTGGGGACAGAACAGGGCCTCAGTGAAACTTAAAATAATGGGTAAGTCATGTGATAGCAAAACATCAACAATTTCACCTTGATAGCCTGCCATGAATTTCTTATGCAGAAAATATGGCTTTGGGGCAACGGATAATTTAGACAGTCAAGATTAGGAATAAAGCACAGATGTGCCACCTGATGAGCATTAACAAGTGATGTACAACACCAGCAGTCTTTGGAGACTTGGGAGAAACCTATTAATGACACTACAGGTGCCTCTCCCAAAGAATCAAGAACTCAGACAGAATCACTGAAAATTAATTTAAAAAAGGATGTTTATGCTTCTTGCTTGAAATATGTAATACAACTATAATTACATGATATAATCAAAAAGGAGCTTCTTCAAGTGGGTGAATTTATCAGATAATTAAAGCTAATTTCTGGACAATAAACAAATAAATGACCTGAAATCCCATTGAGCTTTATCAAATTACTTACTGAATTTTCCATCCTCAGTAATTGTCTTGGAATCAGGAAATATTCTATTTTGATTTTTGGCCTTCAATGAAGAAGGTTTTATTTTTTCTGCAATATATCTTCTATCATTACATAGTGCTCTCCCAATCAGTAATCTTATAAAAATAGTAAGGACAAATAAGTATAATGCATTTTTAAGAATAACATCTCATCTAAGGTTTAAACATTTTAACTGCGGCAACATTTCTCTGAGTTCCAAATAAATAAAAAGAAAATTTTTTGTGTACCTAACAATTTTTAACAACCCAGAACATGTAAATTTGTAACATGTTTCCCTGAAAAAAAAATACATTTAATCATATTATAAATAAATTTGTTCATCAAAAGCTTACTATTTGAAAATGAAATTTGTACTTAATTTTTTACTGTTTTTATTTCTTTTTTTAAAAGTCACATTATGGCTGAAAATTATTTAATGTTTTATAGCAAAAATTTAGATTCACTAGCTAGCTATAAACCATAAGCATCGCCATTATAAAATTACGACGATAAAATGTGTTATAAAATCATGTGGTCCAACTATAAACCAGTTTAATATTAGTTTGTATTGCATCTCTTATTCCCAGAAAAGAAAAAAAGTCTGGCATATGGCTATTACCAAGCTATCAAATGAAGACAAACCTAGGACCCATTATTATCAGGGTATCCTTAGAATGTATTAAGCTATAATTGTTAATCTTGTTTTCATTTTTAATCATGTAACTTCAAAACATTTTTTATAAATGATATAAATTTTGGTTTGGAAAATATTTACTGGTCATAATAGAATTTAGAAGTTCTTTAAAAACCTGACACTTGTAAGAGGAAAATTGATAGCAGAACAGTTCAAAAACAGGGCACTTGGCTTGGTTTTTGCAGAAATGATATATTGTGAACTCATATTCTCAGCAAGTACTAAGTAGTAGAAAAATTCTGATGGAAGAGCATGCCAATAAATTTTGCACTTACTTTGCAGAGGCAAATTGTCTGTAATGCACTGTAACTCCAGCTCCTCAGTCCATTCCATCTTTGGCCGCTTCTGTATCACCTGATAGTTACCCTTTTCAGTCACGGACCCGGGTTGACTGTTAGTCGGTGTCGTTCTCAAGGTCTTCATGTGCTGTTGAACTTCCGCCAAAAGAACAGCTTGGATTGCTTCAGTTACCTGTTAAGTTTGTGTATCCATATAAATTATATTTAGTATTATTACAAATATTTGGGGTCTTGCACAAAACCCAAAGCCTAGAATTTTGATGAGGTCACATAAATTACAATGCTCCATTCCACATGGATTAGTATCTGAAATAATTGGTAGATACTGAAAAATGGCCCCCAAACCATACATTGTTTTTTTGTAAATGCAAGAGATTACAGAGGAAAGCTGAAAGAAGTTCTGAACTCTTTCTCCTAAGACATTTTCATTTCTACCAGAAAATGCATAAAATTAATGAGTATATCATAATGCTCTTAAAGACAAGTTTAGTTCCTCAAACAATGTCTAGCTCTACAGCACTATTTGCCTAAAAACATTAGATTTAAACTAGGTTTAATACACAACATTAAACACAAAACTTTAATAACAAATCTCACTAAACTCTGTGTATGTGTGTGTGGCTTTATATAGCTCAAAAATACTGCAAAATGCAACTTCTGATTATAGTATGTACCCAGTCAAGGATCTGTGGTTGAGTGGAGGAGGAGGGGAATGCTTGTCTGAGGGCACCTACCCACTATCTTCATTTTTAAAATGAAGAATCTGGGCCATGACTTCCCAAGTTCCACACAGGCTTTGTGAACAGGCCTTCTGAGCCTTGCTTTTATGTCCTTTTGTATATCTCATTTCAAGGTCTATACCATTATCCCTGAATAAAAGCCAGTGTGCCTTAGCCTCTTTCTGGAGAGAAATGAGACAAGGTCCAGGAGTTAAGTCAAGTTCAAGGAAAATCAACTGCTGAATCAGTGAGAAAAAATGAGGGCTACCACTGATGTAGGTGAACTTGGGACATCTTCCCATCATCCTTTTCTGGCTGACAGACCTTTCATATGGCCACAACCCAATGCCTGCTCCTTTCCCCCTGCAAAGCCTGCTCTCCAATGACTCATGTCCCATCATCTCCTCTGCATTATCTCCAGTCGACTCATTCAATGTCTAGGCCTTGGGCTTTGGGACAACACTAAGACTGGTGGTGGAGAGAGGCTGATGCCAAAAACAGAACATGTATTCATCTAAATATTTATTTGGTCTTTTTTATGTGGCATAGCAACATAGGAGACTCTTAGGCTCTAGGGACACTCAGAGAGCTGTTGCTGATGGCAGATACTTACTGAACTAGTGGGGCAGAAGGAGCCAGGCCCTTGACCTTCAATATGGGGAGCTTCCCAAATGTATCAGAGTGGCTTATTGGTCACTGATCATCCCTGTGTTCTTGTCCACTCAAATGCTGGGTTAGGTAGAATGAAGTGATTTTACCATTGCATACCATGTCTACTAACATCATAGTACTGCCTGTCACAGTACAGGTACACAGTGCTCCCTCCTGCATATGACGTGAGGAGATTCTTAACACTGTATCAGCTACTGCATGTCATGAATCTAACATACAGTTCTACATATTATGATACTGGCGAATCATGCCTATCAGTATCTACCATGTTATAATATATTAACTATTAAAATAATGCTTGCTAACATACACTCCATCACAACTTGGTGAACCATGGTTATTTATATCATATGTAAACTATATTAATTCATAAATAGTTTTACATCACCGAATTTCATTTTAATTTTGTCACACATTTTATTTGACAGCACTGATTACACGGTGTGGATAATGTGGTCAAAAGAGCTCTGCATCAGAAATGAGAAAGCCCAAGTGGCAGGTCCATCTGTGACAGTAACTACAAATGCTGCCTTGGGCAAGTGCAGATACTTCCTTCTCGGGGGCTTCCTGTTCTCACTCGCAAAACAAAGCCCGTGCTACTGCGAGACCCTGGAAGGAGAGCTTCCGGTCACAGAATCTTGTATGGAACTTTCTTCTGTCTATAACTCTAATTCAGAAGGCTAGTAGTGGAGGATGTCTCAGACCCATGGTACATCTAATTTATGGTCTAGCACTGAAAAAGAGCAGTTTGGCCATATTTCTTCCTGGAATCCTGGCTGCCCTCTCCCTGGGACCATTATCATCTCTGAGGAGCGCCCACAACTGCGATTTAGAATGTTTTCTATCCCACTGGGTAGAATGGTCTATAACAACCTGGATCGATATTCTTCCTTAAAAATACATGGAAATTTATGTAATTTCATGTAACATTTCTAATTATTGGATTTATATATTATGACCACATTTTTAACTATTGAATTTTGTTTTTGACATATTTGTCACGACAAGTGCATATTATAAGGATTAATAATAATATTAAAAAATAAGGGGAAGTAAAAATAACAGGATAAAACATGTTAAAAATAATGAGTAGGATACTCGGAACCACAAAACTTAAAAGTGAATACTGCACGGCACCAAACTCAAAATACACACTTTCTGCTCGGTGTGAAACCAACAAAGCACGGTTCCAATTTAGAGAAATGGCAGAGCTTATAAGCGGGTAACAACATTATCACAGTATCTGGTATACAGTGGGCACTAAGTAAATACTAATGGAATCGAAATAGATTCTGTGCCCTTTAAAAATACAAACTGTGGAAAGTAGAATTTATTGATAATGTCTAACTATCAATAGTTGGGTTTCTGTAGTATATATAGTAGAAAAAATTTCGTAGATGGTAGGAATAAAATTTACCCCAACAAAATATAAAAAGTATACAGTGGATTATGAACTTTGTGATTTTAATAATAGCTAGAACTGAAAACACTATATCTGTAAAGCTGTCTTCCAAATGCAAGTTTCTTGAAAATAGATCATATGCAAAGTATTATACACTTATGAGGGAATGTGCAGGGATTTAAAATAAGGTTTACCAATTCATCACCTGGAAAGAGGCCGCCACAAATCTGGGATATACACTTATTACTGGACGTATTATAGTGCCATAGGCAAGCTAAAAATTTTAATGGTTTTCTACTAACACCTTGAAACAGCAAAGTGAAATAGCACAAAATGTTATGAAGACTCATAAGAGACCCTGAGGTCTCTGTGTAGTTCAATGTCCAATTTTCTGGTATAAAAGCATTTCCCCAACACTCAGCTCACACTGGCCTTTCATGTCTTTTCAGCATCTGCTGAAAGGTAACACTTCTGCCTTAGAGGCTCGGATCTCATGCTTCACCCACTGGAGTTAGATTATAAAATCCCAAGAACTCCAATGAAGCTTCAGAAACATGCAAAACAGCAAATCCAAACCGTGGCTGTTGCTTTTCCAGCATTTATTTCTATGTTGGGTATGTTTCTTGGGTGAAAGCAGAAGAGACAGCCTCTAGATGAACTCATTCATCTGAAAAATATACTCCTTACTCCTCCCTTAAAGCCCCCCCCCCCATTCAATTTCTGAAGTAGGATTTTGCTCTATTTTATAAAAGCATTCCATTTTCACCTAGTGCTCCTAAATATATTGAAAAGTAGATTCAGGTTAAAACGATTCAACTAACTGCTTAAATGAACAGCTTTATTAGTAATCCGAGGACTGGTTAATGAAGCATTTAAATGAATACTTGCAAAAGTCTGTTTCTCCTGAAGGACCCAGGAATTCTCATTCCCACCTTACACAAGAGGAAAATAAACAGTCAAGTTGAACCTATCTTCCAGGGTCATTCGTCAGGGTAGTGGCTGAGATGAGAGAAAAACTGTAAAGCTTGGACTTCCTATAGTATGAGTCATAAATGCTCTGGTAATATTTTTCCTACTCCCAGCATTTTGCACAAGGTCATAGAATCATACAACCTAAAAGATCCATTAGTCTAAAGATGTCCAAATCACATTAAAACTTATCCGAAGGTCAAATGAACAACTACAAAACATCTTTAGTTGGAGCAGTTCAGGATAAATGTTCTGTTGAATTCTTTTCCTTAAGGACTTTTTCCCTATTGTGGAATTCTTTGGCTACTAAACAAAAAGAAATCTCACCTTTCATAGATAGACTGTTTTAGGGTGATTGCTAATATGCTCATTAAGACAACATATACTAATGTTCACTAGATAATCAGAGTCTTTTTGCATAGCTAGCTATTCATTCACTCATTCATTAAATATGTACTGACTGGCTACTGTCACTACTGGTTTTCTGGCCACTGCTCAAAGGGGTAAGTGAGACCAAGTCACTGCTCTCAGCAAATTGTTGTAACAGTGAGGAACAGAAGATAAACAAACAGAAAACAAAACAATAACAATACAACCCACATGGTATAACTTCCACTGAAAACAAGCACAACAAAGAAAATGAAACTGGGTAATGTGATGGGACTTGAGGCATGGGTGGGGGAGGGGCACTCTTAGGTGGAGTGATCAGAGAAGACCTGTCTGAGAAGTTGGCTTTGGGCAATTGATGAATGGAAAAATGAGAATCCCAGCTTAAGAAAACAGTAAGGTCCCGAGGAGGAAATGAAGATCAATGTGGTTAGTAAGAATAGAAGAGAGAATGATGAGCAAAGAGGTTAAGCCGGGGCAAATCATACAAACACTTGTAGGCCGTGGTAATAAGCTTCAATAGCCATTCTGACTGTGTTTGTTTGGCTTCAGAGTGTCAACGCCTCAGCTTGTTCTGAGTTAATTTTCTTTGTTTTCCTGTCACCAAAAGTAACCATTTTTTTTTTTTCTTCTTTTTAATATATTTATTGATTATGCTATTACAGTTGTCCCATTTCCCCCCCCCACTCCACTGCCCTCCCCCCTCCCTCCCACATTCCCCCCCCATAGTTCATGTCCATAGGTCATACTTATAAGTTCTTTGGCTTCTACATTTCCTACACTATTTTTACCCTCCCCCTGTCTATTTTCCACCTATCATCTATGCTACTTATTCTCTGTACCTTTCCCCCTCTCTCCCCCTCCCACTCCCTTAATGACAACCCTCATGTTCTAGTTGTTTGCCTAGTTTGCTCTCATTTTTGTTTTATGTGTGGCCGTTAATAACTGTGAGTTTGCTGTCATTTTTACTGTTCCAATTTTTGATCTTCTTTTTCTTAGGTAACTCCCTTTAACATTTCATATAATAAGGGCTTGGTGATGATGAACTTCTTTAACTTGACCTTATCTGAGAAGCACTTTATCTTCCCTTCCATTCTAAGTGATAGCTTTGCTGGATAGAGTAATCTTGGATGTAGGTCCTTGCATTTAATCTTGGGTAATGTAATTATGATGTGCCTTGGCGTGTTCCCCCTTGGGTCCAGCTTCTTTGGGACTCTCTGAGCTTCCTGGACTTCCCGGAAGTCTATTTCCTTTGCCAGATGAGGGAAGTTCTCCTTCATTATTTGTTCAAATAAGTTTTCAATTTTTTGTTCTTCCTCTTCTCCTTCTGGCACCCCTATAATTCGGATGTTGGAACGTTTCAAGGTGTCTGGGAGGTTCCTAAGCCTCTCCTCATTTTTCCAAGTTCTTGTTTCTTCATTCTTTTCTGGTTGGATGTTTGTTTCTTCCTTCTGGTCCACACCGTTGATTTGAGTCCCAGTTTCCTTCTCATCACTATTGGTTCCCTGTACATTTTCCTTTGTTTCTCTTAGCATAGGCTTCATTTTTTCATCTGTTTTTCGAATAGATTCAACCAAGTCTGTGAGCATATTGATAACCAGTGCTTTGAACTGTGCATCCGATAGGTTGGCTATCTCTTCATCGCTTAGTTGTATTTTTTCTGGAGCTTTGAAGTGTTCTGTCATTTGGGCCATTTTTTTTTTTTTTTGTCTTGGCGCGTCTGTTACTTTAAGGGGCGGAGCCTTAGGTGTTCACCAGGGCGGGGTAATGCTGGTCGCAGCGCTGTGACGCTGGCTGTACGTGGGGGAGGGGCCGAGCAGGAGCAATGGCGCCTGCCTCACTCTCCTCCGGATTTCAATCCTTCACTCCGATACCCACAATCAAACTGGGCCACTCTGGTGCTGGTTCCCGAGTAAGTGGGCCTGTGCACACTCTAGGCCCCTGTGGGTCTCTCCAACGACCTCTCCTGTGAGGCTGGGAGTCTCTCCTGCTGCCTCCCCAACCCCCAGGGGCGTTTTCAATCAGAGGTTTGAGGCTTTATTTCCCTGAGCTGGAGCCCTGGGTTACGTGGTCTGCTTCGCTCCCTGCCGTTTGTCCAGTTTCTCTGTGGGCGAATGTGGTGCCGCGGGGTGCTACCCGCTGCTCTGCCTGCCCGGCTCTCCACCACTCTGAGTCCGGCCCTCTGGGTTTATCTGTGCAAATGTGGGGCCACAGGGTCTGCTAGTGCTCAGACTGCCTGCGCCATTTGTCCCACACTCCGCCAGTCTCAGTCCCGCCACAGCCACGCGAGTCCTCTCCACCCCGGTGCCGTCTCCGCCCCTCCTACCAGTCTGGATGAATGGTTATTTTCTATTTTCTTGGTGTTGGTCCCCCTTGCTGTTCGATTCTCTGTCAGTTCTGGTTGTGCAAGGAGGCGCAGTGTGTCTACCTACGCCGCCATCTTGGTTCTCTAAAAGTAACCATTTTTAATTGGAGTTATTGCTATTCTTGTCTTGCAAATTTGATAGTCAATAAGCTCACAAAGAAGAATAAAGTTCCAATAATTATTTATCTATTCAATGCACAGATATTTTTATACAATGTACAAAGCTATCCACTTAGCTTTTAGGACCTAAAAAAGCTTGGGAAGAGAAAAAAAGAAACTTAAATTGGGCATTGGAACCAGCTCTCTAAATCAGCGCACAGATGATGTACTCTCAGGATAGAAAATGATTGCTAATTACACTTAGCAAATTCCTACACCTAGGGACATTCACATCACGACACATTTTGAAATAAAGTAATAGACAATTCTGCCACAAACTGAAACCTCAATGAGCAATAAGTTACTGATGACATGAACATCTCTTCCTTAGCTCTGTCCATTCTTTCCCTTCACTTGGTGCATCCTTGCATAATTATCTTCCACTTTTTCCCCTCCCTCATTGTTAGTCTCTGCATTAGCTCTGTTAAATGGCATGCCCTGGGAGGGAATTTTGCAAGGACAAGAGTACCTACTGACTTGTACTTTCAAGTGAAGGAGAGTATGGATAAAACACAGCAGCAAGGAACTCTTCCATAATTTCAAGAACATGAGCTGTGTCATACCTGCACAGACTGGTCTCTCCAACAGGAAATTAGTTTCAAAAGTGAACTGTCAGCTTCAGGTATATGGGATTCATTCTTACCTGGAAAAATATAGAACACATTTATAACTTGAAAGTATTAAAAATGGATGCACCCCAGTGGTCCTCAACTCCAGCTGCACACTGGAATCACCTGGGCAAATTTGTTTTCACAAACACCGATGTCCAGGGTCAATCTTCCCGAGAGTCTGATTTAATAGATCTCAGGCTGAGGGTGGGGTAGGCATTAGTACTTTGTAAAAGTACTTCTGAAGATTTTCAGGTATAGCCACAGTTGAAAACCATTCATTAATTTATATGTTTTTTTAATATATTTATTGATTATGCTATTACAGTTGTCCCATTTCCCCACCCCCACTCCACTCCATCCTTCCCACCCCATCCCTCCCACATTCCCCCCCTATAGTTCATGTCCATGGGTCATACTTATAAGTTCTTTGGCTTCTACATTTCCTACACTATTCTTACCCTCCCCCTGTCTATTTTCCACCTATCATCTATGCTACTTATTCTCTGTACCTTTCCCCCCCTCTCCCCCTCCCACTCCCCTATTGACAACCCTCCATGTGATCTCCATCTCTATGGTTCCGTTCCTGTTCTAGTTGTTTGCCTAGTTTGCTCTTGTTTTTGTTTTAGGTGTGATCGTTAATAACTGTGAGTTTGCTGTCATTTTTACTGTTCCTATTTTTGATCTTCTTTTTCTTAGGTAACTCCCTTGAACATTTCATATAATAAGGGCTTAGTGATGATGAACTTCTTTAACTTGACATTATCTGAGAAACACTTTATCTTCCCTTCCATTCTAAATGATAGCTTTGCTGGATACAGTAATCTTGGATATAGGTCCTTGCGTTTAATCTTGGCTAATGTAATTATGATGTGCCTTGGTGTGTTCCTCCTTGGGTCCAGCTTCCTTGGAACTCTCTGAGCTTCCTGGACTCCCCGGAAGTCTATTTCCTTTGCCAGATTAGGGAAGTTCTCCTTCATTATTTGTTCAAATAAGTTTTCAATTTTTTGTTCTTCCTCTTCTCCTTCTGGCACCCCTATAATTCGGATGTTGGAATGTTTCAAGATGTCCTGGAGGTTCCTAAGCCTCTCCTCATTTTTCCGAGTTATTGTTTCTTCATTCTTTTCTGGTTGGATGTTCCTTTCTTCCTTCTGGTCCACACCGTTGATTTGAGTCCCAGTTTCCTTCGCATCACTATTGGTTCCCTGTACATTTTCCTTTGTTTCTCTTAGCATAGACTTCATTTTTTCATCTACTTTTCGAACAGATTCAACCAATTCTGTGAGCATCTTGATAACCAGTGTTTTGAGCTGTGCATCCGATAGGTTGGCTATCTCTTCCTCCCTTAGTTGTATTTTTTCTGGAGCTTCAAAGTGTTCTGTCATTTGGGCCATTTTTTTTTTCTTTTTGTCTTGGCACATCTGTTACTTAAAGGGGCGGCGCCTTAGGTGTTCCCTGGGGCGGGGTAACGCTGGTCACTGTGCTGTGACGCTGTACGTGAGGGAGGGGCCCAGAAGGAGCAATGGCACCTGCTCCACTCTCCTCCGGATTTCAATCTTTCACTCCGATACCCACAATCAAACTGGGCCCCTGTGGTGCTGGTTCCCGAGTGGGTGGGCCTGTGCACACTCCAGGCCCCTGTGGGTCTCTCCAACGACCTCTCCTGTGAGGCTGGGAATCTCTCCTGCTGCTGCCCCAACCCCCGACAGGCGTTTTCAATCAGAGGTTTGAGGCTTTTATTTCCCCGAGCTCGAGCCCTGGGTTGTGCGGTCTGCTTTGGTCTGCTTCGCTCCCCACCGTTCTTCCGGTTTATCTGTGTGTGAATGTGGGGCCACAGGGTGCTACCCACTGCTCTGCCTGCCCAGCTCTCCACCACTCTGAGTCCGGCCCTCTCGGTTTATCTGCGCAAATGTGGGGCCGCGGGGTCTGCTAGTGGTCGGACTGCCTGCACCATTTGTCCCACACTCTGCCAGTCTGGGTCCCACCACAGCCATGCGAGTCCTCTCCACCCTGGTGCCCGTCTCTGCCCCTCCTACCGGTCTGGATGTATGTTTATTTTGTATTTCCTTGGTGTCGGACCCCCTTGCCGTTCGATTCTCTGTCAGTTCTGGTTGTGCGAGGAGGTGCAGTGTGTCTACCTATGCCGCCATCTTGGCTCTCTCAATTTATATGTATTTTTAATAATTATACTAATACATATTCACGTTAAATCAAATTCATCTTTACGAGTATACCTTAAACCCATCATTGTAACTTTTTGCAAACAAAAAGCAAGGACTATTGCTTTTTCCACCCAAACAGATCACCAAATTTTATAATTCCCTCCTCGTACAAATAGTTTCTAAAATTATACATTGCGTCTCACACAGAAATCCTGGGAAAGACTTCCTCTGATTTGTCCTTCACCAGCTGTCCTTCTCTGGTCAGCAGGTGCAGCACTTCTGCCTCCATGCGCCTCGTTTTGTTATGTATTGTTTCTTTTAAGTTTGCCCTCTTGGATCTTCTTTCTATCCATTTGCCTTAATGTTCAGCGTGAAATTTTAAGAGTGAGCTAAGGTTTGGTTTATTTAAGTTGATCTATGGAGTGCCCAGCAGTTTCCTACAGAAAAATGCACTTAATAAGTGCCTTTCCATTAATTGAAAATGTACATATTATCATCCAAGTGAAAAATCAATGAATTAAGTTAGCTTTCTGATAGGTTAAATGCATTATCCAGGTGACAGGTCTGGGGAATGAGATAAAAACAGTGAGGGCTTGTGCTGGGGGGAGAAATGACGATAATTGTCTATTTAAATTAATGTATTAATATAAGTTTGAAATCCTGCTATCAACTTTTAAAATTAGTATTAGTTCAATATGTATTTCATTAAATCATCATTTTAAATATTAAATATTAAATAGATAAGGGTATGTGTGTGTATTACATTAATGGTCAAGGGAAATGTGTTCGAAGGTATTAGATATAATTAATGTAAAATGAGAACATGAAAGAAATATATATATAAGAAATTTATAACTGATTAACATCATTATTTCTTCCTGATGAAACATATAATACAAATTTGAAATGACCAAGATCAGTGCATAAAACATGCAAGCATGCACTGTAATTCTGAAATCATATTTTCCATTTTTCATGAGCACAGCAGGTAAGAGAAGTTTTTTTGATCTCTCTCCTTTCTTCCTCTTTCTTTTTGTTGACCTTGTGATTTTACCATCAAAGCGAAGTATTGGTCTCAACTGTAACTACTTACTGGCATCGTGGGGTACTTCACAACGCACTTTAATGTGATGTTAAAATTTTAATATGAGGTAGAAATGAGAGCCAACTTTTCTTGGCAATGTCAGTGAGTTAAAAGAATTCATTGCAACATCAGAGGGGAAAGAGAAAAAGAAAGCATCCCAGCTTTCTAATATTACCTAGTCACCATTCCTGCTGACAGCAGTGGGCACTGGGTCCTGTCACCCCTTTAGAATGAGCACCACAGTGTCATTTTATTCTTCAGGCTTTGATTGTGGAATTAATAACATGAAATAAATCCCTTTACCTCTCATCTTCCAATTATTAAACACAAAACTTACTTTTTACTAGCAGGAGGTAGATGGCAAATTAAAAAAAAGATATATAATATGTTGGATAGTAAAAAGGATTGTGGAAAACAGTAAAACATGGAAAAGGGTAGGGTGTGCTGGGAGAAGGGAGGGCATCTTCATGGATTAAATGGCATTTGAGCAAGAACTGAAGGGTGTTGGGTAGAGGTGAGGGGCAACAGGCCATCCTCCGTGAAATCTGGGGAAAGAGAATTCCAGGCAGAGGAACAGCCAGTGCAATGGCCCTGAGACCTGCCTGCCATGTTTAGGTAACAGAGTAAAAGGGCCAGTGTAGCTGGACCATTAAGTGAGAAGGGAGTACAAGGAGATGAGGCCAGATAGGGGTGTGCGTGCAGTGATGTAGGTAGAAAAGCCAGCTTATATAGGGTTTTGTGAGCTACCTAAGCACTGTGGCTTTTGTTCAGAGTGACACAGAAGCCACTGAAGGGTTTTTAAGTAGAAGCATGAGGTTCTGACTTAGTTTCAAATACATCACTCTGGTTGCTTGGTTGAGAATAGAGTGCAGGAACCAACCACAGGAGCAGAGGGGTGGGTGGAAGGCTTCTGTAGTCATGGAGGCAAGAGATAATTAAGAGTCAAGAAGGGTGGTTCTGTAGTGGAGGGAAGCAGTCAAAATCTGGGGTATATTCTGAAGGTGGAATTAACATAATTACTAAAACACTGGATCTGGGATATGAGAGAAAGCGAAGAGTCAAAATGACACCAAAGTTTTTGGCCTGAACAAGTGGAAAGATAGAATTGCCATTTACTGAGATGTCAAAGTTTTGGAGAAGCAGGTTTGGGGAATGCATTAGCCATTTGGTGTTGAAAGAAAATCTAAACACCAAAGTTGTCATTCAGAAGATTTCAAGGACCTTTATATGACTTCTGAAATAACTCTAAAATTCTCTAGTATAGTAACCACTTATTTGGTAATAAAGATACTGATGCAATGAGCTTCTCCAAAAGACCTTAATTTAATACACAAATATTTCAGACTTTCAGCAAGTTTCAGACTACCAGCCATTTCAAAGCTCATTTGATGAAATCATCACATTGCATGTCTTATGTTATTTATTTTAATAAAATGTTTATACATATATTTCAATATTGGCAGAATACAAAAATATAACCATGAGAAATGCAGACTAAGTCAAACAATAAATAGACACATTGCTCATTCTAAACTGTAGAGTGCTATCTAGTTATTGAAATACTAGTTATTTTATATCGTAGAAGTAAAAAAAAACCAGACTACATCTATGACTTCTTTACCATTTCGTAAGTAACTGTAGAAGCTTGAAATATGCAAAATATCATTCCCAGGACTTTTCATTTTGTTGTGTATGGATTCCATTTTGAAAGAGCTGTTGAAAAAAAAGATTTAAAGGATATTATTAAAGGTGCATGAAAAATATTTTGAAAAATAGATTGAAGACATGAGCACATGATGAATTTAATAAATTTGGG
The DNA here is from genome assembly GCF_022682495.2 of Desmodus rotundus. Classification (NCBI taxonomy): domain Eukaryota; kingdom Metazoa; phylum Chordata; class Mammalia; order Chiroptera; family Phyllostomidae; genus Desmodus; species Desmodus rotundus. The sequence continues at coordinate 85,084,483 of NC_071393.1, forward strand.
AAGTGAACACAGATTATTTTTAGCAATGTCTTCCACATTAATCTCTGATGAATCTTACTCCCCCACTTTTCTCCTACCTAAAACCTTAATCCCAATTGTGGATCAGTTTGCCAGTATTATCTTATGACCCACTTCTACAGAAGGGGTCTGGCTACTTTAGGCCATGCAATTAATTTGTGGCTATTGCAATACATTTTTTAATCCTAATATGCTTATATCTGCCAAAGAATTCACTCCAGGTACCGGCAGGACCTGTTGAAGGCAGGCTTTACTCTAATCCAGTGACTCAGCAGCAACTTTCAGATACTGTCCAAAGATGTTCTCAAAGGCAGATAGCTCTTTCCTTGAAATTCAGTTATGCCATGCACTGATTGTTAAGCAGGGAAAGATTCCTCAACCTTCATAACCACAGTGAAATGCTCCTGAGATGGTCAAATTTGTTGGAAGGATTTGGTGTGACAAATCTAATACAGATTATTTTGATTTCCTGGAAAAGGACGTGAAGTCTCTTACAGCATGTCAAATCTGAAGTGACTGATTTAGGGAACCAGTCTCTAATCCTGACACCTCTACTCAATAATTTGTTTTAATGGAGAGTTCTGCAAAGAATTAACTAAAGCACAGTAATGATTTTAAGGCCACTTCAGGGAAGGCATGGCGGAAGCCCATCATCTCCCTAGAGGCATACCCTGTACTCTGGTACTTTGTAATCAGGAGCAAACAAAGAATGAACCCCTCTGGCAAACAATAACAAAGTTCCTCACCTGCTCTGTGGGATCACAAATAGGCAAATAAATGTATTTTGTTAGCAGCCTAAGTTTGTAAGAACTTGAAGAAATCTTAATGATCACCCATCCTACCCACCTCATTTTTTATAGGAGGAAAGTGAAGCCCAGAGGGCTGAGTGACTAGTCCAAAGCCACATGGCTAGTTAAACAAACAAACAAACAAATCAGGATTCATTCCTAGGTTTTCAGGCTCCAGGATGACTGCATTTTTTAAAAAACCATACTTTAGGTGTTATGTATTTTTCTGTGTAATAGAAAGAAAAGTAAAAGAAGCCTATCTGAAATTAAAAAGAAAGTAAAATAAATAGTATAGAGGATAATAAAGTGCTGTTTTCTCATTATTAGGCCCACAAACAGAAAACGGACACTCCAGTGGCACAAAGCATTATAATAGAAGGAAGCATAATACTGAATCTTACTTAATCCATATGGACTTGCTTTGCTGCCAGACTGTAGCTACACCGAGGGCAGAAACTCAGTCTTATACACTGCCTGGCACAGATATTTGTTGAATTGAGCTCTTATCAAAGAACAGAAATGTCAAGGACCATTTACCACCATGTGTTGGGTAGTTCAGACAGTGTCTCTTCTATAAAGGCTTTCTGGATGTTTCACCTCATACTAATTATTCCCTTTACACTGACCACTTATAATAACCTACACAACAAATGTTTTTCCTAGTTTCTTTACCTTACTTCAATGTTTTCTACATAGTTCATGTGCATTATCTTTATCATTTACATGCACTCATATCCCTATGAGAAATTTATTTATATTTCCCCTGTAAGCCAGTGCTAAGGACTCCTTCAGTAAGCACTTGGTGAATTGAATTAAATATACTAATATCAGACTATAAAAAATTACACTGAATTTTAGCGGTGAAAGAGGGTTAACACTCAGAATCAAGGTTAGTAATTAATCAGGCTTTAGAATTGGACTGATGTTCATTCTTGAGTCAGACTCTGAGAAGCTGAATTAATCTTGAGTTTGGTATCTTCTCTCCATAAGCCTTAATATCCTCACCTCTACAATGAGCAAAATAATAGTACCTATAACTCAGCTTTACTGTGCATATTAAATAAAATCATGTATTTAAAGGGCTTACATGCTGACCAGTAGATATTAAACACTCAAAAACAATAGTTATTATTACTAAAAGGTACTTTCTATAAATTAATTACTGTTGGTCTCTTATATTTTAATATGCCAAAGTTTAAATTAAATGGTGTGATTCAAGGTACAAAATTTTTAAACTTTTCTTTTCCTTATGGTCTATAAAATATGTCATCATAGGCACTTAATTAAGTGTTCTTTGTTCATACTTAATTCACAGCAATTACAATGGAGTTCAAGGAGGTATGTATGTATGTATCCATTGAATCATTCGGCATCCAGCACCCTTGATTTTCTTGGCATATATTTTGAGAGCAATGGATATTTGTTGCATTAATAAATTTTAAAACATGGACTTATGGCTGAAATTATCCTCCAATCCCCAAAATTGAAAAAAATATTTTCTAACATTTGTTTGGAGCTAAAGGAGTTGTTATAAATTTATTCTTCATGTGAAGGAAGAAAGAAAGGAGAGGAGAGAAGCTAGAGTTGAATATAGCAAATAATGATAATTTTTTATGTTCCAACTAAGAATAGTCAAAATCTCCAGGCATGCCTTACCTATCAATTCCATACTCCAGTTTTACAGGCATGTTAACTAATTTGTTAACTAAAAATAATCTTCTCAATAAATAAACTATAGTGTTTGACTCATGCAAACAATCACAATTGTTTTCCAGTCTTCTTGGCATCCGGGCCTGACTTGAAAGAGTGGATGCATACTTGTTTGACAAGTCCAAAACTTTGCTGGAAAATAAATTTCCTTTTGAATAGTCTTTTTTCATTTCCACATTGCATAAATCCCAGCCTGGCAGCATCAATGAGAAGTGATCTTCATCTGAAGCAAGTCCTAAAGAAACTGGACCCTGAAGCTTCAAAATATTGAGATGCTTAATGCAGAGATTATCTAATTCTTTATCCACTCCCCACGGCAACAGGCAAGAGAGGAGCAATTTGGCTGCATCGATTATGAGGTTGGCATCAAATTTTCTTGATGATGTAGGGTGTGTCTTTTTGGAGCTCTTCATTTTCTTCTGCCTTTTAATGCCATCATTCTCTTCTAAAACTATGAAGGAATTATCTCCTTGGGCTGGGGTTTCACTAAAAGGCTTGGCTTGTGCCTCTGCTGAGAGGGGACCACAGGCAGTTTTGTTTCTTTTCAGCGTCAATGTTTTCTTCTCTACTGTACTTTTGGCTCTTCTCAGCATCTCACTACCATAAAATGAATTTGAAGGGTCACTATCACAGATTGGAGTTGACAGCAGAAGTTCAACAAGACTTTCCAAGTCAAATAGAAGGATATGAAAGCCAATGTTACTCCATTTTGTCTTCACAGACAAGACATTAAAAGGACCTGAGAAAGTCTTGGCATCAGCAACCTAAAAAAGAAAAAAAAAAGCTTTTTTTTGTCAAAGTCCTTATTTTTAAAAGATTTTATTAAAGGTTCCATGATATTAAAATGGCATGAACAGAAAGTATTAAGTAGTAGTACAAACTAAAAGCAAGTCATTTTCATTTCTTTGTTTAACTATAAAAATTCCCCTCTAAATTATTATATTTTAATATGTTAAAACTCTTTTTTCTTTTGTAAAACTTACGTTTTCCCTCTAAAAATACAAATTAGAATGTATGGAGTAAGATGGCATCAGATTGACATCATTTCATATACATTTTCATAACTTCCTAACAATATAGCCATGAAGACATACAACAGGGGAGAAGCAAATATAAAAATTAAGGAGAAGAGTTAGAACACTTGCAAGAATTAAGAAAAGCTTTAACAAGAATGGTCTCTTCAAATTTGTTTAAAATTTTGTTTAAAATTATAAGTAATTAGAAGTAACCTAAATGTTAACCAGTATGAAATTGTTTTTATTAAAGGCTTACCTTGTGAACTTGAATTTGTACTTTCTCTGCCTAAAATGAGTTTGTCCTAAGATTGGCATGGTGGGCTCCCGTATGTCAGTTCACTCCCTGCTCATTTACAAGGCCTTCCTAAAGGACCGTATCCCTTTATACCAACCTGTTACTCTCTACACTCTTCCTTGATTTTTTTCTTCCTAGTATTTATACTATATAAAATAGTTGTTCACTGTATACCTTCCCCAATAGCATCCACACTCAGCCTTTGCAGGAGTTTTGTATATTGCCTCATTCCCAGTGACTATAAAATAATGTTGCTCTACAGCATTGTTAAGGGGTTCAATGAATATTCGTTGAATGAACAATTAGCATATGTATACAATATACTACCATTCAAATATTTTGAAATAATGGTAACTATATTTATTGGAAAAATGTATTCTATAAGGCAGAAAAATAATCCCCTCTTAATAAAGCTATGTGTGTATGAATATATAGATGTTTTTATCTATTGGCATATATAAATATATATAGAATATACACATATATTCATGAAAGACACACACTAAAATGTTAACTATTAATTAGAAAGAGAAGGTTAAAATAACCTCTATACTTTAGGGTTTTCTTGTGTTTTTAAATTTAGTTTTTGGATTTTTTTTGCAGTGATGACATATTTTATAGTCACAAAAAAGGAAATTTAAAAAATTAAAAATTTTGGAATATAAAACCAAAATGGGATACACTTAAAAAACACATCTTTCTAGTGTATAATTTTTTTAAAGATTTCATTTATTATTTATTTTTAGAGAAGGGAAGGGAGGGAGAAAGAGAGGGAGAGAAACATCGGCGTGCGAGAGAAACATCCATCAGTTGGTTGCCTCCCACACACTACCAGCCAGGGCATGGTCTGCAAACCAGGCATGTGCCCTGACTGGAATCAGACTGGTGACTTCTTGGTTTGCGGGACTGAGCCACACCAGAAGGGCAATATAATTATTAATACATAATTTCTTCACATCAGAAATAAAAAGAAAACTATACAGACTGAAAATGGGCAAATAGCATCAATAGCAAGATACAAAAAATAACACTGAAATTAAAATAGGAAAAAATATTTACAACCAGTCACAATCAAGAAGTGAAACTAAGATAGTAATATCAGTAATACTATTCACTACCTATTAGTTTACTAAAAAGAATTACTTAAATTATTTTATTATGTAATGTTTAGTACATACAAAATAATATATAAACCATGCATTTAGCCCTCCTATGCACTTCTACTTCCCCAAAGCTATAATATTCTCCAGCCATTGTGTCTAGACCTCTTCAATTATTGGGACCATCATAACTGATTCTAGAAATATGACACATCGCCTGGTCAGGTTTCATCTTTCTATCGTGTGATCTCCGTAGCCACAAAAGGCCCTTTGCACCCCTGCAAACAAATCTGTCCTGGAACATGGTCACCATCAGCCTCAGGGGAAACTGGACATGTTAGATCCTTTTCAAACCATCAGTGCTACTCCGAATTTGTTTACCATACTGCCAAGTTGTTTCCCATGTGGGAACAATTCTTTTAGATTATAAGTATGAACCATTGTTATATTTTAATATACTAAAGTGATTAAATATTGTAATTATAGCCAGTCATCACTGAACTTTTTTTTAAAAACAGTGAGTATATTGTTAAAGTCATGTCATCAAGGACTTTAAAAAGACTATTTACCATTATTTTGACATAAGTAATGAAGAATGACAATAAAAGCCTATAATATTTTTGAGTTTTATATATAATAGATTGGGCATACACAATAGGTAGTAATGTTTACAAAGAGTATAGTAAATCTTATGTTTATTTACATTTATGTTACCTATATACAATATATTCCTTGGACAGGAATTCTATTGAAAATATCCTGGTAAATCATGACTGAATGATGTTCTGCAAAAACATAAATATAATTATATTACTTTTAGAATGATAAAGTAAACCATTGTAACAGAAATATTTCATAAACATTTCTCAATCTTGTTATAATAAAAAGCCTAAAACAAACTATTAAATACAAAAGTATTTCCTTTAATATATGTTACTGCAAATACTTGAGACATATAATCTTATTAACCAATGTCACCCCAATATATTTAATTTAAATTTTCTTAATGTAAGGGTTAAATATAAATTTTATTGGTTCACATGTTATTTATAGAATGCTCTATGATTGCCTGATGGATAATTACCCAAAATTGTTCTGTCCAGGCTTTGCATTCATAGAGAAGGTGCTGGGTTTTTCCCTGGTATCACACCACTTGTACTCCTACTCTCTGGAGTTCTAGGTTGTGGCAGGAGAGGAGGTGTAGTTTACAATCTGGACAGCTAAAGAGTAGCAGGAAAGGACAATCTCCATTCCAGCCTCTCAACTTCGGTGAGGCTGGGAAGTAAGATGGCACTGATATATCTGCATGTGAATGCTAGAAACAGCAGGCGGACAGCAGGAAGTGGCACACAGAGCTGTGCTCTTTGTCTGGAGCGCACAGACTTTAGGAAAAGCTACTGAGTCAGAAAGTTGGCAAGCAGAATCCCGAGAGTGGGTATTAGTCTGACACCATTATTTAAAAAAAATCTATTCATTTTTTTCTTTCATCCTGTGTTCAACTTGTGCTTCTTCCTTTTCTATCTGACTGAGAAAGACAAAATGGTTAAATAAGGCTGGTTTTATCCCCTGCTTTGGAAGGTAGAAATGCACCAACAACTTGTTCTGATAAAACTTCACTCTGAAAACATAGTGGATCCCCCACTGAATTTATTGTAAAGGACTTGGCCTGCCCAACCTACCACAACCACAATTACACGTGGTGAAACTGTTGCTGAAAACTACCTTCATCTTCTCACTTTTGTGACTTCGTGCAAATAATACTTAAATACTAAGTGAGAAAATGTATAGATAATAGCTGCAAAAACATTTTAGATGTTTAGTTATGTTAGAGCAAGAAGAGCTTAGAAATTATCTAATCTGACCCCTTCCCCTTTAACAAATAGAAAATGAAGAACAGAGAAGTAACTTGTTCAAAATTACCCATTTCATAAATAGCCAAGCAAGGATTCCAAGTCTATTTTTTCTGACATTTCTTCAGGTGATATTATCCACTCAGATTTTTTAAAGACTGTAATAATATTTATTATTTCTCATTTCTACAATATCCAAAGGATCCTCAATAGCTAAGCATTTATTTTATGAAATATCATATATACTGAGATGTATAAAGAAGAAAAAGTCATGAAAATATTCACTAATGAACTGACTACATGTAAAATTGTTACCAAACCCTCCTCCTTTCTGTCTATATGAATTATCATATTCTAGACATTTTATAGAAATGAAATAATTCGATATGAACTTTTGCATCTAGCTTCTTTTACTTAAGCATTGTTTTTGAGGCTCATGTTGTAGTCTGTATCAATATTATATTCTTTTTATTGCTGCATCCCTATTAGCTTTGTAATGGACAAGTGATCACATAATTGAGGAGAAATAAAAACTTAGAACATCCATTTCAGTGAGATCTTCTTTATATTAGGGAAAACACTTCCTTTGCACATTTCTTTCCTTCCACATTTTCACCATTTGGGTCTAGGGTCATGGATCATTTCATTGCGGCCTTTAACAGAACATCTTTACTTGTCAGCTTCAAACCCCACCTGCACAGCACTGCCAGAGTAATCTAGGTTTAAAAAAGTGTTTTGAGCATATTACTTTTAGATTCTCAAAAGTCCCCAAATGCCTGTAGAATGAAGTCCAATTTCAGTGAGTTGGCCAGCCCAGATGTCCAGTCAAGTCCTTTTTTCCCTTTCTTGCATAAGTTTACTATCCCTCCTCCTTCATTTGGTCAGATTTCTCTTACTGATCCTACTACGTGTTTGACTTATTCCCACATGTGAGCCTTTGCCTCTAACTTGTTACCTTAACAGCCACCCTCCTCAGGCTCCGGCCCAAATCCAACCTCCTATTGTTTGCATCCTTACCCACTGCATTCCCATATTCTCTCTCTCCTCTCCCTCAACTCCTCAGCAATTTACCTGTAGCCTAGTGAATCTTTAACCTTCCCCAAGGGGTGAAGCAACTTAAATCCAGGAACTGTATCCTCTATCTCCTGGTGTGAGTTATTTGAGAGCAGGATTCATGCCTGACTCTTTGGGCTACTTCTCAAATCAATTATTTTACAAATAGTAGTATTTATGAAAATTCATGAAAGATTTTTATGTCTCCTACACAACCAGAAAAAACAAATGCATAAAATAGTACTAACTAATGAAAGCAGTTTCCCTCTAAGACAAAAAATGAATAAAAGTAAACTTCAGTTTTACTCTCTCTACCAACAAAAAGCTAGGAATAATTCTTAAGATATGTGCATCCAATCTCTTATTGTAACATTAGACAGAGTCTTTTTTTAGAGGTGAGATGAAAAAAGTTCAGCACTGCAAGCGGGGCTGTCTAAAGGCAGATCCATCACTGCCTACTATTCTCGGTGCCTTAGCAAAGCAAGAGATGCTCAGGTCTAATTTTCAGTCTGGCAGGGCTTTCATTTCCTTCCATTCAGACAAAACAGGAGTACCTGAAAACAGAAAAGTGATACAAGGAACCATGACATTTCTACTCCACTGCAACATGGCAAAGGCTTATTTTAACTGTGGCTCTGGAAGTCAGAAAAAGTGACATTTAGCCACAGGTACCACAAATATCCTTCCAGATTTGTGATCATAATTTTATATTGTCTCATCATCACATTCTTTGTTAGCCAATGCTTTTCACCAAAGTTACAGGAAAACATACTAAAAAATCAGAAAAAAATTTTAACTTTAAAATATCAAGAAGGTATTGTCTGTGCTCTGAAACATGCCTATTAAACCACAGTTCCTGCAACCCCAGCCTCCTCGCTAAGAAAGTCTACTTCATCTCCTGACATCCCTGGTAGCTCTTTCCCAGTGAACCTGCCTTAACTCTGGATATTATTTTCTCCTTCATTTTTCTTCAGGCCTCTCCCACCAAATCCTCACCTTCACATTTCATTAAACATTCCTTCACCCATCTATCCATCAAGTGTTTATTAAGCATTTACTATGTGCCACCTGCTGTGCCATATGTGAAAGACTAGATGGTGAGCAAGACACAGTCCCTGAAGCATGCAGTTTACAGGCTAGTTCTTCTCACTGGAATTCCTTCCCACCCTCCTCTCCTAACTGCAATCTGTGCTTGGCATGGCTGCCTGATTCCTCCACTGTTAATAGTTTGTCTTGGCCTTTTAGCCTTTCTTGATTTCTTTGCCTCTGTGTTTCTTCTCAGACTGAGAATGCCCTGACACCCATCAACAGAAACTTTACCCTTGAAGAGAGCTCATTTCCAAGAAACTTAACCTCATAAACCTTTTCGAATTTCCCCTTCCAGTTGTAATCTTGCTTTCCTTGGATGTTTCATGACATCTTAATTTTTTCCCAACATTTACTTTTTGTCATCATCATATGTATCAGCATCCTTATTTCCTTCAACTCCAGTCTCTAAAAGCTGTGCCCGTCTCAATATCCGTGCATTACACCAGCAACAATTTGTTCTGCTAAGATTTCATAAGGTATGTGAATCTTTGTACAAGACTTCATTGGGCCTAAAATTGCTGGATGAGCTGAGTCACGTAACCATTGAGGACAAATGTCCTGATTTCATGGCTTTCTCTAGTAACTATTCAGTTGAATGATTGAAGATGTTATTCCAGGTCTTTTGGAAAAATAACAAAAGTCAGCACATTAAAAAAAATCATTATTGAGTAAACTTTTGTTTATGGTAACCTGGGATTCAGCCCTTGGGTGTTAGTTCTGTACATTTCTACAAACCCATCTCTAACCTCTGCGTGACCAGAAAAATTCACTTAAAAAACTGTCGCCTAAATGAAAAATAAGTGTCTCACAACACTGGCCCATTTAAGCACCTAATTACGGGGTCAGTCAAGAGTCAACCTGCTCTATAACTGATTGCCTTTGTTGGTGGGTTCCCATTTACCCAGAGCTTCACGTAGGGCGCCCCCACTCTTGACTCCTGGTATATTTGGATGTCATTGCCTTGACTTTGAACTATGTCTCCTCAAAATTTTATTGAGGCAGAATTTGGGGGTAACTTGGAAAAGAGCAAAAGTGTTCTATAAGTCAGTCATTTTTCCATAGGTTACAAATGAAAACTACTGTTCTCTATTTCTTGTCTGAAAACCAGGGCAATTTTCTGATTCTCCTAAAAATTCTTCAAAATAGAATTTCAGGGTGAAAAGTTATACACTTTTAAATGCTGGTTAAATAGTTAGACTGTGCACCACCAAGGTTGTTTCAAAAGACATTTCAACCAAAAGTAAATGTATATGCTATTTTGTTATACCTTCAGAGAGTTCAGCTTTTAAAATATTTATTAATCTGATAATAGGAAATTGGGCAAAGATTAACACTTATATCAAAAAAATACAAATAGTCCTTAAGGTTTTTTCACTAAAATACATCAGTGCAAATTTTCTATTTATCTTTTCCTTATCAATTTATAAGAGCCCTTTTGTATGTAAAGATATTAATCCTCTATTGGATTTATTACAAATAATTTTTGAGTCTTATTAGGCTTGAAGTTTATAGATTGGGGGCTTACAATATAATTTTTAACATTTTTAAAAAGTAAAAATATGTATTTTTTTCTTTTAGAAATTTTATCACTGTTAGGCCCTTCACAACCCGATTAGTAAAAATATTACTATATATTTCCTTCCAATAATCTTTCTATATTTAAAACTTTCATTCATCTGAGGTTTATTTTTGTTAAAGGTAGAAAGGGTATTATATTTTATCCAAAAATTATACTCAATTATACAAAAGCCACTTATTAACATTTCTGTAGAATTTTAAGGGTCATTTTTTTCTAAGAGCAAATTATGATTTATGAACATGCTCCTTCCTGGACTCTTTTATCCTTTTTCATTTATCTAATTCTGTGTTCTGGAGCCACTGTGCACTCTACTGCAGATAGGTGAACGGATGGGTGGGTGGGTGGATGTTTAGATAATGTTTGACATGTGAGAAGGACATCCCATGCCCATCATTCCTCTTTTACCTAATTTTCTTAGCTCATTTTATACATTTATTTTTCCCAGAAACATTTGGTAATCAATTTCCAAAAACCCACTGATGAGAATTTGAAAGTTATTGTTCTTAAATGTATGGATTTATAACTATGTTAACCTGTAAAAGACTGTTTTCTCTCTGGGGTTGCATTATATTATTAAATCAGGAAATTTTTCATGCCTTTTAGTAATTTTTCATACATGTTTTCACATGGGTTTTGCATATTTCTTATTAAACTTATTCCTATTTATTTTTATTGCTATTATCAAGAAAATTTTATGTTTTGTATTTTCAAACTAGCAGTTTTGTATTATTATATGAGTTTTGTTTTCAGCACTACTATGCTTTAACTTTATTTTTTGTTAGGTTTTCTGTTCTATTCATAATTTTATAGGAGGATTCACCATTACTATATTTAAATAAAAGTTATTTGCTACATTCTTTTCATTCTTAATCTTTTTATTTATTTTTTCTTTGGCATTTGCTAAAACATTAAAAAGAAGTTAAAGATAGTATGAATGCTATATTATTATAAATTAAGTCAGTATAATTATTGTAGTTTTTTTAGTTTAAAATCATTTGATTCATACATTTTTCCTAATATTGGATAAGCTGGAATAGTTTCTTAACTCCATTTATGTGAATAGACACACCTATTTGATTCCTGGTCATATAAATTAGATTTATACAGTAATATCAGGTAAATAAAAGAATACTGGGCCATTTTGACAACATAAACTAGTAATGATTGCATATTAACACACAATTCTAAAAAGCTTCCCTTATCAAAGGTTTCTGAAAGAAAACAGTAAAGCGGTATTTATTGAAGGCTTGATTAAAAATCTAACCAGTGTAGTCCTGGCTGCTGTGGCTCAGTGGGTTGGGTGTCCTCATGCGAACTGAAAGGTCGCATTTTGGATTCCCAGTCAGGGCACATACCTGGGCTGCAGGGCAGGTCCCCAGTTGGGGGCATTCGAGGCAACAGATGGATGTTTCTCTCTCATATTGATGCTTCTCTCCCTCTCTTTCTCCCTCCCTTCCCCTCTCTCTATAAATACATACATACATACATACATACATACATACAATCTTTAAAAAATCTAATCAGGGTAATCCGTATGTACTGATTTAGGCAAACGTCTGCCAAATATTTCTCACTTAACAAAGCAACTTGTAGAACAGCATCTATAATATAATCTTCCTACATGAAAAAGGAATTTATATACGCTCACACAGACCTATAGGTATACATGTGTTCTTATTCTGTGGTCTAGAAAAGAACACATCAACGGCATCATAATAGAGGAAACTAACACAAGGGCAGTGGTTGGAAGAGTGAGAGAGGTTTGCTTACTATCCATAAATGTCACGGTCCTCTCTATACTGTCAAGCACTCATTTCCTAAAATTCAGCCTTGATCCATTAGTGATACATGAAAACCAATACTGCTACATTGTATTTTGGAAAGCCTTAGATTACAACATAAACCATATCTGAAAAGTCAAATTACTGTATATATTACTGACAAGATGTCCAGGAAAAGAAAATGCTTTTATATTTTCCCCCTCAAATATATCAAGACATGCCATCTACTTTAACTGATTTAATACACAAAACCACATAAAAATTTCATGGAAAGTACAACCTAAATGCTATTTTACCTATCTACCTTCTCTGAAGGCTGTTTACCATTGGGATTCAACTTATTCTGGGAAGTCTGCTACCTCCCTTAGAATACACATTTCAATTAGCTGATGGAGAATCCCGCATTGGTTTACCCTCTTTCTTAAGACACTAGTCATTTCTCCAACGACACGCAGTCCTGACAAACGAGCTCCTGCCTTGTCTGCTGCTCCGCCCTTTGACTGATTCTAGGGTAGAAATACAAGTTTAAAAAAGTGTTAATGAATGTAATTATGAATTAACATTTATCCAGTGCTAAAAAGCTTTCACATGATTTCACTTTTAAATTATTTGGTCTAAAAATTTGAACTCAGAGCTAAACCAGATATTGATTTAAGAATTCTTTGGTTTATGAATATTTATGACATGGGCCATAACAGATGCCTATTCTCCAAGTAAGCAGTTAATTAATTAATTAACATAATAATAATAATAATTCAGTGTTTATTGAGTATAAAATTTTAATTTAGGAAGTCAAGCAATCCTATGAAGTGTAGAAACAGTTTATTGGTATTTTTTTTCTGACATGCCTTCCTCTACCCCGCCTTCAGAAGATGATAAAGCTCCATTGTAGCCTTCAAAGCTGAAGTCCCTAGTTGTTTTGAAGTGCAAAGAACCATGGTCTCTAAAATAGATTTGAAGTAGCTTGGGAAACGCTTCACCCAAACTGCCCTTGGAGTTATCAAATACAGTCCTGAGGACCTGGTCAATACAAAAGCAGCTGGTGGAGGAGAGACTGACTCTGGTCTGGAGCTTTCTAGCTCCTCACATACCTAGTTTCAGATAATGTTTGCATAAATTAAAAGCTGAAATGTGTGTGTTTGTGTATATGAGACAGAAAATAACACTTGTAATAATTTATTAATTTCCATGATTTAAACTGAAATGTCTAAATTTTAATTAAAATTATATTTCCGTAATGCATTATAACACATTTAATTTTAAATATGCAAATTAAATGTATGAAAGACTACTTGATCCATTAAAAATGCATACAGTACCAAATTTTCAATACACTATCTGGACCCTCAGCTATGAAAACAAAATCAAGTTTACTATGCTTAATTGTAAATGCTAACTTAATATTGCTTTCTACATATAGTTATTTCAGGAATAAATTTAAGTTGTGAAATGAAGCAGATGAAGTAAACACAAATATTTGAGGAAGGTGGAAGTACCCATGTGATTTTCACTGATTTTCACTCATTCTGTATGGATAGGGCTGTTTTAGAGCAGACACAAACACAAACCAAAAACTGCACCTTCCATATATAATTGGAAATGTAAAAATAAGATTTATTTGACCAAGTCTGTGCTTGCAATTAGGAAATTCTCTGCTTTAATCTATCTTTTCTCAGAGCTATATACTTTATCTTAAGATATTTTTATGGAAAAAAGGCTGGATGTTCAAAAGAGCTCATTTATATTTCTCCATGGGAATTTCATCTTCATTGACAGAAACCAGTAACTATTTTTAAAAAGACTTTTTTATATTGATCGACTAAATGAAAAAGACCTACAAAGGGCTTTGCTCATATTGCACCAAATGCATTTCAACATTCATAACAAATGACTTAATTTCATAGAAAACCATAAGCAGGTAGGGATATACTGGTTACAAAAAGCATATATTTTACAAAGATATGAAAAACCATTGGTGGAATGACAGGAATGAACAAATATCCCAACAGCAAATAAATCAAACAACAAGGTGTAAACGAAAGTTCCAGCCATTTATTTTTAGACCCACCGATCCCAAGCATTGCTGGAGATAGTTGGTGTAAAATCTGTCACCCTCTGAAGGGTCGGTGGAAAGCAGTGTGACTGGCAGTGCAACTAGAAGACAAAAGGGAAGGCCTTCAATCTGCAGCTCATGCACGGGAAGAACACGGGAAGCTGAGTTTACAACAGAGATGACATTACGAAGCTAATGGCACAGGCAATCACAGGGCCACCATGCATCCCTGGTACCGTCAGGGCATCCCTGGTATCAGCTAAGTGTGAGAGGACCTTTTTGCTTTCTCTCACCACTGCACGGGTACAACACCTAGTAGGGGAAACCCACTGACTGGTAATAAATTACTATATTGGATAGCTTCTATTTTCTTTCAGCAATAACTTGACTGTGTATTCTTGCTATCATTACCAATTAAAGTAGAGCCTGCTTTAGCGAACTGTATCTAACGGTATATCAGTCCCGATGCTCCAACTGCTTTGGCAAGTATCACAGGGTCAAGAGGCTCCTTTGACCTTTTTCATCTAAGTCTTTCTGACCACTCACTGTTTGAAGCAATCTCAGCTGAACAGATGGACACTTTCTGTGACACTATAAAGCTTAGAATATAAAGATAAATGAAATTGTTTCAGGCTTCCAACTGGTTTATGGGTGTAAAATATTGTTCACACACTATGACGAAGCCTCCAGTTTTAATGTGCACACTCTGACTCTGGCTGATGAACAAAACCACTGGCTTCTTTTATAATTGTAGGTTTTGCTTTCTCATTCTGAGGGATAACACAGCTTTGTAAAGCACAACTATGTGTCACTTGGTTACATCTTGATTACTATGATAATAGTTCACTTGAAATGCAAGATTTACTTTTCATTACTGTGCAGTGATATTATTGCATAGGGTTTTTTAATTAATGGTGCATCAAAAAAGTTATACCTTATACAGATAAACTAAGACTATAAGTTTTGGATGAAGCGAAAATGAAGATTTTAATTTGGCTTACACATAAATTTTTCTCTTAAACTATGCTATTCACCTACTTGAAACAGATTCTAGTGTTTTACGTAGCTGAAAGTAAAAGGCAAATGTTTAAGCATTGGCTTTATACTTTATTAATTTTTTATGTTAGTATATCATCATGATTATTTAAATATTTTGAAATTATTTTTTAACCTATAGTAGAAGATGTATGTATTTTTCTTTACTCAAACTAAAGGCTCCTTTACATAAAGTAACAGTTTAATTTGTTGTTCAAACCAGGCCACTTCTGGGAGGGAAATAGTGCATTGTTAATAATTACGCGGGCCCTGGCTGGTGTGGCTCAGTGAGTTGGGTATCGTCCCACAAACCAAAAGGTCTCCGGTTTTATTCCGGGTCATTGCACGTGCCTGGGTTGCGGGCCAGACCCCTGGTTGGGGGGGTGTGAGAGGCAACCAATTGGTTGATTGGTCTCTCGTACATTGATGTTTCTCTCCCTCATTTTGCTTCTCTCTAAAAATAAATAAATAAGATCTTTAAAAGAAATAATTACATTGAAACAACAGGCATGTACTATAATTGTCCCAGTGAAACTCGATGTTTGGCAACCCTCTCTGAAAGGAATATGGCATAGAGTATGTTTATTCAAAAAAAAAAAACCCTATATTTTTTCACTACTTGAAATTTGACTATTTCTGTAAACACAATTATAACTGTAAAAGTCTCTTTATTAAATGGATTAAAAATATAGTTTTTCTTTAACTTTCAGGCTCAAAACATGTAGTTCCAATTCTTAAAAACTTTTCATTGTACTCACTGAGAAAATAAACAAAGCGCCAATCAGAATATTACTAAATCATTTAATACTTTTTATTTCTCTATTTTGAGCTTATAAAGTTTATGCAACTAATACCCTACTATGGTATTTCCAAAATATTCTCTCAGCAATTAAGTAGATTTCTGTAAGGGAAACAGATTTGGTTGCAGGCAAGTGAGAAACAACAGCTATAATTGCTTTAGAGTTAAACAAACCACTCACTACTTTTTGAAGAACTTATAAATTCGGGAGAGAAAGAGATGAACAAAATTCCCAAGGGGTCAGAAGGAATGTTTCTTGGATTGGGAATTGGCTAACAAACAAGAAACAAGGTTAGGGACCTTTTCAGGACATTTGGTACTGTCCAAAACTCCATGGAGACATTTGATCCATGCTGAAAGGTCCTTCAAATGTAGTCCTATCAAAAACATCCATGAGCATATTCAGCCCAAGAAAAATGGTCCTTCATATTTGGTCTGCCAGAAACATCCACACTTAGGTTCAAATAGTTCATAATGTTTGTTTGTACCTTTGGATTACGGGATTAATATACAAAAATACTGTGTCTCATTGGTCCAATAATTGTGTTGTGGCCACATTGCCAATAATAATAGTCATTCATGTCTCAGGCTAGCTGTCAATCTCTCTAGCATGGATCAAATACCTCTGGGGACATTTAGACAGGACCAAATGTCCACTAACCATTAGGGACAAATGCATTCTTCCCAACAAGAAAGAACCACAACCAGAAGTGTGTCCCCAACTTCTGAAAAGGGATAAATGCCAAATACCAATTTTAAAGTTCCAGGGTCTTTACAGTAATTCTGAAAGGCAAGTGCACAACACAATCTTCTTTCTATGCAGCGAAATACCAAAGTGACAGAAATCAACGTCAGGGAAAGGCTCTAAGAGAGTTCAGGAAAAAAAAGGGCAAGTTGAGGCGTGGCCAAATAGGAACTGTGGGAAATAATTTACATAACTGAGTGCTATAGACTGAATATTTGTATTGCCCCCAAGTCCATGTTAAACCCCTAGTTTCAATGTGATGGCATTTGAAGGTGGGGACTTTGAGAGGTAGTTATGAGAATGGAGCCCTCATGAATGAATGGGATTAGTGCCCCAATAAGAAGAGGCCAGAGAGCAAGCTAGCTGTTCTTCTGCCATGTGAGGATACAATAAAAAGCCCAGCAACCACGAAGAGGGCCTTCACCAAACACCAAATCGGCTGCACCTGGATCTTGGACTTTTCAGCCTCCAGAACTGAGAAATGCATTTCTTTTATATAAGCCACCCAGTCTGTATAGTATTTTGTTATAGCAACCCAAGTTAAGATAAAAATAATCTAGGAATAATTAAGGGTCTTTGCCGATAAACTTATTTAACATTCTACTGATGCCAAAAAAATTCCTCCAAAATGTAGGGCGCCACCAGAACCAAAGACAAAATAGAAAGGGTTATTTTACCATGGTACATAACCATGACGAGGACCCCATCAGAATGCTAGATAAATTTGGCCAGGACTCAAAAACAAAATGTACAGGGGTGGAATTACTTCTGTATACAGAAAGACTAAAAAATAATATGGTTCAGTCTGGAAACTTGAAAAGATATGTTTCATTATTATAAATTCATAATAATATAGAACATAAAATGTTAAGTCAGGCACCAAATTCTGAATTTTTAAAGAGACAGAAGATATTTATATATACTCATAGATTTTTTTTAAAACTTAGTAAAATAAATAAGGGATATTTGAATGAGATATTTACATATAAAAAAACAGCTTTTGCTATGTTTTGCTCATAATAAATAATACTAATACTATTTATATAATGTCCAAAATACAAATTCAAAAAAGGTTAAAATCAACCATAACCACAATATCTAAGACATTCTTAACTTTTTGATTTGGAAGTCTGGAAAGAAACCAGGTTTTTCCACAAAATTTCATAAAGTTGTATAGATAATGGTGCCTTAGAAATTAATATCTAGGTAGCCCTTGGCACATGTACCAAATATTTCCAGCTCTGTGTCATTCGCAGCACATACATGGCTTCAACTTCAATAGTTTGTTCTCTGTAACTATCAGGAGCACAGACCCCCTTCTGACCTCAGACTGGTGCACGGAGTGAGCAAAACATAAACTTGGGTTGTTTTTACTTTACTTTTACTTTATTTGGGGTATTCTTTTTGGCTAGCCTATCCTAATCTGGACATTATGCAACTTGACTTCAAAAAATGAATGGAGAGACAGACAGAACACCTGAAAAGCAAGAACAGCCCTGTGTTTCCTCTTTGCTCTTCTCTCTACCACCATCACGTTCCAACTTTTGTCTTCGCAACACTCGGACCCCACATGGGTGGGAATTTTACCCAACACTGAACAATTCTCAGAAACCAGGAAGGGGTCCTACAATTAGTTCTGACACTATCTACTTAGAGATAACATCAGAAGCCACAGGTTAAGAGCTTCACCCCACAAGACTTCCCTACTTCAGACATTAATTGGAAGTTCAGGTTGCTACCTGTGCTTCTGACCAAATGACTACAAATCAGAGGTTCCTGCAACCCTCTCCTCTGGTCTATGGTTTGCTAGAATGACTCACGATTCAGGAAAACACTTTACTTACTAGACCTCCAGTTTATTACAAAGGATAATAAAGGATTCAATTAAACTGCCTGATAAAGAGATACAGGCACACCTCATTTTACTGCATTTCGCAGATATGATGGTCTTACAAATTGAAGGTCCATGACAATGATGAGACAAGCAAGTCTCTTAATGCCATTTTCCAACAGCATTTGCCCATTTCTTGTCTCTGTGTCCCATTTTGGCAATTCTCTCAACATTTCAAATTTTCATTATTATTATATTTGTTATGGTGATCTGTGATCTTTGATGTTACCATTGTATTTCTTCAAGAGCACCACGAACCAAGCCCATATAAGACGGTGAGTTTAATCAGTAAATGTGTGTATTCTGATTGCTCCGCTGACTGGCTCTCTCTCTCTCTGTATCCTGGGGCCTCCCTATTCCTTGACACACATAATATTAAAATTAAGTCAGTTAATAACCTTACATAGGCCTCTGACTGTTCAAGTAAAAGGAAGTGTTGTATATCTCACTTTAAATAAAAAGTTAAAAATGATTAAGCTTAATGAGGAAGGCATGTTGAAAGCTAACACAGGCTGAAAACTAGGCCTCTTGTGCCAGTTAGCCAAGTTGTGAATGCAAAGAAAAAGTTTTGAAGGAAATTAAAAGTGAAAATCCAGTGAACACACAAATAATAATACAGGGGAACAGACTATTGCTGATATGAAGAAAGTTATAATGGGCTGGATGGAAGATTAATCCAGCCACAACATTCCCTTAAGCCAAAACCTAATCCAGAGCAAGGTCCTAACTCTTAAATTCTGTGAAGCCTGAGAGAGGTGAGAAAGCTGCAAAAGAAATATTTGAATCATGAGGTTTAAGGAAAGAAGCTGTTTCCATAATATAAAAGCGCAAGGTGGAGATACAAGTGCTGATGTAGAAGTTGCAGGAAGTTAGCCAGATCTAGCTTAGATAATTAACAAAGGTGGTTATACTAAATAACAGATTTCTAGTGTAGGCAAAATAACTGTATATTGGAAGAGGATGTCTTCTAGAACTTTCATATGCCATCTAGGACTTTCACAGCTAAAGAGGAAAAGTTAATGCCTGACTTTAAGGCTTCAAAGCTTCAAAGGACAGTGTGACTCTTTTGTTAGGGACCAATGCAGCTGATGACTTGAAGTCAATGCTCCTTTACCATTCTGAATGTCCTAGGGCCCTTATGAATTATGCTAAATCTACTCTGCCTGTGATATATAAATGGAACAACAAAGCCTGGCTGACAGCACATAGGTTTAAAAAAAGAGTCTACCAAATATTTTAAGCCCAGTGTGAGACCAACTGCTCAGAAAAAGTTTTTCAAAATATTACTGCTCATTGACAATGCACCTGGCTACCCAAGATCTGATGAGCATGTATAAGGAGGTTAATGTTGTTTTCATGCCTGCTAACACGACCTCCATTCTGCAGTCCATGGATCAAGGAGTCACTTCTTCTTCCAGTTCTTCTTATTAAAAAATACATTTTGTAAGGCTATAGCTGCCATAGATAGTAATTCTTCTGATGGATCCGAGCAAGGCAATTTGAAAACCTTCCAGACTTACTATTCTAGATGCCATTAAGAACATATGCAATTTGTGAAAAGAGGTAAAAATATCAACATTGAAAGAAGTTGATTCCAATCCTCATGGATGACTGCGGAGGTCAAGACTTCAGTGAAGGAAGTAACTACAGATGTGGTGGAAAGAGCAAGAAAACTAGAATTAGAAGTGGATCCTGAAGATGTGACTAAATTGCTTCAATCTCATAATAAAAATTTAACAAATTAGGAGTTGCTTCTTATGGATGAGCAAAGAAAGTGGTTTTTGAGATGAAATCTACTCCTTGTGAAGATTCTGTGAAAATTGTTGAAATGGCAGCAAAGGATTTAGAATATTGATAAAGCAGCCTCAGGGTTCGAGAGGATTGGTTCCGATTTTGAAAGAAGTTCTGAGTAAAACGCTGTCAAACAGCTCTCATGCTACAGATAAATCATTCATGAAGAGTGTATTGATGAGGCAACCTTCATTGTTGTCTTTTGTTAAAAAGTTGCCACAGCCACCCCGACCTGTAGCAACCCCACACTGATCAGTCAGCAGCCATCAACATCAAGACCCTCCACCAGCAATAAGATTATGGCATGCTGAAGGCTCAGATGATGGTTATTAGCATTTTTAGCAATAAACTACTCTTTAATTAAGGTATTGACATTGTTTTTTAGCATAATGCTACTGCATACTTAATAGACTACAGTATAGTGGCAACATAACTTTTATACGCACTGGAAAGCCAAAAAATATGTGTGTCACACTGTATTGCGGTATCACTTTATTGAGGTGGTGTGGAACAGAACCTGCAATATCCCCGAGGTACGCCTGTGCAAAGAGCAAAGTATGTGGGAAGGAGCATGGTGCTTCCATGCCCTCTCCAGGTGAGGCAGAAGAGTTAGATTAGGGTGCCAGGCCTCTCCTCCTTCCCTCTTTAGTGAAACAGACTTGCAAGAGGAAGCAGGCTTGTAAGAAGCCACAGAGACAAACAAAAACCAGGTTTGTCCAGTTAGGCCAGGAACTCTGACTGCAGAGTGACCTATATAGCTAATTGAATTTCCCCTATAATATCTTTAGCATTGCAGATAGACCAGTACACACCATGCACTGATACTATGAGGAGCAAATAAAGACAAAAATCCTCCTTCATGTTGTGAAGGAGGAGCTTCACCTACCCCAGCCCAACTCTGTCCAGGGCCACCCAAAATTTGCCCCTTCCTGAGTTCTTGCTCACTATCCAAAATATAAGCTTATCCCTGAGACCGTCTGAGATGACTTGCTTCTCGTGTCTGCCTGCACTCCCTTATCTGAGTGTGTACTTTCACTTTAATAAAATGTCTGCTTTACTAAATATTCCTGTTTCACTCTTGAATTCTTTTTTGTGTGATAACAAGGACCTGGAAGCCGCTACTGGGTTGAGGCCTCTTTTGGCTGCTCTGTGGGCCTCCAACATCACAGGTGCATTGCCCTCCCGGGACCTCTTTGTGTTCAACAACCCAGAAGCTCTCTGAACTCTGTCCTTTCAGGTGTTCATTGAGGCTTCACTATGTGGGCATGATTGATTAAACCATTGGCTACTGGTGATTAATTCAACCTCCTGCTCCTCTCCCTGCCCTGGAGGTCAGTGTATAAGGCTGAAAGTTCCAAATCTCAATGAATGAGGCTGGTTCAGCTGGCAACCAGCCCCCATCCTGAAGCCATCCAGGGCCCTTCCAAAAATCATCTCATTAACATAAACTCCCATGTGGTTGAAAAGTCTTGATATGAATAATAGAAGGCATCCTTCTTTCTCTTAACACTTAGGAAATTCCAAGGGTTTTAGGAGTTATGTGTCAGAAACCATAAATGAACACCAAAATATATACTTCTTATTATATCACACTATCACAACAGCAAAGGCTAGGTGACTAAGTCAAAGTCATACAGCCATTGATTTAATTAACCCAACTACTTAAGTGCCACAGTTTAAATTAGAACACAATTGACTATTCCACTCCAGTGCTCTTTCCACCTATAAAATGAGATCTCTTACGCTTATGTGCCTTATTTTTCTCTTAGAAATTGCTAGAAGACACTGAAACCACTTTCCCCCCACTTCCGAAAGATGGTCATAACTGAACAAACATATCTTAAATCAACTTTGGTTTGCTTTGCATCATATGAAAAAATTCAGTGACACTAATAACAAAAAGTACTCACTAACAAATTCAAAAGCAATTTCATTAAAAAGCTAAATTGTATCTGGCAAATAGATGCTTGTCCCTTATAGTCCCTTTAAACAGCAACCGTTTTCATCAATTTTTGTACTTCTCTCTGTATATAATTGTCAATTAAGATAACAAGTAAGGCTGCTAAATTACTCTGCACTCACCCCCTAGAGATGAAAACTAATTAAAAGAGATGTGCTGTAGATATGCTAATTTGCCATACTCCTAACACCTTTGCTTCTCAACTATGACATGCAAGTCAGTGGTATCACGTTGATGCTTTCCAAACCTCATACTAATAAGCTTATAATTGGCCAAAAGGCCAGAAAGGATGTAGGTTGAAGAAAAAATAACTTAGAATTGGTTTATCACAAAGTAGACCAAAGGACAAAAAAAAAAAGTGCTTCTTCTCTTTGAAATGATTCTCATGTGTATTTACATGAAGAATAACCAGCCAGTGATATGGGCTATATGTCTTTATGTAGTCACCAGATATCTTAGTCAATTCAATTTAAAACATATTTATTGAAATTAATAAATCACTTCTTTTGAGTAAAACCACGAAAAGAATCTCCTTAAAATAAAACTCAAGCTCCATACTTTGGATTACCACACCCAGCATGGTCTACACTACCTCTCTCTCCAATATAGACTTCTAATTCTCTCCCCATACACTTCTCTCCAGTCACACTGGCCTTGACTTCAAGGCCTACATTAAACCCATTCCTACTTTAGGCCTTTTGCTTTGCCTAGAATATTCTCCTCTGTGCTAATCCCAAAGTTAGCTGGCTCTCTCTCCTTATTCAGACAGTATAAATGCCAACTCCTTCTCTGACCTATGACCACTCAGACTAGAGTAAATCCCCAGGCATGTCTGTCACACTACCTGTCGTTAAATCCCTGTAGAGCCTGTAACACTATCTGATATTGTTCTTGTTTTGTTTTGTTTTATAGAAATTATGGTCTATCTCCTCTCCTCCAGAAACGTTAAGTGCCATGGGTGCCAGAACTTTGTTGAAAGGCCTAGTATCAAGAAATGTGTCCAGCACATACTAGGTATTCATTGAATATTTGCTGAATAAATAAACTATTCTGTTCTCTATTCCATGCTACAAAATTTACATAACATACAGACATAGAAGTTCTTTGTTTTTAAGGAGCTTAAGGCCTAATTGAGAAGACAAGGCAAATAAATTCTTGTAAAATAACCAGGTAATCCATTGTTAATTAGCAGTTGCATGTTAAATAGTATAGGCAGCTCTGACTGGTGTGGCTTAGTTGGTTGAGAGTCATTCCACAGAGCAAAAGCTCACTGGTTCTATTCTCGGTCTAGGCACATTCCTGGATTGTGGGTCCGGTCCCTGGTTGGGGCACGTATGAGAGGCAACCAGTCAATGTTTCTCTCTCACAACAATGTTTCTCTCCCTCTCAGTCTCTCTCCCTTCCTCTCTCCCTCTAAAAATAAATAAAAATCTTTAAAAAATAGCACAGGCAGATGCTTTAGTACGGATGGGATTTAAACAGGTGGAGAGCAGAACATCTCTTGTCCATGAGATTGGGCAGGAAGAGATGCATAGAGAGAAGTCAGCAGGGCAGCCATAGGAAGGAACACTGGTTTGTCCACAACTACTGAGACACCTCCTCCCTGGAGGCTAGCACACAAGGAAGAACAAATCCTATGAGGCTTGGTGTCTTCTGGGACTGCTAATCCAACGTGTTACCCTATGTTCCCACAATAAGGAATTACCTACAAGCATTTGCTGTCATACACATCACTGAGTAGGATCAGCCCTCTCCTCACCAACCTCCGATCAAAGGGAAAGTTCAGCCGTTTTCAAACAATCTTAGGAAAGTAGGAAGCAATATTTACCACTTGAAGGATGCAGGATCATGCCAAAGACTTTGCATCTGGGAAATGAAACATAAATCAGGCCTCTTCATATTTATTACACTTACATTTTTGAAAGTTAGTACAAACCTGTTGGTTAGGTTGTTATTGGCTTCAGGGTTTTTGTATTGAGGGGAGGTCTTAGTAAAGTAATTATTTAAGGGAAGCAGAGGGCCTGTAATATACAATATAATCCTCAGGCTATTTTTGAGTGTGTATTTTAGTTAATTTTGTTACTAGAAAAAGGAGTCTGAGATTTAAGGAAAAGTGAATAGAGCAATAATATAAACTTTGTTGGCATAAGAAACCATATAACCACACTGTCTTTTAATCTTTCTTTGTAAATCTATATCAGCTCACTGTTGTGCCCATCTTACCGATAGTGAATCATTTCTCCCCTAATGTGCTAAACATCCTAAATTTCATCACCAGCGTTTAATAGATTTCTTCTTATAAACTTCTGAATTGATTTGGACTGGTCTAAATATCGATATGCCTTATAAAGTTTTAAATCAATTGGGACTAGTATCTAAATATCAGTGGAGTTGCTGTTGTGTTTTAACAGCCTCTTTGCTGTTATTGACTCTTTTTACAAGGTCACTCTTCTCCGTAAGGTCAAGTCACATGTAAACCCAATTTGGACTTAAAGCAATTGACTGACTAAATATGAATTTTTTTCTGGCAGTCATTTTCATGTTTTTCCCTTACAATTCATCTATTTTTCATGTCTAAACTTTAGTAATATTCAGTCCATGCATTTATTCAACAAATATTTCTGAATACCTGCCTTGTGTCAGACATGAGCTAGATAATGAGGATACTGTGATAAACTGGTAAAGCAGGTCACTGCCCACTTTGAGCTTATATTGTCATGGAGAGTGGGGAAGATAAAACATAAAATAAAAAGGGTGCTGAGAAAGAGAATGGAAAGCAGGCTGCTACTTACTTTATAGGGAAGTGACAGTGGAGCTCAGACTTCAAGGTATAGAATCAGAGGGAAAACAGTCTGGCAGAAGACTAGCAATAGGGGGAATATGAGTTTCCTTAATCAGGCTGGGTAGCTGGGAATTAAATATCTGGGTATTGGTGCCAAACATACAGTTGACATTTCTCAATGTGTTTTTCATGTATGCTTCATAATTTTGGATTGCATTCCAAGGACAAATGTAACTCAGATTAATAATAATTGAATGTCCATTTCCAAGCCTCTTTTCTTCCCATCCAGGTCATGCTAGTGGAAGTTGAAAAGACTAATTCACAAACTGTTATGTGAGTTCAACAGATTGGAAAGTCATATGGCTGAAGAGTATGTGTGATCTTTACAGGACATTCACCCCGCACCCAAGATAAGTGTCAAAATCAAATTTAAAACTCAGAAGGTATTCTTGCTAAGAAAAAAGTAGATACAGTTGCCAGTTTAGGAGATACAACAAAAAATTACACAATAATAATAATAGTGAGCATTTGAATTTTATGAACATTTTGAAATACTAAAGAGGATATTTTATAGGTTTTGATTATGAGACAAGGTGTCCAGAATTTGTAAACAAACAAAATGTCAACAGAGGATAGTGAAAATCAACTAAAATTTCCCACCGATATCATTCACTAACTACTGGCTACACCTGCTTTAATTGTCAAGTGAGAAAACTTTGAATTACAACATGGTGTTGCATGTCTTCTCTGAATGAAATTCAGCATATCCTGAAAATGGGAATTAGAAGCAACCACATTAGATTATTTATCAAGAAGACATCAGGCAAAATTTAAGGCATATGCTGTATCATTTATAGATAATGAAGTACCAGTGAAATACTGAGTAGCCTGTAGATTATATTGCTTAGTTCTGCTATGCTTCATGATTTACCTATGAATTAAGCACCACTTATAATGTTTTATTTGTTTATTTCTTTATTTATTGCCAATAGATAAAATATAGGCCACAAGCCTCAGGTTTAATCTTTAGATTTTTGATAATTCCTATTCCAAAATTGAATTTTAGTAAAGAATAATAACATAATGTTTTAGAATACAACAGTTTAGTTCTAGAATCAGTGAACATAGAATACCAGTTTAAGGCAAAACCCCCCCATCAAGCTGTGACCCCATAACTGGGTCTCGAGAACAGGGAAGTGAACCATCACTTGGCCTGCTGTGTTATCTGGGCACTTTCTCCTGGCGACACCCATTGGATCTGTTGTGCCTGATCCCAACTGTTCTCTGGAGTAAGATAAGAGGGTGGATCATTTAAGTCAGATGTATATCTCAGTGGCATAACTTATCATGATTAATGTAATTATCATAAAAAGACAAATAAAATTTTTACAAAATATCCTCAACACCTGTAGTTTTCTGCTACTATCATTACTAATTCCAGACATCCTTGATGACACCGGAAATTTCATGCCTAAGGTCAAAGCATGTTCTAAAGATTGGTTAAGCTGATCATTAGCATAACTAAACATTAAAGGCATAGAGGAAAAATATGCTTAAGAGTTCTTAAAGATAAACAATTTGTTACTATCTATAAATTTGACTTTAATTGTAAGTGACAGAGTTCAATGAAAGACAGGTCCTTGGTAATTAAAAATGTTGGACTGCCAACCATATAACAATTTTGTGAAAGTTCTGGATTCAGGTAACTTAGATTTGGAGAGCCATAATATATCATAAATAAATAAGAAAATTATTTTCTTATTTAAGCCTCATGATAATTATGTAGAAAGAGGCAGGACCCATGTTATTCTTTTCATACTCTGCCACACACACACACAATCGATGCCACACTATGATTTTTGCAAACAGCATTTGGCCGCAGGGACAAAAGAGACAGATCTGCTATAGCACAGGTCAACTCCCCACAGGACCAGACAGGGTGAAGAGGTCCCAAAGAGAAACAAGTCTTTTCTTTTTAATTCTCACCCAAGGATATGTTTATTGATTGAGAGAGAGAGGAAGGGGGAGAGAAAGAGAGAGAGAGAAACATCAGTGTGAGAGAGAAACATTGATTGGATGCCTCCCATATGCACCCTGACTGGAGATCAAACCCACAACCTAGATATACAGCCTGACTGGGGATCAAACCTGCAACTTTCTGATGTACGGGACGATGCTCCAACCAACTGAACCACTTAGCTAGTGCGAGAAATAAGAATCTTGATTCACGACAGCTAATAAGAGCATTTAGGCAGAGGTTAAATGTTCCAGAATTAGAAAGAGTAATAGTCCTCAAATAGCAGTCACCCTGAGTTAGAACGGCTTCCCATCTGTAGGCAGAATTATAAAATTGTCCCAAGATTCCTAGACCCTCCTGAGGCATATCTTTTCCCAGTTATTTAACCAAACACTAGGTACTGTTTTGAAGGGGTTGTGCTGATGTAATTAAGGTTCAAAATCAGTTGACGTTAAATTATGGAGATTATTTGCATCATCCTGACCTAAACACATTGAATTTTTGAAAACAGAGAATTTTTTACAGCTGGTGGCAGAGGGAGAAGTCAGAGATTCAAAATATGAGGGGACTTTATGCACATGAAGTTCTCCATTGCTGGCTTGAAGATAGAGAGGACTATGTGTCAAGGAGTATGTGGCCCCTGGTCAACAGCCACCAAAAAAACAGGAGCTCCAGACTCACCACCATGAGAAACTGATTTCTGCCAAGAACCTGAATAAGCTTGGAAGAGGACCCTCAGACTTGGATGATATAGCAAGCCAGCTCATACCTGGATTTCAGCCATGTGAGACCCTGAACAGAAAACCCGGACAGCTATGCTGGACTCCTGGAACATGGGAAATGGTGATGGAATAAACGTGTATTGTTCTGAGCCCCTACATTTATGGTAATTTGTTACATAGCAAAAGAACACTAAAACATTACCACATCAAAGAACCCAGTGTGGTCATTGGGGAGAGAAGAGGTTGAGGGTTCTGGTTCCTAGAGAGGCAACCTGAAAGGAAGAGGTATACTAAACCAAGTAATCTGACAGAGAAAAGAAAAATCAAAGATCCAAGCAAAAGTTAAATCTCATCAACTAATCACAGCAAATTCAGGGAATTCTGAAATTCTGGCACTATAGAAAAACCTCAATGAAACTTTTAGTACATCAGACCCCAAGCTTAGCTGCCAATGAATGTTCAAGAAAATGGGGGGGGGAGGTGAAGACAGGACAACATCGGAACCCAGCAGTGAGAGAAATTTCGCAGATTGAAGATGGGTTGCAGGGACCATCCATCAGTGGATGCAGCTACACTGGGACTAAGAGAGCAGAGATAGGAACCAATCTGCATATGATTCAGTCAAGGCTGAGCTGCAAAATCTAAGTAAAGAAGGAAAAGGAGAGAACAGGTGACCTGACCACTTGCCATTCTAACATGCTACAGCTAAAAACAAAGGTTCCGATAAACCTGTACCTTTCCATACTACTCTGTGCATTCAAATTATTATTTTAGTTCAAGGAGCAAAAAGGAAAACAAAATGTTTGCTACCAGAGAGTAAATGGAGGCCAAGTTCTGTATAATGACCAGAGACCTCTAAGAGGAGCTGGGAAGAAAGTGATAAAGGTGAGACTGACTGTATTCTGTAAGCTTTCATAATGGTATTCAAAAACCACCAGGTCTTGAACAACATGTGAAGAAAAAAAACCACTAAAATTTTCAGTGCTATGACATGTGCCCAGAATTAAACATGTATGTAAGAAGCCCCTGCAGCTCATATCAGGCTCTTACGACTATTTTTTATACCTGGTAGAAATAGTTATACTTAGACAACAAGTTAATGAAAGATTTTAATTTAGGATAAAAACAGCCATTTTATAAGCTTTATAGTGTGTAGAAAATGACAAGTAATGCCACTTATGTCATTATTTGTACTGAATGGCATGAATGCCATTTGAGGATGCAGAGAACTGGCTGTGTTTCCAGGATGTCACTATTAAATGCAACTCAGAAAAAAAGATGGGAATGTTAGTTGGATATATTCTTCAATAAGTTCATGCTCCTCCCCAATGAACAAAGCTGAAGTGTTAACACATTTTGCTTTACCAGTGCAGGACAAGTGTTTCATTAGAACAAATGTCTTTTTTTTAAGAATTGCTTCCTGTTACTTTTTTGCATTTGCTGCTCTCTTGGGACAAATTTCAACATAAGTCATTGGGACAGAGGGAGTGCTCCTGTTGGGGTTCCGTTAAATGGGTGCAGATGGTTCTCTCAGTCAATAAGTGAGATTACCAGTTTTCAAGAAGAAAGACCTCATTTTCCTTCTTTTTTTCCTGTTATAAGCCACTAAGCCTTTTAGTTACCTCAATATCTGAATTTCTACAAACTTCATTTTTTTACACATGACAATATCATCCATTGTGGTAGTCATCAAAAATAGGATATAAACATAAGATATTACTGATGCAGGACAACAACTTGGTTACCAAGGGAAACTCCAAGTTTCTGTAAAGGGGTAACATTTACCATCATCTTTTAATCAGAACCAGCAAGTTGCTCAACAACAGAATATCCAAGTCCACTGAAGTGCATTTCTATCCCGATGGACACAGAGCTCTTTCAGGGGGATAAGTAGGTCCATGTTAGTGTCCTACAAAAGGCTAGGTCTTAACATACTTGGAAATGCCACTGGTTTTTAAAAAGCAAAAATAATTTACAACTGAGAAGAAAAAAGTAGGAAAGGAAAGAAGACATAAGGGAAAGAAGAAATATGAGTGGGTAATATAGGATTGACATGATTACAGAATTCATAGTTTCTAAAATAGCTATATAAAATTATTAATGCAAATTTAAAGATATGCTTAATAAATTATGCTACACTGTCCCTAGATTAAGCTAACTACAAAATTATAATGTCCTTTATGTTTAACTTTTATTCATGTTTCTATACTAGGATGCTCACCCCACAAGTCCACCCCACATATTCTGATGACTATAATCAGGATATTTAATTCAGGAAGAAAGTTATAATCTTAAATTCTCATGTTTCTTAAGGATTAGTAAATATCGTGGAGTTGAGGGAGAAACTGAGATAAATCTAGACTAAATCTAGTACTAAAAAATGACACAAACATTTATTTAGTAAAAAAAGCTAATGTTGGAATTAACAGAAGAAATAACATTTTTCAAAACCAACTAAAACCAAAGCAGAAAAAATCCTGTTTCTGGTAGAAATCACAAGTGCCTATCAGCAATTATAAAAACAATAACATTGACCTTGAATCAGTGTAAAAGGTCTTTGTACACAATTATATTATCGGCTTTATAAATTTTCAGTTGCTATCTCAGCCAAAAATTCAATAAGTGCAAAGTTGGTCAGTAATAGGAAGATGGCTCTTTTAACAGCTTTCACCGAAAAAGGCTTTTAAGAAAGCACGCAACATGCCAGCATTTTTCTTGTTAAAAATGACAGCTCTTTCAAATCCTGCCCAGCACAGATTAAACAAAGACTCATGAAATCTCAGGTAAACAACAATAGAATTCAAAATAAAATTCAGTCAAATCTAGAAATGATTTAAATAAATTATATCTGCAATCATGGGAAATCAATAGTCAGCTAAAGGTTTTTATACCTGGAAATCTCTTATTCAACTGCACGATTTAAGGTAACTCTTGAAACATGTTTTTTCTCACCTTGAGTATATAATTTTACTTCTTCCACTGCATCGTACATGTAACAGCTAACAACAGGAGAGAAACCCAATGAAAAAAGATCCCTTGCATGTAGTTACTATAATTAACAGATTCAATATCTATTATAGCCAGTCAGGCATCATAGCAACCTGTATTGCTGAAAACTGCTAGAAAACTCTTCAAAATGAGCAAGAGTCTGCTTTAGAGAAGTCTTGGACAACACCGAGGACATTACTCGGTGTCAACATCTGTGGATGTTGCTATGGGCACAGCACAAAGAACCCTGACCTCTCCACAAAAAGGTACACACACCGGGGGGGCGGGGGGCACGAATATAAATCACTAAGGGAATCAAGAAGAAGAGTACTTGTCCTGGCAATATAGAATAGGCACAGGATTTTGAGTTTATGTTATACACTAACTGCTTTCTACTGAAGCTGGAGAATCAAAATTCAACGGAACTGTAATTGTGACTAAACACAAGCCAGAGGGTGGAAATAGTATCCTAAAACTCTACACTTGCACCATTTTATTACAAGTCTTAATTTGAAACTCAAAGTAAATTACATTAAAACATATTTAAACTTCCACTTGTAAACCCTTCATAGTCGTTTATAAATCTACAGAAGAGAAAAGAACAGGTTAGGATGAACAAGAACCCAATATTGATTTTTCGTCGGTGCAGTAAGGCATCTCCATTCTATTTGGCTGCTGTCAAAGCCACTCTTTAACAGCTGGAGTCAAATTGCACTATTTACAGCAAGAGCCTTTGTCAAGTGGACCATAAGTGTCCTAACAATACACTATTCAAATGGCACTTTGCCACACAAATTGCTGACTTGATGAATACCCTATGTCAATGACTAAGGCCAATATAAAAGTTTCTTTTTTATGAGAGGTTTTACATTCACACATTAAGTAAGCTTTCTTCATAGAACCATTAGGCTATATATTTTAGGCCTTTGGGTGCTGAAAATAATTAAAATCTATTTAAATACATCCAGGGAACTTGACAACATTAATATGGATCTGGTGTTAACTGCATTTGTCACACAAGTCAGAACAGTGCCCTTCTGTTCCTTGCACTTCCCACTGGCACGTGCGGCACAACACAGGACTTACACAAGCCACGCACCATGAAATACGAGCATTCTCCTTCTGTGCCTCTGATTTACATGGCCAACGAATGTTTGCATAGGAGCGAGGCTTTGAAGTCCTGTGAGGAAATTCAAGGTTGCTTCTGTGAGCACGGGACAGCTGCAGTCATTTAATCATGCGTTTCCTATTTTCACAGTGACTCTGAGACCTCCAAAATGAGTTCTGAAACAAAGCTGTGATATGCTTTTCATAGTTTTCCTCAACATCAAGGCAACTTAGTACAAAAAAATGTTTAAACTCATACCTCAAAGTGAGAAAAGGGACTTTCTATAGTAAGCAGCTATAAAAAAAGTATTAAGTATTACAACAATTTTTACTTAACTTCACAATAGTTAAAATATATATGTATTATAAAATACTTATGAAAAATGGTTATACTCTGACAAAAATTTACATCACTTCCCATGTATTTGAAAATAATTGCCTTGTATATTTCTTCACTATTGTATATTTCTCTTTTCTATCTTACTAGGAAGGGTGTTATCATCTAGCCACTGAAGTTTTTCAGATGACAGTCACAAAATCAAAATACTTAAAAAACTTAATCCAATTTTTACAGAGAGAAATTCCTATATTTTCATGAAGGTCTTGCATTATAATAATAAAAATCTATTTTCTTTTAAATTTATGCAAAATAAATGCAAAATATTTTCTATGTTAGAAAAACAGTTGTATGTTGTTTATTTCATTAAAAAGAATATACCAAAAATAAACTACTAATTAAGAAAATAAAAATTATCAATATTGAGGATTTATCCCATATAATACAATTAGTCATTTTTAAATAAGTATTGTTTATTCTTTTTTATAGTGATTCAATTTTGATAATAAAATATAGTTTAATAAAAAAGGGTTAATTTATAACATGTAATATGTCACCATAAATTATTTTATATTTATATATAAATTTGCAGATCGCATTTTCAAATCCTACCATTTTGAAACTACTCTAGTTCTATTTCAATTAAGTTTTTGTGTCATAAATTATGAATTAATTAATGTTTTGTTCTGATAAAGTAGCAAGTAGTAGTGTGACCCAATTTCCTATTGGCGGCTACCAGTGCACCATCTGTGTTTTATGAGAGGTGGCAGGATAAAGCTCTAATAAGATTTTGCAGCAAATGGCACCAAATAGACATCACACTAAGGTCAACTAAAGGTTAAAAAAATACAAACATATTTCCAGAAAGCCCAACTGGAATTAAATGCATTCTTTATTTACAATCAATTGTATGTGTACACAAAGATGCATGTGTAAGTTCATGAATTAAAAGAATTCCATTTAAAAAATATTGCTTTGATTAGGACCTATAATGGGCATATTTGTTTTTTACAAAGGGCAGATTTACAGACATAAGAATTTCATGAATTCTGTCAGAAAATAGATTTGATACACGGTCCTTTGAATTGCGTTCCACACAGTGTTGAAGAAGTTGGGATGAGTTGTTTTATTAAAAATTCAGTTGTCTAGGGAGAGAGGAGGTGTTGGCTATTTTGCCAGTTCCTGCTAGTGCCTCATGATCTCCAAATCCAGAAAGAACTATCTAGATCAGAACTTGGAAACCATGGTCAGTAAGCATCAAATTGGGTCCACTGCCTGTTTTTGTAAATAAAGTTTTATTGGAACACAGTCTTACTCATTTAAGAATTGTCTGTGGTGGTGTACATGCTCCAACAGCAGAGTTGAATAGTTAAATAGCAAAAAATCTGTCCTTCAAAGTCTAAAATATTTACGATATGGTCTTTTAAGCTCGCTCATCCGTGGTCTAGTTCAACATTGTCCAAAACAAGTAAAATGCAAACTACATATGTAATTTTACACTGTGTAGTAGCCAAATTAAAAAAAATTAAAAGATTTTAGTAATATCTTCTATTTATCCTATATATGCAAAATATCATTTTAACATGTGGTGCTAGCCAAATTACAAGTGCTCAATAGCATATATGGTTAATGTCTACCATACCAAACAGTGTAGCTCTAAATAAGCAACCAAGGGGAGCTATTGGGGGCCCATTCTATAGAAAATCAATGTAAAAAAAAAAAAGAAAAAAACATTCCCAGGATGGCACCATGGTTGTAAATGGTAGCAACTAAAATAATCCAATTTATCCTATACTCACTTTACAGACAAGAAATGCAGGAAAAGAATTTAAAACAAACAAGCCAACAGACAAAACATACCTTCTCTCCTTAAAATATAATGATGCTACAAAGATTTCTGCCACGTAGAGATGATTTTAGTAAGATTGTTTATTTTCTACTTTGAAGCTAATTTCTTCCTACTGCAATTTAAACAGTTTCTCTCTTGTTTTATCTTTAGCAGAATATGAGAGAATCATTTCTGCATCATTAATGTGATATTGTATTTCTTTAAATCCTTTAAGACCTTGGTCTTTCCCTACCTCAAAGATTTTTCTTTATCTAGCTGCACAAATTCAACTCCTTTAGCATTTCACATTGGACCCATTTTTAAATGTTTTGTTGTAGTTGTTCTCTTTAAAATCTTTTCTCAACTCTATGTGCACTGTTCAAATGCAAGAAGAAAAAATGAATAGAGCATGCCAATAAATTCTAAATATTGCCAAACACAAAGCACACGGCACAGCTCTAACACACTATTCTTCCAGTTAGACAGTTTACTCTACCATTCAAAAATATTTCACTTGTTTCACTAAAATCCACACTAAAAAGTCCTGAAACAGAGTAACCTTAGACAGTTCCAAATTTTACAGGCATATTGTCCCTCATTTTTCCCATCTCTAAAATGAGGGTTATTTAAATCCTTTCTTTAAAACTGTCTTTTCTTTCCTGGTAAAAATTTATGAAGCATTTTACTGTATCAGTAAGGAGAATGGAGAATTTATAAGTACTCTTGAAATTTCATGCTTATCAAATTTATAAATCAGATTAAGATAAAAACAATCTCAATGGTTCCAATCTAAGAGAATGAAATGAAGAAATGCAAGACATAAGTAGAGAAGATATAACTTAGAAGAAGCACAAATGAAAAAGCTCTAGTTAACAGTAAGCTCAATAATGTTAGAAGAATGGTATAATATATAAAACAGAGGAGGTGATGGCCCTCTTTCATTTAATTCTCTTACTCTGTAGAGAGTGAAGGTTAGGAATTGTAGGCATCTAAGGTAAAGAGCAGCAGCTAAAAATAAAGGGGGACGCAGTCTAAGAGTAAGAAAACAAGACTGGCATTTTACTGCTTCCTAGAGTCAAGAAAGAAATAACACTATATGAATAAAATGAAATCTGTACATACTATTATCACCACCTAAAGGGTAGGTCTGAGGTCCTCCAAGAAACCACCAGAAACAGCAATCAGCTTACCTTCTGGGCATTAAACTAGTAAAATGAGCACTTGATGAATGAGATTTGCTCCTGCAGACCTTAGACATCTGACATGCATGAGTCAAGAGATATCCCTCAGGTTCTCATCTACTATTCTGATGTAGAGTAATTCCCACCCTAAAATGCACACTCTATTATGAACAGAGAACAACAAAGCCACATTAAAATGGGAATGCTTGGCAGTCAGCTGGGCTCACTCAGTGGGCTTTCTGTATTCCCACCTTATAATAAATACACAATATAAGTGTGGTTCCATTTTCTGTCTCAGGAGACTAATACCCTGTGACTTTCCTCTTTCAGTTGTGAATGTTAGAGTTTTACCATACTTATATAATTACCCTTATAAAACATGACTTCTTTTAAGTTGAGACATAAACGATAGTTTTGGGATATCTAAAAACAACTTGACTAATAATAATAATAATAATAATAATAATAAAAAGATCTGTTGCCTAATCACTGGTTTCAAGATCTGAAGGAGGAAAGTATAAACAACAGTAGGTGGCCTAAATGGGGTCCTAAAAACAGAAATCCAAAATTTAGGAATTTTTCAATGCACATTAGCCTTAAACAAGAGAGAGAGTGCCTTACTGGGCTGAAAGGGATGACTGCATTAGACACTTAGAGCTCAATGAGTGAACGTCCCCTGACTCCATGTCCATCAATGATATCAATAATCCTACCTCCCTCCTCTTTCTCAGTCTCTGTAGCTTTGCTACAGTGAGATTGTGCTGAGTTATGAACAGAATTGCAATTATATTTACCATTGTAAATTAAATGATAATCATTCTAGTTTATATATTTATTTCTTGGGTGTTTGGTTAGTGTGACTCAGTTCTCAAAAGGTTGATAAACCCTGTTCAAAATGTAAATCAAGTCTCTAACCCTAAAAAACTGAAGCTAAATGCTGGTGTCCCCACCCAAACCTGCAGCTCTGAGGCAGAGCTTGGGCAGCCAATTGGTCCCTCTTCCTTGAAGATGACACATCTTTTTGCCTCTAACTATATATATACACACATGAGGTGAAATGAAGTTTTATTTAAAGTCCTTATTAATGGTTGTTTAACAGTCTTCATATCACTAACACAATGGAAAGTGTTTATAATATGTGATTTAACATTGGCTAAAATTTGACTTGGAAATACCATTTCTAGAAATATATTTTATTAAATAATACTGAATGTGAATAAAGCTTTAAGCTTATAGGTGCATTATTCATAAAGTGAAACACCCATTCCTCCACAGCCCTCTCCCATCAGGCAACCATCAAAGTGCTCTCATTATCCTTGTCTGAGGGATTGGGGGGTACAGGGTAGAGGGGGGCAAAGGGAGAAAAATTGGAACAACTGTAATAGCATAATCAATAAAATATAATTAAAACAAAACAAACAAAAAAGTGAAACATAAAACACAATATTAAGCCATAGAAAAACAATTCACATCATCAACAGTATATACACAGTACACAGAGCACGATGCAGCCACTAAAAAATAGGCAATAATATAAGAAAGTTTTACATGAGGAAATGCTACAGTACATATATGTACACATGTGGTATAGTTATGACAAGATAAGGAGATAACTTAGAGGTGTAGATGATGAAAAAATAAGAGTCCCTTAAGGAAAAAGCTTCTGCACAGCTAAAGAAAATATCAGCAATATAAAAAGGGAAGCAACCATATGGGAAAACATAATTTCTAATGATACTTTGGATGAGGGTTTGATCTCTAAAATATATAAAGAACTCACATGACTCCACACCAAGAAGACAAACAATCCAATTAAAAAATGGGCAAAGGACTTGAACAGACTCTTCTCCAAGGAGGACACACAGAGGGCCCAGAGACATATGAAAGGATGCTCAGCATCACTAGCCATCAGAGAGATGCAAATTAAAACCACAATGAGATACCACTTCACAATGGTGAGAATGGCCATCATAAACGAAGCAACAAACAACAAGTGTTGGAGAGGTTGTGGAGAAAAGGGAACCCTAGTGCACTGTTGGTGGGATTGCAGACTGGAGCAGCCACTATGGAAAACAGTATGGAATTTCCTCAGAAAACTAAAAATGGAACTGCCTTTTGACCCAGAAATTCCACTGCTAGGATTATATCCTAAGAACCCTGAAACAGCAATTCAAAAGAACCTATGCACCCCAATGTTCATAGCAGCACAATTTACAGTAGCCAAGTACAGGAAGCAACCTAAGTGACC
The DNA here is from genome assembly GCF_022682495.2 of Desmodus rotundus. Lineage (NCBI taxonomy): Eukaryota > Metazoa > Chordata > Mammalia > Chiroptera > Phyllostomidae > Desmodus > Desmodus rotundus. Next base: position 85,122,246 of record NC_071393.1, read on the forward strand.
TAAGTAAAAGTAAGCAACCTAAGTAAAAGAGTGGATCAAAAAACTATGGTGTATTTACACAATGGAATGCTACGTAACAGAAAGAAAGAAGAAACTCTTACTCTTTGCAACAGCATGGATAGAACTAGAGTGTATTAGGCTATGTGAAATAAACCAGGCAGCTAGAGACAAATTCCATATGATCTCACCTATACATGGAACCTAATCAACAAAAGAAACAAATGAGCAAAAATGAACCAGAGACATGGAAATACAGAACAAACTGACAGTGACCAGAGGAGAGGGAAGACAGAGATGATGGGGGAAAGAAGGGGAAGGGTCAAATCAAGGACCATGTACTAAAGACCCATGAACAAGGACAATGGTGTGGGGTTTGTCCTTGGGAATGGGGGTTCGATGGGGTGGGGAAGGGCAATGGGGAGAAAAATTGGGACAACTCTAACTGAACAACAATAAAAAATAAATAAAACATTAAAAAAGGAAATCCAATTGAATTTCTATATCATATTTGGAACTAAAAATAATAAAGCCCATCCAAAGTTCTGTGAATCTTGTTGACTTGGTTTATGAAAACAAATGCAAACTCCATCGTTGTGCATTAACTGAGGCTTGGAAACCTAAAAAGCTGGTGATCCTAGAAATGCTGAGTGTATCTAAAGAATTGTCCATATGGTGATCCTGTTTCTTCTGCTACACATCTTTTGGTTTATTTGTAATTAGCATTATAAAAAGAAGTCAAATACTCTCAACTAAAAAAGATAGTTCTAAACCACAGAATGTAGGTTATTTCCCTCTTATCAGTGGAAAGCCATCTAGAGTCAAGAGTTAATATAAAATTGGCTCAATTTTGATAAGCTAGAACTTGTTTTTAGGAAAATGCTATACCAAGAGTAGTAATTACTCAGAAAGTTATGCTGATTAACCTGAGATCACTTGGTAGATATGGCCGATGCAATCATTCTGAGTTCTTGCTTTTGTACCGATATTTAATTGCTACATATTTATGGAAGCACCTTAGTTCTCAATCACAGTTGATGATGTTCTTTGAAAGCAGCTGTTGGAAACCAAAGGAGGGTAGGATCAAGGGTGGGAAGTGGGGATGGCTGGGGTCAGGGGGAGTGGTGGGGGGAAAATGGAGACAACTGTACTTGAACAATAAAAATATATGGGAAAAAAAAAGAAAGCAGCTGTTGGATTTGAACTTACCTTACATGGGGACTCCACCTGCAGAGCAGGGCAAGGTATTGGCCCAAACTGGTAGGAGCTGGAGGGTCTCTGTTCTACGCTTTTGTGCTTATGTGTTTCTGAGGCAACTGAAAGTACAGCTTCGGGCTTTAGAAACTGTGAATCATCACAACAATTAAGAATAATTCTTGCTCTTTCTCCTGTCTCATGTCTTTCCAAAGTACCTGGAAAATAAGATCAGAAGTAAAAATTTTTGCAAAATGTTTACCCCCAAAAGAATTAAAAGAACAAACCACTTCTAACAGGAAAATCACAATTCCTTAAGTTATCATGCCTTAGTATCTTCTTTCAATCAAAAAGCAGCCTGGAAACTTTCTGTAAATTATTCAAATCATGGTCTTCCAAAGGCTGAAATTATGGACTTGAAAAGTTCATCTTCCTCTGTGCGTTTTATCCATGGACATCAACAGCATATTCAATAGTCTTTAACAGTAAAATCTCTTACTTATTATATAGTATGCAAATGATCAATAACAAAAGACTGTGGAATATTTTAGTGTTTTCCTTTAGTGTTCCAATCACAGACAACAGAGAATTCCTAGTCTTAAAAGGTTTCTATTGTTGACGTGTAATTGAAGTGAATAGGTTAAGTAAGAACACACATGATTTGTATTACTGCCTTCCTCACCAAAGTGTTCCCACAGATTCAGGAAAGCAGGCCACACTAAGGTGGTGTTGTTGTTATTGTTGGTATTATAGCTGTTACAATATTTGACCTTTATGTCTTATGTTATTAGAAGGGAAAAAATTCCTTTGCCCTCTTCTCTGCCATTCTTGCAGTTTCAGAATTTCAGGGTGTTGGCAAGTTCAATTTAAAGTTGAAAGGAACAAATATAAAACAGAGCAAAAGTATCAGAAAACAATTCACAAAGTGTTAGAGTTTTTATGAAATACAATGCCATATGCTCAGTGTAATCTCAATAAATATCAATCAGTCGTGACCATTGTCTCCTATCAGGTGTGAGTTCATTTGAATTACTCATGCCATGTTAAATATATAGGCTATACCCTACTAAGCACAGAAGCTAAAGAAAATTAACTTGACATACAATCTAAATACAGATTTTATGTCATATTATTCTTTTCCTACCAATGAGAAAGACGTAGTTGTACTATTTGCTAAGGAAAAAGATCATTCTTACCATATTAAGAAAAATACCAATTTAAAGTAATTACTGCCAGAGAATAAAAATAATGACTCCATATCATTACATCTTTAGACAGGTAGATAGACTGAAAGGTTGTGACTCTCCAACCCTCATTTCTCTTCCCGTCCTCTCCATCTTCCCTTACAGCAACTGTGCCATTTGTTGGTGCTGTGGGTTCTGAGTCATCAGCAATTATTATGCTACCGGGCAAGAATGTAGTTCCTAATCTCTTAACAATGGCTTTTTTTTTCATTTTAACCTTCCTACATTCATAAATTACCATTTTTAACATAAAACATAGTAAACATTATTTCTCTGAGGTTTCCTTTTCCATCAAGATTAATGTGTCTTCAACAAATGAAGTTGAGAGCAACATCAAGAAAATCCTTTCTCTCAAGGATGACAGTAAGAAGAGTTTCTTAAACGAAAGATAATAGTTATTACTACTTCCTGAAAATGGCCACATTCCAGAACCTGTAACTAGAGTATCTGGTAAAATTCACTCTTTTTATGAGAAATCTCTCTTTGAATGATGGTATTACCATGGATATTTTTTTCTCACAGGTTTTCTGTGGTTCTTCAAACTGTCATATTTTTAAAAGTTAAAAGATGACATATTTCACAGATATAGAACAAACATTTCAGAAATTTATATGGAACCATAAACGACCCTGCATAGCTGCAGCAATTTTGAGAAAGAAGAACAAAGCAGGAGGGATCACAATACCTGATATCAAACTGTATTACAAGGCCACTGTAATCAAAACAGCCTGGTACTGGCATAAAAACAGGCACATACACCAATGGAACGGAAAAGACAGCCCAGAAGTAAACTCAAGTCTTTACGGTCAATTAATATTTGACAAAGGAGGCAGGAGCATAAAATGGAGCAAAAACAGCCTCTTCAACAGATGGTGTTGGGAGATTTGGACAGCTACGTGCAAAAAAATGAAACTCGGTCACCAACTTACACCATACACAAAAATAAACTCAAGATGGATAAAAGACTTAAATATAAGTCGTAATACCATAAAAGTCCTCGAGGAAAACATTGGCAGGAAAATCTCAGACATTCCACGCAGCAACATCCTCACAGACATCTCCCCTAAAGCAAGGGACATAAAGGAAAGAATAAACAAATGGGACCTCATCAAAATAAAAAGCTTCTGCATGGCTAAAGAAAACAGCACCAAATTACAAAGAGAACCAACAGTATGGGAAAACATATTTGCCAATGATACCTCAGACAAGGGCTTGATCTCCAAAATATATAAAGAACTCACATGACTCCACTCCAGGAAGACAAACAACCCAATTAAAAAATGGGCAAAGGACTTGAACAGACACTTCTCCAAGGAAGACATACAGAGGGCCCAGAGACATATGAAAAGATGCTCAGCATCACTAGCCATCAGAGAGATGCAAATTAAAACCACAATGAGGTACCATCTCACACCAGTCAGAGTGGCCAACATAAACAAATCCACAAACAAATGTTGGAGAGGTTGCGGAGAAAAGGGAACCCTAGTGCACTGTTGGTGGGAATGCAGACTGGTGAGGCCACTGTGGAAAACAGTATGGAATTTCCTCAGAAAACTACAAATGGAACTGCCCTTTGACCCAGCAATTCCACTGCTGGGATTATACCCTAAGAACCCTGAAACACCAAGCCAAAAGAACCTGTGCACCCAATGTTCATAGCAGCACAATTTACAATAGCCAAGTACTGGAAGCAACCTAAGTGCCCATCAGCAAACGACTGGATCCAAAAACTATGGTACATTTGCACAATGGAATTCTACCCAGCAGCGAGAAAGAAGGAGCTTATACCCTTTGCAAACAGCATGGATGGAACTGGAGAGCATTATGCTAAGTGAAATAAACCAGGCAGTGAGGGACAAATACCATATGATCTCACCTTTAACTGGAACATAATAAATAGAAGAAAAGAGGAAACAAAATATAACCAGAGACATTGAAGTTAAGAACAATCTAACAATAGCCAGGGGGGAGTGGGGAGGGGACAGTGAGGAGAGGGGATTACAGGAACTACTATAAAGGACACATGGACAAAATCAAGGGGGAGGGTGGAGGGAGGGGAGGGAGGGGGGTTCAGCTGGGGTGCGGTGGAGGGATGAGGAGAAAAGGCACACAACTGTAATTGAATAACAATAAAAAATTAAAATAAAAAAGATACTAAGAATTCTTGGAAAATACTTTGTTATATTATAATACACATAAAATGTACCTTAGTGCTATATATTCATATATGTTATTCTATACACACCTATTTCTTATATTTCTTATATATTTTAGTGATAAAAATAGCTTACCAACAAACTTGAACAGTTGTAATCTATTTATGCTTATAGATAACTTATCGGCTGAGTGTCGACAATGTGTCATTCACTGAGCCAGATGCTGGCAACAAACAGTAAACAAGAGTGACTCCATCTTGGTCCCCCTGCAGCTCACATAAAATTCAATGGTAGTACAGAGGCAAGAAACATCTGAGAACTAATTTGCTGTGTTTAAATAAGACATAAGCTATTTTCACTACAAACCATCAGTTATTCAACAAAATATTGGAAACATGGTTTTGTGAACAATAGTTTCCATCCTGATTAATTGTAAAGTACTTGAAAAATAATTAGATTATTTTGTTCCAAAGAACTGGTTGTGACACAAACGTGCATAAGGAGTGGTTAAAGTGAGTCAATTTCTTTAAAAGTTACCATAGACAAGTAAGTCAGTTCATGTTAAAAAGAACAAGTCGACTTTCTAGTAAGTTCAGGACAACAGCTTTTGAAAACCCTTGGTCAAGGCCCCGACAGTGAAGAGAGAGAGATTCCCATGCATGCCAGTTATTAATTTATTGTCTCTCAGTTCCAGGTCCACTCCTCGCCACATGCTCTGGAAAATGTACATGCTCATCTCTAAATATTTTTCTTTTAACAGCTGTTGCAATGTTAACTTTTGCGGATAAAAGGTGCTGGGAAGACCTACAGAAGAAAGGACTTTTTCTTCTCAGTTCTGGGATGCTCCATTGCAGCAGCGTGGATGGCTTCCTCAGTGCCAGACTCCAGCAGCACATGATGGCCAGCAGCTTCCCCTGAGACACTCTTTGGATGGTTTGTAACGGAGTGCCTCCAGGGAGACATCTCCCTAGGAACAGCCTTCCCTAGTTCCATAGAACGCATATTTCTGGCAACACAATACCACGCCCCATTACAGCAGCTTCTCTGCTATCCAGTGATCACAGCAATGAGCTCTCCAGCAAAGGCGGGATTTTAGCCCTAGGGACATTGGTGTCCCAGGCAGCACATCTCAGCTCCAGGATGAGTAGTTGCTCCTTCATCTGCTATTCCTTTATCTGGTTCTCATTAACTAATCCATGACATTCACATTATTTGTGACAGCTAGCAGTTCTTTATGTTGAATTTTTTTCTGTTTAAATTACTCTGTCATTCCTCTCTCCTGATTGAACCCTCATCAATACACCACAATAAACTACTTCCAATGCAGAATTTTCCTTTAAATATATCCCTGAAACTATGGAATTTACATAGCTTCAGGGACCTAGTTAAATAGAGTAAATAGTAAAAACAGTAACCCAGGAGGGAGGGCATGATCCCAAGGAGGTTCAGGGCTTGCCTTTGCAACTGTAATGAACTGCCTTTGGACAGTTAGTCCACAGAGACAGAATACTCATTGCTTTCTGATATCAAGGAAATAACAGAAACTAAATATTAACAAAATTGCTTAATTCAACTTCCCATTTAAGGACATCTTTTGCTTTCCAAAGTATACACATTGATAATTAGATATCTCCTTTGTTTTTCTTTTGCACTGTGCTACATCAAGGAGATGAGTTACTCACTCTCCATTTGGATCAATCAGAATGTGGTAAGCAAAGACATAGAGACATACTTGAGTTAAATATTATTGAAAGTGACAATTGTATTTCCTCCTTCAAAGTCGATGTTGTAAAAATGAATACCACACAATCTATCCCAAGTAAACTCTTCATTGTATAAAATGTTTTCTAGTAAATAGCTTGCATTTTTCTATTATTTTATTAATAAGAGTTTTGAGATAATTTGTTTTGTCCTAACCTACAAATAGTACATTAGAGGATGGAACCAATCAGAAGAGAGCTCATGACAATTAACATCCTTAAAGAAAGTGAGTGAAAGATGGCACTGACCAGCATTCGAAGCAGTTTGCACTGATCCAAAGTTGCCTAGTCCTCAAACGTCAGTGCACAGAAACATAATGAGCAGCCAAGATCGTGGTTTCAGGCCCTATTGACATATTTCCACTCGTATATTCTGCTTTCACTGCCAACTCAACACAGCCCGCAGTGTCCTTAATCACATTTTTTAAAACCAGGATGACTCCCTTTGCCACCCTGTGCGCAGTGGCTGTCCTCTCCACCTGTCCAGGCTGACAGCCGGGAGACATCACTGCACGGTGGGCGCAGGTAGAGTCGGCACCAGCCTGTCGTGCACTCAGATTGTACCTGTTGTGTGGCCTTGGGCTAGCCATTTTACATGTCTCTGCCTCACTTTCCTCATCTGTGCAGTGGGGATAATAATTCTTATCCCACAGGGTGACTGAGGATCCAATTGATCAGATGTTTAAAAAGGTGGATAAGGCTCTGACACACGTGACAAGTTCTTCCTCAGTCCCTGTGAGCCATTTAACAAACCTCCTCGTCCCCATGGCTTTGGAATGTCTGATATGGGGTGCAGTGTGGGGCCTCCCTCCCTCCCACCTGGGACTAGAACCTCCTCGACCAGCCTAGCTTCTCAGACTAGGCTATAATTAAAATCTCAGTAGGATTATATGTTTGACTTATTTTTTAATCTTCCTCACTTGAGATTAAATCCAAAATCCTTGACCTACAAATCATATTCTTCCCCATGATTTCTCCCATGTCATCTCCCCTTGCTCACAATTTAGATCTTTTTTTTTCTTTTAAAGATCCCTAAAAATAAATCCCTTACTGCTAACTCCATCTCACTCTTTAAGTACTAGCTTAAAATCTCACCTGCTCAAAGAGGCCTTTCTGAAGTAAATCCTCCTCCTATCTTGCATTGTTTTCTATCTCAGTTTCTTTACTTTGAAGAACTTACCACATTTGTAATTGGTATATTTTTATTTGCTTGCTTAAATTCAGGGCTGCCTCCCTACCAGATGCTAAATTCTTTTCAGCAAGTATGTATTCTATGAGCTTCATACAAAGCAGGACTCAATACCTGTTCACAGAATGAACAGATTAAATTTTATTCTTTTCCTCCAGCAGTAGGAGGAAGCTACCTCCAAGCATACCGAAGTCTCAGTGTGGCAGGTGTTAACATCAAACTATATCCATTATAAACCTGAGCCCTAGAGCCCAGGAGGGCCCACACTGGGGGAAGCAGCATTCACATGTTCTCATCCATCCAAGCTCATAGTTATGCTGCCAGGTTGGTCCTGAGGCCCCAAGAATTTGGAATTGGAAATAGTCATTCTCTGAATGTGATATGTTAGCTTGACCTGTGGAGTAGCCATTTCTTATCCCATGGACTGAGGAGTAGAATATGCTAGTCTACAGAGGCAGAGATGGGGAAGGAGGGAGGTGGATGGAAGGAAAGGGGAGTGAAAAGGGAGAGAAGAAGAGGGAGGAGGAAGAGAGGCAGTGGGAGAGAGCTTCAACTTTCTAGTTCTGTTTTTAATTCCTTCCAGAGGACTACCGCAGCTCTAAGTTCTCTGCAATACATCCCTGAATCCTGTACTATGGATACCTCTTTCCAATAAAACCAGCATTGCTTGGCTTCTATAGCTGGCTAGCTACCTTAAGGGCCCTAATAAACAGGGAGAAGAGAAGGTGTTTCTACTGTGGCAAAGGCCAAGCTTGAACACATCCAACAGACATGAAAAATTAACACGCAGAGCTCTAGGTAGACATCAGAGCACAGAGACAAAGGCTTAAGAGTTATGGGCAGATGGGCTGGGATTCAGTCCCAAAGAAAGAATGCCATTTAAGAGAATTTGGAGTGAGATGTGTCCAGAGACAAGTACAAAACCTCTCCCAGTTTCTGTGCATAAAGGGGAAAGAAAAGGAAGATTCAGAAACTGCTGGAAATCAGTATGTTGCTAAAATACAGCTGCACTTTAAATGCATTGGGATTGTCAATATTTACAGGGTACTTACAACTTTCTATTTTGTTTTTAAATAGGGCAAATTATCACTTTATAATGTGCCTGTTATGAAATCTGATTTCGAAGTATCAGCTACCCTAAAGCATGACATGTACCATGAAGAATGCTGCCTTCAGCTGTGATAGAAGAGCAAAGCAGAAGGTAAAGAGAACACTTGTAAATATGCCATGGTGTACCAGACATGAATATCTACACAGGGAAAGTGGAGAAGAAATAACAATACTTTGTCATTAATAACAATACAGTCTATACTTTGATTCCCTCCCAAACAGCCAGAAGTTGCTCCCTCATAATTTGTGTATATACATTTAATATTTTCTGTCTTCTATCTAAAAATTTTTTCACAATCAATAACATTACCACAACCAACTATCAATTAATGAATAGTTTTAAATTACATATTTAAAAGCCCTCACCAGACAAATTCCATCTCACAACTTAACAACTAGGTTCGCTAAGTTTGTAGAAAAAGCAATTGCTACTATCGCAAAATGGAAAAAATGTTAACAAAAAAAGAAATCAGTCACTTGATGAATCCATCTGCAAATGATCAGGAGTAAATTAAGATTCAAAAACACTTCCCAAATGGATTAATGTTTTATCACATTGCACAAAAACATTTTCTTAACTAAAAAACTATACACAAATAAATTTGAGACAGTAATTAATTTACCAAAACTCATGGTGCTTTTTCTGAGAAGAACATGATAGAACTTACATTGCTACAGGAACATAAAATCCTCTCAGGCAATTCCTATTACATATATTGTAAACCAGCAAACTCGAAATAATTTGTTTCACAAAAACCAGAATACTTCCAATTAAATATTCTGCTTATTATGGCATTGTAAAAGACAATGAAAAAAGTATTTCCTATTATGTGATAGGAATTAATGAGTATAAATTGTATTTACATAAACAACAGCAAGACCACGCGAGTGGATACATTACAGAGTTGGGCCTTTTTTTTAGGTTAGGTCGGCGTTTTCTAACTGAATTCACCACAATATTGGGAAATGATTAAGAGGACAGTTATAATTTAAAATGACTCTCTTTAAAACAGAATAGGCTAATGGCCTGCCTCATCTACCAAATTTAGTAGTCAAATTCCTAAAATCAGATTTCAACAAATCACCTAACAGCGTAATCAAATTCCACATATCAAGGAATTTGGCCACTGGGTCTTCTGTAAGGTTTATCATTTATCTTCAGTTACACATGAAGTTCATTGCCTTGCTCACATAAATGTATGGAGATCAACGCGGTGCCTCCTTTCTAAAAAAGCCATTTCGTAGTTTCTGCATCTTACTCCAGAAAATGTGGAACTGATGGGGATTCTGAGCAGGTTCAGGGGATCCTAGAGGTACCAAACTTAGCTAAGTAGAAAATAATGGCAGGGGGTGTGTGGGTAGAAAATGAATCTGAAAATATTAAATTAGGCATAAAAGCATGCACTTCATTCCTAAATATAACTGAAAATAATACATTCATCTGTAACATAGATTTGCGGAAGATGTGGCTCATTTTGTTTCATATAAAGGTCCTAATATGACAACAAAGCCAGGATAGGCTTTACATCAACCTTCCGTACCTTAACAGTATATAGAACACTCTTTACAACATCCTTGACTACAGCGACCTTAACCCCAGCTCTGCCACTGCCTTCGGCACATTCAGAGCAACCCCGGGGATTTACCAGCTGGACCACACTCAACCCCCACATCCAATTCTGGCCATTGGCCTCCAGAAAAACAGAATAAATCGATGTGGGTAGGATAGAGGAAAAAATAAGGATCAAAACACATAGAGGTTTAAAGTAGTTGAGATATACGAGGGATACAAATAATGCATTAATTTTAAAGTAGAATTTTCTGGATAAGGCATTAAATACTTCTTCAACTTTTGCTAACACCACAGAATCTATTATGACTAAATTTTAATTTTTAACGTCACTCTAAAACTTAATACAATTTACAACCAATTTAGAATGTTAACAGAAAAGTTTTTGTATTATGATGTAAAGTATATATTTAGTTAAGTAATTAAGTAAGTAATTAAATTATATATTTAATTTAAGTAAGTTTATACTTACTTATATTCAAAACATTAAAATAACAAAAAGTTTATAATTACATATTATATACAAAACATTAAAAAGTATTGAAAGTATCATTCACTTTATTATTTGAATTTTTATACCAGGCATGCTCATTTTTAACTTTAAACTATTTCAAAAGCAGATCTTTTCTTTCTTCATGCTTTTGGTTGAAGATTAATTTCCTCAGGAAAGATTTGACTTTATCATTTTATTTACTCTAGTGTCAATTAGCTTTTTTAAAATATTCACCCGAGGATATATTTATTGATTTTTAGAGAGAGAGGGAGAGAAACATCAATGTGAGAGAGAAACATCAATCTCTCGCCTCCCAGATACATCCTGACTGGGGATCAAACCCACAACCCAGGTATGTACTCTGAGTGGAATTGAACCCACAACATTTTGTTGCAGGGGATGATGCTGTAACCAACCTAGCCACCTGGCCAGGGCTGGTGTCAATTAACTTAATTAGATCAAGATCTTGATGAGTTGATATGAAATTTTGCCTGGAAAGAGAACTGGAAAAGAAAAAATTGGGGTACAGTCTCCTGAATAAGGTGTTGGATGAGGAGTGAAGTCATATGTAAAGTCTCTTTTTTTGCAGGGATTTGGGGGACACAATGGAGATGGAAGGACAAATATATTTGAACTGCAATGAGTGTCCCCTTGGGACATGGGAGTGATTTTTCTTCAGACAAATAAAGGGCAACCAAAGCTCCAGCAGGCATGCCAGGGTTTTGTTTTGAGAGCACCGACTCTCAGGGTACTCTCACTAGTCCTGGCTTCCCAGTGTCCCTTGCAAAATGTCATACCGTGTTTCTACCCCAAGACCCAAAAAGGCTTCTTCCATCTCTTTACTCTTCCCTGGATTCACTTACCCAGGGGAGCCTCCAGCAACTATCCTACCTAAACTCCAATATGATAAGCAGGATTCTAAAAATAATCCCTAATGGCCCTCATCCTTATGTGACTCCTTCCCCTGTGAGAACAATGAAATAGCACCCCAATGATTATATTGCTTCAGGGACTTTGCAGATGTAATTAAGGTGTCTAAGACAGTTGACCTTAAAATAAGGACATTATTCAGGAGGACCAGGCCTAATTAGGTGAGCCCTTTAAAAGTAGAGTTTTCTCCAACTGGTAGAAGAAAGGAGAAAGTCAGAGAGATTTAAAGCATAAGAACAATTCAAAGTACCATTGCTGACTTTGAAGATGGAGGAGGCCAGATACAAGGATCAGAGTGGCCTCTAGGAGCTGAGAGTGACAGCTGGCTGACATCCAGCAAAGACCTCAGACCTACAACCATAAAGCCTAAATTCTCCTAAGGACTCAAATGAGCTTGGAAGTAGATTCTTCCCCTGAGCTTCCACTTAAGAGCCCAGTTGGCTGACACCTTGATTTTGACCCTGTGAGAAACTCATGAGGTCTGGACTTCGAACTGACAGAGCTGTGAGGTAAATGGGTGTTGTTTTAAGCTGACAGCCTTGTGGAACATTTTACACAATGATAGGAAATACAACTAGGACTTGCAGTAATAATTTTACTCTGGACCACAGATTTATTTAGATCTCTTCTTATATTCTTTTTTCACTATTTTATATGTGAAAGTCCTGCCACAAACAAAATGACTAAATATATAAATGCATAAAATCATAAAAACAAATAAATGTGAAGCCTGGCTAGACATTTCATACTTTTTGATAGGCCCTCTCCTACCCTCATTTTCTGAGTGGTAGGAACCATGAAGATATTCACTAAATAACTGGTGATTGAACAATCACATACTGCATTTAAAAAATGGCTTTGTAAGCACCTGATTTCTTCATTAGGAATTATCAGCAAGACATACATCTTCCCATCCTCCTATTATCATCAATATCGCCATTAGCTGCCATTAATTGAGTACTTTCAAGTGCAAAGTGTTGTGCTTAGTATTTCACAGAGATCATTTAATTTTTGAAACAATGCTGCAAGGTACAAAGAATCTGAAGTTCAGAAAGTTTAAGTTTCAGGGTACTTGTGTATAGTGTGGTTGGGAGGGCGGTTAGGCGAGGTATTTTAACTGAAAAGCTAGGAAGGGTGCTAATGCCCTGTAGTGGAGTCACGTTTCCACCTCACACCTGGGGAGGGGCATGCCCCGGGCTGAGTGTAATGCAGTCTGACAAAATGCAGAGAGAATGAGAGAAAGGGTTTAACTAGCAAGTTAATCAGTTAGGAAAATTTTCAATAGTTCATGTAAGAAATGGTGAAGGTCCTAACCATCTGGCCCTATAGCATTTTAACTTTAAATGTTTTTGGTACTGCTGAACTATATTACATAATTCTGTGTTTTACTGGAGGCTTACAAAAAACATAGCACATAGTTCACCTTTCAATTGATCCAAATTTATCACTAGATATTGTTGATAGTATTGGAGCTAAGAAACTGTAATGCCCTCTGGAATTATAGGTTAGGATACATGGAATGGCTACATGGGTTCCAAGGGTCTTTGGTGGGTTGTTAACCCTATAAAACCATTTCCTTCTTCTCCTTCTTTAGCCAGAGCAGTTGTCCTACTCTTCTCACCGCCATCACTGTTCTTGTAGTTTAGCATCCGCTGCAACTTCCTGTAGGTGGTTTGTATGTATTTGCATATATCTTATGTCATAGAAGGAGCCATATGGAATAGATGGGTTTTTCTGGCACCAGCTTTTGTTCTATTTCTAAATTAGAAAATGACCTGCTCTTTCTCCGTACTGGGCTGTGGCCCTTTGTCAGGGAAGGATCCCACTCTGGGTGATAACCTACCTCCTCAGATGTGTAGGTAGTAATTAAAAGACCTGTGTTGGCTTCTGGGTTTGTACCCAAAAGAATCAAAAACAGAGTTTTAAAGAGACATTTGTCATCTCTGTTCATAGCAGCATCATTCAGGGTAGGCAAAAGGTGGAAGCCACCCAAGTGCCCATCAATGAATAAATAGATAAAAAAGACGTAGTATATACATACAATGGAATATTGTTCAGCCTTACAAAGAAATTTCTGACACATGCCATCACATGGATGAGCCTTGAGGACATGATGCAAATGAAGTAAGTCAGTCACAAAAGGACAAATACTGTATGCAATTACTTATATGAGGTACCGAGAGTAGTCAAATTAATGGAGGCAGAAATAGAGGAGTGGTTGTCAAGGGCTGCAGGGAGAAAGGAAAGAGAACATTGTTTACTGGGTACAGAGTTTCATTTTGGGAAGCTGAAAAAATTCCAGATGGGTGGTGATGATGGTTGACCAACAATGTGAATGCATTTAATGCTACTGAACTCTACATGTAAAAATAAGTAAAATAGTGAATATAATGTTATGTATATTTTACCACAGTCATACACACACACACACATAATCTGTGTTGATGATGCAGCCCAAGGAAAATACAACTAAAAAGAGAAGTACACTGAGAATAAGCCCATTGAAAAATGGAGAGAGTACATGCAGAGGTCAAACATCCTAAGACAAAGAGACTATTGGCCATCGGGAGAGGCCATATCATGTAAGGCTGAGGGCAGAGGGAGAGAAGGACAGTGATGACAGAGTGATTTCAGACAAGTCAACTACCTGCAACCCAGAGAATGACAACTGAATGTGGAGGTGAGGTAACCTCAAGAAGAACAGTTCCATTAGAATAGTGTAGGCAGGAGCCAGATTGTAATGTGTTAAGTAAATGGAAGGCAAGAAAACAAAGACACAGAGTATAGATGGCATTTTGTAGAAGACTGCCGACTACTTTGGGGAGAATGACAGGGAAAGATAATAGAAACCCACAATTCCATATCTATAAAACATTCAGGACCATAGGGCTTTAGAATTCAGGATTTTTCAGATTTGGGAGATATAAGATAATGCACATATGTATATTTTACAACAGCTAGTGCAGGGTCTGGGAGAGCAGACCGCAATCAAACATGTCATATCTGTAGCAAAAAATAAAACTAGTATTTAGACATAGTAAAATAAACATCCCAATGTGAGGTTTGGTTTTGTTTTACTAGAAACAAATAAATAAACAAACAAGTAAATCTTTTTCCATTTTAAATTGTGGTTAAAAATATGTAGACCTGTATTTAAAATAATTGGTAGCTAGGAGGCCAGAGCTATTGAAAGACAGATTTCCTGAGATAAGTTGGTGGACTGTTGAGCTTTTCAGGGTACAGGATGCCTATCTGCTCACACATTTGACTTCTCCTTATAGCAACACAAGTAAGCTAAGTCATCTAATTCCAGCCCCCCAGTTCTGCTGATTGTTTTGTCTATGTCATTTATGATTAGATTGTAATTTACTAAAGATTTTTTTAGGTCCAATGCTTGAACAAAAGTGCAGCTTCTTTTATAAAATCGTTGATGAGAGATAGCACTGCCAACAGACCCATCTTGAGAAAACCATCATAGTTATCATAGTTGTAAGAAATGAAGACAAGAACATAAGGAACAGGTAACATGCTTTTCAAACTAGACTTATAGCTGATACTTCTGGAGAGAAGAAAAAAATGTGATAACTAACAAAAGTTAACCTCCAGTGTAAATCATGGATTAAAAGCCGATTGTTTTGTCAAATCTTATTCCAGTTCTTTTCTTGGGGTCTCAACCCATAAATGTTCCTTAATTTTAATCTATCAGGATAAAGTATAATGCATTTAACTAAATTTACAAAAGCAACTAGGAATCCATCCAACTAATGAACTGTCTATTAGAGGATGCCCTGTGTCCCTCGATAGAGCTTCTGGTACACCATGCTTTCAAGTGGCTGCAAAAAGCCCCTTATCTTCCCAGCACACGGGCCTAGAGTGGAACGGAGTACACTTACACTCGAATGCAAGAGGTGCTGGGGAAAACAGCAGGCCAGTCCATGCCTAGGACTTTTTGACAAGTCTGAGGTCAGCAACCAACATTTTTTTGTAGCACACAAGATAAAATTGGACAACATTCCCACAGTCAAATTCTCTGCTCACCACTCCCAAGTCTACATCTTGACCTTTGGGTTTGTTTTCACCTGATTCATCCCTAGAAACACAAAAGATCTTTCCTATCAAATCCTAATGAATAAGTTAGTGGTACAAGTTGGATATTATTGATACACTCAGATGAATCAAATGCATCCAATATCTTTTATCTTGCAGTCAAATCAAAGAATCTGCTTTCCCAGAGAATAACAATCATTATAGTCCACTGAGTCTTGCTTTTCCAATCGTTTCTGTGGCAGCTGGCTACTAGGAAGTTGTGAGGGAATTGAATGGAGGCAGCATGGGGAGGGGCAGATGGCTCCTTTGGGTTCATTTTGCCAAACATGGCAGCTGTGAAACCCACTAACATTCCAAATGTTCCTATAAAGTGCTCACAGAAGGGGGGTCAAGCTAAGGAGGAGCCACAGAGCAGCCATCCTAATGTGTTCCTCTTTCTCCTGCTGTAGGATAAGCCCCGAAGAACATTAAATGCAGATACATATCCAGCCAGCACAGAATCTAGAAGGGTAATCAGATGGCAGGAGTCAGCTAAATCTGATTATAGCCAACCAAGTATTTTCTTTACTAAAGAAAAACCCAGGAAAATAGTAACTGACAAGGGAAACAATAAAGGCAGTGAAGGATGCAACTTAATTGGTGAAAATAATTTTAAGAGTAGAAAATATTTATTTGTATCATTAGAATAAGATAATACTGATTTTTCATATTTGTTTCTGAGCATACAAAATGCTCCAAAGAAATCCTGGAAATACCACAATAACATGCCTAACATATAGGCATGATAAGATGCCAGGGATTTAGGAAAAAGGGGGGTAGAATTGAAAAACCCTTAATCCAAATATACATACACATACAGTGTATGTGTTTTACCAGATAAAAATCAATCATATAATGTAGAATTTAAAAAATAAGTCAGGGGTATCTAAAAATAATATATAACCATGTTCATGCTAATTGTTCAAATGATTAAACTAACAAGAATTGAGCAAGAAGCAAATCCAAATTAAGGAAAAGAAAATTACTTGTGCTCCTTTTGTTAATGGCATTTCGGTGTGACGACTGCACTTTAAAGGGCACAGCAGAAACTGTCCCGTGCAGCTCTTTGGTTTCCTTGAATTTTCCTACCTCCTTGGAGTCCCCTCACTTTGAAAAGTTTGTGAAATTATAAGATCATACGAACATTTACATAGTTTCACCGAAGTGGAGACCCATATTCACTAGCTGGAGTTACGGAAGACTGCTGTGTCGGAGAGGGGGGAGGATGTGTTCATACTTGTGTGTTGGCATGCACATGTGTATATACACATACATGTAAAAGTGTCTACCGAGACTTTACATTGAATTTTTAAAAATTATACAGTGAGACTTATATGCCTCTTTTCAGTGATCCAATGTTAATTGTTGGATTTAATTTTGTTGAAAATAAGGTTGAACTCTTTATTATTGTATTTTTTCTCTGGTATCAGAAAGAAAAGTGAGATACTGACCTATACTCCGCAACCATACTGCCAGTGAGTAATTTCGAAGCGTACTGCGCTAAAAATCTTTTAGACTAATGGGAGTTCCTAACCTTTTCTGTGCCATGAACCTCTTCAGCAGTTTGGGGAAACCAGTGAGCCCTTTCTCACCATATTGGGTTAAAATGTTGCTAATAAAATACATATGATCATAAAGGATATCAATTACATTCAAATACAATCATCAAAATATTTTTTAAAACAAACTTACATGCTTTTTTATTAATGTGTTAAGTAACAGGAGCTAGTGGTGTGCCAAAAAGTTTATGGCAGTAAAATATAGTACTTGGAGACACTGGTGACAACTGTAGTGTGATGTGAAAATATCTGTGATGTGTATTGATGACAATGTCACAGGCATTGCTGATGCTGCTGTGAAGTGCTCCTGGCATTCAAAATGGACAGAGATACCTAACTTCATGTAGGGTTCACAAACCCTTAAAAGGAGACTTGTGGATTGTGGATCCAGTAAAAGGAAATGGCTTTCTAAGCTTGTCATTACACATCCCAGGGTCTTACATTAATAATGAAAATGTGAACTAGTATTGGATAACCCTTACAAAAGACTTCTGCAATATAAGAATAAATATAAGCATGTCTCTGTATTGATTAATATGTAAAAAGAAAAAACACTGAAAGTATAATATATTATACCGTTAATAAGGATTATCAACAAATGTTGGGATTCTATTGCTTTTAAAAATGTTTAATTAAAAAAAAATTTTACTGTTGTTCAACTACAGTTGTCCCCATTTTCCCCCCATTGCTCTCCCCTGCCCTGCCCACCCCCCTCTCCCACATTTAATCCTCCTCCCACCCCCTTGTCCTTGTCCGTGGGTCCTCTGATCACTCAGTTTGTTTTTTATTTCCATGTCTTTAGTTCTATTTTGCTTGCTTGTTTGTTTTGTTGCTAAGTTCCACTTATAGGTGACATCATATGGTATTTAAAAAATGTTTTCATTACAGTATCTGTATTTTCTTTTTACTGAGGTGAAATTGACTTAATGTACAACAAACCATTTCAAAGGGTACAAGTCAGTGGCATTTACTGTGTCCAAAATGTTGTGCAACCAACAACTCCCTAGTTTCAAAACTGGGTCACCCCTAATGAACAGTCTGTGCCCATCAGGTAATCACTCCCCATTCTCTCCGCCCCTCATCTCCTCATGACCACTAACCTGTTTCTGTCTCTGTGGATTTGCTTATTCTGGATATTTTATATAAAAGGAACCATACAATATGTGACGTTTTGTGTCTGGCTTCTTTCACTTAGCTTGCTGTATTCAAGGTTCAGCCAAGTTGTAGCATATGTCAGTACTTTATTCTTTTTTAGGGTGGGATAACATTTCATTGTATATAAATACCACAATTTATCACTCACTCATTGATAAACATTTGGGTCATTGCCACCTTTGGGCTGTCATAGATAATACTAGTGTGGATATACATGTTTCTGTGTGGCCATGTGTTTTCATTTCTCTGGATCTATGCCTAGAAGTGGAATTGCTGGTTCCTGCAGTAACCTCAGGTTTAACTTTTGAGGAATGTACGACTGTGTTCTATAGTGGCTACACACCATTTATATTTTTACCAGCAATAAAACAGTCTTTTTTTCTCTACATCTTTGGCAAAATTTGTTTTCCTTTTTTTAATTATAATTATCTTAGTGAATTTCAAGTGGTATCACATTGTGATTTTGATTTGCATATTCCTCTTGGCTATTAACATTGATAATCTTTTTGCTGCTTGTTGACTATTTGCATATCTTCTTTGAGTAAATAGTTATGCAAATCCTTTGCCTTTTTAAAATTGGGTTGTCTTTTTGTTGTGTTGTAAGAGCTCTTTATATTCTGAATATTAACCCTTATCAGATATGTGACTTGCAGATAACGTCCCCTGTTCTGAAAGCTCTTTTCATACTCTTGATAATGCCCTTTGATGCACAAAAGTTAATGTCCTTCGATGTCCGTATATCTATTTTTCTTTTGTTGCTCTGGTTTCTTTTTTATTACAGCAACCCTATGGAATGTATATGTATAATACATGTATATATTTTTAATTAATAAAAACAAAGCCTGTATGCTCACATATAGTAACTTCTTACATCTTTTCTTCAAAGATTGTGTTAAGTATCTCATCATTACCATGAAGAAACTAAGATTCTGATCAATTTGCTGATTTGCAAGGAGTGCACATTTTAACACTGGCAGAATCTTCTGTCTCTAAATACTAAGTAATACCATCAGTTTGATATATTAGGAGTGAATAATGAGTCATATTAAATGATTTATGCTTACAGAAGATAAATATGTCTTATTTTTAATTAAATTCAACAAAACGTGTTTATTTCTTCCCACGTGTCAGGTGCTGTGCTAGCTTCGGGGAACAGAACAGTGGAGACGACAGACACAATTCCTGTCCTCACAGTCAGTTTAGGCTGACAAGGAGCACAGGTATTAACTCTGGAATGATAAGAATAAGGGGGAATGTACCTTATGCTGTGGGAGCAAGTAAAAATCTCTCCTACACTAACTTCCCCCATTGCTGGCCGGCTGCCTGCCAAGAGCTCAAAATGCTCATCACTACATTTGGGCATTTTAGCATATTCCATGCTCCAGTTTCTTATATGTTGTCCTACAGGTTTTTCCAAGTTGTTTCAAAAGTGCACATTTTTCCTGACTATACTAAAAACTCTTTAGGGAGGAAAGCCATATACGATAATTCTGTTATCCTTCACATTTCATCAGAATAAAAAATAAATTTTGAGCTCAGCTAGAAGGCAGAAGGGATAGTAAACTTTTAAGTACCAACTGGTATGGTAACATTTGAAGAATTTATAATAAATAATAGTTAACATTCATTCAGTGCTAACTACCAAGAGGAGATGGTGAGTTTTTGAGGAGTTAAAAGTTGACTGGGGTAATCTGGATTGGAGAGGGTAGAACAAGAATTCAGACCCAGCAGTCTGAGCCCCAGGGCTCGTGGTCATAAGCCCAATGGATACTAATTCCTATTCAGGACATAAAGTTTGACAGCTGTGGAAATACTTCGTAGCTAAATTGTAGATAAAGTTCACACAAGTGTGTACGTATGAATGTGCTCTCATACATGTACACACAAAAGACTACATGAGTCAAAATCCCAAATTATAGTGTTGCTGTGATAACTAGGGCCCAGAGGAAGAAATTAAGATTTAAGACACAGGCAGTAAACTAAACATACATGTTGAGTAACAACATAAAAACTATTATAATGAAGAAGAAAAGGTCTTAGACAAGGTGATTTAGGAAAACTCCCCTCCTGTGCTTTTAGTGTATTCTATTTTTTCTTTTCTGAAAACTGTCATCCCAAGAGAATCCCATCTACAACTTGCCACAGAGCAATGTGGCTTTGAGAAAGGCAACACACCGAAGGCACTGTGGACTGCCGGGCGCTCCGCACCCAAACCCTGCCCTCGATATGCACAGAATGAAAGTCATGCTCCGGTCATGTGCACTAGGTGGTTAACGCAGCACAGCTTCACCCCCACATGTGACCTGCACCCCACAAAGCAGTGACCTTGATGAGAAAACCAAGAAAAACCACCCCTCAGAATAAGAGAATGGGTCACTGGTGGAATTTTTACATTTTTTATTTTACACACTACACACTATAATAGAAGGAGACCAAATAAAAGTCGTGGGCTGGAAAATTACTTGTCCGTGTAGTGACAGTGTGTGGCAAAGTGAGAATTTAACCACATGGCTCCACGCTACTGGGAAAGAACTAACTGCATATTTCTGATGAACTCTGTCCTGCATATGTCTCTACCCCCTACCCAAACAATCAGAGCAAACAGATAGATAGAGTAGAAAATGAAACGATGGATATTTTCTAAAAATCCTAATAGCTAATGGCTATTAGCTATTGACAAACCTCAAGTTATCTTTCTTAATGGTCTAATTTTTATAATTGTCTTTTTAACACTGTGTACTTTTAAACCACAGAAGAACAAATATTTCATTTATAGGCATCATAGTAGATTGAATAATTTTCTAGCTAACTGCTAATAATTTTACTGAGAAAAAATAAATTAAAAGAGCAAAAATTTAACCCCTGTGGTGAAAATAACCTCAAAATGTATTATCTTCTTTCTTACTTCCTCAATTTCTTATGCATAGGCTGTGTTCCAGGGGCCTGTGTATAAGGAGGTTGCTTGAAAACTCAGAATGTGTTCTCCCACAGAAACCATATCATAAGCAGAAGCTGGGCCCTCAGGCCAGGCTAAGGAGTAAAGCTTCCTGCTCATGGTCACACAGCTCACATTACCTGAGCAAGAACAGGAAGAAATGGACAAAAATAGACTCACATTCACCCTAGGTTCTACCTACTCACTGACCAAAGACTTCAGTGCCCTTGAACTCCAGGCCCCAAGCTGCTTCTGAGATGTCCTTACGTCTGAAATACACTGGATATAGTTAATACATTTAAATATACCTATTTAAGTCAGAAATACCTGCAAAGGAGAAAGTCCAGCTCCCCAGCAGGCATCATGGGAAGTGGACTGGAAGCTCCATAACCTGTGCAGGCACATCTAAGGGCTTCCTAAACAGGGGAAAACAATTTCCGCCTTTTCCCGGTGACCATTTTCCCATGAGCACAGGAAAGACGGCCCTGAGCAGCGATATACAATTTTGCCTCTCCTCCCTTCCCATCAGCTGTCGTTTCTGCTATCAGCGTGCCTGCCACTAACAGTCTCCCCACTTGTAATTTGCTGTTTCCAATCTGTCATCTGAGAAATCAGATGACCAGAGCCGTTAGAACTCTGTGTAAATTGAGAGCCAGGCTCTGAGAGATAGACAGAGATCATCTCCTTCAGCAGAGCCTGTAGCAGGTTTCCTGGCAGCCTTTTCTTTCCTTCTCAGAGCTTTTCTTAACTAATTCCATGCCTGACAGTCAAAAAGCTGACCTCCAGCTGCCAGAGCTGTTCCTGTTGTGTGGCACAGTAGAGAGCACACCAGAACCAACAGCCTCGTTCCTTCAGACTCAAACAATCTCTCTCTGTTCCACTTCCTCGAAAGCAAAAGGAATATAACCATATAGTCAATGAAGTATATTCAATTAAAATTGTAAACTGCTTTCAGATAACTTATTATGAAACTAATGATCTTTAAAAAGAACTATCATTGGTCTTAGGGTTCTACAAACGACGACGACAGGCCAAATCCAGCCTGCCGCCTGCTTTCGGAAACAAAGATTTAATGGAACACAGCCTCACCCACTTCTTTATGGATTGTCTGAGGCTTTTCCTGTGCTTCCAGGGCAGTGTTCAGCCATTGCAACAGAGAGCACATGGCCCACAAAGCTGAAAATATTTACTCTCTAGTCCTTGACAAAAAAGTTTTTCTGGCCTATCTTATTAAGAGATATTCTATTTTCAAGCAAGTCAGGTTTCATTTTTGCACAAAAACATCCAGTTGCTTAATATGGCATATTTCACAACACAGGCCATAAGCTTAACAGAAGGCCTTCAATAATAATAATATTATATTAATAATACACAAGAAATTCATTACAAAAGTTTTCTACTATGTAAATCTATTACTGTGAACAGAGAAGTCCTCAACATTATTTAAATCTAATTCATAAAAGAATTTTAGGGGGAAAAATCAGTATTACATTATCCCTATTGTGTCTCACAGCCACAAGGGTGACAAAGGTGCCCAGAGTTGCCGGTGCCAAACACACTGTGGGAGCTCAAAGATTAATCAAAATGACATCTCCAATTATTTCCCTTCCTAATCAGGCCTAACCATCATGGGACATCCTGCAAATCAATAAGCAAAACTAGATGCTCTCATCACTCCCAACCTGGCAGAGCTGCATTTTTAGAACCAGAAGATGAGGGCCCTGGCTGGGACATAAATACTCCTCTACCTTGGTTGTTTACCTCTTCCATGAGATGACATGCCCATCTATGATCCTGGCCCTTTCCTGGCATGCACCTGACCGTGCCACCTGTCACAGAAAGAAACACCTCTTGTGATTTCAATATAAAATGGGTATGAGGGTAAATGGCTCTAGAATATACTTGTACATTCTACCAAAGAATGTCAGAATTAAGCAGGAATGGGCTGCTATAAAGTGTATGTGTGAAAAGCCTAAGTCTTATATCCCATGTTCAACACCTAGAAAAAGGTGGCGCAGGATCTTGTCTATATGCCCCCCACTGCCTCCCTCAACCTTCCATCAAGACAGGCTTTGAGCACAGTTGAGAATTACTTACTTTTGGCTCCAAACTTGTCTCCCTGCCTTTTCTTCCTAGGCCCATTTCCCCCAATCCTTATCCCACTGACACCTCCTATTTTTCTCTCTATGGGCTCTGGAGTTGCACCAGTGCTGAAAGATCTGATAAACACCATAGTGTTGATTTATTCCTCCTTCGTGTATTTAGAAGAGGCAGAGTGCTGAAGAAATGAACCGAAGCATAAGTCTGTTCATACATGGAACTAAGTTTGAAACTTTTAGCAAAGTTGAAAGGCAAAGACTCAGAAAAAATTGGCTAGAGTAGAAAATACACAGACTTATACCTGAGGAGGTGAAATACGCTGTGAGCTTCAGGCACTCCAGGGGAGACTCAGAGGAGAAAGCTAAGAACACACCCACACTTGAGCAGCCGTGATCTAAGAGCCACAATGTTAAGATGAACTCATCTGGACTCCATCTACTGAGGCCCAAGAGCATATGGATTATCTAATTCCTTCGTTCGTTCGTTCACTCACTCACGTGCCAGGCACATCAGTGAACAAACGCATGCTACACCTTCAGAGACCACTCTTCAGACTCACTGTTTGGGTCTTTACTGCTGTTTTTCCCCCTAACTTTATGCAATTATAAATGGAAAAGCTTCCTAATTATGGATCTTTTCACCTAAGGAAGAGGATCAAATAGAAATCATGTACAATAAACATGATGGAAGTATCTTAGCTAGCTGAAATCCAACTTGGGAATGAAAAATAAATCATTAAATTTTAACCAAAACTGGAATTTCAGAGTTTAAAGGGAGCCCAAACCAAGCTAATACCAGACACAAGACTAAAAGGAGTAACATAAACTTGTTTAAGAGGAATGAACGTGCTGAGGAAAGTTAGGCTGCCAGCCCCCTCCAAGGGAAGCCATGGGGCTCAGGCGAGACTGTCCATGAGAGGATGTTTGGACAAAGTGAGGAGGCCCATTGCAGATGTGAAGGCGTTGATGCAATCGCTCATCACATTTTTACAAATCGTGAGCTCCATCTTAAACTGGATTATTGTTGTTCATTAACATCCTCACTGTCTCATTTGGAACAAATATTCTATAAGTTAATATGATATATTAGTTAACTATTAATATTAAATAATGCACAGTAAATGTGTGCATAGTGCATGTTATTTGATATACCAATTCTAAAACAAACTTTGTAATAGAAAACAATACAAATAACCAACTGCAGGAGATTCCTTGGTTATGGTATGATGCATCCGTAATGACCACTGTGCTGGTTATTGTCCACTTGACCACTTCCTCCACCCTTTCCCTGCCCTCAGTGTCCTGCTCCATGCCCCTGGCTGATGCCTAGAACCCAACACCCTTCTCCTCTGCCTTCCCGTTGAACTCAGCTCATAAAGGCGACTGCAGAAGGAGAGAGAAGAGAATTTCTTCCAACTCTCCGTCTCAGTCCTGCATCTCTGGTGGGAGCTATTGCCCTTCCATTACTTCAGGGAGTAACCACTCCTCCCCCGACTCAGCTCACACTGGGTTCCAGCAATACTATTTGCTCCTCTTGCCACTTTAGCCCTAGAGGTGGTAAGACTGCTAGGGTCTGTGTGATGGGGGCTTCACTCTCCATTCCTTGTCCATTTCCTAATCCCTACCCACACTCAATAATAGTCCTTTCATTAAAGTCTCTTCCTTTGACCCACCTGCATTGAATTCAGTTTCCTGCTAAGAACGTGACTGAAACACAATACAGACATCTTTTTATTGACGTAGAAAGATGTCTGACAGAAAGTAGATCAAAATATTAATAGCAGTTACCTTTAGGGAGTCAGATAAGATTTTGGGTTTTTATTATGTTCTTCTGTATCTTTCAAATGTTCTACAATATTTGATTATGTGTTTGGGGAGTATAAAAAGGAATAATAAAATCAAAATACAATGTGGTATTAAATATGGTCTCAAGAAATACTAGTGGTTTGGCTTCCCTCCTTTACTGTCCACCCCTTCAAAAAACAAGTTTAAAAAAAAGCCGCACAGCCTAGAAAGGCTACGCATGCCCACATGACGGGGCAACAGAACCACAAACACTTGCGAGTGCCCGAGTATCTCTGTGTTCTTGCTGAGTTCTATGTTCTAGGAAAACTGTTTGATTAGCAAGTACTCACAGTTGAAAACAATGT
This sequence comes from Desmodus rotundus, assembly GCF_022682495.2. Taxonomy (NCBI): domain Eukaryota; kingdom Metazoa; phylum Chordata; class Mammalia; order Chiroptera; family Phyllostomidae; genus Desmodus; species Desmodus rotundus. The sequence continues at coordinate 85,147,873 of NC_071393.1, forward strand.
AGCCGCACATATTTATAAGTGCATGTGTTTTACAGATTCAGAGTTCACAAGCAGAAGTCAAGTTTGCCACATTCTTTGATGATAATGATAATAACAAAAGTAATACTATTTAACTATTACTAAGGGCTTAGCAGCACCTGTAGGCACTGTTATAAGCATTGCAGGTATTAGTCCACTTAATCCTAAAAGGAAGGCAGTACTATTACTCCCATTACACAGATGAGGAAATTGACATGGGGAGAAGCACAGCAATCTGCCCACGGTCCTATAGCCTGTCTGTTGCCAGGCCCTGTGGGCAAGCCCAGCGTTTAGAGCCTATTTTACCAATTATACTTAACCGTCACTCAGGCTGAAGATTACTTAAGAATTCTAGAACTATCATGCACAGGGCCCTCATATTGGTTGCACATTCACAAATCAGAGCTATAAATTTCTCATCAAACAAGTAGAAAATAAGACCTTTCCCTCCTGTCCTAGAGGCTAGGACAATCTAATGGGAAAGGAGCATGAGATCCTGTCAAAGCTACAAAGCGAGGTACACCTGTAAGGCAGATTGTGTTGTCCCTGCCATACACGGGTACATTAGCCATCATCATTAGCACACAAAAGTCAAATGTAAAGAGAGTAGCAAATACTTTGGTGAAGTACGGCTCTAAACTACGATATCGTAAACTATCCAGTCTGTTAATAACACCCAACATAAAACCACCACTGATTAATCAATAAAAGTCATGCAATGATTTCAGTGAAATGTACTCTCCAGCGTACTTCCCCGACTCTCACTCATTAATTACCTCGCCTTATTTGATATGTTCCCAGCATTTGCCTGAACTGTGTTACTCTCATGTTATATAACAAAACTTTCTTTAAAACTTCAAGGTCCAAACTACACATTTGCTACAATATCAAGAGTTCAATTGAGCCACTCAATTTTCAGTTTCCCCGGATCAACTTTTTGAAGTTTTATAATTAATTATATTCCATTATCACTGGTTATCAATTAACTCAAAATGTTGCTGAGATGGTGAGTATGCTGAAGAAGGCAGAATTTAATGATAATTTGAGACTAGGAGGACACTAAATTTTTCCCTTGTTAATAATTAAAGGAGATAACTTATGTTTTTATTTATAGCTTCCAGATATATCCGGCTCATTCCTGTGCACTGCCCGGTCAGCTAATCGTCAGTTGGTCAGGATCTGACGTGGGCCTTTCTGTTTTATTTTCCACATCAGCCCTCAACTGAAGCCATTAAAGGCAGCCCAACCAGAAGTTGAAGCAAGTGAGGTCATCACAGCATATTCTCTGGAATTCTCCACCTAGCCAACCATTTTGATGCATAAATAAATAAAGGATAAAAAGGGGTAAATTTTCAATTTACCTGTTTCAATCTCCCATATGTAAACAGAGTCGTCTGCACATCCAACAATTAAAAAATTCTCAACAGGGTGCCATTTTATTATCCTCACAGGAAAAAGGTGCTTCCGGGCACAAAAGAGAAACCTCTTCTCCTCAAGGTGAAGGAGAGCCACTGAATGGTCACCACACACACAGAAAATTACCTGATTACTTCTGAGCTGTGGAAAAGACAAACAATATTCTTTGTAAGTAAGTAGTTGAATGCTTTCTTTAAAATTAAATCAGATCATTTCCCCCTACTAATACAGAATGTTTATTAAAGCCTCATTTATAAAATGGAATTTCCACTTTGTTCAGCACTTCTCCACACAACACTCTAGAGAGGAGCTTTCAACACCGAGTAGGTTCGAAACCCAGTAACCCATCAAGGAAGGTCAAGAGATTCAAGTAAAAAGGAGAATTCTAGGCCAGACCTACTTATAAGATAAATGAAGGACTTCACCGTCACTCAGCAAAGTCAGGCAGTGAGGCAGACATTGGAAATAATGCAGAATAAAATAAACCCCAGAACTAATTTGTTGCCACAAAAAGAAGCTATTTGTAGACACAAGCTTAGGCCCAAGGGTATCATCAGCTGGTATTTTCCACTTAAAGCCTCAAAATGTGATTTGGTGCTGTTCCCAGAACTCTACAGATTCTAATCCAAACAGGAAACTCAGTGTAGACACAATCTAAAAGAGGGAAGCATTAGGTAGCTCCCAATGGATGTTCAGGCTCAAAGACACAAGGACCAAAAATAGGCTCATAGGACAAGACTCAAAAGATACTTTGAAAAAAAATCAGCACGCGGTTACCTTGAGCACAGTTTAGGACAAAGACCACTCATGCTGGGTGCTGCAGAGGCTAATCTGGGAAAGGTTTATAAGGCAGCTCTGTGCAATAGCTCATGGATATGGCGGAGAGGGGTAGGACAGGGGAGGAGGGGAGCACTTAGTGGCTCTTCTACCGTCTCTGTTTCTTTTCTAATCACCCTGGTATATGGATGCTCCCACTTTCACAAAGCAACTAGACAGAGTTTCAGCTGTGATGATTAAAGCATCAGTTGGGATCCCTTAAGAATCTCCCAGTGCCCATCATTAGCCACGTTCTGCGGGGCATTAGGGAGTATGTTATTTTTTAATTATTTTTAAGTAGACTACAGAAATCCTGAAGAAAAATATCACAAAAAGGCAGGTGAATAGATGGGGAGAGCCTGCACTTGTAGAATGGGGAAGGTGGTACTGCCTTCTCAATATTACCTCTTGGAGAAACTGCCCAACCCACAACCTCTAGAATGGACAGCCCAATGCACATCAGGGGACTTACAACACACATGTGAACACACACACAACACATGAACACAGACCCTCTGGCCATGAGTAGACGTACGCTAGAGACCCACACAAAGCAAATCAGAATCTTTTTTGTTGGTACTTAAGTTGTAAAGGCAAATTAAGTCATAGGGAGAAGGAAGAGAAAAGATCAATCACAGAAAAGCAGACTTTTGGGGTAGGGAGGCTCAAGAGTAATCTTGGTTTCTGTATTCAAGTTCAAGTTCCACTGAGTCCTTGCTGTAGTGTTTCATATTGAATGTATAAAGAATGTTCCTTATGCCCTTCCAATAGCCTCCCTTCTTAATCAGACTTGGTTTGAGTAGGTCTTGTTCCTTAGAGTTAAATTATCTATGACTGAGGCAGAAGTAAAAAGGATCAGGAGTGGAACTGACTTGGAATACCATTCTGGAGCTGAGAGAAAAAAATGATAAAGGAGGGCAACCTCAGGAATAAAAGACACATCAAGGCATCCCAAATCGGCCCATGAAAGTTTGTTATTTTTGTTGGTGAGATTTATTTCACTATTTAATTAAGTTGTTTGTATTGATGATACGTTGCTTTATTTGGGTCTTCCTACAAAAGCACAGTGTAAGTTGTGTCTAAGCTTACTTTAGAGCTGATTTTTAAAATAATATTACTATGGAGAAATACTTTTTATAAACCAATCAACTAACTTACAAACTTACAAAAGTTGTTAATATTCTAACACATATATAAGATCTATGAAATTCAAGTTTATGTTGCATAAGAAAATTATATGTGAAAGCATTTCCTTTTGCCCAGCACAAAGCAGATGCTCATAAATTTGTTAAAGCTTGTTATTTGTTAAATAAAAAAACAAACAAAAATCTATTTAAGAAAAATAAAATGTAACTATCAATATTATTATTAAATTGTTAAAGGCAAAAGTTAATTTCTTACTTGTAAGTTTGCATATATTTGAATTGTTTTTAGATTGAGTGTCATTATTTTTATAATTTTATTAAGAAAAAATATATAAGTCCATTAAAAATTAAGATATTGAACTAGGAGAAAAAAAGAAAAGAATGTAAATACTTTAGGAGAATTAACTGGCTTATGTAAAGCCAAGAATTGACAAAACCTTTCCTTTAGAACCAAATTATTTATATTAGCTGTAAAATAAAATGCATGTTAAATGATTAGAGAAGAATGCATAAAATCATCTAGTTGTAATGTTAAATGACTTTTAAATTTATGTGATATATTTTATTGTTTTTCTTAACTTACTCTGATGTTCTCTGGTGACATCAAAAGACTTGTTACTGGACCAGCTTCCAGAAAGAATTTATGCAAAATACCTTCCGTAAAGATATCCCACATGATGACACATGAGTCCCGGTCCCCAGACACCAGCCAACTTTGGTCTAATTTTGAAGAGAGACCATGTGGATAAAGTAACGAAATAACACTTTGGTGATGGCCTTTGAGAACTTTGTGAGGAAGGGAACCTGAAAAACAACCAACACCAAATAATTCAAAAGTTATTTTTGTTCAAGAGATAGTCCTGAGACAGCATATATATATTTAAGGTAAGAAAACTACAAAAGCTAGGCAGTTGGCTAACAAATTAGTAAACAAGCCTTGGACCATCTCAAAGGCAAGTGCCTCCTCATACGCCAGATCATTACTGACAAAGCACTAACGCTGGTTGGTCAAAGTGTACTGGTCCTTTTAAGGATGTGAGCAAGTTACCAACACTGGTGCCATGAAATTGTAAATGCGGTTCTAAAAGAACAAACGACTTTGAACATTTGCCTCTACAAAGAAATCTTAGAACATTACTGCTGTACTTTAAATTAGCATGACCAAGATTGTAAAAGAAAAGCAAAGTTGCACAGAATAGTTTTGCTTTCAAAGATATTAGAGAATACATACTTCTACCTCTTTGTTTTACAGATAAAGTATTTGAGGCTCAGAGAGGTTAAGTGACTTGAATCCCAGTGGAAAAGCACAACATAATGTTTAAGAACATAGTGTTGCTGTTAAACAGATATGGTTTTATTTCTCTAGGGCTATCACTCAATACACTGTCCCCATGGACAAGTTGCTTTGTCCCTCTAAGCCACAGGTACTGGCCCTGAAAGCACCAAGATGATGATCACTTTTACTTCATACAAGACTGTAGCTATGTGGAATAAGCAAGATAAGGTCCATGATGTCTTTGTACTGGCGCATGGTAGGAAAGCATATTTTGTACCGTAGTTGTACTGTAGCTCAGGGCTATTGACACCCAGTTTCCATGTTGCTTCCTTTTTCATTAGCTAAGTCTGAAAAAGTTGGAGAGGACCACAGACCACGAACTCTCTCTATTCAAGTTAAAAATGAGTCCCAAAGAGTCATTATCACTTCTATTAAAGAATCATTAGTTACTACCTCCCTTTATAGCCCCTGAACAAACCAAGATAAATAGTAATTCATATTAAAAGTTAGTGAAACTAAAACCTACAAGTCAAATGTAGGCCTCTGCTTGTTTTCTGGATAAGACAAATCAGCCTTGGTAAGAAATCGTAAGGTCCTAAGCTTTTGCACTAACTTTTAACAGCAGCCATTGAGCTGTATAGCAGTATATTACCTCTGCTCGGTTCATTGCTATTCACTCCACTATTGCAGTCAATCACTGAATCGCAAGTTAGTAACACTTAGTAAGAGCCCAGATAAGCTGAGAACAATAGGAGGCAAGGTAAAATGTTGGGTTTTTGTTTGTTTGTTTGTTTGTTTTTAGTTGAGATTTCGTCTTTATTGTTAAGGACTTTGTAGTCAAGTAGGTTCTGTACAATAAAAAAATAGAATAAAAATTTATCTACACATCTCCAAATCTCAATCACCTCCTACATTTTCCCTTCCTTTGTATGAGACAACACACTACATAAATTGCTACTGCGATGCCCAAAGATATATAACAGCATACTTATATCTCATTAACAAAGAAAAATTAAACAGGAAGATAGCTTCTTCTACTGATTGGCAAATATTAAAATGTTTAATAGCACATAAAGTTGGCTAGGGTTTGGGAAGCAAGGCATTTGCGTAGGCTGCTAGTAGACACACAGGAAAATCAAGGAAGGGGGGAAACATACTTTTCATTGTATAACCTTCTGTTTGATTTTTTTTTAAAACATATTTTTATTTTTTTACTTTAATGTTAAAACAAGTATAAATGTATTAGCAAATGCCAGCGATATTTTTAAGCTTCAGAAATATTCTTAGTACACCTTGTTCAAGTTGAAACTTAGACAAATTAAATAAATAGGGTTAAATAAAATTCAATGACCTTTTAATAAAGAACCGCCTTCTAGAAGTCCTGCTTTGGCAGCATTCAAAGCCTGTGTAATGAAAATCGTCCCATCTTCACAGCCACATACTAGTTTGTCAAGACTTGGAACATACTCTGATGAGGTGACTACCACAGCTCCAGCTCCGTCTTTAAACCCAGAGAAGTAGTCGGTAATACTTTGTGACATGATATGATGGTTATCAAAATTATCTTGAAGGGTCCAGGTGGTAGTTATTGGTATCTCTGAAGTGAAGACAAACAAAAGAAAAAAAAGGTTTATATAGTCATCATAAATTTGGAAAATATTACAAGGCACCATCCCTTGACGATATCTAGAGACTTTTGCCATCCTAATAGTGGGCTATAGGCAGAAAAGTCCTCCTACCATCTGCCATCGTCACTCAAAAATAGGCAGAAAAGTCCTCCTGCCATCTGCCATCCTCACTCAGAAATGAAACTTTATTGGTTCTCTGTCCTTTAAGGAGCCTTGAAAGAATCAGTGTGTATTCGTGCGTTCACTTGAGACTTAGGCCACCTGACAAGATCTGAGAAACTCTTGCAGTGATGTAAAACGTTAGACCTCTCTCATGAGTGCTCTGCTTGCCTTAGCAACGTTAAGAAGGTAAATTGGGTTCTTTTATTGTCCGAGGTAAAATGGAAGAAATTTATTCTTTAAATGTCAAGGACAGGAATATCTCAAAATCATACCATAGCCCCAGGTAACTATCTATGGCTACCAAGTGCACTGCTTACCATTCTATGTAGCTCACCACCCGAGCATTTGAACTGGGCCTCAGGTCAGCCTAGGAAGTGAGAGAGGCTTGGCCTCCAGGAGCGTAGAAGGCAAAGTAAAGCTAACCCACCTCTTTATGAAAGGGGCTCCTTGACCTTACAGTACACCCGCTACAGTGAAGGTGAAAACCATGACCCCTGAAGCTTAGACCAGCACCAGGAGTGATCATAAATGTCTCTGGTTCTAATTATAAAAAAGGTTGACTAGATATTTAATTCTGCTACTGTAACAAGAACAGATATGAGAAAATCCAAGAGTCGCCAACCATCAAGCGGCTTCGCAGTGGGCATGGCATACTTTTTTAACTCTTCAGACTGGCTTGTAAGAGATTTCTCCACATATTACACCAAGCTCTAAGTCTATTTCTTGACCAATTTCTTATTAATCTAGGTCTAAATGAACCATTTTGAAAACATTTGGGACAAGGACACTAAAAGTGCTACCAGTGACATTATTTGCTGATGGAAACTTGAGCTTAGTGTAGAGCAGCCTGAGTCTGCGGCACCCCACAGGACGCCTCACAGAGATGGCACACTGACTTTGGAACGAGGGCGAATGAGTAAGATGGGGTTCCCCAACCTAGAATACACACTCTCAGAAGTTCGAAAGTCTTCCACAACGACATTTACTTTGATGATTTCAGGTTTTTATTCTAAGAAAAATTTAAAAAAGCAAAAGCTAAACCATCTAATCATTCAAATGGCCAAATGCTTTAGTGCCCAAGTTTACCATATTTTGCCATGTAAAATGGACACTATTTTCCCCACATTTTTGAGGGAAAAATAAGGATGCACATTATTCATGGGTAGTACCTGAAACACCTTGTATCTGTTCTTGTGTTTTGTAATTATTTGTTACATAAAATTTCTTGTACCATATGTTCAATAATAAATGCAAATTTCCTTTATAATACAAAAAACAAGTATCTAATTATAGATAAATAAAAAATTGAATTAAAAATTAAAACAAAAGATTTTCTTCCTGAAAGTTTGGGCCAAAAACATGGGTGCACATTATACACGGCAAAATACAGTATATCTGTGCTCGTTGTTCCAAGCAGCCGTGATAATCCCAACAGAGAAATTGGTTGAAAATGGTACAGTGTATGGACATGACAAAATAAAAAATCTGAATATGATATGTCAGCCTGCCCTATATTTCTATTGCTAGCATTCATTTTACTTCAATAAAACATCACTCATGTTAAATTAGTGGTGTTTTGTATTATATTGGTTGTATTGTTGTATAAGATCTATAAGCAATTTATGTTGGCATCTAATGCATAGTAGTACACGAGAAAATTTTTCTTCTTTGTAGCCCATGTGACTCAACTTAGAAAAACACGGAGTTAATTATAAACTAGTTCTCAGGACATGTGGGATTATCAAGGAAGACCATCTTACCTCTAGGAGAGCCATCAAACTTGGATACAGGAACATCGGGTACGTGCCACAGAGTAATTCTGCCTGAGACTTCTCCAGAGAAAAGTACCTTATAAAAAGGCTCCTTCCTTTCATTCATATAGCCCATAACAAAGGGAAGGGTCTGGTTTGAAACAAAAATTTAGTTTTTATGAAGGAATATATCTAGGTTTAAAGTGATAGTTATTGTTTTTAATTGGAGAAACAACACTTCATAGATGAACTAAATCGTTTCCATTTATCTCCCAGCATTTAAAAATTTTCAAGGTCTTATAATCTCTTATTCAAACAAAAGAGGTTTGTATAAAAGAAAAAGAAATGTCAACTAGACTTCAGAGAGTTCATAAGGATATCTAACATTCATTGAACATGTTCTGTGTATATATCACCGCCACTGTCAGGGACTTGGCGTGTATTCAGTCAAATAACCCTCACGTCAGCCCTGTGGAGTGAGTGCTGTCATTGTCTTCACTCCACAGAGGGATGCACTGCCCACGCAGGATGTACTGGACCTAAGGTGATGCAGAGTATGGACGGCAGTGGTCCTGGGTCCAGTAGTTCTGCCTCAAGAGCGCTTGTCATAATAACAACACTCTCCTGTCAAGAGGACCTGATTCTTTATGTTCCGATTGTCAGTTAAAATAGCAACAACTAATATCTGGATAGTATTTTTGTATAATTAATATAATACTTCTCGCTTCCTGTTGACCATTTTTCAGATTCAACATACTTGATTTCAAATTTCCTAAGTGTCCACAAAGAGAAATTAAAACAAGCCCATAAATTAAAAAATACATATTACTATATGTTATCAATATAAATAAATATACATTATGTATTCTAGAGTTACAGTTTATAGTAATGCTATATGTTGAGAGAGAGGGACTTATAATTTTGCTGAAGCAGAGCGTGAATACTGGGCACCGGTGCTCTGCGAGATGAGCTTTCCCCGGTGAATGTGGCCAGGCTTTCCCAGCGCCTCGGTGCAGTGTAGATGTTCTTTGGGCAGATTGTACGTGTGTAGAGATTATGCACAAGGGATCAGAATGATTAAGTGATTAGAAAAACAAAAAGTACTTTTGATTTATAGACAAAAGGAACACTTAAAAAAAGCCAACTGCTGGGGCTAGATTTAAAGATGTCTAAGAAAGTTTTATTGATATGATCACTTCATAAATTACATACATGTCTAACCACTATGCCGTACACCTGAAATAATATAATACTCAATGTCAACTGCAATTAAAATTTTTTAATAAAAAAACTGAGTGTAAGAAAGTGACAGCTTCTAGTCAGAAAATGCATGTTTGAAGGCCTAAACTTAGATATATTAGTGGAAAATTTTTATAATATACCTTTAGAGAATATTAAGGGTCAGAATAATGCTACATTTAATCCTCATAACAAAGCTACAAAATGAGTAAATATTGTTATTATTCCTATTATGTAGATAAGGAAACTAAAATAAGAAGAAAATAAGAAACTAATTCAAGACAATTCAAACAAGGTATGTAATCCTCTATAGTCCCAAGAAATGAGAGTGTTGTAGAAAACAGTTCCTATGAAGTCAGTTCTCTGAATAAATTTTGTTTTGTTTTGGTTTTTTAAGATTCAGATGGCAATTTGGGGTCTTGGAGTTCTCATAGCCATCATCACTGTCAGTGTTAGAATGGTGTTGATAAAATGGTTTCTCAAACTCTCTCAGCCTTTAGGAACCTTAGAACTGACTAGTCTGACTCCCTCGAGGTTGTGATGAGAAATGAAGCTCCGGAGAGGCCGGCATGTTTCTCAAGTTGGTGGCAGCACATCTCTTCCCTCCAGCTCCCTGCACTACCCCTGCAGCCCACACTCCCCCTGCTGCTGTTGTCCCCTCTGCCCTCAGCTTCTGCCCTGCCATTTCCCACTTGCTCACACGCACCCCTTGACGCCTTGACCATCTCCTTGACAGTAGTTCCTTCTCTAGTTCTGCAAGTCACCTAAATCCTGCTCAGAATCTCTTACCATATGAATTCTCATTGTTCATCCTAAGAACTAGTACCCATCCTCCAAGATGTAATACAATAGTTGTTAAGAGTGAATTTTCTTGGGCTAACTGCCTGGATTCAAATACTAGGTTTAGCACATAAACTCTATTAGAGGAGCTGATTGCTTGATTTAGACAATTTACTTAACTTCTTTACGTTTCATGGAGGTTGATAAAAGCGCCTACTATGTGGGATTTCTGCCAGGACTGAGTTGATAAGGTAAGGTACTTAGAACGGTGCCAGGCACTTGGTAGGTACTCAATGAATACTAACAATTCTCATTATCCACTTTCAGAACAACTGAGAAACTCACTCCAAAGACCCATTACCAGACTCCAGGCCAAACTGCCTGAGTTCAAATCCTGGGAATGAATGAACCTCTCTGAACGTGGTGAGAACTGACATAAATTAGCAGTGTGTATGTTTGACAATAATGAGAACTATCATTATCGCTGTCAATACTCTTAGTTCATGCACTCACATTTCTTACGTGCAGTCCTTTGGTTGTTTCTACTGCTGTTGCCTGTGTCCCCCTCCCCCTGCCCCCCACCTTAGCAATGTAGTCTCACTCCTCAGCTAAGATCCTGGGAAGCCCAGCTCCTCATCCTCACAGCCAAGAGCCCTTTCACAGGCCTCATCAGCTATGGCTTGAAACTAGGAAGACTCTCATAAAGCTACAGAAAGGAAGGGCGAGTCCCATTCTTGCTACTACAACTCCATCTGCAGATATGTCCTCCGCATCACAAATGGTAACCCTGAGAGCATGTTACTATCAAACCTTGAGATTCAATTCTATGATTATCACTCCAAAAACAAACAAAAAACCAGTCCAGTCAATACTACTTGTTTACATAGCACCCTTTCCTAAGCTCACTAGGCCTATCAAACTCACCTCCCCACTGCACCAAAATGCCTCCATTACCTTGCAACTGTGAGAGCGACTAAGAAATCTAATAATTAGTGAATAGTGGTTACATTTTGAATAATGAGAATAATATCTGGCTTTCTTTTCTTGGCTGGATAAGAGGCTAAGGGCCCAAGACTAGGAAAGCATCTTCTTTCCATTTCAGATCATTCCATTCATATTGCTGGCTTCTAAGCACTTCCTACTTGTAGAATACAGAAATGGGGGTAAATGGTAATGAAAAAAGTACAATAAAATAAATTTAAAAAATAAATTGCTTGTGGATTAAAAAAGAAAATAAAATACAGAAACAACAGTGGTTGTCTAAACAAAAATTATTGATAGAAGACCCATAAATCTTTATCTTCACATTTTGAAGCAAAGCAAGGTAGCTTCCCATAATATTAGTATTTTTAAGATATTTTGTAATTACGTTCCTTTTTCTTCATAGTTATGTATAGTGTTGATATTTGCAGTAGACTAGAAGTTCTTAAACACACTACTTATATTTAGCTTTTAGGGGAAAGTGTGCTTTATAAAAATGCATTCTGGAGGTAAAAAGAGAAAAGGGAAAGTCCTTCCAAAATAACCGAAAACACCTTTTTGAATAAGCCACAGTACTGCTTTTGTGATCAACAGCAACACGAAGCTCTACTGCTGCCCACAGATGACTCAGAAGCACTGCTGAATGTCATAGTTCTTAAGTGCGCCTATACCCCAGTGGTACCTGCAGTTCTAATTTTTGGCTGACAACTTCTTCACTCTTTGCAGCAAAACCTCACAGATATGTCAGCAGAACAATCACTGAGCTATAGGATTTCCAACAGCTATGCTGTCTAAGAAAGCAAACCGTGACTCAGTAAAATTCACATGCTTCCTTGGTTGGTACATCAACAATTCAAAGTTCCTTCATTCTCCACAAAATACCTTTTGGGTAATTAACTGATGACTTTGTTTAACACTACTATAATAAAATAACTGCTTGAGTTCTCAGGCTTCATAGAGTGTCAAAGACATAATTCATCCAAGTAAAAGCTCACAATTCCATTCTCAATTTTCTTCCAGGAATCATAATTATATTTGTTTTAACAAGAAAATATATTCAGAAGAAGAGCTAAAAAATGTGAAAATGATCTCAATATTAAAAAACTAAAGAAGACATAAACCATTTGAAAAAGTTAAAAACCAGAGTAGATACATTAAAATGTTAATGTATCAAGCATCTATCAAAAAGGTCACTGAAAAGTGTGTGTGTGTGTGTGTGTGGAGAGATTAAATATGGCAATTTGCTGACAATTGGTGAATATAGGTAAAGGATATATGAGTGATGATTTTACTAATCTTTCAACTTCTCAAATATTTAAAAAACCTTTCAATTAAAATAAGTAAATACACATGAAAACATTTACAGTGAATATCTATGGTGGTCAAGTTGGAATTTTAATTCCTCCTTTTTTAAAGCATCTATAATTTTTCTACAATAGCTAGGTACTATTGAATCTGACTTGAAAAAAATAGATTTTTTTAAAAGACAGTTTCCTCTTTAGTAGCCATGAACAGTTAGATTTGATTTTCTCATTAACAACTTGATGTCATTCTTCAATTCAATTTTTTCAATCCCTGTGACAGACAAAGCAGCACCTCTGAGAAACGGAGTGAAACAGCACTGGGGCAGCCCCTCTTTTCTGGCATTACCTTATTTTCCTGCACAGAAGCAGAGCACAGCAAATGAGGGTAAATGGTCTCTTTAAGCACTCTTCCATCAGCAGGGTATATGCTTTTTGAAAGCCCACTGCGTAGCAAAAAAATAAATAGCAAAGTTTAGAACTTTGGGTTTCTTTATTTGTTTTTTTTTTTTGTTCCTTCCCACTTTCAAAAGCCTGATGCTACCATTCAAGTTTCTAAACTCTAGTTAGAAATTGTTGGGTTAATAATTACAAGTGACTTTGAAAACCCAGCACCAGCTGTACAAGTTATACATGGTTAATCTCATTCCTTCATCCCCTGCTGTTTCATACAAAGGCGGAAGCCTACCAAGCTCAGAGTAAATCTTCTAGTGCCAAAGTTGTTTTGTTCTGGTTTTTGATCATGGGCAGCATGCAGGGATTTTTCCATAATAAACCTCCCAAAGTTCATTTCCAACCTGAATGTTTTGTATGCCGCTCCCATCTGAGCCCACCTGTTCAGCAGCTGATAGATATAACTGTGACCATCTTCTGTCCAGATGATGATTCTGTGAGCAGCCAGCACCTCTCCACCAGCAAAGAGCTGCCCGCTTCTACTGACCTCCGTCCGCAGAAGGGAAAAATCACAGTAATCATAAACCTAAAGTGCAAAATAAATGACACACATGAACAAAAAGTTGCCAATCTAATTTGCCACTGTGATGGAAGATACATTGTGCTCACCAAGACTATTTAGATGGCAGTGTTAATGCAGCAGCATATTAAGTATTAATGATAGCCCACACTGTACTCATGTGTCAAGATATCTTATTAGTACTTATCTTTTCTTATGTATCCTAAGGTAGGCTTCAGTAGATAAACTTTATTCGGCTAATGTGTCCATTAAGCACAGAGACTAGAAATCTCCAAATCTCTATACAATTTTATTCTTTCCATATGGATAGATGAACTTTAACATTTGAAAATTTATTGCACAAAAAGTTTAAATAGTATAAATCCTTTGATAGACCATATACTTAGCATTTTTGTTTAAAATATATCAGCATATAAGTAAGACAATATAATATTGTTAGCTGAGCCAGGTATATGAAACATTAAAGGATGCTATCATGTGATGGTAACTTAACTTTTAAAAAAAATCTTCTTGGAAACATCAGTGAGTATATTTACAAGAAAGAAATGTATATTTCCTAAAAAACAAGTGTTGTGACAAAGCACAAAAAGAAAAAATATCTATAAATAAGACAAATTTATGTAGGTGAAAAGTATTCGTTTTCTTTTTAATTCAGGGGAAGCATCAACTTTTGGAAATAATCTAGAGATGAATGTTAACTATTAATATGGTCCATTATCAATAATATGAGCATTTCCTATTATAAATATAATCTGAGAAGCAAAACAGCTGAGCGTGAGGAATGGAAAATTAATAAAAGTCAGTCATAAAAGCCTGGTCATCCATGCTCTGGTAATAATATTATATAGAGTTTATATCACATTTTGAATCATATTCTTATCACCATTGCACTAAACAAGAAAAATTTAAAAATTACATTTGTATATCACTGGTATTTATTAGGTTATTTTATAATACCTTCCAACATCTAGAAAATACCACCAATAGAAGTCTCTCCGTGTATGTGCAAAATCGTATTGTCCGGCAGTTCAGGGAGTCAAGAAATTTGGATTCCTTTTCATAGACATCTTGTTTTTCCTTCAAAAGGAACGAAAACATTTTAGTACTAGTTCTAGGTAATTTATATGTGACTATATCCAAAGATTTGCTCCTCTGAACACATGCAGTAGATCACACCATTAATATAAAATGAGAAGTGACCCAGTTTCTTTTATAATTTTCTTACTAAGAAGTTACTATTAGGAGAAAACCCACTTGGACTCAAAGATTCATTATGTAAATACAATCATTCAGCAAACGTCCTGTGGGAGAGAGTAGGCTGGGTGCTGAGAATGTAAGTTACTGACATTCATACTTGGCAGAAAGACATACCAGAAAAAGAAAGAAAGAAAAAAAAATTTTTTAAACCTTGCAGTTTATTAATTGCTATAATAGAAAATACACAAAGTGCTTTGAAAAAGTACAAGAGTGGCCAGCATAGAATACTATATTGCCCCTCAGTTTCTGAAAATGCTGTGGGGGGGGGGGGTTGGGCTCAGTATGCCAATACAATTTCTGAGCTTCCTCAACCAAGACGTTCCTAAGGAGAGCCCAGAACACCATGGGGCAGCCAAAATGATTTTGTTACCAGCACAACAAATACTATGTTCTTTTGTCCATCACCTCAACTTGTAGCCTAAAGCCAGGCAACAGGAGAATATACTGGACTCCCCAGTGTATGTGACCCCCAGCTATTCCTAGTCATCTCCCAGCCACTGCTCACATACACCTGGAAAAAAGAGGGTCTTCTCCTGTAAGGGGCAAAAAGATATTCATCTATGACTTTTATTGTTAATTAAAATGTAATCAGTGTGTGGTGTAGATAAAAATAGTTGTATATGCATGGAGAAAAGGATGGAAGAACACAATCCCGCAGTTACCAATGCCCACCCCTGGCATTGGGATCAGGAAGAGGGATGGAGGAAAAATACATACATGCTACAAATATATACAAAATATATACATATGAGGGTAAAATATATACATACTCATCTATATTATTTGAACTTCTAAAATAAGCATGCACTATCCTTTTAATTGTAAAAAATTTCAATAAATATGGAGAAAAAAAGGAGTTTCACAAGCCAACCTGAATGCTGTTGATAGATGAAGAGAGGTCCCACACTTTGAGCTCACCAGCCACCGATACCACCAAGAGAGAATCTTCTGTAAAAACAGCAAAGGTTGCACATAAGCTGACCACTGCTGTAACCGGTTGATGTAAAGATCATGTCATAGTCACTTAAGGATTATGCAGGGCCACACAGATGAAATATATTCAGCTTTCCTGTTTATTTAAATAAACATCATAGATCAGGTTTTAAATTTGTGTTAAAATTTCAGAGTGGCCCCCATGTAAAAGGAGAGCAGCGCTAAAAGCAGAACCACGTAAACACCATCATGTTGGCCATATGACGCCTTCCTATTTCAGAAATCCGTGTGGAGCCGCCTTCCGCTTCCTATGTAAGAGCTCATCACAGAGACTAAGTTCTTTTCATTAGCACATCTGGAAGATACTGCAGGATGAAAGTTGCACAAGTCCTGCTAATCCACAAGAAACCCATTTTTGTCACTTTTAAAACTGTACCAAGCAAAACCGGGTGGTGGGAACATAGGTGCTTCTCTTTCCTCATCATCTCAACCTCTTGTTCACTTTCCAACGACTTGAACCACTCACCTGGGTGTTCCCAGTTTTCCTTGATCTGGCTTAGGGAGCTATCTCCACTAACGAGGAAACATAAAGAGGCATTCTAAACTCGTGCCAGATAACAAATAGTTCAAAGGTGATATTTTTCCATGCAATCTCTTAGTGTTATATGTGACCCATTACCTTGAATTCTCATGGAGTGAACAATGCACATGCAGTTGACCCAGTCAGGAGACTGAGACGATGTGAAGGTGTGAACAAGAGTCAAGGTTTTGGCATCAATTATAACAATGTCTTGATATTCTCCACAGCACAGAAGCCAGCCTTCTCCTGTCATCCGGGAGGAGCAGTGGTAATACTGTGCAAATGGAATTCAAGCAAAAAATTAATTATCACTGGCAATTCAATTAACATAATTTTGGCTGAGGTGAAAACTTCTCTGAATTTAAGTTTTATCATCTATTCAATTAAGGTATTAGAATGAATTCATTAGAATGAATTTTAGTTAAGTTTTTCCATACTTCTAAAGCTGTTGATTTTGCACTTCAGCCTCACTTGTATTTCATAATTTTTTTTTTAGAGAAAGGGGGCTCACTCGTGAAGAAGGAGTTTTATTCCAAATACCAGGTTTTTTATTCTAGCAACCTTGTTATGTGTTAAGAAGAAGTGTTTGAAGAGTATTTGAGGAGTTCTAGTGCTGAATAAGTTTTGAGAATGGCTTTCATTGGAGATGAAGTAAAATAGTCTACCCGTGAAACTCTCTCCCTGCACAGGGTCCAGGCCCCGGAAAAGAGCCTGTGGGTGTTGCAGCGCGCGTCATCGATGCTAAAAGCGACAGCTGAGACATGAAAAACTGTCAGCACCACTGCAATCATGCGGCTACTGCACACACGTGCTGGGAGTCCCTCTACCAAAGGCCAAAGTCGGTTTTAAATGTTGGGAAATGATTACAAAGGGTTTGGCTATGCCTCTTGATCTCTTCACAAATAACAAATTCAGAAAATAAGAATCTATCCACCCCCAAAATATTAAAATTGGAGACAAGGAAAAAAACATTTTTTCCTTTATAAAACAGCGTATCATTAAAATGGGGTCTTTCTGTGTTTGTGTCTGTGTGTGCGTGTTTTGTGAGTGTACCTAAGGAAAAATAAGAAAATTATCTTTCAAGTGTATCTATATTGAAATTTACAAAAACAAAAGAATTAGAAAAGAAGTGGCTGAACAATAGCTTTGGGGAAAGGAAAATATCAAAATAAAAGATGATAACTGACCATATTATACTCCAATGACCAACTAAAACATTCAAGAGAAGAGCATCCTTCAAAGACGTTTCTCCAAATGTGTGCAGAGCGATGCCCTGAAGGAGCTGCAGAACCCAGCAACGGTGGGAGGGAAGGGGCCGTACTTACACAGATGGCAGTGTGCCTGTAAGGAAGTGTGGCCTTCTCCACGCACTGTCCTTTGGTGACATTCCAAACACACATCTCCCTAGCAGAGATAACCTCATATTATTCTCTGTCATTTCCACTCAATTGGCTGGAATAATTTTTGTGCCACCAAGTTTTTCTTTAGTGCTGCACTTAAAAGCAGTCTGATCGTTTATGTGGCTTTTTGTTACAGATTACTGGGCAGGGAAATGTTGTGGTCATTAGGGATGACATACTGTATCTGTGCCTTTTTTTGTGGGTAATTATACCTGCAGCCAGCCTACAAATCTTACCCAGTGCCAACCCGACCTACGACACATCGTGGGGATACAGCCAGCGCAGCCTGTTAGGGTGGCAGTGCAACAGTCTCTCCGTGGAAGCTGCATGCTCTCGAAAACAGTTTGTCTCACTGAACTTACACTACATATTCGGAAAAGCATCACGCATCAAGTGCTGTGTTTTGCGGAGCTGAGGTGGCACTTCTGTAAAAATAAACAGTGCCACCAAGAGGCCACGTTTGGTCTATTAATGATGGGATTTGTTTCTTTGCTTCTCCTAAAATCCTGAAAGGATCCTTGCCACTTCATGTTTAAAAATTCTCCTTGTTTAGAAAACTCTTACATGGTTACCTATAGGTTACAAAGAGATAGACACAGTATGAAATAATAGCTGCAAAAGAGATCTAGTGGAAGCAATTTAAATCTCTATGATTTCTGTTCACAAAAACCAGAATGGCTGTTTCAGAATTGGTGGGTAATATTCTTCCATTTTGACAGTTTCAAAACATAAACAAAATTTTCCATGGACAAAATGAAAGTTTTATTGGCTTTCAGGGAGAAGCTGCTACTAAGAAAATAAGATGTAGACTAATATTTTTAATTGCATTTAGTAATTTGTAGCCTTGTTTGTTTTTGTTTTCATTTTTCTAGCCAAACACCAGGACTCAATCTTCAAATCAACAATTCTCAACCTGGGCGATTTTGCCCCACAAAGGATGTTTGACAATGTTTAGAGAGATTTCGGGTTGCCACAATTTAGGGATGCACTACTGGCATCTAGTGGAGAAAGACCAGGCATGCTGCTAAACATCTATGATGCATAGGATGGTCCTCACAACAAAGAATTCTTCAGTGGTCCAAATGTCATTAGCACTGAGGTTGACCAACCATGTTCTAGAAACAGAATACTCATGTTTTTTTCTCTCTGTTGATATCAACCCTTATTCTAAAAATAACTTGAGGCATGCAACTCATAACTGGAAAAAAAATCTGTGTGTGTCTGAAATATAAGACTGAAAGAATGATAGAAACTGAAATAATGTATCTCATAGGTAAAGAAACATATGTCAAAAGTAAAAAAAGTAGAATCATAAGCAGTCATCAATATAAAATATTATCTCTATAAGGAATTAGAGCTCATCAGCATGGTTCTCAATTTATCTGTGTATCAACAGTCACCTGGGAATATTTTTTATTTTTATTTTTTAAATATATATATTTTATTGATTATGCCATTACAGTTGTCCCATTCCCTCCCCCTTTATTCCCCTTCACCATGCACACTGCCTCCCACCCACATTCCCCTACTTTAGTTCATGTCCACAGGTCATAAATGTAAGTTCTTTGTCTTCTCCATTTCCTATACTACTCCTACCCTCCCCTTGTCTATTTTCTACCTACCATTTATGCTACTTATTCCCTGTACTTTTCCCCCCTCTCTCCCCCTCCCGCTCCCCTGCTGATAGCCCTCCATTGTGATCTCCATTTCTGTGATTCTGTTCCTGTTCTAGTTGTTTGTTTAGTTTGTTTGGTTTTTTAAGGTTCGGTTGTTGATAGTTGTAAATTTGTTGTGATTTTACTGTTCATATTTTCGATCTTTTTTTCTCAGAAAAGTCCCTTTAACATTTCATATAATAAGGGCTTGGTGATGATGAAGTCCTTTAACTTGACCTCATCTGGGAAGCACTTTATCTGCCCTCCCATTCTAAATGATAGCTTTGCTGGATACAGTAATCTTGGATGTAGGTCCTTGCCTTTCATGACTTTGAATACTTCTTTCCATCCCCTTCTTGCCTGTAAGGTTTCTTTTGAAAAATCAGCCAAGAGTCTTATGGGAACTCCTTTGTAGGTAACTGTCTCCTTTTCTCTTGCTGCTTTTAAGATTCTCTCCTTCTCTTTAATCTTGGGTAATGTAATTATGATGTGCCTTGGTGTGTGCTTCCTTGGGTCCAACTTCTTTGGGACTCTCTGAGATTCCTGGACTCTCTGGAAGTCTATTTCCTTTGCCAGATTAGGGAAGTTCTCCTTCATTATGTTTTCAAATAAGTTTTCAATTTCTTGTTCTTCCTCTCCTCTTTCTGGTACCCCTATGATCTGGATGTTGGTACGTTTAAAGATGCCCTAGAGGTTCCTAAGCCTCTCCTCATTTTTTTGAATTCTTGTTTCTTCATTCTGTTCTGGTTAACTCTTTGTTTCTTCCTTCTGGCCCAAATCATTGATTTGAGTCCTGGTTTCTTCCCCTTCACTGTTGGTTCCCTGTACATTTTCCTTTATTTCACTTTTCATAGCCTTCATTTTTTCCTCTATTTTGTGACCATACTCAACCATTTCTGTGAGCATCCTGATTACCAGTGTTTTGAAATGTGCATCTGATAGGTTGGCTATCTCTTCATTTTTTCATTGTATTCTTTCTGGAGCTTTGATCTGTTCTTTCATTTGGGGTATATATATGATATATATATATTTTTTTTTTTGTCTCAGTGTGCCCGTTACGTAGCAAGGGTCAGAGCCTTAGGTGTTCACCAGGGTAGGGCAACTCACATCACTGTGGGAACAAAGCTGCTTGCTCCACTCTCTGCCAGCTTGCAGTCACTTCCCCCTCTATCCTCAAGCAAATTGGGCCCTTCTGGTGCTGATTCCCAGGTGGGTGGGTTTGTGTATGTTCTAGGACCCTGTGGGTCTCTCCAGCGAACTCACCTGTGAGGCTGGGAGTTTCTCCCGCTGCTGCCTCGACCCTCACAGGTGTTTTCAGTCAGAGGCTTTGAGGCTTTGTTTCCCTGCACTGGAACCCTGGGTTGCATGGTCCTTCTCCCTCCCTAGCAGTTCCTCCTGGTTTATCTGCTCAAATGTTGGACCGCCCGGTCCGCAATCTGCCACCTTGCTGCGAGTCCTCAGACCAACTGCCCATCTCTGCCCCTCCTACCGGTCTGTATAAATGTTTCTTTTTTAACTATTTGGTTATCGGACTTCCATACAGTTTGATTTTCTGTCAGTTCTGGTTGTTTTTTGTTTTTAAATTTGTTGTTCTTCTTTTGGTTGTGGGAGGAGGCACAGTGTGTCTACCTACGCCTCCATCTTGGCCCTGGGAATATTTTTTAAAAATACCCTCTGAGATTCTAATTTCATAGCCCTGTGTTGGGATCCTGGCGCATGGAATTTTGAAAAGTTCCTGGTTAGTTAACCTCTTTTTAGGTTTCTATCTCCAAACTAGTGATTGTAAACTCTGGCTGTATAGTCGAATTATCAGGGAGCTTTTAAAAAGTACTAGTATCTGGGACCCAACCCAGATATCCAGCCAGACTAATTGAATCACGTTTTCCATGGTCGAAGCCTGGACATCAGTAAACACTCCCCCAGTGATACTAATGTTTCTGGACTCTCTGCTCCAAACATGTCTCAGAACCAGCAGCACAGGCATTGTCCAGGCATGTGTTACAGAGTGTAAGTTCTTGAACTTCAGCCCAGACCTAATGAACCCATTCCTCCAGGAGTGGGCCCAGAAATGCGCATTTAAACAAACTCCTGCAGGCATTCCGACGCAAGCTTCGCTTTGAGGAGCAGCGTCCAACAAGCCTGCAGGATCGGGCCTCTGCTTATCTCTTTAGTCGCATCTCTTGCTGGTGATTAAAAGTTTTGTTAATAAGTACAAACCATCTTCATTAATGCCAAGACTTTTGCCTCAAAGTTCTACTAACTACATATATTTATTAACATGAAATATTAACACAGCTATCTCAACCTTATTTTGGTTAGTATTTATCTGATAAATCTTTTTCCATCCACTTACTTTTAACTTTTCCATGTACTTATGCTGTTTCTTTTTTAAAAAAATGATATTCTGTTTCTTTTTAAAAATTATCTGCCAATTTGTATAATTTAACTGAAGGGCTTAGTGCCTTTACATAATTTAGATTGGTGTTCTATTCAGAGTTATTTCAACTATCTTATTTTGGGCTTTCTATCTGTCCCATTTTTGTCTTCTTTGGATTAAACATCATTGTTCACTTTTTAAAGTTGAAAGTTATACATTCTGTTTATTTTAGTTTTATTTCTTTTGTGTATTCTTTTAGAAGCTACTCTGGAAATGTCACCATGAACATCTAGTTTAAAGTCTAAAGTTAATCAACGTCTTTACCCACCTCTAAAACTCCAGAACATGTGGGATCTCAACAGTACACTATTATGTGCAATTTTGATTTAGGGTTGTGTGTGGGTGGGGTGAGGAGTATATATAAATATTATTGTGTCTATAGTCTGTGTCTATTTAATTTTTAAAATATTTGCTGAGTCTTGCTCAATATTCTTTTCCCAGCTCAGTTTCCTTCTAAAATCATTGTCCTACTGAAGAATATAATTTAGAGTTTTGTTACTTTAGAGGGTCTGTTGGCAATAATTGAAAGTTTTATTAATATTTGACTTAAATGTTACTATTTTGCCCCCATGTTTTGAAGATATTTTTGCAAGAGATATACTTCTATGTTGATAGCTATTTTCTCTCAACTTTTTGAGATATTTCACTGCTACCTAGTTTCATTTTACTGTTGCGAAGTCAGCTCTCAGTTTAATTAACATTCCTTTGTAAATCATGCCTTTTCATTCTGTCTCCAAGTGTTTATTTCCTTTCATTTACCCTAGAACTCACTGGGATTCCTGAACCTTAGAATTCATGCCCACACGTGATTGATACTTTGGGGAAAATAGAGAAAAACTGAGTCATGAGGCAACTCCAATCCCCCTCCGATCATCTCGGAGGCAGAAAGGCTGACACCCCAGCCACTTCCTGGGACTTCTGAAAACTAAAAACAAACAAACAAAAAAACCCATATTACATGTTTGAGGAATAATAGTCCAAGCCTAGTAATTGTAATAGCTTCCAGGAGATTAAATTAGATGCTAAATATGCAGTAGTTCTAAGAAATATAGATGCAGGATAAGTTTTGGACACCAAACGAACAGAGTTCTAGAAAATTCAAGTCATATTGGAAAAGGAAGACCAAACCAGACTCTTTGGCTGTGCAACAATCATATTTACAGGACTCATACAGCTGAATTCATCAATCATCAAGAATCTGTCCATTAGCCCTAGATTCTTTTTTGGAGCTAGACGACTATGGGCAAAAACCTCCATCTGGAACTCAGTTACTTTTCAGGTCTATTTCTCACTGATCTGTTACTTTTCTGAGACTACCTGTTCTCCAGGTAGTCTCAGAAAAGAATCTACCACCACTCCCCGAATTCTCAAGAGTGTGAATGAATATCCAGCATGGATAGCTGGCTTTGTGGCAGCCATATTGTACCGGTGCTCCCAGCAACCACTAAAAGAGAATGCACTGGGCCATTCCATGTTAGCCTTATTCAAAATTCAGTCTAAGTATAACAATTAGGGGAATAGGCACTTCCCTGCTATAACCTATGGGAATAAGTACTTCTCTGATATCAGTTCCACTAGCTATTTTGTTATAAACTATTTAGTTTCTCCAAGTTGGACACTTGATTCCTCATTCTTTTGGTTCTCAGAATTTAAAGCCATATAATTTTTCCTTGTACTAAAAACAAGAAAAGGAGGGGTTTTCTTGTTTCAACCTGTAACCTTATCCCTCATTCACAAATCCATTCTAAATCAATTTTGCATTCTTGAGTATACTTTGGCAAATAACTCACCAGTGGAGTCTAGTTCCTAGTAGCTCTTCCATCCGTGGGGACTTTTCCTAGAGCTGAGTCCTACTTCACTGAAACAAACCTCATTTTTATGAAACAGAGCCCAAATTACAGTCTATGTTCCTTTCTCTTCTCTCTCCCTTAATTCCACTTACAATCGAATCCTCTCCCCTGTTCACTTCATAATGGTCAGACAAGGGTACAATGTGAAGATTGTAACTGTTGAATTGTTTTACAGAACTACGAAGGCATGGATAGTTTTGCTTAAGAGCTCAAAGTGAGTTGCTACATGAAAAAAGACAAGTACCCAGACTTTTCCATTTTCAATTCTAAAATAGGTGCAATTTACACAGTGAGGCTGCCAGAAAGCCTGATACACACATTGGGATGTTTAAATATTGGGAGTCAGAGTACAGATTACATTCCTTGGGACCATCACATAAATTACTCAGCCATTCAAAATCTAAACTTTTCTAAATGTAAAAGGAACATGTTGATCACTAAGATTCCTCCAGCCCTAGAATTCTGTACCCCATCAGCTGTTAAAACTAGAGAGGAAATAGAGATGGGTACAGAGTTCATGCATCATACCTACCCATTCTCGGCAGCGCTAACCACATAGGGCTGTTTAGAGAAGTCTCTCGCTCTTGCCAAACATGTTACTGAAGCTGAATGACCAAACAGAAGTTGTTTTGCTGAAATCTGAAAATGATAAGGGTAAGCTTTTAAACAGCTATAAACTTTTTGGTTGAGAATATAAACATGACATTACATATATATTCATAATTCTGCTAAGTAAATCCTGGTATAGTATGTTTTGCTGTACATAGTCAGGAAAACTGATATGTGGCATTTCAAAACCCACAGAACTTCTAAATAAAGATACTGTGCTGCACAGGTCACTTTGTTTGTTTTTGGTTTTGTATCCACCACGAAACCGAGAAGACTGCCAGACCGGTTTTACAACATCTAGGTTTTGAATACAAATAAGCCAGTGTTGATGTTTATTATGCACCCAATGTGCCTCAAATGATAGTAGAATAGTAATATGCAAATTTCAGAGTTCAGAAATGAGTTTACAAAACACAAACAAAAGATAACCCTTTTTGTAACCATTATAATACCTTATTTGACTTCTTGCTTCTGAAATACTTTACTTTTCTATGTTAAAAATAAAACTGCAACTGAGCTATTATTTAAAATGCCAGTATTTTTCTCCAATCTGTGAATTTAACAATAGGGCATTAAGGGCTAATCCTTCAATTATTTCATGTGTAAAAAAAAGTCTATTTCTCATTATTTTGTATAACATGATTATAAAAATTATACCATAAAAATGGAAAACACGCCAGATCCCCTAACATGGAGAAGGGTTTGCCATTAAGGGACTAAAAATTTAATTTGAATAAGTAGAAAACTTATAGTTAATACAACTTGTTTCATGAGTAATAAAATTCTAATTTCCAAATGAATTAATATTCATTTTTTCTGAACTATGCAAACATAGATGTATGCATTTGATAACTCGACCATATCAATGAGAACAAATTACTTCATGGTATAATTGTTCTCTGCCTTCATCTTATTTCTATCATAACCAGAAATACTTCTTTAAAAAGCCTGTAACCAGACTAAACTTCTAGTGCCACAAGGAGGGTTTGTGGTTGGTTAGAATCCCTTACAACCCAAGTTCTGATTCTCTACCTTATTCCCGGGAAATTCAGAAGGTTCCATCTCAGAACAATATAATATGTTTCCCCATCACCACACTTGGGAAAGCACACCCCTGGGAATTTAATCCCATTTCCAACATATTGCAGGCCAAATTAAACAATGAATTGGGGCACATCAAGGACATTGCCTCCTCCAGAGAAAATCCACCAGGGACAAAATATCAGAACGGAACACCACTGCTTTTGATATTGTACTCGGCTCATTCTGCTACTAAATCCCCACATGTAGTTGAGTAAGCTGTGACAATTCACCAGTCTCCTAATTTTATCATATTTTAGAACTGATGTGAAGAATAATAAAAACTTCTACAATCACACCTAGTCATTGTCATGATGAAAGGCAGGAGACCTTTCCTTGTATTCATTGCTCTACCTCTAGGAAGCACTGTCCCCCCACCCCCACCCCTACACCAAGTACTCTGATGGCACAAATGAGAAAGTGAAAAGAACACACGAGTTGACCAGCATCTACCAAATTCCAGGCACTGGTGCAACTATGAAAAGTGTTTAATCCTCATTTCAAAGGTGATATAGTTGAGTTCAAGGAATATAACTCATTTGTCCAATAATACAGAGTTGGCAAATATGAGCTAGAACTTGACTCAGATATCTCTATTCTTTCTAGGCAACATCGATCACCTTCATTTTGTTATTGTTGTGTTTCCTTGTGAGTATTAAACAGAAAGAAAATACAACAGTTCAACCCTAAGGGAATATGTTTCAGAGGCTATTCAACTCATCTTTTTTTATTCTTTATTTTTTAATATTTTTAAAAGATTTTATTTATTTATTTTTAGAGAGGGGGAAGGAGGGAGTAAGAGAGGGAGAGAAACATCAATGTGTGGTTGCCTCTGGTGTGCCCCTACTGGGGACCTGGCCTGCAACTCAGGCATGTACCCTGACTGGGAATCCAACCAGCGACCCTTTGGTTCACAGACCAGCACTCAATCCCACCAGCCAGGGCTTTTTCTATTCTTAAGGGTGTAATGAGTACTGGCAATCAATACCAGGAAACCCAAGTGAAAAAGTTTCTAATATGATACTTGGAGAGGCTCCTCATTAGTAGACAAAAGTTCCAGGGAAACTAGAAATCTTGTGTGTCAGACCCTGAGCCTGGAAGCAGCAAGCATAATCTAGACATATGATGAGAACCCAGGACAGCGAGACTTAGTCTCCTGCTCCTCTGTATCCCGCCACCTGCCACCCGCAGACAAAGGAAACCTGATGAATATTTGGATACTCCAAGATACCCCAAAATTAAATCACCTTCTTTCCCTCCCTATTCCTATGTTCTGTTCCTTATACAATATCATTATCCCCCCAAATCCCATCCATCACCTAAACCCCAAACCTGAAACATCTCCTTGACTGTTCCTGCTCCTTTACCCCACATCCAACTATTGCTCAGTTCTGTCTACTCTCTTCTTAACAGCTTCCCAAGTTTCATCTCCCCTTCTTTCTGCTTGGCCACGGATTTGGTTCATGCTCAAAACCTTCCATGACTATAGTGCTGTAGAATCCTACTACCCACAATTCCTTATCTTATCTCCCCCTCCATTCAATATTCCCTTCATATTAATACCCAGTGTATTCTAAATCACAAATGTAATAACATAGTATTATGTCATCTCCTTGCATAAAACATCCTCATATACCTTAACAGCACCACTTTTAATGAAGATGTAGTGTTAGCTCTTGCTAGTTGAAAAAAATCTACCCCCCTCAGTAAATCAAATTCTACACTGAGTCTGCTCCATCCCTTATAGCCCTTACAGATGTGCCTGTCCCCTTTCACTTACACTCTGTGTTCCAGGCCTACTCAACTACACCTACCAGTTCCCCAAAAAGCAAAATATTCATACTTTTTATACACACTTATTCTGTCTGCATTCTCCTCCTACTTCTTTTCCTGTTGAAGTCCCGGTCATCATAGAACACAATTCCAACATCACCCTCAGATAGACTTTTCCTGCAAAACCACATTGAGATACCACTTTGCACTGATTACACTGGCTATTATAAAACGAACAAAAAAGAAAATAACAAGTGACGGTGAGGATGTTTACAAGTTGGAACGTTTGCACACTGCTGGTGGGGAATGCAAAATGTAAACTGCTATGTAAACCAGTTTGGCAACCTCTCAAAAAAATTGAAATAGAATTATCATATGACCCAGAAATCCTACCTCTGACTATATACCCCAAAGAAGTGAAGGCAGCCACTCAAACAAATAATTGTACCCACAGATTCATAGCAGCATCACTCACATTAGTCAAAGGGCAGAAGCAACCCAAGTGGCCATTGATGAGTGAATGAATAAACAAAATGTGACCTATACAAACAAGGTAATATTTTTTAGCCTTGAATGGGAAGGCCATTCTGACACATGCTACAGCATGGATGAAACCTGAGGACATTATGTCGAGTGTGATAAGCCAGTCACAAAAGGATAAGCATTGTATGATTTCACTTATATGATATACATAGTCATACTCACTGAAACAGAAAGTAACCTACTGCTTTACAACTTCCTGTTAACAAGTCTGTTTTCTACATTAGACTCCGTGAAACTTGGAGGGACCTATACCTGAACAACAACAGAAACATCTGCTTAAGTAGGTGTCCTTGGTTTGCTTTTCCACTTATATGGTGGCAAGTGAGTGTTCTTACCAAATCGTTTTGGAGAGAGGAAAGTCCTTTCCAAATTTAGTATGAAGAGAAAATAAATGGCTCCCATATCATTTCACTGCCCTCCCCTGCAAATTCCTTCTCTCCTACCTGTTGTCTTCACCCCAATAGGTCCTATGGCTTCAAGCTGTCCTACAGCCACTCAGTCACCCACATATTAATGTCCCCCCTTATAATCTCCCATGTTCTTAAGGCCTCCCTTCTTCCTTCCCTGACCAAATTATGCCTTTATATATACATTTTTCAAACAGAAATCAAGTTAAACTAAGTATTAAAATATCGGTGATGGACCACTCACTTCACTGCCTTAAAGACAACAACAGGATTTGTTGAGAACTCAAAAAGGCCTAGATTTTTCAACAGCCTAGAGTTTTCCCTGATAATAGTTAGTCCATTGTCATGTAAGAGTGAAATTCATGGGAAAAAATAAGAGAAGATGTTCATTCTTTCTGGCCTTATAGTTAGCCACAGAAAATCTCACATTCATACTAATTAGTATCATATTTGTGTTACTAACTTTTTCACCTTGTCCTCACAGTAAATTTCTAAATCACAGAGCTGCCCCAACCCCCAGCTTAAATCTTCTTGCTGGTTCTCCTTGTTTCTTCTACCCTTGCCGATCAGATTCCAATTCCTCCATCAATCTATAACCATGGATTTCTCAATATAAACACTATTGGCATGTTGGATGGAATAATCCTTTGTCATAAGGGGCTGTCATAAGGGGTTGTCACGTGCGTATAGGATGTTTATAGCATCCCTGGTCTCTACCCACTTGATGCCACAAAGAAGTGTCTGCCAATGTTACCAAATGTCTTTAGGGGTGGGAGGGCCAAAATCAGTTTCCGTTAAGAACCATTGCTCTAACCCCAAGCGAAAGACTTGCTCCTAAGAAAAGCATGGCATAATGTCTCCCACTGAAGATCTAACTCTTCCTAGTTAGAATACCTTGTATTATAAAATAACTGCATTGCATTAGCCTACTATAACCTCTGGGCAGGCCGCACCGGGTCTCATTATTCATATTTGAACTCAGGTACTCAGCATACTGCCTAACTTATAACATCTACTCAATAAATGCATATTGAATAAATGTTGAATAAATACCAGGAATATGCCTAAAAAGATACAGAAGTGAGGAATCAAATTTTCTTAAGCTATAGTAACATACATATTCTGGCTGAAAAACATTACAGTTCAACATTAAAAAGAATAGAAAGACATTTTTAGCCATTTAGGGTCTGAGTTTATATTATAAGAGATAATAAATGTGAAAGCCATCATTTTCAAAGCTCATCTGTTGAAATAACACCAGTTCCTTCTTTCAGGAATGTTCATAAACATTGAGCTGAGCTGCTCTGCTGTGCAGTTCTTGGCAGTCCTGTAGTGCAATTGTTCAGTGATGGGAGATGTTAATTAATTACACTATAAAATAGAATTACAATTAATTGTTAATTTAGGTTTTAAAGTGACAAACTTTAAAGGCTAAAAATAGTCTTTGATCTTTAAAAGGCTTCTTAATGAGGGCAGTATACTTTAAGTACATCGTCAGTTTAAACGTTCAGATTGGCTCTGCATGCCGCTGGAGCTAAGCAAATAACTACCCCAATATGGTAAATGTTTATGACTTGGGACAGGGACAATTAATTGCTAATCAATGGGCCAAATCCTAGATGAGGTCAGGTTCTGAAATAGGAGGACGAGAATAGTAAATTGGATTTAGGGCTTTGTGATGCAACCTGTAAAAATCACTGGCAAGCAGAGACTAAAAACATGGCGAGAAGGCCAACGGACAGCAACACCCAGATAATTAAGATATTACGCATTTAGTTCATAGTGGTTTTTCAGGGTGCCCTTTGTTTAGATTAATGAGCCATAATTTTTAGAATTATACATACATGTCTGTAGATCAGTTACTTAAACATATAATTCAGGGTATAAAATAGTAAAACTCAGCATAGCTTAAAGGGTGATAACAACTAGTAGCTAAGATTAGCAATATTAATAATATAATTTTCCAATATGGTCTTGATCTACCATGTAACGCTTCGTTCTCTCCAAATCCAGGAGTAAAACCAATTTGTGATTTCAGTAAGCATCTCCCTAACAACCCTGCAAACCTTCCACTGTCATTGCAGATAGAAGAAGCAAGCTATGCTTATTTTGTGTGTAGTCTGTTTCAGTGTAATAGTTTTCACTCACCTTTAGTTCAGCTGAGAGACTCCAGAGACAGAGCTGACCCTCTTGACTTCCAGTCACAATTGTTGCCTGATCATCAGTGATCATGATGGCGGTGATGCTGTGGGAAGGGGCCTTCTTTCCCCAGAGCACGACTGCCTGCAGGGAGGACCTCATGTTGAGAGAATCCTGGAAACACAGACAAGGGAAGAAGTGTACACAGTGGTCATTCTTAGGGTCGGAGAAACTGATCATGTATCAAAGTGGATTTATAATGACACAAATTGGAGCATGTTCTACCAGATTCTTCAATTAGAGGGAAAGGTAGTCATAAGAGACTCCTTAGTGTTAATTTGTCAAAGAGGAATGACTTTTATTCCTACTCTTGATTACTGATAGTGACAAAGAGGATAGAAACAGTCTACCCACTTAATACCCAGCTCTGACTTGGGGTGGTCCTCACCTCTCCAAAGCCCAGCTAGGCCTCTCAAGGATAGAGCTGTGCACATACCACAATTTGAAGACAACTTTGCAGACTCCTTCTCCCCAGAAATGTCACCTCACCCAAATAAAAATATTTTAAATTCTTTATTAAAAAGTAAATCTTTTCCATAAAATTAGTGTTTCATGGACTTCACAGATTGATGTATGGCTGTCATGATTTCTGTCATATTCATGTTCCGTCTATACTACATATGACCTGTGTACCACCCAAAATTTTCAGCTAGTGACACACAAATTACATTTTGTGAAACAGTGAGTGAAAAGTTTCTCCCCTAAATAGGCATTCTTTTCAGAAATACAAATAATTTGGGAATAAATAATGCTTTATGTCCTCAGAATAAATTTGTACGTTTTCTTTTCTGATTTAGTGGCATATATTTTATCTCAATTAAAATGTCAAAGATGAGAGAGGAGAAAGACACCAAGCTTACTTCCTACATTTGGCTTCAGAAAGTTAGGAAAATGAAAACCTGTTCTGCAAGACTTCGGGTACTAAATCGAAACAAGGGGATCAATATAAAATGTTAAAGCTTGTCATATATATTATTTAGAATGTTCAATTGCACACAGACAGACACATAGACACACGAGTATGCATTCATACCATGAATACAAATACAACACAGGCAGTGCTTAACCTGCAAACCAGCTGCCTTCAACATTTTACTTGTTCAGTTATTTGGAAATCAGGAACTAGTTTCCCATGGCTCGCTTCTTAGGCCAGTATACAAGTGTATGCAGCCTATAAAAGAGCTGTACTATTCTTACTAGAGTGCCTAATAGCATGAAAACAAGATTTTTATAGAAAATACTCTCAGTTTTGCAATTCAGTACATCAGGGCCAATCACGGTAATAAGCTAACCAAAGAGTTCTAAGTTCTGGTTTCAATGACATGATAATCCCAGTTGAACCTCTTTCACTTCAAATACAGAGAGATAATGCCATATATAGGAAAAGGCTGGCAGAAACCACCTTAATCAAGTAGTGAAAGTAAACAACTTCAGTAATGGTACAGAGAAAAATTAATGTGTCACCCAATAGGATGCAATGAGAAGAACACACATCAACCCTGTGGTCTCCCTACCAAAGACGTATGACCTGAATCTCATCATGACAACATAAACCGAAGGACTCCTGCAAAACAACTGGCCTGTCATCTTCAAATGTGTCAGGGTCAGGAACGTCCAAGAGAGAATAAGAAACTGTCCAACTAAAGGAGACTGAAGAGACACGGCAACTAAGTGCGATACCTGGTTCTTGACTGGATTCTTTGGCTATAACAGACTCACTGGGATAACTGGCAAAACTTGAATGAGGTCTAAGGATTGAAGGATAGTGATATTTTAAAATTAACTTCCTAATTTTGAAGGATTAATTGAGATTTCAAGGGATAATATCCTTGTTCTATATACACTAAAGTATTCTGAACAGATAGGGTAACAGATTGCCAACTTCCTATCAAATAGTTTTCATGAAAATAGTTCTGTGTGCTATATTTACTACTCATCTGTAAGTTTGAGACTGTTTTAAAAATAATTATTAAAAAATTAATCAGTCCACCATTTCTCAGAATGTTTCTAAGATATGAAAACTTAGATTCAAGAATTCGGTAAGTATTAAAGAAACTTAAAGTGGAAATTATGGACACCAAATTACATCTTAGAGAAATTGTAGTATACTAAAGGCAAAACATGAATGAAATGAAATGAAACAACCTAAAAAATGAATAAACAGCAAAATAGTAAGTATGCTTAAAGCAGATTTCTCCACAGCAAAATAATGGCCAGAAGCTACAGGAATATTCCCAGCAAAATGCCAAAGGGAGATGAATGCCAACCTGGGATTTTAGACTTAGCTGTCATGCAATGTGAGGGTAATACAAAGACATTTTCCAACAAACAAGGCCTCAGAGAATACAACATTTAGAAATCTTGTGGAAAGAATTATGAAAGAATGTACTTCATGAAAGATATATTAAATCAAAAAGAAAGAAAGTAGCACAAAAATGGTTAGCAAGGAAATTAGTAAACACACAAGTAAATCTAAATGAGCACTTTTTGTAAAATAATAAAATTAACAATGATGAGGATAATTGGGAGGTTAAAAGTTAAACTAAAATTCTAGATGGGACCATAAAGAAGACAATGTGGAACTTATGTTAAATGTCCTGGTATGAATGGGAAGAGAGCAGAGAGAATGGTTAACTTCATATTTTTCCAACATAAGGTTACATGACAAGATGCTAAAAGAAAAAAAAATACAGTGTATATCTTCCAAACAGGATGGTAGAATAAAGAAATTTTAAAAAGTTATCAATCAATAGAAGGAAAAAAATCTTAAAAGCAAAAAGCATAGAAAATCAAAAACAAAACCAAATGGTAAATTCACATCCAAAGACATCACAATTTACAACAAATAGATGAATTAGTATTAGTTAAAAAATAAAGATTCTCAATTAGAATATATCTTAGTGTACCTTATTTATTAAAAAACCCAACATTATCAACATAGAAGTGTTGAAAATAAAGGGATGGACAGGATATGTCGGGCAAATAGTTATGAAAGCAAACTGGTATAATATTGGAGAAATAAGTAGGCTGTAAGAAAAAGCATTGTTGGTGGAAAAGGATCACTATATAATAATTAAATAAATCATTCACCAGAAAGGGATAATAGTTCCCAATCTCTAGGTACTCAAGAGCAGACCCTCAAAATACATAAAATACAATTTTGCATAATTACAAAGAAAAATTGATAAGTCTACTATTAAAGAGGGAGATTTCACATATCTCAATCAGTAATAAATACATCAAGCTGACAAAAATAAAAATATAAAATGAACACAAAATTTACACTTATAATATGGGTATATATATATTTCTTAACCCAGACATTAAATAAAAACATTCTATTAAGTCATATGTATGACATTTATAAAACTGACCATGAAAAGCCTCAACAAATCCCAAAGAATTAATATCATACAGCAACACTATCTAACCAAAATGAATAAAAATCTAAACTCATCTTCCAAAACATACAAACACATGTTAAAATTCTCCCACTTTAAATATTTGGAAATATATGTAAACACACACTGAATGTTCCTTGGACTGCTGAGAAAACAAAATGAAGTTTAGATATTATTAAGAACCAAAAGACAATGAAAACTTCACATAATAAAACTTTGTAGATGTAGATATTGTATTAGAAAGAAAACTGTAGCCTTAAATGCACATATTAAGACAGAAAGTTAATAAGCTAAACAACCAAATTCAAATATTTTATAAAAGAGTAGAGTAAATCCAAAGAATGAAAAAAATCAAACAAAAACGGCTATACATTGATATAATGATGTTTTTTTGAAAATCTACAAAACTAAAACCAAGTTTCTTGAAAAGAGAAATAATACAAGTAAATCTATAGCAAGTTTGATGAAGAAATTAAAGACACCAGAAAATAATATACAGAGAAAGTGAGTGTAACTAAAATTAATATTTTAAATGTGAATATTATAAATAGCTGTATGCTCACAATTTGGAAGGGTTAGTGAAATAATTTTTATAAAAATATAAATTATGAGAACTAAACACATATGAAACAGGTAACACAAATATACTTATAGCCATTAAAAATGGGGGTGGGGAATACAACTAGACTAAACACACGTCCATTTTTAGCAAAAACTGTAGATTGGGAGTAATCTTGGGGAACTAGCAGGTATGTTCTCCCATATGAAAACACACAGGGAAGATCACATAATTTCTCTTCGGTGAAATGACAGCTCATATAACAGCTCACTGGAATTCAAATTAGTAGATTAAAGAGCAAGGGAGAAAGAAGGAATGTGATTTCTAACTGAAGCAAGCACAGGAAAAAAGTGAATCATACCAAAGAAAAAGAAAACCCCCAAACCTACAAAACCTGTCTTTAGAGCCACAAAATCTGGCAGCCTTGGGGCTCTTGATGAACGGGCAAATCATCCCAAACCCCCATCACTTGTGAGGGCTCCATTGTTTGTTAGCCTGACAATAACTTCTGCCTGTCTTGTCACTGACTGGCTGAATGAGAGATGAGAAGATGCCTAACATACTTTGTTTAAGATGGCAAAAAATTACAAAGTAGCGATTTAAACAATTTCTAAGACAAGATTTAAATAGATAAGTTTTAGTTATCAAGAAAAATGCTTTTGGGGGAATAGCTCATTCCATGAACATCAGATACATGTGATAGGCTAAGATCCCAAAGAAGGAGCAAGAAGGACTCGCATGGGTCTGTTTTAACAGCCTCCTAACTTTGTAGTAGTCTTTTCACCACAGCTTCTGGAACTGCAAGGAAAATCACTGTTCAAAAAGTATCTGCATTTTGACCTTCACTCCTAGCTTGGTTAAGGTGTGCTTCTCAGAACCAAGAAGTGGTAGAGAAAGGAGTGCTTGTGGCCACACGGCCCCAAAGCACGCGGGGCAGTTTTCATCTTCAGGCAATGCGCGCTTGGCTCATGCCCACCCACTTGCCTGTCGCCTTTTTGACTTTGCCTAGTAGACTGTAGACAAGGCAATTTGTCAGGTTGCTGAGAAGAACTGTAACAGAAACAAATTTGGAGAACATTTACCAGGGAATTAATATATTTGTAATAATTAACTAACATCATACCAAAGATGATGTTCCTGAGGTAAGTTCTTTTTATCCCTGGTGCTCTGGAAAATTAGCTGCTCTTACTGGAATTTTGCAACATTGTCTACCCAACAACCAGCCACTTTGCATTAGTCTGGTTTGTATCTCCCTTAAATTATCTGTTTTACACTGATGTCTACTTAATGAAACGATACAATTTCCTCAGGATGGAGACCAGGCCTTGAGTACATACACAGTGCCTGACCCACAGTGGGTACTTCATAAATAGTCTTTTAACCAAACTGATCTTGATGCTTCTTCCTCATATATCCTCTATGAAAGATGGGAAGCATTTCTTAATTATTATTACATTCCAAACGGTACCTGAAACACAGTACTTTGAACATAAAAATAATAAATATGGATTGAATAAACTCTTTTCTTTATGACTTTAAGCTCTGTATTTCAAAAGGGAGGGAATTGATTAAGAGTATGAACTTTAAGTCTGGTTAGGATTAAATGTGAGTCACTTAAGCCCACTGAGCTTCAATTTTCTCATCTATAACATGAGAATAACAATACTACCTCAGGGTATTAGGAGGGTGAAATGAGAACATGCACATAATGTGGAACACAGAGTGGTACTCAGGTAATTACTACAATTCTAATTCCAGCCCCCATGCCCTGGGATAATAGCAACAGTTACCCACAGCAAACTTCTTCACCATTATATTTTTGTTTTATCCTTACTCATAATTAAACTCATTTCAAATTTGCTAGATTTTAAATTCTCCTTCAAACACAGGGATTTCTTTCTTGTTTTTCCACTATGGGGAACCTTTCCATGCATGGGAAATGTGGCCCAGCCCCCACTCGGAAAAGCCAGTGGGGAGCGAGGTTGGCCAGCAGGACCCACGCCCAGGCTAGGTTCTCCCATGGGAAATCAGGCCTGCATTGTACCTAGACTGCTATGAGACTTGCTCTTGCTAAAACTCCCTCACCCTGAGGCAGCAAATATTTACTGAGTATCTTTATCTTTCTAAAATCTGTGCTAAACCACCCAAGTATGGAGTGTGAGCAGTTTCCCTCTTGAGCTGTAACATCCTTCTCTTTGAAGTAATTAGCAGTATTCTGTCCTCTGTTATCCTTAAAAGGTAATCACCTGTGTTGAACCTGTGCATAGTAAATGAGGACCATCCTCCCTGTAATGTGCTCAGAAAAGCAATAAAAGCCTGTCCAGGCAAGGGGTGGGCTCTCTCTAGCCCTCGCCCTCTCTCACTTAGAGAGTGGCCATGCCGTCCCTTTTCCTCCACAGGACTCGGTAGTCCCTGTGTATTTGTCTATTGCCGCCACAACCCAGGATCCTGCAGGCCAGGATCCATGTCAGTCCACTGCTATATTCTCAGAGTCCAGAAAGGGTTTAGGACAGGCAGACACTCAATAACTATTTGTTGAATGAATGAATAAATGAATGAAAATATACATTATAGTCTAAAGACTCCCATCCAGTAATGCATCCACCCATGCAAATGTTTAAGTACAAGGCATCTGCAGTTTAGAAAGTCAAATAAATCAAAACACTTTATAGACTAAAATCCTTAATTGTATTCTTAACACATCCAAATCAGAAAACAAAAAGCACTAAGACCAAAGCCATAAGAAATCAGATCTTAACCAGAGTTAATCCTGAACAATCTGGATTCCTAAGTGTGGTGAAAACAGACCTGGAATTCAGATACCTGGTTCTAGGGTGGCTACTACCACTTATGACCTTTCTTTCTAGATTATAAAGGTAATATGTAGTAAAATGAGGATACCATTATGTGTGTTGCCTATATCTCAGTATTCTTATGAGGAATACATTTATCATGTAAACAAAAGCGTGTGGGTATAATATACATAGTATGCTATTAATACCTTGCATATATTACTCATAAACTCCCATAATCTAGAATTTAGGGTAAGAAGTGGCCTTGGGGATCATAAATCTAATCCCCTTAATTTGTAAGAAAGCTGACAATGAAAAATGTGTTCTAGATAACTCTTAAGATCATTTGAGATTCTGAGACAATAAGCAAATTGTACAGTGAGAATAAGAACTAGTCAAAAGGATGCACATCTCAGGAGTCACTTTTTTAGTCTTTCTCTTTTCTTGCAGCAAAATTTAAAGTTACCCCAGAAACTTAGTGCCTTGCTATCAATAGGAGAGAGAGAGTAAATCAATGTATTCTGAGACCCAGTACAATTCCCCAGAAATCTCTGATCAAAAATAAATCTCGAACAAACAGTATATTGTAGGGTCTCTAAGTGGAGGGAAACTCATGTACAGGAGTAAGTTATGCCTCTGACAGAAGTATATTGTCCCGTTTCAAGTAACTACGAATTTAGATGAGTCATAAAATCTTTGGGAAAAGGTTACAAACTTCTACCGTAGCCCTCAATTTATGATTATTGTAACCTAATACACTTTTTAATATTGATTTCAGAGAAAGAGAGAGAAATGTTGATTTGCTGTTCCATCTATTTATACACTTACTGGTTGGTTCTTGTATGTGCCCTCACCTGGGATCAAACCCACAAACTTGGAGTATCAAAACAACGCTCCAACTGAGCTACCCAGGCACGGCAGTTATTGTATATTAATGTGAGCACCTGAATAATATTTTGCTGTGTCTAAAACAAGAATACGGCCCTGACCAGTGTGGCTCAGTTACTTGGGCAATGTCCTGCAAAGCAAAACGTCGATGGCTCGATTCCTGGTCACACGCCTGGGTTGAGGGTTCAGTCCCTGGTCAGGGCGTGTATGAGAGGCAACCGATTGATGTTTCTGTCTCACATCAGTGTTTCTCTCTTTCTCTTTCTCCCTCTCTTCCCATCTCTCTAAAAAATAAATAAAATCTTTAAAAATACTTTAAAAATTAAACAAGAATTTGGAAATATATATGTGTATATATGTACATATATGTAATACATAGTATAATGCTCTGTACATGCTTACGGGCCCTTAAATGATTTCTAATTCTAGTCTACTTAAAGGCAATTTAAAATAAACACTTCCATTGGTGCAGGGAAATGGAAATTTTAAAACTTTCGCAGATCAGAAAAAAGTTACAGAGTATATTATAAAAGTCGAATATTCCTCATGTGGATCTAGTCATAGTACCAAGTCACAGTACCAAGTACAACACTTTAGATTTTGACAAATTGCATTTTGTAATTTATGTAATCAGTATTTCACCATATAATCAGTTAGCTATTAGTTACATAAACACACACATGCACAAACTATACTCTTCAGTGATTCTCACAAACTTTCGACCCCAGCCTGTCCACTATCACAGTGGACTCAGGGTGAGAGGATGAACGGCCTTCAAGATGCTCACGGTCTGCAAGCAGATTGCCTATGTAAACACATCACTCACTAGTATACAACTGCGTATTGTATATGGGAGCTTAAATTAATATTAGTGATTTACTGAACATCACTGTGTGTTCTGCATTACACGCATGTTCCCACTTCACCCTCGCAATGCCCTGCAGTAGGTGTTGTTATTCTCACGTCACTGATGAGAAAACTGAAGCTCAAAGGGCTTAGGTGACTCGCATTTAATTCTAACCTGACTTAAAGTCCATACTCTTAATCAACTCCTTCCCTTTTGGAATACAGAGCTTAAAAATCATAAAAGAGTTTTTTCAACATAAATATGTGTTTATATATATATACACACACGCATATATGTATATATGTACATGTGTGTGTGTGTTTATATTCCCCCCCACACCAATTTTCCCACAGTGGCTTTACCACCATGTAACAGCGCAGTACAATGCTGCCCCGCTCTGGACCTGAGTGAGTGCTATGGGAACACAGGTAAGAGTGTGCTGTGACCTATGAGAGTATCTGGTGTTTCGTCAACTTTCCCATCCATTTGATTTTTATCCCCTTCTTCAATAATATATAGTCTCTCAAAAACCCTTTTCATATATATTTTTTATTTTCTTATTTCTTAATAGTACATTAAAAATAATTTTAAGAAAAAACATTATTTTAGATCTAGTAATTATTAATGTGTATGATAAAGTTGATTTTGATCAATTAATTTATATAAAGGCAAATTCAACTTATACCTATCTATAAAAGAAAAGCATATAGTAAACTTAAACATTATTTTAATATTACTATTTAAATATAGATTGAAATTAAGGTACATATAAAACAAGACCAAAACTGCATTTGTGCCACAATGCTTAGACTCTCTATTGTGGTTGATAAACTCAAACATTCAATTTTCTGACTTCCACATTTTGATTCTAAGTAAGAGAGGTTTCCTACTCTTACTTGCCAATTGGTATTTGAATGGTTTTTAGTCATTCAAAATACATTGAGTGTGTGAATAGTTCTCCTTTCTAGACAAAGCCACATTCAATGCAATCATTATGATTTCCCCCATTTTAGCATTGATTTTCACAGTAGTAGCGGCAGCTACATGTTCCATATAAAGATCTACATCAGATGATGTATTAATAGTTTGCAGAGTGAAGGAAGTCCTTCTTGACGTGAAATCTGCAGAATAACTCAACTGTTTTCATTTTCACTGAAACAGAATTTCAACAATGGAATTCTCCACATTCCCTTTCTATAGGCAGTGGTCAACTATGATATAAATCAAATGAAGCAGAGGTTCCCAGCCGTATGCCATGGCACACACTGGATCGGGAGTGGTTGATGCAAAGGGTGAGAGAAATTGACACCCTCAACCCAGTGTGTGCACAAAGATAGTCATTTTCTGCACTTAAGTTTTGATGTGAACAAGAATGGAAAACACTAAAGTAAAACTTGTCTAGGAAATAATTTAAAGCTATAGAGTCCAAACCATAACAAAGTTGGAAAAACCATTCTGGCAACTAAGAAATATGTCTCCTGGTGATGTAATCACACTTCAAGATTTAGCAAAGAACTTTTCAGTATAAATATGTCCTAAGAAATAGTTGGGGCATGCGTATATACACACACAAAAAATATGGTCTACTGTATGGGACATGTTCATAAAAAAATTATTGTTCATCTGAAATCCAAATTGAAGTGAGTACCCTATAGGTATCCTAGAGCCACTAGCAACCCTAGGCTACAGACAAAAGAGAGACTTGGAGATCATTATCACCCCTTCTTCTCCTTTACATATGAGGGAATGAAGTCCTGGGAAAGTTGGTCACGTGACCACATAACCCCGGAAAAGAGTGGCTGAGCAAGAACCAGAACGAGGTTGTCTGTAATAACCCGTCCAGAACGCTCACCTGTACATCATGACAAAGTAAAGCCGGACTTCTCCACCAGAAAGTCCTAGCTATCTGGTAAGCAAAATTATTTGTTAATTCTTTGGTAATTCCAAAAAATTTTTAAATAAAATATACAAAAAAAAATCAAGCAAAACAACAACAATAAAACTTCTTAAGCATTCAGGCTCCAGTATAGCCTCCACTACCTTTAAAACTGGGCTAACACTTTCTAGTCCTTTCTCCATAAATATAACACCTGGCAAGTAGCAGAGAAGACAGCACACTATTCATTACAGTCCCTATTCTCCTTTTTACCTTCTTCCCTGTGTCAATTTGTTTTTATTTCTCTGACTTAGGTGAGGCTAACAGAATAACAAGTATGATGCAAATGTGGTTTTGTGGCTTGTCTACTGGACATTGACGTTGTTTACCTTGTCATAAATAGCTTTCTCAGGGACATGCCCAGGCACTGATTCTCTGCCTCACCAGCATCAAAGACAGAGACAAACTTCAAACATCTAGACTGAAGATGGCCAAACAAAAAATACAATGCAGTAAGACCTCAGTTGCCATGCATAACAATAGCTTCTTGAACTAAGTAACACCTGTGAGGAAAGTAAAAGTAGTCCTGTTTGGTGTGGCTCAGTTTGTTGGTCAGTGGCCCTCAAAGTGAAGGTCACTGGTTTGATTCCTAGTCAGGGCACATGCCTGGGTTGCAGGTTCATGTGTTTGAGAGGCAACCAGTAAATGTCTCTCTCTCTCTCTCTCTCTCTTTCTCCCTCCCTCCCCCCTCTCTAAAAATAAGTAAATAAAATATTTTTTAAACATAAACAAATAACATAAACAAATATGTTATAAACATATTAACAAATCAACAAACAAATGTTGGAGAGGCTGCAGAGAAAAGGGAACCCTAGTGCACTGTTGGTGGGAATGCAGACTGGTGAGGCCACTGTGGAAAACAGTATGGAATTACCTCAGAAAACTACAAATGGAACTATCCTTTGACCCAGCAATTCTGCTGCTGCGATTATACCCTGAGAACCCTGAAACACCAATCCAAAAGAACCTATGCACCCCAATGTTCATAGCAGCACAATTTACAATAGCCAAGTACTGGAAGCAACCTAAGTGCCCATCAGCAAATGAGTGCATCCAAAAACTATGGTACATTTACACAATGGAATTCTACCCAGCAGAGAGAAAGGAGCTTACACCCTTTGCAACAACATGGATGGAACTGGAGAGCATTATGCTAAGTGAAATAAGCCAGGCGGTGAGGGACAAATACCATATGATCTCACCTTTTAACTGGAACATAATCAACAGAAGAAAAAAGCAAACAAAATATAACCAGAGACATTGAAGTTAAGAACAGTCTAACAATGGTCAGGGGGGAGTGGGGAGGGGACAGTGAGGAGAGGGGATTATAGAAACTACTATAAAGGAAATTTGGACAAAATCAAGGAGGAGGGTGGAGGTGGGGGGAGGGAGGTGGTTTCAGCTGGGGTGGGGTGGAGGCATGGGGAGAAAAGGCACACAACTGGAATTGAATAACAATAAAAATAAAAATAAAAAAAAATAAAAAATAAAAAAAGTAAAAGTAGCCTAGTAGTTAATAATATAAGCTTTGAAATAAAAACAGATCTGGATCTAAATCTCAGCTCTGCTTCTTAAAGTGTGTGACCTCCCTGAATCCATCTCCTAAGTAGAGAGAAATCCCACTTACTTCTTTAATACTCATACCTGGTTGCTGTGAAGGACACAGATAAATCACTTCATGTTCTTTCCTTCACATAAGATAACTTGGTTATCTAGAGATGAGAGAGCGTTTTGTTTTTAAATTTAGAATTTAGGTGAAAAAAGCTTGGAGTGTTAAAACACTTTAAATGGGTGTAGTTTATATCATGTAAATTATTCCTTAATAAAGTAGAAAAAACAAATAGGGAGACTGGAGATAAGAGTTTGGATGATGTCACAGAGCTAGCTAGTCTAAGTGGCAATAGATTGGGAGAGGACAAAGGGCTTTCTGAAGGAACAGGAGTAGAGAGGTAGGCTGGAGAGAAAGTACCTGGGTGTCAGGGTAGGTCACAGTAAGGGCTACATTAACCACATGGGATTATGAAGCACGTAGCCTCAGGGTTTCGTGCACAACACACAGCTGGGTGTGGTCCCAGAAAAAGGGATCTCTATTCCCCAAAAGCTGTCTGTTTGCAGTTGCTCCAGAAGCAAAAGAACGTATCAACAGGTTGTAATCAGATCACTCCTTAGAAAAAGTAAAACAAACAACAACCAAAAAAAACCCCCTAAAAAAACCCAAAACAAAAAGCCCTATGGTTTCTACAAAGTCAGAGGCTATTCAAGGCACATAAAATTCCACCTGGCTTGCCCAGTGGAGCGTGACTCTTCCAGAGTTAACCCCTAACCCGTATCAAACCCACACTCCTCCAAAAATGTCATTGAGTCATTTGATTAACTGGCACTTAAGAATCTCTAGAAAGTAATATATTTTAGGTAGGAGACACATTGGCAGGTAAAATAACCCAGAAATCAAGGGAAGAATTAAACAGATATGCAAATTAATCTCTGAACTTTAAACACCCATGATCTGGACCGTGTATAAAACAAAACAGCCAAGAAATTACAGTCCTTTTCACTGTACAGATGAAGTTTCCATCACAGTTCTCAGCTTTCCCAGCCTTATGAGAAAGATTTTCTCCATGTACTGAATCACCTTCAAATTTCACCTCCTTGCTCACTAAGCTGTAGTGCAACAGATCACATAGCTAGATTAATACCAAGTGTGTTTCATCTGCAGTCAAAGAGATAGCACTAGGGTGGTTAAAGAAATAAGAGAAGGACAGCTCTTGTCTGGGTGGCTCCTTTGTTTATTATCCAATCAGTGAACTACTTCACAGGTCTCCAGCACATTTCTAAAACCTTAGGTGTAGGCTTCAAGAAGTAAATCTTTTTCTTCTAGTTTACATTAACCATGCTGAATTTTACAAAATCTTTTAACTTAGAGATAATTAACATGAACAGAAATACCACTATTATAAGTCCATCCTTAAATAAATCTAACAAATATTTACTGAGAACCAAATGCATTGAAGGAGGCGGGTTGGGCTGCAGAGAACATGACAATGAAAACACAGTCCCTGACCTCAAAGTATTTACAATGAGTCATTTTATGATTAGTTTTAACCCAGTATTTCTGCTGCCAGGCAAAACACTCATGTAAATTCTGTAAACCTATTTTCAATCTTGAGTGATATTTTTTTGCTTTATCTAAGTATAATCTGCAAAACTATTTGCCTAATATATTACTTTAAATTAACTCACATTAAATATTAAATTAACATTGTATTTAAGAATAAATTAAGCTATCTAAGAGTCTCCTTAGAATTATTTCAATCATTAACATCCATAAAACCAAGGAATATCATGTGCTTCTTAGATTTTTTTCAAAATACAAATTAAAATAACTACTTACATACATGCTTATTTTACTTGTGATAAATGTTTGCTGTGTACTACCTAAAATCACATTGGGAAACATGTCCCTAAACCATTCCGATAGTGAATTCTTTTCCTCTACCTTTTCAAAACCTCACCCCAACCCAGATAATTCCTTGCACCCAAACACTCTTAGTTGATCATTCTTCCTTCTGATTAACCAAGAAAATCTGGCATTTAGATATGAGCGAACATGCTTTCATCACTTCAACTTTTGCATGTTTTTCTTATTTTTAGCATATCTTTCTAAGATAGCCACACTAATCTTCTATAGTAACATTTTTACCTTTACCCCCAATTTCATCTTCTGCCACCTCAGTTACTCCTTTTATTAACCCTACTTCTTGTATCTTCCACTGGTCTCCCTTTTCCTTGGCCCCTTTGCCTTTACTTTTATGCATTTAATTAACAAACATTTATTATCTAGTATGAGCCAGAGCCTTTGCAAATTTTAGGGATGTGGACCTGAAAGACAAGGACAGTCATAAA
This sequence comes from Desmodus rotundus, assembly GCF_022682495.2. Lineage (NCBI taxonomy): Eukaryota > Metazoa > Chordata > Mammalia > Chiroptera > Phyllostomidae > Desmodus > Desmodus rotundus. The sequence continues at coordinate 85,192,408 of NC_071393.1, forward strand.
CTTCAAGGAGTTCAGCAGTGTCTAAGGTGACAGGCACATCCTGAGTCACCACACAGGTGATCAGAGCCACGTAAAGTAAATTCAAGAGCGTTTGGGAGGGAACACAGGTAGAGTCAGCACTTAAACATGGGAAGCCTTTCCCCAGGATGATAACAATATACACTTGTTGGTTTTGCGACCCAGAAAGTTTCCAGTTATTTTAAACTTTATTCTACTCATCCATGAAGTGGGAATGGCATCTACCTTATTTGGCTGGAATAAGACTGAGTGGTGAGGTCCTGGAGGTCATCAGCCTGGTTGGAATGCCCACCACCTCTACAACTCTATGTCCTTGGGGAGATTACTTTAGAACTGCATTCTGGACTACTTATCAATAAAACGTGAATAAATAACTATCAATCTAATAGGGTTGATGTGATGAAAGTGGGATAATCCAGATAAATCTTTAGATATTAAGCATTCAATAAATGTTAGCTGCTATTATTGGCAGGGTGTTTTTAATCTCAAAATCTGTGTATAAATCCTGCTAAGTAAAGAGTAGTACAATAAGTGGAATCATTGTCACTTATAATCCTTCATTTTATTATTCATAATTTACAGTAGATTCCATATACTAGTGAATTAAGCAGGGGAGATGAAGATAGAACTACATAGGTACCAAACTGGTAAAATAGAACAAAATCTACCAGCTTCCCAAATGTTATGGGTTGAATTGAGCCCACTCCAAAATTCCAATGTTGAAGTCCTAAACACCAGAACCTCAAAATGTGACTTTATTTGGAAATAGGGTCATTGTAGATATAACTAATTTGATGCAGATGAGGTCAGACTGGATTAGGGTGACCCTTAGTCCAATATTTCTGTCACTGAAGCTAACTCAGCTTGTGACCCTTTGTTATGGCAGCCCTAGTAATCTAATGTACCATTCGACAAATTCTGTCTCTGTCTAGTCAGAATGTACGGCTTCGTGCATATGTCAATTCTTGAAACATACACTTAAACTGTAGTCTGAATCACACAACTGGTCATACACTAAATTCTGTTCCCTACTTCTTTTGTGTAATAAATCTCCTTTCTATCCACATTATAGGCTCCCTGTGAAAAGAATATATTTATTTATTCATTTGACAGGTTATTATTAAAAGCACTAGTAAGTGAAAGATGAAAAGACACAGATTTCTAACTTCTAGGAATTCATACCCTGTATGTCAAGTCATATATATGTCAATAACTGATGCAAAGTAGGCTGGGAGGAGTATTCCCAATGCACAAGAGCAAAGGTCACTGCATTCCCCATGTCGGCAATGTGGACTCCCTTACGCCCAGGCTTCTCTCTTAGAAATACTCTGTGTTTTTCCATGGGCCATTGTCTCCTTCCTTGGCACTGCCTTTATGCCAATTCCCCTTTCCCCCCAGAATAAACATGGAAGGCACTCCCGCATGCAGGAGAATGGACTTATGTAGACAGCCCTATTTGGAGAAGCCACCCTAATATATGTGATTCTAGTATTTTATGACTGTCCACAAAACAGGGACACCTCTGGCAAGGAAGCCTTTAAACCTACCCTTTCACACTCAGAATCTTAGCCAAAGCTTGGTCAAAACAGATTCATATCAAGAAGGCTATAGATGCAGGATACCGCGGTAGTTTAGAAAGAGTTGTAGACGAGAGATAGGACTTGAGGGTCACAATCCAATGGAAATTTAGCTTTACTGGGATATTCAATTTTTAAAAAAATATTCTGGGACCTCCAGCCCATTCAAACATTAACTCAAGACACAAGAGGTAAGCCGCTACAGCCATTTTTCTCATTTTTGTGGATTATCTGTCATGATCAAAGGCAAGTCCTATCACCTTTTGATATCCCCTACCTCACTGTTTTATAGCCTTTATCCTGGTCCCAGCTCCTCCCACTTTCCCTATCCCAGAACACACCCCCAACCTTCTGCCTTAATTGCCCTTTCCCCTTTTCCTAGTCTTAAGTCATACTGTTATAAATTCAGTTCAACAAGTGTTTTACTGAATGCTAACTAAAATCATGGGCATTCCAGATGTTGTGCTGGGAACTTTCCCATACATTATCTCATTGAACCTGTACACCCATCGTCAGTGTGATTAGGAAAGGCTGCTTGGTAAATCTAAATCCCTTGGCTTGGATAACATCCTGGATCTGCCTGAACCAGAACCATCCCTGTTCTCAAAGGGCCCGAGAGTGGGAGTAGACAATAATGACACCACTACCTGTTCATAGTTTACAGTTCTTGTTTACAGACAAGCCAGTCCACCTATTTTTAAAAACAATACAAAAACAACTGAGGTTCAAACACAGTGGTGGTGAAGACGCCAAATCACTCTTTACTCTGAGGGTAAAGAATAAATAGATTTTCTGTACTTAATCTACAAAACCTATTCATTACATGTGTTGAAGTGCATGCATGGGCAAGAGTGTTTTCAAAGCATCGGGACTTAATACAAAACAACAAAAAAGCCCATAGTAACATTGGTGCCACGGAACACGATTCCAAGTACAAAGTGAGATTTCCACGCTGCAATGATTTCAGTGCAGTGAATATCACAGAGGTAGCCGAGGGTGGCAGGGAAGCGCTTGACTGGACCTACAGGCCAACAGTAACCAGGCAAGTGTAGCATTTTCTGATACGTCCTGGTCTCCGCTTCTTCTAAAGAGTAAAAAGTCCCTGGCAAGGGGGACCCTTCTTGTCTCTGCTCTGCTCTGTTTCTACCGACCGAAGAAGTCACTATCCAGTGACATCAAGATATCCTGTCCCTGGGGCATAAATAAATGCCCAGCTCCCATAGTTCATGGGTATATGTGAGCCTGAAAGGGCTAGAATTGATCCAAGCCATTTTAACTAGCAAGAAACTACCTAGTAATGCCTTGTTTGTATTTCTTGGAGGAGGGACACCAGAAACACTTATTTCATTCCACACAATAATTCACCACAATCAGAGGGAGCACAGCCAGGGCAACACCATCTCCCAGCTGCTGATTACATCAAAGGCTCGAAGCACAAATTCAATTTTATGATGTTAATCTCAGCCTGCCACTCAGAAATTTTCTCTGAGGGATATGATTTTTCTCTGGATTTCATTTTAGGAATGATTTTCTTCATCCCCAATCAATAAAGATATGTTTTCATCAAAAGACTCTATCTTGGTAGAATTCAATTGGCTATTTCAATCCCTTTTGGTGACACAATATTAATTAAAATAGTTTATGTTGCACTTCACCTGGAAAAAGAGGCAGTGAAAATAGCTACTCAGAACACATGTTCTGTACACATGAACACGGAGGGCAGAAAATAATTTTCTCCTTCTTCAGGAGACAGGCATTAGCTATTCAAGGGAGTTGCTCTGACTTGGTTTATATCTGTGATATCACACACACAAAAAGGAACATAAGAGAAAGCTGTTGCTTTCTGTATTTATTGTTCAATAAGAAATCAAAATGCACAGAAAAAGATGTTTCAAATGCTCATCTCCCAGTGCCTCACGAAGAGGAGATATAAGTGTCTGTGTGCCCACGTCACAAGATGAGGTATTAATCATAGTCACTGTTTCTCTTAACTAAAAAATGCATATATCATGCTATTAAAATTTATTTTTATGTTCAATCTCCAAATAATGATTACAGGTGAATACACTGTATTTTCCAAAGCAAGTATCTAAAATTAGCACAGTTTTTTACATTTAAAACAGGAGAAAATTATAAAATGTTTTACAGAAAATAATAGATGAATTATGTTTTAACAGTAGTTTCAAAAGTAGTGGTTAATTTGCTGAACAAGTATTTACAAAGCACCTACTATGTGCCTGACTCTGGTCAACCCTTGAGATTGACAGGAAGGCCCCAGTTCCTGGTCCACAATGCTGACAGACCAGAGAACTGCTGTCACCACACAGTGAGAAGGGCTTGATTCCCACAAGGTCTATGGAACACACATGGGAGTCTGTACTTAACCCTGTCTGGGCAGAGGATCGAGAAGGGCTTCTCAAAGAGAACTTTAATTACTGCAGTATTCAGCTGGTAATTTATAGCCACAGTTAAAAATGTTTAAGGTAGCTCAGTCTCTAACCAGGTCTCCATAAACAGAATCTTTTAATTTTGATATTCTTGAAATTATCCATCCATTAAACTTTATAATGCAAGAATGTGGGAATGAACTATTAAAAAATAAGAGTTTATTTGAGCAAAAGCAGATTTGAATCAGGCAGCGCCAAACTGGAAGAGGTTAGGAGTGCTCCACCCACAGGATGAGCCCAAGGAGAGACTTTATAAAGAAAAGGCAGAAGCAAAGTAGAGAAATTATTGATTGGCTATAGCTAACCATGTGATATGTGTATAGGCATGTTTTCTTTTTTTTTGTTTTCCAGTTATAAGAGAAAGTTTATTTAGAAAGTTACAGAGGTAGTAGAAGTGAGCCAGCTGGGCTGCAGAGGCTCAAAAAACAAGTAACCTTGGAGCTTAGGAGAGGGAAAGGCAAAGTAATGCATCTGGAGAGGGCATGCTCCCAAGAGGGAGAGCGCCTGCATGTTTTCTAACTGAGCATGTGCAGGAATGTCTACACCTATACATGAGATGAGGAAGCTCACCTCAGTATTTATGCATGAATTCCCCTGAATAAAGATGAATCCGATCCTTTGTTTGGGACAAACCATTTTGGGGAATTCACACACACACACACACACACACACACACATCTTGTCTGTCAGCTCACAATACAGTACTCTTCCTTCTTGTAAAATCCTCTCGGAGTTGTCTTCTGGCTGGCAACTACTGAGTAATTGGACCCAGTTCGATCCGGTAACAGAACTTTCAAAACTGGAATTAAATTTTAACTTCTTTTGAGGCAGGATAGTAAGAAGCTAGGAAAATTCCTTGGCAAATGGAATGGGGAAACTGAGACAGTTAAACAAGGCCAAGCAATTTACAGCCATCCAATAAATCACAAGGTCTTACTTTCCCTAACCAAGGACACTTCGAAGCAAATGGTTTACACATTGCAGACCATGAAGGGGCAGACTGGCCTCAGTCCTGGTCCCTTTCCAGTGACACTTTGAACCTTCCCTTGTTGATATTTAAAACTTCTCAACTCCCAACATTCCTTTTTCTACTTTTATCAGAGCTCTTATCACTGCTGTAATTATCACTCTCCTGTCTGTTACCTGAACTGTACTATGAATGCTTAGAGGGCAGGAACAGGCCCTTTTTTCCTTTGCATTCTGCTGCCAGGTAATTTACCATATACTGAAAGGTCAAAAGTGCTGAGGGGGAAGTCAAACAATGTCTTAGTTATGAATACATATGCTATGGTTCCAAATGTTGCCTCTTGTCCTTTCATCCCCGAGATGATTCAGTTTGTAAATGATCATCTTGAATGTAGCTCTGAGTTCTGCACAAAAAGCAAAAGACAGATGTAGAAGAAATGTCCTTGGCTATAGAAGCGCATTCATATTTCTACTAAAGCAGCCAAAAATCGTATCAGTATGCCGTGCCCTCACAACTCACTGCTGACTCAGGGGAAACATGCAGTCAATTAACCATGAGGTCGATTAATTACATTAATTACAACTTCTTCATTCTGTACTTGCTTATTTTTGTAAATACCCATATGTAGGACTTGACTTTTTTTTCAGGTTAAATGTCATCTCGTTAAAGAAAAAGAGGAGGAAGGTCACTGTTGAACACAAACAATTCCTACTGTAAAAGAGAAAACCACAGGCCCAAAGTGGTGTCAGTCTTGCTGAAAAGCCCAGGATAGCAACCTAGATTTAACCCCTCATCTAATTGCAGTTTCAACACTCCCAGAAACATAATCTTAATCAGTCTGAAATTTTCTGGTCAACACCAGTGAAGTAATCTGTTGTGTGGGCCCTCTCTTCTCCCCTACCTTATAGAAAGAGTCAATTTGCATGATAAAACACTTCCTCCAAGAAACGTTATCCTTGCCCAAGAATAATCTTTTTTTTTCTTTTGTTAATAACTCCCCTGACCTATTCTTCCTCCCATAAAGACCTTCCATTTTATACAACTTTTAAGGGCACTTGGAGTGTCTAGATGGGACTATGACCCATATTTTTTTTCAGATTTTATTTATTCTTAGACAGGGGTGGAGGGAGGGAGAAAGAGAAACATCAGTTGGCTGCCTTTCTCATGCCCCCAACTGGGGACCTGGCCAGCAACCCAGGTATATGCCCTGGCTAGGAATCGAACCAGGGACATTTCAGTTTGCAGGCTGGCACTCAATGCACTGAGCCATGCCAGAGCTCACAAATCTCTTAATAAAACCAATCAAATCTTGAAATTTACTTAGCTGAATTTTGTTTTTTAAACCTACCATTTATTAAATTATTAATGGCTACTTATGTGTATCATTTTATTTGATCTTCATAACCCTAGGCAGTATTGTTATCTTTATGCTAAACTTGAATATGAGGCTTGGAGAATATATGTAGCTTGACCAAGATCAGAGCTAGCAAATAGAGAGCGATCCATCAGTCTCCAACACTACAGCACTACACTGCTTACTTAAGTGGGGGAGGGGCAGTGCCCAGAACGTCAGGACCTCTTCTGGAAATGAGAGCAAAACTGTAGAAGAGGCACTTCTCTGGAGCAGTGATGCCTACCTCTAAAAAGAAGGACTTGCCTTTTATAGAAGAGTTCAAGAGATCTGAATGTCCTTTGAGTAAGACCAACAACAACCTCCTTATTTTGAAGACAAAAATGGCATACATAAATTAAGGGACTTGCCAGGTTCCCAGAATTAATTTGGAAATTTGCCAGGATTTCAAAGCTGATCTGGTGCTAGAACTCAGTGCACAGATTCTTTTAGTCCTGACCCCCACCTTCTCTCCCTGCCTCCAATTCAGTCTGGAGCAGAACTAAATCTAAAAATATTACCAACTGTGAAAAAATTAACTATGCATTCAAAATAAGGCTCCAGAGAGATGTCCTTTACAATGCACTGACAGAATTAATAAGAGATGTCACATATTGTAACTTATGAAATAACAAAATGAATAAGTGAATTTTCAAGCCAAAAAGCCTTCTGAATGCAGAAATCTTGAAACCTTAAAATATTCCTACCCTAATACCATTATTATCAAGGTTCCATGAAGTTATTTTATAACTTACATGAACTTCAATTACATTTGGCCTCTATTAACCAGAACTTCAGATTTCTAAGGCATTCACTCCACTGGGCAGAGATTTCACACAGGGAGAGGCCTAACAGTTATTTTGTTAATGTTTTGTTGATACTATAATTTAAACACATCTTCCCCCCCCAAAGATGAAAATATTGAAATTCAACAAAGTCCCAATTTTTGCAGTTTGAAAAAATAATAAGCTGTCTACTAGACCACTTCATGGGCAGTTTCCCTTTCTCCTCTAACTCTTTACTTTCCTTGCAGGAAATACGGCTGGTGCATTTTAACATTGAAGTAACTAAAAGAAGGCTAAGGAACAAGTCACAACACCAAATTAACCACAAGTATTTGCAGGGCAATAGTGATTGCATTCTTCTCTCCAGGTCGAGAGTAACAGCACAGTGTAAGATGGGCCCAGGAAGGAAGTAGGGGAGGTAGGAAAGGTGATAAAAGGAATCCTTTCTAAACCCTTTCTTCAGGTAAAAATATTCCCAACAGGCGACTTAGTGTCCAGTAGGTGACCTTGAACTCATTTAGCATAAAACCCGGAGAAGCAGGAAGAAAAAGTTAAGATCGCTATACTGCAACCTTGTCTTTACATCTTAAATATTTAGGTATACACACACACACACACACACACAGAGAGAGAGAGAGAGAGAGAGAGAGAGAGAGAGAGAGAAGCTCTAATGCATGAGGGTGGAAGAAGAAAGCACGCGTCGCGAAGGCAGTATTCCTAGTTCACCTTTTCCAGATTTTCATCGGTGGAGACATCCCCTCCCCCTTTTATTTTCCTACCCCTTGTCCAACTTTACAGGTGATAAAAGTCCTGTATCCACATTCTTTATTGCTGGCTCAATTTCAGGTGCACTGGAAGAAAGTTTTTGTCTGATGCCCCTCCCCCGACAGCCCCCAATCTGTCACACCTACTCTGTCTCACTGCCCTGGGAAGGTTTTCCTAGCTACAGAAATCAATTGGAATCAATTCAATGGACTCCCGTTCCATAGAAGTCCGATTTCTGAGTCTCCAGAAACTGTCCTAAGAGCATGGCAGGTCTCTAAAAGTCTCGGGAAACCGGCTCCTCCCAGGACCACAGGTAGGAATACTGAGGCCTTCACCAACAGCTCCCGACCCCAACACATACACACACACACACACACACACACACACACACACACGAAAGGACCGATTTGACAGATCCGTGGCTTCGGTCACTACTGCTGCGACATCTGGACAACAGTTTGAAGAGATCATTTTTTCACGTGCAAAAACTTGGAGCAAAAGAAGAGGCTGTACTAACTGCTAGCGCGCTCACCTTCTTTCCCCGCCCCAGGACCCAGACTCAGAGCCGGAGGCGGAGCTGCGGCCCAAGCCTGGGACAGCCGGAGACCCACTGCTGGGGACCAGAAGCCTGAGTCGAGACAGGGGGCGCCCACAGTGCAGCTGAGCAGCCGAGACCCGCAGCCTGACAGAGGGCCACTGGATGGCCCTTCTGGACTGCAGGGTGGCGAAGCCCAGGCCACGCCCCAGCCCCCCTGACGGCCCTCCCCTCCAACCCCAGTCCCAGCGGGCTGGGCTCCCCTTGGCCTCCGCCTGCGGATCCCCGCCCCGCCCTGTGGTCCCGCTGCTCCCTCCCTCTGTTACTGGCTGCGGCTAGAACAGGCCCACGGCCTTGCAGGTGCCCTGTCCTTCCAGGGCTGGAGAGAGTTCGCGTTAAGGTGAAAAAATTCAAGGTAGGCCAGGTGAGGTGGCAGGGACTGGGACCCCCAACACGTTCAATAAGGGGTGAGAGGAATGCCCCCTCAAAACTGTATCTTCCCGCAGGAATAGAGAGATTCGAGGTACTATCTAGAATGGGTGGAAAATTCAACGTGGAAACCAGCGTCCTAATGTGCTTTGAGTGGCCCCAAACCCACAACTGACTGCGCAGTATAGAGAAATAGGAGGGACAGTTTGTGTTTCCTCAAGGTTTCTCGGTTATTTTACTTTACCCTCAAACCCTCTGGACAACTTAGTCATGGATTCCTGAAGCAGATGGGGAGAGATTTTTTAACTACTCCATGTTCACAGATACCTGGCTTCCCAAATTCTAAGGATATTTGGCCAGGAGCAAATTTTAGGTCAGCTCTGAGGTCAGAGTTCACATATATTGGATCTTCTAGTGTGAAATCCTTCATACTAGGACACCCCTCTCGCCTTCACCATCCTCTGTGACCCATTAGCTCCTATTCCGGGTTCATCTGGACCTTCACTTTCCCCAGGTTAGGTGTTCCTGCAGGTCACTCTCAAGATTCCTCACTTCCTCTGTGGCAACACCAGCCACAGCTTAGTGAAACTGTTGGTTGCTTTGGCTTCCCTGCTTGACTGTCAGCTCAATCAAGTAATGAATACATAATAAATGTTGTTGAATGATGTGACAGACTATTAAGGCACCTCCTGGCCCCAGTTGTTTCAGGAATTTCCCTCATCTCTCTTTACCCTACAAGCTTATAGGATGTTATTCCAAAGTTAATATTTCCATCTCCTCCTCATCCCCAAGTCTGCATCCTACCTCTTGAGCAGAGTCTTCACTTTTTGTAGAGGTGCAGGTGTAGTAAGAGCCTGAGATGTGGTTCCTCTTGTCTGAACTCTGCAATAACTAGCTCTGTGGTCCTAAAGGCCCTCAATCTCTCTGCATCTCAGATCATGGCCCTGGGTACTTTCAGAGCCCACAAAAATGTAAAGAAAGGACAAAAGAACTTTTAGGCTGAAGAAAGTTATTTAATATTATTTGGTCTATATACCAGTGCAGTTCTTGACAAGGTTCAACTTTGCTCAGGCCCTGTAATAGTAGAAAACAGTAGAGTTAAAGAAATCTTCCTATTCCTTTGTATTTGGATAATGGTTTACTGCAAGGAATCATCCTTCCTGAAATGACTTACATAGACTGATAAGACTTACCTTATTTATCGATGGTAAGCTATACCTACATCCCCCCACCCCTTTTGTGATCTCATTCCGACCTGTAAAGTGGAGAAATTGGATTAGATAGGCCAAGGTCTTTTTTGCTCCAAAACTAATGAATTTTGGAGCAGAATTTCCAAAGAAAAGCAAGTCAAACATTACAGACCTCAACAGGAAGAGCAAGCTGGCAGCTGAGAGCCAAACGGGGCACTTGCAGGTGTTTTGTTTGGCTAACCTGGCACCGTTGTTGCTGTTATTTTTTCAAGTTGCATTTGACTGTTACAGGCCTCACCACTCCTTATAGTCTTCACCATGTGTAGTGCCTGTTTGGCCACTGAAGGCATTTAGTTTGTGTTCCAAGAATACTTTTGTGTTCTCAGAAAAGTGCCTTGAATTACAAAAGCACCTCCTCCCTTTCCTCCCACCTCCTCAATAGGGATAGGCAGGCAATGGTGTCTGTTAATCTCTTTCTGGTAGGATTCGGGTGTTTGAACAAATGTACAAATATTTCATTTATAGTTGAAATGTGCTTCTTTGGTGATAAGATGCTATCCAGTGCAACCCTCTCTCCTCTTTAAGCACTCAGGATTTTTACCAGATAAAATAAATACCCCTGGAGGGTGTGTGGTAATTTAACTTCAAATCAGAATAGATTCTCTGACACAGTATAATACAAAAATGAATAGAAATACAATGTGTAAGGAAATGAATTTCACCAATTCTGGGAACAAATTAAAAATAACTTGTGATGGTTTTGGTACACATCAAAAATTCCGTGGCACTCCTCCCTTTATTGAAGCCTAATTTTCCTCCTTTTGGGTGCGAGCTATTCTTAGTAACTGGCTTCTAACAAATAAAATGTTAGGAAAGATGGATAGTTACATCTATATCATGAATGACATTGTAACTTCCATTTTACTCACTCTTTCTTGGATTACTCTTTCTGGAGGAAGCCAACTAATGTGTTCTTAGGGCACTCAAGTAGCTCTGTAGAGTGGCCCACGTGGTTAGGAATTGAAGCCTGTTGCCAATAGCTATTACGGAACGGAGGCCACCTCATGTGAAGATACCATGATGAAAATGGATCCTCCAATCCTAGCTGACACCTTGCCTGCAACCTCATGAGAGACCCTGTGTCCTAACCACAAAGTTCAGCCACTCTTGAACCCCTTACCCACAGACACTCTGCTATATAATAAATGTTGTGGTGATTTCTTACACAGCAATAAAAAACTAATACAAACTATTTAAGAAACTTCCCTGATGATGATGTGCTAAAGATGATAATGCTAATAAATATCAGTCATTTTTAGAGTTTTCTGCATCGTAATGTTTTATATATCTTCCCAGTCTTTGCCCTTGTTTCTTATGTTTGTAGAATCCTCACTCTCCTTGTGTGTCAGAGCTGATGTCTTCCTGGAGAAACTGCAAAACAGTGCCATTGCTTAGTATGTGATACTCCTTTGCACACAGCACATGGGCACACGTTCTAGGTTGTGCCAGTCAGATTCACAGCCCCAGACAAAATACGTCTGGTGAGGGGAGTGACAGCACCACACCTACACCTGGGTTCCAGAGGCAGCAATCTAATGCTTCTACCAGCTGCCCCCAACCGCTAGTAGCAGAGGTATCAGTGTCTCTGCCCAGTGCTGGTGGAGTGATGCCTCCATGGTTTTGGACTTTGTCTTGACTACATAACATCCAATCTTAGCTTTTTATTTCCTTAGAGAGATCCAATATTCTTTTATAAAATATCCTTTTGTATTTAGGTTTGCAAATAATACTTTCTTTTGCATACAACTAAAAACCCTATCTGCAAGAGGCAGACACAATCTACATTTCAAAGATGAGACCACTGAGAACCAAAGTTGTTAAATGACATATCATTAGATACAATAGCAAGTGATAGAATTGGAATACATCCACATTTAACTTTAGCATTTAAAAAACAAAGGGTTTACATACTTTAAAATTAATTATATTTTTCTTTAAACCAGAAAAAATGCTGATTTTTCTACCCTGACCCACACATTAAATGTCAACCTTATGGCATTTAACCCCTACTGCTTCAGAATGAACCACACTCTTCCAACCTTCCTTGATATCATGCAAATACTTCTTCCTGCAGAATCTGTCCTCTGCCCATCACTGCCTCCCATCTATTTTAACCAATTTGCCTCTTCTTTAAAACCCAGATTTAGTGATAGTTCCTCTTTATAGCCTCTCTGAGCCCTCAGAAATTATTCTCACCCATTCCTCAGGCTCTCCCAGGATTCTGTTCTTGTCCATGATAAAATAATTACTAAGCTTGCTTACCTGTTTTGACAACCCCACCTCATCCCAACAAAAGAAACAGAAAGACTCCGGACTCTGCCCAACTCAAGGAGGGTGTCCTGAAAGCTAAGGGGCTAAGCTAAAGTTTACGTATTGAACAAGGACCTCATGCTTTAATTTCATCAACTGTAAGAATGCTGAAAAATGAGCATAAAACCCTATGGAGACATTTTCTGAAAAGAAAATAGAATGATTCTAGAAAAAGTCCTTAAGAAAATGACATTTTCAAGTTTCTCAGGTAAGTGGGTGACTACCCGTCTGACTACGAAGGTCACTACCCGTCTGACTACGAAGGTCACTACCTGACAAGTGCAGCCCTTCCACACAGTGTCCACTCAAATGCTCATACCCCACTTTCACATTTAGCAAGAAACAAAGGGTCACCAGAATTATGTGGAAACCCTCAACATGCAAGAGATTAAAACATATCAACTAGAAAAGGGGAAAAGAAAAAACAGATAATTCAGGGAGCAGAATAAAATTTGAAATAAAGTATTATCAGGCAGAACAGAAGCTGAATCCATAAAAAAAGATTAAGGCATTATATGTTTTAAAAAGAAATAAATGGAGATTGATAAAGTACTATTGAATTAAAACAATGCTAAAATGTAAACATTTCAATAGAAATACTAAAAAATAAAGTCAAGGCAATCTATATGAAAGTAAAAAAAATTTAAAATTAACAGTGGAAAGAAAAGAAAACTCTAGATCAGTCCCAGAGTTCCAACACCTTACCAACCATTCCCCTAAGAGAGAACAGAGAAAAAGGTAGAGTGTAAATGACTAACCAAAAAAATAACAGAAGAAAATCTAACAGAAAAGAAAAAGAACATGAATTTCTAGGTGGAAAGAGTCTGCTGAGCACTCAGGAAAATACAAATAAAACCTTGTATGCAAAAGTTTATTGCAGCTTTATTCATAACCAAAAATAAATGTCCTTCAACTACTGAATATACAACTCGAACATGTCCACATATGCACCAAAGGGAAGACTCAATATTTTTAAAGTGTCCCCCAAAATAATCTATATAATCAAAGTAATCCAAATAAAAATTACGTAGGAAATTTTTATCCAAATTGACAAACTGTAAAATTACATGAAAAAGCAAAGGAACTAGAAGAGTCAACAATTTTGAAAAACAGGAACAAATGTGGAGGGTTCTCTGAGTTCAATCTAAAACAACACCTTACATTACAGCGGTGGTGGTGAAAGAGCAGACACATAGTCAGGGAGATAAAACTGAGTCCAGAAAAGGAGAGTCTCCTCAACAGAGGGTGCTGGAACTATTCTCATCCATATGTCGAATGAACGAATGGATGAACTTTAACCCACAGCTTGCCTCTTATAGAAATATTAATTCAAAATGAATTACAGGTCTAAATATAAATCACAAAACTAAATCTTCGTGAAAGGTTTCTAAATATGATGTTAAAAAGCATGATCCATAAGCAAACATGGCAAATTAGATGTCATTAAAATGAAGAACTTCTGGGTCTATGAAGAGCACTGTTAAGAGAAAGTCTTAAAAAGCCACAGATTAGGAGAAATTTTTGTTAAAAATTATATATCTATTAAAGGAGTTGTATCCAAAATGTAAAATGAAATCTTTACATTCAGTAATGAGTAAATTAACAACTAAATTTTAAAATGCCAAAATATTGGGCTATTTCACCCAAAAACATGGATAGAAAATGAACATATGAAACACATGCTCAGCATCGATTAGTTACTAAATAAGTGAAATTCAGACGACTATTAAAATGGCTAAAATTTAAAAAACTGACATTGATAAGTGCTGGTGAAGAATCTGGAATTCTTATACATGACCGGCGGGGTTGGGAAACAGCTGAGACACTTTGGAAATGCTGCAGCAGTTTCTTTCAAACACTTGCTTTGTGATCTCACAATCCTACTCCCTGGTATTTAGCCAAGATGAATGAATATTTATGTTCACACAATATCCTATATGCGAATTCTTATGGAAATAATTCAAACAACCTTCAGCTGGTGAATATGCAAATTTTGTTTTATTCATATACTGGATTACCATTCAGCAATGAAAAGGAAGGATGGGGGTGGCTCTGCTGATAGGATCTGGCTCCTTCAGCAGCAATTAAATTTCTGCTGGCAGAGCCCAAGAGCAATGGCCTTCACCTCTCCACAGAACAGTTCTAAACCATTAGCTGCCGGTGGCAGTGCTCACAATATGCTTTAATAAATCAATTTTCTGCTGAAATTTCTAGAGTGGATTTCTGTCATTTCTAACTTAAACCAGAAGTATATATAATAAGCATTTAGCATTTACTGTTGACATCTCACATGCATTCTTTCACTAGATTATAATCTCTTAAACCAATACTGTATAATATAAAAACTATAAAAATAGTTGACAACGACAAAGACTTGTAGAGACTGGAAAATTGTCCTTCTGATTAGTCATTGGTAAGGGAAGTATGGAGCTTTCAATTTTTATGCTATTCAGCTAAAGTTCTAACTATTAAAATGATAATATTTAAACATTATCAAGTCAATACAACACTTTAGCTAGGAAAATGGAAGCCTTAAGAAGTTAAGGGACCTTTTGCAAAATTCCTTTTGGTCACTCTTAACAAAGTTTCTTTTCTTCTTTTGTTTTGTGCACTGTAATTTATGAAATTACATATGTTGACATACACTGAAAATTATGGCAGTTGTGTGTATATGTGTATTTGAAGGTAAAATAGAGCTTTCCATTGGCCTAAAATGTACATGCTGCTTGACCGAAAATAAACTTTCATTCTCATGCCTCTGGAGGAGAAAAAAAGAAATAAAGGGATTCACTAAAGGTTGTGCATTTTGTTATGACAGAGCTGGGCTCAAATATTAACCTTTCAGCCCGGTGGTCTTCTCACCACCCCACATCATTGTGACGACTTATTTCATGCTAGTAACTTCTTACTCATTACTTAAATCAAGGATCTAATGTTTTTATAGACACATATTTGGGGAAACATTTAGGCTGAAAAGTTGAAATTGAATAGCCAGCGGGGTGTGTGTGTGTGTGTGTGTGTGTGTGTCTTTCCTGAACTGGCCGTGAGATTGAAGATCCTTGGGTGACTTTTAAAGAAGTTATAAGTCTGTGAAATGAGGAGCTTAAAAAAATGATGGCAGATTCTTGATTATAGTGGTGCTGTTGAGCAGCCCTATAATATAATATTTTAGCTGAAAAGTAACAGTTAGGTTATTTTTCTAGCACTTGATTTCAAGGTCAAATATATTTCTTCATGTTTTGGAAGTGCCCACATTGAAAACAAAATTAGAAAAGACAAGTAAACATGTTTTTTATGATAGAATTCTGTATCTTAGAAAAGGTAGATATTGAAGCAATTTGAAGTTGTTACTACAACAGTGACCAAACCAAGTTATTCTTCATGCTCTAAAGGCTTCATGCAAGAAGCACAGTAATTACCTGAGACAATGTTATAGAATGAATTACCCAGATGCAGTTTGGATTTTGCAGCCTACTTGTGAATTCCATTCAGCTGTCTATATAAAGGATTGTGACACTGTGTACTTAATCATCAACAAATGGAAGTTTCCAGAAGAAAAACTGTCCCATAGATTTCAGCACACTTTGACATGAAAGGAAGGTTAATTCCCTGAACTTAATTATATTAACATCCCAGAAAGGGTCAAGGAACAGAGTAGTCTATAGTTAGCATCCCAGTACCATATACGTTATCCTGAGAAAATCAATTCACAAACTAGGACTGAACTCCAATTTATAACAGCAACAATGCCTGACATTTAGACAGTGCTTCTTCAACAAACTTTCATACATACCATTTTAGCTGATACAATGAAAGGAAAAGATGCACAAGTAACAGAAAGAACATTACATAGAAATCATTTGCTTTTGACTCTATTACTTTTGACAATTTGCATGAAGTCATTTTGAGGTGAGCCCTAATTGTCATCTTAAGCAGTATTTTTAGGCAGTGGGATTATCTTCAATTCATTGTTCCTTTTAACTGAATCCAGCTCATTCCACTGATAATTTAAACTCCCTTCAGTCCTCAACTTTCCATTCTCAGAAATCATTTGTATTACTTCCCCTTTGTTCACTCTCTCATCTGTTAATCATCTTCATGTTCTCTGGTTCTTCGATCCACTCTGCTCCCACCCTATGCCCTGTTGGGTCTGAAGTTGGGCCCATGATTTACCCCTCTATTTTATCATTAAAGCCCCTAATTTTCCCCTTTAAGACACAAATTAAAATTATGATTATATATTAATTTCCTTATTTATTTCCCCCACTGGATAATTACAATCTCCGTGATGGTAGTTGCTGAATCAGTTTCACTGCTATAGTGATCACCAGTGTTTAGCATGTAGTAGCTGCTTAATAAAATTTGTCAACTAATAAAATGAATAATTAAACATATTACCAGTTAACCACTTGTAAAACAATATTATATTTAGGTCCTAACTCAAATTATAAAAATAAATTTCAAATGAATTAATAATTTGAAAGTTAAAAATAACGAAACTACAAAATTTCCTGAGTTAGATGTTAGTAAATATTTAAAAATGTTAGTCTAGTAAAGAGCTTTTCTTCATCATATTTCTTTCTCCTCCACCTCTTCTATTTTTTTAATCTTCTCCTCTTTGTTCTCTCTCTCTCTCTTAATAAATTACATAGGTGTCAGGGGTACAACTCTACAATACATCATCTTTACATTACATTGTGTGCCCACCCCCCTAAGTCAAGTCTCCCTCCATTAGCATTATCCCCCTATGCCCTCTTCTATATCCCCCAACCCCCTTTTCCTCCTGTAGTCACCATGCTGTTGTCCATGTCTATAAGTTTTGGGGGGAGGGGACTGAACCTTTTGAAGTCCTGGTAGCTTTCACTTTTGTGCTTTGGGGAATCCTGAGCTGCAATGCAAGAAATCCAAAAACTTTGCTGAAAAAAGCATGCAAAGGGACCACATGAACAAGCCATTTGGAAAAGAGCAACCCTGAGACCTGATCCTACATGAAGAAGAGGCAAAGAATCAGAGTATCCCACTCCAGACGCCAAATGACTCCAGCCTGAGATGACATCTGATGGCATCCTTGTGAGAGATCTGAAGCAAAAGTAGAAGTACCCTGCTGAGCCCAGTAAACCCCAGAACGGGGAACATAATAAAATGATTGACATTCAAGGCAGCAATCAATAACTGAAATGGAATTGGGTAGCTGTCTTAGTCCATTTGGGCTCCTATTAAAAAATACCATAGTCTGGATGGACTGTAAACAATAAACATTTATTTCTCACAGTTACATAGGCTAGAAGGTCCAAGATCATGGTGCTGGAAAATTCAATGTTAGCGTCCACTTCCTGGTTCGTAACCCATGCCCTCTAGCTGTAACCTCAAATGGTGAAAAGGGTTAGGGAGATATGTGGGGTCTTTTCATAAGAACACCAATCTCATTTATGAGCTCCATCCTTATGCCTTAATCGCCTTCCAAAGGACGTGGATTGGCCTTTACGCTTTAATACATGAATTATGGACATTCAGTCCATAGCAGTAGCTAAAAGTATGGCTGCAGCGAAAATCCTGAAACATGTGTCATGAGCCTTGGGATTGGATTAGGGGCCAAAGCTGGAAGCACCTCAAAGAGATTATAAAAGTTGGTGTGATTATAAATTGAACTGTATCCCCAAGACATAGCACAACAGTGTTCAAAAAGTGGTGTAGGTGCTAAGCAAAAGTCTGATGAATAAAAAAATAACCTCTTATACATAAGCAAAATAAATACCCTAATTTTAAAATGTGCAAAGGGAATACACAGGCATTTCACCCAGAAGACAAATATCCGGTACCTATATAAACACATAATCGATCCCACTAATTGTCAAAGAAATGCAAGTTAAAATGGTATCATGGCTGGGTGTTGTTTTGCTTATTGAGCTGACCAAAATAACTAGGAGGACACGCACTTCCATTTGCTAGTGTGAGTGAACATGGGTAAAATGGTTTTGGAGTGCAGTTAGTACTATGTACTAAATGTCTCAAAAAATGCACATGCCCTTTGATCCAATGATGTCCTTTTTAGAACATTTTCCTGAGGAGACAAAAATTATACTGTTTTAGCTGTAAAGAGGATCTCAATGCAGCATTTTTTTATTATAATAAAAATGAATTGTGATTTTCCCACTCCAGGAGAAAAATTAAGCTGTGGTGTAGCAAATATAATGTTGCAAATTTATATTTATGGGCTTCATACGTTGAAAAGACATTCCTGATATGTTTCTGAGTAAAAGGAAAAGCATCCCCCCAGCAATCACCACACTGTTGTCCATGTCTATTAGTCCTTTTTCTGTTTTGCTCAGTCCCTCCACCCTCTCACTTTCTCTCCACTAGCTGGCATGCTTCTCTCCATCTATGAGTCTGTCCCCATTTTCCTTGTTAGTTCAGTTCATCAGATTCCAGATATGAATGAAATTGTGTGGTATTTGTCTTTTTCTGACTGGCTTATTTTACTTAGCATAATACTCTCCAGGTCTATCCATACTGTTGTTAAGGGCAAAACTTTCTTCTTTTTTACAGCCGAGTAGTATTTCATTGTGTAAATGCCCCATAGTTGTTTTATCCACTCATCTATTGGTGGACACTTGGGCTGCTTCCATATCTTGGTGATTGTAAATGATGCTGCAATGAACATAGGGGTGCTTATATTCTTTTGAATTAGTGTTTTGGGTTCCTTCAGCTATATTTCCAGACATGGGATCAGTGGGTCAAAAGGCAGATCCATTTTTAATTTTTGAGGTATCTCCATACTGCTCTCCACAGTGGCTACACTAATCTGCATTCCCACCAACAGATTCCCCTTTCTCCACATCCTTGCCAGCACTTGTTGTTTGTTAATTTATTTTGATGATAGCCATTCTGACCAGTGTGAAGTGATTATCTCATTGTTCTATTAATTTGCATTACTCTGATGATTAGTGACATTGAGCATCTTTACATGTGTCTATTGGCCATCTATGTCTTCTTTGGGGAAATGTCTATCTAGGTCCTTTGTCCATTTTTAAATTGGGTTATTTGGTTTTTTGGTGTTGAGTTTTATAACTTCTTCATAAATTTTGGATATTAACCCCTTATCAGATGTATTGGCAAATATGTTCTCCCATTCTGTGGGTTGACATTTTTATTTTGTTGATGATTTCCTTTGCTGTGCAAAAACTTTTTAGTTTGATGTAGTGCCATTTGCTTATTTTTTTTTCTTTTGTTTCCCTTGCCTATGTCCAAGATCTGCTGCCTATGTTTTCTTCTATGCTTTTTATGGTTTGGGGCCAACGTTTAACTCTTTGATCCATTTTGAATTTATTCTTGAGTGTGGTGTAACAAGGAGGTCTAGGTTCATTCTTCTGGATATAACTGTCCAATGGTGGGTGCAATGGTGGTCCAATTTTCCATCACCATTTACTGAATAAACTATCTTTATATCATTGTGTGTGCTTGCTCCCTCTGTCAATTTATAATTAACTATAAAGTTGTGGGTTTATTTCAGGGCTCTCTATTCTGTTCCATTGATATATGTGTCTGTTTTTATGCCAGTACCATGCTGTTTTGAGTACTATGTCCTTATAGTATAGTTTAATATTAGGTAGGATAATTCCTCCAACTTTGTTCTTCTTTTTCAGGATTGCTGATGCTATGTGGGGCCTTTGGTGGTTCCATATAAATTCTTGAAATATTTGTGTAGTTCTGTGAAATATGTCATTGGAATCTTGATAGGGATTGTGTTAAATCTATAGATTGCTTTGGCTAGTTTGGACATTTTAATGGTGTTAATTCTTCCTATCTTTGAACATGATATGTGCTTCCCCTTATTTGTATCTTCTTCAATTTTTCTCTTCAGTATCTTATAATATTCCAAGTACAGGTCTTTTACATTCTTGGTTAGATTTATTCCTAGATATTTTATTCTTTTTGTAGTGATTGAGAATGGGATTGTTTTCTTAATTTCCCTTTCTGTTACTTCATTATTGGCATATAAAAATGCAACATATTTCCAAATATTAATTTTGTATCCTGCTACTTTGCTGAATTCATTTATCAGTTTTAATAGTTTCTTGGTGGAATCTTTGGGATTCTCTATGTACAGTATCATGTTATCTGCAAATAATGACAGTTTTACTTATTCCTTTCCTATTCATATGCCTTTTATTTCTTCTCCTTGTCCGATTGCTGTGGCTAGGATTTCCAGTACTATGTTGAATAAGAGAGGTGAAAGCAGACATCCCTGTCTTGTTCTAGATCTTAAGGGGAATGTTTGTAGCTTTGCCCATTGCATATGATGTTGGCAGTGGGTTTTTGATGCACTACCTTCATTATGTTTTGGTATGTTCCTTCTATCCCACTTTACTGAGAGTTTTTTTTATCATAAATGGGTGCTGAGTTTTGTCAAATGATTTTTCTGCATTTATAGGTATGATCATGTAGTTTTTATCCTTCATTTTGTATATGTGGTAATCACATTTATTGATTTGTGAATGTTGTACCTACTTTGCATTCCTGAATAAATCCCACTTGATCATGGTGTATGATCTTTTTGAAGCATTGTTACATTCAGTTTGCTAATATTTTGTTGAGCATTTTAGCATCTATGTTCATCAGGGATATTGGACTATAATTTTCTTTCTTTACATTGTCTTTTTCTGGTTTTGGAATTGTGATAATGCTGGTGTTGTAAAATGAGTTTGGGAGCCTTCCCTCCTCTTGCATTTAATAAAATAGTTTGAGAAGGAGAGGTGTTGGTTTTGCTTGGAATGTTCGGTAAAATTCAGCTGTGAAGTCATCTGGTCCAGTTTCTAGGAATTTATCCATAGCGTCCGGGTTGTCCAGTTTGTTAGCATATAGTTGTTCATAATATTTTCTTACAATTACTTTGTATTTATTTTGTGTCAGTTGTTATTTCTCCTCCTTCATTACAGATTTTATTTATTTGGGTCTTTTCTCTATTTTTCCTGATGAATCTGTTTAAAGCTTTGTCAATCTTTTTTTATCTTTACAAAGAAATATCTTTTGGTTCATTGATCTTCTGTATCATTGTTTTAGACTCTGTTTCACTTATTTCTACTCTGATCTTTATTATTTTCTTCCTTCACCTCACTTTTGGCTTTCTTTGTTTATCTTTTTCAAGTTCCTTTAAGTGTGATGTTAGATTGTTTATTTGAGCTTTTTGTTGCTTTCTCTTTTCTTTTCTTTTCTTTTCTTTTCTTTTCTTTTCTTTTCTTTTCTTTTCTTTTCTTTTCTTTTCTTTTCTTTTCTTTTCTTTTCTTTTCTTTTCTTTTCTTTTCTTTTCTTTTCTTTTCTTTTCTTTTCTTTTCTTTTCTTTTCTTTTCTTTTCTTTTCTTTTCTTCTTTTCACAGGCTTGTAATGCTATGAATTTCCCTCCTAGGATTACTTTCCCAGTGTCTCACAGATTTTGGATTGTTGTGTCCTCATTTTCATTTGTTTCAAGGTATCTTTTGATTTGATCCTTGACCTCATTGTTGACCCATACATTCTTTAAAAACATGTTATTAAGCTTCTATGTCTTTGCGTGTTTTTCAGTGTTCTTTTTGTGATTGATTTCTAGTTTCATAACATTGTGGTCAGAGAAGATGCTTGATATGATTCCAATTTTCTTAAATTTATTAAGAGTTGTGTCCTAACATGTGGTTTATCCTAGAAAATGTTCTACATGCACTTGAAAATTATGTACATTCTGCCACTTTGGGGTGAAATGCTCTGAAGATATCAATTAAATCCATTTGATCTAGTGTGTCATTTAAGGCCACAGTCTCCTTATTAATTTTCTATCTGGAAGTTCTGTCCACTGAAGTCAATGGGGTGTTAAAAATCCCAGAATATGACTGTATTTCTGTCAAACTCTCCCTTTATGTTCACCAAGATTTGTTTTACATATTTTGGTGCTCCTATTTTGGGTTCATAAAGGTTTACTAGGGCTATATCCTCTTGTTGAATTGTTCCCTTTATTATTATGTAGTGTCCTTCTTTGTCTCTTACTGTAGCCTTGGTTTGAGAGTCTATTTTATCAGATATAAGTACTACTACCCCAGTTTTTTTCCCTCTCCATTTGCGTGAAATATGTTTTTCCATCCCTTTACTTTAAGTCTGTGTGTATCTTTGAATCCGTGATGTGTCTTTCGGAAGCAGCATATACATGGGTCTTGTTTTCTTATCCATTCAGATACCCCTATGCCTTTTACATTGAAGCCATTTGAATATTTAAGCCATTTACATTTAAGGTAATTATTGTTAGATACATATATGCTTAGATTATGTTCCTCTGTTTTTCTTTTCTTCTTCTTTCTCTTCTTCTTCTTAAAACAAGCCCTCTAACATTTGTTGCAGTACTGGTTTTCATTACCATTTAGCCCCCTTGTACCTCCCCCCCTTCAGCAATCACTACACTGTTGTGGTGTCACTATGTTGGTGAATCCATTTGCCTTTTTGATCAATCACTCCATTTACTCAGTCCTTAACATTTGTTGCAGTACTGGTTTGGTGTTAACAAACTCCTTTACCTTTTTCTTGTCTGGGAAGCTCCTTATTTCTCCTTTAATTATAAATGATAGCCTTGCTTGGTAAAGTAGCCTTTGTAGTAGGTCGTTGCTTTTCATCACCTTGAATATTTCACACCACTCCCTTCTGGCCTGAAATGTTTCTGGTGAGAAATAAGGTGACAATCCAATTGGTGCTCCTTTTTATGTAATTCTCTGCTTTTCTCTTGCAGCTTTTAGGATGCTCTCCTTGTCATTAAGCCTTCCCAATTTAATTATGATGTGCCCTCACTTAGGCCACTTTGAGTCCAACTTGTTTGGGACTCTCTGAGCTTCTTGGACTTGTGTGTCTTTTTCCTTCATCAGATTAGGGAGGTTTTCAGTCATTATTTCTTCAAATAGGTTATTGATCCCTTGCTTGCTCTTTTCTCCTTCTGGTATTCCCACAATGTGGATGTTGTTACACTTCATGTTGTCCAAAATGTTTCTTAAGCTCTCCTTGTTTTTTTAAAATTATTATTATTATAGTATTTTGCTGCTCTGCCTGAGTGTTTTTTCTATTTTGTCTTTCAAATCACTGATTTGATCGTCTGCTTCATCTAATGTACTGTTTATTCCTTCTAGTGTATTATTTATTTCAGATACTGCCTCCTTTATTTCTGATTGGTACTTTTTTATGGTTTCTATGTCTTCTTTCATGCTGTTGAGTGTTCTTATGATCATTACTTTAAACTCTCTGTCTGCCAAATTGCTTGCCTTCATTTCATCTAGTTCTTCTGGAGAATTCTCTTGTTCTTTCATTTGGGGTCTGTTTCTTTGTCTTCCCATTTGGGCACTTCTTTGTATTTTCTGCCTTAGTTGTTAAACTAATCAAGGATATAGCCTCAAGCTGTAATCAGCAGCTGAGCTTAATCTCCACAGAATGGGGGAGAGTATTTCCTGTGGGCGGGGCTATTGCTTATCCTCAGGCTGATGCCACTTGGAGAAGATTGCTCTGCCTGAGAAAGATAGCTTCTTATGGGAAATGACTCAGCACAGTGATTCTAGTGGCTATCCTTCAGTTCTCTCCTCAGAGCCACCAACCCCTGTCTTTCCTCAAACAGATGTCCACCCTGCCCTCCTGCTAGAGTCCATGGTAAGTGGCTGCAAATGAAATTGTGTAAGTTGGCACTTTAAGAGGCTCTCTGCATATCCAGCTGTCTCTCCCCAGCAGACAGAAACCCTGCTGCTTTTTACAGCTGGATGTTAGCTGGGTTCCTTTCTTGCTCTGGTGCTGTAGTCTGGAGAGCCCAGCTTAGGGTTTAGTCTACATGATTCTCGGGGGGAATCCCCTAGCCACTGAAATATTTCTCTGGAGCTTTATATTCCACTCAGGGGAGCCCAGACAGGCCTCTTACACATCCTCCACACTCCCTACCAATCTCATTGTGGTGAAGTGGTTCCTTCTGTCTGTCCTTATTATAAGGCTTCTCTCCAGCTAGTGTTCACTTGGTTATTCTGGATTATTTCCCTACAATTTAGCTGTAGTTCCAGATTAGTCCTGGGAGGAGGTTAGTGTAGCTTCCACTTACCCCTCTGCCATCTTAGATCCCTGAAGAGTGCTTTCTGAGTGCTGATCTAGGAATATTTTTATGTGTAACAATAGTAAAACTCTACTGATGGTCTTCCACATTAAATTAAAGCACCAACCACACTCACATGTTTCATTTGGAGGAGCTGTTTGATTTTGCATAGTAATACGTAAGTGAAAACCCAGTTTGAGCCTCAATAAAATGGAAGCAAAACATTCTTCTGAAAATTGACTGTGAAATAAGTAATAAACATGGTAGTAATGAAAGAGTAAAGGTTTTCTCAAGGTATAACATTGTACTTATTTAAATCAGATGGCAATGAGTCAGGTGCCAAGAGAATAAAAATACTACAGAAGGGAAATGAAATGACATGTTTTTTGGGGGGAACAACACAAAAGAATGAAACAAAATCTGAGACATGAGAATGCAAAGGCAAATGGTTGAGAAACAGAAAATCATTGCTTACTTATACCTTTTCTATTTTGTAAAAGAATGTGAGGCAACTTACATAAAAGGGCACAGGAATAAAAAAGTCAATAAACAGAAGAGGTACACGGTCTAAAGGGAGGCGAGTGGAAGTCATATTATTCATTCCCTTTATGACCTGGACTTGGAAGTCAATCAGCATCAATTCCTCTGCAGTTCTCTAGAAGCAAAGCCCTAAGGCTGATCTGTTTTCAAAGAAAAGAGGAATTAGACTTCCCTTTTTGAAGAGAGAAAATGCCAAATAATCTGTAACATGTTTTAAAACTACCACATGATATGATAGATTTCTCATTGTCAAAAAGGTGGTAGTATATCAATCATGCAAGCTGATGTTGTTAATCTTTTGTTTTAGATGAGGTAAGGGGGAAAATCATCAAGCATAAGAGTAGAGATGAACAGAGAAAGGTGTGTGTTTAAAATATCTCCTCATAGGAGCATATATCCCCAGTATAGTAGAGCCTTGCTTGTCAAAGTGTGGTCTAGAACCAGTAGCATCTGTACAGTGAGAGCTTGTTAGAAATGCAGAACCTTGCACTTACCTCATATCTACTAAATGAGAATTATATCTTAACAAAACCACAGGGGATTCCTATGCAGAATAAGTTTTGAAAAGCACTCCTCAAGAGGTTGAATAAAATTGTTATGTAATAGGAGCTAAAAAATTACTGCTGTGCACATACTAAGAGTAGACCGTGTATCCTTCTTTATGGGACAATAACAGGATATAAGTGGGATAAGCAAATTGCTAAATAGTAGAAGTCATCTGAGGTTGACAGTTCCATGCATTCATTGACCGGGATGTCTAGGATGGGTGTTGGGTACTTGGGTGAAATTGAATTGGGAATAAGATCTAAATGCGATGGAGAAGAAGAGGTGCAGTTGTGGGGGATAAAGGTTGTAATAAGGTTGGAATAAGGCTGGAGAGCTGATATTGCAGAAGTACAACCGATAGTATCCAGATAAATGGTAAACAGAAAGGGATAATACCAAGTCAGTTTTCAGAGGTAGTAAATATTATTGTGGTGTACTGGAAATGTGTGAAATGTTACTTGAAACAAGTAGATAATTGACTGAGACATTAACTTTGTTTCACAAACATATCCACAGTAATGGAATTTGTGTTCCTGATAAACATCCTGTATGTAGTTAAGGGCAGAGAACTAACGGAATGGTACACAATATTAGCAAATGGCAGTCTATCATCACTGATATTTACAAATGCCATGTATGTGTTGTCTGTATTAAGAGTGTAGGGCTTGGTGAGCGTAGGAATCCTTGGGGAAATGGTGAATACCAATTCTGAACCAGAAAAGAAACAAGATGTGTCTAGAATATCTTATATTGAAAGACAAGAAAGCTATTAGAGACAACTGGGTTCATGTCAAAGGGACACTGCAGACAATTTGAAGGGGGTTGCACTTGCCAGAGATGGGATAATATTAGCAAAAAGAGAAAAGAATAATAGTGATTAATAGGTTGAGACAAATCAAATATGTTAAAATCCATTCATTCTTAATGCTACACGCAAAGTCTCTCAGTCACCTTTGGAAGATACTATGGAATCAACACTTTATTCTGAAAACTAGTAAATGAAGTGATGCAATCAAGCATTTACATCACATTTCTTGTACATATAGTATGTAAGGGTGCCAATTGTTTAATTTGGGAAAGGCCTTTTTAAAGATTTCACTGAATAAATATTGAAGCAATAATAGAATTTGAATATCACCATTGAACTCCTAATGAAATAATGGATTTAGGTCACGATCACCAATGGCTATTAAAACCATTAGGTGAATTGCTGATGAGGAGCTTTACAATGGTGGATCAGGCTGACAACAGCAGACCTGCTGCCCAGTCTTAACGTTACCCACACAACAAGGAGAAAGAAGTAGACATCATGTACCTGCTAATGGAACTATAGAACACCCCTATAAAATCGTCATGTCATAAATCTCAGTTGAATCTGATCAAGCCTTGAGCTTTCCAGAGAATATAGGAAATAGAAGAATATGTGAAAAGTCCCCATAAAGGAGGCAATCAGCAAAGTTTAGAATGTTGAAATCTACTTTCTTCAGCAAATAAATTGTGAGAGAAGAGAAGCAGCGAGGGGAAATATATAGATTACAAGATACGTAAGACTTTAGGTTTCAGTTCTGACATATAAAGAGCTAGGGAAGCATCACTCCTATTCTGACAGCAAGAAAAAAAAATACTAATACTAAAAAAACCTGAAAAACCTGTTTCTTTTTTACCCATTAGAGAACTGAGGTCACAGGGCAACTGCAACCCCAAAATCTGGAGAGATGGGTGAATACAGAGAATCTCAACTGAGTTCACAGCTTACATGGAGCCAAACCACTGGAGCTATAAACCGGTAAGAACAGTTAAATGGTAATTTTGATGAATTTTTGAAGTCTGAGTATTGACTAGCTTGTGAATGAGAAACTGCCCAAGTCCCATCCGGGCTTAGGGTTCCCATACTTTTGTAACTTTTCCCTTCAGAAACCGAGCTTTCCTTTCTCATCCACATATAAGTGAGGTCATGTGGTATTTGTCTTTCTCTGACTGGCTATTTCGCTTAGCGTAATAATCTCCAGGTCTTTCTGTGCTATTGCAAAAGGTAAAGTTTCTTTCTTTTTTTTGGTTACATAGTATTCCATTGTGTAAACATACCACAGCTTTTTATCCACTCATCCACTGATAGGCACTTGGGTTGTTTCCATGTCTTGACTATTGCAATAATACTGCTATAAACATAGCGGTGCATATATTCTTTCCAATTGGCTTTTCAGAATTCTTAGGATACATTCCTAGAAGTAGGATCACTGGGCCAAAAGGCAGTTTCATTATGACAAAAGCTCTCAGCAAAATGGAATAGAGGGAACATGTAATCAATGTAATAAAGGCCATTTCTGACAAACCCACAGCCAACATCATACTCAATGGTCAATAACTACCATAAAAGCAATTCCCTTAAGATCAGGAAAAGAAAGGGTTGCCTGCTTTTACCACTTTTATGCAACACAGCACTGGCAGTCCTAGCCACAGAAATCAGACAAGAAGAAAAAATGAAAGGCATCCAATTTGGAAAGGAGGAAGTAAAACTGTCATTATTTGCAGATGACATGATACTGTACATTGAAAACCCTAGAGACTCCTCCAAAAAGCTACTATATCTAGTAAATGATTTTGGCAAAGTAGCAGGTTAAAAAATTAATATCCAGAAACTGGTGGCATTTCTGTACACTAACAATGTACTATCTGAAAGAGAAACTAAGGAAACAATCTCATGTGTTATTGCAACAACAACAAAAAAGGTACCTAGGAGTAAATTTGACCAAGGAAGTAAAATACCTGTACTCAGAAAACTATAAGACATTGAAAAAATAAATTGAGGAACATATAAATAAGTGGGAATATATACCATGTTCCTGGATAGGAAGAATTAACATCATTAAAATGTCTGTACCACCCAAAGCAATCTATAGGTTCAATGCAATTCTTATTAAAATACTGATGGCATATTTCACAGATCTAGAATGATCATTCCAAAAATTTATATAGAACCCCCTCCCCGCAAAAAGACCTCAAATAGCCCCAGCAATCTTGAGAAAGATGAACAAAATTGGAGGTATCATAATACCTGATATGAAACTACTACAAGGCCATTGTAATCAAAACAGCCTGGTACTGGCATAAGAACAGGTCTATAGATAATTGGAACAGAACAGAGAGCCCAGAAATAAAACCCACCCCTATATAGTCAATTAATATACATACAATGTATATTACATATCAGACATATCGGCAAGGACATACAATGGGGTAAAGACAGTCTCTTCAATAAAAGGAGTCGGGAAAAATTAGACAGTTACACGCAAAAAATAAAAATAAAAGAAACTAGATCACCAATTTACACCATGCACAAGAATAAATTCAAAATGTATTAAAAACTTCAATTTAAGTTGTGAAACCATAAAAATACTAAAAGAAAACAGGTAGTAAAATCTCAGGCACCTTTTGGAACAATTTTTCCTGATATGTCTCCTAGGGCAAGGGAAATAAGAGAAAAAACCAAACAAATGGGACTACATCAAACTAAAAGGCCAGGAAGAGAGTACACACAGAATAAGGCAGAGAAGCAAGAGGGACAGAGGGTCAGAGTGGTACAAGGTTCAATGTCGTGACTGGTACACGAACTGATGCCAATCACGCTATCCTGGTGGCATGTGTGCTCTCTGGAGAAAAACGGATGGCAGGTGTCCTGAAGACCTCAGTAACCTCTTTTGCACCTCCTTGCTCAATCTACCCTGCTTTGGACATCCTGAACTTCAATAGAGTAGGGGTGGAAGCTGTAGAGTAGACATTCCTTTCCACTTCACAAGAGACTGCTGAATTCTGCTGCTCTTTGAGACTGAGCATACTGGTGGCCAGGAAAAGAGAGCAAATTTCTGAGTTTTAGAGCAGAAGATGCTGGTGGCAAGTGGCACCCTGACATTTTTGTGTTCCTTGTTCTTGAGCACTTGTAAAAAGTCTGTTGTAAACTCCCACAAATAATTTAGAGAGCCTGGACAGAGAGAAAGGGAAGTCTTGTTTGAGCAGGTGAGTCTCAAAGCTAGCAAGGATTAGAAGTGTTGCTGTGACTCAACCTGTGCTCAGGGTTGTGAGGTTTGGAGACGTCCACCTTCCACAGATGTCTCTCAGATCTGCCTCCTCATCTGGCCTCCCCACGCCACTGCCTGCTCTCACCTGGACTACTGTGCCAACTTTTAAACCTGGATCCTGCCTTCTGTTTTCCTACAAGTTCCAATTCATTCTCCACACTGGTGCCAGATTGATTTGCTGTGGAGCAAATGAAATTATGTCGCTCTTCTGCTTAAAAATCTCAATGGCTCCCCATTTTCTTTGGCTGTTGATTTGGAAGATTTTTTTCATGATGTGACTTTCGTCATTCTGCCCAGACCTTTCATTCAGCCTTCCCACCTTACCCCTCATGCTCCAGTAACATTTAACTGCAGGCAGTTTCATGAACTGATCATGCATTTCATGTTTGTGCATTTCAATATCTTCTTTATCTTTAGATCCACAGCCAGTGCTTAGTGCGTGGTTTTGCATATAATAAATAACTAATAAATGTTCATGGAATAAATGAATAAGGAACATATGTTTACATGTTCTCTGAGATTGAATCCAGAGAGAGAAATTCCAAGACTCAAGCATTTCCAAAGGTAATGAAATTCAAAGTTATCATAATACTAACAAGAATAATATTGTAATATTATTACTAATATTATTAGTAACAATAGCTAGCATTTACTGAACACTAACTATATCAGGCACTCTTGCAACAAGATACATTAAAATATCCCTTTAATTCTCACCACAATTTTAAGAGGTAGATATTACTATACCCACTTAGCAGAAAAGAAAACTGAGGCAGTTTAAGTAACTTGTTTAAATTAATCTGACCAGCAAAAGGTGGAGTAATATTTGAATACCATCAAACGCCATTGGTGCCTGCATATTATTCTGGTTTGGAGTATCTTATAGGTGGAGAACTTATGTGGCATGAAAATGAAGGTTGTTGGTTTTGAAAAATTTGAGGAATTATAATGTCAAAGTGTTAAGAGGAATATTGACCTATATTTTTATTACCTATTAATTGGCTACGTTCCTCAGTAGCAGGAGAACATCAAAGGAGAAGCGAACTTGTCTTTCTTTCACATTGAATACCAAGTGCATAAAAAGTGTTTAGCACATATCAATAATAGGTGCTCCATAAATATTTATGGATGGAAGGAAGGAAGAAAGAGATTACAAAGGATATGTTGAAATTACAAATGATCTGCTTAAGGCTTTGACCTTGTTTTATCAAATGTATATTAACTTCCCTAAGTGTATGTAACTTTCCTTTCTTTACCCCTGAGTCTGACAGTGTGTAAAATTGGTGTTTAATAAGTAATTGTTAATTGATTGAGTAGTGTCAGAAAAGTTAGTGACAGAACTTGAAATGAGCACACTTTCTGCTCTCAATATATTGAGTATTTTACCACACAATATGTTGCAGAAAATTAAAAATAGTGGAAATGATTTTGTCCACTGAAATGCAAATTAGCTATATCTGGTGACGAGCAATTGATTAGTGGCCCATCTCATTTCAGCATTCCTTATTTGTCTATATTCATGTGCCCTTTGAATTCTCCTTTAAACAGATTGTAAAAACTTATTGGTTCCCTCATTAATCAGTGAGTTAAAATTTTTGACATAGTATCATTTAAATAATTATTCCCTCTTAAAAACTATCCTTTAATGAAATGAAAATATTTTTCTTTCAATACTGCCTCTTCCTAGAAATGGACAGTATTTGTGGAATATCTAGCCCCAATCATTGAATTATGAGAATCCACCCTGGAAAGTTTGTGTTTGAGGTTAAGCATGTGTTTTATGCCGAGTTGAGGTACCTCTTCCTTTTGGAAATTTTAATATGTTCCCAACTTCTGGAGAAGTGGGAGTCAGGTAGAAATTTTGTCTTGCTGGACATATTTTCACTATTTGTCCACCAGATGTCACCGGACATCGTAGGATCCACATAAAATAGAATAGCCTTCCTTTTATAATTGGGCTGTTCTTGCTAGGGCAGATATAAACTGTAATTTAGCAATTATAGACATAATTTTACAATCAAGTCATAACACTAGGCCATCTGACAAATAAAACAATATGTGGTTTGCATTAGTTAGTCTCTGTAGTTGACAGTATTTCTACTATCAAAAATCAGTACGCTTTCACTCCAATTTCTCCTTCTTTTAAGGATTAATCTATTATAAACTTTAACTGATGTGTGTGTGTGTGTGTGTGCTGTATAATGACAAGCCAGGATTGGCATTCCTTATTTTTAGTATATTTTATTGATTATGCTATTACAGTTGTCCCATTTTTTCTCCCCTTTATTCCCCTCCGCCCTGTACCTCCCTTCAGCATCCCCCCTCCATAGTTCATGTCCATGGGTTGTACATATAAGTTCTTTGGATTCTCCATTTCCTATACTATTCTTAACCTCCCCCTGTCTATTTTCTACCTACCATTTATGCTTCTTATTTCCCATACATTTTCTTATATTCTCCCCCCTCATTCTCCCTTCCGATAACCCTTCATGTGATCTCCATTTCTGATTCTGTTCCTGTTATAGTAGTTTGTTTAGTTTGTTTTTGTTATTTAGGTTCAGTTGTTGATAGTTGTAAATTTGTTGTCATTTTACTGTTCATAGTTTTGATCTTTTTGTTAGGTATGTCCCTTTAACATTTCATATAATAAGGGTTTGGTGATGATGAACTCTTTAACTTGACCTTGTCTGGGAAACACTTTATCTGCCCTTCCATTCTAAATGAAAGCTTTGCTGGATAGAGTAATCTTGGATGTAGGTCCTTGCCTTTCATGACTTGGAATACTTCTTCCCAGCCCCTTCTTGCCTGCAAGGTTTCTTTGGAGAAATCAGCTGACAGTCTTATGGTAACATCTTTGCAGGTAACTGCCTTTCCTCATTTTTTTGAATTATTGTTTATTCACTCTGTTCTGGCTGAATGTTATTTTCTTCCTTTTGTTCCAAATTGTTTATTTGAGTCCCAGTTTCCTTCACTTTACTGTTGGTTCCCTGTATATTTTTCTTTATTTCATTTTTCATAGCCTTCACTTTTTCCTCTACCTTGCAACCATACTCAACCATTTCTGTGAGCATTGTGATTACCAGTGTTTTGAACGCTGCATCTGATAGGTTGGCTATCTCCTCGTTGCTTAGTTCTTTTTCTGGGATTTTGATCTGTTCTTTCATTTGAGCCATATTTCTTTGTCTCAGTGCATCTGTTACACTGTAAGGGGCAGAGGGTTAAGCATTCACCAGGGTGGGGCAACCCACTTTGCTCTGGTTGTGGCGCAGTCCAGATAAATGTCTTCTTTATCTCCTCGGTTGTCAGACTTCCATACAGTTCTATTTTCTGGCAGTTCTGGTTGTTTCTTGTGTTTAAATTGGTTGTTGTCCTTCTTTTGTTTGTGCGAGGAGGCACAGTGTGTCTACCTATGCCTCCATCTTGGCTGGAATTCTAGGATTGGCATTCTTCATTAGAGATTTTCCATCTTCTTCCAAAATTTATATTTTGAAATTTTAATTTTTTACATGAATTTTCTGGATTTTTAAGTCAAGCGATACCCCAAAAAACAAAATAATTTGTTTATTAAATTTTATCCATTAGAAGAAATTAAGTCAATATGGAAAATGAGCCAAAATTTCTGTAGCATCTAATATATGTCAGGTACTTTGGATGTGTGATTTAGATATTGCTTAAATTCTCTTTGGTTTTTTAAGATTTGCTCTAGATTGATAGAAAACCCCATCCCAAGCATATTAAGCAAAACCTTCTGTCTGATGATTCTTGATGGGGGAGAGTCCTGGATGGCTTGCCCTCCTCTTCATAGCCTCTGGCTCCTTGCCCTGAATTCTCCATCTCACTTGGATATTCTTTTCTATCATTGCATTTCCCTGTACTCTCTACAGACTCAGTATGGAACAGAAAACTTTCCCCTCTATATTCCTCCAAACACGGGCCATACAAAGATTCAGAAAATTTAAGTAATTTTCTTATGAGAACACGGTGACAGAGCTGGAACCTAAATTTGTTTCCCTCCAAAACCACAACCATTTTATTCACCTTTATTTTTGGAATATTTACCAACTTATATGGTGGGTAGAAAGCAAATTAAGTAGATTGGTTTAGTGTGAGATGATAGAACATCTAAAATGCTGAAAATTTATAAATTTTTATTTCAAATGGAAATATTTACTATTTAGAGCAATGATTTTTCAAAAAGATTATATTTGTTTATTTTTTAGAGAGGGAGGGAGAGAGAAAGAGAGGGAGAGGAACAATACTGTGTGGTCGCCTCTCCCGCACCCCCTACCAGGGACCTGGCCCTCCACCCAGGCATGTGCCCTGGCTGGGAATCCAACTGGCGGCCTTTGGTTCTCAGCCCAGTGCTCAATCCAGAGTCACACCAGTCAGGTCTACAGCAGTGATTCTTATATCAATATCCATCAACTGGAGGTGTTATTACCACAGGTTGTGTAAATGTTAGTTATATTTAAAATTATCTAACATTCAAATATGTGCAAGATAACTATGTAATTAGTCCTTAATTCTCAGATCACCTTTCTCTACCAATGATTATACCCAGAGTAGGCCCCTAGATGTCGCCCTAGCACAAAAATTATCTAAAAAGTCCCTTTGAAAAGGGAGCTCACTTGTGAGATAGAAACTTGATTTTGCCTTCTCAACTACCATACAAGAAATTTGTGCCCACACCACCCGGCATATCCATCTGCCCTGGAGGAAGATTTAAATTATTTTATTGAAATAAAATTATTTTACTACCAAGAGAAATATAGTAGATGACTTTTGATATTTAAAAGTCATCTATTATTTCTAACAGATTTAATAAAAAAGAAAATTCTCTTTTAGAATAGCAACAAGGACAATATACCAAGACCAAACAAGAATATGCAAAACCCACATGAGGAAAACTTTATAAAGCTCTTGAAAGACACAACAATAGACTTAAGCAAATGAAGAGACCTCCTTCTTTATGGACAGGGTGTTGATGACAATGCAGATTCCTCCCCATCAACAGCGCATGCACTGCTGTCCCAGCTGAAATAACACAAATATTTCTAGACCAAAAGTTTTGTATGAAAAAATGAACTTGCAATAATAGCTATGTAAGTCCTGATTAAAAAAGAAAGAAAAATGAGGAAGTTTAACCCTTCCAGGTACTAAAGCACACCATAAAGCCTCTATAATTAAACATCATAGTACTGGGGAATAATAGGCTAATGAGGAAAACATCAAATCTAGAAAGAGACCAAAATATACATATGCATGTAAGTATATTACATAATATATATGGCCACTTAAATCTCTAGGGGAAAGATGCTCTTTTAAAATATTTGTGTTGTGATGACTTAGTGGTCATTGGATCCATAGCCTATATCATGCGCAAGAATAAACTCGAAATGGATCAAAGGCATCAGTGTAAAAATCATATAAATTAAAAGGAAACTGTGGTAGGTTTCTTTAAACTTTATAACTAAGATGAACTCCTATATAACTTTATAATTATGAATTATTTTCTGTGGTTAAAGATCCAAATAAAATAAAAGAAAAATAGTTAAATGTGATTTTAAAATATGTGTCTCATGTCAAAAAGAAATCATAGACAAAGTCAAATAGCAAATGACACTAGATAAAATGCTTGCCACAGATAAAAAATCATTATATATTTATATGTGTGTATATATAAAATTTTGTTAATATATGGTAAACTTTTAAAATTAGAAAAAGGAAGAAAACATTCGGAAAAATGGGCAGAAGATGTAATTACAGAATTCAAAGAAAACTATTTATAAACGGTCCTTAAACATATAAAATATGTTCAAATTTATATTTAACAAGAGAAATGCAAATTAAGACAACATTGACATATCATTGTCATCAATCAAAAAATAAAATGTTTTTCCACACACTTTGCTAGCAAAGCTGTAGAGAAACAGACGTTGGTAACAACTGAAAAATGGTGGAACCCTGATGAAATATTTAGTATGGTGATGTTTAATAAAACCACCCATTTGCGTCTTCTTTGACTTAGCCAGCTTCCTTTTAGGGGTCTTCCCTGGAGGCACACCTCTATCAACAGGAAACAAGACAAAACGTGCGCATGGTTATTCATTCCATCGTTATTTATCAGCACGCAAGATTTGAAATACCTTTCATGCCCCTCCATGGGGAATGATTGAATAAACTATGCACGTTCACACAAGGAAGGTATTTGAGGCCGGAAAATGAAATAAGGACATTCTCTGGAAACTGAAATGGAGCGTTTGCAGATGCACCATTAAGTTGAAAGAAGTATAAACAAGTGTATATAGTATGCTAACTTTTGTATAAGAAAGAAGCGGAAATAACAACAAATACTCGTATTTTTATTAGAAAAAACTAGAAAGTATAAACTAAGAATTCCTAAAAATGGTTACCTAAATGGGAAGGGTGGGATTAGGATGAAAATGAAACTTCGCTGTGTTTCCTTTTTGATGGAGTTTTGGTCTTTTAACCAAATTTTTGCAAAAACAATTCATTTGCACTGCAAAACAAAGTCATGAGAGGCAACACTGGGGACCTGTTCTAGCTTACAGAAGGCTAAAGGACTCTAAAAAACCAAAATTGCACAAATTATAAAGAAAAGCTCTTCACTTCGATTTATGCACATCAATGACACTTTACCTTTTCAAAGAATGTAATTTCTTTATGGTGCTTCTGGAGAACACTCTTAAAGAGCATCATAACTTTCTTCTGCTCCGCCTTATTTTACTGATACTTGTGACTAGTTACCAGTTCTACAGTAAGGTCGTTTAAGGCATGGAGAACAATCCCTCCAGCAAGGAAACAAACAAGCTGTGCTATTTTGGCTGTGTGAGATAGGTGTCTTCTTTTCAAACTTGACATTGAATGTTTGAAATTCAACAGATGAATTAACCTAGTTTTTAAAAGGCCATTGACTTCATTCGTACAAAAGGAAAGAAAGAAAATGCACTGGAATTCTTGTTTAAATTGATAACAGAAGAGGAGTCTGGGTTGTACAAAACAATGTCATTTATTTATTCAACAAAAGTACTTGTGAAAAGTTTTCACTTTCCTCAAGTGGAAAAAATGATTTTTTGTAAAGCTTAAAACTGAAATTGATTACTGAAAAAAAATTAAACATATATTAAGAGAGTTTGGTAAATCACAGAAATTATTACCTGATTCCCCCACCCCCACCCATGTCTGAGCTCTGACTTAAGGAAAGGAAACCAAAGGTCCTTCTGACTGATTGAATTTAGTTTTAATCCTAGCTCTAGCTCTAGAATTCATCTCTCTCCCTGCCTCCCTCTCAGACCCAGCCTTTCCCCTAGTTAACAGAAACCCCCGAGGCAGCAGGAGGCAGTAGCCCAGACTTGACAAATAGCCAGAGGTCCATACCTCTGACAGGCTCAAGATCACATCTTGACCTAAATTGTGTTTTAGTTCCTGACCCCTAAAGTGAAACAGCCCCCTGGTTACCCATCAAACCAAACAGAGGGAAACCAGAGCAGACCTCCGAGCTGTCCTCAAGACCAATGTATCACATTATAAAGTCATGTGTGAGTAAAAACAAAATCTGTTTTAAGTAGAACATAGATCACTGGATATTAAGGGTATGGCTCCATATTTCATGTTGGAGCTAGTTTAAAACACTGCCATCTGTTGAGTTTTGGCATAGTATTAAAGAAGGATATTCATAATTGTACGAACGACTATTAAAATAGTACTGCTTTGTCTAAGTACATAGCTGTGTGAGGACTGATTTTGTTCATATATTTCAACCAAAGAGCACATTAGAACAGATTGTGTGCCAAAGCAGATGCTAGAATGTAGTTGTCTTCCACTAAGCTAGAGATTGCGGGGTTCCCAAAATGCTGATGCAATGTCACAAATTATACAGAGGATGTCATAAATCATATATGGGTTGACTTCGTGTATCACTTTGACTGGATTACTAGCACTCACTCAAAATTATGGCCTTCTTAGCTCTGCATGTAACTGGGTCTAATGTAAATTGGAACTTGTAGTCACTGATTCTTAGACTGTATATTATATACAAATTTCAATAGACTCTTTTCTCTTTAGACTTCTTTCTAAAGATGCTTATAGTTATTGAGTTTTAATGAATATTATGGTATCTTGTTTAATTTTCCCTAATTAAAGGGTTAATGTCTATTTCAGAAAATCATGACATTTAAAAACCCACACTCTGTAAGTGATGTATTCCTCCTCAAAAATGAAAATTAGAATTGAATAATGATTTTAAAAAGATGAAATGGTTTCACCATTAAATTTTTTTTTCAATTGCATACTCCCTGCCACCTAGTTCTCCTTTTCTAGTTTAATTCTTTTGAAAATCGTGAGTCAGCTAGCAGGTGCAGTCACCGCAGGCTGTCTTTCCAAGGCGTGGCCACTCCATCAGGCCGCGTGCAGGCTGCTCCGCAGAAACCGTGTCAGCAAGCAAGGGGCCCTGGGATTGCGTTCACCCGAGGCAGACCGCTGTACAGCAGGTTCAGGTTGCAATTTTAGGGTATGTTTTGTAATCACCTCAAATTCGGTATATTGACCCTTAATACTATTTTATTTTTGTACATGACAAATAATGAATATGGAAAAATCTTCAAATTTTTATTGTAAAAGTAAAACATGCTTATCATATTAAAAAGTAGGAAAAGCAGAAGGAATAATACACTATATCTTTGGCAGTATATAGATTTTAGGGTCTAATTAAGGTTCAAATTCCAGCTGTACCACCAACTAACCATATGACCTTGAAAGAGCTACTTTTCTTGTATGTTCCTTAGTTTTTCATTCATAAATGGAGATGACGTTCATAGTAACTATACCCTGGAGTTGCTGTGACATAAAATGAGTCACTCTAATACCCATCTGGCTGCGGAAGGTATTCAGCAAGCACTAGTTCGCATCATCCAAGACAACGATTCTTGATGATTTGCTGTTATGCTTTTTTCTCATGTGTTTTTAACATTTGTTATAATAATAGTATACATATATATATATGTATCCCACTTTTATTTTAAAATTAAATTTTAATATCTTTACAAGTACAAAATCATTATGCTTTGTAGTAAAAAATGCAGATAGCACTTTGTCTCAGAAATATTATTTTGACCACGAAAGGTATTTAAAATGCTTTTTCTAGAGTGTCTTAGAACACCGGGGTGGACTGCTGAGGAGAGCCTCCTCATCTGTGAGAATTCACAGTCTAGCTCTGAAAAGTGGGTGCTCGTCCTAACAGAAATCAGACATCATTTCCCACGATACATCCTCAGGGAACTTATAAGGGGGTCCTCATGCTAGCTACCTCTAGCATGAGGACATGTGACTTAGAGCCAGTGTCCTGAAGAGAAACAGCCCCACGTGCCGCCCATGGCCAGGACAGAGTTTGTCTCACCCAGGATGCCGTTCCCAGCAAGTCCTTCAGCAGAAGACAAGCTCTAACACTGGGTGGAACAGAAATATCGGAAGGCTCCTATCTTAGCTCAGGTTGCTGTAATGAAATATCACAGGCTGGGTCATTTACACCAAAGAAATTTATTTCTCACAGTTCTGGAGGCTTGGAAGTTCAAAACTGAGGTGCTGGATGATTGGGTTCTTGCTGAGTCTCTTTCTGGCTGCCAGATGGCTACCATCTTGCTGTGTCTTGACTTGGTAAAGAGGGAGATATGGAGAAATCTTCCTCTTCTTGTAAGGCCACATTCCTATCATACTAACGTCCCACCCTTATGATCTCATTTAACCTTGATTTCCTCCTAAAGACCTTCTCTCCACATATAGTTATATTGGGGTTGGGGCTTCAACATACAGATTTTTATAGGACAATAATTCAATCCATAACAGCTCCCAGTTCTGTACAGGTGAAGAGGAATCCAGGGAATGTTAATCCTATTATCTGGATGATTGCATTCTTCCGGCTGTATTATGTGACAGTGTTAGTACACAAAGACCCAGGGAAAGGATGTGGCACTGAAGATCTCCCTCCCTACCAGGTCAGGGAAAGACCTAAAAAGGCTGGCTACTCCAGTCTGGTAATTAATAGAGTTTAGTAAGAGAAACTGTAAGTTTCTTTGAGGCATATCTGAGGGGGCTGCAAGATAAAATGGATCCCTGCTTCGCAGGAACCAAAACATTATATAGTGGAGATATAAACATCATGTAAAGTGGGAGAGAGTCATAGGTGCTAATATAGACGTGCTACCAGGTACAGGAAATTGCTTTTATGCTTGACCAGGTCTGAACAAGGGCCTGTTCCAGGAGCCAGCACACAGTGGGACAGGGGAAGGCTACTGGTTTATATCAAAAAGAACATCAGTTATGAGAGTCTTCAAGGAGGGCTTTCGAGAAGCCATTTCCCTCTTTTAGCCGGGGTCTAGCTGGTGGTTCAGGCAGTGCTCGTGTCTTGAAACAGTCTCACTCCCCACAGACAGAAAAGGAATTTCTCTGTTTGGTTTAACATCTGATATATCATCATGAAAACATTTTATGAAATCTTACTGTGAGCTAGGAACTATGCTGGGTCCTGGGGCTTGAACTCTGTTCTACAGAAAATTTGTTGTCTGTATCTAAACTCATCCGTTTAAAGTCTATTGATAACTTTGTCTCATCTTTTTGGCCACACGTATCTCTCACATGGTACTCCAGTATGAACCACTCAGCCTACTTCATTTCTCCGTTCTACAAATGCTTCTGAGCACTTCCCTCATGCTGGGCATGTTGTAGGCACGGTGGAGACAGAAGCCATCTAAACAAAGTCCCTGTTCTCAAAGCCCCTGCTGGATTTTAAAGCCGGCATGGGGTTCCAACCTTAAGCAAACTGACATGTTATCAGTTAGTAATCCTCCTCGTGAAGAAATAATAGGAGGGATAGTAGGAGAGAGCAATTTAGAGAGTATATGTGCTACTTTGGATAGGATGGTTAAGGAAATCTTCTTGGATTATGGGGGCATTTGAACAGGGACTTGAATAATTAAAGGAGGGAGTTGTTTGACTATTTAGTGAAAGAATATTCGGGGCAGAGAGGAAAGTAAGTGAAACGTTGTGGAAGTGGGAACATGCTTGAGTTACTTGCCAAACAGCAAGTTGACCAGAGTGGAGGAGTGGAATAAACTCGGAGAAATAACGATAGGAAATGTAATTGAAGTGACAGCAGGGGCCATATTATGTGAGGCTGGAAAGCATGGTGAGTGAGTGTTGAGTAGATAGAGCGTTGTGTTTGGTGGCTGTGTTGAGAATAGGAGGTAGCAGGCAAGCGTGGGGACAGAAGGCACTCTCAGCTATAGCAGGCATCCAGTCTACAGGACCCATCTCTGTCTCAGTTATGCATCACTCACATTCCCGCTTTCTCATCTTTGCCCTGGTCCCCTTATTCAGCATCATTCCACTCTCTCTTCACTTATTTAATCCTTTGAGATCGAGCTCATGTCGCTGACTGATTTTATTCACTTCCAGCATATTTGATACTGGGGAAAATATTGCAGGTGACTTCTCTTCACATCTTTTAAATAGTTTAACATTTATGGATTCTGCAGACTAAATTTGTTATTTTGAGAATGATTTCCTAAATCTATATGAGTCTGTCTTACTAAAGTAACACTTTTCTTACTTGAAGATTGCTGACTCCAAGGCCTTATCTCAATGAAAGATAGAAGGGAATCCAGGGAAACAGGCCTCTGGGCTGCCAGAAAAGATGCCCCTGACCCATGCCCTAAAGTCCACGTTTTCCTGTATAGCCTCATCTCCACAAATGACTGTTAGAAGACATACGTGATAAATGTCCATGGTGCACTGTGACAGGAAGTTTCCCTCCTTTCTTGCCTCTGGGGATCCCACTTATCATCCAATGGACTGTGAAGAAGAATTTGTTTTCCTCAGCTGGCGTGATGGACCATTCAGCTCATTCAGCATGATGTAGGGTGAAGTCCTCTCACATGTCCAAACAGCTCACTCCATCAGTAGAAAACACTGGGGACACCTGAAGGAAAAGACGAGGACATTCTAACCAGAAGGAGCAAGGATACAGCTGACATTTTAACAGTT
Organism: Desmodus rotundus; assembly: GCF_022682495.2. Classification (NCBI taxonomy): domain Eukaryota; kingdom Metazoa; phylum Chordata; class Mammalia; order Chiroptera; family Phyllostomidae; genus Desmodus; species Desmodus rotundus. The sequence continues at coordinate 85,234,173 of NC_071393.1, forward strand.
CAGAAGTAGAAGTGCTGCGAGGGCTGTTGACAAACAGAAAGTATTTCTGACTGTTATTCTCCTCCACTTTCATTTCTTTCCACCGTCTGCCTTCCACTTTGTGTGGCTCTTTTTCCACCTCCCTATTCGGGGCAGGGAAGGTGGGTTTTGTATATCAGTTTATCTAATCAATTATTCTTTAAGAACTTCAGAGAAATTTCTGGAAGTCATGAAAAAATAGAGCGACATGCATGGAAGTGTCTCCGGAGTGCCTGTTAAAGCATTGTTATTTATAATGCTGACCACATCACGCATTTATTTAAGTTTGGCATCTATTTTTTATGTTGCAGAGTTGGCACCTGAATTAATCAAGATTAATGAGCTAGCCCTGAAGATGATAATCAGTGTCTAAATGACTATGGCATGGGTTCTCAATGAATGCCTGTTGAATTGAATTCGATTTCAGTACTAATCTGCCCCATTTAAATGAATGATATAAATCCTGAGACAGGCAACTCATATATCCAGTTCATAATTACAATAGCTGTGAGGAGATAGGAAGGCCCTTGTTAGACTCCTTAAATACGAACCTGGAATTCTAGGTAGTTTTGCTGCACATTTTAAAAAATAAGGAATAAAATATATTTTATTTAGACATGGAGATTGTGGGAGGGTTGTACCTGAAACTGCTGCCTCGGATCCCTGGGACAACTGTTTCTCTATTCGTTATTGCTCAGTACCCAGCACTTACATATCATTCACTCAACCCTCCTTTTGCTGCTCGATGCTTTTTGTCTGTGCATATAGGAAAGCTGACCTGAGATAAGCCTCATATGTTAGCAAAGCTCTTGGGCTACCTAGGAGCTCTGATTTCCAGTTTGTAGGAGGGTTGAGGACCATCCTGCTAATCTTTATATGACATATAAGATTCTCAGGCATACATTCTACCCTGCGTATAGACTTCTGGGTAACTAGGCTAACTCATTTTCTACCAGGGAAGTGAAAAAGGCAGAAATAGACTTGATTACCCTCTAATAGTGAGAATAACTATGGGAGGGTGTGACAAGGGAGAAAGCACTACAAGAGGGGATGGAAGGTAAGACCTTCATGGAACATAATTAAATGAGACAGATTTTACTTAGGTTATTGTCAGGATTTAGGTTTGAAAGAGTCCCACCCTTGAACTCCCTGCAGCTTGTCACAGATGTTCTGTGGTCCACACTGGAGTCCCTCTGATGGTTGGCAGGAGCCGCTTTTCTGCCTCCCTCCACAGGATACAGCTTGTTGGCTAGCCGAGCAACTGGCTCATTCTTCAAGCTCTTCCTTCCCAGTCTTTTGGCTTCTAAGTCTCTATATTTTCAGCAGTTGATCGACTCCTGGCAGGAGCCAAACCCTCATCTGGGAATAAAGCCAGGACCCAGAGCATCCAAAAGGCAAAAACTGGCTGTGAGAATACACCCAGCGCTTCCTCGGGGACTCTGAGGCGTTGGTGATGTCATGGAGGCAAGGCTTTGGTTTATTTTAGGGTCCACGTTTCTTGGTCCATATGTTAGACAAATGACTGGAATCCTACAACTAATGCAACTGTGAACACACGTTGTAAGTAACTGCTAAGAACATCAGACTGGGTAGCAAAATTGCATAGGAAGGGGTGGGAGGGAATAGAGGATAATTCTATTTGTAACTTGAGTTTTGTCAAAGCATGTCAAAGAAAAAATTAGATTGATTTCAGTTTCCTAAATCTTTTTTGTTGCTTTAATTTTTTAAATACAGAAAGATTATTAATAAATAAATAAAACCATTATTTTACCATACAGAGAAAAATCACTATTAATATTTTAGTTTAGTTTCTTTTATTTTATCCATATATTTACCATAACTTATATTTGCAAGAATTTTAAAGTAGTACATAATTATAGAAAATATGAACAATTAAAAATAGAAATAAAATTAAAATCATCTATAATTTTACTATCCATCATACCACTAATAACATTTTGGTGTATTTTCTTCTAAAGTGTGTGTGTATGTACCATTTGTTAAAACATATTGCAACATACACTTTAACAAAGTTGAGTTATAGTATATAGCCTATTTTATAATTTGCCTTTTCTATCTAATGATGTGTCTTGAACATTTTTTCATATTCTTATAAAGCATGACTTTTTATGACTAAATAGTATTACATCACACAGATGTGCCATAACTGACTTAAGAGTTTTCTTATTTTGATATATAAGTGGTTTTCAATATGACATTGCAGAAAAAAAGTGGCAAAAACTCAGTACTTGGTGTCGAGGGACCTGCTAAAAATGATTCTTCATTTTGTCTGTTGCTTCCATGCCCTGCTGTTTCTGCAAGGTTGCTGTATCAGCCTTCTCCCTGTTCCCACTAACAGCACGGGTTCTAGTATGAGATGGTATAGGTGTGCCTGTGGCCAGGCCAGGCAGCCCAGGCTTCAGATCTTAAAACTGCCATTTTCCAGATCAGCTATTTCTTACATAAAATAGGGTTATTTGGTAAGGATTAAATAAGACAGTGTATCCAAATTTATGTAGCTATTTAGTTGGTATTAATATTATCATTTATTGGCTCTTCTTTGAGATATATTTACTGGGCATTTTAACTTGGCAGGCACTGTGTTAAGGGTCATAAGAAAAGATAAGAAAAATAAACACAGCCCTGGTCTTGTGGCTTTTACAGTGCAGCTGTATAAAAAATCACCAAGCAACCATGCTTTAAAACACTCAAAATTGCAACTATGCCAAGTGCCAGGATGAGAGAGACCTGGCATAATGAGACCTAACACAGACAGTCTGACGAAGCCACAGAGGGGCTCTTGTGTTCTCAGAGCGGGTATGAATCTTTGCCTTGTGATTCGGGAAAAGAAGAGAGGGTTGTAGGAAGATTGCCCCAGAAAGCACACTATTTGCCCTGAAGTCTTTGTCTTTTTTGTTTTGTTTTGTTTTTTGTATTTTCTTCCAAATAAGCAGAAACTCTATGTATGTGACTCCGCAATGAGATGTGCAGATTGGGACCGGCCGAGACGTCTCTGGCCCTCTGCTGCCCACTGTGTTTTTGCACATGCCCCCGGGAGGGACCACTGTACGTGACTCTGTGTCCAACTGCCCGTTGTCTCCCACCTTCTTTACCCCACCCCCTGTCAATATTTGTATTGCCGGAGCTTAGCAGGGTACCTGGCACACAATACCTTCTCACTACATGCCAGGTAAAAGCTAATATAATATTTCAGGGCAGGGCAGACAACCCCTGCCCAGGAGAGTATGGGGAAGAAGGAAGATAGTGTGGTTACTGAGTATACCAGAGCCCTATGGCAATTCAGTATGAAAAAGAGTAAAAATACCCAGAGGTAGGTGGTAGAAAGGGTTCAGTGAAAAATGAGGGGATCCCAGACAAGGAGACATGAGGTATATGCTTAAGAAAGTATGAACAAAAATACTGCCTGCAATAGGTGTATGAAGGTGTGGCTGTACCAGGAATAGGGAAGGTCTGGGCAAAGGCTATTAGGTGGAGAAACTAGGAGATAACACTGGGAAAGTAGTTGGAGCTGAGTTATAAAATGTTTTCTGTCATTAATACTAGAAACAAATTCAAATAAACACAGTGCCTGGAGAAGAGCAGAGAGCTTTTTAAAAATAGAATTTAAGTACTGCTAATTATTTCACAGAACAGAAAAACAACACAGAGCAAAACAAATCCTCCCAGTTGTGATGTGTGTGCTTAAGGATCTTGAAATTCTCCAGAATCTTAAACTTTGAAAAGTTGAAGGGTCTTGAACTCCAGGGAACTAAAACCTCCATGGGCTGGGATTCTTGTTCCTGACCTTATAATCACAGAGTTAGTAACATCTTCAAAATCTGAAGGTAAAGGGACCTTTAGATGAGAGAAATATAGCATCTAATTCTTTAAAATTTTTGGTTAGTTTTCATGTTTATTTTAGACTATATAAGGATTTTGTAACTTTACATCATGAATAAATTCCTTATTATTTTATTCATACATGAACAAATTAGAAAATTTATTTGTGTAATCTTTCAAGGTTATGCAAGAAGGTAATAAATCTGACTGCTAGTGGAATAAATAGGTGCTTAATTTGCTTGCTTCCATTCTGTTATCTGCGGATTACAGGTAAGTTTTATGAGAACACACTCCTATGTGCAGAGTTGTGGCTCCCCAGAGCTCACTGCATTACCTCTCATCCTAGAAACGCTCTCTGGGTTTGTACTCTCTGGGCTGCGAGGCTGCCAGTGAATTGCTTCTGGTCTCTCCTCTGAGGGTTCAGGTTTGTTTACCAGGTTAAGAAAGTTTCCTTCTAGACTCACTGTTCATTATGAATAGATGTTAAATGTTACTGAATGCTTTAACTCATCTGTTAAGTTACCTATGTGGTTTTCTTCTTCAAACTTAATGTTGACACCAGTTGATTTTCTAACATTAAACCATTATCCTGTTTTTAATGTACATTTGACTTGCTTATGATGAACTGTGTTTTTATATATTTAAATTTGTCTTGACATGTTATTTAGGATATATGCATTCTATACATTTTGTAGTCGGAGGGATTACCCTTCATTTTCATTCTTGTACCATTCTTCTCTGATTTTAGATCAAGATTTTGCCATCCTCATAAAACAATTTAGTGACAATGTTTTGTTCTCTGGAAAAGTTTGTAAAAACTTTTGAATATTTAGTATAAATTGTGATCTTGGTTAGAATTTTAATTATTAATTAAATGTCTGGTTTCATGTATATTACAGTTTTTAATTTATTAAGTTATGTTTGATGAGTAATTTTCCAGAAAACAAACTTTGACCAGGTTTTCAGTCATTGGCATTGTAATTCAAAATATTCTTATTTTCTAAATGTCATTTTTATCTTGCTATGATTTTTTTGATTCCAAGTACTTTATATTTGTGCTTCTCTTTTTCCCTACGATTTCTAAAGTATATATAATATGCATATATACATGTCTCTCAGGCATGTACATACGGATATTTTTTGTGTGCATGTTCTTCCGTTGTGAGAAACCCGCTCCCCAAATCGCCACATTTACTTACCTTTTCAATTCAACAACACATCTAAAGTAATTTTAGAACTAGTTCACTATATTATCTAGTGACAGTTTTTTATTACTTAAGAATGTTTTTGTTTTAAACATTACTTTGTCTAATAAAATAGAGCTTCACTAGCTTTCATCTTTTATTTCTCACCCTTTCAGTGTCTTTGTTTTAGCTTTGACTCCTGTAAGCAATTTCCAAAAAGCTTATAGTACATGTGATAAATGGGTACCTACCATGAAATGCTCTAGAAATAGGCTTGTGATTTTGGGTTAGGAAAAATTATTCTCTTAATAAGATCTGTGCTCTTATTTAAAGGAAAGGAGCACTGGAAAATTGTCAGGGATCTTATGTGGATTTGCACTACTTGCCAGAGATAGTAAATAAATTGTCACTGTAGCTGATTAATTTTCAGGACAAAATTTGCATCTCCTTTCTTCAGGGATATTGTTGCCATGGTGATGTTACACCATCAAGCTTTGCACAGAGGATTGCTGCTTCTTACCTGTAGATTTTGGCCTGAGCTGGGTAGGAAGAATTTCTGGACCATTTGGGGAAGATTTTTTTATATATATTAAAGACAGAGTAGAGGTAAAAAGTTGTCCATTTAGAGATTGACTCTTAAAAAAACAATAAAAATAAAAGATTGACTCTGTCACTGTCTTTATACCTCTTTTTGTTGTAATATCCATTATTGTATTCTGAACATGAGTAAAACACCAAACTATACATTTGTATTTGCATAAATTTTAGCTTTAATAAACTGTTTTTCTTTCTCACTCTAAAAAAATAATGTATCTCTTATTCCTATTGAGCAGAGGAATTGAAATCACTATATAGTGGAAAAAATAATGATCTTAGAGTGGAAAATAGTAATTTGTGTTTTTTAATATGTGACTTTGAATTTATTCTCTGGAATTTGGTTTTGCTCATTCATAAAGTGTGAATAATTTCTATTGTTGAGAAGATTTTTAAAAACACTTTTCAGTTACAAAGTATCATCATAAATGAATTTTTGGCAACACAGCAAGGTTATATATGAGAGAAAGAAATTCGGCCACTGTAGCAGAGAAGCCAGACATTTATTAAAGGTGGCGAGGCTGCTGCAGTAGAGGAGAGACTTCAGTATAAACTGAGCTTATTTCTACTGAAACGGAAGGTGAGAAGCTTTTTGATTGTTGGTTTGTGCTAAAGAAAAAGTACTGAAGACATCTGTGGTGAAAGAGGCTGGTCGATGCCCTAGGGTAGCTGTGTTTGCTAACTGCTCCTAGCAAAACCTGGCACAAAGATTGAGAGACAGGGACCCTATCTAAATGGCTGCATCTTTTTTTTTTAAATTTTCATTGTTATTCAATTACAGTTCTATGCCTTTTCTCCCCATCCCTCCACCCCACCCCAGCCAAACCCACCTCCCACCCTCCCCCTTGATTTTATCCATATGTCCTTTATAGTAGTTCCTGTAATCCCCTCTCCTCACTGCTGCATCTTAAAAGGATAGCTCTCAGGTCTTTGTAAAAGACATTCCTAAATTGTAGGAGACATATCTCAAAGGGGTGTACAAAAGATTTACAATGGCAAATTTTCTAAAGTAAATGGAGAAAAAGGAGATCAGGGAGCCCAAAGCCAGATTCTGGCTTGAACAAACATCAATTCTTTTGGCAGCACTGAGAGCTTCCTCAGGCAGGCATTATATGGCGCTGGGGCTTGACATCCTGGGGACCTGGCCTTAACCTGATAGAATACTTGCCAGAGTTTGGCCAAGAAGAGAGTGTTTGTCACCACATTGGTGTTTGACTTTCTCAGGATCATACTGATTTGAATGATTCAATTTTAAGTCCAGGTGATGCAGTAGGGAGCCTGATACATATAGGCTGAAGTTTAAGTGATATCAGAAAGCTCTCCAAACCGATCATATAAAAATTGATGATAGAATGAATGTTCTTTTTAGAGCAATGTGGAAAACTGAAAGAGACAAATAGGTTAAAAAATACACAAGTGCACAACTAAAATCTAGTAGAAAGGATGACGATGCAGAGCCTGAAGATGGGCACAATCCACCTACCTTGCCTGAGTCTTCACCTCGTGACGTGGAGTTGGTTTCTAACGCCACGGAACGTTACCTCGTGACACAGTCGATGCGCGATCGTTCCTAAGATGTATCGAATGCCTAATGTGCTGGTCTGGGATAAAAAGCTCAATGTAATTGGAACTATTTATTAATTGTGTGCTATATATATTTATGCTTAATTTGTCCTTAAATTGTATGTGACTCAGTCCACAAGGTGATGAAGTTCTATTTATGGATCTATTTATTTCCCGTAAAGTCCTTAATTCATAGAGATCTTTCAGGTATTCTCAATGAGATACGTTTGAATCGGAGCAGACCCAACTAACATTTGCAAGTGGCAACATCTGTCCTTTACTGGGCAGGATCTAAACACTCAGGTGGTTTCAGAAAATCTTTGCATTCATGTGGCATTATGGAATGTGGTAAGGGTCGGACACATGACTAACGAATCCATGAGATTAGATGTCTTACTCCATTCGGACTGCTATCACAAAATACTGTACACTGGGTGCTTACAAACAATAGGAATTTATCTCTCACGGATCTGGAGGCTGGGAAGTCTTGCCTTTTTACCAGGTCTGATATTCTGTGCCTTTTCACTGGTGTAGTCTGAACATTTAAAATTAATGTGATTGACCTGGCTGGTGTGCTCCAGTGGTTGGAGAGTTGTCGTGTAAACCAACAGGCCTCAGGTTCAGCTATCAGTCAGGGCATGTGCCTAGGTTGCGGGTGAGGGCCTGGGTCGGGATGCGTATGAGAGGCAACTGACTGATGTTTCTCTCACATCAATGTTTCTCTCTCTCTCTCCCTTCCCCTCTCTCTAAAAATCAATATGCATGTCCTTGGGTGAGGATAAAAAATAATAAATAAAATTAATGTGATTGCCTGTAAGGTAGAATTAAGTTTCTCATGTTACTGTTTATTTTCTATTTGTCCTGTTTGTTTCTGTACCCTTTTCCTTTATTTCCTGCCTTATTTTGAAATGGGTGTTTTTTATTATTACATTTGTCTCTACTACTAGTATATGTAAGTGTATTGTCTCATTTCCTTGTTTTATTTTTTAGTGATTATGCTAGGATTTATAATACAAAACTTCTATCTTTCATAGTCTACCTTCATATAATATATAACTTCATATATTAACTATGAATTTTATGGCAATATACTTTCATATCTATCCTGTTTTGAACAATGGTGCCATATACTTTAAATTTACGTAGAGCGTGGGCTCCACAATGCGTTGCTATTGTGACTATTTCTCCTTTGAACAGCCGTGTGTACACATACATTTCTCAATGCATGTGTATATTTTTTAATTAATTCACGGAAGTCATTGGATGATCAGTCAAAATATTCCCATTCTTTTTCACAAAGTGGACTCTGATTAGCAGGAACCACCAACTCTCCCTAAGCAGCACTCCTTGAGTTCCTAAAGATGCCATTTCGGGGGACTTCTGAGACATTGGCAGCAAGAAGTGCTGTGAGCAATGCAGGCACTTGCGTGAGACCAAGCAAAATAAGCATCATGTTGCCCAGACACAGATGTGAACCTGTGTGCAGCAGCTAGTGTGGCCGTGCGGGGGTAACGAAGAAGGTGTGCTGCGTGTTTTAAAGAGGTTAATAATGAGTAAATCTATGCATTTTCATATTTGCCCAAATATTTACCTCCTTCAGCATTATTTGTTCCTTTTGTAGCTATGTTTTTTCTTAGTGTCATTTTCCTTTTGCATGAGGACCCTCCTTCAGTATTTCTTGTAGTGCAGGTCTGTTTTGGTTCTCTACGTGCCTTCATTTTTGAAAGGTGTTCTGTTGGATATAGAATTATGGATCTGCAACTATTCCTTGTTGCACAAAATAATTTATTTCTTTTTCTGGCTTCTTTAAAATGTTTTTCTCTTTACTACTAGGTTTTAGCAATTTGATTATAATGAGCCTTCAGGTGATTTTCTTAATATCCATTCTACTTGGGATTTATTAAGCATATTTGATCTTTGAGTTTATCATTTTCATAAAATTTGGAAAAATTCGACCATTATTTTTCCTCCTCTTGCCTCTGCTCTCTTTCTCCCCTTCCTTATTATTATTATTGTTATTATTATTATTATTATTATTTTATGTTCTTTCTTTTCTCTTTCATGAGATTCAATTGCTCATGTATAAATTTTTGACAATTTCCCACATGCTACTGAGACTCTGATCATTTTTTCAGTCTTTTTTTTCTTTCTTCTCTTTCTACGCTTCATTTTGGAAAGTTCTATTACTGTGTCTTCAAGTTCAGCGATCTTTACTTCTGCACTAATTGTTATCTTATGACGAAGTTTTTGTTTCAGAAATTTCATTTAGTTATCTTCTGTAGCACTATTTGTTTATATCTTCTATTTCTTTCATTATGTTTATTTATCTCCTACATCCTTGAGCATGTATAGAATACTTAAATCAACTGTTCAAATATCTCTGTTTAATTTCATGATCTCTTTGTCATGTCTGTGTTTCTACTGATTGATTTTTCTTCTAGTTATTGGTCACATTTTTCCTGCTTCTTCATATGTCTACTTAGTTGTGGTGGATGCCAGAAATTTTATTTATTATTTAGGTAGACTAGATATATAACATTAGTTTCAGGTGTACCACACGATGATTCAATATTTGTATATATTGTGAAGTGACAACAACCATATGTCTAGGTAACATCCATCACCTCACGTAGTTACAAAATATTTTTTTATGATGACAACTCTTTAAGACCTATAGACATTTTAAATCTTATGTTGCTGAATGCCCAGATTCTGTCGTTTTCCTGTAAACAGCGCTTGACTTTGATCATGCTCAGGCTTGTTCTAAAGTTCCTTCAGAGTGAGTATAGAATAGTCTGTACCTAGCCCCCATTTTAATGTCCAGCCTTTATTTAGTTTCTAACAAATAGACTTTGGGTTCTCTGGGGGCTCTTAGTCTGGCTGTCAGGAACTTAAATGATTTCAGACCCTGTGAGAGCTCTGGGATTTTTTCATTTTACAACTTTCTGCAAGTTTTTTTTTCTGCCTAGAAGTTTTTCCCAGTTTGGCCTCATGGGATTTCACTCTCCATATGTACAGATTGCTACTCAGCCAGAGATTTAACATGACCCCAGTGTGAATTTGTAGAACTCTTCCTTTGCATAGCTCTTATCTCTCTGGTACACTTCCCTGGAAAGTTTAGCTACCTCTGCCTTGGAAATCGAAGCCTCTTCTCCAGGCTCTTTTTAGGTGACTTCACTCAATTGTGTTTTCTGGAAATTGCCTCAAAGTAGAAAGTACAGGCAGCTCGAAGGTTTATCTCATTTGTTTTATTTGTCTCTGGCAATATATCTCCATAGTACCTGCAGCCAAATAGCTGAAATGGTTTTTTTTTTAATTTTTTGTATTTCTTCTAGTTTTCTCATTATTTATGACAGTTGGTTAATTCTGGATTCTGGTACTCCTTCATGATTAAAAGTGGAAATCAATTTACACGCTTTTATGGTAGTTAATGGTGAAATAGAAAAAAAATAGTATTATATATCTGAGTAAATTGCTGGAGGACAATCTTAATAACTGACTTGCCCTACAACTGAGTAGCTGAGCATATCAGCAGAAAGGGAAGAATACTTGATTCAGATGAACATAGGAGCACATCCAGGGCTCATAAACTTTGATTTCTGCCTATATGCTGTGACTTGGCTTTTGCCTCTAACTCCTTGAGATATGTGCATTGATTCTTTGGAAGGAGCTACTTGCAGGAAGTCATCTACAGAGAATTTATTCTCCATCATGGACATTCAGCAGGGGACATTGGAATCACAGTAACTTAAGTTTTTATTATTCCAAGTAGCTTTGAGTTTTAGATGGGAACCTTTAAACTGAGAAACACCTCTGAATCCTAAGTGAATTACTATGATGTTGCTTTTATACTCACTGTCAATAGGCAGTGTTGTTAAGAGGAATTTGAAACCACATTTAAAAATGAGCAATTTCCATTTTAATCCCTTGGAAGACAGGAAGAAAAAGGGAAGCTAGAATGAAGGATAAAATAGCATGGTGGGAGGCTGGAGCCTAGGTTATAGATTTTTAAACATTGAGCATTAGTAATAAGGAAGAGAAGGAACAGTAAGGGGAGAAGAATAAAGAAGGGGGAGGCTTTTGAGAAAGACTGCCTAATATATCTTTAGTAGAATTTGCTAGATAAATAAATGAGGCCCTGGCTAGGTGGCTCAGTTGGTTGGAGCATTGACCTGTAAAGCAAAAGGCTGTGGGTTTGATTCCCAGTCAGAGCACATGCCTAGATTTCCATTCGATCCCTAGCTGGGGTGCATAGGGGCGGTAACCAATAGATCTCTCTCTCTCTCTCTCATTCTCATTCTCTCATTCTCCCTTCCTCTCTCACTCTCTCTCTCAAATAAATAAATATATTCTCAGGTGAGGATTAAACAAACAAACAAACAAACGAGTAAGTGCAGACATTAAGGAAGAGTGGCACCAGGTAGAACAGAAATAGCATGCATGATGGATGGAACTGGAGAGCATTATGCTAAGTGAAATAAGCCAGGCGGTGAGGGACAAATACCATATGATATCACCTTTAACTGGAACATAATCAACAAAAGAAAAAAGCAAACAAAATATAACCAGAGACATTGAAATTAAGAACAATGTAACAATAGCCAGAGGGGAGTGGGGAGGGGATAGTGGGGAGAGGGGTCTGTAGGAGCTACTATAAAGGACACAAGGACAAAATCAAGGGGAAGGGTAGAGGTAGGGGAGGGAGGTGGGACTGGCTGGGGTGGGGTGGAGGGATGGGGAGAAAATGCAGACAATTGTAACTGAATATAAATACATACATACATACATACATACATACATACATACATACATAAATAAAAAGAAATAGCATGCGTGAGATGAAAGGGTACCCTGAACTGAGCTCACTTTGGGAACAGAAGCTCAGAGTCAGATTCAGGAATGTAAACTTCTGAGAATTTTCAGAAATCTAAGAGAAGACACTAACATTTTTAAACTGCACGAAAGAGAATTCTAGCAGAATATTATCATAGATCTCTTCAGCAGATTAACCTACACACCCCCACGTGTTAAAGCCCCAGCCCCAGCAGTGCGCTCAGAGTCCCAGAGCAGCTGCCCTTCACCCAGCGCGGTGGGCAAGGGCAGAACGCTAGGGGGCCATGATGCAGAGGACTCTGCTTCCTCCTCAGACTTGGGAAGCGGATTAGGAGAAAAATTATGTGAAAAATGGAAAGATTTAATATAAATGTTATGATGAGCCAGCTCTTACTGGGTGACACTTGTCTTATCAGGTTGAAAGTACGATGGTGAGTGGGTGTGAAGATTTTCCTCAATATTACTCAAAATAATGAGCCCAGAGTTATTTTTAAAACAACTTAGTCACCTAGAATTTATTTTATTCCCAAGGGCAATTATAAATTAAGATTTACAGTTAGCATGCTGCTTTCCTAATTTGGAACATGTTAGTATAAGAAAATAACACATCATTCTTGGACTTCTAATTGAGCCCTCGCAGAAATGCTATTTTCTGCAGTATCTGAATGGTGTATGTCGTGGTTAACTCCACTTTTGAATGTACATCTATGATATTGGTGATGAGATAGAAATGAGAGTAGGCAATATATTGGCGAGTATTCTATCAATTGACACTCTGTTTTATAGCATATTTAGACACAGTGAAAATTGAAAATAATGTAAAATGCTCTAAGATTTCAATATGCATTTTGAATCATTTGCTTAGGAATATTATTAAAGTATGCTTGATTTCATTATAATATTGTGACATGATATAGAATTTTCAGTGATAAAGTGACTCACAGTTATATATCATACATTGTCTCATTTTTTTCCTCATAATGAAATTAGGAAAGAGGCTCAGAAAAATAATACTTGTCTGTGGTCTAATGGCTAACACATTGCCTCTTAAATTTTAGAGGTGTAAATATGCAGAGAGTTCATGTTTATGATCTATTTTAATCTTCAGAAGCTGATATAATAGTTGGAATAAGTACCCGGCAGGACTTAGTCGTGGCCTCATAATTCACCAATAATTTTATGCAGTAGACATGTATTATTTGAGGTGGAGCTATTATGAAGTTCTTATACACATTTAGAAATATTTCTGGATAACGATGATTAATATTTGAAGTCTGCTGAATTTAAGCACTGAAAATTATTAACTTTGATTTTTTTTCCTTATTTGCATTTTGTAAATGAGTACATACTACTCACAGAACAATAAAGCTAGTTACCAAGCATTTATCAAAGCAGTTAATAAGCAGAGTAAAACAAAATTTAAAAAAGAACCTTATGTAGCCTTCATACTATTTTAATGTTATTTAAAATTTTTTGAATATTTGAACATTAATAAAATTGTATGGTATGAAGAAAATAATTTGTACATTTATTGTCTGCATTTGCCAGACGAATTGACTCTTTTCAAACTTTTACGCACAAAGTTAACGTATTACTCTACCTCACAAAATCAAGTCGCAAACATCAGTGGGTGCTCTGAGCCAGTTGTCTCCAGGTTTTAAAGTTTCACAGACTAGGGAAATGGAAAGGAAGACAGTGGAAGAGGTCGGCCCAGGTTTGTTAGTACTTCCTATTGCCAGTAGGAGCATTAAACAAAACTAAGGAAATTATTTGCAATTTCCACTTTTCATAAAAGAAAGAATATATAAACTCCTCCCTGCCAAAGGAAGGTTATAATCTCACACAGAAGAAGTTTTTGATAACAGTTTATGAAATAAATTATCTCTTTCTTTCATATTTATTTTTATTTTTTTATCCTATGAGCTTCCAACCTCATGTTCAGAAAACTTTAAGTGTGTATCCAGGGAACAATTCTCAGCTGTTACCAGACTCTGTTTTTATCTCCTTGGCCCAATTCTTGGCTCCACACTCATTTCTGGCACCTGTGCTGTCTTTGCATAATTCTTCGGAGTCCCCTCCCGGCTTTGGTGACTTAGGTTCATGTTGAGGGTTTTGGACTCTGCACTTCCCTTGACTTTGTCATTCTCTGCTGCTTTAGGATGGGAAATCCCGGTAAAATTCCCTTGCCCCCTGGACCCCCACCCTAGCTGCAGTAGCCCTAGCTTTGATTGAAAAACAAGCAAACAAACAAACAAAGTCAGACATGTATTTTCCTTCTGACTGACATTAAGGCTCTGCTAGTTACACCAGTGCAGTGCATGTTCTCTCCCCGGATATTAAAGCTTCTTTGTTGCCCATGACTTTTAAAATAAAAATCTATTTTGTTTCTTTTTAAATACAGTTGTTCAGTTGACTTAGGCTTTAGAGATGTGTGGGGCTTTTTATTACTTAAAAAAATAATTTTCAGAAGTGAGAATCACACTGAAATGATGATGTGTTTTAAATGATATTTTATAGGTTGTTTCTATGACATAAAATTTTCAAAATTTACAATTAAAATAGGATTTTTAACTTTTAATTTTTATTTTATTACATTTATTTTTTAATTTAATCTTTATTATGTTTTTTACATTACCTCTTAGTCCCCTTATACCTCCCTCCCCCCAGCAATCACCACACCGTTGTCCACGTCCATGAGTCCTTTTTCCTTTTTGCTCAATCCCTTCACCTTCTAACCTCCCTCCCCCACCAGCTGTCATCCTGCTCTCCATCTGTGAGTCTGTTCCTGTTTTCCTTGCTAGTTCAGTGTGTTCATCAGATTCCTCATATGAGTAGAATCACATGGCATTTGTCTTTCTCTGACTGGCTCATTTCACTTGGCGTAGTGCTCTCCAGGTCCACCCAGGTGTTCCAGCAGGTAACTCAGGGTTGAAGAGGACAAAGGGGCCATTGTGTCACCACCCACCCACAGTGCCGTTGGAATATCTGCATCAAATGGTCATCCAACCTCTAGCTGCAAACTTCTAGTCACGGGAAGGTCATCATTCCACAAGTTTGGGCATCTCACTGGAAATTTCTCTCAGAATTATTTGAAGTCTGTACGTCTACATTTCCCCCCCAATAATAGTCCTTTGACGATTTGGAGATAGCTGTCAAATAGTCCAGGAGTCTCACTTCTTCAGGTAAAATATCCTACTCTCTTCGATCTTTTACTTTTTGTAGGACACGTTTCTCAGATTCTTAATCTTTCAGACTTGAGTTTCCTACATAGGTTGACTACTTCAGCAGTGTTCCAATTTGCATTGACTCCCAAAGCTGCACACGACATTCCTGAAAAGTTTTACAGAACAGAGAATAATGAATTACTCCTTTTCGGCCGTCTGAACAAAGTGCTCCTTAATACAGTGTAAGATTGGGTTAGATTCTGAAAGGGATTCACGTGAATTTTGTGATCAACTAAAAATCCCTCAAATTAATCTTTACTTAAAATAGGTTCTTTCTACACCGTTTTTATATGTTTAAATTTGTGAGCCAAAATTTGGGGCTTCAGATTTATCTTTATTAAAATTAACTTTGGCAATACATTTCAGCATCCACTGTAAGGGGAGATCTTTTGGAATTTCAATTTTTTATTATAATATTATATATTACTCTTAATTTTCTATTTTTGCATATTCAGTGTAGTTTTTAAATGAATCTACATTAGCAATAAATATTAAAGTAAATCTCTTTAAGGACTCTATATTTAAGATCTCCCATCAAGTTTATACTTTATTAATTCATGTTTTTTGGGTATAGTTGTCTAAAAGCCATGAATCCAATGAAATATATGTTGTAATTCAGACCATGCTTTCATACAAGGCTATAACTGGAACTCAATTTCTTGCGCTTTAAAAGATAATGGTATCTGAATAGCCGTCTCAAGCATAAAATGGCCCAATTCAATAATTTTTGCACATATTATTTATGTTTTCTACAAGCCCATTGGACTTTATTCCTATCACAATAAAATATAGTATCTTTATAAAAAACCTATTGCTTATTCTGGGTCCTCTAGAAAGCAGAGCCTGGGGCAACAACTACATGTTGCTGCCTAAAGAGGAACATGTGCGTGGTGAGATAGAGCAAAAAAGACGCAAAACACAGTGAGCTGGAAACAGACCTGGCAGGTTGCTCAAGGGGCACATTTGCTTGGCATTCGGAACTTCCCAGAGGATTGTAAGGGGGAGTCACACCTCGGAGTAGTCTATGGAAGAGAGTTAAAAGGGAGAAATATATTTGTCTGGCTCTATGCTGTCTCCTCTTTGCACGTGCACTAGCTTCCCATATGGCCCTATCTTGTTCCTCTAACTTCATTCTCATCTGCTGTATCTGCACCAGCCTGTACGTGTTTAGGAGGCATCAGATTTCAAACCTGGAATTAAACCAGATGTAATCATTGGCTCAGGCTGCCAAAATAAAATACCACAGTCTGTTGACCGGGTGGCTTAAAGAACAGCAATTTATTTCTCATTGTTCTGGAGGCTGGGAAGTCCAAGATCAGGGTCTCAGCATATTGGGGTTCTGGTGTAAGCTCTCTTCCTGGATTGCAGATGACTGCCTTTTTGCTGCCTTATATGGCAGAGAGAGGAGAGGAGAGGGGAGGGGAGGAGAGGGGAGGGGAGGGGAGGGGAGGGAAGGGGAGGGGAGGAGGGAACCTCTGGTTTCTCTTCCACCCTCTTGACCTCACATAAACCTCATTACATCCCAAAGCTCCAATCATCGTCACATTGGTGGTTATGGCTTCAACATATGAATTTTGGAGGGACAAAGTTCAGTCTATAGCATTCATCACTGCTCCCCACTCGAAGTTTATATTTTTCTCTTTTGAAAAATACATTCATTTCATTCTAGTAGCCCTCAAACTTTTAACGCATTCTAGCATCAAGTCTGAACTGTAAAGCTCAAAGTCTCACCTAAATGTCATCTAAATCAGATATGAGTTAAATTTAAGATACGGTTCACCTTGAGGCAGGAATCTTCAACTGTAAACCTGTGACAAGTTATGTTCTTTCAAAATACAATGGTGGGCAGACATTGGATAGACGTTTCCAGCACAAAGGGAGAACATGGAAGGAGGAGTGAGGTGACAGGTCCAAGTCCAAAACCTGGCAAGGCAAATGCCTCGGATCTTAAGGCTCAAGAACAATCCCCTTTGGTTTGATGCTCTGACCTTCAAGCCCACCAGGGTGGCAGGTTGACCTTCAAGAGCCACCGGGGTTGACCCTCGTGGCTCTTTGGGTCAACCATGTTCTTTTGGCTCAATATTGGACAGGAAACAATAGAAAAAATGCACATTGTTAACTGTGTAAATCAGTACCATCTTTCTAGAGAGCAGCTTTGCAATGAAAGTCAAAAGTCATAAAATTTTGCATATCCTTTGATGCAGTAATTCAAATTTGGGTTATGTATAATAATGGTATCACTACAGTTGCACAAAATGTTATAATACAAGCATGTTTTTCACAACCTGTACATTATAATGAAAAAAGTGGAAATCCCAAATGCCCACAATCAGAGATTAATGTAGTCATTCAATCGATTAGTATGCAGCCAAAAGAAGTGACAACACTATACTGAGACTATTTAATATCATGCAAAAATTCAAAGTATGATAAGTGAATAAAACAGGTTACCAAACAACATTCTAGTTGTGGAAGATGCTATGTGGTCCAAAGCCACACACCTTCACCTTAACTCTCTCACTGTGTGCCTTCTGTACTTTCTGTAGCCAGTGTCTACGTCTGTTTGCCTGAGTTTGGTCCACGTGCTTACCAGACCGGAACTGCTGAAGAATGATGCCCCTCACCCAGTGATTGATGGGGCTTATGTGCAAACAGCCCAGGTCATTCACCCCTTGGCTGAGATAACTTTGAGACCCATGTTCCATATTTACTCCCGGAGTTCCTCACTGGGATCAGTCCAGTTACTCATCGTGACACCTCCCCAAGTAATGTACTCTCTTACTGGCTGCTTTCCCTTCGCTGTCTCACGTCTCCAGTCTCCTACCTGTGTTTCCTGACGTCACTCAAATGAGCTACTTGCACTCAAATCCTTGTCTTAAGGCTTTCTTCTAGGGCAGGGGTGTCTAACTCACTTTCACTGGGGGCCACATCAGCCTCACAGTTCCTTCAAAGGGCCAAAATAATTTTAGGACTGTATAAATATAACTACTCCTTAACTGTTAAGGAGTTGAAATTACATTTGGCCCTTTGAAGGCAACCCCAAGGCTGATGTGGCCCCTGGTGAAAATGAGTTTGACACCCCTGTTCTAGGGCAAGCCAACCTAAAACACCAATTTAAAAAGACTTTTCACTAAAAATTATAATTATATCTATACAAAACTGGTTAGAAATATGTACATCAAATTAGCAAAATTGATTATTACTGGGGATGATGAGATTATAGATGGGTATTTTCTTCTTTTTTACTTGTTTACATTATCTTTAATGAACATGGAAGATGGAAAAATAGTGGAAATTATTTTAAACAGGAAGAATCAACAAGTACTTCCCCCATCCACTCTTTTTCAAGCCCATTCTCATTCCAGTCTCTTTAAAGGAAAGCTACTTGATAGGAGTTTTACTGAATTATGGGGCAAAGACGTATTGCATAATTATATAATGGCTTTCAGTCAAAGAAATATTAAAGGTAATACAGGCCTTAAGCAGTTTCCACAGCAAGTGGATTTCAATTTTAAACTTTTAATATTCTCTCTGTCTTGGCTACTTCTTTAAATATATCAGATCTAAAAAATTTTCTTTTTCACCAGAAAAGGACTGACCTGATAAACCAGTAGTGTTTGCAGAATTGTACATACAGACACCCCTGAAGCATATCCTCTTCCTAGATCCTATTTTTATTGTAAAGTACAGCTGAATTTTTCTAGATGAAAAGGTATAAAACCTTATGATGGGCTTCAGAAATGTTTATTTTCACAAAAGCTGGAAGCGTAGTGGTTTGACTCTCATCCAATTCTATTTGTAGAGATGGAGAGAAAAGTAAATCTTTGAGTCTGTGGAATGAGTAGTATAGCGAGTGGAAAAGAGCAATGAACAAGAGTCAAGAAAGCTGAATTTGTGACCTTGGACCAGATGCTGACCTGTTTGCTCAGCTCCAGGTGTGGTCAACTTTAAGCAGAGAGAAAAGAATGAACAAATTAAAGGGATGAGTTAATGTCTATTGGGAAGAGGCGAGTTACCTAATGAGAAAAGTGATCTAATTTGGACAATTTTTGTTACATATCATTAAGGCATGGGTACTGAGAGATATTTCTTTACCCTAAGGAAAGCAACAGTGCAGGTGTGACTGACAAATAGTAAGTGCACTTGGCCTCAGTGAGTGCACTTGGCCTCAGTGAAGGGTATGGCAGGAGCTGTGGTCAATGAGTGATTTTATCAGTCAGCTAGGGCTGCCATATCACGGACTGGCTGGCTTAAAAACAGAAACCATTTTCCCCCAGGTCTGCAGGCTGGAAGTCCAAGATCAAGGCTTCAGCATGTGTGGTGTCCCCTGAGAACCCTCCTCTTGTCTTCGGATGACCATTTCTCATTGCGTCCTCTCACAGCCTTGCCCTGTGCACACACAGGGGCTGGGGTCTCTTCCAATGACAGGAACTCAAGTGTGAAGGCAGAAGGATGATGAAGGCTCAGGTTTTGCGGCCACTGTGCTCCATAATTTAATGAGCCGTCAAAGTCTATGTTGAAACTCAGGCTATATTTTTCTTGATATCACTTAAAATATGTATCTAAATTATGTTTTTATTTATTTTATTTTGAACTGTAAATATAGAAATTGGCTAAAAATTAGCTCCACTTAAAAGTAAGTTGACTAAGAAAGATTCACACACAAGGATTGATTACACATTAGGCCAAAGGAAAAGTATCAACAAATCCCCCAAAGAAGACATCCTGAACCTACAAAGCCACAGGGCAAGAAATCAACCACTAAAAGATGGTAAAACAAAGAACAAAGGAAGACAGTAAAGTCATCTCAAAGAAATCATTTTTAAAAAGAAACTTAAAAATAGGTTAGAGAGGCAAGTAAAAAACTATGGTAGAAAGGGATAGTAAAGAAAACTTTTCAATTGTTACTCTTTAGTATTCTGAAATTAAGATGTTATTGTATCACAGTTATACCAATAAACTAGTATTTATACACAAATGATAGTGAAAACAGAACATTAAACTTTATATTTCTTTTTGAAAGCAAAATAAAAATGACTCAAAATATGTGAGCTATACATTTCACCCAGAAGGCAGATAAGTTGCAATACTAAAGAATAAGAATAAAGGTATTAAGAGCAGAAAATTAATGAAATAGAAAGCAAAGTATTGTTGTTAGACCTATTTTTTGAAAAGACCATATAAACAACACAAATATGCAATATTAGTAATGAGGAAGTATTTACTCAAATAATGGAGAAATTTAACTACTTTAAATGAACACTATCCATTTATCAACAAATTTGAAAAGATAGCTGAAATGAATTAACGTTTCTGAAAAAACATTAACAATTGGGGTTCAAGAATAGGTAGAAACTGTAAATAAATATAATTTAAAAGTTAATTAAAGAAATATAATCAAAGAGCTCTCTCCCTGACCTCATCCCTGACCCATAGGCATCAGACGCAAATATTTGACCAGTAAATACAATTCAACTTTCAAGGCACCAAAAATTTTGAAATATTAAAGCTATTGCAAAACAGACTAAGATATACAAATTAGCAATTCATCCTATGAAAGTGGTGTGTCACCAGTTCCAAAGCTGGGGGGATAGCACCCGAAAAGAAATTTGCAGACATTCATTGAGAACATAGAAACAAAAATATTTTAAAAAGTCATCTAGAAGAATATTAAACAACACTATGCCAAATTCCAGAAATACAAAGATGGCTCAGCATTCGGAAAGCTATTGAAGTAACTTCCTTTAACAGCAATAAGGAGAGAAAGTATATGATAGATGCTAGAAAGGCCATTTGACGGAGTTCCACACCCATTTTCTTTTTTCACTCATTACAATTTTATTGATACTCACTTGACTCTGCAAATGACATGGGATGGTTCCGACAGGATGCCGTAATGGGACTGGCTGAAAGTCCATTGGGGTGGATGTGTGTTAATGGGGCTGAAGAGACCAAAGAGTTCAAGGGCGTGAGCCATCTCCTCAGCTCTCAGAGGGAACAACATAAGATAGTGCCCAGCATGATGTGCAGGAAAGTCTCAGGAGTGTTTCCTCTCGCTTCCTCCTTAACCTGAGTAGCATCGAACTGCTTCATTCGGCTGCGGCTTTGTTCTTCAGGGCCAGCCGCCAAGACGGGCAGGAGCTGGCGAGGCCTCTCTGCACACCTGATGCCCTCCTGTCTGTGCACATTAAACTAGTTCTGATGTGAAAGATTTAGAAATAGGGGATGAGGGCCTCATCTTCTGCCGAAGCAACATCATTTTTGAGGAATATCTCCAGGAACTTGGAAACTAAAGAAAATAGGCTTAATTTAAAAGTTTTGTTTTAAAAAATCAGGAATTAACAGCAGAAATCATACTCATGGAGAAACACTAGAAGAATTTTCAAAAAATTTAGAAAAAAGACAAGGATGCTCACTCTCTTTACTATTATTTAACATCAGACTGGAAGTCAAAGAATATAAAAGGGCAGTTACAGAGGGAGAAATACAAGTGAAAATAAACAATAAGCCTAAGAAACCATGGTCGTCTTTAGTAATAATAGGAACAAAAACAAAATCTACAACAAAATACCATTTTTATCTATCAGATAGAACATTAACAATGTTTGATCTTAATGCAATTGCTGCCATTACTTAAGCCCTTTTTACGTGCCTCAAGACACCCACTAAAAGTCAATGACTTTATCTTCTTGAAAAATCTTTGCAGGTGGAAAAGATCCAAATAGTGGAGAGAAGGGTGGGGTAGGCTACAGGAAGGGCTCTGATCCAGTGGATGGTGGTTGTTTTTTTTCTAAAGTATCTAGAAATAAACACCCCTTGCCACCTTAATGATTGACTTCCTGCCTGTCCATTAATATGATTTAGATCAATTTCCTATAAAGCAATAACCCTCACATTATTTTGCTAATAGTATCTTTGCTTCCTTCTTCAAGGTTATATTACAAAACTTTGTCACATTAATCCATGAATAGAAAATGGCCGAGTTGCTACTCTCTGATCCCCAGAAATCTCCACAGACCACCTGACTGGATTTGCAGCGGGCAGGGAGGGGCGGAGGACATTCAGTGCACTTCCACCTCACTCCTAATTACAGGAGCAATTGTATTACCTGCTTGGGCTAATAACACCACCACCAAAAACGCAGCCGGGGCTATTTGGACTGGTAGTCTAGAGAAAGTGGGTACAACGACCCATCTGAGGATGGAGGTGGATTATCTTTCCTGCAACTGGAGGCCGAATGCTGAGCTTGCGTTAACCATGCTGCAGGGGTGGGAAGAGGGGCGCCTCGGGAGACCTCACCGCCTGTGCAGCCTGCCTCCGGAGGGCCCTTTCCCTGGCTTACGTTCAGGATGTTCTTGCTTGGGAAAGTGCCCCGTCCAGAAAAAGTAATCTATTTCCTCTTGTGAAACCACTGGCAGTTAGAAATGGTGATTTTGCTTTTGGCTAAACCATAAAGAGCTAAAAAATAACCCATAGAGTCTGGAGGGATGAAAATCAGTTAAATTCTAAGCCAGAAATTTGATTCCATTACTCAGGGTTGTGGAAAAATTGGTTTTCTATAGACTTCACTTAGGGCAAAGTTTAATAACAAGAATAATCATAAATACAGAAACCACTGGCAGTTAGAAATGGTGATTTTGCTTTTGGCTAAACCATAAAGAGCTAAAAAATAACCCATAGAGTCTGGAGGGATGAAAATCAGTTAAATTCTAAGCCAGAAATTTGATTCCATTACTCAGGGTTGTGGAAAAATTGGTTTTCTATAGACTTCACTTAGGGCAAAGTTTAATAACAAGAATAATCATAAATACAGAAAGCTAACTGATTAACCACTCTATTGGATGAGAGGTAGAGATCCTGGATCAAGCTTGGGGTTTGAAAACATGTAAAGATTTAGGGCAGATGGCCAATGGTCCCTGCAGTCACAGATGACAGCCACAAGGGGGCGGCAAACCTTTGCAATCATAAAGTGGCGGGACAACTTGCTTCCAGGCTGTGTCTCTAAGACGAGTTGTCATGTACCTGCTGAGCTACCTAAAAGCAAATGTTCATACACTGGCATAAACATTTATGGCTATGTTTTCTTTTGAAGACATTTCACGAGAAGAAAATTATTAATATTTCTTTGATGTCGTACATTTCTTCATAAGAGGAAAATCTGTAGAAATTCCGTTGTGTGAGGTTTTTTTCCAATATTAGGATATATTCTCCCTCTCTTTGAAAACAGTTTATTAATGATATATGGGTGTTCCTGTAGTTTTGTTTTAAATACTTTAATTCTTGCAATACCCTATTACATGGAAATCAAACCTTTTGGCTCCTCATTATTGCTAAATTTATAGTATAGTTTTGTCTTAATCCTCCTTCAAATAAAACAGTGGAAATATTTTATGTCTTAAGTTCACCAAGTATCACCCACAATAAATGCTTTTTCCTACTTTTCTTCTCCCCTTCAAGTGGTTATTTTATGTCTTTATATAACATTGACATGTATTAAATATTGCTAGCTGCTCACTGTCCCTCTGATATGCATTCTCTCCCCTTTTCTATGACACAACTCCTGCATTTTAGCTGTAATTCCATTCTTTTTTACTTTATTTTTTCTTTTTCTTTTTCCCACAGCTGGAATGGGGATGCCTTGGGCCATTAGATAACTGTATCCACTCAATGATGGCAGAGCAACAGATTGCCTCCCCCTGGATATTAGAAAAATACACTGTATCTTACGCAAGCCACCTTAGTTTAGGCTTCTGTTACAGCAAGTGAGCCCATGTCTAACTAACACACGCATCTAATACGCACCAGGTGATAGCTGAGCACTTATGTGCACTATCTCATTGGATCTTCATAAGCACTCCACAAGGCAGGTCTTATCATTATTTACATTTTACCAATGAGTAAACCAAGCAACAGAGGTGTAAGAAGCTCGGCTAGGGCCCCACAGCGAATGCGTGGGAACACTACAGCCTCTGCTCTGAGCCACCGCCACACCTTTACTCAGGGGTGACTCCACCCCTTCTCTCCTTCCTCTCTTACAGTCAAGACCAAGGCCGCACATCCCTCTTGACAATAATGTTGACATGTATTCTTTTCTCCCCGTCTCTACCCCCATCAGCCACTGTCATCCTCCCAGTTGGTTTCTTAGCTTCCAGTCATATTCTCCTCTAATTCTAATTCATTCCAATTTAACTTCCAGAGTTACCCGCTCCTAAAATAAATCTGATTGCTGTGTGTTGCCCTTGAATTCCTTGTCAAATACTTTTACAAAGACCTTTCTTTACACAACCATTATTTATGATTTGACTCCTAGAAGGTTTTTACAACCTCCTTATTCTTGCTCCACTTACCCTGCCAACCCCTCCCTCCATTCTCTAGATTGGGCGGAAAGAAGTGGGCACCAGGAGCTGAGCGCACCCTTTGTTCCCTTGAAGCCTGTGGCACAGGTGGTTGTGCATTTCCATTGGTTCTCGTGCTCTGCATTGCGTGACTCGGCCCTGTCCCATGCTCTCTGACTGTTTGCTGTTGTAGTATTCTTCACTCAAGCACAAGACTCCTGGAGTCGCGCCTTGCATCCTTTGTGTATCACGCAAGGCTGACCCCTGGCCGGCAGCCCACAGAGAGTTGTGTGCTGGAAACTCAATGTTCCTTTCTGGTGGTAACGTGGGATGGTAAGGGAGGGACTTTAATTCATGTTGTGCTATTTTACATTATTAAACATGTTTTCTCAGATGCCTGAGCACAAGGCATGTGTCCTAAAATGCTTTTGTTTGGTTCTGGTCCCACATAATGACCTTTTATGCTAAATAGTCTTTCTCATTTAAGATGAAATATCTTTCTTTCTAGTCTCACATATATGATGTGATCTGAATTATTCATGATTGTTTTTAGCTTTTGCTCATGTTGCATTTTGAAGTCCAGTATGCACAGACGTTTTGGCATAAAAATGGTGCTAAATTTACTCGTTAATACATTGGAGCCTGTTTTTCTAATTCAGTGTATAGTTCAAACACATAAAAGCTTAAGTACCAATTTCTAGTGAGTTTCAGGGAGGCACTGTCTCCACTGAGTCTTTTTATTTTGATATTGTATTTTAAAATAAAGGCTTGAAGGATTCACTCAGTGTTGCATTGTTGATCTTTGTAGGAATAGTAAATAGGCCTGGCAATTCAACAGCCCGATGCTATCTACCACATTATACAATGTAAATAAAATGTTAAAATAGTAAGAAAATGCCTTGGGCATGGATTAATTTTTTCCCATGAAAGCCTCCAGTCTCACAGCACTGAGCTGATCCTTTGTCTTCGAAACTAAGTGAAAAGAGCAGTCACTGCTCTCAATGTCATTTTGTTGCTCTTGCTGTTCTGACAGTTTCTTTGGACAAGTCTGTCCAGGGTTATATTTTTTACACAATATGGGCAACAAAGTGTGTATTGACTATTGTAATGATCCATTCATCTCTTCCTTTTCCTAGAAGAATTTGTTATATCTTTTGTCTTTTTTTTTGTGATTATAAGAACAGTGTACTAATTGTGAAACCAAGCCCACAGACGAATACAGAGGTGAGTAAGACAGAGATGGCCTCTTACGACTTCTCTCCCTAGAGATAACCACTGCCACCTCTTCCCCTGTCTGATGCTCAGTGGGACAGAGGGCTAGCTAGCTCCGTGGGATCCTTGGGGCTCTGACCGAAAGGAAACTAAATGATGTTTCTGTAAATCTAACTATGGTGCATTGATCAGGAATCATTCAATTGATTTCCTGTTTGGATTTTATTTTGTTCTAAGATCCAACAGCTTCAGGGTGGGGGATTTCCTTAACTCCATGGCTGTTGAAGGACTGCTCACTGACTAGAGTTTAGATTTCAGGTGTTAAACCCTGCTGTGCAGTAATTTAAATCAGTAGTGGGTTAGCCTTGTACCTTACCTGGCCCTACAGATTCTGGAAGTGGTCTCCTTGAATCACTTAGAAGTTGGCAAGATATATTTCCTCTGGGATAATAAAGCCCAGGTTAAAAGATTCATTTAAAGACAATTATTCAATTTGATTGGATGAATCGCAAGCAAAAATGTCTCAGTGTTCCACAACTAGCTTATAGCAGAGCTGGAAGAGAGTCCCGTGCTCCTTTACTGGACCCCTCCAACATCTCCTGCCCTACAGGTGCTCCCCCGACCCCCGCCGAGGGTGGGCCCAAGGTCTGAGAATCTCAGGCTTAGGGCAGACAGAATCTAGTTCTGGGAGGTTCTGCTCTAAATTTCAGATGACTGCCTCGGGTTAACCCAGCTTAAAACTTAGGTCAATGTTCCTAGAAATTGAGAAGAAAGGACTGCTTCCTCAGGGACTAGGAAAGATGATGGGGAGAGACTAGTTTAAAGAGAAAGGCTGTTGTCTTTGTGGAGAGAAATAGAGAGGGAGGGAGGGAGGGAGAAACAGGTGAAGGAGGAGGGAAGGGGAAAGAGAAAGGAAGGGAAGCAAGTGAGAAATAGAAAAGAAGAGAGAAAAATGGAAAATAAACTGAGGTAAAAACTACCTACAGAGAGATGTGCACATTTTCGCGGTAGAACTGGATGAGGTTTGACACACATATACACCTGTGTACACAGTGTCCCGTAAAGGTCAGAACATCCCCTTCCCCTCAGATGGTTTCTTCACTCTCCCTCCAGTCAGGTCTCTGTCACCTCCCTACCGCTCTGTGATTCCTGTCCCTATAGACTAGTCGTGGCTGTTTATGAGCTCCATATAAATGGAATAATACAATATATTGTCTTTTGTATCTGGCTTTTGTGGTTTCTTATAAAGTTACTACAATTCATCTATGTTGTTTGTATCATAATTCTGTCCTTTTAAGGGCTGAGTCTGATTCCACTTTATAAGCATACCACATTTCTTCACCCATGAAACTTGACTTTCTGTTCTGTTTTATTTGAGTTTTCTATATTGTGTTCTGGTTGTTTCAATCTCAATACTCAAACTGAACACAATGAGAGACCAGATCCTTTGGAAATGAGTACTAATTAAAATCTACCGGCAACCTGCAAACTGCTGAACCGCCCATCATTGTCACCCCTGACTGCCCACCACGAAGCCAGAGCTCGCGCCCACGAGGCGCCGCTGCCCTTGGGAGCCAGAGTTCCCTTGCGCAGGACTCTTACCGCACAAAGCATGTTCACGGCCGGCACCTTCTTTCACCTTGATCAACACTGGGGGTTACTAGGGACTAGATTTTGAAATGGAGAGTCTGGTATAGGGACTTTCTGTTCCCTTCCTCCCAAATCCTAATTGGTGATGTGGTGCCCAGTCAGACTTCTCTGGGGGCATGATAGCAAGTGCGAATTCTCTGTGTGGCGACCGCCAGGCCTGGCCAGGTTTGCAGTGCCTCTGACTCCACCGCCTGCTGAGTGGCCTGTTTACAGCTGCGTGGCTCCTGTCTCTGCGGCTCTGTGTTCTATGGCACATTGCTTTTTAAAAGTAAGGAATATGTGAAGTTTTCCTTAAAAAATGGAAGAGCTGACTGCCTGAAATCAGAATCCCTTTTCTCCACATCCCCGCCAGCACTTGTTGTTTGTTGATTTATTGATGACGGCCATTCTGACAGGTGAAAGGTGATATCTCATTGTGGTTTTAATTTGCATCTCTCTGATGATTAGTGATGTTCAGCATCTTTTCATATGTCTATGGGCCATCTGTATGTCCTCTTTGGACAAGTGTCTATTCAGGTCCTTTGCCCATTTTTTAATTGGATTGTTTGTTTTCTTGGTGTTGAGTTGTGTATGTTCTTAATAAATTTTGGATATTAACCCTTTATCTGATGTATCATTGATGAATATGTTCTACCATTTTGTGGGTTGTCTTTTCATTTCATTGATGGTTTCCTTTGCTGTGCAAACACTTTTTAGTTTAATGTAGTCCCATTTGTTTATTTTTTATTTTGTTTCTCTTGACTGAGGAGATGTATCAGAAACATATTACTAGGAAAATGTTTGAGATTTTACTGTCTATGTTTTCTTCTAGGATGTTTATAGTATCGAGTCTTACATTTAAGTCTTTAATCCATTTTGAGTTTATTTTTGTATATGATGTAAGAAGGTGATCTAGTTTTATACCTATAACTTTTTAAAAAATAAATCCTGATTCTCTTTTTAAAATAAAAAATTATATATAGGCCCTAAAATGTAATATACATGGTATGATAAATTTCAATAAGTTTCTTATTCTGCATATGTATGTATATGTGTGTAATGTTTCATGTTTGTTTTCAGGAAATGCATTTTATCAAGGATGACTGACATTTATGTTTAAACCATGCAGTTCCTCTGCAAGACTCTGTGAAGTAGAGAGGTCAAGTACTGGGAGCATTTTGTAGTTATGGGAAGGTGACTCTGCAGTACAGGGTGGGGCAAAAGTAGGTCTACAGTTGTGAGTATGCAAATCACAGAGTTTATTCTTGTATTATTAGTTATTAATTATTGTATTATTTTCCATAGGAATAACTGTAAACATACTTTTGCCCAACTTGCACTAAATGGCTAGAAAAAGGTGAGGCTGGAATTTATATTCAGTGTTTCAAGTGTTCTTTGTGCTACACTTCTGGTTTGTTTGGGGGTTTTTTCTTATTCTTTTAGTTTTAGGTACAGCCACCCAAGTTGAGGGCCAGGAGCAAAGCCAAGGACAGGAAGAGTCTGCAAATGTCATAGTGAAAGCTCTTAGTAAACAGTAATTTCACCAGAGCTGAGAACGAGAAAGCTGGCTGAAAAACTGTATTACAAAAATTGATGAAACTGGATGGCAAATCCATATTCATTCAGAATAAACTTCATTGACCAATTACTTAAATTAGAAAGAAGTTAATTTGTGTTGCAGCAGCTCTGTGCTTGTTTTGTTAAGAGCTGAAGAAATAGCCCGATACTGTTTGGTTTGCACAGAGGGTTGTGTGCAATGCTTCCGAGTTCGACCACAGCCACAGGCCAGCATTTCGGTGACAGCACACAAGGCCTTTAACTTCAAGAAGCTTCTGTGAGGTCAGTTGGGGCTTTCCTGGGATAATCCAGTCTGCTCCTGAAACAAGATTTCTAAGAGGAATTAACCTTTTTCTCTTTAAAAAGCAAGCTGCTTTGTCATCCTTCCTTTACTGAAATCATCACAAGAGTCGGAGAGTTGCTTTGCTTAAAACAGTGCAGCAGATAAAAGACCGAATAAGATGCAGACATTGCTTCCGACTCCCCTTAGAGAATACCCAAATGGGTTTTAGGATATCAATGGCTTGGTTTTAATGTTCATGAATAAAAGAAGGAGCCTGTGAATAAGAGTCTGAATTCAGAAGGCAATAAAGAAACATATCAAGAGAGAAAAGGAACCTTGGACTGAACTGGAAGTAGAATTTGAAAGAATCAATCTTTTTTTCTGTATCCCCCCAAGTAATCGTTTGCCTTGTCAAATGCATCACAACTGGAGTCAAGTTTCAGCAGTGCCTCTGCCACAGCAAGGAATAAGCCCATCCTTACAGGGCTGCATTAACTCCTCTCAGCCAGTTGGAGAAGTTGTGTGTGTGCACGCGCGTGCGTGTGTGTAAATTTGAATCTAATTGGTTTTGTTTGTTTTGCTCTGTGAAGGAAGAGAAATGGAACGTGTTAAGCACCTAAGTTCTCCTGAGCCCCAAAGTAGCCGTGCCAGTCGGAGAGATTGCTGCTTTCCCGTTTTCACAGTTAGGGAGTGTTAGAGTTGAAAATTGTGTCCATGTCTGAGGAACTTTATCCCTATCCCATTGTCAAAGTCGTCATTTTAAATATCTTAAAGTTGAAAAGCTTCGTCTTGTACTGGGATTATACCTTTTAACTTGAAGACATTTGAAATCAAATTCATGTAAATTTTTAAGAAGTTTTGCTCAGTCACACATACATTTTAGTGAAGTTAAGCCACATTGACACAAATGAGAAGTAACATAAGTAGCGTCCTTTAGAGAATGAATAGGGTCTGCCAGCTTCTTCTCAGTCCTCTTCCCTGGTTACAGTTCTATTATCCAGCTGCGGGCTTCTGACTTAAGCTGCCTTTCAGAGCTCTTAACCATCTGTTTAGAAAATTCTTTAGTCAGTTTTCTCTCGTCATGGAAATTGTGAGGTTTCAGTGTTGATTTTGTCACTTGCAATCAAAGTCCTAGGCAATGCATCTATTCACTTGGGAGATATTTATAGGGCTTATGTTCTCAAAAATCTCTCAATGGCTTCCAGTAAATGGAATAGTCCTATATTAGTTACATCAGACCATAAGGGACCCTGTTAAAATACAAATGTTATTGAGAAGGACTGTACACCAAGTCTCTTACCTCTGTGATCACTTTAACACTAATTGTCTTTCTGTTATCAATAATATCTTTGAGTTTTGATAGAAAAGTCAGCATAGGTTAGGTCTGAAGGAAAAGGCCAGAAAAAACACCACAGGAAGCAGGGATAAGAAATATTTGGTTTGAAGATACCCAGAATGTGCATAATTGTGGAAGGTTAACCTTTATAAAGTGGGTATAAATAAAGCTAAGCTCTGAGGGTTGTCTGGATATTAATTGGAACAATATAAAGGTATTTAATATGGTGTCTAGCTCTTATTTCACATTCAGCAAATGTCACTTATTGCTATAATAATAAAAACACTAAAATATTTAAATAATTGAATATGGCTTTGGTTTATGAACTCCATCAAAATCCTCCATCATTTCACAGCTATTTAATTTTTATTGTACAGTTCTATTTAAAAATATGGTTTTATCTTTGGGATTTGCATATCTGGAATTTTTTTTTTCTATAATACCTTTCCTTACAATAGTTTTTGTATATACCTGCAGTAATCAAATTGTAATTCATTATTCGTGACACTTCTTGTAACCCAGACTCATTATTTCTATTTATGTTTGTGTGTCTGTGTAAAATTAACTCATAACACGTCTGGCATATGTCTCATGACAGGGAATCAGAATTACTCGTATTGGCAAGACTCGATGGCCTCCGTGGCCCTTTGAGAAAAGACATTTGAACACATTTTTTCACATTTCAACATTTTTCTACCATTTGATAGGATAACAGAAGTAATTGAGGCATAATTTACATTTATTGAAAATAAATTTGGTGGTTTGGCCCACTTTCTTCCCAAAACTTTGTTCCACCAATACCTCCAAGAGACAGTTTTGGTGGGAAAGTGGGTAATATCCCTGAGGCCCTGATTTGTGGATTGGCATAATCTCTACAGCGATTACTAAGCACTTAGTTGGACAGCCTTTGGAAAAAGGCTATTATCACTGATAATGATATTATTATTTTTTTTTAGTAGAGAGCTTATGGTCATCTTTTTGTAATCTTCACAGAATCTGGGAAGAGCTATATAGATACAACACCTAAGAAAGCCCATCTTGTAGGAAGAGGCTCAATGGAGAACCAGCAACTGACTTTTTAAAATGAAATGAAACAAATTTATTATCTTATAGGAGAATATCAGCCTTAAAAAAGGGCAAGGCGGTTGGTGGTGAATAGGGGTCACAAGCTGTAACCTTGGGAATCTCAGAAATGTAGAATTTGTTTCTTTCACTCTGACATTAAATATTATTGCTGTTTGCTTTGAAATAATTCCTCTTGGTACCAGTCATAGCTTGCAAGGGCTGACAAAGAGAGTGTACTTCTTTGTTTTGTTGGGTGGAGTCACAAGCAAAAGATAACTCTTAATTCTTAGCCTAAAAGGAGAGAGGCAAATGCCAATTCCAGTTTGTCAGATGCCCTTTCACAGAGCTGTTGCTAAAGCAATTAAATTTGTAAATGACAAAAATGATAGATATTGGTTTCATTATTGCTATTTTATGCAGACAGAGTATGTGTTTTCCCAAGATTAAAATTTTATGACAAGAATTTTTAAGTCATAACACAGAACTGTTATTTGTCAAAGAAGTAATGTTTGTTTTTGGCTGTTGCAGAAATCTCAGTGGAAAAATTCCCTGGCTCCATTTTACTTTTAAGAAGTACATAAAGCTGAAGAGTGGGCTCTGTTTTGACTCTGCAAGCTCAGACCTCCACCACAAAGCCTTATAACATTAGGAAGAGGCACATAAAATATTTCAGGTACTGGTACCAATGTTTTTTCAA
The DNA here is from genome assembly GCF_022682495.2 of Desmodus rotundus. Lineage (NCBI taxonomy): Eukaryota > Metazoa > Chordata > Mammalia > Chiroptera > Phyllostomidae > Desmodus > Desmodus rotundus. The sequence continues at coordinate 85,266,543 of NC_071393.1, forward strand.
AAAATCCTAGGGAAAGTCTGAGGGTAAATTTCTTCCATTTTCTCTCTACTGTTCCCAGTTTTCAGAGTTGCCTCGATGCAGAGGTCGGGGGAGGGGCCCTGGTCCCCTGCACAGCAGAGGCAGGTGTCCGGGTCTCGAGGCTCGCTGCTGTTACAGGGTTTAATAAAAGAGATTCACAGGGTGACTAAGGCTGGATGGGATTGTCCAAATCAAATATACAATTCTGTCACTTTTCAAATGGGAAACTGAGACAGAGGGAGATGAAGGGACTTGTCAGGGCCATGTTATCAGCAAGTGTCAGAGCTGTGATCCAGACGGACTGACTGTTTAGGGATTTGTTCAGTAATTTCCCAGTGTCCTTTTTACTTCACTCTTGACTTGCTTCCTGCCATTCCGTTCCAACTGGTCCCTGATCTTGACCAGGCTACTGTTTTGGCTTCAGTCCTGCCCTTTGGATATACTGACTCAGTGGGATTTCCTTGGCATTTTTGGAGTGGCTTTTGTCTTGAACTTAATGCCTCTGGAGGTTTTAGCTCCTGACGACCTTGAGAAGGCCTCCTTCTTCACCGCTGGCTTTTACTACGACTGCTGCTGCTGCCTCTGCTCACACCACCACCACCACCTGTTCAGTTACTCCTTTGTCAGCGGTCGCGCCTGACACTGTAAAAACGAGTTCATGAATTCCTACAAGAGCTCCTTAAGGTGGGTAATTTACCACCTTGCCGTTGAGGAAATCACAACTCAGAAAAGTTACATTGAGTTCCCATCAACTTACAGTGGTGAAGGTGAGCTGTGATCAAAACCCAGGAATGTCCAAATCCCATCCCCTTTCCACGCCCCCTGCCCCACCCCAATCCCAATTTGAACTGCTGAAGCTCAGATTTTGAGTAACAAACCGTGGCAAGTTGTACTGCTTAGGGGACTCTGGCTCCCATTAAGCTGCCCTCTAAAATATCTCTAATTTTGTAGGAATGCATGAGGCTCCCATCTTTGGGCTTGTCTGGTGCTGGCACTTCCCAATGTTCTGCTCTTAGGGCTCTGCGTTCCCTACCCTGCCCTGTGATATGATAATGGTAACAGTTACATGTCACTCTATTGCCAGAACAAAAAACAGTTAACTCCTTTTTGCTGTAACAGTAAATTCCTAATTGAAACTCCAGCTGAAAACAGAACCTCCAAATGGCCAGATTAAAGAATGCCCTGATATAGGAGTATTTGATGTAACACAATTGATTTCCAAGTTCTTTCCTGCTTGCTACTTTCTTTCCTTCTCTCCATGTCTACAGCTCAAGAGACAAATTCTTTTTTAACCAGTTCACATTCACTGTCATGAAAGCATCATGGTCAGAAGGGGTCCGTGGCAGCCTTTGTTCCAACAGCTGCTGAAGGACATCTACTGTCTTGTTGGCTAAAGCAGGTTGCATCTATCTACTTTTCCATACTTTTTAAAAAATATATATATATTTATTTATTTTTAGAGAGAGGGGAAGGGAGAAAGAGAGGGAGAGAAACATCTCTTACACGCCCCCTACTGGGGACTTGGCCTGAAATCTAGGCATGTGCCTTGACTGGGAATGGAACCAGTGACCCTTTGGTTCACAGGCTGGCACTCAGTCCACTGAGCCACACCAGCCAGGGCTACTTTTCCATACTTTAGAGTTAAAGGTACTTAGAAGGCTCTCATATGACAGCCTTCCATTAAATAATTCTTGATAGGGTACTTCATTGCAGGAGTGGAAAAAGGAGAAGATATTCATTGAGTGCCTATTATGTGCATAGAAATATGCTAGAAATTTTCACTTACATTATCTCAATTCATCTCCACAGTAATTGTAAAAAGTATGGAATTTTACTCTCATTTTAGATTAAATGGCTTATTCCAGGTCACACAATTAGAAATGGATACTGCTGGCATTTGAATCCAGGGGAGACTGACTCTACATATATGACTAGGCTACTGCCGAATATGCCAGGGAACTGGGGCCCCAGAGCCTGACATCCTACCCATCATTGCTCTCACCCTAGGAGTGTTAGACAGGGACCCTTGCTTCACAAATCCTAATACGGATCTTCACCAATCTTTGAAATGTTCATCATTGTTTATTAAAGAATGATGATTTACACTGTAACACTGACTAAATTAGAAATCTGTAACTTGCTATAGTTTCCATTTTCCACACCCCACTCAGTGACAGGGCAGATTTGCTGTGAAGAATGATACTCCTTGTTGCAGATACCCCCAGTAGGCTTGGGAGGGTGACTCTTCCTCCTCCGGCAAAGACCCAGTGGATCCTCCCGTCTGGTGGTTTGATGAAAAACCAAGGGAATATCTCTTTTGTCTGTATGTTGAGTCTCAAGGGAAAAAATTCTGCTAACTAGAGTAGCTGATTAATTCTTCTTTCCCTGGATTGTTAGCTCCACACCTGAAACTGAAAAGAAGGAGGCCTCTATTCCTAACCACTGTGCTTTTTCTCTGCTTCTCTTCCCCTCAGACCCCCTCCTGGTTTCATCCCCTATGACAGGCTTTACCCAACTCAGGGACACCTGAGCCCCCACCTCCCCCCCACAGCCAACTATGCTTCTTTTAAAAGACATTCCTTTCTATGAAGTTGAACATAGATTTTTTATTTTATTTTTTATAATTCATGTCGCCTTTCTAAATTTGAATTTCTTTTTCTGAAAAACAAGAAGGTTTAAGCTAAAGATATTTCAGAATTCAATATATTTCTCAAACAGGTTAAAAGAAATGAAACTTCATGAGCAATTTTTATTCTTTACCCTGCACAAAATTTTAGCAGTGGTCTCTTCAGCCACAAGGTGACGCCTCTCTCCATTGCCGTGGGGCAGGGATTTGTTGCCCTTCCTCCCAGGTTCTGAATGTGCAAAGCCTCCTTGCCACCTCCTCTTCCTGGGCCTCCCATTCTCTCTCTAGTTCCTTTATCCTCTCCTTAGTCACACACTCCTTCTCTCTGCCTCTGCCCTCAGGGGCTTCTGTTCCCAATTGTCCCCTACTGAGGCTGATCTGCCCCAGCCTGTTACAGATTTCACCAGGCCGCACTCGGTTCAACAAGGGTCCGTTCAGTGCCAACCAGGTGAAAGCCCCCGATGGCTGCTCTTTGTATTCTAGTGACACAGCCTCACCCAGGAGGACGTTTTGTAGGAAGGGAAGCCTGGGATGATCTCATTAATCTTTCTCCCCTACAAAGGACACTTTTGGTTTTCTTAACATCCAAAAGTATATAATTTACAAAGGAATCTTTGTTATATATTAATACATATTTTAGTAAGGAAACATATATGTGACATGTTACTTATACAGCTTAAGGCTTCCAGAAGAAAGAAAGAATATTCTTACCTACTGAGTGTTATGTTGTATATATTGTTCTCAAAAGTATCCAGTTCTAGTCATGAAGTTTAGTATTCTAAAAGCCTCCATTATGTTTTTAAAAAGTTGATGTTATGGGAAAAAAAATACAGTTAAATAATTGAGATTGCTCAGAATTATGAAAGTACTTACTAATATATTTTATACTCATCAAAATAATACCATAAAGGTAGCCTATTAAATGGAGAGAGTGTAAAAAATAGCTTACATATCTTAAATTAGTAGTAATGAAGAAGATCATACTTTGCTCAAAGAAACCCATTTTAGCATTTTAATCCTCTAATTTTTAATGAGATACTTATTAATTTAATTAGCCTGTTATATAGTTTGTGGGATTATCTTACTGACTTGGTATTTGTTCCAAAAGCAATAGAATGGAATTATTTCTCTTGCCTTCTAGGTCCCACTGTGATTCCAGAAACACAGTAATTAATGACTAAGATGAAACAACTGAAGAAAGCACTGGGAATTCTTTAGCAAACCCAAATAAGCATTTCTTGGCCCTGATATCACTCTTAGTTTTGTTTATGATGATGTTAGCCAAAATACACTCTAGAAGCATTTCTTTCATAAGACCCCTCTTCTTTTTTCCCTAAAAGACTGCATATAAAGTCTTTTTTAAAAAATTACTTCATTGTTGTTCAATTACAGTTGTCTGCATTTTCTCCCCACATCTCCCCCCCACCCCATCCAAACCCACCTCCCTCCCTTGCTTCCACCCTTCCCCTTGGTTTTGTCCATGTGTCCTTTATAGTAGTTCCTGAAATCCCTTCTCCCCATTGACTCTTAACTACAGTTTTAAAGCTCAGGGTTACTGTCCCTCAGTTTCCTCCAGTGTCTCACTGGCATCTTTACAGCACTCTCCCCCCTCCAGGTGACTATCACTTCTTGTATGAAAACATTCTTGAACTACCCATTTGAATTGGGGGACTAATTCTCTTTTGGAATCCCATTCATCTCACTCAAACCTCCGGTGTAGTTACTTTGGTAGCCATCCTATTCCTCTCCGTTACACCGTAAGCTTTCTGAGCACTCTGTTCCCTTGTCTTTATTTCCTCAGCAGTGTCTCTCTGGGACCTTGAAGACAGTGGCTACTCAACACACATTTGCTGAAACGAATTACTGAGTTACTGTTTGGTACCCGTGTGTTAGCAATGCACAGTCAGTATTTTTTGTTCAGAAAAGGATAACCATAGCATGCCCTTTGTCTAATCACATGACTATTTATTTTCATTTCATAGTAGATTAGATTGAACCATATTAGATTGTTTTTATAATTCAAAAATTAACAAAAGTTGAAAATACTGATAATTTCATGTAGTTCAAATTATGTCATTATTAAAATTTGTTTTTTCAATGTTTTGCAGACATTTGCAAAACTTTTAGACATTCAGAAAAACTATTAATTTTTCAGAGCCTAAGGAGGATTTTATAGTATTGAATTTGATTTGTGAGAATTCAAGCCATTGTATTTGAATAGTTTATGCTTTTTTTCTTTAGTTTTTTTCAAACAAACTCTATCTCTTTATACTGGTGAAGTTGGGTAGGCCTCAAAAATTTCAAAACCATAGGGAATTTTATGTCTATAGAAACATTTTTAAGGAGTTTCAAAGTGAGTGATCTTTATTTTGATTTTATTCATTTTTAATTAATTAGTGTATATGGAAATAATGATTTTGTTGCCATAATGTTTTTTTTCTCCTTTGCCTCCATTAGAAATTCATTTGGGAAAAATTGTATGCATATTGGATTGTTGTGCCTATCCAGTATGATGTTCAATCTTTTTTAGCAATGTCAAGCTTCACATATCAAAAAGTAAACTACTGATCCACTCCTCCACAAATCCTTCCTCATCTCTGCTAATGGCAACTTCATCATTCCAACTGACTAGGCCAAAAAGCATGGAGTCAACACAGGGTCCTCCACCCCGGCTCAGACCATCATTATTTTTTATTTGTGTTACTATAATGGCCTGAAAATCAATCTACCACCTTCTTATTCATTTATTTTTTTATTCTCAACAAGTAGTCAAAGTAACACTTTTTTAAAAAGATTTTATTTGTTTATTTATTTTAGAGAGGGGAAAGGAGGGAGAAAGAAAGGGAGAGAAACATCAATGTGTGCCTCTTGCGTGCCCCCCACCCCCTACACTGGGGACCTGGCCCGCAACCGAGGCATGTGCCCTGACTGGGAATCAAACTGGTGACCCTTTGGTTCACAGGCTGGTGTTCAATCCACTGAGCCACACCAGTGAAGGCCAAAGTAACACTTTTAAAACATGAGTCTATTCAAAACTTTACAATGGCCTTGATTCCCCTCAGAGTGAAAGGCACAGTCCTTACCGCGATTCACAAGGCCCTAAATGGTATGCCTCCTTCCCTCACAACCACCTCCCAGCCCTGCCCTGTCACCTCTCTGACTTCTTCCCCTCACTCACACCGTTTCAGCCCTCAGCCTTATTGCTATCACTTGACCACACCAGGCACAGTCTCACTGAGGGCAAACATCCAAACAAGTGTGTTGCATATAAGCAAGTGCTCAATAAATATTTGTTGAATTAAATTGAAGTTAGAACACAGCTGGTAGCCATTATAATAAGATTTGGGACGTGGCCTTACTGTTCTTTCGTTGGAGTTGCATCTTGTAGCTGCATCTTGTAGCATCCATCTAATACACCGTTGTTTTCCTCTTTCCAGTTTGGAACTATATAAGTATCTTAATTGTTAGAATTACAAATAATCCTGTTGTTTAGAGAATTGACCAAAGTAGGAGGGCTTTTTTAATTCTATGAAATGATTTATATATTTGCTTATGATAAAATTAGAGATTTAAAAGGATAGGTTTATTTACAATTCTCTCAAGGATACCACCTGCCTAACTTAAGTGTAGTGGAGAGTGAAATAGATAGATTGTTAGATAAATTCATAGCTACAAGTTTTGATTTTTGCAGCTTATTAAAACATGTGATAATATTGGCAAGTAGCCTGAATGTTAATACCTTTTATTTGAGCAATGGCAAAAAATTATAATACATCTATAAAAATTTATGAAAGGTTTACTAAGTTTTTTTGATGATATTTCATAGAAATAACAAGTAGTTTTGTTTTTTTCAAAAGGAAGTATAAAGCACAGAATCATCTTGGCTTCTGTGATGGCCACTGTAAGAATCTCTGTTTATTTTTGCTTGAAGTACTTCATATGTAGCATTACATTTCTCACTTTATGGCATTAAGGCTCCCTGGGGGAAATGTGGGTAATACTGCATTTGAATTTTTATATTATTAACCAAAGAGTTGTTTAGGTTAACTATTTTCAATCACAAGTATGTCTTTTAATTAAAGTTAAATTCATTTTTGATTAAAAACTTTCATTTACAGCCTGAATTTTTTTTAAAGCAGGGTCTCTATTAGTCTTGAGCAAGATTTCTATACCTAAATTAGCAATATTTCTAGTGACTAAAACATTTGGTAAACAATGATTGAAGTTATTAATAAAACTCAACAGTAAATATATATCATTCTACTTTTGTTGTTTTTAGATTCATTGGTATTTGTAGGCTTCAGGAAATTGTGAGGATCTAATAAATTTTTAGAAAACTTAAAATATAGGCATTAATCTTATTGAAGTGTATGTCACATATACCAAGATTGTAAAATTACCAAAAAACATGGTATATTCATTTAAATACATCCCAAATATGGTTTCAGAACCCCATTCAGGAATTTTGAGAAAAATATGAATTTTTTATAAAGCTCAGATACTACAATGCTCTTTTTCAGAAGTGAATGATCAGCCTCTTGTGACATACAAAAATAGGAAGCCGTCATTTCTATGCTCCCAGCAACAAAAATGCTGAACAAACTGAAAATAAATGACTACTCTTGGACCCATCAGATAATTTATTTCACAGGGCAAATCACACCCTGTAACCTGTAGGTATAGGTGAATGTGGAAAATTATGGATGTAACCAGCTTAACTGGTGCATAGTCAGCTGGAGCCATAAACTTGAATCCCACTAGGTTCTTACGGTGAAGGTCCAAGAAAAACCCTCTCATGTTTCTGGTAGACTGAGGGGGAAAGTAACCACTTCAAAATATATCCAGAGCTAGAAACATTTTTGAAGCTCACAGCCTAAGGCCATAGGCCCACTCAAAGACAGATACAATTGTAAGGCTATAGAAAATTTTCCCTTGCCTTACCGCTAAATCAACAAGGCTCCAGTATAATAGCAGGGATCACAGCTGAGAGCTGCAAGATGCAAACACTATTTAAGAAGGAGCCCTTAGGGAAACCAAAAACAACAGAAGAGACAAAAACAAAATTATCAGAGGAAACAGATGCCTCTGATACCTACAGAAACATTAAACAAAGACAAACTTCTATCCAGATTAATGTGAAATATCATTGTCTTAGTCTGTTTGGGTGGCCATAATGAAATACCTTAGGCTGAGTAGCTTAATCAACAAAAATTTATTCCCTCACAGTTCTGGAGACTGGGAAATCCAAGATCAAATGCCAGCAAGGTTCATGGTAAGTTTCTGGTGAGAGTTTTCTGCCCTGCTGGCAGATGGCTGCCTTCTTACTGTACCTTCATATGCCTTTCCTCTGTGCATGAGGGGCTGGGATGGAGGGTGTTGAGAGGGAGAAAGAGGTGAGAAAGAGAGAGAGAGAGAGAGTGGTGTGTGTGTGTATGTATATACACATATATACATATATGTATGTGTATATATACATATGTATATATATGTATACACACATACACACATACAGTCTACCCAGAAAAAGTCCTGCCATTGATAATATAACAAGAATGGTTTGTGCAACAGTGATATAACCTGGCAGCCAAGGAGGGTGAACTGGAATGCACATGTGTGAACAATGGTGACTTCACTGTACTAGTCAGAGAGGGTGGTAGATACCATTGAGTGAATGGGTGTACTGTGTGGTCATCACATTCAAAATGACTGAGCAAGTAGAGCAAAACTCTGCATCAAATTTTGCTTTAAGCTTGAACATTCCTCTGCAGAAACTATTTGGATGATTCAGAAGGCTGCAGCTATGGGCAACTGGTTTCTGGCAGCTTCATCACAACAATGCACGTGCTCATGCGTCACATCTTATGCAGAGTTTTTTTGTGAAACATCAAATCACCCAAGTGGCTTAGCTCCCCTATGGTCCATATTTGGTGCTCTGTGACTTCTGGCTTTTCCCAAAACTGAAATCACCTTTGAAAGGGAAGAGATTTCAGGCCATTGATGAGATTCAGGAAAATACAACAGGGCAGCTTATGGTGATCGGGAGAACTGTGTGAGGTCCCTAGGTACCTTCTTTGAATGGGACTAAGGCATCATTGTGCTACAGGGGAATGAGGTACCAGAGGGGAAATAAAGGTAGTGCCCTCACCATTGCAATCTAACAAAAAACTTAATACAGGAAGCTAAAAGCAAAGGAAGACATGTCTAACCTGTTGACCCAATAACTCTGAGCCTGGTCTGATAAGACTGACAGGTGTTCCGAATAACACAAGTAAATGATGATAGTGAAGGTGGGGAAGCCCTTAAAAGTCTGTGCACATCATCTCCACTAGCTGGGAAAAGGAAAACCTTCAGACTGTGTATTCATCCCAAGGCCTAGAAGGCACAAAGGGAGGGGAACTACAGTGCCCAACGAAGGGCCCATAAAAAATTTTGGTGAACTGCCTGCTTCCTGTCACATATGCAAAATGAACAAATAAAGTCTGGAATAAGGTAAGGATGTGAGCTAACAGACACCCATACATACCTACATTTGGGTAGTCAAGTCTCCCCAGGGGAAGCTGGCACCACCTTTACCTGCCAATCAAAATGTAACTTCTTCACCCCTACTCCATCAACTATACAAGTCTCCAGAACAAAGAACTCACTCTCTTGGCCTCTACTCTTGGCCTTGTGTCTCTCTTGCAAAATGGGGGATCCCTGGCCAGCCAGCCCCTGGCCATGGGGCCCCTGGACACCTCTTTTTGCCACCAGGTTTCTAGTCACCTGGCCTCTCACCACTCAGATGCTGGCCACCCAGCCTCTGGCCACCCTTGCTCTAGCCACCTTTGATTTTACTTTCCTGTTAGAACTTAGTATTAATAAACTTTGCTTGCATACTAATAGGCTCACTGACCTGTGATTCATTACCGTGTTGGCAAGAATAGAGTTTCTGGGAGCTTCTCCCATAACAATTGTCCTAGGTACAATGTTTCTTATATGTTGTATCTTCTTCAATAAATGTCTCTATTTTTCATATTCCATGGCTGGATACTTTCTGGTTCTGGACAGTCCATATATATATATATTCCTTTTTTTATAAGAACATCAATCCTCATTCCTGTTGGATTAGGTTCCCAATCTTATGATCACCCTCAACCTTAATTATCTCCCTAAAGGCATATTCCCAAATACAGTCACATTGAAGTTTAGAGTTTTAATATACGATTATGGGGGCGGCATTCAGTTTATAGCACATTTATGTTTATTACCCAACACATTATATCTCATATTCAACAAAAAGTTACTAAGCATGTTAACAGGCAAGAAATCCCACAGACTGAAGAGACAAAGCAAGCATCCAAACCAGAGTCAGACATGGTACAGATTTTGGAATTATCAGATAGGAAATTTAAAATAGCTATGATTAATATGCTAAATATTCTAGTAGAAAAATAAATATGGAACAATAGTTGGATAATGGAAATTCAGAGAAAAAACCAAAAGGAAATTCTAAAAATCAAAGAATGCTTTTGATGGGCTCATCAGTAGGCTGCACAGGGTAAACGAAAGAACAGATGAGATTAAAGATAAGTCAATAGAAATTTACACAACTAAAATGTAAAGAGAAAAGAAAAACCTAAGAGAGAGTATTCAAGACATGAGGACAAAAGACCAAATATTATAACAAAAGATGCTCTCATTATTCTTATTGCTGAGGAAATTTCAAGGGTTTTGGGAGCTGTGAGGCAGGAAATGTAGACAAAGACCAAAATACATAAATCAAGTATTATTAAAATATATACAGAATGGGGAAAATAAAATTGTCTTTGTTTGTAGATGAGAAGGTTGTCTATGAAGAAAAAAACACAATTGACAAAAATAAAACTAAACCTCCTTGAACTAAATAGTAAGTGTTGCAATATCACAGGATACAAGGTTGATATACAAAAGTGAAATGCTTTTTTATATGCCAGCAATGCATAATTGCCACTTCAAATTAAAAACATAATACCATTTATATTGGTATAGCACAAAAAGGATATTTATTTAGACATAAATCTAACAAAATATGTTCTAAAGATGTCTATTATCATTACATCCTTATAAAACCTCATACTTAATGTTTATTTTTTCACTCTGCTCTGTGCCATATTATATTGATAATAATAATACTTCCAAATTTAAATATTATGTATCATTACCCAGTGAACATTTTCACAAATAAAGCTTTTTTGTTGTTAGGAGTATTTCTTAAAGGTATTTCCTTAGAAATGAAACTATTGGGGCAATAAGTTTTGGCTTTTGTTTTTGAAAGATATGTTGTTGAAGATTTAGGCATTATCTGATACTGTATAAATTTTAGTTGAGATAATTAAATGTTCATAAATTGACAAATGCAATAAAAGCATTTTTCTGTAAAACATATTTCAGAGTGCTTCCATAAACCTAATTAACTTATGTTATAGCCTAAGTATGCATATCTTTAACTAATAATACATATAATCCCTTGTAGATGAGTTTTGTGTTCTCCAACTGTCCATGAGATTAGAATGTGCACAGATAGCTGAAGGAGAAACACTGCTTTCCATGTTTCTTGGGAATTATACATGAGAAGGATATATCAATATCTGAATTCATTATATCATTAATATTTCTACCAGCTTTATAATGTCTAGTTCAAATTCTTCAAAGGTTTGAGAAATTCCTTTGATGAACACTGAAAGCATGAACAAAGATGAATGTTAATCCTTCATTTAATCTTAATGTCTTGAACAAAGATGGGTTTCTTGTAAGTTGCAAAAAAGAAAAAGAAACAAAATAATGTCTGAGTCTGAAAGTGAAGTTGAGTCCGTTTAGTCCAGTGTTTTTCCTCTTAGTACTTCTCCAAGGCTCTTCAGAGCTCTGCAAACATTTTATTTGATTTTTACTTAAAAATATATCTGAAACAAATTAAAATTATAATAAGTAAATAAAAGAAACACATGGATCTAAGTATATGGCACATCAGCAACTTTCATCAAGTTGAGTCGAGTTGTTTAAGTAATACCTTTGTGGAGTTTCAAGGGCAACACTTCTCCTGTCATATACAGGAAGATATCTGAATATCTTACAAATGTGTTCTTGATTGAAGGGCATGTCATTATCATTGTTTCATTTGGTGTTTGGTTTGTCTTTAACTTATTTGTGATAGATGTTTGAAATATACTACTAGAGGCCATGTGTGCCAAACCCAACTCAGTGGCACTAAGTCTAAATCTAATAGTAAATTGTGCCTTAATTTTCCTTGTAATTTTAGCACTTACTCATACATTATGCCACTTTGCACTTCTGGTACAGTTTAGTAGAAGGTTTCTCTGAGTTTTCATAGATTGTTTGTTTTTCAAAGGTATCGCTTGTACAAACTTGTATATAAATCAATATTTTCTTTTTCATGCTGGGTGCCCATATAATATCATTATTTTAATATTCAACGTTATTACAATAATAGTTTGGATGCTGAGGTAGATAGACATTTATACCCCTAATTCTTATATTATGACAGACTAATTGCTTTCTCAATTTCCACTTTATCCCTCTTCCTCAAATGAACCAGGTTTAGGGCAACTGAATATTTTTTCGCAGAGAAAAATCCCTTCTTCTTTTGAGCAGAGATGCTCAATCAGTTGAAAATTACTTATGTTTCCCAGCCTTCCTAAACATGCAAGGGACGTCTGCTCAGGATTTCAAGGGAAATCTGGCTCTCCTAACACCATCCTGTAATCCTTGTCTCCTGTAATTCCTTGGCCATGCCTGGAATGCTAGTGTAAGACTGCTCTCTGGTGTGACGGCCATGAGCATGAAAACCATACCCTAAGGACAGTGAGTGGGAACTCTGAAGGCAGCCAGGACATCATGAAACTATTGTACAAGTCCTAGACTGTCTACCTCTTAACTTTCTTGTTATGTGAGAAGAAAATAAATTTATTTTGGAAAGCCAAATAGTTAATTTGTTTGGGTTTTCATTAATGTAATTACTTAAAGGCTGTGGAAATTACTGATGGAGTTCAGCCTTCTTCTTTTGTACAGAAACTGAACCTTACTCTCCTCTTTCACTTTGTATCACCTTATTTAATTATTTTCAAAGTGCCTAAAATCAGCTGAAATTATACATTGTTTTTTCAATCTGAAAAATGTTTTATTGTTGTTCAACTACAGTTGTCCCCACTTTTCTCCCATTGCTCTGCCCTGAACTACCTCCCCACCCCACTCTTCTCACATTCAATCCTCCCCACTGTTGTCTTTGTCCATGGATCCTTTATACATGCTCCTTGACTTGACCTTTCCCCTTCTTTACCTCGTTATCTTCCTCCCTCCTCCCCTCTGGTCACTGTCAGTTTGTTCTTTATTTCTATGTCTCTGGTTCTGTTTTGCTCGCTTATTTGTTTTGATTAGGTTCCACTTATAGAAGAGATCATATGGTATTTGTCTTTCACCACCTGGCTTATTTCACTTAGCATAATACTTTCCAGTTCCATCCATGCTGTTACGAAGGGTAGGAATCACTTCTTTCTTTCTGCTGTGTAGTATTCCATTGTGTACATGTACCACAGTCCTACTAAAATACCAATGACATATTTCACAGATATAGAACAAACATTTCAAAAATTTATGTGGAACCATAAATGACTCCAAACAGCCTCAGCAATTTTGAGAAAGAACAAAGTAGGAGGGAAAATTTCAAATATCCCAACCAGCAGTATTTTCATTGATATGTCCCCTAGAGTGAGGGATATAAAGGAAAGAATAAACAAATGAGACTACATCAAATTAAAAAGCTTCTTCACAGCTAAAGAAAACACCAGCAAAATGAAAAGGGAACCAACGGTATGGGAAAATATATTTGCCAGTGATACCTTGGACAAGAGTTTGATCTCCAAAATATATACAGAACTCACACGACTCCACACCAGGAAGATGAAATTAAAAAATAGGCCAAGGACCTGAACAGACACTTCTCCAAGGAGGACAGAGGGCCTATAGACATATGAAAGGATGCTCAGCATCACTAGCCATGGGAAAGATGCAAATTGACGCCACAATGAGATACTACTTCACACCAATCAGAATGGCCATAATAAACAAATCAACAAACAACAAGTGCTGGCAAGGTTGTGGAGAAAAGGGAACCCTAGTACACTGTTGGTGGGAATGCAGACTGGCATAGCCATTGTAGAAAACAATATGGAATTTCCGCAAAAAACTAGAAATAAAACTGTCTTTTGACTGGACAATTCCACTGCTGGGATTATACCCTAAGAATCCTTAAACACCAATTCAAAAGAACCTCTGCACCCCTATGTTCATAGCATTGTTATTTACAATAGCCAAGTGCTGGGAACAATCTAAGTGCCCATCAGTAAATGAGTGAAATTATGCATTTATTTACCTACTGTCCATCTTCTTTATTTACTGTGAACTCCATGAGTTTCAGGACTAGATCTTTCTTGCCCTGGCTGGTGTAGCTCAGTGGATTGAACACGGGCTGTGAACTGTTCGATTCCCAGTCAGGGCACATGCCTGGGTTGCAGGCCAGGTCCCCAGTGGGCGCCATTTGAGAGGTAACTACACATTGGTGTTTCTCTCCCTCTCTTTCTCCCTCCCTTCCCCTCTCTCTAAAAATAAATAAAATCTTTTTTAAAAAAGACTAGATCTTTCTCATTCATTGCCATATACTTATCATCTTAAATAGTGCCTCACATAGAGCAGAGACTGTCACTGCTCATTTAATAAATGAGTAAATCAGTGAGCCCTCAGAAAAACCAAAAAAATGGTAAAACAGGAGTGAAAATCCAATCTCCTGATAACCAGCGCAGTAATCCTTCATTATACTACCTGTGGCTTTGAGGCTCTTTCAAGTCCTTGGATAGCAATGATGATTCTATACACACATTTAAACAACAACATATCACAATTCAATTGAAACTACTCACTATGTCATCAAACTCTCATAGTAATATCTCTTCAGATTGTCCCTCATATAATTCCATTCTTGCCACTTTTATGGAATTGGATGGCTGGAAACTGTCCCTTAAAGTGCTCTATACATGGGTCCGTTTCTTGGAAAATCACAAAGCACACAAACATATTAAAGATCCTGATATGTAGTATAATTAAAAAGTCCATTTGACATTAGCTCAACACTTGCTATATTTATTTTCTCTGAGAATGCCTTGCCTCATTTTCATTTTGTGGCTAACCCCTTCTAAAAATCCTGATGAGTTAATACTATACTTTGTAAACCTTGGGTCTTGACCATGTAGTTCTAGTTGCATATTTTGTGTCCTTCAATTTTTTTTATCATAAAAGCCTTGATGAGCACTGTTGTCTGATGATAAAAACCCTGTTGTCTTATTGGGCCAACTCTTCCAGCTGTGAGATTGATGCCAATCAGTTCAATATATCAGAATTCCAGATCGCTTCCTCCTGCGTGCTGCTTACAATCCAGCCTATTCTCCTTTTCTCTTTTTACACAAAGTTGACAGACATCATCATCATTATAATTTTTACTTTTCCTTCTTCTCCTCCTCCTCCTCCTCCTCCTTCTTGTATAAAAGTAGAACTACACTGTTATATTTTTGAAAAAGTCACATTTACCTTTTAAACAAGGTCCCAATAAAAATTTTTAAATGATCAAGGGTGAGATTGTATTATTGTTCTGTGCAGTTTTTCTTCACCTAACTAAGTCTATTTAAATTCTCCATCCTCCTCCACACTTTATTTCCCCTAAAAACTATATATATTCTTCAAAATATCAAACTTTTTCTTAACTGGTTTTCTCCATGGCAGCCTAAAGAAGGAGGTCACCATGGCCTCTTCTGATTACTTACTAAATGACGAAAGAATCAAAAGTCACCAGCTTACCCAGGAAAGAGTTTTTTGACTAGGCCATTTTAAAGTTAATAGATTTTGTGAAGTAGATAGTCAATATGTTTTAAGAGAACATAGTAGTGTTTGATTTTTAGGCCAATAATGAATTGTCAGAGAATACTGTTGATATTTAGGTAAGAATCTCCAGAGATTCATTTTCCAGGATATCATTAAAAGGCCCTGATTTACTCAGACACATGTGAGTTTTAACCCACCAGTCACTCAAATTCAAAATGCCAACCTTTCTGCACACAAACAGGTCAATCAGAGGGAGCCCAGTGCTGTGGGTTGCTGATAGCTACAAACAGGTTGACAAGGTCCAGTCAACGAGCAGCATCTGACAAAGGTCTACACCAGTGTCTTTGCAGATCTACCTAATACATAGAAACAAATACAAAGAAGCAGCCAAAATGGGAAGAAAAAGAAACAGACCCCAATGAAAGAAAAAGAGAATTCTCCAGAAGAAGAACTAGATGAAATGGAGGCAAGCAATTTATCAGATAGAGAGATTAAAGTAATGGTTATAAGGATACTCAACAACATGAAAAAAGACATAGAAACCATAAAAAAGGACTAGTCAGAAATAAAGAATGCAGTATCTGAAATAAGTAACACACTGGAAGGAATAAACAGTAAGTTCAAGGAAGGATTGAATCAGTGATTTGGAAGACAAGGCAGAAAAATCCCCCTGGCAGAGCAGCAAAAAGAAAAAAGAATTTAAAAAAATGAGGAAAGCTTAAGAAACATTTTGGACAACATGAAGTGTAACAACATCCACATCATGGGAATACCAGAAAGAGAAAAGAGTAAGAGATAGAGAACTTATTTGAAGAAATAATGACTGAAAACTTCTATAATCTGGTGAAGGAAAAAGACACACAAGTCCAGGAAGCCTAGAGAGTCCCAAACAAGTTGGTCCCAAACAGCCCACACTAAGACACAACATAATTAAAATGGTAAGATTTAAAGACAAGAAGAGAATCCTGAAAGCTGCAAGAGAAAAGCAGTTAGTTACCTACAAGGGAGAACCAGTTAGATTGTCATCTGATTTCTCAACAGAAACATTTCAGGCCAGAAGGGAGTGGCATGAAATATTCAAGGTGATGAAAAGCAAAGACCAACAAACAAGGCTACTTTACCCAGCAAGTCTATCATTTACAATTGAAGGAGAAATAAGGAGATTCCCAGACAAGATAAAGCTAAAGGGGGTTGTTAATACTAAA
This sequence comes from Desmodus rotundus, assembly GCF_022682495.2. NCBI lineage: Eukaryota > Metazoa > Chordata > Mammalia > Chiroptera > Phyllostomidae > Desmodus > Desmodus rotundus. The sequence continues at coordinate 85,283,295 of NC_071393.1, forward strand.
CCAGTACTGCAACAAATGTTAAGAATTGAGTAAATGGAAGGATTGAACAAAAAGGCCAATGGACTCATGGACATGGACAACAGTGTAGTCATTGCAGAAGGGAGGGAGATATAAGGGGGCTAAATGGTAATGAAAAAATACAATAACAATTAAATTTAAAAAACAAAAGGAAAAAGGACAAAAAAGAAATCCATCAGAATCCCAGAGGAACAGTTCCAAGAAGGAGTACAGGTGTATAAAGTAAATAGATCCAAGGTGCACAGGGGTGAAGAAATTGCTGTGGTGCACTGTCCAGATCCCACCACGTTATTCATTCCTCCAACTGCCGGGGAGCTGACAGCTGTCTCTCCCTGGCAATTTTCCTTGGCACAAGGAAGCTGCCTTACCCAAGGTTAGATTCCCTCTTCGGGCACAGCGTACATCAAATGACTGGTCATTGTATGAGTGCAAAGGACAGGTCTGGACCCCTTGCCTCAACCTGTGACATTTCTAAGTGACTGTCCTAGCTTCAGAGCTCCTCATGGAATTGGCTGATGGCTCTGTTGCCACTGCATTACAGTTAAACCTGTCCCTCTGCTTGTTTGTGGGTTTTGTTTTGTTTTTTACTTCCTTACAGGCATTTTGTCCTGAAAGCACTCCCAAATAAACCACCTGTACATCCCTCTCCCTCTGTGAGTCTGTTCGCTGGGCACCTGCCAACAGCACTGTCCTGCACTTGCTGCTTTGCAGCACTACCTTCCTCATAAGGCTAGTACCCATTACCTGAGAATCTGGTTACAGACTTTCACTTCTTTCCTTCTGATCTATTGTCTAGCATTATACCTCACTGCCTTAGTTATTGTAGCATTAAAGTAAGGCTTGACATCTGGTAGAAAATTTATCCGAGTTTGCTTTATCACTTTATCCAAGTTTTCTTGGGCTTTTGCAGTTCTAGGTACATTTTAGAATCACCTTGTCAAAAAAAATGTTGAGTTACCTTGAGGCTCTATTCTTGGCTTTCCTTTGTTCTGGTGATCTTTCCCCAGAACCATTGCTTTAAATATCACTTGATTACTCCTCTGTGTACATCTTGAGTCTTGACCTTGACTGAGTCCCAGACTTGTACATATATCCAAGTACCTGCTTGCACATGCACTTCTCTTTGAAACTCTAATAGACGTGTCAAGCTTGACATTTTCTAAATAGAAATCTTAATTTCTATGTGCTGCCCATCACAGTTATCCCTAGTTTTGACCATTTCTGGAATGGCAAAACCCATTTGCTCAGGACTCCAGTGAATTAAATTTTTTAATTTCCTTTTCTTATTATATTTCATATCCAATCCATTAATAAGTTCTATCAGTACTTCCTCCAAAATATATTTAAATATGAAATTCTAAAACCATATGCATCTGATCCAAGCCACTTTTACTTCTTCTCTGGACTATTGCAATAGCCTTCTTATGGATCTCTTGGGTTTGTTCTTGTCTTTTCATGGTCCATTCCCTATGTAGCCACCATATTCTCTCCAGAGAGTAAGTCACATAATATCACCGTCCTGCCTAAAACTCTTCATTGGCTTCACAGGTCAAGGAGAATAATACCCAAGTACTTACCATGGCTATAAGCCCCTACAAAATCTGGTTTTGCTTATCTCTCTGACCACATGTTCTACCTCTCGTCCCATTACTTACTACATTTCTGATACTTTGACTTTGTTCTTTTTTGGTCCTTTAAACACCAAATCTCATTTCTTCTTGGGCCTTTGTGTTTGTTATTTCTACTGGCTGGCATGCTCTTCTGATGTGTCTTCATGTAGCAGTCTCATTTTTATCACTGAAGTCTGGGGTCAGTGTCACTTGTCAGAGAGGACTCCTCTGATCTCGTTAACTCCAGGAGGATCCTGTGCACACAAGTCACTCTATTCTGTTGTACTGCCTTGTTTACTTATGCATTCGCTTGTTGTCTATGTCCATTGTCCTATATCTTCAAGGTCAAAGAATTTGATTATTTAGTACTCCCAGTGCCTGGTAGACAGCTTCTCATAAGTACTCTGTAAAAACTTGTTCGGTCTGAATAAATGTGATCATTATGACGCTTTATTGTCACCTTTGTTTCTAATCCCTTCCTTCAAATTATTTTCCTCCCAATTAAACTTCTTGAAACATTAACTTCTTGTGTTCAAGACCACACGATGGCTTCCTTAAACAATAAAGCTCCAAGATACTAATTTTCTTAACCAACTCTTCACATATACACATGTTAGCTGCTGTTCCCCCAAATGAACCCTGGGTTTGGAAGACTGATTTCCCTGTCCCAGAGAAAGTCTCTTTCTAGTTTCTCATCTTTGCTCTTTCTCTCCAACTGGGAATTACCCAATTCCACATGGGTCAGTTTCCCCTTCCCCACCAAGTACTACCCCGGCCTGTGCAAAGTTCTTCATTTTCTGCTACGTGTATCTTATTTTTTTTATTGATTATTATTAACTTCTAATTAATTAATTTTTTATTCATTATTTTTTATATTGTCATTAGGGGGTATAATATATTCTTAGTCTATCTTATTAATATGTAAGTAATCCCCCTGAAACTGAAGATTGAATCCAATTATTAAAATATCAACTAATCTCCTAGCACAATGTTCCACAAGTAGTACATCTATTTAATTTCCATTTTACTAGGCAAGGTTACAGAGAAATACTTATTTACTGTAAATACTTATTCACTTAAACATATAAGAAAGCAAGGGTGATAAAAAGGCAACTGACATTTGATACTATGGTCAGGAAAATACTAGGGTACAGTGGCGAGGATTGTGGATAACTGTAATCACATAACTCACCTAAGGGGGGCAGCCACAGGCCATGCCCAGGGGTTATCACTGCGTAAAAATGGAGGCCCAGTGTTCACTGAGCTTCCGTTTTTTTTCAAGGAGGATCAGAAATGCATATCATATGTTTTAAATAGTCAACATATCTGAGGCCCAAACTGGCAACCTTAGTTGTACTTTTGCAGTGCCGGCTCAGAGCATGTCCTACGTCATTAATTGAGTTCCGGGAATCAGCACTTGACTCCCTCCACTTCATTTTTATTTGCACTTAGTAAATATTCCTTTTATTCTGTTCTCCAGCATTAGTCTGAATATTTTACCAAATAATTTCTAAACATGTATATTTATTTTCTGATGACAAAAGTAATATATACTGTGTAAAAAAACTTGTATAAACTGAGAAGTATTTATAAGACTGTAAGAATAACTCTTTTACACATAAAAATTTTCTGTCTATATTTGGTCTATGGCATATTTAATTAGTATAAGAAAGTCACTGGATTTATTCTTCATGAAAGAAATTCTCCACACAATTAAAATTTTTGGCAAGCATTATTTTAATATCTGCATGGCTTTCTGTCGCTTGGATTTATCATAATTTATTTAGTCCCTTCTCTATTGCTGGGCAATTAGGTTGTTTCTGGGATTTTTCCCCATAATAAATAATGTTGTAGTGAATACTCTTATACATGAACTTTCATCTATATTTTGAATTATTTTCTTAGAAATGAAGTCAGTAGATTCAAATGTAGTAATATTTTTTAAACCAAATCAATTTCCAAAAACATTTTGCCAATCTGCAGTGCTGTCAGCAATTTTGGTGTATATTTTCCTGCATCCAAAACATTTGGATATTGTCATTTAGAAAATTTTAAAAAGTAATTTATGATTCCATTTCTCTATCCTCTCCTCAACTTTTCTCTCTTGTCACTGACTTAGCAGATGGCCTTTATTCCTAAAGTGAGGATTTCTACCCCTTCATCTACAAAATTACCCATGGTCCCACTCATTCTTCTTCCTTCCCACTTGCCTCAATAAAAGAAAGTCTCTTTTAGTTTTAGGCTAATACTTTCACTTGTGGTTTAGCTCTCATTTCTTTCTAGATCCTCTAAGATTATGCTCTTTCATCCATACCTCTGTCTTCAGTATCCTCAATATCTTCCTCTCTTGTAGTTCTTCCATATCAGAGCTTGTTTTATTAGTACATCCTTTCTTTCTTCATTTTAGTTTCCCCTTCTAGTTGCTTTCTTATTTCTCTGTTTCCTTTTATGGAAAGTTTATTTGAAAAAGTGATCTTAACACCTTACCTTTACTTTCCCCTCTTCCAACATTCTCTGGGCACCAGTGTCTGTGCAGGTCCCCAGTGATCTGCTGTGTGTAAACCACTGAGCTCTTTTTAGGACTCTCTTGTTGTCTGTTATGATTCTTTAACACACCCTGACCCTAATCCTATCTAGGTGTACTTTTCTAGAGATAGCAAACAGTTTGAGAGAGGATGCAGCCAAATTTTTACCTCAAAAGGGTTGCCAGTTGTAGCCAAGGCCTGGCAGTAAAGGAGAGAAAAGAGACAGATATGGTTAGAAAGTGTGCTGAAGAAAGGAACAGTGTTATCAGCTAGTGACTGTGGAACACGAGGACCTAACATGACTAGTTTGGGGCAGCAGGGACTGAACAGAGTAGCAGGAGAATAATGAGTATGAAAAGAGACCAACTGCAATGACAGGTGGGACACCAGAAAATGGTTGAGCCTAACAAGACTGATTGATTTATTTATTCACTTACTTAATTAAATCATATTAAACACTTCCTATCAATACATGCTAAGCACAGGGAATATAGTATTTCAAGGGATAGATAATTCACTGGCAATATCGGCAGAATCAAGAAATTTGTAGTGATAGAAGCCGATGCAGAAGCAGAGTGGTCAGGGGCCTTCAGGGGATTTAGGAGGACGAGAATGCATAATGAGTGTAGCACGAATGGATCTTTGTATTAACAGCAGCAGAAAAGACTACTGAAACTCATTTTGGAGTAATTATATAAGGTTCGAAGAAAGGAAATAATGGTGTAAGAAGGGATTATAGGAGAGAGAAAAACTGAGAAGCAGTAGAAGCTTTAAAGGTGGAAGTGACGAGGCTGGAATGCTGGCACATGGGTCCTAATAAAAGTACCTCTGGCAGATGCCAGTGGAAATCACATAGTCAGTGTGAACTTTTATTCTATTGGAGATAAAGACAGAATAATCCCGATGCAATCACTTGCTTAAAAAGTATTCTCTAACACAGGGATAAGGTCTTCACAAAAATTCAAATAATATAACTAATTAAAAAATTAAAAAATATTTAAAAATATAAATATTGTATTCAATTTTTAAAAAGGGACATACAGATTGGGCAATGGGTATGTAAAATAGATAGTCATGGGGATGTAAAGGACAGCATAGGAAATATAGTCAATAATATTGTAATAACTATGTATGGTGCCAGGTGGGTACTAGAGATACCAGGGGGAACACTTTGTAAATAAAGCATGTGATCGTCTCACCACTATGCTGTACACCTGAAACTAATACAAAATAACATTGAATATGAACTTGAAATGAAAATTTTTTTAATTAAAAAATAAAGTATATGGTTATCTAAAAATTCAAATAAGTTATGATGATATATAGATGTCAGTCTCCACTTCAGGACTGCAAAGCTAACGCAGACACATCAACTCAGATTTCAAGATTGCCTTGACCCCACCAGATGTAACACGTTAGAATTTCCTAGAGTAAATAAAAGGTCCCAGACATATTGTTCTGCATCACAAGATTTCTTGGTGGAGCCTATCAAAATAAATCAGAAGCATATCCCTCAAATGTCGTTTGAAATACTTCAGAGTATAAATTCCCAAGAGAAAATAATTTCTATTCTAATTAAGTTTCCTGTAGTTAAAATCCAGCCAGAACAAGACAAATCTAATCAGAGTCCTTTTCATTAATTTAAGATTGTGATGAATCTCCAGAATGGCCATGAGGCTGACCAGATAACTTTGCCCTTCTTCAATCCCATTGCCCTCAGTCAAATCAACAGAATGGCAATTCCTATCAATCTCCAAGCTATTCACAGTGATCAGACCAAAAAGTCACTGCTATCCAGCGACTTTTTCTAGCAACGTTCCTTAGCCCGAGAGCAGGCAGAGGAAAGCAGGCAGTGGGCATAATCTGATGTTGGGAAACTGGAAATTGAAGGGCTGCATTCAAGTTTAAACTAGGCAGGACATCATATGTGCAGTGCACTTGGCTGTGAATGAGAAACTATTTAGCGACTGGACTCCTCCCTGAGAACTGCTTTGGTGGTTGTGGGAGAGTGAAAGAAAAGGGAGATAAAGCAATTTCCCTCTCAGTTAGGGAGTCCTTAGTTTTTAGACCTTGGAAGCACATAAGAAAGAAAAGATAATGTAAGATAGAGGTTACACTGTGCAGAGACATAAGATGAAAAATGTGAACCTGTGGGTCTTTAACGTGAACATCTACATACTTAATAATTATCAATTGATTGGTTGGCTGATTGGTTGGTTTATTTGGCCAAAACAAGCCTTAGAATTGTGATTTTAAAATCTTGAAGCTTCAATAAAGAGACCTGTGGTTAGGGGGAAATGAACTTTTCTTATTTTTAAAAAATATTTAAAATATGTTTTCATTTACAGTTTACATTCAATATTATTTTGTATTAGCTTGTATCAGGTGTATCAGGTGTACAGTATAGTAGTTAGACAATCACATACTTTCCAAAGTGTTTACCCTGATATTTCCAAGACCCACTTGGCACCGTATATAGTTATTCCAATATTATTGACTATATTCCTTCTGTTATACTTTATATCCCCGTGACTATTTTGTAAATACCAATCTGTATTTCTCAATGCCTTCACATTTTTCACCCAGTCCTCCACAACCCCTGCCCTCTGGCATCAGGTTCTTATCTTAAATCAAATGTTCTTTTCTTCTACTTAATTTTTTTATTGTTGTTCAATGACAGTTGTCTGCATTTTCTCCCCACCCTTCCACCCCACCCCAGCCAAACCCATCTCCTTCCCCCACCTCCACCCTCCCCCTTGGTTTTGTCCATGTGTCCTTTATAGTAGTTCCTTAATTTTTTTTGAAAATTTAATCTTTATTGTATTTTTTCCATTACCATGTAGTCCTCTTATACCTCCTCCTTCCAGCAGTCACCCCACTGTTGTCCATGTCCATGAGTCCTTTTTCCTTTTTGCTCAATCCCTCCACCTCCTAACCCACCCCCTATCCTTAGTTGTCATCCTGCTCTCCATCTACAAGTCTGTCCCCATTTTCCTTGTTAGTTCAGTTTGTTCAATAGATTCCACATATGAATGAAATCATATGGTATTTGTCTTCCTCTAACTGTCCTATTTCACTTAGCATAGTGTTCTCCAGGTCCATCCATACTTTTGCAAAGAGTAAAATCTTCTTCTTTTTTATGGCCAAACAGTATTCCATTGTATAAATGTACCATAGTTTTTTATCCACACATGTACTGATGGACATTTGGGCTGCTTCCATATCTTAGAAATTGTAAGTAATTTCACCTAGTTTAAATCAGATCATTGAGAGAAGACTCTACATGTTCATGTTCATGAGCATAAATTTTGGAATCAGCCTGCTGGCTTTATACCTTGGCTCTACCACTTAATGGTTATGACACCTCAGGCAATTTACTTCACCTTCATGATGCCTCATGTTGTTCATCTGCAGAGCAGTTATAATAGGTAGTTGCAACTTCTAAGTGCTATTGTGAAATTTAATAAAAGGAGAAATATAATAAAAATAGTAACTTTATATAATAATGTTAGATATTTTTTAAAAATCTCTCTAACTGAAATGAATATTCCAGTTAGCCTTGGAACAGAGATGTGCTCGGAGAGGATATCACAAGCAGAACTGATTCTTATTTGTTGGGCAATGAATGCGTGGCACATGGACTCCCTGCTTTAGGGCAGAGGTACTAAACACAGAGGGCTTGTGTCTACCCATGACACATTAAGCAGATTGAAACTGCAAATATTGCAATACAAACTTAGAGAACCTATAAGTATCCATTATCCCAAGCTCTTGCTAGAAACTGAGAGAACCATGAGAAACCATTAAAAGTCTCTGTAATGGAGTTATAGGAATAGCCCTACTACCACTCCAGGTTGATCAATCCAACATGGAGTATTTGCATTGATGCTTTTGAATTTCCACAAAATTCTGGTGTTCAACATCCACTGTAGTGACATGTGCTTAGGCTGCACCTGACAATCCGTCTGGCAACTACTCTCCATTCTTCCAGTAACGGCCTCCTCATCCCTTCTGTATGGCATGTAGATGGAACGGTTGATTAAGATGTTTCATTTCTCTCTAGCTAAGGGATCAGCCAGGGCAATTAAACTTTTACTGTAGGACACTGAATCTTGAGTGGACTGATTCAAGGACTACAATGATTATTACTGATCTTCCTGATGGCAGTGCCTGGAACCCAGAAGAGGCTGAGTGTGTGTGTGTGTGTGTGTGTGTGTGTGTGTGTTTCTCATCTGAGAACCCCAGAGCTGTTCTGCTTTATTCAAAGTCTGTTTCTGAACTTTTTCTTCAAGTATATGAGCTACTCAATATCCTTCCATTATTGTAATTATCTTTAACTTAGATATAATTTTGAGTACATAAATTGGTATACATTTCTGTGCTGAGATTAGGGTAGGCAGGGTGGTTGGGCAGGGTGAATGATTAATATAACATAGTTTCTGCTCTGAGGAGCTCACATTCAAGCAAGAAGTCCAACCCATGCATGATTAGGTCTAACACAGAGAAGACAGCTCTGAAGCTAGCTTATGCCTGCTGGGTTTTAAAAGAGGACTACAATAACCATGCTTTAGAGGAGATTGGGTCTCAAGTATTATGGAGGCAAAAGAAAAACTGTGAGGCAAATGTGAACTTTACCCCAAATTCTAGTAGCTTAAATGAAAATTAGAAGAAAACAGAATTGTAGATTTATCAAACATTTGGAGAGGAAATACATTTATATGTCAAGTTACAAATGCAGATCATAAATGAAAACATTTGTAAAGGAACTACTTAGTGTGACTTTTAAACACGTTCATTTACATATATGAATAATTTCAAACAACCAAAATAAGAATATAAACTATAAACTGGGATACTATTGTAGCATCTATGACTAACAAAGGATTTATATTTCTCATCCATGAAGTGTTCATATAAATAATCAAAAAGGCTTCAAAATACAAATGAACGAAGGATTTGAGTGGATATCTCGTAAATGAGGGTTCACAACTAATAAACAAATATTTGACAACCATGCTCGGCTTTACTAGCCAGCAAATGATGCAAACTGAATGGCAGTGTTCACATTTTGCCTCTTACCCCAGCAATGATTATAAAAGATTATAAATCAATAATGTCATGCTGTAGTAAATTAAATATTTGTTGGGTAAACAAACAGATGAAGAGATTGATTAGTAAATATTAGGGGAAATACAGGATACTAATTATTTTATACTATGATTGAAATCTACATGCATAAATAAAGTTATGTATTTATGAACAAATACTGATGGAACAATGTTCATTGTTCTTTATTTTAGTTCCCTTATCTGTAAAATGGAAAAAAAGGAATGCATTACTTTTAACATTTTTCCTTTTATTTATTTAATTTGTTTTCCCAAATTTCAGGTATAGTATTATATTTCCGAAACTTTTGAGATAAAAATCTATAAAAATAAGGACCTCAAAATTTAAAAAACTATAAATTGGATACAGATTATTGTATGAGGGACAGTAAAGCAGGGAAGTCTGAGATTGGGGCTCCTCCCAGGAAAGGGAATGGTAGTAGCAGAGCTGGCTGCCCAGGAGGGCAGGGAGGGGGAGGTGCTTTAAGAATCTAACCCAAATTACCACCAGGTAGCAAGGCATTCCAGTCAGGTGAGGGTGATACGACATGATTCCTGGGAGGACACCCTGAACAATGAGAAGCCTCTGTGATTTGTCTCTACCACTGCTGTATATTCCCCGAAATATCCCCATTCTCTAATGAAGTTTCCTTTTGCATTTGAATCAAAGAGTAGGCTGTTCTGGAATAGAGAGGATGGGGCAAAAGTAGCACTGGGGAAGGAACCAGAGGAAGAAGAATGGGAAAGACTAGAGCTTGCAAGGCAAAAGAAAACTGAGATCTGTCAGTCATCAAAGAATTGGAAAGTAGAACTGCCTGCCTTGTGGAATTCTTAGAAACTATGCAGCGTAGTGAAAAGTGGGCTTCTCTGTCAGGATTAATAGTTTTTCTGACGTGGCACGTTGCTGAGCCCAATCCCAGTCCTGAGGATATGCATTTCATACATTTTCTCCAAATATTTCTCGTGCACTTCAAATTGTGAGAACAGTCAAGTGTCTGTGTACTTAAGAATCGTCAGGAAGCTTTTAAAACCCATGTGCTCCTGAGTTTTATCACTGGAGGTTCCGATGCACTGCAGCTGGGGTGCTGTCAAGCAGCCTTTTTAGCAAGCACCTTGGGGCTTTGAGACAAGTGGTGCACAAGTTACACTTACAGAAACAATGTTGTAAGTTCTTTAAATGAAGTTAAAAGTTGGCAAAAAAGCAAAGAATGGCACCCTAATTGCCTGTCTACTATCTATCTATCTATCTATCATCTATCTATATCTATCCACCCATCCACCCATCCACCCATCATCTAATAGTCTAATCCTGGTGAATTTATTATTTAAATAAACATAATGTAAGAACTTCATGAGAGAATCTTGTCCTTTCCTATTTCTACACCCACACTACTGGTTATTATGTAGGTTGCAAAGCAGCTATTTTTATGAGCACACTTCTTGAATGTGAGAAATGATTTTATCCAATTGAGAGTCCAAGAATTCTCTAACAGGTGGCTGCAGTTAAGGCGAGTCAGAAAGGGGCTAGCCCCGTGGTGTCCAACACCCTGCTCCCAGCTGGCTATGCCTTTAAGAATGGAAAAAAATAAAAATAAAAAACTGTAGGAAGGCACAGCGCTTTCAGAGATTTTAATAAAGAAAATACAAAAAAAGAAGGAAAGATACGAAAGAAATTTTAGTTCTCTTAGTGGCCCGCGGAGGGAACCTGCATGAGTGACTATGCCAGTTCTAACTCAGTGGTAATTCCTTCTGTGGACAGAAATGCGACAAAGAGGGAGGGACTCTTCTCTGTCTCCTTCCGACTTCCCTCCCCCCCTCCTCACGGCCCCCACACACTCACTAAGACTTATTTTAGTCCCACTGGTAGAACAGGCAAGAAATGTACAACATGGGGCCGGCTTTTTAGGCTTCAGACCACAGGGTTGGAGGCTATATAAAGCTCTTGGTTACTTTCTTGGATTTTGTTTGAGAAATAGTATTATGATTTTTATTATTTGGTTACTATTTACTTTTTTTGGCATTCCTAAACTTGTAACTTAAAACACAGTCACCTGTCTTAGCTGAGAGGAGAGAATGAAAGGACTTTTTCACATTCTTTAGGCTAGCATGTTTTGAGGAGAGTAAGACATTCCTGGGGCTGGGTGTGGGGGTTCGAGTGAAGAAAATTCCAAATGGGAAGCGGCAGTCGAGGAGAAACTGTCCGTACTGTATTCGCACAGCAAGCTCTCCCTCTGCCCCTACAAGTCTCCTGCCAGACTGCTATCTGCTGAAAGTGTGAATGGTTTTTAAATTCTGTTTTAATGAGGATGATTATTTACTTCTACTCTGACTTAAGGTTTTTTTTGCTTGTTTTGTTTTTGCTTATGAAAGCCATTCAACTGCAGAAGAACAGAGGCTCAAATCAACCAGTGGGGTATGGAGCCCGGTTTGCCTTGTTTGTTTTTAATTATTGAATTTACTGGGGTTCTATTGGTTAATATAGGTTTAAGGTACAATCTATAACATTAATACCTCATCTGTATATTTTATTGTGTGTTCACCACTCAAGTCATGTCTCTTTCCATCACCATTCACCCCCATTTACCCTCTCCTGCCTCCCTTCACCCCCATTTCCCTTTAGTAATGACCATACTGTTGTCTATGAGGGTTGTTTTTTGTTTGTTTGTTTGTTTGTGGGGTTTTTTTTGCTTAATTCCTTCACCTTTTTTGCCCAGACCCTTATTCCCCTTCTCTGGCAGCTATTTCTGTTTTGTTTGTTAGTTTATTTTGTTCATTTGATTCCACATATAAGTAAAATCATATGGTATTTGTCTTTCTCTGACTGGCTTATTTCACTTAGTATAATACTCTCCAGGTCCATCCATGCTGTCACAAAAGATAAGATTTCCTTCTATTTTAGGGCTGAGTAGTATTCCGTTGTGTAGACTCACCCTGTTTGAGCTTCTCTCACAGGCTAAGCTGCAGCTTCAGAGAGATGAGCAGGTATTTGGCCGCAGGCCCAGGGCCTTTCCTTCCACTGTCAACACTGTTTATTTCCCTAGTAAGATTCTTCTTCTCACTCTCTTATCACAAGGCACACTTATCGACAGGTTTCTAAGTTTGTTTTTGGTTAAGGCAGAAGTGAAAATAGTATTTTAACCTTTAACCTTTCAGAGCTTGTAAATTATCCTCCCCTTCCCTCAGAGGAGCATCAGCTTATGACATTGACATTGTTGTCTCTACGAGTGAGTCTTGTTTAAGCCTTTTCCCGGCTATGACAGCCAAGTAAATGCCGGGCTCAGGGACTGTCCCGGCCCAGACCGCGTGTAGCTGATATTCTACTCTGTTGGGGCTACTGGAGACTGCACATAGCCCTGGCCTGGTGACTGCTGGGCCACACAGGGGCTCAGCAACTGGTTGTTTTCCAAGGCAAAGACTAGTGATAAAGTAAGGATCTCAAGGCAGATGCTTCTGTCTGCAAGTGCTTGTCATCCGAGAGCCTCCATCGCACACAGGATGCACTTGCAAATTTGTGCGGGGAATTGCGTAGCACTTTAACTTAGGGTACTTAGAAAGATGGGAACAAAGAGAGTTTTCTACAGTCACAGTCCCTGTGCTTCCCTGATTCTGCAGGAGGGAAATTTGAACCCTGAGATTTCTTTTCTTCTCCCATCTTTTTTTTTTTAATCATATGGTGAGGTATAAGAAGCTCTGTAATTCATTTAAATTTAATAATATAGAGTTGAAGCAGGTATTTTCTAACTTGCCATTTTTTTTTCTAAAGTTTTGCAAATCTCACGTTTTCATTGCAGCACAGTGTACTATAGTTAAACGGTTAAATGGGCTCTGGGATGATTTCCTGACTGGGACAAGTGCAGGCGCTGTGATCTTGGCCAGGCTGTATAACCATTTGGTATCTGAATTTCTTTTGTTCAAGAGTGGGAGGAAATAATAATGCCTATCTGTGAAGCTGCTGTGAGGATGAAATGGAGTAGCATTGTTGGCATGCTCAGAGATGTGCTTGGCTCCCAATGAACAAATATATTAGACTTTGGTATGAATTCCAGAAGGGCCTGCTTGTTTTCCTAGGAAACTGCATGCTTCAGCGAATCAGTGTTCTTAGGGTAGACATTCCCTGGCTGGATAATAAATTATCTCCCTGGCTGGAATCAGAGAGGGCTTCTCAGCAGCTAGATCCTTGGGGCTGCTTGAGTGCTGATTTCTAAACAGAAAGCAACTGAGCTTACCCACTGCACATTGCAGTCCAACACATGTGCATCCCCAGTATCATCATGCGATAGGGGCCACTGTAATAGCTTGAGATCCGGACACAGTCTTTCGTTGAAACAATGTTGATTTTAGATTCTAGCCAAGTATGTTCAGTAGTTGTAAATCACAGTTTCCAAGAATGAAGACTAGGAGTTTATCGGTACTTAGTCTTCATTGAAATGTATAATCCGGTTGTTCTTTACACTAGAAAATATGCGACATGTACCATGATATTGTATTCTCAAGATAAGTACCTAAAACTTTGGTGAAAAATTCTGCAGCCAGTCTCTGAGTATTACTATATGTATACTTTTAAACGATTATCTTGATTTAAAAAAATATTATAACCTTATCATATTTGTGATCTTATTACAAGATTATATGATTATATGACACTCCAATATCAAGTTGATTTTCTTTTTCATATTATTTTCCAATCTTTATATAACATAGTTTTCGTATATTAGAAGATAATATGTAATTTTATATTTTATTCTTATTCACTTAGCCTTATTTACTTGAGAATTTTTCTTTTTATAACATGATCTTCATAATCATTTTAATGGATAGATAGCTTCTACTGAATATATGTATTATGTTTAACTATTTTCTTCTTTATGGGTACTAAGGCCATTTGCACATTACTGTTATAACAACACTATAGCATATTTGTGCATAACATTTTCTCCTTTCTCTTGGATTCTTTCTGTAGGCGTCAATTGAAGAAGTAATACTATATCACCCTGGCTGGGTAGCTCAGTTGATCGGAGCATCATCCCATGCACCAAAAGCTTGCAGGTTTGATTCCCAGTCAGGACACACACCTAGGTTGCAGTCTGATCCCGGGTCAGGTGTGTACGGGAGGCAACCAGTGGATGTTTCCCTCTCACATCGATGCCCCCCTCTCTCTGTCTCTCCATCTCCCTCTCTCTCAAATCAATAAACATAACCTTGGGTGAGGATTTTTTAAAAAGTAATATTATATTATAATCTTTAACTAGATTGTCTTATTGTTATAAAGCACTAGCTACTTCATATAGGAGGCTCTCTAGAAATAGACCCTAGAAATAGAATTTGCAGGAGCATATGAAGCAGGCCAACTGAGCATGGATGGAGTTTTCTGCAGAAGGGAACCATTTATTCTCTCTCTCTCAAACAAACAAACAACAGCAACAAAACCCGAATATTTTGCCTGTCTCGTGCACCTGCTAGGCCCTGAGGATATGACGGTGAACAAAAAGATACGGTCTCTGTCCTCTTAGACTTTGAATCTAGTGAGAAAGTCATTTTTAATCGAATAATTACACAAATAAGTAATGAGTCGCAACTGCTAGCAATAGCTGCAACAATAAAATAAATGTGTGTATGCCAGGCGGCTTTAACTACAGGGAATAACTAAGGCAAGAGGCTTGGGGTAATATTCTGGGGAAGTAATATTTGAGCTTAGTTGTGAAGGATGAACAGAAATTAAATTAGGGGGCCAGGGTATTTTCTAAGCAGTGGGGAGAACATTTGCATTTGTCCTGTGGCAGGAGGGCAGGTTCATTGGAGGAAAGAAAGCTTTGCTAAGGGGGCTAGAGCAGATATTGAGGCACCCTCTGTCTTCTGTGACAAGAAGGCATTTGGCTCTGGAATATTTACTCTGGAGGTGAACGGGAGAATAGTCAATGTTTTTATTACCTTTTATTTAGCAAACTTATTGCCACTATAAAAACTGGTTCTAGTATTGGTAAAAATCCTTCTAAGTTGCTTGGTATCTATATGCTTATTAAAAATAATATTTTATATTATATCCATATAGTTCCTTTTAAGAGAAGAAATTCACATCCGTACTTTATGTCAATAAAAGGTATTCCACTTTCAGGATGACTTCTGTACCAACCAACGAAAATATAAATATTCCAGTTGACATGAAAGTTGGCCAAATAACTGTTGAAATTATATATTGCCTATGAAAGGAAGTCCAATTGCTTAAATGTCTATTATATTCAGAGTTCTCCATTCTAATAACTTATGCAGTGCGATATCTACTTTCTAAATGTCAGGACAAATTATGGCTATTTATGACTTAATCTTCTCAGGGCTATAAAGGACTCAAAAAGCCTGTCCTCTCACTCCGGCATGTAGACAGAGATGGGTGAAATTTGTCGAACTTTGGGTCTGTACAGATGGATAGATAGATTAATGGGGATTTTACAGATACCCATATTTCCACGGCTCTTTAACTTCTCTACAGCATTTTTTATTTTTCATATTGTATTAAAAGTCAAGTTTTAGAACCAGAAGAGACTGTAAGGGTTGTTTAATCTAAAGATGCTTTTAGCAGAGAAGTCAATGGGCTTAAATACTGTGTTCAGCCTGAAGCTCCGTAACCTACTAAATAAGTGGCTTTGGGTAAGTCCCATAAACCCCCTGAAGCACAGCCTGCTCATTTCTACAGTGGAGCCAACTAGTGTGAAGTGTGGGAGACTGGCTTGGGCAATAATTGTGAGCATATATAAAAAAGGTTCCCAAGATGTTTAATCTATGTAAATATGTTTAGAAATGTAATACATGTTCATACACAAAGACAGGATATATAGAAAAGTGGTTTCCAGCCAGAAATTGGCTCAATTTTACAGGTGATAAAATAGAGAAGAATGGGAGCTCACTGCGTAAAAGACCACTTAGCAAGAATGAGTCACGATAACACCCAGGTCTCCTGATTCTTGGCTTTTCACATTGACCTCCATTGTTGTCCTTCACCTTTGAAATCCCTTGCCCTGACTCATGTTCTCTTCTTCAGAGATGCATTCCTTTTTGTATTAAGTAGAAAATAAATAACACCTATGAGTTTTATTTACATGAACCTCTGACTTCAAACTACCATCCTTATGTTTTACAAAAGCCATCTTGAAACATCAACTGTTGACTTATAACAATAGAGCATGAAATGTTACAGGAAGAAATTAAACTAAACGGGAAATCTAAGTTTTAGTTGTTTTAATCTCAGTGATTAACTGTGTGATTTAAAATAAGACATTTAGCCTTTCTTTAACTTATCAAAAAATATTAAATTGGGTTATAGTTAAAAACTTTTCTATTTTAATATTTTGAGGATCTATGCACAGATGTGGTAATACAGTAAAATGCACGAGCTGCATTCCTGTAGTTATTACTTACAATACTAACACAGTCAGTATGCTGTTTTGGAGGCTTTTCTTTTTATTAAAATATTTCAGCATTAGGTTGGTAGAGACTTCCCGCGGGAATTGATGCATTCATTTGTATTTGTATGTTTGTGTCCTGCAGCAGGGATAAAATACTACCCTTCCTACTCCCTATTTACTTACCTACTATTTAATCAGTTAAGAACTAGATAAAATGACATTTCTACCTTCCCATTCACCAAGCGGAAACGATCACACCCAAAGCAATTAGGTATTGTCCACCCAGAAGCATGTGGTGGTGTGATTGTTTATGTCTGTCACCTATGCAAGACTCACATATTCTCAGCATCTATTCTGGAGTATGACACATAATAGTTGTTCAGTAATTATTTACTGAATGAATGGAAACTCTGGGAAAATTGGTAAGCCTCCACGTGTGCCACTGAATGGACTAAACAGAACAATTTTCAGATCATTCTAGGATTGTCTTCATTGCATATGTGACACTCTCTGGTGTTTGTGGTAAAAACAAAAATAAAGAGGGTTGAGAAGACCGGAGTGAACAATAACCCTGACGACTTGCAGGACACTGGCCCTGTGACCCTTGGATGATACAGAAAGAGCAACTCTGCCACACAAGGCATTACACGATCCTCCAGTGTTCGCTGTCACTACAGAGGTCACACTGTTTGTTTTCTGCTGGAAACTATTAAATTGTAGTGCTGTGGAGAGCAGGATTCAGTTGGAACCAGATGACTGCACAGGGAGCCTGGGGCATATTGAGGGAGACTGTGGTTCTTCCTTGGAATGGGACTGTCACCTTGAAATCCGTTGGTTTGTAAGTGCTCCACAGCTGCTTCTCAGAAACCTTTCTTTCATGCTTACCAAATTCGTAGGACTATTGCCGAAGTTAATTTAGAGCAGACTGGTGACCAAGAGCCGTTTGGCTGCGAGGTGGGTTCTTCTGGTAGTTAGTTCTATTCAGGAGAGGCAGTGTGGTGTAGATCAGGGCAGAAGAACTAGAGGTGTTCCCAGGTCTGCCTTTTTCCAGCTGTATGACCTCGCGGAAGCCGTGCCATCTTTTTGACACTCAGCTCCTCAAAAGAGAGTAATGATCCCTTCTCTTATCTTCCACAGAATTGTTGTGAGGCTCTCTATACAAAATCAGTAGGTAAGTGTTTGGAAATATGAGATGTTATTATTTACTTCTTCCATTTATATTTTACTTTCATGAATTAAGGAGAATAGTGATAGACTGTACTATATTTTTGCTTATCGTTAAGTGTAATTTCAGTTTGGGATAATTTAGACAGTAACACTGGTTTACAATCTTGTGCTTAGTTTACCCTAAATAATTACTCACTTTTCACTGTGAATTTAGAAGACTTGATGTGCCATATATACTGGCTTTTAATCAGAAAATCCAAAAGCAAGAGACAAAAAAAGGCCTCTGTTTCATTTGACTAAATCATAGACTTTCAAACACTGAATTTATGATCACAATCACAATTTGACTACTTTAAGCACCAGTAAATAAACTCTGTTGATTTTTAAAAATAATGTTTTTCCTTGTAAGATGGGATGTTGGTTATAAACACATATGGTTATATGTGTTCACGAGCCTGCTCATAACTAAGAATCCCAAGGAGAGATGGGAATTAAGTTATCAATTGAAAATTGTGCTTTCACAGCTGTTCAGGGGCCAAATATTGAATCGGAGTATTGTTTCAGTCAATGGTTTTTATAAAGAGAAAGTAGCACTTAGTTTCATGGGGAACGTCCTGAACAACCGGAATTTGCTCGTATTATCCTGCTTTTTCAATGGAGGGGATACATTTCACCTGGTGGTTGTTGCATATTCACGGACTTTTATAGCAAGTACATTAGGTTCTTATTTCAGATAGTCTCTCATAGGGTAGAAACTTTCCTAAAATAAAGATTAAGTAAAGCATGTAATATATATCTTAATGTTACAAAAAGTTAAACATTGAAATCTGTATAAAGAGGAGACAAAAACAAGAGGCTTTTGTTTGGGGCCTGTCAGGATTTCAAACCCCGGAGGGTGTGTGTTTGGCAATACAGCCCGTCGCCCCCTGGGACAGGCCTGTTTTCTCTGTGGCAACCAGCGTTTGCCACGCGCTGAATTTGGAAGGACTTCTGAGGTGAGGGAAAAAACTCATTTTAGAGATTTGGTATAAGGGTAGAAGCAGTTATACATTTGAAATTCTGGTTTTTCTTAAACTCCCTGGAAAGGCAGGCTAGCCCTTTTGTTTATATTTCAAACTTACAGTTCTCCCCATAAAATTGAGGGCTCTGAGAATCTGGCTGCCTCGTTTAATTTGCGGTGTCAGGAGAAACAGTCCCCACTGAAAACGTAAACACCAGACTATTATTTACCAGTGACACTGGCCCTGAGCCTAATCTTCAGGTGTCTCCAAAAACTATTTTCTCCAAAAACTATTTTTTAAAGGAAGATTTTCCTTTTATAGATTTTATAAAAAATCTCTGTGCCTGATCAGATTTTTTTGTGTGTGTGTGTGTTGAACTTCCCTACCTGGTGTAAAATATGTGAGAGGATATCACAGACCAGGCTTCCTTATCTGGCTCCAAGGATGTGGTATCCTTGGATAGGAACCATGGATTTTAATATCACCCCCATGGGGACACAATGACAGCCATCTGGGAGTTCACAAGACACATCTGTAAGAAATGAATGCATTTGACAAACAACAATACTATTCTTACTGATTAAATCAAGAGAGTTACCTTTCCAGATGATGAAGTATGAATCTTACAGACATTAAAGCAGAGGTGTTTTTTGGAAAGAGGTGGAGGGGGCAGTATCATTAATTTCCCAGGTGTAACTAGTACAAAATGATCATCTTGAAGGAATGGTTGTGAAAAAACAAACAAGCAAAAACAGAAGAGTTGGAGTTGCATGCCCTGGGTTTGAGTAACAGCCACACGATCCCGGGAAGCCAGGAAACTAGGTAACTCTTGAGATCTCGGTTTTCCCACTAGTAAAGTGGGGATAATGTTCCTGTGTATTTTACTCTATGAACCATAGTAAAATAATGTAATGTGGTTTCAAAGTGTTTTATAAATATTAATACAGTAAGATATTGTTATTAATTATTACTAACGACACTATTGGGAGAGAAGAGAACATACAGAATAAATAAATACAAACATTTGTTGTATCCTACATTCTGTACTAGATAACTATGTTATCCATTAAGGATATAAAGGCACGTCACACAGTCCCCGACCTCAGAGAGCACACCTGGTAGGGAAATAGGCTTGTCAAAAAAATAGTTGAAAGATGATGTGGTACAGGGAATAATAGAGATATCCGCTGGGTCCCAGAACAGGACTAAAAAGGAAGTGAGTACTTTGGTTTGAGTAAGTCTGGAAAGGTTTTCAAAGGAACAAGACACCTAATCCCTTGGAGTCCAAAGTATTGGTAGGAGTTCACCCACCAATCTTCTGTGGGCAAGAGGACACTCCAGAGAGAAGCATAGAGCGGAGGGAGATGGCAGCGCAGGTTGGGGACCTGCCAGTATTCTTCTCTGCCTGGCACTCTGCTCTTATGTGGAATAACCAGAGTAAACTGAGGCTAGACAGGCAAGCAGGTGGCAGGTTAGTTTATGGAGGGTCACTTTCCTTAAGTAAGCACTTTCTTCTAGAGAAAGGTGGATAAACGGTACCCATTTATTTAACAAATGCTTATATTGCACTTTCTATATGCCAGGAGCTTTATCGATGCTTTATAGATGTTAATTCATTTTATCTTCATAACAATCATGTGAAGTAGCTATTACTTTTACTCCTCGTTAACTTCAGAGGAGAGTAAAGCATAAATAGGTTAAGTAACATAGCCAAGATGAGACAGGTAGTAAGTGATGGAACTGGGATTCAACGTTAGCTCTGGAGTCTACACGCTGTACCATTCCACTATGCTGCCACGTGGGATTAGTTCCATGTTTTAGAAAGATCACCCTGGCTACTGTTCAGAGAAGGGACTGAGGAGGCAAGGCTATATAGTCAGGGAGACCAACAGGGATACATGTGCAAGAGTCCAGACAAAAGAATGATGCATCAATGAGGTAAGAGAGAGGGAATGGATGGGTTAAAAGGATGTGTTTCGGCTAGAATTGATAGTCATTATTGTGGGCTGACTGTGGGGTGTAAAGGAGGAGTTAAAGATCTCAGGTTTGGGGATAGCTGGTAATTTCATTAACAAGACAAAGTAGCGGACCAAGAATGGGAGGAGAAAGGTAGTTAGTTATCAGGGCTTTGAAGCAGCAGTGGAATATGCATATGGTCATGTACAGAAGGCGGACACTTATACAGAGACGGAATGCAAAGGCGCAGTCTAAGTTCGAGATTTAGATTTGGGAGTCGTCGCTGAAAGCTGTGGGTTTATATGTGATCACTCAGGAAGTTAGAAAGTATCCTTACTGAGTTGATCTGGCTTTGGAGAGGTAGATATTTGGCATTCACTGAAGAGCAGAGGAGCTGGAATAGAATTCTCGGGAGAGCCAGGCATTCTGATGTCTTCAAGAATGATAAAATGGGCAAAATCATTATCAGTGTATTCGGCAGTAATTCGTTGAAACAGGCATATGAAACTGCTCAATTAGAGTTTCACAACTGCAAAATAATAGTTTATAAAAAGAAGGGCTAAAGCATGTCTACATGTTGAGAACTTTAGCACAGAAATAGAAAATCTGACTATTCAAAAGGTAAGTTCTGTTTAGACTCCTCTGGGAAGACACTTGATCATATCTGCTTTTAGCCTTGTTAAGTGTCACTGCAGGCTTCTGCAGGTGGGATTTATAATTCAGTGTGGTTTATAGTGAATAGCTTTCTAGGGACAGGCAAGGAGGCTTTCCTGAGGCACTGCTGCTTCACACAGTACTGAGAGGTGTAACTTAGTATTTCACCGGTTATATAAGTAATCTTAATGTACAAAGGATTCTTTATGTCAGTGGAAGAACAAACAATTTCAGCAACGGCTCATGCCCTTTATGTTCTGTTCCGGAAGACTCCACGTTGAAATTCAGCTTGAAAGAAAGGGAAGAAGATTATTACATCATGACAGAAGTCACTGAAATAAGTGGATTGTACTTAGTGTTCACCAGGAGGTTTTACAGAGAGTTTATCTCATTGTGCCACTTACTTTGAAATGCCATGAGTAAAAATGATGTTGTATGGGACTTTTTTTTGATGAGTGTATCTACCCTAAGTCATTTTAAAGTGTCTTATACTGAAATTTAGAATGACAGAGGAAGAAAGTTCTGATTGGAAAAAAATTTAATGTTTAGATATCTAGTTAACTATATAATGGATCAGCTTAGACCTGAAAGGTTTTTTTTTTTTAGGTGCACATGGTAGGGACATACTGAATTAAACTGGGCTTTGTTCTTTTTGAACTGACTAAAATATCAGCAGAATATTAAGAGTAGAACTTCTATCCATTTGAATATTTCAAGTACAGTGAATTAGAGACAGTTTCCATTAAAATAAAAGTCATGTTATCTGGCATTGTACCCACTAGAAAGTTTTAGAAACCAGCATTTTCTAAGTATAGCTCTTCATTCTAGAAACTGGTTTCAATATACAGGGTATAATTTCTATGAGAAAAGTATCAAAAAAAAATGCAAAGCTAATGGTGACATAGAAGCAGTGAACCATGATGTCATTTGGTTTAGTTATCTGTTACTATGTAACAAGCCACCTAAAACACAGGGGCTTACAATAGCAATGGTTGATTATTTCTCACCAGTCTGTGGGTTGCCTGGTGGTGCTTCTGCTCCAGGTAGTCACTCAGTTGCCTGTGTTCATCTGGTATCTGGGCTGGGCTGAAGCATCCACTGTAGCCTCTCTTGCATATCTGGGCCTTAAAGCTGACTGTCAGCTGGGCCACCTCAGTTCTCATTCACAGTTTCATTTGGCCTCTTTCCCCACATGCTATCTTATCTTCCACAATTTCTTTACATGACTACTTTCTCCAGCAGGGGAGTGTGGACTTCATTATAGCATGGGGGTTGAGTTCAAGAGAGCAAAAGTGGGTGCTACCGGTCATCTTAATGACTAGGCCCTGAACCTACACATGGCCCTGCCAATGGATTCTATTTATCAAAGCATATCACAAGGTTAAATTCGAAGGGAAGGGAAATAATCTCTACCTCTTGATGGGAGGGGTAGCCTGTGCATAAAGACTGACGGAATTGTTGGTGGCCAGTTTTGGAGACAATCAATCACATCATTAAAAAGTAGACTTTATGGGAAGAGGGCTGCTGAGGCTTCTTCTAGGGTGGTGATGCATGAAATACATAGAATACTAGCGTTAAAGAGAGCCATATTGGTCCGCTTGTACTGGGGAGAGCTGCTTCTAAGACATCTTTGCTGAATTTTATTTGTATCTTTGCCCTCTGTACTCATGTGCTATACTCATTACTTGATAGAATCAATATAAAGTACAGATTTAAGGTTGCACTCTAATTTCTTTGGCAATTACTGAGGGCCTATTAAGTGTTAGGTCAATGTTGGGGAAACACCCGTGAACCATGTAGACATAGTTGCTGCCCTCACACACTTTAGTTCTGAGATCTGTCAAAATTTCTCCAGCAAGGAACAGAAAGTAAGATTTAGACCCAAGCTCTGGTCGGGTGGCTCAGTTGGTTGGAGCACCACCTCATGCTCCAAAGCTTGCAGATTCGATTCCTGCTCAGGGCACGTACACGGGTTTCAGGTTTGATTCCCGGCTGGTGTGTGTATGGGAGGCAACTGATTGCTGTTTCTCACATCAGTATTTCTCTTTCTTTCTCTCTCTCTCATTTCCTCTCTCTCTAAAATCAATAAACATATCCTTGGATGAGGATTAAAAAAAGATTTAAACCCAAATAAAGTCATTGTCAACCTCTGCAGATAACACTTCATTATGTCAAATGAAAATATGCTATCTAGTCATTGGCTAATGGATTCTTCCTAAACTAAATGTGCCTAATTGGAAAAGGCATTTAGTCAAGAGGTTTCCCAGGAAAAGAAACAGCAGGTGACAACTGTCTACTGCCATTTAATGCAGTGACTGCTGCTTAAGAGAGATGAGTTTGCCGTCTCAGGCGGGAAGGTGTGTTTATTTCTTCTTTTGATTATTAACCATGACCTTTGTATTAAAAGGTATATATGTGTATGTATGTGTGTATAAATCATCTTTGGGGTTTTTTTTCTGTTCCTAATGAGACTTGCTTTCCCGTACGACTGAGAGTGAAGGGTTGATTTACAGGGCACTTGAACTCTGGTTTATGTCTCTAACCTAAACTTTAAACCACATTGTTAAAACAAATAAACCAAAACAGACAGTAGATTGAGTTTTGTTAAAAATTATGGGACTCATTTTTTTAGGAAGGGTGAAATCAATTGGGTTTTGTTTTGGTTAAAACAATTACCTATTTGCTGGGAGGAAGTATGCCCCGTGCCATCTCTACACGTGTGCTACGGTCCCCAGTGTTCTGATGTTGCCAGTGGTCCGTGTAGTAGGAATGAAGTCATTCACCAGAGTGGAGATGACTAACTCGGCCATTTGCTGACATCCGAACTACCAGCAGGGGCACTGTTTTTAACCATCTGTGTCATGCACCTCCCGTTGCTCTTCATTTCTCATATACTGGGTGCTAAGTTAACAATGATGACCTCAGACAGTTAAATGACAGACAAAAATACTTAATGTTGAGATCACTGTTCACGGAAACTCGGTTTTAATGGTAGTGTGTCCATAATACTGTGTGCAGTTGTTTTGTTGTTGTTGTTGTTGTTGTTGTTGTTTTACTGCAGGGGCTCAATGAGTACTTGACAACATTAAAGTCAAATAAACAAGGGGATTCTGTTTACCCAGTGCAATTAGATCACTTTTCTCCAGAAACTCTCCTCTGCCTGGGCTTCCATGACTCCCATCTCTTCTGATGTTCCTCGCAAACTAAGCTTTTCTTCTGAGTTTCTGTTTCTGTCTTTTCTTCTATATCTTTCCTTTAAAAATTGGAGTTCCCTTTGAACTTCCATCTTTGACATTCTTTTCCTTTTTTATCCATTTCACTCCCTCAGCATTCTTGGTCATTGTGTGGGGTACTTCCAGGCTAGATCTCTTTTCAGAACTTTAAAACCCACAGATCCAACTTTATCCTAAATATTTCCATCTGACTTTTGTAGAAGAATCTCACAATTCAATATGCCAATGAGGAGCTCATTATCCTTCCCGCCAAACCATCTCTGTTCCCATGCCCCGGTCACCAGGACTGGGCTGCCATCCACTTAGTCATCTACTCAAGGAACACAGGAGTCATTCCAGATACTTTCCTCTCTTCATGTCCTCTGTCTCCTAAGTGACTAAATCCTGTGAATAATTTTTCCATAAAATCCTCCCATACCAGTCCCTTCATTCCTGCCAACTCCAAAGCTACTGCCAAAGAAACCTCAGATTCCCATCACTTCAGCCTGGACAGGTACAATAGCATTCTAACTGGTGCCTTTGCCTCCAACCTACACACTCACACTGCTCATCTACCCCTATGATGAGGCCTTTTTAATGCAAAAGCTCATTACTTTATGGCACTGCATAATACTTTAATAGCAAAGTTGTCTCCAAACTTTGTAAATAATATACCTCATTTGTGAAGGAAAAACTTAAACTTATATCCCCAATATATGTATATTTATTTACATATAAAATATCAATATGTAGTACTATGCAAATATATTATAAAACATACACAAAAACAGAAGTTAGGCATGAGTTTGAAATAAATATAATTAGGCATTCTAATATTCTTACTACCCACACCCTAGCACTGGGTACAATAGCTCTGGTGATGGTTGCATCCCACTATGTAGATCGCTCAGCTATTGGATAATCCCAAAGTTGTTCATATGCCTCTCTGTACTCCTCCAGCCATTAGCTTTAACACAGCCAGTGAGCACACCGGGGTAGTCGTGCTGAGCCACTGCGGCTTCCTGACTGCACCATGCTGTCGCATGCCTCTGTGCCTTTGTGCCCTCTGCTTTCCCAGCTTGAAGCACCCTCCCCAAACTTGTCTCCTTGGTGACCGTTAATTGAATGTCCAAGGCACAGTTCATAAATCTTCCCATTGTTTAAATTCTTCCTGCAATTTTACCCACAATGCTCTCTACAGAACTTCTTCAAGAATATCCACACAACTTTACTGTGCTGGCTTCTATCTGTAATTGTCTACGGATACTTGATCTTATACTCCCCTATAACAGAGCTTTCCTCTCCCCACTACTCCTTCCCCTCGCCTTGGAATTTCGGTATTCCTAGCACCTGAAAAAAGTTTCAGGAAATAGTAGATGCATGATAAATATTTGTGGAATGAGTGAATATATTTATGACAAGTTTATCTTTGAACCAGAAGATAAATTCAAGTCCTAGAATAACAAGCAAATCTACCAATAAATGAAGGTCCGTTCTGTCTAGAAAGTTGGTATACATTTGAAATTGGGGTTATCTCCAATCCCTGAAATAGTCTTAGAAAGTCATCTCACATGTGAGGGAACTGAGATGCACAGAGGGGAAGCACTTTCTCAACATTACCCAGGAAGTTCAACTACATCTGTTGTTGCGGGTAGTGATTGCCACAATTATCCTTATTTTTTCGCTTTTAAATTAATTTTATTTATATCCTTCCCATTGGTTTAAGCTTTTTAAATGTTTCCTGATTTGAGGGAAGGGACTACCCATTATGAACTTTGCTTATAAATGACGGTACTGCTTTTTTTTCCAGGTCAGAAAACCATAATATTCAATATATTGAGGGGTAATTTTCAGCTGTTACCTATATTCTTCCTTTCATTTATTTAAGGGATATTAAATGACTTTTCTTCCATGCTAAGGAAAGGAGGCTTTTTTTGTTTTTCTTTTTTGTGTCTGCTTCTGGATTTATAAAAACCTATATAACATATAATCATAAAGTAATAAATATAATATAGATAAGGTAAGAAGCAAAAAAATAAAATAAAGACTGTCCATGAACCAAATACCCAATTTAAGAATGGTACATCACCAATGCATTTGAATCTGTATTTTTCTCCTGGTCCATCTTCATGCTTCGTTTCCAGGTAATTATTATCCTGAAATTTTACTTGATAATGCATTTCTAAGAGATTTCTTTTTCCTGAGAGCACAAACATATTAGTCCATATTTTATCATAAAATTTAAAGTTTATCATTTACATAAGTCTTTAACCTATCTTTAACTGATTTGGTATAGGTATTAGAGATCTAACTGTATTTATTCCCCACCCCCCGTTTGAATGGTCAATAGTCGTGACAGAATTTATTGAACTGTGTCACCTTCTTCTGTTCATTGGCAGTGATAATTCTTCATACAACAAGTTTCAGAGGGCAGCTTTCTGAACTTGCCTTTCCATTCCATTAGGTTAATTTATCCATGCTTAGGCCAAAACCACACTCTCCTTTGGTTCACAGGCCCTCGCTCAATCCATTGAGCTACACCAGCCAGGGCTCATACTCTCCTGTAAGTTTGCTACTTAATAGGATAGGTTCAACCATTTCATTTTTCTTTTCTACAAGTGTCTTTCCTATTCTTGGCTCTCTCTTATTTGCAAATGATATTAGAATTAGCAACTCACTTCCCTAAACAACAAATAACAACAAAGACTATCGAAATTTTGATAGGAATTGCTTTGAAGCCATATAATAATTTTGAGAGAACTAATTTATTTTCTATATAAGCACATGTCTCTATTTTAATAAATATTTATAGTTTTATCCTTAAAGGGTCTGTGTATAATTTTAAATTATGCTTCCATTTTGAGATCAACATGAAGTTGTAAGACAAGAAATCTTACGTACCCTTAACATCTTACAAAACTATAATACAATATTGTGACCAGGATATTGATAAGTATACAGTTAAGATATAGAGTATTTTCCTCTCATAAGAATCTTTCATGATATCTTTTTATAACCACACCTACTTTCTCCCTATTTCATCAACTTCTTAATCCCTGGTAATCACTGATATATTTTATATTTCTACAAATTTTCATTTCAAGAATGCTATATAAATAGAATGATATAATAGTTAACACTTTGAGTTTTCACTTAACATAAATTCCTAGATGGACACTTAGGTTGTTTGCATATCTTGGCTATTGTAAATAATGCTGCAGTGAACATAGGGGGTTTGTATATTTATTTTTAATTACTGCTTTTGTTTTCATCAAATAAACACCCAGAAGTGGAATTGTTGGATTATATAGTAGTTCATTTTTAATTTTTGAGGAATATTCATACTGTTTTTCATGGTGCCTGCAAAATTTACATTCCCATCAACAGTTCATGAAGATTCCCTTTTCTCCACATCCTTGCCAACTCTTGTGATCTTTAGTCTTTTTTATAATAGTCATTCTCCCATTCAAGTACTAACCAGGCCTGACTCTGCTTAGCTTTTGAGATCAGACAAGATCAGGAGTGTTTAGGGTGGTATGGCCGTAGACGATAATAGTCACTCTAACAGGCACAAGGTGATATCTCATTTGTTTATTTTATTTTATTTTTTTATTGTTGTTCAAATACAGTTGTCTCCATTGTCCCCTCCCCCTTTTCCCCACACCCCAGCCATCCCCACCGCCCACCCTCGATCCTCCCCTCCTTTGCCTTTGTTCCTGTGTCTTTTATACATGTTCCTGACAACCATTCTCCATTTTCCCCCCATTATCCCCTCCTCCCTCCCCTCTGGTTACTGTCAGTTTGTTCTTAATTTCAACGTCTCTGGTTATATTTTCCTTGCATGTTTGTTTTGTTGATTAGGTTCCACTTATAGGTGAGATCATATGGTATTTGTCTTTCTCAGACTGGCTTATTTCACTTAGCATAAGGCTCTCCAGATCCATCTATGCTGTCGCAAAGGGTAGGAGCTCCTTCTTTCTTTCTGCTGCATAGTATTCCGTCATGTAAATGTACCATAGTTTTTTGATCCACTCATCTACTAATGGGCATTTAGGCTATTTCCAGCACTTGGCTGCTGTAAATTGTGCTGCTATGAACATTGGGGTGCATAGGTTCTTTTGGATTGGTGTTTCAGGACTCTTAGGGTACAGTCCCAGCAGTGGAATGGCTGGGTCATTTGGTTTTGATTTGTATTTTTTTGTTTGTCATCTGTATGTCATCTTTAGAAAAAATATCTATTTATATCACCTGCCCATTTTAAAAACAAATTGATTTTGATATTGAATTGTATAAATTCTTTATGTATTTTGGATATTAGCCAATTATTTGAATATTAGCCAAAAATTATGGCAAATATATTCTCCCATTTAGTAAGCTGTGCTTTAATTTTGTTTTTTCTTTTGCTGTACAGAAACTTCTTAGTTTGATGTAGTCCCACTTGTTTATTTTTGCTTTTGTTGCTTTTGCTTTTGCTTTCAGATTTTTAAAAAATCATCACCAAGACCTTTGTCAAGGAATTTACTGCCTATATGTTCTTCTAGGAGTTTCATGGCTTTAGGTCTTATGTTCAAGTCTTTCATCTATTTTGAGTTAATTATTGTATACATTGGTCCAGTTTCATTCTTTAGTTTGTGGCTTCCCAGTGCCATTTGAAGAGACTGTCCTTCCCCCATTGTGTATTGTTGGCTTGTTTGTTATAAATTAATTGATCAGATGTGCATGGGTTTAATTTTGGGCTTTATTCAGTTTTATTGATATATGTTTCTGTTTTTGTGCCAATCCCACACTGTTTTAATTACTATAGCTTTGTAACATAGTTTGAAATCAGGGAGCATGATGTCTGTGGCTTTGCTCTTCTTTCTCAAGATTATTGTGGCCATTCAGAATCTCTTATGGTTTCACACAAATTTTAGGATTATTTTTCTATTTCTGTGAAAAATGCAATGGGAATTTTGATAGAGATTGCACGCAACATATATGTTGCTTGGGTAGTATGGGCATTTTAACAATATTGATTCTTCTAACACATGAGTATGAAATATCTTTCCATTTAACTATTTCATTTTTTTCATTAATGTCTTGTTGTTTTCAATATATAGGTATTTCACCTACTTGGATAAACTTCTTTCTCTCTCTATATATATACATATACACACACACACACACACATATACATGTGTGTGTGTATATATAACATAGATACATATATAATATAATATATAGTATATACAATTTACATATAATACATATGTAAATTGGACCAATATCATGTTGAATAAGAGTGGTGAAGCAGTGAGAGCAAATATCCTTGCCTTGTTCCCAATTATAGGGAAAAAATCACCCTTTTTTTTTAACCTCTAAGTATAATATGTGCTCTAAGTTTTCTGTAGATGGTATTTATGAGGTTGAGGACATTTCCCTCCACTTCTATTTTCTGAGTTTTTATTATGAATGAATGTTAAATTTTTTCAAATACTTTTTTTGTGCATTATTGCTATGAAAATGTAATTTTTCTTTCTTATGGTGTTAATATAGTGGATTGCACTAGTTAGCTTTCAAATACTGAACCAACCTTGGAGTTCTGAAGTAAATGCCAGTTATTCATGGTACATAATTCTTTTTATTTGTTGCTGAATTCTATTTGCTTATATTTTGTTAACAATTTTTGCATCTAAATTTCTGAGGTATATTGGTCTGTGGTTATGTTTTTGTTTTTGTTTTTGTACTGTCTTTGTCTGGTTTTGGTATCGAGCTAATACTAACTTTGTAAAATGAATTAAGAAGTGTCCCTTATTCTGTCTCTTGCAGAGATCACGGAGAATTAGTGTTAATTCTATTTTACAGGTATGGTAGAATTCTCCAGTGAGATCATCCGGTTATTAAATTTTTGTTAGTTTTTTATAAAAGAATTCAATTTCCTTAATTGTATGGGGTTGTAAAATTATTTATTCAATGCCAGAAGAGTTGTGGCAGTTTATATATTTTGAGCAATTGGTGTATTTCATCAAAGTTGTCAGATTTATGGTGAAAAGTTGTTCATGGTATACTTTACTTATTCTTTGATGCCTGCAGAGTCTGTAGTGATATCCGGTTTCATTCCTGATATTTTTAATTCATGTCTTCTCTATTTTTTCTTAGTCAGTCTTGCCAGATTTGTCAATTTTATTGATATTTCCAAAGAGCAAACACTTTGTTTCATTGATTTTCTCTATTGTTTTTCTATTTTTGATTTTATTAATTTCTGCTCTCTTTTGCTTGATATTATTTCCATATTTCTGCTAGTTTTGGGCTTATTTTACTCTTATTTTTCTAGGTTTATAAGGTAGAAAATTGGATTATTGATTAGAGACTTTGGTGTTGTATGCATTTAGTGATATCAATTTATTTTTTAATTCTGCTTTAGCTATTTCCCACAAATTTTTATATATTGTATTTTATTTTTGTTCAGTTCAATCTACTTTTGAAAATTGCCTCTGAGATTGCTTCTTTGACCCATTGACTGAAAGTGTGTTGGTTAATCTCCAAGTGTTTGGAGATTTTTCTGTTATCTTTCTGTTATTGGCTTCTAGTGATTTTATTGGGGATGGAAAATATACTATTTATGACTTCAATTATTTTAAATTTGCTGAGCTTTACTCTACAACCATTATATGGACAGTTTTTACAAGTTCTGTGAGTTCTTGAAAGGAAGGTGCGTTCTACTGTTATTAGGGGGATTGTTCACAAATGTCAATTAGGTTCTGTGGCTGACACTGCTGCTGCATTCTTCTATATCCTTGCTGATTTTTTGTCCAGTTGCTCTATCTGTTTTCATAGAGAGTAAAGTATACAACTATGTAGATTCGTCTACTTCTTCTTTTTGTTCTATCAGTTTTTGCTTGATATCCATATGTCGGGGGGCTTTAACGCAGCCCGCCGGTCTGCCACGGATGAAGAATAAGTCTACCAAGACATGATCTGCTTGGGGAGGAGAGGTGGCCAATCTCTCAAAGGAGAAGGGCCCAGAGCCTTTCTCTCCATGGGCTTTTATTAGGTTCATTCGCATAGGAATACAGATAAAGCTCATCAATCATTGTTAGACACTAAGGGTTAAACAATACATGATTTACAGAGAACTTTGAGGGCTTATTCTGAGTTACAGCCAATTAGTTGGAGGGCCATAAAACTTTAGGTGCCAGACTCATCTCAGGTCTGGACCCTTCTCTTTTAAACTGAGGGTACAAATTAAGTAGGTTTCACAGGAATGTATGTATTTTTGTTAAGCCTGATTCCCCAGGGAATCCGCCCCTCCCAGCACAGGACTGCACTGCCCTCTGTTATTGTTTCAGGCTTAAGCCAGGCAAGGGAAGTAAGGTAGCCAAGAGATTAGGAGACTTCTTGCAGACAGAATGAGGACTCAGGCTATTTCAAAGCCGAGGGGCGAGGGTCCATCACCCCCTTTTTCCACAGCCCCCCGAGCCCTTCCCTGCGAGTTTATTCCTGGTGACCAGAGCCTGTCTTAGGTTGATCCTCCCTTGAGGATTCTTACCCGTCATTGGCTAACTGGCCAAGCTCAGGGCCAAGCAGGGTGAAGTGAAGTGGGCAGGGGTGGCACACCTGCCAGGGAGATAAGCTTTGTCTCCTTCGTGGCTTATGGTCCCAACTCTGACTCAGCCTTAACCATGGGGGGTTGCAGCCTCTGAAACCAGGCAGGGTGGTTCCCAACATCCATATATTTTACAGATCTGTATTTGGCATGTGTACATTTAGGATTGCTTTGTCTTTTTGTTTGAATGACCCTATTATCTTTATATAATGTCTCTCTCAAATGTATGATAATTTCCTTTGCTTAGAAGTCTCTATTCTTATTTGATATTAATGTAGCCATTCCTGATTAATGTTTACACAGTATTTTTGTCTATTCTTTTACTTTTGATGTTCCTATAGTGCTATATTTGAAGTGAGTTTTTTGTAACTGGAATATAATAGGGTCACATTTTTAAATCTACTCTTTCAATATCTGTCGCATTGATACATTTAGGTGACTTACATTTACTAAACTTATATTTAATGTAAAATGGTTATGTCTGCCACCCTAAGATGACTCCAGTCTTCCTGGTTGCTGTTGTGTCTTAAAGCTCAAAAAAATAAATAATTAAGAGGTTTCAGCCAAGACAGAGGTGTAAGTACAAATGCTTCACTTCCTTACACAACCAAAAGAAGGATAAAAACCAGTTTAAAAACAAAACAAAAAAAATCCAGAACTGCCAGAAAATCAAATTTCATGGAAATCAAATTGACAACAAAGGAGTTAAAGAAGAAACATTCATCCAGACTGGTTTGAGGGATGGAGATGGGAAGCCAGGCAGAGAGGACAGACAGCAAAACAGAGGCTGGCAGATAGGGCAGGCAAGGCAGCAGCTGGTGGACAAGATTTCCCACATTCATGTGCAGATAAGCCTGGAGGAATGTCTGGGTAGTAAGACACACTGCACATCCCAGGGTTCCAGCACAGGGAAATAAAGCTTCAAAACCTCTCGCTATAA
The DNA here is from genome assembly GCF_022682495.2 of Desmodus rotundus. Taxonomy (NCBI): domain Eukaryota; kingdom Metazoa; phylum Chordata; class Mammalia; order Chiroptera; family Phyllostomidae; genus Desmodus; species Desmodus rotundus. The sequence continues at coordinate 85,316,465 of NC_071393.1, forward strand.
AACCCTGTGGGTGCTGCAGCAGTAGGAGAAATGCCCAGTCTCACAGGAGACTCTCTTGTAGAGGCCCACTCACCTGGGCATCAGCACCTGAAAGGGCACAATCTACTTGTGGGAAGTGGGGGAAGTGACAGAAAGTGGGGTGAGAACTGAGCAAGCTAGCAATCAGCATTATTCCCTCTCTGACACATGCCCCTCATACGATGCCACAATGAAGTGAAGTGGATTGCCCTACCCTGACGAATACCTAAGGCTCCACCCCTTACAATATAACAGGTGTGCCCAGACAAAGGAATATGATCCAAATGAAATAACAGATCAAAACCCCAGAAAAAGAACTAAGTAATGATGAGATAGCCAACCTATCAGATGCAGAGTTCAAAACACTGCAGAGTTCAATCATGTTGCTCACAAGAATGACTGACTATGGTAGCAAAATAAAAGAAGAAATGAAGGTTATACAAAGTGAAATAAAGGAAAATATAGAGGGAACCAACAGAGAAGGGAAGGAAACCAGGACTTAAATCAATGACTTCGAGCAGAAGAGATAAGCATTCAACTGGAACAGAATGCAGAAACAAGAATTCAAAAAAATGAGGAGAGGCTTAGAAACCTCCAGGACAACTTTAAATGTTCCAAAATCCGAATTATATGGGTGCCAGAAGGAGAATAGGAAGGACAAGAAATTGAAAACTTATTTGAACAAATAATGAAGGATAACTTCCCCAATCTGGTGAAGGAACTAGACATGTAAGTCCAGGAAGCTCAGAGAGTTCAAAGAAGTTGGACCCAAGGAATTACACACCAAGGCACATCATAATTACATTACCCAAGATTAAAGGTAAGGAGAGAGTCTTAAAAGCAGAAAGAGAAAAGGAGAGAGTTACCTACAAAGGGGCTCCCATAACACTATCAGCTCATTCTCAAAAATAAAAAAAAAAACATGCAGGCAAGAAGGGGCTGGAAAGAAGTATTCCAAGTCATGAAAGGCAAGGACCTACATCCAAGATTACCCTATCCAGCAAAGCTATCATTTAGAATGGGAGGGCAGATAAGTGCTTCTCAGATAAGGTCAAGTTAAAGGAGTTCATCATCGCCAAGCCCTTAGTATATGAAATGTTAAAGGGACTTATATAAGAAAAAGAAGATCAAAAACTATGAACAGTAAAATGACAACAAACTCACAACTATCAACAACTGAACCTGAAAAACAAAAACTAAGCAAATAGCTGGAACAGGAACAGAATCACAGAAATGAAGATCACATGGAGGGTCATCAGTGGGGAGGAGGAGGGGGAGAACTGGGGGAAAAGGTACAGGGAATAAGAAGCATAAATTGTAGGCACAAAATAGACAGGGGGAGGTTAAGAGTAGTATAGGAAATGGAGAAGCCAAAGACCTTATATGTACAACCCATGGACATGAACTAAGGGAACAAATGCTGGAGGGTGGGATGGTGGTGGAAGAGAAAAAGGGGAGAAAAAATTGGGACAACTGCAATAGCATAATCAATAAAATATACTTAAAAATAAATAATTAGTTATTTCATTATTTTGATATTTAATTTGTTTGGTTCAGTATTTGAATTGTCAGCAAAAAGCCTAGTAATTTGTAATAAATGCTCTAGCTTTTTATTCTTTGTATGTGAACAAACTCATGAAATATGCAATCTTTTTGCTTTTGTTTTCTATCTTTCCAAATGTAAGTGTAAAACTTGTTCTGAAACCTGCAATGATGAGTGACGTGCAATCAACGACAATCTACGCAACCTGCTCTGAACTCTTTAATCCACAGCATTCCAGTGCGTACCCTGCCCCAGCCCTTCAAAGTAAAATTGACTAGAGGCGGTGGATAGAGGACTTTAAACTTTAAACTCCATTAAGGCATGAGCTGTGTCACTTTTATTTTCCACTTCATGCTTAAAGTAGTATGGCCCATGGAAAACATTAAATAGTTGTTGAATGACTGAATGAACTAATGAAGCAGGGAACTGATGTATTAGCCCTCAATTTAAGAACCCTCCTCAATTGTTAGAATGCCATTGCATCTTCTCCTGTCCATATCCAGCCACCCAACCTCCAAGGCATAGTTCACAGTTCGAGCTCTTCACATTTTCTGAATCTTCTTCCAACTGAAAGTAGTCTCTCCCTTTCTTGAAGTCTTAGACCAATTTTTCCCTCTTGTGGGAGATATTTATGCACGACTTATTATAAGCCTGCAGCTCTCTTTGGTTCCTGAAACAACCACCCATTTCTCTTGTCACTACAGCCCTTGATACAGTGGTCTGTACCCATCTGAGGCTGGTGTTGAATATCTACTGCCAAAAATGGTGACTGCCTGAGGTGGAAGTTGCTATTGTCTGGGAATTTTTCCATGATGATGGTGAAGGATCGACAAGGTTAGAAGATGACCCTTCAGGTTCCACTGCAAAGAACAGATGGTCAGAAAAACACCTAAAACCAAAACTTGCCAATGGTATCATGATGACTTTGTCTTCAGAACTACATTATGACATAAAGTTTACAAAGTGACAGTAGCTTATGAATAGAAAATCAGCTGTAGTTTTAACTTTGTCAGCAGAATTGGTTTGCTATGTAATTCAGTAGTGAAACTAGGTAGATATGTCCTAAAGATGAATGAGCAAGAACTGAAAGCACTGAAAAGACTAAGTTACAACTAATTCAAAGTCTTGATTTAAAAGCAATTCCCATCTCAAAAACTCCCCAGTAAGACTACTTAGCCTTTTTAACATAATAATCTTGTTTGCTTACTCTGTTTACTTTTAATTGTTTAAAGTGCTGGTTACTGAATGCCATTTTTTGAAGTTGGTTCTCATGGAAATTTTAAAGACAGACAAAAATGATACTGCTTTCATGAGAATGTACTCTGTTGAGAAAACTTTACCTAAGAAAAAGCTAGCATAGTTACTCAAGAAAAACTGAAATGTATTTATTATATTCTAGCAATCTAGGACCAGGGTCCTTTTCTCTTCTGAGCTCTTAGACTTAAAAAATGGAGAAGGGGCTGAAATGACTCTAGAAGGATGTATAAGAGCTAGTCAGGTGAGCAAATGTTTTTGAAACAGAAGAAATTGGGAGAGTGAAGTTATGTAGCTGATAGAGAGTGTGATGTATAGAGAGAGCTTGGGCTGAAGTGAAAGGCTGGGGAATGATGTGAAATAAAACTAGAGAGATGAATTCAGAGCCTTAGATGTGCTTAAAGAGCTTGAAGTTTATGTTTTATTAAACAGTAAAGGTGTTTCCCATGTATTCATTCGTAACTACTTATTGTGCTAAATAATGTTCTAGGTATTAGAGTTAGAGCAGAGGACAAGACACAGTGCCGTTCCTCAAGGGACTTATATTCTACTGATGGGTATGGAGAAGTGAATAGACAATTAAAATATGATAAATGCCTTACCATCTGCAGTATGCCTTACCATCTGAAGATACTTGGCACCTTTTAAGGAGTTATGGGTATTTTAGATTGCTCCCTGTTGGTGCAGTTTGGAGATGGCTACAGGGTGGCAAACGTGACATGCAAATGTCACTTGCTAATGACTTGCTAATGTTATTTAAGTAACAAATCTGCTGCTACAGATCATATACTTAGTAAATGTCCTAAATCCTAGTCCCCCCTCCATGTCTTCTGAGGGAAATTGGCAGATGTTTTAAAGAAATTAACTTGATTAGGAATTATTCATGGAGGTAACCCAGGAAATACATACTGGTTTCTTTTGTGCTTATTTGTCTGTTGTTTTAAGACAAAAAAAAAAAAAAAAAAAAAAAAAAGAAAGAAAGAAAGAGAGAAAACTAAAAGGGAAATAAAATAATTTGTATAGAATTATTCTCAAAGATTTGTTTAATTAAAATCTGAAATACTTAGTCATTTTCTCCTTCTATTTCCCTGTAACGCCCTGTGTAGATCTCCATTAGTATTTATTACAGTTCTGTAATCTCTGATTGCACATCCCAGGGCTGGAGTACTGTGAGCACTCCAGGGTGGATGTCAGGACCTGGGATGTCGAAGAGTTATTGTTCCTCAAGCATCATACCAGGACTACATGAAGGGCTTGCAAAAATGTGGGTTCTTGGAGTCCTGCTCCGGAGTGCCGAATCAGATTTTAGTAGGAGGCCTTGGGAATTTGCATTTTAAATATAATTCTCAAAAGATTGTTATGTACACTAAAGTCTGAGAAGCATTGAATAAAGACTCAATAAGCTGTTGGCTGTTAAACTGATTGATATTCAAAAACTTACTCTTTTTGAGTGGAGAAAGCATATTATGATAAATTCAGGTTTAGCTAAAATTATATTTGACCTTAAAAACTCCTACTATCTATTTTTATTCCTTTCATATTTTTGGCACCACTGTCCTCAATGTCACAAACAGAAGCAGGACGAAGACAGAAATGTCAATACACAAAAATGTATCTAGAAAAACATCTGTGACACTCTTACCTCAGTGTATTATATCAGCACACATCAGGGAAAAAATACCCACATTAACCCTGATCAGGAGACTGAAAGTCATCTCTAGGACAACTTCTAACCCTAAAATGCAAAGGAGGGGCTGGGAAAAGACGGTCAGGTGTTGAGAGACCGCCACGTGGCACACACTTTATATCTCTGAATTAGTTTTGGACAGTCAAGTATAGTAGACGATTTTCTTTCCATGTTTTAAAAAGAAAATTTAAACTTGGAGAGGTCAAGTAATTTGCCCAGAGAAGGTCTCTGTCTCTTTTTTAAAATAAGTTGTCACTTTCCCCTTTTCCTTTTTTCCTTTGCCTGTTTATAAAAGTACCAGCAACAACAGAAACAAATGCCAACAAAGACTTTTGCCTCTGTAAGATTGGATGTTTAGCAGCTAATTTGATGGTAGTCTTTTCTGGTATCATTGTGCAGTACCCTTATTTTGTAATAATGTCTCATCTTTGACAACAGAAGACCATAGTTGGTAAATCAAAGGTTCAACTGACACTCCAAGTTTTCTATATTTAAATTTGGATCACACACGATAGGACTACTTCTAGCATCCATCCATACCGAAAAACATGAACTGCTTCTGTTAGACAGGAATCTGATTGGAGAGAGCTGTATCTTATCTTGATTCAGGATGTAAGACACAGGAAGAAGGAGTAGCAGCCCATGACTGCGTATTTTTCTCTTAGCTGAGAGAGCAAGTATGGGGTTGGCATTGGGCTACAACCCTTTGTTATGCTTAGTTAAGACACATTTGTGTTGAAAGAGGCTTTTAGGAAGCCAGCTAAGGCAAGTGCATTTCCTTCATAAACATATTCCCAAAAGTTTTAGGTCTTTATTTAACAACATTTTTGAATATATTACAAAGAGAAATTTAACATAGTAGTTCTGATAAAGGAACCCTGGAGTATTCTCCACTCTCTGATAATCACTTAGGAATATGGAAAGACTGTACCTTTCCCTATATTTGTTTCCTCTACTGTAAAACATGAGAAATGGTCTGGATGATTTCTAAGGTTCCTTTTGTTAGTATTTCTTCAATTTATATATGTCTGTAACAAATGTGAAAATCTTTCTTTTCTCTTTATTGTGATTCAAGTCAATATAACTCAGTAAAACTGCATCAATGGGTGACATGTGGCATGACAAGAGTCTTGTTAGGGGTGGACATACAAGCTGAATTTGAGGGACTGGATTCTAACTTGACTCATTTCAACGTTTTATCCGGATTTCACATGTCATATCTATAAAGGCCTTTTTATGGTACTTCATAGTAATGTAAATTACCAAAACATGTTTGGGATGCCCACTAGGTGGGTTTGACAGGTTGCGCATATATTCAAGTTTGCCAGGGACAGACAGACTTGTTTAATTCTATTACACATTAATTAAAACCCATTATTATGACCCCTTTTCACTCTCAAAAGTATATGATTTGAGTGATAAATTATATGATTATGCTATTTCTTTTTTTTTTTTTACAGATTGTATTTATTTATGTTTAGACAGAGGGGAAGGGAGGGAGAAAGAGAGGGAGAGAAACATCAATGTTTGGTTGCCTCTCACATGCCCCCTACTGGGGACCTGGCTCCCAACCCAGGCATGTGCCCTGACTGGGAATTGAACCAGCAATGCTTTGGTTTGAAGGCCAGCACTCAATCCACTGAGCCATACCAGCCAGGGCTGATTACCCTATTTCTTATAATGCCTTTGTAAAATATGTCTTGGTCTTCTAGTTTCACAGATCAGGACATGGTAGCTAGCTTTGAGAAGTTAAATAACTTGCTTAACCTAGCATGTGGTGAAGCCAAGGTGAAAATCAGTTCTGTCTCACGCTAAAACCAATGTTCTTAACCGTTACTTTGCAAGGATTCCCTCTCCTACCAAATGCAGGATAAAGTTACTTAAAAGGTAACACAGAAAAGGGCATTACATCCTTTATTTTAACTATTTTAGATACAAATAATTTCACTCCTTTCATGTTTTTCCTTATGTTAAACTCAAATCAATCTTGTCAAAAATTCAAATGATGCCTTTGGCTCTGACCCAGCAGAGCTAGAGACCAGCTACCTGGTCATGAGTATTTTATCTGTGGTCAAGGAGTATTTATATCTTAAGCCTCAGTAAGTGGAAGAGTGTGACTGCAAAGAACGGAAGATAGAGATTGCACCACACGATACGCCTCTTTGGTTCTCAAACCTGCTACAGTCGTGTGGGAGAGCAGGCAGTGTTAAGGCTCGGAGTGGTGAACTCCGATATTTTGAAGGTAAATGATGAAGTAAATTATTCCTTAAGCAGCCATTGTTCTGAGAAGAAAAAAAGAAGTATTTTCTAGATTCTTAAGATTTGGACACATGGCCTGGAAAAGCATAATCATTGCCCTAAAATTGTGCATATTTGGAACGAAGTGGGAGCTTCATAAGGTGGTTAAGAAGTAAAAGGCATAATGGTAGTTAATATGATGATGGAGTTATTTTTACGACAATATTATTATTTCAATTACACGGAGAAAGAAATAGATTCATACAACTTATGACTTGTGTGCCCAATGTTAGAAATAAATAAGTCAGATCTTGAACTTACAGCTTCTAACTCTAAATTATCCTACCATTCATTGTCTCTTTTCTCATCAATCTACTTTCCCAGTTACCAATTAATTTGTATCACCAGTTATTATTAAACATTTATTGAGTACCAACTTTGTAGCTAGGCCAGTGGTTCCAAATATAGATGCCTATTTGAAACATGGTAGGATCTTTTAAAAATGCTGATTCCTGCCCAGCTGCAAACCTAGATTTTCGGATTCAATTGACAGGGTGTGTTCTAGACATCAGGATTGTTGGTGTTTTTTTTTTTTAATTTTTATTGTTATTCAATTACAATCAATTACAATTCAATTACAGTTGTATGCCTTTTCTCCCCATCCCTCCACCCCACCCCAGCTGAACCCATCTCCCTCCCCCACCTCCACCCTCCCCCTTGATTTTGTCCATGTGTCCTTTATAGTAGTTTCTGTAATCCCCTCTTACCACTGTCCCCTCCCCCCCGGCTATTGTTAGATTGTTCTTAACTTCAGTGTCTCTGGTTATATTTTATTTGCTTTTTTTCTTTTGTTGATTATGTTCCAGTTAAAGGTGAGATCATATGGTATTTGTCCCTCACAGCCTGGCTTATTTCACTTAGCATAATGCTCTCCAGTTCCATCCATGCTGTTGCAAAGGGTATAAGCTCCTTCTTTCTCTCTGCTGCATAGAATTCCATTGTGTAAATATACCATAGTTTTTGGATCCACTCGTTTGCTGATGGGCACTTCGGTTGCTTCCAGTACTTGGCTATTGTAAATTGTGCTGCTATGAACATTGGGGTGCACAGGTTCTTTTGGATTGGTGTTTCAGAGTTCTTAGGGTATAATCGCAGCAGTGGAATTGCTGGGTCAAAGGGCAGTTCCATTTTCAGTTTTCTGAGGAAATTCCATATTGTTTTCCACAGTGGCCTCACCAGTCTGCATTCCCACCAACAGTGCACTAGGGTTCCCTTTTCTCCGCATCCTCTCCAACATTTGTTTGTGGATTTGTTTACGTTGGCCACTCTGACTGGTGTGAGATGGTACCTCATTGCGGTTTTAATTTACATCTCTCTGATGGCTAGTGTAGACATCAGGATTGTTAAAAGCTTCCCAAATGATTCTACAGTATAACCATATTAGGAGTCCATTGTACTAGGAACTTAGTTAGAAGCTGGGAATAAAAGATGACCTCAGCAAACTAATACCATTAAAAATTGTTCAGTGAAATCGGGGATTCAAAACCTATCCTTTATACCTCAAGTATACAGAGAGACCATTACAGCACAGAGACCAACAATATTTGTAACATTCAGGGCATATATAATAAAAATTGCAAAATTTTACAGTCTTTTAGAATGTCTGATTTTTCCTTTGAGAGAGGTTTGTCAAAGAACATAGAAAATAAAAATAAGATTGTTGAAGTGCCTTCTGGTTATGTGAAATATAAAATGTGAAGTATATGTCTTTCCTCTGTTCAAAACATTAAGAACAATAGTAGAGTGAATTGAGCAAATTGTTACTGAATTAGCACCTCACAACAGCTGCTCTCAGGGGGTAATTTAGGCTCCTTATTATAATCATGCTTTGGACTTAGATGTGATAAAATTTTGAAATGTACTTTGAGAATTCTCTTCCTCGGGTTCACATGGTTAAATGATCAGTGATCACATTTTATTTCAACGTGGAAAACCTCCATTAATTTGATGCAAAGCAGGCCCTCTTGAATCCCGAGGGAATGAGAAATTGATGGCTTTCCTTGTAAGAGCATGAAGGGTGGGCAGCAAGCTCGGCTGTGCCAACAGGTGGCTACTGTGTGGTGCTCCAGGGTCTTTCCCTTAGCATGGCCCCAAAAGACAGCAATGAATCTCCAGCTTCTGTCCGACTCACCCCTGAGGAATCTTTAGAACCAGAGATATTTCTGAATAGCAATATTATGGCATCATCTGAGACAAGCAAAATAAACATTGTCCTTTCTGGACTCGGCTGAAGCTTAAACAAGTTTACTCTAAAAATGGATGCATTACAAACTGGGGGTAGTTGCTGTGTGGCAGGGACTGGAGGCAGTGACTCAGAGGCAGAACAGATATTTAGATATAACCTACATGTCCCGTAACATTTGTCTGTGATTTTACACTAGATATTAATTTCATTTGTGAAGTCATAGGATTGAAAGGGACATAAAAAGATCTTAGAACTTTCCATTTTCTTGCTAAATTGCCACTAAGTCATTCAGGAATGATAGATTTTCTCATCACAAATCTCTCCTTGCTCTTACAATCCTGGAAGCAATGTCAGAGCAGAATCCAGAGCTTCAAATTCACTAGCTGGCAGAGGCCAAATACAATTAGGTGTGAACAGGCACGCGCTGTGACTGTGGAGGGACACGCAGCAGCCAGGAAAGTGTGCATGGCTCTGAGCTTCAAGTGGACAGAGCATCAGGGCTGCACAGCAACTCTGGACCTCCTTGACCACCATTGTCTCCTTTCTTTCTCATTTGTCATTTCCTACTCATTGTTTAAAGAGCCTGGACTTCTTGTGGTGATGGGTTGTGGAAGGAATGACCATTATATGCCTGTCAGTTTTCCATATGCTGTCTCATTTAACTCAGTCTGTCAGTAGCTGTTATCATCACCTCCTCAGCCAATGTCTGGGCCCAGTGTCTTTGCTGCATTTTCATCGGCCCAACATTTCAGTTGTTTTTTTTTCTCACTAGACTGTGTGCTTCCCGAGGGTAGAGACAATGTTTCCCTGTGAATTATTATTGTTTAGCATTGAAATTTCACATAATAGATGTTTAATATAATTTAAATGTATTTTAATTATAAATTTCAGTGACTGATGTTAATTGAATGAATAAAGAAAACTAAAGTCCAGGAAAATTCAAAGTACTTTGTTCAAGGTTACACACAGCTATACATTGATCAACCTGGATTCAGACCCCAGGGCTCCAGGTTCAGGTCTCAGGGCTTTTCCAGCTATCACACAGCCTATTCTGATGAAGATGAAATCCAAATTTGTACACTACTGCACATTTTCACAAATTGCTATTGAGTGACCTTTCTAGGTTTTGTCTTTACACTATAGGCTTCAAACGGAAGCTTTTAATTCATGAGTTAAAGTTGCCTGTTGCAGAAGTGTAAATTTAGATGGCTCCCAAGTCTACCTTATGAAAGAATAGTAAGATATGTCCTAGATGGTTTGATTTATATTTAAGGATAGGATATTTTCACTCTCTCAAACTTAATGGAGAAACTTCATATAAATTACAAAATGCTATGGATAAGTTTATATTTCAAAAATTATAATAAATAATGATATGCTTCTAGTCTTATATGGAGAGTCATTGTACTGCTATTTTACTACTTTAATATTATTTTTTTCTTTTTTTTATCGTTGTTCACGTACGGTTGTCTACATTTTTCCCCTACCACTCCCCCCTACCCCAGCGATCCCCACCTCCCACCCTTGATCCTACCCCTCTTGGTTTTGTCCATGTGTCCTTTGTACATGTTCCTGAAAACCCTTCCCCCTTATCCCGCAGTAACCTCCCCTCTGGTTACTGTCAGTTTGTTCTTAATTTCAATGTCTCCGGTTATATTTTGCTTGCTTGTTTGTTTTGTTGAATAGGTTCCACTTATAGGTGAGATCATATGGTATTTGTCTTTCACTGCCTGGCTTATTTCACTTAGCATAATGCTCTCCCAAATCCACCCATGCCATTGCAAAGGGTAGGAGATCCTTCTTTCTTTCTGCTGCGTAATATTCTATGTAAATGTACCATAATTTTTTGATCTGCTCATTTACTGATGGGCACTTGGATTGCTTCCAGGACTTGGCTGTTGTAAATTGTGCTGCTATGAACATTGGGGTGCATAGGTTCTTTTGAATTGGTGTTTCAGGATTCTTAGGGTATAGTCCCAGCAGTGGAATTGCTGGGTCGAAAGGCAGTTCCATTTTTAGTTTTCTGAGAAAATTCCATACTGTTTTCTACAGTGGTTGCACCAGTCTGCATTCCCGCCAACAGTGCACTAGGGTTCCCTTTTTGCCACATCCTCTCCAACACTTGTTGTTTGTTGATTTGCTTATGATGGCCATTCTGACCGGTGTGAAGTGGTATCTCATTGAGGTTTTAACGTTCATCTCTCTGATGGCTAGTGATGCTGAGCATCCTTTCATATGTCTCCGGGCCCTCTGCATGTTCTCCTTAGAGAACTGTATGTTCAGGTCCTTTGCCCATTTTTTAATTAGGTTGTTTGTCTTCCTGGAGTGGAGTCATGTGAGTTCTTTATATATTTTGGAGATCAAACCCTTGTCCAAGGTATCATTTGCAAATGTATTTTCCCATATGCTTGGTTCCCTTTTCACTTTGCTGATGTTTTCTTTAGCCATGCAGAAGCATTGGGGATGTAAGATTCGTATAATTTACAATGATATCAAAGTCAAAATGAAAGGTCAAAATGATCAAGAAATCTTTATATTGTCACAGTTCCATTATAATGTTAAGGTGAGCTGGTTAGAACATCTGAAATTCGACATCTTGGTTCTCCTGACATTTTGGCAAATATAAGAAGAGAATTGGAGTACATACATTCAATCACAGAAACAACAAAATATCAGTACCATGAAGCACAAGGCAATTTCAGGCAAACATATATTTTGAGCATGAATTATCTAGATAATATCTTCAATTATCCATAGTATTTCTCCTGTGTAGTTAGAGATGCTGAACTGCTCTGTGAAGATTTCTACATCTTTGTATAAAATGCAATCAAAGTTGTGATTTTTTTCAAACGGCCATTTATATTAAAACCAATAAGGCAACAGTCATAATGAGAAAAAAGCAACCTGCAAATAATATTTAATATTGAACTTGCTGAATCAAGGAATACAAAATTCTAAGAGACATGGGTAGTTAGGGACATAATTTTTCAGTTGCTATATTCTAGAATATATTTCTATTAGAATGAGAGGAACTAAGAAATGAGAAAAATTGAAACTGCTCCAGCCAAACTGATGAGGGTAATTAGAGAAATCTGCATTTGGCTGAAACACAATCAAAGTGACAGGACTATTGAAATTCCATCTCCCAGACACTTAAATACAGTTAAGAGAATTCTCTACAGAAATCTGGGGTAGTTGTAACACGACGGGGTATAAGTGGCTGGTGGCAGCAGCTCAATAATACATGGAAGGCAGAGTGCACGGAGAGAGTGAAGCAGTTGCTGCTAAAATTCCCAGTGCTTTATACACACACAATCAGCTGGATGGTCTGGCAATCCCACAGCCACCTTCCCGCCCATCCTGATACATCCTCATGCTAGTCGTTTTAAAAAGATTTCACACATTTAAGAATATGAAGGGTGGGGCTGTTCACACAACAGATTTATATTTACTGCCTATAACATGTAGACACTATGCTAACTGTTCAAATTGCTCATCAATCAAAAACAGACACACCATTTTACTCCAGACTCCTGTTCTTAACTGTTGTGTGCCTTAGATTATGTTTGTATACAAAAACAAAACATAGGGACAAAATATTCAGGATTTTGGCAAGGCATAATGGTCTTGGAATATAAACTGCATGAGCTGGCTAGAGAAATAGGAAGGGGAACAAGCTTGTGGACTGAGATAAAGTGTGGGTCTCAAAGAGATGGATAGTTCATTGAGTTTTCAGATTGATTACACTGGGAGCAGCTGAATCAAAGGAAACTGTGAGCAGATGATCGTGTAATTGGAGGGATTATGGATGATGACTATGTCGCTCTGTACAGTCCAGGGAAAAGATGGTGGACGTAGATTGGGGGAAAAGATCATCAGAGTTGAGAAGGTCATAAAACTGCGAGGCAGTGTTTTTGGCTGGGCTGCTCAGGGTGGGGCTGGTGAGGTCATGGGGCAGAGCGTGCTCACGGGCCTATGCATGTGTGTGAGACATGGACGCCCTGCATCTCCGGGTTCTACAGTAGTTCAGCAACTCTGAGTACTACCCATAAGGCCCAAGACACTCTGATAGTGCCTTTATAAAAACATATTATCACCAAAATGAATGTTGAGGAATACATGCTATTACTACACGTATATTAACGATGCCAATCCTTACCCTGAAATCCTAACATATGCAAAGTGAGAATTTACAGAAATGGAAATGTTCTCAAAGGGGTGTTTTTAAAGGTGGTGGTTTGTATCTTTGTAAATACTTTATTTGTTTAATAGACTTTAAATATAATCTTAAAATCCTCACAACACTGTAGATGTACTAAATAAAGTTAATAGAAAATTTTGCTATATGTATTGTACCACACACACAAAAAACTCCTCCCCATTCCATCATTTTATTTTATATCCCGAAGAGTCTAACTAGCTTGGTATAAACACCATTTTCTCTCTGTGCTTATTGTTCAACATTAAATTATGGCATACTGCCATAATTAATGAATTAGAGAAAGAGAGGAATTTGGCCTTATTTTAAATTTGGTTCAGTTGAGCACAGTTATTGAACTCCCCAGGAGATGCCAGGAACAGGGCTAAGTCTGTGTAGAAGGCAGTGGGAAATACCACAGTACCTGCCCCCTAGGCACTTACAGACTATTGGGGAAGAAAGAGGCATCAATAAGCAGATCTCTTAGGAAGCAAACTAGGGTTAAAGATTCTAACATGATCTTAAGCAGTGTGTTTTGGTGAGTGGGGAAGGCTAAGACTGAAGCCTTGTTTCTTATTTTCAGAGCATTTTTAAAGAGGTAGTACAACAGTGCTAAGTTATGTTTTCCATATAAATCAGTAGGAGCATGAAAATCTGTGGAGCCATTGCTTAAATCTAAAGAGAATTTTTGACAAGGTCTTCCATTCAGTCCCATTTCTTCACCCTAGCTAAAGCAATGCTTAATGGATTGGGGTTAGGTTTCTAGAATCAGAACCACCTCAACCTAGAGAGACAACTCTAGAGAGACATCACAGTGTCCTCCTTTCTCTCCCAAAGTTTACTCTAAATTTCAAAAGGACTCAGCCCCAGTTACCCACAATGACTGACTAATTCAGAGAATTCTTGTTTCCTACACTGCCAAGATCAGAGTGCAATGAACGTCTCTGCTCACTATTGCTGCCTTTCCGCCTGGTCTCGGATCCTTTGTGCGGTTGGTCTTTCTTTCAGAGACAGAGATCATACTCTGAGGGGAATGAAAACGCATCTAATACAGATATCTGAAGTTCTTGATGAGGAACAGAGTTCTTGACTTCCCAGGAGTTTTCCAGTTTTCGATGAGTTATGACAAGACTGTAGTTCTCTGATCCCCATCATAGCCTCCTCCTGCTGCCCACACTTCCTCCCTTCTTTCTTGCCTTTGCTCGTGTTCAGGCTGATAGCCACCTTTGTTTACCCCTCACTGTCGATTTTCCACCCACCCCTGGTAGCTTCCCCACTGCTTTGTAAGACGGGGTGCTCTTTCCGGGTTTCAGGACTGAAACAAAGGCTTTCTAACCCAGCTTGATAAATTATTGTATGCAGTGTTACTTGAAAGAGATTTCTTGGCAATATTTTGTGTATTAAGTCTCAAACAGAAAACAGATCCAAGCTGGAATATTAAAATGGAAATTCAACATGATATAGGTAGTATATGTTGATGAGAATAACTCTTACAGCCAAGTACATCTCCATTTACATTTTTCCATGGACTTACAAAATCTGGGCTGGGTATCACCATAATAAAATTAAATTGAAGAAGCAAATTCTTACAGAATAGTCACAGAGATATACATTACAGCATAGGGGATACAGTCAATAATATCATAATAACTATGTTTGGTGCCAGGTGGGTACAGGAAATATTGGGGGGACTACTCTATAAAGTACGTGATTGTCTAGCCACTATACAGCACATCTGAAACTATTACAGAATCATACTGAATGTAAATTGTGATTGAAAAACAAAAAAAGAAAGAAATCTTTACAGATCACATTTTAGAAGGGGAAAATATATGACATTTTAAATAACTGTAATGAAGTGTCTAGAAGGTGATATTTAGAACTCCCTGAATAAACATTGTTTTTCCATTTTAAAAATAGTTTATACTTACAGAGAACATTGGAATCACCCTCTTACCCTGGCTGACTGTAGTTGCTATGATAATGTACTATTGCTAAGTAGCTGTGCCATTTTCACCCATTTCCTGCAGTCACTAAAGGGCCATTTGCATCTGAGTAGAATCAATGTGGGTTGAGATCCTCATGTGCCATTGTCATTTAAACCAAATAATAACCTAAGTATCGGTTTCTTTATCTGCGTAATGGGCTACCAATTACATCAGAGGGTTTTGTGAACACTGTATAGAATCCTACAGCAGACTTCCAAGTATGGAGCCCACCACATTATATCTCTCACCTCTAAATGGTGGCTTGGGTTTTACAGGATCATAGGAATGAAATTGGAGGGTTCTAAGTCTTTGAAAGATTGTTTTATACTCTGCCTTGTTCAAAGTTTGATGAAACTTCTTAGGCCATTAGTGTACCATTTAAAAAAAGCCTTTCTAGATAAGATGCCAAGAGCTATGCACTGGAATGTACACAGAAATTGGCAAAAATACTTCTTATTCGAGATTACTATGACCAGGTGTTGGTACAAAGTGAAGTAAGGATGTGGTGTGGAAATGACTCAGATTACTAGTTCAATAGTAATTAACCGCCCATACAATTAGATCCCAAAGTAGATTAAAGGTAGAGCATGATTTGCCCAATCTATCCTTTTAATAGTCAACCTTTTCATGCCCATTTTGACATTTTAATGCCAGTGAGTTACACACCACAGATATTCTCACCTTTTCTGCAGTCACCTTCTCAACCTCCCATCTTCCCTAGTTGGTTTTTTTTTTTTTTTGCATTGTTCCCCCAGCTCTATTGATACATTATTGACACATGGCTTACTGTAAGTTTAAAGTATACAATGTGTTGATTTGATACACATATGTATTGCAAAAAGATTACCACAATAAGATTAGTTAACACCTCCACCCCCTCACATAATTGTATTTTTTGTGCATGATGGTAACATTTAAGATCTACTCTTTTAACAACTTCAAGCATATAATACAGTATTTTAGTTATAGTAACCATGCTGTGCATTAGATCCCCCAAACTTACTCAGAGCTGGAAGTCTGTACCCCTTGACTAACATCACCCCAATATTCTTCAGCCCACCGGCCTCTGGCAACCCCCATTCTACTCTATTTCTATGAGGTGAGTTCAGTTGTTTTAGATCCTACATAGAAGCGAGATTTCCTAGTTTTGCATAGTACATAACAGGCAAAAATATGATGCAGGTATTTTAAATTTTCCTTAGTGATGGGTAAGTCATGAAATTATTTTTTAAAGTTCAAAAGTTTCTGTGTATGTGTGTGTGTGTGTGTGTATACCTTTACCTAAAATGTGTACATAGGAAAAATGACCTTTTGAGGGACTGCCTGCTTTTTGATTGCCTCCAGGTCTCCTTGCCTCAGCCTTTCCTGAGGTTTTGCTGCAGCTCACAGCAAACAATTCCTGGAGCTCTTGGAGCACCCCAGATGATGATTTGTGGTTAATGTATGCAAGTGCCTAGCATAAAACATCGTTTTGATCATTGGGTAATACAGTAACTAGTGCTATTTACTGCAAACATGAGACAATGCTCCTTACACAAGTATGCACTGTGGCAGGACAAATTGTATTTCGGATGATGGATCAGCATGAGGAATCTAGAGACCAGCCTCACCCTGCCAAGGTATTAGAAGGCAAACCCATCCTCCTACTTTTTGTTTATTCCTCTTTCTTATTTTTAATACCTTTTATATCCTGTAATATTTATATTATCAAACTTTAGGAGTAATCTTAGATTCTTTCTTGTATTTTTGCCTAAACTCTACTATTGAGCTAATATCTTACAATTTTAAGCACTTTGCTGGATTAAGGGATATCATTTTCCACACTAACAAATTTAGTAAGCAGATCAGATGAATAAACATACAGAACAGTAGATGAGAAATAGAACATAAAGCACAGATTCAAAGCTACTAATTTGCTATTTTTAGCTATTGTCCTTTTAAAATACTGATGATATTTGAGTAAATTAATATTTTGATATATTCACTGTCTCATTATAAATATGTGATTTTTTTAAGAATATGATTTAATATTTTTATTTTCTTTTCAAGTGTGTGTGGGTTTGAGCGTGAGTTTGTTCTACTCTGGGTCTGCCCCTGTTTCTTAGAGAACACATCTCTAATTGATTCCTTTAGCTCCAATGGAGACTTTTGCAAACTTAGTGGAACATCTGTGTCGAGAAGGAGACACCCTATAAGATGCCGACTATTTCATTTCAGTGTTGCAGCACTCGTCAGGTCACGGGGTGCAAAACAGAATACGGCATTAGTGAAGAGAAGAGAGGAATGGATTGGAACAAATACCAAGGTTTTTAGTGTCTTTTTTCCTTCAGCCATAAAATGAAATCACAGAGGTGAGCTTCTGCTCTAATTAAGTCTTTCCTTAGTTAGAATATTAGCCTTGTCTGCTGCCCTCATCAGAACCACCTGAAGGGAATAACTAATAAGAATTCATCTGCCATCTTTTGTACATGACAAAATCAGATTGCCTCGAAATCAGAGGCAGCAAGTATCCCCACCTGCAAAGAACTCATAATAGAGTATATTTGTGTATTCTTTCAGTTTCATAATTTTCCACATTGGCTTATAGAAATCAGAAAGCTGATTTTGCAGTCCTAATTCTAAACTGAGAAAAGGTAGGTTATGTTTACAGACCACACAGAAGAGTTCTGGTTTGCAGAGAATGCTTTAGAAACACAAATTAGATTCGTCAGCAGGGCAGCAACCATTAGCCACAAGAAAGGCTCAGATTGACATTCCTTTTTATGTGTGTATATATATATGTTTATTAGATGCTTATATGATTACATATATGTTTACATTCCCTTTTATGTGTGTGTATATATATGTTTATTAGATGCTTATATGATTACATATATGTTTACATTCCCTTTTATGTGTGTGTATATATATGTTTATTAGATGCTTATATGATTACATATATGTTTACATTCCTTTTTATGTGTGTGTATATATATGTTTATTAGATGCTTGTATGATTACATATATGTTTATATATGTGTTTATATAAAAGGGAATGTCAATCTGAGCCTTTCTTGTGGCTAATGGTTGCTGCCCTGCTGACGAATCTAATTTGTGTGTCTAAAAGGATAAACATATATATGCTTATTATATAGATATGTTTATTATATATTATATATAAATAAATGGCGTATATAATATGTATAAATTTTCTTTTATTGTAAAATATACATAACATAAAATATGCCATTTAACCAAAATATGGCATTACCTACATTCACAATATGGTCCAACCATCAGCACTGTTACCAAAACTTTTCCATCATCTCAAACAGAAACTCTGTATCAGTAGGTATATTTTATGCAACACATTGTGTAAGTGTTTATTCATTAAATAAACAGTTCATCTACTAAAACATATTTATCAAGGACCCACCATATGTATTATCGTGTGCTCAACACTGGTGATGAGCAAGAGTGAACAACAGGGTGGCTGTGTTTGAACATTTGTGCCTTTCTGTGAATGGTCAGGTGACTGATACAAACATCAGTAGTAATGTTAATACTTGCTGTCTGACTTAAGAGCTTTAGATGTGTAATATATTTAATCCCTACAACACCCCTATGAGGCAGGTACTATTACTACTATCCCGATGCTACAGGAATGAAACTGAGGCAGAGAGAGATTAAGTAACTTGTCCAAGGTCACATGGCTAATAAGAGTTGGAATTTGGTTTCCGGCCCAGGCTCACAGGTTCAGAGTGTGTGCCCTTAAAGCACTATTTGTGACTATTTCTGACAGATACATTTTTATTGAGGCATCATTTCCATAAAATAAAATGCACTCAATTTAAGTTATGGTTTAATGAGTTTTAACAAGTGAATACAACTACGCTACAATCACAGTCAAGAAATAGCACGTTTTTGTCACCCTTAAACGGTCCCTTGTATCCTTTTGCTGTTCATGCTCCCTGACCTACAACCTCTAGACATAGGCAACTATTAATGTGCTTTCTGTAATTATGGTTAGATTTTTCCCATTAGAATTTCATATAAATAGAATCATACAGTGCTTACATCTAGTTTCTTTTGCTCAGCACACTGTTTGAGATTATTGACACTGTTGCTTACATTAGTAGTTCCTTTTAGTGGCTGAGTAGTATTTCATTGTGTGGGTATTTCATCATTTATTTATCAATTCATCTGTTGATGAATACATTGTAATTTTGGCTGCTATGAATAAAACTGCTTCAAACATTCATGCACAGATATATACTGACTATATTTTCATTTGTCTTGGGTAAATACCTATGAATTGGTGCGTTATATGCTAAGTGTATATTTAGCTTTGTAAGAGACTGTCCAGTTATTTTTCAAAGCAGTTGTGGCATTTTATGTTCCCACCAGCAATGCATGCCAGCTCTGGTTGCTTCTTGTTCTTTCCAACAGTTGGTATTTTAATCTTTTTCATTGTAGCCTTTCCAGTGGTTACGCAGTGGTGACTCACTGTGGTTTTGCTTTGCACTGCCCTGAAGACTAATGATATGAAGCATCTTTCACGTGTTTATTGGTCATTCATACATCTTCTTTTATGAAGTGTCTGTTCAAATCATTTGCTTCTTGTATTATTGGATTGTTTTATCATCCCCATTTCACCAGTGAGGAAACTAAAGCTCAGAGAAGTCACAAAATCTGCTTCAGGTCACGCAGCTCCCAGAGCTTTAACCTTAGGCATGCTTGATTTAATTCAAAGTTTTGTGCATTCTGTTATGCCAAGCAGTTGTCCCTCCAAACTGAAAGAACTTTTTTACAACAAAAGTTTGGGTATAATTTTGGGGAATCAGGAAGACACAGTTGAAGGTGTTCTTAAAACAGGGGAAGTATAATAATTTAAAACTTGAAATCTTTTAAAATAAGGTTCACAGTATAAGTTAGCATAAGTGTGTGAGTACACCTAGCAGAGACTGTAAGTTTGTAACCCCTGGGAGCTGTGTGACCTCATGTAAATTTTGCAACTTCTCTGAGCTTTAGTTTCCTCACTGGAGAAATTGGGATGATAAATGTATCTCTCTCATTGTGTTGTTGAGCTACTTGAATCAGATACGACAAGTAGAGGATTTAGCTCTATCAGCCACATGGCAGAATCCTGGTGTTATACATTACTAGAAATGAGTACAGGTCCTGGGGAAGATTAGGTACACAAAAATAGTAATAATACCTGTTGGAGAATCCCTGCTAAGAGTAGATTTGGGAAGGCTCGTTACAGGATGAGTCTGCAGAACTGAAGGACGAACCAGGGGCTCCAGGACGGCTGCTGCCTATTTCAGCGAGCAGCGGTGAGTCTACAGGAGCACCGAGGCAACAGCTAGAGTTCACGGTTCACAGACCTGAAATGACTAAACAATTGTCAGGGGAATTGAGGGCTGCACACGCAGATGGAAATAAGACAGGCTAGATGGTTTTATATCCAGGAACATAATTTACACTCAAGCAATTGTGTCAGGACAGGGATTTTCTGCATCTAGTTTAGCACCCAAGTTCTTTCTGGCAGGATTTGAGGAAGAATGTGTCTTTTTGAGTTTGGCAAGTCACAAAGAGGCCATCTGTTCTAAAAGGAAATAGGCTTTCCCCATTGCTCTTTTACCAATTGGAGGCTTGGCAGATGAAAGATGTGAGTTTTGGGGAGAGAAAATGGGTTACAAGAGCAGGAAATAAAATCAGAAAGGACCGACATGTTTTCAGAGTAGAATGAACACTGAGACAGCTCCTGGAGAAGACCGTATCTACCTCTTCATCCTGCACTGGGTATTCAGGGACCACCAAGTCATGGAGCTTGATCAGAAGGGTCTGAGAGCAAATTTGCACCTGTGGGGATTTCGACTAATTGCTGAAAAGAGTTAAAATGGTTGGTCTGTCTCCCTAAGTCCTGAACACTCTGTGGAAGTAGTATTTTAAGTCTAAGAATTACATTTAGTACAAACACTGTATTTTTACAGTTATTTGTACAGAGCTATCCCTATGGGTGTCTGTGAAAAGTAGAAAAAAATGATCTTTGTTCAAATAATAACTGAGTAGTCTATACTTCTATGCACTCTAAGGACATACAATGCATCTCAATCAGGCAAAATAAACTCTGAAGTGATGCTCAGGTATTCTTCAGAGGTAGACAAATCCACATTTAAATAAAAGAGGCACACATACTTATGTGAGCCGGAAATCTACCACATTAAATCAAGACTTCACTTTTATTATCAAACATGATACATGTAATGCTATACTTTTCTAAAACTCCAAGCAGTGTTTAGAATAGTATCTCATCTATAGTCACCACCAGGTGACGGCCAGACAAGCCCTGTGGCTCCTCGAGGTCTGACAGCAGCCAGTGTCATTGGAGTGAGACGGTAGCGCAGTTTAAAGCCGTGTTGTCAGCCACAGTCATGCACGTGTATTCCACGCTGCGACGATTTCCGAATTTCCACGCTTTCCAAAGGCGATGCTTTGGCAATGACTTTTTCCTCCAGTGTAGGAGGTGCATTTGTCATTTACAGCACTGTTGTCATGACATAGTTGACATCCAGATTCTTCTATGGGAGCCTGTACAATAATTGCATCAGGACCCTGCAAAGTCATGTCGCATAGTGTTTAAAATGTTTTCTGATCTTCGTAAGGCTGAGATAGTTTGGCCTGTGTTCTGCCCCCAGTTGGACCTACTATAAGCAAGAAAATTCATTGTACAGGATGTAGTGTTAGTCATCTTACATGCTATCTCTCTGATTATGCTAATAAATCCCAAATAATTTTTATTTGTAAAGATATAGAAATATTTGGTGTTAAAGGGCAATATTGCCTGAAATAAACTGGTTTGTTTATAATATCATCATTAGGCATAAGATGACTTGAACTGTGTTTTATTATGTAAAATTGGCTTTGATGATTATGAATCCAAGACAAATCTTTCATCTATATCATGCCTCTTCAGCCTAATTTGAAATAAATCACAGACTTTACATCATTTTACCCTTAAATATTTCAGTATACACTTTAAAAATAATTGAACTTTTTAAAACACAACCTTCCATGCCAGTGCTTTATAAATTAGCAATGATTCCCTAATATATTTAAATATGCATTTGAATGTTTAAATTTCTAATTATCTCACAAAGATTTTCTCTCACCTTCCTCTTTCTCCTCCTCATTTCTTCTTCTTCTTCTCCTTCTCCCTTTTAATCAGAATCCAAATACTGTCTAAATATCAAATTTGTCTTATCATTTATGTGCATTTTAATCTATAGGTTCTCTATCTCTTTTTCTTCTTCTTCTTTTTTTTATCTGAAAATGTATTTGTTTAAGAAATCCTTGACAGGTTAGTTGTTTTATAGATTTGCCTCATTCTGGATTTTGTTAATCAGATCCTTGAGGCATAGCTCACAGTCTATGACATATATCCTATAAATCTCTGGTTAAAACTACTGGAATCTTTAAAAATATACTTACATTCTTGCAGAGTGTATATTTGGAAACTGGTTCAAAATTCGTCTACATGAGGAAGACTTATTATCTTTCTTTATTTCTTATACGATGCTATCAGATACTGCCTCCCACCACTCCCAGAGGTATAGCATCAAGAATGATAATGAGGAGTGGTAATAACCATAATGGCTGAAAGTCTGTCAAGCTCTTTATATTTTCACACATTTATTTCTCAAAGCAAATACACGAATGGGTAGCCGCCCTTTATTGTCCCTCATTTTATAAATGTTCCATAAATAGAAATTACCAACTGAATTTAAGTGCTATCAGAATTATTCTAAAAAGACTATGGAAGTTGCTTTAACTTCCTTTTCCTTTTATGTGATATATTTTATCAATTTTCAACAAAACATTGCTTTCTTATATAGCCCTTTCTGAATAGGATAGC
Source organism: Desmodus rotundus (assembly GCF_022682495.2). Lineage (NCBI taxonomy): Eukaryota > Metazoa > Chordata > Mammalia > Chiroptera > Phyllostomidae > Desmodus > Desmodus rotundus. The sequence continues at coordinate 85,339,533 of NC_071393.1, forward strand.
CAAAGTAACCAAAGAGCTGATGAAGGAGAAATAAAAAAGGGCAAAGACCTGGAGAGTGAAGGGCACTGAAGACAAGCTTTGTTTAGTTCACAGTTGACCTGGAGCCAACCCTTCTGATAGGAACCAGGGAGGGTTTTTGGTCTTGCTTTTTCGCTTCTGGGCTCTGCAGAGTGGGTGGACGTGCTCTCTGGAGAAAACAACCCAGCAACTGAGCAGAACATGAAGCACCATGAAGAAGAAGGGTTTGATGTCTGATCATATTAAATAACACACTCTCAGTAGACCTATTTTTGATATAAGTATTTTAGACAAATTTAAAGAAGTATGTTCTTGACTCTCTTCATGTTTTGTATGTGTTCTAGATAGTTTTATAAGTTAGGTGGAAAGGGCTTTGAATATGAGACATGAACCATTGCTTATAACCAGACCGGGCAATTAAAATGTCTTGAGTACCAAATATAGTTTTTAAAACCTGATAGACACATTATGTATCATCTTCACCAAGTTTCTATCTATGCAGTTTCTAGTCAATAATGATTCTCACCTCATCAGCATGGAGCTTCTGTTGAGGTCATTTTCGCTTCTCTTGGAGTCATCAGCACATATTGAATAACTCCTGAAATATTGGCAAATAATATGATTCAAAATTGAACCCTTAATTTTCTCGAGAAAAGAGATCATTGCTGTTTTTCTGAAAGAAAGAAAAATTCAAAATCATTTATTTATCACTGTGCACATAAATATTTTATCAGAGACATTTATTCCTTCTGAAATTGAATAATATACCTCAATTTATATATGAACTTTAACTAGTGTCAAGTATGTAAAAATGTCTAGTGAACATAAAATATTTAGCAAGCAAATCCAAATCATTAAAGTGATAATTTTTATTTTTGTCAAACCAAGTCGAAATTTGTATTTAGAAATCCTGGGGGCGTGGAAAAGGAGAAAAGGAGTGTGCACACTGAGCACGTAGTGTGCACAGACACGGGGACCAGGCTCGGGGACCAGGCTCGGGGACCATGTGGGGACAAAGCAGCAGAGCTCTGAATCAGAGATGTGCCCTTCGGCATTCCGAAACTCTGATTAAAAATTTGTTATTAAAGTTAAAAAATATTTACTCCTGAAAACTTCAGTACAATGAATGAAGGACAGGAGAGTAATGGTAGAAAATAATGACAAAAACATCTGGTACGAAGTTTGACATATTCATTATCACTAGCTAAATTTATGGTGGAGTCAGTTTTGAAGTAGAAGGTGAATGCCTGATTCCTAATCTACACCCACCACTTACTAGTTCTGTACAATCAGGTAAGTCATGTAGCCTTTCTGAGTCTCTGTTTTAACATTTCAGTATGGGGACGATAAAAGACTACTATAATGTCTCGTTTGTTCTTTTTAAATTTAAATTTTTAACGAGAATGTGTATGTAGAAACAGTCTGTAATGGTGGTAAACTTTAGCCACTATTACTGTGTTACTGACTCACCACTGTTGGAATATGTGGTTAGAAGGATTGTTCTGGCATACATTTATGAGACAGCTGGTGAGAACTAAAGGTGCCATTTGGGCCAAGAAATAGAACAAAGCTAATTGGCTACACAGAGATGCAACCCATGTCCTTAGCCTCATTAACCCTGTGCTTTACTAAGTAAGCACATTGTTATTCACTAACTCACTCAACCTACCTTTCATGAGTCTGGCCTTCAGCTTGGCGTTGGTGATATAAAGGTGAATGAACCATGGTCTCTGTCTTCAAGGAGATCACAGTCTAGCAGGGAAAGCAGGTAGGTGAGTAAATTAATAGTTAATGTACTTTAAGTGAATCCTACAGTAGAGTTTTATAAAAGTGCTAAGAGGGCACAGAGAACTGCTGATACTGAATAGGGAAGTATAGTTTTCTCAATGTAGTACTGAATTGGTTGAACCTAAAGTTTTTAACACTTAGGTACACTTAAATATACACATTAAATAATAGTTAGTCTAATTCCTCATTGGAATTTTCAAAGATATATATTTTTCTTTTCTTCTTTTGATTTTTGATTTTTTTAATACTTCAACAATGAACACTTATTATCTCCCAGTTTCTGTGGGTTATGAACTTGGGAATAATAGCTCAGGGGGCTTCATTCAGCACGTCAGCAGGGGCTGCAGTCATTTCAAAGCTGGAGTGTGGCTAGAAGTTCTACTTCCAACATGGCTCGTGCACATGACAGTTGGCACAGAGTCTCAGTTCCTATGTGACTCTTGGCAGGAGACCTTTGTTCCTTGCCTCGTGGGTGTCCTCCGAGACTGCTTGAGTGTTCTCATGACATGGGAGCTACCTTTCCCCAGTGTGAGCAAACCAAGAGCAGTGGGCAAAGAGAAAGCTGTAGTACCTTGTATAATCTAGTCTCCAAAGTTATACATGGCTACTTCCCCTTAAACAACAATTCAGTTTATAAGTAACCCATAATTTAATGGAAAGCTTAAAGAACAGAAATTAGTATGTTTTTTTTGCTATCACAAAATCCACATTTTGTAAACCTTTTGAAATTGCATTGGATGGTTTACTCCCAAATATTTATTCTTCTATACATTATTCAGTTACACAGAGCTAGAAACACCAACTTGCTATTTTAGATTTATGTTTTCATCCTCTATTATCTTAAAAATTAATCTATTTCACCACTTCATTTGAAGTAATGCAGAGAGCCAATGCCGGTCACAGTTTTTTAAAAACAGTGAGATCAAGTGATCGGTTACCCTTTTCCGGAAGTAAAGAGTAAGGTCTTCTACAATGCTGAACATACAAGTCAACAGACACAAGCTTGATTTATGCGCTTTCAAGAATTCTCCATTGCTTAAGGCCAAGCACACAGACAGTAACAGAATTATTCAAGAAGACCCCTTTACTTGATCCTTTTGCTTTAGTCAAGCTTTACTACCAATAAAAGATGACCAATGACCCAGACACTTTGCTCTTCTCCCACCTGAGCCATAAATGAAATAAATGATCTGGCCCAATTTATGTCTTGGGATATGGGAGGTGAATGGTACCCTAGAGGTTTTATTCCTCTTAAAATTGCTGTTGAAAGATGTAGAGGAGAAATAATCTCACTGTCTTAATCAATCATTCTGTAAGTTTTGGGGCATATACTTGCGTATGGGGAGCATATAAGTGTGTTAATTTCCCATCCTATGTTGTTAATGTTATAATCCAAGAATTGAAAAGCCCTTTGCAGAAATAGAATGTGATTTATTGTAAGAATCTGTAGAATTCTGATTGTTATGTGCATATCATTGCGATTATACATTATTCAAATCAGGTATTCAGCAGGTAAAAACTACCCATCAAGAGACAAGAAAGTTCTGTTAGGGATTTTGGTGTCCCTGCACATCAATAAAGTCATAATGCTCTGTCACTGTCTCCAGGAGGGACATATTTTATTAGCAGCTGGTGTCCCTCAGATACATGATTCCTGCCACTTTCAGAGGTACAGACAATTTCCATTTTGAAATATGTAACCAGAACCCTGATCATTAGAGCTGAGCAGTGCATTTATCAGCACACACACCATTCTGGAGCATTCATGAAACATTTCTTCTTAAAAGCAAAGACTGGCGATCCCCACCCCTTGCTGTTACTTCTATGAGAGTGTTTGAATTGGAGCGATATCTGCACACCTCTTTTCATTACATTCTATACATATTCTGAAGTGTGCTCAGGGTTAGGATTCTCTTACTTGTATTTCCTTCTATGGGTTTAAACATTTAGAGCAATGAAATTATATCCCAAATTACTGAGAACTTATATACATTGCACTATTCTGAGTGTTGGGGGCTCTTAGCTGAGCATAGCTTCAGCACTTTGGTCTGGGTATAGCTCACCAAAAAAAGAAAAAGAAGAAAGACTCTGTGAATGAGAGTTTTTCCTTTTATGTATTGAAGAGAATTCAAAACAGTTTATTGCCTAGCCTAAATTTTTCTGTATAAAAGAGTCAAGTTTTGTGTGTTATCTACTATGAGGTTGAACCAGTTTTTCTTTGGTACTGCTGAGCGCGTATAGCCAGGGTCCACAGAGCTTTGTCTCATCTGCCGCTCTGGTGGCTGCTGGAGGTGGGGACCACACTGCCCCAGTGTTTGCCCGCTGAGGAAGCTTTTTAGACCTGGAGCAGCTCTTAAGTCCATTAACAGGCACTAAAGCAGCAGGTTGAGGAAGCTGTGCTCTTATGAGCGATAGGTGGGGCAGAGAGAGAGCTTCAGAGGCTTCAGCTACCAGCATCTGGCCCATATATTCTGTTGAATTTGGTGACAATTTTTAATCATAGAAATATTATTTTTGGTTGTCACATATAGTAGGTGGAATGTGTTTTGCCTCAAGATTTATCAAAAATGTTCTGTCAGGCTTAACTGCTCATTTTACTGACGACTGTTACAGATTAAATATTTAGGTAAAGTGGAATCATTTCTAAAGTTGGTCAAGGCATATCCGTCCTTAAATGTACAGGCAAATGCCACACAAACCCATGTATATGCTTCCTAGACTGTTCGATCCCAGCTGATAATTGACTGATCTGCAGTCCTATTAAAAGCAAAGAAAAGGGAATTGAAGTGAGCCAGCAGACCAGATGCAGCTAAAAACCTACACATTATTCCAGGACTTGAGCTTCTCGAAGGCTCTATTTTAAGATCCAATAGTTTTTTGTTTGTTTGTTTCAACAGGAGGGTTAGAGGATAGAACATGCTTTATTGATGTAAAGTGGAGCTGTTAACTCCCCTCACCTCCTCTACTCGGTAAAACTGAAAAAAGAAAGCAAGCCCATTCAATTCCTAGCCAGCTCTTTAAAATGCTAACACCAAAAGGGAAGATGTTATTTCAAAGTGAGAAGCAAAACCTTTGCATCACTATAAGTTTTCCACCATTTCCCACTTTGATTGTGTGTGTGTCTTTAATGCAGAAATTTGAGGAATCACCTTCAAATGGCTTTCCACACATGACAGAGAAGAAAAAGCAAACCACCTGGGAGGAGATAACAGCATTGCCCCTGTCTAAATACCGGGTCTTGTTAGCTGGCTCTCCGTGGCTAGTTGGGAATTATACTGTGTGCAGTGTTCTTCTCACAGTTCCAAGCACAACCAACTACACCTAGACCAGTAATCATTAAATTATCCGTGTTATCAAAGAGGCCGCAAACGTGGCTGGCAGAACGGGCGGTTCGATTGTCTCCTGGGTCCATCACTCAGTGATAAAAGGAAAATTAGGCTGAGGAAGTTCCAGCATCCTAGCGTTTTCCCCAGTGATGAGGTTGCGCGCCACACAGTTAGTTGTCAGTGCGGTGGTGACCACCACACCTGGCAGCGGCCACAGTGCCTCTTCTGTGAGCAAGGGCTGTGGCTGAGCCTGGAGGAGCGGCTCTGTGCAGCAGCAGCAGCGGCAGCAGAGGGAGCCGAGGCGCTCTGGGCACAGGAGGCCGGCGATCGCAGCGTTGGTGCTGCATTCCCCAAAGCCGCGGCCACAACCGCGCTCTGGGAACTTCCCCGCCCGCACTCAGCAGCGCTGCTCCTCACCCTCAATTGTGGATGAGCCTTGGCGCTTGTCAACGCACGGAAGACTGCCCATTTTGCTTTCTTAGAGATAGGGATGAGAAATGAGCTACCGGAGGAATTTGGCAACGAAAAAAGGGAAAGGTAGTTTCGTGCCAGCAGCTAAGTTGTAAAATTGCTTCTGAGGCTGCCGAGGGAGCAGGATACAATTGACAAGAACAGACACCGTTGCAGACCAAAGGCATGCCTGACTGCACTTGAGCAGATCGCTGGGACACAGCCTCCGCTCCTGCTCTAACTCTTTGTGGTTGAATAAAGGAAACGAGACTAGAAACACGACTCGCAAGTGGTATTCCTGAAAGGAAAACACATACACTCCAAAAGGAGGGGAGGAACAACCCAGCTGGTGTATACATTTTTTTTTTTTAAAGGAGAATCCCTCAGGTATGTTCTCTTTCCCCGGGATGCGCTGCTTTATCTGCATGTGATTTTTGTGTCTGTCTTTTCTTGTTGATTCTTTCTTTTTGTTGGCACTTCCAATCATGGGTTCTCCTAATGTAGTTGATGCATTTTAAATGCTCAGTTGTCCTGTGTTTATAAAAGAATGGTTCTATTAAGGATCACGGACTTCTCAGTCATTCCTTTATTTTAAATGCAAAGTGATAAATGATTGCTTAGTTCCTACTCAACTTTCAGGGGAATATCTGTGTAGAGAAAAACAGGGCTGGGATGAAAGGCGGGGATATTTCCGAATCTCTTGGGATTTGGGGTGGGGGAAAATTGGAGCCAAACAGAAAAAGTAAAGTTAAGGGCTCCTAGGAAGGGGTTAAAAGCCAAGATGTCATAGACTTGCAGTGGGTCACCCAAGGGTGTTCCAGCTCAGCACAGAGTCTAGAGCAAACTGAGCTTTTCCAGCGTTGCAAGCTCTTGATCGGTGCTTTAGGAGGAAGATCCTGCAGACTTCCTTTCAGAAAATGCATTGCTTAAATTGTGTACTGGCTCTGTTTTACAGTTGTTCTGGAGTGCCAATGGGGGCAGTCTGAAAACCTGCCTTTGCTCCAGCAGCTTGAGTGAACCCTAACTTCTGCAATTACATCATCGGTATACTTGTCTAAGAAAAAGAAAGACAGACAGGGCAACAATAGTAATGTTGGCTGCCTTTAGGACCTAGGCTGAGATGACAAAGCTTAAAGTCAGTTTTCCTTATTAGGAGTTTAAACAGAAAAAGGAACGACGTGTGTGGGTAACACATAAAAATGAATTTTTAGAAATACTCTGCATTTCTTGAAAAAGCCAAGAAGATAAGTTTGTCTCATTTTTGAATAAAATAAATGTAGTACTTTTAAAATAATGCTGTCTTTTACACTTCAATACATTATTTTCACAAAGTCGGTAAAATTGGCACTACATTGAACATACATGCATTGAAATTAAGTGAGCTTTATGGGAGGGGGAAACAAGAGAATGAGAAAGTTTGCTACATATTTTTCATATATCAAAATATTTTATAGACATTTCAAGTGTTTCACTAATAAAAAACAAGTAATGCCAAAGCTCCAGAACCCTGACTTTTAATTATCATTGGACCTACTTGCTTAAGATTAAAAGTTCAAATTGCAGTAGAGGCAAACAGGATTTAATTTATAATTTGTGCATATTGTAAAGTAAGTTATCACCCTACTCTTTTAAAACTAAAACCTTATTTTTACCAAATGGTAGCAATCTAGAGCACTGAGTTGGGCCATACAACAAAATCAGGAAATTGGTCATTTCAAAATTTCACATATTACTGTAATAACAGCAGAATCACAATATTGTAAGTAACTGCAAGCAATTCCTGGACCAGCGTGATTTGGAAAATAGGCGAAGAGTTGAGCTTACATTCATTAGGAGTGTGTGGAAAGCACTATATATTTTTCTATTATGTTTACATCTTGTATAAGGAGGGCTTTAATATCTGTAGATGAAACACTACAGCAGTAATACAACAGTAATTTTACTGAATCCATTAAATGATTTCTTTCAAACTAAGGAACAAATTGAGCTAAGAGTCTTTTAAAGAATATCAGAAACTCTCATATCCAAACTTGCCTTTTCAAACCACAGTGGAATTCTGTTGAGAAAGTAATTTCAAAAGAATTGTGGACTTGGATTTGAAGGTGGATAAGCAGGTATGTGTTTATTTTCTAGCATTTGATTATTTGTTGTTGGACCTCCAACATAGAAATTTGGAATTTTCTTCCAGAAATTGTCATCATCATGTGCTTGGACATGATGCCCAGTCTATGCCCAGGTGAAATATGAAGTAAACATGTTAGGCCTAAAACATTCACTTTCCATGTGTTCATTATTAACAAAGTCCACTGTTTTTCTTTCTAGGCCATCCAACACCTTTCTGTAATTGCTAGTCTTTAAAACCGAAGCAGTGAAATACAGAGTGGAGCAAAGGTAGGTTTACAGTTGTGAATATGCAGAACAGCTTATTCTTGTGTTATTATTGTGGGTGATTGTATTATTTGCCACGTGAACAACTGTAACCCTACTTTTGCCCCACCCTGTAGGTGGCACACAGAACTACTTGTGTAAGGACCCACTGATCATTAAGAACAGGTGACAACTGTGGTGATTCCCCTTTGAAAGACAAACATTACTGTGTGTGAACGCTTAGAAGGGAATGTTCTGCATGTCTTTGTTGATTTAGGGCAAATCTGTGATTTTGATTATCAGTACACTTTTGGCATGTGTACTCAGGTAATAGCTTGCTCTCAGTGCTCCAGGCACTTTCATTTCTATTGACGTCCCAGCTAACACAACGCACTTCCATGAGTTCTCTGAGACGTTGTGCCACCTGTACATTATCTTCCAGTTTTAATACTATTAGCTTCTTCTTCATTTTTTTTCCATCCCATAGTCTTTATTACAGAAAGACTTTCTCTAGAACGTGTGAAAAATGGGAATCACCTTCTCATCTGAGAAAAAAATATTGCTGCTTTTTGACTGGAAATTTTAGAAATTTTAAATACATGCCAAATTTGTTTCTAAAATGCACTATTAAAGGAAGAAATCCACTTTCTAACTATATTATGGTTTATACCTAATGTTAACTTCTTTAATAACATACACTTAAATTAATATTACTCAAGCAATAATTGCAAGTTTAAGGAACTAAATTTGCATCTTTTATTGTTGTTGTTGTTACAAATCCTTTCTGGATCTTAAGTTGTCTCTGCTTGATGGCTAGGCTCCCATTCCTTCCAGATTAACAAAAGGGAGAGTGGTTATTAATAGCCCTCAGTCTGTAGCTTTTGAGCTTGTGGAAGACTGAGCACTCAGTTCTATAATCTCTATGGAGACAATGGATGCTCCACTCGTCGTCTTTTAAAGCATAGTTAGGAGGACAGATGTTATTGTAACCTCTAGATCAAAAGTCCTCCAGAAGAGAAGTAGAAATGAAGACAAACATTTCTCTTTCTCTTGTGAACATGGTTGTGATCCGAGAGATATAAATGTTTCCTGCCTCTTACACACCCTACTTACATTGTAGTGGTTAGCTTCAGCACAGAGAAATGACTATAACCTTGATGTGGGAAGAGATTTTCTTCTTCCTACATAGAAAGTTAAGAAAATATTATGTGAACATAAATGCTCATTAGCAAGATAGAAACTCAATATTTTAAATTGTACTCAGAGTTTTTCAAGTATAAAAAAATAATCAGAGAAGATGTCTTTCCCTCTCAAATACTTTCTTGACTTTCTTAGACTTTTACAACCTCACCGTTAGCCTGTCTCTCTCCCCAACAGCCAGTGTGCACTGTCCCAACTGCTATGTGAGGGTGAAACATGTCCCGATTCTGAGTGTTCTGGATCTTGAGAATCTGGATGCAATATGGGTTTTTTTTGATAGACAAAAAGGACTTTGTGTGAAAATTTTTTGCTTCATGTATTTTATTAGTTGCAATGACGTACTCTAGAAGTAGTTTTTTTCAGGTGCATTTAATCTAAGGGAAAAGAAAGAAAAAGGACAAAAAGTAGCTCTCAGATGGAACGACTATTTCTATTTCACAGGTTGGAAGATAATGACTTATGCACAATCACTGAGACCAGTTTCTGAGAGAGGGGGCATTGTTCTGCTTGTAGAAAATCTGTGGAAAGAATAAATGTGATTTGAATCATGTCACTGTTAAGTGACACAAAGCTGAGAAAACCTAAACAATTGCTTTGTTTATCAATGTGAACTACTTAGTAAAAATTGTCACCCTGACCAGTGTGGCTCAGTTGGTTGAGCATTGTTCCGCAAAGCATAAGATCACTGGGTTCAATTCCTGGTCAGGCCACATGCCTGTGTTGCAGGTTCGGGCCCTGGTCCAGGTGCATACGGGAGGCAACCGATCAGTGTTTCTGTCCCTCTCCTTCTCCCACCCTTCCCCCCTCTCTCTCTATAAATAAATAAATAAATAAATAAATAAATAAATAAATAAATAAATTTCCAGAGATAAAAGTAGAGAATTAATGCATATAATTCAACAACAGTCTAGTGATTTTTCCTGTCTAGTAGAAAATACTGGAATTAGTCAAATCCTGGCTCAGTCCGCAACCAGCTGCACACACTTGGGCTATCACTTTCTAAGCATTGGTTTTCTCATCTGTAAATAAAGGCTGTTTGATAATCATGAACACCACTTCTAGTTCTTAGACTCAGAAATTCTATGAAATCTACATGATGCAAACTCTACAGGATTGACTCCATTTGAAATGTCACTACAGAATTATCTGACTCTGATTTGCTTCTCCTGAGGCTGGTGGTTTATAAATATCATGTTCCTGCCTGAGAAGCTGAAAAAGCAATATTATTAATCATTGTATAACTTTTAAGAAATCTGTCAACTTCTTTTCCTTTGCACAACTATGCAATGATAAGTAGTGACTTAGTAATATTCCACTTTAACTGCATATTTTTATAAGGCCCTGTATTTGTGAGTTATAAAATATTTGCTGCAGCTTTGATAGATGTTGAAATGCTGCCATTTTGTTACGAGAAACAAATGGTGTTCGGGTACTTAGCCACTCACTTTATTAGAGTTATTCCACAGAGCAGTTTTAACGAGAGCTTTTAAAAATACAGTGTATGTACATACTCTACTTAGTAATTTGAACAGATTTACTCTCTCTCCTTCCAGCTGTCTTTCCTTCTGGACAGGCATACACGTGAGAACATGCTAGAAAGAAGGGGATTGCGGGGTTCTCTCCTGGTAGAAGGAGCAAACTTAAGTAGGGAAGCTTCTAAAGCCTAAGAAAAATTTTTATTTCCTTTTTAACTTCAAAGAGGGTGGATTGGCAGGAGGCAAAATATCTAGATCAATTTTTATATGTAAAAATTAAAATTTTATTCTAGTTACTTCTTAGAAAGTAATTCATAGGATTAGAAAATTATGCTAAGTCCCAAAGAAAATGCCACAACAGTGAAGGGCATTTTTTAAAAAAACAGTAAATGATAAGACATATAGATCTTGATAAATAAACACAACAAATTATAATGAATACATATGTCAGTTTCTTTCTTCCTCCCTTTAGCCCTGAGTGGGAGCATTCTCTTTATACTCTCTATCTACTCTCATTGAGAGGATTTATGTTGCATGCATCACCAAAGTCAAGAGATTCAACCCCTCTAGTTTCCCCGGAACAGCTCCTTTTTCTTACTTCCTCAGTTTTTCAGTCTCAGATCTTGTCATCCTGTCTTATTCTTTCTCATGACCCCTCCTTGATTACTCACCAAATCTTTCCTCTTTTATACATCTTTTCCATCCATGTCTTCTTCCCTACTCCTATGGCACCTCCTTAGTTGAAGTTCCTAGCACTTTATGACTCCAATACTGCTCTAATCTTCCAGTTGTCATCTGTTATGAGCTTATCCTCTGAGCATCTGTTCTGCATACTACTGCCAGATCTATTGTCCTAAAAATGCTTTGATCATGGCACATGTCACTTCTTGCTCAAAAACTTTCAAGGATACCACATTGTAAGTGAAATAAATCCAAGGCTATTTCATGTGGCAAAAAACAAAACAAAACACCTTTTACAAACAGATCCCAGACTGCCTTTGTAGCTTTCTCTTATTCTAGTTCTTTATCCAATCTCTGCTCCAATTAAACAGATTCCTTAGTTTCCAAATACTGAAATTTTATACAATTTTATAATACCAAATTGCTCACACAATTCATTTACTAATACACTATATACTACCTTGTGAGATTTCTCCTTTGGTCTTGACCTATAATTTAAACCTTTACTGTTGCAAGTAACTTAAAAAAAAATCCCTAGCAAGGCTATAAAGCCATTAAGTACAATATCTGTGTGAACTTTGGCAAGTTACTTAAAATTTCTTTATCTTAACTTCTTATCTAGAGAATAATGGCTCCATAAAAAGCATGCTTCACAGAGATTTTATGAACATTAAAAAGAATGCTGGCCATTACTAATTGTAATTATGTTAGTATTCCTCACTATCTTCCATAGAGAAAGTGGGTGCTCAATAAATTTATTTACTTCTATATTTAATTTGAATTCTATCATATCAGTTATTAGAGGAAAAGACTAGTAAGGGAAGGAAAAAGACTGGTACATAAAGTAGGAAATAACAAAAAGAAAAAATAAAAGGTAAAAAGCCAAACCTCTACTGGCAGGTAGAAGGGTAATTTCAAGAGGGTGGAAGATGAACTGTACAGGGAGCTGCCTGCCTGACTTTATCTGGGTCAGAACCATATCACGTCAGAGGTCTGTGTCAATTTCTGTACTTGATCAAGGGTTTTGAAACTAAGTACTACCTTTTCAGTTTTCAATACTTACCTCACTAGCTGTGTGTCCCATATCCTCCCTCACTTTCTTTGATCTAAATCTTCCCCTTTTAACTTTAGTGGATCGTCTAGAACATGGTTTACCTCTCTTTTATTGAGTCCTGTAGCATATCCAATTTGTGTCCACATTATTGGTTTCTATCCTCCTGGCTCCTGCTTTATGGCATCTAGCGCCCAATTGATTCAGCAGTAGCCACAATCGTGGAATGAAATCCAGGAAATTTCTAGTGGGTTTTTCATAGTTTCCTAGAAGGAATTCTCAGGGTATCTGCTTATTCTGAGATAGGAGGCAGTGTGGCTGATTAGAGAGGTGCTTTCACCTGCAGTTCTCTCTTTTGAAGGAAAAGTTCCCCAAAAAGAGTGAATGGGGTGTTTAAGCAAAATCTTCCTTAGGTTCCTTAGTTAAGCTGGAAATCTCTAAATTCCTGAATAATGATGTTAAATGGAAGGAATGACAATTAGTTGGGGCAATATATAATCAACTCTAGAATCTATTGAGAGAAAACTTGAGCTTGGCCTTTAAGTTTTTCTTGCGAGTTTCTAGATTTTATTTTACCTTCTTCTTAAAACACTTGACACTATAAGGCTTCATTAATTTCTTTCATAGTTGGTTCTAGTTGCCTGCCCTTTAGGTCCTACGCACAAGATATTATTCGCTGATTATTGTGTTTGGAATATAAAACTTCCTCCCATGAGAACAGATAGATGTTTAGAATGAAGAAAATTTTAGAAGTCCACAGATGTGACACTCATTTCAAATGTCAAATTTAATTAGAATGGTAAAAAATTATAGAGGCGCCAAGAAAGTACTTGTCAAAATACCTGCAGTTTCTGGATGTCTATTATTCAATTATTTCTCAGTTAATTTACATTTTATTGTGAACCCAATCTCTTAATTCAGTTATCTAAAACTCCTACAGGAGAGATGATTGACTGAACTTGCTTAATATCAGATGAAAATATACCAAGAGTAAGGCTTGTCCATATTTTAGTGCAAAAATTTGTTGCTATATGTCTGTGAATATTAATGAGTGATAAAATCAAGCAATGTGAAATCAGATGGAGAGATACTGTGAAATCCTATTTATCAATAATTCAAAAATTAGTAAAGAACCAATTTGTGGCAATAACTTCAGAACAAGGATAAACATAATAGATGTTTATAGGTGATGATGCTACTTACAGATTCAGTAAGATGCAATTTTATATCTGCAATATTGTACAGTTACCATGTATTGTATGGTGGCATGGTAGATCCCCAAAGTTTCTGTTTAGTGCTTTCTACATTATAAAGTATTAAGTTACGTTTAGTATGATTGGTAATTATTTAATACTTTCTAGTTATTTGAAATTGATAAGTAGATATTTTGGAAAAATAGGCATTTCTTACTTAGTTAAATAACAATGTTAGTGATGAGGAATGTCTGTTGGGGTAATTAGAATTCTGTTGATTTGGTGTGGGACGTAGTAGAAATGACCTTTGGAAAGTAAGTCAACTCCTATATGGATTGATTATTAGCCCTGATGGAAATATTCGGACCCAAGATCACAGTCCTGGGTCCCAACACATCATTTTGCAAGAGGAAAACAATTGGTCATACAGAGGAATATCAAAGCAGTTACTGTTTTGCCAAATTCACCTCTTTTCCCAGAAAAGAAATTTAAGGCCACATCTAATGAAGGGAAACTAAAACATTAACCCTATGCATGAAAGATGGTACATTTTTATATTTCTGAGTACTGAGTACTAGCATGCTGATCCTAATGACATTTGGCTTATATTGCTACTGATATCAATCTGAGTGTTGTGGTGACTCAGCAGGTGGCTGTGGAAGAAGGTGGGGCAGGAGTGTCACAGGCCACAAGAGAAAGCCAAGTTTGGGCTCAAAACATGTCCACAGAATTCACATCTTAGAAACCCCAGCACACCAAAGTGACTGTGTTTACATTTCCTGTTTTGCTGCCTGCCTTAGGCTACCTGAGGGACATCTCTTTTCTGATTGAGAGGTGTATATCCTGCCTTGTGAGCTGCTGCCTTTGCCCTAATTAGACCAGCTATAACACTGGAGGAGTCGAGGGGATTTCTTCTGGGTTAATTACAGGACTGTGGGTAGCTTTGCAGGAGAAGTGAAGCAAGTTCAATTTCAGACGAGATGTGTCGGTGTGCTTTAATGCATGCTTACCTGTGCAGAGGCCAAAAGCCTGGGCTTTTCTGATGCCTCTCTCCTTCACCATCTGGTCTAGTCCGAATTTCCAGGACTTGTACCTGCCTTCTTTTCTATTCCTCACTACATTGTGAGCTCCTTGAGGGCAAGGCTTGGATGCTGCTCTCTATACTGCAACACTGGTAGTTCATAGTTGCAGAGTAAGAAAAAAAACCTGTAAGAATTAACATGAGTCTGATGGGATACATACAACAATTTCTTGTGTTCAATATTATTAATTACAAAATAAAGTGCTTAAAAGAGTTTTTCCTGATATTTCAAAGGAAAGGGAATAACATAGGTTATGATTGTTGGCCAGAGAGAATATTACAGGCAGAGGAAGAGTTTGTGGGAAAGTGGAAATAACAAAGTTTTCCTGAGTGGAGAGCAACAAACTGTTTTTGCTGATGTTTAAGATAACTTTGGGTACTTTGCGAGTACCCAGCCAGGTTCTACAGAAAGAATTTGAAAATGAATAAAATGAGGACCTGCCATCAAAAGCTCTTATATCTACTGGGGAAGGGAAACATGAGCACAAATGATTATACAAGGAGCAAATTAAGGTGAGGACTTGCCAAGGAAGTGACTATGAGCTAAATATGAACTACAAATAAAGGGAATGAATTATAAGATTTATATCGCAATAGTGATAGTCAGGTGAGGAGACAATAAAAGTATATTCTATTAAAGCAAAGAGGTAAAGAGGTGTCTTGGGTTAGAGCAGAGATTACGTGGTGAGGATTAGGGTTGTGGGTAGGTCTGAATTTCATGGGGTAAACACCAGTCCCTTTTTGGTGGAAATAGTTGGAAAGAAAATACTATCATTTATTGAAATAGCTTGCTTAAAAACTCCACTTGTTCATCCTGATTTTACAGATGGCAGATACTAGTGCTATTTTTTTGAGACTATTGCTGTTTTGTTCACAATTGTATTCTCCCAAACCTAGTGCAGGTCACAACACTTAGCTGGTGCTCCATAAATATTTGTTGTGTGAGTGAGTAAAGTGTTGACATCTCTATACAGTAACTATTTTTAAAAACTTTAGAACTCAAATCTGAATTTCTAACTAGTTTGATTTTTCTTGAATATATCTTTCACTTCTTTTTTAAAAAAATTTTATTGTTATTCAATTACAGTTGTCTGCCTTTTCTCCCCATCCCTCCACCCCACCCCAGCCGAACCCACCTCCCTCCTCCACCTCCACCCTCCCCCTTGATTTTGTCCATGTGTCCTTTATAGTAGTTCCTATAATCCCCTCTCCCCACTGTCCCCTCCCGACTCCCCTCTGGTTATTGTTAGATTGTTCTTAACTTCAATGTCTCTGGTTATATTTTGTTTGCTTTTTTCTTTTGTTGATTATGTTCCAGTTAAAGGTGAGATCATATGGTATTTGTCCCTCACCGCCTGGCTTATTTCACTTAGCATAATGCTCTCCAGTTCCATCCATGCTGTTGCAAAGGGTATAAGCTCATTCTTTCTCTCTGCTGCATATGCACCTCAATGTTCATAGCAGCACAATTTACAATAGCCAAGTACTGGAAGCAACCTAAGTGCCCAGCAGCAAATGAGTGCATCCAAAAACTATAGTACATTTACACAATGGAATTCTATCTTTCACTTCTTCATCTTCACAAGTAACCTGTACTGTGTAGAACACCATGAGGGAATGAGGGTGACAAAGAATCGTCTTTCAAAGCAGGTGCTCACAGTCTTATTGGGGAGAGAAGTAAGACAGATGCCATGCTTGGTATGAATAAAACACAGAGCAAACTGAGCTGCTTCCTTAATATCAGCATATTGTTAAATATTTTGGAATTTGTTAAATAAATAGTTCCCCTTAAAATTGTAATGACATATTTCTCACCTGAATACTATGGCTCAATTTGCATTTATCAACAAAGGCAAGGTTTGCAACCTTAATCACAACCTTGGGAAACGTTCTGATTAATAATTCTGTCAAATAATTCCAATTAATAAATACTGCTTGACTGTTGAAAAACTAGGCAATCTTTCTTGGTTTCTTCCTAACATAGTAGGAATTCAGAGGTAAAAATAGAAAAAAAAATCATTAGTCTAAACAATTCCTAAAGACACCAAGGCAGAACAATGGCCTTAAATTAAAACTATAATTCCTCATGCTTCAACTATTTTGCCATTAAATCTATAGATATCACCCTGGCTGGTGTGGCTCATTTGGTTGGAACATCATCCCATACACTGAATGGTTGTGGGTTCAATTTCCAGTCAGGGCACATACCTAGGTTGCAGGCTTAATCCTTGGTTGGGGTGGTATGAGAGGAAACCAATTGATATTTCTCTCTCACATCCAATCTCTCTCTCTCTCTCTCTCTCTCTCTCTCTCTCCCCTGCAATGAAAAAGTGTCCTCGGGTGAAGATTTAAAAAATCCATGGATTTCTTTGACAAACACAGGATTTTGTGTTTTATTTATTATGCCATGTAAAATCAATCTATCTTTCTTCCTTCCTTCCCTCCTACCTTCCTTCTTTCCTTCTTTCCTTTTTTACTATTGAATACAAACACATCCAAACACAAACCAAGGGAGGATTATTTATGATTGCATATTCAGGAGTTTCTTAATTTATATTCAATGTGGGTTTCCAAAATATCTGCAAGGCAATATTAATGTTAAATTCTCTAGGGAGCTGACTTTTTGTTTTGTGGCAATATGTGCCAAATACCTTTGTAGAGCACTCATCAATCCATTGATTTACCTGTTTTGTGAGTATGAACCTGGTTATACTGATACATAATTAGACTTTTTTTGAAAACTACAGATAGCATTCTTTCCTCAGTTTAAAAAAGAAGCTGTCCTAGGCACTAATACATAACAGGACAAGAGCCCTGCATCTCAGTTTTGGTGGAGATCTCTGCACTGTGACAATATAGAAAACAGAGTAAGAATTGGGATGAAGAGTCTAACGAGACTATACTCATGTTTATTTCAGTAATCCTGACTATTATTCCTAAACAGAGTGATGAGGGATGGGTTACTTAGTTTGGGAAGAACTCATAAAGGAAGAACAGGTCAGCTTGTCCAAAAGATAATCAGTCCAAGACAACTATGAGTATCTCTGTCTCCTCCCCTTAACTCAATTTTCCATTCTATTTTTTTATTGTTCTCCATATTAAAATATCCCTGTTTTGTGTCTTTTTCCCTTACTTATTTGAAACACAATAAATTATTCCAAACATGCACATAATCATTCCATGTATACACGGGGCCATCTATAAAAGAGAAATTATCAGTAAAGAATAAATAAAGAATACAGAGTTTTCAGGAGTACCCAACAAAAGATTAGGAAGTCTAAATGAAGAGCAGAACATAGGGTACTGTCTTGCCCTCTCCTGGCCAAGAAATTGGTGACACAACTCAAGTTTCAATGGCTCTGTTCAGATTTGTGCATAAAGAACATTAGAGTCACACATGTGTGATATGGTAAAATTGTTAAATTTCTTTATTAAAATTGTTTTCAGTAGTGATAGTTGTACATATATGTCTTACCATATAACACCTTCCAAAAATTATCAATTTTCTCTCTATTTTCCCTTTTATTATGTAGATAGATCTAAATTTTACTATTAGTGAAGCTTAAACCTGCAGAGAATGAAAAAAATAGTTGAAATAAAATAACCAACGTATGTTAGGAGTAGTAAAGTAGTTATTTTTTATTTGGTAAGATTTCAGGGTCATGAAGCTCTCATGTTTGGAAAACAAAACCAAAAATAACCCATACTCCTATCCCCCCAGAAGTCTGATGCTTTGTTATTCTAAAATTCTTCAAATATTTCAGAAAAGTAAATAATTAGGCTGCTTCTGTTATTGACATCTCTAGTCATCAGATTCTTTCCTGAAAATTGATTGTGGTAGGTTAGGTGAAACTGAGTGATTGGATACTTGAGGCAGAGAAAAGAATAATTAAGTGAGAGAGAAAAGGTGACCAAGGGGAAGTCCAGATTGCTGGGAACAAAATTTATTTACTTCACAAACTGTATTTTCAGGGCTGGGCATTTCTGTGCTTCTCAGGTCCCAGGCTCAGACCAACAGACTGAGAGCTCCTTTACATGCTAGGAAAACATTTGATTTAGAACAGTGTTCCGTATATGAACACAACTGGCAGATGGACAATCTGCCTTGGAGATGCAATTTCTGATAAAGATCATCAAGAATGGTTTCTTAAATTCTGTACAACAGAGCAATGTAGGGTCTTTCCAGTAGAATATCTACTACATTTATATTTAGTTTATTCAATAGTATATTTAAATGGATAATCAGGCAGTTTAAAATAAAATTATATTCTGTCTGACATAAGAAAGCATTTTTTTTCTATTTTTCAGGTTATCTGTATGATGTAGTGATATAAGGTGAAGGCTTTGGAGTTTTGTATCTTGCATTCAGATACAGATATTACCACTTTCTGGAACACAAGATGCTTAATTGTGCTGGGCCACTTTTTTTTTCTCTCTACAACAGGAATATTAGAGTATATTTTTTAGAGGATTGTTATCATGATTAAATAAGATTTAAAAATACTCAGCATGATGCTTGAAACAGAGCAGGCAAATATTAAATGGCAACTATACTTAATTTTTTTTGTTACCATTGGCTGTCTCTGCTACTTGTGATGTGCTGTGAAAATAAAGGTAATATATTTTATAGCTCTGGAGTTAACATAATCTGAAGGTCAAAACTGGAGCACATTCAGAGAGAGTATCGAAAAGCTATGAACTAGTATTTGTGGCAAGCCAGGAACCAAGACTACTTTTAGGTGAAGGTTACTCTCAGGGGTTGACTTGGGGGAATGAGGGTATTCATCCTGAAGATATCATACCCTGGCATCCATTGCAACCTGCCCCCTGTCCCACTCAAGTCCTCTTGTTTTGTATGTCAAGTTAGTACTGTCTGGAATAGCTGGCTGGTCTCTTTTCAAGGGGAAGCTTACATCAATTAGGTTGTTGGCATGAACTAGAGCCGCTGTGTTTGTAGCTGCTCTCAAGACCACACACCTCATCCCCCGGCTAGATCTCCCATTTCAGTTATCTCCTACCCATGGCTGGGTGACCCGGGTTATCATTCCTAAGGGGCCTGAGCCCTTAGTCATTTTGCTATTCTTATCCATTTACCATCAAATCAGGAAAAGGATTATGAAGAATTTTCTCAGTGGCTTATCAGGGTGCCAAACATATTGCACCTTATCCCTGTAGAGTAATTTCAGCCCTAGATTCTCCTAATAATCAGAGTCAGTTTCTCCCGCTATAGGTCTAAAGTGGCCAGATAACAATTATTGCTTAAGATTTCATGATCCTTTCACTCTGTGTCCTCACAGAAGCAGCCCCTCGCTGGCAACCAGAGGTCACGAGCCCACTGTCGCACATCCACTGCTGTGAAGTAGTGCCCTTGGTCTCAAACGAAATTATGTGGGTGAGGAAAGCAAATTTATATCTGGAATTGTGTTTGTTCAGTTAAAATGAAGTACTGCCCTTTCCAGAGTAAAAGTTCATTGTGATCAATTGCTACCAAGTGGCTCGTTGATCTTTTTGAAAGATGTTGTGTTGAGTACTCAGCATTAGTCTCTGTTGCTGGCAGGTTGGACATTCAGCAGCAGCAGTACCTAGATCAGGCATGGTGAGGAGAAGCCCGTGCTGTTGAGTTAATACATAATCTCTGTCTCAACGTCAATTGGTCAAATCATTCTGTTTACTTGGTTATTTATTGCTACTTCCATGTGGATGCTTTCTGGTGAGCTTCAACATGCAAGGAAGAAAATTTCACACTTTGAGCCCTTTCCCTCAAAGCCATCCACGTGCGTCTTCTCCAGCTCTGTTTGACCCCAATCTTCCAGTTTTTCCTTTTACAAGCTACTGAGAAATTAGTCAAGCAATTTGCCACTGTTCGTGGGTCCACGTGTATTCTTCCCATGGGTCACTTCTCTTTCACACAAAGTGGATGACCAGGTAACCCGTCTCAGATTCTGCTCATTGGAGAGTTTTCCTTCACAGTGTGTTTCAATGCCATGTTGAGCGGGACTGTGTATCATAGTCCATTATCATGAACTCTCACATATTGTGACAACCATATACTGAGACAACTGATCCATATACTAAATCTCTAAGTTTATATTTTTTCCTTCTTCCATTAGCTGTGTATAAGGGATATCTTCCAATGAGGTTACACACACACACACACACACACACACAGGTGACTCTTGAATAACATAGGAGTTGGGGCACTGACTCTTCATAGAGTCAAAAACCTGTGTATAATGTGTTTCTCCCCAAACCTAGTTGTTCTTTGGTATCTGCAGGGAATGGTTTCAGGACTCCCAGCAGATAACAAAGTCTGTGGATGCTCAAGTCTCCTGTATAAAATGGCATAGCACAATGCATGCAGTCCGCCCTCTACATCCATAACCTTCCAACCATGGATCAAAAACAGTACAGGTATTCATTGAAGAATATCCACATATAAGTGGACCCATGCAGTTCAAAGGTCAACTGCATGTTCTCCATTTCTCTCTCTCTCATACACTCTCTCTCATACACACACATACACACATTCACACTGAGGGAAAAACACTGCTGCTGTAGTAGTAGTTGACAAAGGTCTAGGCCATATACTCACGCAGATCACTTGTGCCCTGTGACCCTGTTCATGCCTGATAATCCCAGATGTACCATTTCCATTTTA
Organism: Desmodus rotundus; assembly: GCF_022682495.2. NCBI lineage: Eukaryota > Metazoa > Chordata > Mammalia > Chiroptera > Phyllostomidae > Desmodus > Desmodus rotundus. The sequence goes on from NC_071393.1 coordinate 85,360,821, forward strand.
CAGTGGATTGCTATTGGGTTTGCCCAATCTCATGATTTGATGAGTTGGACAGAACTCAGTTCACATTAGGTAGTTTTGGCAGGATGGTCAGTTACTGCCACATGTTCAAGTTTTTGTATATATTTGAACCCAATTGCAAATTGGGAAATATTTTTTCAATAGATACTAGGTCTCCATTTCAGATAGCATAAACTTTCTCCAGAATCCAGTGGTCAACATTTGATTCTCTTATTGGGGCTCACCATAAATTCCCCAAAGTGACTTTCTCACCGCAGATCTCTCTGTCCACAGGGTCTGAACCATGTCAGCCCTTTGCATCACCAGCATATGGGTCAGAATAGCATTCTTATGTATGGATTATGTGACTTCCAAAACCTGAAGAGGTAACCACTCTTTGGATGTAAGAGGCAATTATTTATTTTTTACTTCAGAGGGGATATCAGAGTATCCTCTAGGCTAGTTACCTCCGAAACACTGATGTGGGCCTCTGAATCATCACGGGGTTAATCTTTTTCTGGAGCTCATACATCTTATCAAGGCCTTCTTGTTTACCTTCTTGCCAAAAGCTCACTGGGTTCCATTAATATGATATTATCAATATAGTAGACTAATGTGATGTTCTTCAGAATATTCAGATGGTGTAGATTTACCAGTGTATGGTGGGAGAATGAACACAGCCCTGGAGCAAGACTGCATATTCTTGTCTGCCCCACCTGAATGTGAACTTCTTCTGAACCATCTTCCTGATAAAGACAGAGAAGAATGAATTTGCTAGTCCAGTGGCCCTATGCCATGTATCTGAGGCTGTGTTAAACTGCTCTAGCAAAGATACCGCATCTGTACACCAGCTGCACCTGGGGCGACTACTTTGTTGAGTTTGTGGTAGTCTACTCTCACTTACTAGGATCTTTCTGGCTTTTGTAGGCACAAACCTGGTGAAGTAAATGAGATGAATTCAATATGGACTACCATTCTTGCACCATTTACAATTTTAAGAATAGTACTAATCTCTGAATTTCCCAAGATGTGGTAATTTTTTTTTAATTTACTTTCTTGGCCTTACCTACTATAAAAGCTTTTATTAGGCTAAGGGATAAATGTAGAGGTTTTGCCAACTACCACATAGGTTCATTCCAATTATACATTTAAAGACAAGAAAAAATATGACTGGGTGAATCTGTGGTCCCAACTAGGTCCCTTTGGTGAAGGTCTATGAGAATCATCAACATATTCATTTGGCATAATGTAGTGGGGTCTAAACCTCATGGAGACCTGGTCTCTCCTTCAGTCACTGGGCCCTGGATTTGAGTATTGTCTCAGGTTTAGAAACTGGGCAAGAGATTTATCCTTATTGGAGAGGCTATTTTCCCAGAGAATCCAGAATCTCCTGATTCTCTATCCATGATTTCTTTTGCTTATATAAATTAAACATTAGCTATTGAAGAGAGTGCATCTCTATGTAACCTCTAGGAACTGGCTTCTATTATCCATCTCCATCACTCTAAGTTGCTTCATGGCTGCCACTCCAGCATCAGAGTTTATCATGATAATTGGACCCACCTTGTTTCTGATAGTTAAATGCCACCACCTAACCTCAATTGTTCTGGTACCCTATTATTGCCATTGTTATTGGAACCTAGTTCTGTAACATCCCTGACCTATAGAAATAGCCACCCCCGAGTTGCTCAGTGATGCCATTGAGAAACTTACCATTACTTATCACACTGGAAAATGGTGTGTTCTCCCAATGAACGTTTTTTGCTGGTGAGCTTTATGGTTTTTATGTAGTATATCCACACTAGCACATCTACTTTGCCGAGGCTTATGACATCTTTCTCTATTATTTGTCATGCTGTTTCTACTTAGTGTGGGCCATTGTTTTCTTCAAGCTTCAAAAAATCAATATAGCTTTTTTTAATACTGTCTCCCATGGTCCTTGTCAGGTGTTAAGCTCAATGTCATAGGAGAGTGCTTCTGTAGCAATAAATTTTTCCCTAATTAACTTTATATACCTCCCCATTTATCCAGTGTTCACAGAATCCAGTTCAATCACAGAACTCTCTCAGTTCCTGTTGGTTTCCTGTTGGTGCATATCTGTTAGTGGGGTCCTTCAGTTTCTTCAAACTAGTATCTTTCCTTCCTTAACAGACCATACATTTACTTAGCTGGTTTATGTTGTGACTTTGCCCTGGTTATTGTTTTGGAAGTCCACAGGGATGTTTGTGGTAGATCTTGATGGAAGATGTGCAAATTTGCTTGGAAGTCCAAGACTTCCATATTGTCTTCAAGCAATGATGGGGCACTAGCGGAACAGGTCACTTCTGTAGTTGGGAGGATTCAGACAATCTGAGGATTCAAGAGTTCTAAGAAAATTAACCCACATGTCCTCATCCCATGACTCACAATCCCATATTTGTCCCTATGAAGGCCTGACCTTGGCACAGTCAAACTATCTAAATTGAGAAATCTTCTCTGGAGAGCTGCACTCTTATACTTAATTCCTGGGTGTGGTGCTCAGCTTTTTCTGCATTTGCTATAAGAATTCGTTTATCTGATGACATGGATCTCCATTGTCTTTACACTCATCCATAAATTGAAGATTAATCACTCTTATTTTTTCATTGTCTTTGTGCACAGCATCAAGAGGCCCCAGCTAATCCCTTCCTCTCCTCAACCTATCAAATACTGTGAGGCATTGTATGCATGAATTAATTCACTTTTAGTGGTATCCCACCCAATTCTACCACTAGTGAATATTTTAACAGTTTGACTGCTACAGTACACCACAGGATATCAGTTTCTGCATAGCATCAGTGATTAGATTCTCATAGCTGGTCCGGTTGAGAGAATCCAGATAAAATATCTCAGTTTAGAGTCACTTCCTCAGGGCTCTCTTGATACCAACTTTCTTAAGTCCATTTTCCTAGGAAACAGATATAAAGCAGATATATGTACAGAACTTCTCTTGGATTGGGCAGAAGGGGGAGGCTGAAATGCAATGCATTTGCAACAGAAGCCACAGCCAATGCATTTGCAACAGGAAGCTCTGGTGCTGGGATAGCCCTGTATTAAATCAACAGTGCTAGGCATTGGAACACCTACGTGAATTAGTCATTGAATGTGGGCTGCTCCAGAGCAGGGAAATAACCCCTTTGGGGTTGTTCTCAGAGTGACTCAACTATGTGTCTTTGGCAATAAATGTAACACTCTCAGCAGTTGGAGAGATGAGTGTCTTAGTCCTGATGGGAGCATCTGTGGGTCACACCATAGCTATGCCACATGATATCTTTGCATTGATTCTGAGGGTAGACTTGGATGGGAGGCTGAAATGGAAATATTATGGTTGGAATTGCATTGGTCTTATACAGAATGGGTATGTTCTCTGGGGTACCCCTTTTATGTCCTTCTTCCTCCTAAGTCACAGAAGCATATTAGAGAGCTTATTCACTGGTTACTTTTCAAAAATTATTTTAAAAGTGTTTTTTTTTTTTTTAATTAGCAGATTGTGGTTGCTGGCTGTCAAAAATAGTCTCTCTAATGCCCCACAGCACTCTTCTGGGTCTTTGTTTCTTAGCTGTAATTCAAAGCCTAAGTAAAGGGTCTGGGCTGAGTTGGGATGGTGGGTAACAAACACAGGTGCAACCAGAGCCTGCATCTTAATGCGTTTTGGGGGGAAGGGAGGTAGAGGTTTTCTCCTTTTGTGAGAAGCGGCTTTGTAAAAGTTGAATTTAGATACATATATATATTTTTACCTCTGTGATTATTAGAGCTATAAACATTTTATATAATTTTCTTAATAACTTTCTGTTTTATTTCAATTACAATAGCACCTGGACATACCATAGATCAAGTTACAAATGCATTTGTTATGATTATTTATTCCCAGATGCCCTTTGAGGTAAGAGCTAACTGACATTAAGCATGTTTAGTTTTTAGGAAAATTAATGTATAATTTAGTATTCCATAATAAAAATCACAGAATTTTTAAAATAACTAACCTTGGTATTTGAATCTTTTACAGGGAGCATATATTATTTATCATTATGTAGAATGTGTTCTATCTTCACTGAAAAAGTTAAAATATGCCTTGCTCTTAGGCATTTAAAAATAATTTCTTTAAAAGCACCTTGCAATACAGGAAAAGGATGGAATTGCAGCTCTGTTTAGTGAGACATTAATTATAATTTTAGTAATAAGCATCACTCCAATTTTGCTTGTATGCTTCGAAGCATAAGTAATTGACTTTCACCCAAAAGTTAGAATCACATGAAGTTCCATTGTGTGAGAAGAATTGCACTGGATCTAATACTCTAAAGGGAAGGAAGGGAGGATACTAATTATGAAAGCATCTAAGTTTTGGTCTGTTTCCATGCTGCACAAAATTCATTAAAATTTTAAATTCTCACTTTGACTACAGAACAAAGACCCATCTAGAGTGATGCATACCCAGTGAGGTGAGGACAGCTAGGAAGTCATATCACCAATAAAGTGTAAAAGTCAGTGGTGAGTCAATATTGTTTTTTAATATAAAAGATACGATTGGAATATTTTAGTACCTACATAAAAATGTTTAATTTTTTGTAAATTTTCTTTTCTACAAAAATATAATGACCTCAAGTGAACCTTGATGAGGATCTGAACCAACATGTTAGCTCTGGAAATGGAAAGGAGGAATAGGAAATGAGAGAAATTGTAAAGTTAAGGACTGTAAGATAAATTTGGGACAAAGCAATAGAAGAATCAGTGGTGAACCTAGAGTTCCAGTCTGTATAAATAAGTGAATGTTGGTTTTGTTAATAAATACTGTATTAGAAACTCAGTGACCATGAACTTGAAATATTAAATTTGAGATGATAATGGCCATTCTGACAAAGCTGGTCAAAACACAAATAAGAATTAATAGAAAGAAGAGGAACTAGGTGGAGATATATAGATTTGGTAGTTAGAAGAAAAGGGAAAAAATAAAGTCTGAAAAGAGGAAGAAAGGCCAGTGAAGGATCTTGTTAGGACTTGTTTCTAAAGAACACTTACTTAACCTGATATCTCACCATAGGCAAAACTAACAATGACCCAGGCCTAGGCCTACAGAGCAATTAGAAACTAAGGTATCTACTCCCTCAGTGCCCAAGTGTTCTATTTCTGTTTTTGACCCCATGTCTGCACTCTTTTTATTTTTTTAAATTAAATTAATTTATTTTTTTAAATATATTTTATTGATTATGCTATTACAATTGCCCCATTTATCTTCTCCTCCTTATTCCCCAATGCCCTGCACCCACCCCCCCACTCACATTACCCATCTCCCTCCTTAGTTCATGTCCATGGGTCATACATATAAGTTCTTTGACTTCTACATTTCCTATACTATTTTTTTTTATTTTAATTTTTTATTGTCATTGAATTACAGTTGTGTGCCCTTTCTCCCCATCCCTCCACCCCATCCCGGCTGACCCCCCTCCCTCCCCCACCTCCACCCTCCCCCTTGATTTTGTCCATGTGCCCCTTATAACAGTTCCTATAATCCCCTCTCCTCACTGTCCCCTCCCCACTCCCCCTTGCCCATTGCTAGATTGTTCTTAACTTCAATGTCTCGGGTTATATTTCGCTTCCTTTTTTCTTCTATTTATTATGTTCCAGTTAGAGGTGAGATCATATGGTATTTGTCCCTCACCGTCTGGCTTGTTTTAATTAACATAATGCTCTCCAGTTCCATCCATGCTGTTGCAAAGGGTAGAAGCTCCTTCTTTCTCTCTGCTGCATAGAATTCCATTGTGTAAGTATACCATAGTTGTTGGATCCACTCGTTTGCTGATGGGCACTTCGGTTGCTTCCAGTACTTGGCTATTGTAAATTGTGCTGCTATGAACATTGGGGTGCACAGGTTCTTTTGGATTGGTGTTTCAGGGTTCTTAGGGTATAATCCCAGCAGCAGAATTGCTGGGTCAAAGGGCAGTTCCATTTTTAGTTTTCTGAGGAAATTCCATACTGTTTTCCACAGTGGCCTCACCAGTCTGCATTCCCACCAACAGTGCACTAGGGTTCCCTTTTCTCCGCATCCTCTCCAACATTTGTTTGTGGATTTGTTTATGTTGGCCACTCTGACCGGTGTGAGATGGTACCTCATTGTGGTTTTAATTTGCATCTCTCTGATGGCTAGTGATGCTGAGCATCTTTTCATATGTCTCTGGGCCCTGTGTATGTCTTCCTTGGAGAAGTGTCTGTTCAAGTCCTTTGCCCATTTTTTAATTGGGTTGTTTGTCTTCCTGGAGTGGAGTCGTGTGAGTTCTTTATATATTTTGGAGATCAGGCCCTTGTCTGAGGTATCATTGGCAAATATGTTTCCCCATACTGTTGGTTCTCTTTGTAATTTGGTACTGTTTTCTTTAGCCATGCAGAAGCTTTTTATTTTGATGAGGTCCCATTTGTTCATTCTTTCCTTTATGTCCCTTCCTTTAGGGGACATGTCTGTGAGGATGTTGCTGCGTGGAATGTCTGAGATTTTCCTGCCAATGTTTTCCTCGAGGACTTTTATGGTGTTACGACTTATATTTAAGTCTTTTATCCATCTTGAGTTTATTTTCGTGTATGGCGTAAGTTGGTGATCAAGTTTCATTTTTTCGCAAGTACCTGTCCAGATCTCCCAACACCATCTGTTGAAGAGGCTGTTTTTGCTCCATTTTATGCTCCTGCCTCCTTTCTCAAATATTAATTGACTGTAAAGACTTGAGTTTATTTCTGGGCTCTCTGTTCTGTTCCATTGGTCTATGTGCCTGTTTTTATGCCAGTACCAGGCTGTTTTGATTACTGTGGCCTTGTAATACAGTTTGATATCAGGTATTGTGATCCCTCCTGCTTTGTTCTTCTTTCTCAAAATTTTTGCAGCTATTCGGGGTCATTTATGGTTCCATATAAATTTCTGAAATGTTTGTTCTACATCTCTGAAATATCTCATGGGTACTCTAATAGGGATTGCATTGAATCTATAAATTGCTTTGGGTAGTATGGCCATTTTGATGATGTTAATTCTTCCAATCCATGAGCATGGTACATGCTTCCATTTGTTTCTGTCTTCCTTAATTTCTTTCTTCAGTGTTGTGTAGTTTTCTGAGTACAGGTCTTTTACCTCCTTGGTTAGGTTTATTCCTAGGTACTTGATTTTTCTTGTTGCTATATCAAATGGGATTTTTTTCCTGATTTCTGTTTCTGCAGTTTCGTTGTTGGTGTACAGGAATGCCTTTGATTTCTGAGTATTGACTTTGTATCTAGCTGTTTTGCCAAATTCATTTATTAGGTCGAGTAGTTTTTTGGAGGAGTCTATAGGATTTTCCATGTACACTATCATGTCATCTGCAAACAGTGACAGTTTCATTTCCTCCGTTCCAATTTGGATGCCTTTTATTGCTTTTTCTTGTCTGATTGCTGTGGCTAGGACTTCCAATACTATGTTGAATAGGAGTGGTGAGAGAGGGCATCCTTGTCTTGTTCCTAATCTTAGTGGGAAAGCTCTAAGTTTTTGTCCATTGAGTATGATGTTGGCTGTAGGTCTCTCATATATGGCCTTTATTATGTTGAGGACTGCTCCCTCTATTCCCACTTTGCTGAGTGTTTTTATCAGAAATGGGTGCTGTATCTTATCAAATGCCTTTCCCACACTATTGATATGATCATGTGGTTTTTGTCTTTGCCTTTGTTTATGTGGTGTGTTATGTTTATTGATTTGCGAATATTGTACCATCCTTGCATCCCTGGGATGAATCCCACTTGGTCATGGTGTATGATCTTTTTAATGTATTGCTGGATGCGGTTTGCCAATATTTTGTTGAGAATTTTAGCCTCTATGTTCATCACCGATATTGGCCTGAAGTTTTCTTTCTTCATTGTGTCTTTATCTGGTTTTGGGATTAGGATGATGCTGGCTTCATAAAAAGAGTTTGGGAGTCTTCCATCAGTTTGGATTTTTTTGAATAGTCTGTGAAGGATAGGGGTTAGCTCTTCCTTAAATGCTTTTTAGAATTCTCCTGTGAAACCATCTGGTCCAGGGCTTTTGTGTATTGGGAGTTTTTTGATGACTGCTTCAATTTCGTCTGCTGTTATTGGTCTGTTCAGGTTTTCTGCTTCTTCTTCATTCAGTTTTGGAAGATTATATTTTTCTAGAAATGTGTCCATTTCATCTAGGTTTTCAAATTTCTTAGCATACAGTTCTTCATAGTAATTTCTTACAATCCTTTGTATTTCTGTGGTATCAGTTGTAATCCCTCCACTTTCATTTCTAATTGTGTTTATTTGGATCCTCTCTCTTTTCTTCTTGATGAGCCTACTTAAAGGCTTGTCGATTTTGTTTATCTTTTCAAAGAACCAGCTCCTGGATTCATTGATCCTTTGAATTGTGCATTTAGTCTCTATGTCATTTAACTCTGCTCTGATCTTGATTATTTCCTTCCTTCTGCTTGCTCTGGGCTGTCTTTGTTGTTGTTCCTCGAGTTCTTGTAGGCATAGGGTTAGGTTGTTTGTTTGAAATGTTTCTATCTTTTTAAGGTAGGCCTGTATTGCTATGAACTTCCCTCTCAGGACTGCCTTTGCTGTGTCCCATAGGTTTTGGGTTGTTGTGAGTTCATTTTCATTTGGTTCCAGAAAGTTTTTGATTTCTTCCCTAATCTCGTTCTTGACCCATTCATTATTTAATAGCATGCTATTCAGTCTCCATGATTTTGAGTGTTTTGGTTTTTTTCCTTTGGGGTTGGTTTCTAGTTTCAGTCCCTTGTGGTCAGAGAAAATGCTTGGTATGATTTCAATTTTCTTGAATTTGTTGAGGCTTGCTTTGTGTCCTATCATGTGGTCTATCTTTGAAAAAGTTCCATGGACACTTGAAAAGAATGTGTATTTTGCTTCTTTGGGATGAAAAGCTCTATAGATACCAGTTAAGTCCATTTCCTCTAGGGTATTGTTAAGTGACACAATATCCTTGTTGATATTTTGTTTGGAAGACCTGTTTATTTTTGATAGTGGGGTGTTAAAATCCCCTACTATAATTGTGTTGCTGTCAATATCTTTCTTGAAATCCTCCAAGATTTTATTTATGTATTTGGGTGCTCCTATGTTGGGTGCATATATATTTACAATGTTTATGTCTTCTTGGTGGATTCTTCCTTTGAGTATTATGAAGTGACCATCTGGGTCTCTCTTTATGGCCCTTCTTTGGAAGTCTATTTTGTCTGATAAGAGTATTGCTACTCCTGCTTTTTTTCCCTGTCCATTTGCTTGGAAAATTTGTTTCCAGCCCTTCATTTTCAGTCTGTGTAAGTCTTTTGTCCTGAGATGGGTCTCTTGTAGGCAGCATATGTGTGGGTCATGTTTTCTTATCCATTCAGCTGTTCTATGTCTTTTGATTGGAGCATTTCATCCATTTACATTTAAGGTTATTATCGATAGGTAGTTATTCATTGCCATTTTTTCCTACCTGTGTTCCTCTGTCTTTCTCTTTTCCTTCCTTTCCTTAAAGCAGTCCCTTTAGCATCTCTTGCAGAGCTGGTTTGGTGGAAGCGTATTCTTTTAGACTTCTTTTGTCTGGGAAACTCTTTATTTGGTCTTCTATCTTGATTGAGAGCCTTGCTGGGTAAAGTAGTCTTGGTTGCAGGCCTCTGGTTCTCATTACTTGGAATATTTTTTGCCATTCTCTTCTGGCTTGGAGCGTTTCCATTGAGAAGTCAGTTGCTATCCTTATTGGGACTCCCTTGTATGTTACTTCCTTTTTCTCCCTTGCTGCCTTTAAGATCCTCTCTTTGTCTTGGAATTTTGCCATTTTAATTATGATGTGTCTTGAAGTGGGTCTCTTTGGGGTCCTCTTGCTTGGGATGCTCTGTTTTTCCTGCATTTGTGTGGCTTTTTCTCTCATCAGATTAGGGAAATTTTCCATCATTACTTTTGCAAACAGGTTTTCTATCCCTTGCTCTTCTTCTTCTCCTTCTGGTATTCCTATTATACGGATATTGTTACGTTTCATGTTGTCCTGCATTTCCCTTAATCCCTCTTCATTCTTTCTGAGCCTCTTTTCCTTTTCTTGCTCTTTCTGGGTATTTTTTTTCTACTTTGTCCTCCAGCTCGCTGATCCGATCCTCTGCTTCAACAAGTCTGCTTTTCATTCCTTCTACTGTTTTCTTCAATTCAGAAATTGTATTCTTCATTTCCTCTTGGCCCTTGTTGATAGTTTCTATTTCCTTTTTCATGTTGATATAGTTTGCAGTGAGTTCATTGTAGTTTCCCTGTAGTTTCTGGTAGTTCTCTTTGAGCTCAGAGAGCTCAGTAAGCTTCCTGATGACCATTGCTTTGAACTCAGTATCTTATATTCGACTGGCCTCTTTTTCAGTTAGCATTCTTTCTGAGGCTTCCTCCTTTCCTTCCATTTGGGGATTGTTTCTTTGTTTTCCCATTGTTTGTGAGACTCTTCTTGTTAGCCTCTGCTTCTTAAATTGATGTATTCTGACTCCCTGGGTTTATGGTATGAACTTCTATGGTAGAATGCCAATGGGATTCAGTGGTGCTGTCTCCTTAATCTCCTGTGCTCACTGGTCTTGAGCTGACATTTATGGGTATAATACGATCTAACTCTGGTCTTTTCAGCACTCCAGGTTTTGTTGTCCCACCTGTGGGAAAAAGAGAAAGGAGGGGAAAGAAAAAAAAAGAAGGGAAGGAGGGAAAAAGGGAATAGAAAATGAAAAGAAGGAAGGAAGAAGGAATAAAGAAAGATTGGAGGCAAGATAAGAAGGAATTTTAACAAAAATTAAAACAAAAGAATAAATAAAAGAAGGCAGGAAGAAGGAATAAAAAAGATAAAGGATGGAAGGAAGAAGGAATAAAAAAAAAGACAGAAGGACAGAAAGGAAGAAGGAATTCTGGGGGGAAGGAGGAAAGAAAAAAAAAAAGTCTTCTGCTGGCTTTAAACCGGTCAGGTTAGTTCTGCTGGTCTTCCTGTCTGTGGAACAGGAGGTAGTGGTTGGAAGGATTGGTTTCACTTTTCTCCTTTCCTGAGCCACACTCTTTGCTGTTGTTCAGCCTCTGGTCCAGTTCCTCAGTGTCCTTCTGCTCCCCAGTAGGCCTTTAGTTCACCAGTTGTGCTGTCCTTGAGTTGCACCAATTAGGGGCAACTCACACTCCACCTTCTTGCTCTTTGCTGTCTTAGATGCTAGGGGCTCTCGGTGCTGCTATGGGGTCATTCAGCCCTCTACTGGGTCAAGTCTTTCCAGGGAATGCAGTCTCCCCTAGCCCTGCAGCTCCCCTCTGCTGGATGTTCTGCCTTCGTCCTAGAGAGCCTGTAGGCCCTGCAGGGCTCTGTGAGCAGGGGCTAGGTAGGAGTTGTAGGTGTGGTCCCTCCAAGGCAGCCAGGCCGTTGATCAGCTGATCTGCTCCCGCAGCTCTGGGCCAATCCAGCCGCCCTAGCCTGAGTCACATGGGGCTGGCGGGGCTGCTCTGGGACTGAGTCGCGCGCGTGCGTGGCCGGCTAGTCTAGTCTAGCCCGCTTTGGGCCTGAGTCGCGTGGCCCTCGGGTCCACTGCTTTGGGCCTATAGGTAGGGCAGCTAGCCTCTACCCCTGGTGGGCACCCACCAGAGGTTTCAGGTGTGGGTGCCCCGCCGGGGTTTCAGGTGTAGGCCCCCAGTCCGCTAATCTGGGTGCGGGCAACCAGGCTTCAGGTGAGCGCCGGGGCTGCTTATCCCGCATTCACCGTCCAGGGGCTGAGGGGGGAGGGGCGCCAGAGGCCACGGCTGCTGCGGAGAGTTCTCTAATTAGCCACTGAGTGCCTCTATTTTCTTTTTCTTTTTGAGAAATTCTTCCTATCCAAGCCCCCCTGGTCCAAACAAGCACCTGGCTGCTCACACAGCTCAGCCTGGCTCTCTCCCAAGAATCCTGCAGCAGCCCCTGCGCCCGGGCCGGGGCTTCAGCCGCTCTGGTCCCCACACAGGTCCCGGGACCTTATTGTCCTTAAGCACTCTTCTTACCGTCAGATCTTTCAATGTCCTCTATCTTTGGTCTCCAATCTTCATATATGCTGGAATACTGTTGGCTGTTCGCTCTGCTCCTCAGATCAGCTAGGTATTTCACTGGCATTGAGGGGAAGTGGACTCCATTCCCACCTATCTCGCCACCATCTTGTCTCTCTTCCTATACTATTTTTAACCTCCCCCTGTCTATTTTCTACCTACCATTTATGCTTCTTATTTCCTGTACATTTTCTTGTATTCTCCCCCCTCATCCTCCCCTCTGATGACCCGTCATGTGATCTCCATTTCTGTGATTCTGTTCCTGTTCTAGTAGTTTGCTTAGTTTGTTTTTGTTTTTTAGGTTCAGTTGTTAATAGTTGTGAGTTTGTTGTCATTTTACTATTCATAGTTTTGATCTTCTTTTTCTTAGATAAGTCCCTTTAACATTTCATATAATAAGGGTTCGATGATGATGAACTCCTTTAACTTTACCTTGTCTGGGAAATACTTTATCTGGCCTTCCATTCTAAATGACAGCTTTGCTGGATAGAGTAATATTGGATGTAGGTCCTTGCCTTTCATGACTTGGAATATTTCTTTCCAGCCCCTTCTTGCCTGCAAGGTTTCTCTTGAGAAATCAGCTAATAGTCTTATGGGAACTCCTTTGTAGGTAACTGTCTCCTTTTCTCTTTTTATCTTGCTGCTTTTAAGATTCTCTCCTTATCTTCAGTCTCGGGTAATGTGGCAATGTAATTATGATGTACCTTGGTGCGTTCTTCCTTGGGTCCAACTTCTTTGGGACTCTCTGAGCTTCCTGGACTTTCTGGAAGTCTATTTCCTTTGCCAGATTGGGGAAGTTCTCCTTCATTATGTTTTCAAGTAAGTTTTCAACTTCTTGTTCTTCCTCTTCTCCTTCTGGCACTCCTATAATTCAGATGTTGGAACATTTAAAGTTGTCCCAGAGGTACCTAAGCCTCTCACCATTTTTTTGAATTCTTGTTTCTGCATTCTGTTCTAATGGAAATTTTATTTCTTCTTTCTGCTCCAAATCATTTATATGAGTCCTGGCTTCCTTCCCTTCACTGTTGGTTCCCTGTATATTTTCCTTTATTTCACTTTGTATAACCTTCATTTCTTCCTTTATTTTGTGACCAGACTCAATCATTCCTGTGAGCATCCTGATTACCAGTGTTTTGAATTGTGCATCTGATAGGTTGGCTCTCTTCATTGCTTAGTTCTATTTTTGGAGCTTTGATCTAATCTTTCATTTGGGCCATATTTTTTTTGTCTCTGAATGCCTGTTTTGTTGTAAGGGGTACAGCCTTATGTATTTGCCAGGGCAGGGCAATCCATGTCGCTGTGTTGTGATACTATATGTGGGGGAGGGGTCTGAGAGGGAACAATGCCTCTTGCTCGGCTATTGGCAGGTTTTCAGTCACTTCCCCTGCTACCCACAGCAAATTGGGTCCTTCTGGTGCTGATTCCCAGGTGGGTGGGCTTGTGTACATTCTAGGACCCTGTGGGTCTCTCTAACAAACTCTCCTGTGAGGCTGGGAGTTTCTCTTGCCCCGCAACCCCCACAGATGTTTACAGCCAGATGTTTTGAGGCTTTCTTTCCCTGCACTGGAACCCTGGGTTGCGAGGTCTGTTGCACTCCCCAGTTGTTACTCCCGGTTTATCTGCACACAACTGTGGGACCGCCCACTCCACCAGTACTGCCTCACCCACTCAGGTCCTTCCTCCCCAGCTGCCCTTATCTGCCTCTCCTACCAGTCTGGATGAATGTTTCTTCTTTAACTCCTTGGTTGTTGAACTTCTATATAGTTTTTTTTCTGTCAGTTCTAGATGTTTTTTGTTTTTAAATTGGTTGTTGTTCTTCTTTTGGTTGCATGAGGAGGCAAAGTGTATCTACCTATGCCTCCACATTGGCCGGAAGTTGCACTCCTTTTATTTTTTGAAAATATGTTTTCACTGCTAAGTTTTTACAAAGTTCAAAGTTGATTGTTCAGGTCAGAACTTTGTGTTTCTTTCTTGTTGAAATGTCTAAAAGGATCTGACAGTCTCCACATTCCAACTTCTAATTCCCAAGAAAGAAAACTTGATTGGCCCAGTTTCTATCATGTGACCACTTGAGTCAAAATAGCTGTGTCCAGAGAGAGACTTGAGTAGGTCATGTTGGCATGGAGATATATACAGAATGACTTAAAGAATAGTAACATGGTTAATAGTTTCAGATAAAGCAGGTATGTTGGGGAAGATTAAGGTTTTATAGAAATATTATTCATACCTCAAAAAAGAGAAATTTTAGTACACTCCTGGGTTTGGGACCAGACACCAAGCAGTTGAACATGAAAAGGCTCATGAGAAAGTACAGACAGCAGTTCTTCTCTATGCTTCAGAAGAGTTAGATGAAAGGTACAGAGCCTGAGAAGGTGACAACATTGAAGGAAAACTGAAGGCTGTCTTGTTTGTTTGCTTTTCATTTATAAGGTAAGATGTGAACATGCTTGTTGCTTAGGTTGCATGGACCCTGTACAGAGAAAGAGACTTAAGATGTGATCAAGATAAGAGATAATTTGTGGAGCATCATCTTAGAGGCTGTGGTTCAGTTAAGAGCACAGGAGGATGTATGACCCTGGAAAGAAGAGATTCTTGTGTCTTAGTGAACATACAGCACTGAAACAAGTATCTTTCTGAATACTATCGTAATTGTTCCAGTTGGATGACAGGGAACCTCGGAACAACTTCATTCTGTCCTTAGTCAAGTGGGCTGTTCTGTGTCAGCTAGAGGATTTCCGAACAGATATGAGAATTGAGGCCGGGCCTTTGTGATGAGGTTGAATATCAAAGGAATCTTTATTCCCTAACTAAATTGTCTTTCTGATTAGATCTCTATGTTTCAGGATGCATTGTTCAAAACTTAACTCCGTGTGCTGCATGCTCTGAAATTGCACTAAATAGGCAATTAAAAGAAGACCTAATTTTTGTATGCCAATCAAGTAAACCAGTTCCCACCATCCCAGGAAATTGCTTCTCATGTATTAATTCCATTATCCAAGTCCATGTTACATTTTTATTTATATATTATTTGATTGAAATAAGATTATAAACAGTGAAATAGGCAGGTCTCAAATTTACAATTTGAAGAATTTTAAAATTAAACATACCTACTACCCTAATTAAGATATGTAACATTTCTATTACCCCAGAAATTTTTCTCATGTCTCCTTCAAGTCTGTCCCCACCCTTCATACGCAACAACTTTTTAGATTTGTATTTGAACTTAATATAAATGGAATCATAAAATATTTGCTCATTTGTTTCTGACTTCTTTTGCTCTGCATAATGGCTTTGAGATTCATGTGTAATAGTGTTTCATTCTTTTTATTATTTCTGACTAATGTTCTATTATTTTAATATACTGTAATTTGTGTATGTACTCTTTTCCTGATGGATATTTCCCCACTTTTGGTATATCTAATAAAGTAGCAATAGAAATTCTTATACAAGTTTGTTTGAGAAAATATGCCTTGATTTTTCTTGGGTAAATAAATACTTAGGAATACAATTGCTAGGTCATGGTGTAAGTGTAGGCTTAACTTTCTATGAAAATGTCAAGAAGTTTCTCAAGTATATTCTTTTACATTGTCCTCATGTAATGTGTAAAATTCTAGTTGTTCCACAGCCTTTCCATCATTTGGATTAACCAGTATTTTTATATTTTAGCTATTTTTATCCATATGAAATGGTATCTCATTTTGGTTTTTAATTTGCATTTTCCCAATAATCAAATTAATACTGTAGAACACATTTTCATGTGCTTATTGGTTAATTAGAAGTTAGTCTGAAATTGTTACTAATTACTAACCCATTGTATTGCTCTTAAGGATGTGCTCTTAGTATTAGAGTTAATTTTTGTACAGGTATAAGTAATAAAACTGAGCAAAATGAGATATCAGCACCTAATCACCGATACCAAAGAAATCTGTGAACACATTTTTATTGAGACACTGAAGGCTCAGTGCTCTTTAGATTTCATTAATTAGACATGTGGACATCTAATCAATGTACCAATTTGGCAGCAATATTCATAAGTTTTTGTTATAGATTTATTAGTGTAATGGACTCTGAAATCAGTTTGGGTTACAATTCTAGCTGTATCTCTTTCCAGCTATGCAACTTTGGGCTAGTTACTTAGATTCTGTTTCTTCATCTGTAAAGGATTAATAGCAGTACCTACCATGGAGATTACTATCAAACATTAATGTATTAATCTATACAGAGCACTCAAGAAAATGTCTGGCATATAATAGACATTTAAAAATGGAATAACATGTGCAAAAACTATTTTATAAATAGTTTAGAATAATAATTAAGGAATAAATATCATGGTCCCAACCATAAGAGCTATAGATATAAGAAAGATGACTGAATAGTTAAAGAAGATTTTGTGGAAAAGATTAGTATTGGTCTGTTCTTAATGATTGAGACCAGATTAACAGGGGACATTCTAGGCAGAGTGAAGAACAAGTACAGAAGAAACCATGAAAAATAAGCTTAGTGGATCCATGGAACCTGAAGTGGCTCAGAGGAGAGGGTGTGCAATAGCCGTTAGTAGGAGATCAGCAAGAGAAAAATGATATTTAAGGAAGATTAGATGGAAATCAGCTCATGGGGTGGTTTGGAATGATAGAAATTATTACTTTAGGGAACCAGTACGCTATTGCAACATTAGATGCCTAGAGTAAGGAGAATGTAAAATATTACGTGAAGGAACCAAGCTTTAGAGTCAGGAGACCCAGGCAACTATGTTAGCATCTATGAGACTCACCCTCCATAACCACACCAGAGACAATACACTTACAAGGTTACCGTGAAGAACCTGTGACTCAGTATACAAGAAAAAGTCTGTAGAATTCAAAGTGCTTGTAGAAATATTAGTACTGGATGTCATTGTTTACTCCTAAACCAAAGAGCAGCAATGGAAGTGAGTAAAAAATGTAGATGGGCTGTAGCTGAATGAAGAAATTCACAAAATAATGATTAGCTAGAATAAAGAGGACATATATCATATGGCTTTCGTTCTTGAGGAAATAGGTCATTATTTTTAAAAATATTTTTTAGTTTAGGATAAGCCTCTTAAATCACTTTCTGGTTTGATCATTTTTATTGGAAAAATAATGTGTACTGGTTTATTGTTTTTGCCTAAACATAAGGCAAAAAATGAATAATTCACAAGAATGTCATTGCATGTTACTGTGTTCCAGCAATTTTCATTGTCACAGTCATCCCTGTGACCATCAGTTTTATTACATAGACAGTCCTTTTACTATTTCATATAAAAAAAGATATAACACAGGCATAAATCTGTGTTTACCCAATATGAAACTCTAGAAGATACCTTTTAAAACTTCATCTTTAACATCACTACGTTTTCATCACCTGCTTTGTTTCAACTTCTCTGCCCCTCCCACTTGTCAGTCCTTAAGGCTCCTCAATAGCTTTTGGTTCCATCTCCAGCTACATTGGTTTTCTCCTTTGTTGTTCATTAAGGATCCTGCTTACAAGCTTACATGGTCAGCGTGCTGGCCAGTGTTTTCCACGGGGGCATTCTTGCTCAGAGAAACTGCCCTTGCACTTTGTTAGGTTTGCTTCCTGTCTGCCAAGACAGCTTTTCCTTCCCACCTGATGGGAAGTTTCTGTCAGTTGCTTCCCAAATCACCAGGAATTTACCATTGAACAGATATTTGGGGAACTATGTTTATCTATTTCATTTATTTATTTTTCCCTGACTGGGATTGAACCCACGACCCTTTGGTTCATAGGCCAATGCTCCAATCAAGTGAACCACACTTGCCAAGGCTCTTTCATTTATTTTTGGGAAAAAAATTAAACCATCAATTATTTAGTATAAGGTATTTACTGCTGAGATGCTGTTTTAATGAGAAGCAGAGATTTTCTTGCTTTTCTTGCTATGTTCTGGTGGAGGATTAATTATCATCCTAACACAGTCCAGGATTCTTAACACAAACTCAAAGAAGGAGCAGTTAAGAGTGAGGTTACCCTATGAGGCCTGGGTAGGATTAAACAGCTACACAATAATGAATAGAATGTCATAAAGTCAGATGGTATGCATGGGATTCCTAGGTCAAAGATGGGCATCGAGGAAATCAGCCATAGACTGTAAGGTAAGCACCATGCTTAAGTAGAGAGGGCAGGCCTAGGGGCCATGACCTAGTAGGACTGTACAAAAGCACATCTCCTTGTCTTCTGTCTCACTCTTGCAAATTTACACATAAATACTCAATTTACCTTCTTTCCTGTATTTGAAAAAATCATAAAATTGTTTATTGATTTGAAAATGCTTTACCTTAATTCTGGTGATTTAACAATAAATTGCTGACTGTCTAAAGTTCATCATCTCTTTTATCCCACAGAGTACTTTTATAGTTGCATTAAGTAGCTCTCTGTAATAAAATGAATTTGCTAATATGCCTGCAAAAGTATTTTCTTCTCCATTCAGCACTAGTGATAGTTTCAGGGTTCATATACTGGCAGTCCAAATCTGGGGCTTGGAATCAAGGTTATGGTGCTTGCTAATTGCATGATCTAAATCAAGTTTACTAAAACCTTGAAACCTCAGCTTCCTTATCTGGAAAATGATAATACTTATTCCACACAATTATTATGGGAGTGAAATAAATGAGGTAAATTTTAGAAAATTATATACACAGTGCTTAGCATATAATAAATAATAAATATTATTACCTCATTTAGGTTTCCTATATAACAGTCTCATATTTTAACCTCTCCCAAACATCTCTTTCCAAAAGCCTCAAATCTCACCTAAGAAATATGCATGTAGGTATCCTAGAGATGTTCATGAAGGGAATGGAGGCAGAAGGAGTAGCATGAAAAAAGACAGGTTTGTGAGGCAACGGTATGGTAGTCAGGGAACTGTTACCACCTCACCGTGGCTGGGGCAGGTGTGCTTGCAGGCTTGGCAGGAAATTAGTCCACTAAGATAGGCAGTGTTTTGAGTAGGGGGATTTATATCTCTTTAAGAATATACTAATCTTAGAGAAGAGGATTTTAGGTTTCAGAGAGGGGCCAAATTAGAGTTAGGGAGACCATATAACATATAATTGTAATAGTCCAGATGAGAATTACGGAGTTATGAACTGGTGGGATGAGGTGACACACATTGGGTGTGGATATGGGACAGATCATATGACTCTAGAATGATACCAATCTAGAGTAACCCAGGAATCATTCCTGGGTATATGTCTTGGGTAGGCAGGTAATTATTATGATATTAATTGAGATTAATTAAGGAAAATGACTAGGTTTTAGATGGAGTTTAATTTGGGTCAACTGGGTGAAGATATTTAGTAAGTGGCTATGGGCCAATTCTTTTAACTTTTTAAAAATGATTTTGGAGAAAAGTATACCTCAGTGAAACCATCACTATAGTCTATGCCATACCTATATCATTATCCCCCAAAGTTTCCTCCTGTCTTTCCTTCTTGCTTTATTATTTTGTGATATGAATACTTAACATAAAATCTACCCTCTTAGCAAAATCCTTAAGTAAACAATACAGTATTATTATTAACTATAGGCACTAACATATACAGTAGATCACTCAGATTTATGCATCTTGCATAACTGTAACTTTGTACCCTTTGGACCAGTTCTTCTGTAAACATTTCTTGAGGGCTTATTATTTAGGTTGGAAAGGATGTTTAAGACTGGACAAGTTAAAGTTTTTACCCATAAGGGGACCTAGTCCAGCAGACAGAGACAGAAATGAGATTATAATACAGATTCAAATTGCCTGTGAACTAGGTTGTGGGAGAATGTGGTGAAGAGGGAGAGAGGATCAGTTTGGGTGGTTGGTGAAATCTTCGCAGGGAAAATAATTTTGGAATTTAAACACAATTTTTACAGACAGTGAGTGCTGGATATGAATAATATTTGAGGTAGAGAGAACAGAAAAGTTACTGAGGTGTGAAAGAGCATGGAGCCCTTAGTGAATAACAAATCATTTTACATGAGTGTAATATAGACCGAGTGAGTTAGTGTGTGCAACAGTGGATGTATGCCCTTGGGTTTGCATTTTTTGAGGCAAGATTTAAGTTCAGGTTGAATTTTTCTGCTCAAAATTTTTTTCAATAATTATTGCATAAACAATAGTACTGAACTAGTAATACAAGTTGGAAAGTCTAGACATAATTTCATAAAAATATCAGAGGCATTGACAAACTTGCTTTCATTTAAACAAAAAGAAGATATTTGTTTTTAGGTTTGGGAGCCCCCATATCTTGGATTGAATGATTAGTAAGTAGAACAGCTTATGCCACCAAAGTTGGTTTTAAAGTGATTTATTTACCCTATTGCTACTTAAGCTTCTAAAGTCTTTTCTTCACAAGGAGAGGTCACAGAGGGGTATGGTAAATATTTTTTTTAATTTTAATTCAGGAGTCAATTCCTTGACATTTTTATTAGTAGAAAACAGGTCCAGACTTATAGTTGTGAATGAACACCAAATTGTTTCAGACAAGAGGAACTGGTATCTGACAGTTTATGAAACCCAAAAGACGTGGACTTCTTTGGAGTCAGTCTCTTTCTCTCCTTCACCTTTTTCTTCCTTTTCTCATTTACATTGCCCTGGCTCTCCTGAAGCTTGGCTCCTGGCCAGAGCATGTGTTCCCCAAGTCCCTGCAGAACCTGACTGAAGGGAAATGGCAGATTTCCAGGTGAGGGAACTGATAATAGAGTTAGTTGGCTCCAAAAACAACATACAGTTTATGATGTATCTTTAAAGAATTAAGTAGGTTATTTATCTACTCAAATACATTGTCCAATGTCAACAAAGGCATTTGGCTCTTACCATTATTCTGTGATATATTTCAACAATAAAATAGTAAGTTAAATTTAACAAGAGTTTATTTGAATTAAATCACATACAAGTCATAGGATACTAGTGAACCAGGAAAATTAATATAAACTTCCTCTTCTTTCTCCTTCTCCTCCTTCTCTACTTCTCTTTCTATCATGAGATTAATTATATCCAACCAATTCTTGACTCTCCGTAGAAGCATTTTATTTGAGGTATGATTTCTTTTCTTTTGTTTCCTTCCTTCCTTCCCTCCTTCCTTCCCTCCTTCCATTCTTTCTTTTTTCAGGGAGAGAAAAACATTGATTTGTTGTTCCACTTATTTATGCATTCATTGGTTGACTCTTGTATGGTATGTGCCCTGACCAGGAATTTAACCCATGACCTTGGCATATTGGAACAATGCTCTAACCAACCAAGCTACCTGGCCAGGGTGTGGCACAATTTTGTGTGTGTGTTTGTGTGTGTGTGTGTGATTTAGTACTCTAAGTCTATTCACAGTCCTAACCCTGGGAATGAGTTTCCTGCCATCTACCACCAACCTGCATTGGTTTATTAGGATGGTTCTGCTCTCTCAAAACATTCTCTCAAAACTTCAATGTATTATCTGCATTTTCAAATATATGTTCCTATTGGATTTATTCTTGTTGCAATACCTAATTTGATATAACCTTCTATTTCTTTTTCAACCCACTATATTCTGTTTGACAGCTGTAAAAGATGTATTTCCTCTTGGCATTTACTTCATCATATGAAATATGTCTTACTTGGATTACGTTAATCATTATCTAGGAAATTTCCAATCATTGAATACCTAGAAAAGTAAAAGATTACTTGAATAGTAAAAGGTCTTACATACATGGATAACATTAATTTGATAAATTTTAAATGTCTGGAGTTGGAGGAATACATTTAAATTTAAATGCTTATGTGTTTCTAAGTAAATGCAATTGAGGAAATAAAATAATGGAGGAATGATAATATTATGAAGTTAATTTAGATTTTAGAATTTGTAATCTTACACACCTTTTCTAAATAATCATTATTATCTTTTATTACCATTTCAATTGAGTCCACCCACAAATAATTTAGAAAAAAATTATAATTTAAACATAGTTATTGGTACTGATTTACTCTGTATTAGTTTCAAAAGTAACTGTGTATTGAAATTCATATATTCCCCTGCCCCTCTGCAATTTTTCACACACTGTGTATCTTGAATCATTTTGGAAATGTTAGAAATGGGATAAGTTTATAATAAATTCTGATAATTCATTTTAACATTGCTTTCTTGTAGACACTACATGAAGAAGACATGTGGAAATGAGAGAGATTCATGAAATCACTCCTTCAAGAGAGGATGTCTTTCATAAATGGAACTTTGCTTCTGGTTTTTACAGGACATTAGCACTGTGGCAGAACCACGGCTGCCGTTCCTGCTATTTTCAATTATTCAGAGAACATCTGAACAGTGATGCTTGCCTTGGGTTTACCAGTTTTCATCCTGATACCTGGTTTATGTTTTTGGAGTAGACAAGCTTGCACAAATTGCTCTCCATGGTGGCTAATCTTTTCAAGAGCCTGATTTTACCTTACATACATAAGCTTTGCAAAGGAATGTTTACAAAGAAACTGGGAAATACAACCAAAAAAAGAGAGAATCATCAGCAGAAAAAGGATCAAGACTTTCCTACTCTTGGCCAGACCAAAACCCCCAAATTTTCTAATACTTTGAAAAATACGGTAAAGAAGATTGCAAAGTGTTCATCCATTCGCAATTTATCCACTGAAGAAGACGAAGCTAACAAAGAGTTTTCCCTCTCACCAACATTCAGTTACCGAGTAGCTATTGCCAATGGCCTACAAAAAACGATCAATGTAACGCACAGTGATAATGAAGATCTTGTTCAAGAGTTATCTTCAATTGAGAGCTCCTACTCAGAATCACTCAGTGAACTAAGGAGTAGTGCAGAAAACCAGGCACGGTCAACACACACGATGCCAGTTAGACGCAATCGAAAGAGTTCAAGCAGCCTGGCTCCTTCTGAGGGCAGCTCTGATGGGGAACGCACTCTGCATAGCTTAAAACTAGGAGCTTTACGTAAACTGAGAAAATGGAAAAAGAGTCAAGACTGTGTCTCCTCAGATTCAGAGTTGAGCACAATGAAGAAAACCTGGGGAATAAGAAGCAAGTCTTTGGACAGAACTGCCCGAAACCCAAAGACAAATTCCCTGGAGCCAGGATTCAGTTCCTCTGGCTGTATTAGCCAAACACATGATGTCATGGAAATGATCTTTAAGGAACTTCAGGGAATAAGTCAGATCGAGACAGAACTTTCTGAGCTTCGAGGGCATGTCAATGCTCTCAAGCATTCCATTGATGAGATCTCCAGCAGTGTGGAGGTTGTGCAAAGTGAAATTGAACAGCTACGGACAGGGTTCGTCCAGTCTCGGAGGGAAACCAGAGACATCCATGATTATATTAAACACTTGGGTCATATGGGTAGCAAGGCAAGCTTGAGATTTTTAAATGTGCCTGAAGAAAGATTTGAATATGTTGAAATTGTGGTGTACCAAATTCTAATAGATAAAATGGGTTTTTCAGATGCACCAAATGCTATTAAAATTGAATTTGCTCAGAGAATAGGACACCAAAGGGACTGCCCAAATGCAAAGCCTCGACCCATACTGGTGTACTTTGAAACCCCTAAGCAAAGGGATTCTGTCTTAAAAAAATCATATAAACTTAAAGGAACAGGTATTGGAATATCGACAGATATTCTCACTCATGACATCAGAGAAAGAAAAGAGAGAGGCATACCATCCTCCCAGACATATGAGAGCATGGATATAAAGCTGTCTACTCCAGAGCCCAAAATCAAGAAGAATAATTGGCAGTTACCCAATGACAGTGATGGAGAGCTGGAATCTGACCTCAATCGAAACAATTATGCTATGCTTTCCAAGGCAGAGTTTCCAACAAAGGGAAGTATTTCCAAGTCAAGTTCAAAATCACACAATGCTAGAGCCAAAAATAAAACTGCTAGTAGCAGCCGGATTTCAAATAAATCAGATGATAAAATTTCCTCACGATTGCCAGAATCAAATACCTTGGATAAACAAACCGCAACCCATTATGGTGATGCAACACCCCTCTGGCATTCACAGAGTGACTTTTTTACAGCAAAACTTAGCCGTTCTGAATCAGATTTTTCCAAACTATGCCAATCTTACTCGGAGGATTTTTCAGAAAATCAGTTTTTCACTAGAACTAATGGAAGCTCCCTCCTGTCATCTTCAGACCGGGAACTTTGGCAGAGGACACAGGAGGGCATGCCTACCTTGTATGACAGTCCCCAGGATTTACTTTTGGATGGGGCTGTTCAGGGTGTCCAAGAGCAGAGTGAAATTGGGAACACAGAAACAGTGGATAGTGGAATGAGTAATGGTATGGTATGTGCATCTGGAGACCAAAGTCATTACAGTGATTCTCAGCTCTCTTTACATGAGGATCTTTCTCCATGGAAGGAATGGAATCAAGTAGAACAAGGAGCTGATTTAGGTTTGGATTCATCCACTCAGGAAGCTTTTGACTACGACACAAACAGTCTGTCTGATCAACAGCTAGATATTTACAATAAAGAACAAGAAGACTTGGGAAAGTGCCACAGTGACCTTCAGGATGACTCTGAGAGCTATGATTTAACCCAAGATGACAACTCATCTCCATGCCCTGGGTTGGATAATGAACCACAAGGCCAATGGGTTGGCCAATATGGTTCTTATCAGGAAGCTAATTCTAATGAGTTGTATCAAAATCAAAACCAGTTGTCCATTATGTATCAAAGTCAAAGTGAATTGCAAAGTGATGATTCAGAGGATGCCCCGCCCAAATCTTGGCATAGTCGATTAAGCATTGACCTTTCTGATAAGGCTTTCAGCTTCCCAAAATTTGGATCTACACTACAGCGGGCTAAATCAGCCTTAGAAGTGGTATGGAACAAAAGCACACAGAGTCTCAGTGGCTATGAGGACAGTGGCTCTTCCTTAATGGGGAGATTTCGGACATTATCCCAATCAACTGCAAATGAGTCAAGTACCACCCTGGATTCTGATGTTTACACAGAGCCTTATTACTACAAAGCAGAAGATGAGGAGGACTATTGTGAACCAGTGGCAGATAATGAAACAGATTATGTTGAAGTAATGGAACAAGTTCTTGCTAAGCTAGAAAACAGGACTAGTATTACTGAAACAGATGAGCCAATGCAGGAATATGATCACCCTTCTTATGAAACACCTTATGAAACCCCACAAGATGAGGGTTATGATGGGCAGGCAGACGATGTGGTTAGTGAAGGAGGAATGGAAACTTTAAATGAAACATTACATGAAATGGAAATAAAAGAAGATGAAAACCAAAATATCCCTGAACAGCCAGTGGAAATCACAAAGCCAAAGAGGATCCGTCCCTCTTTCAAAGAAGCAGCTTTTAAAGCCTATAAGAAGCAAATGGCAGAATTGGAAGAGAAGATCCTGGCTGGAGGTACTCATGTTTAATGACACTATATGAGTGAATTATGTTTTAACATTGGGTAGTGCTTCTTTAGAGCGCATTTTGTGTTTATAAGTAGGAAAAAGAACTTATTGGCAAGGAATATACATGTTTATATAGAGAAGGATTTCATTTTATGCAGACAGCTCTCCTAATGAATTGGGATTGATGATTTAAAATCAAAGTGTTTTCAAACAGGTCATACTGAAATGAACTGTATACTCTGTGGATCAAAATTTCTTTGCCAGGATTATACATAAATGCCATTTCATATTAACAGCTTTGTGGCATCAGTTGTCAAGGAAAGGATGATCAAAATCAAAGAACAGCCTGGGGTCCTTTCCTTGGTGCTATTCGGCTTACAGCATTGGGGAGAATGGTATAGATAATCTTAAGATTTGGGAAAGATGGACCCCCAAGTTTACCATTCCTTGTCCCATCAAATCTACATTTTGGAGCATGTCAATATAAAGAGCTGGGTCTTCACAGCCAACCTTAACCAGTCCCATGGAGAACCACAGCCTCCCTTACCTTCTGCCAATGCAGCGGAGGGAGTGCAATAGAGCCAAACACTCTAGGCCATGCGTGAGCCACAGTTAACTCTATTACTCAGTAAAGTGGTAGAGTCAAGAAATTCCCTCCTAAAGAGTAGAGTAGATGTCTCTTGCCATTATGGAAATGAAAGGAGTACCTTACCTAAAATTTTACTTCATTTCTTGGGGGAACAATCTCCAATCACTGTTTTGAAATGTAACTGCATATAATTACAAACTATGTTGACTTTTCATTTCTCAACCAAAATTCATCTGCATTTACCTTAATCCATTATCAATTATCTTATTTGCATGCTTATCACCTTATATCTTTGAGGTAGTTTGATAAAATCTCAATTTTAATGAATTATATATTGTTAATTTTTCCTTGATTAAGACCTTTTCACCTTTAATTAAAATATTTACTTTATATAATATTTCATAAAGGTATATATTTATGTAATCAAGTGTTACTTGCTATTATGAAATAATGCAATAATTTCTTCAGCCAGTGGCTGATTATGGTTTCTTTGTCTTGACCAAAGTTGTGATCAGATACTACTCAAAACTGTCCATTTTGTGGTTGATTTGGGTGAATAATCAGATATCTTTATTGTTAAACTGTTGTAGGCACTAAGATAGTTGAAATAACAATCAGGGTTCTCTGCTCTAAGTCTCCCTATGTAAAACAGCACATTCTAGGTAATCTGTTTGAAGAACAATATAAGTCAAGGGGATGTTGGGTGTGTTGGCTGTGTTTATTTTTTTCAAGGTTGAGTTCAAACTATATGTAAAACTTGTTTGAAAATGCACAGTAGTGAACATTTTATGTAAAGTTCATATTGGAATAATGTCTACTTTATTTTAGAGTGACTTCTAATAGTTAGATATCTTATTACTAGAACTTAATTGATAGTTTCTTGGCATACAGGCCAGCAGTTTAACGTTGTATTTTATTTACTGTGGATTCAGAGAAGTCTACTCAAAGGCATATGAAGACTAAGCAATGTGTACATGTGTCCGTCTGTTGTGATGCAATCTATACAAGTTTTAATGCCAATTGGTTAAGATATATGAAGTGTTAGCCAATATTATAAACACAAAAAAGCTATATGATTCAGAAAAAATGAATCTTCATCAACTTTCTTAAAATCCCAAATTAGCAAACCTCTGCAAACTAGAGTGTTGCTGGTAATGACCCTTCAAACCAGGTAAAACCCTAGTCATCCCCTGCCACTAACCCTTAGAAAACACAAATGCACTGGTTATCCATATCCCAGCAGTGTAGGAATTCTAAAACCAGTAAACCAATCTTGTGCCATTCATTTGACATACTAGACCTGGCTACACAAATCTCAGACTCGTCCACTCTCTTGGAACTTGACTTGTTATCCTGTGAGCCAGCTTTGAATGGAGTCTGTTGGATATCATCTACCCTACAGGAAATCAGACACACATCTTTAAGAGGCTCTATGGTTGCTTGAAAGGCACCAGATTGACTTCCCAGGAGGCTGCAGTAGCCTAGATTTTAAAGGCCATCTCTTCTCCCCTTGGCAGCAGTGAGGCAGTTGTCCCCCTCCTGTGCCACCAATATGCCTCAGGAGGAAGGGCAGCCAAAAAAGGGTATTTTCAGTCCCCTTCTTTGCTCATTGCATCCCAATGAGGTGCCAATTGTCATGATAGATTTTGTGCTCATGGCCATCTGCTTACTGGGTTTGGGTAAGTGCCAACATAGTTTTCTCTCCGTGACTCTCCAGTCACCATTTGGGAGCAGTGCTGTCTTTTCTCCATTCCTAACCTGGCAAGATCGGACCACACAGCTCTTGCTATAAACAACATGGGATGCTGACATAGCTTATGGAGTTATAAGCTCAAAGATTTAAATTATTTATTTCAACTTTTATCTTCAGGGACCTGGTAAAGAGGAATTTTAAAGACCCAGATGTTTATGTACAGAGAGATTCTTTCCCTTGAACAGTAAGCCTGTAGGGACAGAGACTTAGACTGTGTGTAGCCAGAAACTCCACGAGATCATATTCCTCCCTTGTTACTGGACCCTGCTGAGTGGTACCTTTTGTATAGCTGGCCTGAACCCCACACTATGGTGGTGACTATTCAATCCCCACCCCCAGCCCTATACAACCTATCAACTGAAATGAACTATTGTCTCTTCCGAATTCCCATATACCTGCCTCTGATGGCATGGTCTGCTATCTTATGTAATGAGAATTTATGCACATCTCCTATTTTCTCTACTCAACTCTAATCTAGAGGCAAGTGGTCTTGTCTTTTTCATCCTTTCTTATGCCTCATGCCTAGACTGCTGCTTTATTCAGAGATGGCACTGAGATAATATGTGTTGGATGAATGTCTGAATCAAGGGAAGCAGGATACTAAATAAAAGGTCCAAGCTTCAAAGTCAACGGCGAATCTAAACTGTGGCCTTAATTGTTAAGACTGTGACTTTATATCTCCAGAGTTCAGAAGTGAGATTAGACATAAAATCATATTATTGATCACTACTATATACCAGGGATTCTCCAAACAGTTTATCTGTTTTGTTCCTTTACTTACAAAACCACTATGAATTTGATTCCATTTATTATCTCATTTGACAGGTAAGTAAACTGAGATGCTGAAAATTTATGTAACTTAATGTCATACAGCTAGTAAAGGGTGGATCTAGAATTAAACGGATGGTTATTTTGGTTATTTCAAGCAGCCATAGGTTTACCTACTTCAAATGTTGTTTTACTCATGTTCTAAAGTAGGAAAAAATAATGTGAAGGGTACCATTAACCATGAGGTTTATTCTGACTGAAGGATTTTCATGAAATTAGTAATAATATGAAAAGCACTGAGGAAGTTTTGATATGAAATAGTTAATTCTCAGTTTTTCTACTTCAAATCCCATTCTTCTTCTTAATTAAAACTTGTAGAGCCTGATTAATACTCTACAATTAGCTGCTTGAAGGATGATGTATTTGAAGTGAATTTTTCTAGCAGAAGAACAAAAACTTTCTTTTCTCTTCAAATGTCATTTCCAGGCTTCTGTAGATTCCAAAAAAGACTGTGACATCTGCAATTAGCATAACTAGTAGTATTTTTACCATGGTGTACATTTTGTTTTCTGAATAGTTACAGAACTTGTGGAAATATTTTGGTTCCTAATTAGAATATGAACTTGAATGTAAAAATTTTTTCCTAAGGTTAATACTTATTCTAGTGGTTCCCAATCTGGGAAGTTGCTACATCATCTAAGGGACTCTAGATAGTACAGTGATTTCGGCTCCCATAGCGGTGGTGTAAAGTTACAAATTATTAGGATCCCATCACTGACCATTTTGATTTTATAAATGTCATGTAATGGAACCCAGGGATATGTATCCAAAATTTTATGTTATTGATGAATTATAGGTGCCTTTGTAAATAAACCAACCACCACCACTGCTACACATATATAAATAAAAACATAACAAAACAAAATGCTAAAAATTCTAAAGTGAAAAGTAAAATAGAGGTTCTTTCTATTCTTCAGAGAAAGATAATGTGTTCTAAACTCTGTATGCATAAATACATACATAGTCCTTTTTTCCCCTTTTAACATGTAAGAGGTATTAACCTGTCATATATTCATGGTGTTTTGAACCATGGGTTTTTTTTCATGTAATATATAGTTAAAATATCTCATTTTATTATCTACTACATTTTTAATGATGTAAATCTTTCTGCTATATGGTTATTGCATAATTTTTTTGGCTTGGTCCCCTATTGTTGAACAGTTAAATTTCTTACAAACTCACAGACAATGCAACCCCGTCATCTAACTTTGATAAAATGAGATAACATGTATGTAAGATAAATTCCTAGATGTAGAATTACTGGGTCAACGTATTTAATCCAGTTTAGGAGAGTTAGGAACTCATGAATTCTAGGCCAATTCCAAGTACTTTTGACTCACAGCACCTTTCATGGTTGTAAACTTACATTTAGCTATATGATTATTTAATTGTTGTGTGATTATTGTAGATCTATGCCACTAGGCTACATTGCTAAGTCAATGAGTGAATTTTTCATTCTGTTGCTGTTATAATGCCAGAGCCTGCCCCAGTATCTGTTAGAGAGTAAATCTTTGTTAAATAGTTGTTGAACAGATAAATAAATGCTAGATTCCTTTATAAAGTTGCTGGGCTATCTAGTTCCATATAAGGCAGAGAACATTTAGAATTCAAAGAAACTTTAGTTTTATTTCTTTCAATTAAAAGGATATTTTGACTATAAATTGTAATACAATAAGTAAAACATAATTGGGAGTGAAAACATGACTTCCCCTCCCTGCCCTTGGGCTCACATCTATGAGAAAGCTAGCGATTCTTTCTATGATGACATAACATACACATCTCCAAGAACCTAGTTGAATTTACTTAAATTCCAGGCTTAATGTTTAAGAAGAATAAATATTTTAACTGTTCAGGCCTTGGTGCCCCAAATCTATCAAGAAGTTCTTCTCAAACTTCAGAGTGTATCTGGATCTCACCTGCAGAGAGCCTAGGTCAGAAGTGATGGGGTCTGTACCTTCTTCCCTAAAAGGTGTGTGTAATTTGAAAATTTTAGAAATCACCTATTTCAAAAGTCCTTGGAGATTCTGCCCTAGGAACCACTCAGTGCATTATTTTGCCCAAAAATAAATCCTCATCATCCTCCATATTCCAAATTTTATCTGTTTTTGAAAGTTTGAGGTTTATTATTATTATTATTATTATTAGTAGTAGTAGTAGTAGTAGTAGTAGTATCTTTCTTCAAAACAAGTAGAGCACTACTAGTAATAGTAGAAGCAACCCATTTGTAAAATGTTCTATTCCAATGCAGCACATAGCCATAAACTCTTGGCTTAGTCTTGTTTATATCTACATACTCTAGAATTGCCTATAAAATATTATCTTGATATTTTATATTTATTTTTATTTTTATATTTAAAAGAGGCTATGATGTAGAGAGGGGACCTGTGAGGGCTGAAGTGGCTAAGGGCCCTTAGAGGCAGCAGAAATAGCTGGCACCTCTAGTTTTTGCTAGGCATAAAGCCTGAAAGGTCCAAGGGCATAATTCTTCTAGGGGAAAGGACCAAATCACGTGTGTGTTTATAAATCATTTGAGAGAGGAGATGGGTAGTGGTGGTTTGTATAGATTATCTCCAAGGAGAGTCAAAGGTCTTAAGTATACTCTAGTGTGAAATGTAGCTACGAGCAAGGGAGGGAAATCAACACATATTTAATGTTTTCCTATCAGACCTAGGTCTAGAAAATGTTAAGTACATATTTAAACCTCACTGTGATCTTGGGAAGAAGCTAGTGATAGCTCCACTTCACAAATGCGACAGCTGAGTCTCAGAGAGGCAAAGCAGGTCTAAGTTCACACAGCGGAGTGCTGATGGAATCTGATATACAGCTGACACAATCCAAAATCTGATGCTGTCTCCAGGACATTCCACTGAAGAGTGGCCGAGGCTTGCCATGAGAGGGCATGGCTCATGCACTTAAGCACAGGAGTAAATTGTGCTTTCAAAGTCAGCCAATTTTGTGTCAGCAGCTGTAGAAGTATTGATCTCTTTTAACACAAAGTAAGTGATAATAGTTTGGGCCATACTTAAGAGTACACCTCAGACTACAGGCGAGAGGGACATTTCTTCCAGGAAGGCTTTTGCTGGTAGGGTCATGGTTACCTGGCTAGGGACTAGGGAAGGATCTAAACATCCCAGAATGAGAATTGTTAGGAAAAAAGCAAATCCTCAAGGGACTGAGGTACTAGACATGTCATCAAGAGAGTGACTGACCTAGTTACCTGAACTGGAGTTCAAAGTCATGAATGAGTCTCTAGGACAGGTACAGAAGTCTGATTGTCCCATTGGCAGCCAAGGACTGAGCCTGATATGCAGGCGTAATGGCTTGATGCTGAGTCCCAGTTTGTTGGGGTAACATGACCATAAATAGAACTGTTCCCCATGCTAATGGTATTCCCTTAGGCCCAAGATTTTCAACCTTTTTCATCTTATGGTACATATAAACTAATTATTATAATTCTGTGACATACCAAAACAATTTTTTTTGCTGACCTGACAAAAGATAGGTATAATTTTCATTCATTCACACTGGATAACTATTGTTGTGTTTGCTGTTGTCATCTTTTAATTTGATAGTCTAAGGGAAAAGAGGTCAGTGCCCCTGATTAAATAAATAGTCAAGTATTAATGTTTTAAAAATTCTTACAACACACCAGTTGAGAATTGTTGGCTTAGGCTGTTTCCATAGCTAACACCAGAAAGGAATAAATGCCTTAATGGACTTCTTTCCCGCGGCTTATTTTAACCTATGGTATACTTTTTCTCCTCCTCCTCCACCTCCTCTTCTCTAAGGAAAGTATGTTATGGAATCTTGTCAACTACCTCATTCATCAAACTTGGTTCATTCTGGCTCTCAGCTAGTTCCAAAAATAAAAGAAATCCTCAGAGAATAAAAATGACTAACATTCAGCAGATTCAAACAGCTTTGATGTGACTGTAGGCAATCCTAAAGGCTCCCAAAGATACTTTGAGCAATGCCACTTTCTTTGAATAAATGCATCTCTCTCTACGCCCTTCAGCTATCATCACTGCCTTCAACTTAGTCCTCACTTCTTCCCCAATTCAACCATGATTACTTCTTTAAAAAGGATAGTCCTCATTTTGAAGCATAAAATTTGAAGTTTGTGTGAGCATTGTTCCATGTAGCATTGACACACACACACTTACTTTTTCTTAAGAACCCTGTGAGGTAGGTAGCTGATTAATGGGCAACATTTATTGAGTCCTTTGCTATGTGCCAGAAACTATTTTAAATATTTTACAACTATAAGTTATATAATTCTCATGTAATAATATCAACCCTATTTTTATCTCCATTATCTAGATGAGAAACAGAGACATGTAACTTACCTATGGGAGACAAAAAAAAAAAAAAAAAAAAAAGCCAGGAAGTGGCAGAACCAGGATTTAGAATTAGGCATTTTATTCCCAGATTCTATGTGCTTACTCACTGCAGCCTAGTTTAAGATTTCAGAAATTAAATATTGATAGTCAACCTATAAAATGGAAATCTGAGTTGGCAAAATGTTTATTTACCTGACAGCACCAATTTGTCAGCAGAGCTACAATAACAAGCTATCCTCCGAAATTATAAACCAGCACTCAGGCTAACAGACCATTCTCTCATTTTGTGTGATATTTTTACAGGCAACATGATTATCCAGGTATCATTGCTGTGTAACTTGTGATAAAAAGAAATTGTGACTGTATACAATAGTGGCAACAAGAAATGACAGTTTAAAGATGATCTTATTTCCCAGAGATGTAGGTTAAGCTTCTCCTTTTCTTAATGCCTTTTCTAATGCTTAGTGATGTCTTATGGAAAGCTCTTGGTTTTCATTTTCTATTTCTGTTTTCCAGTGATTACAGTTAAAGATATACACAATCTCATGGACATTCACATGCACAGAAAATGTGAATTCACTTAATGATTAACAGAGTGGTATTTTACTACATGAGGGAAGCCAGTAGGAAATTCCCATGTTGATCAACATTTCTCTTGCATTTTCTAAACACATATAGCAATTTTAATATTTTTAAAAGTTAACTTTTACATATACTTAGTTCTCATAAAACATCAATGAGATAGACTATTGCCAACCTCCTTAGATCTCTGTTTCTTAAAATAATTACTAGTAGTTATGGAGGTTGTAAAACTAGCAAGTGATGGGACCAGGGGTCAGCCCAAGGGCTTCTAAGTCCTACTGCGGTAGTCTCTGCACATCAACATGTCTTGGCTACTTCCTCACATTTATGTTTCTTTCTTCTGGATGCTCAAACACCTGACATGTAATACAAACTTCTGGGGCGGTGTCAATAGTATATCTCTGCTGATTTCTAAAGTTAGTGGTTCTCATGTTTTAGAATGGATGATAATCACTGGGGAGTACTTGTAAAAAAAATATGAATTCCACAATCCGATCTCCAGTTGTTTCCAATGCAGGATGATCCATGGATCACATTAGGAAAAGCTTGATAGTTAATAGATCCTGAGTCCTCTTTTCCTTTCACTGTTTCTGGATTAATTCCATTTGCTTGATTGGCTTGAGTTACCATGTGTGTACTGATTCTCTCAAATCAGTGTCTGTGGGCTAACTCTGACTTCCTCAAAGTTAGTCTATTATGTACATTCATTCTTTCAGCCATTAATTCACTCACTAGTTCACCCATTCTTCAGTGAATATCTAATTGCCTGGCTTGGCATCTGGCATATTATAGTGGCAAATTTTATTTGCTTATTGTCTTTGTTAAGCAGTTGAGGTGAATTTAAAAATAAACTTTACACAAATATCATTTTGAACTTTCATAACTATTGTAGAAGTAAATACAAAGTGTTAAGAAAGTATATTATAATGTGTTGTGGAATTGTGCACCTGAAACCTGTATAATTTTGTTAACCAGTGTCACCCCAATAAGTTCAGTAAAAAGGAAAAGAAAAGAAAGAGTATTATGGTTTGGAGGTTAGAGACAACTTCCCTGAGGACATGAATAACATTTGACCTGAGATCCGAAACATGGATACATTGAATTAAGCAAAGAGAAAGGAAAAGGTATTTTAAACAGAGGAAATGTCATGAACCAGGGTCTTAAGGCCAAAAGTGACATGATTCATTTGAGAAACTTAAAGCCTGGCATAGCTGGAGTACATTAAGCAAGACAGAATGGTGTGAGACAAATCTGGTGCAATAGTCAGAGGCCAGATTCGTCTGAGTCTTGTGGATCACTTGGGGGTATTTTTCCCCTCCTAGTAACCATGGGAAACCATTGAAAGAGACTGTCACATGGAATTGGAGGACATGCATCAAGTAGAACCTCCCTCAGGTCACCAACTCATCATGTCTAACACTGACCTCTGTTCTTCCTCTACTTCCTAGTCCTGCTTCTTCTTGATTTCCTATCTCCATAAGTAGCACACCATCCACCTGTTTGCTCAGGTCAGAAAGTCATTCTTCTTGGATCCTTCCTGGTCATACTGTAGTGGACATTTGTCTTTTATTTTTGTTCCCCAGCATCTGGACTCCTTTTTTACTGGTGGTCCTCAGCGCATGAGCCCTTGGAGGAATGTAGTGCCCTGAGTCCTGCGCAGAAGCCAGAGGGAGCTGGGAGTTCCTTCTGCTCACTCCTGGCAGCCATGGCTTGAGCAGGTGACATAGACTTAGCTCATTGGAAGCTTCTGCCCAGGACTTTGAATTTGTATCAGTCATTTAATAAGACCTGACAATTTCATTTCCTAGTTATATCTCAAATACAACAAATTCTCATACTCTCCATTGTCTCTACCATGGTTCTAGTAACCACTGTTTCTTGCTTGGACTACCGCTAGAACTTCCTAACTAGTCTTCCTGTCTCTTTGCCCTGCTCTCCCACTGCCCTTTCTCCAATCTGTCATCTCTCTGTATCCAGTGATTCAACAAATATGCAAAACTGTTTTTAAAAAATCCCTTTATAGTACTTTTAGGGTAAGGTCCAAACAAGCAGAGAGTCCTGTGTTGAAAATGCCTGTTTGCTTGCAGCCTTCCTCACTAGGCTGTAAGCTCCTGGTAGTCAGTACCCAGGTCTGTGTCCTGTACTCTGGCATCTCTCCTGGTGCCCACCAGTGACCGGTAATGAGGCAGCTGAGCATAGCGACTAAGAGCATGGGCTCTGGAGTTGACCTACAATGTGTAAGACCTTAAGCATCTTGTTTAATTTCTCTGTGATTCAGTTTCATCACCAACAAAATGCAAACAATAATAGTATCCTATATGACAAAATAAAAACAAAAATAGCCTTTCAGCCAAACCAGTATGTAGGAAGCCAACCTACCTAAAAAGTGTATAGACTTCTTCCTTTGATCTTAAACTATTTCTGAAAAATATGAACCAGAAGGCAAATGCTACAATTACCTTGCTATATATTAACTTAGCTAAAATAACCATCTAGAATGCATTTTGGGAAGTGACCAATTATGTGATTATTTTTGTGGTTTGAATCCTTGAACGACTTTGGGCACCGGCAGGACAGGCTGCTCCACACAGTATTAACAGCTACAGTTACTGATGTTTCCGTGACACATGAGAACTTGCAACTGCCTGAGCTCCCCGGCTTGTTAACTGCTTTGCCTTGGGGAAGTTTCAACATAAAGCCCCAAGCAAGCCCATCAACATTTATTGATTGCTAGAAGTGTGATGGGCTCAAGATTAGGGCCATGGAAAGGGAGAAAACAGGAGATGTAAGATATGAATTATTTCACTGAAGGGTTATAGTCTGGTTCAATTCAGAATTATTTTTTGAACTAAGTATCGTGCAAGGCATTGTGGCTTATAATCCAATATTATTATTTGATTGTTCATTCAAAACTATTTACTAGCACTTACCTAAATTTACTAGTCTTGTAAAGGACATCACAGTTATAAATAGAAGACACAGAAAAGATAACTTATAACTAGATGACTAGCAACAATTACTATTTATTATTATTTAATTCATAGCTATAATTATTACTACCAATAAGCTTAGAAGATAAAAAGGAGCATAACATTAAAAATAATAACTAACATTTATTCAACCGAAACTACACAACAAGGTGAGCACTTTGCATGCATTTTCCAACTTAAGTCTCCACACCACCTCAAGAGCTGCAGCACGCCTCTCTGGAGCCCCGTGTCACCCTCTGAGCCTCCCCCTGACCAGTGTGTGAGCTCAGCCTCCTCTCGCACTCACGGCCTTCAACCTCAGTCGGGTAACTTCATTCTTTCAGATTTCTACCTCCTAGTCCCGCTCACGTTTAGGGATTCCCCTCAGCGACCCTCAGCCAAGGGCATTCATTCAGCAGTTGTTAGATCAATGTGCTGCTTCTGCACCCACCAGGTCCCAGCTGAGTAAACCCCCGTATTGTCTGCAGCAGCAGCATCCTCAATGAGCCTCTCAATTGGCTTTTTCTCCTCTGTCTTATTCTTCCTGCTCCTCATTCTTGCTTCCAGGGACCACCTCTCCCCAAAACTACTTGCCCTCATGTCCTTGTCCAGCCTCTACTTTTGGGAGAGCCCCAAACGAGATCTGAGGTCATGATTATTAATAGTCATTTTCCAGATGAAATAATAGAGCCAGAGCCCATGAAGCTGAACCTCACTTACTAGCTGACTCACCTTAATCAGAACCAGAGTTGAAATACCTGCCCCTGTTCTTAATTACTGTACAACCTCTTGTGACAGGTATGAAAGTACTAGTAAAAAAGGTCTATTTGCCATCAGAATGTCTAGGTTTAAGGGGCCTTAAAAAAGATCTCAGACAAAGAGGTGAATTGGCTAGAAATTATTGTTAATGACAGTAGTAAGTGAGCAAAAACAGTTCTGTATATGTTGAAAAGTGTAAAGGCAAACTTGTATAGAAGTAATTGGGGGGTTCTATCATTCTCTCTTTACCCTCCAAGCTTCGCCCCCACCCCAGCTCCCCTGACTGGCAGTGCTGTGCCTTCTGATTAAATGTCCTGTAGCCACCTGTTTTTGGCTTCATCTCTCCCTGCCCTTTCTGACATTGCTTTGTAGAATGACTTTGATATGTATTGTAATTGATTCTCAGTTAATAAGCTTCATCTCCTGGGGATGTTTGCATTTTTATGCTTTTTCTCTTGCATTATACAATGCCAGGTTTTCCTGCTGATAAAGGCATATTAGGTATTGGCAAGAAGGTGGGGTATAGTTTTTGGATAGTAAAAGTTGCCCAGATATCCTGAAAATCACACCATTTTAGCAACTCAGCATACATAAGGCTAGGCTTAAATAAAATTATTTTTGAACAGTTTGGAGTATCTACATTCTGAGGTGGAGTTGGAAGGATTGATGGGAACAGATGGAAAGAACCAGGGAATTATTTATGTCCAAATGTTTGGGAAGGGGAATGGTTCATGTGCTTGCTGTGTGAATGTGCACACACGCATACTGACCTAACAGTACAGGTCACTGGGCAAGTGGATTTCATTGATTCCTTTCCTGGATGCTATAGAAATAAGGATCATATGCAGTAAACCTTTGATCTGGCTGCATAAAATTAACCTTGATCATAGTCAAGTACATTATCAAGTATGTTAATATGGTCTCATTATTATTAAACCAAATTATTAAGCAAAACCAATTTTTGCATATCATTAATGAATTTTGTCATGAATTTTGTTATGAATTTTGTTTGTTACAACACTGAATTATTATTGGTTGCTTGCTTTGTATTGTCTTCTGCTTAGCTAACTTACTGTTCCGCCCACAACTTAAACATTTAGTGGAACATTAATTAGAAGGATTATCTTTTCTTTTGGAAAAGACTCTATATGTCTTAAAGACCAAGGAAGATTATGGAAGGAGGAAATATATCTAATTTACAGGTCAGGGTCAGACAATTGCTTTGTGCTGAGTAGTATTAAGTTACAAGTATTCATTTATGACTGTAATTTGTTTGATTCTTTCGGTGGGTTTGATTTCTCTGGCATTGTTCATGTGCATGTAAGTGACTCAGAAAGGAAAGCAGTTTGTGAGGAAGGAAGTCATTTCCATGTCAAAGTAAATAAAATCAGATTGATACGAAAATGCTCCTTTGATTACAAGACAATAAATATCAGGGATGCTTGGACAAGCCTAGAGGCTGATGCTTCAAAGAAGCTCTGCTCTCCCTCTTGGGCTTCCCCATTGCATTGGGGAATGATGCCTGGAGTTTGAAGTGCAAATCACTATTGGAGACTTGTTTGTCATACTCCCTTTTACACAAGGGATATTTTGAAAAAACAGACTCACTTTTTTAAAGTGCAACAGCAGAAAACAAAGGAAAACATAGATTTAATGTGGCATTTCTTAGACTCATGGCTTTTTAGGCTAAAAGGACCTTTCTAAATTAGTTAGGCCAATTCTGTTGAGGGAAATGAGGGCCTGGAGGTTAAATGTTTTGTCCAAGATCACACAGCAATTGTGCTGAAGAACTTACTGGAAACTGTCCCTCTTTATGTGGTCAGGTGTAAAACTACATGCTGTGTTGTGATAAAAGGATGCTGCTGATAAAATAGCTCTTCTTTAATAATGGCATAGATGCAGTTAATAATAAGACTGCCTCAGAGCTCATCACCTAATTTACAGATGCAAAATACTCCATGCACTTCTATTTACCAATGTTAGAATGAAAATCTGAAAATGCAAAAATAAAAAAGAAGTAACTGTTAAAACACTTTTGAATGAGGTTAGTTAGAGAAGCGGTGATACTTCAGTTATATCTTAATGCCTAATTTTCTCTGTTGAGTGATATGAAAAGTGATTCTTTAGATCATCTTTCTAACTACCACATTTTGTTGTGTATAATGAGCACCTTTTTGTGCCCAAATATTTGAGGGAAAAATAAGAATACTCATTATATATACATTAGTAGTACTAATTCTGTATATAAATGTTTTTTAATTCTTTTATGCTATGCATTAAAAGTATAACTCTAGAAAGCAATACTGATATCCATATGCAAAACAATACCCTGGGATATAATAACTGGTTTTGTTTCTAAATATAAATAAATAAAACATTGAATTTAAAAAATTAAAATGAAATATATTTTTCCTGAAAGTTTGGGCCAAAATGTGGGTGTGCATTATACACGGCAAAATATGGTATATCTTATTGTTCTGGAATTTTGGTGCTGGAATTGATCTTACAGATCATTGAGTAGAGTTATTCCCAAGCCTGGATGCCTGCCAACATCTCCTGGGAAGTTCTATATACAGAGGTTCTGGGATCTTACTCCTGTGGGTTCTAATTTAATGGGCCTGCAGAAGGATCTGGAATATGTATTGTCAATAGAATTCCTAAGTTTCTGAAGACCAGATGGGTTGGTGAACACCCAACCTGATCCCATCTCCTTGTTTTGAAGATAAAAGA
This sequence comes from Desmodus rotundus, assembly GCF_022682495.2. Classification (NCBI taxonomy): domain Eukaryota; kingdom Metazoa; phylum Chordata; class Mammalia; order Chiroptera; family Phyllostomidae; genus Desmodus; species Desmodus rotundus. Next base: position 85,400,782 of record NC_071393.1, read on the forward strand.
AGCTGAAATCCAGACATTATATGCCTGGATCATTTTTTGTTTTGTACAACTTAATGTGTGTTCTCCTACTAACCTTCTTGAGTGCACACAACCTATATGTCCTTTTACTGTTCATTTTTGTGGGCTAGGAAAATGAACTCTCTAGTAAAACCCTATTATATACAGTGAAGTCTCATTATACAGTCATTGAATTAGTTCAACTTCACTGGGGGGAGGTTGGTGGAGGGGGTAAAAAGAGAGAGAGAGAAAACGGGAGGGAGGGAGACAGGGAGAGAGACAGAAAGAGAAAAGAAAAAAACAAAGAAGAAGAAGAAGAAAGATTTAAATAGTCCAGTGATTTCTTTTGCCACTTCATTCAATGAGCATTTGCTCCTGAATGAACTTCTCTGGCTTGCTCTCTGCCCCAAGGGGCTGACCTCTGCTACTGCATCTGGTTTCTTTGGCTTCCTTTGGCTTCTGGTCCAGTTTGTGGGAGGTCAATGGGCAGAAGGTATAGGAGGTCAGGCAGGATGTCTCTTCTCACTCTCTGCTTCAGGGTGTGTAGCTGTCTCTCTGGTTCACAGCTCCTGTCAGCCTCCACTGCAGCTCTCACCAGCACTGGGCACCAGGCACACAGTTTCCTCCCCTTTGTCCTTAAACCCCAGGCACAGTAACCATTCCCCACTACATCTAGTCTCTGGGGATGTTACTATTCCTATGTTATTCCCTTCACCCAGCTCACACCTCTACAATGTGTCCCTTTCTTAAAATCACTCATTCGAATCATTGGCATTAATTTTGTTTTCCGCAAGCAGCTAGATTAATTCAAGATGGGAAATAGAATTATTTGCTTACCTTGGTAATTCTAAATTCTTGAGTTCCTTCATAGTGCCAGTAACTCCTTGAACTGAAAATGATTTATCTTTAAGAATATAGTGATGCAAAATTCTACTTTTCATATATTTACTTGATTTGCATTGGACATTACTGTATACTGATCATCTTTGAATATATAATTAATGTACAAATTAGTTGACACAAAACTATACACTATGTACTTTGTGAGCAATTTAAGATGTTTTCAAAGGTAATTTTGACTACATAGATTTTCCTCCTTAGACACTGACTTCAGAACTTCCTTTCGTGGTTAAGTGCAACTTTGCTGTATGTATCATAAAAAATATTAAAGCTGGATGGAGACCATAGAATGAAAGTATTGGGATAGAAGAAATGCAATTTCTGTCATTATCATAACTTGCAATTTACTTTGTCCCAGAGGTCTGAGCCAAAAACCTTCAAAATGTGCCCCTTGAAAATTGTTGCCACAACTTTCAAGGATGATTTGGCAATATCTACTAATGTTTTAAATGGACATACCCTTCTTCCATCATTTCTTCTTTTATGAATGATGATGCTTCAAATATACATGTAAGGCTGTTCATCTCGGCACTGTCACATGAAACATGGATCAAAGATGATCAGTATACAGTAATGTCCAATGCAAATCAAGTAAATATATGAAAAGTAGAATTTTACATCACTATATTCTTAAAGATAAATCATTTTCAGTTCAAGGAGTTACTGGCACTATGAAGGAACTCAAGAATTTAGAATTACTGAGGTAAGCAAATAATTCTATTTCACAACCTCAACATCCATAAAAAGAGACTTGTTAAAAATCTGTAATATGTCCAGTGGATTACTCTGCTGCCTATGAAAAAGAATTAGAGCTATGTAGATGCTTGAGATATAAGTTGAAAAAACCCAAGTTGTAGAACAGCGTATTATATGTGACCCTCTTTGAGAGGCATGTCCCTACATTTTTCTTTCTTAAAAATCATAAGCATGTATTATCTGCATAATGGAAACCACACCACAATGCCCCAGTGATGGCAGTGAGAACTCAGAAGCACCCAGCAAACAGTTACTGCTAATAAACTGACTAACTTCATAGGAATGCATTGTCTCCCACTGAGACACCTCTGTATGGGGAGCTCCCTTGCAGTTTCACTGCCTGCATTCCAACCACTTTAAATCTAAAACCTATTCTATTGCTGGATGCAGGCACCTTTGTTACTAGGGTGGTGACTTGAACTCTGACTTGATTTACTTGTAAATGCCTGTGTGCACCATCACTCAGAGGGAACATAGAAGCTGATTTCTTCCGGTGATGAGGTTTTCATCATCCAAGATGTCTGTGACATAAGTGAGAGTGGTGAGGGGCCTGAGGCCAGGAAGCAGAGGGAGAATCCAGAACAAGACTCTGAAAACCTGAGCAACTCACAGAGGTTTCGCTCAGAGGGAACACGTTAAATCAGACAGGAGGGTTTACATTTTCAGATAAAGTCATTCGGTGTCGGAAAAGAGGTAGAAAAGATAAAGATGTGTTCATAAATTTCTCTATCTTAAAAAGCAGTTCTGGTAGTAATACTTCAGCAATTTGTAGGCTGGCCCTCTGGGACGCGGGGTTACAAGGAATTGCTGCCGTGCCAGGGGCTTGCGAGCCAAGCTGAAAGCTTTGTGACCAGAGCACAACCCCTTTCCTTTCCAGGGATGCTCTGCAAATGAACACCTTCAGTATTGTGTTCATTCCCACAGAGACTGAGAATTCCAGGATTTGATAAGCTAGTCAAAGGTTGTCCCTGATAAAACTTGAAAGTATTCCCAGAATCCCAATATTTTAAAGCTGGAGGGGCCTCTGTGATAAACTGGGCTGCTTGCTGCTGGTGCTGCTGGGCAGAGGTCAGGATGGCTGCCAGTCATTCTGCAGAGCACGGAGGGACCCACAGCAAAGAAGGATCTGGCCCAGGCGGAGGAAGCTTGATCTAGCCCAAATCCTTCAATTTACCTAGAGGGAAACTGAGGCCCATAGGCATTAAAAACTGTATCTGCTATTTAGCACATTCCAAAATCCTTTTTTCCACCACTGTTTTAGATGCTTCTTTGGGATCACATTTCAATTTACCCGTAATAACCTTTTTAGCTATAATGAATCCACTCTTTACTTTGGTTTCCCCATATGTAAAAAAAGGGGCAGGACAGAGCCTAAGTAATTTCTGCCTTGGTCTGGGCCTGTCCAAGCAAACGTCAGCAGGTTTCGGTATTCCTTCACTCCGGCCCTCCCTAGCAGCCAAGATGCAATAACTCTTCCCTCTCTCCTTCCCACCCGGCCTAATCTGCTAATCTGCAGTCCTACTAGGGAGCTGTGGCAGTTTGCTTAATTGTAACCTAATTTGAGGTGTTAAAAGATAAAAAAAAAAAGAATGGAGAACTTCCAGACTTCTTTTACCTCTGAATTTCTCTGGCTCTTTGAACTTGGAAACCTGCCAGCCACTCAGTTGAGAGGCTCCTGGATACAGCAAGGAGAATCAGCAAGCTAATAAACCTTCTGTCCTTACTTTACTTAATTACCAGGAACAGGTCACTCTGCCCACAGGAAGGGCAGCGCTGCCAAGAAATTGAGCCTGGTGGAAGACTAAATTTGATTTATTTCATATCGTTTGGGCTACCAAAGGGCTGACATTAAGAGAAGTTCTGCGTACTCTCTGTGCTTTGCAATTAAAACAATGTTCCTAACTCTGGAAGGCTTCGCAAAGGAGAAATGGCTGCCTCGCTGCTTCCAGCTATTTTGAGTACTAGATACCCTTTTTAGACTTTACATAATATTCTAGGTCTTTCCTTCAATAGTAGTTGTTCTTTTCAGCCCCACAGTGTAGTGGTTCAAAGTAAGTGCCTGGTAGTAAGAAAGATCTAGGTGTTCAACTCTGAGTTTGCTCATAATGTGTCCTGGAGAAATTGTCTGAACTCTCTATTCATTGCCTTCCTCAACTATAAAATGGGGTGATAAAAGTACTTTCCTCACTGTGTCATTGTATAGAAATAAAACTACATCTAAAATGCTTAGCATAATGCTTATCAATGGCTAAGTGATCAGAAAATGTCAATAATTAGTTTGCTATTTTAGCATCTATTGAGTATGCCAAAAGCAACTTTGCATTCATTTATACATTGAAACCAGTTTATAATTTACTAATAACACTAGCATCTTTATATATTTCAAATATAATAGCAGATACGTATTTGATAGCACAACTGCTAACCTGACTGCTAATACTAGAGATTATATTAGCCTGTTTTTGGATATAGTGTTTAGTTTTAAAAAATAATTGTCCAATTCATATACGATTTTCTCCTGAATTCTTTGATAAGCTGTTCCAATGCTATTCACTTAGCAGTTTGAGTCAGAATGGTGAGGTTTATTGCCATCCTGTAAAAGTGTTTGGGTGAGCGCATTTAGCCTTTTGGTTAACTCATTTTTTAATGTCCTATTACACGTGTTTCTGAATCAAACTCACATATGCTTCTTGTATGAAATTTGACAAATAAAGTGAATCTGTATTATGTTACCCAAAAGTGGGAAGTGGGAAAGTAACCCAATTTTTTGATGTCTTTGAGAACATCTTTTGAACGAAAAAGAATATTTACACATACATATACTGTTTTAAAACTAATATTCAATGTTATAAAGTTTTAAAGAACATAGCTTTCCTTATGTTTTTCAGTTCAGCTTGTACATCTTATTATGTTTATAGATGTAGTAAATTTTAGCAATCATTTAGGAGGCCTTAATTAATATTATGTTTCATTTACGAGTGAGGTTAGCTAAACACTTTTAAACTTTATAAACTGCACTTAAACATTAAAATACTTGGGGTTTTTTTCTGAGCACTATAATTGACTGATAAACAGAACCTTCCTGAGTGAAAAATGATTTAAAATATAATACATTCAACTTATAACCACAGTGAATGTCAAGTTCTTGTAAACATCCCAACATTGTTTAGAAACTTAACTAAACTCTCTTTGAATAATGAAAACCGCCATTCCAAAATCAATTATATTTAAATTTAGAATCCTGAGGCTTATATGTTAGCTTAATAATCTTAAATATTTCTAATAGTTTAACTACTAAATGCAGACAGATTGAATCCATTTTTACAGAAACCAGTTTCTTGAACTTAACACAATATTCTAATTTGGGTTTCATTTATCACCTTTGTACTACAATCTCAGGCTGCCTGTTTAGGAGCAGCTGGGGTTACAAATCAGTGAGCAATTTTAGGCTGAGATGCAGTATTTGATTCTCCCTGTGTCACTTTCCTACAAACTGATCTGCTTTCTATAGTTGCTATAATGGGGACTCCATGTCCTGTACTCCAAAGACATTGTCATTGTTATGTGACATTTCTGTCCACTCCCATGGAGATTGCAATTCTCTTCATGGATTGCTTAGGTTTTATATTTATTTGATTCTCTTAATACATTTTCATGTTTCCCATCTGGCTCAAAATACATTTTCTTTTTTGCCATTGGATATTTCCCACACACATGGAATACTTTTGAAATCTTGTTTAACTTTATTGACTGTGCTGTTGAAATTCTGTATTCTTTTCATATCATTCCTAACTGGCAGAGCCACAATGAGATAAGATGGCATGGCACTGGATACTATGTCCCTCTGGCCTTTGGCTCCACAGACATAACACTGAATCAATCTAATGACAGTGAGGAAAAATAACTACCACCCCAAATTCCTCCACACAGACAGGGCTACTGTTGATGTTGAGCATACTGACTTCCAATATTCTTAAGACTAGAGTTCCTCTAGTTCACCAGGAGCCCTCCAGTCTCAGCGTATGCCACAGGCTTGTCTCAGCAGACTCTAAGATAGGTGAATGCAGCTATCTTATTGTAAAGGTAATGCCAGGCTAACTCTGTGTAGGAGAGAAGAAATGTCAGGCATGGGAAGGAAGCTGATAAAGAGTTTGTTACTGCTGTGGTCAGGTGGGCCCAAACCCACTTAATAACTCTATGACCTAGCTCCTGAAGGTACTGTTTGTGAATGCTGCTGACATTGGTATAACCTTGGAGTTTGCTAAAAAAAGAATCTCAGGCTTCACCCCAGACCTACTGAATTATAATCCACATTTTTAATAAGGACTCCAAGTGATTCTTGTGTCCCGATTGATGTTTGAGAAATATCACTCTAGGAGATAATGTAGAACATGCCTCTGAGTTATCCCACCCAAGGGCAGGGGATCTGAGGGTACATTTATTTATCAACTCCTTGGACATCATTGGTCAAGTCCTGATTTCAGAGTCCTTAATTTCCAGATTGCCTCACATACTGACTGAGCATGCTCCATGGCCTGAAAATAGGGGCCTTGCAGGAAGTGAACCATATAGATGTTTGCAGTAAAATGCCTCCAGGTGTGTCGAGGTGCATACCCAGAATAGGAGTAGGATACCAACAGTATCTACTACTAAACTTTTGTTCTAGCTGTTCTTTCAGCCTGAAATTCTCTTCCTCCCAGGAGTACACATGGCTGAATCCTCCACCTCCTCTGAGTCTCTGCTCATTGAGGCTTTCCTTTGTTTACTTTTGCAAACTGCATGCACCAAACCAGAATTCCCAATTCTCATCATCTTATTCTTCCCTTTTTTTCAGCTGTACTTCTCCTTCTAATTCACTTTATAATCCATTTACATAATATGTTAATTGTTTGCCTCCCCTCTAAAAAGCTCCATCAGAGCAGAAAACTTTGTCTGTTGTGCTTACTTATTTGAATAAATAAATTTCTGTATTTTAAAATATAAATAAGATAGTATATACATAAAATTATGTAGCCTGCATTTTGCTTAGCATTGCATTATCAATAGTTTCCATACCATGAAAACTCCTAATAAATGTCTTTTTCATTGACTCTCAAATATTCTACTGTCTCTATAAGTTATAATTATTTTAAGCATTCCTAAAAGTTTTGGCATTTAGGTTTCCTTTTTTTGGTTGTTTATAATTAATGCTATCATGGGCTTCTCTGTGTATAAATCTATTTCCTTTTAAATATTGCTTCTTTAGAATGGATTTGTGGAAGTCAAACTTTTAAGACAAAGGTGAAAAATTACTGTTGAGACCCTTAATAGATAAATATGAAATTGTCTTCCAGAAATTGTGTCCCCATATGCCTCTAAGCAGTAACAAATAGGTATGCCTGACTCACCATACCCTTTCCATTGACCGGTGGCAGCAAAGCACAGTGGTTAAAAGCATGAGTCTGGCAATAAACTGGCTTGGATTGAATATTAGTTTTTGCTTAAGAGTTGTGTGACTTTGGGCAGGTTACTTCACTTATTTGCCTCACTTTCTTCATCTGTCAAATGGGAATGATGAGAATAATACTGCTTACCTAATAGGGTTGTTTTGTAGATTTTGGGTAGATTGTAAATATCAATATATTTAAAGCACTTAGATGAGTAACTGATATGTGCTAAACACTCTGTAACTAGTAGCTGTTATTATATTGAGAGCTTTTTAAACTGATAAACAAGTAAGTGGTACTTTGCTTTTGCTTTATTTACATTTTTAACCTTTATTATATATTTTTCCATTACCAGTTAGTGCCCTTATATCCCCCCCTCTAGCAATCACCACACTGTTGTCCATGTCCATGAGTCCTTTTTTCCTAATTTGCATTTTGAAGTTCCATCTTGAAGAACTTGAGCACTTCTCTTTATATTTGGCATTTACATTTTTTCTTTTGAGAATTTTATGTTCTATTTTTTTATTGGTTTATATAGTAAAGATATTAACCTGTTATATTTGGGGCAAATGCTTTCCTAACTAAATGTTTGCTTTTTAATTGTTGATACCCATAAGTTGTGTATGTTACATGGTAATATATCACTATTTTCTTTTATCATGTATTTTTTAAGTTTAGAAGATTTTTCTCATTCAGAAATCAAGAAATATTTACTTGTATTTTAGATTTACTTTTATGTTATTGGCTTACTTCTTCTTTATTTTCTCTCCCTAAAATGTATTTTAGTGTATTTAGTATGCTTTAGTATATTGTTCTAACTTGGTTCTTTATTTTAAAGTTAGCCTATTGTTCCTGAGGATATTTAAATAAACACAAATTGGACTAATTCTCTAACTCCTAGGCACCAGGAGCTATGATGACTTGAACTTTCATAGGAAAGCTTTTTTTCAACATTTTCGCAAGCACCCCATGATGTTCCTCATAACAGCAATATAAAACCACCCATGGTATTTCGAATTGGCAGAGGGATTAACTTTCTCATAGTTGAGACTGTGGTACCCAGAGAGCTTTAGCTTGAGGATAGGTTCTGGGAGAGGCTAAGGAATAAGAATTCCCATGTGCACACCAAAAACCTGCCTTCATATAAATCACACTATGTCATCTGTTGAAAGAGGCTATTTCTGGGCACAATTCCAGGTAATGGAATATTTTTGTTAGTTTATCCTTATTGAATCTCGTCTGCCCTGGGGTATATTGCTGTCAGTGGTGAAGGGGATTATTTGCTAAAATTTATGAAGACTATAATGTTTCAAAACCTGGTCTTATACTTTCCAATTCAGCATTATAGAGTTGGGGCCTGGCATTATAAGAAATCACAATACAACAGAGTCAGGTGTTAGAGATCTTGATGCAGATAATTGCCAGAATTTCCCCCCTATTTTCTAAAAATTTTATATTTGACATACTCAGATGAAAACATGTGGGAACTTATCATTGATAAATTGTGAACTTATCATTGAAAGTGTAAGTGGGGGGGAGTGTAGCTTTAACCATGATTTTTTTAAACCAGTAATACATGAGTGTGCCTGTTTTGTTAGAGCCTCACCAACAGTGTGTGTTGTCAGATATATATTTTGCCAATCAATAGGTATGACATAGTTTAATGTAAATTTAGTGAACATTTCTCTTATTTTGAGTGAAATTAACATCTTTTCACATACTTAAAAGTTATTTGTTCATATGGTGAATCACATTTACTGATTTGCAAAGGTTCTACCAACCTTGAATTCCCAGAATAAATCCCACTTGATCATGGTGTATGATCTTTTTGATGCATTCTATATTTGGTTTGCTAATATTTTGTTGAGGATTTTAGCATCTATGTTCATCATGGATATTGGTCTATAATTTTCTTTCTTCTAGTGTCTTTATCTGGCTTTGGAATTAGGATAATGCTGGCCTCGTAAAATGAGTTTAAGAGCCTTTCCTCCTCTTAAATTTTATGAAATATTTTGAGATGGAGAGGTGTTATCTGTTCTCAGAATGTTTGGTAAAATTCACCTGTTAAGCTCTCTGGTCCAGGGCTTTCATTTGTTGGGAGTTTTTTGATTAATGCTTTAATTTCAGTAGGTATAATCTCTTTATTCAGATTCTCTGATTCTTCCTGATTTAGTTTGGAAGATTGTATGTCTCTAGGAATTTATCCATTTCATCCAGGTTGTCCAGTTTGTAGGCATGTAGATAAAACCACATGATCATATCAATGGATGCAGAAAAAGCATTTGATAAAAATCTAGCCATTTATGATAAAAACTCTCAGCAAAGTGGGAATAGAGGGAGCATAACTAAACATAATAAAGGCTATATATGACAAACCCACTGCCAGCATCATACTCAACAGGAAAAAATAAAAGCATTCCCCTTAAGATAGGGAACAAGAAAGAGATGTCTGCTTTCACCTCTCTTATTCAATATATTACTGGAAGTCCTAGCCACAGCCATCAGACAAAAAGAAGAAACAAAAGGCATCCAAATTGGAAATAATAGGGCTGTTTTTATTTGCAGATGACATGATGTTATACATAGAGAACCCCAAGGATTCCACCAAGAAACTACTAGAACTGATAAATGAATTCAGAAAAGTAGCAGGTTATGAAATTAATATCCAGGAATCAGTTGCATTTTTATATGCCAATGATGAACTAACAGAAAGGGAAAACAATCCCATTCACAATTGCTTCAAAAAGAATAAAATACCAAAGAATAAACCTAATCAAGGATAAAAAAGACCTGTACTCTGAAAATTATAAGACTGCAAAAAGAAATTGAAGGAGATACAAGTAAGTGGAAATACATACCGTGCTCATGGATAGGAAGAACTAACATCATTAAAATGCCCATGCTACTCAAAGCAATCTACAGATTCAATGCCATCAAGATTCCAATGACATATTTCACAGAACTAGGGCAAATATTTCAAAAATTTGTATGGAACCACGAAAGACCCCCACAAGCAACAGCAATCCTGAGAAGAACAAAGTTGGCAGAATCACACTACCTAACATCTAACTGTACTATAAGTCCATGGTAATCAAAACAACATGGTACTGATATAAAAACAGACACATAGATGAACAGAATAGAGTAGAGACCCCAGAAATAAATCCACACCTTTATAGTCAATTAATATTCTGCAGAGGAAGCAAGCATATGCAATGGGCTGAAGATAGTTTATTCAATAAATGGTGTTGGAAAAACTGGACAGATAGATGCAGAAAAATGAAACTAGACCACCTTCTTACACCACATAAAATAGTAAATTCAAAATAGATTAAAGACTTAAATATTAGACCCCAAACCACAAAACTCCTAGGAGAAATCATAGGCAACAAAATCTCAGACATTGCTCATAGCAATATTTTATCAGATATATCTCTCCAGGCAAGGGAAACAAAAGAAAAAATAAACTAATGAGACTACAGCAAACTAAAATCTTCTTACAGTGCAAACAAAATCATCAACCAAATAAATGACAACCCACAGAATGGGAGCACATATTCGCTGGTACATCTGATAAGGGGTTAATATCCAAAATTTCTAAAGCATTTAAAAAATTCAACACCAAAATAAAACTCAGTTAAAAAAATGGGCAAAGTTTTTTGATCCACTCATTTACTGATGGGCACTTAGGTTGCTCTACACAGCAGAGAGAAAGAAGGAGCTTATACCCTTTGCAATAGCGTAGATGGAACTGGAGAGCATTATGCTAAGTGAAATAAGCCAGGCGGTGAGGGACAAATACCATATGATCTCACCTTTAACTGGAACATAATCAACAAAAGAAAAAAGCAAACAAAATATAACCAGAGACATTGTAGTTAAGAACAATCTAACAATAGCCAGAGGGGAGTGGGGAGGGGACAGTGGGGAGAGGGGATTACAGGAGCTACTATAAAGGACACATGGACAAAATCAAGGGGGAGGGTGGAGGCGGGGGAAGGAGGTGGGTTTGGCTGGGGTGGGGTGGAGGGATGGGGAGAAAATGCAGACAACTATAATTGAATAACAATAAAAAAATTTTTTAAAATGGGCAAAGGACCTGAATGGACACTTCTTCTCCAAAGAGAAGTAATCATCACTAATCATCAAAGAAATGTAAATTAAAACCACTATGAGATACCATCTCACACCTGTTAGAATGGCTATCATCAATAAGTCAACAAACAAGTGCTGGCAAAGATGTGGAGAAAGGGGAAGCTTGTGCACTGTTGGTGGGAATGCAGATTGGTGCAGCCACTGTGGAAAGCAGTGTGGAGATACCTCAAAAAATTAAAAATGGATCTGTCTTTTGACCCAGCAATCGCACTTCTGGGAATGTATCTGAAGGAACCCAAAACATTAATTCAAAAGAACATAACCACCTATGTTCACTGCAGCTTTATTTACAATCACCAAGATATGGAAGCAGCCTAAGTGTCCATCAATAGAAGAGTGGATAAGACAACTATGGGAGATTTACCCAGTGGAATACTACTTGGCCATCAAAATTTTATCCTTTTGTGACAGTATTGATGGACCTGGAGAACATTAGGCTAAGTGAAATAAGCCAGTCAGAGAAAGACAAATACCATATGATTTCACTCATATGTGGAATCTAATGAACAAATTGAACTGACAAGGAAAACAGAGACAGACTCATAGATGGAGAGAGGATGACAGCTAGTGGGTGGGGCAAGTTAGGTAGTAGAGGGATGGAGCAAAAAGGAAAAAGGACTCATGGACATGGACAAGAGTGTCCATTGCTGGGAGGAGGGAGGTATAAGGGGACTAAACTGTAATGGAAAACATACAATAAAAATTTTTAAAATAAAGTTATTTGTACATCTGTTTTTGTAAACTGCCCATTCATAGTTTATTTGTCCATTTTTATAATGGCTTTTCCCTTTAACTTTTATGGGTATTTTTATACTGATTGTTAGTTCTTTACCTATGATATATATTGCAAGTATTTTTCCTCATTTAATTTTTCTTTATTTTGCTTATTGTGACTTTTGCCAAAATTTCACACTATATGGTCATATTGATCAATCTTTTATTGCATCTGGACTTTAGTCATAATTAGAGAGTTGTTTTCTTCCATGCCGAGGTTCTAAATGAGTGGACCCATGTTTTCTTCTAGTAGTTTTATGATTTCATGTATTTCATTGTATCCATTCATTTGGAGTTTATTCTGGCATACGGTATAAGGAATGGATTAAATTCACCATTTTTCAAATCACTATTCAGTGTCCCAATACTAATTATTTAAAGTATATATGTATTTTTACCTAGTGGGTTAAGTTGAACCTTTATAATATCCATATTCTAAATTTTATATGTACTTGGGCATTTCTTCCCTGGACTTTCTATTTTTTACCACTGGTTTGTTTCTCTCTTTACACGCTATATCATAATCTTTCAATGATAGAGGTTTGGGAATATATTTCACAATCTGGAAAGGCCTGTTGCTGACCATATAGGCGTGTGCTCCATGGTTTTTCTTTTTTGGCTTTCTGTCTATTTCTAAGTTGTTTGTTTACATAAACTTTAAATTTAGCTTGTTGACCTCAAAAAAATGTTGGTATTCCCATAGAGATTGCAATATATAGAGAATGATAAATGATATGTTTATGGTATTGAGAAATACTATCCAAGAAGAGATGCCTCTTTTTTTCACATTTTTTTATTGTTGTTCCAGCAATTCCACTGCTGGGATTATACCCTAAGAACCCTGAAACACCAATTCAAAAGAACCTATGCACCTCAATGTTCATAGCAGCACAATTTACAAGAGATGCCTTTTTATTTGTGAAACTCTACTTTAAATTTTCATATTTAACTCTTTACATGCTAAGGTTTATTTTATGGGTTATTTTCCTCCTTGAACTATAAAAGTTGTACTTTACCATCCACCCCCCCACCCCCGCTTTTCTTTTTGGTTTGCTTTCACTTTCCATCTAACACAATATCTTCTATAATGGTTTATTTGAGTTTATAGTTATCCAGTGATAGAAACAGGATGCTCAGTGATGTGATTACTATGCAAATAAAAGAGTATAGAAAAAAACTTAGAAATCCAACTGACTCAAACTCTCTCAACTTTAACCTGAATTATGTTGCAGGAATTTTGGACTGATGGGTATGTAAATACAAATAGAAACCCCACAGTGAACATTTAGCTCAAACATCATAATTTTTATAAAGCTTTCTGAGACACATGCTTCCTGCCCACCTGTGATTTTATAGCTCCCTTCTCTGGGCCTCTACTTACCCCAGAGATACTGCCATCAGGTACCCATTCATTCCCTTGCTCCTGTCAGTCTCTCCCTCTTAGCTGTAAGCTCCTGGAAGGCAATTGACCAGGACTGATGGGTCTTTGCATTTTTCCATCACAACTCCTGTCTGAGGGCTAGACCCTGTTAAATGCTCATTTAATAATTAGGTACGAACAGAATTTTGTGAATAGATGTAAATGTTTTGAATCAGGGACTTTGTACTTTAAGAATTCTGATACTTTTGCAGAATCAAGAAGCTAGGGTCCTTAAACTGGATGCTCAGCATCCACTTATACTTTATAATTCAAATACAGATGTGTGATCCAAATTTGCTAGACTTTCTTCACTCCTTGGTAGCTTTCTATTTTATCTGCCAGTTTCAAAAGGTACTAAGTCAAATATTTTAATCATAAAGGTATATCACAATCTGTAGCTCAAATGTGTGTTTTCTGTATACCCCACCATCTAGCAGACAACCCAGATAAGATTTTCACCAAGATATTTATTTTTTGTTTTTAATTTTACTTTGTTGGCTCTTGCTGAGAGCTAGACATAAACTCAGTTGACTTTTACATGTTCAATCAAGGTTGCTAGATTGTTTTATCTGTTTTCTTGTTTTATAATTATAACCTACAGATAAGCAGGCATTATTTCAGGGGTTAACCTCAGTTATGCTGCATGTTGCATTGCAGGAATCCCTCTTTGTCTACAAAGGCAAACTGATTTGATTAAATTCATTCAAACACAATACCATGTGATTAATTTGTTATAACAAAATACATCTCATATTTAAATTGGTTTAAACAGCTCATTGGTGGTATGTGAACAAGATATAAATGGAAAAATTATATTTCTGTATATTCGGGTTTCCCTGAATACCAAATTATCTGCTTAGGAGTTGGTCCTTGCCAACTGTGTCCTGTCTTCTTGTCTATCATTTCTCTAGGAAAACTATATCAATCTAACCATTCAGTTATACTTCGGTGAGTGTTTATCTTGGAGAAATATATTTCTTGAGATTCATTTTTAATGTTCTTATTTTTATATGTACTGCTATAAAACACACAAGTAAATACTCTTATATTGACAGAGATTATATTTGGTACTTTAGGCTGATCAACTGAGGGATTTTAGTCTGTAACCATGTCTAGACAAAATGCAAATGTGGGTATTTGATTTCTTACTGCCAGTGTGCACTTGGAAAATGTTGAGCATACTTCTCTGGGTTGATTGTTTCATAGAAGCAATTTTCAAGGCTTTTAAGACATCTTGACATAGGTAGTGTTTTATTTTAGGGTAAAATTTTCCTATATAAATTGTTCTGAGAAAATGCTGATAGAGTCAATCAAATGACAGGATAAAACAGAATTAACGTGATACTAATATAAACTAAAATGTCATAAAACTGAAATAAATGTTTTGCTTCCAATGGGTACAATTTACAACTGACGCCAAGAAATCTTAGGACAACTGAATGATGGAAGAAGAGATTCCAAAATGACTATAACAGAGCCGTGCGTGCTCTCCCCACCTCCACTGCACAACCTTCATTAGGTTCTCTGAATTTCGGTAGTTTCTGTGGCTGCAGGAGCATGCACGGCCCATCAGAGGACAAGCCAGAAATGTCATGGAGTTCACGTTTTAGGAGCCCTCCTTAACTAATGACTAGAGGTAGATACACCTCCCAACTTCCTCACACTTAGGTGAGGCAACTCTGGGGTGTGTTCTATACTATTTTTCTAGAGTTTGCAACAGGAATGAGCCCCAGTCCCACATGGGGCTAACTTTTCTGTATTGGCTTCCTCCCTTTTCCTTTCTAACTTCCCTTCTCCTGTCGTTGCTTCTCAGAATTGTCTCCCAATTAAGTTACTTCAGGGTCTGATTCTGGGAGAACCCAATCTGAGATGGTGAACAATAACAGTGGTCCCTCAAAATCCAGGTTGCTGGAAGAAAAAATAGTGCTCTACTAAGTATACTTTGGTTGTACAAACAAAAGAAACACTTTCTTTTGCTCTAGGAAGTTTGCCTACCTTTTGCCCTGGACCAGACGCCTTTTTTTATTAATTGGACCACCTAATTCTCCTTAATACCAGTCAGATCTCTCTCTGGTAATGGCGGGTTGGAGCGAAAAGAGCAGCCTAAAGGCTTCTGAGGAAGTCTACACCCCACATGTGCAAGTCGGGATCTTGGAATCTTGCCTCCCTTCTTAGCAAAATGGCACAAGAAGCCTGTTAGCATGCATTAGTGGGAGAAAACAAAGAGCAAGATAGTGAAGAAAAGGGTGTATGAGTGAGCCAACATGGGGACAAGAGAATGTAGGGAATAATCTCATTCCACAAAATCTTTTCATGCACAATGGCCTTGCTCAGTATAAATATAATGCAATTAAGTTTTGAGAATGCCTTAGACCCCGGACAAATCAGGAGGAAGGAAAGGGAAAGGAGTGTGAATCCAATAAGACAGATACCTCCTCATCCTTTGCTCTTACCAGAGGTATGTCAGTTAAATCAAGGTCATGGATATTTACAAATTTAAAAATACATCTCAGAATTTAGGCTGCCTGCATTACATACCAGTAACTTGAATTTTTAGTTGATGCCAAGATGGGCAATGACTCAAGATGACTCCAGACATCTTTTAACAGTTCCCATTCTCTGTTATTCTCCTAACAACTTAGAGGGGTCGCTGTATCCTCAGAGGGTGATCTCAGCACCACATTCTAAACTGATACAGTTATTCACCCCTTGATCTAAATTCCCTCAACTTCATTTTCCTTCCCCTACTTTCCACAAATTTTCAATCTCTAGGGAAAACAAAATGCCACTGTCACTAAACACCTCATGCTTGTACACACCATTCTGTTGTAGTATACCCTCCAGCCTTTTGGAACGTTCTTTTTCTTCTACATGGAAGGGAAGCATCATATAAGGCAGTGGTGCTTAACGTGTTGTCCTGGGACCAGCAGCGTCAGCATCACCAGAGAGCATATTAGAAATACAAAATTCGAGGAGGGGGCAGGGAAAGTGGTGGCGGGAGAAAGGAGACAACTGTACTTGAACAACACTAAAAAATAAAAATAATAAAAAATAAATATAAACTAAAAAAAGAAATACAAAATTTGGCTCCACCTAAACACACTGAATTAGAAACTTTGGAGACAGAGCCTGGAAATGTGTTTTAACAAGCCCTTGAGATCATTCTGACCCGCCATAAATTTTGAGAACTACTTGTACAACGATTGACAGCTGCAAATATTGAGAACCAAGATAAGGAGGCCTTGCTGTAGCTTAGAACACGGCTGAACATTCCCATTGTTACAGCCCTAGCCCTTTCATTGAGAGACAAGTGTGTCACTAGGGAGGCTCATTGGTTTAGAATCAGGAAGTCAGTGAAAGGAGAAAAAAAAAAGGGCTTTCTCATTCCTGTCAGGGGTAGCCCTGAGAATTGGGGTGGGAATAAATTCAGAAAAAAAGATCTGTGATTTGGGGTTTTGGGTTTTCTCCTTCCTATTCCAAAATATCTCCTCCACATGGACTAATGTCTCTAAATGTCACCAATTAGAGTTAATAAGACTTTTTTGAGTAGGTTAAAGAGTATATGGGAAGATGATTAGTCAAAAACTAAAGGTGAATTCGTTTAATTAGCTCTCATTCTAACCTGGCTGAGATGTCTAAAAGAAAATGAGAGTTTTTCTTTCAGACATCAGATGTGCCAGTTAACTGAATTTACACATTTCTGGAACATGGAAGGAAACTAGAGAAAACCCACCCAGACATAAGGAGAATGAGCCAACTCCAGACAGTGGCCCCAGCAGAAAATCAATTTTTATTTTTCTCATCAATGTTATAATGAAACAACAAACCAACTAGCAAATGATCTGGTGTACTGTTCTTCACTTTTTTTAGATTCTTCTTAAACGCCATCAGCTCTCAGTCAATGATAGCTCTCATTTGTTATTGTTCTTTTTACTTACTTACTTTCTTGTCACTTATTTTTAATTCCCTGAATTCAGAAGATAGAAGCATATGAAAGCAAAGGAGTATTTTTCTGGAAGTGGCATGAAGGAAAAATGTAAAGGGAATTCTCTCGTGAATAAATTCAAAGTACCCAGTAGATGCTCCAAGAATAACCTGCCCTTCAAAATGTTTCCACTGAGTTCCACAAATGTGTGTGTGTGTGCAGAGAAACGCTGATGTTATCCACCACAGATAATTGAGGGGATACCAGGTTGGGAGGCACAGGGCTTCCCTGGAGCAGCTCTCAATGAGGATGAGGGAAAAGAGCAGTAGATAAATAACTGTCCTACAACCTGGAAATGGGGGCTTTTAAGGGGAACAAAGGCCAATAGGAGTTTCATGGAGAGAACAATTGCTGTTTGTAGCCACCCATGAATTTCTGAAATCAGATCCTTAGCCAGGCCCTAAAGGAGCCAGATGGGGAAGGCTTGACTGCCTCCCTCTCTGTTTCTGGCTTCTCAGCATCTCCCTGCTTCAGCTTCCTCTCCTTTCTTTAGATTCCCAAGGTATATGAGTTCTCGTGTCTAACTTTTGTTGAAATTGTTCTCACAAAAGATGTTAACCTACAAAGGTAAGAGACTGGGAAGTATTCAGAGATACTGTCTTAAAGTCATCGGGCCTACACAGAGGTCCATGGCTCTGGTGAACTCACCATGATTTTATCTGTGTTAGGATTCTGCCTATAAGTGGACCTACTCATTCTACATAACTTGGGTCAGTTTGTTGCTAAACAATGATAAAGAAATTGATCACATCCTTGAAGCCTGAGAAAATAGTTTACTACAGAGGAAAAGAGGAGGCTGTGGGGAGGTTGCTCCTCTCTTCAGGATTCACAGCAGGAGGCTGTGAAACCCATGCAATGTGACTGATTCCTGAAGAGACGATGCTCCCGTGAACCGTAAGCTTATTCAGAAGAATTAAATGGAAATCTTCCAATGACATATTTACTCACATCCATCACTTCCCTCCCCTGTTCCCTGTGCTTCTTGCTCCTCTGCACTCAATCTGTCAGCAGGATCCACCGCCTAAGACCTTGTTAAGAGCAGTTAAGTAGGGGCAACTAGTAGAGGTAGTGTTTAATTTACCTTCAGGAAATAGTCTTTAGTTGAAAAGTTTCCATCGTTTTGGATGTGCCTGCTAAAACCTTAGAATATGCTGTTGTTCACCACTAACAGCGAGGAAGCTTTCACTGAAGAAAGTTCTCAAAATTGGAGAGGGTTGAAAGTCTTTGAAAAGTATAATATGTAAATAAATGAATGCACCCTATAAGGGTTTCTAGCTGACTCATATTACTTTTATTTTAGAACACTGTGTGGGCTTAAGAACCATTGATTCCAATTTCATGGCATCATTGGAATTCTGAGCTCACATCTGGGCCTCCAAATTAGATATGTAAACCACAGTGTCTTTCTCCAAGATCTGGACTGCAGTATGTATGTCAACTGGTTTGGCCATACAGAATCTCACCTTCTAGCCTGGATCAGAGAAATAAATACCAAATATAGTCAGGAACATCCTTAGGGTCTCTTCCTCTGTTGGTAGCCTACCTTCCCAATCCTAACAAGGCAGCCAGCTTCAGGATATATTCTCCCGCTCTGTCTCAATCCCTGCTTTTTCTGCCTTTGATTTCCCAACAGTCTTAGATTTCCTAGGTTCCCAACTCCACTCTTTGCTTTTCTGAATTACATGATCTCTGCTGCCAACCTTTACTATTTACCATTTTCTTACAACTCTCTTGCAGATCTATGGCTATTTTTTTATGATGATAAGCCATGCTGAGATGACTGAGAATGCTGAGTGTAAGCAAGCCTCTTCCTGGATGTCAGGATAGTGGTCGTAAACTGTTGTAGGAAATAATGTCAAAATCTCAGTGGCTCAACACAGCAAGAATTTCTTTCTTGTTCAAATGCAGTTCAATGCAGATTAGGAGGCTCTCTTCCAAATGGGACACAGGCATCTGGGCAGTTTCTTTAGGGTAGATTTACCATCTTGGAGTCTTTTATTTCCAGTTAGTGGGAGAAAGTCCAGCACTTCACAGGAACATTCAGGAGCCAGGCCAGTCCATTAGCCAGAGCTAGTCCTACAATCCTAAACTAATAGCAAGTGAGACTGCAAATGTACTCTTCCTACATGTCTGGAAAGGGGAAATGCTATTGGTGGACGTCTAGCTACTCTCAACCCTGCCTGTCACTGACTTATCAACTGCCAATAAGGGAAGTAATAATAAGTGATTACAATACCAATTAGGGGGGAAAGCAAGCAATTGAATTTAATTATTTTCTCTTGAATGATTAGTTAACCATACCCACAAATTTTGCTATCTATTTGCATGAGTGTTCCATATACAGTTCTGGAGGTCTGAATTACCTTACTCTGTTTATGACTTTCATGCCACTTGAGCTATTCTTAAGCAAATGGGAAAAAAAAAAAAAAAAAAAACCCAACCAACCAACCAATCAACCAACCAACAGGAACCCTTAGCCCAGTCAGCAAAGTAAGCCCAGAAGAGCTTATGGAGTAGTTGATGTCACTGTTATGGTTAGTGTCAATAGAAAATGCTCATGGATCATCTAATAAGTAAGTAACTATAGATTTATTAAGGTTTTATCCAAGGCTTTTCCTGCCTTCTATCATGATGGTCAGCAGCTTAGTATAGAACAGGTACTGGAAAAAAGTTAATTTATTTCCTCCTTCTCTGATGACTAATTTTTCCAGTGAATCTGAGGTAGTCTTTTGAAATCCTTTCCTAGTATGTTTGTTTAGAAGCAACCATCTGGTCCCCACTCTTTTCAAAAAATTTTGCTAGGCTTGGAAGTTCATGTTCAGATTTAATGTTATCTTCACAGTTCCTATGTTAAATTGACACAGAGAAAAGTGCTGTAGCCAAGGATTTCACTCAGCCGTCAGCCCCACCCCAAGGTGGATGCAAGGGCTCCCCACCCAGAGCACTCCCCCCTTGAGGAAATAGGCCCACTGCCATGAAAGCTGTGATTCTGGGAGGAGGGCACACTCTGTACCTTCTGATGACCGTTTCCAGAAGTTAGTGACCAAACTGACAGACTGTTTTTTTCCTGTGAGAAGTGGAAACCAGAAATGGGGGTGTTTGAGCACCGGCAATTGAGAAAAGGAAAGAAAGAAGTCCTAGACAACTGAAGGTCAGCATGTCCACCAGATGTTTTCAGCACAGTATTCCAGAAGGCAGAGCTCTTCAACAGAATATATATAAATTCAATTACTGAAATGTCAGCATTAACACTGAAGGGAAATATAAAAATTTGTATTTGGTTGTTTTAAATCTAGGCAGAATAGATTTTGCCATGCTAATTCAAGGTGTTACCATACTCTATGTAATGCTTGTTTGTTCTGAGAATCTTTAGCTTACAGTCCTGGGTGGTGCTGATATTTCTCAAGGTAAATGAATTTCTATAATTATTAAGACAGTAACTTTTCTCTGTATTCCTATATAGTTCAATTTGATGACTGACTGTTTTCTTAACCATAGTTGAGTATTCCTGAAAGTGATGTTGTCTCAAGTAATTACTTTTACCTCAGGGTTGTCTTCATATGAACCTTATTGAATATTTAGATCAATGCCACATTTAAAATGACTTCCAATCATTTGCTTTTTCTGAGAGACCAAGCATATCTATTATGTTGTCTTTTAGGGCAACACACTCCACACCTAATTTTGGATTCTCTATTAGATTTAATGAATGTGTTATAAAATTGCTAAATATTTGACTTTCTTCAATTGATTTTAAAAAATTGCCCTTTCTCCCAGAGAAGGACAATTCATTGTTTCAGTCAGTAAGCCACGCTGCGAGGTAAAGGTTGTCCTGGTGACAAGTGATATGAACATTAGTTTAGGAAATAACTGTGAGTGTTGGTACTGTGTAGACAGAACAAAATAAAAGGAAACTGAGGTTTTATGCTTTGGACAGGTGTATCTTTATGAGTGCCTGCTGGACAAAGTAGATGGCAATTCTATTATGAATTAAACGTTCATATCTGTCTGGAGTTACTGTGGGTTATTCAGGCTTACTCGTCACTAACCCTTTGACCTTCAATAATTCCTAAGTCCTTGTACCTTGGCTCTTCTCTGATTAGAATAAAGATAATGCTGCCTGTGCCAAACAGGTAGAGTTCTGTGAAACCTAATGAGATCAATCCATATAAAAATACATCTGTAAAGTTCCTACAGTCTGAGTCCTTTCTCAAATTAAAGAGTTGAAGTAATGTTACCAGAGGAAATCCAAAATGTCCAGTTAAATGTAAATTTTAGGTAAACAAAGAATTTATACTTGCTAAGTCTGGTAACTTTAGAATAGGATTATTGAGAAGCCAGATAGGTCAGTCTCTGCCACTTTACAAAGGAAATTTCCTGTCCTTCCTGTCACCTACATTGATCATTGATGTTCTGGGGAGCCCTACAGGAATCCGTTTAGTCAGTCTTAAGGAAAACATTGATCAACCATGCTGAATGTAGCTGCCGTGCAACCTGAATGATTCAGTAGCCACAACTGTTTGAGAGATTTTGAGGAATGCATCATAGATATTTTGAAATTGAAGTTCAATTAAAAATCATCTGATTTGTTCCATTTATTATATTTTTAAATTAAATATATTGGGGTGACATCAGTTCTAAAATTATACAGGTTTCAAGTGTGCAGTTCCATAATCTATTGTCTATATATTCCATTGTGTGTTTACCACCCAAAATCAAATCTGCTGTCATCATATTTTTTACCCCTTTACTCTTTACTACCTCCTCCCCTCTCCCCTTTCCCTTTGGTATCTTCCAGAGTGTGTGTCTATGAGTTTTTGGTTGTTTCTTTGTCTTGTTTGTTCATTTCTTGCTTTCCATTTTATATCCTACATATGAGTGAAATTGTATGGTTCTTGATGTTTTCGGTCTGATGGATTTTGCTTAGCATGATATTTTCAAGATCCATCCATGCTGTTACAAATGGCGGTGTTTCATTTTTTTTCTGATGGCTGAGTAGTATTTCATTATATATGTATATGTACCACATCTTCTTTATCCCATCATCTATCGAAGGACACTTTAGTTGTTTCCACGTGTTGGCCACTGTGTATATATACCGCAATGCTGCAGTGAACATGGGGGTACATATATCTTTGACAATGTTTTCAAAATTTTCAGGTAGATACCCAAAAGAGGGGTTCCTGGGTCATATGGTTATTCTTAATGAGGGTTCCTTTCTCTCTCCACAATCTCTCCAACACTTGTTATTACTAGCCCTGTTGGTAATAGCCATTCTAACATGTGTAAGGTGGTATATCATTGTAGTTTTGATTTGCATTTCCCTAATAACTAATGAAGTTGAGAATCTTTTCATATATCTGTTGGCCATTTGTATGTCTTCTTGGGAGAAGTGCCTGTTCAGGTCCTTTGCTTATTTTTTAATTGGATTGTGTTTTGGTTGTTGTTGTTGATAGTTGTATCATCTCTTTATATGTTTTGAATATTTACCCCTTAGTGGAGGTGTTGTTTGCAAATATCTTGTCCTGTTCAGTTGGTTGCCTTTTCCTTTTGTAACCGAAAGCAAGTCCCACTGCCTGCCTCTGCAAAAGCCAATATTTGAGAGGCAGGTGCTGATATAAAGGAAAGAGGCTTATTTACAGATGCCGGCCATATGGAAGATGGGGGACTCATGTCTCAAAACCCATCTCTACCTCTCATTGGAGGAAGGGGTTTTTTATAAGGAGGGAGAGGGGTACAGAACAAAGAGATCAAGGGAGGGGGTTGAAAAGTTCTCTACATGCAGATTAGCACAGTCGGTTCCTACGAGGCAAGTGATACCTCAGTGTGCATCATCCTGGATTAGCCATCATGGATTCATGTCATTCTGACATCATGTCATCCTAGCTCCATGGATGAAGGTCAGCAAATATCCCAGAATTGGGATGCTAGAAGGTTGGGGTCTGTATCTTTTGTAGACCCTAGGATTCTTACACAAACATGCTCTTCATCTACAAGCTACATATCAGTCAGAGTCAGCGCTGACAGAAACACTGTCAAAAGAATGGACAGGTGGGTTACAATTTCCCACCATTTCAATTTTCCAGTGTTACAGTTTTGTTGATGGTTTCTTTTGCTGTGCAGAAGCTTTTTAGTTTGATATAGTCCCATTCATTTATTTTTGCTTTTACTTTTCTTGCCATTGAGTTCAAATTCATAAAATGCTATCTGAGACTAAGGTTCATAAGTTTAGTACCTATCTTTTCTTCTAAGTAATTTATTGTTTCAAATCTTATATTTAGGTCCTTGATCTATTTTGAGTTAATGTTTATATATATGTGACAAATAGTCTAGTTTCATTCTTTTACATGTGGCCTTTCAATTTTCTCAGCAACACTTATTGAAGGGGCTTTCTTTTCTCCATTGTATGGTTTTGGCCCCTTTGTCAAAAATTATTTGTCCATGTATATTTGCTCCATTCAGAGATGAAGACTGAAGCTCAATGTTGTGAAATAATTGTTTGCCATCATACAGGTAGCAAGAGAAAGGACCACAGCTAGAATGACATTGTTCTTTCCACTCTACTGTGCTGTGCCCAACTTCAGACAATCATCTGCTTTTATAAATAAAGTTTTATTTGGAACACAGCCATGACTCATTTACATATTGTGTATGGCTGCTTTGATTCTACAATGCTAGATCTGAGTAGTTACAACAGAGATTGTATGGCCAGGAAGGCTATAATATTTGCTATCTGACTTTTTACAAAAACAGTCTGTTGAATGATGCTGAAGTAGAAAGGGATGTCTTCACTCCATTGTTGTAAAGCTGTAACTGGATTTGCACTTTAATTATTGCAGGCAGACCATACTAAATGTATAATTTCCTTTTCAAAAATGACAAAGCATAAGCTGCACATAGTCATGAATGAATACATGAATTACCATAACTGTAGTAGATATTTAATTTCAGTAAGGTGCACTAGAATTGTCAGAACTGATTTTTTTCCTGTACATTTTTGATCCCCTAATGAGGGTACACTATGTGATTAGTGAGTAAGCTTTATTGGTAGGAAATTGTGCACAGAGAGTTATGTGTGTTTTAGGCATTCTACACTAAGGCACACTGCGTGGGTTTTGCCATCAAGATGAAACATAAAAATCACTAGATTTATTTTGTATAATCTATCGCATTATACATAATTTCAGGAACACAATAAGGTATGTATTATGCATGCATCTAAATATGGATGCTTACACATTAAAGCAGAGACCAGACTAAAGGACAGTAGGAAGCAGCTCTAAGGAACCTGGTCTCATCTCAGTTTTATTCCTCTCAATATCGCAAAGGTTATCACGGGAAGGAGCAAGTTCCTTTTCAGGTAGAAAGTGTTGAAGCAGCTCCAGGACCACTGCCAGGAAGTTGTAGAGATAAGAGCTAGATGAGGTGGCTATTAAAGTCCCTTTCTATGCTGAGATTCTATGATTAACAGCCTGTGACATTTTATAACTCCTGTTTATAGTCTCCTTTTTAGCACAGTCTTCGGCAATCTTCTGTTCATGTAGCCCATGTGGATAGGCATTAATAACATCACAAGTGTGTCTATGAATACTGAACCACTCTGCCCACGTTTTCCTAATGAGACTGTTTATTTTATGAGTTTGTTACTTTAGGATCCATGTCCTTGACTCAGTTCTTTGATGCATATGTTGAAAATTACACATGGCTTTTTATCCTTTTTCAGGTTGGCCTCAAACTTACTTTTTCAAGCTACAAATATCTTGTGGCTGCAGGCCTTGCACTTGGAGAGGTATTTTGATTGCTTTGAAAGAAAATAATGATTTTTCAAGACAATTCAGAAAATTACAGCTTATTTAAAAATCATACAAGATACAATGTAAAGTTAGATCATTCTCAAGCTATTGTAAGATATACCTGGCCCTTGGAGATTCTCCCGGATATTTTGGACCTGATCTTCTGTGATGATGAAAAGCCATAAGAGGAGTAGTCTTTAATATTCTATGAAATTTTTTCTTTCCTGGGCCATATAAGGTGGTACTGATACCTTTTCTTTGCTGAATAATTTATACATTATTTTTTTATTCCACAGAATGACTTAGGTATTGTTAACCTTTCAATTGACAAATGATGAAGTTGATTGTAAGGGAAATTATGTGATAAACTCAAGGACAGAGTGCTTCAAGCAAAGGAGCTGGCTTTTTGGCTGAGGTCTGCTGGATTCCAAAGTCCCTACTAGGTGATTTTACCACAATGTCTCCCGCTTACAAGGAGGAATCCAAGTAACTCAGACTTCAGGCTGTTCTGATTTTGCCTCAGCTATTTATAGCTTGTTTTAACATCAATCCAAATGTTTTCATTAAGCCCTTGCTGTGTTCAAGGCACTGTGCCAGTTGTTATGGAATTCAGATACATTGTCACCCTCAAGGACCCTCAAGGATCTTATAATCTAATTAAGGAGAAAATACATGACAATATGAAAGAAGAACTGAGCATTGAAGGCAATCCGTTCCAAGAGCTGACTCTGTGGAATACGTAAGTGATGCTGAGGTTAAGGAAGGACGTGTCTCTCCCAGGTGCAGGTGACCCCAGAGGCAAAAGAAGTGCAGTCTGCATGGAGTACACGACGTTATCTGAGCTCATCAGCCACTCGATACCACATTTAGCCCAAAGACCTGTTTTGTTGGCCTGCATAGTTTTGTTTCTTTTCTTTTTTTTTTTTTTAACTTTAGGTCAAATTACATAAAAATCCGGTTTCTGGTTTTTCTCAGAATACATTTTTAGTTTTAAGCCATTCATGTTCGCATAGCCAAAGTCAGATCCCGTGTTTCCAGTTTGCGGAGGCCTCTGTCCTCCCAGGAACTGCTCTGCTTCTCCCATTTATGTTCTGCCTGGTCTGAAGGCGGAGTTTATAGTCCTTGATGAGATGAGGAAAGTGAGACCCAGAGAGGGTGAAGCATTCAATAAATTTTCCAATATCCCAACCAATTAGTAACAGGGTGGATTAGACTCAAAGACTCACGGCCATTAATCTACTTTTCTTTTTACAAGACATATTATCATTGATCAGAATCATTTTATACTTTTGTAGATAATATGGACTTAAAGTAGGTATGTAATTTGTTATCTGACATTTTGTGGGACCAGATACATTTGGAGAGTCAGAATTTTTTAAACCTTAGAAGGAAATAGTATTCACATATCAACTATTATGGAAAAAATCCAGCAGGGTTTGGGGGCAGCATCCTAAATAAAACAAACTCATATTTCTGCCATGAAATGTATGAATGTGAACCCTAAGTGGGAGAAATAAGAACTATATCAAACCACATGTCAATTCAGGTCAGTTTTTGTTACCAAATCAGGTTAGGCCAGGTTTTACAATAAATTTTTTCTATTACTAAACTTTTAGATTTCAGAATAACACATAAAGGCTTATGGATAGCTATAGCTATCTTAATACTCTTTTTATTTATTGTCTCAGTTTTCTATAAACTGGGAATAATAATAGTTCCTACTTTATCAAAAATTTAATGGATATAAAGAACAGTGCCTGGAACATAGTAAGAGCTATGTAAGTAATAGTTATTGTTATTTTCTGTTACTGTTATTTTGGTTTAAAAAATTTATTTCATAAGTAAATTCATTTTTTTTAATTTTATTGTATTTTCCCATTACCATTTAGCCCTCTTATGCCCTCCGCCACCCCCATTATCACTACACTGTTGTCCATGTCTATGAGTCCTTTTTCCTTTTTGCTCTTGATTTGTTTTTCTGAAACCACCCTGTAAGTGTCTGTGTTCAGCTCACAGAGGCACTCTACACAATCAGTTCTGAATGGCTTACTGTGACCCAGGGGACAGGAAACAATGACCCATAGCCAGAAGTCGCCTGCTGCCTCTTAAGACTCATAACCTAAGCATGTTCTTTACATTTTAAAATGGATGCAAACAATAATCTAAAGAACAATATTTTGTAACACGTGAAAATTGTATTAAAATTTCAGTGTCTATGCATAAAATTTAATCAAAATGCAGCCATATTACTTATTTTCATGATTTCTATAGTTGTTTTAATGGCAGTTACACAGTTGCAGCAGAGGTCATATGTTCTGAAAATCCTAAAATATTTATAAGTTTGCCCCTCACAGAAGTTTGCCAACCACTGCCCTGACCTGTTTCTGGTCACACAGTTCCTGCTGCTCCCAGATTTTCTCCCAACTTGGTGGCCCTTGTCCTCCCATGTTTAGCTTTGCCAACTAAATCTATTTCCTGGGTTTGCTTCTATTACAGTTTGGGGTATCCTTCTTCTCCATTGCAGAATTTGACCTTCACCTTTCTTCCCATATCACTTTGATCATGACCTTTCTATCCCCTTGTGTTCCCAGTGCCATGAAATCAGAAGCCCTATCAGTGGCTCATCTTGACTATTCTGTGGGAGCAGAGGGGCATTTACTCTGGGATAATGCAGTCTGCAATCTCAGTTGTTATTTCAAGACTGTCAAAATTCCAGTCCAAAATAAGGCTGCTAGATTTCATTTTGAAGATCTTTACTTTCCATATTATAGGTATTTTGCAGCTACTTTATCTGCAGGAAAAAAAAGGATGATAAACACAAATCTAGGGCAACCTGAATTCTCCATCAGAGTGTCTAGAAAAAGCACTGGTAACTGTCGAGGCTGTGTTTACATCCAGTTCTTACTAAATGGAGCCAATAGGGCATGAGAAAGGGAACATTGTGCACCTCACCTGAACAGTTGGGGAGTCAGCCATTACTGCACGGGTCTTGCCTTGATTCACATAGACAACAGAGGCCTTTTTATCCGCCTTGTCTCTCACGGAACTACATTTTCTTCTTCATACAGCAGTGATTTTAATGGGAAGTTCAGCTTGGGGTAGGCAGAGGTAAATTGAGAAAGGGATTTGTCCTCGTTTCTCTTAGGTAATGTGCACGTTTGAATCTTTCAGGCTGATCTGTATAAAAGAACATTTTACTACTTCTACATGTAATTATGTAACTGAATAATGAGTTTATTAACCAAACCTTAAGAGCTGGCCAACAATTTAAACTGCAGTGGGTCCACAGCCTCCTCTGAGTCACAGTTCTTTAGGAATTGATTACCTTAAAGTACTGACTTAATGGTTATGTATGTTTTTAGAGTCACCGATATTATGTAGGTGGAGGTGAGCAGACCCCATGCTCTACCATTTACTAGTAGCCTGAACCTCAGTTTTCTCACCTGTGAATGTCTTCTCACAGAGTAATGAAAAGATGAAGAAAGAAGGTATAAATAAATTGCTCCACTCCACATCTCAGACTTTGCATGCTTTCTATAAATGATGGTTGTTAGTAGTATCAGAAGTACATATTGGGCAGCCACTGTATCATATCAGTCTGGCCAACTGTACTGCAATTTATTATTTTAAATAACTCATGGGTAATTTAGATTAATTAAAAGAAGCATCAGTGTGTATTTCATTCATGATTTCATGTGGCATATATTTAAAGTTATTCTCTGTATATCTCCAGATATAATATTGCTGGGGAATAATTTTCAAATATTAGCCATAAACATATAAATAATATTTATTTTAAGCTAAAAACTGAAGAGGATCTTAGAGAACATCTACTAAATTGGCTTTATATTATATAGATGAGGGTGTTTAGTAATTTTTCTCAAAGTCACATAGATAGTTTATGGTGGAATCTTCTAGATTTCCAGACCACTGCTTCCTACATCTTCACTTAGATTCTTGCATTTCATTCCCCTTTAAATCATTCCATTTCTTTCATTGGTAATTGTAGAAACCATTTAGACAAATTATTTTTTAAATGCTTACAATTTTCTGGAAAACACCACATGTATTGAACGGGTTGAAATAGAAGTAGTTCCATTCTCTACCAGGTGCCCAGAAGGCTGCCAGCAATGGAGAAAAAGTCTCTACTTTTAATTCATTATGAGTTTGCTTCAATATAAAGAAACGAGGACTTAGAATTGCAGTCATTACCACCCACCCCAACACATTCACAAATGTACACACACCATTCACTTCACTACCATGTTCTGGTTTAGGTCAGATTAGGTAAGAATATTATTTGCTATGAAGGAGGGATGAAGGGGAAAGAGATGGATGTAGCTGAATTAATATTTCTACCTTCTTTCTTTCCAAGAAAGTTGAACTTAACATTATTAAAGTAATTTAGATAAATGATTACAAACCTTCACTTTGTACAGTGATATTTACAAATTATTTTAATATATTGTATTTGTCTAATCTGTAGACTAATCATTTTATGCCCATATTTATGATAAGAAAACAGCATATTAGAGACAAGTGCTTATCTAGGTCACATATTTAGTCAGTGGTTAAACTGGGTTTCAAATTTTGGTCTTTAGGCAGCAAGTCCAGGGTTCTTCTGAGAAGATCACGAGGTTTCTCTCCTCCGTATATGAGGGTCTCAGAGCCTAGGAGGTAAGGGGAAAACAAAAAGAGGAAAGACTGCTCAGCATGAATATGCTATTTCTCACTGAATCTCTTAAACGTTAAGTGTGCATTCTTAACACAGATTATTAAACATTTTACTTCTTACAGTGTATTTTTAATGCATCCTATTTGCAGATAGTATTTCTTCAACAAGACTAATTCTTAAAACAGCTAATTCAGTAACTGGCACAAACAGTTGCTGCTTTATTACTCCCATAACATCTAATTAAATTTATTAAAAATAATTATAAGCCAACTTGCTAAATAAGAAATCACTACCTAAACAACAAAAGGTATAATTTTCTTTCCTCGCCATCTTTTTTCTTTGTTTCTGTACTCTTTCTATTCCATTACTCTATCTCTTTTAGTCAGTTGGGTCCGAGTGTAACAGATGGGTGGGATATGATTCTCTCAAAGTTCTCTTTCTGCAATCATATTTTATGGGTTAATCAGTTGTCTTTATAACTCAGGAGTAATGAATGTGGAGGCATGTCCATCTTCTTTTCTTCTCAAATTAGTAAGTTTTATTTAAATATTGATTTCTGGCTTCACAACTTTCCAGACTCACATCTGGATTATGTTCCACCTAATATTCAAAATTTAGGGGTTCTGGGTCTGAACTTGTCCTCTCCACTGCCATTGACCTTTCAGGTATATAAAGAGACACATATAAAACCTGGTGATTCATAAAGTGTGAGAGTAAAAGATGGAAAAATGCATCCTACAAATACTGATGAAAAGAAAGCTATTGTGTCTATCTTAATATCGAGGTAAAGAAGACACTTGGGGGAAAAGGACTATTAAAGATAATGAGAGAACTTCATAATGATATACTTTCCATTGACCAGGTAAATAATTTTGTGTATATGTACTTAGGAACTTAGTTTTAAAATATACAACTCAAAAATTGATAGAAATACAAAAAATAAAATAGCTACAATCAGAATGGCCTATGTTGAATACATCTCTCTCAGTAACTGGTAGAACTAGCAGAAAAGAAGTTAGTGAGGACATTAAAAATTTGAAATACACAATCAACACACTATAATTAATTACCCATGAGACAAGTCTCATCAAATTCCAAAGAAATAAAATTAGAGTATCTTCCCAGACAACATGAAATTCAGCAAAAAAATAAATACCCCTTTAACATCCTCATGTTTGAAAATTAGGAAATATACTTCTGATATACCAATCAATGGTGAAATATGAATATTGTGGCTTAGCTGGTTATTACTCTGTAAAATTTAATTTATGAGAATTGGGAAGATTTAAACCAACTCAATATTGGGTTACATTAAGGAATTATTGTGGTTATATTTTTAAGAGTTCTTTTAAATATTTACTAATGATTTGCTTCAAAGTAGTCCCCAGAGTGGAGCAGTAGATGCGAGATAAAGGTGAAAACAAAATGCCCATGAGTTGAAAACTGTTAAATCTGGATCATGAGCCCAAGGTGGATTCTTTAAACTATTATCTCAATTTTTATATGTTTGAAATTTTCCATAATAAAAATTTCAAAAAGAAGGCATTTAGAAATAAGCTCTGAATCAAAGAAGAAATTTCAATGAAAATTATGAAATATTTTTAAATGAATGATAATTTAAAATGCTTTATAAAAACTGTGGAATGAAGTAAAGCCAGGTTTGGAGAAAAGTGTATAGTCTTTAATAGGTGTATTAGAAAAGAAGGATTGGTGAAATCACAAACATAAACATTCATTCTAAGATATTAGGGAAAAACACAAAGAAAACACAGAGAAAGAAAAGAGATAAGAATAGAAATTAATGGCAAGGGAACAAATATAAAAGCAGGATTAACAAAACTATGGATTGGTCCTTTGAAAGGACTAAAAAAATTGCTAAACACTTGGTGAAATTGATCAAGAACAAAAGAGAGAATAAAACAATTGAAGTGAGGAATTAAAAAGGCACTACCACAGGCTTTTTAAGACGTTTAAAAGATCATAGTAGGATGTTATGAAACTTACAACAATAAACTTGAAATTTTAAATAAAACAGGCAAAATACTTAGAGAAATACAATTGCTGTAACTAACACATAAGAAATAGGAAATCTGAATAATCCAGTAACAATGAAAGCAATTAAATCTTTAATTTAAAAGCTTTTCACCCATCAGGCCTGATGGTATCACTGGAAAATTATACCTAACTTTCAAAGAACAAATAATGCCAATTTTTACAAACCCGGGATTATGAAAAAGAGGGAACGATCCAGCTAATTTTATAAGGGCAGCACACCTTGGTTACTAAAACCCGACAAGGGCGTTATGGGAAAAAATATTTACAGAATAATGGCATCCATGATCATAAACACAAGCATTCTAAGTACATATCACCAGGACAAGTTTAATAATATATAATAAGGATAATGTTTTATAAATAAGTTGAATTTCTTCTAAGAACACAGATTTGATGAACACTTAAATAGCAAGCCATGGAATTTAAAATGCCAGAATAAAGGAGAAAAATCACCTAATCCTTTCATTAGATAAAATTTAAAAGGTATTATATGAATATCAACATCCTTTTTGATTAACCTCCAGCAAGCTCCTACAACATGAACTTCCTCACACGGAAGGATGTCTACAAAACAATACAGCAAGTGTCACGTGTAGCGGTGAAATGCTGAAAACCCTCCTAGAACAGGAACAAGTCGAGGATGTCTGTTATCACCACTCCAAATGGACATTTGGAATTTTAAAACTCCTGGCAAGAAAAAAAGAAATAAAATATATAAGAAAATTTAAAAATACATATAATTACAATATGT
Organism: Desmodus rotundus; assembly: GCF_022682495.2. Classification (NCBI taxonomy): domain Eukaryota; kingdom Metazoa; phylum Chordata; class Mammalia; order Chiroptera; family Phyllostomidae; genus Desmodus; species Desmodus rotundus. The sequence goes on from NC_071393.1 coordinate 85,433,469, forward strand.
TGTTGTTCACAGGAGATATAGTTAAATATGTAAAAAATATAAAACCCACCATACAATTCACCTGTTTAAAGTGTACAAGGCAATGGCTTTTAGTTAAGAATCTCTTTTTAAATACAAGGGCAAAGAATATTTGATAATTCTTTTGGAGATATATAAGATTTTTTAACTGTAATTTGTTATTATAAAAAATTTCAAGGATGCACAAAGGTAAAAAAATTATATAATGACACCCCCATGTACCTATTTCCTAGATTCAAACATTTTTAACACTCGTACCAATTTTATTTCATTTATCCCCCTATTATTTTGCTGATATATTTTAAAGCAGTTATCAGGCATCAAATAATTTCACCTTCAAACTAGTTTGTAACTCTAATAAAGAATTTCAAGACACTCTTGATGAAGAACAAAGTGAGATTTGTCTTCTGAATATTAAGACATGATAGAGATATACTAATAAAGTAAAAGTGGTATTGGTCATAGGATAACATATAAAACAGTGGGTGCGTCTGTATAATTCAGAAATTAACCAATATATTATGGACACTTGGTGAACAAACAACAAAGTAGGTCCTACAGAGCAATGGGGAAAGGGCAATATTTTCAGTAAATGCTGCTGGTTAAATTGGATATCCGTATGAGAAAAATAAACCTCAGTCTCCTCCTCACATCACACACATAAATCAATTTTAATAGACTATAGATCTAAATGTAAAGGGCAAAACAGTAAAGTGCTGAAAGATAACACAGAAAATTATCTTTACAACTTTTGGTTATGAAAAGAAGCACTAATTATAAAGACAACACTGATGGATGACTGCCACTAAAATGAAAACATTCTATTCATCCAAAAATAGCATTAGGAGGGTGAAAAAGGAAACCACGAAGGGACAGAACATGTCTGCTATGCATGCATTATGTATGAACTGAATAGTGTCCCCCAAATCCATATGTTGAAGCCCCAATCGCCAACGTGACTGTGTTTGAAGATAGAGCCTTTGAGAAGGAATTAAAACTTAGGTCATAAAGGTGGGCCCTCATCCAATAGGACTGCTGCCCTTACAGGAAGAGGAGGAGGCACTGGGGTTACCCACACACAGATAAAGACCATGTAGGCATCTGTCTGCAAATCAGGAAGAGAGGTCTCACCAGAAACCCAACTGGAACTCTAGAGGGTATTTGGCAATGTCTGAAGACATTTTTTGTTGTCATAAGTAAATACGGAGGATGCTACTGGCATCTAATGGGTAGAAGCCAGAGATGCTGCTAAATACCCTACATGTCCAGAACAGCCTCTCTTAACGAATTATCTGGCTCAAAATATCAATGCTGCCAAATTTGAAAAAACTCGTTCTACAGTAATAAAAATGAATGAAGAGCAGCTGCATGAAAAAATTGGATGAATCTCACAAACATAATTTGACAGGGAAAAAAAATCTGAAAAGAATGCTTAACTGTATGATTCCATTTACATGAGCTCAAAAACCAAATTAAATTATTAAGCATTCCAGCTCATGTAGTAAAACTAGAAAGGGAAGCAAGGAAGTGATAAGCATAGAAGTCTGGTTTGTAGTTACCATTGGGGGAGTGGGAGGAGATAGTAATTGGATGAGGCACAAGATGAATTTCAAGGGTACTAGTAATATTCTATTTCTTCACCTGTGTGTGTCTGTGTGGGGGGAGGAGTTACACAGGTATTAAAACTGACAATTTTTAACTCTATTTTGTGCAATGCACTTTTCTGTCTGTGCAATTAAAAATGCTTAAAAACAAAGTAAATGTTTAAAAATGAAACTATTGTTGGAGAGCTCTGGAGATTTATCTAGCCTCTCTTTTTTTTTCATCCCAAATGGGATGACATGCTGTAAGAGAATTTACATGGAGTGATACATGTAGATTGTGTGGAGCATCCAAAAAATCTTTTTGAAGAGATCTATTCTAAGATTCTCAGAAATTATGTTTTCTATCTCCTTAAAGATTATATGATATAACCAAAACTTTATCAACAAAATGAAAAAAATCAAGGCTGCTAACCCACAGAAAATAAAATGTTAATCACAGTGCCTGGAGATTAGATGGGTTTGATTCTCCCCTAACAAAGGAAGAACATAAATCTCATCCTAGCTGTTGGGTTTGTTTTGTAAACTCCATAAAATGAGAGTTCTTAAAAGGGAGAGTAGGGTGGTGAACAATGAATCATAAATTTGTTGAAATTCAGCAGTATGCTGCCATGGAAATTGTCTTATTTGTTGTAGGTTTCAAACACTACCATTGACTTCACATATACCATATATGCTCTACTAATTTTCTAGCCCAGTGTGTTTCCATTGCTGGAAGCACTGTTTACTTGTCTCCTAGCAACATAAATTGAACTTACCTGATTCTGACAAGCATCATTCACCTCCCCTGATGTGTTTTTCTTATTGTTTCCATTTCAAGCACTAGTTTTATAAATTTTATTCTGGGCAGTGGAACAGGCTTAAAGTCTGGTTTTCTCTATGTTGAATATTATAATATTAATTTTAACTTCTTTGAGGTATATCGTTTGTCAAAATCAATTAAAAATTTTTTTATAAAATCAAAGAATCTTGAATTTTAGAGAGTCCATGGAAAGCCTCTAGTTCATCAAATGTGACAGATGGATTTCTAACATGTATGTGAAAACCTTTGATATCAGGGAGCTCATTAACTTATAAAAGTCTCTCTCTTTTCCTCACTGCATTTTTGCAAAGCTCTATTTATGAGAAAGTTATCTTCTGTATTAAGTGAAAATGTGCAACCCTGGATTTCTACTCATTCTTACTCCCTTTTTTCTATCCATATTATAATATTTGTGATCATTTTTATTTCTGTTTTTCTCAGTGATGACATATGGTAACTGGTGTACAGAGATTGTCAAAGATTCCCTAAAGGCCACAGCTGTGCAGGTTACAGACAAATTAGTTTGATGGATGTTGCCACCACAGGTGGATTTCCTGTGCCCAACTACTTCATTTACCACTGACAGATGCCTACACAGAAGTTACTTTAGGCAGAGCCTTGTCTAGGCCTAGAGGAGAATTATTACGGATTAGCTTTCTATATTAAAAACAACTTTCTGCTTCATATTCTTCTAACTCATTTTTTCTAGTGACCAAAGCTTTCATTTCTACCAGGGACTTTTCTGTCTCGGGAAATTCTCAAATCATTTTCAACTGCTATAATCAATTCTGGTTAACTTGGATATTGAGAAGGAAGGAGCTTAGAGATAACTTCCAATATTGTTTAGAACAAAACTAGTTAAAATGTAGACTAAATGGAAAGAATGTAATTTCATTTACTCACAATCACATCCAGTATTTAAAAACACATCCATCTGTTCTAAAGACATTATTGAAATGTATACAAATGATACCCACTTATCCCAGGAATCTAGAATATTATATGCATCTGTTGATTATAAAATGGCTTTAAAATGGGCTCCTACAGTGTATCAATTGAGTTGTCCTTTTTTAAAAAGTATGTTAGGCAGAGATGTAGAAGCAGATGTAAACTCCTTTTTTCCTTTATTTAATTACCCAAATCCTTTCTTTTAACCACCCTAATTCTTAGGATCCAGTCCCCAGGGATCATTTCTCTCCACCTCCCCCTGCTGCATTCTTGCCCACACTGCTGGCCCTCCGTGTGAGGCAAGTCAGCCTTTCACTCGCAGGAAAAGTTGGGCAGAAGGAGGACATGTTATTCTTTTTTTTTAATTTTAATTAATTAATTTATTTTTATTCAGTTACAATTGTCTGCATTTTCTCCCCATCCCTCCACCCCACCCCAGCCAGTCCCACCTCCCTCCCCCACCTCTACCCTCCCCCTTGATTTTGTCCTTGTGTCCTTTACTGGGATTATACCCCAAGAACCCTGAAACACCAAAAGAACCTATGCACCCCAATGTTCATAGCAGCACAATTTACAATAGCCAAGTACTGGAAGCAACCTAAGTGCCCATCAGCAAATGAGTGGATCAAAAAATTATGGTACATTTACACAATGGAATTCTAAGCAGCAGAGAGAAAGAATGAGCTTATACCCTTTGTAACAGCATGTATGAAACTGGAGAGCATTATGCTGAGTGAAATAAGCCAGGTGGTGAGGGACAAATACCATGTGATCTCACCTTTAACTGGAACATAATCAACAAAAGAAAAAAAGCAAACAAAATATAAACAGAAGGAGGACATGTTATTCTGACGGTAAAGGAACAGCAGCATTCTTAGCCAGCATTAGTCAAAATGTGATGGTAGATGTTGTGCTGATTTGATGTGGCCTGTGGGATCTGTGTGTTGTGGCAGCAATAGACAAATTCACATGGACTGCAGAAATCCTGTGGAGAAAAAGGGATGGCATGGCCACTCTCTAAGTGAAAGAGGGCAAGAGGGCCAGAGAGAGCCCAAGAGAGCCGGACCCTTGCCTGGACAGGCTTTTACTGCTTTTCTGGCCACATTACATCGAGGATGGTCCTCCTTTACTATGCACAAGTTCACTGTAGGTGATTACCTTTTACAGACAACAAGGGAAAGAATGCTGCTAATTACTTCAAAGAGAAGGATGTTACAGATCAGGGGGGAAAGTGGTTGAACTGCTTACACTCCATACTTGGGAGGTTTAGCACAGACTTTAGGAAGTTAAAGACACTCAGTAAACATTTGCTGCCTAATTCAGGGTGAGAGAGTTTTAGCAAAAGCAAGTCTCATAGCAGCCTAGGTACAATGTAGGCCTGATTCCCCATGGGGGAACCTGTCCATGGGCATAGGTCCTGTGTTCCCGACCTCGCACCCACTGGCTTTTCTGAGTGGGAGCTGGGCTACATTTCCCATGCATGGAATGATTCCCTATACTGATTTATAGGAATTTTAATTCTCACAAACCATTATTGTTGTTGTCGTTCATATTGTCATTTAAATCAGAGCTCAGCTGCAAACAGCTTTACCCACTCCTGGACTGTAGCTCTTCCCAGTGCATGCCACTTCCTTTCTCCAAAAGATTCTCTTGAGATTAAATTCAGTACAGGAGTTAGGATCATGGGTTAAGAAGAGAATGAATACTCTCAGTCTATTTTTAAATCTTTAATTTCAAAGTATATAGAGAGCGGAGGCAATGTCATGCATAGTTTGACTCAGCACTCATATTGTAAGCAATAAATAAGGACTTAAACATTTTCTGGGATTTTCTTTTTCATGATTATCTTATTCTTCCTTCTAATGCTGGGGGAGGACAAGAAAAAGCTAGTTTCATACAAGTGAAACATAAAAAAATTTGAGGACTGACCCCAAGCAGCTTTGGATCTAGAAAGAAAATCATCTGCAGAAACTCCATGCTGGGCTTGGCAGTGCTATCAGGGTTCCGCCTTTGACCACACCTCCACACTCTTCAACATTGTCAGGAGCCTTGTTCTCCCTTCCTCCTGTGCATCATCAAAACGCCCCCCTTTGCCACCTCCTTCCTGCTCCTGTGGACGTGGGGCCACGGCAGGCAGTAGCATTTCTAAATGCAATGATTCAATCCTGAGTGGAATGTATGAGAGAGAGTGCAGATCACAGCTGAGCTCTGACCCATATTCCTAGGAAGGACTTTGGCCCTGACACAAAAAGCCTGGGGCTCCCGTGTGTTTTCTTTGCTGTCATACCAGAGAACGCTGATATTGGTTATAGTTCTTTCTCTGAGGATGTGTATCACCTGCAAATGTCAAGGGGCAATTTTGTGCTAGACAAAGGGTATAAGCTCACTGAAAATGGAACCACTTTAGGATTGCATGGGGAGAACACATTTTGTACAGGACTTCTCCTGGCTCCTTGCAGGCCATTTGGAAGGATTCCTTCAGACACTGTGTTTTGTTTGGTTGGTTGTTTAAGATTTGTCAGTTAGAGCTCTTCCATTTCTGTAGAAAGATACAGTGTTGGCAAAAAGGCTTAAGGATGAAGGAACGAGAAACTCTGTCTACCCAGTACTGAATGTCCTATTTAAAATAAGAACAAATGCTTGTATAACACAATGAAAAAACACACTTCTAAATGCTTTTTATATTTGCTTATAATCCTCACAACAATCTTACAAAGATAGTAACCTCAGTTAACCCAAGCTTGGCCTAGAGAAATTAAGTGATTATCCACATTCAGAAAGTAAGTGACAGAGTCAGGATTCAAACACTTGCTGGCTCAGGTTCATGCTCTTAATCAAGTATGTTATCTGTAGTTAGTCATTAAGAAGTTTAATCTGCACACTACCAAACATTCACATTGAAATGTTTGAACAAATCTGATGGACAGGAGTTACCCTGCCCCTTTTTCCATCTGGAAGTCGATACGTTGTATAGATGGTAGATGACAGGACATTTGATGGCTCCTGATGGAGAGACTGTCAGCTGCAAGTCCCCTGGTTGGGCTAAGTTGCCTGAGAATTAGGCAGGTGCATCAACTCTGGGAGCATCAACTTGGTCTATCCCCCTGTGGTGCAGAGTGCATGATGAGACTGGTACATGTTGGTAAGGACATGATGGCAACAGACCAAGAAGCATTAGAAGAATTTGGAGCCTTTGTTCAGAGGGGTGAGAATGCTATTGGTACCTACTTGGCTTTGTTTCTTTAACCTCTGAAGGTCAGCCCCAAATGCCCAAGATTCACACATCCTCCGGCAGGCGGGGGTTGCCCCAGCAGCCTCTCACTGCCCTCCTCACCGACTTCCTCTGGTTCACTCTGAACTATTTGTGATGCTGGTTTGATCCTGCCTCTGACTTTCAGCTTAGACTGTGCACTTGTCCCTCCTTCACTTGTCCCTCTTGCAGTTGTCCTTGTAGAGCCTCAATCCATTTTTTTTCTTGACTGTTTTCCCCATTTTTCCTTCTGGATGGATTTTAGAGTGTTTTCATAGGTTCTAAATTATTCATTGAAATCAATATTGGAGCTGCTTTAAACTTGTGAATTAATTTGCAAGGAGTTGATATATTTATAAGGATATAATATATCCTTTCGTCCCTACTATTCTGACTCTCTACATTTATTCAAGATTTTCTGTCTCTCTGTAAATTTTTGTAGGTTTTAAATGTAGTTTCTGTATATGAATTGATGTATTTATTTCTATAGATTTTATATTTTTATTACTCCTTTAAAGTAGGTATTTTTTTCATTATCTTTTCTAATTGCATATTGCTAGTATATAGAGAAACTATCAATGTCTGAATATTTATTTTGTGACTTGTTCTTTTCTGGAACCTTTATTAGATCTCAAAGTTTTTCTTTTGATGGGCTTTTCAGGAGGTATCATGTTATTGAGTTTATATTGCACAGGACTTAAAATTTTCCATTTAGCATGGTTTCTGCTACCAGCATTTTCCTGTTGAAATTTAGTCCTTAATTTTTAGTGTTCTGATCATTGAAAAGCTCTGCTCATTATGAATCCAACCATATTTCTTTCCTTAGATATCAGTCATTTGATGTCAGTATTGGCTTGTATGAAATTCAGATTTATTATACCTCTTAGACTTCAAAACTGGACATGGATCCTCTCTCTTATAAGCTATTGGATCTTTTTAATTTCTTCCTCTCACATTGCCACCCTTGAGGCCTTGGCTATGATTTGCTTGGTTCATATTCAAGGATAACGAGATATGCTACTATAGAGTCAGGTATTTAATATGGTTTATTTTTATCATGAACTTTCATAATCTTCAAAATTAGGGGCTATTATTTGTGGGGGGGCTCCACCCACAGGGTTCCCCCCGCCCCCGGCCGCCACATATGAGAATAAGTGTATTGAGACATGATCTGCTTGGGGAGGAAAGGTGGCCGATCTCTCAAAGGAGAAGGGCCAAGAGCCTTTTCCTCAATGGGCTTTTATTGGGTTCATTTTGCACAGGAATACAGGTAAAGCTCATCAATCATTGTCAGGCAGTAAGGATCAAACAATAGATAACAAACAAAGAACTCTGAGAGCTTATTCTGAGTCAGGGTCAGTTAGCTAAAGGGCTATAAGACTTTGGGAAACAAACTCATTTCAGGCTTGGACCCTTATCATTTAAATTGAGGGTATTAGCAAAGCAGGTTTCACAGGATTTTATGCATTCTTTCTTAGGCCTGATTGCCCTAGGGAATCTGCCCTTTCTAGCACAGGACTGTACCGCCCTCTGTCATTGTTTCAGGCTTAAGTCAGGCAGGGGAAGTAAGGCAGCCAAGAGATTAGGAGACTTCTTGTAGACAGAATGAGGACTCAGGCTGTGTCAAAGCCGAGGGACGAGGGTCCATCACCCCCCTTTTTCTTAGCCCCTGAAGTCCTTCCCTGTGGGCCTCTTTGTGACCATGTCTGTCTTAGGTCACGCCTCCCTTGAGGAATCTTACCCGTCATTGGCTAACTGGTCAGGCTCAGGGCCAGGCAGCGTGAAGTAAAGTGGGCAGAGGTGGCACCCCTGCCAGGGAAATAAGCTTTGTCTCCTTAGTGGCTTATGGTCCCAAGGTCTCTGACTCAGCCTTAACCATGGGGGGGTAACAGCTTCTGAAACCAGGCAGGGAGGTTCCCAACAATTATTGGGCTGATAGTTAGGGTCACAATATCTATAAATTCAACCAATATTTACAGACTACCTGCAGTTAACTGAAGAACCCTGTCTACTTCAGCAAATAGACTGCCACAGTCTCTTTTCCTTTGGCTTTCTCAGGCATTGTATCTCTTACACTCAAGGGGATAAAAACCAAACTCTTTCTTAGTCCTTTCCCAAGTAGATCTTTCTAAGATCTTTCTAAGGACTGTAGATCTTTCCCAAGGCTTAAGGATGAAAGAGCACCTTTTCTCTATTTCTCATAAGTTGGGGTGTGGTGGGATGGGCAGAACCCTTAGTATGCAGCTTTTTAACCAAAATTACTCTAAACTCCAAACCTCTCTATAGGCCACTCTAACCTTTCTTGCAAGCTATGGGTGCATTTTATGTTCCATGTCACTAGTGTTAAGCAACTTTCCCCGCCTTTGTGGTCCCACTTTGAAATGTGGGAATAGCTGGCACCTATTCAATATACATTGATATTCAAAGTGTAGTCCAAGTACCAGAAGCATCCTCACTGGGGAGCTTGTACAAATGCTGAATCTCAGATACCATCTCAGATTCCATCCCAGAAATGCTAAATCAGAATCTGCATTTTAACCTGGTCCCCAGGTGATTTGTATTCACAGAAACTTTTGAAAGCACTAGCCTAGAGGATGGAGCTGAAACAGGGGTAAGAAGTATTTTATTTTAACATCATGTTACCACTGTACTTAATATTTACTCAATAAATATGTATTGACTACTGTTAGATACATGACATTCAAAAGGCCTAATTAGGGACTTGGGGGCAAGCTTGAACAACCTCATACTTAAACAAAATGCAAAAATAAAATTAAAATGCTAAGAGATAATACAGTTCTGTAGGATTTTGGAGGAGAAAAGATTTTTTTGGGGGGGTGGGCAACTGAAAATTCAGAAAAGAAATTATTTGAATTAAGCCTTGAAAGACACATAGTACCTGGCCATGTACAGTTGAAGAACTGGTCGTTTTATATGGAGGGATTAAGGTAAATAAAGGCACAAGGGAGAAAATCATAGGCACATGGACAGAGAGTAGCTGCATTTGATTGGAAGAGAGGGAATGTGAAGGCGATACTGAGGGCAACAGGAAAATACATCAGAGTCTTGAATGCTGAGGCAGAGTTTATATTTCATTTAGAATGGAAAGGAAGGGGTTACTCTGGTGACGCATGGAAGATTCTTTTTAGCTGCTGTTCTTCAGCAAATGCTAGTATTTTGGAAAAAAATTGCCTGCTGACCACCCCTTCCTTTTCTTTATTCAGCCTAGCAAAACCGACAATATTCTGTTCTGTAGCCTATTCTCCTCCCCTTAAGGAAATGGTCCACAATGCATTTTCTCCTGTCTCCTACTGACCTGCTTTTTCTCTGACATTCCACAATGTGCCTGAAATCCAGTGACCTTTTGGGGCAACCCAAAAATAAAGGACCTGATTTGGGGGCAAATAAAAAGAAAAGAAAAGAAAAGTAGCTTGAGACTTTATTTCAGTTTTGAAGTTAAAATCTAGCTGGAGCAGAAAGTATAAATCTGGAGATGAGGGTTGGACTGAGCTAGGTCAGTGATCCCAGGTTTGATCCTACCATCTTTCTCTAAAGAAAAAAAGAAGAAGAAGGTTTTATTCACTTATTTTTAGACAGAGGGGAAGGGAGGGAGAAATTGAGAGAGAAAACCATCAATGTGTGGTTGCCTCTCATGCACCCATACTAGGGACCTGGCCTCCAACCCAGGCACGTGCCCTGACTGAGAATGGAACTGGTGACCCTTTGGTTCACAGGCCGGCACTCAATCCACTGAGCCACACCACCCAGGACTGATGCTACCATCTTCTGATGACACTCATTTCTCTATTTGAAAAAAAAAAAATCATCCATGAAACATTAAGAACCATGGTCTCAAGGACCCCCTGGGGGAATTTAAAAGGGGAAACATGCTGAATACAGTGTTTGGGAGCCTGCTTAGAAGAAATGCCAATTTTATGCTCCCTTCCATAACAAGACCTCTCTTGTCTGTATTTACTATCTCCAGTCTTTCAGCTCTCATTCCCTATTCAACATGGATCCAGCCCCAATCTGAAAGTCTCCATTCAGCTGCCAGAATGTTCTTTAGACATAGCCTGATTATGACAGTTTTCTGCTTCAAGCATTTAAAAACAACACAGAACAAACACAGATTTCTTGTCATTGCCTAAAATTTAACATGGTCTGGTTCCTGCCTTCCTCTCCAAGCTCATCTCATATTTTCCTCTTCTTATTCACTCAATGCTAGTCTCCCAGGCCGGAGACAGAATAAAACTCATGGTAAGAGAGATCTACACTAAAGGGAAAAGAAAATCCTGTATGTTTCTGTATATACATACATTATGTAAATACATTTTACTATCTAGAAGGGTATATGATAAATTGATAATTGTGGTTATTTTAGGGGTGGAGGAGAGATTGAAATTGAGAGGGAAAAAATTTTGATCTATTTTATCTGTAATATTTTAAGTATTGTGTCTGTAATATTTGAATCCACTTCTCTGCCTGTATGAGAAAAACACACTTTCATGTTTCTCCTTTTCTCTCACACTATTATTACACTTCACATCCGATTACCAAATTTATAGAGTATTTTTTTTCACACATCAGGTAATTCTCTGCAACACCAGCTGAATATTCTATGATTCAATTCAGTTCTGACATTAGGTGGAATTAGCATCAGATCCCACAAGTTTAAGGCTCAGTCCTGCAAGACTGACTTCACTTCAGACACCAACTGCAAATGCCTGGTAGTCATCTGAGCTTCTGAGAAACCAGCTATAAGTAAGGGTTCCCACAAGCCACTCCCTGGTGTCAATAATTTGCTAGAATGGCTAACAGAACTCAGGGAAATACATTTACTGGTTTATTATAAAGGACGTGAATAAACAGCTAGGTGAAGAAATATATAGGGCCAGTTCCAGAAGTGTCCTGAGCACAGGAGCTTCTATCCTCATGAGGTTGGGCTGCACCACTCTCCTGCCATGTAAACGAGGTTCAACCTGGAAGCCATCTGAAGCCTATACTGTTAGGATTTTAATGGAGCTTTCATCACTTAGGCATTATTGATCACTAACTCAATCTATAGCTCCTTTCCCCTTCCTAGAGCTGCAGGCTCCAAGTGTCTGATTATGTCTTTGTCTTTCTGGGGGCCAGCCACGATCCTGAAGCTGTCCAGGAGCCCACCAAGAGTCATCTCATCAGAAAAGACACTCCTATCACCCAGGAAATTCCAAAGAATTTAGGAACTCTGTGTCAGGAACTGGGGTCAAACATGATGTTCTATTAGAACAAAGGATGTTCTTAGAGCTCTTACCAATTATGACATTATAAGGGTTTTGGGAGCTCTGTGCCAGAAACTAGGAAGAAATATATATATCTTATTATTCATACATCCTTAAAAATAAATTCATGTAGCCCTGGCCTGTGTGGCTTAGTTGGTTGGAGTGTCATTCTGTAAGCCAAGAGGTCATGGGTTCAGTTCCTGGTCAGGGCACATACGTAGGTTGCACTTTGGTCCCCAGCTGGGGCATGTATGAGAAAAAACTGATTGATGTTTCTCTCTCACATTGATATTTTTCTCCCCTCTCTTTGACTTCCTCCCCTTCTCTCTAAAAATCAATAAGCATGTCCTTGGATGAGGATAAAAAAATAAATAAATAAATAAATTCATGTATCCTTTGGCAATTTTTAAGTCAGATTTTTAAAAAGGCTTAGGATAAATTACTATGCAGGTATTCTGCAAAGTTTGATGATTTTCAGACACTCTTTTTGTTTATTCTCTTTTTAACTTCTAAAGGAATCTGGGGCCCACAATAATGAATTGTTTTCTAAGCAGAAAACCTCAGAGACTCTGAAGTTCAAAAAATTCACTCATCTTTGTAGCAAATTTTAGGAAGAAACCATATTGGTTTATTGGTTTAAAAGACCCAGAGGGAGCCATGGCCTCAAGTCTATCTGTAATTTATCTAGTGGTTCATCTATCTGTTTCACTTGTCCATCCCTCTTTGTCCACAAAGGATTTAAAATGATTAATTGGGTTTAGTAATGAGACTGATATCCTTAGATGACTGATAAACTACTTCTAAGTGGTATTTGTTAAAAAGCCATTAAGATCATTGTTGGATTATCTTGATTGCAAAATGAGTATTGTGAAGGCGATAACATTTATTTGCATGTATAGACTGGCATTTGAAGAAAAAAGTAGCCCTGGCTGGTGTAGCTCCGTGGTTTGAGTGCGGGGTGCAAACCAAGGACTTGCCAGTTCAATTCCCAGTCAGGGCACATGCCTGAGTTGCGGTCCAGGTCCCCAGTGGGGGCCATGTGAGAGGCAACCACATATTGATGTTTCTCTTCCTCTCTTTCTCCCTTCCCCTCTCTCTAAATATAAATGAATAAAATCTCTTTAAAAATTTTTTTTAAAAAAGAAAGCTTGGATTCTGGAGTGAGACACACTGGTATGAATTTCTAACAGCACCATTCTTTAAAAAAAATAATAAAAAAGTAAATCTCCCTTCAATAGAGCCACAGCTCATATATGCTAAGTGATTATTAAAGTTTCTCTGCCATATTGGTTTAAATTTTCACTAACTGTTAGAGAAGAATAGTTTTTACCAGGACAGAGGTCAGTAGCAAGTCATGGCAGATGGTCTCAGGAAGACAGAGTGGCCCAGAGAGTTCCTTTAGGGACAGCGGGGTCTGGTAACTCCCTTCCAGACTCCTTTCCTCTCTCCCAACTTCCTGGAACTGCAACAAGCACCAGATCCCCGATCTTTATTTATACACATGCCCCACATTCTTTCCAAGAATAAAGATATCATGTTTTTACTTTACATGTTTTTTTCCAATGGATTTTTAAAGAAAAGAATGCCACACCAGCCAAAGATAGATATGCATATAACAAAGAATTACACTTTTCCGAGTCATAGCACAGCAGGCAGGTGATATCTTCTATTTAATTTTTCCATAGACACATTTTTAAAACATCTTACCAGGAAATATTTTTAACCAAGAAAGTCAATATTTCACTTATGATAATTTGTAAGTAATAATCTTCCTAATAGATATTTCTATCTTTATCAAAAGTCACTGAATTCCTAAAAGACAATTTTTATTTGGCAATACACTGCTAAAGGGGGTCAGCATAGTATGAAATTATAGAAGTTTTGATGTGGCCACAACAGCCTCTTTAACTCAGGGCTCAAAAATAAATTGTCATTTGTGTAACTTTGCAATTTGTGACTGCCTTATGTATTTGATAGACCTAAATAACTTCTGAGAGAAGGCTCATCAAAGCTCAGCAGTCAGTCTCTTTGATTTTACCAAAGACGTTCAAAGAATTTAATACTGCTTGATGGATGCGTATCGCTCTTTACTTGGAAAAAGGCAGTTTGTCAGAGAAAACCATGATAAGTGACAGCAAATCTACATTTCCCACCCCTGGCTTCTTTGTTCATTGGCCAATCGAACTTTCTGGGGTATTTCAGTGTAAGAGGCCGTAACATCTAAAAGTACAAAATGCCTCCTTTCTTTCACATGCCTCCTATGGAAAAAATAATCCAAGCCATGGCTCAATCTAACATTCCCCCACTCCCATACTCTGTCCCACACCCATGCCACTAAACTGCATTTGAGGAGAGAGCGAAACCCAGGAAAGTGAAATCTCTGTAAATCTATGGTCATTCATCTCAAAGGAGCCCTTTCCAGCATCTCTGTTTCACCTCTTAATAAATTTCCACCCTAATTCCCCAAGTCAACCACTTTACAACTTCTTCAAATATTCCTGCCCCCACCATGATGAAAACTTTCAATCTTTAATGAAAAAATAGCAACATTCATATGAAAAACCCACCATTTTCCATCACTGAATTTCCCTTCCAATTAAAATGGAGGAAAAGCCCTTCTCTCCCCTCAACTTGCAATCTTCACTCATCTACTGATTTTTTTTCAGTTTGTTTCAATTAAGTAGAAACAGGCTTTAATATAGCTCATATTAAAAACAAAGCAAAGCAAAGCATTCTTCTTATACTCCTCCAACTACCACCTAATTTCTTTTCTCCCTTTCATGTTATAGGAGGATTGTCTCATTTGGTTTTATCTACTTTCTCATCTTTTATTTTCATTTGACTTACTGCTTTTAGCCACCATGACTCACTGAAAATGTCTCATCAAGGTCAGCAGGGAACTCCATTCAGTCAAATATCAGCCTGTCTCTTACCCAGTGTCTCATTAAAATTCAATATCATTGACCACTATTTTCTTACTAACATATTCTACACTCTTGGCCTCTTTGACACAACATTCACCTGGCTTTTCTCCTGACTCACTGGCCACTCCTTTTCAGTGTTCTCTTTTTTAATTAATCAATAGTTAAACAAAAATTAAGCCACTTTATTGAGGTGTGATTGACATGTAAAAATCTGTACATGTTGAATGTATACAATGCAATGAGTAAACATATCCATTACTTCTCAAAGTTTCCCTTCACTCTCTTCATTGTATTTTGTGTGTGTGGTAAGAACGCAACATAAGATCTACTCTCTTCAGGACATTTTAAGTGTGTTATACAGTATTGTTAGTGACAGGCACTATGCTGCATCATAGACCTCCAGAACGTATTTATTTTGCATAACTGAAAATGTGTGTCCTTTAATCATCACCCTCCTTCCGCCCAGCCTCTGGCAAACACTATTCTAATCTCCACTAGTATGAGTTTGGCTGTTTTATAGTCTATATTTAAATGATATCATACAGTATTTGTCTTTCTGTGTTTGGTTTACCACGCTTTGCACAACGTCCCCCAAGTCCACCCATGGTGTTGCAAGTGGCAGGGTCTTCTTCTTTGAAAAAGCTGAATAATATTCCTTTGCATGTATCTGCCATATATCTTTATCCTCCTGTCAATGGGAATTTAGGTTGCTTCCACCTCTTGGCTACTGTGAATAAAGCTATGATAAACATGGTGCAGTTATCTTCTTTGAGATTCTGATTTTAGTTCCTTCAGATAAATACCCAGAAGTAGAGTTGCTGGATCATATGATAATTCTATTTTTAATTAAGAAATGTACCTCATCATAATATGACAAGCCCACAACTGATATCATGCTCTATAGTAAAAAGCTGAAAGAGTTCCTCTAACATCAGGAACAAGACAAGGATGTCCCTTCCTGCCACTTTTCTTCACTATAATACTGGAAGTCCTAGTTGGAGCAATTAGAAATAAATCAGAAAATAAGGAAGTAAAATTGTGTCTGTTTGCAGATGGCATGACCTTTATATAAACACCCTAAATACTCCATCAAAAACCTATTAGAATTAATAAATGAATTAGATAAAATTATAGGCTACAAAATAAATACATAAAATCAGTTGCATTTTTATATACTAACAAGAAACTACCTAAAAAATAAAGAAAGCAATTTCTTTTACAATAGCATAAGAAAGAAAGAAAGAAGAAAGAAAGAAAGAAAGAAAGAAAGAAAGAAAGAAAGAAAGAAAGAAAGAAAGAAAGAAAAGAAAGAAAAGAAAGAAAGAAGGAAAGAAAGAAAGAAAGAAAGAAAGAAAGAAAGAAAGAAAGAAAGAAAGAAGAAAGAAAGAAAGAAAGAAAGAAAGAAAGAAAGAAAGAAAGAAAGAAAGAAAGAAAGGAAGGAAGGAAGGAAGGAAGAAAGAAAATACTTAGGAATACACTTAATTAAGGAAGTGAAAGATCTATATACTGAAAACTATAAAATGTGGATGAAAGAAATTGAAGAAAATACAAATAAATGTAAAGATATCTCATGTTGATGGACTAGAAGAATTCATATTGGTAAAATGTTCATACTATTTACAGTGATCTACAGAAACAATGCAATCTGTATCACAATTATAACGACATTTTTCACAGAAAGAGGAAAATAATTCTAAAATTTATATAGAACCACAAAAGATTCTGAACAGCCAAACTAATCTTGAGCAAGAAGAATAAAACTGGGGGCATTTTACTTCCTGATTTCCTATTAGATTACAAAGTTAATGTTTTAAAACTTTTACTTAACAAAAATCTTTTATTATTATTCCTATTTTATAAATAATGAAACTGAGACATTATGAAACTTGTGAGCAAAATCACTAGACATGGAAACATATAGGACTTAATCGTGTGGTATTTGTATTCCTGGTAACTGCCACAGCACCTGCATAATAGGAGACCTCCAGTATTAATGAAACTTTTCCATTTACTCTTCAAAGTTTGTTTCAGTACCAAAATTATTCAAAAGCCTTCAGACTATGTGGATTTAGCCTTATATTTAGTAGTGATTTAAATCTCAACCTCATGTGCTCTCTCTCTCTCTCTTTCACACACACACACATGGTTTCCCTCTTTTTTCTCACCTCCTCCCTTTTCTTCTAGCACTTTTCATCATCAGTCAATGATTAGTCAAAGAGAAATTTATAGGCATATTGGAAATCCTTAAATCAAATGTTTCCAGAACTGAATTTTATAATGTTGTAACTAGAGAACACTACCTTCATGTTACATGTCTGGAAACAGAGGTTTACACAGTCAAGTGACTTATTTAAGATCATATACTTGGCTGGCATGGAATATAATCCAAGTTTCCTGATTCACAGCACACTATCATTTTTACTGCTTCTCTTTGCCAGGTTGAATTATATTAGATTAGAGATGTTCTGCTTTGGTCTGTTCACTAAAGAATCACCTACCTTTTCCTCTGTTGTTTATGGTTGTGCTTGGTACTTTTAAAGCAGAAAACCTCTGTGTTTACTAATAAAACCTTATTCACAATGCTAATGTATGAACAAGATAAAAGTGGAGTTACTTCAGATCAAGTGCAGGTGAGCTGCAGAGTCCATACCTGTTGCCGCTCCTCATTCTCCTCCTCACTATTACACCCCCCCGCCCTAGTAACTGGGAGAACCAAAGAAAGAATGAAAAAAACTGGTAGACTGAATCAATTCAAATTATTAAACCACCTATCTTTGTTTAGTGATTTTTGCATTGCAGAGTTTTTGAACATTTATTATCTCATTTGATGCCCACTGCATCCTGTGTGAGGTATCTAAGGCATGGAATTTTAACATACCCATGTTATAAATGAGAAAACCAAGACTCAGGCTAAGCAAATCTCTGTAAATCATAAAAATAAAGACATGAATGAAGTGAAACCAAAGTACTATGGCTTGCAGTCCAGTATTCTTTCCTCTGTATTTAAGTGCAATGCATAAAATCTTTTAAGAATCCTTCTTAATATAATTACCAGGGAACTGGAGGCCAGCCTAACCTGAGAGGATCTGTATTATTCTAGAGTATTTTTATTAAAAGTCATGTTTCCACTTTCAAAGATGTCAAAGTGTGGCCAGAAGTACCTTAAGAGCCTCCTGTTCTGGCTAAAGGATTTCCAAGTTGAAAACCTCACTGCTGCTGGGAAACCTGCGCTTGTGCGTCACTCTCACGGCGCCATGTCTCAGAGCCATTGCTCAGCAGCCTGCTTCCCCTTCGCTCTTTTTTTAACATTTTTTTTATTGTTGTTCAAGCACCGTTGTTTCCATCTTCCCTCTTGAGGCATGTCTACACACCAGTAAACGTGTTGTCCATGAAGAGAGACTCTATCTCATTTTGGGGGAGTGCAAGAGCAAAACAAATATCTTAAAATTATAATAAATACCTTTTTTGGATATATCTAATATTTCTACTTCTTAGCTTGGAATATTTTAATTAATGTTTAAATTAAATGATTGTAAGTGACCATTGTCCTGTTGAGAAAATGGCTGTCTTTCCTCCTCTGCATCTCTTTTTACATGCACTCTCCTTGTATGCCAAGAACAAGAACTCCAGGGGTGTTCACTCAGCCCTTGTGGCCCTTGCTTCATGGGAGGAAAGGAAAACGGAAATGTGATTAGTCCTACAGAGCAGCATTCTCTGCCATGTAGTTGCCACGTTACTGGTGTCACAAGGAAAATCAGGATCCCTTGGCCAAATGCAGTGCCTGCCCCTTGCTGGAAGCCTGTTGATGGCTTTAGCAAATCAGTGTTGTTCTGGAAGGCAGGCAGATTCTGTCCCCTGTGACTGAAGTTCATAGCCTGGCATTTTCTCAGGGTGCAAACTTGAGACTTTTCCACAGTGTTTGTTCAGCAGCCGTGTTTTGTGCCCATCAGGGCTTATGGCTATTTGATGACTCACTCTCAAACACACAGACAGGCACACACTCTCATAACACATTCACACATACACTCACACACATACACACACACCAACACTCATACTTCTCCTTCAGGGTGCTCCCGGGGTGACTGAGCACAGCCTGCCTTCGTCACCTTAATGTTTCTTGCTTTGCGAGTTGAAATCTTACCTTCTTATACATGAAGCCCACCCCATTTCCCAACACAGATAAATTATATTTTTTCCAAGTAAAAGCCATACCTGGCAGTGTTTTTAAAATATTCTATAATTTACAAAGTATATTCAACTTATTTTATTTGAAAACCCAATAGTATTATATTCTTTTCTATATATTAAAACAAAAACAAAGGTCAAGGACATTAAGGCATGTGCTCAAGGACACACTGTTTTACATGACAAACCTCCCTCTCTCTGTCTCTTATATTTCCCCCAATTTACAGTGCTTTATTTTAAAAATGTTACAAATTATTGGAACATAAGAATTAGTCAGGCATAAAATGTAAAGAAAAATAATATAATGAGTACTCATGCACACACCACTCAGTGTAAGAAATAAAATACTGTAGGCCCTGGCTGGTGTGGCTCAGTGGGAGTGCTGGCCTGTGAACCAAAGGGTCGCCGGTTTAATTCCCAGTGAGGCACACGCCTGCATTTCGGGCCAGGTCCCCAGCTGGGGGCACATGAGAGGCAACCACACATTAATGTTTCTCTCCCTCTCTTTCTCCCTCCCTTCTCCCTCTCTAAAAGTAAATAAAATCTTTAAAAAATAAATAAAATATTGTAAATAGAATTGACCATTGTGTATATCTCTCTTAATCCACTTTTATGTCTCTCTCTTCCTGATAAGCAAACTCTATTCTGTATCTGGTATTTATGATTTTCTCACTTTTTAAATTTTGTTACATAGGTTTGGATTTCTCAAAATTGTCTAGTGCATCTTCTGACAAGTTCCATAACTTTTTGTCTGTTATTTATAAAATGGAAATAAGAGTGTCTACTGTTTTAGGTTGTTCAGAGCATAAGTTAAAATATAATATTTGACATAGAGTAAGATTTTAGTAAGTAAAAGTTTTAAAATAGTCGTGTATTTTTCTACTACTTATTTTTTCAGTGGACTTTATGTTTATGAGATTTACACAGCTTGATACCTGTCCTAGTTTATTCATTTCCCCTACTTTCTAAGTAGGCCACTTCTTATGTTAATTACATTAGGGTTTCTGGTACATCTTCTCTACTTAAAATAATGTTGCTATAAACATTCTTATACATGTCACCATGGAAGAGAGCCTTTAAGGAATGTTTAGAAGGATCTAATTGCCCAGTCATGGAAATGTACATCTTTGACCTCAGTTGGAGGAATTCTTTTCATTTTAAAGGCTAATATATCTTTATTAATATAAGATGCAATATACTTTGAAGATTTCATAATCCTTAATGTCAATTCTACCAGAAGACACAAGTACCCAGTAACAAAATTCAAATATATAAAGCAAAAGTTAACAGAATTGGAAGGATTATACATACATTTAGATTAGAGATGTAGATTATATATAACTCTCAGTTATGGATGGAGGAGTCAGAAAAAAATCATTAATGACACAGAAGATCTTCATGTTACAACTTAGAAATTTGGCCAAATTGGAATATATAGAATATAAGTAATTCACATTTGTTTCAAATGTCAATGGAACATTTATGAGAATAGACCTTATACAGGACCGGAGTAAAAACACAACAATTTCCAAAGGACTGAAATAATATAGAGCATGTCCTCTAACTATAGGGTACATAACAACTGAAAATGAGTAAAAGAAGAAAACAGAATGGAAATTAGAAAGTAATACCTGATCATGAACATAAATATGCATAGCAAAACTCCTTCAGGTGGGAGTCTTAAAAGTTGGGGCACTAGACGCTGAGTTCCAGTTCTTTGTTCCTCAAAGACAAGGTGGGAGTTAGGAGATCCCTCCTGACTGGATGGTGCTGTGCCAGCTGCGGTTTACATGATGGGAGTGTCGCCTGCCCGTCTCGATGTAGTTTCCTGTTTTAAATGGAACATATTCAATATTTAATGATTAAATATGACATGGGCTGCTTTTTCAGTAAATTCCTTAAATAAAATTGTAGATTTTTTTATAGTCTTAGTTTTCTGAGTTTCCTTTTTTAAAAAATCATAAATGGATGTTTTAATCTCATCAAATGCCTTGTCTCCACTTATGAGACTGATCATAGGAGCATTCTCTTTTATTCTACTAATATGATGAAATGAATTGGTTGTTCTTGTCTTTGGAATGTTAAATCAACATCGCATTACTGGCTTAAATGGTAGTAGTCATTATGGATTACAATTATATATATTGCTGGATTCAAATTGCTAGTATTTTTATGTGTCTAAATTTATTAGGGACAATGTTCTATAACATTATTTTTTGTTATGTCTTTTTTTCAGATTTTGTTGTTAGGGTTATTCTGACCTCATGAAATAAGTTAAGCAGTCCCTCCCCACCTAATTCTTAAAGAAGTTTGCATAAAATCAGTGCTATTTCTTCCCAAAATGTATTTCACCAATGAAATTACATAGACCTCAATCTTTCTACATGGGAAGTTTTTTTAAAGAATGAATTTTTTTTTTAAATATGGGGCTATTTAAGTTTTGTTTCATCTTTGTTAATTTACTTAAAGTGACTTGTTCAAAGAATTTGTCACTTCATCTAAATTACTGAATTTTTTAGCATAAAGTTTTTATAGTAACCTACTTTAATGGCTATAAAATCTATAACTCTTCTTTCACTCCTGATATTGCTGATTTGTATTCTTTTTTGTGTGTAATCACCTTAGGTATGGACTTTTTAGGAATCCTTCATATGCCTTAGGTTATATTCCCTTATCATTTAAATTGTCTAATTACATCTTCGCACATTCTGTGACTTTTGTTTCACCCTATTAGGGTGACTTTTTGTAAGTTTTATACTTAATGTAGTAAAAAATAACATTTTTTGCCTTTATGAGATATGTTTTTGGGGTTTTAGATGAAGATATTTTTTCCTAAACCTGAGGTCATATACTTTCTTCAATTTTCTTCTAACATTTTTAGAATTTTAATTTTTATAGATCTACAATTTATCTGCATTTTAAAAGGAATAATAAAGATAGAAATCCAATTTTACTTTTTCATATGTGTATATAATTATCCCAGTATAATTTATTCAATCTTCCATTCTTTCCTTATGGCTACCTCTCTCTTGTACCTAGGTACTAGGTATTAGACAGGTAGGTAGGTAGGTAGGTAGGTAGACAGATGGATGGATGCAGGGTCAATTGGAGGCTCTCTCTTCTGTTCCATTGGCACATTTGTCTCTACACCAAACCCACAGTCTTAATGACGTTATCTATATATTAAGATTACATAAAGTGATATTTATTATAGCTTTTATTGTTTTGTTGGATGTTTTCAGCCCTTTGTTCTTTCACAGAAATTTAAGAATCTTCTCAAATTTGATAACAACTCTATTGATATTTTGATTGTCATACTATTTTTATCACTCTATATTTTCATTTTTGTAAAATGAAACTTCATTCACTTTATTTTTTTAACATTTATGAATATATTACTTTGGTCACCCTAAGAAAGTCCACTTTGGATCTGGATTTATGTCTGTTTTTTTCTTTTGTCTTGTTTTGTTTTAGTTTTTTTTTTTAATGTATCCACTCAATGGTAAGGCCGATAACTGCCCTAAGGTATTTCTTCAGAATTCAGGTAACAAAAAAATGACCACTCCTATCAGCACTTTAGAATCACTGAAAAACTAAGGGCATTATTTTACTTTAATGATGTCAGGAGACTTTGCTGGCAAGTTACACCTTAAGAACTATCACCCTTTTACATCAGCCAGGCTCTTTCTTTGCTACCGTAACACAAAGTGGATACAGTTGAAAGAACTCAGACTTTAAAAATTACTGGCCTCTACTTCAGACTTAGACTTTGCAAATACGGTTGTTGGGGAATCACTTATTTGAGCTTGAGTTTTCTCATCGGTAAATGAAGATAATAATATACAGCTTACAATTTATTTTGGTAAAAACAAAGGAGATAATACATGTGAAATAATCTAGCCTATTATTTGCTATGTTATAGACATAAATTAAAACATTAATTTCCTTCCTCTTCACAGGAACAAATTTCATATCTTACTCAAATCTTTGCCAAGTAGCAAAAAGAAACATTGTTTGCAGGTGATTTAACTAATCATTAAAATAATGACAGTAATGACTCAATTAATTTTAAATGGCTAAAGGAGTATGATTTCTCTTACATTTTGTAAAAAT
Source organism: Desmodus rotundus (assembly GCF_022682495.2). Lineage (NCBI taxonomy): Eukaryota > Metazoa > Chordata > Mammalia > Chiroptera > Phyllostomidae > Desmodus > Desmodus rotundus. The sequence goes on from NC_071393.1 coordinate 85,456,574, forward strand.
TTTAAGTGACTTATGACAGTCTTTGGAACAAGGTTCCTTTCTTAGAATCTTGGCTTTACTGTACACTAGCTTTGTGGTCTGGAGAAGTCAATGTTTGCATTGCTGATACGGAGACAATTCCTTTAAGGTCTTTATAAAAATTAGAGAAAGTAGACTCAAACTTCCCACTGCAGTGCCTGCTGCAGAGTTGTGCTTAATAATTAGTACCTGCTATTTTTAGCACTTAATAGGACTGAGCTTTCAAATGCACTGGCATAATCAGAGAAGGAACTTCTAAATCTCTCTCCCTGCTTGAGAACAATGTCATTGAGATATGTCAATAAACAATAACTCATTTTTCTCTCTTTAATAAATTGAGCCTTAATACCTGAAGTTTGTCATGGTACCTTCATGGAGTCATCCGTCAGTGTGCACACAGGATGAGTGGAGTAAGGGAAGACTGATGTTTGTTCATCCCCTTTATTATTGTCAGATGCATATTTGTTAACAAACCGTAATCCCGTCAGGATGCCTGCAAAGATTAGTAAGTAAATCATTGATAAAATCCTTTTAAAGCTGCGAGTATAATGGCAGAGAAGAAAGGAGAAGAGATTTGGGATCTACTGAGCGTTAAATTGGATAATGGTGATTGACAAAGCACTGTCCAAAGACATTCAAAACAGAGACATGGACATGTTTTCATAATCTTTTGTAAAAAAAGCGAAGAATTAAAAAATTTTCAAATCTGCTGTGGGTTTTCCCTTTTTGGCAAAGTATAAGAAATATAAAGAAAACATCAAGGCACATGATAAGCAAATCGTTAAACACAGGTACTAAAGAACCATTTTTTTGACAAGTAAATTTTATCATACTTTGTATTTAATAGACTACATGGTGATTGGGGGAAGATTATAAACAAAATAACTGGTAGTGGGTTTTTTTCTTTTTAGCCACAACATAGCTTGTAGCTTTTTCTTCCCTGTTGTTATAACCCAGGACCCGTAATTACAGGCATACCTTGAAGACATTGCAGGTTTAGTTTCAGGCCACCGAAATAAAGCAAGTACCACAATAAAGCCAGTTGTCATCTTTTTGCCAGCAGAGAGTCTTACTTTCAGTTTGTAAAAAGGTAACACCTGTGATGCAATAAAGCAAAGGGCAATAAAACCAGGTATACCTGTATTGCCAAAAGTTTTCTCCACTGGTTGCTGACCTCCCTTTGCCCTTCCACACCTGTGTACACACACCTGGGCCTGATGTCTGTTGCTGACCTGGGCTCCCAGTCCCAATTTCCTAGGTCAGGCCACATCTCACTTTGCTCAGACCCATGCCAGAACCTGCCTGTGCCCCACACTACGAATCACCCCCCCCCTTCACTTTAGCATCCAGGTGTACCTCCAGTCCGCAAGTGTGGGTCACTTTCTGGATGGGATACAGCTGTCACCTGTACAGAGAAGCGTGGGGGGGTGGAGAAACTGAAACAGGACAGCCGCCCAGAGGAGGGAGCAGCAGGAGGAGGGGGGACTCCGGGATCTTGGGGAGTCTTGGGGAAGAGGAGGTAGAGCCTGAGGGTGAGTTAGGGGCCGAGGAGCAGGCTGCTCCGCAGGGATGGGACCGAGGCAGTGTTGTCACAGGCAGCCACCTGAAGGACGCCTTGCCAGATCCAGGAGACACAGCAGGTAAGGGGCAAGCCCTGGGGGAGGAAGAAAGCCCCTCTTCTCTACCTTAGTACCCACAATGACCCCAAAGTGCCCCAAATGACTAAATTTTTGGTTTTCTCTCGGGGCTGGCCTCCCGACAGCAGTATGTGGGATCCACACACGCCTATTTGCTGATGACTGGAATTCTCTTAAGAGCAAATATGACCTCTCACTCCCATGCTTAAAAGGCTGACGCTATAATACACGAAGGAAGAAGTTTCCCGACCCCAAATGTATTCACAGTAAAGTGTAGGTGTCTGAGGTGAGACCTGTCCAGCCCTGGTACAGGTTAGGAAAAGGACACCTTCCTTAGGTTGGAAGTGCCCTGAAATGGGAGGTTGAGGTCCTAAGAGACTGAATTCCCAGCCTCGCTGTTGTCTCCGGGCCCCTGTTTACCTGAGATTATTCTCAGTCCAAGAGAAGCGAGGGAGCAGAGTTCCCGGTGCAGGCGGTGGGCGGTGGCCAAGTCCGAGGCGGCATGGGCCCTGCTTGGCTTGTTTCACCCGTGTGAGATTTCACTAGAGACTGTTGTGTAGGCGAAGCATCTCACAAATCTCTACAAAGTATTATAGTTCCAAGTACTGAGTTGCTCACAAGGTGCTTACTGTTCGTGGACATGAACTCAGAACAGGCACGCTTACAGGGAAAGGACCAGATGGAAATGTGAGGCTTTCTTTCGTTATATTGATTCCCTAGTAAAATACAATAGATGCTCCTTCTCCGAGTCCACAGAATCTTTTCCAGAGTGACAGTAACTTTTCCTTTTGACTCAACCTCTTTCTCCATCTTCTCAGCCTCCCCTGCCTGCAGTGTGGGGATGGCTTCAGCCCCCTGTCTGCCAGGTGATAGGGGCTTGGACATCTGTTCAGCTGATGGAACACAGATTTCTCAGCCCTTTTAAAATGATCTAACATACATGCAACCGTGGTTGTGGTGGTGACTCAGCCACTGAGTGAGTGGGTACTTTTTAAATCCATGACAAATAGGTTTGCAAGCTACCTACCTGTTCTCAGTCTTCCTAATCAGGACACTAAGGTACTGGGACACGGAGTTCACTGAGCCACTCTAGAACACGCCTCACCTGGACAGCACTTTTCATTCTCTTTAATGTGTCTTCTCATTTATTGTCTCATTTTACTCAGTGCTGGTAAAGTAGGTAGGGCATGTACCATTATTCTCATGTGACAGATCAGAAAGGTAAAACAAGACCCAGCAAGGGTTTGCTTTGGTCACAGAGGAAATTAGGAGCAGGCCTGGATCTAAAGAGAGGTCAGCCTCTGTGGGTGGTCTCCTGATGCAGGCTCTATAGAACCTTGGGATTGTGTATCAGGCCTAACGAACTCACCTGAATCTCACTGTGCCTGACCTGCAGGGGAGGCCTGGAAGCAGCCCCTCCACTGGGAGTATCAGTCATAGAACCAGGACCCCCCCTCTCTCCAGACAGAGCGTGTGCACAAGCTAAATGCAGGCCGTCCATCCCTGATCCAGGACTAATGGGTAGTAGGAGCTAACAAGATTTGCATTTTTCATATAACCTTATTAGGTTCTTAAACTGGGTCTTGTAGTAAACAATATTCTCAAAATAACAAGTGTCAGCAATGGATAAAATTTTCTAAATAGTTGAACTTTACACCTGATGACAAATTGCTTTGGCTTCGAATATCATGCCTCCCTCACAGAGGGGGCTTGCTCTGACTTCCCTGGCTGGGTGGCTGAGTTGGGGTCTGTGTTCTCAGACCTTTGTGTCTCGATCAGTTCTTCTGTCATGCTCCATCCTCTGTGGGTGCGTGTGAGGGTGGGAAGGGTGGGTGTATAAGTGTGGGTTCTGTGCAACATACCAGTGTCTGATTATTCTATTACATGGGCTTTGCTGTCCTGGCTCTAAACACTTACACACTTACTTTCTTCTTTTCCTCTAATCTGGAAGTTTTTGTCTCAGCTCCTTGACTCCATTGGTTATGTCAGCCTCCCTCTCCCCATCTTCAAGAAGGGAGAAGCTGTTTATCTTCTCAAGAAATTTTATGGTTTAGGTGGGAAAGACCTGGTTCCCTGCAGCTTGTGATGAAAACTCAAAAGCAAGGAAATCATACTGACTATTGCAGAAATCATGAAGATATGAACAACAGCAGTTCATATGGCAGACTTAGTGACTGGCCAAACATGTGACGAAAAGTCAAGGACGACTTCCTAACTCAGTGGACGCTATTACAATCTTCTAAACAAAGAGAATGCAGGAGGAAGACTGGCAGAGGAACAGATCAGGTCTACTTTAGACTTACTGAATTTGAGATGATTGAGGCCACCTAAGTGGAGAGGGGCCCTAGGTAAATACTTTGCCCTTGAAGTTTGAAAGGCAGTGACTTCCACGTTTGCTAGTCATCCCCAATGTTACAGTTGTACTGAGTTCCAAGAATTCTATTTTGTTGGTATAACAATATTTCTAGATGCCTTGACTCATTCAGCAGCAGGTTTAAGTAGTACAGTGATTCCGTTTCAGAAGCATCTGAAATAAGATTTGAAATAAGATTTATGAGACTTCTGACACTCATGTTTATAGAAATAAGATATGGTGTATCTGAAGCCTAGAGTTTAGCTTTGTTAGAGTGGGTGATTTCCATTCTTAAAAAACTGAATCATTACTGATCCTCTAGTCATCTTGAGGAAAATAAATATTAAAACACGAATTTGACATATTCCAGTGGTCACCCAAACATTTTTAAACCTGGAAAAAAAGACCACATTAAATAAAATTATTCTCAGGTTTGCTATGAGAAAGTAATTCAGATTTGATAGTTTACACAGAATGACTTCAGATGGACTTGCTCAGAATAAAAAGTAGCATATAATTATTTCACACACATTTTTATTCTTATTTTCTTCTTTAGTTTCAAAAGAAAAATCATCCCTTTTTTCCTCAAATTAAATTCTTTATATTCTGTTCCATGGACTATCTTTTCATATCATCTTCCCTACTGAGTGTCTTTCTCCAGTCATCCTTCTCTTCCATTCCTCCTCCAAAAAGACTTTTAATCGATACCTACCGAATGACTCAGGCTTAAACTGGCCAGGATATTAAATCAGCCTGCGTTTAATGGCAATTGGACAATAGCGAAAGTTGAATCAAGTGTGGTGCTGGCAGTCAGCAGTCTGACAAGACAGAAAAAGCACTTTCCTTGGCTTTTGATTTTTTAATTTTAGACTGAGCTTCACGTTGTAGAATACTGGCTAAGGGAGTACTCTTGCTCGTATATGTTCCCCTACTGTGTGTAATGAAAGATGCTTTTTGAGTGATGTTGCATTCCTGGAAACAAAAATTCTCCAAATTAGCTTGTTTCACAGGTTAGTATGCAGTAGGCATCATCTGACCACGTTGAAATTAAATATGTATTTTTGCAGAAAAATATCAGTTAGAAAACACATTATTATGACTCACATTTTAATTGATGTGAAATGAAAGTTGTGATTGATATATTTGACAGGTTGTTTTTTACTTCAAATTCTATTTCCATGTTGCAATTAGATGTCTGCCAGATCCATTGTCTGAATTTTTAACTTTTAATACACAAATAATTGAATAGAATGCAGCTGAAGATAAGGACTACCTAAGTATAAGTCGGTAAAAGGGCTGTAACAAAAACCAGATTTTATGTGTGTGTTACACAGTGATTTAAATGTTAGTATAGACATTTCCAGGCCAATAAGTTAATATAGTTTCTGACACACTTGTAGTACTTTTATGCGTTATTGCTTGATATACACAAGTGTGCCCCAGGCACTGAATTGGGATGTAGAGTCTGTTACAAAACGAGCACCTGGTTTCTATTTTTTGGAGGAGCTTGCAATATGCAGGAGAAGCAGTAAAATAAGGCAGTCCTTAAAATCTGTGCTATTAATTGAACTTTGAAATCCCCCTGAAAACAGGAATAGAATTGGCTTCAATGGCACTAGATTTCTCCCTACAGAATAAAAACTCAGCTCTTAGTTGAAAGGGAATTAGTATGCTCTAGAACGTGTGAGGGAAGTAGAGTCTTCGCTCAAGCTTTTACATTAAGTTATATTATTCCCATTACTTTGGGATGGTTTTGCTATCCACTTTTAAGGAAATGCAAGAATTGATTAAATCATCTCTAAAGTTCTCTTTATTTTCATTCTAGGATTCCATAAAAAAGGGCAGAATCATCCTTTAAAATGAAACTTTCTGTTAGAAGATTTAAATTTAGTATTGAGAAGATTGAAATTTTAATTTTTACTAAAAGTCACTGAAAATTGGTGTGAGCAAAGAAGAGAGTGAAGGCGTCTGTCATTTTGATACCACACACTGTAAAACAGGACAAAAGCATATTTCAGAGAAAATCTCAAGTGTCTAACAAAATACAAGAATTATTTGGTTTTTATTCTGTCTTGTAGGAATGGTTTTGTTTTTTTTTTCCTTTTTGGTTCTGTAGCAAATTTTTGGAGAAAATGGTTTGATAATAGTTTTTCTGTTATTTCAACACAAAAAAATGTATTTTACTAAATAATGTTTTATTGAAAATCCCAAACAATATAGGTCAAGAAAAAATTATCTAGTATAATCATAGTATTGTATTAGATTTGATTTCAAGTCTCAGATTATACCAAGTTACCTTAATTTCTCCTATAGCATATAGATTTATTTACAAAGCTAGTAAGAATTATTGATGATCAAAGGAAGGGGCTTGTCCTTTTCTAAGCTGCAACTCAATATTTTCTCTCCAGTTTTATTATTTTGTCTTAAAAAAATAGGGGTAAAAGGCGAAAGATTTATGCGATCTGAAGAGAAAGAGACATTGAAATTAAGAACATTGTAACAATAGCCACAGGGGAGTGGGGAGGGGATAGTGGGGAGAGGGATCTATAGGAGCTACTATAAAGGACACAAGGACAAAATCAAGGGGGAGTGTAGAGGTGGGGGAAGTAGGTGGGACTGGCTGGGGTGGGGTGGAGAGAAGGGGAGAAAATGCAGACAATTGTAACTGAATAAAAATAAATAAATAAATTTAAAAAAATAGGGGTAGTGTATGTAAAAGAGGGAAATGTATGGAGTCATCTGAATTTCTCTCCATTGGTTGATTTAGTGGTAACAAGGGAAGGAGGATGCTGTAGGTACAAGCAACTCTTCGGACAGAGGCCCTCCTCCGCAAACTGAGAGAAAGAAGCATTCTGTGTAGCTGTTCCCTCTTTGGATGGTTTGATCTTATATGCTGATCTGGGAGGATATTTGATACATGGAGTGAGTCAGAACCTGGAACATGGGCACAAGCTTTCAGTTCCTTTACCTAGAAGGGAGTTCCTATACTCTTCACCTGCTCGTGGGGAAACTCTACCTACCTTCTCTCTCTGCTGCAATGCCTGCATTGAGAGATGGTTCCTCCTTGAGATTAAAAATGATTTCATCTGTGGCCTCTAACTAAAGCTTAAAAAAACCTGAGAGCTAAAAATTGCTAGCAAATTCTCTGCCAGCAGTGACGAACTTTTTATAAACTATATTTTCTGACAAATACAAATAATTTTGTACCTCATAATTTTCTTTCAGAGTAATCCAGACACAATAAACTCTTTGTGAACACTACTGCTTGATAAGAGGTGGAATTATTATGAAACACCAAGTTGCAGGGGTTGGGAATTATGGGTGTGTTGTGGATACTATTGGATACATTTTTGGGATAAATGTTAGGAGATATACTGCTCCTTTCCTTACAAAGTCTGTCCAGACAAACTTTGACAATCAATTACCCATCAATGTCACTCTATGTTATAACTACACCACCTTCCTTGAGCTCTAGCAGGGAAGAAAAGGCTTTCTAAACACCTCCAAGCATTGAGCTGGACAAAAAGTTTGTTTAGTTTTTGCTGTATGATGGCCCTAGTGGTGCTTAGTTGTCTTTAACTTCATTTGAAACAATTTTGTTAGATTGTACTGTGACAGCTGTCATACCAGCATGCATTAAGAAAATAACTTAACAAATTGGTGAATTTTTGTGCAGCAATTTTAATATTGAAGATGGAAGAAAATATGCAACATTTTTGGCATATTATGTTTTATTATTTCACGAAAGGTAAAAACACCACTGGAGAAGGGGCTGTGACTGATCGAACATGTCAAAAGTGGTTTGCAAAGTTTCTTGGTACTATTGACATTTTGGCCAAATAATTCTTTGCTGTGGGTCTGTCTCATGCTTTGGAAGGTGTTTAGCAGCACTGCGCCCTCTATCCACAAGAAGCCAATAAAGAAAGGTAGCCAAAATAGTCAAAATATCTAAAAAAAGTTATTGGTGAAAATGAAAAATGTGTTTTTTATCTTATGGAAAAAAACATACCAACTTTTTGGCCAAACCAGTATGTTGGTAGTTCCTTCTGTTTAAAGAAGAAATATTAATAGGTAACTCCTAAACTGGAAAATTCTGTAAAAGACACACATTACTTTTCAAAGATTGTAATCCCAGAAAGAGTAGAGAAAAATATTGTCATTATTCTGTTTATTGGGTCAAATGAAATCTGAATGCAAGATCAACTTCTGTGTCTTCAGTATTTAACCGAAGACTTGTGGTGAAGGTAGTACAGGAATAAAATGATGTGTTTTGTGGTAGTTGGTTTCAAAATAATTAAAAGAGGCTTCCACTCATTAGAAAAAATATAATTGAATATTATTTGAACACTGTAGCTCTAGCCATATGACATCTTTTGTGAAAATTAATGATTATGAGTTTTCTAGGCCATTAAGCAGAGCCTAGAATAAAGATCAAAGCTGATTTTTGTAAATTTTCTTCCTCACAAGGTTTGGTGCCTAATATAATTATCCCCGTATTTAGTGATTTCCTTGAAGAGAACTGATTAGCCTCGTGAATGACTTCGATTAGCAAGTACCAAGCTAACAGAGGCAGGAATGAAACTTGATGACTTAGTTCTTCCTCCTGCAACTTCAGACAGTAGTAAACAATTGCTTTCCAAAAGCTCACACACCACTGAACTTTCTTTAATGCATAGTGCTTATTTACAGGGTTATTCCCAGGTTAAATGAATCCAAAAGTTATGCTCACAGCAGTTGATGGCGGTTCTGATTCTTCTGATTGTTAGAGCAAGGTGTGATGTGTACTGCAGAACTCGAGAGAGCAAATTCTGCCTTCTCCTTCCTCCCTGAATTTATACCAAAATTGCTGGGTTGGTAAATGAAGCATAATAATCTTTTCACTTCTGACTTGATATTTGGAGGAATATCCTCCTGTTTAGATGATACGGCAAGATGGACATTAGAGACCAGAGACTCCAGCTATTTTTTTTTAACAGCTTCCCATTGTGCCGAGAATTCTGTAAACATCAAATCAGTTAAACATAGAAGAACCATATGGCCTGTTAGAAAATGACTTTAACCTTTGTATTTCCTTTTAGAAAAGAAAGTTAATGTCTAAATTTAGTGGTTTTAATTATCCTTTTTAAGAGAGAAATTGTTTTAGTAAACAAAGTCTTATTTGCTCCCCCAGTTATAAGGCAGATAAAATCAGAACTGCTGTGCTTGAATGAGGGGTGGTGGCTACAGAGTCCCAGCTGCCACACCCTTTGTGAAAACTCTGGGGAAGTGTAGAACTTCTTAGGACACTATTTGAAAACCACTAGGCAATATGATCTCTAAAAGCCTTTTGGTTAGGAGATACTATAATTCCAACAAGTAATTACTGGCTAAGTCCATGCTATTTATTCTATACTCTGCTATACCCCATGGGAAATTGACAGAAGAGGTCCCTGGCATCAACGGAGCCATCCTGATGGGCAAATGGAAAGTCAAAGAATACTGGAGAGTGCGTGGGGGCCAGTGTGGGAGGCAGAGGGGAGTGTTGTGTTTGGTGTTAGTGAGACAGGAAGAGTTATTACTCTTTCCTGAAGATGATTTGGCTGTCTAGTCTCATGCCCTACATTACCTAGGAACATCACTAAAAAACATTTCATGATTATCCTCCCAGGCTATGTTGTCATAATTTTACTATCTGTAAATACTACTCCTTAACCATTTGTAATCCCTGGAAATCTGTATCTATAATTTTGTGATTTCAAGAATGTCATATAAGTGGAATTGTATCTGACCTTTGGATATTGGCTTTTTCATTTAGCATAATGTTCTTGAGATTAATCAATAGTTTATTTTTATTGTAGTATTCCCTGATAGGAATGTATCACAATTTAACTACTCACCTATTGAAGGACGTTTTGGTTCTTTACCTAATTCCACATGTCCCTGAGACTGTCTTTTTCCCTCCACCTGTATGGAGTTCAGATTTTGTAACTTCTATTCTCTCTCCAAGTTCACTGATTTGTTTTTCTCTCAAATGGATGTTAATCCTATCCATTTTATAGTTTATTTCAGCCGTTATATATTTTACTCTAAAATGTTACTTCTCTCTTATGTCTTTAATTTCTTTATTGAGTCTCTATCTACTTCCTTATTAAAAGAGTGAAATAAATTTCAGTACTTCCTTTCTAGTTAGAATGCCTTTTATTTCTTTTTCTTGTCTAATTGTTCTGGCTAAGACTTCCAATATGCTGTTGAATAAAAAATGGTGAGAAGGGGGATCCTTGTCTTGTTCCTGATCTTAGAGGGAAAGCTTTCACTCTCCACCCTTGAACATGATGTTATCCATGGGTTCGTTATGTAAAGCCTTTATTATGTTGAGGCATGTTCTCTCTACACCCACTTTGTCAAACATTTTGTTTGTAAATGGGTATTAAATGCTTTAATGTACCTTTCCTGCATCTATTGAGATGATTATCTGAATTTTATTCCTGGTTTTGTTGATTCAGTGTATAACATTGATTTGCAGATATTGAAACGTCCTTGTATCGCTGGGATAAATCCCACTCGATTATAGTGTATGATCCTTTTAATGTGTTGTTGAATTTGGTTTGCTAATGTTTTGTTGAGAATTTTTGTACCTTTGGTTATCAGGGATATTGGCCTATAATTTTTGTTATTTTGTAGTATCTTTGGATTTGGTTTGGCTTCATAGAATGAGTTTAGAAGCATTCTTTCCTTTATAACTTTTACAATAGTTCAAAAAGGATATATATTAATTCTTTGAATGTTTGGTAGAATTCATCTGTGAAGTGTCTGGTCGTAGACTTTTGTTTGTTCAGGGTTTTTAATTACTGTTTCAATTAGTTAACTAGTAATCAATTTATTCAAATTTTCTGATTCTTTCTGGTTCAGTTTTGGAAGATGGAAGGGATCTATAAATTTATTCATTTCTTTTAGGTTCAATTTGTTGGCATATATTGTTCATAGCATTCTTTTATTCTCTGTATTTTTGCAGTGTCTCTTGTAACTTCTCATTCATTTATTAATTGAGTTTTTCAGGGGTGACATTGGTTAATAAAATTATGTAGGTTTCAAGTGCACAATTTATAATACATCATCTGTGTATTGTGTTGTGAGTTCATCACCCAAAGTCAAGTCTCCTTTGACACCATGTGCCCCGCCTTTGCTGTCTTCTATCTGCCACCACCTCCCTCTCCACCTAGTAATTACTACAGCTCTCGTTCTTTTCCTGGTGGATCTGGTTAAAGTTTTATCAATTTTGTTTTTCAAAAAACCAGGTTTTAGTTTCATTGACCTTTGTCTTTATTTTATTTCCAGTATACTCTTTATTATTTCATTCCTTTTACTTACTTTGGGTTTTGTTTGTTCCTCTTTTTCTAGTACTTTAGTTGTAAAGTTAGATTGTTTATTTGGGATTTTTTTTTCTTATTTGTTGAGATAGGTTTCTACCATTGTGAACTTGCCTGAGAACTGCTTTTGCTCCATCCCATAGATCTGGCATAGCTGGGTTTCCGTGTTCATTTGTCTCAAGGTAATTTTTGATTTTTTTCTGATTTCCTTGTTTACCCACTGTTTGTTTAGTGGCATGTCGTTTAGTCTCCATGTGTTTTTGTTTTTTCTATTTTTCTTCATATAGTGGAATTCTATGTTTATAGAATCATGGTTGAAAGATGCTTAAATGTAATTTTAATCTTCTTAATTTGAGAATTTTTCTATAGTCTAACTTGATTTATCTTGGAGAATATATCATATACACTTGAATGTATATTTTGCCATTTTGGGATGAAATGTTCTCTATATATCCATTAAGTCTACCTGATCTAATGTGTCAATTAAGACTATTATCCCCTTATTAATTTTATTTTTGGATGATTAAGTCAGTTATTCAAATTCCTTACTACTATATATAACTGTTGTCAGTTTACTTCTTTGTCCATTGATTATTTGCTTAATATATTCAGGTGCTCCTATGATGGGTGCATAGACATTTATAAATGTTATGTCCTTGATCCAGCCCTTTATCATTATGTAATGCTCTCCTTTGTCTCCTTTGTTCAAAAATCTTTTTTTTTTTGTCACCAACAGTGTACTAGGGTTCCCTTTTCTCCATAACCTTGCCAGCACTTATTTGTTGATTGGTTTATGATGGCCATTCTGACTGGTGGGAATTGATATCTTATTGTGGTTTTAATTTGCATCTCTGTGATGACTAGTGATGCTGAGCATCCTTTCATATGTCTCTGGGCCCTCTGCATATCCTCCTTGGAGAAGTGTCTTTTCAGGTTCTTGCAGCCACTGTGGAAAACAGTATGGAATTTCCTCAGAAAACTAAAAATGGAACTGCCTTTTGACCCAGCAATTCCACTGCTGGGATTATAACCAAAGAACCCTGAAATGCCAATTCAGATGAACCTATGCACCCCAATGTTCATAGCAGCACAATATACAATAGCCAAGTGTTAGAAGCGACCTAAATGCCCATCTGTAAATGAATGGATCAAAAAACTAAGGTACATTTACACAATGGAATTCTATGTAGCAGAAAGAAAGAAGGAGCTTCTTCCCTTTGCAGCAGCATGGATGGATCTGGAGAGCATTATGCTAAGTGAAATAAGCCAGGCAGTGAAAGACAAATACCATATGATCTCACCTATAAGCAGAACCCGATAAACAAAACAAACAAGCAAGCAAAATATAAACAAAGACATTGGAATAAAGAACAGACTGACAGTAACCAGAGGAGGGGGGGAGGGTGATAATGGGGGAAAGAGGGGTAAGGGTCATCAAGGAAAATATTAAAGGACCCATGGACAAAGCTAAGAGGGGGGTAGGATTGAGGGTGGTAGGTAGGGATGGGTGGGGCAGGGGTGCGGGGATGGGGAAAATGGAGACAACTGTACTTGAACAACAATAAAAAATAAATACATTAAAAAATAAAAGTTTTTTTTTTCTGATATGAGTATTGCCACCCCAACTTTTTTTTGATGTTTATTTTCAGGGAATATTTTTTTGATCTCTTTACTTTTAGCCTGTGTGTGTCTTTCTATCTAAAATGAGACTCTCGTAGGCAGCATATAGAAGGGTCTTGGTTTTTCATTCATTTAGCCACCCAATATCTTTTTATTTGAACATTAAGTTCATTTACATTTAAATAAATTATTAATATGTATGTACTTATTGCCATTTTGCTAATTTGTTCGGACTATTTTTTGTAATTCTGTTTCTTGCTCCCTTTTCTTGTACATTGATGACTTTCTTTAGTGTTATGTTTAGGTTCCCTTCTCCTTATTTCTTATGTATATTTTGTTAGTTTTTCATCTGTGGTTACCATGGGGTTCCTATGTATCAACCCATATGTGTAGTAGTCCATTTTAAGCTGATAGGCTGTTAAGTTTGACTGCGTTCTAAAAGCATTACATTTTTATTTGCTCCTTCCATACTTTATTTTCGACATCATATTTTATATCTTTGTTTTGTATCTCCTAAATACTTAAGTAGTTAGAGTTGATTTACTACTTTTGTCCTTTAACCTTCATAGTAGCTTTTAAGTGGCTGATTTACTGCCTTTACTACATATTTGCCTTTACTAGAGAGCTTTTTCTTTCATATGTTTTCTTATTACTGGTTATGATCTTTCCTTTCCAATTGAAAACAAAGACATATTAAGTCCTGGACAGTGTGGTTCAGCTGGTTGGAATGTTGTCCCATACACCAATAGGTTGGGGTTTGATTTCTGGGCAGGGTACATACCTAGGTTGCAGGTTCAAATCATCAATGTTTCTCTCACATTGACATTTCTTTTTCTCTCCCTCCCCTTCCCTTCCTCTCTCTTTAAAATCAATAAACATATGTTACAAAAAGACAAGTTAATATTTCTTGCAAAGCTGTGTTAGTGGTGTTTAAATCTTAGTTTTCATTTGCTTGGGAAGCACTTTACCTCCTTCTCCGTTCTGAATGAAACCATGCCAGGCGGAGTGTTTTAGACTGCAGATTCCTTTATTTCAGCACTTTGCGATAGATCCTGACACTCCTTCTGGCCCACAGATTTCTGCTAATACATCAGCTGAGAGCCTTACAAAATAGCCTTCGGATGTGACTAGTTATTTCCCTCTTGCAGCCTTTGAGAATCTCTCTTTATCTTTAAGTTTTGCCATTTTAGTTACACGTCTTGATGTAGATCTCTTTGGGTTTATCTTTTTTGGGACTCTGTGCTTCTTGGACCTGGGTGTCTGTTTCCTTCCCCAGGTGGGAAACAGTTTTTGGCCATTTTTCCTTCAAATGTGTTTTCTGCCACCTTCTCTGTCTCTTCTCCTTCTGGGCATTTTATAATGCAAATGTTAGTGTGCCTGATATTGTCTCAAAGGGCCTTTAAACTTTTTTAAAAATTCATTTTTATTTTTGCTGTACCTATTGGGTGATTTCCACTAAACTTGTCTTTGAGGCCACTGATTACTTTTCTCTATTATTTAATTGATTTCCTATAGTGTAAATTATTATATTCTTCAGCTCTGATTGGTTCTTGAAGTTCTCACGCTGTTTCTGTATTCATCTCCAAGCTTCTTGATCATCCTTATGACCATTACTTTGAATTCTTTCTCAGGCAAATTATATCCATTTCATCATGGGTTTTTTTTTTCCTCCTAGGTATTTTTTTGTCTTTCATTTGGAACACTTTTCTTTGTTTCCTCATTTTTTCTTTTTGACTTTGTTTGTTTTGTGAATTAGGCAAAAAGCTACCTCTCCTAATCTTGAAGGATTGGCCTTGTATAGGATCAACTTCTCTGTAGGCTGCACTGGCTGGGTCTCTTTGGCAGGCTGGCTGGTACCAAATCAGGCACATGAAGCACCCCGGGTGTCCTGGCAGACTGGCTGGCTGGAGCTGGGCGGGCATCTGCCAGGGATTCTCAGGGCACATGGCTTGGGGATTGTCAGATCTGGAGTGAGCACAGAGTGTGGTGGCCTAAGGACCATGGCTCCTGTAGCAGCCTGGTGGTCCACCTGGCTGGGGCTGGTGCAGACACTAGCCAAAGTGGCCCAGGGTGCACTGTGGTAGCCTTGCAGGTTGCTAGAGCTCTTGGACTGAGCTCCAATCATGTTCTCTAGATAGAGGGGGAACAAAAACAATGGTGCTTCCTGGCACCTCTGATCCTGGAGAGTTCCCATAAATTCTGAGTTCCCACAGTTTCCCATCTGCTTGGCAAGGGTCTTAGAATTAATGAATAGATTTTTCTCCATATACAGTGTAGATGCTCTTTAAATCACTTTTCTATTACTGTGCTTCAGGTCAATTGAGTCTGCACTTAGCCCCTCAGTGATATCCCTTTCTACTGCTGATTGCTCCCTTGGGGAAGGGTTCCCATGGTTACTGCTTCTCTGTCTCTCCTACTCTTCTTTATGTGGCGTTCTCATTTGTCGTGCAGAAGCTGTTCAATCAGCTCTCAGTTGTTCTTCAGGAGGAATTGTTTTATATGTAAGTATATTTTTAATGTGTCTGGGACAGGATGAGTTCAGGGTTTTTCTATGCCACCACCTTGGGCTTGCCTCCTGCATAATCAACTTTTAATAGTATTTTACATTAAAAGAATAAATGTATTTCAGGTTGATGTGCATTCTGAACCCACACTTGGTACAGGCCTGAAGTTCCATTTTTCATGGATAAACTTTTTTTTTCATTTATTTACCTAGGTAGATGGAAAATTTTCATGTTGTTTTCCATTCTCATAGGTAATTTTTATCCCATGAATTTATATTGTGTGAGTGTATTTACACTGTACTGACTTTCTGCTTTATCCAGGTAGCTTCAGGAAAAGTTTTACCTTTTTTTGTGGTATGGACTTACCATTTAAGTTCTGTGAATAATAGTGATATTTATCTTTACTTTCAAGTGTTGTATCTCTACCCCCTAGCACTTAGGGGACACTTGATTAATGTTTGCTGAATGAATGAATTTTTTCAATACCTCTGTGATCATTTTTGACTTTTATTTCACTCACTATTAGTTTTCAGTTGCCACTTCATTGTAGTGATTGGGGAATTACATTTGCTTTTCTTTATGAGCTTGGATATGTTTTTAAGTTTTTGTTACCTAGCATTTGTGCATGTGCATGGAACTGTGGTATAGGTGAGCCATAATTCAGAATACTGTACTTTCATATCCTCTTATCCTGCTTTATTATCCAGAAGACTGGCCTGAATTTTAAAATTATGAAATAATTGAACAATAAAATAATTAAAAAATAAAATAAAACTATGAAATAAAACTCTGACTGTTACCTGTCGCTGTGTGGCTTGAAAACAGCCGTGATTCTACACGGCAATGTTGGTGTATTTAAATTCCCTAATAGATTATATAGAGACTTGAATGCTCTGAACCCTATTCATCTCCCTTCCATGTCTTAAAATTCTTTACTATCTCACTTCCGTGTTTCAGCTCCTAACACTCTATGTTCTTTCAACTTCAATGCTTATACAATTCCTTTCCCTCTGCCAAGAATGCTTTCATTTATCTGACAAACACCTTCTCATAAATCATCTTCCCCATGAATGTTCCTCAAACCAACATCCTTTCTGGCTGCAGAATTAGGAAGTCTTTTCTCTGTGCTCCCATATCACCATGTCATATCTTTCATATATTCGTTTCACATTGTACTGTCATTGTGACTCAATTTTACCCCCAGCCTATAAATGAACAAGAAAGTGAGTGAAATGTGAGTTACATTAGCCTTAACCTCTCACTCAGCACCCTCCAGGTGCGTCCATAATTATGACTAGAATGTGAGCAGTGTCAAAGTGCTTTCTCTGCCTGGCAGCATGTAGCAAAGATTGATACCTCGCAAGACAGTTGAGATGACTCAATATAAGAGCAGATTAAGGGCTTTGCACATAGTAGGTACTCTCTAAAGAGTAATAGCTACACAGTGACCCTCTGATTACATTATAAGTTTTGAACAATTTTCAGCTCCCGTCTCATGACTTTCAGGCATACTGTACAAGCTTTACAGGTCATACGTGTTTTTGTATAGTGGTAAACAAACCAGACCCATCTCCACCACAGCCAGTGAACAATGTTACCCCCATGTGAGATTTATGTTACCATTGAAGGACGTTAGAGCACAGATGTTTAAGAAAATTGCTAAACTATATAAGAATATAGAAATCAAATTGTTTACGAACTTAGAGATTCTTCCAAACAAATTTCCTTCAAAATGTATGTTGTAAGGGTAAAAATCTAGAGAAGAAACACAATTTTTACTTTTATATTAGAAAATTGTGAAGTATCTCAAATTTAGGCATTAGATATTTAAAATTATTTCTCATGGTAATTAGTGAATATTCCTTGTTAAAGTGATATTTATTATCACTTTACAAAATCATGGCATTTAGAGCTAGGAGCTTTAGATATATGCTGCTCAAATCTTCTTAATTTGCTTTACGTGAAGGAAAACAGGACGAAGGATATTACCTGCTGCCCTAAATCACATTTAAATTTCCTTCTCAGGATGTTCACACAAGAACTGGCAGGTCTAATACTCGGGAGACACACGTATATCATGTGCATTTTTATAAGCTTAGGGCTTTAGCTTTCTGGGTTCTCGTGCAGCATGTTTGAATAGTGATGTTCGCCTCCTAAATATTTTCTAAGTGGAAAAAAATTTAACTAGTTTTGAGACATTAAAAAATTTAGTGACTGTAATTTATCTTTAATCTCATTGATAGCTGAGATTTCACTATAAAGTAGATAGATTGCCATGGTCTTACATTAATGACATTAAGTAACCGAAATTCAAAATGACCTTGTGAGATGACATAACTCCTAAAACAAAGAGGGAGTAGCATTATAGGAAGTATCCGGCATGTCATTACAGAGGCTTAACCAGAATGTGACTAAGCAAAACAACTATATGTAGAATAAAAGGCAATTCATGATGAAAAAACCGTTATGTGTATTGGTTACATGTATATAATGTATAAAATACATATATGTTATATATATGTAAAATTAAAAATGTTTAGTATTTAAGGCCATTTATTTTAATTATTGCATATTATTGTATGAAGGTCATAGAACATAATTTTCAACCCATACTTTTATACTAATTCATGTATCTCTTTTATAATTTTTTAAGTTATGAAATGATACAGATCTTTACATATGGATTTATTTTCAGTACTTAAAATTATACTTGTTTTCTAGCCCTGACCTGTGTGGCTCAGTTGGTTGGACATCATCCTGCAAAATGAAGGGTCACGGGTTCGATTCCCAGCTGGGGCACATGCCTGGGTTGCAGGTTTGGTCCTCAATTGGGGTGCGTATGAGAGGCAACCAATCGATGTTTCTCTCTCACATCGAAGTGTTTCTTCCTCTCTTCCCCTTTCTCTACAAATAAATAAATAAAATCTTTTAAAAGTCATATTAGTTTTCTAGGGCTGATATAACAAAGTACCACAAATTGAGTGACCTTGAACAAGAGAAATTTATTGTCTAACAGTTCTGGAGTCTAGACATCTGAGAGTAAGGCATGTCAACAGTGTAATGCTCCCGCTGAGAATGTTAGGAAAGAACCTGTTCAGGCCTTTCTCATAGCTTCTGGTAGATAGTTCCTTGGCTTTGCATAATATTTTTCTTGTGTGTACATCTGTCTTAATGTTTCTCCTTTTTATAAGGATATCTGTCATAATGGATTGGGGCCACCCTACTCCAGTAAGATTCCATCTTAACTAATTATACCTGCAACAACTCTATTTCCAAGGAAAACCACATTCTGAGGTCCAGAGGGTTAGGCCTTCAACATATATATTTTGGGAGACACAATCTAATCTATAACAAAAATAATTCCTTTGGCATCAACTTCCAAAAAAGGAATTTCATCATGAAAACAATTGCTAGACTTCACTAAATGTTTCTGACTATTTTATTGTTTTCTTTGTCATCAACCATGTATCACAGTGTCTGATTCATAATGTCATAAATAGCCTTAGGAATTATTGTTATATTAAAATATTATTCTATCTTTGCTAATTTTAGAATCATGATTAAATATAGTTTTAATAAATTGAATCATTTTTCATGCTTATATTTAACATCATTGCATTCTAACTTGTGGATTATCTAGTCACATTCTTGAGCATTTATTTATTGGGGTATTAAGGTCACTTTTTGAAAAATATATACTTATTTGTGAGAGAGAGGGGGAGAAAGGGAGGAAGAGAGAGAGAAAAACATCAACTGGTTGCCTCTCGCACACCCCCAACTGTGGATCTGGCCTGAAATGCAGGCATGCGCCCTGACCAGGAATTCAACCAGTGACCCTACAGTTCACAGGCCAGCACTCAGCCCACTGAGCCAGAACAGCCAGAGTTTAAGGTCATTTTTTATAGACATGTAAGTTCTTTTTATATGCTGAACATATTAGCAAATTTATTTTATTTTTAATTGTTTTTATATACAGAAGTACTAAATGGACATAAATGTATCAAACTTTTCTTTGGTATCTTTTTCACCACTAAGTGTCAACATATCTTCTCATCCCATAGGGTTAATATTCTTTCCTATTTTTATTTGCTTTTTTTAAACTTTATTTTGTATTTAACTATTTAATACATCTGGAAACTTCATGGATATGTATGAGATAAAGATACAAATGGCTATTACAGATACTTAACGATGGTCTAAGAATCTTTTATTGAATTGTGCTTCTCTTTGTTGGTAGTAATGTATGTCCTTTCTTATTCATTGAATTCTTGTTTTTCCTTTTTTTTAAAATTGTTTTTCAAGTACAGTTGTCTCCACTTCCTTCCCACAACACCCCCCCACCCCAACCTACCCCCTTTGGCTTTGTCCATGGGTCCTTTATACATGTTCTCTGATGACCTTCCCCTAATTTTCCCCATTATCTCCTACCCCTTCCCCTCTGGTTACCATCAGTCTGTTCTTTATTTCAATGTCTCTGTTTATATTTTGCTTGCTTGTTTGTTTTGTTCATCAGGTTCCACTTATAGGTGAGATCATATGGTATTTGTCTTCACCACCTGGCTTATTTCACTTAGCAAAATACTCTCCAGTTCCATCCATGCTGTTGCAAAGGAAAAGAGCTCCTTCTTTTTTTCTGCTGTGTAGTATTCCATTATATAAATGTACAGGGTTTATTACTTAGCTACATTTATTTTTTATTGAGCTTTTAATCTATTATATTTCCATGTCTATATAGGTTTAGCTTTTATGGATTCTTGATATTTGTATACACTGTCCTCATATTTATAACTTTAAAAAGTCTTACATGTTTTTATTAATTCAGTTACACTTGAAATTAGAATAATTTCAAGTTATAACTTATCATTATGATTTTAACTTTTCAATCTATAAATCTGTTAGAAAACAATTCATCCTTCCTATACAGGAAGATGAAATGTTTACTTGATTCAGATTTTTAGATACACATAAATTGATGTGGCTTATTTAACATTGTTCATTCAACTTTCAGCAAACATTTGTAGGTTATCTATACTTCAGAAATGTAGTAGAAGTTAAGAAAAGGTGGTTAATATTACCAAGAAGCTTGTATTTAGGAGGACTGCAGATAAGAAAACTGGCAGAGCATGAGAATTATCCAGGAGGAATGGACAGTGTGCAGGGGTGTCAAACGCATTTTCACCGTGGGCCATATCAGCCTCGTGGTTGCCTTGAGAGGGTCAAATGTAATTTCAACTCCTTAACAGTTAAGGAGTAGTTACATTTATACAGTCCTAAAATTATTTTGGCCCTTTGAAGGCATTACAAGGCTGATGTGGCCCCCAGCGAAAATGAGTTTGACACGCCTGGTGTATGGTGTTTGTGTACAAGGCCACAGACCCCTGGGAAGCCACCAGTTTCCAGGAGAGGGGTTATGCTTCAACTGAGTTGGGGCACTGACAGGCAATTAGCTAGATGAAAAATGGGAGCATTTGTTTTAGCAAAGGAAACTGGAGATGGAAAGGCCACAGGTATCAAAGAGTATGGCAAAGAGATGAAAGGGCAAGAATTTAACTGAGACTAAAGTAAGATGTGAATGAGGCCCGATGGGCCGTGAGGCAGCAGTACACACAAATCGATTTTTTTCTCATGTGCACATTGGATGACATGGCTGTGTTTTACAAAGGGAAGGGACGTGATTGTAGCTGTATTTTAGGAAGGATTCAAGAGGGAAAATATTGAGGGCAGACAAGAAAAGGGGGGAAATAAACAAAAAGGGATTTTTGGTAATAAAAACGTGTTCAATGAATGAATGAAACTTTGAGTCATTGAATGAAAGAACTGAAATGTATGATTAGATTTAGCAGCTGAAAAATAATGACTTTGTTAGGATTACTTTTATTTAGTGGGATGGTTGATACAGAAACCACTATCAGTGGGAAATGTCAAGTATTGAGTATTTGAAATCAGATTTCATATCATTGCTTTTCAAGCTAATTGTTGCTAGTATGTTGGAAATAACTTACTACTCTTGTTATTACTTCATTTATATATTAGGTATATATACATGTGTGTATATATATGTGTGTGTATATATATATATATACTTACACACACAGACACACATACTCACTTTGATAACTATTTCATTAACCCTAATAGATGACTAGGGTTTTTGTTTGTTTGCTTTCTGGGTTTAAAATTATAATTCCTGAAAATGATAACATCATATCCTGTCTCCTAACACTTATATTGTTTTTCATTCTATTTTGTGTTCTAATATATTGGTCAGAATTTCCAAAAATAAGTTAATGGTAGTATTTTTGGTTTGCTTTTAAAAAGGAATACCCTAATATTTCACACTTAAAGACACTGAAAGTAAGATTATTTTTAAACATATTAATCTTAAGGAAGACTCACTTCAATTATATTCTTTAAAAATTAGAAGGTTTTGAAATTTCAACACATGATTTTTCCAAGATCTGTTGAAATGCAGATATATATTTTCTGACCAGTTAATATGTCATATTAAATTAGTTATTCCATGATTTTAAAGCATGCTTGGGGTAAAATATATATGGATATGATAATTCTTTTTCTGATACAACTATGAATTTTATTTTTGGTATTTTATTTGATATTTTAAAATATTTATGGCCATAAATAAGATTGGTATTTTATTACTTTATATTGTGCTTTACCTCATTTTGTATTGAAAGATACAGCCCTGAGATATTATAAGATCTCTAAAATATTGCAGAAAAATATTTAGTTACAGTAATTAATCTTTACTTAATGATTCAAGAAAACAAATACATTTTGGATTTTCCTCAAAAGAAGTCATTATTGAGTTACGTGACCTTGCGCAAATATTTATCTCCCTGCAGTTCATCTGTACAAGTGCGGGGTCTGGACTCCGAGAACCTAAGGTCACTCTAACTCTAGCTTTCTGTCAACTTGTATTCAGAGAGAAGTAGCTTCAACTGTAACACATAGGTAAAGCTGGATTAATAAGTTTAAAAACAATAATAATATGCAAGGTGGAAATGGACCATGCCATGATGACCCTGACAGATTTGGACTTGAGTTCTTAAAAAAAATGTATTAGTGCATTGTTCTTCTACTTGGGCCCTTGAGAAATCGAAACTGAAAAAATGTGGACCCTGTGATTTATCTGAAATTGCACTGGAGAACTGTGGACCAGCCATCCTCTTTGTTTTATTCGTTTCAGTGTTTTCACCTGAAACATTGGCCCTAAAGGGCAGCACATGGGGATCAGGAGCCCTGGGTTTGTGGTCCACTTCTGCCATTGACTAGCTTGGTGATCTTAATCAAGTCATTTAACCCCTTCAGGCATTAGCTTTCTCATGTATAAAATGGAATATATTTAATTACTTTTTTTGCTCGTAAATTCTGTGATAGGAGAAGCCATAAATAATCCCTTAATAAAACATCCTCAATGTATGTAGTCATTTGAGGTTTACTTTTACGTGCATTGATTTGGAGGAAACCAGGAAAAGTATTAGTGACCTTACTGAAGTTAGGTATAGAATTTGGTAGTTTGCCCAATGTGCTTTAGTGAGTGGCAGAGCCTCAGGCTGGAGCCTAGGACTTCTGATTCTTCAACTGTGTTCTTTTCTTTGTATGACATATTGTCTTTCATTAAATCCTGTGATCACCCTTTGTTTGATACTTTTCAAGCATTCTGGCACATTTTTTCAACTCCTTAAATTAGGAGGACCTATTATCCCTCTTCCTTTGGAGTCCAACTTTGAAATTCTGTTCGTTTATGATTTTAAATAATGTAACATAGTAACACTTTGGTCTTGTGTATGTTTAAATGATTTCTTGAAAAGTACTCCATCTAACATTTATCCCTTCTTTTCCTGATTCTCTTTCAGATAGCAGTTCTGTGGATGAAAAGGTTTTAAATCATACTTTTTCTTCCCTCCTGAGGGATCTTGTCTTTTGTACATGTTTGTTTGTGACATATTAGACCTATTTTGGTTCCTCTGTTTTAGCTGTGAAATGTGCATGTTATGCCAGCTTTCCATTCTTTGGTTGTCCTTTAAGTGTGCCCCCAATATGTTGCATTTATAAAGAGGTTACACCTTGCCAGCTGCGCTTACTTTAGCTTACACTTGCCTACCTAGGGGTCTGCTACGGTCAAACTCAGCATCTGTTCTTAAGTCTGGCTAATCATGATCTCCTAGACTGATTCATGATCTTCACTGCACATAACAAGTTTTAAGGGCCAATAGTATTTGGAATATGATATATTTCTCTGGACTCTGCCCGTGCTTTTGTTTAAATGCTGACAGCTAATTTGAAAACCTCCGCTCACAAAAACACAGTAGCTTTGACTTGGAGCTGACCCTGCTTAGCATTTGTCATACTAGGTGTTATGTGTCTAGTGCAGTTGACCCATGCCCCCAACTCCCCTGGACACGGCTATGGTATGCTAAAAGTCTGTTTGTTTTCTTTTGTTTTGTTTTTCTCCTGTTTTACTTAAGGCTCGAATAGTAAGTGGCAATGATTTGGATGCTTCCAAATTCTCTGCACTCCAGGCATTTGGTGGGTAAGTACATTCATGACCTTTCTAATTTGTTCCCCGCATCAGTAGTACGTACTTGTCTGTGCTCTCAACATCTGTATTTTGGACGAAGGATGTGGCCTGATGGTCTAATGAGATAGCCTCACTGTTGCTTTTCTCACAACAAAGTAGCCCCTATAGTGTTTAAAAAATATCTATAGATGTATATATGTGTATTTATGGATACATGTAACTACATGCGAAGAAGCCAAAATCACCTGAGCGGATTAGCTGTTAACATTATCAGTGCATACATAAATACAAACACGTAATTTCACATAAATGGGCTCAGTAATGCAGTCAGGACTGTCTTTGGATCTGCTTGTTTGTACTTGATGCTATGTGTATAGACGTCTTCTACATCACTGAACTAATGAATGTAATCTCCACTTTCATTTATGTCCACTATCATTTTTCATAGCGGCACTTAATGGGTAGATAAAAGTATTGAAACTTTAATCACAAAATAATGTAAGGAATTATATTCTTTATGTAAAATACTCAAACAAAAAGCAAAAGATCATCTTTCACGCTCATAATTACACATTGGTATCAGTTTGGCATGTGTGTTCCTAGACTTTTCTCTATGCGTTTGCATACATATCTATGTTCACAGAAAAATAGTTTTGTATTGTGTATCTCTGTACATTTAACATAAATTATGCCAGTCTGTGTGTGCAGCACTCGTTTAGTGCTGACTTTGCAGCCGGCATGGTTACAGTTGTTTTATGCCTAATGACATGTTTGAGCCTTACAATGGCCCAGTGAGGTAAGTACTGTTTTTGACTTCCATGTTTACAAATGAGGGGACCTATGTATAAAGTATTTTAGAAAACCAAACTTTCCCTTCATGCAGCTAGTAAGTGACAAAATCTGTATTCAAACCCGGTTAGTCCAGCTCCGGGGCCTCAGCCACTGTGCTGTACCGCACCTGCAGCTCGTGGTTTCCTCTCCCTTCTTTTTCTCTCTTCTTTCTCACGTGTCTTGGAGCACTTCCCACTTTATTATTGCTAAGTGATGCAAATATTTGAAAATATTTAGGCAACATTTATTTGTTCATTTTTCTGTTAATTGACTTTCCAGACTATATCTAGGTGTCATTTATTTAAATGATACTGTAGCAAACACATAACAAATTTTTAATTTGTAATGGGTGAACCGAAGCTTATGCACAGTATACACAGACAGACAGATGAGTTGTTTTATCAGTGTTGACATTTGAACAGGTTTGTATACAATATAAGTAGAAGCAAGATTTATGTATATGTTTTAGGCAAATAAATAGTTTCAGTTATGTTTTATAATACTGTCATTTTTCAAAAATGAATATATTGTTAAATGCATCCACTACTTCTTTTCAATGAAATATGTAAAATTTCAAGTTTAAAGCTCCTGAAAAATAACATACAACATTTTTATCTCCAATAAAAATAATTAAAATGTTATTGTGTCTTAAATTTCTCTATCTTTAAACACATAAATAATTTACTCGCGTCCCTATTGTAGTGTCATAATGATTTAAATTTAAGAAAAGTAGCTTTAATGAAAGATCACCATAGATCACCTATAGATAATTCAGGGAATGACTGGATTGCTCTCTTGTCCCTACCTCACACATACCGTCTCTTTCTGTCTTTACGTTTACTAGAAAATAACTTGGCAAAGTCAATGAAAGCTTACCTTAGGAAATAATTAAATTGAATTCCAATTTAGTTATGAAAAAATGCTGTAGGTCATGATCTTGAGTTTATGACCTTATCTGAGATCTAAGATCATAAACTCAGTTTATCTGAGGTCCTTCAACTCCTCCCTGCCTGTGGTATTCATCACTCCCTAACAACTTGCTTTCCTAACTCATGTCTGAATACGGGCTTTCATATTATAGTCAAAGCAACAGAGTCAATCAACACTCTTTATTTTCTAAGGGCGAGCTGTGTAAATGCCTAGCTAAAAAAGTCATCTTTGCATTTTGAGTAGATCCTTTCCACATCATATTTTCCAGAGACTGCCTATTTCAAGGACTTTCCAAGGGAGTTTGGAATTATGATGGTATGGGAAAGGGATGATAATTTCCAGTCATCAAGAGAATTTGCCATTATCTGCATGCTTATGCAGAATAATCTTGAAGAATCTTGAAGACAGCCTTAAGTAAAGCCTTCAATCACAACCTCTTTCAGGCAGATTTGATTCTTGTCTTACTTTTCCAATATATATTTTTAAATTATTTCTAATAAAATGGAATATTATCATTCTAAATATTATAACTTCTATTTTCCTGGGAAACAGAGTGGAACAGACTTTCAAAATAGGGAGTCATCGCTTCTTCTTAACCATACTATCTCATTCTTCACTCCTGTACCTTCAGCACCCCTGATCAATTCAGAGCCAAACCGCTTTCCCCACTCACTCCCCTGTCTCAAGTGTCAGTGGCAGAACAATCTGTGCACACTGAAGCAAGGGGTAACCATTATGCTCTTCTCTGATTTCTGCCCATCTCTCTTTACATTTCTTGTAAATGTTGCTGGAAAAGACATGCCAAACTTTGGTCTATTTCCCCTGTGTCACAGTAATTTTAAATGGGCCCTGGAAAATGAATTGGGAGATGTATAGAGAAAAGAAAATGAGACACGAAAATTAAAGGGACAGAAGACTGGAAGGATGCATGTTTCAGTGAAATTATTAAACTTAACATTTTATATCTCCTCATGGCTTTACAGGAACTTGGTAACTTTTATTAAATATGTAAGCTAAGAATCATACCAGAAGCACCCACCAAGATGCCATTGGAAAAATGAAAGAGCTTTTTTTGGAGGAAGCATCTCAGAGATAAAGTAGAGAGACAGCGGCAGTAGGCAAGAGCTTTTGGACCATGCCATGGGTCTGACGTCTGTGGAAGGAAAAGGGGAAGGAAGGAAGGGCTGGCTGTGAAAAGCCTTAAACTGATGAGGTTACAAGGAAGTGTCAGACCAATGAGGATTCCTAGAAAGAAAGGTTTCCTATTAGAGGAGGCCCACGTTGAGCATTTTTATCAGCTCCACCATGCTCAGCTGAGGAATGTGGCCTTGGGGTCATGCTGTGGTGTGTTCTGTAGGTGTGCTTTGAAGGCTGTCATCCAGCTACAACTCTCTAAGAGTTTCTCTGAGAGATGTCTGCGTGATGTGTGCCCATAGCTACCAAGAATCTGAAAAGTCAATTTGATGAAAGCCGCACAGATACCTTCTCCAAATATGAACCACTTTATTAATAAAAATGATACTCCTTCCTGGTTTGATTGCATATGATATAAGATCACCCTTCCCTGGTCATTTGTTATAAGGGCTCCAGGGGTTGTATGATGAAGAGCATTTCAAGGCCACTCACTATGTGTATTTTCTCTTTGTGGTCTCAAGGCACTGGCCTTGTCTGCACCACAGCCTATAAAACTTTGGTGGGTGTAAGGGGAAAGACAGATAGTTTGAAAGAAGAAATATTTATCATCTTTGTTCCCCTTCTTTTCTAGTCATTCAAGATCTCTGCAGAATAGTTCTCATGGGCCTAAGTTCTTCAGCTTATGTGAAGGAAGGTTTATTTATCTTCTGTCCATGGTTCTAAACTAGGCTATAGCTGCTTTCCTTAAACTCAGGAATCTGGTCATTGCTTTCAACAGCTACCAGAATCATTGAACCTTGTCAAGAAAGAAGGGATGTCAAGAAGTGAAGAAAAATCAGAGCTGGAGAAACATGGAGAGATACTGTTGGAGGGCAGGACAGTGAGAGACTGCCACATAGAAAAAGAAAATGTTAAGATGATCTGTTTTGACTTTATTTTCAAATAGATACATTTTCTGAGATTTCCAAGGTTGTTCAATTATTGCATGAATAAATAATTTGATAAAGGTGAATAATCTAATTACTAGCCAAAGCTTTGAACAATTCCTTTGTTTTAAGGTTTACCTTGATTAAAATAGAGATTTTTCTCTTGCTGTGGTAAAATCTGACATGAGTTAGGTTGCACAATATATGGATATAGCTGACTTAATATATCCTTGATATTTCTGTCGTATTTCTGACATTGCTTTTATGTTGCTCTATAAAGTTTAGAAGGTTATATACTGTCCTCATGCCCCCTCCCCTCATCTTAGTCTTGGCCTTCATGATAGCCAGGGCATAAAATCACCCATTTAACTGGGAAGCTAAGGTTGTTCTTACTCTCCAGGGGCTATTAACACATCCTTTCTCATACCAAGTCTTCTCTTTGGAAGTTGGGACCTTTTATTTTTTTCTTATACAGTTCATAAATCAAATTATTCTCTATCCCCTCAGGTAACTTCCCTGTTTCTTAAGGAAAGGGTCAGAGAGTCTCCTAAGCACAGACGATGCCTGTTTCCACTGCCGTAACTCCTTCCCTGCACCAGTGGTCTATCCTACATGAACACCCTTGCAGGCTCTAATAAGTGTGCGAAATACTAAGAAAATGGCAGCTCCCCTACCCCCAACCTAAGAGTTTGCTTCCATTTCAGTGAGAGTTTACTCTTTGAAGAAAAAGTGAAGTCTTTGTTTTTCTCTGACTTTTCAGTCCCTTGTTTTTATGGGAGAGATATTTTTCTTCCAGGGGATTTGGTACAGAAGGACTTCACTATAGATTTAAGTAAAAGTCAATTGAGATTAAGGATAGTTAATTATTATTATAAAGGCTATCGGACACAAACAGGGTGTACTTTCACAATTGTATAGTAATTCAATCTTCACACTCATAATATTTTACTTATTTGTATTCATATTGGCATCAATTTAGTATTAGTCCCCAATACATTTTACCTACATAATTGTAAATTGATATTCCTCTTCCATTCCTCCCTTCACATTGTCCTGATCTTCCCAGAGAGCAGAAATGGATCAGCAGAGAAATTGTGGGTAAACAGACGTCTCAAGATGAGGAGAAACTCCAACACTAAGATCTGCCTTTGTAAAAACCTATTTGACCATTTCTAGAGATATTTAAAAAGCTTGTTAAAAATGTTGCGAAGGAAATTTAAATATTAGTTGCTTGATAATTTAAAGCCTCTTGCATCTTAAGACTTTATTATATCCTATACTAATATTATATCCTATCCTAATATAATCACTGTATCATATAGATGTTGCCATGTAACAAACCACCCTAAAACTCAGTTGCTTAGAACTGATGAATCCACTGATCTTCTCTGCATTCATATACACATGTATGATCTCCTGGGGAGGGGCTGGTTCTCGCATGTCTGTGAGTGTCTGGCTGTTTTCTGGGCAACAGACAGGATTTACTCATCATCCAGCTGGCCAGGCCGAGCTTGTTCACATGGCAGAGGCAGGATTCTAAAGAAACGAGGGGAAGCATACAAGGCCACTTGAAGCCAAGGCTGGAACTGACAGCCATCACTTCTGGTGCATTTTATTGTCCCAAACAAGTTATAAATTCAGCTCAGTCAAAAAAAAACATAGGAATAGTCCCTGCCTATTTATGGGAGGAGTGAACTGAGGTCATTTCTAAATGATCTAACATAATCATGTATACCTATAATTAAGTAATCTTCAAAATTACATATTTTTCATAATTTGAAGAAAATGTTATGCATATATGCAACTTCAATTATATATTCAGTACTTAGAATTATTTTAAAAAAGAAGTTGTATGAAAATACCAGAATTTCACTTTGTATATTTCTCAGTGAGCTCAGTTACAGTACGAGGTACAGGATGATTTACTTTCCGGGGGATCAAATGCTCTGAAGTTTTTAAGCAAGGAAGATATTTCTGAGTTGGAGTTGTCAGGGCAGACTTTGTGGAGAAGGATGGCATTGAATTGGGATTTGAAATTGGGTTAGAATTTTGATATGTAGATATGAAAAATAAAAGACAGAAATGAAAGTAGTAGAAAAATTGGAATAGCATCATAGCATCATGGGCAAGGAAATGTTGGACAATATTTTGGGCAATAATATGTCAGACTGTATGAAGGATAAAGTGGAAAATGTGTTTGTACAGATAAGTAAGTTGAAACTCTGAATGTCTGACCAAAAATAATGTATTTTTTCTTTATTTTACATATTCAAAAGATTAATATACTCAATATCTATTTCGCTGGAGATGATTATACTAAGTGAAGTAAGATATTAAATATATTAATCTTTTGACTAATATGTCTATAACTTTGAATACCTTCATCCTGTGAAAATGACTCAGGTGTTCGGGAACACAGTTGTTACACAGTAGCTATTGGATAATGACAATGAGAGGAAGAAGCTATAAGTTTGTTTTCACAATATTGTATATGGTTTTCATTAACCAGAGAAGATTTATCTGCCAAAAGTACGAGAAACTTAATTTTCAGAAAGAAATTCATCTTCAGGAGCAAGTGTACTCAGGCATAGCAGACATCTCTTTTGCTTTGAGCACTTTTATGTAACTCTGTCAACCATGATGAACATCACTGTAATTCCTGCTCGTTATCTTGATGTTCAGACTCTTGGGTTCTAGGTAGGAAAGATCAAAGGGCGAGATTGGCAGAAGCCATCACTGCTCAGAATGGTCAGAGGATAAATCTTTTCACACAGGGTGACACCACCTGCCACATACACTTTACATATAAAGATGCCTCCTGGAAACACTACTTGAAATAGTTGTTCCAGAGTGACAGCTGTAGAATCTCAAGTTTCAGAAGATTCCCCAAGATTAGTGGTGAGATGCACTTATTTTGGTCAAGTGTAGAAACACCAAAGCTATAAAGTAGGAGTGAATGAAGCAGCGTAATGCACGCAACAGAGTATCCTATCTGGGTCAGAGCTGATGCTCAGTTTTGACCAATGTGATGAAATCTGTGAAAACCTTTCCTAATGTATCTATTGGCCTTCATTGATTTATGTAGAGACTGAGGAGAGTACGTGGACAGCACTCTCCCAATTGGGATTCAGACTTAGACATGTATGATGGTAGAATGGATTAGAGTAATCAAATTGATGGGCAGCAGAATTCAGGGCAGCAGTGGGGTTCCTGTAAGAAGTCTTATCATAAGGGAAGAAATAGTCTGACATGGCAATTGAGTCTCCATGGTATGACCTGAGCATCAGGGGGAGGATTTCTGGTTACTGTGTTATGTTTTAAACTATCATACCCAGATACACTGGTTACATAAGTAACTTTTAAGAAGAAAAAGGAGTACATGTGAGTTTGTGTTATTTCTTTGGGAACCAAGCAAAACTTGTAAGTGTTCCACCCTCAACATTGCTAACTGGATGTGAGCAGTTCAAAGGATACAAATTACAGAAAAAATACTACGTGAAGGCAAATAATATCTTCACTTCTTCCATTTGGTCATTAAGACCTACAGGGGGGATATCGTGCAGAACTTCTGAGCAAAAGACAGACAAAAATATGATAAAATGGTAAATATACAGAATTTGGGATTAGAAGGCCTAGTTAAGTCTTGACTCTACCATTTACTAGCTGGACAAGTCATTTAACTTGTGAGTCATAATGCCTCACTTGAAAAATGCAGATTATAACAAATTAGCTCACTCAGTCATTTAGTGCATCTAAGCTTTTTCTCCTAGAACATACAAAAACAATAGTTTCATGATACATTATAGAAAAATTAAAAGCTTTGGTCATGGTGGCCAGAGATAGGTTTTACACAACACAGGACTTCAATTCTAAAAACAGCAAAGTCCCGAGCAATCCAAGGTTGGTTGGCCACCCTACGAGATCTGAGGGACTCTGGCCACCCCAGCTGGCCACTGAGGGGGGTTTCTCTGGGAGAATTAGCATTTCTTTAACAGATGTAGCTCACTAGAAGCTCTTAGGGAATCAAATTAGGCATCATATTACTGTCTGTGCGGCTTTGCCTCTCTAGATTTCTGCCTGAGAAAATGCATAGATCCAAGCTTGAAAAAGTAATTGTCTACAACAGTTCCCTATTTGGTATATTTCACTAGATATGTCTGTTTGCCCTTGAAAATACAAGAGTCATATCTCAAGAAAGAAAAAAAAAAGGAAGAGAGAAGCCTTAAGAGGTAGAATAGAGAGTCCATTTCTGAACTGAATTGATAGTGAGAAGAATATTGGATGTACAGAAATCTGTTTTATTTCCCCTTTGATGAAGCCTCAGTAAGTAGAAATTAGCACGGCTTTCTGTTTTTTCTAAAATCTTTGATGTTTGAGTGAAGATGTTGCAGACACTGACAAACCTCTTCCCTTTTAGTGTTATAATACCGTTGTCTGCTTTTAGTTGCTAGATATTAGCTTAATTATCTCAACTGAGATGAGCCTTTCCCTTCCTGTTACTGCAAACCAGGGCCTGGGAGGGTTTTATTTCATTATCTTTGGGAGGAAGGGCCAACTTCTTGGAGCCAAATCTGAAACCAGACCTTACCACTGCTTAGAAACTTGATATTTTCTGCATTACACCATTAAACATCTCCCTAATGGAAACATGTCTTTTTTATTATACTTTAGCTATATCATGCTCACTATTATGCATGCTACAATTGAAATGTCTAGTAAAAATGCTGATACAATAATTTCCAAGTTTCTCTGTCATCCAAATTCTATTGAGACCATGGTGGGGGCAGGCAGAATAAACAGTTCCAATCTGACACAATATAAATATCAATGGATTTGAGTAGAGAGAAAAAAACATAAAGGGGAACTGTATAATTTTATTTAAGGTCAAGTCAACACAGTCATTGAGGGTAAACCAGTGCAAAAGCGTCCTTCAGCCTATGGTTCATTTTTTATTAGAGGATTCAGAAGCAGTGGGTCTCTCTCTCCTGTGCATGTTGCATTTAGCAGAGAAGATTGTTGAGAGGATGAGATAGTTTTGTGAATTATAAGGGACCATAGGAAACAAAGACCAGGTAGCCTCATGCCCAAAATATGCCTTACTGATCTCTTATCTATCTTAGATGGTACTTACAATAGATACTGCTTCTGGCATGAAAAATGAGTTGGACATGGACTTAGTCATTTGATTTTGGCAGATGAATGTGGTTCATGAGGAGTAGTATTGGGACATGAGGATTTTAAAGATATTCCAGGGCCCTTCCTGATGTAGCACTGGCCTATCAGCTGAGAAGCAAGGGGACTTTATTTGTTTCCTAACCCACTTTTCTAATAGCAACTACCCAAAGGATGTGTTGGCTTACTATTGTGGCAGCGGTGTACTAAAGAAGATACCAGAATCTTGTGAAGGCAGGAGAAAAGCATGTGTACTTCCCTCATCATTTAGATATTATATCACCTGCGTGTCCTGTTCTTCTTTCATGGAACACCAGCCTAAGGCAATCAGGAGGCAGGGAAGACATTTGAACAGTGAATTAAAAAATTAAATCTCTGATCTATGAAGATTAAGGTGGAAGTTATATATAATACATTACTGAAAATGAGACAATTTTAAGCCTTGGAATATTATCAACAAAAAGGGAGCAAAGGGACATTATCAGAATAAATAATGACTTAAACTCTAAGGATCTTCAGCTTGGAAACAATATGACCTGGATACTGGATGCTCAAATAGAAATCCCTAGGAGTGAGGGATTAGAAACCTGGACTGAATGACTAAGAAAGAAGGATGTTGCTAAACTCTCATAACAATGCATACAACTTCCTTCTTTCCTACGTCAAGTATCAAGTACCGGGAAGTTAGGCCACATGCTGCGCCATGGGGACTGTAATAAGTTGTCGTTCACCCCAGGATATCTTTGACTTGCTTGTGTTGCAATGCTCACTTATAAGATCTAATCACTCATCTTCTTTTCTGATATAGAAATGAAAGTCATGAACTTTAAATCTGGTATAAGATTCTGTTGTATGGTCTTAAATTCTAGCGAAATTCTATTCAACAGTATAACCATAGGCAAGTTTCCTAATTTCTCTCAAATTATTCTTTCATCTGCATGAGGGAATAACTACAATTTCTACCTTAGTCCACTGTTATGAGTGTTAAATGAGTCTACATATGTTAACATTTCACACAATGTTTATATCACATAGAAAACAAATGTCCATTATAAGCTGGGCATTAATAATTGTTTCAAATATGTTTTCATATGTATATTTCTTATAGTAAGTTTAAATTTTAAAGATCAAACTATATTTAATGATAACTTAAGTGTTCACAACAGTAAATACCCTTTACAATGTAAAAAATCCCCGTTCATGCACATTCAGATTAGGCCATGTGTAGTCTAACGTATCATTCTACGCGATGCGTTAGACTGCATAAGGCGCAAAGCACATCATTCTAAATGGGCTCAGGAAAACCAAGGTGAATAACAGGACAGTCCTACAGTTAAACAAAGGAGCTCAGCTGGTCCACCACCCTTCCGTAAACAACTCTTTGATCCATATTTAATTTCAAGGTTATTTTGTATAAATTGAATAATATACAGAAAAAATTAAATTGGCCAATTTGAGCACAGAGAGAATGGAGTCTTAGGCTGACATGAGTTATAACAGACTAACTTGCTGCCAGGAACACGGGCTTAGTGGTATAAGACTTCCTGAGGCCAATGATTTTGTCCAACAAGATGGCCAATTTACATATTTGTCAATTTAACATTTTAATGAATTGGGAGAATTAAAAAATCACACTGCCCCAATTTCTCTTATTACTTTATTATTAATATTACTTTGTAAGTTCAGAGTTGAATTCTTTCTGATTTGGTGTAGTTGTTTTCTTTTAGATTGGATACAGTAGGCCAATTATTTTAAGTTTGACTTCCTCCAAGCAATTCCATGTCTGTGTCATAGAGAAGTTTGTGATTTGCTGAAGCACGCATCTGTTGTGCTCCAAGATTCCCATTTTCATGCTTCCTTGCTCTCTAGTCATTCGTAAGTTACATATGATAGAGTTACATTGTTGTTTGTAAGTCACTGTGTGTGTAGGACTAGTGCCTACTGTTCAAGGTTTTGTGTTTTTGTTGTTTTTGTTTTGGGGTTTTTTTGGCAAATGACAACCTATAACTTCAAATGGGCTAAGATGAGCCCAGGTAAATCACTAGGATATAGTCCTTGGTAATTTCATTAAAAAGATAGAGACTCATCCATTTGCCTGCTTGGTTCACTGTAGAGCTCATTCCTGTGACTGTAGAATCTACAGCCCCAACCTCCCGGGCTTGGGCCACTATGAAATCATGATGCACAAACCAAAAGGCATTCAGGACACACCACCTGGGAGGGTCAGCCTTTGCAAGGAGCGAGAGAACATTTGAGCTCTGTGGTCTCGTGCTAGACAGTCTCCCGGAAAGGAGATTTCAAAGCCTCTTTTCCTTTAAAATAGATTCAGGTATTTTATCACCTTCACTATCTGATGAAGATTCTTTTTATCCAAACCACAGTCATGCTTTTAAATCAATTTATCTTATTACATCTTCTGTCCTTTTATAGCAGTTCCAGAAAACAGATTTTCTCTAGCTTTTAGTGAGAACATTTCCCTGAGGTCTTTTGCTTTAGGAATCTTCCCCCCACCTCCCTCCATTGCACCCAATGCAAACTATTTTACATTTTGGTTAACATGCTTTTTAGTTTTTACTTAATTCTTTAGCTCTCTAAGCTCTTACAGAGCTGTGTTTTCAAAAATTCAGAGTTTAAAATAGTTCCCTAAATAATCCCTGATTCAAACTCAACTAGAGTAAGCATGATGAAAAGCTCTAACAATGTTGAATGATGCAAGGTCACTGTGTTTAATTTTGTCTTGTCAACCTGTGTCCCCTGAGCGGGTCAGCCAACTCTAGATAAAGTCCAGCCATGCCACATTTTAGTATATTCCTCTCTTTCTCCTTTTTCCCTGTGGTCAACAGAATGACGCCCTGGAAAAAATGTCCACATCCTAATCCTGGACACCTGTGAATGTTTTACCTTACATGGCAAAGTGAAATTTGCAGATGTGATTAAATTTAAGATTTTGAAATAGGGAAATTATCAGGACTGCAGGCAGCTTCTGCTTCTAGAAGCTGGAAAAAGAAAGGAAAAAAAGGTTCTCCCCTCAAGCTACCAGAAGGAACACAGTCCTACCGATACCTTGATTTTAGGACTTCTGTAAGTTGTCCTAAACTGTAAGATAATAAATTTGTGTTATTTTTAACTCACTAAATTCATGGTTCTTCATTATAGCAGCAATCAGAAACAGGTATACTATCCCTCTATTTTTTTCAATGAGTCAAAGTCATCTCTAAACTCTACCAGCAAAGCGTTGTGCATCTTCTGCAACACCTGTTCTCATGGGTTTCCTGTCCTATACGGGATGCTGTTTCTTATAGCCAGAGGCTCTTGTGCAAATTCACTACTGTCACTTCATGAGAGTTGGAATTGCATCTATCATCAGTCTAGCAAGGAATTCATCTAGAATCTGTTAGGTGCGCAGTACTGTGCTGTGTGTTGTTTTAATGTTTCTTTTTGAAGAGGTCATAATCTCTTTTCTAATCATGAGTTGAGAAATAAACTTGGAGAGTAAAATTACTTGCAACCTGAAAAAGCAGTTATCTTTTCCATTAGCTGGCATAGAAAAACATTTATTTTTCTACCTGGGGAATTATGTTCTCAAATGTAAATTTTAAGACCATTTTATTTTGGAAGTTATTACTCATAAAGTTATTTGCCTCTTAATAATGTCAGGAGGACGATGCTAACCTGAAAAGCATGAAAGCACAGGGCCAACCTCTCCTCAACGAGAACTGGCACTACAAGTGGAAGAAGCTTTTATTTTGTCAGCTCAACAGGGCTTTCAGATCCACCAGCCTTCTTGAGGGTTCACGTTCACTAATGACTACTTTCTTGTATGTGTGACCGAATTGGAAGCACAGTGGTAAGTGCTCTGGATTACTGAAAACTGTTTCGGATTTACTTAGCAACCAATCTCATTGCCACTGAAGGACTAGAAGCAATGAGAATTTTATGATTTTATGATTTTCAAGCAGAAAAAAAATAACAGGTAGCTCTAGTTTTGAATAGTTTCACCATGATATTTTATAATTTGATGTTTTAACTAAAAAGGTACAATATGTTTACCCTTAGGTTTTTGTATATTTCCTGTAATTATTAAAATATTTGTATTAAAGAATGGAAAATACAAAAAAGGATAAATCAAAATCACTTGCAGAGCCCTATCGTCCAGAGATAACTATGGTGTACACTGCGGTGTATGTGTATGTGTGTGTATTTTAAAATAAGCCATGCTCATTTCAAAATTTCAGAGTCCCAAAGGCGACATAAAAAGCCCAAGTCCAATTCCCTTCATAGTGTTCCAGAAATAATCCCCCTTCTTTTGTGCTGCGTGTGTGTATTATTTTTAACAAAAATGGAATTATATTTAGTGTATTTAAAAATCTATTTTTTTATTTGAATAGCTTTATTGAGATGGAATACACATACCATGTAGTGCATTTCTTTAATGAGTACAATTCAGTGGTTTTTAGTATATTCGCAGATATGGTGCATCTGCACCACAAATATTGAACATTTTTGTCACTTCAAAATGAAACAAACTGTGGAGCCATTTGTTTCTCCATTCACAGTCAGCCAATATTTAAGTGCTGTGTTATTCAGTAAGCAAGTCCATCTGATACGCACGCAGCAGCTGGGATTACTGTGGCCAAGGGGAACGTGCCCCTGACATACTTCTGCCAATGCTTCTCTCACATTGTCAACTCACAGCCTCCAGGTCAGAAAAATTTCCCAGAGTGGGAGCTGTCTGAATTTCTGAGGGTGTTTCCCAGTGAGCAGACACAAGTAGTCTTGAGCTGAGGAACAATGAGCTGGAAATGATCTATGGGTGGCAATGAAAGGAAATGATTGATGCATGCAAACAAGGATGGCCCCAGGCAGAGGCCACCTGGTATACTGCTTTATGTTTCAGGACCACAGCGGGTAGGTCCAAAGATCTCTGCATGGAACTTAATTTAAGCTCAGAGACAGATTCTGGGAGTCTGTCGCTTCACTCCCAGTTATGTGTATGCAACGAGGGCAGTGCAACCCTACAGGGTGATCTTCAATTAAGACAGGGCTGCAAGAAGCAGCCTGTTGTGGGCCATGTCCTTCTTTGCCAGTCCTTCAATTTTTCCCAAGAAGCATCCCACAGTGGTGAAATATATTTTTATTTAATATGTTAGTAATAATGATAAATAATTGTTATAATCATGCATTTAGAGTATTTTTGGAAGAATGCAAAAAACAATCTAAGACCTAATTTTGTGCCAGGTACTGGTATTTGTTTCCCATTATTTCATTCAGTTCTCACAACTATATAGGTGGTTTTCATTATTGGCACTTTACAGATGAGGAAGTTGAGAGGTAGACATTAAGTCCAAGGTCATACAGTGAGTAAATGATAGAACCATGCTCTGATTTTAGCCCTGCCTTATTTCAGAACTTTGATATTGCAGATTTCTTCTCATGCCAATAAATGTTTATATTTTTTATATAATATTGCATACCAAAAAATAATCACATACCATGATTTAGCCAAATTTCATCAATAGATATTTAGCAAAGTAAACAGTAGGAATTATCATTAAAATGAAAGTATATCAATGGAATGTATTTTTTGGTGCTTTTTTTGCTTTTGAAAGCAGAGTTATAGCATTAAATTGGAACAAAGGTAGAGAAAAATCAAAGAAAAGTTAAAATATTATATGTGCACATAGGATAAATTTTTTTGACAAGCTAAACATTTGGAAGGGCATGAATGAATCTTGCAACACACAACATGTGTTTATGCAATCAACAATGATCAGCAAAAATCAGTAAAAGGGATTAGTAAAATGGAAAAATATTAAGGGTGTGGCTGGGACATCTATAGCAGTTTGGTCACCTATTAATGTTAATTCAGAAGAAGGATAAGTATAATTGAGTCCTGCTGATGAAACTCTGCCACAGGTTGAATAGGCTAAAGGCCCATCCAAATAGGCACAATATCAAAACAAATGTCTAGAAAACTTTTGCAGATAATCCAGCTCTTGAAAAAATAAAACAGCAGAGATTATCAAAAGGGATGGGCATTTGCTTAAAAATTTTTTCAATATAGATGAAAATAGTCCTTTCAAAGAAGACTCAGAGAATATTTAGAAGATTATATCTTGTTAAACATCTGTGATGAATTAATTCACAAGATTATTTGGTGGAAATGAATCTATTAAGCTTCAATTTCAATTTCTCCTAGTCATATTGAAATCATGCACTAATGGAACTATGAACAGCTTTTCAGAACCTCCTCCTAAATGTCGATTTTCTTTATGTAGAACAACTATTGATTTTTTTTAGTATTTTGCATATTACTGGCCACCTTACTTAGTTCTTGTCAATACCAATAGTTATTCGATTGACAGCTTGTGTTATGGGGCATTTTCTTCAAATAATGGCATCCCATTGAATTTAGAATTAAAATTCAAAACACCTAACACAATCTGAAAGGCCCAGGCTACATCCTCAGTCTTACCTATACCCCTCTTTTCTTCCCTCACTGCCTCTCCTATTCTGGCCTGTTTTGTTTCCTCAAATATGAGATTGCTCTTTATAGCATTGGACTTTGAACTTGCTCTTCTTGTCTGGAGTGCTCTTTGGCACTTTCACTCCTTCACCAACTCTATGTAGTCCATGTCTTAGATCTCTGCTTCCTGGACCCTTCTTCCAAGAAGCTTTCTCTGGTTCTGTAGTTTATATTTGGTCCTCCTTTTCTCTCTCTGCAGCCAGTGCTTTTTTTTTTTTTTTTTTCAGAGAACACTTCACAGTTTGTGAATCTATATCTTTTATGCAATAATGTGTTTGATATCCATCTCCTCTCCCAAGGCTGTAAGCTTCACATCAGCAAGGATATCTTTTTTGTTCATCAGTTACTATTTTGGTACATCCAGCACAGTGTGTATTATATAGTAGGAGCTCCATTAGTATTTCTTTAAAAATGAAATGCTATCAAAATCTGTTCCTGTTTCTTTCAAACAAGTCCTTGCTTTCACCTGTCTGTTTAGAAAGGAAAAAATAAAGCTTGTCTCTATCATGATATTCATGTCTGATAGTGATTTAATAGATTTCCACTTGAGAAGCATTGGTAGTCGAGAAATACCCAATGTGTTAATGGAATAGAGAACTCTTCTGATGATAGAATCTTTAGACACAGAACTACAGGGCGCTAAGAGGAGAAAAATGGGAAAAACAGTACCATTTAGCTCACAGACACATAGGTGACTATCAATTCCAAGTTCCACATTTGACAAAGGAAAAGATCTATTAATATAACTAGTGTAGAGGGACTATACATATGTACTTAAAAGGAGATGATCTATATACTTGGGGTTTCAAAAAATGCCATTATTATTATATGTGGCACTGAGAGACTGTGAAGTTTTATTAGATTAAATATATGGTAAGGATTTTTAAATTGCCTTATTTTTCTAAAATATCTCATTTTTCTGAGATACAGCCATTTCATTTGAACAGGTAAGAGAATTTTATCTGTTATGCATCCTGTACTTAAAGCTCACAGGATGTTAGGTGAGAAGTTTCCTGAATCACGTCAGAACTGCAGTTATCTGTACGCTGATGGTTCAGTTTGAGTGGAAGTAAATATTGGGATGAATATTTTTGTGAGAAACAAGTTAGGGCATTGATAATGGCTATGTCTGGCTCTAATGTTTTGCTTAGTGTTCTGCATTATGTCCAGTATTGGTAGAATAGTGTGAAGAGTAGAAATTTGTACTTGTTTCTAATGAAAACAAGTTTTAACATCATTTTCTTATTATGGTCTATAAACTAACAAAACTCTGTATTCTAATGAGTGCAAGCATGTAGGGAACTCTGAAGAGCTACTAAAAAGACTCCATGTGTGAAAACTAAAACAATGTAAGTGGACTTATATTATAATGATATTATTGGGGGGAAAAGATGTAATACTAAGCTAGAGAAAGTTCTGCAATTAATAATCCATGGATGATCCCTTTTCACCAAGTATTTTTTTAATATAACAACAAAGACTGTTGCTTTCCAGAATCTTCATTCTTTCACAAATACTTAATGAGTAAACTAGCCTAGCCTTATGTAAAAAACCTGAGAGGGGACTTGAAGAATGTGTGTCTAACGGTATAAGCCACTTCGGTCAGAGTCTGAACAGGGGACAGATGGCATGTCAAAGCAGAATTGAGGTTGGTTTATGACGGGACTCTTTCCATATTGTGGATATAGGAAAACCATACCGATGGGCATATATATTATATACAGTAATGCAAACCTATTTTAAGTGTACAATTCAATGAGTTTCATCAAATGGACACACACTTGTGTAACTAGCAACCCAATAAAAATTCACAATATTTTTATCATTATAAAAGATTCTCTCCTGTCCCTTTATAATCATCAGACTGTGGGAAATCACTAAGCAACTTTCAACCAATAATGATTAATCATGCCTGATCTTGAATTTTATGTAAATGGAAATACAGTAAGTACTCTTTGATTCCAGCTTCTTTAGCTCACCATAATGTTGATTATATCAATAGTCATTCCTTGTTTATTGCTGAGTAATGTTCCACTATATGAATATACCATGGGTTGTTAATCCTTGACTGAAACACGCCTAGCATGTTTCCAAGTTTGGGTTATATATTTGCCTATTTTTAATAAAGCTTCTATAAACATTCTTATGCAAGTTTTACTTTTGACAAAGTCCAATTTATATATTTTTTTATTTTCTGTTTAGGACATTTTGGATCCTAACAAATATTCCCCACCCCAACGTTATAAAGAACTTTTTTCTATGTGTCTGTTAAAAATTTTGTACTTTTAACTTTCACATTTATATCTGTGATCCATTTCTACTTAATATATATACCGTAAAGATAAAATTATTTTGTCCATATTAATATACAGCTATTCCAACATTATTTGTTGAAAATTCCAGAATTTCCCCATGAAGTTTCCTTGGTACTTTTGTTGAGAATGAGTTGATCTTACGTGGGTGAGTCAGTTTCTAAATACTCTACCCTGATCACCGACCTATTTGTATTTTTTATGCCAATAGCACACCACCTGATTTCTATAGCTTTATAGTGAGCCTTGAAAACCAGTAGCGTATTTCTCCAATTTTGTTCTATTTTTAGCTATTTTAAGTTTTTTTTAATTTCCATATAAATTCTTAAAAGTTTTACCAAAAAGGCCTGCTGGGATTATGTTTGGTAACATTAAATCTCGATCAATTGAGGGTCGATTGTCATCTTAAAAATAAGTGTTTTGATCCAAGCACATAGGCTATCACTTTATTTATTTAGGTTTTATTCAGTTTCTCTTTGAATTTCATTCACAGTATACAGTTTGGGTAAGTATTTGTTGAATTCATCTCTAATATTTCATGGTTTTGGATACTATTGCAAATTGTAAAATTTTACTTTCCAAATATTTGTTTCTCAGAATTAGAGATGGAATTTATTTTTGTAATGTCAATCTCTATTCTGCAATCTTGCTAAACTCACTAATTAATTTTTATTTTCACATGTAGACCACCTCGTTTGTCTACATATATAGTTTTATTACCTCCTTTCTGTATGTGGGCTTTATTTATTTTTCATCACTTAGTGCACTTAGTAGGAACTCCAGTACTTATCTAAGTAGAAACAACAGCACACACGTCCTTTCTGTGCCCCATCGTAAGGGGGGGCATTCAAGTTTTCCACCACTTACGCGTGTTAGCAGTAGGTTTCTCATAGTGGCCCTTTATTAAGTTCACTTTTATTCTTATGAGTTT
The DNA here is from genome assembly GCF_022682495.2 of Desmodus rotundus. Taxonomy (NCBI): domain Eukaryota; kingdom Metazoa; phylum Chordata; class Mammalia; order Chiroptera; family Phyllostomidae; genus Desmodus; species Desmodus rotundus. The sequence goes on from NC_071393.1 coordinate 85,499,356, forward strand.
TTTAATCTTTAAATTTGTGTTAAATTTTTTCAAATGCCTTTTCTGCATATATTTAATTTATCATGTGGGGTTTTCCCTTTAATTCGTTTATATGGTGAATTAAATTGGTTATCAAAGGCAGCATCAATATTTCATTTCTAGGACAATCCCACTTGGTCATAATGTAGTCTCCTATTTTTTTAAATATATTGATGACATCCACTTGAATTCATAATAACATGTGAAGAATTTCTGTGTCTATGTTCAGGAGGAAAATCCATCTCTAGTTTTCTTTTCTACTGATACCTTTTTGGGTTCAGTATTAGGGTCATACCATCATCACAAAATACTTAGGAAATAATTCTTTCTTCTTCAATTTCCTGGAAAATTTTGCATTAGAGTGGGGTATTTTTCTTTTTCAATGTTTCATAGAAGTCTCCAGTGAAGTCATCTGGGCTTGGAGTGGATATGACATTTAGTTCATTGCCAGCTTTTAGAAAGACTTTTTTTAAATTCTTAAATGTGGCAGTTATAGATGGTAAGTTACAAAAGTGTTTGGTGGATACTTCTTGAAGTCTTGCAGCGGAGTAAGGTGAATGAACATTCATTCTTGCAAGTGTTTGCGAAAGCGCACTAACCACCCTGCGAAAATACATGTTGGAAGGAGAAGCATGGCTGTAGCTGCACTGAGTAAAGTATCTTTACAGGGTCAGTTTATACAAATGGCTGCGTCAATGTGTGTGCATCGTATGTATTTAAAATGTATTCTTACTGATTTCTATGATTTCACAGTCTTAATGTCATGTTATATGGATCTTGATACTTCTCTTCTTCTGTGTTTATTCCAAAATGTTGTTAAAATCACTAATAAGAGATATACAGCAATACTTATGATAACTTTATCCTATTTTCTAGAAATAACATAAGGTGATGTCTTTACATAGAGGACAGGGAAATACTATCTATATTTCTGTGACTTTATTTTCAATATTTGGATTATCATTTTTAAAAAAATAAATGATGGAGCCCTGGCTGGTGTGGCTGAGTGGATTGAGTGCCGACCTGTGAAGCAGAGAGTCACCAGTTTGATTCCTGGTCAGGGCACGTGCCTGGGTTACAGGCAAGGTCCCCAGTGGGGGGCGCATGAAAGGTAATTGCACATTGATGTTTCTCCCTCTCTTTTTCTCTCCCCTCCCCCTCTCTAAAAATAAATAAAGTCTTTAAAAAAATTTAAAAATAAATGATGGAGAGGGAAATAAATGATTGGAAAACAAAAGAGAATTTGCTTTTATACAAATCATATCTCCAATAATATGGATATTTCTACCACTAGTGAGCTGGCTCATTTATGCAATAACTTTCATTTATTTCTAAAGAAATTATTTGTAAAAAATTTTGCTCTTAATTTTTAATAACTTTACTGTTTTAATTCACATCAAAATACAGAAAAATGTTCAGTTCAGGTGTTATTTAACTATTATATTCTCAACTATAACACAGAATAACATCAAGAAATAAAACTAATACCTAAGCTTTAAACCAACTTGTACTTACCACATACCAACTTTTTGTTAAACGGTAGCCTCAAATTATTAAACAAAGCAAAATGAAGCCTGGACCATACATTAATTCTATAATTATTTCATGATGTTGCTCTCCAGGAGCTAAGACACTAATAGGGGATATGGAATCATACACAAATAATTATAGTCAATAAAAGCTTTATTAGAAGAGTGGACTAAAAACAGGAGAAGATGGGCTACATCAGGAAAGTAATAACAGAAGTGTGATCTCTTGTGCTAGGTAGGTGTGGAGGAATAATAGGGATTTCCATACAGACTATGGGAGAAAAGACTTTCAAACTCAGGAGCACAGATTGTCAAAGGCAATGAATTAGAAACCAGCACCGTGAATCTGGGAAACTGTAAGAATGTCTATGTGGAGAAAGTGAAGGTAAGGTGAGTGTGCACAGAGATAGGGCAGAGATGGAGGCAAGTCCATATTGTGAAAAGTACCCCATGCTGAGGACCATAGATGGTGGCTGTCTGTTTCATTTTTTACAGAAAGCTTTAAAAATCCTGTGGTATTTTAATTAGTAGAATTAACGATATAGATCTAGGTTTTCGGAAAGTCAACTTGTGTACTGTGTAAAATGAATCGTTAGCTTATGAGAATGAAGAGAGGGACACTATTGCAAAAATCTGAATGAAAAACAAAGATCTATAAAAGGACACATGGACAAAACCAAGGGAGAGGGTGGAGGCAGGGGAGAGAGGTGGGTTTGGCTGGGGTGTGGGGGAGTGGTGGGGGAAAAATGCAGACAACTGTAATTGAACAATGATAAAATAATTTTAAAAAATAAAAGGAAGTAGCAGTGAAAATGAAGAGGAGATGATAAATTTTCTAGTTATTTGGGTGGTAAACTTTTAAGGACTTGTGACCAATTAGCTATGTTGGAGGTACCTGGTGCTGAAATAGGGAGAGGCAGCCTAAGTTTCATTTCCACATGGCTTTGGCTGCAGAAAAGGAAAAGAACAATTAACACCTGTTTGGAAGAGCATCAGCCACTGATGTCAAAATCAAATACCCTGGAACTCAGTGCATCACCCGAGGATGGTGGATAAAAATAAGGATTTAAAAACAGAGGTCTTTATAATAGTGGAGAAGACAGCTGGCCACCTACAGCTGTCAGTGTACACCACAGACTAGAATGCCTGCAGGGTACCCACTGCCCTGTCGCTAGCACATCCGACCTGTCACACAAACATCATCACCCACATCTAAGAGGAACAAATCACACTAGTGGGTAGCAGAAGCAAAATATGCACACTGCTGAAATCCATGTAATTTATAGGATTCAAACAGGTAATAGCAGAATTAAGTAAAAGGAAAAAATGTGAAAAAAAGGATGTTGTGAGATCATCTGACTTCTGGTTCTGTTGTCTATTTTCTATGAGTATCATTCATTGTTCCAAACAGGATTTAGAATCTTATTAAGAAACAACAGTACAAACTGTAATCCTTAAAGGTTACCTTTACTCTCATAGAAACATTTGTGCAACGGCATATGTGTGTCAGGATTTACAAGGTGGCCACGTATATCAGTCTTGAGACATTATAAGAGACTATAATTTATACATGACTATTAACAACATACCATATTCTCAGAAAAGTTTTCAACTTAGGTGCTGTATTTTTGATCCTAAAATGTTGGCTCCAAGTCTTAGATATTCAGTTGCCCATCTCTGTTTAGTAATGTGAATTATAGCAAAAGATTTAACACAGATTTCTTTAGAGTAGTTTGAATCTTAAGTAATGTCAGCCTAGCCCTCAAATTTAAGATTTTATGTCGTTTTCTGTAATTACATTTCACTGCTAACAAACTTTCTACTGTGGTGCAACTAAATTATTGAATGGATGAAAGTTAGTAAATATATCTCTTTAGACTTTTGGATGGAACTTAAACTACTTTTAATAACTTCCTTCTAACAACTATTCATTGTTCTATATTTGGCTGGTGTGGGGCTAGATGTCAGATAGTGCTGCGATTTTAAGAGAATTTAATTATGCAGAATTGGTCTCTCCATTCTAAGACTGTTTCCTTTAAGGTGAGTTTATATAGGGAAGTTCAGCTCCTATGATAACTGGATCACTGTATACAAATTCATTTGAGACTCATTTATTCTAGAAAGTTAGGGTATATACTTATTAAAATTAAACTACTCAGGACATCTACATTCTTATACCATGGGATTTGGGAAACCTAATCAAAATATGAAAAGTCAAGCACCATAAAAATGTTCCACAGTTGAACTATATAAACTCTTGTTATTAAAATCTTTCTGAGAAATGAAAATCAAATTATCTAATTTTCTCTGTAGAAGCTAAATTCTCCAAATTATTAAAATACAAAATTCTTTGTTTTTTAATTTCCTATTTTAATTGCTTTGGTTACTTAATATTCAGTCTCAGAGGCTCGAGTGCAGTTTTAGTTCCTTCTTCAGGATCAATAGCCACGGATATTGTTTATTGGAATAGGCTGGCTTCTTTACCATCTCCACCATAATTAAATTGGGACTCAGTCTGTCCTGAGTCCCACTTGCCCAGACCACTAGTCAACAATGCACACATACTGTGCCTTACAGCATACAGTGCCTAACCCACACCGTTCAAAACCCATTATTTCCTCTGCAGTAACAGCATTTCACGATCAAGTTTGTAGTCTCACGCTGCCTTTTGTAGCCATGAATAATTTGGTTGTACACACAAATAGAGCAGGTGAGAATAGTGATAGTATTCTTGATGTCAATTTCACAAAGTTGCTAATTGTCCAAAGTTCACAAACTCTGAAGTTAAGTTTATTTAGAGAAAATCACATATAAAATTAAACTTTGATTTTGCTAATTGCTCCTAAATCCTTTGCCAACCTCAAGCTTATTAACCTCACAAGTGTCTACTTATACCTCTTATTACTGGGATCCCAAGCTTGAGAAGCAGAGTGATCTGTTTCCTTCTCTTTGCTCAGCTCTTTAGTTCCCCAGGCCTTGGCTATCTAACCTTCATTACTTTAATTGGGCCAAAAATATTTATTTTCTACAATACATTTTCTTGCTGCAACAGAAACTAACTTTCCATGAAAAAGCAAACTATTCATCAGGCCTTGGCTGAGAAACAGACAAAAGGGGGAAAAAGGTTCAAAACAAGCGGAAGAGGAGCAGAATCCATGGTAGCCAATTTAGCATCAATACCAGTGTTTTACTCTCCTCACTAGAACCCCCCAAAAATAGTCAACCGAAGATCTGTAATTTAAGGTGAGTCTCCCATAGTGCCCAAAGAATTCTCCTTCTTGTGTACCTAATATCACCTGCAGTTGTAAGTTGCTTAACTTAGAACCTGGTTTTATCAATCAGTTTGCTCTCAAGGGCTACTTTATCAACTAAGCCATCCAAATGCCTTTATGTTATTTAATTTTAAATTATATTTGATGGCATAATAGCTGGTAATATTGAAATTCTTAAACCCCATCTCTCCATCAGCTTTTCTTCATGTGGAATTCCAAGTTGCCAATGCAAAGTATTACTTTCTTAATACAAACACCAGTGTTTGATGCCTTAATGTAGGATTCTCTACAAAGCTGATAGAGAGCTTAAACTAGAGACCAAAGTGTATCTCAACCTCCCTGTGAAGTAAGAATGTAAATCTTGGAATCATGTGATTGTTTGTTGGCTTCAGTGGACAGTCAACTTGGGCCTTTGAATGAACAGAGGCCAATAGCACCAGCTGGATAGAATTTGAGTCCACCACACCACCAACTTTTTTGGAGTAGAAATTGGAAAGGGGGCAGTGGAAGACAGAAGGTAAGGGAGAAGGGGAGGAAAAAAAAAAATTACCTGAGTGTATAACCATGACATGGGAGGCAGATTTTAATGCAAAATGATGGTAGGCTGTATAAAGAAAGCACCCTAACATGAACTTGGCCAACCAAAATAAGATAGATTTTGTCCTCTTATGAAGAAATGAGGATGAAGTTGAACCAAAAGGCCAAAGGAAAGGGGTGCCTTGTCCCGCAAAACCCTGTTGTGGTCCAAGAGTCCCTACCATTTTACAAGGAGATATACAGAAGCTGAGAGTAAGGATTTAGAAAATTGTATAGTGATTTGACATTGCTCCAACTTTCAAATTCATGGACAGTGGACTCATTATTAAAGAGGCATATGAATCATATGGTGTAAGCTATAAACTACCTATGATCAGTAAGACCACACAATGTTCTACATGGATAGAAAGATGAAGAATAAACCAAATCTTGACTATTACCATAGTTTGTTTGTGAAGCTCTACTGTAGAACATATTTTTAGTGCCTAAAATAATATCTGTCAAATGTAGAGTATCTTTTACCCATATCCTTAAGCAAACTTTCTGCCCTTTAGACTCAGTGCAGATGTCCACTGTTTTTTGCTTATGATTTTATATTATCCTTCTTCATTTCAACTTTGTGAAATCATAGATTGAATCATCCTGAAAAGAATCTTTGAAGGAATAGGTAGTCCAACATTCTTTTTCAAACTCACAATCATCAAAGTTGTAGATTTTTTTATTCTCTGTGAAGTTTGTGATGGGTGTTTTCAATGATGGAAAAGAAAGTGTTTCCCACTTTATAGTAGCAGCTCTAAATCACACTATCCATTGGTGGCTTCGGGAAGGTAAGAGCCAATTCCAGTGAAGGATCTGGGATTATACTCTTCCACCAAAGAAACTATATGGCTTTTGACTTTGGTTGTGTATTGTCCTTCTGCCTCAGTCTTTTTGAATTTTGAGACCCGGCTTACCTTGTCCCTGTAGCCTACTGTCACCTTTTGTAATAGCTCCTTTAATCCCCATTCACCTTTTATTATAATGTTTCTACAAATATAAAATAATGAGGTTGAAACAATTATTGAAAGATTTAAGCCCTTTATGGAAGAGTTTTTAAGGAGAAAATTGTCATTCTAATAACATATCCACACTAAGATCAAGAGAGTGAAAAATAAAATACTTAAGCTTATTGAGCTATCTTTCATAAAAGTTTGACATTGAAGAATAGATTTAATATTACCAAATAGTACTTTAAGAGTGTAAATATGATATGGGTTTAATATCTGAAGGTTAAGATATCAGATCTAGAATTCAATTTTTGCTTCACCATGCAGTCACGATTTCCACCTTGCTCTATGGAGCAAAAAAATTAATGGTTTATAAAAGACATCTTACAAGACTGTACTTTCAGGGATCATTTCTATAGTTTGTTACTATAAAAGACATCTTACGGTGCTACGAAAGCAGCACCAATGCTAATGATGAGAAAAATCATCAGGTTAAGGTGGAGAGTGTATAATATTCTTTATCAAGTGAAGAACTGTAGCATCGAGACTGATATTACTAAACTGTCTTTAAACTGACTGGCTGGATGTATGATTGGGTTGCCTAACTCTAACATCCTCAGCAAATGTATTTCTCTAGTTATAGCCTAAAAAATCTAAAAACCTAAAATTGTTCCAAGGCTATCTGAAGAATGATCTTAAACAAAATCAGTTATATTTAACAGTATGACACATTTTAGAATCACACCATGCACGTGTGTCAGGCTTAACAGTTAAAGAAAAAAAATGATTCTATACTATTCTACATAGTACAGAACGGTATAGTGTAGCATAGCATAGTATAGTATACTATAGTATACTATAGTATAGTACTATTCTATATAATACTGATACTTATGGCCCTATCATCAACAATAACAAAAAGTAATGGTTATTCTAACAGTTACCAGAGGTACTGTGTGTGTGTAGACTGGGACGATGACTGCATTCATCCATTGAGTTCTCCTTTAATACTCAAAGAAGTCCTTCACAGTTCAGGATTTCATAAGCACTCACATATTAACCCAGCCAATGACCAATCTCAATCCATGATTGTGTGGAAGTGATTAACCACCCCCTCTGTGTCTCTGACAGAAGGAAAGGGAGACTGCGTCTAGGAAAATCAATCAGAGCCTTTATGTTACTTGTATACGATGTACACATGTAACAAAAAGTTACGAGGTACATGAATAGGCAGGAAAGTGTGACCAATAATCACAAGGAGCAAACAAAATAAGTAGATAAATAATCCAATATTAGATTTAGTAGTTATAGACCTCAAAATAACCATTATTAATATATTGAAGAATAGAAGGTACACTAAATATGTGAGTAGAGAATTTCACCAAATAATTAAAATATAATAGTTGATGTCTAGAGCTATACAACATAATATATAATATTAAGAACTCATTGGGTGTATTTTAACAAGTGGAGGGAGATGGAGAAAAATACTATAAATTTACTTAAAGATAAACCCATTAAAAATATCTAAATGAAACTGAGAGAAATGAATAATTAAAGAAATGAGGAAAACCATAAGAAAAAATATAAGCTATCATGAGAAGTTCAACTATATGTGCAATTGGAATCCCAAGAGAGGAGAGACACATTGAATCGGTCGAAAAATTAATATTTAAAAATAAAGTAACCACAAATTTTCCAAAAATGGTTAATGGCATCAAATCACAGATTCAAAAACCCAACATAACCAAAGAAGGATAAATAAAAAGAAAGTCTCACCAAGGTAATACATTGTAATCTAATTGTTGAATATCAAAGAAAAGGATAAAATATCAGAAGAAGATTTTATATATTTTATATTTTTAAAATATATATTATTTAAGTATTTTATGTATGTTATCTTAAAAATGAAGCAATAAGATTCACAGCTGATCTTTTAATAAATTATAGAAGCTAGAGATTAAAATGACATCTTCAATGGCTAAAAATTCTTAGAAAGTAAACTTAGAACTTTTTTCTGTATACCAGTATAACAAGAGAAAAAAATTCTTCAACAAAATTGAAATAATTCAGCAGTATAACTTTACTACAGGAAATACTAAAAGTTCTTTAGGTTGAAGAAAAATTATTCCACATAGAAGCATGAAACTTTAGAAAAGCCTAAAGACCACGTGAAAGGAAAATATGTATGTAGTTATATAATAGTATTGACTACAAAAGGTAAACAAAATGTCATGTGTGGTCTGTAACATATGTAGCAATAAAATACATACCCACAATAAGGTGAAAGTGGAGTTAAAATATTATATTCCATTCATTGCTCAGGGAGGGATAAAAGGGCTAATTTGATGTTGACTTTAATAAGCAAGGATGCAGTTTTAATATCTAGAATAAACAGGGTAATAAAATTCTGCAAAAAATCAAATAAAGAAAAAGGGAATAAAAATAAACATTTGACTCACCAAAAGAGGGAGAGAAAGGTGGAATGAAGTAACAAAAACATGTGGCAATCAATAAAAATATTAATACATATAGTTTTTAATAAATATATTATTTAAACTTACAAAGTAAGTTGATTTAAAGAAAAATATCAAATAAAAAGTGATACTGATTGTACACAGCTGATAGAAATTTGGAAAACACCACCACTAAATATTCCAGGGGAGCAGAGAAAATACTTTCGGAATTTAGGCAACTACGTACAATACCGATGGCTATACTATGAACTGTTTTTATCACCAGGGAATAGAAACTTGTCTTGACAAAACAAGATCATTTTAAAAGTTTTCCTGAATACATATATAATTCTTCAATCGTTTTTCTGATGAAATGATCACTATTATTTGTGTTGCCTGGATATTTATACGTGTAATAACAATGTTATTAAGAATCAATATATTGCTTGTTTGTGCTTGATTTAATCCCATGTTGTTCTGCCAGCAACACGCCATACAGGCCTGTAGCCTAGGAGCCATAGGCTGTACCATGCCATCTAGGTGTGGGTGTGGGGTGGGCTGTACCGTCTGGGTTTGCATGTGTGTGCCCTGTGATTTCTGCACAGTGGTGAAATCGCCTAACAAGGTGTTTCTCAGAATGTGCGCCTGTCTTTAAGTAGCGCATGACTGTACTAAAGTATCTTCTCAGTTGTACAGCACACTTTGGGATTCTGAAAACAGATTCATCTTAATAACTTTTATCAAGGTGAATAATTTATTACAATTTTTATATTATAACAAAATAAATTCATACTACTGTAGTAAAAAAATAATAATTGTGGTTCGGTAGTAAGGATGAATCAATACCATCCCCATATGAGAATGACTTAATACCTTCAGGCTTTTGGAGAAAACCTCTATGATGTGCTTGAGAAAAGAGTGGATCTTTGACTTAAAAATTAATATACATTGCCCTTAATCACGAAAATATTATGATTTGCAGTACACACACACACACACAAAAACCCCACCAGAGTTGGTATAATTTTTATACATATAAAGTTGATCTGGTATTTATATATTTGTGTAAAGTATTTATGAAAATGGGTACATATTTATTTTTGAGAATAATTTTCAAATTAAAGCAAATTTCTAAATATCTCCTAAATCTCAATGTTCCTCTCCATCACTACTCCCCTGCTCTGACCTGGATTTCCACCACATTTTTAGTGGCATGCTATGTTTATTTTTGCCCCACACCACGATGTTCTCCCTGCCATAGCCAGAGCTGGCTATTTCAGAATGCAACTGTACACATGGCATGTCATCCTACTGCTCAAAATTCCTTAATGACTTTCCATGGCTCCTAAAATAAATACCAAACCATCCACGAAATGGTCTGACACTTCTATATAACTCTATAGTCCTGCTCTTTATATTTCAGTTACACTGAATTTTCAGCTTCTAAAATGTGTCTAGCTCTCTCTACCAGTATTCCTTTGTCCTGATACCTGCTCTGCCCAGAATAGTTTATCTATTTTCTTTATATTGTTAACTCCTATTCATCCATCAAATCCAGTCAGTGTGTGCTTAGGTAAAGTCTTTGTTGACTCCTGTGACAGTATGATTTATAAGTTCTCACACCACTATGTATGTCTCTTATATGTCACTCAGCCAGCTGTGTACTTATACCTCTCGATCAGTATAATAATTTGATGGGTGTCTTCTCTCTCCTTGAGACAGCGAGGAGACTAGTGATGCAGACTGTGTGTTTTTACTTCCCGACAGCTCTAGCTGAGTGTGTCTGCTACAAAGCAGCACTCAATAAACAATGTTTAATCTTCTGATAACTTAGTAGAAAGTCATTACATAGCCCTCAGTAAACAATATTTAATCTTCTTACATCATTTAAATTAAGTATAAGTGCATTACAACTGAAGTTTATTCCAAGAGAGTAAGAAGGCATAAACTGACTTTGTTTTGGATAAACCCAAATTTGTTAATTTTCCAGTTGTGATGTATATAAAAGTAAAATACTTGTTGAACTTTCGTCTTACTTGTGTACTGGTAACAGGCAAATAGTAATTAGTCTAAGAAGGATTTTTATTTATCATTGTGACCATATATGTGATTTTAATAAACTAAGATTTTATGGTTCTTCTGGCCAAGATGGAGGCATAGGTAGACACACTGTGCCTCCTCACACAACCAAAAGAAGGACAACAACAATTTAAAAACAAAAAACAACCAGAACTGACAGAATATCAAACTGTATGGAAGTCCGACAACCAAGGAGATAAAGAAGAAACATTCATACAGACAGGTAGGAGGGGCAGAGACTGGCAGCCGGGCAGGGAGGACTCACAGCAAGGTGCGGCTGGCAGACCCAGAGACGTGGCGGATTGTGGAGCGGGGCAGACTAGGCTGCAGCTAGCAGACCCCACAAGGTGGTGGCTGGCAGACTCCACGGCCCCACATTCCTGCATAGATAAACCTGGAGGAATGGTGGGGGAGCAAAACAGACTGAGCTACCCAGGGCTCCAGCTTAGGGAAATAAAGCCTCAAACCTCTGATTGAAAACACCCGTGGGGGTTGAGGCGGCAGCAGGAGAAACTCCAAGCCTCACAGGAGAGTTCATTGGAGAGACCCACAGGGGCCTAGAGCGTGCACAAGCCCACCCACTTGGGAATCAGCACCAGAAGGGCCCAATTTGATTGTGGGTAGTGGACAGAGTGACTGAAATCCAGCAGAGAGTGGGGCAAGCACCATTGCTCCCTATCTGACCCTCCCCCACATACAGTATCACAGCGCAGCCACCAGCGTTACCCTGCCCCGGTGAACACCTAAGGCTCCACCCCTTTATGTAACAGGTGCGCCAAGACAAAAAAAAAAAGGCCCAAATGAAAGAACAGATCAAAGCCCCAGAAATAATGCAACTAAGCAATGAAGAGATAGCCAACCTCTCAGATGCACAGTTCAAAACACTGGTAATCAGGATGCTCACAGAATTGGTTGAATTTGGTTGCAAATTAGATGACAAAATGAAGGCTATGCTAAGAGAAACAAAGGAAAATGGACAGGGAACCAATAGTGATGAGAAGGAAACGGACTCAAATCAATGGTGTGGACCAGAAGGAAGAAAGAAACTTCCAACCAGAAAAGAATGAAGAAACAAGAATTTGGAAAAATGAGGAGAGGCTTAGGAACCTCAGGACATCTTGACACGTTCCAACATCCGAATTATAGAAGTACCAGAAGGAGAAGAAGGAGAACAAAAATTTGAAAACTTACTTGAACAAATAATGAAGGAGAACTTCCCTACTCTGGCAAAGGAAATAGACTTCCAAGAAGTCCAGGAAGCTCAGAGAGTCCCAAAGAAGCTGGGCCCAAGGAGGAACACACCAAGGCACATCATAATTACATTAGCCAAGATTAAGCAGAAGGAGAAAATCTTAGAAGCAGCAAGAGAAAAGGAGACAGTTACCTATAAAGGACTTCCCATAAGACTGTCAGCTGATTTCTCCAAAGACACCTTACAGGCAAGAAGGGGCTGGCAAAAGGTATTCCAAGTAATGAAAGGCAAGGACCTACATCCAAGATTACTGTGTCCAGCAAAGCTATCAGTTAGAATGGAAGGGCAGATAAAGTGCTTCCCAGATAAGGTCAAGTTAAAGGAGTTCATCATCACCAAGCCCTTATTATATGAAATGTTAAAGGGAGTTATCTAAGAAAAAGAAGATAAAAATTAGAACAGTAAAAATGACAGCAAACACAGTTATTAACAACCTAAAACAAAAACAAAAGCAAACTAGGCAAACAGCTAGAACAGGAACAGAACCACAGAAATGGAGATCATATGGAGGGTTATCAACAGGGGAGTGGGAGGGGGAGAGAGCAGGGAAAGGTACAGAGAATAAGTAGCATAAATGGTGGGTGGAAAATAGACAGGGGGAGGGTAAGAATAGTATAGGAAATGGAGAAGCCAAACAACTTATATTTATGACCCATGGACATGAACTATAGGGGGGGAATGTGGGAGGGAGGGGGTGGGCAGGATGGAGTGGAGTGAGGGGGAGGGAAATGGGACAACTGTAATAGCATAATCAATAAATATATTAAAAATGAATAAATGTTCTAAGAAGTAAAAAAAAGATTTTATGATGGATTATAGCAAACTGTATTTTAATTCATTACATGATTGGTATTTGCTAAGCAATTTGTGAACATTAGTTTAATCCTCCTATGTGCAACTGTGAATGGGATTCGAATCCAGTTTGCCTGACTCCAGAGACTAAGCTCTTAATTATGCTACTGCTTTGCTGTAGCAATTATATGTATATTATATTAACTATCATTTGTTAAGCATCTGTTACGTGCCGGGGGCTCTGCTAAGGGCTTTATGTACATGATCCCACTTGCTCCTCATTGCTAGATTATCCCTATTTATTAGATACCAATTTCATGTATTTTCATGTTTTAGAAATTTAAAATTTATCACAAATAGGGGAAATCAGTACTGCTTAAATATTTATTATCTTTTCTAAATAGGGGCTTTTTCTCAGGAAGTAATGCCAGCTCACTCTTCCATTTTTATTGTTTGTAAATTCTCTAGCAACAATACATAGGCTTACATATTACTCATTTGATAAAACTGCATTAAAGATCAGGACTATTAGTGATTTGAAAGTTGATTTTTGCTAAATCATATTCCAAAACATCAATTAGTAGACAAGTTAGAGATTTCTACATCAATAAAATATAAATAGAATATCAGGAGCATCCCACTGGCTATTGTGAGTGCTGGTCATCTGCTCTTTAGATATGAGAAGTTTGTTTTCCTTGTTCTACAAGTCGGTGCCTGGAATCAGAATAGAATGTATAAATGTTACACAGGAGATTCTCTCTTCTAATCCAGAAAATAAACATTCTTTCGGCAAGCAAAAGAAAAATGAGTTGGAGGATGTGGGTGTTCAGCTTGCCAGTTCATAGTCTATTTAGAATTTGTTTCCTTAAAAAGGGAACTCTTTGATGTTACCATTTTAAAAAATCCAATTTATTTTAATAGCACTTTCAAGAAAAACAGTACCTTCATAGCACCAGTTGCCCACTGAATCTTTTATAACTATTAGGAAAATGAGCTTCATAAGAAGTAACTACTTCAGTTGAAGTTATAGGAAATTTTAAGAGTGTGTTAGGATGTGGAGCTATGTCAACAGAGACAGAATGAAAAAGGCATTAGGGGCAGTTTTCTAAATGTTTTGGGCAAATAGAAGGAAGATCATTAAGGGAAAAATCAAATTATTTAACTCAAGATGTTTCCTGGTCATGAGTCCATATTAGTTACAGAAAAATGTATAAGGCGTGTGCAGATCATGTTTTCAGTGCCATCCACTGAAAACTTGTTATGGCATTTGATGCCACTAGGTACCCTCTTCAGTACAAAGACAAATCTCATTTTGGAAAGAATAATACTATAAAGATAACATTTACTTAGGTAATTTGGAATAAAAAAGTATTTACATGTGATGTAATACATCAGATAAATGCTGTTCTTCTTAGTCAACGGCTTTGCATTTGTAAGAAGGCTTCGGGGCTAGAACTGATTCTAAAAAATTCTGTGAAAATGTCCAGTGTGGCTATGCCTTACTCGTGAGGATTATAGGGGAATGTGAAGGTGAGTAAGGTCAAAGTGCCCAGTATTCTGGGCCCTGCAGGTGGCTAAAACAACTACATTTATGAATCTGCATCTAGATAGAGAAAGATAGAGATACTTAGCAATATGATTAGTGTCCATATAACCTATGATTCGTGTCCTTATGAAAGAGACACCTAAGAGAACATTTACCATGTAAAGTTACAGAAAAAGATGGCTGTCTACAAATCCAATACCTGCTGGGGCCTTGATGTTAGACTTCCCGGCCTTCAGAACTATGAGGAATAATTTCTGTTGTTTTATAAGCCACCCAGTCTTAGTAAGACACCCCCGTTCTTTTACGATAAACTGCTGCACGAGAAAGTGGCAGAATCGAGACTCAAAGCCAAGACCTACCAACCGGTAAGTTATTATTTTAAAAAATAGGCCCTGGCCGGGTTGCTCGGTTGGAGGGTCGGTTGGTGGGTTGGTGGGTTGGTTGAAGCATTGTCCTCTGCATGAAATCCGGGCTCTCGCCCAGTCAGGGCATGTCCCAGAGGCCACCGATCCATGTTTCTCTGTCACATCAATGTCTGTCTGTCTGCCTCTCCCTCTTTTGTTTCTCTCTCCCTTTCCCTCCTCTTCTCTCTAAAATCAATAAACATATCCTCAGTGAGAAGTAAAACAAGTTTATCTAAAAAATAGGCAATACATACAAGGTGGAGCAAAAATAGGTTTGCAGTTGCTTGTAGGGAAAATAATACAATAATTAAATAATATAGAAATAAATTGTGTTTTGTGTACTCACTACTGTAAACCTACTTTTGTCCCGCCCTCTATATGCAAAAATTTAAAAGGCAGCAAAATTACGTAGCGATAGTTAATTCTCCCAATCCTCTGCTTCTAACCACCTGTTCATTTTCCTCAGAGACAGCCACTGCTAGCTACTTACTTATGCATCCTTGTAGTGGTGTTCCACCCACCACGAGCAGTTTTACATACGTTGGACTTTTTGTTGGACTTCCATATCTATGTTTTATTTGTAATTCCTTTATATGTTGAATGTATTTTCACCACATTTTCTCACTTTTCTCAGTCCCACCCTTTTTGTCTCTTTCTTTATTTTCAATAGTGTCCATTTCCTTTTATTCCAGTTTTTCATTTCTGTTTTGTTTTCCTTTGCTTCTTTTCTTCTTTAGTTCTAATGATCTATGTTTGGATGCTATTTAACTATGTATTCCCTGAGCCTTTATATATTTCCTGTGCAGTCTTATCTTACAGAGGGAATGGTTTCATTATATTTCTTGAATTATTTCTTGACTACAAAATAGTGTGCTTGTCACAATTTTCATTTCCTCAGGGGATTTTTTTTGTATCTTGGTAGACCTCTTTCTTGTCATTTGCTTTTCTGTTCCTTTTCACCTTTATTTTTGTTGTGTCTTTGTGTTTACCTTGTGTTAGTTTCCCTCCACTGTTAATATTGTATTATTATTATTATTATTATTATTATTATTATTATTATTCAGGAGTGCCCCAGGCAAAAATAGCTTTCCCATGATTCACAACGTACCTGATGACACAGGGCTGTGTATCCATAAATTCTTTTAGCTTTTACCTTTCTCCAGATGGCTGAGATTAGCAGCTGCCAGACTGATCACATTTTATTCCTCAAATTACTAGGTCCGGGCAATTCCTCTTTTGTTGCTTCTCTCTTGATTTACTTTACCACTACACGGTGTCCAGGGCATATCTTTTTCACCCTTGTAAAGGATCATTGGCCTCATTGCTCAGAGTGGGATACCTAATTTTGATCGTTGTGTTTTGTTTCGTCTGAGAGCTGTAGCTGTAAGACTACTCGCTCCTCTTCTCACTGTACCTTATACGACCTTCACTGTCGAATTTGGCAGTCCTTTCTCATATACCATGGTTTGAATTACAGCTATCTCCAGGTTTTATCTAAGGTCAAATTTACTTCTCTTTTTGTCTGTCTCATTAATTCCAGATGAAAGGGGGAAGTGTTATTTCTTTTCCATTTTCAAAATAAAAAGCTGAGCAACTCACAGTTCATACTCTCAGTTACTCTACTGCACTACTGCACTACATTATCAGTGCCCCACTGTTATCTTCCTAAATAGTCTACCGTGCTACATCCATGATCGTTACCAACGAGGGCTCCAGGGATTTACAAAGCTGTTATTTTCTTTTATTTTATAAAGTACTAAGTGAGGTGATATTTAATATGTGGCAAACAAGAAAAAACTAAAGACTTGAACTTTTAGAAACAGTTTGGTTTTTTTTAAAGTTCTGATTACAGTCTTCATGTGTTTCCTAGGAATCAGGAATTTGGTTTCAGTCACCACTGGTCACTAATGATGACCACGTGACTCCCTTCTCCAAGAATCCTGAGTGTATAGGGCACAGTTTCCTACCATTACCCAGTATATGTAGACACCTCCTCACTGAAGAAATTACTTCTTTCTTTCAAAGTCTAACACTTCTGCTTTACCCTTTGCACATGAATGGCTGAGCTAGGCAGTCTACTGGGGTCTATCATTATCACCCTTTCACTAAGAAGGGAACTGAGGCAGTGCAGAGTAGTGACCCAGCCTTACTTTAATAGTAGGCCTTCTCTTAAGGGACATTCATCTTTCTGTGAAGATTTCTCTATCACCTATATAACACTGATTCCTAAGTGTACATATCTGGACTTGATTTTTCATTCCCATTTATGTCTCCTTTGTTTTTAATGAATTAAAAATGAGTTTATTCTACAAATAAAAAGTAAATATTAATTAAAATGTTTTCTCCACTTTATTTCCATATGCATAAAATAATTTGTATTATTATTTATAAATTAAATTTATTGAGGTGACATGGTTAATAAAATTATATAGGTTTCTAGTATACAATTCTATGATGTATCATCTGTGTATCTCATTGTGTGCCCACCACCCAAAGTCAAATCTTTTACTGAGAATAATTGTTTACAGTTACACTCTGTCGGTTGCAACCCTACTTACCGGCTTCCTAAGGGTTAAGACCCTGCTGGCCTTAACTACTAAACACTTCCATCTTTTCTCCCTGACAATACAAATTCTTTGAGCAGTCCTTCTTCATTTAAATTCAGTTTAATAAAGCAATTCATCATGGATTTCTGCCAGCTATTCTGTTTTTAATCTCTTCCAAATCTAATCATATTTTCACACAACTGCTATGTGTTTGCAAACAATATATCAAATAACTCCCTTGCTCAGAAGCTACTGTCATTCACTATTGATTACTGGAGAATATTCTTCAACTCACCTGTTCCACAAATGGTTATTACCTTCCTGTAACATTTCAGGCACTGTTTTAGGCTCTCATGCAACTGTCTCAAACAAGACAAACAAGGTCTCTTGTGGAACTTGAGTTCTAATTTATAAATATAAACAAATAAACTAGGAATTATCAGATAATGTTAAGTGATAAGTAGAAAATAAGACAGTGTGCTAGAGAGTACCAGGGTAGCTTTTTGGATGTTTTTTGAGATAACATTTGAATTAACACCTTTATAATGAGACCTGGAGCCAAAAAGGCTTTATTTAGCCAGGGGAACAAGGGTGAGACTGAGTCTAGCCGAACAGTGGAACAGGGAGTGTAGTTCAAATACAGTAACCTGGGAGGAGGAGTGTCTGATTATGAGTTTGGAGTGAGGCAAAGGCTAGAACACTGAGGGCCAGGGGTACCTTCATACCAGATGTGGCCTTTATTCAACATTTAGTGGGAAGCGGTGAGGGGATTTTAGTTAGGGAATCTGACACACAGGTGTCATAGGGATACAGGTAGAGATCACTCTGGCAGTTCTGTGCAGACCAGTTAGGAGACTATGCAGGAATCCAGACTAGAGAGAAAGATGGTTGTGTCTAGAGCAGTGATGGATGTAGTTGGTTATGTTTTTAATTTCCTTTAAGGTCTTTATTCAAATGATTTTCTGCTTATGATAATAACATCTTCCATTTGTCTGACTTTTTAAAACAATTTTCAAAGTTCTTGGACATTTTGTGACAATTATTAATCTGTAATTTGATTATACAACATTTTTAGTGTTAAAAGACAGAAGCTTTAAAATTGAAGCTTTTAGATTAGTATTTGTCACGAAGACTGTGGCTTTAACGTACTTCTCTATATTGACATCTAAGAATTATGATAATGTCGCTTGATTCTGTGGATTAAAAATGATGCAAATCTTCCTCGAATCCAAATTGCTTCAAAGCTAGTCTGAAATTTAAATGTGCAGGCTGGGTCAAATGCCACAAGGTGCATTTACCACTGTATTGGGAGTCCAGGGTGGGGTGCAGAGGTGAAATGGAGCGGGATACTGTCTAGAAACAGAAGACATTCATACACTCCCACAGGCTGGACAAGAAACATTTCCTGCTCAGTGAGCCCTAAATCAGCCATGCAGGTATGCTTGTCCCCTCAGGCTCAGCTGAGTGGGGCTCAGCTCTTGAGATTAGGTACAAAAATATAAAAAATAAATATATTTTTAAAACAATATTAAACACTAAACAGGTCTATTGCAAGAAAGGATCAAAGAAGAAACTACTCAAAAATCTTTAATAAATACAAATAGGAAATGATGATAGAATCCATTAAGTTCCCCCATGTCATTTGTCATACTTAATAAAAAATTATATTTTCTGGTGCTCACTTCGGCAGCACATATAGTAAAAAATATTACATTTCCCTATTATTTCATGAGAATATTGAATTTAGTTAGCCTTTCAGGATAAGAGAGTTTTGTGTGTATACATTTATGGGTTTTTTGTTCTTCTTCAAAATCTCTGATATTATGCATATAAGGAAGGTAATATTTTGATCTTGTTTCCCCAGTGGGTACCCACTCCATAAATATAGGGACAAAAAGCCTATGCCCACAGTAGAAGGTAGGTTTGTGTCCTACTTCACTGTCTCAGTATAATCCTGGCTGGGAGACTAGTTATTTGATAATTTAACAATACAAACACCACCTTTTAAAGTTACCATTCCATCGTAGCTTTGAGGTGGAACCAACATAAAATAAACGACAGTGGTTTCGAAGAGAGCCATGAATATGCCAATCTTTCCTTTATGTGCTCAGTGAGAATTGTTAAGTGGCCAAGTGCCCTTTCTGACCATGAGGTAAAGTTGTGGGAAGGGGAGAGAAGTAGGCCCTTGCGTACCACAGATGGACCAGTAAGTAACGAACATTAATACCAGAAAGGTGCGCAGGTACAAAGCAAGGCAAACTTCACATAATCCAAACAGCCAGTAAAATCCTTGGCTTGCTCTTCAGTTTCTATACTCTTAGTGAACCAATCTCATTACCAGCCTTTTTGTACTTGCTTTTCGGGGATGCTTACTAATGTTTTGTTTTAAGTGGCAGAGCGTGAGAAGATTTCAGGGAAGTAAAACCAAAGGAAATAGTGCTGATGACTGCAGAGGGAGCATCTTGTTGCAGCTGATAGAATTGTTCAAATTAACTTGTTGTTTTATTATACATTAAGCTGAATTACTTTAACATAGCGACACGGCTTGCAGTATCAGAGCTGCATCTCATTTTGTCCTTGCTGCCACCTCACAAATAAATGCACATGCTCTGCCTCGTCTCAGAGCCCCGCACGCTTACCGCCCTCTTTGTTCCACCCCCAACTCCCCGAGCTAGGAATACTTCCCTGTACCCGTTCAAGCACATTCTATTTCATCGTGGGGGAAAAGCTTTCTTATGAACAGAAGATATTATTCATCTTTCTCTCTACTTAAAACATGCCTCACTCTCATTTCCTAAATAAAATATAAAAATCATCATCTTACATGCATGGCTGAGCTTTCAAGGAAGGAAGGAAAATCCTCATGTCCTACGCTCTGTGGGATCGCAAATACAGGGAGAAAGGAGCGGAAAGAAGCCCTGCCTGGGGGCTGTCTGCTGATCTCAGAAGCCTAGATTTTTAGTTAGCAGGATGCAGGTCACAGGAGAAAAGTCTGGGGCCTCCGAAAATGAGACTTGGTAGTGCAGATTTCTGCAAAAAGTAGGACCCTAGAAAGGCCCATCCTACGTTTATTTTTGCATTTAGTATAAAAAGAGGGAACATTCTCCAACTCATTTTATGGAACTGGTATAACCTCGGTATTCAAATCAGACCAGGAATGTAATAAGAAGAAAAGTTACAAGCCATGCTCACTCATGTGTGTAAGTAGAAAATTACTAAACACACTATGTATAAAAAGACAATATGTTATGACCAAATAAGACTTATTCCAGGAAGGCAAAGTTTGATTTAATAGCAGCTAATCTAATCTATACTGGCCGAATAAAGGACAAAATTATATAATCACTTCAATAAATTAAAAAATCACTTAATAAAAGTAAAACTCAGTAGTGATTTTTGAAAAAAAAAATCCCCAGTGTATCAGAAAGAAAATTAACTTGATAAGTTTATTACATTGGCTAAAAAGTCCACTTAGTTTTTTTCCATAAAATAAGAGACACATTTTTCATTTTCACCAATAACTCTATTGATTTGGATATTTTAAGTATGTCCCTGTCTCCTGTGTGGTGTAACATTGATTGTTCTCAGTTAATGTCTCAATTTGATCACTATCAGCTCCAACTGGTCTACCCGACCATGGAGCATCATCTAACAAGAAACCTCCAGCATGATACTTCACAAACCACTTTTGATGTGTTCAGTCAGTCACAGAACCTTCACCACACGCTGCACAAATCTTTTTTGTGTGTTTCAGTTGAGTTCTCCCCTTTCTTGAAATAATAAAGCATGATATGCTGAAAATGTTGCATATTTTCCTCCATCTTCAATATTAAAATGGCTACACAAAAATTTACCAATTTTGGTAAGTTTCTTTTAAATGCATACTAATATGACAGCTGTCACAATACAATCTAACAAAATTGTCTCGAATGAGTTAAAGACAACTAAGTGCTACTACAGCCATCTTATGGAAAAAATAAAAAACAACTTTTTGCCAACTCAATATATGACAAAAACCTAGAGAACATATCATGCTTAATGGTAAAAAATTCATAGTAAGTCCATGAATGACACGATATTTCTATTATATTCAGTACTGTTTTAGGGAATCTGCACAGCACCATAACATGGACAAAAAGAAGTAAAAGCTATTAATGTTCGGAAAGGATAAAACAAAACTTTCAGTGTTTGCAGATGATATACTGGTCTATGTAGAAAACTCCAAAGAAATTTTAAAGAAGTTATTAGGTTTTAAAAGTCTGTTTAGAAAGAATACTGGATACACTTAATATACAAAACTCAGTTGCATTTCTATATCTTAGCAATATGTATTATACATGTAATTCAATAAAAAGGGAGAATCCAAAATGTTAATAAGAGCATAAAATCTATAGGGCTAATCTATTAGTATATAGTTGTGCCATTTAGGGAAAAATACAAAACTTAATTGAAAGCACTTCAGGAATAAATAAATAGAATTATGTGCCATGTTCATGAATAGGATGACCCAATGTAAATATATCAATTTTCTCTAAATTGGTCTATTGGTTCAAATTAATCATAAATTTTTATGGAAGACAAAGGAGAAAATAGGTAAGTAGTCTTTAAGAAAATGAACAGGGTAGAGGTATTTACCCTACCAGATAAATGACTTATTTTAGAACTATAGTAAATAAAATACTATTTATTTAAGGCAACCACAAGGCTGATGTGGCCCCTGGTGAAAATGAGTTTGACACCCCTGGGCTAAACGATGACCTTACTAAAGTGAAGCATTGGACAGAGGTACACTTCAGGTTCAAGCCATCACCTGGGGTGGGCCTTATGGGAAAAATCCTTATGAGGTGGCTTTTTCCCAAGACCTGGCTTTTAAATTTTCAGGTTGAAAACTCTATGTCTTGTGGGCAACCCACATAAATACCATAGAATGATGATGCTTAGTGTTTTCACCATAATGCAAATGGTTACAAGGAGAAATCAGTCTGCCAGGAAGAAAACCTGCTTTCATCAGCTGCTCAGTTTAGCCACACTGCATTGAAACATGTATTTGAGCTACCTGTGTCTACCCTCTAGTAAAATATCATTTATTATTTAGCAGCCCACAAATAATTTGAAGAAAAAAAGAACTATATTAAATAAAATAAAGTAGCATTGGGAGATTAGGGCACTTATCATAAAATTCAGGATAGCAGGAACTTCTGCAGAAGAAGGAGAAGATGGAGGACAGTCAGTAAACTGGAAATAATATTTTAACTGAGTAGTAAATACAAGAGTGTTTATTTTTACTTGTATTAAATATGTTACCTACATTGTAACATATGAATCATTTAATAATAAAACTGCTTAAATTCCATGTTAAAATAATTTTAATTTTAAATTCTGCTTTATTCTTTTAATATTATTTAATATTGGCTCTGAGACTTCTCGTCTTAGAATTAGGAGAGACATTAGAATTGATGTTTCCTAATACTAATTCAAAATCAGATTACCAAAGGGTTGTATTTTTTTTTAAACATAGATGTCATGGCTCTCTCTCTAGATGCTTTTAATCAGCATTTTCCTAAAACAGACCTTGGGTCAGGGGACTAAGGTAAAGGGAATGATGATGAACAGTGTAGTATTCTGTTTTAAAAACCAAACATCCATTTTCCTGTATTATTGTAAAAAAACTATTTAGGTGATTCTGATGATCAGTCAATTGAGGGAACCATTGCTTTTCTAATTTGTCCTCTCCTGAAATGTGAGATTTTTATTTCTGCATGATCATAAAAGGCAGTCAGTCTGCCTCAGCTAGTATATGTTCATGGTAAGCTCATTAAGCAATTCTTTTACTAGCATTAGGTTCTTATTTTTCAAAAGGTGTTAGCAATGACAAAAAAGTGAGATACTTTTTGTATAGCTCTTAGCATTGTGCCTCATGCCTGGCATGCAGTAAAAGCTCTGGAAATATTGTCTATTCCCATGTTTATTATAATTACAGTGACTGGTGATGATTCAATTTCTAATTTCCTATTATTTCCCAATTGGTCCTAGTTCTGCTTTTTGGAGCAATAGAGAATACATCCCTTTTCTCTGCTATGGAACTTGTTCTTTAAACATTTAACAAGCCTTGTGATGTCAACTCTGAATTTCCTCTACTTTTTGCAACATATCAGTATTGCAACATTCTTACTGTCAGAGCTCAGCTGAGCTAGGGAAAGAGAGAGCTGAACAGTCAATTACCAAGAATAGCTGATTAGTCCTGGCTGGTGTAGCTAAGTGAGCACCAGCCTGAGACCCCAAGGTTCACAGGTTCAATTCCCAGTTAGGAAACATGCCTGGGTTACAGGCCAGGTCCCCAGTTGGAGGCATGCAAAAGGCAACCAATCGATGTTTGTCTCCTTCTCTTTCTCCCTCCCCTCCCCTCTCTTTAAAAATAAATAATACCTTTAAACAAAACAAAACAAAAAAAGCCCCGTGAGACCTCCTGTGTCTCTGCATGAAGAAAGCCTTCATAATCGCCCTCGGCCATGTCTAAAAATACTCTTAACAACCATTTAGAGCATATCGCTCACCTATTGTAGGGCCCCACAACACAGCAAGGGAGTGTATTGTGGTAACCCTTCGAAATTGGGTCACTGGTGAGGTGACAAGGCAATAATTAAATCAGTTGAAATTACAGCTGTGTTTCTGAGAATTTATAACTGGTATGGGATTAAACTAGGCATATGTAAAGACAAATTTCTCTAGCTGAACTCTTAGGTTCTTACTTTGAGGGACCAGGGCATAATTCAATTAAATTCTTATTTTTAAATTTTATTTTTCAATTACAGTTTGCATTCAGTATTATTTGTATTAGTTTCAGGTGTACAGTATAGTGGTTAGACATTCATTTACTTTTCTAAGTGCCCTCCCCCCAACATTTCAAGTACCCACCCGCACCTTCCATAGTTATTACAATATTATTGACTATATTCCTCATGCAGAATTAGATCAAGAATTTACTATCATCTAACAGAATATAATGAAATCAATGATATAGTATTAATGCATAACAGATTGGATTTGTAGTACAGTCAAACTTTTAAAGGTACCAATATTGTAATATTATGCTCTTCACAAAAACTCAAAAATTACCTTCCTAAAAATATTTATGGATTATCTTTCTGTGTTTTTTGGGGGGGTCACCTAATACTATCTCTTCTTCCCTTTGTGCTATTCATTCACTTGCTCTGCCTAAAGCAATCTTCCTAAGACTCCCACCCCTCATCCTCCAATCAAATGAAGTGTTCATTTACACGAATAGAAGTTCTTGTCCACAGTAGCAAAGATTAGGCTGTTTTTCCATTGAAATTATTCTGAACTCAGCTCTACCTTCTTGAAGCAGATTGATGTAGCATAGCATCCCTAAAAGAAAATAGCAATCGAAATATCATATTGTCTCTGACATTTAAATGGTTGGAGGTTAGTTATGGAAGCACGGTCCGTGAGTCAGGGTTCACAGCATTTAAGCACTGAATCACGTCGGGTTTTACTTCCTAAGGCAAAGCAGATTGTCCTCACAGTTTGGCAATAAACCAGGATCAGGTGAAGGGAATGCCTGTCAGATATGATTCTGTTTAGACCAGACAGTATATTATGTTGAAAATATCTGTGGCACTTGTCAACAAGTATAATGTAGATATGAGAGGTTTGTGGTGTTTCTTTCTGATACAATGACTATAAGGACTCACATCTTAGTGTGGTCAAACAGTAAGCTCTGGAAAATTACAGCAAAGTGAAACAGCAAGGCAAAGGCACTTGGCTTATGAAATTGCTCTGGTAAGAACACAGTTCATGAATGTTAGAAGTCTACAATGTGGTGGTGACCTTGGCTACGTATATTTTCACTGGGGTTGCTAATACACAACCCACTTCTAATGAAGAATAACACCTAAGGTTATCTGAAGTAGCAAGAATAATTTGGGACCTAAATAAATGTTATAACTAAAACTTTGGATCTCATAGTATCAGGGAGGAAGCATCCTCATACAATGCAATGAGCCAGTTTAAAGTAGCAGTGATACCTTGTTAAGGTGATGATAGTTATGATGTTAATGGTGATCATCAAGAATTAGAGAAGAGAAAAGATAAGAGTGGAGCAAGAAAGGAAGAGTGATTAGGGGAGGAAAAGAAGAAGGAATTTTGGAAACAAAAATATGCCCACTGTAATTCTACAATTAACCAAGTATTTGAGGGAATGGGATAATCTGTATAATCTAATTATCCAGATAACTAAAGTGCCCATTACAGGTACCTAAATAATTAATATTTTATTAGAATAATTTTGATCAAGTATCTTTCTAATAAGTATTACATACATCTCTGGCTTCTTAAAATATTCAAAACATAATATTTGTCTTCTCTTGAAATGGCTCAGGTCACCATTGTGAGTACCAACCACTGATGTAATGGTTAGAAGGGTAAGTTTTAATCAGCCATCTGTACTCCCTGGGTTTAAAACTCAGCTCTGTAATTACTAGTTGTTTAATTTTGGAGCAAGATACTTAATATCTCTGGACTTCAGTATGCTAACCATTAAAATAAGGGTAAGAGTAGTTCCATCTCATAGATTTATTGTATGGATTAAATAAATTAATGTGCTTGTAAAGCAGCTATAATAGTACCTGGCACATAGTAAAAGGTAGTAAATAATAATTATTATTTCCCAGCTAAAAGTTGTTTACTGACTCATTTATTTCCATATTTATAGAACTAGGTACCAGCATTATTCAAGGCATTTGGAAATAAAACAAAGATCCCTGCTTCTTTTTTTAAAAGATTCTATTTATTTATTTTAGCGAGGGGAAGGGAGGGAGAAAAAGAGGGAGGGAAACATCAATGTGTTGTTGCTTCTCGCACCTCCTACTGGAGACTTGGCCCATAACCCAGGCATGTGCCCCGACTGGAATTTGAACCAGCAACCCTTTGGTGGGTAGGCCAGCGTGCAATCCACTGAGCCACTCCAGCCAGGGCAGATCCTTGCTTCTTGTTGAACTGGAATTCTAGTAGTGTGACAGATAAAAAATAAACAAGTAAATTATGTAATGTGTAATATGGTCATCACAACTGTGGAAATAGAAAAAAGTAAAGCAGGATAAAGGAAACTGGGAGTGAATTTTGGAAAGGAAGGAGAGGCAGACCACAGGTTGCAGCATCAAATAGAGTGGCAAGGTTAAGTAAGTTTTATTGAAAAGATATTTAAACAAAAACTTATATACCATATGCAATAAATAACCCTAAACTATAATATTTTTGAGTCCTTGTATTTGCTTTTCAAGAAAAAAGTAAAATTGCTTTCTGGTTCTCTGTGTATTATTTTGGACCCAATACATTTATGCTTACCAGCATTTGTCTGCACAGTCAAACCAAAACAGAGCAAGGATTTCTGTGTGATGCAGGGCCGCCAGGAGCATTGACAAGGCGAGTCCCTGAACCTTGAGCACCTTTCCTGGCCCTCCTCATGGTTCGGGTTTCCTGAACTGGCAGCACTGTCCCTGAGATACTGCACACCAGTATTCAATCCTCGTCCTCTTCCCCCCCCCCCCGCCGCCCCCCGCCCACCCCGTCTGCCTCGGTTTCACTCCACTCTGAATGTTTAGCTGTGTGGAGACTTAAGTGCCTGAGGAAGGAGGGTTTGAGAATAGAATAGAAGCATAGTGAGGGAAATGTCCTAGAAACCCAGAGAGAGAACAAAATGTGTTGCTAGCTCTCTCATTGAAGTTGCTTTTAACTGTATTTGATATCTGAGAGGAGACTGTGGGCAACCTGGATCCTCAATTTTATGTTCCAATTATAAACTACCCTGAATAGTCCAGAGACAGCGTGAAGAGTCTGGCACACGTTAATCAACATGTATTATTTTATTTAAAGTAGGTATAATATACTGTTTCATAATCACTTGTCTAGTATTACTTGAATTCCTGCCATATAGTAGCTGTATTAATTTTGAATGAATTATTTAGCTTCTCTAAACCATAATTTCCTCTTCTTTGGCAAAACAAGTGTTAATTTTTCAAATCAGTAATTTTGTTGAAAATCATTTCTATCTTGGTTCTTTAAATCAGTTGCTTTGTCACTAATTAAATAATTAATGCTCCTACCTAACAAGCATGATTATGAAGAAGTTTGGGTGGCATAAAATATTTATTTTGGTAATTAAATGCAATGCTGTACCATAAATTTTTTCATGATGAGTGATCCAATAATTAATGATACAAATCTTTCCCTTTTTGAACTACTTGATATAGCTTTACATATGTTGGTTACAAGCAATTCAATGCTTTATAACTATATTCATTTATACATCATCACGTGTCTACTCAACAAGTGTATATGTCTCTTTAAGGCCCAAAATAAACTTATTTTATGTTTTCCATGTCAGGAACTGTGAAGGGGCTGATATTTTACCCTGCCTACCAGTTTCGGAGATGCTGGCAGAGAGCATGAGACTGCTGGGTCAGAGACAAAGGCCTTCGTTACTCAAAGTGCAGCTGGTGGCTAGCACAAGCTTCCTGTCTGCACCAGCTTCTCTCTCCTCCTAAGCCCCGCGGGGGCAGACCTAGGTAGATGCAGAGTACATACAGCATTTGTGTCAGTTTCCAAGTTTGGAAACCCTAATCTTTTAAAAGCAAAACAAGCAAAATCTTGCTTCCGAGGGAGACATTACCTTGACTGCACGGGTGAGCACACAATCTGCCCTCTACTCCCTACTCCGGAGGAGGGCACTGTCTCTGTGCACTGTGCAAACATCTGTGAAAAGTTAGTCTGGAACAAAGCCAGTGCCTCCATTTAAAGGTGTACAGAAATTCAAGAGACATGTGAAGAATTGTCTCCCAACACGCTAGACCACATGGCAAGAACTCAGTAGATGTTGAAGTGAATTAATTTGACCAGAGAATCATGAAATCACTGCTGTTAATTACATGACTATTTATGTGTACTTTGTGCTGCTTTCATTGAGTTTCTGAAGATACTGATTAAGAAAACAAATGTTTGTACCAAAGATGATGCAGAAAGACACTAAGTACAACATCAAAGATAGAGATGAACTGGAACAACAAAGTTAGTTAGTGAAGTGACAGATTACAGGAATTCCTTATCAGGAATGTTAGCAAGACTTGTGATTAGTGATATGCTGGTAAATGTTTTACAGCTGGCTGTCCAGTAAAAAAAAGAAAGAAAAAGAAAAACCCTAAATTTGTAGTTTTTACCTATTTTCCTGGTCTAAATTACCCTGCCATTGACAATTTTCAGCTATCAATGTGAAGTCCCTAAAGGCGGAATTGGGGAGTGATGTTCACAATTTGTTCTTCAGAGGTATGAGTCCAGGTTCAGTGCACTACTGGCTGCTTTGGACAAAACAGAAGTAATAGTACCAAATACCCATTTTCCCAACTCCCACTCTTTATTTCAATATTCCCCCTCAGTACAATAAGGGGAATGGGTTCAGTGATAGTAGGATTTGGGGGATATACTATATGGGATAGATCTAGTCGTAGTTGGTTTTTTGAGAAAAATCAAAGAGAATGTGTTTGCGCAACAGCCTTCTTGCCTTGAGTGGAATTCAGGTCAGATGCAAACTTTGCTCCCATTCCCTATGACATTCTTATGATCAGCAGCAAAAGCCTGCTCATCCCTGGTGCATTGCCCCCGGGTTGTAAGGTAAGAACCAGTAGATTACTTGTCATTGGCTTATTCACTCTTACAACTCATTATTTTTTATGGGGTCCTAATTGTCACTGGCTCAGACGTTTTAGCTTGCATACGGAGGCAAATGAATATGTTGTGATTCCAGTTACTAATATATTCTGTGACCATCATTTGCCACTTTCATTCCATTATCATATTGCTTAGAATTTTAAACAAATTTGATATGTATTCTCTTTACCTCATCTCCTATGGTGAAAAAAATCACAAAAAGGTAAGGAGCTAAGCTCTCACTGTGCCCAACTGCCAAGGAGAGATGCATGTGATGGACAAATGCCAAGCAGACATGCACCCAAAGGGAAAATTCAGGTAGATGTTAACATTTTTGCATTAATTTCAATATTAAGAACATGCCCACTTTCAAGAAACTATACTTATAAACCTCTGGCCAGATCATTCTTGCCCAAATCCAGAGACTGTTGCTTTTGGAATTAAAAAACAATTCCAAAAGCAACATACATTGAAAGCAGACTGCCAGGTATGCACATAATAAGCCACTCCTCATAGGAGCCGAGCAGAATAAGTAAGGTCTCCGCTCCTTCTGCTTCTTCAGTCCCCACAGCCAAATCCCCCTAATCTCTATAGTTTGGTTGCTCCCTCTGCTTTCCATTCTAATTAGATCTATGTTTGTTTGTCTTAAATACTGGGTTTAAAAAGTGTTTCTAGACTACTAGTTTGAGAGTCTGTTAGCAGAGTTTATTACACATTATGCTAAACATAGATGGATTTGCCTTAGTTTAAATAACTATAATTACCTTTGGGTTGGGTGTGTGTTTTTTAAAGCTTCATTTCAGTTCCAGTAACTGTACCTGAAAATAAAAGGCATATTCATTAAGAACAAAAAACACTAATTCTCACCGGGCTGGGTGGCCCAGTTGGTTGAAGTGTTGTCCCATACACCAAAAGGTTGCAAATTCAATCCCTGGTTGAGGTTTTGACCCCTAGTTGGGGCACACTCAGGAGGCAACTGATCAATGTTTCTCTTTCATCTCTCTCTCTCTCTCTCCCCCCTTCCCTCTCCCTTCCCCTTCTACCCACCCTCTCTGCCTTCCTCTCTAAAATCAATAAAACATATACTCGGATGAGGATTAAAAAACCCCATTAATTCATTATTTAACCCCTGATTGCATTGAGTAAGTAAAATGCTTCTATGCTAAGAACAGTAGAAACAATATTTTGGTTTAAAAAAATAATGATTTGTTTTTCAATTTTCAGAGAAGCATATCTGTTAGAATAATAATCTTTGTTGTAAATCCTGAGGCAGAGAAGAAAACTGGGGCAATTTTTAAATTTCTAATAACTCAAGATTTTAAATGTATATGGTTATTTGCCTTAGACAGGAGTGCCTAAAAAAAAAATAAAAGGAGTTCTTCCAATCATTAATTGTACTATTACTTACTTACTAAATAATATGTGTACTAATACTAATGCATGTAAAGTCCTATAATACTAGAAATAAAAAATAAATTGTGTACAGTTTCTATTTTAGAGGAGTACATGACCTAGGAGGATGTCAGATTTGTATAATAATTACAGCCCAGTGCTTAATGTGCATTATAAACAGAATAAGTTGAGTTCAATTATACTATGGTCAAATTGGTTTGACTATTAACTAAAGTTAAAATCATGCAGTTGAATTGTGTTAGCTTTCTACGTTTTTTTTTTTTTCTTTTTCATCAAACTTATTGAGGTGACATTGGTTAATAAAATTATATAGGTTTCAGGTGTACAATTCTATAATACATGTGTATTGTATTGTGTGTTCACCACCCTTCTATCACCATTTATCCCTCTATACCCTCTTCTACCTCCCCCCACCTCCCTTTCCTTCTGGTAATCACCATACTGTTTTCTATGTCTATGAGGTTTCTTTTCCTTAATCCTTTCACCTTTTTCACCCACCCAAGCTATCACAAAGGGTAGGATTTCTATATTTTTTTCTTTTTTTTTTTACTCATTTTATTGATTATGCTGTTACAGTTTTCCCAATTTCTCCCCCTTTATTCCCCCTCCACCCTGCACCCTCCAACCCACCAGCATTCCCCACCCCTTAGTTCTTGTCCATGGGTTGTACATGGACCAGTAAGTTCTTTGAGTCCTCTGTTTCCTATACCATTTTTGATCTCTCCCTGTCCATTTTATGCCTACTAATTATGCTTCTTCTTCCCTGTACCTTTTCTCCCCTATTCCTCTCTTCCCCCTCCCCACTGAATGCCCTCCATGTGATGTCCATTTCTCTGATTCTGTTCCTGTTCTAGTTGTTCGCTTAGTTTTTGTTTTCATTGTTTTTCTTTTCTTTTAGGTTCATTTGTTGATAGTTGTGATTTTGTTGTCATTTTACTATTCATAGTTTTGATCTTCTTTTTCTTAGATAAGTCCCTTTAACATTTCATATAATAAGGGCTTGGTGACGATGAACTCCTTTTAAGATTTGCTGCTTTTAAGATTTTCTCTTTATCTTTAATCTTGGGTAACTTAGTGATGATGTGCCTTGGGGAGTTGCTCTTTGGATCCAACTTCTTTGGGACTCTCTGGGCTTCCTGGATTTCATGAAATTATATTTCCTTTGCCAGACTGGGGAAGTTTTCCTTCATTGTTTTCAGTTTTCAATTTCTTGCTGTTGTTCTTCTCCTTCTGGCACCCCTATAATTCAGATATTGGAACATTTCAGGTTGTCCCAGAGATTCCTCAGCCTCTCTTCATTTTTTTTAATTCTTTTTTCTTCATTCTGTTCTGGTTGGATGTTTATTTCTTCCTTTTGTTCCAAATCATTGCTGCGAGTCCTGGTTTCCTTCCTGTCACTGTTGGCTCCCTGAATATTTTGCTTTATTTCATTTTGGGTATCTTTCATTTGTTTTTTCATTTTTCAACCAAACTCAATTATTTCTGTGAGC
This sequence comes from Desmodus rotundus, assembly GCF_022682495.2. Lineage (NCBI taxonomy): Eukaryota > Metazoa > Chordata > Mammalia > Chiroptera > Phyllostomidae > Desmodus > Desmodus rotundus. Next base: position 85,531,394 of record NC_071393.1, read on the forward strand.
ATTTTGATTACCAGGGCTTTTAATTCTCCATCAGATAGGTCTGCTATGTCCTCATCACTTAGTTATGTTTCTGAAGTTTTTCTCTGTTCTTTCATTTGGGCCATATGTCTTTTTCTTGGTGCACCTGTGAAGTTGTAAGGGGGCGGGGCCTTAGGTATTCATCTGGGCAGGGCAACCCTCCTTGCTGTGCTGCGGTGCTGCCTGTGTGGGAGGGGCCAGAGAGGGAACAGTGTGGCTTGCCTACTCATCTCTAGCCCACTTTCCAATGTACCCTCCTGTGAGACTGGGATTTTCTCCCACCATGGCAACTGCCATAGTCCACAATGAGCTCTGAGTCTCAGTTTCTTGTTCAGCCAGCCCCACCCGCTCAGTCCACCACCTCACCTCAGGGTCTTACTGGTATGGTTTTTCTACTCAACTATTTCTTTAATTCCTTGGTTGTCAGAGCTCCATGCAGTTTGATCTTCTTGCACTTCTTGTTGTTTATTCATTTTAGATTGGTTGTTATCCTCCTTTTGGTTGTGCGAGGAAGTGAAGGGTTTCTACCTACATCTCCATCTTGGCTGGGACTGGGGATTTCTATGTTTTTATGGCCTAGAATATTCTATATGTAAATGTACTTTACTACAACTTCATAAGCTTTTAATCACTTGCACAACCATGGGCAGTCACTCTTTTGAGTACACGCATGGTTTAGAGAGTAATGATTTTGGAGCAACTGGATAGGTTAAGGAAGCCACTTCTTAACTTGCCAAATATAACAGGTAGTTATGCTTGAAACTTCCAGAGGTGTTAGGATATTCTCTAGTTTGATGTTGCTGGGCGTCTGTTAGCCATAGGACTTGAGATCATACATTCAGGGATTCAGAACACAGACAGAGCTAATAAGACAGGGAAGTAACAGACTGGGAATCAGTGGGCAGCAAAACATTTTATTAAAAATATGATTTAAAAGTCCTAGTGGAAAAAATAGGCAGTAAAATTTCAGGCGTCCCACCTAGCAATATTTTGGCTTGTGTATGTCCTAGGGCAAGGGAAATAAAGGAAAGAAATAAACAAATTGGACTACATCAAGTTAAAAAGTTTCTGCACAGCCAAAGAAACCATCATCAAAATGAAATGGGAACTGACTGTATGGGAGAACATATTTGCCAATGATACATCAGACAAGGGTTTAATCTTCAAAACATGTAAATAACTCATATGACTCTACACCAGGAAGACAACCCAATTAAAAAATAGACAAAGAACCTGAATAGATACATCTCCGAGGGTCATGCAGATGGCCCATGAAAAGATGCTCAATGTCACTAGCCATCTGAGAGATGCAAATTAAAACCACAATGAGATATCACCTCACACCAGTTACAATAGCCACCATTAATAAATCAAGAAACAATAAGTGTTGGCGAGGTTGTGGAGAAAAGGGAACCTTAGTACACTGTTGGTGGGAATGCAGACTGGTGTAGCCTCTGTGGAAAACAGTAGGGAATTTCCTCAAAAAACTAAAGATGGAACTGCCTTTTGACCCAGCAATTCTACTGCTGGGATATACACTAAGAATCCTAAATCACCAATTCGAAAGAATGTACGCACCCCTATGTTCATAGCAGCACTATTTACAATAGCTGAGTATTGGAAACAGCCCAGGTGCCCATCAGTAGATGAGTGGATCAAAAAACTGTGGTACATTTACACAGAGGAATGCTACGCAGCAGAAAGAAAGAAGGAAGTCCTACCTTTCACAACAGCATGGATGGAACTGGAGAATATTATGCTAAGTGAAATAAGCCAGTTGGTGAAAGACAAGTACTATATGACCTCACTTACAACTGAAATCTAATGAACAAAATCAACTATCAAGAAAAATAGCACCAGAGACATGGAAACATGGAGCACTTATCACTGTAGAAGGGGAGAAGGGAGGAGGGATTGGTAGAAGGAAGAGGAAGGGTCTAGTCAAAGAAAATCACATGAATAATTCATAGACATGGACAATGGAGAGGGCATTGACTGTGGGCTACAGGGGTGGGCTGGGTGGAGGGGGGCAAAAGGGAGAAAATTGGGACAACTGTAATAGAATAAACAATAAATTTTAAAAATTAAAAGCTATGATGATGAAAATATATGATTGATAATATCATATTATTATACTCTGACTCTGCATGTTTGGTTCATTTAAAATCCTTTCAACACCCACCTTGTGGTACGCAATTCATTGACACAGTACCTGGTATATAGTTATTACTTTTCTAAAATTAAATTTTAATTGTACTCCAAGAATTCTGTAATATCCCTTAAAATACGGAGACAACCATGAGCTTGACTTGGTTGCCTTACCCATGAATAAGATGCTTCCTGAGGTATACATAGCATGAGTTTTTCTTTTTCTCTTTCTTTCTTTCTTTCTTTCTTTCTTTCTTTCTTTCTTTCTTTCTTTCTTTTTCTTTCTTTCTTTCTTTCTTTCCTTCTTTTTTATTCTTCTTTATTTTTCTTTTGTGGTGAGCAGGGCCTCAAGGCCTTTCTTGGTACTATTTATCAAAGCTAGAACACTAGGTTGGATGTACCTTTATTCTGAGGTAAATTCTGGGTCATGTTTTGTGTTTCTGTTGCCCGCATGGAGCAGACAACCTATAAAAAAGGGATTCAAGAAACATTGTCTAAGAATAAGAGGGACTTGCACTGTGAAAGCCTGGCAACCACTTAATGGATTTAGTCTCTGAGGTTGGTTACTATTGTACTAATTTTCATTAGTGATTGGAGAGGGATTGTTAAAATTTAGGGAATTAAATGTGCAGCATCTAAAGAATGGTATAATTAAAAGGAATCTGAGGTTTACCTTTGAGAAATGCAGTTTCTTTGCTACTGAATATTTTATTGTATTTAATGGTATTTAAGTAAAGCATATTAAGAAGCTGGTCTTCAATTAATATATGAATAATTATACTTTATATACTATGCTGAGATTTTTCTGGAGAGGGCGTACCAAGAAAATTAGCTTCAAACCAAAGAACATTAATACCCACAGTTTCATACTTACTACAGCTTAGAACCACAGAAGCGTGGTTTACGAGTTTCAAACTACACTGTAAATTGAGATCCTGTGTAGCATGAATTTTAATTAAAGGGACACTTTTTTTCAAACAGTGGTGGGTGCCTAATTATGAGCAAGTTTGGGGGCTGCATTTTAAATGTGTTTTCTGTTCTGTACTATGTGATAATGTCTGAGGTTAATTTAGGCACAGATAATGTTCTGGGAGGGGTAAGAAATGTTTCTGGCATAGGAAATCACAAGCCCTAGAAAAGGCTTTTTGTCTACTTGAGAGCAAATCTGTTAAAGGAATGAACCCTGGAAGGTACATACTGTAATTGAGTTGTTAGAAGTTAATCCCTGATACCTGACATTGTCCCCTGGAGTTGAACATTGAGAAAAACTTCAGAGGAGTGGTTAACAGCTGTATTTTAAGTTTTTGCTTGAGCAACACCTTGTAATAACACCCAGGACCATTTGGTTGTTTTTCTATGAAAATTATTTTTAATGACTGGAAATATAACTTGAAATCCCCTCTACTACAGGATAGTAAAACTTTCACATCTCTTTATCTCTTTAAAAACAGCATTAGCTTTAAAAACAATGTAAAGATGAATAATGAGGTACTCAGCACTTTCAAAACCATGTTTCAAAGTAACCAGGGTTTGAAAGAAAAAGCTGCTTAAAGTGTTAAGGAGCATCATGGAGTGTTAAGAGGTAAAATGCCTAGAAAAGGAGAAAGTAATTTAGTAGAATACCAAGGCTCTCTTTGACACGAGGCCATTTACTCTTTAATATATTAGAGCAGCTTGAATTGGGAATTCTACCCCAGTTCATAAAGTAGAATGAAGGGGTCAAAAAACAAAGTGGTGAAATCACCTCAGTCAAGACCCTTATTAAGGAATCCATTACAGAATCCAGGATCACTTCAACAATTTTTTTTAGACCATCTCTCTTTCTCCTTCACTTGTCCTCCAATCTGTCATGAATAGTACTGCCAGACCGGTCTTCTGAAAACATCACTTTTATCACGTTAGTCCTGTGGCTACATACCTTCAGAAAGAAGGACGCAGCAGTTTTGTTCAGGATGCACTGAAGATGGGGAGGAACTGGAGGTAGGGAAATTGGTAATTAAAAGGTCAGTGAAGAGCATTCCAGGCTTAACACAATAGAATCCACAGCAAAATTGTGGTAATCCAAATATAAAGAAATATTGCAAATGAGAGAGGATGCAAGAATGAGAGACAGAGAGGAGAAGGAAAATTGAAAAGGCTTGATATGGCTTGGGTAGTGGAAGCAAAGGAGAAGAAAAAGACTGTAGTGATGGGCCAGAGCCCTGATTATTTCTAGCTTGCTGTAAATACTCTGGGTGTCTCAGGCAAGCATTTAGATTCTTTGCATTTCAGTTTCCACATTTGTAAAATACAAGACTGTTGGATATATAATTTCTTAGGTTGCTTAAGTCTTGCAACTAGAATTAGTTCTTATTTAGGATTTTAAACCTCTGCAACTGGTAAAGTAGTGAGAGTATAAAAAACAGATAAATCAAAAGGAGATATCCCAAAAAAATTGCAGGGGAAATTTTGGTTCTAAAAATTGATTCTAAAATGGATATCTTGGTTTGAAAGTGCTGACAGGTTTGTGGAAGTAGTCAAGAATATTTAAAAACTATTTTTACTCTCACTATGTTCCAGGCGCTCAGGATAAAAATTCTCCCTGCCTCCTTCAGTGGAGTCACTTCATACACAAAGTTCCTGTGTGAACTAGAGAAAGAATAAGAGTGAAAGCAAGACAGAGAAAGGGAACGGAGACCATATAAAAAGGATGGGCAATTCAACATGCTAGTTCACTATTTTATTAATGCATGCCCAGAATGAGTGAGAAATGGAACATACGAATATTCTGTACCCTATTTGTTTCATTTTCTTCTTGCCTTTCAGACATGAACACTATTGTCCCACTGCTCATAATTTTATACATTTTTCATATAACCATGTATGAAAACTCACCTCAAGCCAATTGTTTCACCTTATGTTCAACAAAGAGACTAGTGATCACTCCAAAACAAGAGGAACCATGGCCATACTGGTTTATTAAGAAATGGCATGTTGGTTTCTAATGTAGTTCCCTCCAAAGAGGTCATCCAGGAAATTTAGAGGACTGTATTTCATTTCCAATAAGGACAAGCATACCCTTCCTGGCCATAGTTAAGAGACTCCAGAAGGAAATGGAGAGAACATGGAAGAGTCTGGAATGATTAGTGCTGGGGAGGAGCTTTATCTTTGAATTTCTGGAAAATTACTTGAAAAGATAAAAGTACTGTTTTTCAGAGATTGGAGTTAACAGAAAAAAAATAGAGTTGGTTGGGACATCTGTGAGACCCTTGTCAGATATTAAGTTAAATAACTGGGAACAAGACTGTAGATAAGAATTAAGCAAGGAATAATGATCTTAGCCAAGATGTATTATCAGGGCTGGGGTGCTTACCTACGTGGGATCAGTAGAGAGAAGTCTAGAGCAAAGGTGAGTCAGGGGAGAAAGTTAACAGAACTCAGCACACAACAGAGGAAGCAATCACAACTTTGGCTTGCTGCCCTTCTCTTTCATTCTTCAGTAGATAGTTACCTACATATTCACGTCTGTCAGAGACGTCGTTACTAGTCTATTCCTTAGTTTGGATAAATGTGCATAACCCTAGGACAGCAGTGGGTCAGCACTCACTTTCAAAAAATGTTCCTGTCTAAACAAACTTATAATAAAATAATTGCTACAATAGTTTATAATCTACTTACATATATTATCTCAGTCAATGCCCCCAACAATATTGCGGGGAAGGCCGTTTTCCATTTTCCGTGTGAGATACTGAGATTCATAAAGGTTAAAAAATAATCTATTGTGTGTAATAACTAGGTCTTATCTTCTTCCTGCGAGTAAGTCTTTGCCTGCTAACCACTTTAGTGTGAGCTCCTTGACTTTTTCCCTGGTCCTCGGGCTTCTGTCTTTCTCTTCCCAGATATTATTTTATTTTTTAAATGTGTTTTAAAATGAGAAGTTTAAGGAATGACTATTCTGTTTATATATTTCTTTTTATATATAGAAATATATTATTGGTATATATTAGAAACCTATGTCAGATGAAATCAGTTTAGAGGGCCCTTAAGTAAGGATAAAATTTAAATTCCAATAGCTAAGAAGGCATGGTATCAAGAAATTAATTTGATATTTTTCATAATGGTTTAGCTGTATTCTACAACAGATTCTGTCTTAGTTGTGATGAAATATGGAATTAAAAAAAATCTTTAGTTATGTTGGGAGTGAATCATCAGTTACACAAGCACAAATATTCATTGTTGACAAAGATAGATTTAAAAAAAGGTAAAATAAGAGGAAAAGAACATCTCCTAAATAACATAATGTAATGTGCAACTGGTAAATAATTAAGTATATAATGATCGTCAGGAAAATTATATTAAAATGTATGTGAAATATACATTTTAAGCAAAAATGTTAAGCAAAAAAGCAGAGTATTGTGTTTCACCATTAACTAAATAAACACAAAGAGTTACTTTTAAAAGTCTGAAGGATAGCACAAGTGAAGGATTATAGGAGAGGGATTTAGAATAATTTATTATTAATCTTTTACTGTGCCTAAATGTTCCACAGGGCTAAAAAGAAAAGATTAGTTACGTGCCTGTGCTCAATAATTGTCTTGGAGACACAGAAATAAATAGAAATCACCTGTTTTCTGATTTGTTTCTTTCTGTAAAAGAATTAGTTTTCTTTTAGAGCTATAGTCTTCAGTTAATGTAAATACTTCTTTCAGTTTAAACAGTCTACCAATTTTGATTTCTAATGAAAGTTAGCTGGTCTAAATACTGCTGATTAACCATCAACCATCCACTTATGGAAACAGCACACCTTTGTCCCATAATCAGAAAGGTCTACCGTGTTTTTCAGACTGTAAGATGAACCTAGGTTTTAGGGGAAAATAAGGGGGGGAAAACCCGCTCCACCCCCACCCCCCAGTGAGCCAGGTAAGCTACATTCGGACTATAAGATGCACCCCCATTTTCCTCCCATATTTGGGGTGGGGGGTGCATCCTATAGTCCGAAAAATATGGTAACTTTGAAAAATCTGCTTGGTAGTTTTCACGCAATACTCCCCTGGTGCCACTGAGAATTCTTTTCCAATATATATACCTTCAGTACATCGTCAGATCAATGTTAGATGAAAATAATGATATCTACTTAGTAAGCTCAGCTTTCACCCCATCTACCTAAATATCAGATACATTGAAATGTACAGAATATATGTCCTTTAGATCATTTGTATTGTATTTGTTCCCTATAACAAGATGATTAACTGGAGTCAAGATATATATAGCTATGTACTTTTATATCTCAGATTCTATTAAACTAGTGAACTCCTTTTAATATAATTATACAAAGAATTGAGAAATAAAAACATAGTAAGACTAAGTAATAGAATAAATGTTGATAAATAGAATAAATGTAATAGAATAGAATACATCTTAATTTAGCCTATAAAATTGTATCCATATTGTCAATGTATGTGATCATGGACTTTCCACATATATAGATAGATCTCTTGTCTCTTTTACCCCATTTGCAATCCGTATAGCCTAAAGACTCCTGTTTTTCTTAGGGACTATACCTGAACAGCTGGGCAAGAGCAATTTAGGAAGGATTGGGAGTATTTTACACAGTGATAACACCATTTCGGAAATAAGTTGACATTTTTTTCAAATAATTAACCTCTAGATCAACTGCAACAGGCCTCTTCTTTCCTCCTAACAAAAAAAATTTTTTAGTTTTTAAGAATATGGGTTTTGAGGTAAAACAGTGCTGTGATGGAAGTTAAACTCTGCCATGCAGTTCTAGGCCTGGGCAAAGTGCTTGACTTCAGTTTCATTAAAAGTAAAATGGGGTTCACTGTAAGCCTCAATTCCTCGTATTTTTATAACACAGACTGATTCAATCATGTACACAGTGGTTATGATGAGCCTCAGAGCTTGGGTTGGAACCCTGCCACTGCTATCTCTGACTTAGATAAAGACCTTGGGGATGATTCAGAACTATTCCATGCCTCTATTTCCTCATTTATAAAATGAGAAATAATTTTACTTATATCTCATTGGGTTTTTTGAGAATTAAATGAGCTAACACATGTAAAGATTGACTATAAAAGCTAACATTATATTTGGCTCCAGGTAAGCATCCCATAAAGATTAGCTATGCTTGGCTAGTTGGCTGCCTACAGGTAGGGACAGCTTAATGCAATCAGCTAGACCAAAAAGAGCTGTAGAAATGGCCCTCACAGAATCAGATCTTACCCTCACAGTTACTTGTATACTATTGCCTGTGTGGATGACTCCTTCTCACCTTCTCATCATTGAGCCTAGGTAACTTCCTCTGGATTTTAACTGATATCCACAAACTTGACCTCTTGCCTGGAAGGTCAGTGATTGACACATACTTATCTACTGATATTTTCAGTCTTCACCATGTGTTGTTATTCAGTCTGTCCAAGATCTCTCCTGACTAGGAAGCCTCTCAATAAATGTTACACAAATATTTTATGTTTGTGTAGAGCTTCACAGTATTTACCAAGCTCTTCTCTACTCATGAGATGGGCAGACTTTTTTTTTAAGGCTCAGTTTGCTTAATTATTACTTGATGGATAAGCTCATGAAAGTACAGGGTTAGACAATTTTCTCATAGTAATGATGAAAAGGTAAAATTATAAGAAAACACAACCTGATAAAGAACACTTTTACAAAAAATGTATTGTTCAGTTGCAGTTGTCCCTCCTTTTTCCCCATTGCTCACTATACCTTGTCCCCCACCCCTGCACTGAGTCAACCCCCCCCACCATTGTCCATGCCCATGAATCGTCTATGCATGTCCCTTTGCTTACTCCTTCCCCTTCTTTCCCCCCATTATCCTCCTCCCCTCTCCCTTCTGGTCACTGTCAGCCAAATCTCTGGTTCTATTTTGCGCATTTGTTTCTTTTGTTGATTAGGTTCCACTTATAGGTGACATCATATGGTACTTGTCTTTCACCACCTGGCTTATTTCACTTAGCATAATGCTCTCCAGTTCCATCCATGCTGGTACGAAGGGTAGGAGCTCCTTCTTTCTTTTTTGCTGAGTAGTATTCCATTGTGTAAATGTACCACAGTTTTTTGATCCACTCATTTACTGATGGGCACTTAGGTTGTTTCCAGCACTAGGCTATTGCAAATAATGCTGCTATGAACATTGGGGTGCATAGGGTCTTTTGAATTGGTGTTCAGGATTTTTAGGGTACAATCTCAGCAATGGAATCACTGAATTGAAAGACAGTTCCATCTTTAGTTTTTTGAGGAAATTCCATACCGTTCTCCACAGGGCAGCACTGCACCAGTCTGCATTCTCACCAACAGTGCACTGGAGTTTCCCTTTCACCGCATCCTCACCAGCACTTGTTTGCTGATTTATTAATGAGGGCCATTCTGACAGGCGTGAAGTGGCATGTTATTGTGGTTTTAATTTGCATTTCTCTAATGGCTAGTGATGCTGAGCATTTTTTCATGTGTCTATGGGCCCTCTGTATGTCCTCCTTGGAGAAGTGTCTGTTCAAGTCCTTTGCCCATTTTTTAATTGGGTTGTTTGTCTTCCTGGAGTGGAGTCATGTGAGTTTGATAAACAACACTTTTAAAGTTATTGGAAAGTTAAGAGAATGTTTTCCCACATTGCAGTTTTCAAATTACAAAATATAGGTTCAACTGATTCCTGAATTTATGAGTCTATAGGATTTCTCAAGATTCTGGGTACACTTGTGAATTTGAATTAAGTCCCATAAGAAGAAAAACATAAAGAAAATAAATCATTATCAATAACATGAAAACATACAATTCATATAACATTTTGCAGTTTATAAATCACTGTCTCAACTATTATTACAACTCATTTTTTCTTTACTTATATTAAAGTCACATTATTTAGGAATCAAAACAATTCAAAACACTTGAAGGCAGTTAGTATGATTTCAGTATAATGTGGCACACGCTTTATGCCATTATTAATTCTGTTCACTGAGGGGAGAAAGTAGAAACTGCTTGGAATCAAAGCCTTAGATTAAAGCAAATAAAACTGGAAATATCCTCTCCTTCTGTGAACAGACACCCGTTCACATAATCCTTTTCCCCTTTCCTTGATTTGTGGAATGTGCGAGGTTAAGCATGAACTGTCAGGGAGAGGGGAAGAATACGGGAAGAGTCTAGGAGGGAAGCAGGAAGTTACTCTCCGGAGAGTTTGGTTCATTGTCTGAAGATGGGTGTTGAGGAGGCAAAACGAAAGTTCATGGCTCTTCCCCCACCTCCACTCTGCAGTTTCTTGCAGTTTACAAGAGCATGATGCCAATGATTCTTTTTCTGTGACCCTGATTCTTGACCTTTAACTGTCATATGACCTTTACAGCACTTGGCCTAGAGAACGTCAGTTGGCATTTCTCTGGCATGATGGAAACTGCATTAACTCCTTTCTCATAGGATCAGTGGTGGGCAGTATCTTACAGTCATCTCCCCCTACCACACACATTGTCTTCCAGTCTCTCTTTTCTCCTTCCCTCTCTTCTTTTTTGCCTCTGCTTTGATCTTTGCCCCACAATACTTTTTTCCTGCATTCCATGATCTGAACTAAAAGTAACTCTTAGAGTACATAACCTTAAGTATAATTTGTTCACACTGACATCTTTCTTACATTGAATGGTTTTAATATTTCACATTTATCACTGCATTTGATCCTTGCTTCCAAACATATAAGTTATGGTATTATTACCATTTTATCTTTGTCAATATTCTTCTTTAATTAATATTTTACGTGAGTTATATGATGCATTTAAAAATTGTCCAAGACCAGCAAGCTGATAATTGATACAACCAGAGTATTGGAGTTAAGACCATGGCTACTAAGAAAAATCCAGGAAGACAAAGATCTCCCTTTATCAATTAAGCCAAGCAGCAAGAACAAAGAAGCCATGTCTGTCAGTGGAGAAATGGACTATAAATTGGTGGAGTAGCCTGTTCCAAAGGCAGAGCTGCCCAGCCAACAACCAGAGTTATGAATTGTATTGTTCCTAATGAAAAGGCTGACTCTAAGCTGGAGGTAGCAAGAGTTTTGTAGTTTAGGGTGAGCATACAGAAAAGCTACCATCTGTGATTTTAGTACTGTTTTGGTTGTATAAAAAGACTAGCTTTGATGCAATAAAAATCAAATTCAGTGCATTAAATTCATTTTTAATAAATGTAAACATTAATATATTCTAAAATTATTTTAAATTTCAAAAGTGACATACTTAAAACACTGAACATTACCAAACTTATAACATTGAAAGAGTCTTTTATTCTCTCACCTAATTTTGCTCCACAGAGGTAACCATAACCATGTTATAACTTTGGTAAATATCTTTCTAGATATTTTCTGTGCCTATATAAACACACACATATGGGATCATACTAAACTCATTCACATGCAAATTTGTTGTTTTCACCTAGTATACTATGAGTATTTTTTCATATACATACAAAGATTTACCTCATTCACTTTAATTATCATGTTCTTCCCATTGTATAATATGCTGTAACTCATTTAATCAATATATTATTGCTGAATGTTTAGGTTATAGAGCTTTTGTTGCTATTACAAAAAAGTTGCAGTGAATATTCTTGTATAATAAATTATTTTAATCTTGTGCATTTATCTGTGGACAAAGTCAAATAAGTAGAAATTCTTGTATAAGGGTAATCACTAATATTTTCAACGTATCTGTATCCTTGAGGTGCCACTTTGCAGTTTAATCTGTGAAGATTAAATGCACACACAATGACATTTTTATAATAAAAGTTGTTTTTGTTTTTGTTTTTTTTACCCTTGTAGGCAGACCAAACTTGCACCAAATTGTTTGGTACCAAGTTCTATATACCTGACAATTTTGATTATCCTCTCTGTGATGTTGACAATAAAACAGTGTGTCAAACCAGGCCATGTATATTTTAAACTTTCAATGTACTTATTGAATTCATTCCGTTTTTCCTCCTTCAGGGCTGGGCGGGGACTTTATGGTATTGACAGTATGCCAGATCTCCGCAGGAAAAAAACTTTGCCTATTGTGCGAGATGTGGTAAGTCACTTCTATTGAATTCTTTCTAGTCTACAGCCATAACACCCTGAACGTGCCCAATCTCACCTGAATTCTTTTTAATTGCATGTGTTGTCCATGCCTTTGTTAGGTGTCACATTATCCTCCTCATTAAGTACATGGCCTGTAAGTATTTCATAGAATAGAACATATAAGAAGCTGGATCCTAGCAAGAGTTGTATTTATTATTTCTTTAAAATCTATTAGATGGAGAAGATAACTCTACCCTTTTGACAGCTCTAGATATTAGCTGAAATCACAAATGGAGTTAAAATGGCCCTATAATTGAGCAAGAAGCAGTCCTACAGCCTGCCAAGCAAGCGGCTGCAACTGGGCCTTGATGTGTTTGGTGTTATGAGTGACCACAAGTTTAATTTGCAGTTTAAGGCTTGATTTGATCTGCTTCACCTTAACTCAGTAGACTTGAACACTTATAAAGCAAGTACATAATATTACTTATTTTATTCTATATTAAGATAAAGTCTAGCCAAATTAACAAGCTATTCCACTGTCTAAAGAAAACTATGGCTCCCAAGTCATTATAACTTTTATTAGCCCTGAACATAATTCTGAATAACTCAAGCTATCCTTATAATGAGATGTTCTGGGGAATGGCTAAAGGTGTAAAGAATTAATAATGGTGTGTATTATATTATAAATTAAGACAAATATATTATACATTAATATATTACATATTATATATTAAGACAAATAGTCCATCAGCATGAAAAAGAGTATTTTCTCTCACCCACAATGTTTCAGATTTTTTCTAGAGGCAAATTCTTAATAGTTTATGGCATGAAATTATATTTTCTCCCAGAGGAACCAAAGTTTCTTGATATCGGTAATTTGTAATTTTGTTATGAAAACCTTCATCTGAAAGCCATCACTTCAGTTTTAAAGTAGGAAAGATATAGTCATGACTGGAAAGATCTTATACTGAGAAGCATGATGTGTCTGTTCCATTAGCTCAGAATCTTGCCATTATAGTGTGGATATTCTTTTAACATGTTAGGCGTATTTAATGTCATTATACTCTTTTCTCACCTTTCTTATGTCTACTTATTCACACTTTGTTTTCTCTGACACATGGAATCTTCAGGCCATGGTAAGTGAATTTTTATTTATTTAATTAAATTTGCCAATTTTCTCAAATGTAAAATGCAATTATTCATGAGATAAAAGGGGACAAGATGGGGAAATGAAAAGAGACATACAAATATAGTAAGTTTTGGTTCTCCAAGAACTTAACATCTAGTTCAATTATGAGACACAGACCAACTTAGGTAAACAGGTACAAAAACAAACTAAAATAAAATAAAACATTATTTTAGGGACAGCAGTCGACAGAGATGGAGGATCATCTTGGATAAACCCTAGGATGTGGGCCCTACATAGGTTTACACAGTAGGGGTACAGATGGGTGGAGAGCAACTTCTTCACTTCGGCTTGTGCTGGACTTGAGCTGGGTGAATGGCTTTGTATTAGCTACAAGGAGATACATTTATGACCAGATGCATTATTCCACTATGACTTGCTTGGCTCCTAACAGGGGAGCAGATTTAATATTCCCATATAGAACTTCTGATTTCCAAAGTTTTCTATAGTCTTGTTGAGTTTTACATATTGCATATGTCTTGGGTAGGAGCAGTATAATGGTTCTATTTTACAGGGGAAACTAAAAGGACTTGATCTTACTTAAAATCACCGAAGTTCCCAGCCTTGAGTGAAGAAAACAAATCTGGGTATAATGTTTCTAAAGTGGGCCATTAGAAGAAAATATCATGGCTAGATGTGGAAGAATATTACAGGAACCGTGAGCAGCTCCAGGACCTGTGTAGCTCCAACAGTCCTACGGCAGCTCCACAGTCATCACACACATCAGCAGCCTGTGTAGCAGAGGTCATGTTTTATGAACGAATGTCATCATGACCACCTTGGGGAAAAAAACTCTAAAAGCCTCTTCTAGCCTGGAAACCATGGGCCGATTACCCTGCCTTGCTGGACCTCAGTTTTCTCATCTGTAAAATGTAGAGGTCCAGCTTGAAGGTCTAAGAGGCCTTTTTCGGCTTTAATGTTCCATGATTCTGCATGCTGGATTAACTGGCTTACTACTAAAAATGGCAGGCCCCTATGGATTAAAACATGAACGATAGTCTCTTACATTTTTACGTTCTGCTGAGTAGTCACCTCAGGTACCAATAACTCATAATTCTGTGTATTGTAGACCCTGGCTGCCCGGAAATCTGGACTCTCCCTGGCTATGGTGATTAGGACGTCACTAAACAATGAGGAACTGGTAGGTGCAAGGTCAATTACTATGTTTCCATCATAGTCTAGTGGGAAAACCATTCCATTGGATCCATGCATTTGTAATACTTGTTCCACCATTCCAAAAATAATTGGGAGAATGGGAGGAGTCTGACCCTAAAACAAATTTCCTCTGGGCCTCTGCTTCTGTCATACAAATCATCCTCTGCAGCTCACATGTGTAAGAACTGTCCCATCTTTCAAAATGCTATTCCATCCTAACATGATTTAGCTTTTATTCTCCCCCCGCAAAAAAATCCTGCTAAATTTTTACATAGTCAAATTTTGTCTCATTTGTGAGCCTTTCCCAAACATCCTTCTCCCTTCCTGGCTGTTTCCTCCTCCCGGCTTTTTTAGCACATAATTGCTACATCCATAAGGTAGAAGAGTTAAGAGTAAGGGCTGTTTGGGCTGAGTCCCATCTGTGCCACAAATTAATCATTGTTGTATCTGGCAAGTTATATAACTTCTCTAAACCTGAGTGCTCTCATCTGTATAGTAAGGTAATAATAAGAAAGAGAATTAAGGGAGTGCATATATGTTGAACACCCAGCATAGCCTAGGATATATTAAACAATAAATACAGTCTGCTGTTTTTATTATTTTTGTTATTACAATCAATTTGGTTATTTGCATAAACCTTTCCTGTGAGACTGATATCTCTGAAGGTAACATAGTATTTTGTTTGTTGTTCTTGTCAAATATTTTCATTTATGTTGCTTAGTACACTGTCTTGCATGAGGTAGAAGCTTTGTAATTCTTGCTGAATGAAAGAACCAATTATAAGACACAAGTAAACTGCAAATATCTGGGTCAGAGATTCTTACATTTGGCTCATCAGATTCTCTGGTGGGTGCTTTAAAACATACCTATGTCTGGGTCTCATTCCAATTGATTCTGATTTAATTGACTTCAGGTGTAGCTTGCGTAGAGGGGTTTGCCTTTTAAAACTCTCAGATGACTCTAAAGTGCAGTGGATGTTTTGATATTTAGCTCTATCCTGCACAGGCACTGCTCAAGCTTTTACTCAAAACAATCTGTATGTGCCCCCTTTTCATGGAAATAGGTATGTTCTACCACTCTCGGTTTTAGCAACTTTGTCATTCCTATAGAATTTTTTTTGCCAAAAATATTACATTACTTCTATATACTTGACATTTAAACACCATTATTTACATTTATATTGCTCATTCTCTTCTTCCTGTCATTGTTGTCTTTCAAAAGTCAACACGTCCTAGGTCCTATCTGCAAACTCACCAATCCCAATATACATCAGCAAAACAATACATGATCATTTGAATATCTGGGTGCTACAGCAAGTTAGAACATTTTTGATTGCGCCACAGGATGAAAACAATGTGACTGCTTTCCCAGGGTCATGCGATGCCATCTAATATATTGAGTATAGTTTGGATTCAAGAGAAAGTAAACATCCTCTGGTGTACGAGAAAGCCCTGTATTGCTTGCTGAATTGCCGAGTATCTGGTCTTTTGCTTTTGAGGAAATAATCAAGGTCAAGGATTTTTATTGATATACTCTTACACTGTTCCTTTCTTATATTTCTGAAATATAAATACTCATTTCTATGAAAAGCTAAGAGGAAACCAATAGAAATTAGAGGGTAGGATTGTTACTATATTTTCTGAAGCTCTGACAGGGAGGATACACTCACTTTACAGTTAAATTAACTATTGATCTACTTTTCATCAACATAGTTATTTTATTCCTTTAGTTTCAGAAGGCCGGTGCAAAAGGTTTTTTTCTGTGTGGGTGTTGGATGGATAAATAGCATCCATCAGCTCTCTCTCAAACTCATAAAACCCATTTCCCTGGGGCTCATGTCTCAAAAAGTAAATGAAATATGACTTCTGTACAACAGGCATATTAAATGTCACTCTTGACAAGCTGTCACATTAATTCATTACATGGGCAGCTAACATAAATGCTAAAGAGCGTAATTTCCACTTCTTGGTGCTGAAAGTGTTCCTAGGCACCCTCAATGTGCATGCACAAAATACTTGCTTTACATAAAGGAAAATGGCTTGGCCATGTAGAAAATATCAAAGGTTAGCACTTCTATTTTTCATTGATGAATGTATGATAAAAAGCTCAGACATCTATTCCAAAGAAAGAAGGGCTGTAAAATCTGAAGCAAGATGACAGTGGGTCAGCAGCACAGCTCCCATAATGCTGTTGGCAGTGGGAGAAGCTCTGCCAGGTGCCCCTTCCATTGCCAGTTCCCACTCACCCATGCGGAGCTGTGGGAACTGACCGGGAATCTCGGTCTCATAAGCCCTGGAGGACTATGGTTTCTGATCATTTCCCTCTGGCTTATTAACTAACACAAGAAGGGATAACAATCTAGTACCCATGTTCCAAACAATAGCCTGCCTGCACTATGCTGCCCAGCTTGGTACTAGGTGTGAACCCAATGGTGGGGCAATCCAAGTAGTTCCATGCAAAATTAAATGTTAATTGACTACTATTTGTCATGCATTGTTTCAGATTCTGGAAAAAGGGCAGTGAACAATTCAGCTAAAAGCCCCCGCTGTCACGAGGCTTTAATATAACAGGAGGGGAGCTGACAGAGAACAGACTAATGGTTGGCAGATGGGAGGAAGTTGGGGGGCTGGGTGAAGAGGGTGTAGGGATTAAGAAGTACAGGTTGGTAAGGCACAACATAGCCATGAGATGTACAGTACAGCATAGGGAGTATGGTCAGTAATATGCAGGGTACCAGGTGGATACTTGAAATACTGGGGTCACTTTGTAAAATGTATGATTGTCTAACCACTGTGCTATACACCTAAAACTAACACAAAATAACATGCAATGTAAACTGTGACTGAAAAATAAAATTAAAAGATATATTGTGTTAGGGGAAGTGAGATACTATGTTTTGTACCCACTGTTGCTACAGGTCATGATGGAAGCTTCTAGCAGGCAGGAGTGTTTAAAGGAAGACAGACTCCGATGAGGATTATGGAAACAAGTAGAGTGAGGAATATATTCACCAAGTGTTAAAGGGATTCCAGAATGCTGTTTTTTTCTATGTGGGCTGATGACCTTGTTTATAAGTCTGATCTATTGGCATGCTTCCAGGATTTGTTAGTTCTAAGTAAGGGCTGCTTTGTTTGGGGGAGTGCAGGTCCTTCTTCCAGTACCGGGATTCAGGCCCAGTAAAAGGGACTTACAGAACTAGGTGTGAGAGTAATCAGGAGATCAGACCAGGCTCTATTCCTAGCATGACACTAGAGGGATAGCATGGAAGTCGAAGCAGGTCAGAACACCTGTCTGGTCTGGGGTTCAATCTGGAAGTGTGGGCTCACACACACTCAGCTTCTCTGGACTATTGCCCTGGAACGAGGTCCCTTCACACCACATGGACAGGTGTTGAAGTGGCCTGGGCCTGAATTTGAATCTCAGCTCCACCTCTGACTACCTCTGAAAACTTCTTTCTTATCAACACTTCTTGATTCCCTGAGACTTGTTCATCTCATCCTTAACATGAAAGTACTAATACCTATCTCACAAATTGTGAGAATTAAAAAAAAAATGTCTTGCCAGGCAAAATAGGGACAGAGAGACTCATGTTGAGGTATCCAGAATATATGCTAAGTTCAATGCCTCCCTGTCACCTTTGCAGCTGAGGGCCAGATTCCAGATGGTACTGACTTGAGAACCAGCAGTAGTGACATCAGATAAAGATTATCTTGTTTACACGTATAGCCATTGATCCTGTTTTTGTGCTTTTTCAAAAGAGCATAGTCTTTGGCTTGACCTAAATGTGGGTCCAGGTCCACCACTAGTTGTGGAAGTGTGAGCGAGTTATAGGAACTCTCTTGGCCTTGATTTTCTCATATGTTTGCGAATTATATAAGATGTTTGCATGTATGTTCATTGGTCAAATGCCCTATAATTTACTATGTATTTGAACAGTTTTGACATCAACAACAAATTAGCTTCATAAAATCAGTTGGGGCTTTCCTTTTTGTCACCTACCGGGATGGTTTGTATGAAGTAAGTGTTGCTGTATCTTCAAAGACTAGCAAAACTTAACACTAAAACCATCTGTTATTTTTTAGGGGAGCTATTTGACTACTAAATCAATTTATTTAATATAATTATTCTATCCATCATTTCTTTTTGAGTCAATTTTGATAATTTTTCCAGAAAGTTGTCCTTCTTTCTAAATTTTCAAATTTAATACCACCAAATTATTCATATAATCATATTTTGATGTATAAACACTAACGCTATTTTTATCTTATTATCATTTACTTATATTTTCTGTCTTTTATGAAGTCAGCATTGTAAGAGATTTCTCTGGCATTTGTTTGTTGACTCCAAAGTATTTCTTTATCTATTTTATTTCTGCTCTTGTCATGTGTAATCCTCTCTTTGCATTTATCCTGATACTACTTTTGTAACTTATTAAGTTGAATATATTGTTTGTTAATTTTGATTGTTATCAACTATTACATACATACAAAAGAATATTCCCAACATAAGTGAAAGGAGTAAATAATAATAATATATATACATAGATAATTATAATATATATATTATATATGCATAGTTTTAGATTATTTCCATCCCTGTGTATTTCTTCCTCATTTTCTTTCTTATTCATGCCTTCAAAGATTTTGTCTGTTTTTTACCACATTTGTCTATTTTAACATAATTCTCTTTTTCTATTTTCTAACATATGTCTTTAAAGCTATTTATTTTCTTCTCAGTACATTCTAGCTGCATCATAGAAGTTGTATATATAATGCTTATACTGTTAAGATATTTCATAAATGATTCACTGATTAGTGTTTTGACTCATCAGTTAGAAAGTTTTTTGATCTTTCAGTGATAAATCATATGGGCTTAATTTTTGTTACTGAATTGTATACAAAGGGCATGGACTGTATATTCAGTCTTTAATATTTAATTGAGAATTGTTTTTATGGCTTAGTACATATCGACTCTGTAGATATCCCATGAATTTTTTTCTGTTGGATACATTATTTTTGGGAGTTCTATATTACTGATAAATTGTTTCATTGTTGCTAATAATGCAATTTCTTAGGTGTTTTTTCCTTAAAATATATTCTATGTGATATTAATACAGCTCTTCTATATTGATAAAGTCAATATTTCCTTGATATTTTATCTAGCCCTTTCCAAAAAAACTTAATGTTTTGTGTGTGTCTCATAACACATAGCTTAATGTTAAAATTCAATCTGAGAATTTATCTTTTACAGATGAATTTACTCAATTTACTATTATCACAATATCTTTGAGCTTTGTGCTTTTCTTTTTAAAAATTTACTGTGTCTCTTTTTACTTTATTTCTTTTCCAAGATTTTTTTGTATAGATTGAGTTTCCTTTATTTGCCCCCTTCTCCATCAACTAGATTAAAAGTATCTATACTATTTTATATTTATATATTTCTTAAATGTTTAATAAACATGCTTTTTGAATTTTAAAGTTAATCCTGTTCTAAAAAAATAGTAAAGATCTAAAAATGCTCAGGCTCACATTATTACCTCAATGCTCACATTAGGAAGAAGGAAAGTCTAAATAGCATGTCTGAAAATGGTCTGAGAACCCCGAATTCCTAGCCCACGTAGGTTAACTGAATTCCAAACACAACTCAGGTTTCCACAGAAACAACTTCTGTAATTCTGGCATTAAGTTTCTGTTTTTCTTTTTTATTCCAGATACCTGGGGAATCTATTTCTCTTCAGCATTTTTACATATTAAAATTTTTTCCCAACACTTCTCTAGTAGGCTATACTGAGTCTGCCATGCTGCCAGATCAGTATTCCAATACATAGAATGAATGTATTAATATTTCTAGAGCCATTGTTGGGGAAATCAAATGAGATAAATAGAAAGCACTTCAACCATTTTTGACACATAATTATGTAGTAAATATCAGTTATTATTTTTATTATTAGATGTTTTCACCACAGAATTTTCCATGGCTCCATGATGGCTTTGCTTGGTCACACAAGAGAAGAGTAGGATGGGTTCACTCCCTCCCCTCTCTTCTGTTTATAATATCCAAACCCTTATTCTTGCTCTAACTCTGTTAGAATATTTGTAAGAATTCAGTCTCTAACCCAAGTAATACAAATTACTTTCTCTGTAAAATGACTAAAGTTTCCCCCAGTTGAGGAATTCACATTATTTTTGGCCTCATATTTAATGTAATTAATTACTCATCTCATATCACCTCCATTATTTATATATGCATTTTCATTGAAAGTTTGAGTTGAAGAAAAACTGGTACTTACAGAACATGACAAATCTATCCTGATCGGTTTTCAGACTATGTTCCGTCATGATAGAAGGCCCAACCTATATTGTATTCTCCTTGAATTATTGAATCATCCACTTTATCATCGCTCTGTCTTTTTTATTTGGACTCACCCCACAAGTTACTTAGGTCAATGATAATTAATATCTGTTATAAAACAAGTAAAAACAACTTAATACTCTTTCATGGATAGGCACATAACTTTTAGTCCCTGTATTTTTTTCTACAAAAACACTTACTAGAGTAATTTAACTATTATAATGAATTTTATGTGATGATTCCGATGAGTAAATTAGTCCTGAAATTCTGTCTGTTTTTAGATTCAGGAACTTACACATACAACTTATCCTATGTTCGCCCCACCTTGTATTCTACCATTGTTCTGTTCTCATATTTATAACAAATTTTAAAGGTAATATGGTACTTAATCTTTGCTCTGAAAATATTTTCAATTTCTTTGTCTAGAAACAATAAAATGGTGCCTAAAGGACAGCAAATAGTTTTTTTTTTCTAAAAAGCATACATCAAGTACATACACACAAAATAGCTTCACATTAAGAAGCATTTTTTTTTCTTAGAATTATCAAAATGTGATTTAGTATTTCCATAATCCCATGAGGGAAACCCACAGGATAAAGAAGAAAAATGACCTTCATTAGTAAAGTCACTGGTTAACATTACAGAGGAAAAAGAGAAAAGCCATCTGGCAAATGGAGGTAGATAAGCTTTGTTCCTGTTTTGGGTACTAACAGTTGGTAGATTGGAATATTGATGGTCTAAAAACACTAGTCACTGCTCTTGGCAGGAAGCCTGATTGCTTTGTTTCTCAGACTCATTTTAATTTCCTCATATAGGAAAAAAACCATTTCCTCCCAGTGCCCTACTTGTTCTAAAAGTGATATATTAAGGTAGCACACCTTAAATTCCAATTTCTTGGACCAGGAGTTTTAAACAAAATATTTGTCTAGAATATGAGCACCCTCCACTTTGTAGTCTACAGGCTGTACTTAGCTACAAAGGCTTATCAGAGTCAAAGCATTTCTTACTCTCATTTCCACAGATTAGAACAGTGTCTACACACAATAAAAATTCTCTCCTTTTCTGGAATCACTTTCTTAATGTAAAAATATTTTTTGTTTTTTACCTGATTGCAAAGACTTCTATCTATAAACAGAAAAAAGAAAAGATACAGACTATTCCTAACTTTGAAAAATTAAATTGAAAAGTTTATTTAAAAATTTTTGTACTTTGAATTTAAACATTATTTTACAATGAGCATATATTTTATTATAATCAGAAATACATACATTTTAGAAAATAATGTTCATTATAGAAGATTTGAAAACTTTAGAAACATTTAAAATAGATTAGCAGCGAGTCTCCCAAATTTCTGAATTCACTGTGTCCTTGGGACCTAGTTCCAGTAATTAGGGCTCTGCTTGGTTTTGAGACCATCCTTTCCATATGTTTGGCTCCTGGGAAACCTAGGCCAGAAGCCCTCCCGTGATAGCATACCTACTCCTGTCCTTTCATTTCAGCTAGGATCCTATTAGCTGTACCTTCCTACCTTTCTGCCTGCCCAAAATGCTACATAAAAAAAATATATATTTTCCCTTTAATCTAGTTCCTAATGGAGTTACAGACTTCCATTTCCTGGGGTCCATGGCTAATTTAATGATTTCCCTTTTTTTTTTTTGGTCATGCCCCTTACACTATTTTTTCACCTTATTCCAAAAAATCCCACACTCTCAGTTCTTCTTATACTCTTGTTTGATCCATTCTTATTTTGCTGCTAAGAAAGCACCTTCTTTCCTCCAAAGATGCAGTATGCCTTTGAGGTATAAAAATCCCCTTCCATGAGGTTTATTTTTACATGTTTTCCTTAACTATTCATTTAACATCTTTCTAAACTGATTATAATTACATCTTATGCTTTGCTGGAGTAAGAAATGTTTTCATATGTCATTTATTTTAAAGTAATTTTCAACATGCCCATATCTCAAAAATCAAGAATGAAAAAGATTCATATCATCATTTCCTTGAGACTATGAAAATGTATTCTCTAGTCAATTATTGAATGTATCCCTCCAGGTTCTATAGCTTTGAAATGTTGGCATTTATTGTAATGTTCCATTCAATTGATTTTCAAAGTGCTGTCTAGTAAATTTTCCATATTTCTTATTTTTTGAAATTAGCTTCACTCTCTTTTCATAAAATGGATCATGGCTACTTAACCAGACAAAACCAAACCAAACACAACAAAATATTTCAATGAGATCTTCTCAGTTGTCTATCCAGAATTATTTTGTTTCCTTTCAGTTGTTTTAAATTTTTAGCAAGTGTTCCTTATGTGTATTAGTCCTACTATTGCCTACAGATTTGGAAGACTGACCATATATCACTTGAATTCAATGAAAAGAAAATGAACATTGAGATTAGATAAAATGTATCAATCATATACTTAATCTTAAAATATAAATTCATGTTTAAAAATAACTTCATGCTCAAATCTATGTTTTAAGTTCATATCTATTTCCTACTTTTCAGCATTCAGTAACAGAGTCTCTTATATTTCCACCCAGTGTTCCTTTGAGTTAGAATTACAGGGGGATCTGGGTTCTCCAACTTAATTCTGCAAAACCATTTGAAAAGCAATTTGTGCAAAAACATAATGTCCTTCGTTTGTCATATGAGAGGCATGTGACTGATCATACAGATATCAACACAAAAGGGTTGTCAAGTAGAGAATTGAGACCCAAAGTGCTGTTATATAACCAAGACATTTTTTCCATGAACAACTTGGTCAAGACTCAAATTGTTCAAGAACAAAGATTGTACAGAACTGAGGCTTGACTGCATTATTTTTTCCCTACTAAGACAAACAACAAATCACCTGATATGACTGCAGATATAACTAAATTCCCTCCTTATTTTTTTAGCTAAACTAAAAATGTGATATTAAACAGACACAGACAGAGATGCACACACTCATCCAATCAACGCAACTAGAACAAGGAACTCTGTATAGATAGTTCAGGGAAAATCGCTTATGCCAAGAATCATTCAATTCACTTGAAGGAGTATTGAAGATACCCACTTTTCTAGGCAGTAAAGGGGAAGCAAAGATAAACAATACATGCTTGTAATTCTAAAAGAACTCTTAACAGTTCTTTGCAAGACATCTTCATTATGAAGTGAATCCAAGAGATTTACTTGGCATAGGCTACCCTTAAAAATGATGGATCCAGTTGTTCTGTCTGTCTAAACCCTAACACAGGGTCTCCCACTTGTTATTCCCCTATTTGACCATATTGCTGCTCTGCAGACTCACGTGAAGTGTAAAGAGTTTTGACCAGACCCTCAGGAGTAACAACGCATCATCTTGCTGTTCAAAGTTAGAAAAATTGTTAGTAAAGCTTAAGTCCCTAGCAGGGAATTTCCCAGTACCATTACCAGACATATTCTCAGAAAACACATAATGAAGAAAATGTAATAATAAAGGAAAATATGCTGTTACCCTACTGTGGAATTAAAAAGTAATGGAAAGTCGGTCATTTCAACACTGTGGAAAGATACTCTGAAATGACTTTTAAGGATGATAAATGCAAAATAGAAATGCCTCCTTTCTAGCATTACTTATCAAGTAGGCTCTTACAGGATTTATGTAAATATCCATTTTTGTGCATCAGGCAGTTGTGTGAAATTATCTAAATGTAACTTCAGAGTGTGCTAGTCTTTTTTCTCAGGAAGTCAGCTGTAAGGTGGGATATGAGAAACCTGGGATGGTCTCTAACAAGTCTTTTGCTATTTGCTGATAGGTGTTGATTGAAAATCCATTATCATTATTAATATGTAGCATTTATTTAGTGTTTTGAAGTCTGTGGAATATATGTTTGTTATCATCATACAATTAGATCTTCAAATAATACCTTAGGAGAGAGGAAAATGAATCTTAGAGACCTTAAATCTCTCTGTAGATTACCAGACTCTTAGCTGAACATTCATTCATTTCACAAGAAAGTGTGTCGTGCCCCTGGTATGTGCCAGGGAAAATGATAGGCATTGACAATATGTTTCATCTACTTCACAATTTTACAAAAAAACAACTTAGACTAAGCATAGTAATATAAATTCTTGTTTTTAAATTAATGTTCCCTGAGCACCTATTTCAAGCCAAAGACTGCATTAGGCTCTGAGGATTGATGTAGCTTTGAACAAGATGTGTCTCATCACCCTTGTCCTCATGGAGTTTACAGTATACCCAGGACATAAACATTGTCAAGTAATTCGAGCTCTACAGTGCAATGAAGGAAGCATTTACAATAGTACAGGCCAGTCCAATCTGGAAAATTAGGGAGTTCTTTGAGTTCATATAATTGAATTGGGCCCTAGATCCCTGAGGGAGGAGTAAGTGAGCAGAGCTATTGTGCTTACTGTTATCATTTAAATTAGTAATCAAGGGACTCTTTCAAAATAGCATTTTCAAGGAAAAGTGATACAATGGTTTGTATTATGTTGGAAATTTCCAAACCCACTGACTTGGCTTGCACTGGTAACTTGTCTCTTCTTCCCAGAAAATGCATGTCTTCAAGAAGACCTTGCAGGCATTGATCTACCCCATGTCTTCCACTACCCCACACAATTTTGAGGTCTGGACCGCTACGACACCTACCTACTGTTACGAGTGCGAGGGGCTCCTGTGGGGCATTGCTCGGCAAGGCATGAAGTGCTTGGAGTGCGGAGTGAAGTGCCATGAGAAGTGCCAGGACCTCCTAAACGCTGACTGTTTGCAGAGTGAGTACCTGGTTAGACTGAAGAAGTGGGTTTGCAGAGCCTGCCTTATCCTATGTGTTTTCAGGTTAGTTCTCTTCAGCTCTTGCTGGTCTTCCATAAATCCTGTCTGTCTTCTACCACTTATGCAAAGAAACACATACCGCACATTCAGTCATATAGTCGAACTTGGTGTAATTCCTAGTGTTGAACTCACTCAGCACAATTAGATTCCTCAGAGTGAGTACCTAGGGTGCTACTGCACTCACATCAAGCAGAAAACTTCAGAGTGACTCCCAATCTATTGTCTCACGTTACCTCAAAATAGCCTCATGTGGTAAGTGGGAATATGTAGAATCATGTTCCCCAAACAGGGGCTAAGGCACACACCTGTGATTATAGCAACTGGAATTCTTTGCCAAGACTATTGAGTGTCTGACTGAAGGAGCCGTGTTCTCCATCCCATGCACAGGCCTTGGAATTGAGAGATCTTGCGTTTGAGTATAAGAGACATTTAAACCAGACATTACCAGATATGGGACTATGAGCAAGAATTTTAGTTTCTCGGGGCTTTCTTTTCTCCCACCAAATGAACAGGAATAATAAACTCTACTTCCAAGGGTTGTTGGGAAGACTGAATGAAATAGTCTCGGCTGATAGTCTGGCACACAGTACATGCTCAATGAATCTGAGTGGCCCTTCCAAACTTTCATGCTTCCAAATAGGTACATTGTATGCTGACCTTCACAACGTACCTTAAATTTTCTATTTCCAAAAATTTTTATACTGACACTTTAGGTCCAGAAATGCCAAAATATCACACTATAAAATATATATTACTGACTTTTCACTGCCTCATTTATTTGGTTGCATGTGCCAACCTTAAATAATAAAAAGGCATTGCCAGAGAAATATATTCAAACATGGAATTTCATTGGCAAATAATGGGTTTTTTTTTCACTTCTAAGCATTGTCCCCTCTGTTATTTATATAAATGTAGTCAGTGTAAAGTTCATGGG
This sequence comes from Desmodus rotundus, assembly GCF_022682495.2. NCBI lineage: Eukaryota > Metazoa > Chordata > Mammalia > Chiroptera > Phyllostomidae > Desmodus > Desmodus rotundus. The sequence continues at coordinate 85,558,041 of NC_071393.1, forward strand.
TTGCCTATAATTGAGAAGGGACAGAGGAAAATGTCAAAGTAGAGATTAAATAAGAAATGCTTTCACAGCTGACTTTTGTAGTGATAGAAACATATATTCTACAGTTTTCTCTACCTGGTTAGTATTCTCCCTACACAGTCAGATGAGAGTGAGGCTATTAATGGTAATAAGTACATTTTTTTAAGCAAAAGAAGTAGTATCCATTTGAAATATATGAACGACTATTTAAGAGGAAGGGGGATTAATTGAGTATTGCCCAGCCAACTTACTTGCCAAGTCTCATAATTCAATTAAAATTCAGTCTACTTGTTTAGAAAATGAATTGTAAAATAGACATCTTAAGAAATAAGCTTACTAGGTCAGCAACATTTGAGGAAACAGACAGGAAAATTATTGCCTTCTAGGAACAAATGGCTTAAATCCCTTAAAAAACAATGCAGATTATACCTGAGAAATGCACTCATTCTTCTTTCAGTCTTTTAAAGAAGAGAAATGCCTCCCATTTATTAAACTTTAGAAACAGTTTCATAATCTATTTCCATTTTTAAGACAGCATATATCATTGGATATTGTCCAATAAATTAGGCAAAATTGTCATTGAAGTTATTAAAACATACATATAAATTGGAAGAATCAACAATCATTCAGAAATATGAGAGTGGTTATATATGTTTTAGCAAGGGGTATTTTTTAATAACACCTCCCTTTTGCTAAAACTTACATTCCAATTGAACAGATAGAGGATTTGCAAGTATATAAATCTGGCTTCACTACTTTCCACAATAAATATCAATAAAATTTAAAATTATCCCTATGAAATAAGTGACATTTCCTTACCAAATTTCTCTTGATCATTGCTCTAAGCCAGACACGTGCAGTGGGAACGCCTTGTATGAAGTAGTTCCATGTATGCCATCATTGAAAAGAAAGAATGGAATAAAAAACTTAGGGAAATCAGAGTCAGAAAGTGTAGCTAATGCAGTGTTCTGTAAGAAGATTCCCTGATTTCCTTCTCAAAATGACCATTCAGTCTCCATTTGAACACCTCCAGGGAAAATGTAATACTTTAGTGGACAGCTGAATTCATCATTAGAAAATTCTACCTTATAAATTAAAATTTGAACTAAGTCCTTCAACCTTCTTTAACTTGTATTCTTTAAGCCAAATCTTACTTCTGGAAAAAATATTTAATAAATTGACTTCTGTTGCATATAACAGTTTTCCAAATACTTGAAAATTATATTTTTCTTCAGGTTTCTAGGACCCTTATTATTTTGCTAATCCTTTTCTGCAGTCTGTCAATTTACACACATATTCTCTCCCTCCCTCCTTCCCTCCCTCTATCTTTATCTCTCTCTCAAAAGAAAAAGAAGTACTTCACACATGGTCTGATCAATGACCCATACAAAATAGAGAGTATTTAAATTTACTTCCAATTGATTTGAGTTTGGTATTTCATTCCCAAACTCAAGTGACTTATACACTTGCAGTCAAGTGGGATTAAGTCAGATGATTATAAGATACCACTCACTGCTTCAGTACTTCTTTAAAGGTTCAGAGAAACACAAAAACATTAAATAAGTTCTTCAGTCTCATCTCAGCTCCTCTTAGCTAATTTTACTTGGTGGTGGTTCCTACACTTTGTTGTGTCCCTGGCCAAAAGCTGACAGCTACTATAGGTAGGAACAGAGGAGACCAAAGAGAAACAGAAAGATGGGTCCTTGAGAAAAGAAAACTGACTCTCCTTCCCCTTAGTCCCAGGCCAGTGGGAGTAGCCAGAGTCTGACTGCATTTTTTTCCTTTAATTAACTCATGAGGGTTCTGCTATCTAGAATGACCTTTCTTTATTTCTTTTTTATTTTTAAGAGAGTATTTGGTGGTTGAAAAATTGAACTGTAGCTAGTGGAGGAAAAGTTTGTGACCCTGAATGATGTTAATATCACTCCTGTAAGGAACTTGCTGTAACAGTAATGGTGGTAGTTTTAAACTAAAAGAGGGGGAAAAAGTATATGTTGGCTGGGACGAAGATGTGTTCAGAGTGAAGCATGCATGGAGAGAGATCATGTATAAAATATTTTATTTATCATTTGAAAGTAGAGGAGAAACAACTTCAATATTACAGAAATACAAATACCATGGTACCTCACCCACTTGGCTTTTACTTCCTCACACATTTCCAAAGAAAGAATCCCAGAGCCCCACTGAATAAGCATTCAGCCTAATAAGAACAGAAAGTATTTCTTCAAAAGTTCAGGAAAGCAGCATCTTGGGAGTGTATTCTTTTGTTCTGCATTCTTTTGTTCTGCGTGTTCCCCACTGACATTATATAAAGCTTATGTGTCCTAATTATTACCCATTGCAAATTCCTAACATTGGAAAACCCGGCTAGTGTACTCCTGTCTGCAAGCGAGATACTGATTCTTTCTTTGGATTGCATTACCACATTTTGCAATCGTGATCTCTTCAGACAGTCCATTATTTGTACTGAATAGTTTCTGTGGGTAGGAGTTTGATTCTGTGTTTTCAGAGCTCAAAAGAAAGTAATTGAAGTTGTCCCTCAACTCAAACCTATTTTCTAAAACTTAATTCAGATGAATACATGTGAACAGCGATCTGTCTTAGAAGCTTTTGACATCTACTCTTTCAACAGCAGTTATACAGAATATGCTTATGTAACGAATACTCAGAAAGCTTAGAAGTAGGCTTTTGTGTATCCATTGCTACAGAGGGAGACCATAGTCTTTATTCTCTGGTACTTAGCACACATTTAAACACAGTTTGCTGGTTAATAAATGTCAGTTAAGGAACAAATGAAGACAAAAGAACTATCATTAGAAAGAGCATGTAATGGTTTAAAGATCGTTCTTTCTTAGAACCATTGAGTTTTAGAATAGCCTTTGAGATAAATGGGGTGGAGAACCCAACCTACCAATTTTACTGAGCTCGCAGAATTTAGTATCTTGGCAAAAAGAATCAAGTGGATATTGTAGGTAGAATTAGAACCCAGGTCTATGAACTCCAAGCCTACTGTTCTCACCTAATTTATAAATAGATATACAAAGTTGACCCTAAGGGAAAAATGAATATTGTTTAATTTTATTTGTAGTGCTTTTCCAGTCTCCCAGAGAGTACCCTTGTTTGTAAGATACCCTGTGCCCTCCAGACCCTGGCTCCACAGAACTTCCCATCAGGTTGACGTTTCAAGGCCTGTCCTCTATGGCCAGCCCACCAAACATGAGGTATAACCCTATCACAACATACTTATTGCATGGACTTTTCAACAATGCTAAAGAGGAAATAATCTGATAAGTTAATTTACTTGAATACAATGGTCAATTTCTTAACCCAAAGGAATAAACTAACAATGGAGCATTTTCAGGTGCTGGGGTATTGTAGGGGGATAGAAGGGTAAGTATTCCTTATATAATGTCATAGAGGTATTCAACATAAACATAAGTAACATATATATATATATATATGTGCGTGCATGTATATATATATATATATATGTATATATATATATATATATATTTCATAGTCCTGAGCTACCTGAAAAACTCTAGTTTCTCATTCTGCTGCTACCAGAATATTTTAAAACCCCTCTGAGCATCAATTTTCACACGTGTGAAGAGTTATAATACCTGCCAATGCCCTCCAGCTAAAGACCACCAAAAACACACCTGTACTGTTAAAAGTTTAGTTTATTTCCCATTGCTGAAGGGAGGATGCAGGGTAGGGTGACCCATAGAGTATTAATCAGTAGAGGTTTGCCGTAGATTGAGTGTTGTGTGAAAGTGAGAACAACTCTAATTCTGCAGGTTAACAAACCTTTCCTACAAGGAGCAGACTAGAGAGAAGCTAATAGCTGTACTTAGTAAGGAAACAGCGGTCACTTAGAAAAAGGGATGCTTGGTATTTGTGGTTTGCACAGTGACCTTGTTTTCATTTGTGCTTAGACAAAAAATTTAAAGTGGCCATGTTTGTGTCACTTCAACCCTGTCACAGAGTGGCTATGTGTGAGTCGCATGTCCTGTGAGCATGCTCGTGTCCAACAGAACAACATGGCCCAGCTGTGAGTGCCAGACCAGCTTCCAATGACCCCATGATCTTGTGTCAGCCAAGTTCCTGGATGTCAGAGCCTATTTAGGAAAAGAGGAAAAGAAAGAACCCTAGTGTTTAAATTTTTCTTCGTTTTATCTTTTTTGTGTGTTTTGAAGAAGACATGAAGAAAGCTATGTAACTAAAAATAATAGGAACAAAATGGCCTTTTCTCCTTCCTCCCTTCTTGCTTTCTTTGTTTTCTTGTCCCTTACATAGCAAAAATATTTTGAAAATTTTTCACTTTTTTCTTTTCAATTTGTTCTCCTAATTCATATAGATAGTTTTGGACTCTGAAATGATGAGGAAATCTTAAGAAAGTTAATAACTAGATAATGCTTGTGAGATGTAGTAACTTCGATATACAATTGTGAGAGTGCATTCCAGATTTTGTCTTCTCTTAATATGCACATATTTCTAAACTTGTTCTAAATATTTGTATTTACAATTAATGGGACAACTGAACATGGTGGGGGAGGCATAGGTGGAGGGGGAGGAAATATTGCTGTTTGTTTTTGGACCCAAGCTCCTTGACAGAGAAGTCACTTCTTACAAAGGGGCAGTTTTCTTGAAAGAGGGCTACCTGCTCACATTCCTCCAGGTCAGGGCTGGGGCCTCCTGTGGGCAGGGGAGATGATACTCTGTTAGATCTCTGTTCCTCCAATTATCTTTCTGTTAAGCATCAGTCCTTTGTTGGTTTGCCAGAAATCACATGGAGTGTGTAGCTCTGATTGTGTAAGTAAAAGGAGGTGGATGACTTGAAGACTGGGGGAGTGGCAGGTAGGTTCCTTGAAAAGAATGAAGACATGTTAAAAGAGGAAGGTTAAAATTACCTTGGATGTAACATAACTAAAGGGAAAGGTTAGAAAATACTAACTACATGTCCACCTACATGATTCTATGGGAAAGAAAACAGGCACCAAAAGCAGGCCCACCTACGTGATTTTACTAGGAAAGAAAAGAAAAGCAACAAAGTTTTTCATATTAGGGACTCCTAGAGAGAGAAGCGCCTCAGTATCGGGCCTTCTGTGTGCTTTTCATGCTTGTTAATATGAACCTCCTCTGGGTTCACCAGCCTCAAATGCAATAAGGATTTCTGAATTTAAAATAATAATAATTATTTTATTATCATCATTATTTTGTTCATAATATTTATAATAAATACTATTTATAATATAAGTAATACTTCATATTATAATGAATATCTGTTATTCTAGTTTCTTGGAACTCTATTTTCTTTTATCTTCAAGCAATTTGTTGGCTCCCAGTTAGCAAATAGTTACAGAGCTTTTATCATACGGCAGACATTGGGCGTGACACTGTCCTTGGGAGAGTTTTCAAGGAGTCGCTTCATGGTCAAGTCATCGTGAAGCCCAGAACTATAAAATTTCTTGTTCATATGAAATTTCTTAATTGCTTATATCTTCACCTTTTTGACATTCTGAAATCCCTATATGTGTTCAATTATTAGTATTGAAACTATATTCATTATCTCATTGAATCCTTACAGGGACTCTGTTAAGGAAGACATTACTATTTTTTCCTGTTTTCTGATGAAGAGATTAAGGCTTACAAGATAAAGTAACCAGCCCAATTTCAAATGGGTGCTAAGTGACAAACCAGGATTCACCCCAAGACTCTCTCCTGTACAAAAGCATCAAGAGCCACTGTGCTTTTCTGCCTTATTTAAAAGTGATTTTCTCGATATATTTCTTCCATTTAGATTTAGATTTAGGCCCTTGTTTTATGCTATTACATGCATGAGATATATAAGCCAACCAAATTCTGCTTATATCTTCACCTTTTTGAGGAGCACAGAGCCTCTGTTTGCTAATGAGGGGCACAGAGCCTCTGTTTTCAGAAAATTCCAAATCCGAAGACAAGAGTCAGGTGTCCTTTGTCTCTCCATAAGGTGCATTCCACAGCATGTTTATCATTTTATGCTAAATGTATTCCTGTTTACTCCAGAATTATGGCCCTGTTATCAGAGTAGAAGAAGTTCCTAACACATAAAATTAAGCCCAGAGCCAAATTAGTCACATATAGTAATCATTTTATTTTAGGTCCCCCTAAGAAATATTTTGTCTTCCTTATTTAATGAGTGTATCCTATTTTCCAAATAGTGAGCTAGATACTTGGAAAACACAGTTAATTAAGGTTGGCCTTACAGGCCAGCCTGTAGGATTTATGGACATTCAGATAGATGTGACAGTAGTGATTGATAAACACTCAAATATCTTGTGAAGCAGTTGCTTGAAATCAACCATGTTAGGCGTATTTACACCACAAAAATCTGCTAATGCTACAAGTCATGTTTAGTGTTTCTGTTTTTGTTTTCTGTAGTGGGGAACTGGCGGGGGGTGGGGGAGGTAATGTGACTACTGAGTTTAGAGAGCCTCTTCTTCTATTAAGAAGGAGATAATGTTGGCACTGGTGAGAGTGAACAGCACCAGATGTTAGATGGGAGAGTCATACCTGACCTTGGTTCAGCAACCTTGATACTTGAGTTCTGGCTGGGAAAGAATTCCGGTCAAGACTCAAAGTATAAGAGAAAGTTTATTTAGAGAGTCACGGAGGTGAAAGAAGTGAGCAGTAGAATAAATAAAATCAGGAAACAAATTACAGAGGCAAGGGAAGTCCCTTAGGGCTTAGGAGAAAGAGAAAGACAAGGAAAAAGCTCCTGTCGAGGGAGGAGGAGGAGAAAGGCTCAGGCTTGTTTCCTAAAGAGTGTGTTGGGTCCTTGATCTAAGAGCTTTTAAGGATGGAGGTTTTAGGGGAGGTCCCAGGGTAGGATCTTAACAGGATATTCATCAGCTTTCTAGGTGCATCCTTTCAGCATTGTGATCCACACAGATTAGTCAAAGCCAGGGCAAGGGGGTCATTAGTCAATAAAGCTGGTCCTCAGGCAGCCCTGTCACTTGTCTGGTTTTGCTGTTTTTCTGGGCCTAGAGCTGAAACTCAACTGAGGCCTAGATGTATTTGATGCAGGTCAGAACCTCGTCATCCTGGGGGCTTAATGCTTAAGGGCTATTCTCCGGCCCTCTTGCTCATTCCCCCTCTCAGGGAGTCTAACCTGTATGACGAGCAACATGTCAGGGGAGGGAAGGTCAGAAGAGGATCCAAACCACATGACAAGTAATATGAAAGGTCTGGGGGTCTACTCCAAATGACCAGTGATATGCAAAGGGAAGAGAGGTCACCCTGGGGATGAGGTCCTTGTTTTCCCAGTTTTGCCCATTGCTAGGCCCCTGGGGCTTTCCACCTTGGTGACCTTCTGTACCTGGACCATCGTCTTTGTTCTGCTCCTGTCTAACTGCCTCCCACACAGTAAGATCATCTGCTGAGAATAACAGGTAATGGGGGCATGATTTGGAACAAACTGTTGAAAAAAATAGGAAAGGGAAGAGACTGAGACCAAGGGAGAATATTGTAGTTTTTATGTATATACAGATAATTATTTGGAAGATACACTAAAATTGTTAATACCCATATAAATGTGGTGAAATTGTGAATTTCATATGAAATTTATGTTATGGGTAACAAAAATTAAAGAAAAAGTAAGGGTTCCAATTAATTCTCTGTCTTATTAAATTATGTGGAAGAGAACCATGTTGGATAAGTTTGCCTCTGTTTAAGGCTAAATTTTCTTGTATTTTTGCTGTGTATAATTGTATTGACTGATCTGTCAATTCAGTGTTTTTTAAAAATGTCAATGATGCCTTTAATTTGTATAATGTATTATACTTTACAAAATGCTTTGACTGTACATTATTTCATTTGATTTCATTCATTTTTGATCTCTGGTTGATATATTACTATATTTCAATTAAGCTACTGGACTTTCTATCAGACATTTTGAAGGAAGACTCATATAAATGCAAATTTAGTTTATATCTAATGACTTTGAGATAAAAAGAATAAACTTGAAGGAAAGTAATAAACCCAAAGGGCTGGAAGGGTTTTCAAGAACATCTATAAAGGTCACATGGAGAAAACCAAAGCGGGGTAGGATAAAGGGTGGGAGTGGGGATGGCTGGGGTTGGGAGGAGAGGTGGAGGGAAAATGGAGACAACTGAACTTGGACAACAGTAAAAATGTCATTAAAATATATACAAGTAGAACTTTTAAAAAGTTCTATATCTTTTCTAGAAATAACAGCTAAAAATCATAAACATAAGTCTCCGCTAACCTACTCTTTCAGACTGGTGATTTTACAGTTTACTGGTTTGTTGTCTGTACAAGCTAGAGATCGTCTAGTCCAGGATCAAGAGTATTTGTGAAAGACTGCAAAGCAAGTTGTCATACTTCTGTAATTAATTTTTTAAAAGAATTCAATAAGCAGGTGTTAAGTATAAAGATTTGATTCTTTCAAATGAAAAAAAAATCTCAACATTCCAGCCTTGAATTTGGTAGTTTTTATTTGAATGAGCCTATTTCATGTAGGTGGTAGTCTTCTGGCTCTTCCTAAATTTAGAAAAAAAACCCCAAAACATATTTATCTTTTGAGGACTTCAATGCTCTTTCCTAGAACCTTTAGGAGCACCCATTATCACAAAGATAATAGTAGTTGAGAAATTTTGGAGGTAGTCAAAATTTTATGACACTTAGAACCTTTCGAGCATTTTTAGAATGGCCTTTACAAACCACACATTTGGCACATTTTGAATCTTGCGGGTAACTTTTTCAAGCTGTCCCTGTTATTTCTATTTCATGACTAATCCAGTACTTGTAGTAAAATCTGCATATTGAACTGTTGCAACTAGTATTTAGTCTAGCCTAAGCTAAGTTTTGTGTGTAAGAATTCTGTACTGTGAAGTTATTTTTGATAAACTACAAACATGCTTAATTGCTTAAGGGTAGATAATGTACAAATATGTAGCTGTTCTATGGCATGTTTTAACAGATGACTAGGGCATTTAGAATGGCAAATTACCTTAAATGAAATGTACTAATTTATAGTATCCTTTTTAAAAATGTCATTTGTCCTCAAAGGTTTAAAAAAAAGATTAAGGGAACCTGCTCTTTCTACCATTAGAATGTTCATCTCTGCTTACTTCCTCTAATTACATCTTGATTATTATGAGTTTATTTTTCTACTTTAGTAAACAAATGTTATTCTTTCAAATAAATAAAGATTTTTTACTAAATTACACCTGTCAAATTATATATGAATTTATAAAAAGGAAAGTTGGTAGTTGACCTTCTATCCTTTGTCTTAGCTTCAGTACTTAAGCTGGCTTAAGATTCACGGTATTAGATTCAAAGAACATTACTGAGACTACCCTTTTGGTAGGAATTGAGCCGATAATTTATCCCACTTCATCTCTTAACATTTTGTGAAATATTTACGAGTATACCTATTTTAAGAAATATAATATTTCAAAAAATCCACAGTAATTGGGCGATACTTAGTCATATAGATTAATATTGGAACAATTACTAGCTATGAACACAACTTTCTGATCGTTTTACTACATCTCAGTTGCTTCTGTGCCAAAAAAATGTTTGCCTCCAGCAGCGGCAGTTCCTGTAGACCCTGGTGCATGGGCTTTTGCTTGCCCACTTCAAACTCACTGAGGAACTGTGAAGGTTGAAATCGTGGTTCACTATTTACCTTTTCTATAATATTGAGCAACCCAGATGCCAGACAGAGCATCGAGAATATCTGGCTGATAGCTAAAAAAAGGTGCAGGATCCAAGAAAGGGCTATTGGAAACCTTACTTCTAGAGAATTTGTATTATTAACAAAATGCTCAGAAAACTGAGACCACTCATAAAAAACAGGTCCTAGAAATCAAAAAGAGTTTGAGTGGAAAGTGAGAGTTCAGATGTTCAAAACTATAGCCATATTATAGAATGATAATTCAGGTTTGGTGGTCTGTTAGAAACTTCAGACGTCACCTAGCCCAGTGGTTTTCAAACCTTTTTTAAACAGCAGAATCACTTTTATTCTGGGTAAAAATCTTACTCTGTATTTCAGAATAAAGCAAATTGAGGTGGTATTTATGAGAAAATATTAATCATCTAATTATGATAAATTCCATCAATAAAAATAATTAGATACTTTGGATGAACATAAGTGTTTGAGGTACTGATTCTGAGTGATATTTGACATATATACCCAATCTGTCTCCCAATCTGATTTGGTTATCCATTGAGTAAATATGTGTGGTACATAATGCATTTGATTGTGTGTATTCTTTGCGGGGGGTGGGGGGAGTTGAAATTTGTTTTTAAAAATTCAAACCAAATATTTGCACAACCCCTGATTTAGTCCAATAATAGAAGGGAGACAACTAGAGATCATTGAGGTCCATTCACTTGCCAAAATACAAGTTGTTCTGAATCTCAGCATTGTGATTTGTTCTGATATTTTTCCCCAAAAAAGCCACTCTGACTACTCAGAATAAAACCATTCATTCATCCTCATATTTCTCCTTTTTCTTTCTGTCTTGGGCCATCAAAAAGCCCAGACATTCACACCACCATTGATTTTTCCCACTGTAGGAGCAGCAGAAAAGAGTTCTAAGCATGGTGCTGAAGACAAGACTCAGACTATTATTACAGCTATGAAAGAAAGAATGAAGATCAGGGAAAAAAATAGGCCAGAGGTGTTTGAAGTAATTCAAGAAATGTTTCAGATTTCTAAAGAAGATTTTGTTCAGTACACAAAGGCAGCCAAACAGAGTGTATTGGACGGGACATCTAAGTGGTCAGCAAAAATAACCATTACAGGTAAAAATAAGTCTTACAATTTTTATCCCACATTGAGTTATTATGTGTCAGAGAAATCACTGCTAAAATAATCATAGATAAAATAATAGAATTTTCAATTTTGTCAATATTAGCAAGAGCCTTGTTGGTACTTCAAATTTCTAAAATATTTACTAGATAACTGAAGTAATTTCTTGTGCTATCAATGTCTTGTTTTGATCAAAAGCTGTGTCTTGGTCCAATTAAAAACTTCTTCCAGTGGAAAATGGTTGTTTTACAATATATTCATCAATATTCTACAGTTTACAAGAGATTAGTTTTGTTGCTTCCTGTCACTGAGAAGCTACAAGAGTAGCCAATAATCTCTTCGGTCAGTTTTTCTTAATAAGAAAACAAATATTGTCTTACTTACTCCTGAATCAATACTATTTGTCCCTCGAGTCAAAACAATTTGTGTTTAGTGATGTCTAGTGATTTGAACTTCTGAAGTTGCTCGTAGAATAACATTAATAGGAAGTATGTATTTATCATGTTGAGATTTACAAGCCTCTTAATTTACTGATAGAGTATTTACAAAGTAGAATAAAGATGCTTCTTTTATCAGGTTGAGTTGATCAGTACTGACAGCAAACACATAAATAAATTTTTAACTACAGGCCTTTGCCATTATGTTGGATAACTTTATTGCATATTGTATGTACGTGCTTATTTCTCTATACATGTATACAGTAATGTATATATGAGTATATAGCTAATATGTTTAAGCATGTGTGTGTATATAGATACTATTCACTACAGGCAAAAGCATGTTAGTTCAAAGGAAGGTTTTAATGTTCAGTGTATTTATTTCTTTATTAAACTTTTTTTTAAAGTGCTGTTGCTCACGAGAATGAAAGCAATGGAGATGATGCATCTTCAAACGCAGCGACAAAGTGATAGAACATGTTTCCTTCACTATTATTTTTTGCCTCTGGGGAAACCTTTTTATTAAACTATTTAATTTTGTTATTTCAGTGGTTTCTGCACAAGGCTTGCAGGCAAAGGACAAAACAGGGTCAAGTGACCCGTATGTTACAGTTCAAGTTGGAAAGAACAAAAGAAGGACCAAAACCATTTTTGGAAATTTGAATCCAGTATGGGATGAGAAGTTTTATTTGTAAGTACATAATGTGAAACTATTACAAATAGTAAAATGTTTGAGTATAAATTTAAGACAGGCATGCAAAATATACAGGCAATTATTATCTCATTTTAATAGTGTTTATGCAAATTACAAAGAGAATAAAACTAATGTTATGAATTTCTTTAATACTCTCATGATATTTATTATTTATTCATCAACTTTGGAAGCAAGTGATAAAAAGAATACTTCAAACAAGAGAAGGTGACATGGTTTGGATGACTTTGCAGGAAAGCAAACAAAAAAGGTTACCGCCTTATCTATAACAGGTTGGCCTAACATAGCTAGGAATTTACAGGCTTGATTTAGCAACACCTTGACACCTGAGAATTTATGGCTAAAGACTTTGGGTAGCACCTGGCCCATCAAGTCTACACCAGCCTATGCTAATGAAATGGTTGGTCATAACTTTTACAACCTCTCATTTTCCGAGGTCATTTATTTTTAAAACTCTAATATCTTGTACCAAACAGCAAGAAATCATTTTTCTGTCAAGGATTCTTTTCTTTCTATGACTTTTTCTTGGAGAGACATAAAATGATGTCCAAATGTCATTTGGTAGAAATGAAAATCCCTAACTATGAATTTAAAGGCTGTCCTTTTTTTTTCCTTCTCTCTTTCTAATATTTAAACATGGATCTCATTAACATGCTAAGTAAGCAAACCCCGCACATGGAGCTTGTATGGGAATGTGGGCAATAACATGTAAGAAATATAGAGCTTCTTGTGTTTATGGCTGATAAGGGGAGAGTTAAGAACTAGGTTTGGAAAATCAATTGGGACCAAATAACAGAGGATACAATGGAATGAGTTAAGGGATTTGGACAGTTTCTCCCTTCAGACTGATGGAAGAAACAGCTTTAATACTTCTATTTTTCTTCATCCTTTTTATTGAATTCATTGAAGTGACATAGGTTGATAAAATTATATAGGTTTCACATATAAAATTCTATAATAATACATCATCTGTATGTTGTATTTTTGTATTCACCATCCCAAGTCATTTAATGTCTATACCCTCTTCTACCTCCCCCACACCCCTTTCCCTCTGGTAATCACCATGCTGTTGTCTGTGTCTATGAGTTTTTTCTTAATTACTTCAGTTTTTCCACCCTGCACTATACAACCCTCCTCTCCTATGAGAGCTGTCAGTCTGTTCTCTGTATCTATGAGTCTTTCTATTTTGTTTGTTAGTTTATTTTGTTCATTAGATTCCACATATGAGTGAGATCATATGGTACTTGCCTTTCTCTGACTGGCTTATTTCACTTAGCATAATGTTTCTTTGTTTTTTTAACAGAAGAGAAGAAATTAGTCAATAGTCATAATTCAATTCCTAAGGCAGTAGAGTAAATGAATAAAACAGGGAAATGATCACAAAGGAGAGGGACAGAGCCTGTGCCAAAGCTGACACCAAGTGACTGAGAGAAAAGCGGCAGCTTCTGTCACCATGCAGTCCTGTAAATGCCATGTAGCTAGAGCTTCCGGTCTCTCAGGAGAAGCTGGAAAGTTGAAAGTTTAAAAACAGCTTTATTAAGGTATAATTGACAAAGCATAAAGTCTACATATGCAAAGTATACAATTTTACATTTTGACATATATATACCTTCATGAAATCATCACCACAGACAACATAATGAACATACTCATTGCCCCCAAAAGTTTCTTCATGCCCCATTGAAGCCATACCTTCTAACTCCCCCCAGACCAAGGCAAGCACTGATTTGCTTTATGATGCTATAGGGTATTGTTCATTTTACATTCTCTAGAATTTTATACAAGTAGATAATTCAGTATGCACTCTTGTGTGGTTCCACTCAGCACTTATTTTGAGATCCATCCATGTTGTAGGGTTTAGCAATAGTTTCTTTTTATTGCTAGGTAGCATTTTGTTGTATCAAAGTGTCTCAGTGTATGCATTCACCTCTTGATGGATATTTGGCTTGTTTCTACTTTCTAGCTATTAAAAATAAAATAGAAATACGGGTGCATACTTATTTGTATGGACATGTGTATATATTTCTCTTCAATAAATACCTAAGAGTAGAGTTGCTGGGAATATGTTTAATTTTTAAGACACTTTCCAAAGTGGTTACACCATTCTACATTTCCACCACCACGACATGGGTATTCTAGGTCATATACATCCTTCCAACACTTGATAAGGCCAGTCTTTTAAATTTTAGCCATTCTAATATGTGTGTAGTTGTATCTTATAATGATTTTATCTTGCATGTCTCTAATGACTTAATGACTTCAAGCATCTATGCATGTGCTTATGTGCTGTTCTTTATCTTATTTAGTTAAGTGTCTGTTTGCATTTGTATAAGATTCATAGTTTTATATTTTACATTTAGGCCTATGATACATTTTGATGAAGTTTATGAAAATAGTATGTTACAGACTCAACTTTATTATTTTGCATATAGATATCAGAAAGTACTGTCTTCCCTATACTAAATTGCTTTTGCACTTTTAGTGGAAGTCAGCTTTCTGTATATACGTGCCTCTTTTTCTGAATTACCTGCTCTCTTCTATCAAGTTCTTTATCTATCTGTGAGCCAATACAACATGGTCTTGATTGCTACAGCCTTACTTTATAAGCCTCAAAATCAGGTCGTGTTAGTCCTCCAACTTTTTGTCTTTTTCAAAGTTATTTTAGTGGTTTAGAACCTTTGGATTATATCCATATGAATTTTATAATCAGTTTATTATTTTTCACACACATAAAAACAGCCTGATACAGTTTTGATTGCCTTATTGCCCTGGCTAAGGTTTCCAGTATGATGATAAATGGACGTGATAAGAGCAGACAACCTGGCCTTGTTCCCAACTGTAGATGGAAAACATTCTTGATCAACTATGATATTAGCTGTAGATGTATTACAGATGCCATTTATCCAGCTAAGACAGCCATCTTCTACTCCCAGTACACCAAGAGTTTTGATCAGAAATGGATGTTGTATTTTGTCTAAAGCTTTTACTGCCTCTATTGAAAAGATCATATGATTCTGAATGCTGTTTTTAAAAATTTACTTTAAAGGTATTGCTTTATTGTCTTTGTGTTTGATTGTTAATCTTGTTTTCAGTGAGAAATCTGGCATCCTCATTTGTGTTCCTCTGTACCTGTCTTTATTTTTCCCCATACGTGTTTTTTTTTAAGCTGAATTTATTGGGGTGACATTGGTTAGTAGACTTATATAAGTTTAAAGTGTATAATTCTATGATGTATCATCTGTATATTGCATTGTCTGGCCAAAGACAAATCTTCCATCACCATATATTTGGTCCCCTTTACCCTTTACTACCCTCTGTTTAATACTTTGTTTTCTTTATCATTTTTATAACTTGATTATGATGTGCCATGATGCAGTTTTCTTTATGTTTTTGGTGCTTATTTTTTGTTGAGCTACCCAAAACTGTAGGTTTACAGTTTTCTTCAAATTTGGAAAATTTTTGACCATTATTTCTTTAGAGATTCTTTCTGCTCCTACCTTTTGGAGATTCCTCATGTGTATCTGTATTAAGCCTCTTGAGGTTGTGCCACAGCCCACTGATACCCTGGTTTTCTCTCCCTTTCCCTTCCTCTCTTTTTCTCTGTAATTCACTTTGGATTATTTTTATTGCTATATGTTTAAATTAAATAACTTTTTTATTTTGTAATGTCTAACCTATTAATTCAAGCCACTGGATTTTTTTTATCTCATATATCTTAGTTTCTATCTCAGAAAGTTCAAATTGGATCTTAGCAGCTTCCATGTCTGCACTTAACACTTTTTAAAAAATTAAGACTATTTGTTTTATGAGAAAGTTCACATAAAAAGTCATGGGAAGGTGTAGTGATTTCCAATATGCCTCCTACCCCCACATCTGCATAGTCTTCCTATTATCAACATTCCCCACCAGAGGTGCATTTTTTACAATTGATGCACCTACACCAACAGATCATTATCACCCAAAGTCCATAGTTTGCATTAGTCACTCGTGGTGTTGTCCCTTCTATGGATTTGGACAAATGTATAATGACAAGTATTCATCATTATGGTATTATACAGGGTGTTTTAGCTGCCTTAAAAATCCACTGTGCTTCACATGTTCACCCCTTCTCCCTCCCAAAGACATGGCAACCACTGATTGTTTTACTGTCCCCATAATTTTGCCTTTTCCAGAATGTCATATACAGTTGATCCTTGAATGACCTGGGGATTAGGAGCACTGAACCTGCACCATTGAAAACCTGACTATAATTATGGACTCTACAGTTGGCCCTTTGCCTCAGCAGATTCAAGCAATGAACAGTATTTTGAGGAGGATCGATAGTTGGGAATCCACAATTGGGAAACCACAGTTAAGAATGAAAAAATATCCCTGGCTGGTGTGGCTCAGTGGACTGAGTGCCAGCGTGCAAACCAAGTGTCAACAGTTTGATTCCCAGTCAGGGCACATGCCTGGGTTGTGAGCCAGGTCCCCAGTGGGAGGGAGGGGTGCACAAGAAGCAACTACACATTGATGTTTCTCTCCCTCTCTTTCTCTCTCCCTTCCCCTCTCTCTAAAAATAACTAAATAAAATCTTTTTTAAAAAGAATGAAAAAGTACTGATTTTGATCCATGGTTGGTTCAATCAACAGATGTGAAACCCACTGATAAGAAGGGTCAATTGTGTTTATTGAAAAAAATCTTTATAAGATAACCCTTGCACTTCAAACCCATGCTGTTCAAAGGTCACCGCAGTTGGACTCATACAGTATGTAGACTTTTCAGATTGGTTTCCTTCACTCAGTAATATGCATTTAAGATCCCTCCATGTCTTTTCATGGCTTGATAGCTCCTCGCTTTTTAACATTAAATAATATCCCATTGTATAGACTATTTATCTATTCTCCTTCCGAAGGGTATCTTGGTTGCTTCCAAGGTCTGGCGATTATGAGTGAAGCTACTATAGCATCCATATGCAGGTTTTTGTGTGGACCTGTTTTTAACTCCTTTGCATACACCAGGAAGCACAATTGCTAGATCATATGATAAGCATGTGTTTAGTTTTATAGAAATGGCCAAATTGTCTTCCAAAGTGGCTGTACCATCTTGCTTTCTTACAAACAAAATATGTTGCTTCATATCTTCTCTAGTATTAAGTGTTGACAGTGTTTTGGATTTTGCCCATTTAGTAGCAGTGTAGTGGTAGCTCATTGCTATTTTAATTGACATTTTCCTGATGACATATGATGTGGAGCAGCTTTCCATATGCTTATTTACCATCTGTGTATTTCCTTCGGTGAGGTGTCTTTTAAGGTTTTTCAACCATTTTCAATCAGGTTATTTCTTTTTATTGCTGAGTTCTAGGATTTCTTTGAATATTTTACATAAGAGCTCTTTATCTTATGTGACTTTTGGAAATATTTACTCCCTATCTATGGCTTGTCTTCTCATTCCCTTGACGTTGTCTTTCTCTACTTAACTCTTTAAACACATGCGCAACTTTTAATTACTGTTTTGTTGTCCTTGACTACCAATTCTAATACATGTACCCATTTTTGGTCAGTTTTGATTGGTATCATTCTTCTCAAAACAGTCTTCTCATTATGTGTCATTTTTTATGCTACTTCACATGCCTGGTTATTTTATATTAGATGACAGACATTGCAAATATTACCTTGTTGGTTGCTGGATATTTTTGGCATTCTGTACATATTCTTGAGCTTTGTTCTGGGACTACATGGAAATAGTTTGGTTCTTTGATCTTGATCTTGAAATTAAGTGGGAATGAAATATTGCTTAACTAAATGCTGATTATTCTTCAGTACTGAACCAATACCCTTCTGAGTCTACTGACTCATTGGTGACACATTTTCTAGTCTGCCCAGTAAAAACAAGCACTACTTTTGGCCTTAGGGAGTGCTAAGCAATGCTAATGAAATTCCTTTTGGTGTCTCTAAATCTGGTCTTGGCTTATTTCTTCACATGCATGAATTTATCATCACTCAGGTGATTGTTCAAGAGGAACCCTCCACAAATTGTTGGAGTTTTTCTTCTCTTCAGTTCTCTTCTCTTTAGTATTATTTCCTGTGACCTCTAGCTGCCTTTGTCTTCTCAGATTTTCACCTTTTTTTTGTAATTCAGAGCCCAGTAGATTCCAGCTGGGTTCCCGACCCTGGCACAGTGGCCTAGAAACTCTCAAGGAAGTAAGCTGAAACAATGAATAGTAAGGTTCATCTCATTATATTTTGTCTCTTTGTTATCTCTGTGATATGAAAACAACGTACAACTCCTGAAGATACTTAATCCATAGATTGCCAGTTGAAATGTGAAGCATCCATCCAAAGAATTGCAGTAGTACAAATATTTATTCTAATTTTTTAATACTGCAAAGGGTCCCCTTGAAAAATCAGCTGAAGGAGTGCATGTGAGGTAATACCAAGGTAAGGTCTACCAAAAAGAATTAGATATGACAATGTCCAGAGCTCATTTCAGGGCAAGAATAGCATCTGTTCCCACCAGACAGGCTAGAAAGCCTCATGATTCCCAGAGGCCAGAACCCAGGACAGTAAACCGAGAGGGAGAGTTAAAGATGGATTATCTATATTCTAATTGGCATTTTGTATATAACTTATTATTACTGTATGCCTCTGTTTTCCTTCTAATAGGAGACATCATCTACATTGTCAATAACAACATATCTAGTTTTTAAACAGCATTACTTTCAAAGAAGAAATTCAAATTTAAATCCATTATACTCTACTGTGCATGATATATATATTATATATGTGTATGTGTATATACACATAAATACATACATATCTATACACATGCATGCACATGTGTGTGTATATATATGTATATGTAATGGATATAAAAATTAGGCTATATATATATGGCTTATTTTTCAAATACTTTTCACTTTACTGACAAAATGTTTATTAGCTTTAAGGGAAATCACAATTATCTTCTGTTTGTCTCTTTCTAAAATATCAAAAATGAATGCCTAAATGTTCAAAGTAATTATTTTTATTGCCAGTTTTTTGGACTCCAGGATTCCATTTATATAACTGTGGTTCCAATAATACTATTTTGAACCTACCCATTTTACTATGAAAACAGCATGAGAATTGCCAACTTATCTTCCTCTATAAGGGGTTTTCTTTTGCAGGAGGCAATGAGTTCATAAAGAATTTATGTGCAGATTTACAAAAATGCATACATGTCACAGATTAACTCATTCATGCTTCCAACCATCCTGACAATTCTGCCCTGTGAACTGGAGTGTAAAGTGTCTCCGAAAATTCTGAATATAGAATGTTTTATTAATAATATGGCTTTAGTTTGCATTTGGGGCAGTTTACTTATTAATAAATTCTGAGCTTTAGCTAATATGAAAAACTGCGATAATAATACATAGCTTACCAGATCGTTATATTTTTTGAGGTAATATCTACAGATCTCATGGCACTTTTTAAGCATTAAACATGGCAGTTATATTATTATCATTATTAGCATTAACACACAATCCCATCCTTTGTGCTGAGATTCAGTACTTTAAAGCAAACTTGGCAGTAGTACTTTCATGTCAAAAAGTTCCAACCTGCATAGTGAGGCTGAGAAGAGACCAGTGAACAAGGTGCTCTAAGAAGGAAGTGCTGCTGAAATAAGGGGTAGAGAACTGAGCATGGGCAAAGCATCTGAGAGACTGTCTAATCCAACCCCCTCATTTTATTGATGAGAAAATCGAAACTCAGACAAGTTATACAACAGCCAAGACTTCAAAGCAGCTGCTGGATGGAAAGCCACAAATAAGACACAAGTAGAAATAAAGAAGTGTGTTTTTCCCCACATCCAAACTCTTCCCTTGGAAAAAGTGCCTTTGACCTAAACAAGGTAGGCAATCACAAAGCTGTTCATGAATATGCAAATAAAGTATTTTTTAATTTTTTTTGTTTGAAAGCTTAATTGTCCCCCAGTAATTGCACTTTGATGCCCTCAAGAGATTAATGCTAAGTGATTTCCATTTTAATTTTACCCCACTCACCATGGGTTAAAGAAAGTAGCTTGAAATTTAATCTAAAAACTATGGATGTTACACGATTCTAAAATGGGGCACTCTGGACAGTGTTTGCAGAGAACAGAGGCATGACCAATTAAGCCTTTGCAGAAACATGGGTTAGGAGGGGTTGTAAACACATGTAATCTTAAAAATATCACTAGGATTAATTAGGATAATGTATATGAAAGTGTTTAGTATTACAAAAATCTAAGGTGCTTGTTAACTTGCTCTTTGATCCTAGTAAGTTCTGTATTTGATCATTTCATAATTAATTATGTTTGATTTTATTTGCTTAAGCTACAGTTAATAAAATGTTTTATGCGTATCATAAATCATTCATTCCCTCACGAGGAAAGAAAGTAAGTTTTCCCAGTTGGTTCCAGAGAAACAAATGGCACTGTCGTCTGCCATTTTAATAAGAAATTTTGTGTTAGGAGACTTACAATTTATGTATATATTGATTGATGCTATGTTTTGTGGGGACTCTGTAGTTGATTCTCCGTGCTTCATTTTTGCTAATTTCTAAATAAAAACAAAAGTGCATGCTGCCTCCTTCCTAGAGGGGATGGAGGTCTTAATGGCCACAGCAGGCATGTGTTGCTTACTTTTTTAAGCATTGGTATTCAGCATTGAAGTACAGAATTATTTTAAAAACAGAAAGTCTTGTTAACACTATGTCTATGGTAGGAGTGCAAACATGCCCTTATTTACGGTGGTATTAAATAGGCAGTACAGTCTATACATTCTATACATTCTACTTATCTAATTGACTGGACAACCAACTCCACTTGCTTAGTGGGGTATCAGTTAAATCCCACATTTTCTGAGTGTCCATTATATGCAAAGCACCGTACTAGGTCCATGGAAAGTATTGACTTGATGAGTGCCTTCATGTTATTCCGAAAAGCTATCTGGCCTATGAGTTTATAAACCTGAGTTTCAGACTGTTCAGGACTGATCATGCTTCTTGACTCCAGAAAACCCCTTAACTTACTGGAATCTCATTTTTACAGTGGTCAGTGTGCAAAAATATATATTTTTTGCACATCGACCACTGTAATATATATAGTTCCCTTTGACTCAACAGCAGTATTGTTAAGAGGCAGTGCCCATGCAAGCATTTTCAACACATAAGCACCAGAAACTCATCATGTTGTTATTTGCAGAGTCCTCATTGCCTCAGCCCTTTGAAGCATATGGCAGGCACGTTCAATTCACTGCTACCCAGATGCGGCAGCACCTAGAGCACCCCGGGCCCATGGCTCTGGACCACACCATGTGCCACTGAGCCCAAGGCTGAGTATAAATTAAGCACAAACTAAGCTTCATTGCAGACAGCTTACTTAAATATTACAATTAAACTAAAGCATCTTCACAGTGCAGCCGATTAATATTTTCAAATGACAGCCTGAATGTAATCAAGGATATGATTTATTGCCTATATCACCAGCACAGTCTTTTCCTGGGCTACATGGGAAGGGAACATTTCCTCAGTTATCTGTGCTAGCTTACAACGATGGTATCAGAATTAGGGAGTCATTTGTCAAGAAGTTCCCACAATTGTCTAAAGCAACATAGAGTTTAGTAATACTTTATTGGATCATAATTTTTTAAGCTAATCATTGTCTACCTGATAAATATGCCTGGTAATAGGGGGATATCATAAGCAATACTACCTTTCACTTAAGTCAACTGGGTTGAGTCATGACTGATACATACAGCAGTGCCATACAGCATTTACTTCAAGACTGCGTAATACTAGAACCTAAAGGCTTGTCATAAGGAGAGGAAGGTGATGTGAAAAGAGACATGGACTGAAGTCAATGAAGTATGAACTTGGAATTACCAAAGAGAACTGATTCATGGGTAACAAGCCCTAAAATTTCAGATGAGAACAAATCCTTGGAGACAGCACTCTGATTGTCTATAGACCAAGATGTGATTGTCTATAGGCCAAGATGTAAGGGACATGTATGTAACTTAGTTTTAAACTAAGGATCTAATAGAATTCAGACAAAATCCCCAAAATCTTTAGGGAGCATTTTGATTGTAACACCAAACTCTTAGGGCAATGAGGACTATTTGGTAGGATAGATATTCTCTTGCTGGGTAGAAAAAGAAGCCCCCACATTTAAAATGGTCCAGGAAAGGGATTAGGATGCAACAAATTTTAATATGTGGACACAGAAAGCCCTTTTAGGAATCCAGAAATATCCAAACAACAAGAACTCGAAAGGCAGAAATTATTATGCCCTTTCATTCATTTCTTTATTTTTCTCTGACTGGTCATCTTCACCTGTTATTCTCTGTCTCTGCCTTTCCATTGTATTTTCTTTCTCTCTCCCTCTATCTCTGTCTCTATCTCTTTTATCTGTCACTCTGCCCCTCTTTCCTTCCTCTGCCTTCTCCCCCTTATTCCTTTTTCCCTCTGAACTCTGGTCCAATTCCTAACCACTACTCAATCACTACACATCAGTTTTCATGTGGTTCACAATAGCCTTGGCCCTGTGGCCATATATCTCCCAACTCTATTAATACACAGTTTGCTGCCCGGAAGTGTTTTTGTGTTTTTAGACAAACAATCCAATTCATCTTTACAGAGCAAACCATGCAAGTTATGTGTTATTGGTCAGACTGTGATCAGAACATCTTAGACCCAACCCAGGTGCTTTCCATGAGGAGGGGAGAATAGGGAAGTCCTGGTGGTCTCAGGTGACTCATTTGGGCCTATGGATTGAAGCAATTTCCCCTGAGTGGAATATATCTAGCATGGGTGCTATAAGCATCTTGACCTAGCAAGAATTTTCAAGACCCAAACACACAATACCAATCACCTTCTATTCAGTTCATTCCCCTAGCTTTTGGATGTATCTCATGTGTGGACCGACCATTTTGAAGGCAGAAGAAGGAGAACAACATGGTAGAACTAATCCTAGCCAACCTTAAAGTTTGCAGATCGCTACTGACTGAGAACTATAAAATGTAAAATCTGACTCCTGGGTAATTTTTTTCCTAATACCAGCTCCACTGGTCCTTAGAGAAATAATTCATTCAATAAATATTTATGTATGAGCACTCTTCTAAGTGCTGCAGACACGGAGGTAAATATGAAAAAATTGATTCTTCTTACAGGGTTTTCATTTTAATTGGAATAGAGATGGTGCCAAGGCTAACATCTTCATTTAGGGAAAGTCCATCCTAGGCCATCAGGAGAGAATGGGCAGTTCTGCTTGGTGCTGCCATCTTTGCTGGGCTTGATGACTTATCTCTAAATAAATGGAGTTTAAAGCATGATAATATTTGAAGGCTGAGCAAAGGAAGTTCAGGTAGTTAAGCACCTTGTTGAAGAAATGTTAATGTTTAGGAAGAAAAAATCTAAAACCCAAGTCATTGCAAGTATCATCACAGTTATAAGCACTGATATTTGTGTAGCTATGTACTACTGTATCTCACTTTCTGTCACACATATTACACTTCACAACTTATAAAACATTGATGTGGTTGCTGTTGTTTCTGTTGCCATTTTACAAATGAGAAAGCTAAGGCTCAGGGAATTCAACAGACCGTTGCTAACAAAATTCATCCAAGAAGTAAAGTAAGATATCCTTACCTTTGGTTACCACCCTAAATGTTCGTTCCACACTATCTCATTCCCTCACCAGTGCCATCATTCAAACAACCACACTAAGAAAGCCATGAACAAGTCACTGCAAAAAAGCACTGGAGAATGGAAGCTACTTTTAAAAAAGAGAGAAATTGAAGTTGTAGAAATAAAAAATATGTATAATGTAGAAAACAATAGGAATGGCAGCAGGTTAGACATTGCAGAATAAAAAAACATGGAACTTAAAGCCCTAATATTTAAAATGTATAAAATGAAACATGGAGAAAAACTTGTTAAAAATGAAAGAACAAGTGACACTACTTAAAGCAGCCAAAAATCATATTAATTGGAATTATCTGAAGAAGAAAACTGGGTATAGAAAAAGAATTTGAGGATATTTTTTCAAATTTGATAAAATTATAAACTCACAGACTCAAGCTCAATGAACCTAAAGCACAAGAAAATTAAAATCACACCAAGACACATCATAGTCAAATTGCTCAAAATCAGTGAATAAGAGAAAATTTTGAAAGCTTGCAGAGAAAAATGACATAGTACATACATAATAAGAAAAATAAAGATAGCAGCAAACTTCTTGTAACAATCGATGTTAGCAATAATACAGTGGAGAAACATCTTGAAATTAATGAAACAAAAACTGTCAGACTGAAATTCTTTACCCAGAGAAAATATATTTCAAAAACAAAACCAACAAAATAGTCTTTTTCAAAAGGCAAAAATAAGAGCTTTTCAAACATAAAAGCTGAAAGAATTTCTTTCATTATGACCTGCACCATAAAAAACGTTAAAGGAAATCCTTTGGACACAAGAAAAGTGACACCAGATGAACATGTGGTCTACAGAGAGGCTTGAAAAAGACCGAAGAACACTGGAAATCCTAACTACGTTGGGAAATCTAATAAGTGATTATGTTGTTATTTAGGTTTATTTAAAAGATTATTCAACATTTAAACAAAACAATCATTTCCTGGGTTACATAACTACTAGAATATGTTTAGGTAAAAGTGTGGAGGACAGAAAGAAATGCACCATTGTAAGGTTCTCATACTGTACATGGAGTAAAAAATATTTGTAGATTTACTGTAATAATTTAAAGATATGTATAATAAATTCTAAAGTAACCACTAAAATAATAAGACAAATATGTAATGGTCTATACACCAAGTAAATAAAATTCAATCATTAAAAATATGCATTAATCCAAAAAAGTAGAATAAAAAGGAAAAAACAGTAAAAAAATCAAATGAGGAAAATAGAAAATAAACAGCAACATGATAGACTAAAATCTAAATATGTACATGATCACATTCAATATAAAAACTCTAAACACTGCGATTAACTGGCAGAGGTTGTCATATTAAATACAAAAGCAGGGCCCAACAATACCCTGCCTATAAGAAATTCTTTTTAAATATAAAAAGACAAATAGGTCTATGACTGAAAATATATCACCCAACGACAGCAGAATACATATTAATTTTCAGTGCACAAAGAACATTTGCATGTGTAGCAAATAAACACATGAAAATATGCTCGATATCATTAATAAGGAAGAGAAATTAAAACCACAACAAAATACAATTTAATGACTAGTAGAATGGTGCATTTTATCTTTTTTCCTCTTTTTTGCCTTTTTTTTACCATTTGACTGTTTTTTATAATTATGTTTGATGTTTCCTGAGTTATTTTTATCTCATGTTGTTATTTTAGTGACTGCTTTAAGAATTTATGGTATATCAGCAAATGAGTGGATCAAAAAATTATGGTACATTTACACAATGAAATTCTATGCAGCAGAGAGAAAGAAGGTGCTTATATCCTTTGCAACAACATGGATGGAACTGGAGAGCATTATGCTAAGTGAAATAAGCCAGGCAGTGAGGGACAAATACCATATGATCTCACCTTTAACTGAAACATAATCAACAAAAGAAAAAAGCAAACAAAATATAACCAGAGACATTGAAATTAAGAACATTGTAACAATAGCCACAGGGGAGTGGGGAGGGGGTAGTGGGGAGAGGGGTCTATAGGAGCTACTATAAAGGACACAAGGACAAATCAAGGGGGAGGGTAGAGGTGGGGGAGGGAGGTGGGACTGGCTGGGGTGGGATGGAGGGAAGGGGAGAAAATGCAGACAATTGTAACTAAATAAAAATAAATAAGTTTAAAAAAAAGAACACACACACACAAAGAATTTATGGTATATATCTTCAAATTATCAAAGCCAACCTTTTAGTTATATGATTTCATACATAGTATACAAACAAGCCAATGAAAAAAAGTGGGCAAAGGAGCTGAATAGACACTTCTCCAAAGAGGACATACACATGACCAATAGACATATGAAAAGATGCTCAGCATCGCTAATCATCAGAGAAATGCAATTTAAAACCACAATGGAATATCACCTCACACTTCTCAGAATGGCTTTCATTAATGAAACAACAATCAACCAGTGCTGGTGAAGATGTGGTGAAAAGGGAACCCTTGTGCACTGTTGGTAGGAATGAAGATTAGTGCAGCCACTGTGGAAAACAGTGGAGGTTCCTCAAAAAACTAAAAGTAGATCTGCCTTATGACACAGCAATTCCACTTTTGGGTATATATTTGAAGAAACCAAATCACTGATTCAAAAGAACAGATGTACCCCTATGTTCATTGCAATGTTATTTACAATAGCCAAGCTATGGAAGCAACACAAGTGCCCATCAACAGACAGGTGGAGTAAAAAAAAAAAAAAAGCAGGGGTACATGTATACAATGCAATATTAATCAACCATAAAAAAGAAGAAAATTTTATCATTTGCAGTAATATGGGTGGGCCCAAAAAGTATTATGCTAAGTGAAATAAGTCAGAGGAAGACAAATACCATATGATTTCACTTATATGTGGAATCTAAAGAACAATACAAAAAACAAAACAGAAACAGATTCATAGACACAGAGAACAGACTGACGGTTGTCAGAGGGGAGCGGAGCTGGGGGATGGGTGAAAAAGGTGAAGGGGTTGAGAAGCACAAACTGGTAGTTACAAAACAGTCATGAGGATGTAAAATACAGCATAGAAAATAATAGTCAATAATATTGTAATAACTATGTATTGTGGCAGGTGGGCACTGGAACCATCACTGTAAAGCATATCATTGTCTAACTACTACACTGTACACATGAAACTAATACAAAATAATATTAAAAGTAAGCTATAATTGAAAAAAATTGGAACTTAGTCAAAAAAAAGAAAAATGCATACAGTATAATACCATTTATATAAAATTATAGGAAATACAAAGTGCAAACTAAATTAGTAATACAGCAGATCACTGGTTGCCTGGGGAGTGAGAATGGGAAGGGATAGAAGGAAGTGATTGCAAGAAGTCCAAGACAACTTTTGGAAGTGATGAGTAGGTTAATTATATTGATGGTGGTGGTTACATGGGTAAATACATATAACAAGACCTATCAAAGTATGCATTTTAAAAATATGTATGGTTAATTGCATGGCAATTATACCTCAATAAACTATTAGATAAACTGTTGTTTAAAATTAATTTTATCCGTCTATTAACAGAGTCAATATTCCATTAGTGACTTGCATTCTACGAATTCAAGATGGAATAGAATTGCTGTTTCTGTGATTGTGCTGATGATAATAACCACAACAATGGTGATATCAGACCCCATCACAACTGCCCCTTGTGTTCTGCCAGTTGGTAGTTTACAATGGTCTTCTACATTTCTAATATCATTTAAATCCTAGAAGAAACTCAGTGTCATACACGCTTGTAACCTCACATTCAAAGCTGAGAAAAATGAGTTTCAGACTTTTCTGAAATTAAAGGTAGTAGAGATACTAGAGCCACAGCCTCTGCCTTTTTATCCCAAGTACTTGAGTCTCTCACTTGAGGTTTCTGGAATGGCTTTATTTGCACATAATGTAAATTTATTATAGCTTATTAATTTCTATGTAGAAAGTCATCACTCAAAATTAAAAGAATGTGCTATCTTAGGCATAACCACTGGCATTTACCATTCCATTAGTTATACAACATTTTAAAGCATTTTTAATATATTCCTTAATGATTTTGAGCTTTTTGAGAGTGAAAACCTCCTAAAATAATGTTGGGTACAAAGTGAGCCTAAAAAATCTCATTAATGATTATTTTCAAATGATAATTTCTTACCAATAATACTGTTCTGTAAACATTCTCTGTTATTTTTTTGTTTTGCACTATTATCGTTTTACCCTTATTTCTACCTTCTTACTTTTCCTTTAATTGTACTTGAAAAATAATTTTTTATTCCCCAAGAAATTTGAAAGGTATGTTTCTTCTCTGTGTATTCTATGAGCATTATTTGGTGAACTCGATATTTAATTTTTTATTAGCTTCTCCTGTATATGTTTTCCTGCCTAATGAAATCTTGTCTTTAGTCTTCATGATATGTTTGTTATTTTCTTTCAGTTATGTTTATACCTAATAAACCTGGATGCTGCTTTTGATTAGATTGGACTTGAAGGGACAATAAAAGGAACAACACATACTTTGGCTTAGTATAAAGCACTGATATAAGCAATAGGAAGTAACCACTTGAACTATTACTGTGACGAGGTCTTGTCATCCTCTTTTACTCTGTCCTCACAGAACTAAAGATAAAGTTGAGAAAACACAGGATGGAAAACTACCACCTACCCTGGGGAAATTTAAAATGTCTTTTTACCTGAAGATGATATCAAGGGTTCTTTCTGACATCAAAGGTTTATGAGCTTCTGAAACTTTATTGTTGACCAATAATTAAGTACATATAGGTGTTGGGAAAATTCCATCAAGAAAGGACATTTTTAATATTGCTAAATAAGGGCCATATTGAAAACATTTTTAAAATAAAGCATACTTAATTAAATATTTAGTTTTTCAGTCAATGGTTATGTAAAACTTTCTTTGTTCCAAGGAAGAATTGAAATGACTAATCCGGTTTTATTTTTCAGTTGTATATTCAGTTGCAAGAATTGGAATGAAAATAAAAAGTTTCAAACCCAAACTATCTTATAGTATAGGGGTAAAGTTGTGGAGAAAATGGTAAATTGGGGGAGAATTAAGTTGCCGATACATTTATGTACTGGCTTGCCAGGAGGTCTCAGAGTTGACTACTTTAGAGGGAGGCATATTTTAAGCTTCCACCCGGAAGCCCATTGATAATTAGACTCAGTCCCCTTAGAGGACTATCTGTTCATGAAACGGGGATCAGTGCAGCATGGAAGGTAAAGTCCTCGTATGTGAAGGCCGTGCACCCAACTAACTAGCTGACTTACCGTGACCAACTGGCCCTACCCTAAGACCTTTGACTGTTCTGCCTAGCTTTTACTGTAGCTTTTCTTTTATGCCAACACCCTACTCTCTTAAAATGATATCCTCTTACAGTAATATCTTCTATGAAAATAAAATCTTACCTTATCATCGTCTGGAAGATAGTGTTTTTTGCTCTTTTTAAAACATACCAATGTTTATAGCTGACCAAATTGCTTTGTAAAGATCACTTCATTTTTATTACACAAACTTTTGGAAGTTTGAAAACCTTCCAGTAGATATTTGGTTATATTTTTCATGTAAGTTATTGGATAAATGCTTATAATTGTATAGATTCAACTTCAGTTTTCCAGACACTTGAGTCTGAATATTAATGATAAACCATTACCAAATGCCAAAATGCCACAGGAGCTATCAAATGGTTGACTGTGTTCACACTGCAGCTTGGTATATTTTTCTTTTTGGATTCCATCTCTTTGCCTTTTTCATAACATTCAGCAAAAGAGTCCAGAGACAACTAAAGTATAACTGATGTACTATTTATGAGTTCTTAAGCACAATTGTTCCATTCTAGGTAATTGGTTGAAGCTTGATTTAAGTAGAAAACTTCGTTGGAATGTAGGGTTTCCTAACGTTTCTTCTCTTTGCTAGCAATTCTTTGGTGATTACTGCAGTTCTCCATAAGCCTGTGCTGTGTTGCCGGTATTGGGAATGTTAGATAAATTGTATTTGCCTTTATGATTAATGCTTCTGATTCAAGTGTGTTCAGATCAAGTCTGGTCAGGCAACTGATGCAACTGCCACCTGCTGCTGACACTTCCATCATTGCTTTCAAGTTTCTTGGGAGAGTAGCAGCTCATTGTTCTTGGGAGAATAGTAGCTCTTCTTTTCTAGCAAAGAGTGAAGGGGAGAATCGGAGAGAAAGGCAAGCTAGGTGGCTATAAAATGAATGCTGACAGTTCTGTCTTCTTGCCAGGGATAAATTCTAGCTATTTATTTTAATTCTTTTTCTCTGTCAAGAAATAGGCATAAGTTCTTTAAAGTTCTTTCTGATATGCAGGAAGGGTATCAAGGGTACTTTTCACACATTTTTTCTATTTTTCAAGTGGATTGGTATAGTAGCAGTGAAAGTATTGCACAAATATCGTGTATATATATTTCATTAAGTGTATAATAGATATGCTCTCTAAAAATCAATATAATATGAAAGGTAGGTTTCAACTATCTGATTAGCAAAGATTGATAAGTGATAATGTTCAGTGTTAATGAGCATATAAAGAAGTAGGTACAAGGGCAAATATATGTATGTTTTCTGCAGGATATTTTAGTAATATGTGGGTGTGTGAATGTATGTCTGTCTGTACATAGATGTATATGTAATCAATATATATTCCTTCCAACCTAGAAAATCCACTTTCAGTAATTAGTTAAACTATTTTCACAAGTCCGTAAAGATATACACATAGAAAAAATAATGCATCAAACTTTTAAAGGTAAATATTAATACTAAACAATATTTTTCAATTAAAATATTTACATAACATTCAGTGAATAAGAAATTCACTGAATACCAATATATAATACTATGAATTGTGCTTATTGCAGATGGAAATCAATATGGAGATGATCCATCTTTCTAAAAAACACTATATTATGTTAAAAGTCTTTAAAGCATTCATATACTTATGCAGTAACTATATAGTGTAAAATAGTAATAAAATGATTCATATTTATAAAACACTATTATTTTTCCAAAACATTTTTATGCCCATAATTTCTTTGTAAATCAATCATTGTGTTACCTAGTGCAGAAATGTTTATCATGCTTTATTTGTCAGTTTCCTTTCCTGAAATAAGGAAGCTGGATGATACACTCTAGAGAAATTCTTTTAGCATTACAGAGCTTTATCGATCCAGATGCAAATTCTCAGACCTTTCAGAGAAGGACAAAGAAATACTGGAAGAAATAAAAGAGGAAACCAAAGAAATAACTTAAGCTAAGTGTATAGCTTCACGTATCTCTCTATGGCATTTTCTACATGAGTTTGGTACATACACAGTATTGGTCATTTGTCTATTGCTCTGCTATTTATTCCCTGAAGTTTCTTCGCTGTGTTCTGTGTCTCAGGAACCTGAACACTGAAGGCTACTTCTCCAGACTTCCTTGCCCACTAGGTTTAGACATGAGGAAGCACTGTAGTGAAATTAAAAATGAGAAGATAGGAGAAGCCAGAGTATTTCTCCCTTTGTCTCTCTGACTTGGACAGCACCTAAAACAATGTCTGGGTTTCCTCCATGATTTAAACTCCCATTGGAAGAGAACCCCTCTACAGTCCCAGTTATCTTCCGTCTTTTCCTACTTAGTCTTGGCACCCTTGTCAACAAATTTTTGTATTGTGCCATATTGGTAGGAATGCACATTGGTGGAGCCACTGTGGGAAACAGTATAGGGTTACCTCAAAAAAATAAAAATAGGACTACAATATGATCCAGCAGTCCTACTTCTGAGTATCTAAAAGTAGTGGAAATTACAATCTTAAAAAGATATTAGGACTCCCATGTTTATTACAGCACTATTAATACTCCAGATGTGCAAACAACCTACATGTCCATTCACAGATGAGTGAATCAAAGCATTTTGTATGAACTTACAATGGAATATTATTCATCCATACACAGAAGGAAGTTCTGCAATACATAACAACAGGGATGAACCTTAAAGATTGTACTGAGTGAAATAAGCCAGTCACAGAAATACAAATTCTGCACGATTACACTTCTGTGCCATATCTAAAACAGTCAAATTCACAGAGTCAAAGAATGGAATTGCAGTTCCCAGGAGTTGAGAGAGGGAAATAAGGGGTTACTAATCCACAGGCAACACGTTTCAATTAAGCAAGAGAAATAAACTCTGGATACCTGCTGCACAACGTTGTACCTGCAATCAACAACACTGTGCTGAATACTGAAAAAATGTGTAGAGCTACAGGACCCAAAACGGTGTGGTGCCTCATTAAAGACAGACATACAGACCAGTGGAACAGAATAAGGAGCCCCAAACACTATAACTCTTTAATAGCAGAGTAAGATTTTACTGTATCAGTATAAATCAATAATTAATCAATTTCCTGTGTTTTGATAATTAGCTACTAAATTTTTTTTCTTATTATACATGTTGCAGGAATTTGTTCTTTGCTGTTAAAGGCAAAATACATTTATATGTTTGAATGATATAATTATCTACTTTGATTAGTTAGAAGTAATTAAATACCTACTGGGGCCACGGCTGGTGTGGCTCAGTAGGTTGGATGTCCTCCCACTAACTTGCTGGTTGGATTCCAAGCAGGACACATGCCTGGATTGAGGGCCAGGTCCCAGTTGGTGTTGTACAAAAGGCAACCAGTCAGATGCTTCTCTCACATATCAATGTTTCTCTCCTTCTCTTTCTCCCTTCCCTCCCCTCTCTCTAAAAATAAATAAAATATTTTTTAAAAACCCTACTGGGTGGTTAGCACGGTTCTAAGTGTGTGTGTGTATAAAACCATTTATAATCATATTATTGATACAATGGTACCTCAGTCTCTTTGGCTTCAGAACTCAGTACTCATTGCATTTTCAGGAGGACAAAATGTTTCAGCACTGGGGCTCGCCACTCACTTCACCCCATAAGAGAAAATGCCTCAATAATCATCGCTTGCTCACCATTCATCAAAATGAATTAATGATGAGTACTGAGGTACCACTATATTCTTATTTAACAGACTGGGCATAGAGGCTCCGTGTGGTTATGTATCTTGCCTGAAATCATATTGCTAGTAAGTGGCTCAAATGGAATTCTAGTAAAAAGCAAAAAAGATTTATTCATTTTGAAGAGAAACCAGAGTACATCAAATGGAATTTTAATCAAGCTTATTATATTACTCCATCATGCCTAATGAACACTGACCTTGAAAGTAAAATGAAAAAAGGCATGACATGCCATGAATCACACTTTGGAATATTAGAGCTAGAATAGGATGACCACAAAATGACAGCGACATTAACACTGTTCGAGGCCCTTTACAGCTACATTAGTTTTTGCTTTAGAGATCGTTAACATATAGGTCTTTATTCTGTGGGCAAATAAGTTAAGAAAAAAATGCATCAGCACTTAAAGAAAAGTCAAATATGCATATTTGTAATAGTTAATGAACAACAGAAAAGAATATGATTGTTTTTACCTGTGATATTTCTCTTATTTATTCTATAAATGGTTTCTGAGTACTTGCTGCAAGTACTAGGGATTGGGGCAAAAAACTCCCAGGGAAGTTTCACACAGAGGCCATATTTAAGGGTCTTGAAATACAGATAAGGAAAAGACATGTGTACCCTAAGAAACACAATGAACAAAGGGTCTGAGAAGGAAAAATACATGGCAAAATGAAGAAGTGATAACTAGAAACCATCCCTATTACATACACACACATTATCCTTTTTTTTTTTTTGATAGAGAAAGCAATTTGATTTTCCTGTTGTCATTTTTTTTTATAATTGAAATATATTTGACATATGGCACTGGGGAAATTTAAGATGTACAACATGTGAGTTTGATACATTTATATAGTTCAATATGATTGACATTGTAGATATAGGTACAGTTGCCATTGTATCACATATCATCATTTATTTTTTGTGGTGGGAATAATTAAGATCTATCTCCTTGTAGATTTGATAATTAAAACACAGTATTGTCTACATTCACTATACTGTACATTGTATCTCCAGGACTTCCTTACCTACTAGTTGCAAGCTTGTACCCTTTAACAGCATCCCTCCTTTCACCCCACCCCTCAGCCCCTGGTAACTATCATTCTACTCTTTGTTTTATGAGTTTGGACTTTTAGATGCCACATATGAGTGACATCACAGGTCTTCCTGTTTTCTGAGATCTCTTTTCCTAAGATTTTTCCTCTTTCATAACAAAATGTGCACTAAAGTATTTTTGTAAACAAACATGTTCCTTACCTTCATTTCTTAAATATTAATATTACTACTAACATTGTTTTAATATGTAATAATTCTAAAACAGCTGGTAAAATAAGTTTATTTTGCAACATTAGTATCTAGGGAGAAAAATATTAGCTATAAAAATAGAATATAAAACTTCCAAGGATTCTGATCTAATTGTGGAGCCAGAAGGTGGGGCAGGGAAATGGATGTACATGTATTATTAGGTCATACTTGCCCTTTGGTTCTATGATCTGTTACTGTACAAGGACTTGCTTTAGCTAACCTTAAATGCCCATGCATAAATTCCTCTTCACCTCCTTTCTTTTTTCAAAGTTGCTGCTAATAACAGAAATCATTTTTTGTTCTTATTTTTAATCATCTTTTATATCATTGATTTGTAGAATGAATACACAATGCCCAAATTCTACAAAGAAAAACCACAAGAAAACTTAAGCAAAAGTAAAATGTTGGGTACTATCTTTTTTTTTATCCTAACTCCCATAATTTAATTGTCCTTGATGAATGCAGGTGGGAAAAGTTGCTCTGCATTGTCAGTGAGTTTTGAACTTAGAGTTTGTCCATCTCCTGTAATAGAATTCAAAGATAATAGGGTTGGGAATCTTGATTCAATCACAAATCAGACACCACTATGGTCATGGAAGTGGGTTACATAATTTATAATAAATCACTAAGAGGAAATGTGAATGTTGATTATCTAACAATATTTCCATTGGTGGGTCAGAGTTTAAGGAATTAAGCTGTAACTAGAGAATTTAATTACTGTTTGAAAGACTGCTGCTGCTTTGCCTCAGGATGGCTCTTGCAGGTTTCTGGCTGATGATTTTCTTAATCAGTGCCCTGCCTTCCAGCCTGAGTTAAAATGAGATTATTTACAATTAGTAGGTATTTTAAATACATAGTTTTGTTTATTGTAATAGAAAAATATTTTTTAAAAATCAAAGTTTTTACTAATTATATGACCTACATTTTGATAAATACCCTTATAGCTTATTTCAGTGTGTGTGTGTATATGCATATATCGAATAGCTCTTTTACTAATTTGCCTAATAACAAAACCTGGTACAGCATGATTTAAAATATTACAGAATTTTATTTGCTATACTTAAAATGTGTAGCTAAAATTTTACACATTCTTATGAATATAATTTTAAATGGCAACATCACTTATTTTTGGCTTTTTTTTTTAAATAGTTGCCATGAGAGATATTGTTTACTTGCTCCATTAGATTGAGCTCAACTGTAGGTACAGTTTTTCTTATTGAACAACTATTTGCTTATATATTACTTCAATAAGGATTTCCCATCAGGGGATGACTACTTGAGCAAGAGCTTGTCATTTCCATTGAAATCATGACTTCATAACTTATTTATTTTATAACTGGAAATTTGCACTTTTTGACCCCCTGTACACATTTCTCCCACCACCCACTCTGGTAACCACCAACCTGTTTCCAGTATCTATGAGCTCAGTTTTCTGGTTTCATTTTTATTTTATTTTTAGATTGCACATATAAATGAGATCACATAGTAGTTACTTATATCACTTTGCATAATGCCGTTGGGGTCCACCCATGTTGTCACAAATAGGAAGATTTCATTCTTTTTATGGATGAATAATATACATTCCTTTACATATGTAATATATATATTTTTAAAATATATTTTAAATATATATTTAAATATTTTAAATATCTGTGTATTTTAAATATATATTTAAACATATGTAACATATATATATGACTGATATATATACCAGTCATATATCTTACATCTTCTTAATCCATTAATCCATTGATGGACACTTAGATTGTTGCTATATTTTAGCTATTGTAAATAATGCTGCAGTGAACTTGGGGTGCATATATCTTTTCAAGTTAGTGTTTTTGTTTTCTTTAGGTAAATGCCTAGAAGTGGAAATTCTGGATCATGTGGTACTTATATTTTTATTTTCTTGAGGAATTTTTGTACTGTATTCCAAAGTAGCTGAGCCAATTAATATTCCTACCAATGGTGCACAAGGGTTCCCTTTCCTCTGCATGCTCACTAACAATTGTTATCTTTTGTCTTTTTTTTTATAATAGCCATTCTAACAGGTGTGAGGTGATATCTCATCATGGTTTTGATTTGCATTTCCCTGATGATTAGTCATGTTCATTATTGCAGATGTACCCATTGGCTATCTGTATGTCCTCTTAGGACAGTATGTATTCATATCTTCTGCTCGCTTGTATTCAGATTTTTTTCTGTTGAGTTGTATAATTTTTAAATATATTTTGTATATTAGCTTCTCATCAGATATATGATTTGCAAATATTTTCTCCTATTCAGTATGTTGCCTGTCCATTTTGTTGACTTTTATCTTTCATTTTGTGAATGTGGTACACCCCATTGTCTGATTGTGAAGGTCGAACTATATTTGCATCCCTGGAACAAGTTGACCATGATGTACCATACTTTTACTGTATTGTTGAATTCTATACAGTAAGGTTTGTTAGGAATTTTGCATCTATTTTTCATTGGAGATACTGGCAAGTAATTTTCTTATGGCATCCTTGTCTGATTTTGGTATCAAGGTAATGCTGGCCTCATAAAATAAGTTTGGAAGTATTCCTTCTTCTGTTTTTTGTAAGAGTTTGAGAAAGATTGGAATTAACTATTTTCCCCATTGAATCTTTTTTGTTTTTTTAAATTTTTATTGTGTTTTATTCCATTGCCACTTATCCCCTTTATACACCTCATCCCCCACAATACCGTACTGTTGTCCATGTCCATGAGTCCTTTTGCCTTTTCGCTCCATCCCTCCTTCCCCAGCTCCTCCCATAGCTGTCAGCCTGCTCTCTATCTATGGGTCTGTCCCCATATTCCTTGTTCAGTTTGTTCATTAGAATCCACGTATGAGTGAAATCATATATTTGTCTTTCTCTGACTGCCTTATTTCACTTAGCATAATGTTCTCCAGGTCCATCCATGCTGTTGCAAAAGGTAAATTTTTATTCTTTTTTATGGTCAAGTAGTAGTCCATTGTGTAAATATCCTATAGTTGTTTTATTCACTCATGTACTGATGGACACTTATGCTGCTTCCATATCTTGGTGGTTATAAATAATGCTGCAATGAACATAGAGGTACTTATGTTCTTTGAATTAGTGTTTAGGGTTTCTTTGAATATATTCCCAGAAGTTGGATAGCTGGATCAAAAGGCAGTTCCATTTTTAATTTTTTTAGGTATCTCTATACTTCTTTCCACAGTGGTTGCAGGTATTAATTCTTAGTTGAAGGTTTAGAAGAATTCACCAGTAAAGCTCTCTAGTCCTGGACTCTTTTGTTCATTAGGAGTTTTTTGATTATTGATTTAATTTCCTTTCTAGTAATCAGTCTATTCAGATTTTCTATTTATTATTCAGTCTTGATAAGTTGTATGTTTCTAGAAATTTATCTATTTCTTCTAGACTGACAAATTTGTTGGCATATAATTGTTCAATAGTCTCAAATTATTCTGTGCAGTTCTGTGGTATTAATTGTAATGTCTCCTCTTTAATTTCTGATTTTATTTATTTACATCTTCCTCTTTTTTCATGGTGAGTCTAACTGAAGGTTTGTCAATTTAATATATCTTTTCAAAGAACCAGCTCTTAGTTTCATTGGTCTTTGCTACTGCCTTTTTAGCCTCTATTTTTTTTATTTCTTCTCCTATATATTATATTTTCTTTCTTCTACTTACATAGGCTTCATTTGTTTCTCATTTAGTTTCTCAAGGTATAAAGTTAAGATTTTGAGATTTTTTTGTTTGATTCTTGTGGTAAGTATTATTGATATAAACTTACCTCTTAGAAATGCTTTTGCTGCATCCCATACATTTTGATATGTTCTATTTCCATTTTGGTTTGTCTTAAGGTCTTTTTTTTAAATTTCCCCTTTGATTTCCTTTGACCCATTGGTTGTTCAGTAGCATGTTGTTTAATCTCCACATATTTGTGAATTTCCAATTTTTTTGTAATTGATTTCTGGTTTCATACTCTTATAGCTGGAAAAGATGCTGATATGATTTTAAACTTCTTAAATGTATTAAGATTTGTTTTGTGGCTTAACATTTCTATTTGCAGAATGTTTATGTGCACATGAGAAGAATGTGTACTCTATTACTTTTGGATGGAATGTTCTATAAGTATCTATGTGCATTTGGACTACTGTTTCCTATTGGTTTTCTGTCTAGATAATCTATCCATTTAGATAAGTAGGGAATTAATTTCTCCTACTACAATTATATTGCTATTTCTCCCTTTAGGTTCATTAATATTTTCTTTATATATTTATGGCTCTTTTTTGCCTGATGTGTAGTTGTTGTTCAGCATTTGGGTTTTATCCAAGGAAATTATTCCATATGTAGCTGTAGACTCAATGTGCTCGTGAAAGTGATGGAGTTCAGATCTTTCTACACTGCTGTATTAAAACAGAACCACTGAGTTTTTGCTTACTTTGATTTTTGATTTAATCATCAGAGGTATGTATTTGGGCCATATCTAGGAAACTCTAAATCTAAAAATATTATCAGTGGGACCATGGGCAAAGTTGGAATAAATAATTATAAAGACATTAGTTATTGGAATGACCACCAAAATAAAATTGCACAAATAGTAATTGGCTCTAAGAGTACGGTACCTATGAGTTAAAAGCAAAACTTAAAACACACACACATACAGACACACACAGAGACACACACACACACACATGAATCCTGAGTCCTGAAAAGTGAAGTGTTTTCCTTCAATATTGGCAGAAATAGAATATCTTATTCTCAAGAAAACAAACCAGTCCCCTTTAACAAAGAAAAAAAACCCATAAAGTTAGACATGAATCATTCTATTTGAATGGAATTATTTTTAATTAAAGGACAACTACAAAGCAAATGGTTCTAACAGTATTTATTTTACTTATTGTATTTACCAAGAATTTGTACAATAAAATGCATTATTTTCTAATCATAAAAAAGGCAAGTTCTCGAACTGGTAAACTAAACCAAGAGTCTTGACTGACTAATCAATCAGTTTGGAAGTGGTCTAACAAACTAAGATTTAATGGGACTATGCTTTTTCTCTCTATTGTATGTGATAGATTTTCCTCTTGTGTATGATGATATTTCTTTTGTCAACTTTTGTTTAGTAAATGAGCCTATTATTTCTCATTTGAAATGTAAACTTTTATATTTTACTAAAAGTCAAGGTTTGTGAAATATATGGTAAAGAGTTAAGGAATAACATAAAATATGGCAAGAATATAAAACAGTGCAACCATCTCTGACAAACTTGATATGGCTGAGATTGAGAAATTCAGTAGGACAAAATTGAAAATGACAAAATGCAAGAGAAAATTCACTGCCTTCAAAAGAAACAGTTGGGCAGGAGAAGCAGGCAAGCAAATCATAATGAGGCGTACACTGCCAATATGCACTGTACATTCCACAGCATTGCCTTCTTATTTTACTTCTTTTAGCTGTTTAACTTTGTAGATGCAAAGAGGTCAGATCAATTTAAATAACTATGCTGCCTCTTTTCACATCAGAGAACTGCTGACAACAAAGATGCACCTGCCTCCCCCATCTGCTAGTTTGGCTGGCAGGAAGGAAAAGAACTTGCATGTTGGCGAAGGAAGAATCTGGGTAGGACAACAGTGAAATCTAGAGTAAAATCCAAGCTGGTGCAAGGTGTTCTGCAAGCTGTAAAATGTAGTGTAATTAGAGTGTCTTTTTGGTTCAAATGATTTTAATTATTGAAATGTACAATTTTCAGTATGTGAACAAAAAGTTTAAAACCTAAAAAAATAGTAACAGGTTATAAATTAAATTCATTTAAAATTACTTCATATACTTTTAAAATTAACTTAGTAGGTTTTTCAAAATTGTTTTCCCACTGGATTTGATTACAGTTTCTTTCAGTTTCACATTAAGCCACAACTGTGGTTTAGTCAAAAAGACATTTATTTCATTCAACAAGAATTGCAGGTATAGCCATTTGAGGGCTAGTATGGTAACTTAATTGTCTCATTAAAAAATGAAGTTTACTCTATCTTCTTGTTGCAACATCTTTAGTGAGGGCTATTTTATATCCATGTTCAAGGGTAATAAAAAAGAAAATAGAAGAAACAGGACTAGAAGATTTTTGCTTGTACCTCATTGGCAGAACTAGGTCAAGTGGTCATCTCCATTTGCAAGGAAGGCTGGGATATTGTATCAAAATAGGAAAGGTAAAAGCAGGGTTGAAAAGTTGGTCTATGAATGAACTTATAGTATCTGCTACCTTCTACCTTTGACTGAAGTTTATCAAACTTTCTACCTGTATATTTAAATCAAATGAATTCATCCTCTCCATTCCATGGTAGATAATTCAAAAATTATATCAATTTTCTGCATTTAGTTTTGAAGTCCATAATCTTTGGGTATTCTCTCTAAGGATCACAGGTTTCACTTTGTAATCCTTGGACCCATAAGTTAGAAACAAGTCATCTTCCTCCAAAAATACCAATGTATTATTAGAAGACGATAGGATAACAGCAATTTTATTAATAGAAGTCTCATTTGGTGAGAGGGAAAGTGGGAAATATATGACTATTATTGGTAGATAGCAAATACAGAGTCCTGTTGGATAGATATATTCAGGACTTCCAATCCTAGCAGCAGAAGTAGTTACTTGGCTAGCCAACATGGCAGGTCCTGGTACTTTTTCGGGGGTGAATTTTTTGGCCATTTTTTCCAAGTCCTAGGTTACACCTCTGGGGAGACCATCCTTGCACAGCTTGTCAACACCTACACTCTCTAGACAGGTACTGTGTAAAGTGAAAGTAAATGAATGAGTGCTCTAAAAATGATTAAAAGGCATTACATATATACAATAACCATAAGCTGGTGCCATCTCAGGATATCCAGGCATAGAGTCTTCCTATTTGGGAAGGGACTATACTTGGACCTCACTTTTATTGCTGTAACCTCAAGAACCTAGACATTACTTTAAGTACATCTGTAGCCAGATGAACTAGAGGCACATTTAGGAATATGTACCATTTCCTGGAAAATTTACCAGGCTTCAAGAAGATGGTTTTCAACTCAATTTTATGATTAACCACATAAGCCAAAAAAAAAATGTAACTCTTTCCTACTTGCTCTTCTGTTCTGATCAATTTCTCTCTTAATCTAATGGGTGCTGTCCCAGGCCCTGCAAAATAGTATGCCAGCATGAGATGGCAACACCATTAATTTGGTTTTTGCCACCAATTTCTCCTTCATTGTCACTCAGAGACTTCCTAAAGGAAGATGTTTGAAAGCTCAAGGGCAATCATTTTATCTCTTTTTGAAGTTGCACTTAGAAACCTCCCCTTGTACAAGTACATTTTTGTGTATAGAGGTAGCTGGCTTTTCTCAACCCATCAGGGTTCCAAATTATGATCTTCTCAGTCAATTTACATTGCAGGACACAAGCAGAGTGAGCCTCTTTGGCACAGCTGTGCTCCCTTGTATCTCTGCTTACAGACTGTCTAGCTCTACTTTAAGTGTACCTCTGCTATAGTACACTTGTGAAAGCAGCAAGATTTAATGAGCATATGCCAACATTCTGAATTTTATTTCTACCATCATACTAATAAAAAAGCTTCATTTGGCAGGTAGTTGGAGTTCCAAGGTATATATAGCAAGCAACATTTTCACCAGCTGTCTTACTATTGCATTTTAAAATGCTTGACTTGGGGTGGTAAACACACAATACAATATACAGATGATATATTATTACACCTGAAACCTATGTAATTTCATTAACCAATGTCACCCCAATAAATTCAACAAAAAAGTTTTCTAAAAACCTCCAATAAACAAAACAAAAATAAAATGAAATAAAAATGCATTGGCTTTGCAGCCTAAAATGATTAAATCTTTACTGTCTTCCCATACACCTCACAGAGTGAATTCCACATTTTAAGTTCTGTTATTGCCACTCTCTTAATTCTTTTAAAATTGTTACATTAGTCAGTATTCTTAAATGCAAATAACACAGTTTACTCTAGTTAGCTTATGCAGAAAAATATTATTTCATAACTTTTAGGTCACTCAAGAATTTTTGGAGAGGTCAGAGTATTTGCCTCTGAAGCTACTGTACAGAAACAACATCCAATTATATCATGGGGTTTCTTTAGAGAAAATACCCCTGCAACCATTGATCAATACTTTTGCCTCTGAGAACCAAATTCCAGAAATGCTACACCAAAGTACTAAATCCTCCACTACTACATTACCAAAAGAGTAAAACCTCAGAATATTGCCTCACTTTGCTAAATTTTGAGTTCAGATGTTGCTTGAATGCAGGTCAACTATCTAGACCATAGCAACAAATGAATTTAGCAATGTGAGTTATCTAACTTCAGTCCTGAGTAGATGAGGGATACAGCCAAGTGAAAGCAGAATGTTTAGAGATGCTGGGCATTCATATATGGCACCTCTCCCTCATATTTGAAGTACATCTCTGGTTTTACACCCATTGCAAAATCCTTATGTAATTTCCAGTATTAGAAACAACAGTCCCACTGTTTTCTTTACTCTGTGAAGATCAAAATATAAGTTTCTGATGATTTAAACCTAAAATTGTTTGATTTTAATACTCCTCAAAAATAGCTGTTTGGAAAATATAAAGTAGGAACTAGCAAGCCTTTATGAGAAACAGGTAGAACCAGTGTTGTTAATGAAAGACGTTAACAATTGGGGAATCTTGGTGTGCAAGAAGCCTTTGTAAACTCTTTACAACTTTTCTGTAAATCTAATACTATTCTAAATTTTAAATTTTTCTTAATTTAAAAATGAAAAACATAGTTTCAATGAGAAATGCAGAGACTGAAATTTCCTTTGTTAAAATTACAAGTATATTTATAAGGGTAGATCATTAATTATTTGTATTTGTCCTGAATCCATTAATTTCAAATACATTTTATTTTGAACTCAAAAATGAAGAGTTTGGTTGGTTGAAT
This sequence comes from Desmodus rotundus, assembly GCF_022682495.2. Lineage (NCBI taxonomy): Eukaryota > Metazoa > Chordata > Mammalia > Chiroptera > Phyllostomidae > Desmodus > Desmodus rotundus. Next base: position 85,601,009 of record NC_071393.1, read on the forward strand.
TATGTAACCTTGGTAAGCCTCCACTGTGCCTAGCACATAAGTAGATGTTCAATAAATAACTGCTTAACGGGTGGCTGAATAAATAGATGGATATATGGATAAGGGCATAGTGAACTTTTTATATCATAATAAAGACAAAAATACAAACCAAATTAATGCAGAAAATTAATGGAAAATGAATGGTCATTTGGAAGGTGTACAAAAAAAAGAACCTATTTCTCATAGAAACTTGGAAAGGAAGATAGTATTGTCTCTCCCTCCTCTTGGTCTATAACATACATATGAGGTCTGTCCAGAAGGTATCCAGTCATGTAATATGAAAAATAGAGACATGTACTGAAGAGGATACAAGATACAAGAAACATTGTACATAGGACACTGACACCTCATTCCCCTTCTAAGTAGGCATTTGGGACCTCACACAGTTCTCCCAGTCACCATCAGCTGCCCCATTACATTTTCCTGAATCTCACTGACAGTCTGAAATCTCTCCCTTTCAAAGGTGATTTTAGGTTTGGGAAAAGCCAGAAGACACAGAGCACCAAATCTGAGATGTAGGGGACATTGTCGTGATGAAGCTGCCAGTCACCAGTTGCCCATAGCTGCAGCCTTCTAAATCATCTGAATAGTTTCCATGGAGGCATGTTCAAACTTAACACAAAATTTGATGCAGATTCATTGCTCTACTCAGTCATTTTGAATGTAATGGCCATACAATACACATGCTCACTCAATGGCATCTACTGTCCCCACTGACTAGTACAGTGAAGTCGTCATTGTTCAAGCATGCATATTCCAGTCCACTTTCCTTGGCTGCCAGGATACACTGATGTCATGCAAACCATTCTCATTATTTTAACAATGCTCGGACTTTTTCCAGATAGACCTCATACATAATTATGTACAAAGAGGAAGAGATGATAATGTATGTATGTGTACATATATGGGTAGAGAGATATGTACACATTTATATATATGTTATTACTGTTTTATGTAGATTACTAGCTGTGTATATATTTAACTAAAACTTTTTACCTTATATTTATAACATAAACTAGACCACCAAAGGAAGTTTTTTCTTCAAAATAAGACAGGCTATTTTATTGTGTTAAAAAATAGCTTCTAGAAATAGTTACCAATCTTTATTATCTAGAGATTGCTATTTATTGTACCTGTTATTTGCAAGTAAAAAAAAAAATAGATCTTTGTCTCCTGGAACTTATGTGAACTCTGACGAATTATCAAAAAGTGACAATAAGGGACTTCTTTCTGTTTTTATATTTTGAGTTTTAAGTTTATGGCAAAGGTAACTTTTTTTCCTGATACCCTAAGTTTCCTTTCATTCTTTTTCTAAGACAAGTATGAGGCAAATGAGCCAGTAGTTGGGTTTTTGTTCCTACATAGAATTTATTTATAACAAATAAACTGAAACCTTAGTCATTTCTAATATAAAGTTTGGGTAAATTACCAAAGATTTAATTATCTAAATATTCTTAATAGTGTGATTTCAGGTGTGTGTTTTTTATAGTTATCCTTGGAATTCTGAGTATATGGGAGATAGCTGTGCGTTATCTTTTCTGACAGCTCTCCTTGGTGAAAATTGGGCATTGTTAGCTTTTAGGCATATAGTATCATGAATTAATTCTTCCTCCTTCCACACTATTTCTACAACATTTTACCAATAAAATAACTATTAAAGTTGGAGAATTTATTTGATAGTTGTAATATTTCTAAGAATAATAAAATTATTTTTCTTCAAATATAATAAAGGGGAATTTATTTTGGCAAAACTTTGCAGACTTCTTTAATGAAAGATACATTCTAAAAACTGTGCAAAAGATACAGATATTAGAATGGGCTCTACCTTCAAAAGGAACTCATGGAATAACAACATTATAATAATATAACTAACATATATCAAATGCTATGTGTCTATCACTATGCCAACTGCTGTAAGACTTTATTTCACTTATTTTCCATAAACATCTTGTAAGATATATATTATTATCCCCATTTTATAGATAAAGAAAATGAGATTCATAGTTAAGTCATAGAAATAATTAGCAATTCTCAACCCTATTAGATACAATGACCTTTTTATATAAAATAATTTGATATTTTTCTAAAACAAAATATATAATTTAACCTAGAAATATATTTAAAAATCAATATTATATTGTAGCCATAATATAAAGAAATAAAAGTATTCTAATATATATTGTAATATGTGAAGTTAGACAAAACTACCCTAGAATACATACTTTAGTAGATAATCTACTTTCCTCTGTAGGTAAAATTAGCATGAATGTGACCATCTCAAATGCAAACTGATACAATATTTTGATTCAAATACTTTGAGTGGTTTTGACATTGGTAATTTAGTTTGTCAAAATGGAAAACAACCCTTAAAGTTCTGAACAATAATAATAAAGTCTTACTTTGATTAGTGATTTACGTACTAGTTGTTTGCCAGGAAATTTCAGTGTCTAGTAAAACATACCCAAATGTTGGTGTTTTTATATACAGAGTTAAGTTCCAAGCTAAGGTTTGTGTTTCACATCTTCATCAATGTCTTCTTGTCATTTTAAATAATGTGAACTGTCCTTTAGGTGTAGGGTTCTCCATTCCTTACCTAGTCCATTGCATGACAATAGTGCCCTTCAACATTTGTTGAAGGGACCAAAAATGTCCCAGAAATTTCCAGAATGCTCTGTGTTGAAAATTCCCACATTAAGCAGAAATAGTGGAGCTATAATTTTTCACGTTGGCATGTTGGACCTGAAATCTCATTCTTGTATTTGCTTTATTATTTTTGCCTTGTAGGTTAATGGGAGAGACATTAAACTGTCAGAAGTTCTTAAATAATTACTGTGTCATGATCTCATTTGGCAATTTGGTGTGGGCTATAGACCCCTTTTTCAAAAGTATATTTTTAAATGCATAAGATAAAATACATAGAATTAAAAATAAAATCAATTATATTTATGTGGCTTTAGTACAGTAAAGATGGAATAACATTTTTAGTTCCATAACACATATAATGTTAAGTAAATATATTGCTGAGAAAATCTTATAGGTACTGATAAAACTGCTGTGGTTTGGTGCCTATATTCATAATTGAAGGAAAATAAAGATGAAGTTGGTTTTCAAAATTTTTTTAAATCCAATTTCAGTGACACTCAGAACTCACCCACTGACCACAGGTTAAAGACCCCTGCACTAAAGTGAATGTGTGTACAGAGTAAATTTGGAGCTCAGTGTTTGTTGGGAACTGCCCTGCCTGTTTTCAGAGGCTGTAACCCCCCATGGTTAAGGCTGAGTCAGAGTTGGGACCATAAGCCACTAAGGAGACAAAGCTTATCTCCCTGGCAGGGGTGCCATCTCTGCCCACTTTACCTTTCTTGGCCCTGAGCTTGACCAGTTAGCCAATGATGGGTAAGATTCCTCAAGGGAGGAACAACCTAAGACAGGCATGGTCACGGAAAAGGCCCAGAGGGAAGGACTCGGGGGGCTATAGGAAAAGGGGGTGATGGACCCTCGCCCCTGGGCTTTGACATAGCCTGAGTCCTCATTCTGTCTGCAAGAAGTCTCCTAATCTCTTGGCTACCTACTTCCCTTGCCTGATTTAAGCCTGAAACAATGACAGAGGGTGGTGCAGTCCTGTGCTGGGAGGGGCGGATTCCCTGGGGAATCAGGCCTAAGAAAGAATGCATAAAATCCTGTGAAACCTGCTTTGTTTATACCCTCAGCTTAAATGATAAGGGTCCAGGTCTGAAATGAGTCCATCTCCCAAAGTTTTATAGCCCTTTAATTAACTGACTGTAACTCAGAATAAGCCCTCAAAGTTCTCTATAAATTATGTATTGTTTGATCCTTACTGCCTGACAATGATTGATGAGCTTTATCTGTATTCCTGTGCAAATGAACCTAATAAAAGCCCATGGCGGAAAAGGCTCTTGGCCCTTCTCCTTTGAGAGATCGGCCACCTCTCCTCCCCAAGCAGATCACATCTTGGTAGACTTACTCTTCATCCGTGGCAGACGTGGGGCTCAGAGATAAAGCTCCGCAACAAGTGTTGATTATTCAAACTGGCTCAAAAAGCTGTAGAAAATGTTATAAAGATCAGGTGACTAGTTGATTCTTAGAAAATGATTAGTTAGCAGGCAGAAAATCTTAAGAGTATGTACAAAAGCCATAGTGTTAAGAAAGACCATGATGTATATGGCCAATACTAAGTATTAATAGTTTGCTTCAACAAGATAAGGTAGAGGAATCCTGTAAATGAGGAATGGACTAAGATGTGCAGCTTATTGTTAAAAACAAAAGGATTTTTCTCTAATTCAATTTGACTTAAAAATATATGCTTAATGGGATTTTTGGTTTATCAAAAAGGAGACTGATGTCTGCTTTTTCAATACCCAGTCTAATAAAATTAGCTTTATATTTATAGTGCAGAATTTTCTGAGCGTGGATATGTTGTTGCAGATAACTGTTGTGAATAAGAAATATGCCATAGAGAAAATACCCCAAACAAATGTTTCTGACCAAAATTTTATTATATCTACCTCAGTTAAAGAAAATAGGATTGAATGGAATAGGATTTTCTCTAATTCACAGTATTTAACTAATACAACTTTTCTTCAATATCCCTGATATCTGATACCTACATGCCATGGTTTGAATGGGTTATTGAGAAATCTAATTTATTATGTAATATATACTATGCCTTTCTGAATTAAATAGACATAAACTAAGTTGCTAACATCAAATGCCATTTAGGGCAGTTATCAGTGGTTGTTAACTTTTCCACATTTATTTTCAGTGAGTGCCATAACTCCACAGATCGAATCAAAGTCAGAGTGTGGGACGAAGATGACGACATCAAATCCAGAGTCAAGCAACATTTCAAAAAGGAGTCAGATGATTTTCTGGGACAAACAATTGTAGAAGTGAGGACCCTGAGTGGAGAAATGGATGTCTGGTACAACTTAGGTGACTATCTGATAAAAAGTTAAATAAAATTCCAGAATGTGTGTGGCATGTATTCTATTCCCATACAGATAAAAATAACTAATGCCAACCAGAAAGTTTTCTTTTTTTCTAGAAAATTCTGTTGGACTTTATATGACTTAGTTTCATTAGAAACAAAAGGTGATAATGAATAATTCAAATTTGGTATTATTGGAAGTCATTGGTAAGTTTGAGCTGAAAAGAGAAAAGTCTTTTCAAAGAGTCAACTGATGTCTTTTAGGAGAAAATTATAACCCATTCTTAACTTTTAAATCAGAAAATGTAGCTCCAGAAACCTTTGGCAAATGTATCAAAAAAGTAATAATCAACCTATGACTTAATACTGTTTGACATACTTCCTTTTGGTCCCTAAATGAATTTTAGCAATAATGGAAAAGTGTACTTTGGATATCTTTCAAGTGGTGATATAAATGCCAACTCATTTATGCTTACTCTAATGATGACAATATTGAAAATGTGTTTGATTGCCAAGATTAATGAAATTTTATCATGTAACCAATAATTACATAAAGATAAATTTTAATTCAACTTTTACTAGAATAATAACCTAGAAACTTAGGTTCTGTTTAATAATAGTGAAAAATATGGATAACCTCTATTACAATAAAGGATAGGTATAATCCAAAATTTCTTAATCATGATACTTTGAAATGTTTTCATTAAATTTTTAAGTGCTGGTGGTGAATCAAAGAGGGGTTACACAGTTCCAAGATTATGAAGTCTTTTTTTTCATTTAGGATATCAATATATTTTAGCAAACTGAACAGTGCTTCTGGGTTTTTTAAATATACATATTTTAAATAATATAATATTTGACAAAATAAAGGGATAAGATCACAGAATTAATAAAACGCTAAATTATGTAATAATTTTTAAAATTTTTATTTATTTTTTAAAATTATTTTATTGTTGTTCAGTTACAGTTGTCTGCATTTTCTCCCCACCCCACCCCACCACCACATCCAAACCCACCTTCCTCCCTTTGCTCCCACCCTCCCCCTTGGTTTTGTCCATGTGTCCTTTATAGTAGTTCCTGAAAACCTTGCTCCCCACTGTCCCCTCCCCACTCTCCTCTGGCTATTATTAGATTGTTCTTAACTTCAGTGACTCTGGTTATATTTTGTTTGCTTTTTTCTTTTGTTGATTATGTTCCAGTTAAAGGTGAGATCATAGGGTATTTGTCCCTCACCGCCTGGCTTATTTCACTGAGTATAATGCTCTCCAGTTCCATCCATGTTGTTGCAAAGGGTATAAGCTCCTTCTTTCTCTCTGCTGCATAGAATTCCATTGTGTATATGTACCATAGTTTTTTGATCCACTCATTTACTGATGGGCACTTAGGTTGCTTCCAGCACTTGGCTATTGTAAATTGTGCTGCTATGAACATTGGGGTGCATAGGTTCTTTTGAATTGGTGTTTCAGGATTCTTAGGGTATAATCCCAGCATCGGAATTGCTGGGTCAAAAGGCAGTTCCATATTTAGTTTTCTGAGGAAATTCCATAGTGTTTTCTACAGTGGCCGCACAGTCTGCATTCCCACCAAAAATGTACTAGGGTTTCCTTTTCTCCGCATCCTCTCCAACACTCCAGTGTTTATGTTGGCCATTCTGACCAGTGTGAGGTGGTATCTCATCGTGGTTTTAATTTGCATCTCTCTGATGGCTAGTGATACTGAGCATCTTTTCATATGTCTCTGGGCCCTGTGTATGGCCTCTGTGGAGAAGCATCTGTTCAAGTCCTTTGCCCATTTTTTAATTGGGTTGTTTGTCTTCCTGGAGTGGAGTCGTGTGAGTTCTTTATATATTTTGGAGATCAAACCCTTGTCTGAGGTGTCAATGACAAATATGTTTTCCCATACAGTTGGTTCTGGTTTCATTTTACTGCTGTTTTCTTTAGCCCTGCAGAAAATTTTTAATTTCATGAGGTCCCATTTGTTTATTCTTTCCTTTATGTCTCTTGCTTTAGGGGGCTTGTCTGTGAAGATGTTGCCATGTGGAATGTCTGAGATTTTCCTGCTAATGTTTTCCTCTAGGACTTTTATGGTGTTACGACTTGTATTTAAGTCTTTTATCCACCTGAATTTATTTTTGTGTATGGTGTAAATTGGTGATCAAGCTTCATTTTTTTGCATGTAGCTGTCTAGATCTCCCCACACCATTTATTGAAGAGGCTATTTTTGCTCCATTTTATGCTCCTGCCTCCTTTGTCAAATATTAATTGATCATAAAGACTTGGGTTTATTTCTGGGCTCTCTGTTCTGTTCCATTGGTCTTTCTATGTGCCTGTTTTTATGCCAGTACCAGGCTGTTTTGATTACAGTGGCCTTGTAATACAGTTTGATATCAGATGTTGTGATCCCTCCTGCTTTGTTCTTCTTTCTCAAAATTGCTGCAGCTATTTGGGGTTGTTTATGCTTCCATATGAATTTCTGGAATATTTCTTCTATATCTGTGAAATATGTCATGGGTACTCTAATAGGGATTGCATTGAATCTATAAATTGCTTTGGATAGTATGGCCATTTTGATGATGTTAATTCTTCCAATCCATGAGTATGGTACATGCTTCCATTTGTTTGTGTCTTCCTTAATTTCTTTCTTCAGTGTTGTGTAGTTTTCTGAGTACAGGTCTTTTACCTCCTTGGTTAGGTTTATTCCTAGGTACTTTATTTTTCTTGTTGCTATATCAAATGGGATTTTTTTCCTGATTTCTGTTTCTGCAGTTTCGTTGTTGGTATACAGGAATGCCTTTGATTTCTGAGTATTGACTTTGTATCCAGCTGTTTTGCCAAATTGCCTTATTAGGTAGAGTAGTTTTTTGGTGGAGTCTATAGGGTTTTCCATGTACACTATCATGTCATCTGCAAACAGTGACAGTTTCATTTCCTCCTTTCCAATTTGGATGCCTTTTATTGCTTTTTCTTGTCTGATTGCTGTGGCTAGGACTTCCAATACTATGTTGAATAGGAGTGGTGAGAGAGGGCATCCTTGTCTTGTTCCTGATCTTAGTGGGAAAGCTCTAAGTTTTTGTCCATTGAGTATGATGTTGGCTGTAGGTCTCTCATACACGGCCTTTATTATATTGAGGGATGCTCCCTCTATTCCCACTTTGCTGAGTGTTTTTATCATAAATGGGTGCTGTATCTTATCAAATGCTTTTTCCACATCTATTGATATGATCTTGTGATTTTTGTCTTTGCTTTTGTTTATGTGGTGTATTATGTTTATTGATTTGCAAATATTGTACCATCCTTGCATCCCTGGGATGAATCCCACTTGATCATGGTATATTTTGAGAAAGAAGGAGCTTATACCCTTTGCAGTGGAATGGATGGAACTGGAGAGCATTATGCTAAGTGAAATAAGCCAGGCGGTGAGGGACAAATACCCTATGATCTCACCTTTAACTGGAACATAATCAACAAAAGAAAAAAGCAAACAAAATACCACCAGAGACATAGAGGGGGGGAACTGTCTAGCAGTGGCCAGGGGGGAGTGAGGTGGGCACAGTGGGAAGAGGGGACTGCAGGAACTATTATAAAGGACACATGGACAAAATCGGGGGGGATGGAGGGGGTGGGGGAGGGAGGTGGGTTCAGCCGGGGTGGGGGGAGGAAAGGGGAGAAAAGGCATACAACTGTAATTGAATAACAATAAAAAATAAATTTAAAAAAAACCATATTGCTGGATGTGGTTTGCCAATATTTTGTTGAGGATTTTAGCATCAGCGATATTGGCCTGAAGTTTTCTTTCTTCATTGTGTCTTTATCTGGTTTTGGGATTAGGATGATGCTGGCTTCATAAAAAGAGTTTGGGAGTCTTCCATCTTCTTGAATTTTTTGAAATAATCTGTGGAGGATGGGGGTTATCTCTCCCTTAAATGCTTTGTAGAATTCTCCTGTGAAACCATCTGGTCCAGGGCTTTGGTGTGTTGGAAGCTTTTTGATTACTGTTTCAATTTCATCAAGAGTTATTGGTCTGTTCAGGCTTTCTGCTTCTTCTTCACTGAGTTTTGGAAAGTTATATTTTTCTGGAAATTTGTCCATTTCATCTAGGTTTTCAAATTGCTTGGCGTACAGTTCTTCATAGTAATTTCTTACAATCCTTTGTATTTTGGTGGTATCAGTTGTGGTCTCTCCTTTTTCATTTCTGATTGTGTTTATTTGGGTCCTCTCTCTTTTTTTCTTGATGAGCCAGCTTAAGTGCTTGTTGACTTTGTTTATCTTTTCAAAAACCAGCTCCTGGTTTCACTGATCCTTACAATTGTGTTTTTAGTCTCTATGTCATTTAATTCTGCTCTGATCTTGGTTATTTCCTTCCTTGTACTTGCTCTGGGTTGTTTTTGTTGTTGTTCCTTGAGTTCTTGTAGACATAGGGTTAGGTTATTTGTTTGAAATGTTTCTATCTTTTTAGGTATGCCTGTATCACTATGAACTTCCCTCTCGGGACTGCCTTTACTGTGTCCCATAAGTTTTAGATTGTTGTGAGTTTATTTTCGTTGTTTCCAGAAAGTTTTTGATTTCTTCCCTAATCTTATTCTTGATCCACTCATTGTTTAATAGCATGCTATTCAATCTCCATGATTTTGAGTGTTTGGGGTTTTTTTCCTTGTGGCTTGTTTCTAGTTTCAGTCCCTTGTGGTCAGAGAAAATGCTTGATAGGATTTCAATTTTCTTGAATTTGTTGAGGCTTGCTTTGTGTCCTATCATGTGGTTGATCTTTAAAATGTTCCATGTGCATTTGAAAAGAATGTGTATTTTCCTTCTTTGGGATGAAAGGCTCTATATATATCAGTTAAGTCCATTTCATCTCTGGCATTATTCAATGCCACAGTATGTGTGTTGATATTTTGTCTGGAATATCTGTCCATTTTTGACAGTGGGGTGTTAAAGTCCCCTACTATAATTGTGTTGCTGTCAATATCTTTCTTGAAGTCCTCCAAGATTTTCTTTATGTATTTGGGTGCTCCCACATTGGGTGCATATATATTCACAATGTTTATGTCTTCTTGATGGATTCTTCCCTTGAGTATTATGAAGTGACCTTCTGGGTCTCTTTTTTCTTCTTTTGAAGTCTATTTTTTCTGATATGAGTATTGCTACCCCTGCTTTTTTTTCCTGTCCATTTGCTTGGAAAATTTGTTTCCAGCCCTTCACTTTCAGTCTGTGTAGGTCTTTTGTTCTGAGGTGGGTCTCTTGTAGGCAGAATATGTGTGGGTCCTGTTTTCTTATCCATTCAGCTATTCTATGTCTTTTGATTGGGGCATTTAATCCATTTACATGTAAGGTTATTGACAGGTATTTATTCATTGCCATTTTTTCATACCTGTGTTACTCTCTCTTTCACTGTTTTTCTTCCTGTTCTTAAAACAAACTCTTTAGCATCTCCTGCAGAGCTAGTTTGGAGGAGGCATATTCTTTGAGGCTTCTTTTGTCTGGGAGGCTCCTTATTTGGCCTTCCATTTTAATTGAGAGCCTTGCTGGGTAAAGTAGTCTTGGTTGCAGGCCTCTGGTTTTCATTACTTGGAATATTTCTTGCCATTCCCTTCTGGCTTGGAGCATTTCCATTGAGAAGTCAGCTGCTAGTCTTATTGGGGCTCCCTTATATGTTACTTACTGTTTTTCCCTTGCTGCCTTTAAGATTCTCTCTTTACCTTGGAATTATGCCATTTTCATAATGATGTTTCTTGAAGTGGGCCTCTTTGCATTCCTCTTGCGTGGGATTCTGTGTTTCCTGGATTTGTGTGACTTTTTCTCTCATCAAATTAGGGAAGTTTTCCATCATTACTTTTTCAAACAGGTTTTCTATGCCTTGCTCTTCTTCTTCTCCTTCTGGTATCCCTATTATATGGATATTATTACATTTCATGTTGTCCTGCATTTCTCTGAACCCCTCTTCATTCTTTCTGAGCCTCTTTTCCTTTTCTTGCTCATTCTGGGTGTTTTTTTCTACCTTGTCCTCCAGTTCGCTAATCCAATCCTCTGCTTCATCGAGCCTGCTTTTGGTTCCTTTTACTGTGTTCTTCAGTTCAGAAATTGTATTTTTCATTTCCTCTTGGCCCTTGTTGAAAGTTTCTATTTCCTTTTTCATGTTGATGTGGTTTGCAGTGAGTTAATTGCAGTTTCCCTGTAGGTTTTGGTAATTCTCTGTGAGATCATTGAACTTCCTTATAACCAATGCTTTGAAGTTAATATCTGATAGTTGACTTGCCTCTGTTTCATTTAGCATTCTTTCTGAGACTTCCTCCTTTCCTTTTATTTGGGGATTTTTCCTTTGTCTTCCCACTGTTTGTAAGACTCTTCTTGCTAGCCTCTGCTTCTTAAATGTCAGAGCAGTGTGACTCCCCAGGTTTATGGTGTAAACTTCTACAGTAGAATACCTGTGAGATTCAGTAGTACAGCCTCCTTGATTTCCCGAGCTCACTGATCTTGGGCTGTCTCCTATGTTGGCTCTGTGTATATCTTTGTGTTTTGATTGTTGTTGGGTCTTTCTTTGGTGGGTCCTTCCCACCAGCTGGTTAACTGAGGATCACTCTGTCCACCACACTTGTATTCTGTTGTGCAGGTGTGGGTAGGTTGTGTTGGAGCTGGTTCTTCCATGTGTACAAGGTTCTGAGGATTTTCTCTTGCTCTTGTTCAGTTGTTTGTTCTGAGTAATTTCTCCACTGTTTAGTTGTATTTCCAAATAGGTCCTGGATTGAGTTAGTGTGGCTTCCACTCCCTCCTTCACCTTCTTCTGTTCTTATCTGTTCCTTTGTTGGTGGGTTTCCTCTTCCAGCAGGTATCCTAGTGTTCATAGCTTCTACCTACTCATCTGATTTTTCAATGTCCTCTACAATTTTTGGTATCCTATCTTCATATATGCTGGGGTACTGCTGGCTGTTCACTCTGTTCCTCAGTAGATCAGCTAGGTGTTTCACCTGTGTGCAGGGGGAAGTGGAATCTGGTCCCACCTATCTCCCTGCCATCTTGGCCTCATTTCAAAGTCTTAATCAGGAACTATAAGCAGAGTATTTACTATGTACCAGACACCATGCCAAACACTAAATCTTGGCTGGGCTTCCTGGGGCTCCAGATGCTCTGCCCCCTGACCTAAATTATGTAATAATTTAAAGAAGGAGCAATATACAACTTACCTATACACAAAATTCAAGCTAGACTAAGAATTCATTATAAAAATAAAACCTAAAGAAGTCTTTCTTATAGAGAATTGATGCATCTACATTATCAGCATAAATTTTTTACCATGGTTATCATGGTCATCCTTTCATGGTTTGTTTATACTATAAAATAGCTTTCTATATGAAAATAAAGATGTAGAGCAAGGGTAAATTCACAAATTCTGTTTTAATTAAAAAGGTTTGCCTATACATGGACTTTTTCCTGTAATAAGTTAGCGTGTCCTTGAATTGAGGCAATTAGATTTCAGAACAGAATTTTCTCAAATTGTTCCTTTGACAAAACATACATGTAGAGTATCAAGTTTGCCAAGGAATTTGAATGTGCTGCTAGTAAAATCTGCTACACAGCTCTCATGCTGAAACTGCCCTTCACACTCTGGAGAGGAAACACAGATGTAACACAGCATGGCAGACTTTGCCTGCTCACCCACAGTTTGTACTTTATTCCCTCCTTGCTTGTGTTCAACCTTTTAAAATAGGGAGGAATGGAGCACATTTTAGCTTTGTGTCAAATTCTTCAGTGGTTCAATCCACATAAGTACCATATTTTCATTCTTGGTACAAAGTTCCTCACTCCTTGTTACTTAGAATTCATTCCAGCATGCAGAAGAGAATGTGGCTAAGATCTTTGGCATCCAAGCAGAGCCTGTGTCCCCTGGATGCATGAGAACGATGACAATTAAAATCAAAGATCCAGTAATGCTCTCCTGGGGCTCTGGGGAAAAATGTGGTCTGTGATTAAAAATTTAAAATAAAATAAAAAATTTTTAAAAGCCCGAGGAGTTGAACTTCCCTTAGCCCTAGCAGAGAAGTTTAATACTGGTATTTATTGAGAATCCACAATCTCCCAGCCAGTAAGTGAAACTCCTAAGGGAAGAACCTTCACAGCACAGTAACTAAATATTAACAATAAAAAGTCAGACATTTCATAAGAAAAAGCAGACTTCATGAGTTAACTTTATCCCATGGCTAAAAATAGTTATACTTAGAAAGAAGGTCAATTAGGGAAGTCTTCACCACTGACTTTGTGGCACTCTAACCCCTGACATTTCATTTGTGAAACGGGTCAGCTTGTCTAAATTTCATCTGTGAAGTGGGTGTCAGACATAGGTCCCCTGCTACATTCACACTCTATTTCTGTCAAAGCTACTGATCAGCTCATACTTGACATATCTATGTGCACACACAGTATTTTGACTGAATTAACTACATATTGATTCCATTTAAATAAACAGCTAATCCAACGGTCCTGAGTAAACACAGGCTGTAGACTGTAGGTCTTTCTAAATCACTAATGAAGAAAATGCGCTCTCTCTATACACACACACACATATATAGTTTGTGATATACAGGATCTGGCATAAATAACACCCCTTTTTATTACAAAATCTTTTATTACAAAATCATAAGCATGTAATTCTATAATATAGCGATATTACACTCAGCACACATATGACGTTTTATGTGAAATGTTCAAATTAAAACTATAAGCTATTACACCCATATTATTACCCTACCTACCACACTCAAGCAGGCAGCAGGTGTTCCTTCTGCCAGACCCTGTAAATATATTATATAGTATATATATGTAATTTTTTGTTAGCCCAAGTTTTGACTCATCTTTCCAAGCACAGAAAGAGAAGTGGAAGCCTTCAGATAAATTACTTTCCTCATTAATTTTATCTTTAAATTATATTTCTTTTAATTGACTAAATAATTTGATTTTATTGTATAAACTAATTAAGTACATAGAAATTTATATCAGAATGCCAAGGTCTTCTGATAAGCTTTCCTTGAAGTATCTATAATGCAGTTTGATAATCACAGTGACACAAAGGCACATTATTTTAAATTGTATTTAGCATAATCATTCTGGTTAGATAATAATCATGCCAGATCTAGAAAAATGGCTTTTAGCAACGTAAGCCTTCTTTAAACCTTTTGAGAAGTTGCATGAGAAATATGGTATTGTCAAAAATGACTGACCAATTACTTTTTGCTTTATCAGAGAAACGGACAGATAAGTCAGCTGTCTCTGGGGCCATTCGATTAAAAATCAATGTGGAAATAAAAGGAGAGGAGAAGGTTGCTCCATATCACATACAGTATACATGTTTACATGAGGTAAGTAAAGTGAATTTTATTAATAATAAAACCTAAGAAAATAGGTTTTGGTCTTAATCATAAAACATAAAACAAAATTTTTGATTTAGAATATAGAATTGACTTAGCTCTGTGTTGTTGTTTCTGTAGTTCTTACTCTATACCATAGCAGTAATGACCTAGGTGGTGTCCTTCAATGAGAGTTCAGAGCAAACAAGTGAGGCAAGTATCAAACAAGGCAGTGAGATAATGAATTAGTAGACCAAATGAAATGACTATTCATCCAAGAAAACAAAGAATGTTAGAAAGCATTTATTGAAGAAATAAGAAGTCATGACAAATATTTCGGAAGCATCAAAGTTACGGTATTACTTCCATAATTCAGGAGAGGATCCAAATCATGAGTGTTTTTGAGAACTCTGAGTTAGTGTTTAGGTTTTACTGAAGATTTAAAGAAGAGTAGTATTTACAACTAGAAATATGAAAATGCTGATGTGGTATCAATGGCTTTTGGGAGCCAATGTAATAAGCAGTAATTTTTTCTTCCTTTTTCTGAGAACAACAAAGGGGCTTCATGTATACTGAACCCTCCTCCACTTTATCTCTGCTTCCACAAGCATATCTGGGTGTGCAGAGAGAGTATCAGAGTGCAGTTACCCAGGCATAGCAGACAATATTCCCACCCGAAAGGTAGAGCCTGGCTGGGTTAGAGAGAGAGAGAGAGAGAGAGAGAGAGAGAGAGGGAGAGAGAGAGAGAGAGAGCGAGCACCCAGTTTGATTCTAACAGGCAGAATCACCAGTTCCTTTTTGCCTCAGTGTAGATACACAGGCAAATAATCATGGGCTTCTATTGGATGCTTGTATCTGAGAGCTTAGTTAGAGGTCTAACCAAAACCTTCCTCTAATACAAATGACACTTGCCCATGTGTCAAAAAATATGAGGAGAAGCTAAGGAATATACCTATCCCTGTGTCCAAAGAGTTAAGTACCTACCTAAGATAGAAAAAAAATGTTAAGAGAATCTTTGCATATTATTCTTCCTGAACATATATATAAATTTTATGTGTAATTATTTGCACCTCCATTTTACTAAAGAAGGAATGAGGAATAGCATTTAAGTCTTTTACACATTATATAGTAGTTAGATATAGGGCATAGGCTTCATTTCCTGACTACAATCTGTCAAGTGGTATTGAATATCATTCCTTCAAAACAGGTAGTTAAGTTTTCAGACCAATAAAAATAAATTTCTTGAACTGGAAAGATAGAAAGCCTTAAAGTGTGGGCAGAGAAGACTTGGACAAGGGAAACAGCATTGTATTTTGCTTTTCAGAGTCTGTCTGCTGGTCAAAGAACCAAAAAACAAAAACAAAAAACAACAACTTAAGTTCAAGACCCAGTGACCCAGGCTACATCCATACAGCAGTTCTTAAACTTGTTAACTTGTTAGAAGCAAAAAGGGATTGTATGTAGTGAGTTTTTCTATTATGGAGTTCTCAAACATGCATTTTCAATGTCAGTTCATTGCCCTGACTCTACCATTTTGCAGCCAAAGTCCTTTATTATCATTTATATACCTACAACTGTATTAACACAGTCAAAATTAGATTATTCACACGGGGCTCTAAAATTTAACCAGAGCCCATGAATACAAAATATATTCTAGCATTTAGAAATGTTTGCATGCAAGAACTTTTATTTTCTTCTCAAATGATTTGGTATGTATGAAACATTTAAATCATTGATTCTTTAGAGACCCAGTCAGAAATAAAACCAGTAATTGTGTAAAGATGAGGTTAGTTACAATAAATATCCAAGCTATTCATACTGATTATAGATGCTGTGAAAAATAAGACTCAATCACAACGTAAGTAAAATTTACTGAGAGTTACAGTTAAATATTTCTGGCCTATTCTAAGAAATTACTGAACAATTGAAAACCACTTGCTTTTAGAATCTGTTCCATTACTTGACTGAAGTGAAATCTAATGGTGCAGTGAAAATCCCAGAGGTCAAAGGGGATGAAGCCTGGAAGGTTTTCTTTGATGATGCCTCCCAAGAAA
The DNA here is from genome assembly GCF_022682495.2 of Desmodus rotundus. Lineage (NCBI taxonomy): Eukaryota > Metazoa > Chordata > Mammalia > Chiroptera > Phyllostomidae > Desmodus > Desmodus rotundus. The sequence continues at coordinate 85,617,384 of NC_071393.1, forward strand.
TAGTCGATGAGTTTGCCATGCGTTATGGAATTGAATCCATTTATCAAGCTATGACGTAAGTACCGTAGACCATTTAAATGTTCAAAAAATCTCTTTTGAAATCTTTTTAAAAAGCATTTATATCCCTTCTTCTAATTTAATTAAAATTTTGATTAAATACAAAATTATATTTTAATGTGTCAGCTACTCTTTTTCTCACAGCTGTAAAATATTAAGGGTTTGATAAATCACTACAACTACTTCCCATGCCTTATTGTGTTCTCAAAATGTGGTCAATCCTGTGACTAGCAGAGTTAGCAGCACCTGGGAACCTAGAAATGAAAATTAGCCAGTCTACCCCAGACCTAGAGAATCAGACTCTGATGGCGGGGCCCAATGATCTCTGTCTTAACAAGCCCTACAAGTAATTCTCATACACTCTAAGTTTGGGAACCAATGCCTTATTTGATATCTGAGAAAGCTAAAGCCTGATCATTGAAGTGCATTGTCCAAGGTTACAAAGCCTATTAGTGTCCAGGACACATCTAGAACCATTACGATCCCTTGACCCTAACATTAGATTATATCATTCCTTCCTATATTTATATCATCACTGCTAATTCAGTAAAACCAAGATTTATTGAGCAACCATAGAACTCAAACACTGCAATAAATATGGAACTATAGTAGTTTACATTTCGAAACCTAGTCTAAGTTTGTAAATGCATTTTGTTCAGATATATACTATATAAAATATGTAAACTATGTACGTATATGAGGACTGTTTTTTCATATTAATAAGATGTATTTTCACATGAGCTGAGTAGATGCTGACCCAGATAATCAGTCATTTTCAACCACCTTAATGACGGATATGCACTGGACCAAAATCAGTGTTCTTCTTCAAAGTTTTCTGTTTTTAGCATTTAATCACCTGTCATAATTCTAGAATAACATGTGTAAATTTCTTTCAAATTTCTGATAAAGTATATGCTTTTTCAGTTTATAGAATGTCTTAATGTTAAATAATAAAGACCTACAGATTCTTAGACACAAAAAGAAACTTAGAATTCACACAGTTAAACCTCCCGCTAAATCAGGAAACCCAAGTACTGCAGTCCTGACTGGTGGTCATTAGCCCTCTTCCTGCTCACGTCCTCTAGCACGGAGCTCACTCGTTTTCAGGAAACCTATTTTGTAATTGGGTAGCCATAGTGGAATCTGGGACTTTGCCACTTGCTCTGGCCCATGTTAATGGCTATAATAATTCAGCAGAACACCCAGTATGAAATTTAAGTGCAATTAAAATGCAATCATTATTAACAATGTACAGTAAATGAAATGTGTTCTGCTGAAGGAGAGCTATGTTTAAAAAAAAAAAAAACTTTTGGAAAGAATCCCAGTAAAAGAAAAAAAAGTTACATTTATTGCAAAATATCTCTGTGAACTGATTCCAATTTTTTTCAGTTTCATGTTTCTTACATTCAGAGAAGCATAACCATTAACACAGAAAAAATGGTAAATGTATGCTAGTTTAAAAGAGGAGAATCATCTCTCCATTTTATTACTTGTATTTTTCTTACTTTTTAATATGTATAAACAGTAACAAACAATAATTTAAATACATATTGCTACCAAGTGCCCTGCAGATGAATAGGGTTTTATTATATTTTTAAGACTCAGTTTTGACAAAACCCCTGCTCAGTCTAGAAACTAGTCTAAAACAGGGGTTGGCATTTTTTTTCTATAAACAGACACATAGTAAATATTTTCTGCTTTGTGAGTCCTAAAATCTCTGTCACAACTGCTCAGTTCTGCACTTCCAGAGCAAGACCAGCCATAAATACGAAGTTAACAAGTGAGTATGATTGTGTCCTGATAAAACTTAATTTTAAAAACCAAACTGCAGACTGGGTTTGGTGGTGGGCCTTAGATTGCCGACGCTGGTCGAAGGAGTGAAAGCGACGCAGATAGGCATGAGGAAAAGGGCGCCTTATTTTCGTGTGTGAGGGATCGGCAGTTACACTTTGATGATAACAAAACGTGGTAGATTATATCTAGTTGTGGATATACATTTGACTTGATATTGATATTTTTATTTATTAAATGTTTCCTTTAGCATTAAGTATGAACCAAGATGACCTTAACATTTCTCTCAGCTGGACAAAACCTTAGACAAGCTTCTCTCTGCCTCTGGGCCTCTGATCTCCCTCTCACCTTGGTTGTACAGAAGCCAGACACCTAACCCCAGGGGCCTCTAACCTCCCTTTTCTTAGAGCATTTACTTTAGAAAACTTAGATTTGACCTGTTAAGATGTAAACTTTTTAAAAAGACTCTTGCCAGTTTTACAACCCAGGACTGGCTTTCTCAAGGACATGGGAGAGCCATCCCTTTCTAATGTAATCATCAAGGAAGACAGGCCCCTGTCTCCCAGGCTCTGTGGAAGGGTAGAATTCTAACTTGGGTAGGGGCCTTGCTCCAACTTGTAATACTACCTGCTGTCTTAAGGCTAAGAAAAAGTGTATTTTTCTTTTGGGCAAGGCCAATTAGCAAATACAGATGACTAGGATTCCTGCACTTCAACTCTTAAAATCTCTACTTTCCATAGCCTACCTCAGGTCTTAAAATCCTTCCCATTTTTTATTTCAGTGGAGTTGAGTTCAGACTGAATTCTGGTTTCTCTTTTGTACAGCATAGTCTTGAATAAAATTTTTCTTTCCTAACTCTGTCCACTGTAATTTTTTCTTTGACAGTATAAAATTTGGTGTCTCACCAGAAGTTTTTTTTGTTTAAATACTATTTTTTTGACAATCTGATAACTATTAAATAACTTGTTTTTCAATTACAGTTGACATATTAGTTTCTGGTATACAAAATAGTGACTAGACATTCATATAACTTATGAAATGATCACCTCAGTAAGTCTAGTACCCACCTGACACCATGCACAGTGATTGCAATTAAACTGTACTCCCCATGCTGTACTATTCATCCCTGTGACTGTTTTTGTGCTGGGAATTTGTACTTCTTAATCCTTTCACCTTTTTTAACCATCCTCCCAACCTTCCTTCCATCTGACGACCATCAGTTTGTTCTCTGTAACTATGAGTCTGTTTATGTTTTGTTGATTTGTTTATTTGGGTTTTTTGATTCCACATGTAAATGCAATCATGGTATTTGTCTTGTTTGACTTATTTCACTCAGCGTAATATGCTCTGGGTCCATTTGTGTTGTTGCAAATGGAGATTTTATTCTTTTTATGGGTAATACTTCACTGTCTATATGTACAACTTCTTCCTTATCCATTCATCTATCAGTGGACACTTAGGTTGCTTCCCTATCTTGGTTATTGTAAATAATGCTGCAGTGAACATAGAGATGCATATATCCATTCAAATTAGTGTTTTGTTTTCTTCAAATAAATACCCAGAAGTGGAACCGCTGTGTCTATGGTAGTTCTGTGTTTAAATTTTCAGGAAACTCCATACTGTTTTCCATTGTGCCTGTACCAATTTACAGTCCCACCAATAGTTCACAAGGACTTCCTTTCCTTCATGTCCTTACCAACATTCTTGTCCTTTTGATGATAGACGTTCTGACAGGTATGAAGCAATAGCTCACTGTGGTTTTAATTTCAACTTCCCTGATGATTAGATGATGTTGAGCATCTTTTTATGTCTATTGACCATCTGTATGATCTCTTTGGAGAAATGTCTGTTCAGGTCCTTTGCCCATTTTTTAATCATATTGTTTTTGTGTTTTATTTCATTTTATTTATTTTTCTGGTATTAAGTTTTATTAGTCTCATATATTTTGGATATTAACCCTCTATAAGATATACCATTGGCAAATATCTTCCCCCATTCAATAGGTAGTTTTTTGGTTTTGTAGATGATTCCCTTCACTGTGCAAAAATGTTTTAATTTGCTGTAGTCCTATTTGTATTTTTTTCTTTTGTTAGTCTTGCCCAAAGAGACATATCCAAAAAAGTATTGCTAAGATCAGTTTAATAATCTCATAACTGTTTAAAGGTTTTACTATGACCTTTACTATAAAGGTCATAGATATGGTCTCTTCATTTATTATTCACTGGTGATCATTAGTTGAAAATTAATTGTTTTTATAGAAAAACATAAGTTTTATGTTGATACATTAATATTATAATTATATGTATAATCATGTTTATAAAATTACATTTATTCTCAACCTCTGGCATATCTCTTCATGTCAGACATTTTTCATTGCCAAGAGCAAGCAAAGTGGAACTAAAAATTTTAATTAGGTTGATGTAGGTATTTCTTTTACCATTTATGTTGCACTTAAGTGTTTTACAGCATATTATATTGATTAATCATTTCTAGCAATTTGAACAAGTTTCAGAGAACTGATATTCTTCTGTCAGGTACAAAATATAACTTTCAGAGCTGCTTTTGACCATATATTCCAAATAATACTTTTGTACTTGATCTGTAACTTGAATCCTAATCTACTGCTAGCCAGTGAGTAACTCAACAAAACAACAAAAACTAGTTTTTGAATAACCAACCATATCTTTGAATCTAAACTGGTTGCTTATTGAGTCAGTATTTTTCTGTTGTTTTGAAACCTTGCTTCAGGGAACAAAAAAAACATACAGAATACCAACCAACCAACAACACACAACTAGACATGGCAAGCTTATCTTAGAAGAATTTCCTCTTGGCTCTGGGTAGGTAGTTCAGTTGGTTGGAGTGTCATCCCAGTGAGCTAAGGCTGAGGGTTCAATACCCAGTCAGGTAATATATTAAAAACCAACAAGTGAGTAAATAAATAAGTGGAACAACAAACACCTCTCTCTCTCTCCCCCTCTCTCTATCTCTCCCTCTCTCTCTCTCTCTCTCCACCCACCCCTGTTTCTTCCTCCTCCCTCTCTACCTCTCTTTCTCTCCCTAAAATTAATAAATTAAAAAATAAAAAGAAGAATTTCCTCTTAATTTTTAAAAACACAGACTTAGGGAAAGTCCTCTTATACTTAGCTAAATGCCCAGGTAACTTCATAACCTTCCGCATATATTAGAGATCACTTGGTCTCTTTGCATACTCCCATATCTTTGAAGATGAATTTGGAGCATAAATGAAAATGTATATTAAATCAGAGAGTCTGGTTGTACATTATTAATTTTTCTCTTGTGTATTTCTCATCATAAGAAAGAGGCTGAATCTATTTTTCTAGTAAATAACCTGACCATTAATACTGAACTGCCCAGTCCACCAAGGTACCTCCTACTTACTGGAAATGCTCTCTCCTTTTACCACAGAACATTTCCTATGAGTGCACAATTTATTAGCCCTATTTGTTGCATTAAAATGCATCTTTTGTTTTGGAAGATTCACAAGAAAAAGGAAACAGCTTACAATTTTCCTATTTGGACAAGTGATCTATCAAGGACCAGGAGGATTTGCTTTCATATGGCAAATGCAATCATCCATCTAAAATAAAATTGGTTTTCCAATTGCTCACAGTAACTAGGAGAGCATGTTCTATTTTTCAAAGCAGCATGCTATTCCATGTATTTAGCCTTTTGAGGTTGGGTATAGATCCTGTTTCCATCATTAGAATTAGAGAGTCCTTGATGCTTTTCATTTATTTATGCAAATATATACATTCTTAACAATGTTCTGACTGACCAACTCTTCACCCCTGAACACATGGTAAGTTTTTAGGATTATATTGTCCCCTGGAGATGATCTCTGTCAAGCAAATACATTTTAATTGGGTACTTAATGAGTCTTTCTTTTATTGTAAAATGAAGCCCAAGCTGTCTTACAAAATCTGAGATTCTATTAGACTGTATAGCCATGCCTCCATAATACCAAATAAGAGAAAATCATTAGGTCAAAGTTTCTTTTTGGTTTTGTTTTGGTTTTGGTTTTACTTCGGTGTACTTAACAACCTATACTTTGGTACTGCTCATCTTAACCTAATTTATATTTGAAACAGAATGGTTGGGATATAGTTTACCTAAAGCCACTAGTCTATTTTAGTTGCTTGATTCATGAGCCTACTTTCTAAGTAGAGTGCTGGTCAATGAAATCATTCATTCCCTTAAGAAATATTTATTGAGTGCATACCATATTCCAGGAAGTTCGCTGGTCACTGAGAATACATCACTGAAGAAGAAGGTAAGGTCAGTTTCTTACAGAGCCCACATTTCAGAAAATACAGTTTATGCAAAGACACTTTCTATGTATCTAAGTAAGAGGACTTATACAGCGCAATGGGGATTCAACAATAAAAGATGGCTTATGTACCCAGTGAGCTTCTAATCAAGGGAGAACAGGAAGCAGAAATTGAATAAGAAGAAGACAGTATAATAGAGCTATGCGTGGGTACTGTAAAAGCATATTCATGGGACCAAATCCAGGCATAGAAGAGAAGTGTCAGAGAAAGCCAATGGGCAGCTTGTGGGTCCCACCCTTACTTCCTCTTCAAGTTCCTTCATTTCCCTAAACACTGTGCATTTCCTGTCTGACCCCACTGCCTTCGACAACCTCTGTAACTGAGCTTGAGTAATCCATGACATCTATGAAAAGTTGTGATGCTTTTCACCAAAAGAGAAGTGATCCTTCAATGTTTGAGCCCCTCTTTGGTGAGAATGATGGATAAAATAATTTACTTATCACTAAATTGCATGCTAATCTGAATTCTCAGGAGCAAATGTGATAAATATTGTTTTAATCTCGTATTTCAAACATCGGAAATACAGATGGTCTTTTCTCTCAACTTGTATTGTTTCTCTGAAAACCCTTAAAAGGATCTAAGAATCAATATCTTTTGTTTCTTCTTTCCCATCACCCTGCTCTTATTTTCATTAAAAAATAATTGACTTCTAAATCTACTTAATCAAAGGCATTTCCATCCCTTGAAAACTGCAAGATGGGTATTATTTGGGATAATTATTCATGAAAAGGCAGGTGAATTGGATGATTTTTTTTCCATTATGATGCCTACAAAACATTAGCAAGTGAGCTGAATCCAGATGTGTTATTTGAAGTACACGTGACTTTCCCAGTATTTTTCCAGTAATATTTTGAGAATTGTGGTTGATAATGTTGCAGCAGCTGCTTCATCTAAAAACCTGCCAGGAACAATCTCATTATTGGCAATTTAAGTATCATCTTTTTGGAGTTTGTTACTCCAATTGTTATTTGCTAAATTGATTTGACACTAACCCTGTTTTCTTGTAAAATTGAAGTCAAGTGATCTTAACATTATTAATTAAGTGCTTTTAATCAAGTCCTTGCGGGGAATTGTTAAGCATTTCTAGAAATTACAGTAGTACTTTTTGACCTATTTTATTTGAAGGTGTACTTTTTGAAGGGGTGGTGTGCTGCAGGGATACACTCAGTCATTTAAATTGCTAATGTACTTTTAATCCTGTTTCCTCTTCTCCCTTTAGGATAATTTAAGTAGTATTGAAACTGCAGCCTTTAAACGGAAATGATTTTTAAGATCTTTAGAAGCAAGAAAGTTTGCCTTGGCAGTCACCACACATAAAGAAAGGGCACACAAACTCAGAGGCAGACACTTTGCCAAATCGAAGACCATGTAGAAGCCTCTTAGCTGAAAACGATCAAAAAGTAAAAGATGCCTTAGGCATTGAATAATCTGCAACTCTTGACTTCTAACTTGCATCTAACAAATATAATTACTTATGAATTGTTAAGGAAGAAAAAGGAACATGAAAACAAAGCACTAGAGGATTTTTAATTTCTGTTTTTAATATCTTTATTTTATTTGTAGCATTCTTAATAGATATTAATTATAATTAATTTTGAGTACAATAAATTCAAAATATGTATTGTGGACCTAGAAGAAGCAGTCAGTGATAATCTAATACCAGGGTTAAATTGCACAAATTATGTAACTCTCATGGTATGTATTTTTATTCATGATCCTCAAAGATCCATGTTTAAAACTGTAAGCTGCTGTTATTGGCTCATATCTGACAATCACTAGGAGAGAGGTCTGGCTGCCATGGAAGAGAAGTCACCATCCATCTGCAGGACCACCATTACTTCTTTTGAGGTACAACTCAGGGCATTTACTTGTGTATGTGCCCCACGTTTGTGTTCAGTAATACAAAGTTCACCGACGCCTAGGTGGAGGATAAATTACTAAGATTTGACAGCAACATAGGTTCAGATTATGTACAGAAAATTTGTTTCCTCTGCGCGCATTTTATCTTTTCACTTTTATCTCTAAGCTGTGCTATCAATTTTCAAGTCTTTTGTTATAGTTCAAACAAAACAGGTTTTCCTGAGAGAAATAACAAAATTGAACACTTACTGCTTCTGATGTCTGTATGTGATACTATTATTCAAGGTTTAAAAGAAATGATCTTTAAGTATAAAGCTGGCATAATTCAATCTGCCTTCAGTAGTCATCTGCTTAATTAAATCCTGGTTTTAGCAAAATGCTTGGAAAACAGAACTGCTTGTGAAAGATATTCCTTTATATGACAAAAGCTCACAACCTGGACTCAAGGCGGATGTTGCATTTATTTGTTCAATCAATGTGCAGTGCAAGGAGGGCCTCTTGCTTTCTCCCTGCGAGAGGAATATAAGTGTGAAAGAACACCCTGATTGAACTACAACATTTCAGGGACCTACATAAGTAGGGACATAGCTGCTGGAGAAGAGGAGACCTCTGTGTTACAGCTTCCCGACAGTGCTAGGGTCTGCTGAAAATTGCACTTTTGCTGTGTGCACACAACACTCTCACAGTTGAAACGGTTTATGCACCCATCCCTGTGGCAAATCACATTCTAATTTAACCACGTCATATTTGTAAGTGAAAAATGTTTAAAAGGCTGAAATTGCTTTCTCCTTCAATTTCAGATTATGAGAAGTTTTTCTCCTTTTCAGAGATGCAGTCAAGGAATTCTTTAATTGCTGACGTTAGAGGTTATGCTATTATGTGAATTAATTCACTCCTGTTTTAAAGTTCTTGATATTTTTGTCTTGCAGGCACTTCTCTTGTCTGTCCTCTAAATACATGTGCCCCGGCGTCCCTGCCATCATGAGCACCTTGCTGGCAAATATAAATGCTTTCTATGCTCATGCAACAGTCTCTACAAACGTACAGCTTTCTGCTTCAGATCGATTTGCCGCTACCAACTTTGGTGTAAGTATTATTTTGTTAAATGTAAAATTTCTGGTAACTTATGGGAGTTAAATTTTAAAGGGGCATTGGACTCCAGATATTTTGGGGATCTTATTGTGGAAGGTATATCTTAGGGAATATCTCTTAGTATTATTGAACTAAAGCTAAAAGCTTATTTGAAATATATGTAGTAAAATAATTTTAACAGTCAAGAGGCATCTTCATTAGATTATGTCCATATCTGGGATGACCTTTTCCAGCGGGAAAAAACATACGTGTTGTGAGAGTATTGGTATTTTTTAGGAAGTTCTTCATGTATGCAAACTTGGAATTCACCATTGTAGACACCAATGTGAGATTGCTTGGCTTCTCTGGAGACTATTATGCTCCATTTTTACTTTTTTTTAAAATTTTTATTGTTATTCAATTACAGTTGTATGCCTTTTCTCCCCATCCCTCCACCCCACCCCAGCTTATTTATACTTTCTATTGGTTCCTACTAGTACTGATGGATAACAAACAGCACATCTTCTAAAGAAAATAATAGGTGTGTAAAGAGTCTAAGAGAACAATCTATATCTAATTAAGACTGTCCTCCTGAAGTATTCAGATGCATCAAAAAGGCATTAAAAATTAAAACTTCAGGGATCCTGCGGAATCTCAAGTATTATTCGTTGCCCCATCACTGGTACTCATTCTCTGTAAGCATAATGACTTTGAAATTGACAATACTGAAAATAGGATATAAATTAACAATAATCCCAGTAGAGTGGTGAAGATCTAAACCAAGATTTAGTGGAGATAAAGAAGGAAGGACAAATTTCAGAGCGTTCAGCATATAAACTCAGTAACACTGCCTGGAAAGATTCCCAGGGTTTGGTCAGGGCAACTGTGGGCCAGTAGCTCTGTCCAGTATCCCTGTGTGACGGGTATTTTTCCAAGACACCACAGTTACATTTCCCACTGAACTTCTGAACTGGTTCACTGATAGATTTTTTTATTGATAATGTGGTTATAAATCAAATTTAGAGCAGTACATGTCATAGAGTAGAAATAAATGAAACCCAGCAAATTAAAGTGTGTAAAGCCAGCAGGGGGAAAAATGTATATGTGCTGCTGTGTTTACTCTTTTCTTGTCTTGTTATTGAAAAGAAAATGCGTATGAGGTGGGTACGATTAATTGGAATGAATAAAAGGAAAAAGTAATTGTTATTTAATGAAAAGTCAAAATAAATACTAGTAGAAGAAAACTGTATCTCGGTCAGGAGTCATCAGGTTTGAGTTCCTACTCAAAATTTGCAAGTCAGTTGTGAGTCATCCAAGCCCCAGTTTCTCAATCTGCTCAATGAGGGTAAGAATTATTTCTGTAACATGTTTCTCAAATTAAAATGAGGTAAATGATGGTAAGCCACTCTGTAAACATTTGAAGTGCTCTGCACTATGAGCTATGAAGATTTAATCTCCCCTGCTCTACCTGTGGTACAAACAGTATATCATCAGCTACTTCGGCTAGACAGATTGACTCTTGTAAGAGTTGGGACTGAAGAACATTTCCTGGCCAGCTCAAGAAAATACTATCATGACCAGTACCAGATCGTAGAATAGTTTTGTTGTACAAGCATCATCTTGGTAACAGCATTCAGTGTTATGAAACTGTTTTGCTTTTAATATTCTGCCTGGGTGCATCATACAGAATAAACCAACCTTGTGGAACACTAACCCTTTCTACCACTGAGAAAGACTATGTGTTTATATGATTAATATCCACCATAAAAGCTACCTGGAGGAAAATGAGCTAGCATACTTTTTTACTTCACACTGACCCAAAGAAGACAAACTAAATTGATTTCAGTACTTTTCAGTGTTTCAGCGGCAACATGGTTATAACAAACTTCATTATATAAATCAAATGACTTATTATAGAAGAGGGCCAAAAAGAAATCTTTCTCAAAAATATCTTGATAAATTGGTGAGTTGGACTTCAAATGTAACCATGTTTTTCTCTACCTATTGAAAATAATTCAATTTCACAGTCAAATATATGTAAGTTTCATGTCCCCTATGTTCACATTAGGGCTTAAGGTTCTTATTTATCTGATTTCTGAAGCTGATATTGTCACTTGTGACTTAGAAACACCATTATATTGGCTCTTCTTTATCCTTCTCAAAGGTGTAACCCAGACATTCTGAGTCTTCAAAAATTAAACCGGTGGCCAACCTTATTTTCCTATGATGATTATAGAACAAATACTCAAGAAAACAAAACCATTACTCTTACAAACTCAGGCTTTTTTGTGCACAAGTGTTATTTGAAGTCATGGTTTAGATGAAAATGTTCAAGAAAAAAGTGAACTGGATAGAACCTTAGGGGGTGGAGAAAAGCAGTGAGCAAGATTCGCTGAGGAAAATGGTTAAAGAAATTAAACAAAAATGATAATAAAATGTGATATTATGAAAGGCAAGGTAAACTATTTTGAGAAAAAGAGAGTATATAATATTGTTAGGTGTTGCAAAGTTCAAATAAGATGGGGAAAGAAATGAGCCCATTGGATTTGACAATTAGGCGGTCATTGCTTAGTGAAGCAGTTGAGGTAAAAGTCTAATTTCATAGCGTTCTTTAGTGAAGCGCATAGGTGAATAGTTGTGTAAACTAGGGTTTATTTATTCACTAAAATATAATGCAGTCATTAAAATCAAGTTTTTAAAGAAAAGTTCATAAAATTGAGCAATGCTCATGTTATAATGATAAATGGAAAAAATGATACAAAGCTCTAAATAAGACTGGAAGGAAATGTGCTAGAATGCCAGTGGTGCAGCAACCAGATGGGATTATACCTAATAATTTGTTTTGTATTTATTTTATATTAAAATTGTAAATTTTCTATATTGTATTTGATAAATTTTATAATCAAAAAGTAAAAAGAAAGGAGTAAAAGTTGGTGAGGAAAGAGACTGCTGTGTTAAGGAATTTGAATAAGAAGGGGAAAAGAGAATGGTCAACAACAGTGAGAAGGTTTGTCATAAAATATTTTATTTGTACTGTCTGGTTTGGGTGGGGATTTTTTTATTTAATAAGATAAATTTGAATAAGTTTTTTGTTGTTGAGTATTTTTTAATATGTTTATTGATTATGCTATTACAATTGTCCCATTTCCCCCCCACACTCCACTCCATCCTGCCCACTCCCTCCCTCCCACATTCCCCGCCTATAGTTCATGTCCATGGGTCATACTTATAAGTTCTTTGGCTTCCACATTTCCTACACTATTCTTACCCTCCTCCTATTTTCCACCTATCATCTATGCTACTTATTCTCTGTACCTTTCCCCCCCCTCCCCCTCCCACTCCCCTATTGACAACCCTCCATGTGATCTCCATCTCTATGGTTCTGTTCCTGTTCTAGTTGTTTGCCTAGTTTGCTCTTGTTTTTGTTTTAGGTGTGGTCGTTAATAACTGTGAGTTTGCTGTCATTTTTACTGTTCCTATTTTTGATCTTCTTTTTCTTAGGTAACTCCCTTTAACATTTCATATCATAAGGGCTTGGTGATGATGAACTCCTTTAACTTGACCTTATCTGAGAAGCACTTTATCTTCCCTTCCATTCTAAATGATAGCTTTGCTGGATAGAGCAATCTTGGATGTAGGTCCTTGCCTTTCATGAATTCAAATACTTCTTGCCAGCCCCTTCTTGCCTGTAAGGTCTCTTTGGAGAAATCAGCTGACAGTCTTATGGGAAGTCCTTTGTAGGCAACTGTGTCCTTTTCTCTTGCTGCTTCTAAGATTCTCTCCTTCTGTTTCATCTTGGGGAATGTAATGATGATGTGCCTTGGTGTGTTCCTCCTTGGGTCCAGCTTCTTTGGGACTCTCTGAGCTTCCTGGACTTCCCGGAAGTCTATTTCCTTTGCCAGATGAGGGAAGTTCTCCTTCATTATTTGTTCAAATAAGTTTTCAATTTTTTGTTCTTCCTCTTCTCCTTCTGGCACCCCTATAATTCGGATGTTGGAACATTTCAAGATGTCCTGGAGGTTTCTAAGCCTCTCCTCATTTTTCTGAATTCTTGTTTCTTCATTCTTTTCTGGTTGGATGTTTCTTTCTTCCTTCTGGTCCACACCATTGATTTGAGTCCCAGTTTCCTTCGCATCACTATTGGTTCCCTGTACATTTTCCTTTGTTTCTCTTAGCATAGGCTTCATTTTTTCATCTGGTTTTTGAACAGATTCAACCAATTCTGTGAGCATTTTGATAACCAGTGTTTTGAACTGTGTATCTGATAGGTTGGCTATCTCTTCCTCACTTAGTTGTATTTTTTCTGGAGCTTTGAAGTGTTCTGTCATTTGGGACATTTTTTTTTCTTTTTTTTTTTTTTTTGGTCTTGGCGCATCTGTTACTTTAAGGGGTGGAGCCTTAGGTGTTCACTGGGGCGGGGTAACGCTGGTCGCTGCACTGTGAGGCTGTACATGGGGGAGGGGCTGAGAGGGAGCAATGGCGCCCACTCCCCTCTCCACCGGACTCCATTCTTTCCCTCCGCTACCCACAATCAAATTGGGCCCCTCTGGTGCTAGTTCCCGAGTGGGTGGGCTTGTGCACACCCCAGGCCCCTGTGGGTCTCTCCAACGACCTCTCCTGTGAGGCTGGGAGTCTCTCCTGCTGCCGCCCCAACCCCCATGGGTGTTTTCAGTCAGAGGTCTGAGGCTTTATTTCCCCCCAAGCTGGAGCCCTGGGTTGCGCGGTCTGTTTCTCTCCCCACCATTTGTCCGGTTTATCTGTGGGCGAATGTGGGGCCGCGGGGTGTTACCTGCCGCTCTGCCTGCCCCATTCTCTGCCACTCTGAGTCCGGCCCTCTAGGCCTATCTGCGCAAATGTGGGGCTGCAGGGTCTGCTAGTGGTCAGACTGCCTGCCCCATTCGTCCCACACTCCACCAGTCTGGGTCCCGCCAGGGCAACTCGAGTCCTCTCCACCCCTGCTGCCCGTCTCCGCCCCTCCTACCAGTCTGGATGAATGTTTATTTTTTATTTCCTTGGTGTTGGACTTCCTTGCCGTTTGATTTTCTATCAGTTCTGGTTGTGCGAGGAGGCGCAGTGTGTCTCCCTATGCCGCCCTCTTGGTCCTCAAATTGAATAAGTTTAAATTGTTAGGATAAAAACTAGTTGCAAGAGTGAAGTTGCATATTTATCAGATGGAGAATGAGTGATGTAGTAACATGCCTGAGGAGAAAGAAGGAAGTGCATGCAGTTAAGAGGACAGAAGGAGGGACATTTGGGAGAAAGGACACAGTCTATTCTAAATTCAACAAAATAGTACAGGAGTTTTTGCAGAGAACACTAAGCTTTTGATATGAGAGTGAAAAATTGAGGGAGTCATACCCCATTTCCCTAACCTTCCCTATGGTTGTCAACAAGTACAAGAAGTGCTCCTCCTCAAGGCAAGAGCTAAGATACAGACGCATGAGGTGAAGGAGGATGATAAAGATTTCGATAAGCTACTGAAGGTAATGTAAAGAAGAATGTTTCAGGACTATGTCAGAGGAATTCCTCATAAAGCTGACAGTTGGATTTGATGTTGGGACACATAAATTTGTTGTCACAATTTGTGTGACTGTGCGATTTTCTCAGCATTCTGAAACTGATGCAGTATCAGATTCATCCGCTGGCTGGATTGACTCTAGGCTGAAATTTTGCAGAAATAGGAAATGAAAGCAGTATACAGATGATTCTGTCAAGAGAAAAGTAGAAGTGATTCATCATGGCATCTAGGTTTGTTAAGTGGCACCATGACAGAGAAAGAGACAAAGGGTTTGGGTAGTAATGTAATTTATTTCATAAGATTTTATTTATTTATTTGTTTGTTTGTTTTCATAAGATTTTACAGGGGCATTCTCAAATCCAAGATGTAGCTCTGGGAGCAGATTGTTGAAAATTGAGTGTAAAACAGTGATATACTGGAGCTAGTTTGTACCTGCTTCAAAGCAATAATTGCTGCATTTTCAGAAATATTGCAAACTGGTAATCGAACACAGCCATCCTTAAAAGTAAAAATACTGAGAGTATTTACATCATGGAAATTGGAACATGTTAAATACCAAGGCATTTTTCTTTCAGAAAGATGATTTAGCAGCACACCACTAAGTATAAAGGTTGTTTGGAATAAAGAAGATGAAAGAACTTTATTGAATAGAACATCTCCATGGGTGTTGAAAACATGAAGGGTGGATCAAGGGTTGGAAAAGAACAAAAACTTCATAAAGTGGGAGTCAATGATTCAATTTTGAAGAAAAGTCTTCGAGAAATGTATTTAGTTCCCTTAAGACAAAAATAGCAAATATATTATTAGTAAAAGTGATGTTTATCTCACTTAATTTTTGAGCATATACACCCTCTTTGACATAAACAGTACAGGGCAAAACAAATATACTAATATTTTTGGCATTCTATATGTGTTTTTTGTTCCCTTGTTCATTTACTACATGTATATGTGATACCTTATGCAAGGCACTGTGTATGGCAAGTAGCAGAGGAACTGAAAGATGTTGATCTCACTGTCTGGGAATTCTGTTCTAATAGGATATTCACATAACCACTTGTAAGAATGACCATAAACTACTCCCAAAGTGTGATAAGTGCAAAGGAGTTTATACTCAAATTTGCTTTGAGATTAATCAAAAAGCAAGTGATTGGTTCTCTTCAAGGGTTCATGAAAGCTTGACAGAAGGAACAAGGCTTTTAGAGATGAATGATACACTCAATGTCCAAGAAGTGGTAGAAAAACTACCTCAGGCTGGATGGACACTTGAGTTAACACAAGAAGTAAAGATGCAAAATAAGTTAAAGTAAGTTTGTGTAAGGTAGCCTGCCTCCTGAGAATGGTTGATAGAATAAAAAATGGAAGTATAAGAGAACACTGTGTTATTGGGTTGATACTAAATTGCCCACTAAAACATTTGGACTTCATCTTGAGGCATAGGGTATAATTTGATAGAACTTTTGACTTGCAAAGATCACTCTGTAGAGGAAATATTACAGAGGGAAAGATAGAATGTGTATCAGACAGAATTCAGTTGTAGTAATAGAAACCATCCTTGCAACTTTAAATAGAAAATAGTTTGGCACAGGGAATTAGATGCTTACAATATCATCTGAAGGACTGGAGGAGGATCCTTCTGTAATACTTAAAATATCACAGTGAAACTGACTTGCAAGAAAAGCTATGAGCTTTCTAATAGTCAGAAAGAAGAATCAGAAGGTGGCTTCTATTTCCAGTGCAACTGTTATTTTATAACCACAAAAGCTAGTGACCAGGGACTGAGGAGTGAGTATCTCCAGGACTTTACTTAGCAGCAGAATTAAACCAAGAAGCAGAACATGGCTGCATCTCACGTGTGCTTTCCAAAGGTGGCAGTACACATGCATCTAATAGGCAGAAAGTAAGATAACTGCAGAAACGTATCTGCAAAGGAGTTTGAGAAACATGGCATGTAGTTTTCTAACCTCAAAACTACAGGGAGCCACACTGGAGAAAGGAGGAAAAAGTAAACCAGTTCCTGGCATTGAACACAGAAGGACTAAATGGAAATTAGTGAGAGGGCTGTGCACTAGCCCTGGAAGACAGTGATGCTGCATCTAGACACTGGTTTAGAGAAAATGGAGTCATATGGTAAAGGAGGGAATGAATGTGGGAAACACATTGGAAAAGGTTGTTTCTCTATGACTTGCCAAGTAATTAGTTCTGGACAGAGGTAGATCTAGTTTTTGTGCTGCCTAAACCTTATACAGTTTGACGAGACTCTCTTTATTTTTTTTAACTTTTTTTTTATTGTTCAAGTACAGACTCTCTTTAATAAGAAGTATGCAAAATTGTCAGTAGAAAATTTTATATAAAATTAATATTTCTTGTAAAAAATAAGTCACAATGAGTTATAAGTTAAGACAAATTTCACAAATATTACCAAGTCCAGAAAAAGAACATAATATTTTCATTAATTAATGAACTGCCTGACATACTTCTATGAGTTTTTCTACAGTTTTTAACTGCAGTTGCTGGGTCACTTCTTTGTATTATAAAAATTCTGAAATAACATTTTTGTTAAAAGATAATTCACTCTTTATCTATCACAGTTGATCAAACTTTCTTAAATCGATACTTTAGGAAAGTTTTTTTTTCTTTTCATAATTCATTTGATAATGCCACATACTTTTTAATGACTCATCAAATTTGGGAAAACACTTATTATGTTTTTTCATGTGTGACGTCAAAGCAAAAGTTGCACCCAACAAAGTTAAACAGTCAAAGAAGACTTTATGTAGGGCTATTGCAATAGGGGAGAGAGGCCTGCCTGAGCTCCACTCCACTGAAACAAGGGCTGGAATGAGAGAGAGGGAAAGCATCTAAGGATGTTAGGGGGAAGGTTGACCAATGGGCATGTGCAACACATTGAATTCAGTTTGTAACTGTCTTTTTCTGTGGTTAAGCCATCTGTGTTTGCTAATTGACACCCATCAAAATTAGTTTCCTACCCTCCCCACAGAGGCTAGGAGATAGGGGTGCTTTCTCTTTAATAATTACATTTCAAAAGGATGGTTCTCAAGTAGTACTTGAGAAAGAACCCTCCCAGTTGGTGGTTTATAAAACCAGGAAGAGCATTTTAAAAGATTTACATCCCAAATGGGCAAAGAAAAAACTTACAATTATTAGTTTTCTAAAGAAAATACTCTAAAAATAAAAAAAGAGGTGAGGACCTGTAGTTACGAAGAAGCCTGTCTAACATTTAGTCAAACTTGGAGAGAAACACCAAGCTCTCTTGGTCATTTCAAAGAATTGAATGATAATCTCAATTCTTTTCAAGTTTGCCTATGAAGTGACTCCTTAAATGCTGTTTGAATTGATGACATTTATTAATGTATTATTCTGTTTACTATTGATAGCATCACTATAGTAGAGTTTTATAATGTTATGATATCTCTGTTGGTATCAGTATTAACTAAAAATCAACAAGAATATGATCAACAGTAATTAGATTATCAAAAATTATTAAAATAGCCTGTGCTTTCCTTCTATTTGAAATGTTTCTGTTGTTCTTATTCAATGATTACTTTTGGTATGATACAAAAAATAGTTTTCACAATTTGCCAGTCCAGGTCAGAATAATCTCCATCCTTTTCATGCAATTGTTACAAAAACCTAAGATCATGTGAACACATGGCCTGGCCTCCTCCGAGGAAAGCTAGAGCAAGTAAGCATTCCTAAAACTTAAGGTCATTAGCTTCAGGTTAAATCTGCCCTGCTTTTAGACTGAGATACTGAGAAAGAAAAGGATACGAGAGAGAAGCCGAGAATGGTGCAGAGGTTTTTACACCCCTTCCTTAAAAGATCTACTCCTTCCATAGTTCCCAAGATTCTAAGGAGAACTACTAAAAGTGCACTTGTGGGGTTGCAACAGCTCCCCCCTACTCAAAATCTCCCCTCTGCCCAGGTGCCAAAATTGGCCCACCAACTGATTTTATATTGCTCATGAGCTAAGACTGGTTTTCAGACTTTGAAATTGCTAAGACAATCAAAATAAGACTATTATTTTTTACATAAAAGTTATATGAAATTCAAATTTGTGTTCATAAACAAAATTTTATTGGAAAAAAGCAGGCCCATCTGTTTATATATTGTCTATGGGAGCTACTCTGCTACAACCCAGAGTTTAATAGTTGTGACAAAGGTCACAAAGCTGAAAATATTTATTATCTGGCTCTTTTTAGTTTCCTGTCCCCTGGTCTAGTTATGCTTATCAACTAATTAAACCTAAATTTCCGATAGCTGCTAATACTTAGTTTCTGATGTCGTGGCATGCCCCTTAGGGGAAACATTCTGTAATCACCCAGTCTTTTATTCTACAAATCACACAATGCAGGCAGTAGGCCTCTTCTGCTCTTGCAAAGGCAATCTCACTGTAGTTAAATAGAAATATGGAAGGTAAAATTAAATTTCAAACTCTCCTGCTGTTTAAAGGATCTCTATGAAAATTCAATCAGCAGCACAGTTTTAATTTCACATTATCTGGTACTATTTGAGACTTCATGACAAGTCTGACAGTTTTCTCCAGTTTTCTATTTTCCTTGAATGTAAATTTTCCAGCCAGTTACTGAGGATCTAGGTAGGAACCAAATGTGTGATCTGTATCAGTCAGGATTCTGTTCAGCTGCATGACACAGAGACTCAAACAAACTTAACTACATAAGATTTTCCCCATGTAACCTAAGTACAGATGTAGTAAGGAATCCAGGGCTATTATAGCAGGACTGTAATTTTTTTAAAGGGTGGGCAGACATGGCTAGGGTGAGGAGGTATGGGGACTCCTTCTAGCTTCTTGTTCCACCATTCTTACCATTTATTTAGCTTTTCTTCTTATAGTCACAGGATGACTGTTTTACCTTCTAGGACCTTGTCTGAGTTTAAGGTGGGAAAAAGGAGAAAAACACAAAGAGCTCATGGAAAAAAAGCCTGACAAAGGATTATGTCAGCAAACAATAATACAACAAATACTGTCTGCCAAGCACTGTTTTAGAATCTTTCCAAACAGTAACTCATTGATAATATGCTAACTGAGTCCATGCCCTTTAATAAGCTGTATATATCTTACTGGCCTAAACTATGGCTACATGGCCATTTCTAGAGGAAAAGAGGTCTGGGAAGGTGGGCATTTCATATCGGATAGACTTGACTCATGCAGTTCCATTGTAAGAGTGGAAGAATGGATATCGAACAGACAACCAGAAAAACTGGTCCCAGTGTATATAACAGGGTCAGTGATATGGGCCAGTACATAGTTGACTTAGGGGCACGTCAGCTGTCTTAATGATTTGTACCAATCACTGAAGTCAGATAAAGAGGTCAGAGATATGACACATACGTTTTCTTTTACAATCTTTGAATGACTAACTTTACCGTGACCTAAACTGATGACTATAGCAGCTCTTTCATTTTTTTTTTAATTTGATTGAGAGCCACTGAACCACATGCACGGTAGAATAGAAGGTCAGTAAAGGACAGCATAGGTCATGCCCTCCCCAAGAAGGTATGATGGAAATGATAAGGAAAAATCTAAAATAATCCACTCCTCTTTATTTTTTCAGTAGCTTTACTGGAGAGTCTAATCTGCCTAGCCAGGGGGAAACTTCTGGAAGGCAAGGCTCATTTCTTAGATACGTTTATTGCCTCTATGAGGGTTAACACAGAGGAGAGGCAATATTCAAACTTTGTTCACTGATGTGTGAACCTGAGGATGGCAGTGTGTTTAGAAAACTGCAGTTTCAACTTAGGAACAATTCATCAACTTAATTAATATTCAGCTCACTGCATCCAGATCAGTGACTTCAAGGGATAAGAATTATATAGCCCATAAATCCACCTTGTACGTGAAAATACTAGGAAAAGTTTCCACTTTTGCCAGTATCTTCACAGCGCAATTTGGTATATACAGAATATTAATGGAGGCAGAGACATTTACTGTCATTTACTCATATATATATATGTATATATATATATATATATACACATATATACACACACACATATATATATATACACACACATATATATATATATGGACACACACACACACACACACACTTTGGATCAGTAATCAGACACAGGATGGTGAAACTATCTACCTACAAAGTTTGTGTGTGACTTTAATGTTTTTACTTTATCCAATTTATTAAATCCACAGAATTTTATCCTTATGTTTATTAGCAAAACTTATTCTTATCTTTAAATCCCTCTATGAAGAGGTCAGTCCTACACTGATAAGCATCAGAGGAAGCATCAGTATTCTTTTTTTGCCTGATATTTTACACATTTTTAGCACTAAATTTAAACATAAGTTAAAGGCAATAGATCCTTTCAGATTATGAAACCTGCACTCATTACCAAAATGAAAGTGCTTTTTGAAATTGTTTTTGAAAAACAACAGCTGTTCCCACTTCCATAGGAGGGAGAAATATTTTAAAAATTGTAGTTTATTTCTGAGCAGGTGGGCTGGTGTGCGGGGTAGAGACACAGTTATATTTTCTCTTCCTGACTCATATTGCCGTGAATCAGCACAGTGGCCATTCAGCTGCCTGGACTCTTTCTACAGTAAATTCTCTGGATACTCTCTCATTCATTACTGAGAGGCAGTGTGATTTATTGGAAAGAATGTGAGTTTGGTGTCAAAGAGACTTTAGTTTGAATCACTGCTATGTCACATAGCAGCCCTACAATCTTGGAGAAATAAATCATTGATATTTCTGAACCTTGCTTTCTATAAAATGGGGACAACAACTGATAGAATTGTTATATGAACTACATTTTGAGTGACCATTTATTTTCATTTTCCTATTTTGTGTTTTCTTTGTACAGAGGGAAAAATTTATAAAACTACTAGACCAGTTGCACAACTCTTTAAGAATTGACCTGTCGAAGTATAGGGTATGTACAAAATTATTGTGCTTGGCTCAGAGAATCTCTTGTCATGTTGTAAAAGAACTATTCATTATATAATGGAAAATAAAAATTCTGATATGGGGTCTCATTTCCTGTCATACTAGAATTGTCCGCCAAATCAGCAAGCCTGTGTCCCGTGTTCAGGTACCTTGCCCCACATAAGCCTACAATACTGTGTGTATGTATGTAGCTTAATTTTATAAGTTTTTAATAACCATCAGATTGAGTGACTCTCAGCTAATTTATGAAGTACACATGTGGCCCAGTCCTCATCTTGAAAGCTCACCCCTTGTTACTGAGAGGCCCTGCTGATATTTCCCCAGGTTTTCAGATTCCTGTGGACACTCACTAATTAACACACTCCTAGATCAGTAAGCATGTTTTCTTGAAGCTGTTCAGAGTTCATTGTCAACAATTTTACTCTTCACTTCCAGGTGAAACACACACAAATATATCTATGCATGTGTGTGCAGATCCACACATATAATTTTAGTTACAAATTTTATTTATCAAAAAAATCTATCATAATAATGATTGCACTCTTAACAGTGTACCATAAATATCTTTTTATATCTGCACACATGTATTTCCCATGTATTCATTGTTTAGTATTTTATTGGTGGCTATCTTAATTGCATATTTCTGGAAATTTTAAATACCAAATTTTGTCAGACTCACCTTTTATGTTTGAACTGGGGCCAACACTCGGAGAAGAGAACTGGTGTGCCAGGCAATCGAAAAATATCTGGGGCAGAAGGGCCTTGAGTTCATTCATTTGCCATCACCCAGACACCCCAACTCTCCTCCAGTTCATGTACAGCACAAAGTCTCCTGTGATTTTCCCGACGGCCATTTAAAAGCCAATCTGAAAACATCTCCACTTTTATAAGACATGTCTCACCAAATCACTCTAAGAGAAACTTTTTGTTAAAATCTACAGTACTTCAAGGGGGGACTATGCAGCACAGTCTTATTTTTTTAACTTTATAAAATTTACTCATGTTTAGAAGTAAATGTAGCACATGGAAAAGTTCCCCAAGTATTTTTGAAAAAAATTACCCTTCTTGAGAAAATTATAAAAAATATTTTCAAATATATGTTGTCTTCCCTTCTTAGTGGCAAAACTATTTTATGACAAAGAAGAATGACAATAACAAGATATTCATAAGATTGTTTTGTATATTTTATTGCATTGTGGGAATAAATAGAGGGGTATACCTTCCTAAGACTAAGAAGATAATATTTTTGAATTTTTTACTTTCTGTAATGTTTTATCATAAAAATATTGTAAGACTACTATAGGGATATTTTAAAATTTTTACACTGCTTACTTTCCATTCTTGTTCACAGAAAACTAGTTTTAGTTTATTTTTCCCCCAGAGCCTTAATGCTGATAATTTATACATTTTTTTGTTTCCTAATTGACCAGGAAAATTTTCCTGCCAGCAATGCTGAGAGGCTGCAAGATCTGAAATCAACTGTGGACCTGCTAACAAGTATCACCTTTTTTAGGATGAAGGTAACTTATTTTATTTCTGTCACTGACTTAGTGAGATATAACACATTTATGGCCTGGTAAAACTGGCTTTATGGTTCCTTCCTTTTAATTCAAGTATAACTGATTTATGGTTTTATAATAGTTTCAGATGGACAACTTAGTGTTTTGATATTTATATACATTACAAAGTGGTCACCATGATAAGTCTAATTTCCTTCTGTCACCATACAGTTACTACAGCATTTTTATTATATTCTCTATACCGTTTATTACTTCCCTGTGGTTATTTATTTTATAGCTAGAAGTTTGTACTCGTTAAACCCTTTACCCCTTTCACTCATTTCCCCACACCTGTCTCTGGCAACCACCACTTGTTTTTCTGTATCTGTGAGTCTGCTCCCATTTTGTTCTTGTTGTTCATTTGTTTTTGTTTTTCTTTTTTATTTCACACATAAGTGAAATCATACGGTATTTGTCTTTCTCTGTCTTATTTTACTTAGTATAATACCCTCAAGTTCCATCCATGTTTTTGAAAATGGCAAGATTTTATTCTTTTTATGGCTGAGTAATACTTCATTATGTGTGTATGTATTACATCTTCCTTATTCATCTATCCGTGGAAACATAGGTCACTTCAATATCTTGGCTATTGTAAGCAATGCCATAATGAACACAAAGGTGCATATTCTTATCAAATTAGTGGGGTTTTTTCCTTCAGATAAATTTCCAGAAGTGGGATTGCTGGGTCATATGGTAGTTCTATTTTTAATGTTATTAAGGAAACGCCATACTATTTTTCATAGCGGCTGCACCAGTTTACATTTCTACCAACAATGCATAAGCATTCCTTTTCTTTATGTCCTCACCAGTATTTGTTTTTTTTTTGTCTTTTTGACAATAGCCATTCTGACAGGTGGGAGGTGGCACCTCATTGTAGCTCTGATTCACATCTCCCTGATACTTAGTGAGGTTGAGCACCTTTTCATGTGCCTGTTGGCCATCCGTATGTCTTCACTGGAAAACTGCCTACTCAGGTGCTCTCCCTATTTTCTAATTAGATTGTTTATTTTTTTCAATATTGTATGAGTTTGTATATATTTTTAATATTAACACCATATCTGATCTTTTGCAAATACTGTCTCTCATTCAGTAAGTTGCCTTTTTGTTTTGTCGATAGTTTCCTTTGCTGTTCAAAAATTTGTTAGACTTTACCCATCTCTTGATCAGTACTGTTCAGCCTAGGCAGTTAATCTGTGGTGCCTTCATCTGAGTGAAATGAATCTTCCAATAGAAGGTGTGTTGAAAAGGAATTATCCTAGACACAAGGTATTCCAATACATTTGGCTTAAATGTAGTTTTTAATTAAACCTCTTTTAAATAAAGCTCTCTAGTAAGTGGACACGGCACTTACAAAAAAAAATCCCTAAGAGTTTTGAGTGGAAATGGCATTTACTTCTTAGTTTATTTTTAACTCAGATATCTTGCTGACTTTTTCTTGAAAAGAAAATAGCTGACTCTTTAAGTTTACCCCAGTTGTGGTCACTTTCATTTTCAGTACTGGCAAAGTTTACATAAGAGTATATCTGATTGCTTAAACTATTAATATACAGTATTTAACGATTAGCGCCCAAGCTGTGCAGGCATTTGTTTTGAGATATATCTCCTCTGCTTTAACAGCAAGTTCTCTGCAATCATAATTTGGCTAGCAGGACAACTCATGTAAAATTTTCCCAAAGCTACTTAGCAGGCCTTGGGCTAAAACTTTTGGTCTTCATCTCACACCTGTCAGAGTGGCCAACATAAACAAATCAACAAACAAATGTTGGAGAGGATGCAGAGAAAAGGGAACCCTAGTACATTATTGGTGGGAATGCAGCCTGGTGCGGCCACTGTAGAAAACACTGTGGAATTTCCTCAGAAAACTAAAAATGGAACTGCCTTTTGACCCAGCAATTCTGCTGCTGGGATTATACCCTAAGAATCCTGAAACACCAATCTAAAAGAACCTATGCACCCCAATGTTCATAGCAGCACAATTTACAATAGCCAAGTGCTGGAAGCAACCTAAGTGCCCATCAGTAAATGAGTGGATAAAAAAAACTATGGTACATTTACACAATGGAATTCTATGCAGCAGAGAGAAAGAAGGAGCTTATACCCTTTGCAACAGCATGGATGGAACTGGAGAGCATTATGCTACGTGAAATAAGCCAGACGGTGAGGGACAAATACCAAATGATCTCACCTTTAACTGGAACATAATCAACAAAAGAAAAAAGCAAACAAAATATAACCAGAGACATTGACATTAAGAACAATCTAACAATAGCCAGAGCGGAGGGGAGAAGGGGCAGTGGGGAGAAGGATTTTCAGGAACTACTATAAAGGACACATGGACAAAACCAAGGGGGAGGGTGGAAGCAAAGGGAGGGAGGTGGGTTTGGATGTGGTAGGGGGGGAGGGGTGGGGAGAAAATGCAGACAGCTGTAATTGAACAAAAAAGTTTGATGATGTTTATTCAGAAAATTCCTGTATGGAAAAAAATAGAAAATAGAAATAAATTTTTCCTTTCAGTAGCCCATAATTTTTTTACTTGAAGCACTAAAAATGGTAGTTTATAATATGAGAAGCAGAAAACATATATATATATATATCAGTAATCCTTTAGATTATCTAAAGTTCAATTAAAATTCATTTGGTTTAAAATCAGTTACATTAGATGACTGGAATAAATAGAATTTATGTCAGTTCTGATCTTCTGACAGCAGCTGCTTAAACAGTGTGTAGAGACTGATGGTGAGACCCAACTTTATTATTTTTTATCATATTTTTCCATTACCATTTATCTCCCTTATATACCTTCCCCCTCACAATCACCACACTGCTGTCAATGTCCATGAGTCCTTTTTCCTTTTTTCCTTAATCCCTCCACCTCCTAATTTCCCCACCCAATTAGCTGTCATCCTCTCTCCATCTATGATTCTATCTTTGTTTTACTTATTAGTTAAGTTTGTTCATTAGATTCCTCATATGAGTGAAACCATATGGTATTTGTCTTTCTCTGACTGGCTTATTTCACTTAGCATAATGTTGTCCAAGTCCATCCATGCTGTAGCAAAGGGTAAAATTTTATTCTTTTTTTATTGCTGAGTAGTATTGCACTGTGTAAATGTCCCATAGTTTTTTTATCCACTCATCTACTGATGGACACTTAGGCTGCTTCCATATCTTGCTGATTGTAAATAACACTGCAATGAACCTAGGGGTGCTTATGTTCATTGAATTAGTGCTTTGGGTTCTTTCAGATATATTCCCAGAAGTGGGATCACTGGTTCAAAAGGTAGATCCATTAATTTCTTGAAGTATCCATACTGTTTTCCACAGCGGCTGCACCAATCTGCATTCCCACCAGCAGTGCATAGGGTTCCTCTTTCTTTAAATCTTCACCATCACTTGTTTTTGATTTAATGATGATAACCATTCTGACAGGTGTGAGATGATATCTCTTTTTGGTTTTAATTTGCATTTCTCTGATTAGTGACATAGAGCACCTTTTCATATGTCTATTAACCATCTGTATGTATTCTTTGGGAAAGTGTCTATTCAGGTCCTTTGCCCATTTTTTAAATTGGATTGTTTGGTTTTTGGTGTTAAGTTTTATTAGTTCTTTATAAATTTTAGATATTAACCCCTTGATAGATGTATTGGTGAATATGTAGGTTGTCTTTTTATTTTGTTGATGGTTTCCTTTGCTGTGCAAAATCTTTTTAGTTTGAGGTAATCCCATTCGATATTTGTTTCCCTTGCCTGAGGAGACATATCAGATAAAATATTGCTATCAGCAATGTCTGAAATTTTATTGCCTATGTTTTCTTTTAGGATTTTTATGGTTTTGGTTTTAACAGTTAAGTCTTTAATCCATTTTGACTTAGCCTTGTGTGTGGTATAAGAAGGTGGTCAAGTTTCATTGTTTTACACATATCTGTCCAATTTTTCCAACACCATTTATTGAATAACAGAAACCCATTATGTTTTTATGTACCAGTAATGGACTCTCATAAAGGGAAAATAAGAAAGAATTCCATTCACAATTGCTTCATAAAGAATAAAATACCTAAGAATAAATCTAACCAATGTTGTAAAAGACCTGCACTTGGAAAATTATAAGACACTGAAGAAAGAAATTAAAAAGATACAAATAAGCGGAAACAAATACCATGTTCATGGATAGAGAAATTAACATCATTAAAATGTCCATAATACCCAAAGCAATCTATATATTCAATGCAATTCCTATCAAGATTCCAATGATGTATTTCACAGAACTAGAACAAATATTTCAAAAATTTATATGAACCCACAAAATGCCCCATATAGAACAGGGATCCTGAGAAAGAAGGACAAAGCTGTAGGAATCACACTACCTAATATCAAACTGTGCCACAAAACCATAGTAGTCAAAACAGTGTGGTATTGTCATAAAAACAGACAAATAGATTAATGGAACAGAAAAGAGATCCCAGAAATAAATCCACACCTTTATAGTCAATTAGTATTCAACAGAGGAAGCAAACACATACAATGGACTAAAGATATATTTTAGTGTAAACGCGTGTTCACTTTCCTTGGGTAAATACATAATAGTTGTCAAGTAAACATACTTGATAAATGTATATTTAACTTTACAAGAAATGGCAAATTGTTTTTCAAAGCAGTTGTACAGTTCCACATTCCCAGCAGCAATGTGTGAGAATTCCACTTCCAGTTGCTCTGAATCTGACAGTGAAGCTCTTGGCTCTTGGTATTTTCCATGGTTTTGATTTTTTCTTTTTTAGCCATTCTAATAGCAGTGAAGTATCTTATTGTGGTATTAATTTTCTCAGTTAATGTTGTTGATCATTCTTTCTTGGTTTTAATTGCCATCTGAGTTTATTTTATAAACAGTCTGTTGAAATATTTTCACCTAGTTGTCATTATATTAAGAATTCTTTATATACTCTAGATACAAGTCTGTTGTCAGGTACATTATTTGCTAATATTTTCTCCCTGTCCTTTGCCTTTTCATTTTTAAACAGAAAAAGGTTTTAATTTTGATGAAATGTACTTTGTCGTTTTTTTCTAGCGATTGTCCATATTTATTTGGGTCTATTTCTGGACTCTGTGTACTGTCACATGTCTGTGTTTTCACCATTAGCATACTGTCTTGGTTACTGTAGCCTTATAGCAAATCTTTAAATCAAATACCGTGAGTCCTCCACCCTTTTTCCTTCTTTTTCATAATTGTTTAGGTGATATTAGTTCTTGTTGGAATTTTGATTCTCAGTGCATTAAATCTATACATCAATTTGGAGAGAACTGAAATTTTAACAATATTAGATTTTCAAATAACCCTTATTTTTTGAACCCTCTTCAGTCAGACTTTTATCCCATCACTTCACCAAATGATCTTCTCAAAATCACCAACTGAGCATTATTTTGCTAAATCTAATGGTAAATTTTGACCCTCATGCTATAGTGTTCAGTATCATTTAATATATTTCATCAATTCCTCCTCCAGGGAAATCTTTATTTTCTAGATTTCCTATTGCTTAGTTTTCCTCCTAGCTCACTGGCTGCTCTTTTCTGGTTTTCACCACTTTTTTCCTGTCTTCACTGATTCATTCTATCTCATTTGCCGGATGTCATAGGGCTAGAATTATCCAGGTATCTCTACTCTCTAGACTCATTTAACCAGACATCTACTTGATCTCTACTCGTATACATAACAAGCTTGCTTCTCAGTCTTAACCTTTCTGAAACTGAGCTCCTGATCTCCCAAGCACAGCTTTGCCTATCTAAATTGAGGCCACCTCCACGGTACCGGTTACTCAGCTTAAAACCTTGGGGTCCTGACTCCTCTCTTTCTCTCATGTAAGTTATACAATGTAAGCAAGTCCTGCTCTCCCTTCCAAAATTGTAACAGTCAGCTCCTAGCTTACCACTATAGTCCAAGCACGATCTTCTATCTTCTCTTGACTTGAGTATGGCACTATTCATATCACTGGTCACTTTACTTTTTCCATAGCCCACCTTAAGGTAGCATAAGGGAACTTTTAAAAAGATAAGTACGGTCATTTTGCTCTTCTACCCAAACAGCCTAATTTCTTCCTACTTTGCTCAAAGTTAAGGTTCTCCCAACAGTATATATGTGTGGTTTTTTGCTGGTTACATACTCTTACTTCTCTGAGTTCAGGCACTATTGCTGTCCTCTATATTAATTCTATTCCACTGAAATACCTTCTATCCCTTCTTGTTTTATTTTTATTTTCAACATGAATCATCATATAATATACTTTATGATTTATTTTGGTTTTTATCTACTAGAATTTAGCTCCACAAGGAAAGGGATTTTTGTTTCTATCGTTCATTGCAGTATAACCATTATCTGGCATATAATAGATGATAAATGTTTGTCAAATGATTGAATAAAATAAATGAATGAATAATACAATTAGTCACTTTAATGTTACTATTTGAATATGTACAAGTATGAACATTTTCACTGACTAGTCACATCAGAAAGTGAAAGTAGATACTTACACATTTAAAACATTTCTAAGACCACATTTTTCTGAACATAGAAAAATCAACTAAAAGCATTTATTGAAATTGTTTGAGTTATTTATACTGAATTGCAATATTCTACTTTTCAAGTTAAGAAAATAATTTGTCTGTCAGGTTCTGGAGCTGCAAAACCCCCCAAAGGCCAGCATGGTGGTAAAGGACTGTGTCAGAGCTTGCCTGGATTCTACATACAAGTATATTTTTGACAATTGCCATGAACTCTATTCCCAGCTAATAGACCCGGTAAGAAGAAACATGTGTCTTTGTATTTCTAAAGTCCATTTCCATTAGTTCAGAATGACAGTAAATGGGAAAGTATTTTCATTTAATTTCACAGTAACTGGAGGTTTTGAGATTTTTTATATATTTTCTTTACATTTGAACATCACTTTTATATGTTTGAAATAATACACTTTTCACAATAATGTTATGTTGTAAAGGTGGACATTATTCAAATTTTTCAGATGAGGAGTCAGTTTTAGAAGAATTACGTGATTTGCTCAAGGTCACAGAGTGGGCAAGTGGCAGATTCGGGAATAGATTTAGGATTCTAACTCCTGCTCCTATGTCCTTCCCCTAATTCATGCTGCCTCCCTTATCATTTACCTCATAAAAGTGATAGTTGGGGAAATTTTTATAGAGTGAAATGGTAAATTTGTTGTTAAGAAATATTTCAAAATTTATTAATTATTAAGATAATTTATTAAGAAATATTTCAAAAATATAGAAAGTAAATCAAACATGCATATATTTACCACTTAGGTGGCCAGATTTCAATATTTAGCAATATTTGCTCTGTTTTTTGCTGTTTAAAGATATTAAATATTACATATGAAACAGCATTTCACTTTGCAATTCTTCCAAATTTTATTCCCTACTCCTCTTCCTCCTTCAGAGATGAACGCTATTTAATATTGGTGTTTGAACATCTTTCACATATGTTCAATGAATACTTCAGTTTTATTTTTTGTGAATTGCCTATTAATCATTTCCTGATTTTTCTCTTGGCTTCCTTGTGTTTTACTTATTAATTTGTAGAAAATTATAAAATATATTCTGAATGCTAATGGTTTGTTGGTTATGTTATTTCATATATTATTTCTCTATATGCGATGTGTCTTTTGGTTGCATAGAAGTCTTCTAACGCATGCTATGATTTATACATTGCTATTACTTCTATAAAACTGGTGTTTGGGGAGTGGCTTTTTAACATGTATCTATTGCCTGCTTCCCTGAAGAATGCAGTTTTCCCAGCAGGTATTGAAAATTGTCAATTACCTGTGGAATTTCCAGGTTAATTGAATGGGGCACATTCTGTAAAGCCTATGTAAGATGAAGGTGAGTGGGATTCTTTCAAGCTGGGTTCCAAGATAGGTTTTTTATGGTATTAAATCTTTCTGGGGTCACTGATTCCTTAGCCTAATAGGAGAAAAAAAATTAAAGCATGATGATTGTCATTGCAGAGGCAAAGCAATGTATCTCTCACGTATACTATGCCATTGGGTGGCTTTCTAGTGGCTTTCCTTCATTTGTTTTCTACTCTCCATCTTCCTCCCATACAGATTTTTAGAATGCTTCTGTATTTTCACATCATCTTTATCTTCTCTAAAATATAAAACTGAAACTTTTATTATACCATATAAGTTACCCATACATAACTTTATTATCGGTCTTACCAGACCTTACCAGTCCCAGTTTCCTACTCCTTGCAACTTCAAACCCAAAGTGATCCCTCTCATGGGCCCTACAGTCTATTATTTCCATGAATTGACCATCCCCTTTTATATCCATGCATTTATATGTCCTCTTCTATATTCCTAAAATGTTCTCCTGTTCTCTGCCTTCATCAAAATCCAGCTTAAATATAACCTCATTCTGCTAATTCACACCCAGTGAGTGAAGGTAAATCAAGGTAAAGTGGCATTTCTTATTTAGTATCTAATATAAAAATTATTAATAATAATAACAGTTTTATTTATATAAGAGATATAAAAATATGGGAGTTCCCATAAAGCAAACATGCCCTTGACAAAAAGTAAATAAGTTGCTACATCAAAAGAAATCTAATATAGTTTTAATATTTGCTGACTTGGCTTTCAAAAAAGGATACATAATTTGCTAACCAACTTGTATTTTTCACAGGTAGAAAGATCTATAGATTTTATATGAAATGTTGACAGTGTTGGGAATATTTGGAGCTAAACTACATTTAAGAAAAAGATTTTTCCATAAAAATTAGTATTTGAATCTCATTCTAATATTATTAGAATTTCATTAGAACCAATGGGAATACCCATTGGTTCTGAATGGTTTAGGAAACTAATACTCCTAAGAGCCCTTCTGAAACCATCTCAGAATAATTTTAATGATTAAGGCTTATTTCTCCTCAGTGGACTCCAACTTCATTCTCCTGGGAGCTTAAATAAATGTCTTCTTTTCACCTCATACTGTATATTGGAATTGCCCTCAAATTCTGATGGTATCTTCAAAATTAAATACCTTTACAAAATTAAATATCCTCACAATACATTAAAAATCTGACCACTTTTCACTAGCTCCATGCTTCCAGTCTGGTATGAGCCCTCTTTATTGCTCGCTTAGATTACTACATAACTTCCCAAGAGATCTCAGTTCTGCCAGCCTACCACCTTACATCTGTTCTCAAAAGACCAGCAAGAATGAGCCATTTAAAAAGTCAGCCCTGGCCAGGCCCCTGAGTTGGTTAGAGCAGCATCCCGAACCACCAAACTTGTGGTTTAATCCCCAGTCAGGGCACCCACAAGAGTTAACCAACGAATGCATATGTACGTGGAACAACAACTCGATGTTTCTCTTTCTCTCTTCCTCTCTCTCTCTGTCTAAAATCCGTAATTAAAAAAATAGTAAGTCAGACCATGTCACAGAAAGTTCTAAAGTCCTTTCATTTCAGTCCAATTTAAAGTCCTTACAATGGCCTATGAGAAACAGGACTTGCCCCACATTACACTCTCTTACTCTACCCTTTGCATACGTCACCGTGTGAGTAGAGAGCCGTGTGAGAGTTCACCCACAGGAAAGGAGCATGGGCAACGCTGTGCGCCTGCTACTGTGGCAGTGCCTGCGTCACAGTAGATGCTCAAAAGAGCATTTGATGAGGGAAGTGAATAAATAGGTAAACTGTAATCTTCTCAAACAATAAGCATATAGGTATCTTTGGCCTGTTATAAACAAGACTGAGAGAAGTACTCTATTCTGTGGTAGGCTCTCAGTCCTTACCTAAAGCCTCTTGCAGTTGTACTGGGTCACACTGCAGGGCTCAGGACGATGACGTGTGGGAGGGGTCGATGAAAGCCTCATCCGGTCTCAATCTGTCAAAATGTCCCCCAGCTCTCTTCTACTTCAGTAACCTGGAAGGACACACATTCCAGACGGTATAGCTCCCAGATGGAGGACGGCTCTCCAGCCAGTTCTAGACTTTGGATATTTAAGAAATAATCCATTACTGCATTAATTTACTGAGATATGGAAATTCATTACCACAGCACAATTTGGCTTATTTTGACTAATAGACCTCTAAATCCATGTCCAGCCTGCCACCCTAACTATATCTAGTTAATATATATTTATGTTTATATGACTATCCTATCTATAACTCCATTCATTCACGGGATTAGTCCAAACTCTTTGCCATTATCCAAAAGTCCTCCAAGATCTGAGCTCTGATTATCTTTTCTCATTTCAACCTCATTTTCACTTTATATCCTATGATTCAGCACACTAAACTTGCTGATGTCTTTATCTGCATTGTCTTTAGCTGCCTAAAGTTGCTTCACCTCCCCAATCCCCCAAATGGCGAGCTCTAGCTCTTTTGAACTGTTCTTCAGAAAGCCTGAAGGGCCTCTCCTACCTGAATTAGGTGTTTCGGCTCTCAGTGCTCATCACACTCTGATAATGTTACCACCAGATGCACTGATCATGCTGACTTTACGAGGCACATAATGTATTGTCTGTTTGGCCTGTCTTTCCCAGCAGGCTGTCAGTTTCAGCTCTGCAGCCCCAATGTTCAATGTTGTGCCTGGCACAGAATTAAGTTGATAATATAATTAATTAAAAATGAAGTTTATAAAAACGGCATTATGTTACTTACTCATTTAGTCTTCTTCAACAACCCCGCTTCCAAGACTGTAATCTAGAACTCCATCTCTGATATCAAAACTCTTGAGTTTAAAATCTAGCTCTATGGCCTATTAGTTTTGTAGCATTGGATGAACTACTTGACCTCTTCATGCATCATTTTCTTCATTAGGACATATTTTTAATATTTATGCTACTTCTGTTTTATCTGATTTTTTTCTAGATTATTTAATGCCTAAAATTTTTTAAAAAAGAATTTCAGGGTTGTTAGACACAGCATAATTCTGATTATTCAAATGGGGAAGCATTCTTTCCCCAAAGGGGTTCTGAAGAGCCAGATGAAAATGTGCTTGGAATATAAATGGAAATTAGATCTGACAGAGAAGTCAAAATAATTGCAGTTAGAAGAACAGATAGACGTGTGGTCTCTAGAGGCTGGCTGCACACTCGCGGAGGAGCATTTACTGTCTCAGTGAGGATGTATGTGATGGATCTCTCGCAGGAAGATACCTAAGAAATCAAACTATAAACTAGACTAATGTTGTTACAATTATATTTTGTTCATTAATATTGTCTAAAATCTTCTCATAAGCTTATTACTTTTCGTGTGTCCATTTTATAAACTGCCTCTTCTTATGCCAATTTTTAAAAACTATTATCTTTTTTCTGGTTAATATTCTGGCATTTCTTAGTCCTCTGTCAGCTTTCAACATGGCAAAGATACTACACAACCCATCATCATTCTATATTTTTGCCACAGTATACATTTATGAGAAATTCTCAATTTTAACATAATCAAATTGATCAATTTTTTTAATTTAAAATTTGTGCTTTGGCATTTTAAAAAGTCTTTCCTTCCCATCCCACAAATAGAGGGTCTTTTTATGTAGACTTAATGAAATGGATGTGTTCTAATTTAGTAATAATCACTATTAGTTAAGATTATCCAACTAATTTCCATTGGTGTTATTTCATATCCCTAAAGCAACCTTCAGATTTCAGGTTTTCTTTTTATATAATCTTCCAGGAGATGATAAAACAAAATAGTCTAAAATCTCTTTGCTTGTTTTTATTTTTTAAAAAACTATCATTTCTCCCCTAAGGTGTCCTCAGAATCTATACTAGTGCCTAGCATTAATAGCACTGAATATCTGTCTATCTGTCCATCCATCTGTCCACCTGGCAACCCATCCATCTATCTTTTCATTTATCCATTCATCCATCCATGGAAAATCACATATTTTGTTTAGATTCTCTTCGTTTCCTTCCCAAATCAAATTCTCTTGTCTCTTACCTCTGAGGCAATCTCTATTATGAATTTGATATTAGCTTTCTGGTTCATCTGTATGTATGTTTATTATGTATATCTATTATCCATTTGTGGTACTGTCTGTATCTCCATAAATCTCTCATGTACTACATTGTAGGAACAAGTAGTGCAGCGGTATGGTTACATGTGCTAACTCTAGAACCAGACTGCCTAAATGTTATTTGGTAGGTTTGAAATTTTTAAAGCTCAATATTCCTTTTTGAGAAACTATGCTGATACATTTAGGTACAGTTGTTTTTTTTATTTTTTACAGCTATGTATCACATTATTACACCACAATTTACATATCAACTCCAATGTCTCACTTTTACAAATAATAGTGCAGTGAATATGTTTGAGGTGGAAGCGATGTGTGCAACTTCCAGTCTGTGCTCTTAAAAAACAGAAGAATGCTCTCCTTTCCTCTACTCTTCCATTTCTACTAGAAATAATATAAACTTGTCATCTGGTATCATGTAGTCAAAAGCACCCTCTATTTTTTTATGTGTTTTAGAATATCCTTTTACTTGTATAATTCCCACAGTGAACACTGCGTATAATGAGAGCAGAAACTCTATTTGTTTTAGTATTGAATTTACAGCATAAAACAGTGTGCCTCATATACAGTAACAGAAATCAATAAATACTTGCTTACTTAATGGAACTTTGATATAAAAACATGCCTTTTATATATATTTTCAATACCAACATATAGTATTGTGTTAGTTTCAGGTATATAACATACTGATTAAACATTTATATACCTTACAAAGTAACCACCTCAATAAGTCTAAGTATCCATTGGCATCATCCATAGTTATTACAATATTACTGACTATATTCGCTATGCAGTACTTTACATCTCTGTGACTATTTTTACAACTGGCAATTTTTACTTCTTAATCTCTTCACCTTTTTCACCCCTTCACCCCAACCCCCCTCTCATCTAATAATCATCATTTCATTCTCTGTATCTATGTGTTTGTTTCTATTTTGTTTGTTCATTTATTTTGTTTTGTTTTAGATTTCACATATAAGTGAAATCATATGGTGTTTGTCTTTCTCTGACTTGGTTTATCTAATATAATGCATCCATGTTGTCTCAAATGGTAAGATTTCATTCTTTTTTATGACTAGTATTCCATTGTATATATGTACTACATCTTCTTTATTCATCTATTGTTGGGCACAGGTTGCTTTCATATCTTGGCTACTATAAATAATGCCGTAATAAACATGGGGGTGCATATATCTTTTCTAATCAGTGTTTTAGATTTTTTCAAATAAATACCCAGAAGTAGAATTGCTTACTCACACAGTGGTTTTATTTTTTATGTTTTGGAAACCTCCATATGGTTTTTTAATAGTGGCTATATTATGGGAGAAACTTGGTTCTTCTTGCTGACACAGTGAAGAATTACGGATCAGCAAGTCTATTAGTATGTAAGCAGGGTTAATTGGCGATATGTTCTCATGGAAGAGAATGGGCCTTGCCAAGGTGGAGGTATAAGGCAAGAGCATCAGGTCCTTTGTCTTGAGGACTTACGTAGTTGGTGGGTTGGGGGTGAAGAAGTTATATATTGATTGAGGAGTAAAAGTGGCACCCACTTCCCCTGGTGGGGCACATGACTACCCAAACGTATTATGTGTGGGAATCTGTTAGCCTGAATCCTTACCTTGCTCCAGACCCCCTTTGTTCATCTTGTAAAACAGATATGTGTAAGAGGCAGTTAACTGAAGTTGAGGCAGTTACCCGAAGTTATTTATGGGCTCTTTCTGCAAGCACTAGTGATTCCCTCATAGCACAGTCGCCAGAGGTAGGCAATTAAGCAAAGTTGTTTTATGGACTTCTTCTTTGGGTACTGTGGACCCCCTCATCCCCCTTCTAGACCTTGGGATGAATGCACAGTTGCAAAGGCTTTATTTCCCAGATTGTAGAAATGATGCATGCAGAATTTCAAGGGCTCCCCTCCTTCCAGTGCTAGCATGTGTTTCTTATGATGTTGGAACACCTGGCAACATTATCAGACCAGGCTCGGGACTGCTGAGTTAGTGGGTGAGACATGTCTCTCTCCTCCTCCCTGCCTTGGTTTACTATCTTTTCTACCTAACAGCTGCACCAATTTTCATTCCCACCAAGAGTATAGAAGAGTTCCCTTTTTTTTTACATCCTCGCCAATACTTATTCTCGTCTTTTTGATAATAGCCACCTAATAGGTGTGAAGTCATATGTCACTGTGATTTCACTAATAATTTGTGAAATTATGATATTGAAAATAATTTCATGTACCTGTTGGCCTTTTGCATGTCTTTGGGAAAATGTCTGTGCAGATCAAATGTCCTGAGAGAGTGTCTTCATGTAGAAGATGAACCTTACCGTACAACTTTGCTCCCTAAGATGTCTCTCAAACATTTGAAATTGTCCAAGTAGCCTATTTTATTTTTAATATTTCCCAGTTGTGGAGAGTGTGACAAGACCTGTCAGTGCCCCAAATATGGGAATCTCACTCAGCAGCCAGTTCCAGGCTTATTGGAAGCCAGGCCCCCAGGCAGAAGTTTTTAAAGTATGCAAGTAATATACAGTCCTGTGAGGCCAGAGTCATAAACCCTGCTGGCCTCCAAACTCGGGGATCTGGAGGTGTCCCCCAGGTCTGCAAATACGGGGCTGCAGACAAGTATATAAGCTGCTTTCTGAGATACTTGAAGTGGAAGTGAGCACACAGATGGTCTCCCCTGGCCTAAGTTCGCTGAGAGCATTTGGTAGCCCTCCAGAAACATGAAGCCTCCTCTCAGGCCAAAGCCCCCAAAGAAGTAGTTATCAATACTTATTTATCACGAGTAATTTATTTTGATATGAAATGTGATAGAAATATTGTTTTCAAGAATGATTTACTACAAATTTAGAAATGAAAGTTAAGTATGAATTATAGCATAGAATTAAATCAACCAATAACATTTTTGCTTTGTTTCCCTTTTCTTTCTGAAATACAGCCTGAAGAACTATTTTAAAAAACCTTGCTTTCTTACAGTATATAATGGGTCTGTTTTTAAGTTGGTTTCTTAAAATATTAAATTTCAAAATAGTTGTAAAGTTCAGCTTTAGGAATAAAATGATTTATTTTCTATTTTAACCTCATTACCTGAAATCGTAAAAAAAAAAAGTTAATTTTTACATAGCTTAGTACACTAATAAATATTTTTAAAAGAGAAAGCAGAATTAAGAGGTTTTATCAAGCCCCTATACTTTAAAATAAAACAAAACAGAACAAACTTCAAGCCTCCAAAAATAGATAAATTGCAGATGTAAACTTTTTAGGAGAGACTTAGAGAAATAATCACTGAGAAAGCAGGCGGGGGTGAGAATGCAAACTAACAGGCAAACAAATGCTTTCATCCTTTTAGTAAACTGTTCTGTGCTTAACATATAAAGTCCCTTTGTTCTTGGAATAGCATTTTCTTACAAAATACATTTTTTCCATTTTTTGAAAATAATGATGTTTGTCTTTCCTTAATTATCATCAAAAGCCATGTAGGCCTGACTATGCTAACTATGGTGTTGACTAAAGACATCTGACTACTGGTTTTAAAAAGGATTGAAGGGCTTCTGTATTTAATTAGTATACAATCTAGATTATTGTCTTAATAAGTTTAAATATCCAATATCAGATTATGTGAAAATGTAATGGTAGCAGCGGTAGATATTGGTATGCTAGGAAATATAGCCATTACTGAACTAGGGAAGCACCAAGGACAAATTTTTCTTTACTGCACTATTATCTCTACATGTAGGGTGATTTTAAGCCCCCTAAATTTTCCAGTTCATGCAATAAATACTTGTATGTTTCCTCTTGCATATAAGGCATTAGGCTAGGTGCTGGGTATACCAGAGAGAATAACTCAAAGCCTTGCTTTCAAAGGGTTCACAAAGGGTTCACAAGTCACCATCTGGGGACTTGCTAAAAATGCACATCAGAGGCTCCCCTTTCCCCCAAGGAGTTACTGAATTGGAAACTCTGAGGGTAGGGTCCAGCAATCTGTGTTTTAGCAAGCTCTACAGGTGATTCTAATGCACTCTTGTGTTTGAAAATCACTGATCTACTGCAGAACTCAGAAAGTAAAGGGGCAATTACAATACAGTGTGGAAAGTGTTCTGAGAGAGAAGGGGGTAGTGTGTTGTGTGAGCACATAGGAGGCTCAAGTAATGCCCTGTGGGGGGTCAGGAATCAAGGAAGGCTTTCAGAAAGAAGTGACTTCTAAGAAGATGTGAAGGATAAGTAAGAATAAAGCATGTGAGGAATATGAGGAAAAAGAAAGATGGGGCATGGAGAGGGACAAAGGCAAAAGAGTGTTACCAGTGAAGGAGGGTTCTACATGTGCACAACTCAGAGGTACAGGAGAGTTTGAGCCCTCTCAGAACTGGCGGCTGCAGCAACTGTGACAGAACAGACACAGCGCTGAGCTGACCATGCGACTTAATTAAGGGTGAGGTATGTCACAAATCATTCGCTATTAATAATAGTGAGAGCAGTAGGGACTACAGAGAGTTTCCATTCACTGGTGATAGATAAGGCTAAAGAGGAAAGCAGATGCTTTGTAAGCCAAGCTAAGGAGTTTGAATTTATTCTGAAGAAAACACAAAGCCACTGAGAATTTTAAGTAGGAGCACGGCATGGTCAGATTTGTGTTTAATGAAGGTGGGTCAGGCTGCAGAACAGAGAATTCATTGGAGGGGGTGAGACTAGAAGCAAGAAGAACAGCTAAAAGACTCTTTGGGTAATCTGGCTGTGTTATATTTTGTAATAGAACTTAATATGTTCTTGCTAAAATAATTTATTTACAAAAATTTGCTCTAGGTCTTCGGTGCATGTTGAGTGAGAATAATGCATACAGAAAAATTAAAGTCTTATCTCTTCAGTAATGGGTTTCAATTTGAGGATTCTGGACAACTGTATGTGTGTGTAGAAACTAAGAGAAAATCACAAGCTATTTTCAGTCTATTAAAAGGTCCAACAGGAATCATACATTTGTTTAAAAACAAATTGAAAATTCATGTTTCTTTCATCTTGGCTAAAGGTAGGTCAACTCAGTATGGATACGCTTGTGATTTGATGCTGATTAGAAACTCCAGCTTGACCTTTACATATCACTGGAGAACAAAAATGTGAGAAGATTAGCTTTTTGCTTAACTGAGGCAGTATGGAAGAAAATAAAATATGATTCATGAGAGAAAACTAAGTATGTGTACTTGATGTTTAAAGATTACAAACCATGACGTATTTTCTATTATGTGATGTTGCTGGATCCAAGTGCATTAGGTGGCTACTCAAGTGTTATGCACAAAACTGACCTGAAATGAAAAAAAATTAAATTACATGAAAATGGTTCATTTTGAGATAAAGAACGTATTTTATTTGTAAGTGATTACATACAGGGCTGCCATGAGACGGAGGGCATCAGCGTCCAGGAAAGCCCCACCTTCTTGGTATTTGAGCTGCGCCCTTATTCAACATTTATTTTTTCCTAAGGGTGGGGAGCCTACTGGGGCTTAATACCATTTTATTCATACTTAAATTCAATTCCTCTTGTCTTTTGAGTAGCAGATGCTTTTGCAATTTGATTGAGCTGATAACAGTTTGTACTTTTAGCGAGGGACTGGAAGAATTTAGTTTAGTAATTAATTTTTATGGGAACAAACTCATATGAATATAAATAGAAAGTCTAAAACCTTTATGGAATAAGAGGTATCCTATCTAAGGTTCACCTCAGACACTAGCAGTGTGATATGCCACTGGTCGTACTTATCGTGTTCCTCATTAAATAACTTAATGGACCTTATTCAATGCAATTTTTGTCTAGAAAGTGCTGGCAACACACTCATCTAGTGATTGATTCTCACTGATCATTAGTGTGAAAACTAGAAAACCATGAATGAGTCCAACTGTGGCATGCTAGAAGGACTTTTGGCTGGACATGAGAACAATCCAACTGAGTCGTAACTGCTAGGCAGGCAGCTACATTTCCATATTTGATGCTGACTCTGGCACCGTGTCTGGAACAACAGTCTCATTGGACTGCAAAGGGCCTAGCCACTGAGATGGTGCAGCCCCACAGCCATGCTAAATTTGACAGCCTTTCCTCCTGCCAGGCAGAGGAGACCCCATCCAGAGAGTTAAACTGGTCGCTGTCAGACCAGCAGAGCTGCAGAACTGCCCAGAACCCTGGGCTATTTTAATCTTCCTCTCACTCCTCACCTGTCTCCACTCTGTTCCTGATTTCACTGGATGCAGTGATGTCACTGGATTGTTTCATCTGCATTCTTCCCCTCTGGCCAGCTGACCTTCAAGAGCTAAGCTCACCACTGTCCACTGGAAGCCTCCCATCATATTCACAGTTCCTTGGGGAAGGGCGAGTTTCTTGTCACTGCCCACAGGCCCTGCACTGAAGTAATCTTTCTTTTTATTTGCCCAAATTTATTTTATATTTGCAAGATAGCCTTTGTATTACTTAGGAATTTGGGATAGCATCGAAGTCCAGTTGATTTAGGAAATTACATAAGTCAGCTATACATCCTGAGAAACTTAAAAGCCTTGTGGTAGAGGGGTCTGAGTCTTTCTGGTCAGTACTCATGTGACAGTATTCCTAGTGAAACTGGAAAAGCCGGCATTCGTGCTTCCTGTCACCAACCAGACCCAACCAGCAGAGACAGGGATTGAATCTTCATGGGCGCTTTATTCAGATGGCCTGCGATCTGAGAAGAGGGTGGGTTTGTACCCTAACACACCGTCCCACATTTCCTTTCAAGCCAGCCTTTTTTATAAGGGGGCAAACGGGCAGGTAAGGAGTCTGGAATTCAGGAAAGAGGTTAATTAGATATAAGCTGCAGTCTGGCAATTTCCCTAACATCCTTTCATCCACTGACCAGTCATTTTCTTTATCTGTGCCCTGTGTCCTGTTTCCTGGGTGATTGTCTTTATCTGTGTCCTGGGCAGTGGACTGTCTCTCCCCAGAACACAATGGTTTAGATACCACCTTGATTGCATACCGTCTCTTCTGGAGCACAGAGGTCAATCACCTGTGGTCTCCTGGAGTCAGGGTGGGCCATACCTGCAGTTCCTGAAACAATAGCTTTTCACATGCATTAATTACGAGGCTTATTAACTATTACCCTAAACTAAAGTTTTCCAACTCTTGACTCCCCTGTTATAGGCTGCCCGCTCGTGCTGTGCCTCCCCAACACTTGACCCCCGGAAGCAGCCCTATTTTCATAAACATTGTAGAAACATTAGAACTGTATGTCTCCTCAACCTATTCATCTTCTTCAGTTGTAAAAATTTCATAGGATTTTTTAAGGAAATAGAAAATATAGCAGTTTCAATTCCACATTTTGAAGATATTTAGAATTACGTTAACATTTTTGACCTTTGCAGCACTTTAAGTAAAAGTGTTTTAGGAGAATTTGTTTAGTTGTTCCATAGAAGAAAAGCAATTTAGGACATTGCCTACATGTGTTAATTTATTTGCTATTGTTCTTAATGGCTCCCTTTAAAATCAAGCATCTCTCCTCAGATACAAAGACCTTATTTTTATTTTAAAATCATTTTTATTATTATTCTATTATTCAGAATTAATTACTGATGTTTCATCTACCTATAATTTTGTTGATGTATCTACCTGCTATATAACGGATTTTACTTTATAATATGGCGAAATATAATAAAGAAGCTGGCAGCTTAGAGTACTTATGTTTAGCCCTTCCAGATTTACTTACGGCTTTGCAGATGTAGATTTTAATCATGCTTTGTATTTTTCCTGAGATTCATTTTCCAGCCCAAAATCGGATCCATGGGATAAAAAGCGTTCTTATCTGAAAACATTCTATTTTGGTAATAGGCACACGGACACACACATATCCGTACCGGTAACTGTAGTTTTTGTTGTTTTGATATCTTGGTTCTATGAGGTTTCTGTACTAATGTTATAAATATTCTCTCTTAATTGCTTTGAAAATGCTTAACTGTTTGACCCAGGATTCTGGCAATAATTGTAATTCAAACTTGCTGAAAGAAACAGGTCTCACAATGATGAAAAGAAGAAATCTCTGTGAAATTTCTATTAAACATCATCTTGAAAACAGACGGTACTTCACTATAGCAATGTGCCTGAGCTCTCAAACATACTTTAAAGAAAATCCATAGAAGTTATTTTTCTTCATTTTTCTAAAGCATGGCTAACCTGTTTGTGAGGTATATTTGGATAGCCCTTGATTATATGCATATAATATGAGGTCTGTCCAAAAAGTATCCAGCATGTACTATGAAAAATAGAGACCTTTATTGAAGAAAATATAAGATACAAGAAACATTGTACATAGGACAATGATGCTTCAGTCCCCTTCAAAGTAGGCACCTTGGGACCTCACAGTTCTCCCAGTTGCCATCCACTGCCCATTGTATTTTCCTGAATCTCATCAATGGTCTGAAATCTCTTCCCTTTCAAAGGTGATTTTAGTTTTGGGAAAAGCCAGAAGTCGCAGGGCACCAATCTGGTAGTAGGGGGGCCGAGCCACGTAGGTGATTTGATGTTTTGCCAAAAAAGTCTGCATGAGACGTGATACGTGAGCAGGCACATGGTCATGATGAAGCTCCAATCACCAGTTGCCCATAGCTGTGGCCTTCTAAATCATCCAAATAGTTTCCATGCAGGAATATTCAAGCTTAACACAAATTTTGCTTAACACAGCAGATTCATTGCTGTACTCAGTCATTTTGAATGCAGCGGCCACACAGTACACATGCTCACTCAATGCCTATACCACCCCCACTGACTAGTACAGTGAAGTCATCATTGTTCATGCATGCACATTCCAATCCACTCTCCTTGGCTGTCAGGTTACATCAATGTCACATAAACTAACCCTTTTTATATTAACAATGGCTGGACTTTTTCCAGGCAGACCTCATACATCCAGTCATTAAGGGCTGTAAGACGCTAACATCCCCACAAAACAAAGCAGGATACTATTCCGAAAAATACAGACAGGTAGGAATTATTGGGTTCTAACCCTGCTATCTTCTCATGTCATCAAACCTCAGAAGTGAAAAATGACTTTACAATTCATAGAATGTCATATGCATAAGATCAGTTGTTAATGACATGAAAGTTGTTAATTTAATCCATTTATATTAAGTCTATTTATAATAAAACTTTTTC
Organism: Desmodus rotundus; assembly: GCF_022682495.2. NCBI lineage: Eukaryota > Metazoa > Chordata > Mammalia > Chiroptera > Phyllostomidae > Desmodus > Desmodus rotundus. Next base: position 85,661,711 of record NC_071393.1, read on the forward strand.
TTAAAAGTTATCAGAACAGAACATACCAACAAAACACAGTGTATGCCAACTCCCACATACCTTGTAGTCCGAGGAAACCCAAGAGTTCCTCCCAAATATGGCTCTCACTTTCCTCCCGTCTTGCCTTTTTTTCATGTAGCTCTCCTACTAAGTACTATATTCACTTTTCCAAACCCTACCTGTCCCTAAAGCCTCAATTTAAATACCACCTTTTTCATAAAGACTTCTTTCCTGATAGCTCTAACAGTAAATAATTTCTCCCCACTCTTAACTCCTATTTGGAAATTTGTTCCACTTCCTACTGTTATTTTTGCAAGTCTTAGCTCACCTATTACACCAAGGCCCTTTAGAGGAAAGATTGAAGCTATTACATAGGTAAGAACTCCTTTCTTCCTCTTCCCTCACTTATGCTCAGTGCCCTGCACAGGATATCTGCTTAACAAGTACTAATATAACCAATCAACTCAAAACCAGTATTTAAAAGTTTCTAGGGGGAAAATGCAAATGGTTCCACAAATTACAGCTATTGTGGCTAGAACAATCGAGGAACAAAATTTTATTTAAATTTAACTGGGTACATCTGGCTGGTGGCTACCATACTGGAAAACACAGTTCTGGAATTCAAAGCAACTGCTGAAATTCACACTGTGCTATAATACTATAGCTGGGCAAGGACCAGGGTCCGCTAAAATAAGACTCTTGAGTTGTGCAAGTATAGGGTTGTTCCTTCAATTTTATACTCACGGCATCTCACCTGCTTTAAGCAAGTCCCAGCCCTGCATTTCAGTGACTGTTAACAAGAGTTTCTCACCGTGACACTTTGCCTCATGTTGTCAGACCCCTCATAAGGCACAGTTGGCACTGGGACACCATTACTCTACATTCAAGAACCATGTCATCTATAGAACGGATTTTTCACAGATCTAAGAAATGGCCTTTCTGCTATAATGGGAATCAAGACATGTTTTTTTCTTACCCCATCCCTTCCCCTCCTTTTGTTGGTAACTTCTTAAATATCAGACCTTCTTTCTATAATTAATGATATCTACTTTCTGAAGTGACTCCTAGTGCTTTCTTTGTGTTTCCACTTCTAATAAAATTGGGTTGAAACAGTGAATAAGCAGTATGACTGAATCAGTTAGTATTTATGCTTCTTAAGCTTCAGTTCCTCTCTCTGCTCCACACTATGGTGGTATCACACCTAATTCATGTTTATTTTCTTAATAATTACTTAATGACTGCCTTCTATATGCCTAGAATTTACACCAAATGAAGGTAATTTATCCCACAAGGGAGACTCGGCCTTGTTACACAGAGTAGATCCAGGGCAGTAATTCAGTGAGCAATTGTCGCAAGTGTTTCTAACATGCTGCAGAGCGCCAATCTTAGTAACTGAAACAGAGTATGCACTTGCTACATACTGCTCTTAGCATTATCCTTTTGATTATTGTTAAGGCTGAGGAATCTATAGAGAATGAATAAATCAGTATAACTTTAAATACTATGTTAAACAACTATAGATTCATTTCACTATAGTTTAATATATACAGTTTTTATATAGTTTTACTATATAGTTTTGAAAATGCTTAAGTGTTTGTATATTTACTATCTCATAGGATTTGTATAATAGTATATTTACTATTTATATAGTTTATATCATTTTATAGTTAATAAAGGAAGAACCATTAGGATCATCTCTTCCATAAAGAAATGGTTTGTTTAAATATACTTTATAAGGACCTCCCAGCACTACAAATGAGGAAAAAATAATAAGCTTTGTCTGGTCACACTATTAATAAAGTTGAACAACTTTGTGTTTTTATATCCATGAGTAAATTACAGAAGTAGATTTTGTACATTGAAGGATTATTAGCCAGAGAACAGTTGAATTTTCAATGCTGGTGTCTAGTTGAATGGTGAGGTGTTATATTTTTATTTTAATGTTGGTAATTTTGGACTGCCATTATTTGGTGTAAGGTTAATTTAGAAATTTTCCTCCCTCAACAAAATATTGCCTTTACCGAAACCCTGTTCCTTCTCTGCTTGCTAATTGCAATCTAGGCTAAGAGCCACATTTACAACTAAATTGGTAATTGACTATTTGGTCACTGTTCCCTGTGCCACACTAAACTCATAAGTAATGATTCAGGCATTCATCAGAAGCCATACAATTTTTAAAATCACCACAAATTTTATGTTTGCCCAATAAATTGATAAATCCAGAAATAAATTCTATATGAGTACTATCATCTGTAAAATTTAAGATAGAGTATGAAGAAAGCACAGCCTCTTTTTGATTATTTGCAAATTAGTAATCTATTTGCAAAGATTCTTAGATTTCCCTTTTCTATTTCTTTTGGTTATGACAATTTTACTGATTTATGATCTTACTAATGAGTAGATAAACAATGATGAAGTGTGGCACTCAGATTAGTTGAGTCACGTGCCTAAAAGGGGAAATGAAGAGAACAAAAGGAGGCGAGGACCTGTCTGTCCTCTTCTCGGTATGCGTCTTACCATTTCCTACCACTTTTCAGAAAAATGAGGGTTGGTTGTTTTGGAATCTTTGGGTTAGTCAGAGAGTCTATTAGTGCTGGCTATGTTTCATCCTCGTATTTTTCTCTTTGCAGGGGGTGGGGGGGTGGGTGAGAAATAATAGGCAACAATGTTTCATATGAGCTCATTGGTTGTACCTACTACCAGTTGTTGAGTTTTTCTGTGCCACAATTGCTGGGCCTGGCACTACCACAATGGAGATTGAAGCCTTATTTGGCCAAGGACTTCAGTCAGATTGCAGGTGACAAGCTGTGCCCAGCCTTGTGCCTCCACTCCACACCTAGGCCCTGGGGACAAGCGACCCAGACCACAGGATGAAACCGCTCATCCCATCCTGCCTAAGGCCCAGGGAAAACCTAGTCACTGTCAAAGTCACCCTCCTCAAGACCTCCCCACACTCCCCAGAGCAGCCTCCAACTAGATTCTCGGGCTAGAAATCCGGGTGTTCCTGCTTGTGATTCATCCAGGCTCTTAGTTCATCTGTTCGTTCTTCACCTTCATGGGAGGCTTCCAGCTCATATCTCCCCAAGTCACTCACTGCTCATTCACCAGTCACAGAACGTACTGGGCCTTATGACAGGCTGCGTAGGACGCCCTTCCCCATTGTGTCTGCAGCTCCTGCTTGTCCCTCAGTCCTTTCAGCTCCACTCCCTTGGGACTAGCCACCCTCCACAGCCACTGCAGATCTGTTCTTCCCAGGACGGGGAACTGGTCTTGTTCAAATCTGCAAGCCTAGCTTCCTGCCCAGAGGGAGCGATTGCTGCCCGAGTAGAAAAAGGAAGAAGCATCAAATGATAATCCACGGTCTGTCACTCATGGGGTCTACCAGTGGCCTCCACCAATCTGTCATCAAACCATCTGGTCACTGTCATCGTTATTGCTAATAACGCCCAGACCCTGCACGAGGCTCTTCAGACAGTGTGTCTTCTTGTCATTTCAAGCACCCAATGAAATACACATTATCATCTCATTTCACAGGGGAGGCAACAGAGGCCTAGGCAAATTAAGATACAAGCTCTAATTCATTCAGCTGCTGAATGACAGACCCTCACTCGGAGCTCTAGTCCTCATCACTGTTCAAATCTGCCTCCCATGGACCCTCCAAATCCAGACCTGAGGCTGAGGCCATCACCTGGAACTGGCTGATGCTGCTCCTACTCTGGTGGCCCCACAACTAGATCACTGAAAATCTATGGTGAGGTCATCTGAGCAAAGGAGGTCCTTCTTCTCATTCTGGGGTGGATACTAAATCCCCCTCCTCCATCTCAAGCTTTTCACTGCATCCCTGAGTCCACCCCACTGTCCCCACGAATTAACCCACTAATCTGGGCCTACTTTGGCTCTAGGGAGAGGGGCCTCTCCCTCATTAGGTTCTCTTGCTCTGGTGCCCAGTCTCCAGACCACTCCCGCCTGTACCCCCAGAAGTGGGAGACTGCCACATTCTTGCTGGGCACTGGTCCACAAAGTTTGAGCCAGGTAGCCACTCCCTCAGCCACTAGGACAAAGAGCAAGTTCTGGAGAAGTCTGGGAGGCCCAAGGGCACTGCTGAGCAGGCACCCATTACTGCATGCACAGGATGGGGAGGAGCTGTTGCCCAACCCTAAGGAGAAAGTGGTGTGAGGTCAACAGGGCGCTGAGGCACAGGACTCGTTTGGGGCAAGGCCCTAAGACCTGCTGGGCCCCACCACTTACCCTCTGAGCCTTGGGACCCTAGTCTGAACAATGGGGCTAATTGTCTATCTTCTGGAATTTTTGGAAGAGTTAAATGAGCTAGCACAGTGGCCAGTACAGATTAAGGGCTCAGCCCAATTGAACAAATTCTTTTATGCATTCAAGAAACATCCAGTGAACACCAACCATGTGCCAGGCCCGAGGCTAGGCCCTGGGGCTACCATGGGAACCAGACAGGCAAGTCCAGTCCTTACGGAGCTTCTATTCCCACAGGGGCAACAGGCAACCAATCAGGAACAAATTAATAAACAAAGTGTCCGGGAGTGGGACATGCCCTAAAGAAAAAGAACAGGTACTAGGGATAGAAAATGGACAGAGCAGGAGGGTCAGGAAGGCTTCTCTGAGGAGGGGCTGTCTCAGCAGGTCTGGAGGAAGTGAGGGAGCACCCAGCCCAGCAACACCTGAAAGAGCATTCCCGGAAGAGGGAACAGCAAGTACACTAGCTCTTGGAGGCTACTGCTACTTACCACTTGAGCCATGCCCTGCCCACTCAGCAGAAGCAGAACCTAGTTGGGTGGACAGTGAACTGGGCATCAGAAGAAGTGGGTTCTAGTCCCCTGCTTCCCCTAAACCTCCTTACAGCCTGGGACCATGACCCACATCCTCTGACCTTTAAGGGGCCTGATAAATAAAATGATCACAGTCTGAGGGTTCACAGATGTCTTGCATTCCCTCAGGCCCCCAGCTTCCCCCTTCTTCCAACCTACCCATCTCTGAGGTCACCATGATTCCCCACCTCCTGAGCTGTCCCACAAGCAGAAATGTAGCTGAGGAACAAAGAGATAAGATATAGGGATAAAGACAAATATTTGAAAACTGATTCACTGCAGGATCTTATCAAATCACTCCCTGGGCCTCCATGTCCCCATCTGTAAAATGGAAATACTCCGCTACTCCTGCCCACAATGCAGTATTGATGTGAAGATCAAATGGATATGCCAGATAAGGAAGCCGCCCTGAGTTTTACACGGGCATTATAAAGAGGCCCCCTGTCTGCTGCTCAGTCATCTGCATCCTAAATGCTATCCTATAACCTGGACAAAGGCAGGAAGGACAGAGGGTAGAGGGGGCCAACAAAGTTAATGCAGACACTCAACAAAGAGTATCTGTTTAGGACCACAGCTGGGTACCATGAGAGGGAGCTTTATAAAAACAAAGAAGCATAAGAGTCTGCTCTCAAAGATTCTCAATCAGTAAGTCTGAGAGGGCCCCAGACTGTGAGTATTATTTTTTTTAACTACACAGTTGATTCTGATATGCACTCTCGGCTGACAACCGCTGATTACTTCTACCAACATAGGGGAGGTAGCAGCATCTTCACTGTTCCCATTTGGGAGCCGCCTGCCTAGAGCACAGAGCGGCTGTCTCACCCCTTGGATCGCACAGCTCGTAAGTCATGAACCAGACAGTCTGTGCTTGTTGATCACTCAGCATCGTGGTTCCTTGAGGCCAATCAGCATGTGCCATGTACCTTTTCCACCACCACCCCATGCAGCCTAGGAAATACAAAAGACAACATCTCAACATCCCATATTAGGAGACAGCACTCACTTTCAAAGAAATTTGTATAGGTAGACTAACTCTTTAATCATCTGCCACTCTCAAGAAATAACATGTGCTAGCAACGGCTAAATTTATAGCTAACTTTGAAACATTTCCTGCTTTTAATAGACCTCCTATTTTAGACAGTAATACCCAAATGTCTTCCACTCTTCCTTGCTTCCTTGAACAGAGAACACTGAACAGAATAGGACCCTTTCCTCGGGGATAACCCATTAGCTTTGTGCTTTTATACAGTAATGTCCTCAAGAACAAGGCATCTCCCTGCCCCTTCACTTAAAGGCCCCAAATGGCCTTCAGTGCTACAGTCCACATGCTTCCGACTCCAGTGGAACCACACCCCTGACCTGTGCCTGCACAAACACACACTAACAGAACTTACTTGCTCATTCTAATGTCACACAGGCCAGGACAAGACTGCCAGGCTTATAAAAATTATGCATAAATTAAGAGCTAATTGATCCTAAACAGAAAGGGTGAGGGATGCTCAGATGCCAGAAGGACTAAGTCTTGAAGGGATCCTGAGCAAGGAAAGCTCTATATGGCATGGAGTTAATCCTTTTCGACTGGAGGGTATTGTCACTGGTCCTTAAGTACTCCCTCGCCCCCTGCCCTTTACCTTCCTGGACCCCCCATTTCTTCCTCCAGAGTGGACACCAGCCTGTACCATCCCTCTGGAACAAGCCACTGAGCAATGGACATGAGCCCAGTGTCAGGTCATGGTTTCTATCTCCCTGAAAGGTATAGGGACATTTGACCAGTCACCTCCCTGCAGATACTGAGCCTCCAGAAGCTCTGAGCTCCTCCCCAGCTGGGCCCCAGCAATGCCCTGGAACGGACTGGACTCCTCACAGTGGTTTACCATTCCACAAAGGCCTGCCCACTGTAAGTCTGTCCTGATAGAGGGCCCTGGAGACTCCAAAACGTGTTTGCCTTTCATTCCTTTGTGTGTGGTGAGTGTTATCTTGGAAACAAGGCAGCAGGCTTCTTGTGGGTATTGGTACAATCCCCCTAAACTCCCCTCACCCCACGTCCTAGCACAGCTTCAAGCACAGAGACGGGGCCTCTGGAGCCAGGCAAATGGTTGGTGAATTTTCTAAGAGACCAACCAGCATTTGTTCATTCATTCAACATTCATCTAATACTCAACAAATACTTATTTGGGCAGTGGCGGGGTGGCTACAGTGTGCCAGGAACTATGGAGGCACTGGGGAGTTTGAGGGTGAACAAGCTCGATGAGGTCCCTCTCCTTAGGGAACTCCAGTCTTGGCTGGGTAGAGAAGAGTAAATAATAAACGCTCATCAACAAACTTTATAGTGGGCAGGAACCAGAGTTTTGCATTTGACAAGGCTCCAGGGAAGGCCAGGGATGGGGATGAAGCAGGCACACAGTGGATCCTGAATAAATGGATATTCCCTCCCCATAGAAATCCTCCCACCACCAGGAACAAATCCTCCTCTGCAGCTTTCTCTCAGAGGGGTGCCATTCTGAGCCCCCTGCACTATGCCTTCTCTCCCACACCCCACTCACTTCCACTGAGCACCCCCTCCCCACTAAGGCCACATGCAGATGCCTCCTCCCTGCCTCCTATCACCCCCATTCCAGTCCTTCCTATGTGTTGAGCCAGATTAGCCACACTGCAGTGATTTAGACCATGTGATCAAAAGCCAGGCAGACCAAGGTTCAAATCCCAGCCTTTTTACTTACTATCTGCCTGGGTGACTTGGGGCAAATCCCTGAACTCAGTTTTCTTGTTTGTCATCGTACCAACCTCACAGGTAGTTACAGATTAAACAAGATAATGCACCTGAAGGTCTTAGCTTAGCACCTGGCACATAAAGGTTAGCTATGTTCTACGATTACTGTTATAATAAACAACAATACTGTTGAGAACCTTTGCTGAATCCTCACCAGGATATTCACAGTTTTCTCCTTTAGCTAGTTTTCCCTGTTTTCTTTTTATTTTTTTATTTTTAAATATATTTTATTGATTATGCTATTACAGTTGTCCCATTTTCCCCCCTTTATTCCCCTGAACACCCCCTCCCACCCACATTCACCCCCTTTAGCTCATGTCCATGGGTCATACATATAAGTTCTTTGGCTTCTACATTTCCTATACTATTCTTAACGTCCCCCTGTCTATTTTCTACCTACCATTTATGCTACTTATTCTCTGTACCTTTTTCCCCTCTCTCCCCATCCCACTTCCCTGTTGATAACCCTCCATGTGATCTCCATTTCTGTGGTTCTGTTCCTGTTCTAGTTGTTTGCTTAGTTTGCTTTTGTTTTTGTTTTAGGTTCGGTTGTTAATAACTGTGAGTTTGTAGTCATTTTACCATTCATATTTTTTATCTTTTTTTCCTTACATAAATCCCTTTAACATTTCATATAATAAGGGCTTGGTGATGATGAACTCCTTTAGCTTTGCCTTATCTGAGAAGTACTTTATCTGCCCTTCCATTCTAAATGAAAGCTTTGTTGGATAGAGTAATCTTGGATGTAGGTCCTTGCCTTTCATGGCTTGGAATCTTCTTTCCAGCCCCTTCCTGCCTGCAAGGTCTCTTTTGAGAAATTAGCTGACAGTCTTATGGGAACTCCTTTGTAGGTAACTGTCTCCTTTTCTCTCGCTGCTTCTAAGATTCTCTCCTTCTCTTTAATCTTGGGGAATGTAATTATGATGTGCCTTGGTGTGTTCCTCCTTGGGTCCAGCTTCTTTGGGACTCTCTGAGCTTCCTGGACTTCCTGGAAGTCTATTTCCTTTGCCAGATTGGGGAAGTTCTCCTTCATTATTTATTCAAATAAGTTTTCAGTTTGTTGCTCTTCCTCTTCTCCTTCTGGCACCCCTGTAATTCTGATGTTGAATGTTTCAAGCTGTCCTGGAGGTTCCTAAGCCTCTCCTCATTTTTTCCGAATTCTTGTTTCTTCATTCTTTTCTGGTTGGATGTTTGTTTCTTCCTTCTGGTCCATACCATTGATTTGTGTCCCAGTTTCCTTCTCATCACTGTTGGTTCCCTGTACATTTTCCTTTATTTCACTTAGCATAGCCTTCATTTTTTCATCTAATTTGTGATGAAATTCAACCAATTCTGTGAGCTTCCTGATTACCAGTGTTTTGAACTGTGCATCTGATAGGTTGGCTGTCTCTTCATCGCTTAGTTGTATTTTTTCCTGGAGCTTTGATCTGTTCTTTCATTTGGGCCATTTTTTTTTTTTTTATCTCGGCGTGCCTGTTACATAGTAAGAGGTGGAGCCTTAGGTGTTCTCCAGGGCAGGGTAACCCATGGGGCTGCACTGTGATGCTGTATGTGGGGGAGGGGTCAGAGAGGGAACAATGGCACTTGCTCCACTCTCTGCTGGATTTCAGTCACTTCCCCCACTACCACAAGCAAATTGAGCCCTTCTGGTGCTGATTCCAGGGTGGGTGGGCTTGTGTGCATTCTAGGACCCTGTGGGTCCCTCCAACTAACTCTCGTGTGAGGCTGGGAGTTTGTCCCACTGCTGCCTCAACCCCCACAGGTGTTTTCAATCACAGTTTTGAGGCTTTATTTCCGCATGCTGGAGCCCTGGGTTGTGAGGTCTGTCTGGCTCCCCAGCTGTTCCTCCTGGTTTATCTGCACACCAATGAGGGACCACCTGCTCCACCAGCAGCCACCTCACTGGGTCCACCAGCCGCCACCCTACCGCAAGTCCTCTCTGCCCGTCTACCCATCTCCGCCCCACCTACCAGTCTAGATGAATGTTTCTTCTTTATCTCCTTGGTTGTCAGACTTCCATACAGTTCAATTTTCTGTCAGTTCTGCTTGTTTTTGTTTTTAAATTGTTGTTCTTCTTTTGGTTGTGCAAGGAGGCACACTGTGACTATGTATGCCTCCATTTTGGCCGGAAGTCAGCATTTCTATAACTCTTAGTGTTTGCTTGGTGCCACATTAACTACTTTTATCTTTCTCTACACAAAGATTAAAACAACAAAAACAAAACAAACAAAGAAAGAAAATGTATGGTGGCTTGCTGCACCTGTTCAGTGAGTGATGGAAGCGAACTGATCCGTTCTGTTTACTGACCACATTTAGCATGGCTGGTGAACACTGAGAAACAGTCAGTTTTAGAAAAGCAAGGCCCTAGTGACTGTCTGTGTTTGCGAAGTCTGACATAAATTGTGGAGCCTTAATGACTCTCAAGCGATTTAGTTCACTACATAAAAATCAATAAATTACTTATAATGAAACATTTAAGCATACAGATAAAGTGTGCTTACTTATCGTTAAGTCTAGAGAAGAATAGGACTTGAAATCTTTGCAGCTTCTTTTAACTTTTAAGCTCTCTGACTCTGAACAATCTGACAGTTACATGGCATCATGACAACATCCGAGGTACTTTCCTCAATGCTGATCCTCCACAAATTTCCCCTGACTGCATCTTGACTTTCTGTCTGCTTTGGACAACACAGAAATTCGGTGGTTTCTAGTTAATCATTTTGACTCATAAGCTGACATCTTGTCATGTTTTTATTTATAGATTTCAGATACTAAGAAGGCATTCCAAAGACTATTTACAACTTTCTGGCTTTTGGTTTTTAAAAAGAGTCTCCACCTTAGCATGTGGATAAGGTGTAAGCATCTAAATTTTTCATAGGTATATAAAATCTAAAATTTGAAAAACACCAGTGATGTAAGCTTAAAAATTAAAATATCAATCTCCATTAAAATGTAAAATTTTACTAATCCTTATTTTTCTTATTATAATGAATGTCAATCATTTGAAGGTAATATGGTTGTTCTTGCTATCTAGTATTGTGTGATAAACATGTGACATATCTGGGACCAAGTGGTGGTAGGCAAAAATCTATAAGGGCTTCAAGGAGATTGTGAGTGAAATCAGAAGACTTATTGGTGAGAATAGCACCTGATCTGTCCGTTCTTCTCCACACAGACCTCTCCACAGGGTTAGTTGGACATCCTCACAGTTTAGTGGCTGGATTTTAAGAGTAAATGGTACAAGCGACAGACATTGAGAGTTGCCATTTTCTTAAAACCTCAGCATAGAAAGAGACATATGTCACTTCTACCATATTTTATTGATTAAAGTCACCCATATTCAAGGGAAGAAAATATAGACACCTCTTAATGGAAGGATCACCAAAGAATTTGTAGCCATCTTTAGTCCTCCTCAATAGTCTAGCTGTATACTCCAGGAAAACTGGAAACAGATTTGGTGAACAGCTGTCCAGTTTCTGCCACAATGTGTTTTAGCCTTTTAACAGAGTACCCACATGTCTAATGGGCATGAACTTACAGTTATGCAAGATAAATAAGTTACAGAGGTCTGCTGTGCAGCAATAGTGCTTATAGTTACCAGTGTTGTGTTACACATTTAAAAATTGGTTGAGAGAGTAGACCTCGTATTAAATTCTTACCACAGGGGTGGGGAGGGGCAGTGGGAAAGCAGAGGGACACAAGGAAACTTTGGGGTGTGATGGGTAGGATTATTACCTGGTTTTGGTGGCGGCATCATGGATGTATGCATATCTCCAGGCTCATCAAACTCTATGCATTAAATATATGCAGGTTTTGTATACCAACTGTACCTCAATAAAGTTGTAAAAAAAAACCCAGTTACCATATTTTTTAATCAATATCCTGTCAGGTGCTCAAAACTTACAGATTGTGTTTTTATCTCTACTAGTTTAGTTATAGGCATATAATCATAGAAAGCGTATTAAAAAGAAACTCAGGACTTGTGGTCATTTTTTAGATGCAGTACAGGCAAAGGAAATCATGTACACCTCCAAATGCTTGGGGATTTGTAACATTTGCTCAGATCTGATATTTAAAAGTTTTTTATGTTGTACTAAAGTCTTCTCTTGAAAATTTTATTCACAAATACAGGCTTTATTTTCTTGACCACACAGGATAAGTCCAATTTATCTTCTAATCTCTTTCTCTACCATACCCATTATGTATTTAAGTCAGCTAACATGATACTCCTGAGTTCAGCCTAAGGACTATTAGTTCTTTTAAAGATGTGATACCTCAAGTGGATAATAAATGACTGCTAGATGTAAAAAGAAAAGGTCAAAACTATTAGTTGATCCATTAAAATAGTAATGTTTTATATTCAAAAAACTTTCTTATGCATTTCTCTTTGGAATCTAGCAAAAACCTTGCAAATTACAGAGCATCTGCTATAAATTTAATAAAAGGTGAGGATTCACCTACTGTGATAATATGATAATAAATGTCTCTTATATAAGATATTCAACTTATATGCTTTGAAAGAATTATCAGAAACATAGGATTAGGTGGTGTATATTTCTATTTCAATATTAGGTATCCAAAGTTGAAGAAATCAATTCCTTTAATATAAACTCATGTGAAAAGCTGCTCAAAAAATTAGCAGAAGCCAAAAACTTAGCAAAAGCCAAAAACATTAAAAATTGAAGTGTTGACTTGCAAAAAAAAAATCAATTCCTTCAAGTTAATGGTAAGCTGAGAATAGAATGTTAAGTTTCTGATTCTATGTTTAATTTTTATTTTTTCCATTATACTATGTTATTAAGTAATTTGTATATTTAAAGTCCACATTCAGAGTTATGACAATTTATAATTGTGGAGATATATATATACATAAAATATATATACATATACCATATTTTTTGGACTATGAGACAGACACACCAGACCATAAGACGCACCTAGGTTTTAGAGGAGGAAAATAGGAAAAATAATCTTGAAGCAAAAAATGTGGTCCTGCTCCTGCCTCCTGTCACCCCACTCCACCACCGCCCCCGACCCTCAGTGAGCCAGGTAAGCTACATTCAGACTATAAGACGCACCCCCATTTTCCTCCCAAATTTGGGGCGGGGGAGTGTGTCTTATAGTCTGAAAAATATGGTATATGTATATATATCACTTAACCATTGACAGTCTCTTCATATACAAGGAACCATTTAGTGCTGCTAAAACTAGAGCAGGGGTGTCCAACCTTTTGGCATCTCTGTGCCACAATGGAAGAAAAAGAATTGTCTTGGGCTGCACATTAAATATACTGTGACACATAATCACATAAAAATCTCATAATGTTTTAAGTAAATTTACGATTTTGTGTTGGGCTGCATTCACGGCCATCCTGGGCTGCATGCAGCTTGTGGGCCGCAGGTTAGATACCCCTGGTAGAGTGTCCACACACTTTAAAATGCAGTTGGGCATTGTCTGGATACCTCATTTATTGAAGCTGAAAAGATTCGTTGAGTATTTTGCTGTAATAAAAGTAAAATATTCTAATATGTGGATTTTAAATGCCAGTTATACAATAATCATGGCAATCAGAGTATAGACTGCCCCAGTGTCCTGAAAAGGCAAAGGTAGCACAACTTTATCTGTGATGAAATTATCTCAAATGTATGCATGGCATACCCAGAATACTAAGGGCTGTTCATTAAGTTCAAGTTCATTAGAGAATCCAGCCATCAGTCTCATTCAGCCAAACTTCCCCAAATCTCTCCCCAAAGGTTAAATGACTTATTATATGTCAGTCAAATTTGGTGGGTGGATAAGGCACCTTTGACAGTGGCATTAAAGATTAGTAATGGGAAAAAAAGATGAATAGTGAAAAACACCTTTCTTTGTAGCTAAATCAAAGGTGTTAAACTCGCAAATGGTCCAAGTAAGCTATGGACTGAACATTGCCAGAGGCAAAAAATTAAAAAAAGAAGTAACAGGAAATATTGGCACCACCTTAAAAAGGGTACCTTATTTATACAAGGCCTTAAGATATATAAGGAGATTTCTTTGGTCTTTGATGAATAATGCAAATGATTGCATTTAGCAACAGCACTCAAACTCTTTAGGAAGAGGGGTCATAAACCCTATTGATCTGTAACTTAATTTTCTTCTGTATGCCTTGCAAATGAATTCCAACTCTGTATTCTTCTATTTACCTGAAGTAATTTTTTTAACTTTAGGGGAAGGGAAGAGGTAAAATGAAATAAGTTTTAAAATAAAATAAATTAACAACATTTCAAGGTCTGATCTTTATGACTATACATGAACTTGGATGGACCACTTGTCAGCCTCGTTTTCCTCATCGGTAGAATGCAGAAATTGTAATAAGCATTGTCTGTAGTCTTTTCAGTCTTACAGTGTGATTAAAGAACAAATGAAAGAAGTAGAGTATTGTGGGTGGGTCTATGAGCTCCTGGCAAAAGTTGAAGAAAATAGACATAAAGATTTGCATTTACTTATGATTTGATTTTAACTTCCATAGTTCTTCCTCTCACCTTTCCTGTGGATAGTCTCCTCATGCCAGGCCCTGGAATTCTGCCCAGTTGTCACCAGATGGGTGCTGTGCCTTGGTCTGGCCCTGCCCCTGGGTGGTCAGGGAACTGCAGGCTCTTGACTTGCACAGGAAAGAATACTAGAGTGAGTCTGAGTGAGAGTCCGAGTGAGAGCAGAAGTAAGTTTTATTCAGGTAGAGATGAAGCGGCTGGGACGTGCTGCTGTGCTAGAAGCAAATGAACACGTTGAAGTGGACATGGGCTCACTCGCGAGTGAGTTGCACCCTGGGTCAGTCAGTTCTTGGGATTTTACATGCTTCTAAAGATAGGTGGCTCCTGAACTTCGAGGCACCGAATGCAGTCCTTGCCTCCTGGTTGGGAGGGGATCTTTCTCCTAATGTGGTCCACTCCAGCAGTGCCATGGCGTTTCTTCCCCCCTTTGCCCCCCCCCTTGTGGTGTCAGTTTTCACTTAATGATGGTATAATGAACTTTGGGGTTGGTGTCTCGTGTCAATTTTTTCTCCAACTTGGATTGATGTGTTTTTAGCCAGTCCATGTTGTTGTCGTTGGCTTCTGGGACTACCACAAGTCTCCTGCCATAAGTGTTTCCTTTTGCTCAGGCATGGAGGGGCAGGCTCTGGAGAGAGGACCAAGCAGCTTATTGGTCTGAGATGTCCTCTTTTACTTCCTTATTCCACCCTGTCAGGAAGTTTCCCTAACTTCTCTCTATCTTGCCTCCCAACAGTCTGTCTGAGCTTTGGAACTCCCTGACATGGAGATCAAGTTGCTCACAAAAAGTTAATACATCTTAAAAAAACCTGTTTCTCCTCTGTTATTTTCTTCCTCTTCTTTGTGGAAGCTTCTGTGAAATCCCTCCATACCCTGCTTCTTTTTTACTTCCTGTCTACACCTTCACACCTTGATCAGAGACTCATACCATTTTGCTTAAGTGTAATCAGTCAAACAAAATTTAGCTTCTGAAATTACCAAGATAAACAATTTTAGTAAAGTAATTATGGTCACTATAATATCCTGATAGTTTTGTATTTGGACAAGCAGACTAAGGAGTCTGTGAAGAGCTCAGAGCTGCACTCTCTAGATCTCCCTACTATGTTCACGTCTGACCATTCATACTGGCTAAAATTGAATGGAATTAAACTAACACTAGTTGGGAGAAACAGATGAAGGGGCTGTGGTGATATGAACAGTAAGGATTAACTAACAACTTTAGTAGGAACTTTTGGGACAACAGGTTACAATATCAATTAGGAAAGCTCTAAAACCGGGGGTAGGAGAACACCCTGATCGTGCCTATAGCTCTTAAGCTGCCAGTACGTGCAGAGAAGTTGTGTCAGTCTCAAGAACTTAGGAAGTCTGTAAGGATTTTATATAAGCATCAATAACTTTATTCTCTGAAAGCTTTTCTTCCCATTCAAGATCTAACTCAGAATAAAAATCAGCTCCATATTATTAGTGGGAAGTAATGGTTGTAATGTGTCTACAAACTATATAACCAAGTCTTAGAGTTGAGAATATAAACCAAAAAAAAAAAGTGTTTTTAAGTGTGGTCTACATGCTCGTATTCAGTTAAGAAGATAGCTGGGAATTAAGGTAATTCAGATTATCTCTGAAACGAGGGTTTTAATATTTGGCTTTGATGGTTGGAGATGAACAAAGACCACCCAAAGAAGAACAAACAGGCTAATTGTTCAGGTCTTGCTATAACAAGGAAGGCAGCCAACATTACTTTTATTTGGCAGACTCAAAGGCAGAAAAATGGGAAAGCTTTATAGTAGAGAGCAGGGAAGGCATCAGGACTGAAATGATTGGACTTTGTTTGCATGGGGAAACTGGGAGTCAGCTCATGAGAGGGGCATTCTATGCGGTTGCATTAAAGAGCATATTTAGCTTGCTCTGGTTGATATCAAGTTGAAAGTGAGGACAAAACCCAAGGAAACTGTTGGATTAACCAGTTGCTGAACCACTTCCCACTGACTGCTGTAGAAGCTGTGGTTTGATTTCCCGAACTAGTTGCTGCAAAGATCGTGGGTCAGATTTCTGTCAAATGTGGTCTGTCCACTGTTCGTTTATATATCCAGTCTTCAGGGCTAATTGTTTTGTTGTGAGGATTGAATCCAATACGAGTTGAAAAGATGCCTCTGTAGCTGTTTCAGAGGTGGTGGAAGTACTATTACACTGTTAAGGGAAGGCAACAGTGTCTGGGAGAGAGCAGCAAGAAGGATAGCTCCACTGACATCATTAAAGTTCCAACTGGTTGCCCTGGGCTACAGGAAGGATACCTGGAGAAATTCTGTCTGATCCTGTCTAGGTATAGGAAATTTAAATGACCTTTCTTCTCCTAGCTGGAAAAACTGTCCACATCTCTCTTCACAGGGATGGCAGATCTGCTGAGCATCTGAAACTTTATGATCTGCTTCTAAAACTATTGATAGAGTTTCCATTTTTCTAAACTGTTGGACTGCCAGGGCTAAGATTTCCTTATCTCAGAAATGTGAGGAGGTATACAGCCAAGTCAGAGTCAAAGGAAGTTGCAAACATATATGAGATATCTAGTTAACAATTAATATTAATTTATCTTCCCGGCCTTTTTTGTTATATTTTAAGCTTATTTCTTGTTAAATATTCAGGCGCATGTCTTTTTATTTTATTTTGTGTCTTTAGAGCCACAGTGTCCTGATTTTTCAAATTTCTAGCATTTATAAACTTTGTTGTCAAAACTTCAATCATTGCTTACCTGCCTTGAACCAAAATTATCTTCCTATGAACAGTGTAGCAGTCACCTACTTATATATGCATAAATTCTGTAAGTTATTTTCAGAGATAACCACAGCTTCATTATCTTACCTAAGGAATCATTTTCCCTGGCTCTTCTAGACCTCAGCTCTAGAGGCCTTCACCTAATCTCTATTCCTGCCTCCCACTCCCATAGTCTAAATACCTAAACACCATTTCTGTCTCTGCCTTTCTTATCCCTACCCTGTCTAGATCCATTTCTCCTGCTTCCCTTCCACTTTTCTCCTTTCTTCCTCTGGACCAAAATAAATATTTGTTCCAGCACTTCAACCCTTCTTGTCAAACACTCAAATCTGTGTCCTTCCCTACTTTCATTGACTCCAGTAGCAAATCCACACTCTGTTTTCTTTACATTTAGATCCAATGATGGAGGGAACTCATGATGTTCCCGAGCAGTGTCACCAGATGTTCAGGGAGCCACTCTCAGCAAAGCTCCCAAGCTGCCTGGCAGTGCCACTATGGGTTCAACTCAAGGCTCTCTCCTATTTCTGGAAGGACCTATTTCAAACCTTTACTACTTACCCCTGCTCTTCTCTCTGGATAGAAATTCCTAGCATTTTTATCATCTGACTCCAAGGAAAACATGTTTTTCATTCATGTTTGAGACTAATCCTCCCACATACACACTGGATCCCATTCTCTCCATTTCAACAAAGGCTTAATTCCCCCATCTATGCCTCTTTTTAATAAAATTTTATTCTTTCTCTTTGTTAGAATTCTCCTCAAAGTTTTGCCTCTGGCATCTCTTTGAGTAATCTTATTTATTCCGTAATTTCAGCTACCATCTATATCCTGGAATTTTTTTAAATTTATATCAATAATTCAGAATGCTTTTGAACTCCAGACCAACCTACCTAATTACATTCTGGAATGTTCCACCTGGTTTCTCTCTCTTCTTTCTCACCAACTAAGCAATGAGTTATATCAATTTTACTTGACTCTTTTATATATTTAATTTTATTAAACATACTGCTACTGCCAAGTCATTAAAAAAAACAAATGTAATTAAAAACTTCCATGTTTAAAATCATTCAATGGCCTTATCAAGTTTGATTTAAATGCAAATTCCTTAACATGAAACAAAAGTTACTTCAGGATTTGATAGCATCTATTTCTAGAGCCTTTTTCCCCAAAGTATTTTCAGAGGTGCATTTATTCTGTGGAAAATTTTACAAGGTGGGGTTGTCTAAAAGAGGAGGGGAGTGGCGGGTTTATCAGGTGCAAATACATTTGAGAAACTAGTGTTCTAATGTTAGCTCTCAGAGCAGTGGTCCTCAGTCTAGTCCCTGAACTAGCAGCAGCAGAATTATTTGAGGCCTCATTGTATATGCATATTCTCAAGCCTCGCGCTAGACCTAGTGCATCAGGAACTCCGCCGATAGGGTTTACCAATCTGTAATTTAGCAAGCCTTCCCAGCGATACTGATACACACTGAAGTTTGAGAAGTACCATCTTATAGAATTACTATGCATATTGACAACTACTCAAAGAAGTCTGGAAATAACCTATTTAACTTTACCTTATCAAGAGCTTGTAGCCTTGTATTATTAGCAAATCCCCAAGTATGTATGTCATGTGCTTTCACATTTAAATGTCCATCTTTGTATTTCTTTACCAAATATCTCCCCACGAACTTTGGCTGGTCAGCTCTGTAGAGGACAGTTTCAAAATTACATATGCAATGTCACAGAAGGATAGCAATCCTAGGGGTGTTGCGAAAGTCTCACTACCATAGAGATATCATCTATTATTTCAACTCTTTTGTGTGTTTGTTTGCATGTAATAGTTCTCTCTATATGTTGAGCTCTTCTTGATCAAATATCTTCATAGTTTCTTATTTGAAATTATGAAGGTAGAGTGTACATTTTATCAACATGTCTGTACAGGCCCTTTGTTTATAGTAAGGTATTTCTTGTAAACATGCCTACTGGATGCTTTATTCAGCTGACTCTGGCAACTTTCCACTTTCCAAAAATCCCCTCCTCATTACAGTGACATGGACTTTCTTTCAACTTTCTTTCCTCAATAATCTATTATAAAGTATGTTTCAGTCACTAAAATACTGATGACCATAATAAATGATCTACTAAGTCATAATTTAATAGGTTTATAGGATTTTGTTTTTGTTATTACAGTTATAATTATGTTATGTTTGTATATTGTGTAAATGTATCATAAAATATAATTTTAGTATGAGTATTAATTTAAAAGGGTTTCAGTACATATTAATGTATTTATGAGCTCTTAAAACTCCTACTACCATTATCTTAGTTTTTTTTTACCATAAGGTTAAATGCCCTAGTCAACTTCTAGGAGATTAATAAAGTCTTACTTAGGAAAACTTAATTCTTAATAAATCAGGTATATATTTTAATATACATCATTATAACCCATTATTTTGAACATATAGTCTGTTGAAATGCACTAATAAAACAGGAAAATATGATTTATGACATTGCTGTGTGATATGTAAAAATTTAATGATTCAGCGTTCCATGTGGCTTATTGTGATGTACATAGAGAATTTGATGCAAAAAAAGTGGTGCTATCTATAGTCCTCTAATATCATTAAAAAAGAGTAATGGAGGTATAATATATGACAGCTAAGGGACTTGGGATTAAAGCATATTCAACCTCATACTTTAGTCTTTCCTCCTTTCCATATCACTCTTTGCAGCATGATGAGAAGAGACTGTGATGTTAAATACATCATCTAGAGTAATTTTCTCTCATTTGATTACATTACTTGAAGTAAGCTAGACATATAGTTTGGCCACATGCATGTCATGATGATTAATGATAGTATTCTAATGCAGTCCACTGTGCCCACGAGAACTGATTTTATTTACAACCTTCACAACTTACCAGACTCTCCAAATCTAAACACATCATAGAGAGGGAAATTTATTGAACTCATGTAATGAGTAAATGATTACATTATTGTGGCAATAAAAAAGTCCTGTTCACAAAAGAAAGATACATGTTAATAGAAAATATAACTTAAAAGTAGGTAAGGCTGAATATTTGTAAGGCTGCATCTTTTGCTTCTTAAAGATCTGCTGATATGCCCTGATGTACCCCAGAAATGAAAAAGGGAAGGCTGCCAAGGACTTTCAAGTGGTTCTTGGGGACCAGACATGCAAGGTTCTTAAGACCCTGTGAAGTCTGCTTATAGTTCATTCTGGCAATTTTGAAGTAATTTGTGCCAGCCACCAATTTTTTGACTATTTTAATTTTGTTTTCCAACTTTTAACATCTGTTGCATTTTGAGCATAAACATAAATCAACAGCACTTGATAGCACCTTAGGGAAATTACGTGTCCTTAAGGGTACATTACAGTCTGTGTGTGGAGGTCTCTAATAGTAAGTGGATTCAACATAGGGCGATGCTCTAACGTAAGTGAAAGTAGTAATTGGGTGATGACTCATCCAAATCTGGTTACAAGTCTTGGTGGCATTAGCAGACATGCATACAACCACTCCATGCATACCAAGGGTAGCTGGCTTTCAGATAAGACATGGCAGTTAACTATGGCTACTGGTTGGGCCAATTATAATCTCACCTATCTTTTATATCAGAGAGCCCATGAATTTCCTGAGCCACAAATTTAAGTTCTCAGATATTCTGGACCTGTCAGCATATAAATAATTTAGTAAAAATAGTCAGGGAAGCCATATACTTCCCACCTATTTGTACACTTGAGTAAAAATGGTCCTGCCTTTATATGTTTTGCCTGATTTCACAAAGTAAATGTAAAAGAAGTATACTCTAAAAATAATACCCACCAAACAGAATACCAAGAATAATGTATTGGTATATTTGAAAGAATTGTATGTGTTGAGTGTGAAGTTTATATGTAAAACATTTATGAGTGTTACTGCACTCCGTTAATCTTGATGGAGAATTCATTCAGTATGATAAATGGAGAAGGATTCAAACATGGCTTACACCCCTCCACACACAAAATAAATGTCCAAAGTTTTAGTTAGATACATTTGTAGATGGAATGAGAGAGTTAACGGGCCATTCGTGTGACATGTATATGTGGTTTGTATATGTGGTTATTGTGGTTTGAGAGTACTGATTTTGTAGCCTTGAGTTCTGCCTCCTTACTACCGAAGTGACTTTGAACAACATATTTAGACAGGATAAATTTTTCACACACACACACACACACATATGTACACACATACATACTTTTGTATAAAAGGAATTCAGACCTTTTCCTTTGGAGAAGCTCCATTAAAGAAATAATTTCTACAATAATAATTCCTAAGATTATAATCACAAGAAGAGAAGCATTCATTCCCAAACCAAAGCATTTAGAAATATAAGCCTGACCACCGTGGCTTTATCCTTTGGTGTCCCAGTCAGTGAAGAAAGGAAATCTGAATTTAATAGCTTTGGCTCCCACGAGTTAATTTGTTCATAACAATTTTCTCTGATCCTCCTGTTTGACAGTGACTTCTAACTAACGTTATACCATTTGACCTTTTCTTTTGCATGTTACATGACTTTGTGAGCAGAGTAAGAAACAGGACATTCCTCGGGAAGAGCAGGGGCCAACCACCAAGAATTTGGATTTTTGGCCCCAGCTTATTACCCTGATGGTCACTATTATTGATGAGGATAAAACTGCCTACACACCTGTCCTGAATCAGTAAGTACACTGTTTTATAAACAAATAGATTTTATTCAACTAAAGCTAAGGAACAAAATATTTGAAGCATGGCTTATATTCTCACAATGATGACAAATTTTTTAAAAAATTAAGCTATACTACAAATCAATTTTTTCTATTTTATCAGAAAATATCAATTCTATGATATAAAATTTTAGTTCAAGCCCCATAGAGTGTGATTCTTTGGATGTGGAGACAAATATTTCCCAAGGGTTATTTTTATTTAATGTAGAAAAGTGTTTTCTTTCCTCTGATGCCTTTTGTAACTATCATTGTCTTGAAAGAAGAAAAAAAATGTACCATTCCAAACTAAAGATATGTTAAAGAACTACTATTAAACATATAACTTTTTAATAATAAAGATCTGTAAAATAAAACTGCTTTCAAAATAGTTGTGTATCCTGGATTTAACAAATTTAATGCAATATTTAATAGAACAATTCCATTTTCTCAAATAACAATCTAAACCTACTCCTCCATGCATAGAAATTACAAATCATGAGCAAGTAGCTCAGGCAGAGGAATTAAAATTCATGGCTGTTACAGAAGACCAGACTCTAGAATTGTCTAAAGTCATCAACTTATCAAAATACCACTAGCTATGAGACTTTGGGCAAATTATTTCATTTCCCTAGGTCTCTTTCCTCATATGTAAAATAAGGACATATTACTAGATAATTTCCAAGATCCAATACACCTTTAATGTTGCACATTTAGGATTTATTTTATCCCCACTACTGAGGACTATACAAGCAAAATACCAGCTGCCTCTGCCAGCCATGCACTTGCAGTCTGGGTAGTGGAGAGGGCATCCTGACATATTGGTAATATCTGATGTGTTATGGACAGCAGGGATAGCAGAAACATACAAACTGTGAAGCAGACCATGAAGGAAATTCAGACTTCCTATGGAGAACTGTTTTTCTTATTTCTCATTCTCTGTGACCCTACTGGTCAAGACAGTTTGGGGCATTTTGTTTATGTGTGAACTCAACTGAAATTCCAATTACAGAAGAAGTAAATTTAAGTATCCAAGTTTTTATCCTTTTCTACTTCTTTGTTATTTTTATTGTATTTTTTCCATTACCATTTCTCCTACTTATACCTCCTTCCCCCCTGTAATCACCACACTGTTGTCCATGTCCATGAGTCCTTTTTCCTTTTTTGCTCTATCCCTCTATCCATAATGCCCATTTTTATCTGCTCCAAATTCCTCCTCTTTGTGGAAAAAGTGGTCTGCTCTTGGATATGTAACCATAATTTCTGCTCCATTTTACCTTATATTCGCCTTCCTGCCTGATGGCCAGAGTGTCTCCTCATGATCATCTGGAGAGACTTTAATCTTTTTATTATTTTCTCATGACCCAGGACTTGATTTTCTCTTTTAATATATGACATGTCCTCAGCTCATCCTGGGTAGCTTTGTAAAATATGTTTTCTCAATCATCCTTTGGAGCTCTTCTATAGATAGAGTAGATTTCCTAAAGACAGAAAGATCAATACATGTTTCAAGGTTGTACCCTTGGGGTTAGACAGGTCATTTGATAAATGACCATTGAAAGGAAGCAAAAATCTACTGAAAAATGCTAAGTTGTTTAAAAGGATTTTATTTTTAATCAAAGAAATTTTTTACATTTACCAAATATCAGAAATCAGGATGTGACTAGAAAAATATGTATTAAAAAATCATGGAGTCAGCTCCTTCCAGCCAAGATGGAGGTATAGGTAGAAACACTTTGCTTCCTTACACAACTGAAAGAAGGATAACAACTAATTTAAAAATAATAAACAACCAGAACTGCCAGAATGTCAACATGCACCATTCTACAGAGTAGAATAGACACACAGCAAGGCTGCAGACTACATGGGCGAGGAGGAGTGAGTGACTGCTGAACTAAAGACTCAAAACCTCTGGCTGTAAAATACTGCGGGGTTTGCAAAGGCAGGAAAAACTCTCAGTCTCACAAGAGAGTTCATTGGAAAATGGGGCTACAGCAGAGCCAGCAAGCAGCAATTTTCTCTCACTGACCCCTCCCCCACAGACAATACCACAGTGCAGCAAAGAGGGTTGCCCTGCCCTGGCAAATACCTAAGGCTCGCCCCCTTACAACATAACAGGTGTGCCGAGACAAAGAAATATGACCCAAATTAAAGAACAGATCAAAACTCCAGAAAAAGAGCTAAGTGATGAGGAGATAATCAACCTATCTGATGCAGAGTTCAAAACACTGTTAATCAGGATGCTCACAGAATTAATTGAGTTCGGTTAGATAATGAGAGGAAGAAATGAAGGCTACACAAGGTGAAATGAAGGCTACACAAGGTGAAATGAAGCAAACTATACAGGGAGCCAACAATGAAGGGAAGGAAACTGGGACTCAAATCAACCATTTGGAACAAAAGGAAGAAATAAACAGCCAAACAGGACAGAATGAAGAAACAAAAATTCAAAAAAAGGAGGAGAGGCTTAAAAACCTCTGGGAGAATTTTAAACATTCCAACATCCAAATCATGGGATACAAGAAGGAGAAGAACAACAGCAAGAAATTGAAAACTTATTTTAAAAAATAATGAAGGAAAACATCCCTCATCTGGCAAAGGAAATAGACTTCCAGGAAGCTCAGAGAGTCCCAAAGAAGTTGGACTCAAGGAGGAACACACCAAGATAAATCATAATTAAGTTACCCAAGATTAAAGATGATGAGAGAATCTTAAAAGCAGCAAAAGGAAAGGAAAGAGTTACCTACAAAGGAGTTCCCATAGGCTATCAGGTGATTTCTCAAAAGAAACCTTGCAGGCAAGAAGGGGCTGGAAAGAAGTATTCAAAGTCATGAAAGGCAAGGGCCTACATCCAAGATTACTCTATCCAGCAAAGCTATCATTTAGAATCGAAGGGCAGATGAAGTGCTTCCCAGATAAGGTCAAGTTAAAGAAGTTCATCATCACCAAGCCCTTATTATATGAAATGTTAAAGGGACTTATCTAACAAATAGAAGATCAAAAACTATGAATAGTAAAATTACAACAAACTCATAACTATCAACAACTGAACCTAAAAAACAAAAACAAAAACTAAGCAAACAACTAGAACAGGAACAGAATCACAGAAATGGAGATCACGTGAAGGGTTATCAGTGGGGAGAGGGAGGAGGTGAATGGGGGGAAAATGTACAGAGAATAAGAAGCATAATAGGCAGGCATAAAATAGACAAGGGGAGGTTAAGAAGAGTATAGGAAATAGAGAAGCCAAAGTACTTATATGTATAACCCATGGATATGAAATAAGGGAAAATGGGAATACTGGACGGGGGGTGTACAGGATGGAAGGGGGATAAGGGAGAGAAAATTAGGACAACTGTAATAGCATAATAAATAAAATATACTTTAAAAATCATAGAATCATTAATCTTTCCTAGATTTATCTTTAATCATATACTATGATAGACATATAAACATTTTAGCTGACTTTTTAACTGTATTTAATGATACATTTATTAAGGCAAAAATAAAATTTGAATCATGTCTACTAAGCATAAAAATGAGCAATGGCACACAGAAAGAAGAGAAATGTCTTTAATTAGCTTTTTATTATTGATTTTAATGTTATAGTTTAGAGTCACTTTTTTTTTTCTGTGAAACTTAGTCCTAGAAAACCTAAAAGGCTTTCCTCTATTTGGAGTCCACATTTTATGATTGTATATGCTTAGATTTTGAGAACATTCTAAAGATTTTTTTGCCTCTTAAGGATCACTTTATTTTGTTTCTTATTTAATTGGATCAATGTTTTAGGTGAACTCATTTGGAAAGTGAGATATGGTCTTGGTTGCCAATATTGAATTTGTGAGATTTTCATTCACACCTGTGTCTTTATTTGCACAATGTGTCATCAAATTTAGGCTTCCCTAATTAAGTTACTGGTTAGTTAGACTAGCACAGTGTTTCACAAATTAGAAAATTCAGACCACTGGAGTCAGGGTTGCACGGATTGCTAGTCGAGTTTACAGATTCTGAGCCCTGCTCCAAACCTCTGGAATCACAATCTGAAGATGGCCACAGAAGTCTGCATTATTAACAAGCATCCATCTTGTATTCTATTAAACTAAAGGAAAAGCACAGCCCAATTTGTGAAGGACATGTCAAGTTAAAGCAAGTTTTAGTTTTATTTTGGAGGCAGTGGGATGTAGATGAATTATTTAAGTGTATCTGACTCATTTTTATCTTTTGGAGTGCTCTAACATTATCAGTGTAAATATTGAAATAATTTATTGAATGAAGTATTTACCATGACTTTGAAAAATCATTATAAGCTTTTGCTTATTTGAATTTGATAAAAATTTATAATTGTAGAATGTAAACATTAGGGAAGAAATTTGTTTTAATTTGTACACTAGCGTATAAGCAGGATTATATTGTGGTTGAATTGATGAATAAATTAAAGTAAATCTGTATGTGTAGTCAGTATCTGTTCTCTCTGTTTCTACTCCATTGATTAATTGATGTACTAGAGTATTTCTTTGAGCAATATTTATTCACTTTTTAAAAATTCTTATTTATGAAGTGGCTTTCTAGATGCTTGCAGAAATTTAACTACCACACTGAAGCTAAAAACTATTAAGCAGAGTGGTTTTAAATGTTTTGGTGTCAGTGTCTCTGCCTTTTTAACATATTTGTTGAGGTAAAACTGAATATAATAAACTACACATGTTTAAAGTACACAATTTGATTCATTTTGACATTATATATGTAGCCACGAAACCCTCACCACAATTACGATACTGAAGATATTCATCACCCCACTCAGTTTCCATGTGCCTTAGGTAACCCATTCCAGATAACCACTGGTCTGCTTTATGACACCATAAATCAGTTTAGAGATTTAGACACTTTATCCTTTTTGTAAAGGAGTCTTATATATATTATTTTTCAGACTTCTTTTACTCATTACAACTATTTTCAGGGATGATGGGGGGGAGGAAAGGGGAGGGTTTTCAAGGAACATATATAAAGGACACATGGACAAAGCCAGAGGGGTAGGATCAAGGGTGGGAGGTGAGGATGGCTGGGATGGGGTGGAGTGCTGGAGGAAAATGGAGACAACTGTACCTGAACAACAATTTAAAAAAAAAAAAAACTCAAAAAAAAAGATTCATTCAAGTGTGTGTATCAATACTTCATCTCCTTTTATTTCTGAATAATATTCCACTATACCGATATACCACAAAATGTGTATCCTTTCAACTGTTAGTTAGAGTAGGGTTTAGGGCTAGTGTCACCATTGGGAATTTTTTCCAGATTAGGTTGCTATGAATATTTGTTTACAAGGTTTTGCATAGATAAATTCTTTTATTTTCCTTGGGTCATATGGTAGGTACATACTTAATATTTCTTAAAACTGCCAAAGTGCTTTACAAAGTGGTTGTACTTTGCCAACACTTGGTATAACTGGACTTTTTAAATTGTAGTCATTCAAACGGGTGCAAAGTGATAGCTAACTGTGGTTTTAATTTGCACGTTTTTAAATACTGGTATCGATGATCTTTTATGTGCTTATTTGTAATCCTTGTATCTGCTTTGGGAAAGTGTTCAAATCCTTTTGCCATTTCAAAAATGAAATACTTATTTTCTTATTATTGAATCAAATGATTCTTTATGTATACTAAATAAAGTTATATTGTCAAATATAAATTTGACAATATTTCTCTTAGTTTTTGACCTTCTTTTCCATTTTCTTACCAGTATCTTTTGAAGAGCTATTTTTTTTGATGGAGTAATCTAATTTATTGCTTGTTTTACTTTATAATTTGGGATTTTTGTGTCTTACTTAACAAATGTTTGCCACACCCCAAATCAACTGGTAACACCACAGTTTTTTTTCTAGATGTCTTACACTGAAGTCTACGAATTCAAGTTATTTTTTATATATGCTGTGATAACAGTGTTTAAGTCTTTAGGATTTTTTCATATATTTATCTAATCTTTTCAACTGTGCTTGTTAGAAAAATTATCCTTTCCTCTTTAAATTACTGTGGCAACTTCGTCAAAAAATAAATTTAAGTATATGGGTAAGAGTATATTTCTGAATTTTGTTCCATTAATCTATTGATTCACTTATCTATTGGTCTACTAGTGATAAACATTTTCAGCTTTAGTCTGGAAATCTCATTATCTTTCCTTCAATTCTGAAGGACAGTTTTGGTAAGTAGAGTATTCTTGGTTGGCAGGGTTTTTTTCTTTCAACATTTTTAATATATCAATTCATTCCCTTCTTGCCTGCAAATTTTCTGCTGAAAATCCCATTGATAGTCTTATGAGGATTTCCTTGTATGTAACAAGTTGCTTTACTCTTGCTGCTTTTAAAAGTCTCTCATTGTCTCTTATATATTCTTTTTGTTAAAATTCTCATGGTATTCATGCAATGATTACTTGACATCAGTGAGAATTTTTATGACTGTTATATTGAAGTCTCTATCATTAAGATTATTTTTCTGATGAATTAGCTTGTGTTTTTGTTAGGACATATTCCCTTGCTTCATTTTCCTTGACTCTCTGTGTTGGTTTCTCCACCTTAGATAAAACAGCTTAGACTTGAAATAATGGTCTCATGAATCAGCAGAGCCTGAGCTCCTGGTTGTCTCTCAAATCCAAGCTTCTATCTTTGTTTTTAATGGCTCCCATTGTTGAAGTTGTGCCAAGACCTATCAATGTCCCAAAGGGGAGGAATGCAGCCAGCACCTAGATAGAGGCTAATTAGAGCCAGACCCTTAAGAAATAGCTGGGAAAGGATGTAATTAAGCTCCTTCCCAAGAGAAACTGGAAGGTGAGCATTTTTGCCTGTTCCCTCTACACTGAGCCCAGATATATAGCCACAGGGATGGGAGGTGGGAAAAGGGATACTCCTGAACCTGTTGCAAAACTGCTTCTTTGTTTGCTGTAGTCCTATGGGACTTGAATGCAAGCCCTATTCAGTGTCAGAGCTAGGTGATTTGAGAACCTGTCCCTCTGGTAGTAACCATAAAATTTGGAGCATTAAAGGTATGAACAAGCTTCTTTTCGCAGATACTGGCAGTTTAGTTTTCTTGTTGGAACAAGTAAAGGGGAGAACACAGAAGTGCCCATTTGCTCCACAGGGCTCTGGGGAGGATTTCAGCCATCCCCTAGGTGCGTGCTAAATTAGAAGCCAGGCTTCCACGCATCATTTTGTAAAGTATGCAGTCCAACCCTCTCCAGGGAAAGAATAGAAGATGGGCATTTTTGCCTGTTCTTTCTAGGCTGAGCCTTGAGGGAACAGCCATAGAGAGTGCTCATGCACACATTAACAATTTCTTCTTCTTCTCCTTCATCATCTTCTTCATCTTCTTCTTCTTCATCTTCTTTTTTTTGGTATGGTCCCATGAGTCATGCACACAAGCCATGTTGGCTTTCAGAACTAGGTGTTTCAAAGGTTCATCCCTCATAAAGGAGCCTTAAAAGTTGGGATACTAGGTGTACAGTCCAAACCCTTCACTATTCAGGCAGAAGCTGGCTGTTGGGACTTCCCTCCCAATTGTATGGCAATCTGCAGGGAGGGGTGGGATTAATAGCAAGACTATCTCAGTCTTATCTCCTCATTTTGACGTGGGAATTTTCTCATTAACCCAATATGTAGGAACCATTCAGCTAGTGTCTGGATTTCTCTCCAAGGATAAATGCTTCATGTAAAATCATGCATATAGTACATCCATGGGTAAAAGGAAGTTCAGGAGCTTCCTATGTCATCATTTTGGCTTTCCCACAACCTACTTGTTCTTAACTGAGTTTTTTTGCTGTGTGTCTTTGAAGGAATTTTTCCATTGAACCTAAGTGGTCAAATTTGCTCTCATATGGTTACTCATGGCATTCCTTATTATCCTTTAATGTCTCTAAAATCTGAATTCATTTCCCCTCTCTCATCTTTGATATTTTGTATGTTCTCTGTTTTTTTCCTTTCCAACTGGCTAGACATTCTTTGTCTTCTGAAAATGAAACTTTTTTTCAATTAAAACTCTATTATTTTGGGGTTTTTAATTAAACTGTCTTCTTTTCTATGCTTTTTTATTTTTTAGAAGTGTAAATAACTGTTAAAAGGCTACAGTGGTAATCCAGTGAGAAGGTATGAGGGCTTTGTATAAAAATGATGGAGAAGTAAGATCACATTTCAGAAATATTAAGGAGATAAATGTAGTTTGTTTTCTTTTTAACTGACTGCGTTGAATAGAGTATTAAGGGAGAAGGTAGAGACCGTGAAGATGCTGTAGTTATGGGGGCACTATTAAGTGAGATTATAAATTTAGGAAGAAGTATCAATTTAAGAAAGTATATAATTTTGAAAAAGGAAGTACATAGTGAGTTATATTCCGACATATAGAGATTTGGCTATCTGCGTGACTTTCATGAATTATTTACACACAGTAGGAAATTGTATAATTATATGTGAAAGTTCTTTAGACTAGCATCAACCCAATGTATAATGTAGGGGAGGTTCATTATAAATGATTGAAAATAGAAAATCTTATTTTTTTAATATTCTGAAAATTTTACTGTCAGGTTATTTAAATTATTGTGACTATAAATTACTTTGTTTTTCTAATGCTAACCAGTTTATAAACAGAACTATGTTTCATCAATTTTCTGATCCTGTGTGTTTGCATGTATTTTATTATTATCTATAATTTCTTTTAGTTTCCTCCAAAGGTATACATAGAATTAAGGCTCAATTTATTTTCTCTCTGCATTAAGAGTACATATTAGAGGATCCAATGTGTTGGGTAGAAAAGGGTCCAACTTTCCAAAATATGCTATATTATTTGCAAAAATAATTCATCATGCATTCATTTTCTCAAGGCTGAGGGATGAGCCAGGACACTATTTTTGAAATGTATGTCTTAGAAGATAGTATATTTCATTTCCTGCAGTGAGGAGACTGGCTTGAAGCTACTTTGATCAGGGAATTTACATCTTACCTTTCTGTTTTAGAACTAACAATGTTCAAAGTATTAAAACTATTGATTTATTTCTTGCATTGTGGTTTCCATAAATTATATTTATATTTTAAAAAATTTACAAAAGTATTCATATAGTAAAACTTATAGAGACAATGCAATGAAGCCATTGCAATTAATTATTTAACATTTACCAAGATTTTGTCATATTTTTATCATCTGTACTCTTGAGCTTTCTTTTTCTTTTCTGTATTGTCTTAAGCAAATCTCAGGCATTCTATCATTTTATTCCTATGTACTTCTGTGTTCATCTCTAAGAAATGGTGGCTATTCTCATGCACATCACAATGTCATTATTACAGCTAATGACAGTAACAGTGATGCCTTGGTATCGTGTACTCCCTGTCCCATAATCAAAGGCCAATATTTTTCTTTAAAACTGCCTTTTTACAGTTGGTTTGTTTTAATCAGGATTCAAATAAGGTGTACACACTACATATGGTTGCTACGTGTCCTAAGTCTCTTTCATTCTACTTCAGCTCCTGTCCCTCTTCTTTGACCCATGCCACGGACATCTTAAAGAAGCCATGTTCATTGCCCTGTAGAATGTTCCACTCTCTGGGTCATTCTTCTTGCCTCTTTATGTATAAGTTGTTTCTCCACATTTGATATTTGCCATAGTTGAATATTATTAGCTCCAGAGGCTAACTTTCAGTTCTTTTTGTTTTCTTCAAGAATACATCACAGGTGACTCTATACTTCATACTTTATCACATCAACTGTCACCATTAAGTCGGTTGTTTCACTATAGTGATGCTAAGATTGACCAGCCATGGCAGCTTGATCCCTCCATTCCCAAGTTTTCTACTGATCTCTTTTCTAATGCATTTATTTGTTTGTAATCATTTCAAATCAGTTATTTCCATCAGGGACTGAAAAAGTGTGGTTTTGTAATGTTATTCCTTCAAATTTATTAGTTAGTCTTTTTCTGTTAAAAACTTCCCTGCATCTACTAGGGATACTTACTTGGTTACCCTTCAGTAGGATATATATAGGAAAGACAGGGCAAATATTTAATTATTTTTTTTACCTTGAAGATTTTTACTCCATCTTTCTCTTCTATTCATTTCTCATCAACATTATCATTTAAATTCAACAAATACTTATTGAATATTCTATATTTGCCAGGCACTATGCAAAGTTGTTGCCACAAAAATGTAATTGGGAAAGAGATATGTACAAAATTAAACACGGGTCTTAACAGTCTAATCACTGTGCCTGCCACATTTACAAGTCATTCTGGGATTAAACTCCTCTCTTCACAGTCCCTTGTTGAGGTAACCTAATGAAAAAAACTAGATTTGCTCTCTGGAACTACACTGAAAAGTTCAGAAAATGAGATAGCTGACAAGGAGAATAGACATTGAAAGTTTACAAGTTTGTCGACAGCTGTAGTAACTGATCCAAAATACATCAAAATGGTGTATAAACAGAAGCCTGGAGATGAACAGGGTTGAAGGAGAAGAAGGCAGTTGTCAGTGAAAGAAGAGAAAGGATGCTTGGAAGGAAAAGCATAGATGGTGAGAATAGCTGAGTCATGATACGGGTGGACTTCTTGACTGAGGATCCCCTCTGAGGTCACTTACTGCACTACCCACTCTGCCTTCAACTCTGAAGGAGCTTCCTGTCCATGGTTCCTTGAGACATGACTCTACTGGTCATTGCTTCATGTTAGATTGAGTTCAGCTTTCCTTAGGTTCTAGTACAATATGAGAATGCAATTTGGTCTTATTTCTCCATTGCACTAAGTATGCTTACAAAAATTACCTTGTAATTATTTGTAGTAATTTGAGTCTGTGAGCCCTATGACCAAAGTAGTGTGACTAACCTGGTATTATACTGTATGGAACAACACATGTATTCCACTACAGTAGTTGCAGCAGTTGCTATTGAAGTGTAAGGGATGTTTTAATTTGTATAAATTTATTTTCTACAAGCAATCAGCCTGCAGAGGTAGGGTTAACAGTGAGAAGAGTGGGTAATTAAAAAAATCTCTAAAAATCTAAAATCTAGGCTAAAACTACCTGACTAAAGGTACAAAAAAAAGATAAGTCACTCCAAAAGCTTTTTCATTTTAATTACAGACATTTTTGACTCTTAAAACAGATCGTATTTTTCTCTACAAATTCCCAAAACAACACATTACCTGGAAAGAATAAGAATATTTTTCTAAGAGCACAAGAACACAGAATGCTTTCCAAGAATTATACTAATTCAACCACTTCTGAAGATTTCAATTTTCTACCTCCTTCATTGTACATCATGGAGGAAAGAAAAGATTCATCTTGGATTTTTGAAATTTATTATGCTTGCGAGATGATTTAAGCACAACTATATATCTATATGTTATAAATATTATCATCACCATATAGAGAATTATAGGGAATTCACTGGAGCCAGGCACTGTACTAAGCATTCTTACAATTTAAAGCAAGTTAACCCTGAATGTAATTGTAATGGCATCAGTACTGTTATCCCCAAATCCAGATGATGAAACTGAAGCACAGTGGGGGTTGGTAACTTTCCCAAGGTTACGCATCCAGTAAGTGGCAGAATCAGAATCTAAGCAACCCTTTGAATTAACAAAAAGGATTAACTGCAAAGAAAAGACCCCATGTGAAAGATGACAGGCACTGATCCTGTAGTCCACCTGGGACATTTCTGATACTTTACTATTAATCTGGATCTGGTCATGATAAATCTTTAACAATAATTATTAGAAATTAACAGTACCAGATATACCATGTAGTAGCTGGTGCAGTTGTATATAAATCAATAGAAAAATATGTATGCAATTTGTTATTCATTGCAGGAAAAATGTTAATATATAGTGAACTCACTAGCACCCTTAGGAGAAACCACGAAAGAACTCTTTTCTCAGAACACACTTCTTTAAAGAACTTTTCTTTCCAAGCAATCAGGATACATAAAAATGATCAGTTTTCTTTTTTGGACTAGGTGCCAGATGTCAGCACTGAGGCACATGTAATAACTCTATAGAGTTTGGCAGCATGCATTTCTATGTCTACCCTCATTTATTTTTATATATTTATTTTCCTTTCATTTCTCTACTTTTAAGACAAATCTCATTTTATTATAGTAATTTTAAAAAAATATTTAATGAGATGAATACAGTACTCTCCCCTTAACCACAGTGTTGTTTTTTAGTTTGTTACCTGCAGTAACCTCTGGTCCTACCATAAATGGAGAAGTCCAAAAATAAAAGCAAATTATAAGTTTTAAATTGTGCACCTCTTTGAGTAGTGTGGTGAAATCTCACAGTGCCCAACTCCGTCCTGCCCTGGGCATGACCCCCGTCTTTGTTCAGAGTATCCACACTGTATACACTGCGACCTGTTAGTCACTGCGTAGCCATCTGCATTATCGGTCCAGCTGGTGAGGTATCACAGTGCTTGTTTTCAAGTAACACTTATTTTACTTAATAATGGGCCCAAATCCATTCACATGGCTTTTATTACAGTATATATTATAACTGTTCTATTTTATTAGTTATTGTTGGTTTCTTACTGTGCCTAATATATTTTAAACTTTATCACAGGTACATATGTATAAAAAAACATAGTGTATAAAGGGTTAGGTACTATCTGAAGTTTCAGACCTTCAGTGGGGGTCTTGCAGCATTTCTGTTATGAATAAGGGGAGACTATTGTATGTAAATAAAAAGTAAAAAGAAAGATAGAAGACCGTGTTTTCAGTATGCAATGAGAAAGGTAGATTGAGTGGCTTAGTTAGTGATCTAACATTTTTGAGTGAGATGAGTCTGCTGAGCCATTGGACCTTAAAACAGTTTTACAACTTTAAGACTCTTTTCAACATTGAACAAGTTGGGAAGTAAAAATGTAACACATAGGGCATTACCAGGATTTGAGGAGGTAATGCATGTAAAAACCCCTAGGCCAGTGCCTGGCTTTATCTGTAAGCCCTGCAGATGTTATTCTCATCTCTCTTCTGCTGCCCAGCAATGTGAATCTGAGGACTTGTTCTACCCAGGTCTTTAACCTGGAAGTACTGGACTCGCCTGAGCAATAATTATCGGAATTTAATAAATTCCTATTATTCCCTCTAGGTACATCACCCAAGACTTGTAGTCTATTTCTGGCCATCTCCAGCTCCTTTGCCACCAGTCCATTTTCATTGTCTTACAAAAATGCTGATTTTAGTAGTTAACTTGATCCATCCCCATTTTTATTTTTTACATTTAAATTAAATATGTTTTTAAAGGTCTGAGTTCATTGAAATAATGCCTTAGGTGTAAATGTGCATAAAGAAAAGAGTGAGAGGATGAAGCAGTGATTGGGTTTAAATGTCATTGGTGATCCACTTGGTTTGGGTACAAGAGAACTTAAGCACAAAAGGAAAAATTATCACCACAGAAAATGTTCAATTAGATGAGTTCACACTCCAAAAGCTTAAGCTGACTTTCATCCTTAACCACAGTGTTATGATATGTTTTAGTTTTCCTTTCATACATAGCTGTAACTTGAAAGGCTACTTGATACTTCACTAGTAGAGTCCTACTTAAAGTTTATTCTCAGCTGTTCTGTTCATAATACTGACAGTTAACTGCACAAATGCATGTCAAGTGTTCTTAAATGGAGAACATAGTAACACAAGATGAATTATTTTAATAATGTGAAAAGAGAGCAGCAAACTAAATATCTCTTGAATTGTGGCTATGATAAAGAACCTTCAGCTGTATACACGGTACTATAACAAACACGACCCTTATATATACTGTCTACAAGTGACCCAACCTCAGAACAAAAGATATACACAGGCTGAAAGTGAAGGAATGGAAAAAATATTCCATGCAAATGGACATGAAAAAAAAAGCTGGGGTAGAAATACATATATCAGAAAAAATAGACTTCAAAACAAAGGCCATAATAAGAGACAAAGAAGGTCACTATATAATACTTAAGGGAGTAGTCCAACAAGAGGATATAACCTGTGTAAACATTTATGCACCCATATGGGAGCACCTACATAGATAAAGACAATCTTGGAGTACTTCAAAGAGATAGACAGCAATATAGTAATAGGGGATTTTAACTCCCACTGTCAAAAACGGATAGCTCTTCCAAACAAAAAGTCAACAAGGATATTGCAGCATTGAACAACACTCCAGATCAAATTCTGATTATATATGTTGTGAATAATTAATCAATACTATCACATTTTGACAGTGGTAGATTGTTTTCCTTATTTCACTAAGAGATTTGCAAGCCAATAAATTGGGTTATTAAGTTGATTCAAGGTTTAAAACGTTAATGCTTTTTATTAATAGCTGCAAATTAAAAATAGGAGACACTCTAATAATATTAAAATGGGTCAATTATTTCATTAAGCCTCCTTTTATAAATGATAGATTAAGTTACAGCTGCAATGAAAATGAAGAAGTGAGCTATACATTAGAAAATTTAATTTGTGTGTGGCAAAACCTCACAAATTCAGACCAGTATGAGGAGAGGTCAGTTTTATTTTTAAAGTATGAATAATTAGTATACATATTATACGAGGTATCAGATGTCAGCTTTGAGGCTCACATTTAGATGGTTAAAGTTCAGCCATTGTTAATATAATGAGAATGGTTTACGCAACATCCTTGTAATCTGGCAGCCAAGGAGGGTGGATTGGAAAGACATGCTTGAACAATGACGACTTCACTGTACTAGTCAGTGGGGGTGGTAGAAGCTATTGAGTGAGCACGTGTACTGTGTGGCCTTCAAAATGACTGAGTAGAGCAACTCTGCATCAAATTTTGCATTAAGCTTGAATATTCTTCTGTGGAAAATATTCAGATTCAGAAGGCTGCAGCTATGGGCAACTGGTGATTGGCAGCTTCACCACAACAATATGCTCACGTGCAGTTTTCTGGTAAAGCATCAAATCATCCAGGTGACTCAGCCCCTCTAACAGCCCAGATTTCATGCCCTGTGATTTCTGGCTTTTCCCAAAACTAAAATCATCTTTGAAAGGGAAGAGATCTCAGAGTGTCAATGAGATTCAGGAAAATATGGTGAGGCATCTGATGGCAATTGGGAGAACTGTGTGAGGTCCCAAAGTGCCTACTCTGAGGGGACTGAGTTGTCATTGTCCTATGTACAGTGTTTCTTGTATCTTGTATCTTCTTCAATAAATGTCTCTTTCCCATATTACATGGCTGGATGCCTCCTGGACAGATCTTGTATATGTACTTGTTTTAATGTTTAAGTATAGACAATGATTTCTACAAGGCGCGGAAACAGTTGTGGAAAGCTAAAACCTCTTTCTGTCCTGCTCGGATCACCATTTGGAAATGTTTTGTAATTAGCATATAAATTGTTAGTGTGTAGCTAGAGATTTCTGAAGTTTGGGAAACCAGTTTACTCCCGTGAGTACATAAAACTTCCCTCTATAATCAGTTTATTACCATTAATTTTATCAGCAACTTTCTTTTTTCTAAAAACTAAAAATAAGCAAATACAAATATAAATTTCCATTCAGTTGCTGTGATAATATTTTTCAAATTATAAGCCAATGGAATCTAAAAAATATTTTCCTGTATATTACATTATATTTACAATTTTATCATCATCATCAGTAAACATTCGTTGGGTGTGCACTTTTTGTCAGTGGCTGCACAAAGTATTTACATGTAAAATCTAATTGAACCCTCGCCACAGCCCTAGAAATACTCCCAAGTTGCATAATTATTGTTTCATCGTCCCCATTTGACAGATAAGGAAATAGAGTTTTAAAGAGACTACTCACTGCTCCACTGGGTAAATTAAGTAACTAGCAGAGGAGAAATCAAATCCCTATCACTTGGATTGGATTGAGGTTTAACTACTGCATTACACTAGTGAGGACTGTACAGAGGATATAGCCAGAACTGTGGGGAACTGCAGTAAATAAACCTGTAGCAGACATGCACATGGCGTAGACTTCTTAGCCAGCCCCCCTAAAAAAAGCAGAAATATTCAACTGTGCAGTGTGTTGGAGAAAAACAACTCTGCCTTTTGAATCATAATTTGGTATTGATATACACCACAGATAAAATGTATAAAATTTCATGCCAAAGTGAGATTGTGTATGCAAATCTACAAAGGAAAGTTAGACACAGAGCACTCTTATTCAAATACGGTTATTTGTGGTCCATTAAAAGTTGGGAACAAAATCTAGCAAGCTTCATAAAATCTGTAGTAAGAAATATTAGGTGTCTTTCCTCTCACTCCAAGTACTGATTTGCTTCTTTCATCTGTATTATTTTGCTTATAGTTGTAAATTTTTTCTCCTCTATTTTCACTAAGTAGGTAGGAGCAAAGAAATTGTTTTAAAAAGTGTTAGTTTTGCTGATGTCGTCTCCAGGTTGGACCCGGGATTCTGGAACTGTCTAAACCTTGTAGAGAACATATATGACACCCCCTGAAAAAAACAGAATTTATTTATAAAATTGTGTATTTATTCTTACATGTTTAAACTTCAGTCACCTTCAAAGTACTCTCCATTTGATGCAATACGCCTATTGTGACTTTTTTCCAGTGTTCGAAACAGTTTTTGAACTAATTGATTTTGATGCCTTTTAGTGCTTCTGCCGTTTTCATTTCACCTCTTCCATATCAGCAAAATGTTTCCCTTTGAGGACTTTTTTTATCCAGGGGAAATTAAAAAAAAGGTGCTTGGGGCAAGATTGTTCGAATGGGGGGTAGGGCCTGGAGTTCATGCTGTTTTTGTTCAAAAACTGCTGAACACTCAGCACAGTGTGGTGTGGGCAGGTGCACTTGTAAATCACCCATCAAGAAATTGGCAAACATGTTTAAAGAGTCTTCAAAAAAAACTAACTGAAGGAGAACACAGCCTCTCACAACTACGCCAGCTGGTACACTAATACAGATGGGTTCCTAAAACACTCACCTAGTGAGGGAAGCCTGTACTACAAGGGGCCTGCTCTCCAGAATTTAATTCCATTTTGGAGGGTCTTCCCTCATATATAGACTCTGTAAGCATAATTCATATTATTTGGTGGAAAAGAGATACTAAGGGGAGAGAAATTGTTTTCTAATGTTAGACAAAATTGGTTAAAGAAAATAATA
Source organism: Desmodus rotundus (assembly GCF_022682495.2). Classification (NCBI taxonomy): domain Eukaryota; kingdom Metazoa; phylum Chordata; class Mammalia; order Chiroptera; family Phyllostomidae; genus Desmodus; species Desmodus rotundus. The sequence goes on from NC_071393.1 coordinate 85,700,444, forward strand.
TTATTTTCTTCAGTTTTGAACTATAAAACCAATGTCAATAAAATTATACTAGGTAAGTTAAACCTTGTGTCAACAATAAAATTATAAAATTATACAGTAATAAAAGCTCTAATACCATCACTAACGCTTAATATTAAGAGAGATATGTTTCAGTTTATAGTTATTGTATACTTTCCTTTGCCCTTATCCCTCACAGCAAATTAATCACTTTCAGTTCTGCCTTGAGTATAACCTTGACTATAACAGAAGACTTTAGAGGGATCTGTGATTAACTATCCCAGTAAAAATTGAGGAGGGGAGAGAACAGACAGGGAAAAACAATCATAAGGCATGAAACAGTGGTATATTGAGAACTTATAATTAATCTGTGCGGCTAGAATGTGTAAAGTGTTGGAGAGTGGAGACAGAAGATAAGGCTAACGTTTGATCATCACTGGCCAGAAAAGTCACATTAATAAATCACAACTTTTCTGTGTTACTGAATGTGTGACAATCAAATGGTTTCAAAGCTCAGGCTCAAAATACTGTATTATGACCTGTGTTCTTAAGGTAAATTAGATGGTAATAAGGAGGATGTAATGGAAGAGGAAGAGATGAAGGCAAATAGATAAACTAACAAGCTAGTGCAATTCTGAGGCAAGTGAGGATAATAGCTTGAATTAGGGATGTGCAATAGGAATAGGGCAGGGACAGGTAAATGCCACAGGTATGTCAAAGGAGAAATCCACAAGCGAGTAGAAAAGAGAAGATGCTGTGGACTATGGCAGAGTTGATGATTCAGTTTGCTGTTTACATTTAAGGCTAAAAATGTGTTTGTGTGGTTTTTTTTAATTTAACTACAATATATGTAAGAAAGAGTCAGAAGAGTCTTTCTAACTGCATCAAAACTACCATAAAAAGGTAGCAAAGTAAAATAAAAATACAGACCTCAGAAGAACCTGTGTAACTATTAAGTAAATAAACAAGCTTTGAGTTCTATTTTTCCAGCATAGAATATTCATTATCTCCATCGGTAATGGTAAGCACGACCAAATTTGAAACCAGGGTATCATAATGTGCTGTAAGCAAAACTTCTTCTACAACAGCCATCAGAAAATATCTCGGACCACAAAGATTGTCTTCGGCCTAGAGCTTAGCAAATAGTAGAGATTGAGATTTAAATTTAAATAAAAACTATTGAATACAATACAAAGCTAGTATTTGGAACTCTAAATATTTTAAGGCACAATTAATAGGCAAATATATAAACTTTGAAGGTGTTTTTAATGCTTGGGAATTATTGTTGGTGTCATTAAAAATAATAAAAAAGAAATACGGTCAAGTCGCACAAGCTCTGTTTCTGATTCTGCCATTGACTTGTTTCGTGTTTTAGGACCCATTTCTTGATCTCCAATATCCTGAGTCTAAAACAAATGTAACCGAAGTTATCTTTATGTCTCTTCTAAGTATCAAATATACATATTATATGTATATTATATATACATATAATTCTTTATTGTTGAGATCATGAGCTTGAAACAACAGTTCAAGGCTCAAATCCTGACCTCTGATTTTTTATTTGTAAAATAAGAATAATAACAAATAAGAATTTTATGAGAAATACATGAAGGCTAATTCATCTTTCAAAGAAAACTTGTATGGTAAAATTCCCATTGATTTTATTTCAAAAGGGATATTGTTTTTCAAAACTTATCACAAAAATAATTTTATTTAGCTTCATAGGACTGTATGAATAAAAAAATAAAAGTTTTAATGTTTATTTTTTTACTTTTATGAAGAAAATAAATAGAAAGCAAAACTGACTCCCCTCACCCAAGCCTTACAAATGTTCAGTAATTCAGCTAATATTTTCCACACATATTAAGTATAGATATGCAGTTAATAATGTTTATTTTATATACTTTGTGCAAATTATTGGAAAGTATTATACATACTATTAATCGATTTTTGCTTTGTTCCCTTAACACTGCCTGGTAGACATCTTTTCATGTCAGCCCAAACATATCTCCCTTGTTCTTTTTAATAGTTGTATGTTATTTCTGTGGGTTTTATATAACATTAGGATGATGCAGCCCATGAAGGGGACTCCTGGAGTGCAGAAGCGGTGGGCATGGGGGTAACACAGGTATTCGAATAGCATGAGAACCAGAAGCCTATAGTCATTACATAACTTTTAGAATTGTGTTCAACCAGCTCCTAAATTTTTTTAATGCTTTTTCGTTTGAATTTTTTTCAGTAAAAAAAAATGTTCACTGGTATTTTAATCAAAATTTCTTTGATTATTAGGGAAGTTGAACATCTCTTTTCCTATTGTTATTAGGCTTTTGTGTTTTTTTTCTTTTTAACCTGCCCACTGATCTCATTAACCATTTTTTCTAATATTCATCTTTTTCCTATATGTTTGTAACAGTTCTTTTCAATGAAAAGAACTGTTATCATATTATCTCATCGCCCTTTATATATTTTATATTTTTTCTAGTATGTCATTTTTTTAAAGATTTTATTTATTTTCAGAGAGAGGGAAAGGGAGGGAGAAAGAAAGGGAGAGAAACATCAATATGTGGTTGCCTCTCACACACCCCCTATGGGGACCTGGCCTGCAACCCAGGCATGTGCCCTAGACTGGGAATAGAGTTGGTGACCCTTTGGTTCACAGGCCGGCATTCAACCACAAGCCACACCAGCCAGAGCTCATTTTTTATTTTAAATGGTAGTTTGGTTTTGGCTTAGGTTTTGCCATGTGGAGGATTTAATAGCACTAATGAGAATCCTTAAACCAGTTTTTCAAGAATGAAACTCAGACTTGACGTTTAGAATGCAAGTGAAAGAATCCTAAAACTAAAAGCTTCCTTTCGGATTCCTTCTTTTGAAGTTATCTGATGGAAGCTTCTAGATTAAAGAAAACAGTACTTTAGAAGTCACCTTGAGAGGCTTTTTTTATGGTGATTACAACCATTAACTGAGCTGCACAGCTTATCTCTCCCACCAATTAATCTTCGTCTTCCTTGACAGGTACACACCACTCTTACTTTCTTCAAGTAATTTCTGGGAATGACTGCACCGGTATATTTTTCTGCATCATATCCTCTCAGCATTATTGAGCTCTGTAATTTACAATTACTACTGTAATATTTTCCTTTTCATTGTAACCCATGTTTCTTGAAGTAACATCAACCCTAAGGTGAAAAATCAAATAGGAAAACAATACCCACTTAGTCATTATTTTTGTCTCTTTTTGCTCCTGCTTTGATCTAGCTCCTTGGTATCCTCCCAGCTACAGTTAATCTTCTTTTTCTTCTTTTCTATGTGTTCTCCCTGGTGCTGTTCCCCATGTTGCTCTTTTTCTGTTCCCCTGGGATATCACAGCATTCATTGTCACCTACAGCATAAACCAAGTTTCCTATCACTGCTGGTGCCTGATACCAAAATTCTGAATCCCCAGGTGTGAAACTTGCTCCTGTTACTTCTTCCCATTTCTGTAGAGGTTGCAGAAGCGACCCTCCATTGAAAGTAAGCAGCTGTCACAGCTCCTGAGAACCTAGGATGAGTAGTTGTTTTCCCCAAACATTTGATTAGAAAAAAAAACAAACACTCTGTTTCCTACAACCATTCCTCTCTTTTTACCCTGTGGTTTTCTTCGGGGGACTTACCACAATTCACACACACACTTGTGAGATTGTAAACTTTAGAAAGGCAAGGACCAGGCCTGTTTTATTAAGTAGTATGTAATCTGTTCTTAGCACAGTGCACAACATATCTTAGGCCTTCAATCAACAGCTACTTATTTAAAGAATGTCACTTATTAAATGCTAAATGCGTTAGTAGCCAAATTTATAGTTTTTAGATTTTTTTCCTAAAATAAAGCATCACAAATTTGTTTGAAGTTTTGTGTTTATGAATGCCTCCCTGAATCCAATTCCCTTTTCTTCTTGCCCAAGCACAACTATTGGATTAGACTTGACATTTTTTATGAATTTCTTCACATTTTTATGATATTTGCATGTATTTACTAGAAAAACACATTAGATATGTGTGGGCCCCCTCCCCTAGAGGCACTGACTGATTCGCCTAGAGACAAAGTGGGAGCATGTGAGAAGCTAGATAGACAGTAGAGGCTAAAAACCTGAGAAAGCTGAATACTAGAACAGTTGAATAATTAAAATTCATTTTTTACAAAGTAATGGGACCCTGGATATAATTTGGGGCTGTGAAGGAGTACATTTTAGCAATAAGTAGGACAAAATGTTTTGACTGGGCTCTACCCATAGTTGGATTAAGGTCATCTCTCCCAACCCTAATACACTTTTCTGAAAGAATACTGACATAATCCAAACACTCAAATTATATGCACATTTTTTTCACATGCAAAACATTCTTTATTTAATGAAAAAATAAGCAGGCATTATAAGAGATTAATACATACAGTGGAATTTAGAGACAGATGTTATAATAGCTATGATTAATATATTTAAGAAATTAAATAACAAAGTGGAAAGGTTCAGCAGTGAACTCAAAGCTACTGAAAGGATCAAATAGGAATTCTAAAAATGAAAACTACAACAATGGAATTAATGTGGATTTAACCATTTGTTAGACACAACTGTAAAGACAATTAGTAAACATGGAGAAAGTCCAGAAAAAATACACAAAATGACCTTCAAGGAAACAGATTGAAAATAAAGATTATTTACCAAAATAACTATATGCTGGAATATAAAGCAAATCTTAGCAAATTTCAAAAGATGCTATTTTTTAAGGATATGTTTTTTGATCTTTATTTAACTAAAGCATGAAAGAGCAACTAAATTATACTTAGGAAATCTCCAAATAGAAGTTTTAAAAAAATCAACATTAAAATATAAAATTTTTTGACTGGATAAATATGAAAATACAACATATTAATTTTAGGATGCCTCTAAATGCAATTTCTAAAGAAATTTATATCTTAAATATACATGGTAGAAAGGAAAACAGGTAAAAAATTATCTAAAAATTGCATAAGTAGATAGAAAAGGAGCAACATATTGAACTCAAAAAGGTAGAAGATATGAAATAGGAAGAGCAAAAATTGATAAAATAGAAAATGTAGTAATGTAACTACCACCAAAATTAAGATACAGAGTATTATCCCCAAAGTTTCTTCAAGCTCCTGCACAGTCAATCCCTCTCCCCACCCCAAGGTCCTAGCAATCACTATATGTTTTATGTTCCTATATTTTTGCCTTTTTAATAATGATTTATAAACAGAAGCATAAGGTATAGAGGTTTCTGAGTTCAGCTTTTTTCATTTAGCATAATTAACTTGATGGTCTTTCATGTTGTTACATGTATTGGTATTTTGCCTTTTGATTTCTTAGTAGATTCCATTTCATGAATCTACTACAGTTTTTCAATTCATTCATCAGCTGAAAGACATTAATTGTAGTTTTTGGTGATACAAACAAGCAAGCAAAATAGAACCAGAGACATGGAAATAAGGAACAAACCAACGGTAACTAGAGGGGAGGGGGAAGGGGGGTAACAGGGGAAAGAAGGGGAAGGGTCATCAAGGAACATGTATGAAGGGCCCATGGACAAAAACAACGGGGAGAGGGGGACTTGGGGGAGGATTCAGTGTGGGAGGTGGGGGATGGGCAGAGCAGGGCAGAATAATGGGGAAAAAATAGAGACAACTGTAATTGAACAACAATAAAAAAAAGAATTAAGCAGCATGAACAGCTTTTGGTATAAATATTAGTCTCATTTATCTTGGATAAATTCCTACAGTTGGACTGCTAGTGAATGTATATATAACTTTATAAGAAATTGCCAAAATGCTTTCCAGTGACAGGAACACTTCAGAATTCCAACTCTGCCTCCTCACATCCTTCTCAGCCCTTGGTATAGTCAGGTTTCGTTTTGTTTTCAAGCTTTTCTAGTAGACATGAAGTGGTATCAGATTGTAATTTAAAGTTGAAAGTATCTAATAATTAATAATGTTGAGCATATTTTCATGTGCATATTTTCTAATTATCCTCTTTGCTTAAGATCATTCAAGTCATTTGCTCATATTTTAATTGGGTATTTTTTTATTATTGAGAGTTGAGAACAGTTTGTATATCCTTGATACAAATCCTTTATCATATATGTGTTTTACAAATTGTTTTCTATTAGCTTATTGCTTATTTTCTATTTTCTCAACAGTATTTTTAATAGCAAATTTAATTTTCATAAATTCTAATTTATCAGTATTTTATTTTATGGCTTGTACTTTTAGGCAATCATTGCCTAATTCGAGGTTGTAAAGATTTTCTGTGTTTTATTTTAGAAGTTTTATAGTTTTAGGTTTTGTATTTAGGTCTATGTTACATTTTGAGTAAAAATTGTATATATTGTGAAGTATGGTTCAAGGTTTATTTATTCTTTTGCTTATGGATATCCAATTACTCTAGTACAGTGTGTTGAAAGTACTGTCTTTTCTCCATTGAGTTACTATGACATCTTACTGAAAGTTAATTGGCCTTGTATTTGGAGACGCATTGTCTTAATTACCGTAGTTTCATAGTAAGCTGTGAAGACAAGTTCTGTGAATCTTCCAACTGTATGAAACATCATTTCGCTGTTCTAGTTGTTTTGCTTTATCATGTAAATTTTAGAATTAGTTTGTCAATTTCTACAAAAACAAAATCCTACTAGAATTTCTGATGGAGTTTGTGTTGTATCTACAGGGCAGAGCAAAAGACTATAGTTGTGAGTACATGAAACAGTTTATTCTTTTAGTATTATTTATTGATTATTGTGTTATTTTCCATAAAAACAACTATAAACCTACTTTTGTCCTGCCTGTATAAATCAGTTTGGGAAGAACTGGCCTTCTAACAATACTGAGTATGCCAATGCGTAAATACTATCTATTTCAACATTTATTTAGGTTTTATTTGATATCTGTCCTCAATATTTTATAATTTTCTTAATATAAATCTTGTACATATTTTCTTAGATTTATACCTAAGTATTTCATAGCTTTTAGTACTATTGTAAATAATACTATTGTTTTAATTTCAATTTTCAATGGTTCATTGCCAACATATCAAAATACAAGCATTTTGACTCTTGAACTTATTCAGTATTTTTTTAGAGTTTCTGGAGATTTTCTTTGTGGACTATCATGTTATCTGCAAAAAGTGTTATTTCTTTCTTTGCTATCTATATGTCTCATATTTACTTTTCTTGCCCTTTTGCAGTCTTTTGGATCTCTAATACAATGTTTAATAGACATAGGGAGAATAAATATTATTGCCCTAATCATGTTCTTACATAAGATAATTAAGTATGATATAAACTGTAGGGTTTTTTATTGTTGTTCAAGTATAGTTGTCTCCATATTCCCCCTACCACTCTCCCCCACCCACTCACATCTACCACCCTCAATCCTACCACCCTTTGCCTTTGTCCGTGGGTCCTTTATAAATGTTCCTTGATGACCCTTCCCCTTCTTTCCCCCACTTTCCCCCTCCTCCTTCCCCTCTGGTTACTGTCAGTTTGTTCTTTATTTCAATGTCTCTGGTTATATTTTGCTCACTTATTTATTTTGTTGATTAGCTTCCACTTATAGGTGAGATCATATGATATTTGCTTTTCACTGCCTGGTTCATTTCACTTAGCATAATGCTCTCCAGTTCCATCCATGCTGTCGCAAAGGGTAGGAACTCCTTTCTTTCTGCTGTGTAGTATTCTGTTGTGTAAATGTATCACAGTTTTTTTTAATGTCAAATTTTATTTTTTTTATTTTTTAATTGATGTTCGAGTATAGTTGTCTCCATTTTCCCCCCACCACTCCACCCCACCCCAGCCCAGCCATCCCCACCTCCCACCCTTGATCCTACCGTCATTGGCTTTGTCCATGTGTCCTTTGTACATGTTCCTTGACAACCCTTCCCCCTTTTCCCCACATTATCCCCTCCTACCTCCCCTCTGGTTACTGTCAGTTTGTCTTATACCACAGTTTTTTGATCCATTCATTTACTGATGGACACTTAGGTTGCTTCTAGCACTTGGCTATTGTAAATTGTGCTGCTATGAACATTGGGGTGCATAGGTTCTTTTGAATTGCTGTTTCAAGATCCTTAGGGTATAATTCCAGCAGTGGAATTGCCAGGTCAAAAGGCAGTTCCATTTTTAGTTTTCTGAGGAAATTCCCTACTGTTTTCCACAGTGGCGGCACCAGTCTGCATTCCCACCAACAGGGTTCCCTTTTCTCCACAACCTCACCAGCACTTGTTTCTTGATTTGGTTACAGTGGCCATTCTGACCAATGTGAAGTGGTATCTCATTGTGGTTTTAATTTGTATTTCTGATGGCTAGTAATGCTGAGCATCCTTTCATATGACTCTGGACCCTCTGTATGTCCTCCTTGGAGAAGTGTCTGTTGACGTCCTTAGCCCATTTTTTAATTGGGTTGTTTGCCTTCCTGGAGTGGAGTTGTGTGGTTCTTTATCTATTTTGGAGATCAGACCCTTGTCCTGTGTATCATTGGCAAATATATTGTCCCATACAGTTGGTTTCCTTTTCATTTTACTGATGTTTTCTTTAGCCATGCAGAAGCTTTTTATTTTGATGAAGTCCCATTTGTTTGTTCTTTCCTTTATATCCCTTGCTCTTGGGGACATATCGGTGAAAATATTGCTGCATGGAATATCTGAGATTTTCCTGCCTGTGTTTTCCGTCTAGGACTCTTACAGTGTCACAACTTATATTCAAATCTTTTATTCATCTTTTTCTTTTTAAGATTTTATGTATTTATTTTTATAGGGGAAGAGAGGGAAAAAGAGAGGGAGAGGAACATCAATATGTGGTTGCTTCTCACACACCCTCTACTGGGGACCTGGCCCGCAACCGAGGCATGTGCCCTGACTGGGAATCCAACCTGTGACCCTTTGATTCACAGGTCGGCACTCAACCACTGAGCCACTCCAGCCATGGCTAAGTCTTTTATCCATCTTAAATTTATTTTTGTGTATGGTGTAAGCTGGTGGTTGAGTTTCATTTTTTTGCATGTAGCTCTCCAGATCTCCCAACACCATTTCTTGAAGAGGTTATTTTTACTCCATTTTATGCTTCTGCCCCCTTTGTTGAATACTCATTGACCATAGAGATCTGGGTTTATTTCTGGGCTCTCTATTCTGTTCCATTGATCTATGTGTCTTCTTATGCCAGTACCAGCGTGTTTTGATTACAGTGGCCTTGTAATATAGTTTGATATCATATATTATCATCGATCCTACTTTGTTCTTTCTCAAAATTGCTGCAGCTATTCAGGGTCATTTATGGTTCCATATAAATTTTGGAAATGTTTGTTCTATATCTGTGAAATATGTCATTGATATTTAATAGGGATTGCACTAAATCTATAAATTGCTTTGGGTAGTATGGACATTTTGGTATTAATTCTTCCAGTCCATGAACATGGTATATGCTTCCATTATTTGTGTGTTCCTTAATTAAACTGTAGGTTTTTATAAATTCTCTCTGTAAGATTAAAAAAGTTCCTTTTAGGGCTTTTTAAAAAAATCATAAATGTATGTTGATGTTTGTAAAATACCTGCATCTATTGAAATGGTAAAGTTTTTATCTTTAGTCTTTCAATATGATAAATGGCATGAATTTATTTTGAATGTTGAACCAAAATTGCATTTTTGTGATAAAACTCTCTTTGTTATGTTGTATTGGGCTGACCAAAGAGCCTCATGTTTTTTCCATAAAGTAAAAGACACATTTTTTTGTTTTCACCAATAACTTTATTGATTTGGATATTTTGAGTATGTCTGCTATCTCCCACTATTGATTTCTAGTGGGTAGAGGCCAGAGGTGCTGCTAAACATCGATGCATAAGACAGCCCCACAGCGAAGAATTATTTGGCCAAATGTCAATAGTACCAAAAAACTTTGCAAACCACTTTTGACACGTTCGATCAGTCATAGCACCTTCTCTGTATACTGCACAAATCTTTATTTGTATTTCAGTTGCATTTTTACCTTTCTTGAAATAATAAAGCATAATATGCCAAAAATGTTGTGCCTCTTCTTCCATCTGCAGTATTAAAATGACTGCATAAAATTCACCAATTTTGATAAGTTTTATAAAATGCATGCTGATATGACAGCTTTCACAATATAATGTAGCAAAATTGTTTGAAATGAAGTTAAAGACAACAAAGCACTACTAGAGTCATCTTATGGAAAAAACTAAATGAATATTTAGGCCAACCCAGTAGTATCCTTTTTTATATATTACAGGATTGAATTTGCCATTTAATGTTTTTGTTTGGGTTTTGTTTTTTTTTTTTTGTATCAGGGCACGGTAAAGTGAATATATATGTTCTCACTTTATTCTTGATTCAAAAAATTTAAATTGATAAATTTGCTGACTTTATGAGCTTAAACTATTCTTTCAATTACAATTTTGTTATATATATTACATAAAAATTAATATACTATAAATTGTGTGATATTAGTAGCTATCCACAAAGAAAACTTTTGAAATAAATCACTTGCCCAAGGTTATTTTTATATCAGAGTAAAATTTATTGTTGAAAACTAATTTTGTATAATTTAGGTTATATTAATTTTTTTATCATAGACCATTTGAGTGTAAATACTTGTAAATATTTACAAGTATACATCTATTACAAATAAATGTACATCTACAATTGTTTTAAAATATCAATCAACATTATTAGCTAAATTGATAGATAGCAGTTAGTAAGGGATATTTGATGAAATAGCTCTTGCTCTTGGTAGAGAATTGGACTACAATGTTTCATGTAGCATCAATGGTCTTTTCTTATTTGAGGTCATGTTGAGGTCATATTTCCTTAGGTAACACTTTCTATCCCATTCAAAATGGTATTACTCGTTTTTTAATTTGGACTAAAAATATAAATGAATCTGAGAGCTGTTTTTTCCTTAATATATATGTTGTGTGTGCATGTATATATACACATATATGCATGTATTATACATGTGTATATAGTATATATACACATGCATTATATATATAGTATATATGTGTTAGAAAAGACAATATATAAGACTGACAAGTCTTATATATTGGCATGAAGTGAGTGTGCACAAGGCAATGAAAAGACTTGGTTATTATATTCAATGGGCTCATATTATGAGGAGCCTTAGTACAAGATTAAAACACATACAAGCAGTGTACCTACTCAGCAGCAGCAGGAATATTGTCTTTAGCCGAAGCTTGTTTAATCTAAAACACAGACCTGCCTAGGATCTGCAGTCCTGGTTAATGGTGCATCATTAATAGAGAATGAAAGCACTCAACTTGCTTCAAGGAAAATCGCTAACAGATGAGGTGTGGTTTTTTGGTATTGTATGGTATCTGCTACTCAGATTTGTCTGATATGCCTTCAAAATTGAGACGTATGAAGGTAGAGTGTACAATAAAACTGAAGAGGCCCTTCAGGCACAAACAAACACATTCTAGGACATCCACTGGGAGCTACAGGCACCGTGACATTGGCACTGATTGACCTACGGCAGTCTATCCTCCTGACTCCCAGCATGTTATGTCGCCACATTCTAGTGTGCATTTTCTCTCTGCCTAGAAAAGTTCATACAGAGAAATCACAGAAATGAAAACATTTATGATCTACATAATAATTACAGGGCGTATATGCAATGTGAGGTATTTGGGGGGGGGTGCTAAGGCACACTCTTCTTTTGGGTACACTAATACATATGTGTTTGTTTTTAGGTTTCCTCAAGAACTGAACATGGGGAAAATAAGTGCTGAAATTATGTGGACCCTTTTTGCTCAGGATATGAAATATGCACTAGAAGGTAATTACAAGTATCTACTCTTATTAAAACACCTATTTTAGTTAAATAATGATTTTATGTTCTTGGTTTTAAATGTAAGGAATTGATGGATTTAAATTTATTGTTTCATGTGGTAGTTCTATTTTTAATTTGGTGAAGAGCCTTTAGAGTGTTTTCCATAACGGCTGCACCTATGTACAGTCCCAAAAAAGGGTGCACAGGAGCTCCCTTCCCTCCGTGTGCTGCCCAGCACTGGTGGATTTATTGACGATAGACATCCTGACAGGTGCTCGGTGATGTCTCCGTGTGATCTTAATTTGTGTCTTCCTGATCATTAGCGATATTGACCATCTTTTCATATGTCTTTTGGCCATCCATGTGTCCTCACTGAAGAAATGTCTATTCACATTTTCTGGCCATTTTTAAATCAGATGTTTTTGGTAATAAGTTGTGTCAGTTCTTTATATGTTTTGGATGTTTTGCCTTTATTGGACGTATCATCATGAGAAAAACACTGTTGTGAACAATTTAGTTCTAAAACACATTTCCACATTGTAGGAAGATAAATTTCTCAAAGTATTTAAAAGCAGTAAGACGTGTCAAATGGTCAAAGTTAGAGGATCATGGTGAATAATGCTCAGATGCGAGACTACTTTATGGCAGTTTATCTACTAAAGCAGGCCATATTGAGAGTTTGGATGAGAGTATGAATCCAGATATTCATCTGCATGAGTTGGGGAAAGATATATATCCAAGGCTAGGCAGGTTAAAATCTGTCCGGAGCTTACACAAGTACAACAGCAAGGCTCTCCACCAGAAACTTCACTTCAAATGAATCCAAATCATACAATATAAAGCAAAGGAGATACAGCTCTGAGTTTAAAAAGTCTATAAATATTCTATGAGCACTCAATATTTACAGTTAAAGACAGAACCGTAAACCAGTTTATGGTTTCTGTCCTCTAGGAACTTATGGTCCAGCAGAAAATTGTCTTTGCACTTATTCAATGTATACTGAGCCCTGAGAAGCTAAATTCACATTACTACACTCTGTGGAGGATACAACAAACCAGAAAACTGTGGTCCCTGGCCACAGGATTATGGAGAACAGCCACACGTATGCGATAGGGGGTGAGCAGGGCTGATGGCAATGGAGTGTCTGGAGGAGAGGCACCTGAATCAGACTTGACTCAAGGGGACAAGGCAGCTTTCTAGGGGAACTTGCTTGGGGGAAGTGTTATATTGACAGAGACCTGAAGTATAAGTAGTAGTGAGTTTGGGGAAGAGATAAGCAAGAACCCTTTCTGTCTTGTCCTAGTAAAGGACAGAGCATTAGCATTGGAGTGAGTGAAAGGTGAATTTGAGAATAGAGAGCTCAGCAGCCCTGACCGGCCAGAAGCAGCAAGGGGCGAGGTGAGCCTGGGGAAATTGACAGGCACCGATGTTGCAGGGCCTTGTAGTTTGCAGTGAAGAGTGTGAGTCTCTGCTTAGAGAAAGGAGGGACTATGAAGGGACTTCACCAGAGACATGTCTTTCCAGATTAGCAATTTAGAAAAAGCATTTTGACTCAGTATGGAAAATAGATTAATGGGGAAAGACTGGTTCAGACTTTGTGCTCCTTGTGCCACTATTTTTTAGCATTGCTAAAATGTGAGCTTGTTTCTAGGGCACACAGAAGGAACGTACAGAAGTTTTCCTCATTTGAAAAGAAAGGTACACAGTAGATTATAGTATCTACTATTCTGGTAAAATCTGGGTCTACCAACCCACAAACAGAGAGGTTTGTCTGATTCTTAAGATTACAGCAGAACTTCTCAGAGGGGCAAACTCCACATTCTGCAATGAAGTGTTCCTTTTCTGTTGTTTGAATCAGTCCTGCTTTTTCTCTACCCCTATCTCTGCCTCTTACCAACCACATCCTTTTATACCACTCTACTCTGATTTTTTCTTCAGAATCCAGCAAGTCTTTTAAGCCAGATAGGAACAACCAGTCCACTAGGCCAGTGAATTTCTTCAGAGAGCATTTACTCCCTTGGTCCTATCCCCTGCACTCCCCTGCCCTCCTCCAATGTCTGTCAGGCATCTCATAATGTATAGGGTCAATGCAGAAGTCTAAATCTCCGCTGTCAAAACCTGCTTCTTCCCTCTGCCTGCCACACTTCCCTGCTGCAATTATTGACACCATGATTCATGCAGTTACTTAAGTCAGACATGTAGGGTCATGGATTCCTTTATTTTCCCCGGCTCACTAAGTTTATTCCAGCTCCGAGCTTTACGCCAGGTGGTCTACTGCCTGGACTTCTCTTCTGCCAGTCTTCACAAGCAGCTTGTAGGGCTCAGCTTCATGTCACCTTCTCAGGATCTAAAGCCATTCCCAGGAATAACCTTAATTGAATCCTTAGTGACTGATTACTACTTTTTATTTACTCTCTATGTGTTTATCTCGTTTATCAAATATTTCTAATCTGTCTTCTCACCACAATGTAAATTTTGCCTATGACTTTTACGAACATATCTATATTGACTAGAACAATGCCTAAGACATAGAAGCTACTCAGTATTGAATAAAAAGTTTACCAGGTGATTCCAATTCAGTGGAGTAGTGAAACAGGCAATGGAGAAGACTTCACTTTGGGCTGCTTTTGTTATGTGATCTTGGGAATCTTCCAAGAGGTCATTGTCCTCACCTGTAAATTTGAAGGTTAACATTGTGTCATTGAGCTAGGCTGTGCCCACGCTTCTGAGAAAACCGACTGTTTGGAACTATTCCACGATAATCTGTGCTGGTGCTCATTTTGTCCGAGCAGGACCTATATCTTTGCTTACATAGTAACAGGTGTGCAAATACTGGATGTTTTATGTTACCTTTACTTGTAAAAATATGTATTAATTTAAGTGTAATATTTATGTTAGAAATGTAAAGCTCAAACATTTAATATTTGAGACAACAGTGAAATTAGAAATGCCTCATTTAAAGAATCTGTAATAGGTCAGATGCTTATTGATTATAGACTAATAATTTTGTGCAATATAATCTTGTCCAAAATACTGAGATTATATCATCAAAAATCAGGTTCAAGATCAATGGTAATTAATAATTTTGTGATCAATTGCTAAATTAATTAAATTAATAATAATTAATAATTGATAATAAATTAATAATAAATTGGTAATTGATAATTAAACTATCTTATCTTTTTTGGAGACAAGAATCTCCTCCTTAAGAATTTTTTGATTAGTATGACTTTCAAATAGCAGTTTTCATATTTAACTTATATACCATACAGTTCACCTACATCTGCACATTCACACACATTTTCAGGAAGTCGTGTCAGGCAGTACCTTGGACGGCAGCTCATGGTTTATGGATCGTCTTCCACAGATGAGAGGGCTTTTGAGTGCAAGGATTGTATTTGTCATCTTTGTATTCACTGAATCTTAGTAGAAACTCAGTATGTGCTTGTTTATATGAATCGAATTGCAAATGTGACAACCCAATACAAGAACCTTGGAGACAAGGCCTGAACACTTGCCATGTTCAATTGTCAGATGTGTAGTATTGCAAGTCGGGAGGCAGCAAGAGCTCTGACTCTGGGAAAACCCACTTTCAGAAAGCTTTTGTCACTTTGAGGTGCACAGCGTTGGACAATTAATGTATAACCTCTCCAAACTTTGGTTTTCTTTCCTATAAAAAAGCGCTAAACTTCCCAGGTTGGTGTGAGTATCACCTGACACATTTATTGTGCTTTGCAAACTCTAAAGCGCTATACTAAATGGGAGGAGAACATTGTTTTATTAAGTAAGGGAAGAACATTCTGTCAGTTTCAAAACAGTCTACTTTAGGGGTCATTTAAAGTTTAAACCCCTAGGAGAGTGTTCACAAATGCATGTGAATCTGTTCACTACCTCTCCCTCCTTCTCTTTCACCCTTTCAATCTAATAGTTGGCTTCAATAAATATACTGTACCATGTTTAAAAATGTGGCATGCATAATTATTAAAGAAAATGAAGACTCAGAGTACCTCACAGAGTGGAGGGCATATTCTTAAAAACACTCCTCTGGCAGGCTCTTTTGCGTTCTTACTATCTGTTTTCCTGCATGTTGTTAAAATTACTTGATGGTGGAGTAGTGCTTCAGGCTATTGACCTAGAAAGACCCTGTGTTGTTATTATATAGTTTGAGCTACAAAGTTCATTTAGTGATTAAAGTATCTGATGAAGTCAAATCCATGGACAACAGCCCAGATAGAATTTATGGACTTGCAGATGTTTGATGCAGCTCTTTGCATTTCTTCATGAACTCAGCAGCTGCTACAAAAGAAATAATCTAATTTGAAGAATGAAACATCATTTCCCCAACTTTACTGTCTGCATGAGACAGCTTGTTTTGTTTATACTTTTCCCATGAATCACCTTGCAAGCTTAATAAACAGTAATTGATCTGATCACTATGGTGAAAACTTCTTGAATAAAACCAGAATAAATTACTTTACAGATTTTTTTAAAAAGATGTACACTGTATGGAAAAAGAGAGTATAGAAATTTTTAAAAGGTTCACATTAAATGTTTTATAGTAAAATAAAGTTGGTTATGCAGAATATTTTTTCAAAGAATGCATTTTCGGCACTTCAGTCTGCTCTGGCAGGTACAAACATGGGCCTCGCAGTAATTTAGACCTAGGTTTAAGGTCAGACTCTGCTGTTTTCCATTTACATTTTAGCTATGATTTTGGAGAATTTATGAAACAGTCATTAAGCCTCAATTTCAACATCAGCAAAAGAGGTACAAAAATACCTACTCTATACAGTTACTGTAAGGAGAAAGAAAGACACAGACAGATATGAGGGGAGATAGTTTCCTAGCACATAATGGCTAGTGTTTGTTGAGTATTTATTATGACAATTTTGAGGATTATAATTTAGTAAACAAGAACTTGGAAGCAACTTACAATACCATTAAGATGTCTAGATGCCTATAAGTGACCGAAATGTTTAATTGCCAATTCCAGTTGACTGCAGATATTGCATTTGTCACCTGGGCATCCACAGAACTTCATTGCCTGCCAATTCTTAAGTCAGGCCATTGCCGTTCAGGGCACTCACTGTGTAACACACAACCGTCTTCGCAGTCTTTATTAGGAGCAAACCTCGCTAGGCCTCAAGACAGCAGCCAGATGATGAATTGGATCCACAAAGATTTAGATGGTTTCTACCTAATAATTCTGTAAAAGAGTGCTTGGGAATCCTTAAAACACTGATTTTTAAGTTGGGGTTTGTGGTGGGGCTTCAAGTCGTGTTCTGAAATTGCATCTACCTTTAGGGGTGGGTGCAATGGGAAAGGGGAGTCTGAGGCATTTTCCAGGTTCTCAGATACATTTTGAAGAGACAAACAAAAGTCACATAAAAATGAGTTAAAAATGATTGTTTTGCTTAAGTAACTTAGGCAGAGATAGAATTGATTATAATATGCAAAACACAATCATATTAAACCTGGTATCAGTGAAGTCTCCCAGGTCAGTGCTCCTCAAACTTCAGTGGGCTCACTGGTGGTCTGGGACTCTTGGTAGAAGGCAGATCTGAGTGAGTACATCTGTGTGGGTGTGTGCCGGGGGGTGATGGTCTTTGTTTCTGACAAACTGTGAGATGATGCTCAGGCAGCTGGTTGGCATACTACACACTAAGCAGCAGCAAGCCTTTAATTTAACACTGTTGTTAACGTAATGTATTAGTTCTGGACTCTGAATCTTTTTATCGCAGATCTGCCATCTGCTGCTTAGTTATGTTGGACCTCACCAGTATGCGAAGATTCTCAGACTGCAAAATTCCCTTGTAATTTTTCCTCATCTCATCGTCCCAATAAGCACAACTGTTGCTATTAACTTTGCTCTCACAGTTTTTATGCACTATCTTCTCTTGACTTACAAATTTGAATATTTACATATCACATACCTTCAGATAGTTCTTTACACTCCTCATACATATTTTTAGGCCCTTGTTTCAAAGAAGTGTGTTCTCTTTCTATTGCTCTTCACCCAGACAGGTCTCAGGCCACCCCGTGTACTTAAGATCATTGCCCTTGACTTGCAGCCACAAAGACAACAAGAACACAAAGTCATGGTCACATCTCTCCTGATCTTGCTGACTACCTTGACTGTGCCAGAAGAACTGACTTTTTGTCCCCTGAGTTCCTCTAGCTTCACTTAGCATATTCTCATACTTAACATCTTTCTGGCCTACCTCGTATTTGCTCCATTTCACACCTCTCATCTTTTTGGTCTACCTATCAGCAATTTTCTGCTGACTGTTAAGTCCATACTCATAAACCACTGGTTGTCATTTATCTAGATCCTCATTACTTGGTGGAAAAGATTGGATTCTGACTAATAAATACAATGAGTAAAAAGCTCCCTGAGAATAACCAATTTCTTTTCTCCTATTTCTTACTTTCAATCTTTTTTCACTTTACCAGAATGATAGCCATTAAAATTAAGCCTCTGTTCCTTCAGAGACGGTGGATGGAGCAGAGATGCATAGTGCAGTGTTGCGGACCTGTCTGCCCTCCTTTTCTTACAGCAGCATTTCCATCCTGCTCAGTGTTTCTCCCCTGTTCCAACATACCTCAGAGGTACAGAAACTCCCATGAGTAACAAGGATGTTGATGTTTCTTAACCAAGAGAGGGGGCAGATGGCTTTCCCCCATCCTGTAGAGAATCATCAGCATTACTCTTGTCCAGAAACAAAATAGTATTGAAAGACTCAAAGAAATAACACAATACTTATGTATGAAACACTAGCTTTTAATGGATAATGTCTTATACCTGAAAAAAATACTATTCTGTTTGCCACATGATTAATAAGTCATTTTCCTAGTCTTAATGTTATTTGCTAAGATTTAGGTATTTTGGCCTTGACTATTAGAATATCACAGAAATAGTTAAACATGACTTCAGTAAACTTCCACATTCCTGATATTATAAAATAGTATCACAATGAATCCAATGGCCTAAGCTAAAAATTGGGAAGTCATGGTTGACTTCTTTCTCTCCTCAGCATCCAATTAGCAAACCTGTGCTACAAGCTCTGTATCTGAAACTTTTCTAAATAATGTTCTTCCTGTGTTCTTATGGCTGTCCTTGGTCAGACATGTCCTCTTTCCTGCTTCCACCTTCAGTGATACAGTTCTTTCTTTGGAGATACTTCCCTGGCCACTGGATAGAGTCCCAATTTCTTAGCATAACCTGGACTAGTACCCTACTCTCCTTTCTGTACCTCACTTTAGCCCTAGTGCTAATACTGTTCCCATACACATACTATATCTCCTAGCTACACCCAACTATTTAACATTTCCCTGAAATCCTTACATAAGTTTCTGCCTCAGGAAATTGTGCATTATCCCCCCAGCTCCAACCAAACTTTTCCTTACTTGCCATTCCTAGCAAAGACATGTTTTCTTCAAAGTCCAATTCAAATGTTACTTCATCTGTTAAGTTACCCCTGAGATTCTCGAAGAGAGAAATAAGTACTTCTTCCCTATTCGCCCATAATACTTCTATTAGAACATTGTCCTAGTATTGTACTTCACAAATAAAAATGCATTTCTCACAATACCTCATCTTTGTATGAATCTCCCCACTCTCTCCCCTTTCTCCAACACTGAACAGAAAGTGTTATAAACCAACGACTGCCTGCATGAATACAAGCCTGTATATACAAATAAGAAAAAGTATAGATAGAGGTTCCATTCCCAAATTCTAATTTCCAGTCACAGTTCAACACAAGCACACAAAACGGAGGCAATCATTCATACAAAGGAGAAAATTAGTCAAAGTATGTAGTTTTTAACAACTATGTTGTGGTTGTAGCAGCTCTAAGAAGTGTTTAATAATCATACATGTAAAAAAAACCCTAAACACCTTTTATTTACCCACAGAAACTTGTGTGTCTGTTGCTTGGGTGCTATAACAAAAGACGGTAGGTTGACAATGAAGTGCCAGCTGTATACTTCCTTGGGAAATTATGAAACAGCTCTTCCAGTCACACCCTGTTCATCAGCCCCTACCTTCCTTTTTGTAACATTCCATTAATTTTTTACTAACATATTTTTACACAAAATTCCAAGTCTAGATCAATGGACAACAAAAGAAAACAAAACTAAAACCAATGGTTACTAATTCTTAATGCTTATTACTGCCAGAAGAGTAGTTCTATGCATTTAAATGTTTGCTGGCGGGGTCACATGAATCAACCCACAAACTGAAATATGATGTCTGGATTAATATATCAATTTAGATGAGACTGTTTATTTGAGAAATTGTATGTTATATTAGCTCTCCCTCCCTGCATATAAAGGCAAGAACAAAATGTATTTACTGGTACTTCTTAAGTTTTCCTGACTCACTAGGCCAGTGGTTCTCAAAATGTGGTGCCCAGACCAGCGGCATCAGCATCATCTATGAAGATGTTAGAAATGCAAGTACTTGGGTCTCACCCCAAAACTACTGACTCAGACTGGAGCCCAGCAATCCTTTTAACATGATCTCCAGGTGATTCTGATGTATGCTGAAGTGTGAGAACTACTATAATCCGGAGACTATATAATCAGCACAGTGCCTTCTTCCATTGTTGTTTGGAACATACAACAACTTTTTAAGACATTTGAGTGTCAGAAGTATGTCCCTTACAATGAAAGTTAAAGTGAAGGAGCTGGCATGGATGTACTAACCATGTAAGAACAAACCAGGAAAGGAATAAAATCATCAAGGAAAAATAAGTTAAAGAAGCAAATCAATTGTAACTATCATTTTTTTTTAATTAAGAGAATAAGCAAAGAATTAAAATAATAATACAGAAAAAGAAGAAGATTAAAAATAATTCCCAAGGAAAAATAGAGAGGAAGGGGGATGAACTAGGGGATTCCAAGTTTATTAACATGAAACTCAGTGGAAGAAAAATGACAAGAAAAATATTAGTGACTCAGCCAGGCAGGCATTACCAGCCTTATGTTATGAAAAGTCCATGGAGTACTCACTAACACAGAGGAAAATAAACCTCTATTCCAAAAGAATGAAAAAATTGCTTATTTTATTTAATCTTTTATTTAAAAGAAAAATAGAATCACATACCGCATTTATGTCGAGTCATTTTTCATTTTTTGCCTTAGAGTCAAATTCCAACAGGGGCATATAAATTTCCTCTAATGTTCACATCTTTCATTGTCTTTAATATTTTGAATAGAACAAAAGCCAATGCATTTTGAAACAGTTAATGCTTTTTTTTGTACCATGGTGTTACAAAAGCCAAATATTAGAGTAGTTGGGTAATTAGCTTTACCATTTATTTATGTTTTATTGATTTTATCAGTGTGACATTAACTGGGGATTTTGGTAAAACTTTGCATAACAATGTTTTCCATATTTAACTGCTCAGCATGCTTTTATTGTATTATTTTCCATATGCACAACTGTAAACCTACTTTGGCTTGCCCTGTGTTTTACAAAGTGAAAGCTTTTGTTGCTTTTAAGTAGGATGGATGGTCATACTGGTGACAATCTCAGTTTTATGATATGAGTTCTTTGCAGGAGTTGACTGCGTCGACCATGTTCATTCCTTAATATAAGCCTGGTGTGTGTAGTTGCTCAATAAATAATCATTGAATGAACATCCAATCTCACCAAAAAAAATGTGTATATAAATGCACATGTGTGAGTTCGCTATATAATTCAGAATGATTCTCATCTTGATGAGAGCCAGGGATTGCACACTGTGCATACAGGTTTTCCAGTACATTCTATATGACAGTACGTTGTTCATCAGTTTGTCTGTGTTGGTACCTGGATAACAGCGTAGTAAAGCTTCAGTTCAACAGATGCCTTTCCCCGGATAAACCTTAGTGATTCAATCTTAGCCAAAAGCTTCCAAATATGTAACAACCTATTTTACATTAGCAGGCACAGCACACAAAACATATGGTGAAATTCTACTTTCATAAGACAGTGCCAAATTTTAGCCATCAAATAAATTTCCAAACTGGTTTAAAAAAAAAAAAAACAGTTGTCAAGCTATATAATCAGAAGTCTAAAGACATTCTCCTAAGTCCCCCATAGCATTTAAGGGGGAATTAGAGATCACTGAGAGTAAATCATGAAACCCAGGGCAACACCAAGTAGACACATGTGCGCTGGCCCCACTTTCCTCTGCTTGTTCTGCTTTTTTCTTCCTACTTCCTAGCCTCCCCCCGTCTTCTTTATCATCTTCTTGAACCCTGGGTATTCTCAGGACTTCACAGCAGATTGCATACACTAAGGTGATTGGAACATCTTGGTTATCCTTTCCAAAAGATCCAAAATCAAAATAAGGAAGAAAAAGTATTAAAATTAAAAATCAGGGGGGTGGAGATGGCAAATTAGTCCTGCTTACACTGGTGAGCTGGAAGTGGCCATGCAGGCACAAACATAAAAGGAAGTCAAGTGAAACTAAAATGAAGCTTATTATCCACTGCTAAACATGCTGTTTTGCAGACATTAAGGGACTCCTACCTCCTTTCATCGTTACTCTGAAGGAAAGCATCCGTGTTAATTTAAATGACCTAAATGGGAAGCAGGGAGCCCTTTCACTCCTACAATAAATGCATTTCTCGGTTTCCTCCTCTCTGGCTGTGCCTTCCCCCAGTCGGACAGTTAGGCTGAAACTACTTGTTTTGTATTTTTGGAGCAGACAAAGAGGATAAGTTGTGTGTGCAATTAATCCAGAACATGCCGACTAAAATATTTGGCTTCTAAATAACAGGAAAGAAAAATGGGCATTCAGGATGGTTTGTAATGCTATTATTCATCTTAACACTTAACCACCCACTAACTCACCTTATAATCTATTTCGGTAAAAGATAATTAAAATATGTTGACCCTAGTAATATATTGTGTTCCTTTGATAGAAATTAGTATACCAAAGCAGGATGTAATTAACTGGTCAGCCACTTTCTGTGGGTCCTCCAATTTCCAACTCAAAGTAATTGCATGGCAAAAGCAGGCCTAAGCTAACTCAGACTATGGATGTGGTCTCTCTAGCAGTAGAAGCAAATCCATTTGTCAAACACACCCCATGTGTGTTCTAAAGTTAAGTTCAATGGTTTTTAATGCTCTCTTCCCACAGCAATCTACTTTAGCAACATATCAGGTAAATGGAAATAATTTTCTTAAATGACAAGTGTAATTAGAACCAAGAGATGGAGGATTGTCTATTCACACATTTTACATTTTCTTATGGCTAGTACATAAATAGCACATCAAAGTCTTCATGGTCATTTTCGCTTTGCCCAAACTCAGGCTTTAACAAAATATACGAGTGGTATCTCACATAAGTCTGTTATTTATTTGGTTTTAAAATAAAGGACAACAATGGACCCTGACTGTTCAAGGGTTTAGATAGGCAACCTGGCCAACCATGTCCCTAAAAAACACTGAGCTTTGTCCCATTTTCTAAGATTGTATCAGAATTTCAATTCTTCATTGACTCATTCAGGGCCCCTGTTGTCAGGAGCATAGCTGGCCTCTAACTGTTGAGCTCAGTACAGCTCAAGGGTCCTGTGACTTTTTCTCTCTCCATTTCTATGGATGGCAGGTTCTGGGTTGGGGTCTCTTGTGAGGTTGCAGTTGCTGAACCTTGAAGAGATGGAGGATCCGCTTCTCAGGTGACTCACTCACAAGGCTGCCAAATCTTTGTGGGCTGTGCGGGGGAGGCCTTAGTTCTTCCCAGGGTGGACCTGTCCACAGGCTGCTTGACCGTCCTCATGGTGTGGTACCTGGCTTCTCCCAGAGTTAGCAATGCAAGAAAAAAAGAGCAAAAGCTACGTCTTTTATGATCCAGCCTGGGAAGTTACACTCTCTCACTTCCTCAATATCTTCTTGGTCACACAGTCCTGCTTATACAGGGTCTGAGGGAGTATATGATGATGATTATGTCAATCTGAGTAATACATTGTGTTTCTTTGATAGAAATGAGTGTATCAGAGTAGGACATTATGAGCAGCATCAGAGGACATGGGATCCAAGAGGCAAGGATCATAGGTGTTATCTTGAAGTCTTGGCTAACACAATATTTACCTCTCTGGTCATTTCTTTACAATAGTGTATTTTTATATCAGGACAGGCTTTTAGTGTTTGTGTTGATTTTAAATAAAAGTGACAGTCAACATGGATAAGACCAATTTTCTTCTATTCCTTTCCTTAAGCCCCTCCCACTACTACAAAAAATAAGGTCAGCATGAACCAACTCTTGAAATTTTATGAAAAATTTATTTATAGTATGCTAGGGCTCTTGTTAGCCTTTCCTAGTCTCCTACCAAAGCTGCTCTGGGAAAGAAACCTGATTCCCTGAGAGGACACTAGCCCCACCTACTCAGGAAAAGCATTCATCCCTCTTTCTCTCTCTCCATGGCAGAGCAGTAGTTTTCAACCCCAGCTGTCCATTTGAATCACTGGGGTTAGAACCTAGACTTTTAAAAAAACACTTTCAGGCTTTTAATCTTGTTTCACCACCATCTAGTTAGCATTTATTAGGTACTGCTCTAAATGATAGGCAAATATTAACTTACTTGAACCTCAAAACAAGTCTATGAGGCAGGTACTACTATTATCCCCATTTCATAGATGAAATTGAGGCACAGGTGAAATTGAGAAACTGTTCCCCAAAGTCATACAGCAATGAGTGGAAGAGCCATATCTCCAGGGAATTCTAATATAGATCCATAATTGAGTACCACCACCCTTCATTTTAATTACATTTTGAAGGCTTTCTTTTGAGAATCTGATGAAATATGTAAGCTTTATTACCAGAAAAACCCACAAAGCATATATATAAAAACGTTTGTGTATATCATTCTAGAGATGCATATGTAAATACCCTGTAACCCATTTTAGATTTTTCCCGAGGGGTCCATGAACTGCAAGTTAACAATCTTGGCTTTCTAGAGAACTGTTTTTTCCTGGAGCAGCATCACCTGGGAAAGTGTTAGAAATGCGAATTCTCAGGCCCCACCCCAGACTGAATCAGAAACTCTGAGGATGGGATTCATCAACCCCTGCATTAACAAGACCTCCGAATGAAGCTAATACATGCTGAAGTTTGAGAACCACTTCTCTAGAAGGCTGTTGTGTAGATGCAAGTGGGTAATAGTGGATGAGCCTACCTTCGTGGTTCTGGGGAGACATCGCATTGTTCTTGGCTCACCGTCATGCGAGTAGAAATTCTTTTCTGTTAAAACCTGACTTCTTTGAAAAAGATGATCACCTAAAGGAAGTCAATCACTGGTATTCAATCAAGTAGTCATTAATGCCAGCACATATATATGTCCTGTATTCAAGAGATACTCCCTGAATGCTTGCTGTGTTAGGCTTGCAAAACTCAATACAACACACAAAATTAACAAAACAGGCATAATCATTGCTTCAAAGATCTTTTTACTCTATAATAAGCAAATAATTAAAAAATAAATGTAAAAGTATAAGTTTAATTCAGGCTATAAGTGAAAAGTGTATGTTAGACAAACATGTTAAAAATGAACCTCTAGAATTAAAACTTCTCCACCCAAACCCTATTCCTATCTTGGCCTTCTCTATTAAAAATGTTACTATTTGTGCAGTGTTTAGACATTATCTGTGATCCTTTATTTCCCTTACTGTATCACCATCCTCAGCCATACAAGACATGCAAATTCATGAGTGAATGCTACCTGTTCTACCTCCAAAACACGTCTGGCATTACATCGTTTTCTCCATCGCCACTACCTCCAATAGTTCCAGCCTCGTTCCTCCCTTGCTGTTATAGGTGTAATAGCCCCCCAAAAGTTTACACATTTCTACTTTTGTTTCCTATAACCCATTGTGTTCAGCATCCAGACTGACCTGCACAATATAACTTAGATCAAGACATGCTTTGGCTTATAAAAGTTTCAAAAAGTATTTTCCTTTTGATAAATCAAAATTCTTTTATTTTTTTTTACCATAGCTTATCTTGCAACATGCAGTGTAGGTTCTACTCATTCCTCCAACTTCATCACATCCTCTTTCTTTCTCCCTTATCTCTAGGCACACTGCCTTTAACACTGGCTCCTCAGTTAGGCCAAATTTGTCTCCAGCCCAGGGCATTCACGCTCATTCTTCTTCCACCTAAAAAGCTCAGTCCTACTCTCTGCATAGTGGGCTCTTTCCTCTCCTACAAATCTCAGTTCCCATGCCACCTCTTTTCATAGCACACCCTGCCCATCGCATCCCTCCCTGTACTCCCACAACACTGCCTTCTCCGCAAACTCTTAATTTAAGTATCAGATCATTTCATTTAGCCAAGTTAGTTGTTCACTCATTTACCAATGTTTTCTTTTTCTTGTATAATATTGTTTGTAAAAGTGTTTGGGTCACAATCCAAAGTAAAAAGTACATTTTTACAAAGACACAGTAGACACACACGCAGATATACACAAAACCAAAACCAAACTTTTATAAAAAATGGATTCTTGACAAGGATAGAGGTAATAAACTCTAAAACTTCATTGTTCATCCAATTTTTTTTTCAACTTCATATTTATTTATTTAAATTCTGGTTATAATTCACTAAATTGATTTCATGATCCAGTGATGAGTTGGGGCCAGCAGTTTAAAAACGCTGCCCTTAAACTGCAAAATGAATGGCATCGGAAACCTTGTAATTCCATGTAGGACTGAATCCTCACTCCTAGAACCTGGTAGGTAGGTAGACAATCATCTTTGAATCACTTAAAAATAGACTATGCAGTAGGTCTTAAATACCACAAAAGGACACACAGACATATTTCTACATTCATAAATTTGCCAATAACTACAGACCATACACATAATTTATATAATAATATTTGGAAATTTGACCCAATTTGGGGACTGTTTTTGCATGCCTAGTGCTTAATTTTTAAGTACCTATAATGAAAATGTTGTACTTAAGCATAATTTTTTTTCTCTTAAGACTAATTGAGACATTTCTGGCCAACTATCACATCTCTTGGGCAAGGTATTAAAAGGGAGCATTTGATATGTGAATCTGTAGTAGGTCATAATTGTCAGGGGAAAAAAAGGTAGTAAGAATGCAAGTAAGAGTAAAGTTGCATTTGCTGAGGACAAAGAAATGACTATGCATATATCAATATAATGACTTAGTAAATTATCACTTACATGAAAAGTATAAAGCTCTTCGTTTTTTCCTCTATTGGCTTACTGGTATTAATCTTTCAGCCACGTCTCATCTGGGAAAAAATAGAAGAAGAAATGAAAAAAAAAAAAGAAGTTATAAAACCTTATTTAAACGTTTCTTCCTTATTAGAGTTTTGGGGGAAAAGTTTAGAAAAATAATGAATTAAAAGTAATTGCTAAAATATGCTTAGAGAAACTCAATTTAAACAGGAAATAAAAATATTCAAATATCATGGCTTTAGGTGCTAATTGCTACACTGCCCCTGGTAGATATTATACAAAACAAAATGAATGAATGGAGTACATGAGCATTATCTAAACTACTTGACTTTAATTGTGGAACTTGCCAATTCAGTTTCATTAAATCAAATCAATCACAGCTGCAGCAATGCATGCAGCTATAGAACTGGAACCAAAGAATACAAATACTAGCACTTTTTTGTGGGGGACAATATTTTGGTCAAGAATCTTTGTCTTTGAAGAATGTCAATACCCAGTCATTGGAATTGTTTTGACAACAAAGGAACTCTGGGCTCTGGGGAGGAGATGCAGTTGATGTAAAATCAGCTTTCTAGAAACTTTCTACTAATAAGGAATCCAGTTAATCATACTTTTGCCATTTTGTTTGTTTGTTTTTTGAGACCTCCAAGGAAAGCACTGAAAGAATGACTCTAGATGGTTCTTTTGAGGGTAACTGCCATTCATATAGCCTATGAATGATATGTAGAAATGTGACCTGGTTATAACCAGAGGAGAAGGGGGAAGGCACTACCTATTGTCCCTTGCTGCTTTAGACCAGAGACTGTGAGCAGGGTAGACAACACGCACATATGCTTTACCCTGTTAAGAAACTACTGATGAGTGGGTTGCTGTGAAACCTCAGATTCATACCAGTCCCATAACAATGGGATATTTGAGATAGCAAAAAGAGCTGAATTAGGTCATAAGAAGTGGAAATGTTTAGAAGCTTAATGGAAGATGAAGACAGAAATTATACCTGATGACTGTCAGATGCCAGACAAAACAGAGTATGTTGGAGCATGGGGGACACTTAGGAAAGAGAACAGAAGAAATACTTAATGGGGAAGTTGAATACATTGTGCTGTGCTTTGGGCGGGCAGCCCTCACTGAAGTGTCATTTCCCCAAGAAATTTCAGTGCACTGTGCATCACTTGTCCTTGGAATCGTTCTTTAGGGATGCTTCAAAATGCTAATCCCGATACTGCAATGGGTCCAGCTAGAGCAGAGGATGATAATAAGCTGCACACCTGCCAGGTGCTGCGGGAAATCCCAGCTCCTTCTCTCCCAGCAGAAACCACTGCAGCATGTGAGAGAGTATGAGTGGCATTACCATACAGTTTATTCTTCTAAAAGGAGAAAGTAAATCATCTCAGAATTTGGTGCCATCACTATGATGACTGGTACAGGGTGATGGGGTAGAGGTATGTGTGAAGATTTTACAGAGGCAAAGAGAGGCAACCAACAGTACGACATTTGCAAGCAGGAAAGTTCCAAGGATAGGAGAATCAAACTCAGGTATGAGACTGAAGAAGTAGCATATCATCTCATGCTCATAAGAAAAATGGACAGGTGCAACCAAGTATGAGAGATCCTAATAGACCCAAATTCAAATGAGGCCTCGAACATTTGGTTATTCTTTTCTCAAAATTTGTAGTCCCTCTTTTGATACTGTTCAGGAGAATTTCTCTGTTACCTGAGAAGTTGGTCTGGATCAGTTTCTTTGTGTGGTGCCCTATGGAACACGAGATTAACATTCCAGAACTACTTTGGTATATATGGTTATATAATCTAAGCCCCGATATGTCTGAAAAATATCTCTCTGTTACACTTGAATGACGACTTGGCTATGTATATAATTTGAGGGTCATACTTATTTTCAGAACTCTGTAGCCACTTCTCTATTGGCTCGTGGTATTCAGGATTATAACAGAGGAGTGTAAGACCAGAATGCTTTTTCTTCTCTGTACACAATATGTTGTGGGTTTTTTAGCCTAGACACATATTAGATTTTTAAATATATTTCAAAGATTGAAGATAATGTCAAAGGATTGTTTTCATTGTGAATTTTGTCTGGTCCTCAATGGGTAACAGTTAACAGTTCTCCAGTCATATGCTCCCTTCCTTTTGTTTGGCCGCATGTATCCCAAGTCTTAAAAATCTCTTAGAGTTTCTTACATATGAATGCAATTCTTCCCTGGAGTCTACGTTCGTAAAGACTTTTGTAAGCATGAAAGAAGATAACATTCAAAGTGCTTTAGTATATTTACAAGGCTGTGCAACCATTATCATCATCTAAAATATTTTCATCATTGCAAAATTTTATACCCATTCGCAGTTACTCCGTGGATCCCTACCTCCATTGAATTTTGCACATTAAATTGGTGAACTTTGTGCTATATAAATTACACCTCAATAAAGCTGTTTTATAAAGTGATTTTTAACAGTGTCATATATTTTTAATTTTTATGATGAAAGGAGGAATTCTTTCATCATAAAAGATTCTTTTATAAACTTCCATATTTCTGTCTCATTATCTTTACATCTTAAAAATGCAATGATTTATAATCCTAACACATTGTCCATTATTTATCTCAAAACATAAGTTATTTTTCATGAGCCATAAAAGATGGTTCCGTGTAGGTAAATATGGAAGCATATAGTTACATTTAGGCTTCAAATGAGAACTATAACATGTAATTTTGCCATTGTTTCTCCTTATCTAATTTGTTCATAGAGAGCATAATTTAGGTAGATAATTTCCATTATAAATAGGTACCAATATTATTAGTGAATATTTATTCACTTGTAACTATAAAAAGTTTATTTCCTTAGTTGAATTCAAAACAAATTCATTCATTTCAGATTTTATCATCCACTAATTTTTATCTTTATATATATGGGAAATTAATATTGAAACTTTGAAGCCAGTGTATTGACAGTGTTGCTGTTTTGCTGTTTTGTAATTTACTTCTGTTTGCCTAAAGAGAAATATGTCAAGTCATTTTTTAAGTATCAGAAAATAAAGAATAATATCATTCTGGATAAATTGAAAAAGATTTTATTTAGATTGTAAAAATAAATTTTACTGGTATTTTCTCTCTTACAGTTAAAGAAAGACATGAAATACTGAAATGTACACTAATTACTAAAACACTTTTACCCCGCAAAATAACAAGGCAATTTGAGAGAGTAAACATAGGAATAATGGTGTACTTGATTGTCACTTCAACTTACAGAGCATAGTTCATCCTTAGCCATTTCATTAATTTAACCATAAAACTGTGTCTAATCTAATAGTATGTTGAAATATTTGATGAGTGGATGTTTCAGATTTCATATTCACTTATTCTGTGAACTAGAAATAAACTATCTATACACTTTAAGTTATGATTTATCAACTCTTGTTCTACTTAGGGGTGAAAAAATATTATTATATTTAGTTTTTTATTGTTGATATTAGGATAATGTCTTATGCAGTTTGCTTAGGATTTGATAACCAAACCCAACTTGAGTCAGTTACAAAATTTTCTTAGGCCACTTGTGATAAAATATAAAGAAATCTTAAAATTGTATTATTAGTAGTCTGCATGTTTTCATATTGAATTATGCCTTTCATGTATATTCAGACATTTTTAGACTCAATTGGCCTATCAAGCTTCTCAGTATCCTATGAAGTAAATCAGCATGAAATATGATTAATAGATATTAAAATATACAAAAGTTAAATGACTTGTCAAACCATATTTCTTCTGCTATTGCTTTTAAAAGAGTTATTTTGCTTAAATGTGTACTAACTGAATAAAAACTGTTTGCATGTGAATTTAAATCACATTTTCTTTCTACTACACGGAGGAGGGAGCCTATGAGATTGATAACTACACTAAGTACTGTCCTAGGAATTTTAAGGAACAGAATGAAATGAGCCTGCTGGGTCATGGAAGTCTTTCATTCATTTTATTCCCCTGAGAGGTTCCGGAGTTTGGCAACTATATTCAATAGCTAATGTAACTGAGGGAACAGTTGGAGCATGGGTTGGGGCAGATTTTGCCTACTTAGTGATTCAATTCTTCCCATGGGAAATTTCACATATCATGAACCATGTGGCAAATTCTCTTTAGAGAAAACCTGGACAGGAGAGGATAACACAACACCCAAAGTAGTAACATTAGCATTTTTACTTCCCACTGTCTTTGCAAAGTGATTTGTTAACTCACTCTTCATGGAGGAAAATTCAGAATTATTGCAAACAGAATGCCAAATTTGGAGATTTATTTTGACGCATGTTTGGTTTTGTTAATTTAGGTACTTAAGAAAAGTAATGTATAAAGCTATTTCCACTCGGCTTCATAACATAAGCAAATTTTCTGGAATAATGACAATTTGTAAGTCTCAGATCTCCTTGAATGTTGTGTCACCATATTGAGGGACCACCTTTGCCAGTTTTACTTTTCTGAATCACAAGAATTTTTTTTCCTTCCTGGAATTCAATACTTGTCCTCTCTCTTTATAGAATAGTTTTCAGAACTTATCTTCTCTTTCTATAATGTTTGAAGTGTCTAATGTATTGTCAAATATGCAATATCTCCTCTTGTCAGTGCATACCACTAATTTAAAATGTACATCCATCTGGTTTTATTTATTTAAAACTCTAAAGTTTGATAAAATGAATTTTGTTGTTTCACCATTTTTGTAAGAGTCATATTTCATAAAACATCCAGTTAAAATGTGTGCTGCACTCTAGGTATTCAATAATATGAGTTGATTGCGACTAAGGAAGTAGTTTTGAAGACTGTTGATTTTATATTATGCAAATTCCTTTTCTTAAGTAAAGTAGCATTCTGGAGCTTCAAAGTATCTTATAGTTATGTTGTTGGCTGTATCTTCAAACCACAATAACAGAACACGTGGTCTGTCAAGTAAGAGAATACTTCTATATAAAGTAGAACAACATATTTGAAATTGAAACAATCTCGAAGAAGCCAGACCATATGGTCTCCATAGCTATAATACAAGGAAGTACCAAATAGTCATTCTGTAAGATCATTTTTATAAGTCTACTACAAAAACATCTTAAGATGTGATTTGCTCTAAAATTTGTATTAAAATGCATTCCTTACATTCACAAAAAGTTATTTATTTGACCATTTAATAAGCAAATTATATTTAAATATCTATTCTGCATCAACCATTGCGGTAGGTACTTGGGACCAAAAAGAGGAAATTGCTGCCCTTTTGGAGCTCAAAGTCTTGTCAGAGAAACAGGTATTGATCAAATATTCGTGCATATTTAAGTAAAAATGACTATGATATCTGCTATAAGGATGAGTATGTTGTGTTTTAAGAATACTCCAGAGGGGCATTTTATTTTTGTCAGGCAGTTCAGAAAACAGTTCCTCAAGGAGGTGATTTTTGAGCTGAGATATCAAGAACAAACAGCAGTTAACCAGTAGAAAAGGGATGGGAAGATCTGTTTCGATGAAAAGCTTTAAAACCAATAAATGTATGGCAAATTTTTTTTTCTTTAAACTACTAATTATAAATACCTACACCAACCTGTATGTCAATAGCTTGTGAAATGTAGAATTTACATCTCCCTCTTGGCTGCCTGCAAAGAGAGTATTAGGTTTATGTGCATAGGCATCCACCTGCTTTCCCCACCCCTCCACCCCTTGTAAAATTAGCTTCCACTGTGATCATTGCTGTCCCTGGTTACCCCTTAGCCTCAACTATTTTTCATGTTGGCAAGTCCCCAGAAAGTTCCAAAAGAGGAAATTCATGTCCATCTTTAGCTATTTGATTACGTTCATGATATTTTAGTCACGAAATAATTCCCAGCTGTCAAGCTTGACATACATATTCAACAGCATCTAAATATTGTTGTTGCATCTATTACATAAGCTGCAAAGAAACTCACCCAACAGATGCTCCAAAATTTATAAAACTCAT
Source organism: Desmodus rotundus (assembly GCF_022682495.2). NCBI lineage: Eukaryota > Metazoa > Chordata > Mammalia > Chiroptera > Phyllostomidae > Desmodus > Desmodus rotundus. The sequence goes on from NC_071393.1 coordinate 85,733,442, forward strand.
AATTCTCAAAACATTTGGTGTTTTTATTATAAAATCTGAGTCTCTCAATGATTGATTTGATTGTTCACATTACAGCCCTTCCCCTCCCTGGATCTGTACAGTTTGTGTATTTTCTGGGCTCCCATATGTTTCATTTCACCAGAGTTGGGCTGTTTTCCCAGAAGTCAGGCGATGGTGAAATCCGGTGATAGGGAAGCTTTTATGAGGAGAATATTGCCAGTTAAAATTTAGGACCATCAGAGGAGACAAGGTAGCCCAGCTCTGTCTATTGCCAACAAGAACACGGGTGACAAAGAACATTAAATGGCTTCTCAAAGTCACACAGATGGTTAGAACACAGCTCTGACGTAGGAACCTCCTGCGCCAGAATCTGTCCAGTATAGATCATATCGTACATGTTATAGGACAGTGATTAAAATCAACTTCTGAACCTTACGAAGTTAAAAACAGTTTTGACTGAGATACTTCAAAGCTGCTCAAGGCATTGCTACATTGTGGGTATATGATGAAAGTAATTACATTTATGCCCTTACATCTTCTGTCTTAGGTTCTTTGACTATCTAAAACTCAAAAATGTCTCTAGTAAGCAAGAGGTGAGTAGGTTCATAAGTGGACATAGGGTAATGCAAATTTTACTCAATCAGCAGTTCAGTCCTTTAACAAAATATTTGATGGAGTTTACTCTTGAAGAAAGTCTATAGACACCCCTACCATCACCACAAAAAAAAATATATTGCCCCATGACTGGGCCAGCTCAGGTCAGCTTTTTAGGCTAAATTACCCAGTGAGCAGCTATGCCTCCACAGTAAATGCTAAACTGTATAAAGTTAGTAACTAAATCCTTACAAACTCCATAATTCCCCAAAGTGTGTCTCCTAACGTCCCCAATTCTCCTACTAAGGCATAGAAAGGGATCACACAACACATAAACACACATCTCTTTGCTTTTCATCTGGTAGAAAATGGCATGTCTGCAAAGCAGTTGTATTTTAAACATACAGTTCCCTTGTTTCCAAGGCCTTGTGCTCATTGACTGTAAGCATGCCTGTTTTTTAAATGCACATTTAAGTGTGGTCGATCCCCCTACTCTAGTCAACATGAGGAGTCCTCTTTCTAAGGTCCTGGATTCATGTAATCAGATTTTTCTTCTCAACTCTAGAATGATAAATACAATATACCTTACTGTTGATACCCTTCCCATAAAGGCACACAGTCTCTGATTTGATATCTAGGTATAATTTCTCAGTTTTTTTCAATTGCTTGATCTATGTGTCTGTGAGTTGCAATTAGCTGCTCTAGCGGGTTGACAGTAGGGAACTATCTCTAGAATCCCAAAACACATCAAAAGTTTATCTTTTTTTCAAAGCTGTTTTCCTTCCTACCTTCCTCCTTGTACATGACAGGCTCACTCTGAGCCTAGTAACCCAAGTCACATCCTCAGATCCAACTAAGTTCTACCCCTTTGCTTACTGTTTAATTGCAGAGTCTCAGCTCTATCAATTTCTCACGTTAAGTATCTTCTTTTCCCTTCTACTCACACCCTGCACTAGTTCACAACTGTACTCGTTCAGACAACATCATTTTCCCATGGATTTCTTCCTAGGTACCAGGCTTCTCAAATTGCCTCTCTCCTGCTACATGACATCTGTATAAACTCAAAACATCTCTCTCCTTCCCCTCGCCCTTCCCTTCCCTCCCATAACTACAATTGTTATAAATATAAACCACTTTGGTGGGACTCTATTAATAACAATATTAAGTCCACATCTTTGCACTGAATAGATACCCAATTCTTCATGAAAACACCAATATGAGGTATATTACTACTCCTGAAATAGTAAGAACCCAGTACCTTTGCCACTTTTCATTAGCCTAGATAATCTAAAGTTTGAATTAAAACATAGGAAATAGAAACAGAGTTTCTCTGTTTTAGGATACATGAAAACTGGTCCCTTTGTTGATAATTTTGAATTTTGAATTTATTTAACTTATTTTTATTCAATTATTATAACAGAAATAAAACTTTAAATTAGCCATGATCATACCACTCCATTCTCTACTGCTGCATATGCATACAAATTTTATATAATTTTAATAATAGCATAAAAGCACTTCTGTATTTTTTCACTTTTGGGAGTGGATTTTGGCATATTGATACAAAGACTGAGCCATTTTAATGGTTGCATAATGTCTCACCAAATTCATAAACTTCAGTTTTTTAACCAACCCTCAATTTTTGGATAATCAGGCTGTTACCGTTCTTTAAAATATTATGAATAGTGCTACAATGAAAATGTTATCGTGTTATGCTTTTCTTTGTCTCCTTTATGTCCTTGAGGCAAATTTTCAGTAGAATTACTGAGTCAAAGGTGATTAGCACTGTATATTTCTTCAAATGCATTGCTGTTATGTATCAGTTTTCAGCATTATGCGTGTCACCAAAGATGGATGAGTATTCTTGTTTCAGCACGCTATTGGCAGAACAGAATGCTGCAGTGATTTTAAGTTGGTTGTTGTAACAGTTATAAAGTGTTACCTCATTGTTTGTTTATACTTCAAATTTCTTTCATAACTAAGGAGTTGAACATTTTTTGTTTGTTGCTAATTTTACTTCCTGTATTTTTTAATTCATATCCCTCCCCTTTAAATATTATTCTTCAATTTAATGAACACTGTTTTAATTTTTAATCTCTGGCTTCTCTTTAGAATATAGCTTTTAATTTTTATATAGATTGCTGCGTATGTTTTTCTCAAGGTATTTTCCCTTTAAATTACATTATTTTTATTTTAAGGATTTATTGTACATATAATCATAATCTAGCTTTGCTGTTTGTTTTAGCTTCAATGTTATCCTGCAAAGTATTTTCTTGGTCTCTTATTTGATTTTGATATGCATAATGTTAATTTTCATCCCTTTGGTCTTCATTTTAGGATTAAAATTAATTTGATAATAGAAAAATGTCATGTGTTTTTGTGGCTTTGGGAATAATTCAGTTGGACAGAATAAAATTGGTAAGGCAGACGATATAGCACACAATTGCAATGGCCTAGCCTTTGAGTGGGAGAAATCTGGTATTATTCAGTGTACATGTGGACTGAGTAGCTTTAGATAGTAGTGTCAATAGTTCAGCCATCCTAGCAGGAAGTGAGACAAAGCATGAGGTTATAGAAGAAGTCAGGTTGGCAAACGTTGTAGAAAGAGATGTGGAATCTAAGTGACCAATCCAGAGTGAAAAGAGGAGAGGGGTTCTTGGATACTTGTAGAAAGATAAAGACACTAGTATGAAATAATAATCTTGGCATAGGAGACAAAGTGCTCGGCAAAATGTAGAAACACAAAATGTAGAAATCGCTGTCAGTACTGAAGGCCCTTTTGAGCTTTGTGACCATCACTTCAGACAGCAGTCATCATGCTTGTATTTTTTTCAGTCAGGCTGAGGCACTGGGATACAGACATAGGATAGATAAGGAGGATAGATAAGGAATTGGAGTTACCCAGTTCTGGCTTTTGCAAGGTGAGTATGACAAAGACAAAGAGAGGCCAAGTAAAGGGTGTGTGTAAAAGGCCGGTTACACTCATGGGCCATAGCCTCTTAGTTAGATTAGGAGGAATAAAGCCATGAAGGAGTTCATTTCTAGAGAAACTGTGGGTCTCAGTGGATACAACAGGGAGTTAGAAAAGGTAGTACCCAAAAAGTAGGATGCTCTTCAAAGAGCATAATTCTTGAAACTGAGATTTTGGAGGGCATGTCCTTGCTGGTAATGATACAATCTAGAGTAAGACCATGGAAAGGCTGTGATGGGATGTAGGACAAGTCCAAACGAGAAGTGCAGGGCAGAGGCCGAGATCCAGGGTACTAAATAGGCCACTATATAGTTATTAGGGTCACACAGACACACACGAAACGATGACTGGAGTGATGGTGAGGAGAAAACAGCAGTGTGCTACGGAATCAAATATCAATAGTAACTTCCAGGGAGTCTGTGTTTTAGAAGGTTCCCTTAAGAGTAGTTGATAGTGGCTGCTTCTTCATATCTTACCAACACCAGGTATTATCAATGTGCTTAATCTTTATCTGTTTCCTTTGTGAAAAACAAGATTTGGGGATTGAATTTTCATTTTCTAATAATTAATACAATTGGTCATCTTTTCCTATATAGTATTGCCTTTTCCATTAATTACCTGCCCATTTTTCTGCTTCATGTGTTCACCATTTATTAGCTATTTGAAAGAAATCTTCCTGGAATAGAGAAATTCCCTCTGAACTATTCACTGTCTTGCAAGTATTTTCCAATTATATTTTATATTGACATTTTAGTGAAGTGTTAATAAATTTCTCCATTTTTGAAAATAAACATTACAATTAATGTAGTTACTTATTAATTAATTATAAATAAGGCATCGGATTGATATATTTATTTGGATTAAATTTTTCTTTTCCCCAATGGATAAAAATTCATCATAGATGAGTTAAATCTATTTTTGAAAATTCCATAGTGGCTGTAGTTAGCTCAAGAAAAAGGATGTATCTTAAGTATAAAAGTCTTTTTTTTTAATTGTTGTTCAGTTACAGTTGTCCCAGTTTTTTCCCCATTGCTCTCCCCTACCCTGTTTCCCCCACTCCCATAGTGAATCCCCCTCATTGTCCATGTCCATGAGTCTGCCATTCCTGTCCCTCTGCTTGCCCCTCCCTTTTTTCCCCCCATTATCCCATTTCCTCCCCCCCTCCCCGGTCACTGTCAGTTTCTTCTTTATTTCCAAGCCTCTGGTTATGTTTTGCTCATTTGTTTGGTTGATTAGGTTCTACTTTTTAAAAGTCTTTTAATAAAAATTTCATTTAAATATCTTAGGTTCTCTATAGCAACCACTTACATATTACAAATAGTACTACTTCAGATAAATTTGTTGGGTTTTTTAGTAGAAAATTAGAGTAAATTAATGTAATGCTAAGAGAAATGGACCTTTATTGACTATTTTCTTGACTGACAAAAAGATATTAAACATTCACAAGTGAAATGCTTTTAAGGGAAAAATAATTTAGGAGGTATCCGTACATTGATTTTCTTTCTATGTTACAACTTCTATGATAACGTGCTTCACTAACATTTGTATTTATTGTCTTTCTCCAAGGGTAATGGATGCTAAGTTGCTATATAACACAACAGAATTTTTTGTATATTAAATTGACAATACTTATCTGGTGGCAGCATTCAGTATCATGCAATTTAAATATGTACTGATGCTATTGCTATCTGCTTTTGGAAAATGTCTGTGTGGCACTTCATCTTGAAGGAAGAAGTAAATGAACCAATAGGAGACAACTAATGAGACAATGAAGGGAGTAGGGTGAATTCCCAGATTTCCAAAGAATTGTACTATTTCATGACACCACTCATCTTCAAATTAACCTATATACTGAGTCACCAAAAATACATGAGAAGATAATTAATTATATATTGTGGTATTGATAGTTTGTTTAGCCAATTCTTTTGGCCTTTGAATGATGAATTTCCGCTCTAATGTAAAACACTAAGGTTGACAATAAAAATAGGGATCTCAGCATTATCACTTGTTTAGGGTAAGAGTTAATAAGGAAATACAAGGACTCATTAGCATGACTCCCCAGCTGAGTAAGAGCTTGGTATGAAACAAAACTAGCAAGTGATAACTTCTTTTTTTTTTTTTTTTTTCTTTTTTTTTTTTTATTGTTATGCAATTACAGTTGTATGCCTTTTCTCCCCATCCCTCTACCCCACCCCAGGTGAACCCACCTCCCTCCCCCCTCTCCACCCTCCCCCTTGGTTTTGTCCATGTGTCCTTTATAGTAGTTCCTGTAATACCCTCTTCCCACTATCCCCGCCCCCACCCCCCACCCCCGCCCTGGCTATTGTTAGATTGTTCTTAACATCAATGTCTCTGGTTATATTTTGTTTGCTTTTTTCTTCTATTGCTTATGTTCCAGTTAAAGGTGAGATCATATGGTACTTGTCCCTCACTTCCTGGCTTATTTCACTTAGCATAATGCTCTCCAGTTTCATCCATGCTGTTGCAAAGGGTATAAGCTCCTTCTTTCTCTCTGCTGCGTAGAATTCCATTGTGTAAATATACCATAGTTTTTGGATCCACTCGTTTGCTGATGGGCACTTAGGTTGCTTCCAGTACTTGGCTATTGTAAATTGTGCTGCTATGAACATTGGGGTGCACAGATTCTTTTGGATTGGTGTTTCAGTGTTCTTAGGGTATAATCCCAGCAGCGGAATTACTGGGTCAAAGGGCAGTTCCATTTTTAGTTTTCTGAGGAAATTCCATATTGTTTTCCACAGTGGCCTCACCAGTCTGCATTCCCACCAACAGTGCACAAGGGTTCCCTTTTCTCCACATCCTCTCCAACATTTGTTTGTGGATTTGTTTATGTTGGCCATTCTGACTGGTGTGAGATGATACCTCATTGTGGTTTTAATTTGCATCTCTCTGATGGCTAGTGATGCTGAGCATCTTTTCATATGTCTCTGGGCCCTCTGTATGTCTTCCTTGGAGAAGTGTCTGTTCAAGTCCTTTGCCCATTTTTTAATTGGGTTGTTTGTCTTCCTGGAGTGGAGTCGAGTGAGTTCTTTATATATTTTGGAGATCAGGCCCTTGTCTGAGGTATCGTTGGCAAATATGTTTTCCCATACTGTTGGTACTCTTTGTAATTTGGTGCTGTTTTCTTTAGCCATGCAGAAGCTTTTTATTTTGATGAGGTCCCATTTGTTTATTCTTTCCTTTATGTCCCTTGCTTTAGGGGATGTGTCTGTGAGGATGTTGCTGCGTGGAATGTCTGAGATTTTCCTGCCAATGTTTTCCTCAAGGACTTTTATGGTGTTACGGCTTATATTTAAGTCTTTTATCCATCTTGAGTTTATTTTCGTGTATGGCGTAAGTTGGTGATCGAGTTTCATTTTTTTGCACGTAGCTGTCCAGATCTCCCAACACCATCTGTTGAAGAGGCTGTTTTTGCTCCATTTTATGCTCCTGCCTCCTTTGTCAAATATTAATTGATCGTATAGACTTGAGTTTATTTCTGGGCTCTCTATTCTGTTCCATTGGTCTATGTGCCTGTTTTTATGCCAGTACCAGGCTGTTTTGATTACAGTGGCCTTGTAATACAGTTTGATATCAGGTATTGTGATCCCTCCTGCTTTGTTTTTCTTTCTCAAAATTGCTGCAGCTATTCGAGGTCGTTTATGGTTCCATATGAATTTCTGCAATGTTTGTTCTATATCTGTGAAATATGTCATGGGTACTCTAATAGAGATTGCATTGAATCTATAAATTGCTTTGGGTAGTATGGCCATTTTGATAATGTTGATTCTTCCAATCCATGAACATGGTACATGCTTCCATTTGTTTGTATCTTCCTTAATTTCTTTCTTCAGTGTTGTGTAGTTTTCTGAGTACAGGTCTTTTACCTCCTTGGTTAGGTTTATTCCTAGGTACTTTATTTTTCTTGTTGCTATATCGAATGGGATTTTTTTCCTGATTTCTGTTTCTGCAGTTTCGTTGCTGGTGTACAGGAATGCCTTTGATTTCTGAGTATTGACTCTGTATCCAGCTGTTTTGCCAAATTCATTTATTAAGTCGAGTAGTTTTTGAGTGGAGTCTATAGGGTTTTCCATGTACACTATCATGTCGTCTGCAAACAGTGACAGTTTCATTTCCTCCTTTCCAATTTGGATGCCTTTTATTGCTTTTTCTTGTCTGATTGCTGTGGCTAGGACTTCCAATACTATGTTGAATAGGAGTGGTGAGAGAGGGCATCCTTGTCTAGTTCCTGATCTTAGTGGGAAAGCTCTAAGTTTTTGTCCATTGAGTGTGATGTTGGCTGTAGGTCTCTCATATATGGCCTTAATTATGTTGAGGACTGCTCCCTTTATTCCCACTTTGCTGAGTGTTTTTATCAGAAATGGGTGCTGTATCTTATCAAATGCTTTTTCCGCATCTATTGATATGATCATGTGATTTTTGTCTTTGCTGTTGTTGATGTGATGTATTATGTTTATTGATTTGCGAATATTGTACCATCCTTGCATCCCTGGGATGAATCCCACTTGGTCATGGTGGATGATCTTTTTAATATATTGCTGGATGCGGTTTGCTAATATTTTGTTGAGAATTTTAGCGTCTATGTTCATCAGCGATATTGGCCTGAAGTTTTCTTTCTTCGTTGTGTCTTTATCTGGTTTTGGGATTAGGTTGATGTTGGCTTCATAAAAAGAGTTTGGGAGTCTTCCATCAGTTTGGATTTTTTCGAATAGTCTGTGAAGGATAGGGGTTAGTTCTTCCTTAAATGCTTTGTAGAAATCTCCTGTGAAACCATCTGGTCCAGGGCTTTTGTGTGATGGGAGTTTCTTGATGACAGCTTCAATTTCCTTTGCTGATATTGGTCTGTTCAGGTTTTCTGCTTCTTCTTCATTCAGTTTTGGAAGATTATATTTTTCTAGAAATGTGTCCATTTCATCTAGGTTTTCAAATTTCTTAGCATACAGGTCTTCATAGTAATTTCTTACGATCCTTTGTATTTCTGTGGTATCAGTTGTAATCTCTCCACTTTCATTTCTAATTCTGTTTATTTGGATCCTCTCTCTTTTTTTCTTGATGAGCCTACTTAAAGGCTTGTCGATTTTGTTTATCTTTTCAAAGAACCAGCTCCTGGATTCATTGATCCTTACAATTGTGCTTTTAGTCTCTATGTCATTTAGTTCTGCTCTGATCTTGGTTATTTCCTTCCTTCTGCTTGCTCTGGGCTGTCTTTGTTGTTGTTCCTCCAGTTCTTGTAGGCGTAGGGTTAGGTTGTTTGTTTGAACTGTTTCTAACTTCTTAAGGTAGGCCTGTATTGCTATGAACTTCCCTCTCAGGACTGCCTTTGCTGTGTCCCATAGGTTTTGGGTTGTTGTGAGTTCGTTTTCATTTGTTTCCAGGAAGTTTTTGATTTCTTCCCTAATCTCATTCTTGACCCATTCATTGTTTAATAGCATGCTATTCATTCTCCATGCTTTTGAGTGTTTTGGGTTTTTACCCTTGGCGTTGGTTTCTAGTTTCAGACCCTTGTGGTCAGAGAAGATGCTTGATATGATTTCAATTTTCTTGAATTTGTTGAGGCTTGCTTTGTGTCCTATCATGTGGTCTATCTTTGAAAAAGTTCCATGGACACTTGAAAAGAACGTGTATTTTGCTTCTTTGGGATGAAAAGCTCTGTATATATCAGTTAAGTCCATTTCCTCTAAGGTATTGTTAAGTGACACAATATCTTTGTTGATCTTTTGTTTGGAAGACCTGTCCATTTTTGATAGTGGGGTGTTAAAATCCCCTACTATAATTGTGTTGCTGTCAATATCTTTCTTGAAATCCTCCAAGATTTTCTTTATGTATTTGGGTGCTCCTATGTTGGGTGCATATATATTTACAATGTTTATGTCTTCTTGGTGGATTCTTCCTTTGAGTATTATGAAGTGACCTTCTGGGTCTCTCTTTATGGCCCTTCTTTGGAAGTCTATTTTGTCAGATATGAGTATTGCTACCCCTGCTTTTTTTTCCTGTCCGTTTGCTTGGAAGATTTGTTTCCAGCCCTTCACTTTCAGTCTGTGTAAGTCTTTTGTCCTGAGATGGGTTTCTTGTAGGCAGCATGTGTGTGGGTCATGTTTTCTTATCCATTCAGCTGTTCTATGTCTTTTGATTGGAGCATTTAATCCATTTACATTTAAGGTTATTATCGATAGGTAGTTATTCATTGCCATTATTTCCTACCTGTGTTCCTCTGTCTTTCTCTTTTCCTTCCTTTCCTTAAAGCAGTCCCTTTAGCATCTCTTGCAGAGCTGGTTTGGTGGAGCTGTATTCTTTTAGACTTCTTTTGTCTGGGAAACTCTTTATTTGGTCTTCTATCTTGATTGAGAGCCTTGCTGGGTAAAGTAGTCTTGGTTGCAGGCCTCTGGTTCTCAGTACTTGGAATATTTTTTGCCATTCTCTTCTGGCTTGGAGCGTTTCCATTGAGAAGTCAGTTGCTAACCTTATTGGGGCTCCCTTGTATGTTACTTCCTTTTTCTCCCTTGCTGCCTTTAAGATCCTCTCTTTGTCTTGGAAATTTGCCATTTTAATTATGATGTGTCTTGCAGTGGGTCTCTTTGGGTTCCTCTTGTTTGGGACTCTCTGTGATTCCTGGATTTGGGTGACTTTTTCTCTTCTCAGATTAGGGAAATTTTCCATCATTACTTTTTCAAACAGGTTTTCTATCCCTTGCTCTTCTTCTTCTCCTTCTGGTATTCCTATTATACGGATATTGTTACGTTTCATGTTGTCCTGAATTTCCCTTATTGCCTCTTCATTCTTTCTGAGCCTCTTTTCCTTTTCTTGCTCCTTCTGGGTGTTTTTTTCTACTTTATCCTCCAGCTCGCTGATCCGATCCTCTGCTTCGTCAAGTCTGCTTTTAATTCCTTCTACTGTGTTCTTCAATTCAGAAATTGTATTCTTCATTTCCTCTTGGCTCTTGTTGATATTTTCTATTTCCTTTTTCATGTTGATATAGTTTGCAGTGAGTTCATTGTAGTTTCCTTGTAGTTTCTGGTAGTTCTCTTTGAGCTCAGAGAGCTCAGTGAGTTTCCTGATGACCATTGCTTTGAACTCAGTATCTGATAGTTGACTTGCCTCTTTTTCGGTTAGTATTCTTTCTGAGACTTCCTCCTTTCCTTTCATTTGGGAATTGTTTCTTTGTCTTCCCATTGTTTGTGAGGCTCTTCTTGTTGGCCTCTGCGTCTTAAATTGCTTTGTTCTGACTCCCTGGATTTATGATATGAACTTCTATGGTAGAATGCCAATGGGATTCGGTGGTGCTGTCTCCTTACTCTCCTGTGCTCACTGGTCTTGAGCTGACGTTTATGTGTTTAACACGGTCTAACTCTAGTCTTTTCAGCACTCCAGGTTTTGTTGTCTCACCGTCAGATCTTTCAGTGTCCTCTATCTTTGGTCTCTGATCTTCGTATATGCTGGAATACTGTTGGCTGTTCGCTCTGCTCCTCAGATCAGCTAGGTATTTCCCTGGCGTTGAGGGGAAGTGGACTCTGCTCCCACCTATGTTGCCGCCATCTTCCGCACTGTTTCCTTGCTTGACACACTTGAGCCGGAGGGGGTCCTTGCAGTGTTTTCGCAAGTGATAACTTCTAATGCAGTGGGGCAAACATAGGTTTACAGTTGTGAGTACACAAAACACAGTTTATTCTTATTTTATTCTTCATTAATTATTGTATTATTTTCTATATGAACAACTGTAAACCTACGTTTGCCCCACTTAGTAGGTGTTATTGAGGTCTCTGAGAAGTGCAGATGGTCAAAGACAGTGGTTGAAATCGAAGGGAGGGAGAGAAAATCTGATATGCATAGGTGGGGTCTCTGAAGGAGGAAAACAAAACAAAAAATAGAACTTATATTTAAAACTACAATAAAGGAAAACTTAATAAAAACCAAAGAAAAAGTCCTCAGGACCACTTGATACTAAATAAATCAACCTGGAATTGTTAACTCTAAAACTGATCCTAGTAAAATTGTTAGATTTTAAAGGTAAAGAAAACATCCTAAGGTCTCTAGACGTAAAGAACAAAGGGGAAAAAAATATATTGCCTGAGACTTCTCAAGAAATATTTCAAGGCAACATCACTAAAGCAGTATTTTGAAGAAACTCAAGAGAGGAAAGTGTTAAACCAAGGATTTTATATCCACGAGCCCTTCTTGAGTAAATTACTAGCAGAAGAGCTTTATCCATCAAGAGATGACTGAGGAAACTCAGCTGAAGAATTTGTGGTGAGCACGTAGTCAATTTAACTGTAAAGCTAAGACTAAAACAAAGATGATAAAGATGGGGACAGAAGAAAAATGCAGTATATAAATGTTGTGTGTTCTGACAAAGAAAAATATATGACTTATATGTGGTCACTCCTTAGATCACAAAGAAAGCATTAGTAAATTCCATGAGGCAAAAATGTGAAAAATACTCTGACCGAAATGCACTGAAATAGAAATTAATTTTTTTAAGTGAATCCTAACTGAAAATTAAAATAAACAGAAATCTTCTATTCTAAATAAAAGAAAAAATTGAAAACTCAAATTGTAAAATTTTATAAAAATAATAAAAATACAGCCTCTATTATTTATAGATTGTATTTTAAGCACTGAACAGAGGAAAATATTAAGATATAGTTTTAAACATTTATATCAATAAAAATATATAAATGAATTGTATTCTCAACTTAAAGTTCTAGAAAAAAAATAATAAAGTAAACCAAACAAATGCAAGGACATAAACATAAAAACATAAATAAATGAGGAAGAATAAAAATAAAAAGACACTAAAATCAAAATTCTAGTTTTTGAGAAATATAAATAAATTACACAAACCATCAGCTAATTTAATCAATAAAAGAGGAGAAAGCACAAATATATCAAATACGAACTGACAAGTGAAAAATAACCACTGGAACAAAGGAATTTTAAAAATGTATGAGACTATTATGTAAAACTGTATGCAAATAAACTTGCAAACTAAATAAAATTGATACTTTTCTAGAAAAGTACAATATGTCAACTTTATTTCTTTGTGGAAATTGATCTGTTTAAACTTTATCTCTGTAGTGGGCAAATTTGACAGATTGATGCAAAGGCATTAAATATAATATTAGCAGACAGAATCCAAACCCATATTAAAAACTAACTCATCATGGTCAAATGGAATTTAGTTCAAGGTTGAAAGGTACTATGGTCTTAATGCTCGTTATTTTTCTCCCTCAAATTCTACATGTTGAAAGCTAATGTTCAATGGGATGGTGCTGGGAAGTGGGACTTTTGGAAGGTGATTATGTCTGAAGGGCAGAGCCCCACATGAGTGAGATTATTGCCCTTATTTAAAAAAAGCCTGGAAAACGCCCTTTCCCTTTCCACTCTGAGGATACACGGCAGCAGTCTGCAAACAAGAAAGGGCTTGGATGTTGAACTTCTTATCATCCAGAACTGTGAGAAATAAATGTTTGGTGTTTACAAGCCACCCAGTCTATATGGTATTTTGTTACAGCAGCCCAAACAGACTAAGACTAAAGGCTAGCTTAATATTAGGAAATCCAGTAATATCATATAACATATTAATAGATATAAGAAGGAAAAGCACATAGTAATCTCCATAGATGTGGAAAAAGCATATGACAAGATTCAAAACACATTGCTGAAAAAATATTCAAAAAAGTAGAAGTTGATGGATATTTCCTTAACATATTTCATTTAAAAAATTATGTTTGTATGTCTATATATGTGTGTATACATGAAATATATATGAAATAGAGACATATTATAAATCTGGCAAATCTTAACCATTGTTGAGTCTGAGTAAAGTCTGAGTGTTTTTGTACTATTCTTACAACTTTTCTGTAATTTTTACATTATAATAAATACTATAAAATTTATTATTTCTGAATAATAGTGATAAAGAATGGAACACAATGTCATTTTCTGCTGCTATTATCTAGTCCAAGCCTTTGATCCTTTTTAACCACATTATCGTACTAGTCTTCTCACATGCTGGCTCTCATAACAACCACGATCACTGTTACTGCCATTTATAAAGTGTATTTCAGTGATGACATTTACATACTATTATGTCACTGGATTTTCCAGCAAAACAAAACCTGAAAGGAAAGCGGGGTTACATTCTCATTTTGTGTTGGAGGAAACTGAGCCATGGGAGGACAGCATGGCTTTCGGAAGGTGACAACACTGCTAAGTGATACAGCTAAGACCGAAGTCCATGTCTTCTGGCTCCCTGGCTTTCTGGAATCTGTCCTCCAATGTAGCCGTTTAACCCAGAAAACAGATTATTCTTTCTGTATACTTTTATTTAAATGTGGGGACAATGCCCAAGGCTTCTTTTGTATCCCGATAGCACGTGGGATACTGGTTTGCACGTAGTAAGCAACACGACTATTGAATTGGATTGTATTACAATGTAGTGTGAATACATACGAAAAGAGTAAAGAGTAATAGTCTGCACTGAATTAGTTCTCTGGGTATATTGATTCTATTTGTCTGAACTTCTGCCTAAACAGTAAAATTTATTAGCTAACACAATGAAAAAGTTAGATAAATGAATATGAGCAAAAGATTGATTATATAAAGGTAGTATTTAAAATGTAATTAAAAGATGCAAAATTACTAGCTTTTTACTTTTTTAGGTGGGAATACTATTGATGGTAAATTCTAAATAGGGTAAATATGCCAAGGAGCTTGTTATGTCTTTGACAGTCTGTTTTGATAAATGTTTATCTAGACACAGTGTAGTTAATTAACATCATGTAACTTTTTGGTCATAAATCTTCAAGTACATAAAGTACTGTCAGTCGCTGACCATTGCTTACAGGATGAGGTTAATTTTCACTAAGTAAACACTTTATTAACTATAGTATCCCTGAAGTATAAATCTTTTTCATATGTCTCCATGCCCTCTGTATGTCCTCTTTAGAGAAGTGTCTATTCAGGTCTTTTGCCCACATCTTAATTGGGTTGTTTGTCTTTCTGGCATTCAGTTGTATAAGTTCTGTATATATTTTGTATATTAAATCTGTGTCAAGTGTATCTTTGGCAAAAATGTTCTCCCACACAATGGAGAACATTTGTCTTGCTGATGGTTGCTTTAGCTATCTATACAGAAGCATACAGGTGGCCTGTAGACATGAAAAAATGCTCAACATCACAAATCATTAGAGAAATGCAAATTAAATCCTTAATGAGATATCACTTTACACCTGTCAGAATGGCTACCATCAATAAGTCAACAAACAACAAGTGCTGGCGAGGATGTGGAGAAAAGGGAACACTAGTGCACTGTTGATGGGAATGCAGTCTGGTGCAGCCACTGTAGAAAACAGTGTACAGTATCCCTAAAAAATGAAAAATGGAACTCCCTTTTGACCCAGTGATTCCACTTGGGGTATATGCCCCAAGGATCCCAGAACACCAATACAAAAAATATATGCACCCCTATGTTTGTAGCAGCGCTATTTACAACAGCCAAGATTTGGATTCAGCCCCAGTGCCCATCAGCAGATGAGTGGTGCATTTACACAACAGAATATTATGCAGTAGTTAAAAAAGAAAAAGAAAAGAAAAGAAACTCTTACATTTTGCAACAGCATGGATGGATCTGGAGGAAATTATGCTAAGTGTATTAAGCCAGTCAGTGAAAGACAAATACCACATGGTCTCAATTATAAGTGGTGTCTAATGAACACAATGAACTAACAAACAAAATTGTAACAGAAGCTTAGGTGCATAAGACAGACTGGTAGCTGCCCAAAAGGAGGTGGGAGAGGAGGATGGGATGAAAGATGGTGAAGGGATTAACCAAACAACATTTATGTACAACCCATGGACATGGACAATATGGGGATTGGCTTGGGGAGGGGACAGGGTGGGGCTGGCTGGAGGTGAGAAAAGGGAGAACAAGCAGGAACAACTGTAAAAGCATAAACAATAAAAATAAAATTTTTAAACCATGTGCATGTCATAGGTATCCAGCTGGATACATTTTCACACACTAAACTCACCTGTTAACAGAACACAGAAGCCCCCGCCATGCTCTTCTCTAGTCGTTACTTAAATTCTGCTGATAAAGTTACTCACTACTTTGACTTCTGACACCATACAATAGCTTTGCTTGTTCTGAAACTTTATACTAATCAAATTCTAGGGTATATTCTATTTTGTACATTCAGCATTATTTGTATTTTACACAAAAATGTTTGATGCATATTGTTGCATCAAATCATAGTTTGCTTATTGTTACTATTGTGTTCCATGGCATAAATATGACACAGTTATGCATTTTACTGTTGAGATTTATTTGGGTAATTTCTGCTTTTAGGCTATTATGAATAGTGCTGCTATGAATGTTCTAGTATACAACTTTAAGTGAGTATATGTAAATATATGTGTCATGGATATTCTCAAGGAGTGGACTTACCAGGATGCACAGTACAGTAGGTACTGCGAAATAGTCTTCCAAAGCAGTTGTACGAAGTCCTTTCCCCACCGATAGCGTGGAAAAGTTATAGTTACTACACACCTTCACCAACCTGATATTGTCTTTTCTATTCTACCCATTTTCATAGGTATGTAATAGTGATTTGATTAAAATTGTGGTTTCATTGTCACTTTCCTTGTGGCTAATAAAGTAAAGAACCCGTTCATTAGCTTGTTGGCCATTTGGATTTCTTTTTGTGAACTACATTTTCAATCTTTTGCCCAGTTTTCATTGAGTTGTTGTCTCACATTCCCTTAACATTTTAAAATTCTCTCTGTATTCTAAGTGTTAGCCTTTTGTTGAATACTTGTGTTGGAAATGTTTTCTCAGTCTGTTGCTGTTTTACTCTCGTAATGTCTTTCAATACATAGAAGTTCTTAATTGTTATTCAAACAGTGCAATTTATCGATAACTTCCTTTTTAGTGCTGTTCTTGTCCTATTTATGTGATCTTTGTATACCCAAGATTATGAAAATAGTCTCCCATGTTTTTTTCCACAGCTTTGTTTTAACTTTCAATTTTAGAGCTATAATTCCCCTAAAACTCATTTTTTGTGTACCAAACCACCATTGAGTAAGTTGTATGATATAAAAAAAGAGCTTAGATCCTAAAGTCAGACTGATCTAAAGAATATAATAACACATGTGAAAGTGCATGCCCAAGGATACACAAAGCATTGTTTCTTAGAAACGGTGATGGTGTAAATCTGATTTTAAATGGTAATGTAAATCTAATTTTGTTGACATGAAAAAATGTTGAGTGAAAGGAGCGGGCTATACATAAAGTATTTACACAAATTGTATACACACATTTATAAATAGATAAATTTAGAGTGTTATCTTAAAGGGTATTCACAGTTCAACAGAATATCTGTAAACCATGGAATTTCTAGTAATCTTTATTTCTTCTTTGAACTTTTCTATATTGTTTGAATTTTTCAATGAAGATTTTTTAATGAAAATTTCAAAATAAACATGAAAAAATCATTCTTATTAAAATAATCAACAAAAGAAAAAAGGAAACAAAATATAACCAGAGACATTGAAATTAAGAACAATGTAATAATAGCCAGAGGGGAGTGGGGAGGGGATAGTGGGGAGAGGGGTCTATAGGAGCTACTATAAAGGACACAAGGACAAAATCAAGGGGGAGGGTAGAGGTGGGGGAGGGAGGTGGGACTGGCTGGGGGGGGGGTGGAGGGAAGGGGAGAAAATGCAGACAATTGTAACTGAATAAAAATAAATTAATTAATTAATTAAAACGCAAACAAATACATAGAAGAAAAATGTCATCCAGAGATAACCACAATAATCTCTTGGATTTTTTCATTCAATGTTTTTTCTTGGCATACATAGGTGGCTGTTTCATCCTTTAATAAAAATTCTAGTTCCTATTTAACTAGACTTCTGAATCAGGTATAAGTCTGACCTGAGGGAGAGAGAGGCTGTAACCTAGGACCTCCTTGTGTCCTATAAATAGATCTATTTCTGTGAGGAAGAATAGTGATTCCTGATAAAATGTATGGCTTTTAAGTTTCATCTCTATGCTGTTACAAAAGAATGAACCAATACCTCCACATTTTTGCATATTTATTATTGGAGCCAGTCAGTTGGCTTATGTACCTTGCCTTCCTATCAAAATATGACTGAATATACAATTCTCCAGTCTTCAACAAATTTTTCTCTCATGACTCTGTATACGTTGTTCCATTATTCCATAGCTTCTAGTGAATACAAAAGCCACAGGCCAGCCTATTGTAATTGTATATGTTTGTTTTTTCTCTCAAGAACACTGTAAGAATCTTTATTCCTTCAAACATTTTGGCAAATGTGTCTATTCATTTGTGTCTAGATGTATCTTTACTAGTGGAGAATTCTTTAACTTCATACACGCTTTCCTCTTTTTCTCTCCTACCACAAGATAATTTTCTTTAACTATGCCTTTTAGTATCGATCTGCTCCTTTTGTTTGACTTTTTCTTTTATGTTGTGCCTCTACTGTCTAGTCTCAGTCTCTCTGATTTCCATGTCTGTCATTTTTTCTCTAATTTCCTGCTATAAGAATTTTCCCTGAATTCAGAAAATGTTTAAACTATTCTTCAAATTACTGGCTTGTTTTCCTAAATTTGCTATTTTGTTCTTTACTATTTCTAGTATTTTTTAAAATAAGGTATTAGTTTTTGAAAACATAATAGATATGTATCATTAAAACAACCAGTACAAAAAATACTATGTGTAGTTTTTCTTTGATACCTGATGAGTTGTCTTCCCCAAATATGATCACTGTTTCCAGGTTCTTGTGTATTTTCATACATGTTCCAAACATACACGTTTATATGCACATATCTTTTTTTTACGCAAGTGGTAACATATCATCTCTACTCCAATGTACCTTGTTATTTTACTTAACAGTGTAATTTGGGGCTCATACTACATAGACATTTAAACCTACCTCATTCTTCGTTGTAATTTTATTTTCTTTTTTTTAAAGATTTTATTTATTTATTTATTTTTAGAGAGAGGGGAAAGGAGGGATAATGAGAGGGAGAAAAACATCAATGTGTAGTTGCTTCTCATGTGGCCCCCACTGGGAACCTGGCCCGCAACATAGGCATGCGCCCTGACTGGGAATCGAACCGGCGACCCTTTGGTTCGCAGCACATGCTCAATCCACAGAGCTACACCAGCCAGGGCAAACAGAATCTTTATTTCCCATTTACTTTGTAAGTAATGAAGAAATGATAGCAGCTCAGGAAGCTGAGGGAAAAAGCTTAGTTCACATCTACCAAAAAGAGAAACCCCTACCTTTTATTTTTGTATGTTATGAATAATTGAAATCAATTTTATCTAAAAACAGAATCTAAACTACTGGTTACATTTAGATAAGTAATGAGATAATGTACAGGAAACTATAAGACATGAAATCTTGAGTCTTAAGAAAAAGCTACGAGCCATAAAAGCAACATACTTCTGAGAAATACGTGAAACTGATTACTTGAGAGTGACTTATATGAGCTATGTGTACCTGGAAGGAAATTATGTTTATATTTTATTGACAATGCTTAGTAAAGATTTTATTGACCTAAACAGGGACCTTTATTTTAATGCAGAAAATTAGGCTTATCTTTTAAGACACAGTAGAGACTTTTCTCCACGTGAAACCGTAAAACAGCAAACTTGTAGACCAAACCCAATGTTGAACAGGTCCTCTACCTGTCTGATGGCCCACTATTTTCAGCAAGAGTGAGGAAAAATAAAGGAATAAGCATGACAAAAGAGCTGTTTACATTCTCTTATCCATCTTTCTATCCATCCCGCTATCCATCTATAGTTCTAACCAGACAAGGTAGTGTGAGAAATCAAAATTTTATTAAGTTGTTACATCTGTTCTTACAGAGCTTATCTAGGCAGGGAAGAGATGAGAGGCACGGTTATAGAATGTTGGGACGCAGAGCCCAGATTAGCACCCATGCCTCATCACTTCTACCACAGTCACCACCATTCCTACTCAAGTCCAACCTGTCCCATCCATCCATTGCTTGTTCTTCTGCAGTAGCTTCCTCTATGCATCTCCTGCTCCCACTTTTGCATCCCTATAATCTCTTCAGACAGCAGCCAAAGTGATGTTTTATAATGAACATTAGACCAAAATCCTCCAGTGGTATAGCATAACTCTCAGGGGGAGCAGTCCTTGTTGTAGACTACAAGATCACATGTGACCTGGCCTTGGTTTCTCTCTGAAGCTATTCTCACCACTCTTGCTCACTGACTCTGCTTTAGACTTTATTGGCTTCCTTGCATCGCTTTGAACTTGTTAAGTGCACTGTGTTGTTTGAGGGCCACTTCACATGCTGTATCTTCTACACAAAATGCTCTTCCAGGAGTTGTCTGCATGGTTGGCTCTCTGACTTCACTCAGTTCTGCTTCCTGTCACCTCACTGGAGATCTTTCCTGAATGTCCTATAGAAAAAGGCATTCTCTTCTCATCTAATCCCTTACTCTGCATTAATTTTTGTTCCTACTTTCTACTTTAACACTTACCACTACCTCATATTCTATTAAGTGGTATGTATTGTCTACCTCATCTTACTATGAATACATTCCAAGATGACAGGAACACTGTTTTCTTCGTTGCTGTACTCTCATTATATAGAATAGTACCTGGTTCATAGTAGATAATCAATAGATATAAGTTGCCTAAATAAATTAAATCCACAGGTGTAATACTCTGTAGTACATCTATTGCTAGGACTCTGGGTAAAAACACAATGTAAGTAAAGCGTGTTCTTGTTGCTTTTTTTATGCCCTTGCTTCAGGACTTGTAAGTTAATGACAATAGCTTCTTTGGATACTTATATTGCACCATTATATTCCAGACTATTGCCCATTCTGTCTTTTTGAATATTCTTTCCCATTTCATGCCATTTTTTTTATGTTATAACTATCCATCTCTAGTTTCTGAGAACTAGATTATGTGGGTCTGCCTTCATACTGCTTCCTAATTTTCAGAGTTCTATGGCTCACACAAGTTATGTAGCATTCTTCCAAGTCATACATGAAATAGTATATTCTGTCTTCTGGGTGTTATGGGAGAGTAGCTCCAGTTTTTTGCTTGGCCATAAAATACTTCACAGATGAAGGAGTTGGTGTCATGGATGAAGATTATAGGGAAATGTTCATGTTGTACTGTTTAATTTTGGCAAAGAAACATTTGAAGTCATAAAACATGATTGAATTGTACAGCTCATGTGTGAATGAATATTTTTACCCAGAAATAAAAGTTTAAGTTTTGGGTGACACAAAAAGGGATTCAGAGAGCTTTGGTTCCAATGGGGAAAATGGTCTTACTCTAAACCCACCAGTCTAGGTTTGTGGGTTCCAGATCTGCACCAGAATCCTGAGCAGATACATCAGCGAGTTTGTCTATGAAGTATGCCTGACCCCTACCTCCTGCTTCAATGAACTCGGGGAGCCTGGATTCATTCTGGGATTCTGCTGAGAGAGTGGTTGTAATTCTGAGTAGGACTGCCAGCTGCCCCTCTCAAGGGTAAAGCTGCTCTGGCATCAGATTCAGTGGTCATGGAGTAAGGCAGTATTTTATTAATTTGCTTGGCTTTTTTTTTTCTAGTGTTTTCCTAGGACCCAGTTATCAGAAATGTGTCATGAAAGAAGCTTCAATATTGCCCTTCTTACCCTACAAAAATTCACGATATTTGTTCCTTCATAGTCATTAATTCTTAAGAAAGTGTGTACAATAGTGTAATATTGTGGATAGTTTTTTCCTTGTTTGCTGATTTTTCTTTCTGTAAGGTTCACATTGGTCCAAATTCCTTTTTGCTGACATGTTATGTATAGTCATTTATTCTTTAAGTTTTTATTTCCTTTCTCAGCTTTATACCTTGTTAATGCCATAGCTTACTTTGGCTGCCAGAATTTTAGGTGATTTCTCACTCTAAAGATGTGCTGGTATTAGAAGACCTTCATAGAGTTGCTCTAAAGTGGAAAGTCATAACTTATTCCTTTTTCTTTACTTCTAGTTACACGGCTCAGCATTCTCAGTATATTAGAAAGAGCCCATGATCCCCACCTATAACTGTTAATGTGAATTTATGGTTATCTTTGATAGATGTTTATATGTATGTATTATATATAAAAACCTGATACATATTTATTTTTAGAAACAAAAGTTCTATGTAATAAGGTTTTATGTTTGTGAGCATATAATATCTCACAAATCATCAATGCATTGGGCCCCTAATACTGTTTTTTTATTTGATATTCCTTCCAGAATTTCCAGATCATTGCCTCTTAGAGACAGAGCAGGTTGTCAAACACTCAGATGGGTGTCTGAGATAGTCCTACGAAATTGTGTGCTACTGACTATAGGATGACACAGAGTGACAATGTGATAAAATGAAGCCACAAACTAAGAACTAGAAGATGACACTGTGATGATTTATGGCAGCCCATTTGTTCTTTTCCACAATCAAAATGGATTTTTTTCTAGTGACGCAAAATTGGTTGAACATACACAAATTAATGTGTTACACCAAATTAAGAGAATGAAAAATAAAAATTTATGATCACCTCAATAGATGCATAAAAAGCATTTAACAAAATTCAACATTTTTTATGATATACTCTCTCAACAAACTAGGTATAGAAGGAATGTACCTAAACATAACAAAAGTCATATATAACAAACCCAAAGCTAATATCTTACTTAACGGTGAAAGCAGAAAGATTTTCCTCTAAGATCAGGAACAAGATAATGATGCTCATTCTTACCACTTCTATTCAACATGGTATTGGAAGTTCTAGTCAGAGCAATTAGGAAGGGGAAAAAAGACCATTATTCCTGCATGGTATTAAAATTGTATAAGGAGTTATCTAGCTGCCCTTCTAAACAACTTGGAGACAGGAACAGTGCTTAGGTCAGACTCTTGTTCAATTTTAATGAAGCATTTTATTCCAATAGTAAAATATTCATATTTTTCATTTAACTTCAGATTAAATTTCGCACAAAATTATCATACTTCTGTTTGGAAAACTAATTAAATGTTTTATTTTGTAAAAGTAATGAGCTAGTTAAATCTTTGTTGCCAAAATTAAAAATGGAGGAGGATTAATGGCTGAATAAACTCCAGGAGTCATTCACATGCTCTGGAGTAAATGCGGTTTTGTCAGCGTAGTCTAGCCCCAAGCAGGAGACAATTTAGGTTGAATTAAAGATAATTTAGAGTATAGTTTTGAATTTGATATTATAATCTCCTACATCAATATTTGTTAGGCAGTAGTTAGGATAGAACTGTAGTTTATTTGAGTGGTGTCCTTATATAATTATACATTATGGGAGGAATATATGAGAGCATGAGAAAACAGACATATGGATTTGAAACAGTAACAGCTCACTTTTTATAGAATCATTTAAGTGATAATAATAACTACTCAGGATATAGCTGAGAGCCCCCAAGAATGAAACAAGGCTGACAGGAAAATGAAAAGTTATATTAGTCTATATGCAACACCTACATATTTTACTTTTATGATTTTTCTTCTCTCAGAGCCTATACAGTGTTTTCTTAACATGAACTTAAGTTTGGTTAACTGATTTTCTCTGTGATGATGGATTAATTCACAGTGTGGTCTGCCAGAGGTACTTATGCTAATATAGTAACACCAAGCAAGAGGACAACCTTGCTTTGTGTGTATATATGGTAATATGTGTGTGTGTATGAAAATTAGAAAGTAGTTTAGAGGTTAATTAATCAATTAATAAGCGGGTTCCAATATTGGCAAATATTTTTGTAATGTAATAGAATATAACCCCATGTAGCCTAACTCCATACAATTTAGCACAGTACCATTTTGTTTATTTCTTATTTGTACAAGTAAAGTAGGCACACTGGCCCCCCCTTATCCACTAGAGCTATGTTCCAAGACCCTCAGTGGATACCTGAAACCCCAAATAATACGAAGCCCTATACATGCTGTATTTTTTTCTTAAGCATACATACTTTTTTACTTAAACGAAGCACTTCGTGGCTTATCTTTAGCATGTTTGAATTGCCAGCATCACCACTCTGGCACTTGGGGGACTTTATTAGGTAAGGTAACGATTACTTAAACTCTAACCCTGTGATACCACTGATAGTGATCCGATAGCAGAGATGACCGCTCGGCAACTAGTACAGGGAGTGTTTATAGTGTGAATATGCTGGACAAAAGGGGTGACCTGTACCCTGTGGGAGACGAAGCAGGACGGGTAAGGCATCAAGCTGTGCAGAGCTGCATGCAGACTATGGGTGACTGAAGTGATGGAAAGTAAAACTGCAGATTTGGAGGTGGGGGGTTACTGTATTTCTGATTAGGCAGCTCTCCTCTGAGAAGTGGCTCAGAGACCCAGACTTCTACCCTCCAGTAGCTCTGTGAGCCCCTTGTTCCTTGAAATCCTCAGCTGGATCTTTAGCAGGTGGACAGTAAATGAGGGAAAACAGGGAGAATTTTACACGAGGTGTTTCAGGGCAAGGCTGGGAGTGACATACATTACTTTGGCCCAAAATCCAGTCACAGGATATACCTGTTGCTAGGAAGGTTGGAAAATGTAGTCTGGTTGTGTGCCCAGGAGGAAAAGGACATTATTTGGTCATTAGTCTAACCTGCCACAATACTGAGGTTTGTGATGATTACAAATTACTACTGAAAAATGTTTAAATTATAGTTAATACTTGCTACTTTAAGGACAAGCATTACAGGAGCATAGACTTTTCATTTTTGTTTTCATTTTCTCTAAGATCAAAACTACATCACCAACTAAATAAACTGAAAAACTCTGCTGTGTCAGCTAAAGTGCATAATGCGTGTAAAGACGTCAATTACTCGATTGTTGAATTGGCAGAATATAAAAACGGATGATACTAGTCTACTGTTTCTGTCTGCATAGAGCAGTAAATGTCAGTTGATAATGCATGAGAGATATGTGATTTGAAGGGATAGAAAGTAATTGCTATGGGAGCGAAAGCAATTCCGTAAGGAGAAAACTATTAGTGATTATTCCAAGTTTTTTCACCAGCAAAGGGACTGGTAAAACCCTAACAGTTTAAGTTATCACAGGGATTTTCAACCTCTTTATCTCATGGCACACATAAAGTAATTACTAAAATTCTGTAGCACACCAAAAACTATATTTTTTGCCAATCTGACAAAAATAGATATAATTGTATTCATTTACACTGGATGGCTATTGTTGTGTTGGCTGTTGTCATTTTTTTTATTTGACATTGTAAGGGAGAAGAGGTCAGTGCCCCTGACTAAATAGTCAGGCATGGCATGCCTTAAAAATTCTTGCAGCACACAGGTTGAAAATTGCTGAGTTATCACTATCAGCTGTATTCTTTGGAACTAGAATGGGTGGTCTCTAGATTAAACCAAAATCAGGTTTTGTCTTTTAAGAATAGAATTGGTATCCTTCCTATGTCCTTTCCCAGATCATTCCACAATGGAGAGACTTCAGGTTTGCGGGGAAAGGCAGTGTGGCCTGGCAAATGTTCAGCTACACAACATTAGGCATATATATATACACAAGTGTTTCTTTCCTGGACTGCAGAGTTCTCAAGAATGGGTGTGGGGACATCTAAGTTCTGAGTAGAGTGCCCAGATAAGGAAAAAGGAAAGACATCTGCAATAATGGAAAAGTGAAATGTAAATGTGTTAAGCAAATAAACTTCAGGTCTTGCTTGAAAAACTGCTCAAAGTTGGCCTTTCCCTGCCTTCCAAAGTATCGAGGCACCTTCACTATAAGGGGCAGAGATTGGCGAACCTTTTGTTTTATGGCACAGAATCAATTTAAGGTTCTCTCAAACCCACTATTAAAACACAGTTACAGAACTTCACAAAGCAATACATACATATTAATTAGCATTCCTTATAAATTAGAAGTCTCATTTTATGTAACATGTGTCCTCTTACTCAAATTCTACTTATTCACTAAGCCACTAATAGCAAACCATTTCTATATTGAATTGTTCACTGAAAGCACAAAGTTGGACTAAATCCATCTCCTTCAAGGGGCCACATCCTCCTGTACATGTCAATTCATGCCACATGGCACATGTCATATAGTTACATATTATCCTTCCTCCTAAAGCTTTATGCACACGGGTCCTTCATTTTTATATGCCCATTATCTCGCATATGACCTGGCACAAGATACATGCTCAATAAACATTCTTGGTATTCAATGTAACTGGGTTACCCTTTCCTTCAGGATTCAGTTAATAAGCAAACACTCTCGGAAGAGATAACACAGTAAGCAGACCTCACCCCTAACATTTCCAAAGGCAAAAGCACAAGGAAAGGCCCTTGTGCCATAGACCTATGATTTCTAAATCAAGCTAATAAACTTATATAAAATGTGTTCTATGTTCTTTCACAACAAAAAAACTTATTTTCATATCGATGTGATATTATATTCAGAAAATATATATTTTCAACTGTATTTCAGCTAAATTACTTATTATGCTGTTATAATGAAACATTTCAAATATTTTACATTCTATCTACAGTGTGCAAATAATATAAGCTTTTCCAAGTCACATAATGTCTATTCTATTTTATTTTTTCTGTTTTAAAAAATGTAAGGACACCTTGTCATTGAATTTTTTTCTATTTTAAATTTTTTGCAGAGGCCAAATTATTTTTTTCTTTTCTTTTTTTTTAATTTTAATTTTGTATTGTTATTCAATTACAGTTGTGTGCCTTTTATCACCATCCCTCCATCCCACCCCAGCTGAACCCACCTCCCTCCCCCACCTCCACCCTCCCCCTTGATTTTGTCCATGTGTCCTTTATAGTAGTTCCTGTAATCCCCTCTCCTCACTGTCCCCTCCCCACTCCCCCCTGACCATTGTTAGATTGTTCTTAACTTCAATGTCTCTGGTTATATTTTGTTTGCTTTTTTCTTCTGTTGATTATGTTCCAGTTAAAGGTGAGATCATAGGGTATTTGTCTTTCGCCACTTGGCTTACTTCGCTTAGCATAATGCTCTCCAGTTCCATCCATGCTATTGTGAAGGGGAGGAGCTCCTTCTTTCACTCTGCTGCGTAGAATTCCATTGTGTAAATGTACCATAGTTTTTTGATCTATTCATTTGTTGATGGGCATTTAGGTTGCTTCCAGCACTTGGCTATGTAAATTGTGCTGCTATGAACACTGGGGTGCATAGGTTCTTTTGGATTGGTGTTTCAGGGTTCTTAGGGTATAATCCCAGCAGCGGAATTGCTGGGTCAAAGGGCAGTTCCATTTTTAGTTTTCTGAGGAAATTCCATATTGTTTTCCACAGTGGCCTCACCAGTCTGCATTCCCACCAACAGTGCACTAGGGTTCCCTTTTCTCCACATCCTCTCCAACATTTGTTTGTGGATTTGTTGATGTTGGCCACTCTGACTGGTGTGAGATGATACCTCATTGTGGTTTTAATTTGCATCTCTCTGATGGCTAGTGATGCTGAGCATCTTTTCATATGTCTCTGGGCCCTCTGTATGTCTTCCTTGGAGAAGTGTCTGTTCAAGTCCTTTGCCCATTTTTTAATTGGGTTGTTTGTCTTCCTGGAGTGGAGTTGTGTGAGTTCTTTATATATTTTGGAGATCAGGCCCTTGTCTGAGGTATCATTGGCAAATATGTTTTCCCATACTGTTGGTTCTCTTTGTAATTTGGTGCTGTTTTCTTTAGCCATGCAGAAGCTTTTTATTTTGATGAGGTCCCATTTGTTTATTCTTTCCTTTATGTCCCTTGCTTTAGGGGACATGTCTGTGAGGATGTTGCTGCGTGGAATGTCTGAGATTTTCCTGCCAATGTTTTCCTCGAGGACTTTTATGGTGTTACAACTTATATTTAAGTCCTTTATCCATCTTGAGTTTATTTTTGTGTATGGCGTAAGTTGGTGATCGAGTTTCATTTTTTCGCAAGTACCTGTCCAGATCTCCCAACACCATTTGTTGAAGAGGCTGTTTTTGCTCCATTTTATGCTCCTGACTCCTTTGTCAAATATTAGTTGACCGTGGAGACTTGAGTTTATTTCTGGGCTCTCTGTTCTGTTCCATTGGTCTATGTGCCTGTTTTTATGCCAGTACCAGGCTGTTTTGATTACAGTGGCCTTGTAATACAGTTTGATATCAGGTATTGTGATCCCTCCTGCTTTGTTCTTCTTTCTCAAAATTGCTGCAGCTTTTCGGGGTCATTTATGGTTCCATATGAATTGCTGAAATATTTGTTCTATATCTGTGAAATATGTCATGGGTACTCTAATAGGGATTGCATTGAATCTATAAATTGCTTTGGGTAGTATGGCCATTTTGATGATGTTAATTCTTCCAATCCATGAGCATGGTACATGCTTCCATTTGTTTGTGTCTTCCTTAATTTCTTTCTTCAGTGTTGTGTAGTTTTCTGAGTACAGGTCTTTTACCTCCTTGGTTAGGTTTATTCCTAGGTACTTGATTTTTCTTGTTGCTATATCAAATGGGATTTTTTTCCTGATTTCTGTTTCTGCAGTTTCGTTGTTGGTGTACAGGAATGCCTTTGATTTCTGAGTATTGACTTTGTATCCAGCTGTTTTGCCAAATTCATTTATTAGGCCGAGTAGTTTTTTGGTGGAGTCTATAGGATTTTCCATGTACACTATCATGTCATCTGCAAACAGTGACGGTTTCATTTCCTCCTTTCCAATTTGGATGCCTTTTATTGCTTTTTCTTGTCTGATTGCTGTGGCTAAGACTTCCAATACTATGTTGAATAGGAGTGGTGAAAGAGGGCATCCTTGTCTTGTTCCTGGTCTTAGTGGGAAAGCTCTAAGTTTTTGTCCATTGAGTGTGATGTTGGCTGTAGGTCTCTCATATATGGCCTTTATTATGTTGAGGAATGCTCCCTTTATTCCCACTTTGCTGAGTGTTTTTAGCAGAAATGGGTGCTGTATCTTATCAAATGCTTTTTCCGCATCTATTGATATGATCATGTGATTTTTGTCTTTGCTGTTGTTTATGTGATGTATTATGTTTATTGATTTGTGAATATTGTACCATCCTTGCATCCCTGGGATGAATCCCACTTGGTCATGGTGTATGATCTTTTTAATGTATTGCTGGATGCGGTTTGCCAATATTTTGTTGAGAATTTTAACATCTATGTTCATCAGCAATATTGGCCTGAAGTTTTCTTTCTTCGTTGTGTCTTTATCTGGTTTTGGGATTAGGATGATGTTAGCTTCATAAAAAGAGTTTGGGAGTCTTCCATCAGTTTGGATTTTTTCGAATAGTCTGTGAAGGATAGAGGTTAGCAAAAATATGGAACACTTCACAAATTTGCATGTCATCCTTGCGCAGGGGCCATGCTAATCTTCTCTGTATCGTTCCAATTTTAGTATATGTGCTGCCGAAGTGAGCACTATTTTTTTCTTTTCAATCCCAGCTTATACACATCCTTAATATTTAAAGGATTAAAAATATTACTGTATTTAAAATGGACATAATTTGAATATGTGTTGTATTTTTTAAAGGTAATTTAAAATAAGCTATAAATATAAAAATTAAAGTTTTAAATTACTTCCATGTGCTTTCAGGTATATTTCATAAATAGTTTTCAGAGAGCTATCGCCTTCTAATATATTAAAAATAGTTACTAAAATGAGTTCAAAATGCAAGTAATATTTTATTTAAATGTGTATGTAAATTTTTTGAATACAGTTAAAATATAATGAGTTAAATTTCATTAATCTAAATTTCAAAATAAAACTATTGACAATTCTAGCATTCAATAGCCATCTAGTTGGCAAAGAAGCAACATCAGGCTTCATGTATGTTGTATCCTGAGCTAATCATATACATACAAACTTTGAGAGTAATATGAATCATTTAATATTTAAAATATTCCCCAAGCAGCATGTGCACCTGTTTTGCATGCTGCATTGATTCATGAGTACCTTCAAATGCATTAATTAGAGCCAAACAAAATGGATGTTGTAAATACTTAAAATATAATACATTGTTATGCAATAGTCTATTGCATGTATGCTATTCAGAGAAAGAACCTAATGAGTTAGTTTGCCTTTTTCTTACTTAAATGCTTCCATGGTTCAAATTCCTTCCCATACTCCAAAGCAATATCTGTTTCTGTTGTCAGCAATGGCAATCTGCAAACCTTGATCTCATTTGGGCAGAGTCACCCTTTGTTTCTAGGATAGAGAATGAGAGACAGTCCAAAGTGCTTCTCCTGGGCTTAGAAGGCTTTAAACAGGTGGTGTCACAAGACCAGAAATGTCAAGTTCTGATTTGCTCTGTGCCAGCACCAAGTGTGGGATCCTGAGTGACAGAGGATCCCAGAAGCTATTTAATTTTTGAGTCCATATGTGTGCTAAGAAGAGAGCCTTCTTAATGTGTAGTTTCCAGAGCAAGAGTCTTCCCTTGTCTGGGTTTCAGTGTTGCATGGCATTAAATTCTTGCCTGTGAGTTTATCAGATAAACGTTTCCTGTTAAGGTGTGGAAAGAAGGACACTAGATGTCAGAAGGGGAAAGGGCAAGGGGAGACCCAACACTGAAAGGGGGAAAGATGGAAATGAACCTGGAGGGAGTTGAAACAAAACAGCACCCAGTTCATAATTTTGTGTGGGAGTCTGTTCTAGAAGTACTTGTTTATTACTCTTATTTCTGTGTCTGTTCTTTCTCTTTCTCTCTTAGTTCTACAAGTTGTTTTGAATTAATCATTGTTTAGATAAGTTGAAAATATTCTATTTGGGATTGTGTTTCTGCTTATGTTTATTATTTGAATTTAAGTCTCTATAGTCAGGTTTTGAGAAGCAAGAATATTCTCAATTTGTTTACAACAATCTAATTTCTTCATTTAGTATTTTTAGCCTGGCATATAAAGTATAGGTTGTTTCTGCTATAAATCAAAGTTCTTAGCTACCAGAGCTTCTCAGAGGGCACTTTCAACCTGATTATAGTTAGGGTATTTTAGGTTTGGTTGTGTCTGTATTTGTAGCCAAAATTGTCCAAGTTATTAATATTGAGGTTGGGGAGAGAAGGAAGTAGAGATAAATATGTTCAGTAATATGATATCTCTATACCCAATACTGTATTTACAGATCAAAATAACAGTTTTAAGCTATACATTTTGAGCAAGAGAGGAAAAAAGTCACATATTAGGAAATTCTGCTAAAGGAATATCTAAAAAGCCACAGGGTATAAAATAATTTTAGCTGAACTTAAAAGGTGAAGAAGAAATAATCTGGATTAGAAGTTAGATATATTTCCTTTCCTTTTCAACTATCTTAATGTTTTAAGTATTAAATATTCATGTCAAGATATGATCTACTCATTCACATTTCTACTGTTAATCAAGGATTATATCTCCTAGTTTAATTCACATTTTATTCATGCTTGGAGCTTTTATTCTTTCTGGCACTTTCATCAGGTCAAAAGTGGCCAAAATATGAGAGTTTGCAGATAAATAGGAAAAAATGTGTCAGAATTCTCACCTTTTTCAGGATGACACATTAGACATTCAAGTTATTTCTCATTACTGGTTGACCTATTCCACATAGGATTTATGATTTTTACATTTTATAAAATATCAGGTTTGTCTTTAGCAATTCCCTTCATCTTTATAGCAAATATACTACTTTCTTCCTTTTTGAAATTCTACTAATAAAAGTAGATTGGAACACAGCATTGTTGGCAAACCAAATTTTATTAAATGTTTGATTTTATCTGTTATAGAACATGAAAAGCAGCGGTTATGCAAGAGCACTGATTATATGAATTTGCATTTCAAAGTGAAATGGTTTTATAATGAATATGTGCGAGAACTTCCTGCCTTCAAGGATGCTGTTCCTGAATACTCCTTGTAAGTAGTGATTTTCAACCCCAAGTTTGTTCTCAATTATAAGTCCGATAAAATTACACTTGAATTATGCAGCCCTAAAATTGCTTCACGTAGTCTACATTTGAATGCAGACATGTCTATTTTTAAATTAACATTAAATGATTTGCATCTCTTTGGGAACCATATTTAATTGAATTGTGTTGCATTTTTCAAGTATGTCTTACTTGGATGTTCAACTCAAAAAGAAGGAAATATATGATAGAATGTGGATCAAAGGATGAGATTCTCTGTAAAAGTGCTTGAACTCAGATTTTCTTGCTAAAATGAGGGTGCTTGTTCAGGGTGGGGCAAAAATAGGTTTACAGTTGTTTGTATAGAAAATAATATAATAATTTAATAAATAATAATGCAAGAACAAACTGTGTTTTGCATACTCACAACTGTAAACCTACTTTTGTCCCACCCTCTATATTGAGCTATACAATCAGATTTTTTTCTCTAATTCAAACTAAAAAAAAGTCTTAGAAATTACATTTCTAAAATTGAAGTCATTATTAAACAACTAACATTTTTATAAACATATCTCTATCAAGTATATTACACAATCAGTCTTGTAATACTCTGCATTGACATTTATCAAAATTCTATTTTATTCTGTTAAGGGTGGTGGGAGTTCCCATATACCAGGCACTGTGCAAAGTATAATAAGTTTATTTGTTGAGATAGAATATAGAAAACATTTTATATAACAGTTGATTAGCTTGGTTAAAAACCATATATAGTTAGGTCTACAACACAGGGGCCTCCGCTTATGCTTTTGCCTTTGCAAACATTAGGGATGAGCCTGGCTTACTGTGTTACCTCTTCCAAGAGTGTTTGTACAGCATTAACTGAATCCTGAAGGGAAAGGATAACCCAGTTCTATCGAATACTAAAAATGTTTATTGAGCATGTATCTTGTGCCAGGTCATGTATGAGGTACTGGAGATATAAAAATGAAGGACCCCTATTCACAGAGCTTCAGGAAAAAGGGCGACATGTAACAATGTGGCATATGTCATGTGCTATAACTACATGTACAGGAGGATGTGGTCCCTTGAAGGAGATGGATGTAGCCCAACTTAGTGCTTTCAGTGAACATTTCAATAGGGAAATAATTTGCTATTAGTGCTTCAGTGCAAAGGCATATGGGAAACAAATTATATAAGTATAACATACAAAAAAATTGGATCTCCCTAAAAAAAGAAAACTAATACCAGAGCAATGTTTTAAAAGATATTAGGTATGAATTTTGTAAAACTGATTAAAAAACATGAAACTGTTGAGAAATTTCAATAAATCCTAAGCAGGATAAATGCAAGGAAAACTACCTGTAGATACATCATAGAAAACTGCTTAAAACCAAAAAGAACAAAAACCTGTAAATGTATTGGATCAAGGAAGGGAAAAAACTACCAGAGCTACAATATTTTTGGCTGGCTATTCAATAAAAGTGACCAAAACTGACTTCTGGCCAAGATAGGGGGATCGGTAGATATGTTTCACTTCCTCACGCAACCAAAGAAGGATAACAACCAATTAAAAAAAAACACACAGCACTGCCAGAAAAATGAACTGAATGAAATTCCAATATCCAAGGTATTAAAAAGAAACATTCATCCAGACTGGTGTGAGGGGCAGAGACAGACAGCTGGGGCGGAGATGACATGTGACAAGGCAGCTGCTAGCAGACCAGGCAGGCAAGGGGGGCAGCTGGTGGACCAGGCATTCCCACATTTGCATGTGGATAAACCAGGAGGAACAACTGGGGAATGAGACAGACAACACAACCCAAGACTCCAGCATGGGAAAATAAAGCCTCAGAACCTCTGGCTATAAAATCTATGGGGGTTATGGCAGCAGAAGAAATTGCCAGTCTCACCAGGAAAGCCTGTTGGAGGGGGACCATGGGGACCTAGAACTTACACGAGCCCACCAACCCAGGAATCAGCACAAAAAAATGCCCAATTTGCTCATAGGCAGAGGGGGAAATGACCAAAAGCAGAATGAGAGTGGAGCAAGCAGCACTGTTCTCTCTCAGACACCTCCCCCCTCAGGCAGCACCACAACACAGCAAAGTGGGTTGCCCCACTCTGGCAAATACCTAAAGCTCCACACCTTACAACATAACAAGTAAGCTGAGACAAAGAAATATGGTCCAAATGAAAGAACAGGTCAAAACTCCAGAAAAACAACTAAGCAACAAGGAGATAGCCAACCTATCACATGCAGATTTCAAAACACTGGTAATCAGGATGCTCACAGAAGTGATTGAGTCTGGCCACAAAATAAAGGAAGAAGTGAAGGCTATACAAAGTGAAATAAAGCAAAATATACATGGAACCAACAGTGAAGGGAAGGAAACTAGGACTCAAATCAATGATTTGGAACAAAAGGAAGAAATCAACATTCAACAGGAATAGAATGAAGAAACAAGAATTCAAGAAAATGAAGAGAGGCTTAGGAACCTCTGGGACAACATTCCAACATCCAACATCCAACATCCAACATTTAAACATTCCAACATCTGTGCCATAGGGGTGCCAGAAGGAGAAGAGGAAGAGCAAGAAATTGAAAACTTATTTGAACAAATAATGAAGGAGAACTTCCCCAATCTGACAAAGGAAATAGACTTCCAGGAAGTCCAGGAAGCTCAGAGTCCCAAAGAAGTTGGACCCAAGGATGCACACACCAAGGCATATCATAATTACATTACCTAAGATTAAAGATAAGGAGAGAATCTTAAAAGCAGCAAGAGAACAGGAGACAGTTACCTGCAAAGGAGTGCCCATAAGACTGTCAGATGATTTCTCAAAAGAAACCTTGCAAGCAAGAAGGGACTGGAAAGAAATATTCAAAGTCATGAAAAGCAAGGACCTACATCCAAGATTACTCTATACAGCAAAGCTATCATTTAGAATGGTAGGGCAGATAAAGTGCTTCCCAGATAAGGTAAAGCTAAAGGAGTTCCTCATCACCAAGCCCTTATTACAGGAAATGTTAAAGGACTTATCTAAGAAAAAGACCAAAACTATGAACAGTAAAATGACAACAAACTCACAACTATCAATAACTGAACCTAAAAAACAAAAACATCAACAACAAACTAAGCAAACAACTAGAACAGGAACAGAATCACAGAAATGGAGATCACATGGAAGGTTATCAGTAGGGAGGAGGAGGGAGGGAATGGAAGGAAAGGTATAGGGAATAAGAAACATAAATGGTAGGTACAAAATAGACAGGGCTAGGTTAAGAATAGTATGGGAAATGGAGAAGCCAAAGAACTTATACATATGACCCATGGACATGAATGAAGGAGAGGAATGCTAGAGGGAAGGGGATACAGGGGGGAAGAAAAATGAGATGACTATAACAGCATAATCAACAAAATATACTAAAAGAAATATGACCAGAACCAGAATATAATACACTGATTTTTTTAAGTGCTGGGAAAAAAAGCTATCAACTTAGAATTCTACAAGTATTAAAGATATCCTTCAAAAATAAAGCAAAATTAAGAATTGACCTGAGAAGCTGAAAGAATTTCCTGCTGACCCTCAACAAAAACATATACTATGAACCATGCTTCTGAATGAAGGAAAAAAACACAAGGTAAAATTAAGAGTACTATAGTAAAGAATACAAAGCATTTATTTTGTTGAATCAAATGTACATAGAAAGAGATAAAGAATGAAGTTAAAGGAAGGGGGATATATTTAATAAAGTAAGCTAAAAGTCTCTGAGGAAACAGACTTGGAAAAAGTGAATGAGAAGAGACTTGGGGTATTAAATCACTCCCATTTAAGAACAGAGCCATGTTCACTGTTAATTATGTGCATATGACATCTTTTATAGTCTGTAACATTAATTTTTTAGGTGGTTTGAACCTTTTGTCATGCAGTGGCTAGATGAAAATGAAGACGTGTCAATGGAGTTTCTTCATGGAGCACTGGAAAGGGACAAAAAGGACGGAGTGAGTTTAAATTACTTGAAGGTCGTTTGTTGCTAAAATTTATTCACATTTCTCACCTTTAAGTTAATGGGAATTATTAGGCTCATTGTTATTTATTAAGGTTTATTTTAATCCTCTAATGATCAAAAAATTTGAAACACAACTTTAAAGGGCTGATAGGAACCCTAGGAAATTGCTTAAACAAAATATAAATTTTTTAAAAATCACCCTTTTGCCCCAAGATTCTTTATGTATTGACTTAGTCAGAACTACAAGTTCAGCAGCCTTGTATAAAACTCCTCTGTGGTCCTGTAACCTTTCCAGGATGCCAAGCTTAGGAGCAGACACACTCCCAAGGCCTCTGAAGCAACTCAAAAGTCTTGAGCCACAGTCTGCTGGCTAAATCATCCTAATACCTGTGGGGCATGAGAAGCAAACAAACAAAAACAGTTCCCCAGTTCAGCAATGGAGAAACCATAAATAGTAGCCTGTTCCATGACATTCGTTCCACTACATCTTCCAGGAAAGAAGAGAAATGATTTTAAAACGAATAGATATTTTATGACTGAAAAATGAAAGTCCATGATATGCAAGTCCAGGATATAAAAGATTCAGTTGTTTACGTGAAATAATGAAGACTGTTTCTACAGTCCTGCTGATGTGTTTAATGGGATGGTTTCGCCTTCTCCCCTCAGTTCCAGCAGACATCCGATCATGCCCTCTTCTCCTGTTCCGTGGTTGATGTCTTTGCTCAGCTTAATCAGAGCTTTGAGATTATTAAGAAACTGGAATGCCCTAACCCTGAAGCATTATCTCACTTAATGAGAAGATTTGCAAAGGTAGGTTAAATGAAATGAATCTTTTCTTTGCTGGGACTGCGCCGTGTCACTATTTGCCTGCTTAGAACCTGAATAATGCTGCCGTTCTGTAGTGTGTCTTCTCCGACAGCACTGCCCAATTTGATTTCTAATGGTAGTCGATGAGAGTCAGTTCTTTCAGGTTTGTCATTTTTCTTTCTTCACTTCCTGCTTTTTAAATATGGACTTATCATCTTTAAAAAATCTGCGTTATTCACATTAATGACTCAGTCATTTTTAACTGAAGATACTACCATGGGTGGCCAAATTACTTTCATTTCAAATGTGGTGCTTTATAGCTGAAAATAAGCCTTGGCATTCAGTATTCAAATTGCAAGTATCTTCTAGCCGACACTGTAGTGCAATGAAAAGTACGTGACACGGCACGGCAGACGTGACGCCTGCCTGAAGGTGGTTGGGAGGGTACATGAATGTCTCACGTGGATAGCACGTGAGATGGACAGCAATTTGAACATTTCACCTAACATGTCATATGGTGTGCGTAAGTGTGATATTATTTTACAGAATTAAATGCTTATGATTTTGTAATAAAAGATTTTGTAATAAAAAGGACATTATTTGTGC
Source organism: Desmodus rotundus (assembly GCF_022682495.2). Taxonomy (NCBI): domain Eukaryota; kingdom Metazoa; phylum Chordata; class Mammalia; order Chiroptera; family Phyllostomidae; genus Desmodus; species Desmodus rotundus. The sequence goes on from NC_071393.1 coordinate 85,770,339, forward strand.
TGGACCCTCCAACACATTCAACATATTGAATATATTGAACTTGGAGTCGTGACAACAGAGCCCTGATTTCAAACCATCCAGTGACAGTAGTGTGAGTCTGAGCAGTTCCCTGGCTTTTAAAAACTGAGTTTTCTTACTTCACAGATCAGTCTGGGTCAACCAGACTCCTCTTCAGACCTCTTCCTCTCCTTAGAGTCTAAGACTTACAAAGTGCTTACTATTTTCCAAGAGCTTCAGGAGAAATGTAAGGGATAAAAGATGCAGTTTCTGCCTTTCAAATCACATATATACATGTATACCAGAGGGGAACCCCCAAAAAGGAATTTATTTATAAAAAATTGTGCATTTATTCTTACATGTTTAAATTTCAGTGACCTTCAAAGTATTCTCCATTTAATGCAATACATGAATTGAGGCATTTTTTCCACTGCTCAAAACAGTTTTTGAACTCATCTGTTTTGACGCCTTCTAGTGCTTCTGATGGTTTTTTGTTGTTGCTGTTTCACCTCTTCCACATCAGTGAAACATTTCCCTTTGAGGACTTTTTTCATCTGAGGAAACAAAAAAAAAAGTTGTTTGGGATGAGATTAGGTGAATAGGGAGGGTGGGGCACAGGGGTCATGCTGTTTTGGTCAAAAGCTGCTGAACACTCAGCGCAGTGTGGGCAGGTGCCCTCGTAAATCATCCATCATGAAATGGGCCCATGCATTGAAAGAGTCTTCAAAAGAAATTCACTGAAGCTGAATGCAGCCTCTCACAACAATGCCAGCAGGTACACTGATACAGATGCATTCGTAGAACACTCACTTAGCTTGGGAAGCCTGTATTACAAGGGACCTGCCCTCCAGAAGATAACTGTTTTTTAGGGGGTCCCCGCTCATGTGTATAAAATTAGTACCACATGACAAACTAATTGGAAGTTCACCTGAAGAGGGATGCAATTTGGTCCTAAGTATAACAGGATTTACAGTAAGTTGAGGGGAAAGAAAAATAAGAGCTGAAATAGGCAGAGGTTTCATGGGGAAATGGGGCTCATTCAGCCTACAAAGATGAAGTTGTGGAAGTATTCCAAGCAGAGGGAACAGCAGGAATGAAGGAAGGTGGTAAAGCTGAGCTTGACATAAAGAACAAAAACATCTGTTTTGGGAGAGGCAGTGGGAAAGGTTGGGGAAGTGAAGATGGGGTCAGATCTTGAAGAGCTTTGCTTCCCAGGTTGAGAAGTTTACACTTTTAAACAATATAAGAAACACTGAACATTTGGAGACTTTTAAGCAGGTGGTGTTATGACACATAGAATAATGTAGGGGAATGACCTACAGGCAGCCCTGTGTCTTACCGCCCTAAGGCTAAATCAGGCCCTATCGTGCTTACTCATTGCCTCCCTTGCACACTCTGCGAGCCGCCTTGAGAGACTAGTCATGAGTAAGCATAATCTCTGACCTCAGAAAACGTACAGTGGGAAGGCCAACTCTGCAAACAACTATGACAAAGTTAAATGCTATAATCAGGGGAGCTCAGAGGTTGAAAGGGCCCAGAATATCTGCATCTGATGCATATCTCGAGTTTTGTTTCTCCTGAGTCTTCTCCAGACTCTCAGACGGCAGCCCTGTCACTGTCCTCACACCGTCTTTTCTCTGAGCACGTGAACCCCAGGGGTTTCTACATGTGTCCTCATTTTCTCTCCCTGTGAAGATTCTGGTCAGATTGGATTACAGCCCCCAGTGATGGCTTTCAGAGTCACCTCTTTAAAGGCTCTGTCTCCAAATACAGTCACATTCTGACGTACTGGGGGTTAGGGTTTCAACATATGAATTTTGAAGGGACACAATTCATCCCATAAAAGAGATATACATTTAATATGCTTTTAAGCACAGACACAAATACACGAGTATGTAACTTCATTTGCATTATCACAAAAAGTCTAACTTTGAAGTCTTTTATGAATGGAAGACTTGAGCCTGACCCTGTCATTGGCTCTGGCTCTTTAAACCTGGTTCACTAATAGATGAATTAGCAAAGGTTTCTTGTCGAAGACAGTATCTTTACCAACTGTGGAAGGACAATTTATGCTGAGGTAACAGGTCAACCAAGAAATTCTGTGATTTAAAGTGAATATTTACTTTCAGCTCACACAACACCAGATAGAGGTTGGGTAACCCTGTAGAACAGTCTTTATCAAAGATGAACAATGCCAGATACTAGTTAAAGTGGGAAGGACAGATTTTAATCAAGAATATACTATTCCAACAGAGAAGAGCCCAGAATGAACTGGTGACTCAATTTTGCTTTATACAGAGGTCACTGGGCATTTGAAAGGAAGAAAGAAAAAGTAGGGACAAGACGGGGCTAAGCAGAACCAGGGTAGGGAAAAATCGCGGAAAAACAAGAGAGTCGGTTCACATGAAACCCATCCAGGTTTGCTCCCTGGCGCTTACGGAAGTTAGGTTCCATCCATCCCACAGAGGTGGGGAGACAGGGACCTATCTTCAAGTCTTGGCTGCAACAAACGATCAATCTTTCGGCAGCCTTGTGGCTTTGCAGGCAGACACTTTAAGAGTGCTAGTGTCAACATGGAGTGCGGCCTCTATTTATGTTAGTGTACGTTCAAGTCTTTATAGGCCAAGGCTGAGGCCTAGGTGACAAGAGGGCATCCAGGAACCTGGCCAGAATTTGGTCAAGGAAAGGCCATCTGTCACCTCCCCCACCCTTACTGTTTTGTGACTAAGGGGTTCTAGCCTGAGAGGTCCCAAGGAAGACAGAGCATAGGATTCATAGAGGGCAGATGGAACTATAATTGGAAAGTAAGGTCCACATTTGTAAAGAGTCTTAAAGAACAGGCAAAGTAGCTAAAGTTCTTTAGTAGAAAATGAACGGCCAATGAAGACTTTTAGAAAGACAATCTGTCAGTCAAAACAGTATTACATTATTTATCTGCCATGTAATATATAAAACTCTAGTCTCTATGTCTGTTAGTTACAAAGACTAAAGGAGCCTCCCACTTTTAAAGATGATAGTTTTCTTGGTAGTAGCTGATTTTAATTTCCCAATATGTTGAAATCTGCAGGCATTCTGCAAGAGACTTACTCTAAAAAATCGAGGAACAATTTTCTTGATTAGCAGCTGAATTTTGGGTGACTGCCAAGAAAAGGAGAAAATGGGGTCATTAGGGATACTGCCTCAAAAAGTATGTCACATCTATTCTTGGAACTGCAGGACTCATAGTGGAAGCAGGATCATGTGAGAATTTAATAATCTCAGAGTTAATATATTTAGTAACATGCTATTATAATTGCGCATGCTATTAGAAAAGTAAATTTAATTGACTCTCAGGTAGCAGGTTATGTAAGGTGTAGACATGGAAGCACTGAGGGGGAGAAGGAAGAAAGCTGAACTGGGACTCTTAGGCCCTGGGCTCTAGCCCATCCTCCACCTCTTGGTAGCTCTGACCTTTCTCTGGCTGTAAAGCTGAATGTAACCATATGGAGACTACTGGGGATGTAATCAAATAGATGGGAGGGAAGTAAAAAGGGGTAGGAGGTCACAAAGAGGGCTGTATTAGAAGTGCACTCAGGAAAACTCATTCTCTAAAGCAAAAAGAAAATAATTAGGCTCCACGTGTCACTGAGGAAGTATGAGCTTTTATTGGCACAAAAAATAATCTCAATTAAGTAAAATATTTGTAACCCATGGGAATTCAATAATACCCAATTATTATCACTAGGCAATAATGTAAGAATAATGAAGAACATTTTCTGGGAAAGTAGAAATTGGCAAATTTCATTGAAAAATAACTTCTATTTTACTGGAATGATTTTTTAAATCATAATCATAAAAATGAGACTCTGCAGTTAATATATATAGCTATTTTCATAGCTATTTAGATTAACTAAATATGAAAAACATGAAACATTTATTGAACAAGATACAAGAAATGGTGTACATAGGACAATGATGCCTCGGTCCCCTTCAAAGTAGGCATCTTGGGACCTCACACAGTTCTCCCAGTAGATATCAGTTGCCCCATCATATTTTTCTGAACCTCATCAATGGTCTGAAATCTCTTCCCTTTCAGAGGTGATTTGAGTTTTGGGAAAAGACAAAAGTCACAGGGCATCAAATCTGGGCTGTAGGGGGGCGGAGTCACCTGGGTGATTTGATGCTTCACCAAAAAACTCTGCACACGAGCAGCCATGTTGTTGTGATGAAGCTGCCAATCACCATTTGCCCATAGCTGCAGCCTTCTCAATCATCTGGATACTTTCCATGGAGGAATGTCCAAGGTTAACACAAAATTTGATGCAGATTTGTTGCTTTACTCGCTCAGTCATTTTGAATGCCATGGGCTCACTCAGTGGAGTCTAACACCCCCCTGACTAGTACAGTCATCACTGTTCACACATGCGCATTCCAGTCCATTCTTTTGGCTGCCAGGATATATTGACATCACAAACCATTCTTGTTGTATTAACAGTGGCCGGGCTTTTTCCAGACACACCTCATTGTATTTTTTAATAACTTCAAACAACTGGAGTTTAGATATGACCATTGGTCTTAAAACCCTTTCTTTCTTAGAATTGAGTTCCTTGTTTCAAAATATACTGAAATCACATTCTCTTTCTGGGAATTACACAATCTAAACCATCTCTTGTAGAGAAGATATATTAGTGATATATATCTTCAGAAACTTTAGAAGATTTTTAGCATCCTAATATGGAACTTAAAGGGAAGATTTGTTCTTTCTAGAGCATATGTAAGACCAAATAAGGAACCAAACAAATGCTTTAAATTTCATAGCAGATTCATCAGGAACTATGATTGATGAGTTGTGAAATAGCACATGGGAAGTAAATGTTCCTATGGCCATATTGCTGCTCTTGATAAGTATGGGCAGTTTAATCTAAAAAAGGAGAGAGAAATGAAGTAACAGTATCTTCAGTACTACGTAAAAACAAATCAGCTATTAATTGACTCTTGTAAGTCTGGTTGTTTGCCAGGTGCTGGAGATACTTTGGTGAATGAGGCATACACATTCCTTATTTTCTGGGAACCTTTTTTAATTTTAAAAAATAATGATAATTCATTGAGTACCACTATCTACTAATTATTTTACCTACACTACCTCCCCAATTCTTTACAACAACCCCATGGGATAGATACTGTTATTTTCCCTAATTTTTCAAATGACACAAAATGCTCAGAAAGTTTAAATAACTCCAGTAATGCACCCACCCATCTAGAAATGGTACGTATAGGATGCTTGTAACCACTAAGCTATTCTACCTTCACATTCTCGTGTCATCAGAAATCAGCTGGTAAGTCAAACAGTGAAATCTCACCCTTTATTTTTACCCTTTGGGCCAAACCTATGTATCTATGGGGGTTTACCTTTGTTGGATGCATTAAAATCTACTGTTATAAAGCACTGAAGTGATATTTCTAATGTCACTTAACAGATAAAACAGAGTATTCTTGTCTTCTCTGTGTTGCTCTAATACTATGATGTTCCATGCCTAAAATGTGACTGCAAAAGTAGATTTTGGACCAGGGCTTTTATCTTACTGATTATATGAGTAAATCCCTAATAAACCTACTGGTAGTGTTGACAGGCTATTTAATTTATTCCTACTAGTGTGGCATTAGCTTAGGAGACTTTGTGTAAGTCTCCTAATTGTGTAATTGATGGCCATCCGACTCAATAGAAGCAGAACCTGCATGTCAAATCAGATATATTGAAGCTTGGAGATATTTGAGTCGCTCTATCTAATCCTTTAAATACAGCAGAAGCCCTCTCTTCACTGCCACCATCCTATTAGAACACTTCATCTCATTTAATCCGGAGCTCTTTGAATGGCAGCTCCTTTGCTGCATCCAGAAAAGAACTGTCCTCACCTCATGACTATCTTTTCACTTAAACTCTGTTTTATTACAGAACATGATGCAAACAGCCCCTGGTAGACTACCTGTTGCCCCTCTCTATGGTGTCACCACTTCTGAACCCCAACAGTCCCCCGAAGATGAAATAATGACCTAAGTTCATACACTCAGAAGTCCTACTTTCCAGGCTTTACTAAGTACCCCTTCCATCAACAGGTTCTCTCTGAAGAGTCACCTCCCCCCTGCCGTGATTAGTTAGGACAATGGTGCTTAAGCGTCAGCTTGCATCAGTATCACCCGGAGACTTCTTAAAAAATAGATTGCTCAGACAAAACCCCAGAATTGCTGACTCTGTAATCTGCAATAAAATCAGAGAATTTGCATTTCCAGTAAGTTGCAGGTAATGCTAGTGTTGCTGCTGGAGACATGCCTTAGGCAGACATGTCTTAAGTAACTACTTGCTAGTGTTAATTAAAAAATGAAGGTCTTACTAATATTAAATACTCACTAGTAGTAACTAAAGAACTAATATAGCGATTTATGTCACTGAATAAATTAGAATGAAATTGAGGTTGCTCCTAAAATTTGTATGCGAATTTTCATTCAGGTTTACTTTCTATGTCAGTAAAGAAATGAATGTTATTACAGCCGGTACACCCACAACTCTCAAGGGCACAACCTACATGGCTGAGAACTATTCCTTACTTGCTACCCATCCTGACTTGCTAACCACTGGCATTTTGTAGACCAGCGGGTGTGAGATCTTAGGCTCAGTTTTCTCCCAGCAGGAATCCAAGGGATTAAGGTTTTCCTATGAAGTAAAGTGGAGCGTTAGATCCTGTGGGGATACCTTGATGATGATCAGAAATGAGGGTTTGGATTCCCTGCCCAGACTTTATCTTGAGCAACTGATGATGTCTTTATTGCAATAAGCTCCTAAAGTCAGGCTTTTGTTTGTTTTTGTTTTTGCAATTTAGTGAAATGATTCCTACAGTTTACACTGTCGTTAGAATCTGTGAATTGAGTAGGGTTCGTATGTACGTGCGACTTAGCACTCCTTAGGTAAGTCCCAAAGTAAGGGTTAGCGTAATGTCTAAAGTAAAATTGGAGCAGCTGCCTTTGCAAGACACTCAAGTCTGATCAACCATCTGTTTTCCTAGATTTATTGGTCTGCTGCTTGGTAAGGTTTTATATTTTCCATGGCTGATCTTCTGTTTAAATTGACACATATTATCATTTTAGTTTGTACTTCCACAGAGTATTGCTTTTCTTCTGCATGTTATCCCTAATTTCAGGATTTCATCCTAATCTTAAAAGTCTAGAAAACAAATTCATAGACACAGTTGGTGAATTCATTTTGAAGATTAACTCTGTCTCCTTCAGTTTAACTCGTTGGAGTGTCTCCCTGAGTCGATTTTAAGCAACAAAGAAAATTAAGATGAATATATTTCACAAAAAGAAAATAAAAGCTTTTGTGCCCATGTTTTTCTATGAAAAGAGTTGGCATATATCTACTTTTATTCTCTCTCCTAAGAAAAATCACATCCACATTTGACTTATGGTAAATTCAAGCTATTTAATTAAAAGCAGTAGCTTGAAGCTCATTGATACATTTTTAAGTAATTAAAATAAAATGTAACAGAGTTTGTTTCCCTTGTTTTGCATAATTAGTAGAAGCAGAGGGCATCCTTAGGCTCAGAAATAGTTATTAGATGGAGAAGGGAAATATGGAATTAGGATGAAAAGCACAGAAAGAGGGGAAAGATTAGGCAATATTTTTAGCAAATAATGCATCAATAAATAACATAGTAAATTAAGGAAAATGTATAGAGATATTATGATACAACAAAAGCCGAAGTGTTATGTTTTAAGAGGTCTTTGATATTAATCAGTAAGGCTCCTTATCATAGAAAATTATTGAAAATATTTATTGCTAAGTGGCATGTATGAGAATACTCTGACCCTACTTAGAGTGAGGAACTCTATCTTACCATGTGTAATGCTCTGCCGTGTATAATGTGCACCCACGTTTCTGGCCCAAACCTTCAGGGAAAACATCTTTCATTTAAATTTTTAATTCAAGTATTTATTTATTCATATTCAGATACAAATAGATTCAACAAAACCAATTATTGTATTCCATGGTATTATTTTGTATACAGATATCATTATTGCTTTCTAGAGTTACACTTTTAATGCATAAGCATAAATAAAAGAATTAAAAACATTTATATAGATATGGAATTAGTACTACCCATGTATAATGTGCATCCTTCATTTTCCCTCAAAAAATTGGTCAAAAAAGTTCTCATTATACACAGCAAAATACGGTATTTAGGAACAGTGGAGAAAGTTGAGAAAATGACCACACCAAAGAATCTTGGCATGATATATGTGTGTGCAAGGGTGGTAACTAGAAATCATAAGAGATCATTCAAAGCATAAGGTGTCATTTAGTAAAAAAAAAAAGAGAGACAGAGAGAGCATTAGGAGTCATTAGTAGTCAAGCACAGAGAGTCAAGATTTGCCACAAAATTCATTGGTATATATTCAGAGTACTTAGTAAAGTTAGAAGTAAAGAATTTTGTGATGGAGTATATTGTATTAAAATGGAATAAATCCATGTGGAATATCTTCCAAATATACGAAGAAATATAACAAATTTTCATCTAAATATAATAGTTTAATTGAAATCCTTTTTTTGGCAAGAGGTAGAATTAATCATCACTTATAAAACATTGAAAAAAACATGAAAAGTTTGCCTGGTTAGCATTAACCTCTACAGTGTATGTATAAAACTATGTACTTACCTGGATACATTTGACAACGTTCTTGTTATTTCTTCCTAGACTATCAATAAAGTACTGCTTCAGTATGCTGCAATTGTATCAAGTGATTTTCCTTTCTACTGTGATAAGGAAAATGTGGTAAGTAAAAATGTCTCCACTCTCAAGTATTCATCAGTTGAGATCCACTTATTACAACTGATGGCTAAGCAAGAGAAGTTGATTTCTTTGGGTTTTCACACAGGATGTTGGTAAAGAGGTAACTCAAGAAGCTGTTTGAAAGCTTCCCTAGTGACCATGAGCCAGTTACAATACAGAATTCCGGGGGTGGGTGGCGCATCTCAGTGCCAGGCCACTTGCCGTGTTCCATGATGATAAGGAGCAAGACAAAGAATTGAAAACCCATGTTATTGTAAGGCAGTGAAGCTGAGAGCTAGGGAGTTAAAAAACTCAGTGTTGAATGGGGAAGATGGCGGCAACATAGGTGGGAGCAGAGTCCACTTCCCCTCAACGCCAGGGAAATACCTAGCTGATCTGAGGAGCAGAGCGAACAGCCAACAGTATTCCAGCATATACGAAGATCAGAGACCAAAGATAGAGGACACTGAAGGATCTGACGGTAAGAAGAGTGCTCAAGGACAATAAGGTCCACGGGACCCAGGACCGCGCGGTACAAGGGCGGCAGAAGCGCCAGCCCTGGCGCAGGGGCTGCGGCAGGAGTCTTGGGAGAGGGCCAGGCTGCGCTGTGAGCAGCCAGGTGCTTGATTAGACCAGGGGGGCTTGAAAAGGAGGAATTTCTCAAAAAGAAAAAGAAAATAGAGACACTCAGGGGCTAATTAGAGAACTCTCGGTAGTAGCCGAGACCCCTGGCGCCCCTCCCCCTCCACCCCTGGACTTCTACGCTCACCTGAGGTCCGGTCGCGCGCGCGAGCAGATTAGCGAACGGGACCCACACCTGAAACCTCCGAGATAATTTGGAGCAGAGACTAGCTGCTCCACCCACAGGCCCAAAACCTCGGAACCGAGTGCCGCGTGATTCAGTCCCAGGGCGGCCCCGCCCGCCCGAGAGACTCAAGCCCAGGGCGGCTGGATTGGGCCCCCAAGCATAGAGCCTGTGGCTCAGCGGGCTGCGCTCGCTCACCAAGCTCAGGGCCGGCTGGGTGCCTGTTTTCCAAATACAAAGCTGCTGGCGAGTGTCCTAACCCCAAGGCGGCTGAATCCGCCACCTGCGCGCCAGCGTTCCAAGCCCGGGCGGCTCGATTGGTCCACCGGCTGCGCGCTCAGGGCACAAAATAACGTCACAGACCCAAAGCGGCTGGATTCCCCTGCTGCGCGCGCACGCGTCACAAGCCAAAGCGGCTGGATTGGCTGATCAACGGACTGATTGACTGCCAGGGACCACACCTACAAAACAGCGAAGAGTGTGACCCAGGAAGAGAGAAAAGTGAAACCAATCCTTCCAACCACCCCCTCCCGTTTCACAGACAGGACACCAGCAGAAATAACCTGACCGGTTTAAAGCCAACAGAAGATTTTTTTTTTTTTTTATCCTTTTTCTTTTTTTTCCTTTCCCCCTGAATTCCTTCTTCCTCTCTCTTTTTTTCTTTTTTTTCATTCCTTCTTCTTCCCATCCTTTACCATTTTTATGTCTTCTTCCTGCCTTCTTTTATCTATTTCTATGTTTTAATTTTTGCTAAAATTCCTTCTTATCTTGCCTCCGATCTTTCTTTATTCCTTCTTCCCTCCTTCCTTCCTTTCCTCCTTTCCTATTTCCTTTTTCCCTCCTTCCCATCTTTGTTTTGGTTTGTTTTGTGTGTGTGTGTGTTTTTTTTTTTTTCTTTTCTTTTGCCCCCCCTTTCTCTTTTTCCCACAGGTGAGACAACAAAACCTGGAGTGCTGAAAAGACTAGAGTTAGACCGTGTTAAACACATAAACGTCAGCTCAAGACCAGTGAGCACAGGAGAGTAAGGAGACAGCACCACCGAATCCCATTGGCATTCTACCATAGAAGTTCATATCATAAATCCAGGGAGTCAGAACAAAGCAATTTAAGATGCAGAGGCCAACAAGAAGAGCCTCACAAACAATGGGAAGACAAAGAAACAATTCCCAAATGAAAGGAAAGGAGGAAGTCTCAGAAAGAATACTAACCGAAAAAGAGGCAAGTCAACTATCAGATACTGAGTTCAAAGCAATGGTCATCAGGAAACTCACTGAGCTCTCTGAGCTCAAAGAGAACTACCAGAAACTACAAGGAAACTACAATGAACTCACTGCAAACTATATCAACATGAAAAAGGAAATAGAAAATATCAACAAGAGCCAAGAGGAAATGAAGAATACAATTTCTGAATTGAAGAACACAGTAGAAGGAATTAAAAGCAGACTTGACGAAGCAGAGGATCGGATCAGCGAGCTGGAGGATAAAGTAGAAAAAAACACCCAGAAGGAGCAAGAAAAGGAAAAGAGGCTCAGAAAGAATGAAGAGGCAATAAGGGAAATTCAGGACAACATGAAACGTAACAATATCCGTATAATAGGAATACCAGAAGGAGAAGAAGAAGAGCAAGGGATAGAAAACCTGTTTGAAAAAGTAATGATGGAAAATTTCCCTAATCTGAGAAGAGAAAAAGTCACCCAAATCCAGGAATCACAGAGAGTCCCAAACAAGAGGAACCCAAAGAGACCCACTGCAAGACACATCATAATTAAAATGGCAAATTTCCAAGACAAAGAGAGGATCTTAAAGGCAGCAAGGGAGAAAAAGGAAGTAACATACAAGGGAGCCCCAATAAGGTTAGCAACTGACTTCTCAATGGAAACGCTCCAAGCCAGAAGAGAATGGCAAAAAATATTCCAAGTACTGAGAACCAGAGGCCTGCAACCAAGACTACTTTACCCAGCAAGGCTCTCAATCAAGATAGAAGACCAAATAAAGAGTTTCCCAGACAAAAGAAGTCTAAAAGAATACAGCTCCACCAAACCAGCTCTGCAAGAGATGCTAAAGGGACTGCTTTAAGGAAAGGAAGGAAAAGAGAAAGACAGAGGAACACAGGTAGGAAATAATGGCAATGAATAACTACCTATCGATAATAACCTTAAACGTAAATGGATTAAATGCTCCAATCAAAAGACATAGAACAGCTGAATGGATAAGAAAACATGACCCACACATATGCTGCCTACAAGAAACCCATCTCAGGACAAAAGACTTACACAGACTGAAAGTGAAGGGCTGGAAACAAATTTTCCAAGCAAACGGACAGGAAAAAAAAGCAGGGGTAGCAATACTCATATCTGACAAAATAGACTTCCAAAGAAGGGCCATAAAGAGAGACCCAGAAGGTCACTTCATAATACTCAAAGGAAGAATCCACCAAGAAGACATAAACATTGTAAATATATATGCACCCAACATAGGAGCACCCAAATACATAAAGAAAATCTTGGAGGATTTCAAGAAAGATATTGACAGCAACACAATTATAGTAGGGGATTTTAACACCCCACTATCAAAAATGGACAGGTCTTCCAAACAAAAGATCAACAAAGATATTGTGTCACTTAACAATACCTTAGAGGAAATGGACTTAACTGATATATACAGAGCTTTTCATCCCAAAGAAGCAAAATACACGTTCTTTTCAAGTGTCCATGGAACTTTTTCAAAGATAGACCACATGATAGGACACAAAGCAAGCCTCAACAAATTCAAGAAAATTGAAATCATATCAAGCATCTTCTCTGACCACAAGGGTCTGAAACTAGAAACCAACGCCAAGGGTAAAAACCCAAAACACTCAAAAGCATGGAGACTGAATAGCATGCTATTAAACAATGAATGGGTCAAGAATGAGATTAGGGAAGAAATCAAAAACTTCCTGGAAACAAATGAAAACGAACTCACAACAACCCAAAACCTATGGGACACAGCAAAGGCAGTCCTGAGAGGGAAGTTCATAGCAATACAGGCCTACCTTAAGAAGTTAGAAACAGTTCAAACAAACAACCTAACCCTACGCCTACAAGAACTGGAGGAACAACAACAAAGACAGCCCAGAGCAAGCAGAAGGAAGGAAATAACCAAGATCAGAGCAGAACTAAATGACATAGAGACTAAAAGCACAATTGTAAGGATCAATGAATCCAGGAGCTGGTTCTTTGAAAAGATAAACAAAATCGACAAGCCTTTAAGTAGGCTCATCAAGAAAAAAAGAGAGAGGATCCAAATAAACAGAATTAGAAATGAAAGTGGAGAGATTACAACTGATACCACAGAAATACAAAGGATCGTAAGAAATTACTATGAAGACCTGTATGCTAAGAAATTTGAAAACCTAGATGAAATGGACACATTTCTAGAAAAATATAATCTTCCAAAACTGAATGAAGAAGAAGCAGAAAACCTGAACAAACCAATATCAGCAAAGGAAATTGAAGCTGTCATCAAGAAACTCCCATCACACAAAAGCCCTGGACCAGATGGTTTCACAGGAGATTTCTACAAAGCATTTAAGGAAGAACTAACCCCTATCCTTCACAGACTATTCGAAAAAATCCAAACTGATGGAAGACTCCCAAACTCTTTTTATGAAGCCAACATCATCCTAATCCCAAAACCAGATAAAGACACAACGAAGAAAGAAAACTTCAGGCCAATATCGCTGATGAACATAGACGCTAAAATTCTCAACAAAATATTAGCAAACCGCATCCAGCAATATATTAAAAAGATCATCCACCATGACCAAGTGGGATTCATCCCAGGGATGCAAGGATGGTACAATATTCGCAAATCAATAAACATAATACATCACATCAACAACAGCAAAGACAAAAATCACATGATCATATCAATAGATGCGGAAAAAGCATTTGATAAGATACAGCACCCATTTCTGATAAAAACACTCAGCAAAGTGGGAATAAAGGGAGCAGTCCTCAACATAATTAAGGCCATATATGAGAGACCTACAGCCAACATCACACTCAATGGACAAAAACTTAGAGCTTTCCCACTAAGATCAGGAACTAGACAAGGATGCCCTCTCTCACCACTCCTATTCAACATAGTATTGGAAGTCCTAGCCACAGCAATCAGACAAGAAAAAGCAATAAAAGGCATCCAAATTGGAAAGGAGGAAATGAAACTGTCACTGTTTGCAGACGACATGATAGTGTACATGGAAAACCCTATAGACTCCACTCAAAAACTACTCGACTTAATAAATGAATTTGGCAAAACAGTTGGATACAGAGTCAATACCCAGAAATCAAAGGCATTCCTGTACACCAGCAACGAAACTGCAGAAACAGAAATCAGGAAAAAAATCCCATTCGATATAGCAACAAGAAAAATAAAGTACCTAGGAATAAACCTAACCAAGGAGGTAAAAGACCTGTACTCAGAAAACTACACAACACTGAAGAAAGAAATTAAGGAAGATACAAACAAATGGAAGCATGTACCATGTTCATGGATTGGAAGAATCAACATTATCAAAATGGCCATACTACCCAAAGCAATTTATAGATTCAATGCAATCCCTATTAGAGTACCCATGACATATTTCACAGATATAGAACAAACATTGCAGAAATTCATATGGAACCATAAACGACCTCGAATAGCTGCAGCAATTTTGAGAAAGAAAAACAAAGCAGGAGGGATCACAATACCTGATATCAAACTGTATTACAAGGCCACTGTAATCAAAACAGCCTGGTATTGGCATAAAAACAGGCACATAGACCAATGGAACAGAATAGAGAGCCCAGAAATAAACTCAAGTCTATACGATCAATTAATATTTGACAAAGGAGGCAGGAGCATAAAATGGAGCAAAAACAGCCTCTTCAACAGATGGTGTTGGGAGATCTGGACAGCTACGTGCAAAAAAATGAAACTCGATCACCAACTTACGCCATACACGAAAATAAACTCAAGATGGATAAAAGACTTAAATATAAGCCGTAACACCATAAAAGTCCTTGAGGAAAACATTGGCAGGAAAATCTCAGACATTCCACGCAGCAACATCCTCACAGACACATCCCCTAAAGCAAGGGACATAAAGGAAAGAATAAACAAATGGGACCTCATCAAAATAAAAAGCTTCTGCATGGCTAAAGAAAACAGCACCAAATTACAAAGAGTACCAACAGTATGGGAAAACATATTTGCCAACGATACCTCAGACAAGGGCCTGATCTCCAAAATATATAAAGAACTCACTCGACTCCACTCCAGGAAGACAAACAACCCAATTAAAAAATGGGCAAAGGACTTGAACAGACACTTCTCCAAGGAAGACATACAGAGGGCCCAGAGACATATGAAAAGATGCTCAGCATCACTAGCCATCAGAGAGATGCAAATTAAAACCACAATGAGGTATCATCTCACACCAGTCAGAATGGCCAACATAAACAAATCCACAAACAAATGTTGGAGAGGATGTGGAGAAAAGGGAACCCTTGTGCACTGTTGGTGGGAATGCAGACTGGTGAGGCCACTGTGGAAAACAATATGGAATTTCCTCAGAAAACTAAAAATGGAACTGCCCTTTGACCCAGTAATTCCGCTGCTGGGATTATACCCTAAGAACACTGAAACACCAATCCAAAAGAATCTGTGCACCCCAATGTTCATAGCAGCACAATTTACAATAGCCAAGTACTGGAAGCAACCGAAGTGCCCATCAGCAAACGAGTGGATCCAAAAACTATGGTATATTTACACAATGGAATTCTACGCAGCAGAGAGAAAGAAGGAGCTTATACCCTTTGCAACAGCATGGATGAAACTGGAGAGCATTATGCTAAGTGAAATAAGCCAGGAAGTGAGGGACAAGTACCATATGATCTCACCTTTAACTGGAACATAAGCAATAGAAGAAAAAAGCAAACAAAATATAACCAGAGACATTGAAGTTAAGAACAATCTAACAATAGCCAGGGCGGGGGGTGGGGGGTGGGGGCGGGGATAGTGGGAAGAGGGTATTACAGGAACTACTATAAAGGACACATGGACAAAACCAAGGGGGAGGGTGGAGAGGGGGGAGGGAGGTGGGTTCACCTGGGGTGGGGTAGAGGGATGGGGAGAAAAGGCATACAACTGTAATTGCATAACAATAAAAAAAAAAAAAAAAAAAAAAAAAAACTCAGTGTTGACACCAACCAGTTTAGTTTTATACCACTACTAAAATGACTATAATTTATTCTTTCAGTTTTCAAATATATTGAGGATGGTTAATGTAAGGAATGATGCTGATTTCCACTCTGAATTATTAATTTAGCTTTTTATTTGGGGGATGATTGAGAATGTTTATATAAACCAAACCAATATTGCAGCTTAATAAAAGGCATAAACAGAAGCAAGATAAACTAAAGTGATTTGGAATATAATGTGTTTTCTGTGGTGGAAGATGAAATATTTTTTATTCAGTACATGTAATATTAGGAGAAAATGTTGGTAGCATTATGGGAATAAAAAATCAGCACTGAAAAAATATTTAAAGTAACAGTACAATTGTTTTAAAGAGGAAAACCATTTCCCCCCTTCAAAAAAATCAGTACTATCAGGCAGGTCTAAAAGAGAATTCTTTAAAAGGGCTTCTAGTCTTCTCTCTGAAAATTCCTTGACCGCTTGTTGACTAAGGTGAGTCAGTTGTAATTGTTCTTGAAGGTCCCATAAGATTCTTTTTTCTTTTCAGTTAATATGCTGTCCAGGAATGTTATTAAAACTCAGATATCTTAGCAGCTATCTCTAATTGCCATTGATTATAAATACTCTAATGGGCAAGAAAGAGTATTTATTTATTGAAAGCACATATTTTTAAATTAAAGGATAATACATTTGAAAAGTAACATGCTGAAAATCAAAACAGCACCAGATAATTTCAGAAAAAATTCTGATTTTATTAGGATAGCCAAATTGAAGACTTTGAAAGGTGTCTATGAATTACCAAGGCTAATTCCTGTCATTCAGAAGGAAAAGTTACTTTTAAAAGGCTCCTGCAGGCTTCCACTTTATGTGTTAACATTCCAGAGTATATTTTATTTTTTAAAAAACTGAGAAAAATATATCAATGTTTATTGCATTATTTTCTGGTTTTTTCCTGTGTATTTTATAATTTTCAAAATCAAAGTTTTATAAAGAAGTAAAAAACAACCTTGCAAATATTACAGCACAGGAACTTAACTTCTTCTTTCCCTCAATGCTTTTTTTCCCCCTTAGTTACTGGTGTCTTGATCAATCTGAAAGTCCCACTCAAATGCCAATTATTACTTTAGCTTTTCCATGAAAGAATATCAATTAGCTGCTTAGTTTATGCTTTCAGTTGAGACATATTAAAGAAGTACTTTGATACATTTTGTGTTTACATATAACTATTGTTACAGATGTCTTTCAATATCAAGAACATTGCAGTTTATTATTTTTTCCTTTCTCAGTGTGTGTGTGTGTGTATGGTATCTGCAAATTGATCTAGATACCTTAAGGAGAGACACCTTTTAAGAGATGACCAGAACATTGGCTTTTTCAGGGGTCAGAATGAAAAAGACAGCAGGTATATAAAATGTATGTGGCAGAATAATTTTTTTCTCCACTGTGACATTTTAAATTGGAAATGAGTTAGAAGTTTTTCAATCCATTTTTCCCACATTCCAAAATATAGCAAAGCAACATTATCTATGTCAGAATTACTTGATTTTGAATCCTTTTGAAAATCTTTTTCAACTTAAAACCTTACTTCAATCACATAGAAATAGCCATAGTCTGAACAAAACTAACTTTCGTAGTCATTGTGTCTTAAATTCCTTTGTTCCAGATTTAGATAAAATGCAATGCATTATGATATTTTCAGAGGAAAACCCAAACTATGCCAATAAAAAGATTACAACATGACTTCAAACACAGGTTATTTTATCTTACTAAAATTATCAACAAATGATACTTCCAGATGACGTTAATGTTCCCTTTACTACGGGATGTATTTTTTGCTCTTTGTTTTTGTTTTTTCCTTTTGCTATGGAGATGTTTTAAAATAAAAGTTGTTTCATGATTTGGTTTAAGGTAGATTTGAGTAATTAAGTTCTTAGTAGCAATTTAATAAATTGTTTCAATAAAATTGACATTTGAATATTTCAAGGTCAGGGAAACCTGAATCCAAGAGGAAAGTCTCATATTTATTTTCATCTCCCTCTGGATAATCGCATCTCTTTTTCTCTCTGTCACCCTACCCTGGTTGCTAGAATCCATGCCCGGTGAGCCTGAGCACATGTTCATTTTGTTTCTTAGTAGCTCTTTTCTGTCAGAAATGATCATATGAAAACGGCTTGGAGGTTGAATTTTTATTTATAAAACTGGTACTAGAGTACTGTTATATATGCCAAAAATAATAATAATAAGTTTGAAGGTTCACATCAAATAATCATAGAAGAGCCTACGCCACTAACTTAGACACATGGGGAGCAGACTGATGAAAGTTTCTCCCCTGTAGTCTCCATGCTTCTCGTTAAAAACAATGGTCTTTCTTTGATCTTCATTTTCTCCCTGGTGGGATTTCCCAAATCCAAGCCAAATCTTCACCCTCTGCAATGAAAATAAAAATCTCAATAACCTCACTCCTTAGTGTAAAAAAAGTCTATTGTCTCAGTTTGTTGACTTTTGGTCAGGATGCTGACATCCCTGAAAGTATGACCACACATGCTACCGAAAGGACTAAGCCTAAACCAAGTGTCTCTCACTCACGGTGGGAGATCAGAATCACTAGTGGTATATGCGGTTCAGCTCACTGCACGGCATCGATGGAAGATAGGTATCTGTGTTCAAAAATCAAATATTTATGTGATTGTAATCAAGGGAACAGAATAGAAGCTTAAAATTGTTTTCATAAATCGAAGTTAGGATGTGGTCACTTGAGAGTAAAGTAGAAAGTTTTCAAAGGTCAGTATTGTGGTTAAAGCAATAATAAAATCTTTCCACTTAAGAGAGCTAACACCTCTCTGGTGTCCTATAAATCCTTTGCATGCCTCTCTCTGATTCATTATTGGCTTATTTCCCAGCAACTTGGAAGACATATCCATTTTCCTTTCTTTCCCTTGATCTACTGGCTTTTGGGAATCAGTATGCAGCAAATATGAAATTACTCTAGAACTATTCTGAATTCTCTTTTCCAATTATAAACTAATTCCTACTATTCAAAGGTCATATCTAGTCCTGTCTCAAAGCTTTGCATCTTGATGTTACTGTTTTATTTCGGCCTTCTCGGCAACAACAAGTTAAGAAACATGTTGTAAGCAAGTGTAAGGCTCTGCGCAATACTCTGTGTGGAAAAAAAAAAGCAGGAAAAGACACAGCAGCACATGCAGTACATTTAAGGCCAGCTTATGAGTGAAAAGCAACTCAAATGTAAAGTAAATTAAAACAAATGTTAAGTGACCAAAGGATACAATCTAAGAAAGAGAAGGCTATAACTTAAATGATGGGTATGATTCAATTAGGCAAAGAGACTAAGTGAAGAGGCTGCATGCTAAGCCAAGTTCCAGCATCTGGAAAGTGCAGGTGTTTTGTGGGGCATAAATTGCAGAGAGTTGGAGATAACCGCACTGCAGTCAACAGAGATGAGAAGGAAACATACTTTACAGCCAGGTAATGAAGGGCCTTGAATACCAATATGTGGACTTTGTAGCCAAAGGGAATCCATTTAAGGTTTTTTGTTGGTGGTGTTTTGTTTTATTTTTTTTTTAATTTTTAAAATTCAGATGGTGTTTTTTTTTTAAAGTGAAATAAAAGAAAATTTTAAACTAATCCATTTTTCTTAAAATAAATTTTTAAAAACAGAATTTGGTTAATCTCTAAGTATAAAATGCCCTGACATTAAGGATAAAAGACACTTTAGTTGTAGGTCTTCAATGCTTTATTGTCTGACTGTATTACCAAATTTCATACTTTAAAGTGCCCATTATATTTCTCCCTTCCATTTAAGTGTTTAAAAGCACAATCTTAAAGTAACAGAATTATTTGCCAAATATTGTAGGACTTCAGTGATAGTTGTATACTCTTACATTTAAGGTAAACTCATTCAATGATTAGTGTATAAAGCATTCTCACATTACTTACTTTTTATTTGCTTTATCTAAAGCCCTGCATACTGATGAACAATATTCAACAATTGCGGGTCCAGTTGGAAAAAATGTTTGAATCCATGGGAGGAAAAGAGGTGAGTATATTTTTATAGCTGCATTTGCCAAATACCTACTTAGAGATCATTAGCAGCGTATCTCTTTGCTACTTAAAGATTCATAATCAAATTTTACATGGTTTAGCGAAAGAACAGAAAAGACAATAATCTAAAACTCCATCAATAACTAGGTGATTATTATGTCTACAACAGAATACGTTAGTGACTATATTAGCAGTGTGAATGGGAGGAGGAAGACAGTCAATAGCCTTTTGTAATGAGTGTGTGTGTGTATAGCATGTATACATAGGTATAGTCCTACACATACACAATTAAATACACATGCCAGTGACCTGTAAAGTTCCACAAAGCACAGGCTTTTTCGCTGTGTTGTGGCCTGTCAACCTGATGTCAATGTTCATTCTAAAATGTGTTTTGTGGCGCTGGTGCTTTTGATGTATTGGTGGTTTATTGTTCACATCTAAGAGTCTCTTTTAGAAATGTGTTGTGTGCTGTCGTAACGTGTCCTGTCTTTGTCCAACATCTTTGACTTGCAACCCCATGAGCAGAAGAAGGAAGGAGAGAGATTCTTTTATGAGGTTTGTGATATAGTAAGCACCTTACCCTTTACCCGGCTGATCCACCCCCTAAGCCTGAAGACCATGGCACTTCCTACTTACTCTCATTTGCGTGCTCGAATCAGGCAGACAGTGGAACACGAGCTGTGCCCCTGCCTCTTCTTGCTGCCGCAGTCTTTCCTTTCACAAACCAATGAGCATGTGGGCAATGAGGGCTGGAGATGGTGCCAAGAGGGAGTCTCGCTGCTGGCTTCCTCCCACCACCACCACCCCCTCTGTCAAAATATCCCAAGGGTGGTTAGAATGTGGGGATATTTCTGGTTAAGATTTTATTTATATCGTTCCTTATTGTGGTAAGTGTATGAGAGATACACAAAACTAGATTCAATTTCAAAGTAGAGATCTATTTTAATTCTAAATTTGTAAGGCCCGAAATGCTTCTTTTAAGATTGGGCCTCTTGGCATGGGAGGTTGTCCCTTCCAAAGAGACATTTCTACATTTCTCCCACCCCCAATGTCTTTTTTGTCCCACTTGAGCTTCACTCTTTTAAAAAATAAGCTTGCTGTTTAGCATCCGGCAGAGGAGAAGCACTTGGACATACGTCTGAGGGTGCTTCAAAATCAAACTCGGGTGCATTGCGCTTCCTGCCGCTGCAGACTCAGTCTGGTTTGTATGAAATAAACCTCTGCTCCCCAAAGTGTGCTACTGGCTTCGCACAGTTTGAGGGCATCGATCTCATTGCTGAATTAGAGGAGCACAAGCAATTGGGAACCATAAGTAGGGATTCCCTTTGTAATTTTAGTAACGTTTTATATTCCGACTTTAACTCCACCTACTATTTGAAAAGCAGTGAAGAAATTACTGATTTTTTCTGAGAAATTCTATCTCCTTTTAGTGAATGTTAAAGACCACAGGTCACTTACAAATGAAGTTATATTTAAAATGCCATATTTCCAGAAATTTCTCCTAATGCTACTACGACTATTTTATTACTCTTTGTGGTTGAACTCTAATGTGAGTGACATATTGTTAAGCTGCATATTAACCAGACAAATCATACTTGTACTTGAAAAACAACTGTGTGGGCCAAGCCACTCACTAACCAGAAAAGTGAGGTGGGGTGGCTTGTTCACCAACCAAAAATGGATTGCTTGTTTCAGATAAAATCTCCAGCTTGAATTGTGCAAGTTTCACCTTATAAATGTAGTTGCAAATCTATGGCTACATCACAAAACCCTTCTTACTAGAGAAAATATTAAAGGTACAAATACTAAGCTTGGTGCCTTCTCCTTTCATAATTTGGGCAATGTCAAGTACTAAACTCCTCATACATAATTTAAAGGAAAAATTCAGTTAAATAAATGAATGTCTAGCTTCTAAGAATATGCTTTGTTAGAGGGATAGCATGGACCCTAGCTTCTTTCTTTCCAACATTTAAATATTTTTCATCTCTTCTTTCTTTTTCTTCACCATCTTCTATATTCTCCAGTCCACGCACAGTTTCTTTTTTCTCATTCTTTTCCATTTTTTATCTCTTGTCATTTGCTGCTAAGAAAAAGCTGTCAGCAGACCCAGTCAGCATTGCACAGGGTTGATAAAATGTCAGGAGGAAGCAAGACCTGAACCCAAGTCCGAGTGTAACGTGCAGCCTCCCAGACAGAAATAAGCTTTATTATGAACACAGAAGTACGTTAGAATTGCCCATTGCTATGCCTAGCCTCCTCTAGGCACCAGAACCCAAACTAATAGGCAGAGCCCCTCCAATGCAGTCATCTATAAACTGCAGTATCTAAGTGGGTTCCGAAACTCAGGGCTTTGATAAAGATGAAATAAAGGATTTTATTGAGAATGACGGAATTCACCCTTTGATATGAAAAGTACATGTAGCACTTATGAAGGGCTTATTTAAGCCCTTCAGGGTAACACAGTGTGTTCTAGTGCTAATTCCCAGTTTCTCCTCACAGTGGAACTGGTTATAAAACCTTGACTAAGAGAAACTTTGCAACCTAGATCTTATTCTTCTTTTAGAAGTTTCTTCTTATTTTTGTCCCCTACCATCTGTGCTAGGATGTGTACTTCTTTCTACAAAAAGCTAATTAGCACATGATTGCTTGCATACTTGTTCAAAATAGTTTTCAATGTCATGTGTTAATTAGTTGGCTTCTAACAGCAGTGTTGCTTGCCTCCCATACTATCTGCGCAGTGCTGGCCGCTTGCAGGACTGGCTGCACGATGCTGCAGCTCTCAGCTGCTCTAACCAAGCACAGCTGGGGCAGCTGCTCTTTCTTTGCAGGATGAATCTCCTCCCTGTGCAAACAGGCAGAATGTTTAAAACCCTTTGTGGGGTGGAAAGAGTTACTCTCTGTATGGAGTCCACAGTGACAACATTGCCTATCAGGATGACGATCTTGGGCTGATGCTGTTGACTGTGGCTCCAGAAGCAGTCACGTGAGCTCCTGCAAGCGGTGTCCTGCAGCCATGTTGACACGTTGTTTCAAATGCCCTATTTAGAAAGAAAAAAAAAGAGAGAAAAAAGCTAACCACTAAATTTCTTCTCCAATGGTGACTTTCCAACACATTTCCCTGCCTACAAATTAATAGCATGTTTTGGCATAACAACTCTCTGATTACTTTACAGAATTATTTTTTAAATGTCACATAAACCCTGAAGCAAAAGTAACCTGTAACAATGAGGCCCAGAGTCTTTTTTTCAAAAAGCATCTCAGGTGATTTTTATGTGCATACAAGTTTGGGGAATTGCTATACTAAAACAGATAAAGTAGGCAACCCATAATATGGACTGACTTGGGGTAGAAGTTACATTGTTTATACCACAATCCCCAAACTGTATTACCTGTCCCTTTATCATGTAATAACAATACAAACATTATCAGGATGCTAGGTAATCATTTTTATTTATTGGTGAATGATTGTGTTATTATCCTATAAAAGCTCAAATAGCTCAAAAGTAAAACAGATACATTTTGGTTTCTACTGTTGTAATAGCTTCATTATTTGATGAGTGTAACTTCAGTACTTATCAAGTGCAAATAAATACCTAGTCTGTGTTCATTTTTTCATAAATATATACTGTTACAGCCCATACAAAGAGCTTAGTTGTATTTCCTTGACCTGCAATCTAATTTGTACAAGTACATGAAAAAGAACATCATATAGTCCAAAACTTAGTTTCAGGAAGTCATAATATATTCGTTATTAAACTCTACAGAACTCGTAGCAATTGATTTAGAAGAGTTATAACTGTGCTGTGTAAGCAGAAGATGCATTATTCCTTCACAGTATTTTGCTGGTGCAATCTTCTTGATGGTAGAATCCATACTTAGCCTTAGGCCTGCTAACCTATTGACAACAATTTAAATCTAGAATTGAGCCATTATTAAGACATTTACGGGAAGTAGGGGGGTTTGTTTGCTTAGCTAAATTCTCTCATTCTGCTGACCACAAAGAAGGCCAATTAGGTACAACAATAATGTTATTTTGATTGGTATGTTTCAGAAAAGATTGAATCTTTTTTCTCATCTCATTGTGGGAATCTTTCCTGAACAGGACCAAGGAATCTGTAACAAAACCCCACCTATTCTAAAAATGCGTGTATTTTAATGATAGCAACTTAATTATTTTTTGTTTCAGAGATGTATATCTTTCTATATTTTTTTAATGATGAACTTGATGTGTTGGTTAGAAACTGCATCTGGTTGCCCAAAAGCTTATGCATGTAGCTGACTGAAATTCATCATAAAATATTTGGCCATATGGACTCAGTCTTTAGCTAAAGCAACACCTGACCAGAGAAGACACAAATTAACTTCAGTCTTATTTTACGTAGCACTGTCCTCTCAGCTTAATATTTGCTGGGCGATAGGGGATTGAAGATCATGCCTTTAAAGGAAATAATACCCCCTGTCAGTAGTTCTTGAACTTCAGCTTACATCAGAACTACCTGCAGAGTTTATTAAAACACACACTGCAGAATTCCATCCCCAGAGTATTTGATTCAGCAGGTCTGGCATGGGGCCTGATGGTTTGCATTTTAACAAATTTCCAGGGATGCTGATGCTACTGGTCAGGGGACCCCATTTTGAGAATTACTGCTCTTTGCTTTTCGAACGGCAACCAGGTACTTAGGAAATGGCTTAGAACACCTCTTAGTCTTATCCTGACTGCCCTATTTAATATGCTTCGAATGAATCTTGAAAACACCCGGGATTCAGTTGTTTGAATGCACTTTGATACAGTGTGCAATAGTGCAGGCAAATATTTGGGTTAAAAAATGTAACATTCTAAAAATACAGATGGCCAATTTGTAGTCATAAACAAATATCCAGCATTTTTTAAGCATGTGCGATGCTTACATTTTATACTTAATCTTATTGAAAGTGGTGGCGTTGTTGTAAAGAGGCTAAGCTTTAGCTCAGGTGTCTGATAAGGGCTTCTGATCTGTCTCACCTCTTCTCCTTAATGTAAATAGAGATTGTAATTCCCTAGTGAATACATTAATGAGAATCAATCTTCTGCTTTTATCTATGTTATAGCAATTACAAAATAAAATTAGTAAAGTATGTCTTAGATGTCACTACATAATAAAATAGACAATTTTAACTAGTTGCATTATGTCTTCCTTTTAGTTCTCAAATGTCTCCTAAAACAATTTGCCAAGTTCTTAGTATTTAATGGAAGTGTTTATTGTTACCTACTTATATTTACTGTATTTATTGGGAGTGGGGCAGGAGTTGAGATAAGAAATAAAAAGATTTAAAAACAAATGCACTAGCCTCAAGGAGCTTACAAAGAGTAAGACCTTGTAGAACAACAATTAGAGCAGATATTCCATTTAGCACCCGTTGAAAAAGATATTTAAAAGCTGACTCCCTGTTCTGTCAGGACCACTTTAAGCATCTCGTCCCCTTGCGACTGTCTCATGAAAAACAGAGGTTTGAGCACATGAAACATGAAGACAGAATTTATTAGTTCATTCAACACACATTTATGAACTGTAAGTTTTACTAGGCACTAGAGATGCAACAATTTCTAAAATGTAGACCCAACCCTCAAAGAACTCCAAGCTGGTTAATGGGAAGTCAGAACAATTAAAGAGGTAAGGTTTGTGGGGGAAGGACTCCTAACACTTTCTAAATTTAAAAATAAAGTTCAAAGGAAAGTCCTAGTTGTTACTTCTTATCCTGTAGTCATTTAAAGAATAAACTTAAACCTTTAGCCTTTCATTGTATAAATAAAACTCAAAGGTGAGATATTCTTAGGCTGAATGACAGTTATTTTAGTTTCATGGCCGTGGATAACAAGGAAGACTAAGTGTTTGAAGTGCTGGCTTTTATTTTGGCGGTATGCAGATACAGCCTGGTTTCTTTTCTCCTACCCATCTCTTCTATTAGAGTTAACAATTTGGACTTATATCTCAAGGCATTTGGTTGATTTGAAGCACAATGACAGTTGGAATTACTGCATACTGTCTCCTTAATTAGGATGAGAGACAGCTAGTGATGTTTTTCAACTACTGAAAGCAAGAAGTTCGAAGCATGAATTTATAGAACTGATACCTCTACTGTAACAGTTCATTCAAATCTGAATAGCATAAGGAAAATGCCAAAGTCTAACTCTAAGTTCTTTGGGAGGGTCTCTCTTCAAAGAATAAAAAAAAAAAGAAAAGAAAAGAAACAAAAATACAGGGTAACTTTGGTAGAGCTGGAGCATGTTTGCTTGCAGTAGAGAGAAACATGTATTACCTTATTTCTGGCAGCGTACCACATGATCCATGCTGAACACCACAGATCTACAAAGTGATGTAGGGCATTTCAAAGAAAGTTAACTTCCTGCTGGATTCACAGGGAATTTTTACCAATTTCTCAATCACATATTTTAAGTTGAGCCAGGCATTTCAGAATGAATAAATTTTTGACCAAATAGAAGCGTTAAACAGAAGTGATCTTTTCAAAACAAAAGAAATAGCAAGAGCTCAGATAAGTTTCTACAAAATTGCTTGAAGTAGTTTCCTGGTTAAAAGCCACTAGTCAGGTCAGCAGGTGCCATGATGAGATTTGGGCTTTATTAAAACTCTAGGAGCAGTAAGGATGAAATAGAAGAGGGAAAACAGGAACGAGGACACAACCCAGAGATGACTGCAATATAATCTGAATAAGAAATACCCTAGAAAGGAAAATGAAGAGGGTAGGACAGAGGGAGAAAACACTTCAGAGACACTACCAATTGTGCTAGGTATCTAAGTGAATGTGAAAGGAGGAAGAGAAAGAGAAATAAAATATGACTTTCACAATTCTGCCTTAAACAATTGTATGCTATCAATCAAATCAGAGACAATAAGAAGAGAAATAAGTTAAAGATAGGCAGATAAAGATAAGTTATAGATAATGAGATGACTCTCGGATATGTTGAGCTTGAGGTCATCAAAGTGGAAAAGTAGACGCAGGGGAAGATAGCCGTGATGCAGCAGGTATCCTGTTAAAGCTGGTTACAAGCATTCTGTTTGCATCTACACCGAAAGCCATACTTCTACCAGGAAATGAAAACTGTCTACTGATTAAAATTGCTAAAGTTTGACAGTTTCAGATTTCCAAGTAACAGCCAATTATTTGATAAAAAATCTCCATTCATGAAATGCCTAAGGTGGACTAAAATAACTTCTGGGAAATGAGCATAATTTTACCCAACCGATCTATCTAACCCTTGTTGTATGATTTTGAAGTCATTATCTCAACAGATGAACAAACTACCTTGATGTATATATAAAACTAATATGAAAACAAAATACAGAATTTAAATGAGAAACAACCCCATTTCCTGAAGAGAACCCTACTGTCTGAGCCATTTCCTTGAAGGTGGCAAATGTGTGGGTGGGGAGCTATCACCCAAGGTGTTTGGAACCTGAAGACAACAAGATGGAAGGGCTTTTCTCGCATTCCTTATTCTGCAACATTTCCATCCAAATTAAATCAGGTTAAAATTGGTCTTAGGACAACATCAAAAGATATTAAACAGTATTCAGCTTACACGGTTCCCTAGGACTGGGTCAGACAATCCACATATGATTTTTTGGTAGAAGTTATGACTTATTAGATTCATTATGCTTAGATGCACTTTAGTGTGAGGTCTTTT
This sequence comes from Desmodus rotundus, assembly GCF_022682495.2. Taxonomy (NCBI): domain Eukaryota; kingdom Metazoa; phylum Chordata; class Mammalia; order Chiroptera; family Phyllostomidae; genus Desmodus; species Desmodus rotundus. The sequence continues at coordinate 85,797,913 of NC_071393.1, forward strand.
TAAATAGGTAGTGTGCAATCGTCTTGCTAAATCACTACCTCGCAACTACTTGTTGAATGGAACTCTCAAAAAGTATGAGCTCAAGGATATGTTAATATTCCTACTCCTAGAAAAGTCTACATCTGTTATGGGGGCCTATGTGTCTGTAGGTAAGAGCTATGAGTCTACCTGATGAGAAAGGAAAAAGATACAGACTCCAGGTGAATCATTTTGGCTCTAAGAGAGAAGCAGAAAAAATGGACATCAAGGATTAGTTTTATATAATCAATAAAGTATCAAATATCAAATGCAATTTTTTATTTCTATTCCAATGTTTTCAGTCACATCAATACAACCTAAAGCTACCCAGCAACCAAAGTATATAGCTAAAACTCCCCCTCAATAGTTATTTAATGTTAGGAAATGCTCTTGGAGGATTACAGGATCCGTGTATACTACTTTTTGTTCCTGGGCTGGCTCCAGGAGTTTAAGCTGCCATTGGGTCCCATGGCTATTTGGTGTCCTTCTTAGTTTCCATTGTTGTAAGTCCTCCTTTAATTTGTTCAATTCCCCAAAGTTGTCTTTATCCCATTCTCTTCTTTTCAATAGTAGACCAGCCTCTATAAGAACTATAGGTACTAATAGTAGGAAACTGAATTTCTAAAGACTCAAAAGAAAATTGGTTTGTATGTCAGAGACTAATCTAGATTTCTCTTTACATGAATTTCTATTAGCATTCTATTTACAACTCATTTGCAAAGACATAACTAACAAATAGGATAAAATTTTCTAAATGCTGGCAAAAGTTGTGTTGATCTCTAATAACAAAGATATTCTGCCAAGTTGATAGATCGATGTTTATTTGTGTTTATTTATAGTGTAACATTTTATAATATTAACATGATTTTAAGGACTAAAACCAAATTTAAAAAAAGTTAGCTTTTAAAGTTTGCACTATAAGAACAAGCACTTAAAAAGCTATTTTTATTTAATTATTTTTTCTTTAACCCCCCAAATTTGTTCAATAGCTTAGCTCCAAGCTACAAATACTTAAATATTAAAAGAGAAACTTTAAAAAATAAATAAGTGTAAAACTTTGAATTTTGCACACTCAGTTGTAAATTGATACCCCAAAACAGAAGTCAGGCCTATCGCTTTCAGAGAAACATTGGAGAGGTTGTATAATCTTTTTCCTATTACATTTAATTTTTATACTTGAAAAAATATGAAAACACCTTTGAGTGAGACACATGCAGTACTTAAAAATTAATTTACACCATTCTTAAGTTTTTAATGGGCCTATTCATTTCCAGAGATATTAAAGATAAAAATGTATTTTGAAGCAACACATACATTTAAGTAAGGTATTGCTCGTTTTTCTAAATTATGAAGTCATGTTGTTATGCCTCGCATCCCATTGCTATAACCAATGAAGGCCTTGCTCTCCAGCTCTTATTTGTACGCATGCTATGTATCTTGATCATATATAAAACTTTTTTCAAATGTAAAACTCCTCTGATTTATTTAGCATTTCTTAAATTTTTGCTAACATTTTTCTTAAATTTTTTGCTAACATTTTTGCTTAAATTTTTCTTAACATTTTCAAAGATAAAAAAGGAAAGAAAAAATATACAAGTGTTGTATTATTTAACATTGCCTTATATCAAGCCAAATACTTGCAAGAGAAAAAATGTGCTTTTTCAGAACTCCAAAGTAACATTGTTTATGCTCTCTCTGCAGCTAGATCCTGAAGCTAGTAATATTCTAAAAGAACTCCAGGTAAAACTCAATGGGGTTCTAGATGAGCTCAGCATCACTTACGGTGAAAGGTAAGTGGCCAAAGTAGTTATTACCAAGTGCTTTAGGATTCAGTTAATAATAATTATGCCTTCAATGCTGTCTTTCTCCTCTAACTGGCTGAATCCATTTAACTTCAAGATTTAATCTAAGTATCATTTCCTCTGGAAAGTTTCCACTACCCAGTGATCTTGTAGTGATGTCTCCCCAGAACTCTGTATATCCTTCAGTAGGGTGGCACTTACAACACTGAACTGGTGGCTTCATTGCTTAATTCCCTCACTTTGCTTCATAAGGACAGAAAACATATCTCATTCCTATTTGCAATTCTGGTGTTTAGAGTTTTACCAATTAGCTGTTGAAAGAATGGAGAGAGGGAGGGAGAAGGAAGAAAACCTTTACATACATAAGAATTATGATCTGCAGCCTTGACTGGTGTGGCTAAGTTGACTGAGTGCTGGCCTGCGAACCAAAGGGTCACCAGTTGATTCCCAGTTGGGGCACATACCTGGGTTGCAGGGCAGGTCCCCTGTAGGGGGCATGTGAGAGGCAACCACACACTGATGTTCCCCTCTCTTTCTCCCTCTTTTTCCCTCTGTTGAAAAATACATTTAAAAAATCTTTTAAACAAAAGAAGTATGAGTGGCATTCATGCCATACATATCAATGTGGTTGTGCTTCCATATCAAGTGAACTTCAACACATAATTGAATTAAGTCAGAGCTCTAGGTTTAGAGGCTTAGAAATCTTAATAAAACTACTCTGTGGGAAATTACTGGCATATTTATATTTTCTCTGTTTTTAAAAAGTTAACTGCTCGTCTATGATGTTGTTCTAAAGAGGAAGAAGTTCATCCTCTATAAAATTCATTTTGGTCCTCTAGGGAAAAAAGCCATCACCTCATCATGAAATGTGAAAATAGATAGGAAAGCAAATACATCTTTGAAGAGGTTAATTAATTTCATACAGAATTTGGTTTAAATGTTAGCTCAATAAATGTTAACTTACTATTTTAAACTGTACATTCACTTTTCAAATGATCCTAAAATTTACTCTTATAGCCAGGGCTCTCTGAACTCCACTCATCATTTATTATTGGGTCTTGGAAAGGTGCATTACTTAATAAACACTTATGGATTCATTATGCTGCTTTAAAATCAGAGATTAAAATGTAAAGACACTAAAAGCATCATATTGTCACTCAAACATAGAAATGAGGCAAAGAAAAATCCCATTCTTGGACTGCTCATCAGGATTAGGGGTATGTTCGTGGTCTCTGTGGAGCCCACCTTCACCATTCAGATGCTGAGTGAGGTGCAGCCTTGTTCTACTGAGCTTAGGGTAGTGGCTCTGCATTCTTCTTTGTGTTGTTAGCTGGCCTGGATGATCCTGCTTACTTGACCTAGATGTTAATAAGGAATTTAAAGTTTGTTTACCTGGAGTTAAAGAGACATTGTCCAAGACATTTAGGGGCTCACTGGCTCTGACTTAGGGTGACACCAAGGATGGTGCCTTTAGTTAGCTATCTTAGGCTTACATCTCTTTATTCCAGTTGTGAATTAATACATGGTTAGCAGAAAGACTGTTGCCTTCAGCTAGGAAGGCAAAAATAGAGATTATTTAGCAAAGCTAAAGGGGAAAAAAAAGTGGTCGGGAATAACAAGGAACATTTGGAACTTTGTCTGAAGTACGATAACTAAACATAATATAAACTAGAATATAAATAGAAAAAGTATATTTAAATTACTTTCTGTAATATATCCAAGTCATCTTTATGAGCAGGTACTTTTTATTTTGTTTTGAGCTGTTTCATTTTGTTTGATAGAGGGAATATTCAGGTATAAAGGCTAAAATGTGAATTATGATTTGAAAAAATTGAAGCAAACTTCAGTTATAGGAGTGGTGTCCTTAGGCCACTTGAAGTATTCATTCATATGAAGCCAGCTATTTTAACCTAGATATTGAAACTCCTGATTACCCAGTATCTGCTTCTTAATGAAGAAATATAAGAAAGAATCTAATACTTTGCTTAATTAGGGCTAGAATACTGGAATAAATAACTGACCTGTCATGCTTTCCTTACAAAAAGAATAACTCTTCTATCCTTGCTGCTATGGTTCTATTTCCCACACTAGTAGCCAGGTCTACAACACACGCACAGGGTGAGTGGGAAGCCCAGAATGATCAGTGAGATCACGTTGTGAAGTCAAACTGGATAATTTTAGTGTGAATCTTAGAGTCTAAATTAGTGGTCTAGAGTTTCAAAATTAAGTGCATAATTAATTGCCCAACTCCATTTCAACTGGTGTTATTAAAACCCACAATCAAATAAGTCTGTTGTACTGTGTGTACCTAGTGGAATGATTTTACAGTAAAACTAGGGGAGCCAAACCACACATCTGAAGCCTGGTTTCCTGGGTTTCTGAGAGGGTCTCAGAGTACCCCCCTGGGAATGGAGGTTCGGTAATACCACATCAGTGCTACCCTAGAGATCGGCACAACTTGTACCACTTAGATTTTGCTTACACGTATATTTTGCAGTTTTTTTGGTGTGAAATTACTACATTTTGAATGATATATTTGGTACCCACAGCTGACTGGATTAAGCAAACAAAGAATTCATGAACATTTTATAGGAATTCTTTTATAAACTGAGTGTTTGGCTCCAGGGTGCTTACAGAGTCTGTTATTACTAACTGGTAATAATTCAAGCTGTTTTGTAAAGACTTTTTCAACCAAATAAATGGGTAGAAAAAAAGATTTTCAGGTGAATTTACTAAAAATTAATAAAGACAAAAGATTTTAAAATGAAATGCCAGTGTTAGTTCACCCTGGACTAATGCCAGATAGAATGCCATTCTCTCTCATACTCAGTTAGCCCTTCTTCCATGTGCCCAATCTCACCCACAGAGCTTGTTTCTGGTGGGGGTGACCATATGGGTCTGTTGTAGAAACCTATTTACACATTTTAGGAATGTATCATGCTCTCTGCTCAGTCTGTCCCCTACTGATCTGGGAATCAGTGCAAAGGCAAGTAGCTATTTCAAAGGCGATCATCACTACACTCAGCAGGATCACGGATGACCCAGTGGTAAATCAATAGTTCAAAATGTCCCGCATTTATTTACCTTCTTTTTCCATTGCCCCGAATAGCTTCCACCTTTACCCTCACTAAATAAACATGCCACCATACTCTTTGTCACCTTCTTCACCATTCCATCCACCTCTCCAACAGCCACTAACCTGATAAAAGTCCAAAGGCAAGTCCAGCCAGGTAAAAGCTAAATGGTCACGCATTTGATTGCTTTGGACCTGAACCTGAAAGAGGGTGGTCCATTGAATTAGATAAATATACAGAGAGCCAAAAATGAACCACTTCCATAGGGGCAGGCTGATATCCAAGGATCAAAGAAACAAATACAATTGCCAAGTCCAGAGGGGCAAAAATGTCAACAGTAAAAAAGTCAAAGAGAAGTCAGGAGCCAAAGATGGAAGATGGTCAACATGATGGTAGATGTAGAATCAAGCCTTTATTATATGCTCAAAATTATGGACCAGTATTTATAAACCTGCTATGAAATGTGCAGAGGCAAGAAAAAACCCAAGTAGAAATCATTTAAAATCTATCAAAGATTTTCAATATTAGGTAGCAAACCCAAAAATTAGAAAAATGAAATATTTGATATCAGGCTAACTAAAATATTTCCATAGTGTAAATTCTAAAATAAAATTTCTCATGTGCCACAAAAACAAATTTTATCTGTTCATTGATGTATCTTCAGCACTTAGTAACTTAGACTGGCACATGTAAGTATTTATTAAATATTTGTAAAATGCATGCATGTATTGATAAATATTTACATTCTTTCTGTTCAATAACAGAAGCATTATACAGTGAAATTTCCTAAACATCTGTACAAAATTGAGGAATTGGCTCATTTGGATACTTCTCAAATAGTATGAACTCCATGATCATTTTGCGTGAGGGAGAGGAGGAATGGGACTGACCTGATTGCTATGCTAACATGAACTCTTTCCTTCTAATCATTACTGTTCCTGTGATGCAGACATTTCCCAAGCTTATATTTATCCATGTTCTCCTAAATGTTTTTTTTCTTGCCTGCCTGCACATGTATTATAATTTCTCATATTGTTCAAAATGTGAAGGTAACAGACATGACAGAGGAATCATGGTAATGCTGAGTCCCACTATTTAAATCTCTCATTTGCTGCTCCTTTTTCAAGAACCACCAAAACTGGTATTAGGGATATAAAGAGTCAAAAAATAATACTAAGAATTACTCTTCACAGACTTAGATTCTTAGACTTTAAATTCTTAGAGTGGTGAGGCAGTAAGGGTGAGTGTAAAGAGAGGGTCCAATGACATATTCATATTACTTCTTGAGCAGATTCTTTGTGCCAGAAGTGATGTTTTATTCCATAGTGTTCATATCTAGCCCTGGAAAAAAAAAGCCCCTGCCCTTATTGAGCTTACATTCTAGGTGGAGCAACTAACAATAAACAAATAAATTAAAAATATGCAGTGTGTCAAATAACAGAGTACAGTTAAGAAAAAAAGAGAATTATAAGGGAATGGAGAGTAATAGAAATGTCATTTCACATTAAGTTCAAGAAGACTTCCCTAGCCCTGAGTGGTGTGTCTCAGTTGGTTGGACATCAGCCCACAAAGCAAAAGGTCACTGGTTCAATTCTCAGTCAGGGCACATGCCTGGGTAGCAGGTTTGGTCCCTGATTAGGGTGTATGTGAGAGGCAACTGATTGATGTTTTTCTCCCTCTCTTTCTCCTTCTCTTCCCTTCTCTCTAAAAATAAATAACTTTTTTTAAAAAAATAAGACTTCTCTAAGAATATGATATTTGGCATGTGCCTGAAATAAATGAGAAGCCAAAAGACCCATGAGATATTCTATAGAAGAGGAAGCACGAGATACGAGTGTCCTTGGCGATGTCTAAGAACCCTGGATAAGCCTTTGTGGCTGGACTGCAATGAAACAGAGAGAAGAGTCTCAAAAGATGAGATCAGAGAGGTTTCCATGGCCAGATTATGTTTGGCTTCAAGTCATAATATACATTGTAGGTTTTGTTCTAAGTGGATCTGGAAGCCACAGAAGAGTTTTAGCAAGAGAGGAACATGATCTGGCTTCTATTTTAACAGGATATCTGTAGAGGGTGAACACCGGGACAATTTAGGAAATTATTACACAAGTTCAAATGTAATAATGATGGATTGGTGTATAGTAGCTATGTGGAAGTAGTAATGGATTCTCAGATACAGGATACTTTATGAAGATTTGCCGATGAGTTGGATTTCTTTTTTTAATTTATTTTTATTTTTTACATTATTTGTTATTGTATTTTTCCATTTATCCCCCATACCCTCTTCCACCTCTACCCACCCCCCTTCCAACCTACAGTCACCACACATTGCTGTCCCTTTCCATGAGTTCTTTCTCTCTTTTTTCTTTTTTGCTCAAATTTAGACTTCTAAGTGAAAACATTATATATGCAGTTTAATAAACACAGACTGTATTTCAGATTAGAGGTTATGTCTGCAGATATATATTTGGGAATTACCAGTATACTGATGGCATGAAGCTGTGAGACTAGTTTTGATCGCCAAGAAAATGACTTTTCATGGAAAAATGGACTGGTCCAAGAATTGAGCCTAGAAGATTACAGTGTAGGGTTGCCAGATGAAATACAGACTATGCCCAATTAAATTTGAATTTCAGGTAATCCAAAATATTGCATGGGGCATACTTATACTAAAACATATTCACTATATGAAATTCCAATTACCTTGGCATCCTGACTATTTATTTGCTAAGTCTGACAACCCACCTCCAGTGGTTGAAGGTCAGGTAATTAGGAAGTAACAGCCAGTGAGGTTAGGAAAGACAAGAAGGAATGGAGTCCCAAAAGTCAAGTGAAGAATGTGTACCCAGACAGCAAGTATCTTCAAAAAACAGTCATTTTCCCAAGCAATTCTCAGAGGAACACCTCAGTTAATACTGTGAGAGATAGGGGCCAAATGGACCCCCACTTAAGTTAATTCAACATGAAAAGTGTTACTTTTCTTTGCTGTACGTATGAACTCCAAGATATCACTGCAACAAAAATTTTTCTAGCTGAACAATTATGTTTGAAAACTAATGAGCAGGGGAATTCATACCAATCAAAACAGACCAAACTTTGTGGGTTGAATTTTTTTTTTAAATGAGCAAAGAAAAGTATAAATGCTTTTATTCCAGTATTTATATTCCTTATTTTTAGTTTCCAGCTCATCATTGAAGAGTGTATAAAGCAGATGGGTTCTGAACTAAATCAAATGAGAGCAAATGGAAATACTGCATCAAATAAGAACAGTGCGGCAATGGATGCAGAGATTGTATTAAGGCCTCTCATGGACTTCTTGGACAAAACGTAAGTTTTCTACCTAGTTTTCTTTTTATTTATTGCCATAAATTTTTACTGATATGGGTTTAAGGAGGAAATTGTTTTCTTCTATGTAAGACAGCTTTAAAATTTTTCTATAGAAATATATTAATTTATTAAAAAGCAAAAACACTTTTAGTCCATTAGATGGCAAAAAAGCAGTGATGACTTCCTACAGAAAATGAATAATGGAAAGGAAATAAGTATTGCTAACTAAAGAGGTACGCTGAGGGGAAAGAGCTTTATGATTTCATGCTCCTCAGATAACATATTGTTTTGTAACCTATTGGACATTAAAAAAAAAAAAAAAGACTGAATTGAGTCCAGGATATCTGATTTTGTATCAGAAACCTACTGAGAAAGAGAATAGCACAAGTGTGACTAGAATTAATTCAGCTCAGAGGCTTGAGTGCCCATCTGTACCAAATCTTATTCCACCAGGGGTGTCCAAACTGCAGCCCGTGAGCCGCATGCAGCCCAGGATGGCTGTCAGTGTGGCCCAACACAAAATTGTAAAGTTACTTAACACATTATGAGATTTTTTTGTGATTACGTATTGCGATGTACTTAATGTGTGGCACAAGACGACTCTTCTTCTTCCACTGTGCCCCAGAGATTCCAAAAGGTTGGACACCCCGTTAGACATTAGGTAGTAATGAAAAAGAGAAGCAAAGTCACCACCTCCATAGAGATTACAGACTAGTTGGTAGGAGTGGGTGGAAATGGAGGCCTTTATGGCCAACTAAGACAGTGTTCTTAACCAAAAAGGTGTTCGTTTGTTTGCTTGCCTGTTTTTTTTTTAATGTTTCTGTTCAGTCCATATTCTTCGAAGTTCTAATTTCATAAGTTTAGAGTAGGGTCAAGGCTCCTTTGTTTTAATGTGTCCAAATTTGGGAACCATCGATCTAAAGCAACAAGAAACATGACTTCTTAAACAATGATACTTGAAATCAGAATTGAAAGTAGAAGAGAAAGCAAAAAATAATAATAATTTTGAATGCCTGCCAAGGGACCAGTGTTACATCTGGCAATTTACATATGTTACTTCATTAATATTTTTGCAGCAAATTAATTAATACCAAAGGGACCAAAATAAATAAGACAGTTGCAATACTTTAAAGATAAGTTACACAAAGAAAAAACTAGGGAAACCTCTTCTATATATTTACAACTTCCATTTTAATTCCATTTCCCTTTGCTTATAATCTTACTGCATAAGTAAATCTGGTCTTCTCATCACTTTAATGTCAATATTTGGTAGACAGATTAAGTCTTCTTCTCTGTTCTCTGTGAGGAAATATCTACAAGGTAGGTGATTGGGTAACTAGATGTTTTAGCAGGAGGGAGGCAGGCCAGTGGGTGTAGAAGAAAGAGGTAGCAGAAAGAAGAGAAGAAGCGAGGAAGGAGAGTAGGAAGGAAAGGGGAAAAAGACAGGAAGAAAGACTTCTCATTTCTTTAGTTTCTTACTGTAGACTTTTACTCTTACCATCTAGTTTTTTATAAAACTCCTAAAATTTTCATCTTATTGTATGGCTCTCTTCTTTGGACAACACAGGATTAAATCCCATGAGCACACTACCATTTGGTCGTGAATGGGATGGTGAATGGAAAGCAGAACAAAGCAATTCTGATTCCCTTAAAACTCTTACTGGAATGCCTTCTGTTTTCAGAATTCTAACCAGCAGTATATAGATATGTCATTTATCTTTGGCACAACTATGTACTTTTGTATATACTTTAACCAAAAGTTGTGGAACATACAGAAAGTTTTCAGGTATCCTGATACTGTCAGCTAGTAGCTGAGGGACCTTCAATCACTCCACCACCTATAAAATGAGACTAATATATAAATTGGTGGACCCTTCTTTTTAGTATATTTAGATTCTTATTTTATTCAGTTTCAATTTTCTACTTAGAATGATATGTTATTTTATCATCATACATATAATTTATTCCAATTCTTGGTGGAGACAGTGTATAAAGATAGAAAAACATCTATGAGCTTTTAAAATTTGTGAAAGAGATTTAAAAATTTTGGAAAGTGTTATTATATGAGTCATGACTAGTTGCAGAAATTCCCAGAGCTAATTTCAGAAGGCATATCCATAAAACCACTTGTTAATGGGAGATTTTTAAGTCATATGTTAATTCTGTTCTCAAGTTTAGCAAATAAAAATAAGAAAGGAATATAAATAAACACAATCAAGTATAAAGTAATGATCTTCTGTTCAGACAATCAGTATAAATTTGATTCGGGTTGGGTTTTTAAAGGCGGAGTGGGTTTGGACACAGGGAAATGAGGGACAGACACATTTCCAGTGGTGAAGAGAAAAGCTGGATAAGTTATCATAAAAATCTTGGCCAGCTAGTACACAGGACATTTAAAAATTTTCTGGTTAATCAGTTCTGTGATCAGTGAAGCTAGATAGCTCAGATTTCTAATACATGCTTTTCAGCTTGCATTATCAAGTTGATTATCTCTGACTAAATTAAGGAAGCAGTTGCTATATACCCCCCCTTTTTTTTCCCTGTTATTTAAAATTAACAATAGTGGGCTGAAAGTCTTCAAGGGAGCTTTGAGAAAGTCTCTTTAGAAATTGTATTATATTATAAACATGCAGGCTCTCTTTGTCTTCATGCAGCCTCTCTCAGTCAGACGTCTAACTTCTTTACGTTTCATTTTCTCCACCACGACCGACCTCACCACTCTGTAAAATGAGCTGTAAACTTCCAGCTGGCAGAAATTCCACGCAAAGCTGCAGACATGACAATGATTTTATACCCATTCATTCAGTTACAGACTAAGCAGAATTAGTTAGCTCTCCAAGTACATGAGTTGCCCAGAAAAACAACATCAATTCTCAAACTCAGACCCTTTGAAAATGGAAATTACACATTCGCAGATTTGGCAGTGCCTCACATCATCCTAGGAATTTCTCTGAGGGTAGAGAAATTCTGTTGTTCTGCCCTGACACATCTGCTGGCTTCTACCCCATGTCCAGATAATGAACAGCCCCTGGCAGGATAGAAATGTAACCCTTAAACAATGGTTTCTAAACTACTGGGGCCACAGAGTTCCAGGGGTATGCCTCAGGGATCTCTAGCTCTCCCTTCATCCAGGGGAGGTAGTTCTAATGTTTTTATATATTAACTATTCACATACTATAGTGTTAGGAGAAATACTCTATGTGAAAAGTGTATTTTGGAAATTTCTCCCTTTTCCTCTCACATGTCACATGCCTTTAAATGTTAATTATTAATTTTATTATATGAATATTAATAATACATTTAAAACAGTCAGTTCTGTCTCTCTCAGAACCAGAACCTAGGTTATAATTTCTGAGTCCAAAAGTATATGGAGTACTTAACAGCACCATACAGAGTCAAAGAAGCTTTGGTGAGATGTACGACCCACCTTTGGCCATCTGTGAAACAGGTGTGGTTAGCTCTTAGTAAAGTCTCAGAGTTCACTGCCACATTTTGTTACATGCGGTGAATATTTCTGCAGCAGTGTGTCTTCATGTACTCCTGGGCCTTCACACACAAACACATTTACCAAGGACAACATGGCACGTGGGACAACATGTGCATTTAGAGAAAGAGGGCCTCACTTTGCCGCTCAGCCCTTACTCGCTAGCTTCACTCTTTGGACAAGTTCCCTGACCTCTCTGAGCCTGTCTTTGATTTCTAAAATGTATGTATGTACTAGTAGATTACAATTATCTGCAGAAGAGGTTACTACACTAAGTTGTTACATATGCTAGAGGATGTCACCATCATTATCTCACCAATAAAAGAATAACTTGTAACTGATACCTTAAACCTATTAAAGTTGGTAGATATGGAATCTTTAAAAAAAAAAAAAGAAACTGAACTCGGAGAAACAGACAACAACTCTGGTGGCTGCCAGAGGTGGGGAATGGGGAAGTGAGGGAGTGAGTGAAGGGGGTGAAAAGGTACAAACTTCCAGTTGCAAGGTAAATCAGTCCCGGGGATGTAATGGACAGCATGGTGACCGCAGTTAATGACACTGTGTTGTACATCTGGGAATTGCGAGGAGAGTAGATTGTAAAAGTTCTCACCACTAGAAAACAATTATAACCATGTGAGGCGATGGATGTTAACTAAACTTGTTGGGGTCATCATTTCAAGTATATACATTTATCAAATCATCATGTTGTACACCTGAAACTTACACAGTGTTATATGTCAATTATACATCAATAAAACTGAAAAAGTAATCAATAAATGTCGGTAAACATGGCCTCTTGAGTGAAATTATATGCATCTTTGCCATCTTATTATGCTGGTTCAATGCCAGGGAGCGATGAAAATGTATCTTCTCGGTGTTTGTCCTGAACCGTGAACATGGAGCGTGTCCTGAACACAATTCGGGAACGAGGGTGCAAGTCCTGTACTTTGGGAACCTTGGTGTCAATTTAGGAAACGACGTAAGGGAAGAAATAGTCCAAATTCATTTTCTACCAATCAGTGAATTATCTAATGTAGAGTCTGATGAAATACATTTTTGATACATGTATTTTTTCATTTGAAATTTAGCATTTAAAAACCATAAAGGCCTCTTCAGGTACTTTCACCTCAATATTGAAAAATGTGAACCTCTGATCAATAAAAGAAGATGATAGCTGGATAGGAGATTTGTAAGTGATTGTATGTGTTACTTTACTTCAGATTAAGTCTCTCAGCAAAAATCTGTGAGAAAACTGTTCTGAAGCGAGTTTTGAAAGAGCTGTGGAAGTTAGTTCTCAACAAAATAGAAAAACAAATTGTTCTTCCTCCTCTGACAGATCAAACAGTAAGTATTTAAAGTTTGATTATACTTTCAATAACCCATGTAGTCTTTTTTTGCTTCAGTAAATGGATTTGATCCAGATGAAATATTAATTAAATCCACTTCGGGAAAATGTTTTTGGTGTACAGTGTCTTAATAATGATCATTGAAATAACATTTTCCTCCACAAATCAGTTTTGCATAGTAACAGTAGCAGTCAAATGTCATGGCAGGCACCCCACCCCGTGCCGGTATGGGCACTGTCTCAGCCCATGATGGTACTCTATTGTTTTGGTGTTGTTTGTTTTTTGTTGTTGTTGGGTGTGTTGGGTTTTTTCTTTTTGCATTTTTAATATTCCTTGAAGCAGCCACCAGCCTCCCTGAGCAACCATCAGCTATCTCCTAAAGTAGCGTTTATTGCTTTTGATAGTTCTTTAGTAACAAACTTGCATGAGCTTTACCTGTGCTGCCCTCTGCTATTTTTCCCACAAGCCCTGCTACCTATAGTGCAGAAGTTTGTAGAGTATAAGGTTTTCCAAGAAGACTTATATCATGTTATATTACATTTCAGCTTTGATATAGGCCTTCCCTAGGAAAGCTTACCATCACATCAATTTTCTCTAGCATTGAGATCTCTTAGTATGATGCTGTATCACATATTTATTCATTCAAACACGCTCCTTGAGCTTCTACTATGTACTAGGCAATGTGCTGGGTGCTGGAGATAAATATGAGCACAATTAGACATGGCTGCTGTTCTTGTGAAGGTTGTATTCTTTAATTTCCTAATGAATATACAGGCTCTGCTGAAACATGGAAAATGTTACTCCTGAGTGGCTGACTTTCCTTACTGTGAAAATATTTTAGGCTACTAATGAACTTAGTCAAATTTAGTACTTTCCTGTACTAAAGATACACCTCCAGTTCTTCATTCTAATAATGTGTTGGATAGTTTATTCCAGTGGTTTTCAAACTCTCCCCAGGACCTTGGGGCTGCAGGAAAAGGCTGCAGCTGAGGAAGAACTTACACAGGCAGGTCTCAGATTGCACAGCAGCTCAGGAGGAACAGGTCCACCTTCTTGAGCTCTGTCTTAAAATTTCACACAGATTTATTTTGGGAAGGAATAGTATAAGGGAGTTTCCTCTACTGAAAATAAATTAATAAAACTTAAAGATCACAGATTTAATCCATGTGGTATATTAAACTGGCTATATAAGCAGGAATCCAATCAGAAGCTCAGACGTAAAACCTGCAGAACTGGGACTCCTCTGAGGACAGTTACAATGCTGGCAGTACTGAATATCTTTGACCCGGTCTGTAAAATGGACCTATTAAGGGCATCTGGCATTAAAGTCACAAATATTATGAAGAAATAAAGCAAATTCTCCATTGACCACATTTCTACAGTGACTATTACCAAAGCTCTTAGACTAAATCTTCTTTCTCTCTCTCTCTTTTTTATGTGTATCTCTAGGGACCCCAGATGATTTTCATCGCTGCTAAAGATCTTGGACAATTATCCAAACTGAAGGTAATAAGAATTTAAAAAATGACTGGTTGTCTGTGAAAAGTTCTGAGCTAACTACAGGTCTGCAAGGACCCACCCTTCTGCCAGCAATGGCATCTACCACGACAGGACCAAGAGCACGTGTGTCTGGGACCCCACAGTCTGCTTTAGGGATGAGTAGGGTCAAAATATAGGGACCGAATTTCGCTTTCCCCACCATGTTTCTGATTTTCTGGCTGGTAAAGCAAATGGAAGTTTTTGACTTTGTGTTGTAGCATTCAGCATTACCGCTTTCGGAAGAAATTAGAGAACAAACAAGGTCTGGGCAGAAGGTATCCAGCCATGTAATATGAAAAATAGAGACGTTTATTGAAGATACAAGATACAAGAAACACTGTACTTAGGACAATGATGCCTGAGTCTCCTTCAAAGTGGGCACCTTGGGACCTCACACAGTTCTCCCAATCACCACTAGTTGCCCCATCGTATTTTCCTGAATCTCATTGATGATCCAAAATCTCTTCCCTTGCAAAGGTGATTCTAGTTTTGGGAAAAGCCAGAAGTTGCAGGTATCGAGTATGGGCTGTAGGGGGGCTGAGTCACCTGGGTGATTATAACCCAGAAGTTTTCGCCAAAAACTTCTGCACAAATAATGATGTATAAGTGGGTGCATTGTCATGATGAAGCTGCCAATCACCAGTCGCCCGTAGCTGCGGCCTTCTGAATCCAAATCATTTCTGCAGAGGAATGTTCAAGCTTAATGAAAAATTGGATGCCGATCAGTTGCTCTTCTCATTCAGTCATTTTAAATGTGATGGCCACACAGTACACATGCTCATTCATTGACATTAACCACCCCCACCGACTAGTACAGTGAAGTCGTCATTGCTCAGGCATGCTCATTCCTGTCCACTCTCCTTGGCTATAACCTTGGCCAGGTTATATCAGTGTCACACAAACCATTCTGGCTATATTAACAATGGTGGACTTTTTCTGGACAGACCTTATATTTTCTTTCATATACTAAACTGGCTTTGTATAAATATAGGCAAAATGGAACATTTCATAGAAATCAAGTAAAGGCTAGAGAAGTCTTATACCAAAACACCTAATGGAAAATGAAACTCATCAAAGCAAACATTAAACTTGTCAGTATATTCAACACCATTATAAATGAGAATTTGCTGACTAAATAACCTTGCCCTTTATAATTGCTTGAGATTCACAATACTTACTGCAGATGTGATAGGAACCTGACCAGTTAGAAGAGGAACTTGACTGGCTAAAATGCATATTATTCTTCTGTGACTGGCTTATTTCACTTATTCCATTGTCCTCTGGGTTCATCCACATTGTCATATATGGCAGGATTTCCTTCTTTTTAAAGGACAAATATTATTCCATTGTATGTATGTACCACATTTCCTTCATCTATTCATTTACTCATCAATGGACCGTGAACAGACCCACGTTGTTCCTATAGTCAGAATGCGTGTTGTCTGATTTCATTTTTGTGGACTAGCATATAGTGTAGCATGGGGATGGGTTCCAGGCACAGACCACCTGGCCCCTATCCTACCTCAGCTGCTTCCTACCGTTGTGACACTAGCCAAAGTATCTAACCTTTGTAACCTTCAGTGACAGTAACCAAAATATTTAACCTTTTTAACCTTTAGACATGGCATTTGTAAAATACAGAAAATTTTAACACTTTGTTCATAGGATTGTTGTGGAATAAGTAAGATAACACATACATTATCTTTGTGTAGCAACTGCAGAAAGGATGCCACCTCCCAGTCACAGGAAGAGCTATTTGCCTCCTCCCCCGGCTGGCAGCTCCAAGTTAGGCATCACGGGGATTGTTTTGTGTTTTAAAATGGGGGAGGCTAATCCATGTGACTGTCTAATTACTTACTGTGATAAAATAGCTGTCCTATAATTTCAGAATCCCCTTCCTCAAAAAAAAGCCAATAATTCATTTAGAAGACATAACTGTCACCTAAAATTGTTTCTTACAGGTATTCAGTGATTTTGATACTTCAAAGCGAAGGTAGATGTCACTGCCAAGCTATTATTTTGTATCTTGGATCTCTCTTTCTTTATCTCTCATTACCTTCCTGGGATTTCTAGTTTCTACTTTATAGATTTCTATGGTGTTTATAAATCCATTTTATATGGATTTGGTGTTTATATGGATATGGATATGGTGTTGAAGTTTCTCATATACAACCACGAAGGGGAAACAGCATAGTGTCTCGTTACAAAGGAAACGGCCCGGCCATGCTTCTAGCACCTGTGTGATGTTAGAAAACCTGCTCCATCTCCCTGAGCTTCAGTTTCCTGAGTGAATCATTATATCAGGTAGAAATGTTTCAGCTTCAGGTGACGAAAAGCCATACTAACATAAGCAAGGAGGAATTTTATTTCTATATGAAACTATGTAGTCCTACGATAACTCTGGTTCCTGGTTTCCATCACTGCTTGATTAGGAACTCAAACGATGTTACAGAAATCAGTTGCTGTCTTTCAGCTTTGTTCTCTCCTCATTTGATGTATTGCTGTAACAAACCTCCCTCCCTCTTTGTAAAATAGTTGTCTCTGTTCTGAATCCAACATCTTTGAACTTGAAATCTTGTAGAGAAGAACACCCATAATGATGCAAGGAATTCCAGCAAAATCCACTGGCAGGCACATCATCAGCTCTGATGGAGTGTTATCAACATTCCCAAGCCAACCACTGTGGCCTGGGGAGTGACATATGCCATTTGGCTTAATTCACATGCCTGCCCCTGGGCTGCACATGCAGTCACGCCTGTCCAAATCTTATAAATTCTGGGTGGGATGGAGACTGGCTCTCCAGAAAACATACGCACGTTAGGTGGAAAAAATCCTAGTCCACCGAAAATATAGGTTAGGTCCCTTTGAAGCCCCAAAATTACATCAATTCAATTAATTCTCTTGATTATAATAACCTAACAGCAAATTATAATAAAATGTCATAAAAGGGTTATTTCATCAACACTGAAGTAATCTGAAGAACTAAAAATACAATCTTGGTGTCCATGGGTGGTAGAAAATAACTTAGTTTTATATTTTTCAATTACTGACCCTTGACGTTTTTAATTTTTAAATTATTAGTGCATTTAATTATTATTTGAGTTACAGACCAATAAAGCCTCAATAATCATACACAAAAACTTAAAACCTAGCCATAATAAAGAACTTGTAATTTTTCAAAGTTATTTCCCTTATTTATTCACTAGACTATCACTACCAACATATGAGTATATATATATTTTTTTTAATTATGGGCCTTTACATTTTTTTATACATTAGTTTGAAAACAGACTTGATCCACTGGAAAAATGCTATCTAGAGTAATTCACCAATGGCTAAATTTAGAAATCCTATATAGAAATATGAACAAATAACAATATTACTTAAAAGAGCACATGATCAAGAAAAATAGAATAATGAGGGAACTATGATTTTGAATATATTCGTGAAACAAATACTTATTCAGCAGTTTGATATATATATTTCTGGAACTTCATAATGTATGGATATTAAGTATGCCCCAGTTTTTGTTATTTAATGGGATCAGATTTGTCATAACTTTTTTAAATGAATACATCTTATGCACAGAGGTGGTACAATATCAAACCAATTAATAAAAATATGTCTGAGACTATGCATTTACTGCCAGCAAGCAGTAACTCACTGGGCAGTTACTCATCGCCAGCCTCTTTCAGAGACTCCTTTATTTGAATGAGCTGTTGTTAACTCCCAGGAAACTATTTCTAGCAAGAATTATATTTTTCTATAGCACCACATATATTATTTATCAGCATCTACTTTAAAAATGTGATCACATCATAAAGCTAGTCAAGACTGATGAAGCCAGAGATCTATTTAATATAAAATATTTGTATTTACTTGTCCTAAAGCATCTCCCCTATATTTCAGCAAACATTTTCCATTACTCTTTGAGTCTCAATGGGTATTTAATATTTCTGTCTAAAAATATTGAATGTACTTAAATGTTTGAGCTGAAATCCCTACATGAGAAAGATGCAGCAAGATGCAGACGTGTATACTGTGGGTCCATGAAGTATTATACCATGGTTTCGACAATATTCAAAGGAGTATCATTCTATTTAAGCACATTAAACTTTACAAGATAAGCTAAAAGAAGTACAATTCAATTACCAAAAGTATATTGGGTGCCCAGCAGGTGATAATTGCCAAGACAGGCACTGAGAGGCTGCAGAAGATGGAGAAACCACCTTCAGGAAGTTGTGTCATCCACTAAATAACAGTAGAAGGGCTAGAACAGAAACATGAGCCAGTAGTTGTGATTGTGCAACCTGTGAATTGCACGGAGTGCCTGGTTAAGGTAGCGAATGATGGTCAACATGAAGTCCATGCTCCACTTGGCAAGTGGTGTGTGCTGATGCGGAGCTGCGCCCCATAGAAAAAGAGGCACCTCTCATTTTTGTTTTATGTGTGGCCGTATAATAACAATAAATATATTTAAAAAAAAAAAAGAGGCACCTTTCATTACTGACCAAAGGCACTGGTCCTTTCATCAAGCCGTGCATTCTTGGAGCTGTGGGCTTTCCCTCTAATTCACACAAAGGCACCTGTAGAAGTTAGAATGTAAGTTCCAGGAGGACAAAAGTCTTGTTTTATTGAACAATGTGTCTCAGTTACCTGGGCCAGTACTGGCACATAATGAGCACTCAGTCAATGTTTGTTGGATCTTTCTGACTGGAATAGTGGTTGCCTGGGAGAGATCGTATTAATTTGGGAGATCAGGGCTTTTAAAACTTTTCTCCTAGACAAATTTCTATTTTCTTTACTACTGTCTTCATTTCCCTAAAGAAGCTTTGAGTGATGTGTTGAAACAGCTCATATTGAACAATGAGGAAAATCTATTGTAACATATGGAAATCAGTTCTAAAATATTGAAAAATGATTTTGAAACATTCAAAATACCTAGACCTAAATTCAATTAACACTTTCGTAGTAATGACTAAGTGTTGAGGGGCTACAAAAAAGAGAATAAATTGGAGGCATTATAATTAAGGTAGTCTTTATCAGTAGTAATTGAGAGAGGCCAAAATTCACCTCTTAAATCCCTCCCATAATTGACCTTTAGGGTTACAGAACATAAAGCAAGGAATTGAGGTGAAAAAGCTTTGCCTCACATTTTTCAGGTTTCTCACTTTATCCTAACATTAACTTGTAAGTGAAAAAAAAAAGCCACATGTGAATTAAAGTATTATTCTTTAATAAAACATTTAGCATTTCTTCTTTTGGCAAAATGGATATTTATTAAATATATTACAAAATAATCATCTAAAGTATGTTGATAAGATATTTTGAGTAGAAATATTTACACATGGGAATTATATTGATTTTGTTTGAAAATAGTTGTTAAATAAATGAACTGGTTATTTTATAAGCAATTGTTCACCCATTTCACAGGAGCACATGATTCGAGAGGATGCCAAGGGCCTGACGCTCAGACAGTGCACTGTAATGGAGGTGGTCCTGGCTACCATCAAGGTAAGGCCCCAGTGCCTCTGGCTATGCATCCACAGCCCCCCGTGCAGCCTCAGAGAAAGGTACCCCAGACACATATCCATGGAGCTGTGCCATCCATGGACAGTTGTACAGATACATTCCAGAAATGTGTCCGACTTATCCTATACTATCTTCTTATTCCATCCATGTTACTCTGCCCTTTTACTTGCCCCCTTTGTCTACCTCTAGAAAACATTGTGAAAGCAATGTTGTAACATCTGTTTTCAAAGAAAGACATGTACTATCCGCAGAGCCCCGTTAAACAGATGCTTCAGGAGATTAGGGGTTAACAGAATTTTTATGTTCTATGCTTGTTGAAATAGTATTTTTTGTTATTTTTATGTTTTAATAGTTTATTTTTACTGTACTTTCCCCATTACCATTTATCCCCCCTTATGCCCTCTTTCACCTCCCCTTACCCGCCTCCTGAAATGGTTTTTCAAAGATCAATCTTCTCCTCTTTCACCTTAATTGCAATAATTTAATTGTCTGCTCAAAGCTCAAAGGCATTGTGTTGTGTGCATCAATTTTTCATAGCCAATGGTTGACAAAAGTTGTCGTGTGGGCTAAATGTGGGCAGATCTCAAATTCAACTTAGCATTTTTTTGTTTTCATAGATCCCTTATTTTTTATGTACATAAGTTTTGTATTTATATGTTGAAGTTTATTAAAGAGTGAAAACTTAATTTTTGTTCTAAATTCAAACCGTGTCCAGTGCCTCCACACTTCAGTGTGGGCAGCATCGATTATTCAGGGTGTGTGAGCAGTGCAGCACAAAGTGTCGGCTACCTGGAGCAGCCTTCAGAGCAAGCAATAGTCTCGCCAGATAGCAACAGACCTTGTGTGGTATTCATTAGAACAGAGTTCTACCTGTGTAACCACTGGACACCTTCACAAAACGACCGCCTTGTGGCTTTTGTTTTGCAATGTTGGCGTTTAATAAGAGGCTGTCTTCTACTTCTTCAGTGTCAAAAGCTGCAAAATGAAATCTGTGAGGTATAAGTTTTGTAACACCTAGTGGAAATGGGGAATGTGAATTTAGGCTGTGAGATTACAGAAATAGAATTGCTAAATATGCAGCAAGATTATTGTCTGAATAAAACTTTTTGAAAAAGAGTATTGTCTGGAAGTATGGAAATTTCACAAAATAATTTTCAGGAAAAACATGAAAAATAAAGATAGGAAAAAGTGAAAAAACAGCTATTTTTAAAAATGATTTTCAAAAAATGTAAATAAGAAATGACAAAAAGATAGGGAAATGCTAGTAGAAAAAATAAGAACTCTGAACTGCTGCATGAAGAGGAAAAGAAGTAAAATTTTTAGAATCTAAATTTATCTCTTCATGGATTTTATTAGGTGAATGTATGGCCATAAGAGAGAAAGAAAAATGTGTTCTGTGAAAATGAGGAATGACGTTCAAAGTAGGACAGACCCGGCTCCTGTCCGCAACCACAGTATTTCTCTCATTCTTCTTGGTCAAGACACACGGCCAACACCTGTAGGCCGAGCTCTGCCCAAACTCTGGGTCAGTCCTGACCTCCAAATAAATCTACATCTTGACAGCTCAACTATCCCATCTTCCTGTCTGGGTCCTCTGTGATGATCTTTTAACTTAACCTTAGCCACCAATCACTCGCCTTGCTTTTTAGAATTTATCTGATGTCCAAACTTCAGTAAATGGGCCTGTGTCATTATCTTATTATTCCAGTACTGGAGTCTGACCCTGGAACTCCTGTGCCTCAGAGCCTGAGGTTGGGTCTCCAATATCCCTATTCCCTAACTTCTGTGATGCCAATTCTTTCTCGGGGTCTCCATGCTTGGCCTGCTATTAGATTATCTTGTTCCCGTGGCCTGCCCTTCTGCCAAGGCATTCTCGTGATATTTGCTTTCAATGGCCCTGTCCTCAGTTACCAAAGCTAGGACTCCCTTTATCTTGTCTGCAGCTGAGATTTGCCCCTACTGTCTGTCTTACCAAACACTGATTCTCATGTTGACTACAAAGGAATTCAGAGAAATCAGAATACTACTTAAGATAATTGAAATATCGGGATGTCTGCCTGGAGCCCAGCAAGGGAACACTAGAAGACAAGCAGAGACGTCATGAGGAAGATGTCCTTAGAAGCAGCAGATGCTAACCAACTAACACCCAAAGGCTGCAAAAGAGATGAGCCTTGATTTCTGTTTAGTGCAATTTAAGCAAATAAAATGAGAGTAAGAAAAGAAGAAGGAGAGTGCTAAGGAGTTTGTAGAACATAGGCTGAAATACTGTTTTAATTTTTTCAACTATCTTCCAGGTATGTACATTGTTTCACCTGGTCCTTATAAATATCCTGGGTGTTAGACAGGTCAAGAATGATTATTCATATTTTTAGATGAGGAAACGGGCTATGGGGGGTTAAATTCTTTGTCTAAGGCCACAGACCTGCTACTCCTTGGCAGAGCTGAGAAAAAACTCCAAACTCTGTAGTCAATGGCCTTGCTGCTATGTCACGTTATTTCACTAAATGTTAAAAACAGGTGTAGATGACATGTGGCATGCCGAAACGGATACTGTTACTTCAGAGTGATTAATTCTTTTTAAATTAAAATCCTATATTTCAATTATTTAGATTATTTTCCAATTATTTAAAAGTAATTTAAAATCCTTTAACCTCTATACAAGTATTGATAAAAAAAATTGGCTCTCTTAAATAATAAAAATTTTACTGGATATTTTCTCATCCCAGTAACACGTAGTTTTAATTATAAACCATGAGGTTAGAATATGGTACAAGGAACAGAAGTTACAGTGATATGCTGCTGTATCATGGTTGCTTCGAGATATTCCATTCACCTGCCAACACAGCCAAATCAACAGCATTTGAAAATAAAAGTAAAAAGACGACAGCTCTGAGTCAGATAGCTAACAACTTAATCATTCTGTGCAGGCTAATAGAGAGGCCAATTGGGAAACCCTAGTTTGAGGGGTCCTAGCTGAGCTTTTGAGTCTCAGGCCACATGCCAGGAAGACTCAGGACTGCTGGATTCCCTGAAATGAGGGTTCTTTCAGAGAAGAGGAGACATTTTTCCAAAAGCAAGTACTCTTGACCTGAGCATGAATCCCAGACTTAAGAATATTCTTAAATCTTGAACAATTCTCGTTATTTGATGATGAGGTGTTAAATACCCAGGAAAAACGCTGGCTGGTTTTGTTTTCCCAACCCTTCCAGTTCCCCTGGAACACTTGGCCTTTGGGCCTGAACGCGATGCCCTGTGCTGTGCACCGCAGGTGTGTTTAACTTCGTGCAGCGGCAACACAGGGGGTTAAAAACAATAAGCATGTGGCTCAGGGCCCTCTAGCAATCTGCATTTCTTGGTATACAGGAAAGAATTTGGAATTTGCTTATTACTTTTTAATTTAATTCCAGATAACACCATTTCTGGTACTCAGGATTTCAGACAAAGCAGGATATGCAATGTGATGTTAAGCCTGAGGTTCTTATCCTGACTAAGGTCTAACTTCATCCTGTTATTCATTATTCACAAGGCACTTTTGGTGGCTGCTTCTCAGCATCTTCTTTTCTTATCATTATAAGTATCAGTTTTGCATTATTTAAAATTCACCTGCTCATGGGAAGAACACAGTACCTTACCTAGTTTGGAGCATTATAATTCAAAAATTATTTGAGGGTTTATTGTATACAGAAAATATGGTGAGGAATGAAGAGGTGGCTGGAGATAAGAGAGACTTTGCTCTTGAGTTATGAACAAAAACACCTACAATTGACAACATAAAAGAGGTGTGGACAAAGCTGTGGGGAGTGTAGCAGGGGTGGAAAATTCTCTGTGGGTCCCCAGGGAACAGCTTCCAAGAGAAGAAAATTTGGAATTTAAAAAATACATTGGAGAAAAGCAAGGGGGAAAGTTGCAGTAGGCCTAGAGAAAAGCAGGAATGAAATACTAGAAGGTGTGGGTCAGCCTGACAACTTCACGTAGTCTAGTATATGGAACAGGTCATTACTGGTGTGAGTAACAGAAAATAAAAGAGGAACATTGGATCGGAGCCAAAATGTTGAGGCTTAAACATCAAGGTAAAGAATCTGAACTTCACTTTGTTGACAAGAGGCAAGGAGTTGCTTAATCTGATATGATAATGGAAAAGAGGACTTCAGGTGTAGTAGAAAATAATTTTGTAAATATCTATCAAATAATTTTCTTAAAGTATATCTCAGTTACTAAAGGCAGGCTATTATTATATCTAAGTTTCCAAAGTTAATTACCTGCCTGAATTTACCAAAATTATGATTCAAATATTAAAAGGAAAAAAATGATGATGGAAAATCACTACCAAAATAGTATATGTAACCAAAAAGTAAACTCTTCCTGCAAATTCGGGAAGAAACATTAGCATGTTTCCATCAGTCAGTAAAAATAGATGTGAAAGATTTTCAAATATATGACAACTATGAAGAGTTGAAGAATGTAGAAAGCTTTTAAATGGGGTTATAAAAGGAATGTCTTGCTAAGCATGCAGGCAATATTTATCTTGATTTTTTTTTATTTAGTAGTACTATTTTTTTCCCTCACAAATTATAATCAGGTCTGAAGTGCTTCATTTTTTGCAGTTTCATGAAAAATACGAAAAAATAACAGAAAAAATATCTCTAGATATTTTTCAAGTTAAAGAAAAAGATACTTTATTCATAGTTCTTTTGACCCCCCCCTTTCAGATGTCATAATAGTGCTATTCACAGGCACTCTTACAGGAACAAAGCCAATTTACGACTGTAAAGGATGGAAGCTTTGACAAATATCAGAAGATGAATATAAATCCAAATGTAAATAAAATATCTGAAACCATGTGGGGAATTACACCTCTGGCAATTAGAGGAGGAGGACAGTGGGTTGTCAAGAGAGAGAAACTCCAGCGTGCGATTTCCTTTCCTTTCCTGTGGGAGTGAAAATAGGCTCGATGGGATTATTGTCAGAAATTAAATCAGTTACCTTATATAAAATAAGTAAAATAGTCCCTGTCATTTAAGAAGATCTGTAAATCTAACTACCATATTGCCTGAGAACTGGTTTAATTTGAAGGAGCCCCTCCCTGCTGTTCAACACAAGATCCCATGTACTCTAATGCAGCCAGGTTTCTCACCTCCTTTCATAATATACCTTTCATTCTCGCACAGTGCAGCTACCTCGTGAATGTGATTCTTTGCCCCAAGCAATAGTTCAAGTCCTGAAGGCCTTGCCCGTGCACAGCAACTTATCACTATGAGGGCACAATGCCCCTAAGATTCTTCAGTATTTACTGAGACTTCCCTCTGGAAAGCAGTGTGGCTCCTTCTGTCATGGAGTTTTTACTCTAGATATAAAGATGGAAAAGGCACATTAAAAATTAGATAGTAATATGTGTTAACTTATAACATGGTAGTGTAAGAGATGTCACAGGGTGATACAGATGCTAGTTGAGGGGCACAGATAAAAGTGGTGAGGGTTTAGAGGACTAGACAACCACTATGAGTTGAAGGGATCAGGAAAAGCTGAAGCAGAGGTCTTAATGGGATGGAAAGGAGCTAACAGTCTGGATAGGAATGACAAGTTTTCCTTGGAGGAAGACTCATGACTTGAACATAGCCAGAGAGAAAGGATTTCACCATAGAAAGGCACAAGACCAGAGGGTTAGGAGTCAGTGACTAGACCGTTCCACCCACCAGACTGGATCTAGCAGGAGGTTTGCATAGTAAAACAGTGTAAAATTAGCTTTAAGTTAAAAGTACAGAGGTCCTTTTGTACCCTCAGTGGATTCTGTAAATGAGGAGCCATTGATGATTTTGCAAATATGTGGCACACCAGAAGTACCACTTTAGCAATGGAAATTTACAGCAGTGTGCAAAAGGGATTGAATGACTCAAGATTATAGTCACAAAGATCAGGTACAGTTATTTAATGAATAAGATGATGAAGGCTATCACCATGGAGGTGGCCGTAGGAGTAGAAAGGGAAAGATGAACGAGACACAAGAAAGGGAGAGTCACTGGAACTTGGTGACTGAAATTGGGGCAAGAGTAAGGGAGGAGCCCAGCGTGACTCAGAGGTTTTCAACTGAGTGGCTGGGAAACCATGGTTCAGCTGAGAAAAACAGCAAATTAAGCAGGAGGGTCATCTTCCTGTTGCCACATCGGAGTAAGATATGGAGTCAGGAATGGGAAAACAAGTATCCAGGAACTGTTGGAGGCAGGGACCGAAGCTCAGGAAAGAAAGCAGGGCTAGAGTTTGGGCAGTTATTCTACCAATTAAGTATATTTTCTTACAAGCAAAATGATCTTTACAGTTCACAAAGCTGTTACAGATGGAGTAATTAACTTCATCTTCACCACACTACAGTCAGGCACAGAGGATATTTCTGTTCCCATTCTACAAATAAATGAACTGATATTCTGTGAGGTTAAGTAATCTATGCAAAAATCACATTGCACAGAGAAAAGATTAAAAAATTACATTTTCTAGGACATTTTAAACTAAAGGGCAGAGAGTCAAAGAGGTGAAGAGGAGTCTAAAATCTCAGAATTGGATCCATAACCAACATCTCCCTTCTTCTGCTCATACAGAGCGACACCATCTGCAGCGTTGTTGGCCTGTGGCTACTGGCCACCACCTAATGGCCAGTAATGGGACCTCACTAACTCATAAGCAACAGCCCCAACTTTTTTATTGTTATTCAATTACAGCTGTCTGCATTTTCTCCCCATCCCTCCACCCCACCCCAGCCAACCCCACCTCCCTCCTCCACCTCCACCCTCCCCCTTGATTTTGTCCATGTGTCCTTTATAGTAGTTCCTGTAAACCCCTCTCCCTACTCTCCCCTCCCCACTCCCCTCTGGCTATTGTTAGATTGTTCTTAACTTCAATGTCTCTGGTTATATTTTGTTTGCTTTTTTTTCTTGTTGATTATGTTCCAGTTAAATGTGAGATTATATAGTATTTGTCCCTCACCGCCTGGCTTATTTCACTTAGCATAATGCTCTCCAGTTCCATCCATGCTGTTGCAAAGGGTATAAGCTCCTTCTTTTTCTCTGCCGCATAGAATTCCATTGTGTAAATGTACCATCGTTTTTTGATCCACTCATTTGCTGATGGGCACTTAGGTTGCTTCCAGTACTTGTACAGCCCCAATTTTTAAGGTGCACTTATTATTGCAAATTTTTAAATTGAACCAAAAATCTGCTTCCCTGATACTTGTAGCTATGCATTAGTCTTCTTTCTGTCCTTTGAAACTACTATAAAAACTTATATTTCATTTTGTATACAATATCCCTTCAGACAGAAGAAACTGTCAATGCTGCCTGAAGTTGTTGCCACCAAATACTAAATAACATGTCCCCAGCCCATACACAACCCTGCTCGTCTACCTTCAGATGCTCTTCACTTTTCCTACTTCTCACAAACAATGAAGCCTAGGAATGAATTAGGAATGACTCTAATATTCCAGATTTGTTCTAACAAGCAGAGAATGTTGTTGTTCTTGACCTGATTACCTATATTAATATATGATAAGATTTTATTAGCTTTGATAGATGCCCCATCACTTACTAAATCATGTTGAACTTGAAAGCAAATAAAGCTTTATGGCTTTTTAAATATTACTGATGTTACACTAAGTCAACCCCTATTCTGTTGTTTGCAGAAAACATTTTATCATAAATAAAGACCCCTTTTCTCTTTGTCATCTGATCCAGTATATACGTTGACCCACTATTCCAGGCTGCCAAGACCTTTGAACACAGATTCTGTCATCAATGTAATAACTTCAAGCTATAGCTCCATTGCACACATTTGTAAAACATGCTTTCTGCCTTTGTCTGTCCAAGTCTGTGGTGAAAATATCAGCCAGGACAGAGCCAAGGGTAGGGAGAATGTCATACAGCTGACATCCTTGTCCTTCACAGCACTGAACAGCCGACTTCTCTATGGTCCTCTTGTTACCAGATAGGGGCCTGGCCCTGAGCAGATCTGCCTACAGCCAGCTGTAGTGTGTGGGTTCTTAACTTCATGAGGAAACATTTCACAACACAAGTCCAGGTGACTATGAAGATTCATTTATTAAAGCTGGGGACAGTGAAAAAAGGAAGGGCTTAGCATAGAAGAAGCAACAGGAGAGCCTAGGCTGGCAGCCTTAACTCACTGGGAAGCCAGAGAAAAGAGGGCTTTGGAGACAGGTTCAGGGGACTAGTCTGGGACAAGCTGTCAGCCTCCCATTGCCTTAGAGTTTAGGAGACTTGTGCCTATGAAGAAAGAAGTTGGGGGATGAAGAGGGGCATGGTGCCAGAGTGAGAGAGCCCACACTGGGTCCATTGTCTTGAGGCTTTTATCTCCCTCTTGCTGGCGGGAATTTTAGGGGAGATCTCAGGGGAGGGTTTCAGCAGAACATTCACCAGTTGCCCGGGGGTGCTTTTTCAGGGTCAGCAGAGGGCAGGGGTCTTTAGTCATTGGGGTTGGTTCTGGTGTTGCCCACCTGGTTTTGCTGCTTTTCTGGGCCTGGAGCTGAAATACAACCAAGGCCTAGATGTTATCTCCAGGGAGGTGACCTGTATCTGGCTGTTAATTGCTCCGCCATTGTGTTCAGCTTTCTGTCCCAGTTTCCCTATTCCACTTGCCAAGGGATTTTCCTAGCTTCTTACTATCCTGTCTCACTCTAACTGATTGAAAATTCCTTTCTTGAATGAGAATAAAATGGCCTGTCCCAATGTGTTATTTTGCCAATTATTTTCTGCTAATTTGCACCAGTCTAAGTAAAACATCTGAAAAATCAAACAGGTTCGGGGATTATGTTGCAAGTTGCAGAGGAACAATAA
The DNA here is from genome assembly GCF_022682495.2 of Desmodus rotundus. Lineage (NCBI taxonomy): Eukaryota > Metazoa > Chordata > Mammalia > Chiroptera > Phyllostomidae > Desmodus > Desmodus rotundus. The sequence goes on from NC_071393.1 coordinate 85,826,866, forward strand.
GAAACTGAGTCATAGGGGTTTTTGTTGTTGTTGTTTGTTTTTGTTTAGAACCAATGGAGAAGAACCCAGTTTTCCACACACACAAAAGGGAAACTTCGAGAAGGTTTAAAATCCCACATTCGCAAATTCCCCTCTAGGACATAATTCCCCTCCAAAATACTTACTATAATGAATAGAGAGCAACTCAGCCTCACTGAGCTGTGGATAGTGGATTTTAATAGCTGAGACATTCACTCCCACACATTAGCCTCATGTTTATATCCCTTAAGCCAGGGCTCTTGCAGAGTCAGAATTAAATTGAAATCTCTGAGTGACGCGCATGCAGTGACTGCATCCTCCTTTCTCCTGACTATCTGCACTGGTGAGATAAACAGACCCCTGCTCTTAGGAGCCATGGCCAAAGTTCTGAACACCATGTGACAGGCTTCCCATTAGGCAGCATTCCATCAAGGTTTCATTTGCATAACCACAGAAGTCATTTCCTTTGCTCTTTGAGTAATGAGCCAATACCATGTTTTATTTGTCTGTGTTCACTGAACAAAGACTTTTATTCATTGCATCTTGCTTTCTTGTTTTCTCTCCTAACATTGCTACCTTCTGTCCCTGGTGTGTCTTGCAACATCTCCTATTATACAAAGCACCCAAAAGACAAAGGCATCATTTCCGCCCTTACAAATCTTCTGTTCACTTACCATCCTGCTAGAGCCTTTGGCAGAAGTCAGTTCAGTGTCAGCTGAAAGCTCTTGGGAAACCGTTAGGCTTTCCTCTGGAACAAACTCGTATCTTATGTTTTCATCTCATGATTAGTTCCCCATGTACAGAGACCTACAAAATAATGCCCTCCCAGTAAAAACATGTCTTCCTATAAAATTATCATAAGGGATTCAAGAAGAAATACATAGTTTGTGTCTTCATAGCCTAACTCTAGTTTCCTTCTTTCAGGAAGCCTTCTAGACCCTCAAAACTCTCCCTGTTATGTGAAATCCAGTCACATTCCTAGGATTTCCTAAATCATATCTCATGGAATATTTGTGTCCCCAAGTGTTAATAAATGTTTTACGTGATATGTGTCTTGTAACCAAATAATTTTAAGAATGAGGTTTCATTTCCTATGGTTTCAGTTAACAGCAGTCAACCACAGTCCAAAAATATTAGAGGGGAATTCTTAGGAATAAACAATGCATAAGTTTTAACTTGGGTGCCCCTCCTAGTAGCATAGCGATATCTTAGCCATCTCGCGTCATGTTGCCTCGGATGTAAATCATCCTTTCGTCCAGTGTCTCCACACTTTGTACACCCCCTGCCCATTTAGCCTATTAGTGGCCAACTTGGGTATCAGATCAACTGTCGTGGTATCACAGTGCTTGTGTTCAAGTAACCCTATTTTACTTAAAAATGCCACATTCACGTAACTTTTGTCACACTATATTATCATTAAGTGCTCTATTTTACTACTAGTTATTGTTGTTAATCCTCTATTACCTAATTTATAAGTTAAATTTTCTCATGGGCATGTGTGTATAGGAAAAAATAATTTATGTAGGGTTCGGTGCTATCCTGGTTTTCAGGCATTCACAGGCGGTCTTGGAACATACCCCCTGCGGATAAAGGGGGACTACTGTGTGTTAATGAAAGATTAAACAGATTTCTTTACCACAGTGGGTCTCAGAGCCTTTCATATGTTAATAAACATTGTGAATCTTTAAGATTATAATACCATCTCTCCACATCCTCTCCAACACTTCTTTGTTGATTTGTTTATGATGGCCATTCTGACCAGTGTGAAGTGGTATCTCATTGTGGTTTTAATTTGTATCTCTCTGATGGCTAGTGATGCTGAGCATCCTTTCATATGTCTCTGGGCCCTCTGTATGTCCTCCTTAGACAAAACCAAGCAGGTCAGAATCAGGGGAGGCAGGTGGGGATGCCTGGGGTTGGGGGACAGTGGTGGGAGGAAAATGCAGACAACTGTTCTTGAACAGCAATTAAAAAAAAAAAAAAGACTACAATGCCATCTCTAAATTTTCCTGGGTCCACCACTGCCTAGAGGCAACTTAAATCTTCTAGGCAGCACAACTTCAGTGATGAGAATAGAATAATAGTAGCAAACCAGCATTGTTCAAATTATACCAAAGAAACATGTTCTGAGAATTATAAGTACCTCAGTTCTTCTCAGGTGTTGTTGGTTACCCAGGGAATTGTCTTCTTTCTCTCGTCCAGTTACAGTGACATAGCTAGGCACTACTGAAAGTTAAAATGGTGATGCTGATAAAGTGATAAGCATCAAAGATGTCACCTCTTTAGAGACCTCTACTGACTCCTTCCCCAGTAGAACTGTTTGCCTCCCCATTGTCTGTGTTTCAAATCATTTTCCTTACACCTGCAATGTATTGTTGAAGTCATGTTGGCATTTTGGTTCAATTTCCTAGTAGATTATAATCCCTCTGACAGCAACCTCTGGGCCTCTCTAGCTTCATATTTTTGGCAACCAGCACAAGGTCTGGCTCGTGATGTAGTTTTAAGAAGTATTTGTTAAAGGGCAGAGGGAGAGAGAACGGCAGAAGGCAGACCCTGACACTGATGCTGTGGGGAGAGCCAGGGGCCCATGGCCCTGTTCCCACAGTCAGACAGTGAAATTGTGGCCGCCCTTGTGAATGGTGTCACCCGTGCTGCTCTACGTACACTGTTACAGAACACTTTTTAAAAGAGGGCATAGTATAATTGTGACATTCGTGCCATTATTAAACAAGCCAAAGTGTTATTTACCTCATCAATTTATGAGGGAGCCAGTAAGCTCTTACAACTGGGAATTCTCAAGGGAGAACTTCAGGAACCACACATAAAGAAAGCTGAAGTAAATTTCCAAATAGGAGCAAAACAGATCCACCCACAGAACATCAGTCCTATCCTACCAGAAATAATTAATTTGCATTTATACAAACGAGTGCCAATTACATTATTACCCATTTCCTACAATTTATATTTTAAAATAGCTTAAAGACAATGAAAAGCAAAGATAAACCACTAATCTTTTTTCCTAATTTCAAAGTCACAGTCATCCCAGACAACTCTCATTAGTCCCAATAGATGGCAAAATACCATGATAGCTGCTGCTTATTCTTCTTTTACTTCTTTTTATTATAATCCTCTAGTGCTTATGCTTAGGTGTCATAAAACTGGAGCTTGTCTGAGAAACACTGAGAGAGAGAATGTGTTTCTTTCAGAGATCCTGCCTATTTTTGGTCCAATTTACCCCACTCTCTTTCCTGTTGGGGGGGGTTATTGCATCTGATGCTCCTTGGCTCTTATGTAAACAGACCTCCAGAGAGCACCCCACCACACCTTTAGGACAAATACCTTTCCCTTTCAATACATCTTTTTCCACCTTAAATATTATATTTATTTCATGTTTCATGAAGAAAGGAATGATCCTATTTTTTTTCATTCATCAACACACCTGAAACAATTCTGGACTCATAGTTCTCGATAAATACTTTCTACTTGTGAACATATTTTAACATTTTTACAAGAAGATCAAAGTATAAAATAATTTCAAATATTATGTCTTTGTCCTTTTTTTAAAAAAGTAAGAAAAGGCTTTTCCCATTATTCTATTGGGACCTTAAGTGGCCCGTTTCTTCCCCTTGGAGAGGGTGTCTGTAATTGGAGCAATCTTTCTTCTGATTAGATCCCCATTGCCCTGAATCTTCCCTACATTATACTGTTTGAAAGTGTACTCAGATGCCTACAAATGCAGGATACTTTTCTACATCTCCCTTGAACAAGGGAGAAAATTGAGGTAATTATGATTTCACGGTTCATTGAATTATTTTAGCTCATAATGTTTAAAGGAGTAGGATAGAGGGATGACACATATTCACTTAAGAGCATGTATCAAAATTTTTCGTTGAGCTTTTTCAAAATATGTTATTTTGTGGGCTCACGGGTCAGAGAGAGCCATGTTGTGATGAGTGTTTAGCATTGTTGGTGTAGAGAGAAAGTGGGAGAACCATTTGCCTGACATTAGCAGAATGTTGCCAATGGTATAAATATAGTATCATCTATAAATGATTGGGGGAGAAAACATTTTTTGTTCCATCATATATCTCTACATATTCTACTTTGCAAAGGGATGTCATGCATAATTCTTGCAGCATGTAAAATGCTAGCATTCTTCAATGACTATATTTATTGTCAGAGAGCTCACATCTTCTCTATGATCTTACCTATAGCTATTGTAATGTTTTGAGTTTGTTGATTGACATTAGCAAAAAAATAAAACCTACATGATTTGTTACATTTATCAGACACAAGATTCAGGGGATGCTGACTTTCTAAGGGCCACTCTCCAATTTTAGGTTGGCCCCTGTCTGTACCACTGTGTGATTACAGGATGGGGACGTTGGACCAGCAGGGATCTGGCCTCGAATCACAAACTAGTGTCTGGAAACATGACTAAGTTCCCTTCCTTGTGAAATTTTGCTAACCATGAACACTTTTCTCATCCTCTAAAAACAGAAGTCAATAATCAAGTTGACTATTATCTAAATGTGTCATTCCAAAGGATGCCGACCATGGCATCTTCATAATCTCATATGCATAACTAAAATTTTAAATTCGAGGAAAAGTCTTAAGGCCCAAGGATCTCAGGTCCATGGTGCAGAGCATCATTTCGGAGATATCGAGGGAACCTGAACTAGATGGTGATGACTTAGCAATGGGCATGCGGTAGCACTTTCTTTGTACCAACATTACATCGACCATACTGTATTATTCCATTTGAGCTTTACTATTACAGCCATAAAGCCCATCCTCCAGTATCACTTCCAGATGCCTCTGCTTACATTATTTATTTTCTTTTTAGCAATACTTTCATGCGGGAGGAAATGGCCTCAAAAAGAATTTCTTGGAGAAAAGCCCAGATCTTCAATCTCTGAGATATGCTCTCAGTCTTTATACCCAAACAACTGATGCCTTGATAAAGAAGTTCATAGACACTCAGACCTCACAGAGTAAGTAGCACATTGGATGTGATAATAAACCAAACACCTAGCTAAAATTCAACATAATTATTATAAATAGTATTTATGGTTTTTACAATAATACATTAAAGCAATAAGGGAGCATATGGTTAACAGAAAATTACCAATTTTTAGCATTCATAAATTTTAATGTTATAAATAATTTCAATAACACTAGGGAATGCTTAACATTAAACCCATATAGAATGGGTGACTCTCATTGGTGATTGTAAATTCATAAAATTTAACAAGACCTAGTTTTGAATATCTATGACTATGATATTCTTTTCAATTTAGTACAAAAGATTCATTGTTTGGTGGTTTTGGTAACTTACAAAAAAGTGATAATAATTCCCCAAATCCTGATTTCAAAAGTAAAATCTCCTGCTTTGGGGTTTTCTTAAGGGAAATCTCATCTTATTCTAATTTTATATGAGAAAAATTTTCAACTCTTACTTTGAAATGAGCCAAAAGGTATTTTATTTGAAGCCCAGGACTGTTTCACATGGCAACATTCCCACCTCTTATGCTTCCAGGATATCACTGTTAAATAACCTTTCTTTCAGGTTGCTTTGTGATTTGTTATAATTTGGTAATTATATGCATTCATGATCTGCCATTTCTGAGAGATTATTGCAAATGTCACTATGAGTCAAAAAGAGCCAAATGCAGGCTCAAACTCTAGAACATAATAAATCAAAGCACAGAAATCATAAATATAAATAGAAGGATATGGTCTTCACTCATGAGAGAGCCTCAGGAAAGAAAGAATAGGGATTATTTTTCCTCTGATGAAAATGCTTGAGAGTTAGGTATTTGTGTTTCTTCATGGGTATTTAACTTTTCTAACTACATCAAATATGATACTAAGGTAAGTGCTATGTAGGTGCTTGGCCTACCTTTTGCACTTTACTTTGTGCTTTCTGATAGTGTCCAATTAAGTGCTACAAACAGTTTTTAAAATATAATATGCAAACCCAGCTTACATCTTGGGATAGTTCTAGAAAGGAGAAATAAACTGAACTCATGAGGGGTTATCAAGAATATACAAATATTCAACATTAATCCCTAAATCCATGATCTTGCAAGGTTTTCTGAACTTCATAAATATCAGTTCTATTCTAACACATCACATAGTATTGTACCTTTATTTCCAGGTAATGTAAGTATATAAAATTTTTGTTTTGCTTTTATAGGTATACATTTATGTGTGCACATACATGCATACAGCCCATGTTTTCACATAGGTTCACACTACAAAACTACATATGTATATCGACTTTGGTATATGGAATTTGGCACATGCATTCAATTTTTATAATATGTGTTGTATGGCAACATTAAAAACATACGGTGGCAGATAAAAGGATCTGCAATCCCAGTAACCACCTAATTTAACATAACTTTATTTCAGTCTTGGTCCTCCTTTTTCTTTTTTACTCTCCTTTTCTGGCTCTGTTGAGTATGCACTTTTTTTTTTGCATAATTGAAATTGGCAACACATAGATATGAAACAGCTTTGCATTTTGCCCAATAGAGACCTTGAGCATTAGTTTCTGTGGAAACTAATCCCTACCTACATCATCATCCCCGCAACTGTCCCCAGCCAGGCATGATCAGGCCCAAAGAACCTGATGTGCCCTTTGCTTCCTACCTCTCCCCTCTTCTAGAACCCTTTCTGCTATAGCAGTTTTGGGGGCAGAAACTGAAGGGGAGGAGGGAAATGTCTTCAATGTTCTCTGTGTGGTTGCATCCAAATGTTGGCTTTCTGAGGGGCCCAGTGTTAGGGACCATTGTATTTGTTCAGCTCCTTGGTGACGAGAACTTATTCCAGTTCTCTTCAGGGACCCCTCAGTGACTGTCTCATACAGCACATAGTGTAGCTCTTTGCTCCTTGAATATCTGCTCCTAGTGGCCCACCCTCTGGAATTGGGTTCCAGCAAGAAGGCTGAGGCCGAGTTTCCTCCTGTGGAGTCCACTTGAGCCATAGAAAATTCCAACATTCTTTCCACATCTTTGGTGATGATGCGGGATTCTCCATTGTCACCTGCCATCTCTCTTCAGTTCTCCACCTGCTCAAACAGATGTTTATATTTCCAAATTGGGGGAGGTTGGAGGGTGGAATACTACTGCCTAATAAACATAACCATTGTTCAATCAAAAATAGAGGCAAACCAGTCTTATAAATTAATGGATACAGGATTTCTGAGTTTATATTCATACCCTCTCTCCTATCACAGTCCTATCTCAATATTTATTACCATAGATTGAATAATAAAGTTGGTCAACAACACCACATCCTTTATAAAAAAAGTAAGGAATAGGAGAGACAAGATAAATATTTGCTGAATATTAGAATTATTTATGGCACAGCTGAAAATAAAATATAGTAGAGGATACAATCTTCATTTCTATAACTGGCCCTAAAGTCATAGTTTATACTTATGACATCCAAATGCCCCTTTGGCTTCAAAGGGACCTCAGCTTCTAGGGTTGTTCAGACTTAGAAACATAAAAAAGTTGAATTCTCGAGGGTCTTCTTTATATGGGTTTCTATACTCTTTTATGGACATTTGACACTGGACATGTTGAAATAGATGAACTTGGGATCCAATCTCTGCCTTCCTTTGGTATTCACCCTGCAGATGAGCCCGTCCAGTTAATAGTAGGATCAGCTATTCCCTTTTTACACCTGATATGCTGGTAGCATGAAGAGTCCAAACCCAGTGTAAATATTGTTGCAGTTACGCAAATAATTTTCAAGCACTTAACACAGTACCAAGTACCCATGAATGAATATTTACTCTGATAGTTATTAGATTTAGTGTTTGATAATCTAAAAACTTATCTTTCGTTAATTTGATTTAGGAAGATCATACGGGTGTTATGGTAACTTTCAAATACAACATTTGAAGTAATCGGAGGTAAAAGCTAGTGCTGCGTGCTGCAGACCCTTCCGCTTTCTGTCTGAGGGGCCACAGGAGCACACTCAGCTCCATTCAGGACACACTGGGGTGCCACAATGTTAATACCCCAGAGAGCAGCCCTCACCAGTGAAAGACAAAAATTGGCAGGTTTTAAAAATCAAGAAGCTAAAATTCAGATTTAGTTGGGACAAGTCTGATGTGTGTTTTGCATAGACTCCTGAGTTCCCGTCTATAGAACTCAATTCTCCCTTGGAGGCTGGCTGGATGCCATATTCTCTTTCGGCTTCCTTACTTTTTCTCACCTCCTCAGTCCCTTAGTGTGTCTGGGATCCCTTTCCAGAGAGACCATTTACCATGAAATGCTTGTCTCAGATCTGCTTCTGGGGGAACGCAAATGCAGGGTCACACTGCTAGAAAGTGGGGAGCCAGATTTTAATTCAGCTAGTCTAGATCTCTAGATTCAATTCTCTTAACCATTGTACATATGTCTTCTTGATGAGAAGTATAAAAGGAAAATACTCTGAATGAATCTTTCTCCATGACTTGAACTTCCCCCCCATGATTTCTCAATCAGAAATACAAAACTAAATGAAATTCAACCTATAAATAAGTAAACATTACTTGGGAAAATTTTACATGTTTTCATTTACCTCATGATCAGTAAAACAAAGTAGTTGTGGTTCTCATAATTTCTAACTCATACTCTACAGGGAAATAATTTTTCAAAACTACATTAAATCATTAGCTAAGTTTTATTTAATGGATCTCCATGTTATGTAAAAGACTTTGGGATCCATTAGAAGTTAAAGTGTGCTTTTTAAAGCATTCATATTTTACTTCTTTTATTCTCATAAAGTTTTCCATATTTCTTTTTTGGGGTCTACCTTTCATTTACATTTTCTTTTTCATCTCTTTCTCTATTTTGTTTTACCCCTTGTATGTCTGTGTTAGAAAATTAACTATAATATTAATTTTTTAAACCAACTACTGTTGTAATTTTTTGCTATTTTCAAATTGAAAGGCATACTTTCCTTTAAAAATATTTTTATTTGAATTCAGCCTTTTCAGTTTATACTTATAAACCCATTATAAAAGTGGGTCGTAAGTATAGAAATACCTGCTATATCTTGCACACTTTTTCTTCTTCTCCATTTATTTATTCATTCATTCATTCATTCATTTTATCTTTTCTACTTCTTGCTTTGCTTTTATACTTTCTTCTCTTTTTCAATAGATTTTGATATCATCTTTTTCTTTTTTTAATTTATTTTTATTGTATTTTTTTCTATTACCTTTTTTTAAAGATTTTATTTACTTACTTTTAGAGAGAGGGGAAGGGAAGGAGAAAGAGAGGAAGTGAAACATCAATGTGTAGTACTGGGGACCTGGCCTGCAACCCAGGCATGTGCCCTGCCTGGGAATTGAACCGCAGCCCTTTGGTTGGCAGGCCTGTGCTCAATCCACTGAGCTACACCAGCCAGGGATTCCATTACCTTTTATGCCCCTTATACCCTCTTCTACCTCCACCTATCCCTACCCCCAGCACAGTCACCACACTGTTGTCCATGACCATGAGTCTTTTTTTTTCACTCACTCCCTCCACCCCCTAACCCTCGACCCTGAGCTGTCAGCCTGCTCTATATCTATGAGTCTGTCTATATTTTGTGTGTTAGTTCAGTTTGTTCATTAGAGTCCACATATGGGTAAAATGTATGGTACCTGTCTTTCTCTGACTGGCTTATTTCAGTTAGCATAATGCTCTCCAGGTGTATCCTGCTGTCACAAAGGGTAAGATTTCCTTTTTTTATACAGCCGAGTGGTATTTCATTGTGTAAATGTCCCATAGTTGTTCACTCACCTACTGATGGACCCTTGGGCTATTACCAAATCTTGGCAATTTTAAATAATGCTACAATGAACAAAGGGGTACTTCTGTTCTTTCAAATTAGTGTTTCGGATTTCTTCAGATAATTCGCAGAAGAGGAATCACTGGGTTATAAGGCAGATCTATCTTTAATTTTTTGAGGTAACTGCATTCTGGTTTCACAGTGGCTGCCCCAATCTACATTCCCACCAACAGTTCAAAAGGGTTCCCCTTTTGTCGTCTTTTCCTAGTAGTTGAAGAAGAAAGAAAAAAACTACAAGGGATTGATTCCCATTCGAAATTTATGTGCCAATTGGATCTCTCAATGTGGAAAACACTGTCTTCTCTCCTCTTTCTATTCCAACTATTGGAAAATAAACAAGTCCAAAATGGATATAGAAGCTTAAGTTCTTAAATGAAACTGAGTTCAATTTATGAATACCATGTTTATTATTTCAGCGACATACTACAGTAATAAAACACCATCTTACTCTGCATTCTCTTAACAAGTATTTACTGAGCATCACCTCTGAAAAAAATCCCAGACCCTGGCTGGGTTGCTCAGATGGTTAGAGCATCGTCCTAATATGCCAAAGTTGTGGGTTTGATACCTGGTCAAGGCACCAATGAGTGCATAAATAAGTGGAAAAACAAATCGATGTTTCTCTTTCATTCTCTCACTCTCAAATAAATCAATAAAAATATAATATATAGAGAGAGAGATAAAAATGAAAATTGCCCCCTACAATGAGGCATATTCAAAAGTGAGCATGAAGTTATATGCACTAGTTGCTCAATCAGTCATTCTCAGGCAGGGTCATTTTATCCACCCATTTGGCAATATCATAGGAGCTTTTGTTCTCACATCTGGGAGTGGCAGTTGTGGTCACTAGCTTCTAGTGACTGGACACCAGGGAAGCTGCTAAGCACTGTACAGTGTACAGGACAGCTCCTGAGGACAAAAGTTTACCTGGATCCAAATGACAATAGTGCTGAGGTTGGAACATCCTGCGATAATGCTTGACTGGAAAGAGAGAAGTGGTATAACAAAGGTCATGTTAGAAAAAGGGGGATTTTGGCCTGAGAAGGCAGAGGATCAGTGGGTAAACTGGGAACTGTCCAAGAAAGTATATGCTTGCACTCCTAATTTTTAAATTTCAATATGTCAAACATATTCATAGTATATTTATATAAGAAAAAAGTTTATTTTGCTTTTAAAACAAAACTCACCATATCAGTACCTATTGTTGATCAAAAGATATAATTAAAAGTGCCTAGGTTTTATGTAATGAGTAGGAATTATTTTAATATTTATAATAATTAACACATATTCCTTTTAAAGTTGATTCAGTTGTTTAAATTGGTAACTTGAAAATTATACTTTTTTGTTGTTTATCAAGAATGTGTTACTTATAGTTTTAGAGGCTGGTACAAAATCCATTTCTTGCATCTTGATTACAATATTCATCATAAAAAAAGCTTTTCTGACAGCTATTTCATTATACCATGGGCTCTCTGAATATTTTATACAGTCGTAGACAAGGAAATGTATAAAACTAAAACATATTAAGTAGAGTTTTTTTCCAATGCATAACACAATTTGGAATGAGGCACAAAATGATTAATTGCTGAGCTATCTGATGTCGTATTGTTGCCTTATCTGAGCTTTTATTACAGCTGGAGGAACCTAAATCTCAAAAGTTTTACACACTAAAGGGATATTTTATGTCCAATTTTCAATTGGCTCACAGAGAAAAATATATACTTAATGGCTATAAAAATTAAAATATATGAGATTATTTTTTAATTCTATAATCTGTCTTCTTAACTTTTTAGGAGTAATATCTTTGAATCCTTGTTTATTTAAAGTTGCTTAAAATTTAAGTCATATCCTTTCGGTCATTTTAATAACATGTTTTCTGCTAAAGTGAAGTATAATGTATTTTAATTTGAAATGGAAATAAGAGAGGTACTGATTCACATTTTACAATCTATTATTATACTTCAACTCATTAATTATATATAAAGCACTCATTATTTCTAATTATGTTCCTCAAACTATAGAAAATATGTCTGCAAATAGAAAAGAAACCCTTATTGGAAACGGTTCACTGTGAAAAGGGTATCTTCTTATCAGAAAAGTAGAACTTAATAATATTTAGGTGGCAGAAGAACTAGCATGAAAATAAAGAAATGAGCTTTGACTGGATGCTACCTAAGGAAGAAAATGCCCAGGAATGTCTTTAGCTTACGTGGAGAAGCAATATTAAAACCCACTTGGCCATTTCAATTTAGTACTGATTTGAAAGCACAGTCAGAAGTAGTTTCTCCCTTCAGCTGACAAGCCTTTCAGGGATAACCAGAGAGATCCAGAATTCCTGGCAACAAATCTGCCACTGTCTTATCCCCGGGAATGGTAGAATACAATTAGGTAGCACTGCCTCCCAAGATGAGAGGTTGACATTTCTTAGAGGCCCAGGTGGAAAAACGGAGGAGAATTTATGAGGTGTTACTCTTTCGGTGTTGCGGTCAGTCTGGTGGCATTCAAAGCTGGATGACGTTCTCCAGGCGGTCAGAAAACTGTCCACAGATAACTAATAGGAGTGGTGTGCAATACGAATCTGAGAACATTGAATTCTTTCCCAAAGGAGAAGTGGCGAGTGTTAGATAAGGGTACAGTAACCCTGAGCACTACTGCGCATGATCCAAGCGAGTGGTCTACCACCATGCTATGTTTCCTAATAATCCATACTTCTCAGGTTAAGAAATTGAGTCACAAATAGATTAAGAAATTTCTAAATCATGTAGATAAGTTACAAAGACAGTGTCTTTCCTACAATTTCATACTTATTTTAATCAGCAAAGATCAGAATGTATAATTATTACTTTCTTCATCGCATGCTTTCCTCTCCTTAGTTCTGAATAATTGGTTTCACTTTATCCTTCTTACTTTTCATTTTACTATGACTAAGTCTCCTTTTTGTTCAGATCATCTTTTAAGTTATTTTTTTTCTATGTCTGCAATAAACTCCATCTGCAAATTTCTGTCTTCTTCCTTTGCTTCCCAGTTTCTTCTTAGTCTGCCCCAGTTATCAGGCGAGCTCCGTGGTCAGGGCACCTTTTGAATATTAATGAAGTATTTACATTGTAGGAAATACAAGTTGGAAGCAAGAAAATGCATCCTGCTTTTAGAAAACTCTTTCTAACATTGCTTGATTTCATTCTTCTACAGTCTACTGTGTTTGTGTATAGGATATTGCTGCCTGGGTTTTCCCTCCCTGCCCCACCCTACTCCCTGCCAGCAGAAGTGTCACTTTGTAACACCGCCCTAGCACACTGAGTCATATCAGGATTGCTAATTTGTATGGCTCTCTTCTCCAATGTAAGCCCTACAAGGACAGGGACCTTACTCATCCCTGAAATCTAAGTGCACAGATAGGAAGTAGGTGCTTAGTAAATTTTAGAACAAATGAATGCTACAAAATTAAATACAGAAAATTAAAAATTGTGATTTGACATAACCTTCATATTTGAATTGACACAATTAAAAACCTTTCACCAAACCTCTATTGAAAGTATTTTCACAGCCCTGTACTATACACTGTAGAGGATGCCAAGCATGCATATGTATGAGTAAATGAGTGAGTGAGAGAGAGAGAACCCACAGGCACAAAAAAAGCTTACAGTTTTCTCACTGATACTATTACTAACTTTTCAAACTCATAAAATCATGGCGTTGTAGTCCATCTAAAACATGAAACTCAATAGGAACAAGGAAAAAATAACTTACGCCACTGTGTTCAGTGTAGATCACTGACAGATTTCACATGTCCTTTTATTGGACTAATTTTTAGAAACATTACCAAGTGCCAGCCTTTGTGCTAGATGCTGGGTAAATTACAAAGAAAGGCTGTGCTGAATATCTTTCATTTGCCCCTCCTGAACTACCCTATACTTTCCCCAGGAGGGTAGACTGTATGGATTAAAACCATGGACTCTCTGACTCCCTGTTTCCCATTTGGGTTCAGCCAGTAGGAAGCCCCGCCAAAGCTCTGTGGGAGGAGAGAATGAGGTCAGGCATTGATTCTGCAGGCTCCCTCTGGGATGGTCCGTTCTACGTCGCCTTCTTTAGAGAACTCTCTCTTTCTGAATCCCAGTAGCTACCTGTGCTCCTCACATTTTATGGACAAGGGTGTTACCACTACCCCTTATGTTTTCCCTAAACCCCCTCCAAAAGTCTTCATAAGCTGTCTCTTCCTTAAAGTTTCCTCAAATTATCCTTACTTGAGTCTTAATCTACTTGCTACTGATACCCTGACTGATACAAATCTTCATGGCTGTGTTAGGTTTTTCTTCCATGCTGACTCTTTCATTTTGGTCATCAAAGATTAATGTGTTAAACTAGTCCAGTCAAGCAGTAGAATAATTCTGTTTGGAGTAAGGGGAAATATCGTAATTTGATGACCAAGCTGTCCAGAATGAATAAAAGAGTATATTAGCTTTTCACTTACAGGAATATTTCCACTACACTCTGGTCAGGGCATCAAAACCCCAGATCTCACTTTCTCATAATGAAGTTTTCTTTGCTCAGTGTCTCATTTTCTCTGGGAAACTGAAGTCAAGTTGAGACAACTGGCAGTCATTAGTGACATCATTTGCAAAGTTTAAGAGTCCTCACACCACATAATAGGCAGGTGTTTGCTCTATCCCATGCAAGGAGAATTGTCATTCTTATGCACCAATCTAAGTATGTGTAGGTCAGAACAGGTGTACTTTTAATGTTTATTTTTTTGCACAAATAGTTGAAAGACTAATTTCTTCATAATACTACCCATATTGAATCAACATCCATGTGTGTGAGTAAGTGTGTGTGTGTGTGTGTGCATCTTTTCACTTCCCAATTGGGCGAGAACCAGGTCTCCTTCCAAGGCTATGAAGAGTATCAGTGGTGTTGGAACCCTGTTTTCTGACTGACAGTGTTGTTCTCTGTACTTGCTTCTCAAAGGCTAACATTGTTTCTAATAATTCTGAAAATTATGTGTTATTTTTCTAAAATTTAACGAAGCAAAAAAATTTAAATCAAAACAAAAAACACTTTACATTTAGCATTGCATTCAAAGATCTAAATAATAATCATTCACACTTACAGCTTACTAGAGTTTATAGGTATCTTCAAATGCTTTTTTCTCAATTGAGTCTCAGAACAACCCTGCAAGGTCATTCAGAGGTCTTTGGATTATTGATCTGATATTCCACACTGCCTCTGGGTGCTTTTTGGAGATGATCATTTCACCTAAGGGCAATAGATGCCACTGAAGTGATTTGAGCCAGGGGCAGTGTGGGAAAAGACAGACAAGGGGCAGAGGTGGGCAGACAGGTTGTAGGCTGGGCTGGTGGGAATAGTGATGGAGCAATGTGGACAGATTCTAGATGTAGCTGAGCAGTAGGATAGATGAAGACTAGTAAAATAAATATTGTTACATTAGTCAAGATTTTGGATACTAAATTTCTTTTAGATTCCAAAATAAAGCAACATTTACCTCCATGTGGTGAAATTACGGTGCTTTTTCTTTCCTGCCTGCTTATGTTCTGCACTTTCCAATTATTCTAAAGCACCTAGGTATTTCTTGTTTAATCATATTTTCCTTTGAAAAGAAATATGAAGAACACACTTTGCAATGCAAAGTAAATTTGTTTAAATGAATACAAAGGTATAATGAATTAAAAGTGGTAGATTTTGAGGTCTTTTGAGACCTTGGATTTAAATCTGTGAGCCGGAATAAACAGCCCAATTAAATTTTCTCCTTAGGATTCAAAGGATCTCAAAATTGCTCTGTGGTTAAGAGAATTGTCTAGAGTGGGATCTAATACATTATATTTTCACACATATATATATTATATGTATATATAACTTAATAATTTGTCAATATTATTTTGAGACATTTATCCACTTGAGTAATTATATAATGCATTAATAAAAATTAAGCAAAAGCTAAGTCAATGATAAACCAGTTTTCAAAATTGCATAATATTTTCTTATGGATAACTGGTACTATTCCAAGTTTTTGTTATTGTTGCTATATTGCTTTAGATTTGATTGGAAAGTAAAAAGAGGTTAGAATCAGTTGTTTGGGAATTTTTTGGAAATGCTGACAAACTGAGATGTCAGAAAAACATTCTCCAAATCACTGAGTCAAGTAAACCAGATGCACTACAAATTCTCTGGACCCACTGAGCCATAACGTCAGTTTTATTCACTGAGAACAGGTTTTGTGACCAACGGGATCAGTGACATTAGTTGAAAACTGCAGACTGTTGCCTCACGACCTCCATATGCCCTTTATAACTAACTCCCAAGAACAGATATGGGATGTTTTCTCCTTCAGTTATCCCTTAGCACTAGAAATGAAGGCTTGTTTTTCAAGTGTTTGGTTTATCTTTTAAAAAGAAATATGAATTTGATTCAGTGTCAAGGAAATAGTAAATCTTAAAGGTTGGAAACCAAGCTTGTATAAACCTCTGACAGAAAGGTCTCTGCTTATTTAAAAAGAAGAGGGGGCAAGAAATCGGTGTGTTGATTAAGACAGAGGAGTGGGGAACTATGCAGGCACGGCCCAGGCACCTGCTCTAGTTTGCCTGGCTGTATGACCTTCAGATAAGTCTCTTAACCTCTCTAAGCCTCAATTTTCATCTGTAAAATGATAGCATCATGATCCCTAAGCCCACTGGTTGCCTGGAGGATCACAAATGGGAATATATATGAAACACCTAGCACACAGCAATCTCTCAATAAATCTTAACTCTTACTGCATCATCATCATTATTATTAGCTGCACTGTCTTAAAAAGTACCTCTTTCTTCTTCAAACATGAAAAAAGAGGAATTCTTTTAGGATGCAACTGTCTGAGCTGGAAGCCAATAGTCCCACGCTCCCCTGTGAGCCGTCCCTCCACACTACCCAGGGGCTCTCCGAAGGTATGAGAAACCTATGACACCGACACCTGAAGATCTCACACCCACAGTTTCTATGAACTTCACGCACACCACGGCTGCCACACAATCACATATTTATTGAACTCTTGCTACGCACAAAGCATTATACAAAGTGTGACACACGGGAAAATTCTCTGCTCCAAGGACCTCACAATGAAGCTAAAACAAGTATATGAAGGGAAAAAGAATCATATAAAGTAGCCTACACTAAATACCAGATGAATCTAAAGACAAGTACTAAGGGCTGTGAGAAGAGAAATTACTGTGGGCAGGAGAGTTGGAAGGCTTCAGAGAAGCATGGCTCAAGGTGGGCTTTAAATACTGGGAGGAGAGGGGGAAGGCATGCAGCAAGACACAGCGGCCAAGTTGACCCATTCGGGACAACTGGAGAAGTGCTTCCCAGTGTAGTCCTGGGAGCAGCAGCGTCAGGGTCTCCCGGTGTGTCAGTCAACTCAGACGCCATGACAGAATACCACAGGCTAGGGGGCTTAGACCTAGAAATTTATTTTCCCACAGTTCTGGAGGCTGTAGGAACCGGCTGATTCAACTTCTAACGAGAGTCCACTTCCTGGGTTGTAGACGGCTGCCATGCATGGTGCCCTCACATGGTGGAGAGGGAACATGAGCTCTGCAGCATCTCTTCTTGTGATAACACTATCCTATTGGGTCTGGGCCCCACTTTTTGACCTCATTTAACTTTAATTACTTCCTTGGAGGTCTCATCTCCATATACAGTCACACTGAAAGTTAGAGCTGCAATATATGAATTGGGGGTTCGGGAGGACACAAGCATTTGGTCCATTAACACCTGAGAAAATTTTAGGAATGCAAAATTTGGGGCCTCAAGCTCAGACTTACTGAGTTAGAAACTCTAGCAGCAGAGCCCAAAAATCAGTGTTTAACCAGGCCTCCTGGTGACTCGAGTTTAAGAACTACCAGAGTGAAAACACTGTAAGGAGGAGTGCATGGTGGGGAGATGAAAGATGGGCTGTGATTAGAACTTGGAGAAAGTCAGTGTCAGGCCCAGGCGTGTGGAGACTGATCTGTAGTGAGGAGGAGGAGGCCCAAAGGAGAGGAGGCCAAACAGGTTAGTATGAAGCACTCACGCTATGCCATCTACTTTAGCCTAGGAAGGGAGGGAGGATAGAGAAGGAAAACCTTTTGGAAAACAGTTGTGCAATTTAATTACTTACAGTCTAAATATAGTAATAGCAGGAATAGACAAGAAGGGATAAATATGAGAAATATCGTGAAGGAATAACCTACAGGCCATTACATGGAAAGCAAGAAAAGGAGAAAGACTGGTCTTGTAGATCTGTGCAAACTACCATTGACCAATACGTGGAAGTATAAATGAGAAGGAGTTTGAGGCAAATGATGAATTCAGGTTTTTTTTATTTCTGTCAGTGGTAATGGCAGGACATCCACGTGACTATGTCCACTGGGCAGATGGGAGATGTAGTTAGAGAGCAGTTGGTTCTGAAACTACCTTCAGGAGGTGAGTTTGAATCCTGGGGAGTAGGTACAAGCGCTGCTAGAGGGGGCTCCCAGCAAGGGAGGATAAGCAAAGTCGTGGAGCAAGCCACCATTCAAAAGAAAGGAGTTGCCCGGAAACAGAGGGCAAATATCAGTGCAATTTAAACATTTTGCTGCTAGCATCTCAAAAGGTCTCTAATTGAGTCTGAGCACTTCAGAAGGGACATGTTTGTAACTCATTGTGAGTTCTTAACCACTGTGTTTGTGAAGAGGGCCACCTACAAAAAAATGTGAATTGTGACGTCACTGCTATTAGCCTGACCCATCGTTAGACAGGATAATGGCCTTCAGCTCCATTTGAAGGACCCAAGGATGTTGGCCATTTATTATGTACTTTAGAAATGTGTCACCTCATTTTGGGTTTCTGTAACAGTAAATTTTTGGTTCTCAAACTTTAGTGCACATCAGAATCACCTGGAGGGTTTGTTAATACAGATTGCTGGACCCAGTTTCAGATTCATTAGGTCTTGTGTGGAGTCAGAATTTGTATTTGTAACAAGTTCCCAGGAGCCCAGATGCTGCTGGGGCAGGAACCACTCTCTGAGAACTACTGTTAACTCTTACACAGAGGTACTCCCTATTGCGAGGGTCACCAGTAGCTAATTCAGGGTAACTTGTTGGCTGCAAACTGTAACTGCCGGCGTTTTTTAAGCAATGTGTTTCCAGGCTGAAACCTAGATAAAAGGAGCACTCAAAAAGCATATGGAGTCAACTAAAGTGTTCTTTTCCAAATAAAAGCCTGTGTTTTACAGCGGCAAAGGAAGATCTTCATGTAGACTACACCAAAAAAAAAAAAAAAACACCTTTTTTTTTGTAGTAAAAACTTTTTTTATTTTGTAGTTTAAACAAACAAACTACAATAAAAAAATCTGAAAGCTAAAATAAAGTAAGGCGTTTATAAAAGAAAAACAAGTTTGTGTTTGCCTAAGTTAACATTCAGGCCTACAATTTTCCTCATATTTTAACTTTCCTTAAAAATCACTGCTTTTCTACATGGAATAGAAGAGCCTAGAAATTTGATTCCTATCTGTTATTCCAGACAAAAGGGGTTATTTTCAATTACTTTCGGTTTACTTTTTCTTCATGAATAATATTATATAAAGGACTTAACAGTTTCTGTAGAAAGCTTGGCTCTTTACATAAATGTTTATAATGTAAAATTCTTATGATAGAATTAGAACACATTAGATCTATTCTAGCTCTAAATTGCTCTGCATGTAGTACTTATACAGTTATTTAGAAGGCAAGATTAGTGAATCCTAGACAAACAACATTGTACAAATGTCCATTATACAAAGCACACCACCAGTGAATTCCACTTGATCTTCTCAGTGACCCTCTAAGGAAGACCAGACTACACCCGTTTTCAAGGTGAGACTGGGCGATTTGCAAGAGCCACATAGATATTAAGTGGTGGAAATGGGCTCAAATCCAAATTCTTCCACTACAAACACAAGGCATCTCCCACTAGCCAGCCAACCAACCAATGCTTTTATCAGAAAGCTATTTTTTCAAACATTGACAGTGATGCTATGGAAACCTGAGTAAAACCAGCTCTGCTCTATAGTCATAGTTCGTTGCCATCAGCCTACCATTGGTTATCTCATGTAAGCAGCAGAATTAAGATGTAATAAAATCTAATAGAGCCTGTTATTATTTGTGTGGATACAAAAGTAACAGAGATGGGGAACCATAGATAATAATTCAACAGATGTTTATATAATACCTAATATTTTCGCTGGCATAGGGGAGTGTAAAACAGTATTTTCTACAATCTTGGGAAGAAAGGAGCCGAGTAGATGAATGTGTAGAAGCAGAGTCCCCTAGATACTCCACGATATAACTAAGATTGTTAAAGTCATCAAACAATAATAACTTACCAGCCTCCCAGTCATTCATTAATTTATTTACTCATTCAACATTTAATCATACACAGATTCATTTTACACACTTGCATAGCCAGAAGACACCCAGGTAAAACATTTCCTGCCAGCAATCATATGCCACTGTTATAGATTTTATGAGCATATTGCTTGGGAATCAGATTTCGCTTTCACACTGTTGCCTCGTGTTAAGTAGCATGACACATCAGAAGACAGAGTTCTACTCCTACCAGTACAGTGCAGAAAGCCCATGAAACATTTATGTGGCCTGAGGTTTCCTAGGTACTCAGAATTTATCTTGAGAAACAGTTTTCTACTTTCTTTCTCAGTTCTTAAATACAACCACCAACCAATGCATACACTACAACTTACTCAGAATGACTAGTGTAAAAGGCAGTCTGGACAGAGTATGGATTTACAATATTTAAAAAGATTATGTAGTTTTGTAGCCTCCATATTTAATTAGTAACTTGAAAACCAAGTATTTTGGCATTGGTCCTCAAGGCCTCTGTACCCCACCCCCTGCCTTTTCAGAAATTTCTGGTTGGGTGGAGTTCACCCCACCAGGCAGATGTTACTCTGCCCCTCTCCTCAGACAGCCAAGTGGGGGGCAGAGTAGGGGGCATTGGCAAATGAAGGCAAGATGGCCCTGAGCATCCTCCTCCAGCTCCCCACCTTCTACCTCTCTGCCCTGCACACCTTCTCTATACGCAAATGGCAAGCATCTTTTTACTTTGGTCAGGTAAGAAAGTAGACCTCTTCATGTATGACTGCAATACTCGATAAAACAGTATTTGAAGAAAAGTCCAGCTGGACATGTTTTAATAACTGTCACCACATTTTTCTTCAGGAAAAAAAAAAAAGATGATGATTCATTGTACATTTGTATCAAGTGTCAGAAGACAATACAATTGGTCCTGAGCGCTGACCGCCGTGGATGGAACATTTTAGTCTTTAGTCTCAGGAAGATGGGTTTGGTTTTAATTCCTGGACCAGGCAAAATTAAAGAGTAGATATTGGAGATAATCTGGATAAGATGGTTCATCAAATAGCCCTAGACCCCAAAGCATTGCCTGCTGACATACAAAGAAAATGCTAATATATTTTAAATGTGTGTATTTTCTCAAGTAAAATGAACTTTCCTTGCAAATATGGTCATATTATTAATTTCTTCAAATCCTGGCTCTGCCACTTATTTCTTTCTCTATGCATAGATGCCTTCATCCATAAAACAGTAATAATAGAATCCCCTGAGTGTGGTTGGTGAGCAGATTAAATGAATCAATAGATGTAAAGTTCTTATAACAATGTCTAGTACCTAGGAAGCATTGATACTTTATCACTAGATTCTTAATTATGACATTAGTGATATTTAATTGTTTTTGTTAAAATTAATGAAGGCAACTATTTTTATCTCTTATTTTGTCATGAAAACTACACATAAATACATTTTTTACTACTCATGCTGAGTGCTTTGGGTGATTTGAATGCATAACAATCTTCTCCAGAAATAATTTAAAATTCTTAACTAGCTTCTATTTGTTTTATTCTTTGGTTCATTCAAACAGACTCAATTTTCATATGACTTGTGCTTGATATTATATAGAAATTGAAAAATAATCTTCTATTCATTTTATTAATCACCCAGTCTCTTCAAAATAATTAAATGAAGTTCTAACAGATTTCCTCACAGCAAACAAATGTTAAATATGAAAATTACTTCCAGTGAAGCAAATGTATTCAATAGCAGTTATAACTGTATATTTAGGGTTTGGTTTGAGTGTTTTAACTGAACTAACTGGTAATTTTGGTCAAACATCCAACATAACTGAGTCCAGCTGAATTGGACAGGGTTCGAGCTACTTAGTCTAAAATTTCAAACCAGAAATATGCGTACCTTCCATGTTAGAGATAACATTTACCGCAAAGTTGCATTTTTATGGCATATAAATATGCCAGTTCCAACTTTGGTCATTCTTTCTACCACAAGTGTTACATTTAAGATTCTTTCCTCTATCACATGCCAAACATGCTGCTCTGCGACTTCTACTTAACTTGCCCCCATGAAGATGACTGTAAGACACCAGTCAATTTTAGTGTTGTTTAGATTTGTGAGGGTTTTTATTTTTCACTTACGAACTGGAATTATAAAGATTATATCGAATGACATTAGGTCCCAGACTTGCTCTGAGGAGCCACCCTCTGCTATGCACATGCACAAACACCATGACTCAGGCAGCCTGACGAGAAGACACCAGGCACAAGTGGTGCGATGGTCTGTGAGGAATTGCACAGGCAGGAGAAAGGCAAGAGCCAAGGGCAGCAGCACTGCACCAGAGAATCCTCCCAAGTTCGTTAGGAGGTAAGGGCTAGAGGCAAACCCTTCACCTTTAGGACTAGGGTCCTCTGAGAGAAAGACATTCCCCAGCACCTCCAGGTCTGAGCTCCTGCTGCTTCAGGCCCTCCATGCAGGGGTTTATCTTCGTTTAAGGCCTGGACTTTAAGGCTTAGTTTAAGGTTCTGCTTATAAACCCCACAGATATGTCTGGGCGAAAACATGAGAGAGGAGGAAAAACTATTAGGCATACAGATTTATCTCAGTCCTAAGGCACTGCAGAAGGAGGCAAGAGAGCCCCAGCTGTGTGAAATACAATAATTGTAACAAAGAACTGGACTTTTATCTTTTAAGAGTCTGGCAACCTGTTGTGTAACACGTGATAACTCAAGATATTATTTGGGACAATGGATTAATACATTGTATCAGAGATCTCATGGGAGACTGCTAACATTAATGATATCAGGTGTTACAACACCAAATACATTATATAAAATTTTTATTCTGACTCTATATAAATACTATTACATCTAGCCCATAAGGTAAGCCATTTTCCAATTATATCTAACTTTCATGGAGCACAATAATGATTTTTTAAATTGAGGTATTAGATGTATTTCAGCAAGATAGAGTTTGGCTTAATATTAGGAAAAAAGTACTAACCATTGCAGCAATCCTGTAAAGGCATGAGGCTCATTTTCAGAGAGTGACATCTACATGACAGACTGCAGCCAAGCTGGAACTGGTTGGAACTTTCCAGGAATGTTGTAGAAAGGACTCATGCATATAGAGGTTCATTTATATTTTTGAGTTAATGTTTTAGATTTCTTCCAATAAATATCCAGAAGTAGAATTACTGGATTATATGGTAGTTCTATTTTTAATTTCTTGAGTGGAAGATTTTAAACTCTAAGGTCTTTTTTTAATTCTAAGATTCTTTTGTTGTTGTTGTTCTTTTCTTTTTTTAACTTTTTATTGTTATTCAATTACAGTTTTCTGCATTTTCTCCCCATCCCTCCACCCCACCTCAGCCGAACCCACCTCCCTCCCCCACTCCACCCTCCCCCTTGATTTTGTCCATGTGTCCTTTATAGTAGTTCCTGAAAACCCTTCTCCCCACTATCCCTTCCTCCCTCCCCTCTGGCCATTGTTAGATTGTTCTTAACTTCAGTGTCTCTGGTTATATTTTGTTTCCTTTTTTCTTCTGTTGATTATGTTCCAGTTAAAGGTGAGATCATATGGTATTTGTCCCTCACCATCTGGCTTATTTCACTTAGCATAATGCTCTCCAGTTCCATCCATGCTGTTGCAAAGGGTATAAGCTCCTTCTTTTTCTCTGCTGCATAGAATTCCATTGTGTAAATATACCATAGTTGTTGTATCCACTCGTTTGCTGATGGGCACTTAGGTTGCTTCCAGCACTTGGCTATTGTAAATTGTGCTGCTATGAACATTGGGGAGCACAGGTTCTTTTGGATTGGTGTTTCAGGGTTCTTAGGGTATAATCCCAGCAGTGGAATTGCTGGGTCAAAGGGCAGTTCCATTTTTAGTTTTCTGAGGAAATTCCATACTGTTTTCCACAGTGGCCTCACCAGTCTGAATTCCCACCAACAGTGCACTAGGGTTCCCTTTTCTCCGCATCCTCTCCAACATTTGTTTGTGGATTTGTTTATGTTGGCCACTCTGACCGGTGTGAGATGGTACCTCATTGTGGTTTTAATTTGCATCTCTCTGATGGCTAGTGATGCTGAGCATCTTTTCATATGTCTCTGGGCCCTCTGTATGTCTTCCTTGGAGAAGTGTCTGTTCAAGTCCTTTGCCCATTTTTTAATTGGGTTGTTTGTCTTCCTGGAGTGGAGTTGTGTGAGTTCTTTATATATTTTGGAGATCAGGCCCTTGTCTGAGGTATCATTGGCCAGTATGTTTCCCCATACTGTTGGTTCTCTTTTTATTTTAATGCTAAGATTCTAAGATTGCTTTGGGACTTTAGAAACTCAGAGTAAAAAAACCTGTGCAGGTCCTGAGTATAGTCCTACAACTTTATTCTCTCCAAAGACATGCCCACGCACACGATGTATGGTTTAGGTGGATGTGCCTTCCCTTGAATCAAGCTAAAGGAAGCAGCCCTAGGAAAGGTTTACAGAGGTTTTCCTAAAAGAATTTAGTGAATACATCCTGACTTAGTTTAGGTACTATAAAATTTAAGTTCTAATAATGAAATGTATTTCTGTTGACTTGATGTTATAATTTTTACTAAATTTCCCAAATTTTTTCTTCTATTTTTAGAAAAATTTGGTTGCTCCCCTATCAGATACTACTTTTAGCATAAAAATTCGGCTCCTAAATTCTAGGTCAGCACATTCATAAGGCATTTGTTACAAGCAGGTACTCGGTGGATGTTTGCTGTGTTAGAGAGAGGCCAGCTCTGAAAGGACACGCAGGTCATTAGGCTGTTAGGCTAAATCAAATGGCTATTTGAATCACTCTGCTTAAGAGATACCAGGTAAAGAATAGCTCAGTGTTTCCTAGTTGTTCTTTAGAATGATTACCGAGGATATAATGAACAAAAAAATAGAGAAACAAAAATATAGGTTTATATGATCAAATTTATTTTGGGAACTCTGACTCAAAATTAAAAGTTAAACAGTTTTTTCTAATTTTTAATTTGGTAATGGACATAGTGTGCAATATTTCCACATACTATATATTTGTTCATGGAAATCCCTTATCTAAAACCTATCTGGTATAGATGATTCATGATGCCATTGGTAAATATTGACTAAAGTAAGACACATGTACATACACACTCATGAATTTGAAAAGTTTGTTTTTCTTCAAAAATGGTGACAAATTTCTATTTTGTTCATTTCTGTACTCCTGGTGTCTGATGGCAACAAATACTTATTGAATAAAAAATCAGCAATTGTGCTACTGTGAAAAAAAACCCAAAACAGTCTATTGTATTATTCTTCACACATCCTACCTCTTTCTGCTTAAACACCTTGTAATAATAATCAGACTTACAATAATAGCAGATTTTAGAGTTTATCAAATATATCTGTATTCATTATCTTACATGATCCTCACAGAAACATAGGTAGAGAAATATTATCAGTCCTATCTTACCAATGGAGAAAATAGAGGTCGGGAGAGGTTAAAGATTCACACAGACACATCAGTAGTGACTAGGACACAAACCCCTGTTTCAAGAGTCCACAGCCAGTGCATTTTCTGCTAAACATGAGTATTTATGCCAGTTTCAGAGGTACAATCAGGAAATGATAAAGCCTGAGCAATTTTCTCTATATTTGACTCTCCCTTTTTTTGCTTTGGCTTTATATTTTATTTTTTATGCACCTACAACGTAATTTAAATTTCCTCCATACTTCCTTGCAGTCATTCTTACCGTATTTATCTACAATTTTATAAAAGGTAAGAACCTTTTATCTGACTTTGATAAGATTGTCCAAGTTTTGAAAACTAAGATTCCCCAATGATATTTGACCATCACAAATCCAGAGCCCTGTAAGAACCTCACGAACACTTGTTCCTACAGTTGTCTGATGTTTAAACCGTATGGAATTCATTGTTGTCGATCCCTTTCACCTTTTCATCCATCCCTAACCGCCCTCCCATCTGCCACCAAACATCAGTTTGTTCTCTGTATCTGTGAGTTTGTTTCTGTTTTGTTTCTTCATTTATGTTGTTTTTTAGATTACAATAAGTGAAATATACGTGAAATCATATAATATTTGTCTTTCTCTATTTCACTTAGTGTAATATTCTGTAGGTTCATCCCTGTTGTTGCAAATGGCACAATTTTATTCTTTTTTACCACTGAATAGTATTCCATTATGTACATGTCCCACATCTTCTTTATCAATCCTGCTATTGCAAATAATATTGCAATAAACATAAAAGTTCATGTATCTTTTTTGAATAAGTGTTTTAGATTTCTTCAAATAAATTTCCAGAAGTAGAATAGCTGGGTTATATGGTAGTTCTATTTTTAATTTCTTTAGGAACTTCCACACTGTTTTTTGTGTGGAGGTTCCAATGTAAAATGGCTCCACCAATTTACATGGCCACCAACAGTGCATGAGGGTTCTCTTTTCTCCATATTCTTATCAAAATAAGCACTTGTTGTTTTATTTTTCTTTGTCTTTAGGAAGATATTCAACAGATGTAACTTAGCAGGCAGATGATATTTATTAACCCCTGATTCTAATAAGCAATTTGGGCCTTGAGAGTGTCTCAATCTAATTCACCAGGCATAATATAGGTAAGCGTAGGACCCTAAGAGGGTCATTTCATGGCAGCACATATTGGTGTGGGAATACAGCAGGTCCTAGACTGTTCCTTGATCTTATTAGAGTGAGGCCTCCACAAACCCCAGAAGAAGAGAATTGTTATCCAAGGAACACTAGGTAGGAAAGAGAAGTCTAGGGAGGAATCTTCATGGAGACATGATTCAGAGAAGGGATTTTGTGGACATCAAGTGGTATCACCCAAGACAAAGAGGTAGGAATAGACAGGCTGTGCTGAGGGCATGGACAGTGGGCCAGATTTGCTGCGACAGAAGGTCTAGTTCCAAACAAGATGAGATCAAGTAGATGAAGTTAGATAATAGGAGGCCTGTTAGGTGTCTTTGTGCATATAGTACTTTCATAATGCCAAATGCTTAATAATCGTAACACCTGAATACCCGTTATAGTGTACTTTGTTGGTGCCCTATTTCTTCAGGTGGTTATTAATAAACAACATTTCTGAATTATGGAACATCCTTCTCATTATATCCGGGGGGGGGGGGGGTTATTATGGAAGAAAAGTATTTTTTTTCTTTCAAAAAAAAAAAAAACCTCAGTTCTTACATACCTTAAGAGAATTTCAGAGATTGATTAATCATTTATTCATTCATTGTACTAAAGTTAGCAAAGGGTCTATCAAGAACCAATCACTAGTCTAGATGTTGGTGACACAGCATTGAATACTTAAGCCCCTACTCTCAAGTAATCTACAGTATAAGCAATTAACTTATATTAGAGTGAACTACTGCATTCTTCCTAGCAAATCTTTTTTTTTTTAGAATTCTACACTCTTTATTTTTTATTCATTTTTATTATTTTTTAAAACTATATTTATTGATTATGCTATTACAGTTGTTCCATTTCCCCCCCTCACTCAACTCCATCCTGCCCACCGCCCTCCCTCCCGCATTCCCCCACTATAGTTCGTGTCCATGGGTCATACTTATATGTTCTTTGGCTTCTCCATTTCCTACACTATTCTTACCCTCCCCCTGTCTATTTTCCACCTATCATTTATGCTATTTATCCTCTGTACCTTTCCCCCTTCTCTCCCCCTCCCAATCCCCTATTGATAACCCTCCATGTGATCTCCATTTCTGTGGTTCTGTTCCTGTTCTAGTTGTTTGCTTTTGTTTTTGTTTTAGGTGTGGTTGTGAGTTTGCTGTCATTTTTACTGTTCCTATTTTTGATCTTCTTTTTCTTAGGTAACTCCCTTTAACATTTCATATAATAAGGGCTTGGTGATGATGAACTCCTTTCACTTGACCTTATCTGAGAAGCACTTTATCTTCCCTTCCATTCTAAATGATAGCTTTGCTGGATAGAGCAATCTTGGATGTAGGCCCTTGCCTTTCATGACTTGGAATACTTCTTGCCAGCCCCTTCTTGCCTGTAAGGTCTCTTTTGAAAAATCAGCTGACAGTCTTATGGGAACTCCTTTGTAGGTAACTGTGTCCTTATCTCTCGCTGCTTCTAAGATTCTCTCCTTTTGTTTCATCTTGGGTAATGTAATTATGATGTGCCTTGGTGTGTTCCTCCTTGGGTCCAGCTTCTTTGGGACTCTCTGAGCTTCCTGGACTTCCCGGAAGTCTATTTCCTTTGCCAGATGAGGGAAGTTCTCCTTCATTATTTGTTCAAATAAGTTTTCAATTTTTTGTTCTTCCTCTTCTCCTTCTGGCACCCCTATAATTCGGATGTTGGAACGTTTCAAGATGTCCTGGAGGTTCCTAAGCCTCTCCTCATTTTTCCGAATTCTTGTTTCTTCATTCTTTTCTGGTTGGATGTTTCTTTCTTCCTTCTGGTCCACACCATTGATTAGAGTCCCAGTTTCCTTTGCATCACTATTGGTTCCCTGTACATTTTCCTTTGTTTCTCTTAGCATAGGCTTCATTTTTTCATCTAGTTTTTGACCAAATTCAACCAATTCTGTGAGCGTCTTGATTACCAGTGTTTTGAACTGTGCATCCGATAGGTTGGCTGTCTCTTTGTCGCTTAGTTGAATTATTTCTGGAGCTTTGAAGTGTTCTGTCATTTGGGCCTTTTTTTTTTTTTTGTCTTGGTTCATCTGTTACTTAAAGGGGTGGAGCCTTAGGTGTTCCCCAGGGCGGGGTAACACTGGTCCCTGCGCTGTGACCTGCATGTGGGGGAGGGGCCGAGAGGGAGCAACGTTGCCTGCTCCACTCTCCAGGGAATTTCAACCACTCCCTCTGCTACCCACAATCAAATTGGGCCCCTCTGGTGCTGGTTCCCCAGTGGGTGGGCTTGTGCACGCTCTAGGCCCCTGTGGGTCTCTCCAATGACCTCTCCTGTGAGGCTGGGAGTTTCTCCTGCTGCCGCCCCAACACCCACGGGTATTTTCAATCAGAGGTTTGAGGCTTTATTTCCCGGCACTGGAGCCCTGGGCTGTGCGGTCTGCTTCGCTCCCCACCGTTCATCTGGTTTATCTGTGCGCGAATGTGGGGCCGCAGGGTTCTACCCGCTGCTCTGCCTGCCCTGTTCTCCGCCACTCTGAGTTTGGCCCTCTCGGTTTATCCGTAAGTGAATGTGGGGCTGTGGGGTCTGCTAGTGGTCATACTGCCGGTCCCATTCATCCCACACTCCACCAGTCTGGGTCCCAACAGGGCAACGTGAGTCCTCTCCGCCCTGGTGCCCGTCTCCGCCCCTCGTAGCAGTCTGGATGAATGTTTATTTTTTATCTACTTGGTGTCGGACTTCCTTGCCATTTGATTTTCTGTCAGTTCTGGTTGTGCGAGGAGGCACAGTGTGTCTACCTACGCCTCCGTCTTGGTTCTCCTTGCTTCCTAGCAATTCTTTAGTTTCAAAGAACATGTGGCATACATGAATTGGCTATGAGTAAAATCAACCAAGAAACAAACATATTTTGACAATCTATATGCCAGGAACTTTGCTAGATACTACAGGGAATTTAGAGGGCTGTATAATGGGGTTTATAATAACATCAAGGAAAAAGATATTGTCCTGGGGGAATAGGCCATAAACAAAATTATTTGAAAATCCAAGCCAAACCTAGAAGAGCATCATAGGACAGTGCTATGGATTTAGAGGATGGCAAGAGGACTTCGTGGTGAGAATGAGCTGAGAAGGCATAGCAGGAGGAAGACATAACTTGGCATTGAAGGATGGGTAGGATTTGGATAGTCATCAGCACGCAGAGAAGAAAATGTAGACATAAAAGATGGTGTAGCAATTGCCTTATTTGCATCCATTTCTTTTATAGGCAGCTAATAAAATTTGACTTTCATTGACTTTGTCATCAGGAAAAAGTACAAGAGTCTTGCTGATCACAGACTTCCTCTGATTTTGACCTGTGTTCTCTTTCATTTGTGGGGCATGGTTGAACGATCCAGACATCTATCTCATTTCCCCATCACCCCATCCTAAATGAGTTTTGTCTGCTGCTGAATTTAACAACAGGCAGAAGGAAATAAAATTATCTGGGTGTGATCCTAGGGCTACCACTGTTTAGCTAAAATCCTGTTACCCCTCACCACAAAGAAGCAGACACAGACAAAGATAAGGAAATAGTGAGGAGAACTGCCTGCTTCACTCCTCCTGCGATCCCACAGCCAGCTCCCCAGTCCTCTCTTCCTGGCCTTCCTCACTAGCTCCTTGCTTGGCTGGTTCTGCCTGGCTTACACTCTACAGGCAACATTTTCTCCATCAATTAACAGCTATTGGGAAGAGATTAGTTCCTTACTGGTCTCAGAGGACCAAGAAAGCATCCAAAGGAAACAAAGCTCTAGGTGGTTTCCATGGAGCTTTGCAGCCTGGAGGCAAAAGGGATAACTTTATTTCTGAAATACCTTAATTACCATAATAGCTCCTTAACAGACTACAGAGAGTAATAATCACAATTATTTCTAGTTTTCAATGAGAACAATAGATTAATTCCACCGGGCCAAAAGTGAGACAGAGTTAAAACAAGTTAAGAGTAGTAAGAGAATCCTCCCACCCCAGCCAACTTTATAGAAATGAGACATAGGCATATCCTTTAAGTGGTTACCACCATTAGAATATCACATAGGTAGAATATTTTAATATTTTAATGTTTACATTATATTATCAACAGATTTTATGTTTGTAAGTATTTTTTGTCTTCAGTAAAATAGATCTAGAGGAACACATAAAACAAAGACAAGGCCCACAAAGGTCAAGTGGGACTTGGCCAGCAGCCCCAGAAGCTGCTCCACGTGCCCTGTCCCAGTCACACCCTCGCCCTCCCTTCAGGTAGAACCACTGCCCTGACTTTGATAGTGACCGCTCCCTTGTACCTCCTCACAGTTTTATACCCAAGTTTCATCTTGCTCAATCTTTATAATCCGATGTTTCTTAAATCACTTTCTTTACAAGTCCCTGCTCCACCTCTTCCTCTTCTTTACAATTTATCTTTTGAAGAACATGGGTTGCTTTATTGTAGAGTCTCCCGCAGCCTGGATGTTCCTGATTGAGGATGGAGAGTGTGATTCAACTTGTCCTTCTGTGTTTCTGGCAATTCTCAGACTGGACTCAAGTACCATTGCTTAGCAAAACAATAGGAAGGGTTAGTGTGGAGAGCGCACAGGGGCTGGGTTGCTCCTGCCCCTTCAGTCCTTACTCTGTTCCTTGTGCACTAGCCTATTCCTGATTGGACAGATCCCTCCAGTTCCCAGCTGTTATCTCACATTGGCCCTCAGCACCTTCTAGTTGGCTAACGGGGTTCTCTGGTTCTCAAGTCTGTCAGATGTCCCCATGCTTTCTTCCCCACAGACAGCAATTACACAGAAGCCTTGTGGCTGTTGGTGGTACCTCCTGCATTCTCACAGTTAGGGGTTCATGGGGCTACCTTGGCACCTGTTTCATGGTCAATGTTTTCCTTAGGTTTTTGATTTCACTAAGTAGCTGCTCTGCATGCCTTTATGTAGATTTAGGAAGATCCGAAAATTAGGCTGCCACTATCTCAGCCATTTTTGCAGAATTCTGTGTGATTTATATTATATGTATTTTTGAAGGAATAGATTCTTGAATTTTTAATGACAAAACCTATTTGATATTCAGGCAACTCTGGGCGAACATGCTTACTCTGTATATTGAGACATTTGTCTGGTTGTTTATCATTTCATAGTTAAATTGTTGCTAGAGTCCTATTTGTAGTAATGTGTTCATTCTTAGCCATTTGGCAATATTTCCATCCAGATCTGTAACCATTTCCACCCCGATCCTTTTCACACACGGATTGTAGGGATACAGGGAACTTCTTTCTTTAAATAGACCTTGTTGAAAGCTCAGTCCTAAGCATGAGTTTTCTCCACCTGCCTTCCTGAACACAACACTTCCTCTGTCTTCATTACCAAAATCTGTGTTAATTCCCACCTATTCACAGGTCCTTAGATCTCCTCTGGCCAAAGATGCCTGATACCTAGGATTCCGGATCTTTGATCTGCTTCTGATGCTTTAACTCTTAGCTTACTGATCTCAGACTTGGACCCCTGCCCACCCCTTTATGAAGAAGTCGGCTTCTTAATCCTACACTGGACCAGCTGCTCCCATTGTCATCCCTGTCCTGGCATCGTATATGCCATATTGTACATCAGAGTGTGGCCTGAGTTTTTCCAACAACACGATATAGCATAACACTATGCGTCATTTTTTTAAATCCCAGCAAGTATGAGTTTTAAAGAATGTATAATCTCATCATAGAGATGGGTTAAACTGTAATTCACCATGCATCTAACACTTATAGGTTATTTTCATTTAAAAAAAAAAAAACTAAAAGCTTGAAATTGCATTTATTTCTTAAACCAGAAAAAGTCACACTGGTAGTGCCTTCAGGTGTAGTTGCAGATTTGCTTGCAGACACATTATTTTGATTGGGGTGGTATCAGTTTTGGGGGATCGCTGATATCTCTATCCTTAAGGGGTTCTGCTTCCCTGACTCCACACTTCTCCAGTTATAAATCTTGATTCCAGAAAATAAGAGGCCATTCCTGCGGGGGTTGGCTCCTGTGTGCTCTTTCTAAAGTCAGCAATTCCTCTTAAGACCATGGTATTTCTGGTGGGATAATCTTTCCATTCAACATCTTCCAGGGCCTGCAAAGGGCAACCCTGTGGCAGCTACATCCTGGAAGACACTGAGTTGCTCACAGATGCTATTATCCTGAAAGGTCATTGAAGTGAACTGTCATTATAATAGATGACATGAGAAAAATCAAAGAAAATGGAGTCCTCCACATACTTAAGAAAAACTAGAGGCTAAAGCCTAATAAATGATCTGAACCCAGGCGTACTTTAAAACAGCTTCGTTCTCTGTGTTAAGATGAGTAATTATCTCATTTCCAAAGGAGCTGTATCAGAAGGGGAACTTGCCAGGGGTTTGTTCCCAGCTGTGGTTAGGAGCCTGAGACACAGCCCACACAGGACCTTCTAGGTCAGGAGAAGTGGTCAGGGAGCAAAAGACACACAGGTCAACAGTGGCCCTAGGGACGGGACAGAAAACCCACATCTAGTGCCTGTCAGCAAGGCAGCATACTCAGTCCTAGATGGGATCAGGTGGCTGAGAGCCAAGAGGCAACACTGTTAGGAACAGGGCAGCTTCAGCAATGCAGGGTGGGATCACTGAAATTGGTCTTTGAGGGTCAGCTCTGGCACCAGGCCCCAGAGGAAGCTTTCCCTGACACTCTGAGTAAGTCCACCCCTCATCTTCCTTATGTGCTCCTCCTGTGTGCTGCCCATGCTCCCTATCTTCCCCATCATAGCACAGATCCCATGGGATTGTGAGTGCCTGTCTACTTCTCTAAGTCTCCATGAGCCTTTGAGCTTCTACAAAGGTGTGTGCATCTTACCTGAGAGCCACTTTACCTGTAGCTCCTATCCTTGGCAGCATATCCAAACACCTACAGAACTTTAAAAAGTCCACATGCTGGAGCTCCACCCCAGAGTCTAATTTAATTGTCCTGGAATGAAGCTCATATCTACATGGTTTTTAAATCCTCGGGTGTTTCTACTGTACAACCCAAAGGGCAGGAAACACTAACTTAAACCACTTTTAGTGCCTGAGACATAGGAGCCCAGTGAGTGGTTGAGGGATGCCTGAATGAATGAATAAGTGAATGACTCAACGGTGGTTTCGGTCAACTAGGATTCAGCTAGAACAGAGCAGGAACTGGTCAGACTTATGTATTCCCATGGTTTCAGTGCTTTGCTAGCAATGTGTTCTTTCTCCTTATAATGGGCAAAATTCAAGAGCCTTTCCACTCAGTGTAAACATTGTTTGTGGACACTGGGCCGGTGTTGCCTATAACTGTTGATAATGAGTCTTTGCAGACAAGGAGAGGAAGCAGGGCTGGTTGCCGTATGCCCAGCAGAGTGTGGTCTCTTCCCTCTTTGGGGGGCAAAGGGCATCTGCCCATGAAACCCTATATGTTGTTGCTGAGTTACCTGTGTGAGAAGGACTTCAGTAGATAAAACAAAAATCTGTCTTTGGTAATGGCTTGTTATTTTCTTAAATTTTAAAAGAATAGTACATTTATGAAGCAAACATATCACATCATTATTTGTTATTGTAACAGAAATTGTGGTCTTCCTAAACCATAGATTATGTTTCTCTGATTCTCCCTCTTTCAACGCACTTCATCTGGTTGAATAATCTTCTGGATTTCCAGCACAGATTTGAGCATGGATTTAAGGCTTGAAGTGTTATTCAGAATGACTGAGAGTATGATATGAAGAACTTAGTAAGCTTTGCAAGTCTTCACAAGAAACATTTCTAATTTGAAAGATCTTGTGTAGAAACAAATTGAAGAATGCATGGGCTTCGTATTTGGTCAGTAAACATTTCTAAAGGTTATATGTCACTAAAAGAATTTACCACGTGACTGCTCTGAATCATTTATGGGTTCCTTAAGTCATTAAATTATCATATATTAAAATTAAGGAATCCTATTTCTTTGTTATTTTAGTACCTTTAGTTTTTGAAAAGGTAAATTTTTGTTGCACAAGTGCCTTTCCCAGAACCACAGTTCCAAATGCATCTGCTTCTGGAGAGAGCATACTTTAGAGATAATGTTTGCCACTGGCATTTATTGAGCATTTATTATACGTCAGGCACTATACTTTGCTTCACATCATTCAATCTTCACAATAACAGTATGAGGTAAACATCATTATTATCCCATTTTTAAGATGAATAACCAAAGGTTAAAAAGATTAAGAGAATACTCAAAGTCATACCCCAAGTTAGTAGCTGAATTCCAGACTCAAGCATCTGGTTCCAGAGCCTGGGTTCCTTACACTGTGCTCCATTACTAAGGCCACGCTGAATTCGCAGTGCTGGGGTAGGCATAGTGCTTACACAAGAGGAATCTATCCAAGTGCCTGTTTTGCTTAACAATTTCCTGATGTAAACACATCCATTGTTTAGTACAAGGAAATGAATCAAAGTAGAAAATAACAAATGAAGTTACATCAGAGGAGATACATTTTCTGGCTGGGAGATTGATTAAAGAGGACTTCATAGAGAAGATGGCATTTGAACTCAGCATCAAATCCTGGATTTCCTTTATTTAAAAAAAATTATCATACATTAAACTTGACCTTTTTTAGGGAGGTGGTATCCAGTTCTATGAACGTAACCAGTAGTTGGTTCTGACAGAGGTCTAATCCTAAACAGTTTAGGTGAAGAGGAAAATGAATTGTAAGAATAATGGCAAGCCTCCAATTTAGACCACAAGGCCCAGGGATGTATTGGGCCATGGAAACTACTAGAAGCCAATATTTAAATCCCTTCAGAGTATTTGTAAAAATCACAGTCTTTGGGAATTATTTCTGATGCCCTTGGCTATTTTTCCTGAAGGTTTCAGACAAACAATAGATTTTGTATTTTTATGTGTGTTTACTTCAAAATTTAAAATCTCCTGAATAGTATATATTCTTTCTGCATTCTTCAAGGAAAAAAGTACAAATTTCTCTTCTCATGTGAGATAGATCTCAAGGTTGTTGGAAGAAAGTAAACATTACTGATGAGCAGATATTTAAGTTATTCTGCTTAATCAAATGTAAGGCTTAGATTAAATCAAAACTAAAAACAAATCAATATACTTCAGATATTTTTATTTAAAATAACACATATTTGTTTTTGCTATATAAAATGAGTTTTTTTACAAAAATTAATACATCATCTTACCCAAATTAAAGTAAAAGAACATAAAGAAAGGAATTAACACTTACAAGGACCTGATACATGTTAGAGAGTGAGTGTAGCCAGTGTTACCTCCTTTTGACTTCATAATATTATGAAGGACATGTGACCATCTTAGTTGCACAGATAAAGAAATTGAGTCTCAGAGATGGTAAAATGATTGTCCAGGCCTCAATGAGTAAATGGTAGAGCCAGGATTCAAACCTAAATCATTCTGATTACAAAAACAATATATTCAACTAGATAGGCAGGGTCCAGTAGAAGTAACTCCCACTTGAATGTGGTTGGTAGGGTAATAATATGGGTGTAATAATTTATAGTTCTAATTTGAACATTTCACCTAAAATGTCATATGGTGTGCTTGGGTGTGATGTTGCTATGTTAAAGAATTACATGCTTATGATTTCATAATAAAAAAGAGATGTCATTTGTGCTGGACCCTGTATATATAATTCCACATTTCTGAAGGTAGGATTGCAAAGCACTCATTTTGTGGGTTTTTCCCCCACACCTGGCAGAGAGACAAGTTAAACATATTAATAAACAAATGAAGAAATTATGTTTATTTCATTTACTTTTAAACCTATACAGTAACTCAGTATTTACATATTCCAGATTTCAAAGTCTTATTCAGTACTGTGTAATGATCAATAAGCAAAATAGACTAAAAAAAGAAAAGACAAGGAAAAAAGAAAGGAAACACAGAGTATTTCTTGCAGTATGTCTCCTATGTTCCCCAAATCTGCTGGGAAGTGGAAGCATTCTACTCTCTGTTTCTCTTCTGACAAATGTTATTCATTCTGTCCACAACAGTCCATTCTATCTTGTTATGTTGTTCTTGCTAAATTGCCTTAGATTAGACCAATCCTTGATTAAAAGGTCAGAGCAATACATTATTGCCGAGCTCTGTGGCCTTTTCTGCAGAGGAGTTAATTTGTGTACATCTGCCCCCCACAGAGCAACTGCCTCCAAGTGATGGTGAGAATTACATTTGACAATTTCTACACTACCCTCTAGTTCTTCAGTTTCTGACCTGAAATAAAGTCTTTGGATTAAATGATCTCTCAGCCATATGCTCTGACCCCAGGTCCTACTCTCGATAACTGCATTCATCTCTTGGATCTGTTTGCATTGTTGTCCATAACACAGCTAATTTTGTAAATGGCTTTTAGCTGCTCCTTGAGAATATTCTTCTGGGTGAGCATTCTTGACTCATTGTTTAAGGAAGTCAGTTCTGTGTTCTGCTGTCACCTAGGTGTCTATTACCAGATTGCCATGGATGCTGCTCCATCCACCCCATCAGTGCGCGCTACCAGGTTTCCTCTCAATGCTGTTCAATTACTTGCTCACATGCTGCATTTAGCAATTTGTCCATGGTCTCTGCTTCACAGGGTGGATAACGTCCTGGTCAAAATGACAGCCACATGGTGTTTTACATCAGTGAACTGAACTTGTAATCTATATTTTCCTACTCTAATCTTCTAGGTTTTTTTGTGTATTTAAACATTTTAATTAACAAGTCATAGATGCTCACTAAAAACAAATCAGATAATATGAAAGCATATGATGGAAAAGCTAATACATTCATCTGATTCCATCCCTACAGTGTGCACTTTCAAGTTTATTCTCCCAGACCTTCAATCATATGCAAATAAAACTTACATTCTTCTCCCCTTCCAAAATTGGATAAGAAAGTGCATACTTTGGGCTATTTGATCTTTCATACATCATTTCAAATCTTGTATACAGATTTCCTTCACTCTTTTAGTGTGATTTATAATATTTCATAACATAGGATGACATACTATTTTACTACTGATTAATATATAGGTTATAGCTAATATGTAAACCATTTTAAAATGTTGCCATTAACATATTTAATTGTATACATCTTTCTGTATTTATGCAAGTATTTCTGTACAATAGACTCATAGAAAAACTGATAGGTCAAAGGAGATGAAGAGTTTAATATTTTAATAAACAACAACAATAATATGAAAGAGTGTCTCTGTGCCAGGTACTTTTAATAAGTCTCTTGCAAGTTATAACTCATTTAGTCTTTACAACACTTAAATGAGTCAGGTATGACTCTAATTCCTGTTTTACAAATGATGGAATTAAAGCACATAGAGACTAAATCATTTGCCCAAGGTCACGCAGCTACTATGTGGTGGAGCCTGAATTCAAATGCAGACAATATAGCTTAGAGACTGAGCTATGCTACTGCCTCATGATTATGTTGCAATTAGTTCCCGATTAACATTTTTTACATTAGTCATCTCACCAGCTTTGTCAATTGTGGATATTGTTTTCTAAATTTAACATTGCAACTATTTTAATGTTGGTGTGACCTCATGATGCAATAAAGTTTGATCAGAAAAAATAAACACAGCAATGCATGACGAGGCAGAATATCATGAAGTGCCAAAATGGGTGGTAGGAATAAGAACACAGAAGTGGCTCCAAATGGCAGTGAAGAGGGGAGACTGGAGTGACTGGGAAAGCCATGTGAAGATGGCAGAGCTTGGAAGGTGGGAGTATTTTAATATATGGAAGGAAGCCAGTGAAAAAGAATATTGTTGAATGCATGAGAGAAATTTGATTATAGTTAATGGAGGCAGAATTTTTAAAGCCAAGAGTTACTTAGGGAATTTAAAATTTTTCCTCAAAGCAACAAGCTTTAAGAGGAGAAAAGTAACAGCTTGGAATCTGTATCTTGGGAAGCTCAGTCCTGCTAAGTTATATAAAACGTACAAAAATGTATGAAAACAAGTGACCTCTTGGAATGTAACATAGACATCCACATATGTTAAGGTGCTAAACTGAAAGAGTAGAATGTTGAAGTAGAGAGTGAGTCAAATTAGCTATGTAAAGAATAATGGGCAAGATTTATTCTTTGGTTGGGATCAACAGATAAAGCAGAGGAAAAGTTCCATGAAGTTTTCAACAATTTGATCCTGGATAGCAGAATGGTATGAACAAGGTTGGAAGTGGAAAGTTGAAAACTGGAGGAGGTTTGAGAACACCAGAAGTGAATTTTGGGACTTGATTTGGTTAAACTGCCACTGGAATTTTGTTAGGGATTGCATTAAATCCATAGACTGTTTTAGGTAATATTGACATGTTTACATATTCATTCTTCCAATTCATGAACACATACCCTTCCATTTATTTGTCTAATCTTCAGTTTCTTTCATCAATGTCTTTTAGTTTTCAGTGTACAGATTTTTCACCTGATTAAATTTATCACTAAGTATTTTATTCTCTTTGATGCATTGTAAATGGGATTCTTTCCTTAATTTCTCTTTCTGTGAGTTTGTTGTTAGTATGTAGAAAGACAACTAATTTTTCTATACAGACTTCATACTCTGCAACTTTACTGAATTTTTTTATTCTAACAGATTTTTTGGAGGAGTCTCTAGGGTTTTCTATATATAAAATCATGTCATCCACAAATATGACAGCTTTCCTTTGTCCTTTCCAATTTGGATGCTTCTCATTCTTTTTCCCACCTGATTGCTCTAGGATTTCCAATATCATGTTGGATAAAAGTAGCTAGAATAGGCTTCCTTGTCCTGTTCCTGATCTTAGGGAAAAGCTTTCAACTTTTCAGCATTGAGTAGAATGTTTTCTTCATTTGTCTTTCTGATAGCTTATTATTGGTATGTAAACATGCAATCAATTTCTGAATATTAATTTTGTATCCTGCTACTTTGCTGAATTCTTTTACTAGTCAATAGATTTTTTTTGTAGAATCCTTAGGGTTCTCTATATAGATTATATCATCTGAAAATAATAACAGTTTTATTTCTTATCTCCTAACTTGTGTGCCTTTTATTTCTTTTTTCTGTGTAATTACTGTGGGTAGGACTTCCAATACTATGTTAAATAAAAGTGGGCATCTTTGAGACTTCCAGTCAAGATGGAGCTGTAGGTAGACACACTGTACCTCCTCATACAACCAAAAGAAGGACAACAACAAATTTAAAAACAAAAAACAACCAGAACTGACAAAAAATTGAATTGTATGGAAGTCCAACAACAAAGGAGTTAAAGAGGAAACCTTCATCCAGACTGGTAGGAGAGGTGGAGACAGGCAGCCTGGTGGAGAGGCCTCAAGGCAAGGCAGCAGCTGGCTGCTGGAGGATTGGGCAGTCCCACATTCAAGTGCAGATAAACCAGGAGGAACAATTAGGGAGCGAGACAGACCACACAAC
This sequence comes from Desmodus rotundus, assembly GCF_022682495.2. Taxonomy (NCBI): domain Eukaryota; kingdom Metazoa; phylum Chordata; class Mammalia; order Chiroptera; family Phyllostomidae; genus Desmodus; species Desmodus rotundus. The sequence continues at coordinate 85,867,142 of NC_071393.1, forward strand.
CCAGGGTTCCAGCACAGGGAAATAAAGCCTTGGACCTCTGATTGAAAACACCAGTGGGGGTTGGGGCAGCAGTGGGAGAAACTCCGAGACTCACAGGAGAGGTCATTGGAGAGACCAAGAGGGTCCTAGAACGCACACAAGCCCACCCACCTGAGAATCAGCACCAGAAGGGCCCAATTTGCTTGTGGGTAGCAGGGGAAGTGACTGAAAACCAGCAGAGAGCAGAGCAAGCGGCACTGTTCCCTCTCAAACCCCTCTCCCACATACACCATCACAATGCATCTGGGTGGGTTGCCCCACCCTGATGAACACCTAAGGCTCCACACCTTACTATGTAACAGGTGCACAAAGACAAAAAAAAAAAAAAGGCCCAAATGAAAGGACAGACCAAAGCTCCAGAAAAAATACAACTAAGCAATGAAGAGATAGCCAACCTATCGGATGCACAGTTCAAAACACTGGTAATCAGGAAGCTCACGGAATTGGATGAATTTCATCACAAATTAGATGGAAAAAAATGCTATGCTAAGTGAAATAAAGGAAAATGTACAGGGAACCAACAGTGACAGGAAGGAAACTGGGTCTCAAATCAACAGTTTGGACCAGAAGGAAGAAATAAACATTCAACCAGAACAGAATGAAGAAAGAAGAATTCAAAAATATGAGGAGAGATTTAGGAACCTCCAGGACATCTTCAAACATTCCAACATCCGAATCATAGGGGTGCCAGAAGAAGAGGAAGATCAAGAAACTGAAAACTTATCTGAACAAATAATGAAGGAGAATTTCCCTAATCTGGCAAAGGAAATAGACTTCCGGGAAGTCCAGGAAACTCAGAGAGTCCCAAAGAAGTTGGACCCAAGGAGGAACACACCAAGGCATATCATAATTACATTACCCAAGATTAAACAGAAGGAGAGAATCTTAAAAGCAGTGAGAGAAAAGGAAACAGTTACCTACAAATGAGTTCCCATAAGACTGTCAGCTGTTTCTCCAAAGAAACCTTACAGGGAGGAAGGGGCTGGCAAGAAGTATTCCAAGTCATGAAAGGCAAGGACCTACATCCAAGATTACTCTATCCAGCAAAGCTATCATTTATAATGGAAGGGCAGATAAAGTGCTTCCCAGATAAGGTCAAGTTAAAGGAGTTCATCATCACCAAGCCCTTATTATATGAAATGTTAAAGGGACTTATCTAAGAAAAAGAAGGTAAAAAATAGGAACAGTAAAAAGGACAGCAAACTCACAGTTATTAACAACCACACCTAAAACCAAAACAAAAGCAAACTAAGCAAACAACTAGAACAGGAACAGAACCACAGAAATGGACATCACGTGGAGGGTTATCAGCAGGGGAGTGAGTGGGGAAAGAGGAGAGAAAGGCACAGAGAATAAGTAGCATAAATGGTAGGTAGAAGATAGACAGGGGTAGGTTAAGAATAGTATAGGAAATGTAGAAGCCAAAGAACTTATAAGTATGACCCATGGACATGAACTAGGGGGAATGTGGGTGGGAGGGGGTGCACAAGGCAGAGGGGAATAAGGGGGGGGGAAATGGGACAACTGTAATAGCATAATCAATAAAACATATTTTAAAAAACTAAAAAAAAAAAAGTGGGCATCCTCATTCTCTTCCTGACCTTAAGGAAAAGCTTTCAGCTTTTCACCAGTAAGTATGATCTTAGCAACAGGCTTGTCTTATATAGCCCTTTTTACTTTAATATAAGGACTCTTTTATTTATTTTTATGTTTTTTTATTTTTTAAGAGTTATTTTTTATTATGTGCTTGTTTCAGGTGTACAGCTTAGTGATCAGATAATCCTATACTTCACATAGTGTTCCACTCAATATTTTTAGTACCCCAACTGGTGCCATACAGAGTTATCACAATATTGACTATATTTCCTGTGCTTTACTTACTTTCCCATGACTATTTTGTAACTACCGATTTGTGCTTCTTAGTACCTTATATGGCCTTTACTATATTGAGGTATGTTTTGTCTATACAGACTCTGTTGAAAGTTTTTATCATAAATGGATGTGGAATTTTACCCAATGCTTTGTATATATCTATTGACATGATCATCTGATTTTTGTCCTTTATTTTTTAATTGTTGTTCTACTACAGCTATCCCAATTTTCCTCTTCCCCTTTCTCTCTTCTCCCCTTCCCTACCCATCCTTGGCTCCCACAGTCTATCCTTTATTTTTTTAATGTGGTGTATCTCATTGATCATTTGCAGATATTTAACCATCTTTGCATACCTGGAATAAATCCCTCTTAATCATGTATATTTACTTCTTAATGTATTATTTACTTTGATCTGTTAATAATTTGTTGAATATTTTTGCATCTATATCCATCAGAAATATTGGTCTGTAATATTCTTTCTTTTTTTTCATTTTTGTCTGATTTTTGTATCAGGATAATGCTGGCCTCTCAAAATAAGGTCGGAAGCATTGCCCCCTTGGTTTGGGGGAAGAGTTTGAGCAATATAGGTCTTAAGTCTCATTTAAATGTCTGGTAAAATTTACCGGTGAAGCCATTTGGTCCTGGACTTTTTTAGGGGGTAGAGGGTGGGCTTTGTTACTAATTCAATCTCCTTACTAGTAACTGGTCTATTCATATTTTATTTTTCTTCATGATTCAGTCTTGGAAGATTGTATGTTTCTAGTAATTTATGCATTTCCTCTAGGTTGTCCAATTTGTTGGCATATAATTGTTCATAGTAGTTTCTTGTGATGTTTCGTATTTCTTTGGTATCAGTTGTCATTGTTCCTTTCATTTCTGATTTTACTTATTTGAGCCCTCTCTTTTCTTTTTATTCCCATTTGCATGAAACATATTTTTACAACTCTTCACTTTCAGTCTGTGTGTGCCCTTAAATCTGACGTGAGTGTCTTATAGGCAACATATAGATGAATTTTGTTTTTTGTCCATTCAGCCACTCTGTGTTTTTTCATTGGATTATTAGTCCATATACATTTAAAGTAATTATTAATAGATATGCACTTACTGCCATTTTGTTCATTGTTTTCTGGCTGTTTTGTAGTTTCTCTCTGTTCTTTTTCTCTTGCTCTCTTGTGGTTTGTTGACTTTTTGTAGTGTTACACATGGGCTCCCTTCTCATTACCTTTTGTGCAACTCATATGTTTTTGCCTTGTGCCTACTATGAAGGTCATGTATAATTGTGTATGTACATATGCATGTATATATATATACATATACATACATGTATATCCTCATCCAAGTTGAGAGCAGATTATGTTTAAAAGTATTCCAAAACTCCGCAGTTTTATTCCTCCAGCCCACACTTTACATTTCTGATGTCACATTTTACATCTTTAGTTTTGTGTATCCCTTAACGAATTATTGTAGTTATAGTTATTTTACTACTTGAGTCTTTTAACCATCATTGTAGCTTTATAGGTGAGTACTCCATATTGTTTACTACATATTTATCTTTATCAATGAGATTTTTACTTTCATATGATTTATTCTTACTAATTAGTACCCTTTATTTTCAGCTTAAAGAAGTCTTTAACATTTCTTATAATACCAGTTCGTGGTAGTGGGCATCTTTAGCTTTTGCTTGATTGGAAAACTATCTCTCGCTAATTCTGAATATTTGACAGGTGGAAGAGGGGACAGAGGTTGGGGGACTGGTTGAAGAAGGTGAAGGGATTAAGCAAAACAAACAAACTTATAGATGCAGACAACAGTACAGTGATTACCAGAGGGATAAAGAGGGTGAGGAAGTTAGAAGAGGGTAAAGCAGGGGGTAAATGGTGATAGAAGCAGACTTGACTTGGGGTAGAGCAAACACAATACAATATACAGATGGCATATTATAAAATTGTACACCTGAAACCTATATAATGTTATTAACCAATGTTACCCCAATAAATTCAATAAAAATTTGTAAAAACTGGCAAACAAAATCTGAATGTTGACCTGACTAGATAGAGTATTCTTGGTGGAAAGTTTTGTTTATCACTTCAGTCACTTCTGGCTTGCAAAGTTTCTTTTTTTTTTTAAATCTTCACCTGAGGATATATTTATTGACTTTAGAGACAGAGGAAGAGAGAGACAGACAGACAGACAGACATCAGTATGAGAGAAAAGCATCAATTGGTTGACTCCCATATGTGCCCTGAATGGAGATCAAACCCACAACTTCATGGTATATGGAACAATGCTCCAACCAACTGAACCACCTGGCCAGGAATGGCTTACAAAGTTACTGCTAAGAAATCTGTTGTAGGATTGTTTCCTTTTATGTAACAAGTTGTTTTGCTCTTGTTGCTTTTAAGATTCTTTATCTTTAAAATTTTTAATTATAATGTGTCTCTGTGTAGGTCACTTTGTTTTATCTTATTTGGACCTCTCTGAGCTTCCTAGGTCTGGATGTCTCTTTCCTTCCCAAGGTTAAAGAAGTTTTCAGCCATTATTTTTTTCAAATAAGTTCTCCGCACCTTTTTTCTCTCTTCTCCTCTGGGACCTCTATAATGCAAATGTTATTTCATTTGATGTTAACTGATAGGTCCCTTAAGCTATCTTCACTTTTTAAATTTCTTTTTCTGCTCTGTTTGGGTTTTTTCTTTGGCTTTAGCTTGCTGTTAAATTCCTCCAGTGTGTTTTTTAGTTCAGTTATTGTGTTTACGTCTATGACTATATCATATATTTCTGGCACCTTGGAAAAAATCACTGTGCCTTTCTGAGTCAGTACTTCTTCCAAGGAACAATTAATCTCACCTGTATAACCACAAATTAGCTTTTTCCTGTTCTTCAAATTGACATAAATACAATAGTATAGTAGGTATTCTTTATTTTTAATTTTTTTAATTCCCATTTTTCTCCCCCCTCCTTTACCTAGGCAACCATCAGCTTGTTCTCTATGTCTATGAGACTGTTTCTATTTTGTTTTGTTAATTCATTTATTTAGATGTTTTAGATTCTACATGTAACTAAGATCATACCTTATTTGTCTTTTTTGTCTTATTTCACTTAGTATAATGTTTTCTAGGTCCATCCATGTTGTGGCAGGATTTTATTCTTTTGTATTGCTGAATAATATTCCATTCTATATAATGTGATAATTAAGGCCATTATTTATTGCTTTTCTTTCTGGATAATCTATCCATTGATGTTATTGGGGTATTAAAAACCACCTATTATTATTGTATTACTGTGGATTTCTCTCTTATGTCCATTAATAATTGCTTTATCTACTTAGGTGCTCCTATGTTGGGTGTGTAGACATTATGATTGTTATATTCTCTTCTTGGTTGACTCCTGTATAATTATTTAATATGCCTTTTTGTCTATTTTCTTACATTTTTGTTTTAAAGTCTATTTTGTCTGATATAAGTATTTCTAGACCAGCTTCCTTTTTACTTCTATTTGCATGGAATTTCTTTTCCCATTCTTTCACTTTCAGTCAATTACCTGTCTTTTCCTTTGAAGTGAGTCTCTTGTAAGCAGCATATAGGTGGGTCATGTTTTTTGATCCATTCAGCCACCCTATGTCTTTTTATTGGAGCATTTAATCCATTTACATTTAAAGTAATTATTGGCAAGTATGTACTTATTGTCATGTTATTTTTTTAGGTTGTTTTTGTAGTCCTTTGTTCCTTTCTCTTTTTTCTTTGTATACCATTTGTAGGTTTTTGCGGTTTATGTATATCGTTCTTTTTCTATAGCAGTCCATTTTAAGCTGACAGACATTTAAGTTCCAATATATTCTATAAGGTCCACAATTTTATTCTCCCCTCCAAGCTTTGTGTTATAGATGTCAAATTTTAAATATTTCTGTGTTGTGTATCTCCTAACTATTGTAGTTTGGTTTGAGTTTGATTTTTTGAAAGCTTTATAGTAGCTTTTTAAATGTCTGATTTTCTGTGTTTACTTAATATTTGGCTTCACCCATGAGATTTTTTCCATTTATGGTTTTTTCTTATTTCTGGTAATGGCTTTTTCTTTTCTACTTAAAGAAGATCTTTTTTTAAAAAATATATTTATCGATTATGCTATTACAGTTGTCCCATTTCCCCCCCCAACTCCACTCCATCCTGCCCACCCCCTCCCTCCCATATTCCCCCCCTATAGTTCATGTCCATGGGTCATACTTAAAAGTTCTTTGGCTTCTACATTTCCTACACTATTCTTACCCTCCCCCTGTCTATTTTCCACCTATCATCTATGCTACTTATTCTCTGTACCTTTCCCCCCTCTGTCCCCCTCCCCCTCCCCTATTGACAACCCTCCATGTGATCTCCATTTCTGCCGTTCTGTTCCTGTTCTAGTTGTTTGCCTAGTTTGCTCTTGTTTTTGTTTTAGGTGCAGTCGTTAATAACTGTCAGTTTGCTGTCATTTTTACTGTTCCTATTTTTGATCTTCTTTTTCTTAGGTAACTCCCTTTAACATTTCATATAATAAGGGCTTGGTGATGATGAACTCCTTTCACTTGACCTTATCTGAGAAGCACTTTATCTTCCCTTCCATTCTAAATGATAGCTTTGCTGGATAGAGCAATCTTGGATGTAGGCCCTTGCCTTTCATGACTTTGAATACTTCTTGCCAGCCCCTTCTTGCCTGTAAGGTCTCTTTGGAGAAATCAGCTGACAGTCTTATGGGAAGTCCTTTATAGGTAACTGTCTCCTTTTCTCTTGCTGCTTCTAAGATTCTCTCCTTCTGCTTAATCTTGGCTAATGTTATTATGATGTGCCCTGGTGTGTTCCTCCTTGGGTCCAGCTTCTTTGGGACTCTCTGAGCTTCCTGGACTTCCCGGAAGTCTATTTCCTTTGCCAGATTAGGGAAATTCTCCTTCATTATTTGTTCAAATAAGTTTTCAATTTTTTGTTCTTCCTCTTCTCCTTCTGGCACCCCTATAATTCGGATGTTGGAACGTTTCAAGATGTCCTGGAGGTTCCTAAGCCTCTCCTCATTTTTCCGAATTCTTGTTTCTTCATTCTTTTCTGGTTGGATGTTTCTTTCTTCCTTCTGGTCCACACCATTGATTTGAGTCCCAGTTTTCTTCTCATCACTATTGGTTCCCTGTACATTTTCCTTTGTCTCTCTTAGCATAGGCTTCATTTTTTCATCTAGTTTTCGAACAAATTCAACCAATTCTGTGAGCGTGTTAATAACCAGTGTTTTGAGCTGTGCATCTGATAGGTTGGCTATCTCTTCCTCGCTTAGTTGTATTTTTTCTGGAGCTTTGAAGTGTTCTGTCATTGGGCCTTTTTTTTTTTTTTTGTCTTGGTGTGTCTGTTACTTAAAGGGGTGGAGCCTTAGGTGTTCCCAGGGGCGGGGTAACGCTGGTCGCTGCGCTGCGACCTGTATGTGGGGGAGGGGCCGAGAGGGAGTAATGGCGCCCGCTCCACTCTACACCGGATTTCAATATTTCACTCCACTACCCACAATCAAACTGGGCCCCTCTGGTGCTGGTTCCCGAGTGGGAGGGCTTGTGCACGCCCTCGGCCCCTGTGGGTCTCTCCAACGACCTCTCCTGTGAGGCTGGGAGTTTCTCCTGCTGCCGCCCCAACCCCCACTGGCATTTTCAGTCAGAGGTTTGAGGCTTTATTTCCCCGCACTGGAACCCTGGGTTGTGTGGTGTGCTTTGTTCCCCGCCATTTGTCCAGTTTGTGCGTGAATGTGCAGCCACGGGGTGCTACCGGCCACTCTGCCTGCCCCGTTCTCCGTCACTCTGAGTCAGGCCCTCTCAGTTTATCTGCGCAAATGTGGGGCCACGGGGTCTGCTAGTGGTCCGACTGCCTGCCCGGTTCATCCCACACTCCGCCAGTCTCGGCCCCGCCACGGCCATGTGAGTCCTGTCCACCCTGGTGCCCGTCTCTGCCCCTCCTACCGGTCTGGATGAATGCTTATTTTTTATTTCCTTGGTGTTGGACTTCCTCGCCGTTTGATTTTCTGTCAGTTCTGGTTGTGCGAGGAGGCGCAGTGTGTCTACATACGCCGCCATCTTGGTTCTCCAAAGAAGACCTTTTTACATTTCTTGTAAGCTTGATGGTGATGTAAAGTCCTTTAATTTTTGCTTGTCTGGGAAACTCTTCATTTCTCCTTTAATTCTGAATGATAAACTGTCTGGTGAATTATTTTAGATCATACATTCCTTTCTTTCAATGCTTTTAAAGATGTTCTGCCACTTGTTCCAGGCCTGTAAAGTTGCTGATGAGAATTCAGCTGATAGCATAAAAGAGTTTCTTTTGTATGTAATTTGTTTTTCTCGTGCTTCCTTCAGGATTGTCTCTTTATCTTTAACTTTTGCCATTTTAACCACAAGAAGTCTTGGTGTGGGTCTCTTTGGGGTCATCTTGTTTGAAACTCTCTGTGTTTCCTAGACCTGGATGTCTGTTTCCTTTCCCAGGTTAAAAAAGTTTCCTGCCATTATTATATTAAATAAAATTTTGTTCCTTTCCCTCTTTCCTGTACTTCCGATAGTCTCATAATACAAATGTTTGAGTACTTGCCCTTATACCAGAGGTCCCTTAACCATTCCCCCTTCTTTATTATTCTTTTTTTATTTTTGTTGCTTTAATAAGTTGATTTCGAGTAGTCTGTATTCCAAGTTTAATCTGTTCTTCTATGTTAGTTAATCTACTTTTGATTCCTTCTAATGCATTTTTCATTTCAGTTATTGTATTCTTCAGGTCTACTTGTTTCTTTCTTATACTTTCTAACTTTTTATTGAAGTTCTCCCTAAATTTCTGCATTCTATTCTCAAGTTTCTTGATTATTCTTATAACTGATTCTTTGAATTCTTTATCAGGCAAATTGCTTATTTCCAATTCCTTAGTTGTTTTTCCCCCCTGCGGATATTTCTTCCTTCACTGGAGAGATAGTCTTCTGTCTTTTCATTTGGTTTGACTTTCTATGTTTGTTTATATTAGTTAGACAAATAGCTGTCTCTTCCAGTCTTGGAAAAGTGCCTTATACGTAAGTAGGCTCTGTGTAGTCTGGTTTAGGCAGACCAAATAGAAACCAAATGGGTGCTTCAGGCACCTGGGGAACTGGCCTACCAAGCCAGAGAAGCACCAGATGGACAGGCCAAGTGTGTGTAGTAACGAATGCCCTGTTGATCCTGCCTGCTCCCTTTGTGCAGGTCAAAATTGGCTCAGGCATGTGTCCAGGCACATGCTGCAGTAGCCCTGCAGGTAGGCCAGAGCACCTGGATAGAGCTCCCACCCAGCCTATGGAGGTAGAGGAAGATATAAACAATGGTGCTCACCTTCCCCTGGGACCCCAGAGAATTCCCACTGTCCCTGCAGAGCTCCTTTGGAGTAGGGCTACTTGCTAGAAATGGCTCCCACCAGCACCTACATCCCTGGAAAGAGCCTCAAAAGACTTCTGCCTTTCTGGAAGAAGCTTTAAGGTTAGCAAATAAATCTTTTTCACGTATGATTTGGTTCTTTTCAAACTGTTGCTTTTGGGCTGAGTACCAGGTAAATGAGTCTATGTGTGAGCCCTTGAAGAGGAGAATTTCTGTTTTCTACAGTCCTGTGGTTCTCCTGGATGTAAGTTCCATTGGCCTGTTGGTCTTCAAGGTCAGACATTTCGGGGACTTGTCTTTCTGGTGCAGATCTAAAGGTTTGGGGTGCCTGATGTAGGAGACACCTTGCTCCTCAGGAAGTAGGAAGTTCTGGGGGTTTTGTTTTTGTTTGGTGGTTTGGGGCGGGTTTTTTGGGGGGGGCCTTCCCCATTGTGGGTGCTGTGCTAGGGTAGTGTTTTTGGCAAGAATGTGTCTCTGCCTCTCCTACCCACCTTAATGTGGCCCTTCTATCCTCTATTGTATGTGAACTGAACAGATGCACAGAGACCAATCACCAACAGACTTTGAAAGAAGTGATGTGATTGGTGACTGATGATACATCTCTATCATTTACATGGTGATTTGTGGACTAAAATACGAGCAGCAAAGTTTTTACTTGTTGCAATGATAGACATTTAATGTACCGTGATAACTGAAATTTGAATGTCTGGCTGGGAGACAGGCATTATTGAACTAATCTGTGGGAACTGGAATCCAGGCATAACAATACCATGCAAAGTGAGGACTGCCCATATTTAATCAATCAATATATATAAATTGGGCATTCAATATATATCAAACGAATATTACAAGCTTATTGTATGAATTAGTGATAAGTGTAGATTATTGATATTAAGAGAGGTTCCCTGCTATTATGGAATGTAGTTAGGAAGAAACAATCTGTATAATTAACTTCAAAATAAGGCATAGCATTGTGTGAGGGGGTGGTATAAACTCCAGGCCAGGAAAGCACAAACCTGGCATTCTAAAGGGGTAATTATGAATAGCATGGCTATTAAGCAACAAGGGCAATAATGATAAACCCTTTGAAACTAGTTGTTTCTACTCTATTACTTTCTTAATTCCACATTTTTAGGGTATGCCACACTAAGCAGTCAGTTCTTGAGACTATGTTTGACTTGATTGGGCAGTGAATTTCACATTTTGTGTTAGAAAAGAAGATGTGTATTTTGAGAGTCTAGTAAATGTTTCCACTCAGCAGGTTTCACCAAATTGCACTGAGCACATCAATGCAATTTCTAATGTTTTTTTTCTTCCCAGTGCAACTGTCCATATCTCTTTAGAAAACACACAGAGAATGTAGAAGTGAAAGACCACAAAAAACCATTTTGTGAAAGGGGAAAATTTGTATCTGTGCATTTAAAGAGGACCTTTTAAAAGATTTTAGGCACATTCCTTTAGCAGTTAGTTGTTTAAAACAACATAAGATTTTTTTCCTCCATAACTAAGGACACCAAACAGAAACTCACATATTTTCCCAATTAGAATGTCACATTTTCTACCATAGAAATCTCTCAAATTCTATAACAACACAGCTAAAGCCTTTAAATTACCTTAATGATTAGAAACTCAGCTGAAGAAATGACAATTGGTGAGTGCTTTGATGGAAGCCTTTTCTCATTTAAAAATATATAAAGAACTGGCTTGACCATCGTTTTTCGATGTTTACACTAGCAGAAACCAGCTATTGCCACGTTGGTGCTTGTAATTATACATTCAGATCACCCATGAAAGTTTAAACTACAAACCCAGGCACTAAGCAGTTTCTGAACCTTAGTATAACACCAGAGGCAATTATGCAAACTGGATGCATTTTCAGGGATGCTCAGAGGCCTTTTCTCATAAACTGTGATTTTAGAAATAATGAAACAAACAGAGATCTTTATTAATCAAGTAAAGTCATTTTATCAGATTCTTGGTTAATGAAAGTTTTTAAGAGAGGGGAACAGTTTTTCCTTTTAAATAGTTGAGAGCTCTAAAAATCCTCCATCACTATTCTATTGGACTTGGAAAGTCTTGGGGAAGAAAGTAGGAATTTTGAATTTGTTAGGGAAAACTCCAGTCACTTCACGGTTTTCTAATCACAGTCTTTGATCTAGATAACCATAATATCCATGGATTTTTAAATATTTTTTATATGTGGGCATTATACATGAATGTGGAAGGGATTTAATAACTTTGAAACATTCTGTTATTAATAATTTAATTATTATAATAAACTTGGATCCATTTGCTAGACAGCTATTTATATGCTTTATAACAGCTATTATATAGGAAGACACAAAATATTCTACATTTTTAAAAAGTATCTATTTTTATTCTCACCACAATGCTGCCAGGTAGATGCTATAACAATAAGGAAATGAAGTTCAGAGTTTTAATTATCTCTTAATAAGTGACTGAGACCATATTCATAATCAGAGCAGTCTGATTCCATTGCCAGGGTTTTTGTACTATATTAAGTAGTATTGAGGAAATCAAGAATATAATTGCAGATTATTTATGGAATTTTGTAAAATAAAAGGTATTTGGACAAGGCTTCATAGGCTAGTGGACAAAGAATCTTCCAAATTTGTGGTTTGTCTTAATGAAAATATGAAATAAGTTTTGAAGAATCAGGCTAAATATAACAGCATGGACCAGCAGTGCAGATGAAGTAAAAGGTAACCAGAAGCATCCTAGTAAAGGGCTGGATTTTAGGACTTGATTCATGGTATAATGAGATGCAAATATTAGGCTTCCTGGAACAGAATGGAGTGATGAGAGTGATCCATATTTTATACAAATGAAAGGATTTTTTTTCTAAAAATAAATCTGTGCCACTCATTGCCAAAAACTTGTGAGACTTCTCAGCAGCGCTAGGATAATGCCTAGAGATTTTTAAACGGTATTCAAGGTACCATCATTTTCTCTAAGGTTTCCTCTTTGCTATTCCCTCATCTACGTTCCATGCACACCGAACTACTTGCAGTTTTCAGTATTCTGTTTTATGCATCCACACGTGTGCCCAGGCTATTTCTTCTGCATCCTTTGTTTAAAACATGAATTCTAACTCAATTCTCAAGAGCCTCCTTAAGCATGTACTCCTTTCTGAAATCTATAGTGATAAAAGTAACGAGTGTCTATATTTTAAACTCTGCCCTTCCGTTCCCTTCAAATGACTGATTATTTCACAAAACCTATGAGCATTTGGAAAATTCTAGAAGCATTTCCATTCAAGTCATGAGCAAATCCAAGATGTCAACTCTATAAACCAAGGTCCCAGCAAAAACCAAATGGCAACACTCAAATTAAGATTATTTGATAAGGATTTAATAAAGAAACATATTCAAAGGTATAGGGGGGATAGAAAAAAAGACAGAAGGAATAGTAAAAAACCTCCCTTAAACAGTAGCGAGGGGAAGCAAAAGCTACGAGGCCAGAAGAGACACTGTCACTAGCGAGGAGCCCACTTCCTACTGCCCAGCACCTCCCTTACTGATATCACAGTCCAGGCCCATGCCAGATTAGTGGCTTGCACTATTAGAAAGTTATTCCAGTTTTAAAAACTTCATCCTGTTAATATTAAATCTGTAATCACTTCCTGGATGTGCAGGGCCCTTCTCTCTCCATAAGCAGGCAAAATGGGGAGTCTAAGCAGTAGGAGGAGGACATGGAGGAGGTCATGGGCTTCTCTCATGTGAACTTTTCCTGTTCCTTCTGGTGGTGGTTTCCCTGGTGTTGAGAAGGAAGAAAAGAGAGGAAAAAGACAAATGACTCTTCATTTAATTGTCAGTGGTGACCATTAGTGGCATTATTTAAGGGTCATTGAGTATTGTTAGGGCTCTTCCAGTTCATTGTCTGTGGGGAAGTAGAAGCTTGTAAAGCTGCTGGTCTGTGACTCGTTTCCAAATGGCAACTTGGAACATCAATGGACTCTTCTAAGGCTCAGGACTTGGCCACTTATTCCTGCTGCACTGCAGCTGGTGCTGGCATGCTCCATGTCTCTGAGGTGCCTGCCTCTTTACCCCATGTGTGACAATGCCTAACAAGACCACACTCCATGATCACATCTTCCCTCTCTTGTCCCCACCTCTAACACTGCTTTTTTTTTAATTTTTATTTAATTTTTCAATTTTTGTATTGTTCAAGTACAGTTGTCTCCATATTCCCCCCAACTCTCCCCCACACCCTAGCCATCCACACCTCCCTCCCCTGATACCACCCCTCTTGGTTTTGTCCATGGGTCCTTTATAGTTGTTCCTGAAAATCCTTTCCCCTTATGCTCCCATTATCCCCTCCCACCTCCCGCTGGCTACTCTCAGTATGTTCTTAATTTCAGTGTCTCTGGTTATATTTTGCTTCCTTGTTTGTTTTGTTGATTAGGTTCCATTTATAGGTGAGATCATATGGTGTTTGTCTTTCACCACCTGGCTTATTTCACTTAGCATAACGCTCTCCAGATGTATCCATGCTGTTGCAAAACCCACCTCTGGCACTTCAAGCCCATTTAGAAACCATCTCCCATACTTCTTAGCAGTCATAAATTTAAGGAGTCAGTCCCGGCACACTCCATGGCTAGTTGTGCCCCACTTGGCCATGCTCAGGTCATATTGTCTGCTAAGTAAGCGACTAATTCAAAAGTGAAATGCCCATTTTGCTGGCACTTCCAGAGTTTAGGAGTATTTCTTTTGGAGTTTTCTTTTCTTCATCTGAGGAAAAGGGAACATTTCCCCTCTTCCCTTCCTCAGGAGCAAAGATTAGCCCCTTCATTAATACTCAAAGTGACCACTTTCTATCTTTCAATCATTTTGCTATCAAATGGCTGGGGCGGAGGGAGAGATCTTTTTGGTGAATGGGCTCTTCTCAGCAGATCCTACTGAGAGGTTCAGGCCCAAATCCAGTGATCCTCTGAGGTTAAAAATCAAGTCTCTTAGAATCTTCTGTTTTCAGATTTTGTCATTAGCCATTTATTTTAGAAAAGTATGATTCTTGTTAACCTCATATGTTGCATATAAAAGTATAAATTGTTAAAATCTCTTTGGGGCAAAATTAAAATTCCAAATTGACAAATTTTACTTCTAGAAATTATACTATAGATGAATATATAAATATAAAACTAAATTTTCATTCTACTTTGTTTAGAATAGCAAGAGATTGGAAACAACTGAAATATGGTTAAATTACTGTATAAAGGCCAAACATTATTTTAAATGTCTTAAATATTTTACTGTTTTAAGTACTTATAAAAAGGTCAGTAATTTGTTTTTAAGCAAATACTCATTGAACATTTACTTTGTAGTTAGTACTGTGATATTCTAGGCTATGTTAAAGAATGAGGGAGATCTTTATATATACTGAAATGGAATGATCTTTATAATATATTTTTAGGTAAAAAGACTAAGGTAAGATAAAGGATAGAGTATGTTCTTCTATTGTGGAAAAAATGTAAGTGTTCATAGATATGTTAGTAGATATGTGTGTTTATTTATTTATGTATAAACACACACTAAGGGGTTGGCATTATTATCCTTACTTTACAAATGAGAACATGGAAACCTGAGAACAGCAAATTCTTGTCATAGAACCAACTGTGGCATAACTATGATTTGTATGGGGTTTTCTTTAGTTTGTTTGTTTGTTTTTACCTTGAAAGGTGTTTTTAAATGGTTTTTTCATATTTTATTGTTTCTATTTTATTGTTATTGCTATTATCATTGTCCCAATTTTTCTCCCTTTGCCCCCCTCCACCCAGCCCAAACCCCACTACCTCAGGCACCATAGCCCGTGTCCATGGGTCACGCATATATATACTGTTCTTTGACTAATCCTTTCACCTTCTTCTAACAGTCCCTCCTCCCTCTTATAGCTGTCTGTTCCATGTTCCTATGACTCTGACTCTATTTTTGCTTGTTAGTTTATTTTGTTCATTTGATTCCACTTATAAGTGAGATCATATGGTATTTGTCTTTCACTAAGTGGCTTATATAGCATAACTATGATTTTGATTCAAGCTTATCTGACCCCAAATCACAGACACTTTCCAATACAACATGCTTTACAAGATTAACTTTTACCAGGGTAGAAATGACTACTTTTTATGTCATCAGTAGACCTTATAAATATATCATGGAATTATCACACTGTATTGCAGCCATATGTTTATATGTTGGTCTCTCCTGGCCTACTGTGGGCTTCACAAGGACAGATGCTCTACAGAGCCATCTTTGTGTCCCCAGTGCTCTGCTATGGCGCATCGTAGCAAAGCTCTTAACACAGGAATGGCAGGCAATGATGAATCTTTGTGCATAAGCAATGGATAGAGCTTTATTAAGTGTCTAGAAAGGCAACTGCAAATTTTTTTTAACAATAACCACACAGTTTCTGAGGACCATATGAACTTTTAAATCAATGGGCAAAATAGGATTATATCCAACTCTCAAACCTGTACAGCAAATTTAATTTAGTGAACATTTGTCAATATCTATCATGTGCTGTTAATGAAAAGAACCATCTATTTCCAGGAAGGGACACTTTAAAGTCCCTAATGCAGAGAACCTACGTGTCCATTACTAAGCAGGCTGAAAGTTCAGGCCAGTAAACTTCTGCTTATTTTCAGGTCGTTCCTCCAAAGATTCAGTGGGTCAGATATCTGTCCACGTGGACATCACCACCACCCCAGGAACTGGAGAGCATAAAGTCACTGTGAAAGGTAGATTTCGGGTCCAGATAGATCCAACAGCTCATTAGACTTCAATTTCTGCAAAGATAATATTAAAATATAATTTTTTCTTAGATCTGTTTTTAAATATGTATATTAAATGATTTTAGGGCATGCTTAGTAATTTCTTCCTGAATCAGATTTCATTTAAAAACAAATAAATTGCACAGATAACCTATATAATTTGAAATATCTAAATGGCTTAAATACATTGGTGATTACATTTCAAAACTATTGAGTATTTTCTCTGTGGTTAATGCTATGATATATATTGAATATTAGTGTTATGGTTGCCTCTATAACTTGTCAATCAAATTTTAAATGTTAAGTCAGTATGTTCTAAATAGTCACATAATCTACCTTCTTTTTCTATGTGATTTCCAACAACTGGTTTGATTTTTGTTTTTAATGAGTGTTTTAATCTATTGGTTTTATATTGTAAAAATACCATCTGAATGCAAGGGTCATTTCAAAGGTAAAGTTTAATGATCAATATTTTGCTCAACAGATCCATATTCTGTTTTTATATTAAATATTTAGTCATTTAAAATAATATTTACTTTAATCAAAACCATGGCCTTGTAATACATTTTAAATCGCATTACATATCTTTGTATCATAAAAAATAACACTGCATAGTCCATAATCGATTCTGAGCAGCATAGGTAAGCATACAGGTGCATGCCTATACATGTCAGTATCCTAAAGTACTTTGTCACCATATAGCAAGTGCCCAAAGTTTTACGAAACTTCTGCATTAGCAATTTCAGTTATAAGACAATTCCTTAAGAATATCTTCATTTAAAAATGAGCAAAGTATACATATGAAAAGATACATTTAAGAATTATTTATGATGCCTGAAATTAGGAAACAACTATGTTTAACAATAGGGGATTGGTTCAATATAGGATGAAATATCCATATAGTGGAATATTTGCAGTTGGAACATATATAGTGAATTAGAAAAATATCCATGATGAACTTAAAAAATATAGCTACTTAGAAGACTGTGATATATTATGGTCCCATTCTATATATAAAGTAATTAAATATTGAAATCATAGACAGCAAAATATATTAAAATATTAAAATTATAGATTTTAAATTTATTTTCTGTATATTTTCTAAATATTTCACGAACATAATCATAATTTTAAATATGAAAAACATGTTTTTGCCTATATAAAAGGAATGATAATTTTTGTTAAGGATGAATGCCATTTCAATTACAGCTGACTTTTTGCCACTCCAATGCCACACAGCTTAGAGCTGATGGCCCCATCCAGTGTGCATTCCAGAGAGTGCATGGTTTTCCTTCAAGCGTATTTTCTTGTCATTGGGGTTAGGACACTAGCAAATGCAAGTTATAGCTTCGTACATCATTTTTCAAAATAAACATTTATTCTAAAGACCAGAGAGAGGCAAAGATTCCACACAGTCATTTGCTGATACTTCATGTCCCTTCTCTTTTTGGTTTTTAGTGATGGCTATTAATAACCTAAACTGGCAGACCTCCGCGATGTTTCGCCCCTTTGTGGAAGTTTGCATGCTGGGGCCCAACCTTGGAGACAAGAAGAGAAAACAAGGCACAAAGACAAAAAGCAACACCTGGTCACCCAAGTACAATGAAACGTTTCATTTGTAAGTCATGACTCAACTCATTCACCCAACCACGCAATAGCCACTGTGAAACTAAACTTACTGAGGGACTCGGGGTAGGAATGGCACTGGGATTTGCTAAGGAAAGCAAAACCTATAGGTTTCAGTGTCCTTGTTCACCACTGATCTCAGGCAGATGAAATAGGCTATGTTTTTACTTCTATTCACTCAGTATCTGTTCAATGTCTACCATGTATCAGTCATTATTATAAGTATTGAAGATATAAAGGGTCTGGCACAAACAACACCCCTTTTTATTACAAAATCATAAATATGTAATTATGTAACATAACAATATTATACTCAAGCACACCATATGACATCTTAGGTGAAATGTTCAAATTAAAACTATAAACTATTACACCCGTATAATTGCCCCACCAACCACACTCAAGCAAGCGTTCCTTCTGCTGAACCCTTTGTAATAGGATTTCTCTGTTCTTTTGGAAGTTATTTTCTGGAGATGAGGAACATATTATAAACAAAATTCCAAACAAATAAAACAAAAATGTATCGTGATAGCATTACACAGAGAATTAAAACATGAAAGATGAAAAGGTAGAACATGAAAGAGAGTATATAATTAGGTTCCCAAAAACATTCAATTTAGGATATTTCAAGACAAAGCTATTTACAAAGGAATTTTCAAAGATGTGAGAGTAGAGGGACTACAAGAAATAGTGATATAATCTGGGGCCAGCAGTAGCCAAGCTGTTGCCCCTGCCACACCTGAGGAAGGAGAGGACGAGCTATTATTAACATTTGCAGGAGTAAAAACTTCATGTGCAGTTGGCCACCTCCAAGGAGCAGTGGCCTTCCATGGGAGGAAACGGCCTACTTGAGGCAGCCGCACAGGCAAGGAGCCATCAAAGACTCTGACCTTACTGGAAGCCAGAACACAGAGAAACTCTACTGTAGTCCTTGCAAAGAAACTAGGGCAAATGGAAGTTATCTACACTGAATGAAATCAAGGATGCTCCCTAGATTTGGGGGCAGTGTCATTTGGGTAGATACTGATTTACTGAGATGGGGGAGTAGAGATAAGGAGAATCTATTTAAATATATTTAAATTTAATATTTGAATCTATTGATTTGGAAATGTATATTGGACACCCAAGAGGAAATATCTAATAGATATAGATGTGATTAATTCCATAAATCTAGATGAGCTGACCTAGGCACAGATAGAGGGAGACCCAAGACCAAGCTCATGAAAGTCTGAGTCTGCAAAATGTTTGATTAGAAAAAGTCACTTGGAAAAGGAAGGAATGTGGAAGCTTGTTCTGAGGAATAGGTGTGCATTTATCAGAAAGTCAGGAATATCTGAGGGTAAATTTAAAGTAAAGACAGGGGAGAATTACTCTCCACATATCACCACTCAGCCTTCTGCATTATGCTCAGTTGTGCACTGACAAGTTTTCCTGGGTTGTTAGTAGTAGAGGCCATCCTCAGCCCCACACTTGACAAGCCTGCTTCCACAAGAACTGGTATTGAAGCACCAGGCTCTGCCGGAACTAATTTACCCTGGAGATTTGTATCCAATTTAGCATCTTGTAAATAGTGCTTGATAGTCTGTGCAGTGAGTGTATTCCCCTGAGAAAAGGCTCCTGCCTATAACGGCGTGTCCAAGGAGCCTGAGGTAAAGAAAAGAGGTTCTAATAACTGATGTTGAAATGGCACAGAAATTCTTCCCAGACATACCCCTTCCCCTAGCCTAGCTCCCATGATCCCTAGCAACCCTACCCTATCCCTATATCAGAGGGGAAACCCTGCCTCCAATGATTAAGTACAACATAATACTCTAATTCCAGATTCTATTGATAGGCTTAACATCAAGGCAGTAAAGCACGTTTAGATGGACTTCCTATTCCTGTCTAGGAAAAGAAGGAGTTTTTAAGTTAGATTGCAAGTAATATCTATGTAAAGGCAATGTAAGTAAAATTTAAAACACATGTGCATCAGAATTAAAATACAGTGATACTCTGTCAATGTAATAGTCTGAGCAGTTTATAACATTTTAACAGTATTTTTAGAACTGTATTGATCCCTAAGTGAAATAAAATTTTTGCTCAAAATTCCTCATTTTAATCCACACAGCATTCTGAGCAATGAAAACCGCCCAGGGGCCTATGAGCTTCATCTCTCAGTTAAGGATTATTGCTTTGCCCGAGAAGATCGAATTATCGGAATGACAGTGATTCAGCTACAGAACATAGCAGAAAAGGGAAGCTATGGGGCATGGTATCCCCTTTTGAAAAATGTTTCTATGGATGAAACCGGTTTGACTATTCTCAGAATACTCTCTCAGAGGACCAACGACGATGTAGCTAAAGAATTTGTAAGACTTAAATCTGAAACAAGATCTGCTGAAGAGAGTGCTTGAAAGGAACACTGAAGATTCCATCCTCCAGAATTCATAAACTATAATTGTCTGACTATTGCATGCGTGTGCAAATACATGGGAATGTTTATTTCACTATGTTTCGGTGTTTGCCACTACTCACGTACAATGTCTACAAGGTATGTGGAAAACCTGCTGAACTTTTATACCACTTACGGTCTTTGGGAAATAAATGTTCCATGAAGTGCCAAAATCATGAAGTAAAGGAAAGTATCCAGAAGATCTTTTACAATGTTCATTTCATTAGTAATTTCTCATCCATCAAGCATACTGAAAAACAATTAGTCTTTTGAGTTTGTCTATTAGTTGTCTTTGTTAAATTAGTTTACATTGCCCATGGATCAGAAAGGATTTGTTAAATTGTTTTATTTAGACTTACCTCATTGTAGATGTCTTAGAAATACCCTTTTCTAGCATAATTAGAAATGCAGTCACCACTAGAAAGCATTTGTAATTTTATAGTTGCAAATATATTGTGATGATTTTTGCATACAAATTAAAATAGAAAAGGTGGGAAATATTTTATGCTGACCAGTTTCCAACCTTTCTGAATTAACACTGTGAAGAAATGCTATTAAAGCAAACTTATACAAAGCAATGCTAAACAGTTTGTTAACAATGTTTGATATATTGACAAAACTTTGTTCTTCAAAACTGCCAAGGTCGCATCACATTTGTTAAAAAGGTAATGATGCATTTTCCATCTAGCATTATGTCTTGGCTTCATCAAACTTTATTCTTCAGAAAGTCATGCAATGGAAGGATTTTTTTTAAGTACCTATGATAAGTAACTATACTTTTAGTGTTTTCCCTCTGACAGTTACAACTAACTGCTTAATTACTTAGCGCTATAATCAGTTAAATGCTTTTTTCTTTTAAAAATATTCAATGATTTGAACTGAGTACAGCATTACTATATAATGCACTGGAGCAAAAAGTCATGTCTTCCTATTTAATGAAAATTGTAAAACGAAGTCTGAAGAAATTGCTTACAATTTTGTAATTTGTTATTTATAAGACCAAGATGCATCTGATGAAATAGGAAATCAATGTAGTGTGGTACATAACCAGGTTGGAATTTGAATACGAAATAGTTTGTGAATATTTGCATTCTCTGTATTTTTATGGTTTGACTTTTTAGAGTCTAAATACTTGGCTGTGGAACAATTCCTTGAAACGTATGCTCATAACTGTTAGTGGACAACAAGCAGAAACACGAACTAGTTACAATGATTGTGTTTTGCAAACAAGCTGGTCTGGTATGTTAAAAACAAAAATTAATATTATCATAATTCTCAAAACCATTCTACTACTGGTGTGAAAACCCAGACCAGTGAAATCCACTAATCCACGTTAAATTGTTAGGCAATTGCTTTGTTAATGAATATCCAAATGCATAGTACAATGTGATCCTCTGGCATATGCATTAATAGATGGATGTATATTGAGCACATGCAACACTGTATTGTATTTTCTGCCTTCTCATTTAATTTATGCAACATCATTTCAGTATTTAGGAATAAAAATTCCAGGTGTTTCTGTGTGTGCTTTTTGTTTTTTACTGGCTAGAACAATCTTTACATTGTTTGGTTCTAATAGCTCATTAAAATTTGAAAAAAAATTTCCAGGCATTGTATTCATGGGAAGAGCTACATATCACAAATCAAAGACACTGAAAATAAGAACTGATGTATCTTACAGTATGTCTCTGAATACTATTAAGCCTAATGAGAAAACTCAACATTCAACATATTAAGCAAGCAACATTATAAAATGTTTCATTATTTTAGTAAAGGATTCACTCTAGATTTATCTCATAATGATTCTACAGAACATTGATGAGCTCTTTAGTAGCACATAAATGTGATAAACATGATACACTTCAATAAATGACATTTTGGATTTGCCCTGATCACTTAAAAAATGTTAAGCTAAGCATTTTTTCTAGTATTTAATTATATCTATTCATTCTTCTTTGTATAATATATATCTAATGGTAGTATGAATTATCTAATTATGAATATCATGAAGTACAGGTACTAATGTTGGAATAGTTATAAATTCTATGTCTTTTCTCCCCAGACAAGTATTTCTGTTGTCTCCAAAGCAAAGCCTGCTGTGTTTACAGCCTCAAATTAGTAATCACTCGGAGGTTCACAGCAATCTCTGTCAACTATGGGCTCCATTAAAGTGTTGGGCAATTTATTTTATTCTAGATACAATGCCCAAAGACAAAGCCCTGTTATTCATCTGCAGATGAACCTCCCATTAGAAGTCTTTAAAGAAACAAGTGAAGATCAAATATGGGTAAAATGAAGTATTTAAAGCCATAGTGGAACATTTACTATTTGAAGGAACCCTAATGAACGATTATTTAAGGTAAGTAATCAGATGTCCCCATCATAACCTGCTCCAATCAATCTATTTCAAGGGTAATTTATATTTTTAATTTCCCTTAAGTGAGGCACATTTATAAATGACAATTCTAGCTTACTGTTTTTCATTGGGTCTTTTAAAACAATGTTTGAAGTAAGCTTTAGTTTCTCCTTTTAATTTCTCTAAATTATACAAAGATATGATTAGACTAGTACTTTAATGGACTGATATAGTATCTTTAATTTTTGTACTCAAATAATTAAAAATAATTATACAGAAATCAGGAAATATCCTTGGATGGTATCTGATTTCCCCATTACCACTGGGCAGAATTATTGGACACATAGGGAAAAGCAATTCACAGAAGTGAAAAACCAATGACAATAAATATATTTAGAGATCTTCTCAATGGAAATAAAAATTCAAAATATCTCTCATAAAATTGGCAAAATTTTTTAAAAGTTGATTCAAAAATCCACATACTATTTTGAACAATTTTTTTATCAACGCCATTAACAATATTAAACACACATCGCATCCACAAACTGTAAGAGCCAAAAGCCAAAGAAAATGTTTGGGATATAATAAATAGCACACATTGTAATGATGATGACAGCAAAGAGAAGTAAATAATAAAATCATTACCTTTGTAGCAGAATATTCCTTTGTTGTGGGAATCGGTCCCATTCATTGTAGGATGTTTGGCAGCATCACTGGCCTCTTCCCTGGGCCCAGACAGTCATGGCTTTCACCTTAGAAGTTGGCAAGAACTCCCAGCACTGTGAAAGCACTGGCAAACCAGGTGTAAACAGGTTGGCTGCATAACAATCCTGTCTCCCATCCTTCTAAATACTCAGGACTAAAAAATTACAACCCAAGGAGGTTATGTTCCTCTACTGTTGGTTCTTCCTAAGAGTTTAGAAATAAAACTGCTCATGAAAAAGGACACCAGCATCATGGTGTCGTGAGAAAACATTATGGTCTCTTCCTTTAAAGTTACAATTTGGACAACAATAATGCAACAAAGAATTCCCTGTGTAACACACAACCAAGTCTGAAAGGTTGGTGCACTGAGACGTAGGAAGCTGGGTGTATCAGAGTAAGCAGGCAGGACAGGGGAAGGACAGAAACAGGAGACACAGACACAGTCTGCCACTGACATGCCCCAGTGGACATGGGAGCAGTGTGGGAGCAGTGGAAGGTTCAGGTTACAATCCCCCTGGAGAGACCAAAGGGGCAGAGGCAGCATTCTGGCCTGTGTGGCTGGTACACATTCAGGCTGAGCCCAGAGATGGGGCAGAGAAGCAGTGCAAAGGGTGGTGGCTAGGCTAAAGCAGCTGCCATCAGAAGAAGGAAAAAAACAAAGCTGCAGACACGTGAATCCATCCCCCACTCACCTTCCCAGAGCCCACCTGGCTTCCGCAGACCTGACAGTAATGGAGGAAAGTCACAAAGGAGCAGAAGCAACATTTCAGCCTAAGTGGCCTACACTCACTGAAGCTAAACCCAGTGGAAAAAAACAAAGCCACAGGCACATGAACCATCATTCCCCCACTTACCCACTCCTTTCTCACCCATCAGGGAAGAGTGGTGTAGAAGCAGCTGGGACACCTAGATAGCACAGCACAGCTGGCAACTTCTGGTTACAGGAAGGCAGTGGCAGGAACTCAGAAACCATGATCCCCCTTGCCTACCACACCCCACCAAGAGGGTGGTGCCATAAGACTCAGGTGACCAGGCCATAGAGAAAATACCACCTCCTCAGGGAATATAGGGCATATTCCACATCATAGGCAATACCACCCCCCTCCCCGCCAAGATCTCAAAAGTCTCAGTAGTGCAGGTAAACAAAGATTTGCACTATAGCACCATCTACTGCAAAACATCTACTTACCAACCTGCTAAATGATTAAAGACAGCAAGTACTTAAAAAATTTTTCAGTCCCTTGAATGCCCAAGCAAAGAAATAATACATCAAGTACTATGAACAACAAAGTAGTTCAAAAAACAAATGAGAAATCTCCAGAAAATAAACTCAAAGATATGGAAGATTATGATTTAGATAACAGAAACTCAAGATTGCAGTCCTGAAAAAATTTAATGAGATACAAGAAAACTCAAAGTCAGCGAGCTTAGGCATAAAATCAATGAATAAAAAGAGCACTTTACAAGAGATTGAAACTATAAAAAAAAATCAAAAATTCTACAGCTGAAGAACACAATAAATGAAGTGAACTAAAGACTTTAAGAAATAGACTAGACCACATGGAAGACAGAATTAGTGAAATTGAAGGTAGAAATCTTGCAATGCTGCACGTGGAAGAAGAGAGAATTGAGAGGTGAAAAAAAATGAAGAACTCTATGAGACTATGAGGCTCCATTGAAAAGACCAACGGCTATACCAGAAAGAGAAGAGAGGAAAGGAAACGGTTATTCAGACAAATAATAGATGAGAACTTCCCAAGTGTATGGAAAGACCTGGGCCTTGGAAACCAAGAAGCTAAGAGAATACCTAAGTATCTCAATGCACAAAGAACTTCTCCAAGGCACGTTATATAAAAGCTATCAAAAGTTAAAAAAGAAAGAATTCTCAAGGAAAATAGGGAAAAGATTATATTCTATAAAGGAAATCTTATTAAATTGCCATCAGATTTTTCAGCAGAAACAGTATAAGCTATGAAAGAGTAGAATCAAATATTCAAAATATAGAAAGAGATAAATTACCAGCCAAGAGTAATATATCCAGCAAAGTTATCCTATAGATAGGAAGAAGAAATCAAGGCTTTTCCAGACAAACAAAAGCTGAGTTAAATTACTACCACAAGACCAGCATGACAAGAAATGTTGAAAGGAACCTATCTATATGAAACAAATGGAAAGTATACAAAACTGTAAGATGACAGACAGAAGCAGGAAATTGCAACTCTTGTTCAAAATAGGGTGTTAAACTTAAATATAACGTAAAGGTTAAAGGGAATTAAATGTTATACTTCTCAAAATTCCCCCCCAAAACTGAAGAAGAGATACTTCTTATCTCATTTTATGAGGTCAGCATTACCCTGATACCAAAAACTGACAGGGAAAACATAAAAAAAGAAAATGAAGGGTAATTTCTCTGGTCAGCATGGATGCCAAAATGATAAACAAAATGCTAGCAAACCAAATACACTTATACAATATGATCAAATGGTGTTCATTCCAAGGATACAAGGATGGTTTACCATGCACAAGTCAATCAGTGTGATATACCACATTAATAAAATAAAGGATAAAAAACATCAATAGATGCAGAAAAAGCATTCACTAAGATAGAATATTCATTTATGATTAAAGCACTTAATAAAGTGGGTATAGAAGAAAAGTACCACCACATAATGATGGCCATAGATGACAAACCCTCAGCTAATATTATACTCAGTGATGAAAAACTAAGTATTTCCTCTAACATCAAGGACAAGACAAGAATGTCCACTCTTGCCACTGTTTTTCAACATAGTACTGGAAGTCCTCTCCAGAGTAATCAGGCAAAAGAAAGAAATAAAATTGGGATCCAAATTGGGAATGAAGAAGTAAAATAGTCACTTTTTGCAGATGACATGTTTGTATATAAAGACTCCACCAAAAGACAATTGGAAACAATAAATACAGTAAAGCTGCAGGATACAAAAGTAATGTACAGAAATCCATTGCATTCCTATATAGTAACAATGAAATATCAGAAAAAGTGAACAAAATAATTCTATTTGTAAATACAAAGAAAAGGGTAAAATACATAAGGAAAAAAAAGGAAGTGTAGGACCCATACACTGAAAACTGCAAGACATTGTTAAAAGAAACTGAAGAAGACACATAGAAATGGAAAGATATTGGTGTACATGGATTGGAAGAATCAACATAGTTAATATGGCCATATTACCTAAAGCAATATGCAGACTGAACGTAATCCCCAACAAAATCCCAACAACATTTTTCAAAGAAATAGAGCCAAAAAAAAAATCATCAAATTTGTATGGAACCACAAAAGACCCCAAATAGCCAAAGCAATCCTGAGAAACAAGAAGAAAGCCAAAAGTATCAAATTATACTACAAAGCTACAATAATCAAAACAGTATATTATCAGCAGGAAAACAGACATGCAGACCAATGGAACAGAATTTAGAGCCCAGAAATAAACACACATATACAGAGAGAACTAATTTTTGACAAAGGAGCCAAAAACATATGATGAAAAAGTAAAGCCTCTTCAATAAATTGTGTTGGGAAAATTGGAAAGCCACATGCAAAAGAATAAAGCTAGCTTGTTTATCTGAACCATACATAAAAATTAACTCAAAATGATTTAGAATTAAATATAAAAACCAAAACAACAAAATACAAAGCAGAAAACATAGGTACTAACCTCATAGACCCTAGTCTCAAAGGGTTTTTTGTGAACTTGTTCCCAAAGGCAAGGGAAGTTAAAGCAAAAGTAAATAAATGGGACTACATCAAACTAAAAAACTACACAGCAAAGTAATCCATGAACAAAACAAAAAGTCGACCAACTGGACGAGAGAAGATTCATATTTTCAAATGCTACTTAAGATGAGTGGCTAATGTCCAACATATATAAATAACTCACAACGAAACAACAACAAAAACCAATTAAAAAATTGTCAGAGGACCTAAACACTTTTCCCAAAGACATAAATGGCCAACTGATATAGGAAAAGATGCCCAACTTTACTACCTGTAAGGGAAACACAAATTAAAACCATAATGAGATACCACCTCACATCTGTTAGAACAGCAGTCCCCAACTTTTTTAGCACCAGGGACTGTTTCTGCGGAAGACAACTTTTCCACAGGTCAGTGTTGGAAAGATGGTTTCGGGATGATTTGAGCACATTACATTCAGAAAGCTCACCTCCTGCTGTGCAGCCTGGTTCCTAACAGGCCCAGCCAGGAGCCTGGGGAACCCTGTGTTAGAATGTCTGCTATCAAGAAGATAAGAAATAACAGTGTTGGAGAAGATATGGAGAAAAAGGAACCTTTGTACACTGCTAGTGGGAATGTAAATTGGTACAGCCACTATGGAAAAAAGTATGGAGGTTCCTCAAAAATTAAGAATAGATTCTGAGTTCCGGCCAAGACAGATGTCTAGGTAGCTATGCTTTGCTTCCTCACACAACCAAAAGAAGGATAACAACCAATTTAAAAAAAAAAAAATACCAGAACTGCCAGAAAATCAAATTGTATGGAAGTCCAACAAACAAGGAGTTAAAGAAATATTCATCCAGATTGGTAGGAGGGGCAGAGACAGGAAGATGAGGTGGCGAGGATACACAACAAGGCAGTGGCTGGCAGACAAGGTGGATGAGGTGGCCGCTGACAGACTGAGTGATCCCACATTCACATGCAGATAAGCCAGGAGGAACAACTGGGGAGCAAGACAGACCACACAACCCAGGGTTCTAGCATTGGAAAAGAAAGCTTCACACCTCTGGCTGTAAATACCGGTGGGTGTTGTGACAGCAGGAGAAACTCCCAGTCTCACAAGAGAGTTTATTGGAGAGAACCACAGGGTCCTAGAATGTACACAATCCCACCCACCCCAAGAATCAGCACCAGAAGGGCCCAATTTGCTTGTGGGTAGTGGAGGAAGTGATTGAAAGCTGGCGGAGAGCTGAGCCAGTGGCATTGTTCCCCTCTCAGACCCCTCCCCCATATACAGCACCAAAAGGCATCAAAGTGAGTTGCCCTGCCTGGCAAATACCTAAGGCTCCGCCCCTTACAACTTAACAGATATGCCTAAAGAAATATGGCCCAAATGAAAGAACAGATCAAAACTCCAGAAAAACAACTAAGCAACAAAGAGATAGCCAACCTATAAGACACAGAGTTCAAAACACTGGTAATCAGGATGCTCACAGAAATGATTGAGTATGGTCACAGAGGGAAAAAATGAAGGCTGTGAAAATTGAAATAAAGGAAAATGTACAGGGAACCAACAGTGACAGGAAGGAAACTGGGACTCAAATCAACAGTTTGGACCAGAAGGAAGAAATAAAAATTCAACCAGAACAGAATGAAGAAACAAGAATTCAAAAATATGAGGAGAGGCTTAAGAACCTCCAGGACAACTTTAAATGTTCCAAAATCCGAATCATAGGGGTACCAGAAGGAGAAGAGGAAGAGCAAGAAATTGAAAACTTATTTGAAAAAACATTGAAGGGGAACTTCCCCAATCTGGCAAAGGAAATAAACTTCCAGGAAGTCCAGGAAGCTCAGAGTCCCAAAGAAGTTGGACCCAAGGAGGAACACACCAAGGCACATCATAATTACATTACCCAAGATTAAAAATAAGGAGAGAATCTTAAAAGCAGCAAGAAGAAAGGAGAGAGTTACCTACAAAGGAGTTCTCATAAGGCCATCAGCTGATTTCTCAAAAGAGACCTTACAGGCAAGAAGGGACTGGAAAGAAGTATTCCAAGTCATGAAAAGTAAGGACCTACATCCAAGGTTCTCTATCCCGCAAAGCTATCATTTAGAATGGAAGGGCAGATGAAGTACTTCTCAGAAAAGGTCATGTTAAAGGAGTTCATGATCACCAAGCCCTTATTATATGAAATGTTAAAGGGACTTACCTAAGAAAAAGAAGATGATCAAAACTATGAACAGTAAAATGACAACAAACTCACAACTATCAACAACTGAACTTAAACACAAAAACAAAAACAAACTAAGCAAACAACTAGAACAGGACCAGAATCACAGAAATAGAGATCACATGGAGGTTATCAGTGGGGAGGAGGAGGGAGGAGAATGGAGGGAAAGGTACAGGGAATAAGAAGCCTAAATTGTAGGTACAAAATAGGGGAGGTAAAGGATAGTATAGGAAATGGGGAAGTAAAGAACTTATAGGTACAACTCACAGACATGAACTAAGGTGGGGGAATGCATGAGGGAGGGAGGGTGCAGGGCAGAGGGAGATAAAGGGGAGAAAAACATGGGACAACTATAATAGCATAATCAATAAAATATACATAAAAATAAAATTAAATTAAGAATAGAGTTACCATATGATCCCCCAAGTCCTCTTCTATGTATTTATCCAAAACTAAAATATTCAAGACAGATGTGCATTCCCATATTTATTGTAGCATTATTCACAATAGCCAAGATATGAAAGAAAACAACCTAAGTGTCCATCGATAAATGTGGATAAAGAAGAAAAACACATGAGAAAGATAGATACATACACACACACAGAGGACATTTATTTAAGCCGTGAGAAAGAAGGAAATCCTGCCACTTATGACAACATAGATAGACCTTGAGGTATTATGCTAAGTGACATGTCAGATCAAAAAGACAAATATTGTATAATATCACTTGTTCAATCTAAAAAAAAAAAAGCTGAACTAATCATAAAGAGAAAATGAGGATTACCAGGAATGGGGGGTTGGGGGAATAGGTGACACATTGTTTAAGGGCACAAATTTGCAACTAGTAAGTAGATAAGCCCTGTAGATGCAATACACAGTATAGTAAGTGTAGACAGCAAAGTTGTGTTATAAACATTAAATGTGTTATGGGACTAGAACTTCACTAATCCCACCACAAAAATGACAATCACACTGCAACATATAAGTATATCAAATCAACATGTGTATACCTTAAAAAATGCATAATTTTATATGTCAAATATATTGCAAAATAAAAAAATTAAGTAAATTCAGGCCACAGGAGTAAGGACTAGAAGTGAATTCTGGTTGTAATTTACAAAGATATGACACATTGAAATAGAATGAAAAATAAAAGATATTTGAATAATACACTTAACCAGAAAAATTAGTTACATTCTTAAAATTTGCAAATATTATAAACAGTGTACATATTTCATCAAGCCAAATAGAACATTTGCAATATTAATCAAATATTTTGCCACAAAGGAAATATTAAATAGGTAGGAAGAAAGGGAGGACAGAGGGGGAAAGGAAAAAGCTTATAGGACAGACTAGACCCACACTAAAGATAAAATAAATAATAAAATTAACTCACCATAAGCAAAGTAAAATGATGAAAATATAGGCAAAATAATAAGTACAACTGGAAATGAGAAAGGTATAATTTTTTAAAAAGAAAAATAACAATACAAAAACTTAAATTTTTTTTAAATTAAGAACTCCATGCTAATAAATTTGAAAGCGTGGATAAAACATCCACTTTTCTGGCAAACTTTTATTTACTAGATATATTAGAGTAAATAATGTTAGCTTTTGTAGCAAGCAATGCAAAGTCTCAGTGGCTCAAAATAATAAAGGTTTATTTTCTTACTCACAGCAAACCCAATGTGGGTTGGCTAACTCCTGGGCAGCTTTTCTTTAAGCAGCAACTTTAGTGTCCTTCCTTCATTTGCAGCCACCTAGACAAGACAAAGGATAACCATGGAGGTCATATGGCCTGTTTTGAGGTAGTCGTGGGAGTAGCATAGATCATTACCCACCACTTTCCACTGCCTTCATTGCAAGACCACCTCACTGTACTATGGGAGGCTGACAAAGCCCGTATCCTGTGCTCCCGGAAAGGAACGCAGCATTACTGAGCATGCAGCCAATTTCTGCTGCATTAGTATGGACCCATGATAAAGCATGTTACTGTGAATGACATTGAAATTCTTATAAAAGAATCTTGTCCCCAAAAGTTCTGGAGGAATCTGGTTTAATTCAGCAATTTTCAAGCTTTTCATATAATGGCACAAAAAACGAATTACTAAAATTCTGCAGCACACCAAAAAAAATATTTTTTGATAGTCTGACAAAAATAATAGGTATAATTTTGATTCATTCACACCAGAAGGCTCTTGTTGTGTTGGCTGTTGTCATTTTTTTAATTTAACAATCTAAGGGAAAAGAGGTCAGTGCCCCTGACTAAATAGTCAGGTATTGCATCTTTTAAAAATTCTTGTGGCAGACCATTTGAAAATGTTTTAATTTATTAGTGAGTTCATTCAAATATTCAAGAAGGATTTCATCTCCATACCCTATGAAATGTTACAGAATGTTTGAAAAGGAAATTACTCAATTTATTTTCTGAAGCTAATTTAACACTAATTTCCACAGAACCAGAAATAATGTCTCAGCTATCTCATCTGCAAAGTGAGGATAACAATATTCCCAGTGTTGGAGTTATTGAGAGAATTAAATGAATTTATAAAGTGCTTAAATAATGAATGCTACATGGTAAATAATATATATATTTCTAAAATTATCATCATGCCATAAGTAAAAAATAGGCTCATCATAATTTAAAAAAAACTTTGTTAAGTAAAATTATTTCTAACTGTACTCAAAGCATTGTAAGAAAATTGTCTACCAGATTAAACTTCTAGAAATACAAACATCAAATATTAGAAAATCCATTAATAAAATGCAATACATTGATATACAAAAATAAATGGATCTTATTATGTGGTACAGACTATGAGATATAACAAATAAGCTAGTTTAAAGCTTACAGAAAAAGAGTAAATCAATAGCTCCCAACATAAGAAACTGGCCCCTTTTAAATAAGAAAAAGACAAAATTTCCTACTTTCAGCAATATTCATTACTTTTCTGTAATCTGAAAAGAACGCATTAATGCATGTATCAAAGAAAAAAAGGGTGCTCCCTACGTAACTCATAAAAAGTACTGAATAGCAGATTTATAAAATAATGATTTTGTTGTTTTATACAGCCACTAATAAAATTGATGACTGTATTATGTGAAAGCATGGGACAATGCCTAGAATGTAATATACAAAATTACATCTCAGTATAGCTATGAAAAAGTAATACTCATACATTTAAAAGAGTAATTTATTTCTAGGGCAGTAATTTTGAAATCCAAGTGACCTTTCAATATTTATAACAAAACCTGAGCTACTTTTCTAGTATCCACAGAGCTTATCACTTGGGAAATAACCACAATAGCTAACATTGTATAGCACAAAACACCATTTTCACATGTCATATGCCATTTATTCTTTGTGTTTGTGTCTGTGTGTGTGCTGATGAAACTTTATTTACAAAAAAACAAGAGTCCATAGTTTGTAAAGCCCTGCTATATACCAAATAAAACTCAATGTAGTACTGGCCGCAACCAAAAAGTTATATCCTAAGGCAAGACTGTTATAGAACAAAATTCCTTAAATACCATATGTCAAATTGAAATGTATTTTTTCTGTATATCTTATTTTTATTATTGTTCAAGTACAGTTGTCTCCATTTTTACCCCACCACCCATCCTCACCTCCCACCCTCGAACCTACGCCCTTTGGTATTGTCCATGCATCCTTTATACATGTCCCTTGATGGACCCTCCCCCATTTTCACCCATTAACCCTCTCCCCCTCCCCTCTGGTTACTGTCAGTCTGTTCTTTATTTCAATGTTTCTGATTATATTTTGCTTGCTAGTTTGTTTTGTTGATTAGGTTCCACTTATAGGTGAGGTCATATGGTACTTGTCTTTCACTTCCTGGCTTATTTCACTTAGCATAATGCTCTCCAGTTCCATCCATGCCATTGCAAAGGGTAGGAGCTCCTTCTTTCTTTCTGCTGCATAGTATTCCATTGTGTAAATGTACCATAGTTTTTTATCCACTCATTTACTGGAGTTTATTCTTCACAGAGGGGTTTTTTAAAGTGTTAAAAATGGGTTTTTAAAGCCCA
Source organism: Desmodus rotundus (assembly GCF_022682495.2). Classification (NCBI taxonomy): domain Eukaryota; kingdom Metazoa; phylum Chordata; class Mammalia; order Chiroptera; family Phyllostomidae; genus Desmodus; species Desmodus rotundus. Next base: position 85,900,323 of record NC_071393.1, read on the forward strand.
TTAACAGCAAGTCCTGGAATTAAACTCAATCTCCACGTGGTCTGGGGCAAAGAGATTGAATGATCTAGTTGCCTACTCTTATTCTTTCTCTCCTTCTTTCTCACTAAAAGAAGAGGAGAATAGCATTATTTCATGTGGCAAAGTGCTCTGTGAAAAAGTGGCATTTCTCAGCTTCTCTTGTAGGTGTACAGTGCCCTTTTCTTCTGTTTTATATTTGCTTCCAGGAATGCAGAGGTAATGGCTGGAGATGCAGCAGTCATATTAAATCATGAGGCAACCTTAAGTCATGTTCTAAGCCTAAAACCCTGATGACTGTGGAGTCAGCAATACTGGCCCCAAAAAGCCATCTCTAGACTCTATTTACATAAAGAAAAATAATCCCTTATGTGTTAAAGTCACTGTTATATAGAATCTCATGATAACTGATATGTGTTATATAGTACCTAATCCTAACTGATATGTGCTATTTCTTCTATACCATAGGTGAGGTGATCGAATGTTAGTGTAAATTAGTGTAAGCGTAAGACAGAAATATTTTAGAATATTTAAAACAAATTGCATCTGATCACATACTTATTAGACATTCTTTAGCACCATCACTTAAAGTGAGAAAGTGACTTTGAAGAAAGAGGAGGAGGAGGGGGAGAGGAAGGGAAAGGAGTAGAGAAAAGTAAAATCCCAGCATTGTACACTTAACCATACGTATATCTTCAATTACTCTCTGGCCCCAGGACCCCCAAATACATTTTACTATCATACACTACTTCTGTGGGCCCTAAACATTCATACCCAATTGCTTACTTATCTTTCAACATAAAAGTTGGAAGCACTAATCTTAGCAGGCCCAAAGCAGAAATTATAAACTCCCCTTCAAATCTGACTACCTTAACTCTTTCCTTTCCCAGTAATTATCTTCTATGGAGTTAAGCCAACCAATAACTTAGGGGTCAACTTAAGGCGAGTTCCTTAACCTCCCACACCCAATCCATGATCCAGTACCATCTGTTTAAGCTCCACGATAGTTTCAAATCTGCCCACCCTTTTTTTCTCTCCACTACCACCCAGTTCTACATGACTGCCACAGCTTTTATATCCTAATACCAAAACCTCCAAACCTTTCCACAGAATTCCATTTGGCCTCTCCTCCAGTCTCCTCTGCAGCTTAACAACCACTATGACTTTTCTTTAAAGCTGCTCTCCTCATTACGTCCTTTGATTAAAACATAATGGTTGCCTGTTGTCTTTACAATAAAGATAAAACTAATAATACAACCTAAAAGAAAAACTATGATCTGGCCCCTGGCACCTGTTTGACATCATATTCTATGCTCCAGGCTCTCTGATCTCCTTTATGATCATCACATGTGCCTTCTGCGCTCCCCTCAGGTCTCTGCATAGCTTTTCTCCATAGCACTAAAGTGCAGTGGCTATTATTTACTTATCTGATTATTTGATTAATATTTATCTGTGTTCTCTCCCAAGACACAGAGTAGGTGCTCTGAGAGCATGAATTATATCTGTTTTGCCTATTATTGCACTTTTATGTAGAACTTGGCACAAAGGAGGTACTGACATAGATGTGTATGTGGGGATATAGATTGGTTAAATAAATAAATGACTGGATAAATATTCTAAAATAATAAGTCATAGAGTTATGGATGATATTTTCTTTATCGTACTCTTCTGCATTTTGTATTTCCTACAGTTAGTATTAATAGTAATTTTTAAAGATACTTTTTTTAATCTTGAAAAACACAGGCAACTGAATTCTGTCAGGTAGGTCAGAAGTCGTAACTGAACCAATAGCACTACCCCTTCTTCTTGAGAGCAGAGGCAAAGGTTAAGGCATTCACAGAAACACTGAATGACCAGAAAAGTCCACAAAACGTATTCTTCCCAGGGCAATAAACATTTGTTAGCTTAGTCCTAAGCTAGAACTAAGAGAACTCTAATGATTCTCAAGCCAGACCTGTCTACACAAGTCCCACACATTATTTCCAACATCATTGCAAAAAGCAAAACCTCCCTCAGCTTAGTGATATTTTGAGACCCTGTTTGAATATACACAGTTTAAATAACCCCCTCACCTAACCCTTCCCCAGGGAACTTGCTTTTAAAGTCAAATAGCTTATTTTTTTCCCCATATAAGGGAGTCTTATGCTAAGATTGTGTTGCTGATTTTGACCTTTGCTTTTCTGTTCTAATCCTTCTTGCTCGTACTAACTGCAGTGTAGTCTTCCCATAAAAAAGCATCTATATCAGGTACACAGTGAATGTTTTTCAGTGCTTAATAGAACAATATTTAATTACCATCCGTTATAAAAGCTTCCCACAGCAGTGCCTAGGTTTCTTGTGTGTCCATAAACAAACACATTGAGGATTTTGGGCATTTATGGTTCTTATTATTAACTCAAAATAATTATATGAATCTTGGTGGAAAAAACCTAATTGATTCAAACAAATCTCTCCCTTCTTTGAGTATTGTGTGCAAGTATAATTTATTTGTTTTAATAATTTTACTTTTTTATTGTTTTTCTGAAATTAGATAAGTGCAAGTATTTTAAAACCAACCAAAAGTTCTGTGTTGAAAACATCTCAAATCTCTTACTTTGTCAGAAGGAATGAGGATTTATGTTAGGTGGGGGTTATTTTTGTTGCTTGCTTTGTGTTGTTTGATGTCAGTTTTTTGAGATGCTAGGTACTAAGTTGTTTCCTGAAACAGAAATATATGTTAACACTTTTCTTTGCAGTTGGGGAGTCCTCCACCCTATAGTTTGGGGATTTTCCCTATAGACAGAAAGTGTGTAAGAGAACAAGACGAACTCTGGCATCCCGTAGACCTGAGCTCAGATCCTTGCTCAGAATTAACTAGCTGTGCGATCTGAAACAATTGGCTTACCTTAGACTTTCAAATTTCACTTACAAAAGTGGAAAGAGAAAATAACAACACCCACCTGGTGAGTTTGTTTTGAGAACTGATTAGACACATACAAGGCATGCCCCTGGCACAGAGCAGGCACTCAAACATTAGTTCCCTCCCCCTTTTTCAGAAAAGTACATCAAATTTTGAGTAGCATTTAAATAAAGAGTTTTATATGGTGTTTAAATGGAGATTTAAATAACTCTCTCTTTGTTATTTTATGAAAAAATTGTATAGGTTAAAATGTAACAGGAGATGTCAAGATAGAAATGCTAGAATAGCAGCATTGTTTAAAGAACATTCTGTGATTGGGAACATGTCACAAATAACGTAGGAAGTTTGATGCTGGGGGTGTGCGAAGGATGTAATGAGAGCTACAACTTCTAAAGAACAGAGCATGACACTTGCTAAAGGTCATCTCAGAAAAAGATCACACAACACTTTGAAGGTGGCCTTTCGTATAATATCATGCAGACAGTTGCCCTCAAAGTTTCATTGTCTTTTACTATTGAACAAACATGGACCAAATCTAACAAAACTTTAACAGCTAGTTATGTTATTAATAGCTTATGAATTAATTAGAGCTAATTAATTAATTTGCTTATGAGCTAATTAATTATTTATTGAACAAATACAACATACTACCTGTTTCCTCATGCTGGAAATATTAAGTTCTTTTTTCTTGACTTTTAATGGCTCCTAATGCCAGTCATGGTGTCAGTGAAAAGACCTTTCATATATCAGTATCCCTTAGGGGAGAAGATGCACTGAAATCTGCTGCTGGGAAAGGAAGAGAATCCAAAGTCCTGAGACAGATGTCTGTTTTATCAAAGATTATTTTTCCCGGACTCTACAAAGGCTCAGGGAAGACACTTTGTTTAGAAGATCGGTATTTTACATGCAGGTATTTCCCACTGGACAGCACCCCATGCTGGGTGTAGTGCCGCCCGGCTGGGTGAGGACTCCCGAGATTCCTCACCAAACACACACGGTCTCCTTCGAAACAGATACACCCAGGTTGGTTTAAGAAATCTGAAGAAGGAGGCACTTTTGAAGCCCTTCTTTCCCCTTCAAGAAAGTCTTCCATCACTATTAGGGAACCCAGTGACACTTTGAACTCACCACTTCCTCCATTTTCCTTGAGACATCGCCCTAGGACCTGTCACACTAGGGGTTTCGAGCTCTTCTCCTTCAGACAGCTTCTGACACTGCCAGCCCTCACAGGGGGCCACAGCTCATTTATTTCTGAATGAGAGAAAGCAAAAGCTTTCAGGAAACAAAATGCCTTTCAACAGCACTGATGATATTGTAAACATCTCTCTGAATGCATAAAACAAAATGTCCAAGTAGCAATGGACTGCAAGATCTGCCCTCAGTCTAGAATGTTTTTCTTTCTTCCTTTCTCACCAGGCCGGCTCCTAGTGGCCTTCCTTTAACTTAAGTCCAGAACTCACATGTTTTCCAGAAATTTCAGTGTCCTCCCCTACACACATGGCTGTGCACACGCACACGTACCCACATGCCTTTTTTCTGTCCTGCGCACCTGTTTGCCCATTTTCACCATTAAACCTTCATTTCTGCATCTTGAGGGCTTGGAACAACTCTCAAAGCTTCTTGAATGTATGAGGAAACAAATATCAAGTTAACAAATAAGAAGCTCCCCTTAGACTCATCTGCACAGAGGACAGGACTACGAAAGCCCCAAATATTTGCAATTTCCCTTATCTAAGTCCAGTATCCAGAGATGATCTGACCAATATCCTTTCTCTGAGAAACATCCTAAGACTCACTCTTTGGCAGCCAGCTATATAAAACTATAATATGAATTATATGTTTTGAGAGTTTTACCTAATTATTTCATAGTTCTTTAGGCACATTCTTTTAAATCCTCAGTTGTCAGTGTAGTAGCATTTGATTCCAAGTGTGTGACCTTCAGGATGATTCTCACCAGGACAAGAAGCATGACAGCTACGGAGGCCTTTGGCACCTGAAGTCCAGCTGGGGTGAAGGAGGGAATTGGAACAGAAAGAAAAGCTGGCGTGCCCTCTTTTCCCAAAGTTAATGTAGGCTACCCTGTCTGTGGTCTGCATTAGATACAATAATACATCCTCCATAGACTAGCCATTGCTCCAATAACAGTTTACTTATCATGTTGTTTTAATCTCTAAATCACAATAGTAACTATCTTACTGATGGGCTAATCTGAACCAATGAATACATCAAGGTACATGGTACGTGTTGACTGTGAGTTTGATAATATGTGAACTACTAATCCTTATTTTTATTAATAAAGGCTTTGAAATTTGCTTTTTCTTCTCATTGCTTCCAGCCTAGAATATGATAATAGTACTATATTGGTCTCCATATATTCTGTTTTATTTCCAATTCATTCTGAAGGATTACCTACAACTCCATACTGAAAGTCCTTGCCTAGAATTTAATACTGGCAGAAATTTGCTACCACCTGATGCAGACCCCGGCCGTGTGTTGTGGATGCCACGAACAAATTCACAGGGACTACAGAAGTCCTGTGGAGAAAAAGGGAAGGCATGGCCACTCTCTGAGTGAGAGAGGGCCCCGACCCCTGCCTGGACAGGCTTTTATTGCTTTTCTAGGTACATTACTTTGAGGATGGTCCTCATTTACTATGCACAGGTTTGCTTAGGTGGTTAAATTTTACAGAAAACAAAGGAAAGGATGTTGCTGATTACATCAAAGAAGAAGGATATTTGCAAATGCAAAGGGAAAAGTGGTTGAACTGGTTACACTCAACCTTGGGAGGTTCAACATAGATTTTAAGAAGTTACTTTAAAGATATGCAGTAGATTGAGAACCAAGATGGCGGCGTAGGTAGACACACTGCGCCTCCTCGCACAACCAGAACTGACAGAAAATCGAACCACAAGGAAGTCCGACACCAAGTTGAAAAAAAATAAACATTCATCCAGACCGGTAGGAGGGCTGGAGATGGCAGCCAGGGCGGAGAGGACTCACCTGGCCGTGGCGGGACTGAGACTGGCGGAGTGTGGGATGAACGGGGCAGGCAGTCTGACCACTAGCAGACCCTGCGGCCCCACATTCGCGCACAGATAAACCGAGAGGGCCGGACTCAGAGTGGCAGAGAGCGGGGCAGGCAGAGCAGCGGGTGTCACCCCTCGGCACCACATTCCCACACAGATGAACCGGGACGAATGGCGGGGAGCAAAGCAGACCACGCAGCCCAGGGCTCCAGTGCGGGGGGAAAAAAAGCCTCAAACCTCTGAGTGAAAACACCCGTGGGCGTTGGGGCGGCAGCAGGAGAAACTCCCAGCCTCACAGGAGAGGTCGTTGGAGAGACCCACAGGGGCCTAGAGTGTGCACAAGCCCACCCACTCGGGAACCAGCACCAGAGGGGCCCAATTTGATTGTGGGTAACGGAGGGAGTGACTGCAATCCAGTGGAGAGTGGAGCAGGTGCCATTGCTCCCTCCTGGCCCCTCCCCACGTAAAGCGTCACAGCGCAGCCTCACAGCACAGCGACCAGCGTTGCCCCACCCCGGGAAACACCTAAGGCTCTGCCCCTTTAAAGTAACATTAGCACCAAGACAAAAAGAAACGGCCCAAATGACAGAACACTTCAAAGCTCCAGAAATAATTCAACTAAGCAGCGAATTCAACTAAGCAGCGAACAAATAGCCAACCTATCAGATACACAGTTCAAAACACTGGTAATCAAGAAGCTCACAGAATTGGTTGAATTTGGTCAAAAACTAGATGAAAAAATGAAGCCTATGCTAAGAGAAACAAAGGAAAATGTACAGGGAACCAATAGTGATGCAAAGGAAACTGGGACTCAAATCAATGGTGTGGACCAGAAGGAAGAAAGAAACATCCAATCAGAAAAGAATGAAGAAACAAGAATTCGGAAAAATGAGGAGAGGCTTAGGAACCTCAGGACATCTTGACACGTTCCAACATCCAAATTATAGGGGTGCCAAAAGGAGAAGAGGAAGAACAAAGAATTGAAAACTTATTTGAACAAATAATGAAGGAGAAGTTCCCTCATCTGGCAAAGGAAATAGACTTCCAGGAAGTCCAGGAAGCTCAGAGAGTCCCAAAGAAGCTGGACCCAAGGAGGAACACACCAAAGCACATCATAATTACATTACCCAAGATTAAACAGGAGCAGCAAGAGAAAAGGACACAGTTACCTACAAAGGACTTCCCATAAGACTGTCAGCTGATTTCTCCAAAGAGACCTTACAGGCAAGAAGGGGCTGGCAAGAAGTATTCCAAGTCATGAAAGGCAAGGACCTACATCCAAGATTACTGTGTCCAGCAAAGCTATCATTTAGAATGGAAGGGAAGATAAAGTGCTTCTCAGATAAGGTCAAGTTAAAGAAGTTCATCATCACTAAGCCCTTATTATATGAAATGTTAAAGGGAGTTACCTAAGAAAAAGAAGATAAAAAATAGGAACAGTAAAAATGACAGCAAACTCACAGTTATTAATGACCACACCTAAAACAAAAACAAAAGCAAACTAAGCAAACAACTACAACAAGAACAGAACCACAGAAATGGAGCTCACATGAAGGGTTATCAATAGGGGAGTGGGAAGGGGAGAGAGGGGGGAAAGGTACAGAGAATAAACAGCATAAATGATAGGTGGAAAATAGACAGGGGGAGGGTAAGAATACTGTAGGAAATGGAGAAGCCAAAAAACATATAAGTATGACCCATGGACATGAACTATAGGGAGGGAATGTGGGAGGGAAGGGGGTGGGCAGGATGGAGTTGAGTGAAGGGGGGGAAATGGGACAACTGTAATAGCATAATCAATAAATATATTTTAAAAATTAAAAAATAATAATAAAAAATGATATGCAGTAAATATTTGCTGCCTCAATTCAGGGTGAGGGAGTTTTAGCAAAAGCAAAACTCAAAGCAGCCTAGGTACAATGCAGGGCTGATTATCCACGGGAGAACCTATCCTTGGGTGTGGGTCCTGTGTTCACTCCCCATTGGTTTTCCGAATCAGGGCTACATTCCCCACGCCACACAGAATGGTCCTCTATAACCACCTTGGTTAGAAGTCCACTTTCCTACATTTATTGTTTGCTTTAACCAGGCTAACTTCCTCCTTGTACTCCCCACTTCCTCCCCACCACCTATACCTCATATAACACTTAGTCCCACCTCTGAGCCTCTGTTCAAAGTGCTGTCTCAGCTGGCAACATCATCTCATCCTATTTATCTGGCTCAAGTTCCCATCCACGTGGCTCAGTGTGGCCCACCCCTGTTTAAACTGAGTGTGCAGATTCCATTGTGGTGGTAACGAGGTTAGAGTTAGAACATTCGGAGAAGATGTATCAGGGCCCAGAGGACATTCGATCTGCACAGAGAGCATTGACAGGCTTGCCTGGCACGAGTGTGGGAATTTGTTTCAGTATTCAAATGAGGAAACCACACTTACTTGCCCACATAGCAATTTCAAATTACACACCGCATTCTTATCTAACAGTCACAATCCCTTCCAAAGTGCAAAACACTGGATGTCTAAAACAAATGCAGAAGAGAGTTTGCAAAGGTAGACAGTTAGCTTGACAAAAATGGGTTTTAGAAGAAGCAATGTGGTCAGGGCAGCTGGGTCCCACACATGTGCCAGGCAGCCCTACTTGTGTGAACTGGCAATCACCACCTGTGGAGTCAGATCAAGTTTGATTAGCCCAGCTTTCCCATGGAAGGGTGTCCAGGAGACCACATCCAGCTGACTAACATGGCAGTCTCCACCCACGGAATGATATGAGATTATTTGGCAGCCATTTTCATGAATAAATCTAATAGGAGTTATAAATTTCAAGGATTTTATTTCTTTATGTCAGTGACATTTTTATGGTGCTGGCTGTGTCTTACAAGTTATATACTTTGGACAAATTATTTACCTTTTCTCTGCACTATTTTACTTTCATCTCTGAGATGAAAAATAGTAATGGATATAGCCCCCTGGGGGCAGAAATGCTGCTTATTCCCTCTTATTTTAGATTGTTATACTAGATTGTTAGACTTCAGCTCCATGAAGTCACATCCTTTATAAGTCATGATGAAAGCTCCCCACATGTCACCTTCCCAAAAGACCCCCTCAGTTACCTGGAGTTAACTAGTCTGGCTAGTGAAGATATTCCATAATATCCAATTTACCTTACTGTAAAAACCTGATCTTAACATTATGTTCATGTGCAAACTAAGACCCCTTTGTCTAATTTTTATGAGAAATAACTGACATGTTGAAAGTACTATCTTTTATTTTTATGATAAAACATAATACACGTTGGCCTCCCCCCACTCCCACACACATAAAACGGCCTTATGAGTTTCTTTTACTCTTTTCAGTACAGTGCCATAGGGTACACTGAAATTCTGTGTTTATCTTGTCTCCAAGCTCTTAAAGCTCCAACTCAACTTTCTCTTTGTGGAACTTTGCATTCCAATAATTTTCCAGCAGTATAATTGTATTCACAACTTCTTGAACAACATTAGTATGAAGTTCAATGCCCAATTAAACTGTAAGTTGGTATTTGTGGGGAACCATTCCAAGCGTGGGAAATGTGGCTCAGCCCCCACTCAGAAAAGCTAGTGGGGAGCGAGGTTGGCGGGTAGGACCCATGTCCATGGATAGGTTCTCCAGTATGAAATCAGGCCTGCATTGTACCTAGACTGCTATGAGACTTGCTCTTGCTAAAACTCCCTCACCCTGAATTGAGGCAGCAAATGTTTACTGAGTATCTTCATCTTCCTAAAGTCTGTGCTAAACCACCCAAGTATGGAGTGTGAGCAACTTCCCCCCTTGAGCTGTAACATTTTTCTCTTTGAAGTAATTAGTAACGTCCTTTGTCCTCCTTAAAAGGTAATCACCTGTGGTGAACCTGTGCATAGTAAATGAGGATCGCCCTCATTGTAATGTGCCCGGAAAAACAATAAAAGCCTGTCCAGGCGGGTGTCACAGGCCCTCTCTTTAACTTGGAGAGTGGCCACGCAGCCCCTTTTTCTCCACAGGATTTCTGTAGTCCGTGTGTACATGTATATTGCAACCACAACAGATCTTGCTGGCCGGGATCTGCGCCAGATATTAACGGGAAGTGCAAGTTCTGGGTCAAACTTAAAAGACCTAAAATTTTGCAAAGTTTTGTCTACTTCATGAACCAACCCATTTCCAAGGTGAACAATGGTACAGGAAGTCTTGACACCCTGGACAAAAATAGTGTCAACTAAGATCTGGGTAATTTCCTTTATATTAGTTTGGAGTATGTTTTATCTTTAAGTTTTGACTAGTTTAGATAATTCTAAAAACTAAATAGATATTTTAGCATTCTCAGTAATATCCCTCTGCATTCTATAAACACGCACTCAGTTTGATTTATAATAGCTAGCAACATTAGTATAGTGCTCTATGACTCATTTTTCATATTTTCCTACAGCTATTGAAGTAAGTTAATATCCTTATCTTGATGTATTATTTGGTGAAGAACAAGCATAGTATGGATTGATCTCTATAGCCCTTCCATTAAAAAATAAAACATACCATGTTTGTACCATTGAACTGGCAAGTTCATTTTCCTTGTTTTATTATAATTATTGTTGTGTTAAATAACACCATGTATTGTGTTATAGCTGGCATTTTACGAACCAAGATGACTGAAGTTTGAAGGAAAAAAGAGAGTTTATATGTATTAAGTGCTACGGTATATGATACTGCTAGATGCATTGTTGCACTGAAACCTAAAAGAACCTATGCAGTGGGTATTAGTTCCCTTTCACAGAATTCATCACTCATTTATTCATTTTTTACATATTAAATACTTGTGTGTTTTGATGTGCCAGGCATTGGTCTTGGCTCTACATTAGTAATCTAAACAGATAAAAATTACTCACCCTGGTAGGTTTTAAATTTCAGTGTGGGAAAATGAGGAAACCAAAACTCAACAACACTACACAGCTCTCCCAGGATAACTAAGAACACTGTTTCCTATAGTGTGGTTCCAGGTGTATATGTGTTAGAGTCACTAAAGATGCTTCTTTAAAGGTAGAAAGTACTGGATTCCATCGCAGAATCATGGGACATGGGTAAGCTCCAGGAATTTGCATTTTTAAGGAGGACTTCTATTTCCTTATGCACAGAGGTTGTTGAAAGCCGTGAGCAAACAACTGAAAGTATTTAGGTTCATACTCAACGTCTGTCTAGATTTCTATCTCAAATAAACAAAAGCATGAGTATATAACATATACGTCAAAAGAGGTTTAAAGCAGAATTGTTTATAATAGAATAGAAGAAAAACGATAAAATAAACCAAATGTTCATTAACAGGCAAATAAATGGTTGAATAAATCGTGGTCCGTACACACTGTAAATACTCTGCAGCCATAATAAACACACACAGATTAGAGATGTTCACTTTATACTGTTAAATTTAAAAAGTTTCAGAATACTAGATAAAGTATGACTGCCTATTAGCCTACTGTGTGTACAACTTACATATGTGTTTGTTTCCATAAGCCTAGAAAGAGTACACAGCGGACTGTTTGTTTAACCAAGAAAAAAGGGAAGGGGAAAACTATCACTTTTAAATTTATATGTTTCTACTTTTTTATTGTAATAATAGACCCCATAATTTTATAATAAAACAGATAAACAATGGTTTTACAAAGAAAAATGCTTAAAGTATAGATGTAAAAACAATTATTTCATGGGAAAATGATGCATTAGTAGGAGGGCAACTTTTGAGTGACACAGTGAATTACAGAGAAAATCTTAAATCACAAGTGAGAGACATGAATGCCAAGCAAAAGATTTTAAGCATCAGAAAGATATGAGAAAATAAGGCTAAATAACTGGTTGTAATGTCCGCAGAAATCTTACAGAGGAACCCCAGGTAGTTATTTAAACTTATTGGTATATCTTCACATCATGAAAATATACCCTGCCCTGGCTGGTGTAGCTCAGTGGATTGAATACAGGCCTCAATCCATTGATTGAACCAAAGGGTCACCAGTTCAATTCCCAGTTGTGGCAAATGCCTGGGTTGTGGGCCACATCCCCAGTTGGGGGAATTGGAGAGGCAAACACACATTGATGTTTCTTTCCTTCTCTTTCTCTCTCCCTTCCCCTCTCTCTAAAAATAAATAAATAAAGTCTTAAAAGAAAAACTTTTTTAAAAAAAAGAAAATATAGCCTTGTTTTTTGACTATTCAATCCCTGCCCCAACACTAAACATTAAATTTTAAGGTAAACTCAATTAATTAGCAATGTCTACCATGGCTGGAAAGAGATTTTTTTTTTCTTGGGAGGGTAAATTATTTCTCAGTTCAAAAAAATGTTAGTTCCTTATTTACATGTCTCTGGTTCTATTTTGCTCATTGTTTTGTTCATTTGGTTCCACTTATAGGTGAGATCATATGGCATTTGTCTTTCACCACCTGGCTTATTTCACTTATCATAATGCTCTCCAGTTCCATCCATGCTATTGTGAAGGGGAGGAGCTCCTTCTTTCTTTCTGCTGCATAGTATTCCATTCTGTAAATGTACCACAGTTTTTTGACCCACTAATTTACTGTTGGGCACTTAGGTTGCTTCCAATGCTTGGCTATTGAAAATTGTGCTGCTATGAACATTGGGGTGCATAGGTTCTTTTTGATTGGTGTTTCAGGATTCTTAGGACATAATCCCAGCAATGGAATTGCCAGGTCAAAAGGCAGTTCCATTTTCAGTTTTTTGGAGGAATTCCATACTGTTTTCTACAGTGGCTGCACCAGTTCGTGTTCCCAGCAATAATGTATTACAGTTCTCTTTTCTCCACAACCTCTCCAGCACTTGTTTATTGATTTGTTAATGAGGCCATTCTGACTAGTATAAAGTGGTATCTCATTGTGGTTTTGATTTGCATCTCTCTGATGGCTAGTGATGTTGAGCATCCTTTCATAGGTCTATGTGCCCTCTATTTGCCCTCCTTGGAAAAGGTCTGTTCAAGTCTTTGCCCATTTTTTAATTGGATTGTTTGTGTTCCTGGTGACATACACTTAAATTGTTTCCAGTATTTGGCTACTATAAATCACACTGCTATGAGTATTAAGGTTCAATTTTGTGTAGTTTTTTTCCTTTCTCTTGCATAAATCCATAAAAGTAGAATTACTGGAATTTATGGTAAATGTTCATTTATTTAATTGTATAAAAATTTTGAGAATGTTTTCCAAAGTGATTATATCATCTGACATTTTTAAAAACTATGTATGAGAGTTTTAATTGCTCCATATCCTTGTCAACACTATTATCAGCATTTTTAATTTTAATCATTCTAGTGGGTGTGCAGCCTTATTGAAGATTTAATTTGCATTTCCCTAATGGTCAGTGATAATGAGCATATTTACATGTGCACATTAGCCATTTGTATATTTCCTTATGTGAAAGATCTGTTCAAATCTTTGTACATTTTTAATTGTGTTATTTAGCTTATAAATGGGTTGAGAATATATGCCAACACATACATACATACAAGTTTATCCTAGTCTTATGTGTCAATACTATTTTTGTAAGGGTATTTCTTGACAAGCAAAACTTTTTAATTCAATTGAGTCCTATTATCAATTTTTCCTTTGTAGTTCATAATTTTGTGTCATAACTTACAAATCTTGTATACCAAGGTCAAGAATATGTTATCCTTTTTAGCCTATTCTTTGAGAACTTTTACAGTTTTAACTTTTATGTTTAAGTCTTTGATACATTTTAAATTAATTTTTGTGTGTAGTTTAAGTTGAGGTACTTTTTAAATATAAATTTGGTATATGTATATATGCACACATATGTATACACTTAGTTTATATACACATACATGTAATGTGCATGTCTATTTCTGGATCTTCTGTTTCCTTAATCTATGTTTATTCTCATACCAATAATACACTGTCTTGATTAGCGTAATTACAGAAATCATTGAAGTCCTTGGTAGTATATGTTTTCCAAGTTCATTTTTCCTTTTAGAAATGATATAGCATATTCTTATTTTCTTATATTTTCTTTTTTCCTTATATTTTCAATGTACATTTTAGAAGCAGCTAAATTTCTATCAAAAAAAAAAAAAAAAGACTACAAGTGTTCCAACTAGCATTGTGGTGAATCTGTAGAACTTTTTTAGGAAAACTGACGTCTTAACAGTTTTGAATCTTCTGATCCATGAACATGTATGTAAGTCTTCAATTTCTCTCAGCAACGTTTTGTAGTTTTCAGTGTAGAGGTCAAATATACATTTTGTTAAAATTTTCCCTAATTATTTCTTGGTTTTTGATGCCACTTTAAATGGTAATTTTAGTTTTCAATTGTTCTTTGCTAGACTATATAATTGATCTTTTACATATTAAAGATGTGTTCTGAAAAGATATTAGTGCCATAAATGTTGTTTTATTTTCATTTTAATTGAGTTATCCTTCAAGATTTTTTTGTCTTATGGATTATTTAAAATGTATTAATTTCCAAATATATATTGTTTTTCTCATCTGCATTTTGCTCACAGCACCACACTGCTAAATACTTTACTGCTCAAATCCTCTCAGGCTGTGAGCCAATCGTCAGGAATATATAGAGGCTGATGTTACTGAATTCCCTTATTTCTTACAGACATTGAATGAAAGCTGCTAAAAATCCATGATTACACTCAGCCATCCTTTTTTCTATCTTCGGCTCCTTTAGAAATAATGGCAAAGCAGGAAACACACAGCCCACTCAAAAGGGATGTATGAAGATTATTGAGTAAAGGGACTGTTCACCAAAGGAAGGCAGAGTTGAGGGGAATCAAAAAGGATGGTGAGGTACCCTGGGGCAAGCAACAGCAGGAAGCAAGTAGAAAGAACGGTTACTGGGAACCACTGAAAGTCCCAAGAAACAGTCATACAATAGGAGCTGTGGCCTCAGACAGAAAGACACACAGAGAGGGGGCCAAAGAAATACACATGGCAACCTCTTTATTCCCAATCTCTTTCTCTAACCAAAAGCTGAAAGGCAATGGAGCCTGGTTTACACAATTCATGAGGTCAACCTCATGAAATGTGGAGCAAAATAAAGCTAGAGAGTGAAGCCCAAAAGGCAGATTGAGAATATTCAGCAAGGACAGTGTATCATCAATTTCTATGCATCGAGTTCCAAACATTATTATTGAAATTGCCAGCTTCAAAAGAACAGGATAATTTCCATAGATACCTCTTTTTCATTAAGATGCAACCCACAAATAAAGGATATGACTGTTTCTAAAGTATATGACTGTCTAATCACTATGCTGTACACCTGAAACCAATACAAAATAACATTGAAAGTAAACTATACTTGAAAAAAAGATATTCTCTTTCCACTAGCACTAATACATCTATTTTTCCTGCTTGACTTTCTTCCTAGGGTCCTATTAAGCCAGACTGATTGACACAGGGATCTGAAATGTCATCTGAAATGGCATTTACTCTTCCTTTAAAAGCTGCTTAGCTCCAGTCTATGGAGCTATTAGTTCACTCTTGACTCACTTCAGAAAAAAAAATGCCGGAAAATGATCCAGGTGTTTTTAAGGACACCAGGAAACCATGACTGAATGTGTCAGTGGAGATTTGGCCTTCACTATATCTTTTGTGTGTTCCCAGTGGAGAATTCTCAGGCAGCTGCCAGCAGACACCCAGTGTGTTGGGTCTGCGGTCTGCCCCAGCACTTACAGTACTTTAGGGTCATTCAACCACTGGTTGCCCTAGTATTTAGTCGAATCCATTCCAACTACTGATAAGTTCATTCCTTTCTGAGAATCACTGGGCAACTGTGCAATTAGAAGGGGTCTGTTTGTAACTGCTGTAAATTGCTTGTGCAGTGATGGGTGTTGATCAACCCCGGTTCTTCTTTAAGAAGGAAGGGCATTAATTGACCACCAGGAATCAACTCCAGCTGTATATTAGGGCAGTCCCTTTTCAAAACTTTTACTACTCCAATTGACTTAAACGATTTTGAAAAAATAAATATTGGGTCTTAAAAAATGGGTTTTTTTAAAAAAATAGCTATGATCATCATTTTAAGGAAAAAGTGAAGATAGGGAATATATAAAATGAAGTCACTTTAACCAAGCCACTAAACTTATTAACATTATGAAGGTTGAGGCATGAGGAAAGACTCCATTCTTGTTTTAATTAGCCTGGGAATTTAAATAGCTTTTTAAAGTTTCCAGTCCAGCATCAATACCTGGGTTTACATCTGGTAACCCTCTAGCCCCTGAAAGATTCATGTATCCAGGCCAACTGATTGCACCCTGAAGCACTCATATACATCCACCTGCTATCCATTATCCAGATCCCTAGAAGTGACCAGACCTAGTGCCCATCTTCCAGACCACCTGACTGCCTAACATCTGACTGATAACCATCCTGGACCCATCAAAGGGCTAAGAATGCAGGACTGATTATTCTCAGGAATGCACTTTTTACCATAAGAACTCAAGGTTTCTTTTTTCTTTGGAATACTTCTGGTTTTTTACCTAGCTGTGTTTTCAGTCTGCAAACTCTAAGACCTTTGAATAAATCTCTCATTTATTTCTAACACAGGTTCTTTGATTTCCTTTGACAATTTGTTGGAATGCAAGATTGTCTCTGATTACTTTGCAAACTACAATAAACATAGAATTTGGGAAATCTCGTGAGAGATATATCAAATAAACAGCATTATCATCCTTCATCAGCTGAGACTCTGAGAAGCAAAGTCAAGCATCCAGTCAGCGGTAGACCCTACTGGATTAGAATACAGGTTAATCTAATTCTGATGCCCATATTCCCAACCCCCCTCATATTTGCCCAACAAACTATCAGAGCACCAAACTCCTAGCCTCACAGGACTGGATTAGCCACGTGCATAGAATGTAACTATGCACACAGGTGTTCACACACCAGCCAAATATTAGGCATTGTTTTTCTCTCTTTATGACAAAGCTTTAAGTAACTTTTCATGATTCCTGAACTCCATAAGAGTCATGAGCTCACAAAAGAACTGAATTTTTCATGTCTCTTTTTCAGGGATTCCTTGGGTTTTCTTTGGCCAGATTAGATACAATGATTCCTCACCAGGGATGTCCCAAATAGTTGGCAGCCGCTTAACTGCAAAGGACAGCCAAGGGGGTGTTACTGTGCAGAGAGATGATGCCAAAGCACATTTCTCTCAATGCATTTCCTTTTGGTAAGAAACACTGCTTAAGTACAAGAAAAGTCAGCCTCTGGGTATCTCACCAAACCTTTGCAGAACAAGCATGTACTTCAAAACGGAGTTAAATTGAAATGGTGATTTAAGAGCAGGACTATTTACAATGATAATAAGAAACTACTGGTTTCGGCTACTGTTAATTAGCACTGAGATTCTCAGAGATCTCAGGACCTAATGTGTGAGCGAAATACTAGAGCAGTCATTGGCACCCACGGTCTTGGTAAGTTTATAGACTACACTGGTACGATCCTACATATCCTAAAGTTCATCCGAAACAAATAAGTAAACCAACAAATGGCAGGGCTG
This sequence comes from Desmodus rotundus, assembly GCF_022682495.2. NCBI lineage: Eukaryota > Metazoa > Chordata > Mammalia > Chiroptera > Phyllostomidae > Desmodus > Desmodus rotundus. Next base: position 85,917,790 of record NC_071393.1, read on the forward strand.
GAATTCACAGCACAGCTTTAACTACCAAGGGCCATGCTCTGCTGCTTCCACTAAGTAAAAGCAAATTAGTGTTGATTTTACTAAAAGGTACATTTTTGGTATAAATTGGAGTTTTCTACCCTGTTCCTATTCATAGTGCCCCTTTAAAAGGTCAATTTATGGAAATCTAACAGATTCGATATATATTTGGGAAATATTTCTCCAAATTAATAGAAGTATTTGAACTGCATTTAACAAAGTCTTTCAAACAATGAAAGGAATGATAAAAACCTGTTCATTAACCCTTAAGTATATGACTATTATGATTATTGATCCTGGGATAAAAGCAGTCAGTACTTATTTTCAGTAGAAAATAAAATAGGAGGGGCTCTAGAAATCTGGGGGGAGAGACAATGTATCACTTCAGTATCTCAAGGTCACTTAGTGAATAAATATTAGAAATGTCATTCAAATGTAAGTTTTTTCTTACTTCAATTATATTTTTTACCATAACACAATATAAATATGTATTGCTACACTCTAAAACACAGTACCCTATATTGTTCTATAATTCCTTTTTAAATTTTTTTATTTATTGATATTAGAGAGAGTGTAGGAGAAAGAGAGAGAGGGAGAGAGAGAGAGAGAAACATTGATTTGTTGATCCACTTATTTATGCACTCATTGGTTGATTCTTATATGTGGGGAACCCACAACCTTGGCATATCGGAACAACACTCTCACCAGCTGAACTACCCAGCTAGGACTGTTCTATAAGTCTCAATAATAAGTCACTAATTTGACTTGTTTCTAAAAAGTTTAGCTGACAAGTCAGCATATAAACAACTTTGTTATTACCTAATTTATATTCTAAAGAATTACAAAAAATCAATTTTTCGCAAAAATTGATATGTATATCTTAAAGTAGAATAAAAATATTAGATATAAAGCCACATCTCTCAAAGTTAAAGATGTATCAACAATTAAAAATTTTAAAGGCCTCTTAACTGAAAAGTCCAAATATTAATTATGAATTCAAGTATTAAAATAAAATGGGAGTGTACTCAAATAGAAAAACTTTAAAACTGACCCTTGGCCCACTCTCTACTTGGTATTTGATTTTATATCTTCAAAGCATTATAGAGTTGAAAGAGCATATATTTGCTGACAGGTTTTCAGTATTGTCTGTTAATTGCTGCTGAATACCATGGTGACTAGCCTTTCCTGGAGCCAATTACAGCGCTCTGTGAAGAGAGGTATGGACAGAACAATGCCCTATATGACGTGTAAACTACAAGTAAGTTGGGATTTTGATGCCTGGCATAAATACACGGTACTCTCTTCATGACCTGCTGAGTTAAGTTATAAATCATAGAATATCAAAGAAGACAAGCCTCTAGGAAAAAATAGACAGAATCCTCTTCTCTACCCTTCATTAAGTGGGTTTAAATGAAAATAGAAAAGGGACCTGGTTGAGAAACAAGAAAGACTATATTACTGAACTTATAAAATAGTCATGGAATTTCTCCTTTCTAACACAGGCTTAGATCAATCAAGACATAGTCTGATTCCCACCACGTGGTAGGGGTCATGTAGACAAAAAAATAAGATACTTTTTCTCTCTCTTTGTGGTACCCCAAAGCCCTACGAACAGTGTTTAATGGGAGAATAATCCTAGCACATGGAGAACCCAAGCCTGTTATTTACAGATAAAGTTGGGAATCTGACACACTGCTAGTGACAGAAATAGGACTGAAATCCATAACAATGAATTCTGAATTAAATGCACAAGATGTATCTTTCTAAAAAGAGGTCTAGGAAAATTCAGAGAAATCTGAAGTCACAATAATTTCTTTAAGAAATATTTACTGAGCATCTATTATGTACGAGGCACAATCCTAGATACTGGGAACACGAGTGAACAAAATACAATAATCTTTGCCCTCATGGTGTTAACACTCTCATGAGGAGTAAGACAGCTTAAAATAATTTTTAAATTAAAAAAATAAACTCCCCAAACAACATATAACTTCAAAATGTAAGTGCTACAAAGAAAACAAACAAGATTAATGAAAAAGAATAAACAGTTAAGTCAGAAGGAAAGACATAAACATAATTTAGATAAGATGGTCAGAGAAGAAAACTCCAGAGGTATAACATTTAAGCTGAAATACGAGGAACACATAGTCTTGCTAGCACAGCTGTGTGAGGTACTTTTTCTAATGGGGAGAGTTGTGAGAAGAGCACTCAAGACAACATGAAGGAAAAGTCTATTTTTTGGAGTTTGTAGGAAAAGGAGTCTAGTTCGTAGGAAAATACAGGAGACTGGTAATCATAGAGCTATGTAGGATATAGAAATTAGGTTTTAGTTTTTTTAAGTCAATGTAATAGGCTCCTTTTATTCATACTATAATGCATTTATATATTTACAGAAGATGAACATTTAAATGTTAACAGGTTTTAGTTTTTTTATATAAGGCTGTGGTAAACCTCTTTCAATAAATTTTTTTTTATTATTGTTCAAGTACAGTTGTCTCCATTTTCCCCACCACCACTTACCCCCTCCCCAGCCATCCCCACCTCCTGCCTTTAATCCTACACCCCTTCAGCTTTGTTCATGGGTCCTTTATGCATGTTCTTTGATGGCCCGTTTTATTTTTGTTATGATGGTAAATCACTGAAAAGAAGTAACATGATCAGATTTTTTTTAATCTCTCTGTGTGCTGTGTGTGTGGAACAGATAGACTAGATGGGCTCCCCTGAAGACCCGTCAGGTGGCTATTAAATAGTCTATGGAAAATGATGATTTTTGTTTTGAGTGATGCAGAGAATGAGATTTGAGATATACTTGGATGTAAAATCAATACAACTGGCTGATGGGTTGGATGCAGAAATAGAAACGGAGAAGGGCAAGATTAATGCTCAGTTGCCAGCTCCAGTAACTGGATACATGGCAGTGTCAGTAACTGAGACTGAGACTGGCCAGACTGAGAAAGGTCCAAGGTGAGAGAGCAAAGCAAACTTCAGTTTACGAAACATTCAGTTTCAAATATCGGTGAGATATTCCAGTGGGAACAACTAGATGATTCAACATGTGACTGGGTGTTCGGAGGAAAGTCTAATTGGAAGTAACACAGGATCTTGAGTTTTCATGACTACACAAGAAGAAAAGAATAAGCCTTATGTCTGGTCAAGATTTGATAGAGTCCCTTTCATAAATCCAAATCCTGAAGGGGATATGCACTTAGTAGTAGGGAAGACAGGTAGGAAAATCTACAATAGAAGGAGATAGAGAAATTGTCTGACTTGGCCTGGACTCTGGGTGGAGGGGAGAAAAAGGCTCCCAAATCATTTGCTATCAAAGGCAAGCTCTCGTGCAAGGTTAGATGAACTCATGTCACCTACATGGTAAAAAGCAAAAAAATGTGCTACTATGTTTCATTCTTGTAAATGTTCTTACTATTGATTAATTTTAAGTGGACCTGAGTTGATAGCATTACCTGGCATCTGATAAGAAAGGATCTAACTGTACTAGTAATCACAATAAAAATAAGTAGTTTAAGTTTCACAGTTAAAAGACAGGAATTATCTGGGAGTTCTAGTCAAGATGGAGGTGTAGGTAGAAATGCTTCACTTCCTCGTACAACCAAGAGAAGGACAACAACCAATGTAAAAACAAAGAAACAACAGAAACTGCCAGAAAATCAAACTGCGTGGAAATCTGACAACCAAGGAGTTAAAGAAACAGTCATCCAGGCTGGTGCACCGAGACAAAGAAATATGGCCCAAACGAAAAAATAGATCAAAACTCCAGAAAAAGAACTAAGTGACAAGGGAATAGTCAACATATCAGATGCAGAGTTGAAAACACTGGTCATCAGGCTGCTCAAGAAATGGTTGAGTTTGGTCTGCAAAACAAAGGAAGAAATGAAGGCTATACAAAGTGAAATAAAGAAAAATGTACAGGGAACCAACAGCAAAGGGAAAGAAACCGGGACTTAAATCAACAATTGGAACAAAAAGAAGAAATAAACATCCAACCAGAACAGAATAAAAAAACAAGAATTCAAAAAAATGAGGAGAGTCTGGGGAACCTCTGAGACAACTTTAAACACTCCAACATCCGAATGATAGGGATGCCAGACGGAGAAGAGGAAGAGCAAGAAATTGAAAACTTATTTGAAAAAATAGTGGAGAACTTCCCCAATCTGGTGAAGGAAATAGACTTTCAGGAAGTCCAGGAAGCTCAGAGAAAGAAATTGGATCCAAGAAGAAACAATTGAAGATAATTAAGTTATACCCAAGATTAAAGATAAGGAGAGAATCTTAAAAGCAGCAAGAGAAAATGAGACAGTTACCTACAAAGGAGTGCCCATAAGACTATCAGCTGATTTCTCAAAAGAAACCTTGCAGGCGAGAAGGGGCTGGAAAGAAGTTTTCAAAGTCATGAAAGGCGAGGACTTACGTCCAAGATTATTACTCTGTCCAGCAAAGCTATCATTTAGAGTGGAAGAGCAGATAAAGTGCTTCCCAGATAAGATCAAGTTAAAGGAGTTCATCATCACCAAGCCCTTATTATATGAAATGTTAAAGGGACTTATCTAAGATACAAGATCAAAATTATGAACAGTAAAATGACAACAAACTCACAACTATCAACAACTGAACCTAAAAAACAAGAATAAAAACTAAGCAAACAACTAGAACAGGACCAGAATCACAAAAATAGATATCAGTGGGGAGGTGGAGGGGGAGAATGGGGAGAAAAGAAGCATAATTGATAGGCACAAAATAGACAGGGGGAGGTTAAAAATAGTGTAGGAAATGGAGAAGCCAAAGAACTTATATGTACAACCCATGGACATGAGCTAAGGAGGGTGAGAAGGTGAGAGGTGGAATGCTGGAGGTGGTGGGTGCAGGGCAGAGAGGGAGAAAAGGGAGAAAAAAATTGGGACAACTATAATAGCATAATCAATAAAATACACTTAAAAAAAGACAGTAATTATCAGACCAGATTTTTTAAAGTCATCTAGTCACACACCTAAAATATAACTACATAAAAGAATAACAATAAAAATATGGATAAAAGCACACCAAGCAAATACTATGAAAACAAGCTTACAAACCTATGTTAACATTAGTGCATACATACTTTAAAGCAAAAGGCATCATTACCCATTAAAAGACTTATTAGATAATATTTTAAAAACTTTAACAAACCAGAAAATTATAACAATTTTAAAACTGTTTTCTCCTAATAATACAGCTTTTAAAAAAGAAACAGAATAACAAGTAAATGAAAACACTAGCATAGCCAGGGATTTTTAATATTTACCTATTAGTAGATGATATATCAAGCAGAAAGAAAAATTTCAACAAACACATGATTTTAGTATATAATAGTATATAATAAAATAATATAATAAAAAAGCCATCTCATACCACTGGTAAACTTTTAAATAGTTAGACTTTTAAATAAATGAAGCTGGGGCAACTGGTTAGTATTTAGAAAAAAGTAAACTTAGATCCACCATTTATACTATACATAAGAATAAACTCCAAATGGATCAGGGATTTTAATCTAAAAAAAGTGTTATGCCCTAGCTGGTGTGACTCAGTGGACTGAGTGCCAGCCTGCAAATCAAAGGATCACTGGTTTGATACCCAGTCAGGGCACATGCCTGGGTGGCAGGCCAGGTCCCCATTGGGAGGTGAACAAGTGGCAACCACACATCGATGTTTCTCTACCTCTCTTTCTCCCTCCCTTCCCCTCTCTAAAATAAATAAATAAAATCTTTTAAAAAAAATAAAAAATAAAATGTTACAAGTAGTAAAAGAAACACAGGTGAATTTTTCTAATACCTATGTATGGAAAAAGACTTTTGCACCAGGAAACAACAATCCAGACAAAATCAATGAAAAGAATGAAAAATCTGACTGCATAGACAACAGAGCGTCTATTGACCTGATACACTTGAGAAGAACACAGCATGACTTTTACCACATTCCTGCCAAGACTGCATGACCTGAGAATGCTCATGAGGACACAATGAAGGAAAAGCCCTAGGTTGCATGACATCTAATAGATTGAAAGCCCCATGATTTATAAAATTCGTGAGTCAAGAAAAAGGACCAAGGAACAATTCAAAAGATATTTAAGGGACATCACAACTAAAATCTGTGCATAATGCTGGATTGGATCCAGGATCAGACAGAAAAGAAGATACATTGCTGGGATAGTTGGAATGATGTAAATGGAGTCGGTGAGTTGGGTGGTGAGTGAGTGTGTTAATGCCGATTTCCTCTTCGGATAATTATATTATCCTCATGAGGTGAAAGGGGAAATAGAGTGGACTATTTAGGGATGACTAGGCACCATGCCTGCAATCTGCTCTCAAGTGATTCAGTAAAGAATAATGATAATAAGCGTAAAATGCATGGTATATACATGCACAAATACATGGAAAAAGAGACAAAGGGAATATGAGTGATGAAGCATAGTGGTAAAATATCAATAATCAAGGCATCTATGTGAAGGAAACAGTGGAGTATAAGGGGGTTTTTTGTTTTGTTTTTTACTATTATTGCAAATTTAATTGTTTGAAAAAAATTTAAATATTATAAATTATGCAAAAAGCAATGAGAACTATCTCTATATACAGATATGGAGTAATCTTCAGGATATATTTAAGTGAAAAACAAGGTATAGGAACAGTGTGCCTATTATTAGTAATAGAGTTATTTTGCAATTATTATATGTACAATGAAAAATAAGGGAATTAAGTAATTATACAATATTATTAGGAACTGAGATACAAAAATACAAACATTATTAATGAAGTAAAAACCTGCATTCTTTAATCCTGAATTTTATATCAATACTAACTCATAATTCCCTTCTTTCTTAAAAAAATGTATTTTCTAGTTCTTCCCATTGAAACAGCTGAGACGTAATGAAAATCCAGCAGCTAAACATCAGCCACAACTGCCCAAATAATGGTCTCCAAAAACCAAACAACCACCAGGGCTCCTTGGAGAAAGAGGTAATTCCAGGTCTTAGGAAATACACAAAATGAACCTGGTACATATTTTTGTACAAGAAAGAAAGAAAAATATCAAAGAGTACTCACTGGGCCAGTGTCAAAAGGACACCAAAGTGTTTGCAGAAACACTTTGGCTAAAAGTAGAAAAATTAAGCATCAAAAAAAATAATGACTATGGTTAATTGAAACAACAAATATGTTAGTTAAAATTTATGAATTAATAGTGATATTTTAAAAATTAAAACAGTTAGTCTCCTTTGGAGATTGCCAGGATGTCAACATATTCATCTGAAAGACAGAAAGTTAAAGAACCAAACACTGACCCTGCCTTTCTCTATGAACTATATCTCAGACAAATATATCTTCCACTAATACATTATGTGACCTGCATAAATTTCTTCCTTCCGAGTCTTGTTATCCGTCTTAAATGAAGATAATGATGCCTACCTCATAATGCCATTAAGAGCATTATTTTAATATTTATTTAATTATTTATTTTACATATATTGTCTATTTTAGACAATATATGTAAAGCTTCTAGTTTAGGGGATTATCCGCTCTGCAAAGGAATTTTTCTACTCCTTAAGTGCAATGAATATGTACTTGTTTTATATTCCCCAGTTCATCAGTTTATATTTAAATTTTACCCAAGGGCCTACTATGTATCATTCACTGTGTTAGAGTTGAAATATGAGGGAGATTAAGACATTGCTCCCTGACCTCAAAGTACTCTGGATCTAGAAAAACAACCACCCAGAAGATATTTGGGACTCATTAAATATCTGTTGAGTTAAACGGAAATGTTTAGACTGGTTTAGATTTCAAGAGCCTGTCATGCTTCTTGTGCTACAAAAATAAAAGAGGACAGTAGCAATCCTGGTACCAAATTACCAAAAACATAATATAAAAGAAAAGATAAATTAACAACAACACCAAGTCTACAAAAAGAATAGATTTGATATTATTAGATGTACAGGTAAGTGTCCAGAGGCTATGTCTGTGTTTCAGTCCTACCCAGCCTGCCTGCACACAGACACCGTTAAGCTATTCAGGTCACATTGTCTGCATAGGACAAATGGGGTAAGAGTGAAGATTAATGAAGACAAATAGCATTTGAAATGGCAGGATCTAATTCTCCGTGAGCTGTCCTAGAGATGACAGCTGAAATTCACACATACCCCCAAACTACACCCAACAGCAATTTATTATATGCATGAAATGAGATGAGAATCAATGACCCAGAGTGTGCGTGCCTGCTGGGAATCTCCTGCAATAATCAGGCGCCAAGCCAGAAGCAAAAATCTATTCTACTCTGGGTAGAAAGATTTCTATTGTAAAAAAAAAAAAAAAAAAAAAAAACATATAAACAGGCTAGTACCCACTGAGAAACAGTGATGGAAAATGATTTATGGGTTTAGTTTCACCTGTTATAACCAGCTGTCAATTAATTTTTAATTACAGTATATACTTTTTCTAAAAGTGTTCCTGATAAGCACTGGAAAGAAAGCAAAAGAAAAGAATTCAAAAGCAGCAAACACATAAACTTGCAAAAAAATCTTCAAAGATACTAAAAATTGTTCATTGCACTGTAAGCTGTTGTGGTGCTTGTATAGTAAATCTGTAGCCATATCTATGGTGACAAAACTGACTTAAAAACAATTTCATAGACCAGTGCTTACCAATATTTTTCACCTTATAACATACCTAGAAAATGGGGGTGTTTGCACAGCCCTTGACTACTGGAGGTAATTGGCCAGGAAGGGCTGCTGTCCAGGTTCTGCCCAGTTGACCTAGCTGCCCCTGTAATGTATTCTCTCTACGCCTTGCGCTGCCATGCACTATTGCTAGACTGAAGGTTTTCACTCAGTTCTGTGAGTAGCCTTATGAGTTCTGACATGAAGACTGAGGGATGCAGGTTAGATAGTCCACACACTCGTCCCAGAGTTGCTCCACTTCTTGTTTTATCAAAGAAAAAATTCTACTACAAAAAAAAAAGTATTTGGAAATTACTTCTTTGATTCTAAAACCATTGAAATTGAATTTAAAAATGAAAGTGAGCTTGGAGACTAAATAATGCATTAAAGCATGTTTCTCAACCCTGTCTATCAGAATCAAGAGAGGAGGTTTTAAAAAATAGAGACTCCTGAGCCCTACCCTCAGTAATTCTGAATCAATCCTGGTGAATCTCAGGCATTTAGCATTGTTTAAAATCTCCCCAGGCAATTCTCAGGTTTAGCCTGGTTTCAGAAACATTGAATTAGAGAGATCTATTGGCCAGGGAGAAAAATGTCCTATAATATTATGCAATCCGTTGGGACTGAGATATGCTTGACAGTTTTATTTGCCAGTTGCAAATACCTTGTGTGGGCCCTAATTTTCTAATTTTTAAGACAGTAACATTGACTCTTGAAGGGTGTAAGTTTTTTTACACCAAGGAGTTTTACCTGAGAAGAGCCAACGTGATCAATGACAGGAGGAAGATTGGGAGACCTCAGCACTGGAAGAGAGGCTTATCGACTTTTTTCATTAAGGAGAGAGAAAAATTGGTGTGAACTGGTGAGGACACATTGTGCTCAGACTTCACATTATCTGTTCCTCTCTCCCATCCTCTCAGAGCCCAGTTAGAGAAAGGCAAGGGATCAGAGTCACTTAAAAGTGGAAACTCTCCAAGAGGATAGAGATGAACACTGGAAACAAAACAAAACAATAAAATGGAAAGAGGAAAAAGAAGTCAAGGAAGGCACAGAAGAGAAAATCTGACGAGATCAGGCATGTTCAGGGTGGTACGGCCATAGACAATGGGGGAAAATAGAGGAAGGGCCATTAAGGAACATGTATAAAGAACACACAGACAAAGCCAAAGGGGGCAGGTTTGAGGGTAGGAGGCGGGGATGGGCAGGGTGGGACAGTGGGGGGTGGGAGGGGGGAAGGATGGTGAAAATGGAGACAACTGTACTTGAATGACAATTAAAAACATGAAAAAAAAAGGAAGAAAATCAGAAGCGAAGATCTGGTTTGCCTGTTTTGACTTTTAGAATCCTAGAATTTCCAGTGAAGAGGACAACATCAGAAACAAGGTTAAAGGAAATTCAATAAAACTTCTGGGAGAGGAGAAAAATTAGCTGTGACACTAGGTAAATGACATTATGTAATCATTATTATTTTTTAAATCGTAATGCATATAAACCACTCATTTACTCAAATAATAATACTGATCATTTAATAAATGTTTTCTATGGGCCAGATATTGTGTTAGATGTTTTACATATGTCAGCTCTGTATGTATATGTGTTTATAAACAAATTTTACATATAGAATCTCTAATTTTTATTATTTCAGTGTTCTGAAGGGTATCATTTGCATTTTACAAAAAAAGACATTGAAGCTTCAGGAAGCCAGGTATCAAAGGCTCATAGATCAGAACCCAGATGATATCTGAATTGCCTTCTGTTTACCTCTAGTATCTAATGTCTTACCATAACACCTAATAATATGCTTAGAAATTAAGTCATTTGACGCAGCACTGGGTCAGTGATAAACACATACAGAATTTTAGAAACTATAGCAATAGGAAGAAAGGGGCCAAGGAGATTTTCTTCATTCTCTTTGGCATAAAAAGTTTGTTGTAAGAGCAATAAGAACATTATTATGTAAGAAAAAAACAACAAACTGTCAGGTTTTGAATCTAGGAAAACAAAGATGAAATAAAATTGTGGTAAGAGGAGAGATGAAGCAGGTGCTTCTCACTTACGTGCAGGTAAGGATTAGAAAAACCATGTTTTGTGGATCTATAAATACACTGAATATATTATGTAGTAAATGAAAACATCACAACTTTTTTTAAAACAACTTTACCACTGTTTTTGTTCCTGGAAAATATGGGGCAAAATCTTGTATAACTTGTGTTTTAGAAAAGCATTAAACTGTTCAAGTTGTAAAGCCCATGGAACATTAAAGGCAAGAGGTCATACTTGATCAGGGCTTAGAATTCAGGAGAAAAAAAAACAGTAGGTAAAAATGTTCCCAAATAAATGCAGGATAGTATCCTATGCTAAAGGAAAATCGCAAGAGGGGAATTCAGAAAGAAATGGGAGGAATTAAAAATGGTAATGAGTTTATGGGATTGGGATGAGGAAAAAGAACACATACTTTTACCAGCAAAATGAAAGTCATTTGGAAAAGAAAGACAGAAGATAGATTTCAAAGGAAAAGAGGAACCAATACTTCAGTAAGGAAAAAAGGCTCAATCAAATGTTGGCAATACGAGGGAAACTTTTGTGAGTGATGAAATGTTGTTCGCTCATCATGATTGCTGTGGCAGCTCTATAACTATATAGTTGTCAAATATCAAGTTGTCCACTCAAAATTAGAGAACTTTTATATGTGTAAATTATACCCCTAGAACTCTGACTTTAAAATCAATTAGAAATTAAAGAAAGTTGGCAGAGAATATTCAGAGACAGGAAATTCTAAAAGCATGAGAAAAACAGGCCATTGCAGCTGTAAGATTCATAGGAAGGGTAACTTCTAGGAAGACAGAGGAAGAAATCAAGAAACAGATAAGGTGGCTAAAAAAAGGATTTGTAAAAAACCTTGAAGGATTAAAACAATCACAAAGGAGGAAAACAGACAGTGTGATTTTTCTGTTTTCTACCAAAAGTGTCCTGTTATCCTAGTACCTAGGCAGTGCTACCATCAACCAGCAAATACGCCAGGCCATCAGGACACTTTACACCATGCCCACAGAATCCCGGGCTGTGGTGGAACTTCTCATTTTCCACACAGTGTGAATTTTTAACAAATAAACAACAAATAAATGATACCTCGATTAGAAGGTTATTTTATGTCTAATCTCCCCAAAATGATCTATGTGTATAAGATATTCCCTTCTAGAACAGGAAGTGTTGTTATTGGGGTATGGAAAGTTTGTAAAGAAGAAAAACAGCAGTAACTATACGGGGACCCAAATAAGACAAATATGTATATCAATTCAAAAACAGAACATGTTTACTCAAAAGCGAAGTGACCCAATAATACTGAAAATAAGCATGGGTTGGAAAAAATAGGTTGTGAGAAAAATACTGCTTTTCTGACCCTGAAATGGTAATGACTTCTCTTCCCAAAAGATGAGAAATTTCACAAAGAGTTATAATGTACAGAGGAAACAAATTACTATGACTTGAGAGAAATTTAAACCATGAAGAATAAAAATCTAAGAAAAACTAAATTAAAGGAGAAAACCCAAAGGCTTTATGGGCAAAATTAACATTACAAGTCTCTCTACCTATTTAAGAGATTACACATACAGAACAAACAAAACTGGAAAATTAGAGAATATAGGTTAGAGCATTCTTAATGGATAGAGATGTGGTGATTAAAGGAAAAGTTGATTGGACAAAAAATATATGCTTTACTTATCAAACTTTATCATGACAAGAAAAGCAGTGGTAGGTTCCATAAAGGGGCAGAAAATAGCTGAGGGCAAATCACAGAGGGCAGATTGGCTGTGGTGGTCAGTGCTACAGCCAATCCTTGCAACTGACAGGCCTGGGTAAATGCTTCCCATTGACCTGCCAACAGCAACCAAGGCTCAACTACAAGGGGTGAGTATACTCAGCCCACACAAAGGGCATACCTCGAGTACCCAGCTTGGCTGATAGGAGAGACTGCTACTGGACCCTACAGGACAGTAGCAGGTCTACCTAATACATAGAAACAGACACAGGGAGGCTGCCAAAATGAGGAGACAAAGAAATATGGCCCAAATGAAAGAACAGATCAAAACTCCAGAAAAAGAATTAAACAAAATCTGGAGAAAAGCAATCAATCAGATGCAGAGTTCAAAACACTGACTATAGGATGCTCAAGGAACTTAGTGAGGACCTCAGCAGCATAAAAAAGATCCAGTCACAAGCAAAGAATACACTATTTGAAATGAACAATTTACAGAGAAATAACAGAAGAGTGAATGTGAATAACGTCAAGAATCAAATCAATGATTTGGTACATAAGGAAGCAAAAAACAACCAATCAGAACAACAAGAAGAAAAAAGATTCCAAAAATATGAGGATAGCATAAGCAGCCTTTGGGACAACTTCAAGAGGTCCAACATTTGCATCACAGTGGTTCCAGAAGGAGAAGAAAAAGAGCAAGAAATTGGAAATCTGTTTGAAAAAATAATGAAAAAAAAAAACTTTCCTACTTTGGTGAAGGAAACAGACATGCAAGTCCAGGAAGGAGAGAGAATCCCAATCAGGGTGCATACAAAGAGGCCCACTCCAGGACACAGCATAATTAAAATGCCAAAGGTTAAAGATAAAGAGAGAATCTTAAAAGCAGCAAGAGAAAAGAAGTTAGCTACCCACAGGGGAGTCCCCATAAGAATATCAGCTGATTTCTCAAAAGAAACTTTGCAGGCTAGAAGGGACCGGCAAGAGACATTCAAAGCCATGAAAATCAGGGACCTGAAACCAAGATTGTTCTACCCAGCAAAGCTATCATTTAGAATCAAAGGGCACATAAAGAGCTTCCCAGACAAGAAAAAACTAAAAGAGTTCATCATCACCAAACCATTACTATATGAAATGTTAAAGAGACTTATTTAAGAAAAAGATCAGAACTATGAACAATAAAATGGCAAAAATACATATCTAATAACCACTGAATCTAAATAACAAACTAAGCAAACAAGAAGAACAGAGACAAAATCATGGATACACAGAGTGTTTTGATGGCTGCCAGATGGGAGGGCTGTGTAGGGAATCGTTGAAAAAGTGAGGGGATCAAGAAGTACAAGTAGGTAGTTACAGAGTAGCCATGGGGATGTACAGTAGAGGAAATGGAGTAGCCAAAGAACATATATGCATGACCCATGAACATGAACAATGGTGTGGGGATTGCCTGAGGGAGTTGGGGTGTGCTGGGTGGAGAGGGGCAAAGGGGGAAAAATCAGGACAACCATAATAGTATAATCAATAAAATATAATAAAAAATAAAAAAGAGTGATCATAAAAAAATTAAAGATTAAAAAAAACAAAAACCAGCACATTTTGTCTGATTGGTGTTTATCTCAGTCACACTAAATCTTCCATTAGGTGAATTCTCACCCTGGTGATACTTTATACATTTGCAGAAAGGCTCATATCTCCTCTTCCTCCCAACTCCTCCCCCTGAGACTGTTAGGAATAGTCAGACCAGGCCTTAGCTCAGCTATTTATTGTGTATGTGAATTTGAACAAGGTAATTTGCCTTTCTAGGCTTTAATTTTCTCATTAGTAAAATGATAACACATAATAATCACCAGCTCACAAGTTGTTAAAATTATAAATATCTTCAAGTGGGTAGTATATACAAGATACCCGATAAGCAGTGGCTGTGGTCTCTGTGATTTAGTACTTGTATTCACAGTGGAAGGGGATTTGATCTGGGATCTATAGAGCACTTGGACATCTGTAACTGAAACAAAAAATGTTTGTCATCAGAGTCTTGTTCTTGATTCATGTCAACTTCATCAGAAGAGTCACATCTGGCCCCTGGTTTCCTCAAATGTGAAATGGCCAAGCCAGATTATTGTAAAATCTTTTGAAACCCTACAGTTCTATAACGCTAAACCTACAGGAGCCTCTAAATTTTGGATTGGGAAAAAATTAAGGAAGTTTATTTTTCTTTGTAAATAAAATAAAATGTTTGTTATTTCTTTCATAAATTAATATACAATGTAATTAGGAAAGAGAATAAAATCTGGCATCAATCTCCAGAATGACTGACTGGTACATATATGAAGTATCTGGAGCTCAGGTACACTCATTTCGTCTAATAACAGGCAACTATCTTTTCTTCTATCTTTTCTGCTCAAAGTTCTACTTTTGTTTATTTTCTGTTATTTTTGTGGTGTGAATTACCAATTTGTTTTTTACAAAATTGTATGAAGAACTATGGCTATTAACCAATTACCACCTACTATATCCCTGAATTTTCACTGAAGTTTTTCACCTATAAAAGTTTTTGCTTTGTACTTTAAATGGCATTTCTGCAGCATCTGGCTTTATTTTTGAACTACATGTGACCAGATTAATAAAAGTGAAGTTAATCACTCCTTGGATCAACATGAAACATTTGGTGTTGACAGCAAGAAGACTTGCTGAGCTGGAAATTACTGTAGCAAAATATTCCACAGAGAGCTGGTATAAGAACATTTAATTCTTTTTGCAACTTCAACATTATAACTACCAAAAAACTCTGGACTAGCATTCCTCTGAATTTCAAGGTAATTATAGGAAAAGTAACATTATGAAATAGGTTAAAAATTATTTTTATCACACAGAACTTTTTCCTAAAAGATAAACAGCAAAATATTTGGAAATATCTGAATTTTAGCCAAAAATTTTTATATTTTATTTAAATGTTACATAAGCTCAATTTCACCAATAAAATCAATTTGATATTAAAATAAAGTAATAAAACGGTATCTTACTCTAAGAAATTTGTAAGCACAAGTGATTTTTTAAATACAAGGCATTATTTTGCACCGTGGAAAAGAGGGTCAAGGAATATTTATTTCAAAATCAAATAAGTTTAAAGAGAGAAGAGGGCTCATAGTTTTCCTGAAGAGAATTACTTCAGGCCATTTTTCTCTGTATTCCAGGGGCCTATGATAAAGTACAATGGCATCCACTTTACACCTCGCAGTATGATCAGTAGGCTAAGTAATCTCATGTAGACACGTGGCAGACTACATAAATTAGAGTAGATCATGTGTTTCAGAGACTATAAAACTTTAAAATGTGGGGTTTTGGGTTTTTTTTTTTTTGCTGCTAAGATAACATTATTTATTTTCTTAGTAGATGAACTTTTTTTTTTAATTTTTATTGTTATTCAATTACAGTTGTATACCTTTTCTCCCCATCCCTCCACCCCACCCCAGCTGAACCCACCTCCCTCCCCCACCTCCACCCTCCCCCCTGGTTTTGTCCATGTGTCCTTTATAGTAGTTCCTGTAATCCTCTCTTCCCACTGTCCTCCCCCCCGCCCCCGGCTATTGTTAGATTGTTCTTAACTTCAATGTCTCTGGTTATATTTTGTTTGCTTTTTTCTTCTATTGATTATGTTCCAGTTAAAGGTGAGATCATATGGTATTTGTCCCTCACCGCCTGGCTTGTTTCACCTAGCATAATGCTCTCCAGTTTCATCCATGCTGTTGCAAAGGGTATAAGCTCCTTCTTTCTCTCTGCTGCGTAGAATTCCATTGTGTAAATATAACATAGTTTTTGGATCCACTTGTTTGCTGATTAAAATGTGGTTTTTAAAGTCAAATATCCACTTTCCTTTTATGGCTTACCAAAAATAATTACTTAGAATATAATACAATAGTATAGCTATCTATTTTTAAATCCTACTTTCACAATGCTGAATGCTAAAAAGAAAATTTCTAAGAGTACAAGAGAGTATAATTAGGCTCTCAGGGAATCAAAGGGGAGAAAGAAGAAAGAATTGCTGCCTCAGACCTCCTTGGATAAGGGGATCGGAAGGGTCCTGGCACAAGACAAATCAGTAAATTCGTAAATTCATAGGGTGAGGCGGTGCCCAAAGGCCAACCAGCGCTCTGTCAGATCTAGAGAACTCTTCAGCAACGCCATGTCCTGCACTATGGTGTGCGAGTTAACAGGCTTCATTCCCAAAATTAACATAGAAGTTAGCACCTACAGTTTCTGAGAGTAAAAATGATAGACCCCAGTTTATAGTCAATATTTCAAATAGCCTAACAGAAATAGTGTCACAGAAACTATGTGCATTCAGTAGACAAAAACTTCCTTAACATAGGTCCTTATTATGAGAAAGACTAAAACTTGTCCTCGAAGGTAAAAGACAAATTAAATTTTTAAGGCTTAAAGGGAATACATGATCTTTTTTCCTCCTCCACTCCCTTTCTTTTTAATTTCATTTTCTTTGTGTTCTCTTTTCCTTCCTTCTTCTTTTTTTTTTTTTTTGCCTTCTTCTTTCCTATTTTTCTTTTTTTTCTCTAGCTTTTACTGTCTTGAAAAATCAACCATCCATTTGGATTACTGGCAGATCCTGAATAAAAACTGTCCTCTTGACTCTCCAAGTACCAGTACTGATATTCAATTTCTCTGTTTCTTACAGTCACAGTGATACATATCAGATACAACAGGGGGAAAAATGTGCTTTCACTTGCAAGTTAATCTATTTGTAGAGATTTCATGGCCTTAAGAAACAAGTGGGTCTTTCAAAAAGGTCATATATCTATTGGCTTGATCCATTCACTCAGACTTTGCCAGAATGAAGGCCTAGACTTAACTAAAAGAAAATAGATTAGCCCAGGAGGCTAACAGAAACAAGGAAACAAACAAAAACTTAGTGTTCCTCAGTTATTATATCCTTTTATAACTCACACGTCTCAGCTTCTGGTCCTACGCATGGTTGAGTTCAAGTCCTGAGCATCACCATAACTCCTATTACGTACCCACATTTTACTTCACTTACAGCTTGTTAAAATGCACCACTCATGACATGATGCTATGGTTTCCCAAAGAAACTACATCATATTTACCAGCTAGAGCTCCCTTCTAGATCTGGGAAGTGATTGGTGACACTGTGGCAACACACAGCTCTTGACAATGACAGTCAAGGTTCCTTCAGATCTCTCCCAGATAGATTTATTTCTGCTCAGAAGACAGCCTCGTCCTTTTCTCCTGGGCCTGAAGAGGATACCCTCCCAATATCTCTACTGAGACTGACTATCTCTCCACAGTCTAAGCTTTTTACCATCTGTTGCATGTCCATTCAAAGCACACAAAATAACAAGTACACTGAAAGCCACTGGCCCTATTTGGGCACGTCTGAAGAATTTTGGAAACGCACTATAGCGTGGATCATTCAGCATCATTAAGTGAGGTTATTTTCATTTTCAGGCAGTGAGTGACAGACAGTTTTGCAAGCTGGCTGTTCACCTTGTCTAAATTCCCGTGTTTTGTCACTCATGATTTTCTGTGTTGATTCTTGACTAAATTCCTCACTCACCCAGTCCAACTGGAATTTATTATACCACAGTTTTATTTTGAAATAAGGTCCCAGGGGCAAAATTCAATTTATATGACATCAGCAGATACTTCTAATAGGCCACTATAAGCCAGTAATCAATACAAATTAGAAAGCCATCCCACACAGTTCTAATTCACAGAACAAAACTATCAGCACAAATCCTCAGTACTCGGGATTTTTCCATCATATTAACTTTGCCCTTGGCTCTGCCATATATTCTCATTTTGGCCACTAATGTTTTGTCACTTTGCTGCTCACACAAGCACATTTGTCTTGCCTTTTTCTTCTTAAAAAACTACCTATGTCTATTCAAAGCAGTACATGTGAAAATGCAAAGGGGTACAGAAAGATCGTCATCCTTACTACTCATCATTTACAGAAAAGCATAAATCCGTGATTTCTCCAGCCTTCCAGTTCTATAGTGTCATCCAGCTCATAGCACAGGCTTTGTGTACCTCAGCCCTTCCCTTTCAGAGAGGTACAAGATACATCATCTGTCTTCTTCCACTGTCTCATTAGCATTCACAGAAGTTTGTCCTTTCATATTTACAGTTCTAGTGCATACCCAGGCCATGCACGTGGGGTGCCTGGGCATGTCTGAAGAAATTTGGGAGCAGGCACTTCTGGAGTTTATGTACAGAAGGACCAAGCAGCCTGATGGGGAACGAAGAATTCCAGCCTAAGAAAAATCTGAGGCACACATATTTGATCAAATACAGTGGACTAGATTGAGCAGAAAGATTCTGGTAACTCTACACTTTTTAAATCATGATCTTCCAAGAAGAAAATACGGCAATGGATTAAACATGTAAGGGTTTTATTAGAAGAAATGCCTGTGTGAAAAAGAAATCAGGTGATACTAGTGCAATAGGCTTTGGTGTCTAGGCTCACAAAGCTTACTTGGGAGAGGGGTAATTTTAGAATCGGGGGGTAAACAATTACATGCAAGCCAATTAATTACTTACAATTTTGATAAATTTCACAAATAGAAGCATGGGGGCCATTAAAACCTATGGAGTAATGTTTCGTCATAGACTCATTTATTTCCTCAATAAATGTTTTGTCATTGTCTACTTGGGTTCAGACATTGTACTGCCATAGGCCTCAGGGGAAGTGAAATACAAAGCTTCTTAACATGGACAGGGCCCCACCCTCTCCTCGTCAGTCTCTACAGCCTCACTAGTGATACCGGCAGCTGGGGACAGCCACAGAGGCAGAGCCCTCTGCAGTGAGAATCTGCAGCTGTAGTGCCCGCATTTCAGGTAGCAGCTCTCTGGACGTTGGGCACTGACCACCTTGGCTGGTAGACAGCAGAGAAACAATTTCGGGCCTGCTGGCAGTGCATCTGAAGGG
Organism: Desmodus rotundus; assembly: GCF_022682495.2. Lineage (NCBI taxonomy): Eukaryota > Metazoa > Chordata > Mammalia > Chiroptera > Phyllostomidae > Desmodus > Desmodus rotundus. Next base: position 85,937,224 of record NC_071393.1, read on the forward strand.
CATCAGTGGTATGGAGGAGTAGTTATCATTAAAGCTAAGAAAGCAGGAAATAATGAAAATAGCGATGGTTAAAAGTAGTCATGATGCTTTGCTGTCTAGAGGCTACTAGAATATTTTGAGAGAAAAGTCAATCTCATGATGAGTAGGTAGACCCAAGCAGGAAATACATGGTTTTATATGAGTTATAGGTGGCTTTATTTTCATATCCTAACTGGTATGGCATAGACAACATAAGATAAAGAAAAATATCTATGCATGAAAATTGATAAAAGAATAGAGTTAGAAAAATAAGTTTGGTTTTGTGTTGGGGATGATTCCTGTGCATTGGGGGACACCTGCCTCCTGCTGAGGCCATGGAGTGACTATACCATAAAGTCGAAACCAGGTTTGGGGGTAAGAGATTTTCTACAAATCACAATCACACATCCCCCTTTCAGAGAATACTCAAAACTGGAACAAGTATATAGTTATTTGTCTTGTGAGGACTCTGTTCCTTGAGGAATATACAAGTGCATTAAAAGACTGTATGCTCTCACTTATATGTGGACTCAAAAAAACACCAAACTCATACAGAGAACAGATTAGTAGTTGCCAGAGGCAGGAGGTGAGGGTTAGGGTAACGGGTGAAGGTGGTCAAAAGGTACAAACTTCCAGTTATAGCCTAAATTCTGGGGATCTAATGTAATAGCATGGTGGTGACTACAGTTAATAATACTACATTGTATATTTGAAGGTTGATAAGAGAGTAGATCTTAAAAGTTCCCATTATACCCAAAAAAGAGTAACTATGTGAGGTGATGGATGTGAACTTATTGTGGTGATCACTTCACAATATATACATATCTCAATTATTATGTAGCGTACCTTAAACTTATATGCTATATATGCCAATTATATCACAATAAAACTATTAAAAAGTTTATTATCTAAAAAGAAAGGATGACAGGAAGGAAGGAAGGAAGGAAGGAAGGAAGGAAGGAAGGAAGGAAGGAAGGAAGGAAGGGAGGAAAGAAGGAGAGGGGAGGGGAGGGGAGGGGCAAACCAAATGGCCTTAGGAACCTCAAAGTTCAGAACCAGACTCACTGCAGTTGAATGCATGTGCTGTTGGTCTCTCTCTCACCAAGTTGTCTAGACCAGCCATGTCTAAAATTGGGTTATCTCACATCCTAAAGGATGAACAAACAGATGATTCACTGGACATGATAAAACATCAGAATTTTTATTTATACAGGTGTAGATACACTGGTATAAAATGAACACAGAACCAAGTTGCACTTAATATGAATCTACACCACATCTTGTGTCAGATGTGCCATTTCCAGCACTGCCCTCGCTAAAGTAGGAAGGGAAGTTCCCCACACAGAGCAGATGAGAGAGGCACCCCCACTGATGGGCTTACTTTTAATACAACACAGCATATTTCATTTTATTTAGAGCTGGTTAAATAAATTTTTACTATGTGTTGTGAAGATTTGACCAAACCCTCACAAAGAGAAAAATAACTTTTTTAAATTCCTGCCAAAAAAACCCCAATTTGGATATAAAACTAATGAAAGAAAGCACAAGTAAGCAACAAATAAAGCAGAGCCGGCACTTTTCCATCTCTTAGTACAAGCTCTTTGTAAGCTTTGAGGTAAAAAATAATAATAATAATAAGACAAATCAAATCACATCTAACAAAAGGTAGGCTCTAAAAACTTAGATTTATCAAGATTACTTTAAATATACATCTTTGTCTACACCCACTGCTGTTACAAGCAAACCTTTTCCTAAGTAGACACTGTGTCTTGGGATAATAGCTAATGATGTATGAAGCCATCACCACACTGAATAATTATCCAGAATCTGAAGACAAATCTCTAGAATGTTACAGCAAGACATGTGATATTTAATTCAAGATACAGCAATATTTCATGAAATATAATAAAACATAAAAGTCCTTTTTGGAGATTTCTCATTTTTCATTCCACAGTGCAAGCCAAAAAAGAGGCATAGCTTTGGTGGGGCAGCACTCGCTCTATCTGAATGAAGCAAGGAAAGTGGCTGAAATAGCACACTGAGCACAACATAGTGACTAATATGCATTTCCAGCAGATAACGCATTGCTGAAATTCTGAGAAAGGATAGGAGGTTTGTTATACAGTTGAGTAAAAGAACAGATGGACTGTTTTCTTGTGAAACACCAAATTAAAGAGTACACGCACACACATTCTCAGCAGTAGCTATATTCTATAATTTAAAAACATATAAGACTTCTGAAAAAACCCACAAGTAGAACCATCGATAGAGTTGTGCTTTCAGATCTATAAATGCTAAATATAGATTAGAAAGAAGAATACGTAATTAAGATTCAGTTATTCATCTAATCATTTATTCCAAGCTAACAGTATATTATTTTACTGTATAAGAAAGCAATTGCAGCGAAAAGGTGGGAACCAAAAAATGTTCAGAGTATTACTAAAGGCTGTCATGCTGTGGCTAATTGTGTAAAAAACAGAATTTTAAAATATAGTCAAGTATTTTAAATACCTGATAAGGAGATGGGATAACATTAAAGTTTTGTACACATGGAGCTTTGCTCCTAGCAAAGCACAGAAGAGAGCTGCAAAACTTAGAGATAAGTTAAACATTCTTCATTCAGAGAACAGTCCATCTTTTTTTATGATCAGTGCTCCCAAGCAGATTTTCTAAGAAATATGTACACATTTAATTTATCCTTTGAAGACAAAGTAGTGCTTTAACAGTGAATGAAGAAAAGTAGGGTTTTTTTTAAAAAGTCATACTTCAGCAAGAATATTTTGAGTACTGATATTTGGAAATTTTTCTAGGTTTAAGTCATATTCTGAGTGTACCGAGCATTTTAAAATGTCATACCTACTCAGTTAAAAAATTTAAAAACAGACTCTGATTTCAATATCTTTCAAAAAGTTTCAGAGGATTCTGGGCCACTTGTTCAAAAATGTAAAAAGGCAGCAGCTTCGGGTTACTTTGTGAGAACCACTAACTGACACAGGGAAGATGGAAACTTCCCCTTATATATAAATTGAAAAAAAATCGCATACGTGGTACTTAACATTGAAATATGGAAGCCCGTGGTCAAAATGTTCTTTCTCTCTGAGTGTGCAATGAGAATTTTGAAGACTGCTGACCTATAGGAACAAATGGAAAATTATCTCTTTCTACCTCTTCCTTCCTTAAGATGACCAGTCACTGGACTCAATTTGCCTGCCTGCTTTGTCCTTCCATTTCATTAAATGTTATTAGTATTTATATCAGCTATTACTATTACTACTTACTTAGTAGTAATAACATCTGCACCTCATTTTCACCACACAAATAAGATTTGCACCATACTTAGATCTTGAACTTTCACAAGAATCAAATACTATTATAAATATGAAAGGACTGTTCACATGGTAAAGTCTGATACAAATATGGATATGGATAGATTGACCTTGTCCGGTTATCTTACTTTGGCTTTACTGTGTCTCTCAATACCATGAGACACTCCAAGACTTAATCGCTACTACTTTTTCCTGAAAAGTTGGAAAATGAGTATTTATCCCTAGGAATTAAGCTATCATTTATTTCCCTTGATCAAAGAAGTCAGCACAGAAAGTAGGTAAGGATGGTAGAAGTCTTGCGGTGTTCAGGCAGTCAGGTATCCCATCACTCACAGCCTGACGGGGCACGAGAAAAACAGCGACATCCTCCCCACTCTGCAGCTGCCGTTGGGAGGTCAGTTCCCCCAGCTCTCCCTTCACAGTCCTCAGCAGCCCAACACAAACAACTCTTGCTTCTCCACCAAGATCTAAGAAGAAAACACTTATTGAATTAAAATATGAATAGGAATATTGTTGGATGAGTAGATCTAACAAATAATCAAATATTGAGTATAAACCCCAAATCCACAATGGCTTAGTGGAAAACACACAACACTGGTCACAAGGTCCTGTTGCCTGCCCAGCCATCCCCACAGGATGACTGCATGACCGTGATCAAACCATCTACCATGCTGCAATGTCCCGCCCTTGGTAAAGATCCAGAAATACTACCTACTTGTAGTATTACTGCCTTAGTAATACAAAAAAAAAAAACCTCTAAACCTCAGTTTCACCATATTGGGGAAACGGGGAGAAAAACAATTTCTGCTGCACCCACTTACCAGAATTTTGCGAGAATCAAAATTGTGCATATGAAAGCATCTTAAACATAGTAAATCTCATATAAATACGAGATATTAATGACTGCATAAAACTAAATATCCTTGGATGATTGTTTATACACTGTAATCTGACAGAATGATTACAATTATAACCATTTGGCTACAGTAAACTTTATACGTGTTAATTTACTTACACAGCCAGCAACTACAGACAGTCTCAAAATTCCTGAATGAGACAGGTAAGGGAGTCACTCCTCCCAAATGTCCTGATGGAGAGCCGAAGCCATAAGCGGCTGGCAGCCGCACAGAGAAGGCAGTTCTCTGATCCTAGTACAGCAGCTCCCACCACCACACTAACTTCTACCACATCTTATAGCTCATTATCTGAGGATTTACAACAACCCACTACAAAACTTTATTAAGTGTGCATAGGTTTAAAAATACATTTGCTAAACTCTCTTTCCATAATTCCAATAGATGGAACTTATTCCCAGGCTCATTTAAGTTATGATTCATGACGCTTGTTGTGGGCTGACCATTTAGGTAGAAAATGCTTTAAAACACATCAGTAGCAATAAGAAATTCCCATCAATATTCAAGCTATGGGTAAATTTCACGTGGAGAAATATGTATTTTACATACCAATTTGTAACATAATATAATGAATTAATGTATATGCTTTATTCATTTTAAAATGTAAAATATATTCATTATTTTTGCTCATATCTGCTTGTTTCTTATCTGTAAATTTAACAGATGAAATAAAGCTATTTCTAATATTATTTTGTACAATCATCCTTGAACAAAATTTAAAGTATGTTTACAAAGTTATAGTTTATTATCTGAATGAACTTTAAAATGAAAATATATTAATTTTCTGCTACTATGGATTCTTATCAGTAAATTAAGACAATGCAGAGAAAAATAAATTCTGTTCTAGTCCTATATACAGAGATAAAATACTGTTAAAAGCTGCTATATATCCTCCCAGACTATTCTTAAATTACTTCACATGAATTTTATTCTTTTACTCCAAATGACACTATTAATAGAAGACTGTTTGAGAGCTATATCATAGTTTTGACAATTTTTTAAGAAAAAGAAAAAGTTCAAGCACAGAATAAAAATTTTATAGCTCTAAAAATAAAACTAGTTTGGGCTATCCTGAGGACATAAAGGGGAGTAACTATTGACAACGATGCTGGTGTGTCTCGTTGGACACAAGTGCAGGAATGTAACGGGACCCCAGAAGGACTGGATCAACACCTGGAAAGGAATAAGAACCCAGATGATCTTCACCTTCTGTCTCTTGTCTCTGGATATTCGCTTCATTTCTCTCTTTTACATGCCAACTTTCTCTTCCTAGTTCCACTCACATAGTGTAAGGTGACTCCAGAACATTGAAATTTTCATACAACCTCTACTTAAGAAATCAGATCTAGCCCCCCAAGAACCAAGATGGCGGCATAGGTAGACACACTGCACCTCCTCACACAACCAGAACTGACAGAAAATCGAACAGCCAGGAAGTCCAACACCAAGGAAATAAAAAATAAACATTCATCCAGACCGGTAGGAGAGTGGGAGACCCACACTGGGGTAGAGAGGACTCCCGTGGCCGTAGCGGGACAGAGACTGGCGGAGTGTGGGACGAACAGGGCAGGCAGTCTGACCACTAGCAGACCCTGCGGCCCCACATTCGCGCAGATAAACCGAGAGGGCCGGACTCAGAGTGGCGGAGAGCTGGGCAGGCAGAGCTGCGAGTAGCACCTGCGGCCCCACATTCCCGCACAGATAAACTGGACAGACAGCGGGGAGCGAAGCAGACCGCATAACCCAGGGCTCCGGCACGGGGAAATAAAGCCTCAAACCTCTGATTGAAAACGCCGTGGGGGTTGGGGCAGCAGCAGGAGAGACTCCCAGCCTCACAGGAGAGGTCATTGGAGAGACCCACAGGGGCCTAGAGTGTGCACAAGCCCACCCACTCAGGAGCCAGCACCAGAAGGGCCCAGTTTGATTGTGGGTAGCGGAGGGACTGGCGAAGTCCAGTGGAGAGTGGAGCAGGCTCCAATGCTCCCTCTTGGCCCCTCCCCTACATACAGCATCACAGTGCAGCCACCAGCATTACCCCGCCCCAGGAACACCTAAGGCTCTGCCCCTTTAAGTAACAGACGCACCAAGACAAAAAAAAAAAATGGCCCAAATGACAGAACACTTCAAAGCTCCAGAAATAATTCAACTAAGCAATAAAGAGATAGCCAACCTATCAGATGCACAGTTCAAAACACTGGTTATTAAGACGCTCACAGAATTGGTTGAATTTGTTCGAAAACTAGATGAAAAAACAAAGGCTATGCCAAGAGAAACAAAGGAAAATGTACAGGGAACCAATAGTGATGAGAAGGAAACTGGGATGCAAATCAATGGTGTGGCCCAGAAGGAAGAAAGAAACATCCAAACAGAAAAGAATGAAGAAATAAGAATTTGGAAAAATGAGGAGAGGCTTAGGAACCTCCAGGACATCTTGAAACGTTCCAACATCCGAATTATAGGGGTGCCAGAAGGAGAAGAGGAAGAACAAAAAATTGAAAACTTATTTGAACAAATAATGAAGGAGAACTTCCCCAATCTGGCAAAGGAAATAGACTTCCAGGAAGTCCAGGAAGCTCAGAGAGTCCCAAAGAAGCTGGACCCTAGGAGGAACACAACAAGGCACATCATAATTACATTCCCCAAGATGAAACAGAAGGAGAGAATCTTACAAGCAGCAAGAGAAAAGAACACAGTTACCTACAAAGGAGTGCCCATAAGACTGTCAGCTGATTTCTCAATAGAGACCTTACAGGCAAGAAGGGGCTGGAAAGAAGTATTCCAAGTCATGAAAAGCAAGGACCTACATCCAAGATTGCTCTATCCAGCAAAGCTATCATTTAGAATGGAAGGGAAGATAAAGTGCTTCTCAGATAAGATCAAGTTAAAGGAGTTCATCATCACCAAGCCCTTATTATATGAAATGTTAAAGGGACTTATCTAAGAAAAAGAAGATCAAAAACAGGAACAGTAAAAATGACAGCAAACTCAGTTATTAACCACACCTAAAACAAAAACAAAAGCAAACTAAGCCAATAACTAGAACAGGAACAGAACCACAGAAATGGAGCGCACATGGAGGGTTATCAACAGGGGAGTGGGAGGGGGAGAGAGGGGGGAAAGGTACAGAGAATAAGTAGCATAAATGATAGGTGGAAAATAGACAGGGGGAGAGTAACAATAGTGTAGGAAATGTAGAAGCCAAAGAACTTATAAGTATGACCAATGGACATGAACTATGGGGGGGAATGTGGGAGGGAGGGGGTGGGCTGGATGGAGTGGAGTGAGGGGGGGAAATGGGACAACTGTAATAGCATAATCAATAAATCTATTTAAAAAAAATTTTTTAAATAAATAAATTTTTAAAAAATCAGATCTAGGACTGAGGATTGAACCTTAGTTCTAATTCCAAATTAGTGGAGAAGTGCTCTGTATTAATCAAGATCCTGAAAGAAAATGAAGACTTAGCCATTATTTTTCAGCAGAATTTAATGAAGGGTGTATTCACAGTGATGGAGGTCAAATGAAAGGAATGAATCAGGGAGATTGAGGCACCCAAGATCCAGCAATAGGAGATCTTTATCACCACTATGCTGGAGGGAGAGGAAGCCTTGGAGCAGGGGTTTCTCAACAAAGGTATAGTTAAACAAAGACACGACCACTGTAAGAACCACAGCAATGAGGCTGAAACAGACCAAGAAATGAAATATCCAGACCTCTGTCCTTCATGCTCCAAACTCAACTGGAAGCCAGGGAACAAGAGACCTTCAGCAGTACAGTGTACAAGAGCCAGTCCCATGGGCACAGAGCAGGACAGAGGATGAGGAAGGAACAGGTGTGCAGTCTGCAAGGACAGGAGATAGGCGAGAGACAAAAGAAGAGTGACCAGCACACACTCTAAGTGATTTACTGGCTTGGATCCCTCTTTCCTCCCCATCCAATCAGTAATGACCAAGAGGTTACATCAGTAAAGAGTGACTCGAGAATGCTTTTCAAACATCCTTCACTCGTTCCCTATAGCATTATCCCAGTTCTTACTGTTCTTATTGTTACTGCAATACTTGTTTAATGCCTGCCTCTCACTATGCAATTTCCCAAAGGACAAGGACCATATTCCTTCTTTTCTTTCACCACTGCCTAAACTCATTGCCAACCTCTAGTGATCACTCAACAAATATTTGGAATTGGATGGATGAATAAATGAAAACTTTGACTAAAACTATCCTTCCTCATATCCTTATAATTCAATTTATTCAATTACTTTTATGTTTTAATACCGTATAGGGAAATAATTTCAAATACAGAAATAATTTCAAAATGCAGAAAAGTTGAAAGAATAAGAAACAACTCCTGCATACCTTTTACTCAAATTTACCTACTAATAACATTTTACTCCAGTTGCTTTTCTATTTGTACATGTGTGCTCTGGGTATATGTATTTTTTTTTCTGAAGCACTTTAGGGCAAGTTACATGTATCATGGCCCTTTACTCCTAAATAGTTAAGCATGCATTCCCTAAGAGTAGACATAATAAATGGCCACCACACAGTTTTCAACCTCAGTAAATGGAGTATAATTTACCATCCAAAGTCTAGTTGTGTCCATCGACTTACTTTTCCCCTCCAACACAGGATGCAGCCTATGATCAGGTATTGCAACTAATTTTCATGTCTCAGTTAGACTCCATTTACATGAAACATTTCCATGGATTCTTTTTTTAATGTTGATTTTTTAAATAAATACAGCACCATCCTCTTTTAATAACAAGTTCCTAATTATTGCTTTGGCTGATTTTATCTCCACGAGTGTATTCTAACTCAGAGTATGACATAAGTGATATTGTATCTCTGCATCTGCATGTTTATTAGTGATACTGATTTTTGATCACCTAATCAAGGTGTTGGCCCAATTCACCACTGTATAATCACTCTTTTCCCTTGGAATCAATAACCATTCTCTGGGGGAGACACTTTAAGTATAAGCATGTCCTGGCTGGTGTGACTCAATGGATTGAGCACAGGCCTGGAACCAAAGGGTCATCGGTTCAATTCCTAGTCAGGGTACCTGCCTGGTTGCAGGCCAGTCCCTGGCAAGGGACGTGAGAGGCAACCACACATCGATGTTTCTCTCCCTCTCTTTCTCCCTCCCTTTCCCTCTGTCTAAAAATAAATAAATAAAATCTTTTTTTAAAAAAGACTACAAATATGCTCTTACTTATCAACTACAGTTTTCCCTAGAATTAGCATATCTCTTAGTAGAAATGAAATAGATAATTTTTTTATAAGTTTAAAGGCCAATTTTTCTTTTTGTGAGTTGTATATTTATATCTATTGCCCATTTCATTCAATTCATTCAACAGTTATTAGGCACCTACTATCAGTGAAGGACAGCTCAATGTACTGAGGATAAAAAGTAAATTTAAAGTTTCAACCCTCATGGATGTTATATTCTTGTTAAGAGTGGCAGTCAGTAAATACAATAAAAGACGTATTTTCCTATGGTGACAAAGGCTACGGAGAAAAATAAGGTAAAAAGAATGCACAGCAGTGGGCAAGGAAGGATGCTATTTTATTGTCAGGATGATAGAGTGACATTTGAGAAATACCTGAAGGGACTGAGAAAGTGAGCTATGCTAATATCTGGAAGGCAGAGAAAAACCAAGTGCAAAGGTCCTGAGGTAGAAGCGTGCTTGTATCTTCAGACATAGAAGCCAGACCACATGGGCCATAAATGAGGTTAGCGTAGGAAGAATGCAGCTACACTGTTTAGGATCTTGGGGATTATTATAAAAACTTGGGCCCTTGCCCTGAAATATAAGAAGCCACTAAGAAATTTTAAGCAGAGAAATGACATGATTTCACTTATGTTGTTAAAGGACAACTCAGATTTATATGTTGAAAATAAACAGCAGGGTGAGGGGTGAACAAAAGCCAGGTGACCAGATATGGGGTTGTTGCATCAGCCCAGCTAAGAGATGTTGGTGCTTGAATTAGGGTGTTGGCAAAATAATAGTGAGATGTGCTCAGATTCTAAGTGTTTTTTGAAGATAGAGCTGACAGCATTTGCTGACAAATGAAACATGGGGATGATGGATGTCTTCATAGTTTTGGGCTTAGGCAAGTGGGAGGATGAAAATGTTATCAACTGAGATATGAAAGACAAGGCAGAAGAAAACTAGGTGTGATGTGGCTAGGTATATTTATAGACATAATCAATTTTAATAGCTTTTAGACATCTTCAGGGAGATGTTGAACATATCATAAAATGTATAATTCTATATCCTGTAAAAAGTAGAGATATAAATTTGGAAGTCACCAGCTTTTTTTTTTTTAAGATTTTATTTATTTATTTTAGACAGAGCAGAAGGGAGGGAGAAAGAGAGGGAAACATCAGTGTGTGGTTCCCTCTCGTGCAACCCCTACTGGGGACCTGACCTGGTCCACAACCCAGGCATGTGCCCTGACTAGGAATCAAACCAGCAACCCTTGGGTTCATAGGCCAGTGCTCAGTCCACTGAGCCACACCAGCCAGGTAAGTCACCAGCTTTTTAATAGCATGTAAATTCTTTACACTGGATAAGATTTCCTAGTTAGTTAGCAAGTATGGAAACAGATTAGTAGAGGTCTGATGATGGAGCCTTGTAACATTTCAATATCCAGAGGTCTAGGAAAAGACAAAAAAGCAAATTGAAAATTAACTACCAGCAAAGTAGAAAACCAGAGCTGGGTCTCCAGAAAGCCAAGTTGAAAAAAAAAAAAAAAAAAAGATTTTAAAGGAAAACAAAATGATCAAATGGTGCTGGTAAATTAGGTAAGAAAAAGACTAGGAATTGATTACTGGGTTTACCAACTTAGGTAGTAACTTCAGACTTCTATAGCATGGTAGATATAAGGCTTGATTAATGTGAGTTTAAGCAAGAATGAGAAAAAGATGACTAGACATACTGACACAACTCTGGAAGTGTTGCTAACAGAACCTCAGAGAAACAGAACAAGAACTGGGAAGAAATCAGAGGTTGAGCAAATTTTATTTTTAATTGAGAATATTGCTGCTCATTTGAATAAACCAAGAGGGTAAATTGATGATGCTAGAGAGGCAGGACAATTACTGAAGTCATGTCCTTGAGAAAGGATGAGATCCAGCATAAAGGCAAAGGGGTTGGCCTTCAATAAAGGCACAGGCATTTCACCAATAATGAGAACAAATGCACTGTATATAGATACAAGAGCAGTCAGCACTGTTTTAGCTCTGTGAAGTAGGAAGAGAACTGGATTTAGCAAGGGTTGATAATTTTCTGAAAACATACAGTGTAGTTAAAAGGAGGCCATGAAAACATGTGCAAAGGGGTAATTATAATGATGGACCATGAACTCAGTGTGAAAGTGAAGTAGGAACATGTTATGTGTGGAAATATTGAAAAAGAATAAAATCAATGAATCCTGGAAGGTTTAAATTCTTGGGGTCAGAGCACTAGAGGAAGTGAGCTAGAAAAAAAGGAGTGGTGTTTGGAGAGTATAATGCTTAAAGTGAAAATTATGGAGGAGTGCAATTACTGGTAATGCCAAAGTCTAGGCTGTAATCACAGAAGTGACGGCCAGAAACAGTGTAAGGAGCACAATCATTGGAGGAGAAGAGTTCAAGGACCTTAGGTGGCAGATATGTGGATAATGAAATAGTTAAACATTTTTATTTATATATATATAGCAAATTCAATGTCTTCTGACATATATAATATATATAACTATATACTTTAATAGCCAAGTACTGGAAGCAACCTAAGTGCCCATCAGCAAATGAGTGGATCCAAAAACTATGGTATATTTACACGATGGAATTCTACTCAGCAGAGAGAAAGAAGGAGCTTATACCCTTTGCAACAGCATGGATGGAACTGGAGAGCATTATGCTAAGTGAAATAAGCCAGGTGGTGAGGGACAAATACCATATGATCTCACCTTTAACTGGAACATAATCAAAAGAAGCAAAAAGCAAACAAAATATAACCAAAGACATTGAAGTTAAGAACAATCTAACAATAGCCGGAGGGTGGGGGACAGTGGGAAGAGGGGATTACAGGAACTACTATAAAGGACACATGGACAAAACCAAGGGGGAGGGTGGAGGTGGGGGAGGGAGGTGGGTTCAGCTGGGGTGGGGTGGAGGGATGGGGAGAAAAGGCATACAACTGTAACTGAATAACAATAAAAATTTTTTAAAAACATATATAATTATATATATATTATATATACATAACATATTTATTTTCTGTCTGTATATACAAACCCAATTTACCATCCAGAGAGAACAAGAGAGAAAAAGAAAGAGAATGCATATGAATTTTCTAGATACTCTGAATTCAAAGAAATGTGGGGAAAGAGAGAGACCAGGGGTCTGTAGACGCTTGCAACAAGGTGGAGTAATGATTGGTATAATCTGATAGCTTCAACTTCAAATCTGGATATTTTTCAGGTAGATAAGGAGAATGGTCCAAAAGATACCCAGGGAATATCTACCTGTCTCTAGGTCCAGTGGCAAAAGAATTCAGAAGGAAAAATATTCCCTCCTTAAGAGGTATTGTGAGAAGCTGTTTCTGTAAAGATGGTCAGGTTTCAGAGAGCAAGGAGATGAAAACATTGGAGGCACGTAGATTAAGAATTCAGAGGGTTTTGCTGATAATAGACAAAGTCCCAGAGTACTCATTGGAAGGTTTGGGGATTAAGAAAGATTTACAAAAAGTAAATAGATTTATTGGAATGAGGGATGAAAAGAGATGATGGAGGATGACTTGAAAATGGAGTTCTGACAGAGTAGTGATAGAAACAGGAATGAAGGGCACAATCTAATTAGTCTCAGATCCTTAAATGGGATGCAGTCATGAGGCAGCGAATGTTGGTGAGAAGGGAGGGGAGGTTCTTAGCAAAATTGTAAAGCCCTGGGATTCCCTCTGCACTCCTACCAAGGACAGCATGAAGGCTGGGGGAGAGACCACAGTTGATGAGGTAATATAAAACACATACCTGTACACAGAAAAAAATTTGATCTAACCAGTAACTGCTACAACACTTATGCAGTTCACTTTGAACCAAAATATTGCAGGGTGTGTGGAAATCTAGCATTATCATTTTGGTTGAAAAATGCAAAGATGCAATAGGTGTTTTGCCATTTCTGGCACTGAGAAAATAAACCAGTCTCAATTATTATTGCATTGTCAGACTCTCTACCTGTTGGCTGGATACCTAAATCTTATTGATGTGTTTTACTTCATCAATATAAAAAGTCCACATTGCAGACACAGAGAGAGTTCAACTTTGAATTGAAGAGAATTCTTAAAAACAGTAAGAATGACAGAACACTCACCAGTCCTGGCACCATGCTTAACTCCTTATCTCGTGTAACACTTGCAATAACCTTGTGATATGTTATTTCCATCTTTTTAGAGGGGGAAAAATGAGGCATAGAGAAATAAAACTGTCTTAGGTCATATAGTGAGTTTTTGAAGTGTAGTGTGTCTGAGCTGAGAGCACCATCTGAAAACATGAGTTCTATCAGGCTCCTCTAGTAAGCATTTCTCAAAGTGCAGTCCTGGTCCTGTGAATTCGTAAGAAATGCAAATTCTTGGCCCCCACCCCAAACCTACTGATTCAGGAACTCTGGGAGTGGTGTCCGGCAATCTCTGTTTTAACAAGCCCTGCAAGTGATTCTGAGGCACACTCAAGTTTTGAGAGCCCATGTTTATATAAAACAGACTAACAGCTGTCAGAGGGGAGGGAGGAGGGGAGGACTGGATGAAAGAAGGTGAAGGGATTAGCCAAAGAACATATATGCATGACCCATAGACACAGACAACAGTGTGGTGATGGCCAGAGGGAAGGGGATGTGGAGGCAGGCAAAGGTGGGGAAAGGGGGGACACCTATCTGTCATAGTGTCAACAATAAAGTTAAAATAAAGTTAAAAATTAAATAAAAGTTAATAAAATAAAGTTAAAAAATTTTTAAGTTAATAGAGATGAAGTATCGGATTATTGAGAGGGTAATAAAGGGCAGGATAACTACTTATTATTCTAGGTTCTTTAACTTCTCTAATATGATTGTGTGTGCATATGTGAGGGGGCACTTAGGTGGGTCTGAGTGTGTGGATGCAGGAGGGTAGCACTGGCTAATCTCCCTCCCTCATCATAAAGACCTTCAGTGTTATTACTAACTTCACAACTCACCGATGACTGCTGTGAGTCCAACAGCTGGGAAACAAGTCCAGTTTGTAATCTGACCATTGTGAAGATTGGGACATTAGCACAACTGTCATCTTCATTTTCTAGTCTATTAAATATATAAAGAAGCAATGACACTTAGCTTTTGGGACTTCTCATTTGCACTACAAAATCTGGTGACTTACAAATGCACTCTCCATTTTATCAGAAGCAAGACTGTGCAAAACAGGACAGTAACATTGTGGGACTGTAAGACGAGAAAACTGTCCTGACATTAATTTCGGATTCTATATAGAGAACGCCTTGTTAAAAAGATGTTCCTGATGCCGAGAGCTGTTGCTAGGGCAGCTAAATTGCTGAAACAGCCACTTAATTTCTTTTTTTCCAGTGAATAGAGAATCAATATGTAATAGGGTAAAACTCACTTTTTTGCATTACATAAATAATTGAATTTCATGGAAAATAGATTTTCCAAAAAACATAGCAGGATTTCTCTTAACTATTTCCCCACTGTCCAATCAAAATAGAGACCATTGCAAACCATTATTCGGTCCAATACTTTTCCTCGGCCCTGAGGGCATAATGAAAAACTAAATGCACCAGGAAAGAAGTAATGGGAAGAAAAAAGCCTGTATCCATTGTTCATTTTGTGAGGCACAGCTGGTGAAAGGAGATGGTGGTGAGAAGCAAGTAACCTCTTCCACTCTCTGCCTCTGCCAACTTTTCCTTCAGCCACTTTACCTCTGCCGTATCATGTGCCTCAGTAGCACAGAGGAACTTAGAAAGGTGCAATTATGTCCATTTTACAGAGAAAGAAACTAAGGCCCATAGAAGTTTATCAAATAGTCATGTGTAATGTTCTATGTTGGGTTTAAAACTTGGAATAGAACCCACTTGTACTGATCATTACTTCTCTGCAACTGGGTGCCCAGACCTCTCATACTGTACAGGACCTGGGATCCCTTTTTCACCAACAGAGTGAATAGAAAGTGATTAGAACAGCAGGTAAATGACATTGAAAGCCACTGGCATAGATAAAGTCATGTAGACAGAAAGTTTAAAGAGAAAATAAAAGAATGCCTAGCAATGGGAAATAATGATGGTCCAGCAAGAGAAGTCAAGAAGGAGTTTGAGAGATAAGAGGAAAATCAGGAAAGTGTAGACTCCTGAAACCCAAAGAACATTTCAAGAAGAGGACAAGAGTATACTATTTTTTTGTTTTGATCTTGACCTATATAAATAGTTTTTGTACCCAAAATAAAATTAAGTAAAAAAAGAATGAAGCAAAAAAAAAATAATGAAGCAAAACAAACACTAGAATTAAAAAGAAATAGAAATAACTTTAACCTTGCTATACATTAATTTGACAACCATGGAAAAATAATTCAAATAACATAAGATGTATTCTGATTATACACCTTAAAGAAGGTATTTAATAAGAAGGAAAGAGGTATGAATAAATCTCGAAACTTACTTAGCAGTTTTGTTATTACTGGAGGTAGTAATCCTGAAACTGTTTTGCATGTACTTAGGATACAGCAAATACGACGGTCTCAAGAACCTAAATTTCCAATATGGAGAAAAAAAGATGAGAAATATACACACACACACACTTCCTAGCTCTGTTCACCAAAAGTACATAGAGACAATGGCACTTCAGTAGAAATGAGCACACACGGTTCCTAGAGTTGGTTTTCTAAATATCATTCATCACTAAAATGAAAGTGGGTTCCTTAAAGAAATGTTTTGTTCCAAGTCTGAGCAGGAAAAAAAGATATTACTCAAAAAAAGAAGAAGACCAGACTAAATTAGGTCTGTCAAAATCGCATGAGCTGTTGTTCTTACTGGAAAAACTGGGACAAGTTGAGCATACAAAGAAAGTGGATTGTATCACACTAAATAACAATGGAATCCATGAGTCTACAATCACACACAAACACACACATGCTACTGAGAAGGGAAAGCTCTTCTTTAGAATCTAGAACAGATGTCTGTAAATTACTGCCCATTACCGAAGGCCCTCTGCAACCCGTTTTTGTGCAGACCATGAGCTAAGTATAGTTTTTTTACATTTGTAAAAAAAATTTTCTTTAAGTAATATGCAAGAGAGACCATATACGGGCCACAAAGCTATAATATTTATTTTTTTTTCTAAAAAAATTGCAGGCCTCTGATCTAGAAGAATGACTGTATTAAATAATCACCACTTTTTTTAAAACACCTTTTTTATTATTTATTTATTTATTTTTAGAGAGGGGTAGGGAGAAAGAGAGAGAGAGAAACATCAATGTGTGGTTGCCTCTTGTGCACCACCTACTGGGGACCTGGCCTGCAACCCAGGCATATGCCCTCAACTGGGAATTGAACCAGTGACACTTTAATTCACAGGCCAGCACTCAATCCACTGAGCCACACCAGCTGGGGCTAAGTAATCACTACTTTGCAACCACCAATGTAATACAAGATGAAGGCAAGAATTTAATCCTGAAATCATAGACTAAAAGATTGTTAAAAAAAAAACAGAGGATATTCATAGATTTGCCTAATATTATTCATCACAATTATAATTACAAAGGTAAAAAGCTATATTTAGAATTAAGAGATTGCATATAACTTCACCATATGGGGACAAAATGGCATTATGAACTTCCTAATGATGCAATGGGAAATACATAATATTTTGCCAAGACATTTCAACCATAATCTAACCCAGAGAAAACAATTAGACAAATCTAATTTTGAGAAATGTTCAATAAGACAATTGGTCTGGATTCCAAAACTGTTAATGTTCGGAAGACAAAAGGAAAAAAAGGCAGGGATGAGCTAAGTTTTAGACAGAAGGGATTAGAAACACCGCAAAAAAATTCTATGTGTGATCCCTGACTAAGATAAATAACATTTGGGAACAATTGGGGAAATTTAAATTTAGACTGTACCTTACATAATATTATCAGTGGCAAATGTCTTTTCTGTTATTATTTTGTAGCTACAGAGCAGAATGTCTTTGTTCTTAGGAAAAACAGCCGAAATACTTGGGGGTGAAATGTCTTGATGTCTGCAGCTGACTTTCAAGTAGCACAAACCCCAAAAGGTACACGTGAACATCTGTGCGTAGAGAGAGAGACGGAAAAAGCAAATACCAGAATATTTCAGTAGTTAGCAAACACAGGTAAAGGGTACACGTATCCTTATTGTACTATTTCACCTTTTCTGTGCGTTCAAATTGTATTGAAAAGTTGGTGATTTTAAAAGGTACTTGTCTATTCAGAGTCAGCCTGGTCTTCACTTTACCTGCTCATCCTGGTGTCTGCAGCGCTTTAATGCTCGGAGCCCCGGACTATCTAACGACCAATAAACCCAGCCACCAAAGGAAAACCAAGGTATCCGGTTCTACACAAACGCCAAACAAGTTTTCCACTGAATAGAAAAAAAAAACCCAACATTAAATTTATTAGCAAGTGATATTCTTATAAATTGTTATTCTCCTAATGCAACGTTATAGCTCCATATCAGCATCTATTAACAGGCAGAGAGAAACAGACAGAATTTGTGCTCAATTACAGTGTGAGAAATTTTTTATAGTCTGAGAATAACAATATGTCAAATATTAATAAAAGAAGATACAGAAGGTATTTTTTCATGATTTATGGGACAGGAAATCGCATTATCCCCTTCTATTACATGATTAAATATTGCAGGAAGCTTACATTCACATTGATAGTTCTAATAGACAAGTATACAGGGTATATGAGCAATCCTATAATCCATCATCATTACAATCACCCCAACCTCAAATGGAGCAAAAACAAATACCACATGTAGAAAGGGGCACTGGCCTAAGAGGCAGACGAACAAGGTTTTGGCTTTTAGCTCTGCTTCTATATAGCTCAATATTTTCCAGCAAAGCACTTCCTTTCTCTGAGCTTCGGTTTCATTTGTACGATGAGGCACATAAACTGAGTTAAGATTGTTCAAACTATAGAATCAAGGGCTGTTTATTTTTCAAGGAATGGGAGAGGAGGAGGCAATTTTAAATGATTATTTTATAAGAAATACAAATCTAACCTCATGTAGATATTGGCCATTAGAACCCAATGGGTCGAGAGGGGAGGAGGCCAGGATGTACATAAAACTGATTAGCCTGAGGGAGTCTCTCCCTTCCAGACCAGGGGCTGTCTAAAATCACCTGGCCAGAGAGTCAGCCTGCGAAATTCTTCCTGAGGGAAAGCCCCAGAGGAAGGTGGAAATTAGATTGGGCCCGAAAGATGGCCACTGACAGTTTGTTGTCTGATATAAACTCTCTACCTAGGGCCACACAAATCCTTGTATCTTTGCTGTGGTTATATTTTTCTTTTATTATGCATTCCAGAAATAACATTTTGCAACCAGGAAGAAACAGAAATTTTAAAAATTCCCACAAAGGGGAGAAGAGTAAACCCTGAGTAAGTAAAGTCTGAAATGCCCCAAAACTGTGCAATTAGAGTTCTAAGTAAAATTTGCCTGAACTTCTGATGACATGGATTCCCCTGGGTGAGGCATGAGTTTATTTAAACACAGTAAGACCATAAGTACATAGAATGCCTGAGAAATGGATTATCTGATTCCCTGCGAGGTCATTTGGAAAACTTATCAGTCTCTCAACTCTTCACTATTCAAAGTGTATTTAAAAAAGAGAAAAAGGACACAGACAAGTTTTCTTTCCTGAACATTATCGAATCTTCCTTTGATCATTTCAGGTCCTGCAGTACTTCCAAGTCATTAATACATCTCTGCATAGGGATCGAAGAGATTGAACTGAATCTACATAGAGATCCTGCATCCCTGGAAGAAGCTGTTTAGGAGGGAGATAAATCTTGAATATGAATTGTTTCTTACTTTCTTTGCCTCTTCATGAAATTTGAATGTGGCCTCCAAAAAAATCAGTTAATTGAGAATTTTGATTACTTTGAGTTCATGGGTCTATTTAATCAAATCTTTACTGTATTTTGCTTTAAATCAAAGTGAATCAATATTCATCCATATCACCTTCAATGACTGCACTCTTTCAACAAAGCAATTTGAGCATTATTTCTTTATCCACACATTCTCAAGGAAGTTTCTGAAGCTTATAATTAACAAGTCATTTTTTTAAGTATAAGAATCTGGGAGCAGAAATCCTACTCACAATTTAACTTCCTTGAATTGCCAGGCACCGTGTTTTAAATTCTAATTCTATTTGGAGCAAACCTAGATTGAAAAATTTAGGACAAATAAAGTGTATTGTTTGACCTGGGAAATTGTATCCATCCACAGAGCTTTTAATACACAAGGCAAATTCTGTCTAAATCATTCATGCTCCTGGTGGGTCCTCCTAGCATTCCTCCCCTGGATTCTGTGTACACAGAGCAGTGTCCACAAACTCTGAATGTCGTTGACATCGATTTCTAGTAATGCAAAAAAAATCTCTAAACATTTACACATTATCAGGCTAAGGATAATTTGCCTCTGAATTTTTATCTTATTTTTACTCTTCTCTTGAAAGTAAAATGCATACTTGCTCAAATTCTTTATTTAAAAAATGGAAATGGCATATGAACAGATAACTGATAAGAACAGACTAGTGTCCCTGGGATGGTTCCAGAAGCACTACCCACAGGGATTTGGGACAGAGGTTCTTAAGGCAGGAAGGTGTTGCAAAATGTTCAAGGTTATATCCTAATGCAATTAACAGAATTTTAACTCTCTTTATTTTTTCAAGATTTTATTTATTTATTTTTAGAGAGGGGGAAGGAAGGGAGAAAGAGAGGGAGAAAAACACCAATGTGAGAGAGAAACATTGACTGGTTGCCTCTCGCACACGCCCCACCTGTGACCAAACCCAACCTAGGCATGCGCCCTGACCAGGAATCGAACTGGTGACCTTCAGCTTTGCAGGCAGTTGCCCAACCAACCCAGCCACAATGGCCAGGACAAGACTTTAACTCTCTTTTTAAAAAAGTCTTGCCGTGGCTGGTGTAGCTCACTGGATTGAGCACAGGTCTAGGAAGCAAAGGGTTGCTGGTTCAATTCCCAGTCAGGGCATATATATGCCTGGGTTGAGGGCCAGGTCCCCTTTGGGGGGCAGGCAAGAGGCAACCACACATTGATATTTCTCTCCCTCTCTTTCTCTCACCCTTACCCACTCTGTAAAAATAAATTAATTTTTCTTTAAATCTCATATGCTCAAGATAAGCACTCTGGTATTGTGGCAGGAATGGAGGCATACATGAACCAAATAGCATAAAATCTCACTCACCAAGGATCATCTAGCTACAGCCACTATCAAAATGTGACAAAGATCATTAATGAGTCCTGATACTGTACTACCAGTTGGAGACCAATTGGCCACTTGGTGTTCAGCTGGCTACACAGGACTCTTTTCACCTCAAAAGGCACAACAAGTATTTTGAGAAAAATCATCACACATTCCAGATAGGTCTTCAATAAGCACCACTACCCAAGGGCTTACAGAGCATTTGATCTACTGGCAGGTACCCTACATATCCTCACACCAGACCAAGAAACTCACTTTACACCAAAGAAAATAAGGCAATGAGCACATGGCCATGAAATCCACTGGTCCTTACTTATTTCACTACATAGAAGCTGCTGGTCTAACACTGTGTTAGAATGGCCTGTTAAGAGTGCTGCTGAGGTCTCAGATTAGAGACAATACCCTGCCAGCATGAGACACCATCCTCCAGTGTGCCAAATCAGTGACCATTATATGCTGCATTATCCCCAAAAGAAAGAAATATGTGTTCCAGAATCAAGGCACAGAATCGGTAATGGCCCCCTTTACCATCACCACCAGTGACTCACTTGGGGAATGTATGCTTCCCATTCCCAAAATTCCAGGTTCTTCAGATTTAGAGAGAACCCTTCTGCCAGCAAATGTAGCAAACGTCCCACTGGACATGCAATATGGCTAACACATGGGCACTTTGGGTACCTTGTGTCCAGGGGTAGCAAAAATTGAAGGAAGGGAGGGAGGAAAGGAGGAAGGATTGCCATCCTGGCAAGAGTAATTAATTCCCTAGTGATCAGGAGGAGGTAGAGCTGCCGTTACATACTAAGGTAAGGAGGAACATGTTTGGCATTCAGGTGACTGGCATCACCTAGTTTTGATGATGAATTTACAATTGCCACAGCCACAGCCTGAGAAATGTATGGTAAACAGGAACCGGGTCACCTCAGAGATGGATGAAGGTCTGAGTCACCCACTAAAAAAAGGCTCCTCAACCAGCAGAGGAACTAACCAAAAGTAATGGATCTAGAATAGATTATAAAGGAATTTAACCTTGAGCCCAGCTGTAGCAACAGAGGTTACCTTTCCCCCCATTAACTTTTCTTTCCTAAGTTTTTCCCACAAAAGAGACCCTCCAGAGGCCTGAAGGAGATGCTCCCAGAATTTGCATGAAGCAACTGGATCTGAGGGCAAGAGATGGCCTGTTGTGATGCTGCACTGCCCAGATCTCCCCACACCCCCTTCAGAATTCGAGTCCCTCTTCCCCAGTTAGCCCCTACTCAATGACTGGTTGACATGGAAACTGAAAGTCCAATGCCTCTCCCCACAAAGAAATGACCTGGAAGGGGCTATCCCAGCTCCAGAGCTGAGTCGTTGTGACAGCATCACAGCCCAAATCCCTGCTGGGCCTAACCCTGCTTCCGCTCCTTCCCTCCAGCTTCCCTTGGGTGTGATCCCACCACCAAGCCCTAAAAAAACATCCTGCACACTCATTTCCATTGCAGAGTCTGCTTCCTGGGGGATAAACTTCCTTTAAGGAAATTCTTAAGTACCCTGCCAGATTAAAAGAAGAAAACTTAATCTCACTCTTTTAGGCCATATTTTTTCTTTATTGTTGTGGTGTTGTTTCTCTCTTCTCTTAAGCTATTTCAAAGAGCTGGACTACATGAGAGTATTTTTAAAATAATCCTTGATTCCAATACAGTCACATATTTAACAAAGATAAAGAACCAGCACAAATACAACAAAAGAATCTAACTACGGAATAGAAAATTTGGGTCTTTGTGGCAAAAAATTTGCTGAAATATTTACTGTACATTATTGGCACATGGCATTAAATTGATCCAATATATCAGAAATCACATGACTTTTGCACTAGCGTCACACTGTAATACCATTTGCTAGCTCTTTTTTCTTGTTTTTTTTTTTCCTGGTCTTTGCTCATCTTTCCATCTCTGAAATCTGTTTCAAGCCTGAATCCCATGAACCTGTTGTTGTTTATCCCTGAAACCACCCTGGACCTGCCAGACTTCTTCCAACAGCTGTCTGCTGACCTGAAGAGCCTACCATCTAAATCTGCAAACTCCAGCAGTGTCCAGTACCCACCTTAATTAGACACCTTCTCCTGGCCAACTATATTTTTTCTTAATTATAATATAGAGGAGTCATAGTTTACTGTGAGGTTAGGTGCTAACATCAATCTACAAGGCAAAAATATATCACCAATATTACCCTTGAAAATGAAGTAAGAACAGAAAAAATACCCATCTTAAGAAATGCATCACTGCTGTTGTTAATTCCAGCATTTGAAGCAATCTCTCTGAAATGGCTGGCTTTCATGTAAAAGGATACATTATCCCATTAAAACAGAGCCATGATTAAATGCTAAAGTTCCACTAAGCTGGGCAAGATGCAGACACTACAACAAAGATGAGACCTCAGACCTACTGCAGCAAAGGTTATTTACCACCATAATCACCTACACAAGTGATTGTTTTTCTTTCCTTTTTTTTATTTTGTTGGTTCATTTGTTTTGAACTGTATAAGTATTTGACTCCTTGTAAATTAAATGCATGCATACATACAACATGGTTCAATGGGTTCGGTGTGTGCTGGACAACAGCCAGGAGATCAACTCACTCGGACCCTGTCAGGGTCTCCCTGGTGCAAATACAGCGTCCTGCTGAACCCCGCCCCCAAACTGGTTTTACCTGTTTTGGGTTGTTTCAATTTACATATTCAACTCTTTGAGATTGTTTCAATGTACAAACTCCCATGCACTAATGTTTACTCATGTACTTAATTTCACCCATTCCAGTTTAACCTCAGCCTGTGGCCAGTTTCCAACTTTGCTATTCCACAGGGGTATCAACCCCCAAAGGGGCTCAGATTTGTTTAGCAACTGAATTATTATGAAGAAGAGAAAAATAAACATGACACTGAATTCACATAAACATATTAGCTTTTTAGAAAACAGATCAAACCTGTCAGTGAAGTTTCAAAATCCATCTCTTGGTTCATTAATGTTTTAGGCAAATGTATCCCTGTGGGCAGACTTTAAACCTGAGAGAAATTAATACAGTTGCACTAATGCAATCACAATGTCAATAATCTCAGTATATCATAAAGAATGGAATTGGTAAACCACATTTTAATTATATGTGTTCATTCTGACATATTACTTGTATGATATTTTAAACTTTGTTCACTCAGTAATTAATCTGGGCAAGATGATTTTAATAAATCATAATCAAATACATGACAGTAGCATCCTTTCCTCTCAGCAATATTTTTTTTGCTATCTTTTTGGACATTTGTAAAAATATCCCGTAAGTTCAGATCTATTCATGACCTCCAAATTTGCAAAGCCGTGTGAGTTTAAATCACGTTAGTTCAATATGTTACCAATAAGAGAAAAGTTACTCAGTAAACAAGTGGATATCTGAAAGCATTACTCTGTGTTCATGAATTCTCTATTTTCTCTAAAGAGCAATAGGTGGGAAACTAGAGAACAGCCTAAAAACTCAAAACCTGTGAAATTCAGGAGCACATTGATTGATTTTAGAAGTTCTATAGTTCTGAAGATGCAAAGCCACATTACATTTAAGGAACGTAAAATAAAACTAAAGTTCCTAATAGTGTTGAAGATTCAAAAGGAATTATTTTTTCTGATACTTTTCTGACAGGCTTAAATTCAACTTTTTCCATGAGCTTTTTTTCCCGACAGTCCTAATGAAGAACCTAGCTTAAAAGACACAAACACATTCAATCCAATGACAACCGAAATTACCCTGGTTCTCTAGCAATTTGGACACTTGAGAAGGAACACTTGTAATTTTTACAGACCACTAGGCTGCTGTGTTATTTTTTTTTAATCTTACATTTGTACTGCACATTATAAAGTATTTCCACATGCATTAGCCTATCTGGTCATTTGGAGACAAGTTAATCAAGACAAATAGTATCTCTATTTAATAGTTGAAGAAACTAATATTAGAGAGGTGTAGACTTCCCAAGGCCATGCAGCTCTCACAATAGAAAGTCTCCAGGGTCATCGTCAGCTCTGATACCATCACATCTTTGCTGCAGTTAAAGTGAGAAGAATGTGCTTTGTCCACGTTTGCATCACAGGGCACAGAGCAGTGCCCAGTATCCAGCAGCTTAATGCACATTTCTGAGGGAGTGATTAGAGGTGGCCCAGTGCCCACAGACTGTTGGACTCCACAGGTGAGGAATGACACAGCCACTCTCCAACAAATATTGAATGCTTCTGGCAGTGACATGTTTGGCAGTGACACATGTCTAGAGCTCTAAGAAACTTTAGGTGCTAAAGAAGATGTGAGATAGATTATAAATATAGATATAGATGAGATATAGATATATAGACATATACGAGGTCTGGCAGGAAAAAGTCCAGCCATTGTTACTGTGAGAAGGGTATGCATGACATTGAAGTAACCTGGCAGCCAAGGAGAGTGGACAGGAATGTGTGAACAAGGATGACTTCACTCTGCTGTATGGCTGTCACATTCAAAATGACTGAGCAAGTAGAGCAACGAACCCACGTCAAATTCTGCGTTAAGCTTGAACATCCCTCCACGGGAACTATTCAGAGTATTTGGAAGGCTTTCAGGGACCCTGTGATGAGTGCAGTGCAAATAAAGGGGTGGCACAGATGCTTCAAAGATGGTCGAGGATCTGTGGAAAGGGATCTGAATTTTGGAAAGCCTGCAACAAGCAGAACACCTGAGAATGTTGAACTCAGCCCCCTACAGTCCAGATTTGGCGCCCTGTGACTTCTGGCTTTTCCCAAAACTAAAATCGCCTTTGAAAGGGAAGAGATTTCAGACCATCAGTGAGATTCAGGAAAATATGACAGAGCAGCTGACGGTGATTCCAACAAAGTGTTTTGCAGAGTGTTTTGAACAGTGGAAGAGATGCTGGGCGAACTGTATGAGGTCCCAATGTGCCTACGTTGAAGGGGACTGAGGTGTCATTGACCAATGTACAATGTTTCTTGTACCTTCTTCAATAAATTCCTCTATTTTCCATAGGTCATGGCTGGATACTTTCAGGACAGGCTTCGTACATAGATATACAGGTTAGGTGAAAGCAGGCTTACAGTTATTCACATGGAAGATATACAATAATTAATAAATAATAATACAATAATTTTCACGTACTCACAACTGTAAGTCTACTTTTGTGTATGTGTATTTCCCCATACACACATACAAAACAGAACATTTTTAAAAGTCCTGGTTAGATTTTAAAAGGATTTTCCTGAGATAGGAAAATCTCAGATATTCTATACAGCAATATTTTCACTGGTATGTCCCCTAGAGAAAGGGACATAAAGGAAAGAATAAACAAGTAGGACTTCATCAAAATATAAAGCTTCTGTATGGCTAAAAAAAAATCAACAAAATGAATAGGGAACAAACCCTATGGGAAAGTATGTTTGCAAATGATACCTCAGACAAGGGTTTGATCTCCAAAATATATAAAGAACTAGCATTACTCCATTCCAGGAAGACAAACAATCCAATTAAAAAAAATATGCAAAGGACCTGGACAGACACTTCTCCAAGGAGGAAATACAGAGGGCTCAGAGACATATGAAAGGATGCTCTGCATCACTAGCCATCAGGGAGATACAAATTAAAACCACAATGAGATACCACTTCAGAATGGTATCATAACCAAATCAACAAACAACAACTGCTGGCGAGGTTGTAGAGAAAGGGGAACCTTAGTTCACTGTTGGTGGGAATGCAGACTGGTGCAGCCATTGTGGAAAACAGTATGGAATTTCCTCAGAAAACTAAAAATGGAACTGCCTTTTGACCCGGTAATTCCACTGCTAGGATTATACCCTTAGAATCCTGAATCACCAGTTCAAAAGAACCTATGAACCACAATGTTCATACCAGTAAAATTTACAATAGCCACATCCTGTAGGCAACCTAAGTGCCCATCAGTAAATGAGCAGGTCAAAAAACTATGGTATATTTTACACAACGGAATACTATGCAGCAGAAAGAAAGAAGGAGCTCCTACCCTTTGCAACAGCTTGGATGGATCTGGAGAGTATTATGCTAAGTGAAATAAGCCAGGCAGTGAAAGACAAATACCATATGATCTCACCTTTAAGTGGAACCTAATCAACAACACAAACAAGCCAGCAAAATATAACCAGTGACATTGAAATAAAGAACTGACAGTAACCAGAGGGGAGGTAGGAGGGGATAATGGGGTAGAAAGGGGGAAGTTGTGTCAAGGAACATGTATAAAGAACCCATGGACAAAGCCAAAGGGGGGTATGATCAAGGGTAGGAGGTGGGATGGCTGGGGTGGGTGGGAGTGGTGGGAAAAAAATGAGGTAATAGATGTTTAACTAGACTTACTGTGATGATCATTTTCTAATATATACAAATATCGAATCATTGTGTTGTATACCTGAAAGTAATATGTTAATGATACCTCAATAAAAAAATAATAGAAATAAAAGCAAAGGAAAGGGTCTGAAATCACTGTAATATAGATGTTTAAAAGCAGTAATCAAATGCTGGGTTTGTGTTGATTTGCAAGGTGGAAGCAATGACCTTTAAAACTCACTTAGTAAAACCAGACATGTGAGATACAGTTTACTTACAAATTAAAAGTCCTTTTCCTCAGGCTCTTAAATTGTGGTTTTCATGTAATGAGGATGATTTGTATTTTCTCAAAAAATGTTTTCAAATCCAGACCTTTTAAAAAAGAATGAATATCTTTTCATTTCATACTTTTCCTGTTTTTAACCGTAGGAAACCCAGAATAGTATTTGACAAAATCTATTTCTTAAATTTATCTTTGACATCTCTTTCCCACCCCATTTTGCTTTATGACTCCTTCATTTAAAAATAAATTATCTGTAAAAAACACTTAAAGAAGTGATCAAATGTTAGTTATAACACGGAAGGCCCAGAGATACAAATTTATTCCCTTAGGGAAAAAATCCACACAGAAATATTACCAAAATATCAATTATATCTGGATTATAAAATAGGGTTATCAGCCCTGGCCCGTGTGGCTCAGTGGATTGAACACCACCCTGCAACAAAAGGGTCAGGGGTTGGATTCCCAATCAGAGCACATGCCTGGGTTTTGGGCCAGGTCCCCAGTAGAGGGCGCATGAGAGGCAACCACACATTGATGTTTCTCTACCTCTCTTTCTCCCTCCTTTCCCCTCTGTCTAAAAATAGATAAATAAAAAATCTTTTTTTTAAATTGGATTTTTTAGCTTTTTATTCATACTTTTGTATGCTTTCCAAGTTTTCCAGCATGAATTTCTATAAGAGTATATATTGTTCTTATATTCATAAAATGTACTATTTTTATAGTGTGTGAGTATATATATATGTACATATATATATGGTGTACAACATGATGTTTAACATACATATACATGGTGAAATGATTACTGTAGTCAAGGTAATTAACATATGCATCTCCTCACATAGTTACCTTTTGTGTGTGTATTAAGGGCACAAGTCTACTCTCTCAGAAAATTTCCAGTTTACAATACAGAATTATTAAGGATAGTCACCATGCTACACATTAGATCTCTAGACTTACTCATCCCTCATATGTGCTACTTTGTATTCTTTGGCCAAAATCTCCCCATTTCCCCCACGTTCCTGCACCTGGTAACTGCCCTTCTACTTTCTACTTCTATGTATTTCACCTTAGATTCCACATGTAAGAGAGATTATGCAGTATTGTTCTTTCTGTGTCTGGCTTATTTCACTTAGCACAGTGTCTTCAAGATCACTTATGTTGTCACAAACAGCAGGATCTCCTTTTCAAAGGCTGGATAATATTTCATATATATATATATATATATATATACATGCACAATGTTTGTATATATGTACACATGTATACACACACATATACATTGTATGTGTGTATATATACATACACACATATATTTATATCAAAATTTTTTATCGTCATTTATGGATAGACACTTAGGTACTCTTGAGGTATTTATTTCACTTCTTTTGGGCATATACACAGCACACAGACTGCTGGAAGAGGGTGATGGTAGTTCTAATTTTAATTTTTTGAGGAATTTCCACATTGGTTTCCAAAGTGGCTGCATCGATCTGCATTCCTATTAATAGTGTACTGGGTTCCTCTTCTCCACAGTCTCACTAACACTCATCTTTCTTTTTTTTTATAATAGCTATAACACATATGTCACATATTTAAAATCATATGTCTATATTACAATATATAAATGCATTATAGATGACAAATTTA
Organism: Desmodus rotundus; assembly: GCF_022682495.2. Taxonomy (NCBI): domain Eukaryota; kingdom Metazoa; phylum Chordata; class Mammalia; order Chiroptera; family Phyllostomidae; genus Desmodus; species Desmodus rotundus. Next base: position 85,966,259 of record NC_071393.1, read on the forward strand.
GATATAATTGTTCCCAAGGTTAGAGAATAAATAAAACAGCTCATTTGAAATCTGGAAAGGTTTAACATGTTTGTATTGAGATTAAAGCTGCCTTAGATCTAAATCTGTTGTTTATCTCAAACAAGGCAATAAGTCCTTACTGTACTTGAAAATAATTAAAATATTCATGAATATTCCTGAATCTGTTTTACTTCAAACTAATACTTCATTGTTTTCAACTCCTTCTCAGATGATACGGGTTTAGAGTTCCTCCATTCAGGGCTGACATTACAATTATTTAACATAGTATATTATGAACATAGCATAGTATGAAATGTTGTAACCATAGAGTTATGATCAGAGTGAGAGCTAACTTTGTAGAAAAGACTAGTGTACCTAAGAGAATGTTAAGGAAGATGCCAATGACAGCTATACTAACTCACCTTCTACAAGCCAGGAAAATGTCAAGCATTAGAGACGTTTGTGTCTCTCCAAAGGCGTGTGGGGTGGGGGAGGATAGCATAAGGCATGACACTGGAAATGAGGGATGGCCTGGCAGTCTGTGTAAGAGCAATGAGGCTCTCTGTCTTTTCCCTGACCTCATGCAACCAAGTGATTTCTCCTTCCTTTAATCCGCCAGGAGACGACATATATGTTCTGGAGAAATCGAGTCCAACAGTCTCAGATTCAGGGGTAAATGAGACACAGTCGGTTTAAAGGTGTGGTGCTACACTAGAAACAGGAAGATCTGGAAAAAGTACTAGATCTGGTCCCCTCCCCACCCAAATTCCCAAATGTTGTGACTCAGGCCTTGGGACGGTTAGTCTCTCTGGACAAAATGTTAGTCAGAATGTCAAATATATAAGTACTTTGTGAAACACTTTGTCAGTTTCTTAAAACTCAGACACACACTTTTATTTGGTCCAGGCACCCTGCTCCTAGGTCCCAAAAGAAAAGCAGCATATGGCCAAACAAAAACTTGTACATACTGTTCATTAGCAAGTTTATTTATAATAGCCAAAACCTAAAATTACCCTTGATTTTCATCAAGAAAAAAACAAACTGTGGTATATCTATCAATGGAGTACTACTCAGCAACAATAAGAAAAGAACTAATGCTACATGCAGCAACATGAATGAATCTCAAAACAATGGTGCTGGGTGGAAAAAAATGCTGTACAGAAAAGAAGTACATTAGGGGGGAGGAGGGAACATAGAGCAAACGATTACAGTAGAAAGCCAGGATCCTCTCAAGACCTTCGCATCTCTAAAATCTGGATTGGTATTTTGAATCATCACAGACCTAGCTTGTCCTCTGTAAGTCACTAATGAATGAGAAGATAACCTCTAGGTGTTTGGCATTGTCATTTTTAAATTTAATTATTACAGAAATCACTTTTTAGTTATTAGTTATTTATGCTTTGGCTTTAATGTAAAACTTTCTGAACATTGGACACCAATATGCAATAACAAACTGCAAGTTTTTTAATGCCTTTTAAAATAGGGGAAGGTCCATCAAGGAACATCTCTAAAGGACACATGGACAAAGCCAAAGGGGGTAGGATCAAGGGTGGGAGGTGGGATGGGTGGGGCAGGGGGCCATGGTAGAGTGAAAATAGAGACAACTGTACTTGAACAATTGTTTTAAAAAAAGAATTTTAAGAAAGGAAATTAAGTTGAAATAAACTAATTCATCTCAGGTCAAAAAAATTAAAATAAAATAAAATAAACTTTGGGAAATCAAAGTATAAAATTTACAATCCAGAACTGCTAGTTCTACCTTAGCTAGTAGATAATCTCAGAGCATGCCCACGATCATGTCAAGTTCCTCTTCCTATGTCTGAATGATCTCATTCCTTTGATGAAGAGGTACTCTAAATTTAAAGTATTTGTTTTGTGTCTGGTTTAAACAAAACACAGGTGTATAGTATTTGATACACTAGTTAACCATTTCTGCTGAAAGAAGCAAAGACAATTTTTATATACTCATTTGGAAAAGATTGAAAACATCCCAGTGGATGCAACATAATTCAGTTCCTTTACTACTTTGTAGTTTTCATTTTAAATAATTTATCTTTATTTGGAGTTATAAATTATCTTTACCATATGCCTAGTATGCTTGCTTCTATTTTTACATTACCCAGTAAAAACATTCTACAAACCATCTAGAATTGTTATATAATGCAGGGTGTGGAATGGCTACACAGTCCAATCACCTGTTAAAACACCAATGCCAAGACCCAACTCACAAGAGATTCTGATTTAATTATCTCAGGCAAAATATTTTCTAAGACACCCTCAAGTGATTCTAATGTGCAGACAATGCTAAGAACCACTGACTTAAGACACTTTCAATATCAGTGTTTCTCAAACTTGTTTGATATAAGAATGTTCAAATAAGATACTTAAAAAAAAAGACACAGTCCAGGAAACAAGGAAACAAGCCACAGACTGGGAGAAAATATTTACAAACGTCATATCTGATAAGTAACTGTTATCCAAAATATTTTTTAAAACTCTTTAAATTCAACAATAAGAAAATAAAAACTCGATCTGAAAATGTGCCAGAAACCTTAACAGACAACTTTCCATAGAAGATAAATAGATAGCAAGTAAGCATATGAAAAAATGTTCCACATAATATGTCAACAGGGAAATGCAAATTAAAACAACAATGAGATACCACCACAAACCTATTAGAATGGCCAAAATCCAGAACTCTCTAAATACATAATGCTGGGACGTGGAGCAACAAGGAACTTTTATTCATTCACTGTTGATGAGAATGCAAAATACTACCACCACTGTGAAGGATCATTTGGCCATTTCTTACAAAACTGAACATACTCTTACCATATGATCCAGCTGTCACACTCCTTGGTATCCACCCAAAGGAGATGAAAACTTACATCCACACAAAAATTTGCACACAGATGTTTATAGCAGCTTTACTCATAATTGCCTTCTCGGTTGGAAGCAACCGAGATGTCCTTCAGTGGGTAAATGGCTAAATTAACACTTGTATATGCAGTGGTACAATGGAATAGTCAGCACAAAAAAAGAAACTAACTATCGAGTCATGTGAAGACATGGAAGAAGCTTGAAAGCAGATTGCTACATGAAAGATGCCAATCTAAAAGGGCTACATACTGTATGATTCCAACTGTATGACACTCTGAAAAAGGCAAAACTATGAAGACAATAAGAGGTTCAGGGCTTGCCAAGAGTTAGTGGATAGGGACTCATAAATAGGTGAAGCACAGAGGAATTTTAGGACAGTGAAACTAATCTGCATGATACTATACTGTTGGATACATGTCATTATACATTTGTCAAAATCCATAGGATGCCCAACACCCAGAGTGAACCCTAGCGTAAACCATGGACCTTGGGTGGTTAGGAAGTATTCATGTAGGTCCATCAACTGTAACAAACACGGCATTCCAGTGGGGGATGCTGACAATGGGGGAGGCTGTGCATGTGGGGGCAAGGGGAATATGGGAAATCTGTATCTTCCATGCAGTTTGCTGTGAATCTAAAACTGCCCTAAAAATGAAATCTATTTTTAAAAACCTCTTAATTCCCAAATTCAAGAGTTTCAAGCCAAATCTCATGAATCAGGAGCTTCAGTGAAGGAAGAGAGATTGAGAGGCTCACAATGAGAAACACTACTTCACAAGACTGCAAGAGCATTACAATGGATCCCAAAAAGGATGAGAAAGGAAAAGGGAAATAAACACACTCTGGAGCCTTTGAGTCTCCTAATTCATCATCCAGCCACATACAATGCATCACCATTTTTTAAAAATTGTACCTGGAAAATATCTTTTAAATACCTCTACTTGTATCCATGGCCCCTCATCGCCGCTGTAGGCCAAGCTCCTAACATCTTCAAGCCTCAGCACTACTGTAATATATCATCCCATGAGTTTTTCAGCTAACACCCTTGTCTTCCTCCAACTATTCTCCCCATTAGAGCCAACGTGATCATTTGGAGCATCAACCTGATCGTGTCACTCACAACTTGAAATATTTCCCAGAGCTTTTACAGTAAAAACGAACCTTATCTCACATCTCCCACCTTCTTTTCTGGCTTTATTTTAGGCTTCCACTCCCCCTTACTCTCACTCATCTAACCATAACAGCCTTCTGTCTGTCTTTCCATTCTGGCTAAGTGCCCTCTTGTCACAGGCCATTTGCAGATGCTAAATCCTCTGATGAGAATCTTCCTCCACCCTGACTTTACCTAGGTAATTCTTGTGCTTTCTTCTTAGGAACACAGGTAACCACCACATCCAAGCATTTTTCTAGCTAGGTCCATCTCTCAACTTCAGACTTTCTTTAGTACCAAGCACAATCATTCTAGAACTTACCACAATTATAACATCACATCCTTTATGTGTGAGATTTCATTATTGTTTTCCCCATCTCCCCAGCACCCATTTGACAATAAATTCAGTGGGGATGGGACATTATTTTCTCATTCTAAGACCAGATCGCCTGGGTTTAAATCCTACCTTACTTTGTTAGGGGGCTCCGCCGGCAGAGCCCCACCGTCCACCACAGATGAGAATAAGACTACCAAGACATGATCTGCTTGGGGAGGAAAGGTAGCCAATCTCTCAAAGGAGAAGGACCTTGAGCCTATTCCTCAATAGGGTTTTATTTGGTTTAATTTGCACAGGAATATAGATAGGATGTATATGTAAAGCTCAATCATTGTCAGGCAGTAATGATCAGGCAACATTCAAAGAACTATGAGGGCTTATTCTCAGTCAGGGTCAGACAGCTAAAGGACCATAAAACTTTGGGGAAACAAACTCATTTTATGCTTGGACCCTAATCATTTAAATTGAGGGTACTCTTAGCAAAATAGGTTTCACAGGATTTTATGCATTCTTTCTTAGGCCTGATCCCCCCAGGGAAACTGCCCTTTCCAGCACAGGGCCACACCCACCTCCAGCATTGTTTCAGGCTTAAGTCAGGACAGAGAAGTAAGGCAGCCAAGAGATTAGGAGACTTCTCCAGACAGAATGAGGACTCAGGCTATGTCAAAGCCAAGGGTCAAGGGTCCATCACCCCCTTTTTCTATAGCCCCCCAAGTTCTTCCCTGAGGGCCCCTTCGTGACTGTGCCTGTCTTAGGTCACCCCTCCTTTGAGGAATCTTACCCATCATTGGCTACCCAGTCATCTGCCCAGGGCCAGGCAGGGTGAAATAAAAGGTGGCAGAGACTGCGCTCCTACCAGGAAGATAAGCTTTGTCTCCTTAGTGGCTTATGGTCCCAAGGTCCTTTATCAGCCTTAGCCATGGGGAGTTACAGCTTCTGAAACCAGGCAGGGCGGTTCCCAACATTACTTATTTGGTGACTTTGGGCAAGTGATTTGTGCTTCCATTTTTCAGTTTCCTCATTGCAAAATAAGACCCATACTAGTACCTACCACACTGGGTTGATTTGTTAAATTTATATGTAGAATCCTTAGCACAGGGCTTCTTAAATATTATTATTATCATTACATCATCATTATTTTGCACATTGCTTAGCACAATACCTAGTCATGCTGGAAGAGTGGCCCCTAATTCCAGGAACCTGTGGATATGTTACTTTACATGACAGAAGGGATGCTGCAGATGTTATCAGTGTTACAGACCTCCAGTTAGGGAGATTATTTTGCATTATCCAGATGGGCCAAATCTAATCAGAAGTCATTAAAAGCAGAGGAGGAAAAGTTAAGTCATATGGAGGAAGGAGAGAGTTTCAGAGCATAAAAGGAACTTAACCTTCTGTTTCTGGCTTTGAAGATGGAGGAAGGGGGCCATGAGCCAAAAGTGCAGGTGGCTGCTCGAAGCTGGCGACAGCCTCCAGATGATACCCAGCAGGGAAATGGGACCTTAGTCCTACAACAGCAAGTATTCCACCAACAACCCAAATGAGCGGAAAACAGAGTCTCCCCTAGAACGTCCAGAAACAAACCCAACCTGCTGACATCTTGATTTTAACCCATGAGATCACTCCAGTCTTTTGACCTACAGAACTAGATGATTATGTTTGTTGGTTGAAGTCACCGAGTTTGTGGTGATTTGTTATGACAACAATAGAAAACTAATACACAGGCACATCACTGATGATCGATAATAGAAGAAAAAGAAACAATTCCACTTGCACTGGAAATATAAAATATTTTACATGTTACTCTATTCAATCCTCACAGGTAACATGTGAATTTGATGTTAATTTTCCCATTTCTGAGAATAGGTAACTAAGGTTAAAAGTAATTTGTTGAAGTCAACCCAGTTTTTTTCCTGACTTGCCTGAAATTTTCCTCAACTACACTGCATCTCTACTCACCAAAAGTATTAATTTTATTTATATACAACTGAATTTATAAATCATTTTGTATCTATATCATTTCCTGGGACATCTAAAATCCTTCAGTTTTGTGGTATGAAGGAAAATGGATCCTATGAAAGTAGTATATGATGCAAGCCAGACATAACTATGTAACAACAATAACTAAAATTCATTAAACACATACTATGTGGCTGGTACTATTCCAAACACTTTATGTATGTTAATTCATTTACCCCAGATATCAACATGATGGCAATTGCTCCAATTAACTTCCCTTTGTCATTTGTTGCTTAAGGAAGGTTGGGTTTGTTTGTTTGTTTGTTTTTAGATTTATATAGCTATGTTAAACTAAACCTCCAATATTATTATCCCAGAAGAATTTGTCAAATATTTATATTATTATAGTTATCAGTTCAGCAACTTAAAATACATAATAAAAAGTCAATAAACTTTTTTGTATCTTGTTTTTCTTCTTGAGAATTATGGTTTTAAAAATCCCATTACATTTGAATAATAAAATACATTTAGATGACAACAGATGTCTATGGAAGAGATATGTCCCCTAGATGTTAAGACTCCCTGGAGGGACATTTAATTTGTAAATGTTTAATCACAATTTAAGGTGTTAATTGTAACACCCAAGAATTCTTTCAGGCAGAAAAAAATTTCATTACTTTTAACTTAGATATTAAAATGGAAATTAAGTAGAATAAAAGTTGAATACATAATTTTGTTGCTATACATTCAAAATACACCAAATTATGAAAGTTATTTTAATACTCTCATACTGCTGTCATTTGACTTTGGTATTTCTAACATACTATTGATGAACTCAGAGTAATTTTTATCAAAAAATTTGAGAAGGGTTATTTCCAGATGCATAAACACAGACAACCAGCATAAAAGTCTTCCCATCTCATGTACAGTGGAAACCAGAGTTACCAACATTAACTATCAAAAAAGGGCCCTTTACACCCAAAATATATTCTGCCAATATTCTCTCTCCCAATTACTCTACATTGAGTAACAGTCAATTTCTCTCCCTTTTCCCTCCCTGTTTCCTTTGCCTAACCTGATTGCCCTCCTTTTCTCTCCCTGACAAAGTGCATAACTCAGAGAGAGACAAATACTGATGATCTCATTTATATGTGGAACGTAAAAAATGACAACAGGCAATCTAGAGCATGGAAAAAGGAGCCAGATTTGTGGCTACTACCAGTGTGGCAAAGGAGGAGGGAGAATTGGGAGAAAGTGGTCAAAACTGCACAAATGTCCAGTTATAAGACAAATAAGTACTAATGAAATACAGTATGAAGTTTACTCAAAAGTTAAAAATAGAAACACAATAGGACCCAATAATTCCATTTCTGGGAATATATCCAAAAGAAACAAAAACACTATATTGAGAAGATACCTGATAATGTACAACATAAAGTCTATAATAACACTGCTATGTGAGATATATATAAATGAGTTATAATCACAAGGAAAATATATATATGTATAAATTTTTTTGTATCTACATGAGATGGATGTTAACTTATTGTGGTCATTATTTCATATGTATAAGATAAATCATGCTGTACAAACCTAAACTTACACAGCATTGTATGTCAATTATATCTCAATAAAACTGGAAAAAGTGTTTCTTTATCCTTGATATTTCAAATTTCACAAATAAGAGCAGACACTGGGCTGGGAATTTGCTGGTTCTGGAAAATTGCTGCCATTATTTCTTTGATAATTTCCTCCCCAACATTTTCTCTGATCTCTTTTTCTGAAACTCATTAGGTAGATGTTTGACTACCTAAATTCATAGGAAAATTCTTATTGTTTTAATCTATCAACCACATATTTTTATGTTCATTTAGCTAGTAGAAATACTGAGTTTTCTAACACATCCTCTAAATTTTTATGATTTAGAGCTTATATTTTTAATTTCCAGGAGTCCCCTCTGTTTTTGTAATTATTCCTTTAATATAAAATACTCTTAATATCTTATTAAAGAAATAAATTCTCTTCTCCTTCAACAGATATTAATTATAAGACAAGTTTTTTTCAGCTCTTCTTTTTTTCCCCACTGTTATCTTCTACTGCTTATTAGATGTGATGTTTTTCTTTCAGTATAGAGACCTGTCTAGTGGACTAAAATACCTGATCGAAAGTTCTGTGTTGTGGTGGGTGGAACTTTTAGACCAGTCTTTATTACAGGGTGACTGTGTAACCATCTGGTCTTGTTGCTGGAGATATATATACACAAATATCAATGTCTATAACTATTTTCTATAGAAATGAATCTCCAAAGAAGAATCCCTCCAGTAGCCTTTAGGAGGTTGGAATGAAGAGGTAAGAGAGATATTCAAAACATGTAACAACTGGAGTAGCCAGGAGAGCTGGAGCAGAGTTCACTGCTATGCCCACTGCTAACCCTTTAGTTGCCAGGGGCAGGAAAGGGGTCCCGTCAGCAAGGCAGAGAAGTAAGGCCTTATCCGTGTACTTCAGCTGAACAAGCAGGGGAGAGACTCTAAATAAACACGACTGTTGGAATTCTGCAGATGAGTGGAAGAAATGGCCCAGGGTTTCCCATTCAGTATGCAGACCTAATCCCATTTTTTTTAGCATGGCATCTACCTGCCTGTCCTCTCTCCCTGACACGCAGAGTCTTTCTAGCTCTGCTCCTCAGAAAATAAATCTCCAGTCTCCTGTGGAAGTGGGAGAAGGGACAGATAACTGCATGGGCTGGAGGGTGGGGTCATAACCACTCCTCATACAGATTTTCATATCTCCATATTCCTGAGGGTGAATGGTTTTACTTCCAGTCAGAACATTCATTGATATCAACACTATGATTAATTGCTACAGGAATACACATTTAACTTTCCTCATCTCCGTCTTCACATATTATAGTGTAAGTTTATAGATATCAGCCTTTTTTATTGGAATAAAATGTTTTGTACCTTCTTATTCTGCTTATTGTTTGGGATGATTTTCAAGAAAATGGAGAAACAGAAACCACTCTATTCTACTATTTTGAAACTAGTACAACCCAATCAGGGTATAATAAATAGGCCATCAGGGCACGTTTCTCTGTTTACCTAGCATTAAAGTTTTTAATGTGCATATCTCATTTCTACTACTGGACCTCATGCTTCCTCAGAAGGGGCTTTCTGCAACTCCTTCGGGGCCTAACATGGTGCCTTTTATATACCAACACCACATTCTCAGTATGTATTTGTGAAATGAATGAATGAAAAGAGTAGTAGAGAAACAAACAACATCATTTTTCTCTTAATCTCCTTGTTGTGTGATTTTTTTTCTGGAGGGTATATAAGCATCAGGTTTTCTGTAGTTGAATTCAGAAATATTTAACAAATACTTAGCTTGGCTCTAACATGGGAATACAAAAGATAATAATAAAGAGACAAAACAGAACAAACAAAAGCACAATCAATGCCCTAAAGGAAGTCATGATCCTTTAGGAGTTACATCACAATAACTAGAGAAGACTAAAAAACAGTATTTAATGTAAAACTACATATTTTACAATATAAATGCAAAAGTACAGAGGTCAGTCAGCTCTAGGATTCTGTAACATTCGGAGTTTCAGTTGTCTGCCTCTTTATTATAGGCCCATCTCCTTTGCAAAATAATTTTAACATTTCTCAGAAGCAGTCTGTCCACTTATAATTTCCCAATGAATAAGTTTAGGAGTTAAGTCTCCTAAAGAAACCAAATTGCCATTTTATGGGCCGTGGCTCTTCACTCCTTGGAACAATCATTATCTTCCAGTTGGCATCTTTATTAAATTGCATTATTTATGCCTGTATAAATGCTTCCTTCTCTTCCAAATGACTCTGAGGTACCTTCATCAATAAATTAATAAATCATGTCTGTAACTCAGAAACTCTCTGCAGGTGTTTATGAATGGCAAGCCATTTGCCAAAGAGCCAAAAATTCAGAAATTGAAATGTTTTGGAAGACTTGTTTTTCTAAAGCTTTGAGACATTTACTATATTGGTTTCTAAGGTTCCTTCCAGATCTAGGTTTCTGTGATTAGACTGAAACACACACACACACATTGTCTTCATAAACCATCAACTTTGGTTTAATATTATTGCTAAAATTGCCATCTCAATGACCAACATATGATGATCATCTACTTCTAAAATATTTGAATTCTTTGTAATAACTTCAATATCAGCAGCAGCATCCATATTGAATGTGTCTGATAGTAAAATAAAATATCTCTTTTTATTGAAATAGAGTGATGATTAGAGACAGATGATAGACATGAGTAGATGAACAGTAAGACAAGTGGATTAAATCTTAACAGGTAAGAGCATGGCCTCTGGAAACAGAGAGACCTGAACTTGAATCTGCTCTGTTACTTGCTAAACATATAATGTTGGACAAATAACTTGTTGTTTCTAAGATTAACATCCCCATCTGTAAAGTGGGCATGATAATAATAATACCTCCAAAAAGTATTGTATTAAATGAGATATGTATATTAACTACATAATTCTGGCACATAGCAAGTACTCAATAAAGGTTAAATCCTTAATTTAATCAAAAGTATAAAATATTCCATCCTAACTGGTGTGGCTCAGTGGGTTGGGCATCATGCTGCAAACCACAAGGTCCTCGGTTCAATCCCTAGTCAGGGCACATGCCTCGGTTGCAGCCAGGTTTCCAGCTGGGGTGTGCAAGGGGCAACTGATTGATGTTTATCTCACATATTGATGTTTCTCTCCCTCTTTCTCTCCCTTCCTTATCTTATCCCTCTCTCTAAAAAATAATAAATAAAATCTTTTTTAAAAGTATCAAATGTTCCAAAATACAAATCTTTATAAAAACATATGTTGCTCAGGACACAGATGATACTCTTTTCCTTCCATGGACCACTGAAAAAAAAGTGCTGATAGGCTGACAAATATTTTCATCAAATATATAAAGTGGTCTAGCTACTATAACATAATCTACCCTCAGTTTTCCAGTAATTCTAATTTTTACTAATTCCAAAGGACTCAGAGTTCCCCTAATGTGTCATTCTGTGCCATACCTTCAAGTCTTTATAAAAGTTTTCTTTGATGAAAACTTACCTCCTGCCCTATCTTAACTATAGAACTCTTACCAATCTTTCAAGAACCAGGTCCACTACTTCCTCCTCTGTGGACCCTCCCCATCACCTAAAAAGCATAATTGCTCACTTTCCATTCCATTCCACCAAAGTACCTGTGGATGCCTTGAACTACTGAAACCCTATTTCACAGCTATTTGTTCACATGTCAATCTCCCTGGCTAGGCCACAAGCTGGTTGAAGGAAGGTACTAAGTCTAATTTATCTCTGCACTGCTAATACATAGCATAGAGCCTAGCATCAAATCAGAAATTAGGAAATATTGAATTAATGACAGAAAAAAATATAGTATATTATAAAATGACTCATAATTTCATAGATTAAATCTATTTTAGAGAAGCTGTGGTAAAAATCACTAGGAAGATATAAAAATGAATGCAATTTTATGTGATAGGAAACCCAAAATAACAATGGTTTAAACAAATTAGAAATGTTTCTCTCTCTTACGATAGATGTCCAGGGTTAGGTGGACAGGTCCTAATGTGGCAGCTCTGCAGTCATTGTCATCAGGACCCCAGTTCCTTCAAGCTCTCAGCTATATCATCCCTGCAATGAGACTCTTGTCCTTGTGGTTTAAAATAGAAGTTAGTGCTCCAGCCATCACTTTGATATGTTATCAGTTTTCAGCAGTGGAATGGAAAAAGAGGATGAAGGACAAATCTCTCTCACGATGACATCTTGGAAATACTACATGGCACTTAAGCTTATTGGTTAGAACTTAGTGACGTGACCACATATCCTAAAGTGTTTATTATTCTGGGTTGTATCACCAAAGATAAAACCAGTGCATCAATATTAGGAGCACTCAGCAGACCCTGCCTCCAAACTATCAGACACCAACTCAATCACTTCTGTCTTTCAGTTCATTACAGCATGAAGAGCTTGGACCAGGAGTTCTCTAAGATCCCTTGCAATTCTTTCCTATTTATTTAATATTGTGAAAATAATTGAGTTTTGGGTGCTTAAAACCAAATTTGATACATTTAGCCTACTACTTTGTAATTATTTTAACCCCCAAAATCTGCATTTCAAAGGGTTCCACCATCAAAAGAGGAAGAAAATATGGATAAGAGTGAAGAGTAAACCAGTATTTTAGAAGAACATTTAAAGACAGTTTCTTAATGCTAATATGACTAAACCAGTGTTGATAACAATGAGTATTTTAGGAGTCAACACCTTCATTATTTCCATCAATCTCCCCAAGGCCCCCAAATATTTAATAACACATTGATATAGACCGAGGTTTCCTCAATCTTGTGCTAAGCATGAATAAAATACCTTTAGATATTTATTATTCACATTGATGTGCAACATATTAAAATAGTCTGCTTGTGCAACAAATGCAGCTTTAGAACAAGCCCCCAGCGTTCCTGCAACCCCACCACAGCCACTGCCCCTGCTCTTGACAGTCAAGAGCCCTCTCCCCCTCAAGACCCTGGAAACACCACTGACTAGTATGGACTTGGGGAGTGAGAAAATCATAGGCTTTGCTCAAATTATTTCATTATATAACAAAGAATTTTTGTAGCTGTCATGTACTTAAGGCTCTTAGTAATGATTTAATCGTGGTCATTTCTAGCCACTTACAAACTGTTGTCAGTCCAGCACTGTAAGGACTCCTACTGTCTCCAAATATAAACACTGGTCAAAACATCAATCTGGGTGTCTCTATGAAGCCACAGAAAGCAATCAGCCGAAAAAGAACAAGGCAGTGCACTCTTTGAGCTAATAATTTCTATATGCTGCTGCCAGTTTTCTGCAGGAAAGTGAACCCATGTACGACTCTTATTTTAGTCTTGTTTCATCAGCTTACCTGTTATCTTCATTCCACAGCAATCCAATTAGATTTCTAAATGTCTAAGATCCTCTCACATGAATACACATCAAAAATTTTTGAACTATTTACATAATTAATAGGCCTCATATATCTGTCCTTTGTAACTCTTGAGACTTTAGAATTATTTCTTTTTCTATCATCCAGCTTTGATTAGTTATAAGAAATATTAAGAAACGCTATTCACTGGTAAATAATATCCTGGGGTAGCACTCAGATTGAAAAAAAAAATTCCTTCAGTCAAGCATTTACCAGTTAACTGAGTCTCAGCATCATCGTTCACGGGAACTACAAGACCATTATTATCCCCAAAAGGGAAGAGGGGTCCTAAAATGACCCACTTCATGGCCTCAGCAATGGTTTGTGTCTCAACCCTGGTAAAATAGCCCGAGGGCCTTCTGTTCTCCTTTGTGTTTTGACAGCAGGACAGTTTTTTGAGTTTGATTCTAATGTTAATATAATGAAAAGTAAATAGAAAGATCATTCTTACTAACTAAATGTCAAATTATAATGGGACCAATTGCCCTGTTGTCCCTGGGAGGATGTCAGCATGCATTCTCCTGGCATATGGGACCAAGTGCCTCATGAAACCTTCATCCAATGTGCTTTCTTTTATCATCAGAGGAAAGCTGAATCACTACAACTTTTATTACCCCCAAATTCTCATAAACCTCTTTCCAGGCCACAGTCTTGTCCAAAATATTGCATTCCCCATAGAAAGTCATTCATAAGATTTCTAAAATCTATAGGATCAAATCAAAATTGTTCATTCATTATGCCCATTTTTTATACTTTGGGAATTTTGTGCTCAGTACATAGGTAACACAGGTTATACGTCGCTTTATTGCACTCCCCAAATGTTGCATTTTTTTATGAAAAGATTACGACTCCCTTTATTGCTATATTTGCTTTATGGCAGGGGCCTGGAACTGAACCCGCAATACCTCCAATATGTGTCTGTAAATAGATTATATCAAATATACTCTAAATGCATTGCTGATCCCTGAAAAAGAAAATTTCCCAAAAGACAAAAATAGCAAAGACCGGAAAGTAGGGAGCTGAAATCAGAACAATAAGTGATCTCAGACGCTAGGGCTATCTTGAAACAACACTGATGCTGGAAACTAGAGCTCTAGGGATTTATTACTTACAAGAAAGCAGAAAACTAGATCTAGGTTTGCCAAAACGTTTCTATATGTGAGGGAAAGATGCTAAATCTGAGACTAGCACCTACAGGCAAGATGGTGAAAGGGGCCACATTATTAAGGGTAGAAAAAGGCCACCTGCCTGCAGTAATGGGAAACCTGTTCATCTCCGCTAACACTATGTGTGGAAAATAGCAGCAATGGTGATAGTCTCCCCTGAGAATTTGTGAACACAACGCTTCTCTCAAATGGATATGCAATCCGAATTTACATTATCTGCACAGTAGGGAAATGTCTGACTCAAAACTTAAAGTGGTCCTGAGAAGGTCTTAAAAGCTGTTAGATAGGAAAGCCAGATAACAAACAAGGAACTACAATTAGATTAACTGCAAACCTCACAGGGGCAAGAATTGTAATGCAAAAAGTTAAGTAAATAAGTAAGACTTTATTCAAGACTATTGCAATTGGGTACACAGACCAGAATGCATTCCGAATTCTACTCTGTTGAAACAAAGGATGGAAAAGTTTTAGGAGTAGGGACAGGGAAGGAGGGTGAGAGGGCTGTAGACGATCTCTGCTTGCTAACCGCCTTTACCCAAACGAAAAGTAAATTTTCTGGAATCTTCAGACAGTTTTGCAAGTTGGAACAAGGCATCCACCAGTGTTGGGCTCCTACCCTCCCACAGGGCGAAATCTTCCTTGATGATTACATTTCAAAGGGAGGGCTGCCAGGTACTTGAGAAAGACACCCTGCCTTGTAAAACCGGCAAGAGACATTGTAAATATTCATATGCCATAGCACAGAAAGGATTCACAGTTACAACTTTTCTAAAGTAAATGCTCTAAGAAAAAAAAGTGCTCTGGGACCTGGGGGGGTGGGGGAAGTCTGTCTGACGTCTAGGGAAACTGAAGCCATCTTAGTTAAGAACCGTAGTTGAAACTGATAAATCTACCTTCACTGTGTGCGACGTAACATCTCTCCATAACAGATAGACCAAATGTAAAAATATTAAAGAGTAAACAATACAGTTAACATTTTCATTTGGGGACACATTTAATAACTAGAGGGTGCACATTCTTTATAAGGACGCACAGAATACTAATAAGTATATATCATATGGTAGACCATAACCAAAGAAATTTCTAAGTCAGTATTATAAAACTGCTTTCTGATTACAAAGCCACTTTATTAGGAAAAAACAGAATATTTTAGTATTGTTTTTGATAATAATTACATTTAGGATCTATTGTTTGACAAACTCATAATTTTCTGAGCCTATTCTTGAGGAAAGGGAAAATTAGGTAATGATAACTGAGATTTCTAATAGGTAACTGGATCAATGGGGCCAATTAACCAAGTCTTCTTCACTCATTAAATAAGCTTTATTTCAACAGGGTTTCTAGTGTATGACATTCAGAATATTTCTACTCTAAACTGTCATTTTATCATCTTTCCCAACTTGAACCCTTGAAATGCAAGCTAGCTCCTTTCCTGTACAAGCCCCAATCTTGTTCTTAATGAAGGCACCCATCCCCTATCTCCTCCCCCACCCCATAGCCCACCTTCATGGGAGAAGTGGAATTTTGAATCTGTATCTTGGATCTGTTTGGTTACATGATATTAGTCAACTTTCCTAATCTCATCCAACCTCAGCGTTTTCTCCTCTAAAATAGAAATGATAGTTATTAACTTCAAAAAGTTGCATGAGGAGCAAATAAGATACATTTAGCCTACCATTTTATATTTATTTTAACCCCCAACATGTGTATTTCAAAGGGTTCCACCATCAAAAGAGGGTAAAAATACTTTGTATTTTCTGCAAAGTATACGACACAGTGCCTTGAATACCGGGTTGCTCAATAATATTCTCCCTTGCCCCTTCTAGAGAAGTCTCCCTGAAATTCACTCCCCTGCTTTCTTTCTGCCCGAATGCTCAAACACATTCAAATGCACAGTTGCAATATTTAGGACTCCCTGTCCTGATATACCATTTTCTGCTGAAATAAGAATTTCAAAGGCTATGAACCCTTGCAAATGGAACACTTATAAGATAGCAAATCAAATGTAATCATATCATTTTTAAAGTTAAAAAACAAGGAAATAAGCAATTTTCCCTTGCAAGTAACCAAGAGAGATCTGTATTTATTCCTGTCTCAGAGGCAACTACTTACTGGAGGAGAATAAAGGTACACCTCACAGATATTGTGGGTCAGTTCCAGGCTACTGCAGTGAAGCAAGCACCTCAATAAAGTCAGTCTTTTTTGCCAGCGGAGGTGTTGCCTTCGGTTTGTAAAAAATGCGACATCTGTAAAATGCAATAAAGTGAAACACAATAAAGCAAGGTATGTCTGCAGGCAAAGAGGAAGAGCCCTTTGTTATATTTCAAAGCTCTACAGTCTGTTTAGTGAAAATAGAATTGCTTACCTTCATTCTGAAGCCTAAAGCAAAACCACAAGGCGAGGGCAAATACCATATAAATAAATTTATTTTAAAAATTATTAACAGTGCTAATGCTGATTTTCAGTTGGCATATGTTGAACTAGCCGTCTATGACAGGTGATCACTAATTCCATCCACTCTCTTCCAGAATGGTCTTTTGAAGGTTTTTTTTTAAAATATTTTATTTATTTATTTTCAGAGAGAGGGGAAGGTAAGGGAGAAAGAGAGGGAGAGAAACATCAGTGTGTGGTTGCCTCTCGTGTGTGCCCCTTACTGGGGGCCTGGCCCGCAACCCAGGCATGTACCCTGGCTGGGAATCGAACCAGCAACCTTTTGGTTCTCAAGACAGCACTCAATCCACTGAGCTGCACCAGCCAGGGCAGTCTTTTGAAGTTTTAAAACAGCTTCTGTTTTTCAGTAGACACTTTGAACATTTTTTTTTCAAAGATACTAATTTTGACTGTACCTTCTGACTATTGCTTTCTGTTCCCAAATTCGATGTTTGTTTATATATATATTCAACACTGTAATTATTTTACTTTTTAAATTATTTCAAATGCTGTCAGCCTACATGAAAATACTTCTGTGTTAAGTGTACTGGATATAGACTCCCATGGAACTGATATATAAAAGTTAAAAACCTATGTTTATTGCATTTAGAAACTGGGAGTATGATTTCAAAATATGGACATATTAATAGAACGTGAAGAGGTATATAGAAAGAATAAATTTAAGGTCTCTTTCTATGATGTATGTTAAGTCAATTTTAATTAACGATTCAGAGCTTTCACACACATAATTATACTGAATCAAAAGAAATGTGCACAATATTGTTTAAGTACCACCATCAGTCTCAAGGAGGACTTGACATCTGAGAAAGTGTCAGCCATTTCTAATGGAGTGAGAGTCCACAGACAGACTGCATAAGAGCAGAGAACGTCTCAAATGACAAATTTAGCTTTTGTATCCATTTAATGAAGAGGGATTATGGCTTCCAAGTAGAAAAACAAAAAGGTAAGAAATCTAAGTACAAAGAAAGGATTAGGGCAAACATGAAGACAAATATGATAACTGAAAGAAAGTTCTATAATTGAGTGTTTAAAAACGTCTAGTCTTCTTAAAGTTACTTAAGCCCCCTCCACAGCCCACTCCCACTCCCACATCCCTATTTCCTTAAACCCACTGCCAAGTAGAGTTAATTTGTTCACGGTTCTGCTTAGTAGTTTCTTCTCTCAGTAGACATTTTGCCTACTCGTTTTTATTGTCTGACAAGCAGGCAATGTTTACTAACAAATCCTTTTTTGTGTTTCTTCTGTCACGACTTGGTCACCCAGGTAAAGGCCTAGCCCAAACTCAGACCCAACCTGCTGTCAAGGGATCAGCATGTTCAGTGTACATGTGTGAAGAAGCCTGAGGGTAAAAATTAATAAGACAGTAAAAGAGAATATATGGAAACTCTCAGTACTTTCTGCTCAATATTGCTACGAAACTAAAACTGCTAGAAAACTATCTACTAAAAAAGTTATTAGAACTCAATGTAGCAATAATGCTGAAAGTAATAACAAGTAAGAAGAACTTCACTTGCTCAGACCTTAATTAACAGAAGATTCTTTGCTAACTGTGGTCATGAGAAGTGCCTAACTGGCTGTAAGTGCAGAGCCCCACATAGCTTCGGTACCAAAACATGACAAAATACAGCACTTCTTCCCTCCTCCCTAGTGACTCATCATTTACAATATTTTCTCCCACTCTTTGATTTCCACTTAATATATAAAGTCAGGAATATCAGGTGATTCTGAAAGACCAATGGGTTAAAAGGAATTTTAAAAGGAAGTCAAAAATGTCTTAAGGCAAATGAAAATAGAAGCACAATATACTGAAATTTTAGGGGGAGCAGCAAAAGCAGTTCTACAGGGAAGCTTATAGTGAAAACACCTACATGAAGAAAAAGTAAAGGTCTCAAATAAACAATTTAACTTGATACCTCAAAGAACTAGAAAAAGAAGAGCAAACTAAGTTCAAAATTAGATAGAAAATAGGAAACAAATATCAGAGCAGAAAAATTGAAATAGAAACCAGAAATATACAATAGAAAAGATTAATGAAACTAACAAATCTTTAGCAAGATTAACAAAAAAAGTACTCGAAATCAGAAATAAAGAAGAATCAAGATCAGAGCATAATTAAATGACGTAGAGGCTTAAAAAACAATCCAAAGAATTAATGAATCCAGGAGCTGGTTCTTTGAAAATATAAACAAAATTGACAAACATTTAATCAGACTCATCAAGAAAGAGAACCCATGTAAATAAAATCAGAAATGAAAGAGAAGTAACAACTGATACTACAGAAATACAAAGGATTGTAATAAATGAGTATGAATAATTATATGCCAAAAAACTGGACAACCTAGGCAAAATTAACAAATTTCTGGAAACATACAATCTCTAAAAATTGAATCAAGAGGAAGCAGAAAGCCTGAATATTCCAATAACAACTAGCCAAATTGAAGCAGAAATCAAAAAAACTCCTAGCACACAAAAGCCCTGGATCAAATGGCTTTACGGGAAAACTTTACCAAACATGCAAAGAAGAACTAATACCTATCCTTCTCAAACTATTTCAAAAAATTCAAGAAGAGAAAAGGCTCTTAAACTCTTTTTATGAGGCCAGTACTGTCCTAATTCCAAAACCAGGTAAAGGCACGACAGAGAAAGAAAATTACAGGCCAATGTCTCTGATGAACATAGGTGCTAAAATCTTCAACAAAACATTGGCAATCCAGCTCCAGCAATACATTAAACAGATCACACAACACAATCAAGTGGTATTTATCTCAGGGATGCAAGGATGGTATAAGACTCTCAAATCAATAAACATAATACATCACATAAACAAAAGGAAAGACAAAAATCACATGATCTTATCAATAGATGCTGAAAAAGCATTTGATAAAATCCAGCACGCATTTATAATAAAAACACTCAGCAAAGTGGGAATAGAGGGAGCATACCTCAACATAATAAAGGCCTTACAAGGGAAACCTACTGCCAACATCATACTTAATGGGCAAAAACTAGAAGTGTTTCCCGCAAGATCAGGATCAAGACAAGCAAGCCCACTTTCACCACTCTTATTCAACACAGTATGGAAGTTCAAGTCACAGCAATTAGACATGAAAAAGGAATAAAACATATCCAAATTGGAAAGGAGGAGGTAAAACTGTCATTATTTGCAGACAACATGATAGTGTACATAGAAAACCCTATCGTCTCTACCAACAAACTACTTGACCTAGTAAGTGAATTCAGCAAAGTAGTGGAATACAAAGTCAATATTCAGAAATCAATGGCATTCTTGTACACCTACAATGAATTATCAGAAAGAGAAACTAAGAAACAAATTCCATTTACTATAGCAACAAGAAATATAAAGTACCTAGGAATAAATTTAACCAAGAATGCAAAAGATCTGCACTTGGAAAACTATAGAGCGCTGAAAAAAGTAATGAAGGAAGATACAAATAAATGGAAGTATATATCATGTTCATGTATTCAAAGAATTAACATCATTAAAATGTGCATACTACCCAAAACAATCTACACATTAAATACAATTCCCACTAAAATATCAATGGCATACTTCACAGATCTAAAGCAAACATTCCAAAAATTCATATGGAACCAAAAAAGAACGTGAATAGCCTCAGCAATCCTGAGAAAGAAGAACCGAGTTGGAGGAACCATGATACCTGATAATAAACTATACTACAGGCCACTGTGATCAAGACAGTCTGGTACTGGCATAAGAACAGACACATAGATTCAATGGAACAGACTAGAAAGCCTAGAATAAACCCCTATCTCTATGGTCAATTAATATTCAACAAAGAGGGCACAAGCATAAATAAAATGGAGTAAAAACAGCCTCTTCAGTAAATGGGGTTGGGAGAACTGGACTGGTATATGAAAAAAATGAAACTAGACTACCAACTTACACCATACGCTAGAATAAACTCAAAATGGATAAAGGACTTAAATTTAAGTCATGATACCATAAAAATCTTAGAGGAAAACAGGCAGTAAAATTTCAGAAATCCCATTCGGCAATATTTTTGATGATATATTTCCTAGGGCAAGGGATACAAAGGAAAGAATAAACAAACGGGACTGCATCAAACTGAAAAGCTTCTGTGTGGCTAAAGAAACCATCATCAAAATGAAAAGGGAACCAACTATATGGGAAAACATATTTGCCAATAATAACTCAGACAAGGGTTTGATCTCCAAAATATATAAGGAACTCACACAACTCCACACCAGAAAGACAAACAACCCAATTAAAAAAATGGGCAAAGGACCTGAATAGACACTTCTCCAAAGAGGACATACAGATGGCCCATACACATATGAAAAGATGCTCAACATTACTAGTCATCAGAGAGATGCAAATAAAAACCACAATGAGATATCACTTCACACTTGTTAGAATGGCTATCATTAATAAATCAACAAAGAACAAGTGCTGGCAAGGATGTGGAGAAAACAGAACTCTAGTGCACTGTTGGGAATGCAGACTGGTGCTGCCACTGTAGAAAACTGTATGGAATTTCCTCAGAAAATTAAAAATGGAACCACCTTATGACCCAGTGATTCCACTGCTGGGAATATACCCTAAGAATACTGAAACACCAATTCAAAAGAACTTATGCACATCTATGTTCATAGAAGCACTATTTACAATAGCTAAATGTTGGAAACAGCCCAAGTGCCCATCAGTAGATGAGTGGATTAAAAAACTCTGGTACATTTACACAATGGAACACCATGAAGCAGAAAGAAAGAAGTCAGTCCTACCTTTTGTGATAGCATGGATGAACTGGATAATATAATGATAAGTGAAATAAGCCAGTCAGCAAAAGACAGATACCATATGACCTCACTTATAACTGGAATCTAGTGAACAAAATAAACTAATGAGAAAAAATAGAACCAGAGACATGGAAACATGGAACAGACTGAGCTGTAGGAGGGGAGGGAGGAGAATGCTGGCAGGAAGGGGAAAGGACTAGTCAAAAAAGAAATGTGAATGATGCATTGACATTGACAACAGAGAGGGGATTGACTGTGGGTGAAAGGGGAAAAACTGGGATAATTATAATAGAGTAAACAATAAAAATGAAATAAAGAAGACAATAAATAACAAAGAAATACTAAGGATCATAAGAAACATTCATGAACAATTATATGACAACAAATTGGACAATCTAGAAGAAATTATTAGATTCCTAAAAACATACAACTTACCAAGACTAAATCACAAAGATACAGAAATTCTGAATAAACCAATTATGAGTAAACAAATTGAATTAGTAATTAAAAACCTCCCCCAAAAAGGAAAGTCCATAACTAGAAGGCTTCACTGGCACATATTTTTGCCAAATACTTAAAGAAAAATAAACACCAGTACTTCTCAAACTCTTCCAAAAAATTGAAGTGCAGAGAATACTTCTGAACTCATTTTATGAAGCCAGAATTATGCTGATACCAAAAGCAGACAAGGACACACCAAAAAGAAACTTGCAAGCCAATATCCTTGACATTTATGCAAAAATTTTCAACAAAATATTAGCAAACCAAGTTCAACAGCACATTAAAAGGATCAACTGGGATTCATTCCTGGGATGACAGATGATTCAACATACACAAATCAATCAATGTGATACACCAAATTAACAAAATGAAGGATAAAAATAATACGATCATCTCAACAGATACAGAAAAAGCAATGGACAAATTCAAGATCTTTTCATGGTTATAAAAACTCTCAATAAATTAGGTATTGATGAAATGTACCTCAAAATGTCATATATGACAACTCCACAGCTATCATACACAATCTGAAACCAGATGCAACACAAGGATGCTCACTCTCACCACTTCCATTCAACATACTACACTGACAACAACCATCTGAATGAGAATTTAAGGAAACAAATCCATTTACAATAGCATCAAAGAAGAATAACATACTTAGGAATAAACTTAACCAATGAGGTGTAAATCTATACACTGAAAACTCTAAGGCATTGATGAAAGAAATTTAAGACACATAAATCAAAAGATCTCCTGTGTTTATGGATTGGAAGAATGAATATTGTTAAAGTGCCCATACTACACAAAACAATCTGTAGATTCAAAGCAATCCCTATCAAAATGCCAATAATCCTAAAATCTGTATGGAACCACATAAGACTGCAAATAGTCAAAGCAACCTTGAGCAAAAAGAGCCAACCTGGAGCAACCACACTTTCTGATTTTAAACTGTATTATAAAACTACAGTAATCAAAACTGTATGGTATTGGCATAAAAATAGACACACAGATCACTGGGACAGAATTGAGAGCACGGAAATAAATCCATGCTATATGTTCAATTATTTTTCAACAAAATCACCAAAAAAAACAAAATGAGGATAGGATAGGCTTTTCAATAAATGGTAATGGGAAAACTGTATATTCACACACAAAAGAATAAAACTGGACCCCTATCTTACAACACACATAAAAATCAACTTGAAATGTATTAAGGACAATAAATAAGACCTGAAACAATAAAACTAGAAGAAAACAGGGAATAAGCTATTTGACATCAATCTTTACAATGATTTTTTTTTAACTTTGACACAAAAAGCAAAGACAATAAAAGCAAAAATAAGCAGTGGGACTACATCAAACTAAAAAGTTTCTGTGCAGCAAAGTAAACCACAAATAAAAAGACAGCCTATGGAATGGGAAACAATATTTTCAAACCACACATCCAAAAGAAGATTAATATCAAAATATGCAAAGAGCTCATACAACTCAATGGTGTAAAAAAAAAAGTCCAATTTAAAAATGGGCATAGGATCTGAACAGACATTTCTCAAAAGAAAACATACAGATGATCAATATGTATATGAAAAGATGCACAACATCAATAATCATCAGGAAAATGTGAATCAAAACCACAATGAGTTTCCCCTTCATATCCATTAGGGCAGGGGTGTCAAATTGGCGGCCCACAGGCTACATGAGCCCAGGATGGCTATGAATGTAGCCCAACAGAAAACTGTAAATTTACTTAAAACATTTTGAGATTGCTTTGGGACTATGTGTCACAATGTCATGTAAAATAAGTGTACATATGCTCTCACTATTCATGCGCATGTGTGGCTTCAGTTTTGTGGCGGTGTGCAGCTTCCAGTGTGTTATCTTTCAGGCACAGACAGTAGAACTGACACCATCAGATGTTACCTGTGCTCATGGTGACCTGGCGAGGCAGAGATTATCAATAATATCTCAACCTACCACTGCAACATTAAGCATTTAATGTTATTTAGAAGTCAGGTAGCATTCTTACTTGATTATGAAAGATGCGTCCACACCTCGGCGGTGCCTTACACGTCTCCTGCCACGCTTTACCACGTGCCTCACCCTGCATTGGCAGCCAAGAGGGCTGTGGAAGGGCCCAAACCTTGCTCTCTATTTCCTGTCAATTAATTTTCATAATAAAAGTACATAAAGTCCCTTATCTATTTTTTTTAATCTCAGCATGTCTTCTACAATGTCTCAAAAGAAAAAAGAATCCAAAAGAAAAATTACTGATGAAGGACAATTGTTCAGTGAAAAGTGGACAGATGACTACTTTTTTGTTGAGGCAAAGAGTAAGGTGCTGCACTTAATTTGTAGGGAATTTGGGCAAGTTTTCAAAGTTTATACTTTGAAAGACATTATATGCAAAAACGTGCTGCCAAATCCAGTGCATATGAAGAATTGTGTCAAAAGGACAAAATACTGGAACTGAAAAAAACTGTCTTCTCAACAAAAATTGTTTCAATTACAACTCAGGCGATTCCACTGTAAAAGCTAGTTATGTGATAGCATATTTAATAGCAAAAAAATCAAAACCATTTACTGATGAAGAGTTTATTAAGCAATGTATAGAGAGCATGGCAAATATAATTTGCCCTGAAAAAAAGGGGGATATTTCTAAAATCAGTTTGTCTCACCAGACTATAGACAGGCAAACTGAAGAAACTGGAAATCTATCGAAAGAAGTTTGAAGAGTAAAGCTGCTAATTTTAAATTTTATGCTTTGGCAAAGGATGATAGCACTGATGCTACAGATATGGCTCAACTTGTCATTTTTACTACAGGTATTGATGACGAATATAATGTCACTGAAGAAATGGCTTGTTTAGTGCCATTAAAAGACACAGCTAGCCCTGGCTGGTGTGGCTCAATGGATTGAGTGCTGGCCTGCAAACCCAAGGTCACCGGTTAGATTCCCAGTCAGGGCACAAGGGTTTGGGCCAGGTCCCCTGTAGGAGGCAAGAGAGAGGCAACCACACATTGATGTTTCTCTCTCCCTCTTTCCCCCTCTCTTCCCCTCTAAAAGTAAATAAATAAAATCTTTTAAAAAATAAAGACACAACTAAGTCAAGAAGCAGTAAGAAGTATGTTAAAGCAACTTTCTGGCAGAGTTACTGATGGTGCCCTGGCGGTGGCAGGTAAAAGAGAAGGACTTGTAAAATTAATAGAGGATGATGCAATTGCTGACCAAAACTCACATTTAATGAAGTATCATTGCATAGTACATCAAGAAAATTTATACACAGAAGCTTTAAAAATGTATAACATCATGCAAATCATCATCAAGACTGTGAATTTCATAAGAGCCAAGGGATTTAATCAGCGCTAATTCCAGGAATTCCTCGAAAGTATTGATGTTGACTATGGCAACGTCATTTACTTTTCAGAAGTAAGATGGCTAAGTCAAGGCCAAATTTTGAAAAGATTTTATGATTTGCAACATGTTATCAAGTTATTTATGGAATCAAAAAACAAATTTGTGCCAGAACTTGATGATGAAAACTGGCTTACAGATTTAGCATTTTTACTGGATTTAAATGCTCATTTAAATAAGTTATACATGCATCTTCAAGGTGAAAACTGACTTATCAATACTATGTTTAAAAGTATAAAAGCATTCCAAATGAAACTGAAATTATGGCAAGCCCAAATTAAGGCACACAATTTTATGCATTTCAACACGTTGGCTAAACAAAAACTTGTGAACAGCTAAAAATATGCAGACTTGCTTTTCAACTTGATACAAGAATTTGAAAACAGATTTCAAGATTTCCAGGAAAATAATCAATATTTTGCTATATTCGTGACTCCATTTTCATTTTACATAAAGATATTACCTGCCAGTTTTCAAAGGGAATACATACAGTTGCAATCTGACATTCGGCTTAAAGAAAAATTTGATTGTGTCTCTTTACTGGACTTTTATAGGTTCTATCTTCCCAGAGACAAATACCCCTTGTTTCACAATCATGCCTTATTCATGTCAAAGCTATTTGGCAGCACCTACATTTAAGAGCAACTATTTTCAAGAATGAAACACATTAAGAGTAAAATTAGAACCAAAATATCTGATGAGCACCTTGAAAACTCACTGAGAATGCAACTACTTCTATCAGACCAGATATTTATCGATGCACTAGTTTCTCAAATACAATGTCAAACATCCCACTAGTTTTATGTTGCCCTCTTTTCTTTAATATTAAAAAAATATTCAAAAAATCAGTGACATTTTATTACTTAGATATGTACATTTGCTATATCAGTGATCGCAAATTAGGGACCTGCTTGATTATTTTAAAAGATTATCAAAAGGGCTGCTGCATAATAATTAGGGTTATTATGTGAGGAGTTTTTGCTTAATTGTGGTGGTGGATATAATGAAAATTATGCATGGAACTTTTTTTTCCTCACCAGTTTTCATCAGTGTTTGTGTATTTAATGTGTGGCCCAAGACAACTCCTCTTCTTTGAGTGTGTCCCAGAGACACCAAAAGGTTGGACACCCCTGTGTTAGTGTACCTGTTATCAAAAAGCCAAGAAATAACATGTTAGCGATAATGTGGAGGAAGGGAAACCCTTATATACTGTTAGTTTGGAATGTAAACTGATACAGCCACTATGAAAAACAATATATAGTCTCCTCAAGAAATTAATAATGAAAATACCATATGACCCAGCAATCCCACTTCTAGGAATACATCCAAAAGGAAACAAATTCAGTGGCTCAAAGAGATATCTGTACTTCCACATTCATTTCAGCATTATTCACAATAGCCAAGATATGGAAACAACCTAAGTTTCTACAGGTAGATAGACAAAGAAATGTAGTGCATATATAGGATGAAATATTATTCAGCCTTTAAAAAGGAGATCCTGCCATTTGCATTAAAATGGATGAATTTGGTGGGCATTAAGCTAAATGATATAAGCCAGGCAGAGAGAGACAAATACTGCATGGTATCACTTCAATGTGAAGTATTTTTTTTTAAAAAAGTTGAACTCATAGGGACAGAGTAGAATGGTGGTTGCCAGGGACTAGGAGGTAGAGGAAATGGGGGGAGGTTTGTAAGGGTACAAGCTCTCAGTTATAAGATGAATAAGTTCTGAATATCCAATGTTCTGAGTCCTCCATGCTTGGTGACTACAGATGATAAAACTGGATTGTATTGTACAATATAATTGTAATTTCATAAGAAAATAGATGTTAAGCATTTTCACACAAAAGAAAGTAGTTATGTGAAGTGATATATGTGTTAATTAACTGGATGGTGGAAATCTTTTCACAATGTATACAAATATATCATCATATTGTACATTTTAAATATATTACAATTTCATTTTCAATTATATAACTATAATATATTATATATTATATATATTTTAAATATATATCAGTAGGTAAAGCTTTGGGGGTAAGAGAGTGATTTTTTGCGTCTTTCTTAAAACAACTGCCCTCTTACCCATTCAGAATACCTGGGGGAGATAGACCTAAGATTCCTTCTCTTATACACATGCAGAGACACAAAAGAGAGTATGTTCTTACCCAAACCCATTAATTCATCAAAAAGTTTAAACACTGCCCTGTTCTAAGTACAATGTCTATTACTAGGCACAGGCCAATAAATAAGGTACAATCTATACCCTCAATAGCTCACCCAACACCTATCAGGGGAAATAGAAGACATTTACAAATAATCATAACACAAGATGAAGAATGGTATGTGCCATGAAAGGGGGAAGAAAATATTACAGGTGTCTATGGAAAAGAGGGTAAACTTTTGTTGAGGCCCAGAAAATATTTCAGGGATTCGATGCCACTTGAGAAAATACTTGAAGAATAGATCAGGGTATTGTCCACAATTATAACTGTTCTCAATTTCCCACACAGGGAGAATTACACGTCCCTGCCATTTTGAATTCAGAAGTCTCTCTGTGGCTTGCCCTGCTATTCCTGGAAGTGGAAATGTGTGTGCTGTTTGCTTGGGCTCTTTCCCCATTGTGGTTGGGACACCTACAGACATCCACATGGTGGTTTCTCTATTACATCAGAGTGACGTCCACTGAGGCCTCTCTCCTCTTCCTTTCTGGCTTCTCCTTTCTGCCAAGGCCATCAGCCCATGAAAAGAGAGTTTCCCAAGGCCACATAAAGCAATTTTACCTCCTCATTTTCATTGCCTTCATTAGCAGCCCATGTTTGCTGACCACATTAGCCAACATTTTTCTCCTGTCAGGACGGTGTTTGCCAAGTTTGGGCC
The DNA here is from genome assembly GCF_022682495.2 of Desmodus rotundus. NCBI lineage: Eukaryota > Metazoa > Chordata > Mammalia > Chiroptera > Phyllostomidae > Desmodus > Desmodus rotundus. The sequence continues at coordinate 85,994,814 of NC_071393.1, forward strand.
TATGCAGACCCCAGACCTAATCTGCAGCCAAGGGGGCTCCTGCTCACTGGCTAAGATAATGGATACCTTGCGATACCAGTGGAGACAGAAACCTTTGTTGTTATAAACCACTGAGACAGTTGATGACTGCAGCCGAGTTGACTCCACCCTGCCTCACTCAGCAGGATTTCATTGTGTCAAGACAGAGGCGGCAGATAAATGGAGAGAATTCTGGAACTCTGGAAACATTTATGAAAAAGAGCAACAGTTCAAAAGTGTTACCACTTAAGGCAGCAATCTTCAACCTTTTCAATCTAGTAGCACACATAAACTAATTACTAAAATTCTGCGGCACACTAAAAAATGTATTTTTTGCCAATCTGACCCAAAAAATAGGTATACTTTTGATTCATTCACATGGGACATCTATTGCTGTGTTGGCTATTGTCATTTTTTTTACTTGACAATCTAAGGGAAAAGAGGTCAATGCCCCTGACAAAATAGACATTGAATGTTTTAACAATTCTTGCAGCACACCGATTGAAAACTGCTGGCTTGAGGTATATAAAAAGAAAGTGAAGCCTATGTTTTAAAAAAAAATTGCAAGTTCTTATACCCAGTGATATCTGTTCTTCGCTCAAGTAAATTTTTCTCCAAATTTTGTTGATTTCTCTACCTGCTTTTATTGCTTTTATTTAATCTCACACAAAAAAAATTTGATTCAATATTGTTCTCTCATCTCCAGGTGACATTTAAATGTTAAATTAAATCCAGCAAACTCTGATTTATGTGGCTCTGATAAATCATGACATTTTCCAAATGAGTCTATAAAAAATGTATAGATGATAGATACTACTGAGGCTTTGGGGGCACGATGATTTCTACACTAAAGAAATATGCAAATCCTGCCTTTTGAATTGTCATCATATACCTATGTCTTCTTGATTTGAGGAGTAAAGTAAATACGTTACAAGAGAATCACTGCTCTCCAAAATTTAGAAGCCATTTTCTGATTAGGTAAGAAGACTTTGGACAAGTAACCAGCCTCTCATACCACTTTCTCACCTTGAAATGGACACACATAAATTTATGATTATTTTCTAATAGTGTTATTAAGATGAAATGGCCACATATAGCCTAAAACTATCACTCACCTTTACTGAACAGTAAATGAAATGTCTTTCATTCCCATAGTTTGTTACTAGCCACAAAGGGCTTTTACTTACATAATCTCATTTAATTCTATTAACAACTTAGAATAGCATCATTATACTCATTTTTAACAATGAAAATACTGAGTTTCAGAGAAATTGAAATATTTCTGTGAATAACATTTATTTTAAATTTAAGTCATAAAATTGTGCACAGTAGAGCTAGAACTCAAACTCAAAAACCTTGGCTCCCACTATTACAATCAGGTTGGTACCCTCAGTACCCCACTTTAAACCCTCCTCCATCACAGATGAAGTCACAGGCATCAATTACTCTCTCCACGTGTGCTTTCTGATGGTCCAACAGCCTGGACTGCTCCTTTTGGCCTTGCTCACTCCAACTGCATAGCCTTCACTGCTCATACAGTCTGTGCGTTGACATCTCAGAAGTTCTCCTTGATTCCTGAGACCTTGTTTTTCATCCTTCTCGGAAGACATCAAAACTGATCCCTCCCCCCTCACTCCTGGTGGTGACTTCCCTGGTAGCCTAAAGCTCCAAACGCTACACTTTGCAAAGAATTCAGCATCCTTTCACTTTCACATTTCATACAACATTTTCATGCATACATGTGCATAGTGGGCTCTTACACAAAACTGCTCCTCTGTCATACATTTTAATCATGTTTTCCTATGAAAATAATTCACATTTCAATCCCAACAAAAACTAATAAAACGTTTCTGGTCATAGTCTTCCCATCTAAATGGGTTTCTGTGCTTGTTTCTAGGACACACGTACACATAATCAGTCACGGCAACTCCCTGCATCCCACAATGCATTTCACCAGCTGGATTTTACAGACATGCCCCCAGGTCAACAGCAGGTGTCAATAGAAGTCAACAACTGTAAACAAGCCCTAGAGTCAAAAAACTTGCCACAATTCATGTTCCCTAATTAATATAATTCTTGACCAGATACATCCCAGGCAGCACAAATGTCAAAAGACTGCCAACATCTTATGTGGTAAATTGGAGAAAGCACATGGCAATGTAGTGATTCACTTTTTTGCTAGATAAGTAATAGAAGTCACTATCCGTGGCCCTAATCGAGGGATTTAACAAGAAAAGGATTTTTAAATGATCAGGATATTTTGTAATCCTGGCAGAAAAATTTACTCTGAGATGATCTGGCAAAAATGAATCTCAAGTTTTCCCAACTTGTGAAGTATTACAAGGGCCAGTGCCTTTTATTACATTAGAGAAAGTTTGTTTGTTTGGCTTTGGTTCAAATAAGAGGGAAAAGATTGTGCCTGTATTTCTCTCACATCCTCCACAGAGTCTAGCAATTCCGGTGCTTAGGTCACAACACAGAGAAAGACTCTTGGACCACAAGTCAGACAGCACACTTCCTGCTCCAAGTCTTGCACTTACGCTAAAGACTGCCTTTCAACTTCTCCCAGCCCCTGCTTACTCATGTGTGGCATGGAGGGAACGTCCTAGATGCCCTCTTCCAACTCGGAATTTGTCCTCTCCTGACTTCCTTCTACCCCTGCCCATTGATAGTAACAGGCTTGTACAAATAACTTCCTGAGCCTCATCTTAGAACTCGGACCAGTAGAGTTCCTTTCTGTGAATTTGCTAGTAGGATTTTCAGTTGGTCAAAGATAGTTTACGAAAGTAAAATAACTAAAAACAGTGTCAAAAATGAGAAGATGAGTATCTTTGTTGCAGCCAGGAGATTAAGCCAATATCGAGGAATTACTCATTGCAACAAAGAATGAAAACAAATGGAGGCAAAACAAATTGAAAAGTAGAACTGTTATTACTATGGGCCACAGGCTTTCTTTATCAAATTCTGGCAAGCCTCTTGACCCCAATTCTCCCAGTCTTTGAGATGTTTACCGTGATGAATTAGGCAGCCCCACCTGATAATTGAGAACCTGGGTAGTCAGTATCCACAGCTTTTGAACAAAAATCTGATAACAGTGGAGCATTTGATTTTCTTGACAATTTCTATTCTGTTCCTCATCTCTAGGAATAAATTTTTTAAAAGTTTGGCCTGACACATAATCAAGTGATATGCATAGCTGTACTCCTCTCATGGAGTTCCCATGAAGTTTTGTATTAATCCCAGGTCGTAACTATCTTATAAACTACCAAACTGATGTTGAATCACTAAGAAGTGAAAATGTTCTTTACTTACGCAGATATGAGGTACCACCACCATCTACAAAGTCTCCTCTTCCACTAATGTTCCTGCTTCTTTCAATGTCACTGCCATCCTCTCAATGACCAAGGCTTAAAGTCTTAGCATTACTACCAAATTTTCCCTTCTCTGGGATCCAAATTTAGTTATTTGACCCAGTCTCTTAGCTGCACCTCCAAAATGTTTTCAAAAGTCAGTCTGCCTTCTCCACTCCTGCTATCACTCCTCTACTTCCCCTGTGATACATCTTGCCTAGCCCATTAAAACATATCTTCATTTTTCTCTCCCTGCTTAGTTTCTCCTTTCTCCAAACAGTGTTAAATATAGCTACCTTTGGAATAATCATCCCAAGCACAAGCCACAGCTCTACTGAAAACTTAGAATTAGTTTTTACCTACAGAATAAAGTCCAAATCCTCTTGGCCTAGCACTAAAACACCCAGTATTTCTAAAATATGTTATCCATAAAACACTAATTTGGGTTAATTAGTTTGGGGTTATTTCTTTTTCTTTTTCTTTTTTTTTGGTATTGATTGGGCTAGGTCACAGCAGCTAGATATTTGGTCAAACATTATTCCAGATGTTTCTGTGAAGGTATTTTTAAGGTGAGATTAACACTTAAATTGGTGGACTGTGTGAAGCAGATTATCCTTCATAATGTGGGTTGGTTGCATCCAATCAGTTAAAGGCCTTAAGGGAAAAAAAACCAAATCTTTTGAGTAAGAAGGAATTTTTCCAGCAGACTGCCTTTGAACCTATAGCACCAGCTCTTCCCCTGCCAGCCTACCCTGTAGGTTTTGACAACATTTACAATTAATTGTATGAGCCAGTGCCTTAAAAGTTCTCTCTCTCTCTCTCTCTCTCTCTGGCTCTCTGGGTCCCTCCCCAATCCATTGTTTTTTGTTGTTGTTTTCCCTTGACAACTCTAATTAATATACAGTGGTGGGCAAAAGTAGGTTTACAGTTGTAATACAAATAAATAATACAATAATTAATAATTAATAATGTAAGAATAAACTCTGTTTCACATACTCACAACTGTAAACCTACTTTTGTCCACCCTGTACTAGTTTAATGCAAAAAAAAAATCAGTGGACAAAGCATTCAGGAAATGCTACTTTGAGCAGGAGAGAACACATTTCTTTATTGTCTTCTAAATCTAATAACATTCTGATGTGTACTCTGAGGCACCAAGTCATGTAATTTTGTGTCCCCAAAATGTGTACAAAGAAAAAATAATCAATGATAAGATGGTTGTAGTTTGAACCAGCTAGGAACGAAGGAAGGAGGGCAGAATTCTCTTAGGGAGAGGACCTCTGCTTTACCTAGGTAACTACAGTAAGAGGATTGCTTGGTTACAAAAGGTAGGGCCACCACCATTAGGCATGGCTCATATGGAAGAGATTTGCCATAAGTTAAATTGTTTGGCACAAAAAATAAAGTGCAGACTCAGAGTTGTCTTTTGCTGTCTAACTGAGGGATTTTAGAACCTCTGACCCTCTGTGTCTAAATGAACACAGTCAGGGGCAGACCTGGAATTAGAACATGACTCCTATGCCCTGCTGAACTCAGAAAGTTGAGGATGGGGTGCCTGACATGAAGGGAAAGGTGAAGGTGCAAGTGAAAACACAGAGACTAAACAAGAGATGGGCAAAACAGTCTCAGAGAAGGGAATTATCCACAAAGAGAAGCAGGTCACCTCAGAAAGGAAAGGGTATATCGCACCTCTAAGGCAAGAGAAAGGAATGCAGAGGTGAAAAGGAAAGTGTAGTGCAGAAACATTCTGAGGTAGAGAGGAGAAAAAATTGAAGAGGCATGTCAAATTGTTTCATCTTCTCAGGCAAGTGTAAGGTTTATAGGGAGGGAGAGGAGGTGTCAAATGCAGTGTCTTGGTGTAAATACCAGCTCCAGCACTCACTATTTGCACAGCTGAGACAAGTTCCTTTCTCCACTGTACTAAGGTAAAATACGGCAGTAAGAAATCAGTGAAGATGTATTACCATTGGCGTAGCTCTAGTCTTATTGAATTATTTAACAAAATATTTATGTAGTGCTCACTCTATACCAAACACTGTTCAAGAAGCTTTACAAATATTATTGTACTGAATCACCACAGCAACCTGATCAAGTAGGTATGGTTATTAATGTCCCATTTTCCTGATAAGTAAATTGGGGCCAGACAGGTTAGATATCTTCCTGAAGGTAATAGGTTACCACCTAAATTAAATTTATTTATTAAAGAGGTATGTTAATCAATATGCTGGAAGCCCCATATCTTTATCCTCACCTGGAGCCTCATCCAATTTCAGCAAGTAGTTGTGTACTCACTGGTCAGAGAAAAAACAAAATCAAAGCTATTAAACAAAATTATTATGACATTCTCTAAGATGATATCTAAAACTCAAAATCCTAGGAAGGGATTTTCATATTTTTAGCATTCTGGGAACAGAAATATTCATACATTAAGTTTGTTGTTAAATTTTTACCAGAAGCTCCTACAAGTCTATAATACATAAAAATAGAGGCTTTCCTTTTTGCTTACACATCAGACAATGAAGTTTATGTTTAGGACAAAGTATCTGCCTAAAACCTCTTCAAACTGTGATACCAAGTGGTTTCCGTGGTTTACTGACCCATAAGTTCACACATGCAAGAATCTCAGAAGGTTTTAGAATAAATTCAAAAATTATTAACGCTTGCAATACCTGTAATTCTAACTTTTTGTTTCACTTTGAAAGTTCTATGTACTTTCACATACACACATGTTGCTCTCATGGGTCTCACCGTGGGAAGTGACCAAGTGACGGAGTGGGAAGGACACAGCTTTGGAATCAGGGAAATCTGGGTTTGATGTCTTTCCTCTCTGATGCTGGCCTGCTATGTAATGTTGAAAAACTTAAATACTTCATGGTTAAATTTTCTCATCCCCCAAAATGATGTATTTAACTATACCATGTTTTTCACAATTATTATACCATATACAAAATTTTCCAATACAAAATAATATTGGATGTAAACTGTAAGCAAAAAAATAAAATTTAAAAAAAAAATCCAGTATGATTTCTGGCTCATTTTAGGGCAAAGAGCCAACTACAATCTACTGGGAGCTGAGTTCTCTTTGCCAATCTTAGCCAACCCCACTTTCTCTGTGTCTAGAACTTTAAAACACGAATTGGCTCAGAAGAATGCCAATATTGTGATATTAAAGTTTTACTGCTGGTGGGGGGCGGGGGGGAAGTGCCTATTTCACACTGACTTTTCCTTGTACTGTGTCTTGACATCTCTAAATATCTCTACTTCAAGTTGAGACAAAAATTCAGTTTTATTCAGAAAGGTTCCAGGGTTGAATTGTATATATCACAGGGCACAGAAAATAGGCCCACACCTCACTTTCAGGCTGCAGAACCAGCACTATTTGACTAGAACCTTTAAAACATTGAGGACTACATGCCAGGCAGGACCCTGGATTTGATTTTGGAACAGAAAAAGGACATCAGTAAAAAAGCATTAAATAGGAAGGAAGTCTGGACTTAAGTTACTAGTAACATACAGTGCTAATTTTTAAAAATTCTGACTAATGCACCAGGGCTATTCAAGATGATAACATTAGGGAAAACAGGGTGAGAAGTGTATATGAACTCTCCATACTATCTCTGCAACTTTTCTAAAATGCCTAAAATTATTTTGAAATCAAAAGTTTTTTCAAAAATTATTAAGAAGAGCTAAGTTTCTTACTATTGGAAGAGGGAGTTATGATCATGGTATTAGAACTGGAGGGACAACAGCTTGTCCAGGGAACACCATGAACTGTTCCTTTTAAGGTCAGACCCAGGGCATGAAAGAGGACGTTCTAAGCCATGCTAAGAACTTAGCTCTTTTCTTCTGAGTCAACTGATAAAATTTCCTGGGTCTTTTCCTCTGTACCAGCATCTAGCACAATACTAGGCACACTTAGGAGATTGCCTGGGTCCCACCTGTATTTTGGGGATAAGCAGACTAGAAACACCACACTAGGAACAGAGTCTTGGGTGACTGAAGGTGTGGGGAGGTTCCAAGTGCTGGGCCTAGTCAGGAATCAGAACAATAAAGAAGTAGAAATATGGTCTGCCACCAAAGCAATAGAGAAACCGAGGTGGAAAGTCCATCTGATCAGGAGTTTATCTGTAAAGAGAAAATGGGTGCCACTGAGCCCCAAGGCACCCCACAGGAAACAAGACTGGAGCAGGCTCTTGTGAAGTTGTGCAGGGCTGGGAAATGCACAAAGAAACCTCACCGACAACTGAAGGTCAGGAAACTCGCTGGACAAGCCAACACCTTGGCGGGGCTGGTGATTACAGAAGGAGAGCACTTCAGACAGACAGGGGACTTGTGATTCTTAGTCGGTGTCCTTCTCAATACATCATGGAGACCTTCATCCTAATCCTTACTCCCTCCAAGTCACTGTGTTAACTCAAAGATGTTTCACATCTCTGGGCCTCAGGTTGCTCTTCTGAAAACCGGAGATTTAGATCTCTGATTTCCCTGAGATCCCTTCTAACACTGATATGCTATGATCCATACTTGATACATATGTGTGCAAGAGCATGAAAAGTCACACCAGGAATGCACTTGAAGAGTCTGCTCTGGAAATTTAGGCACAGACGGCACAGCAATGGACAAAACAGGCAAAGGCCTTGCTCTCATGGAGCTCTCATTCCAGTGGGAAAAGCAGAAAACAAATCAACACATGAATGATGTAATGCCAGGTAGTGACAAATGCCATGAAGAAAATTAAACTAGGGAAAGGTAGTGGTTATTTTAGTTTCAATGAACCAGAGCAGGACATTGTGAAAAAATAAAATCAGCGGAAACATGAATAAAGTGAGGGAGTCAACTATGCAAAGATTTGGGGAAGGTCATTCTGGAAAAAGAGAATTACATGTGCAAATATCAGGAGGTTGAGACAGTACTTGGAATATTCGAGGCTGGTGTGACTGGTTCCGAGAAAGGTGGGGGTGCAGGTGGGGAGAGTGGAAGGAGTTGATGAGCTAGGAGGCTACAAGTAAAGGCAAGAAATAATAGTAGTTTGAACTAGGGTTATAGAAATAATTATACTATAAACCAGCAACTTTTTTTAGCACTTGTCTTAGCTCATTTAATCCTCATACAACTATGAGGACTGTACTTTATTACCTCCATGTTATAGAAAAGTAAGGCAGAGAGAGGTTAAGGAACTTGCCCAAGATTACACAGCTGGTGAGTAAGAGCCAAGATATCAACAGGGGCAGTGTGAGCGTGGTGAAAAGTGCTCATAATCAGGGTAAATTTTGCAGGTAGATTTAACTGAACTTACTATTGGGTTGGATGTAGGAATGAAAGAGCATTCACAAATGACTCCAATTCCTCCACTCATGCTGGTCTTATTTCTACAAATACTATTTTGGGATGATATGCCCCCAAGAAAACACACCCCCCATGTTATAGCTGTCAGGTCTTTAACCTTTCCTTTGTGAGCAAAAGAGAGAACTCCAAGTAAACTAGCCATCTAGCAAAGGGCTCACTGGCTGCCCACTTTAGCAAGGGATTCAGTTTCATTGCCATGGGCACCTATCATTGCAGAACTGTATATTCATAAGGCTTGACTGTCAGCTCTGAGAGCAGGACCCAGCATTCCCCCACTGTGCAGAGCTGAAGTGCATCTAACAGAGACACAAACTCTGCAAGCCTTGGAGAAGTCATAGCTGATTGGGAAACAGTCCTTTATCTCACAAAGGTATTCTATTAAGTGCTCACTTTCATTGTTATCAAAAGACAAAGAAAGATAAAAATCTATATAATGAATCTTGCTATAAAAAAGCCTGCAAGTCACCACTCTGCTATAAAAAGATACAAAGCACATTATAAACTTAGGAGTACTTTCCCAGAACTCTTAGATATCAGCAGAAAATTGAATAAAAGTCCTCAAAACAGATTAATGGGCCAATGTCAGCATAGAGCAAGAATGCCGGAGGTTTCCTCTTGAATTCCATCTGCAAGGCTTGCTAGTGGCTGTCTAGAGGCTCAGTGATACAGTGCTGTGATCAATTAGTGATGTCTGCCACTGTGTAGGAATAAGGACAGGTGCATGCCCACCAGGTGTGTCCATCTGTCTTCCAAAGGGAGAATTCTAACTACTAAAGTGATTCAAATAGAGTGTGGGATACCCTGGGATGTGGTTTGCCTGTCACCGGGAGTGTGCGTTCAGGGAGGCTGCTGGGTCAGTCATCATTCGTACTCCCTGTGACTCCATACAAAGGTGCTAACAGTGGTTATCTTTGGGGGTTAGTCATGTGGGGCAGTTTTAACAATCTTCTTTATACTTTTATGCCTTGCCTGAGTTTTCACAATACAGTATGTTATTTTAAAATTACATACAGTCATACATTATTTTATAATGAGATAAAAACCTGTTTATATTTATTTTAAAATTAAGTATTATGAGAACATGGCGCTAGGGACATTAGCTCTGAGTGGGCAAAAATTACGGAGGCAGTAATTCCTCTCTAATTTTGAATATCTCTTATATAAAGTTCTTTAATAGAAAGGTTTTACCTCTAAGACTTTCCATGAAATACAATTCCATTCATAGTGCATTGGGCTCAAGGATCAGTTCTATAAAAAATTGTTAGAAAGAGAGAGTGTGGGGAGGGGGGAATAAACTAAAATTTAGGAAGAGAAAAGAGGACAAAAGTAGAGTTTGTGCAAGGAAACTGTAAGAGAAGGACAGAAAGCTAAGAGACTGTCCAGTCAGGTCTAGGTGACCTGCCTCTTCTGTCAGAAGAGTATGAAGTGAGAGGCCTGGATTCAGGCATGAAGTCCCCCTGGCAGTGCTGAGACGGCACAGCCCTGAACACACAGAGGCTCCACGAGCAACGCTTAGAAGCACGATCTCATGTCAAAGTGCCAGAGTAAGGAATCCTGGGTCAGCGCTTCACTGGATGTGTGACCTTTGGTGACACATCTAATCTCTTTGTGCCCCTTTCCTCACCTGCAAAATGGGCATAATGACAACACCTACCACAAAGGGTTGGATGCCAGTATGCAGTAAGAAGAAATGCTCAAAGCATTTTAGGTTTGTTTTTAAGAAAAATAAAATTGAGAAATAACTATAACAAGTAAATAAAATAAGAGTCTCTAAAATCTTTTCCATTTCAAACAACAAAAATGCTTTTGTTTCTGTGGTCGGGGTGGGGGGGGTACCCAGGAGACAGATCAATTGCCACAAAGTAAAAAAGTCTTTGCCCAGTGAGACAAAATAGACTCCATTCTGTAAACATTTCAGTTGCATAGAATCTGCAGCAATACTCAGTGATGTATAGAACAACTTACTGAAATCCAAAACAATTCAAGCAAGTAATGAAATGTAGGAAGAATTTAATGCACATAACTTATTATCACTAAATTAAGATGTGTGAAGCAATATTAATTTTACTTTGCTGTCCTAATTATTTAACTTAGTAAACACATAAAACCATATGATAAGGTTTTTTGTAAGCTTATTTACAGCTTGGGTGTGACCCTATTTTTCTCATAAATTCTAATGTTTTTCTAGCCATACTTCCTCCTACCAAAAAGAGTTTTAAAATAACCTTTGTGGGTAGGGAATGGCTAAACTTAGATTTTGAAGACAAAGTTTCTGAATTACATCTAATGCATTAAAGTTTTTAATCTTTTCTTTTTGTTTTTTAGATTATTGTTTTAATTTATTTTAATTCTATAGACAAAGGACTTCCATGAGGGCACCCCAGGAACACTGTTTATACTGCTCTTCTTGAGGAATAAAGTGTAAGAAAATACACTAGAACTCCTTCCAGTTTACCCTTGGCCCCAGTTCAAAATCCAGGGTTTGCACACCAGGAAAGCAGCCTTGTCTTGATAGAAAGAAGGCTGGACTTGGGGTCTGATATATGGGCCCAAACCTTAGATCCACTTTTGTGAGCTGTGTGAATCTGCGCAAGTTCTCAATCTTCCCCCAACTCTACTTTCCTTTAATAGAATTTTCTTTATATTAAATAGAAAACATTGAACCTAGTACATGGGACAGGTATATAATGTATATAAATGTATATATATATACACATTTATATTAATGTATATAAATATGACTGAGGATGTTAGATAAATGAAATATTGTGTGACCCCCCCCCAAAAAAAAACCTGAACAGGCTAAAGAGGAATGAAAAAACACTGAATCTGGGAGAATTCTGGAGGAAATAAAGTGTAGTGGACAATTAAGGAGACTGCTCTCTCCACTTTCCTTCCACTCACTTTTTTTTAGTGTATTGTTTATGCTATTATAGTTGTCCCTGCTTTTTCTCCCTTTGCCCGCCCCTCCTTAGTCAATCCCCATATCCTTGTCCGTGTCCACAGGTCATGCATCAATGTTCTTTGGCTTCTCCCTCCTCCATTTTTCACCCAATCTCCTGCCATCCCCTTCAACAGCTGTCAGTCTGCTCACTTTTAAATCACAAGCTTTGAGGATAGGAAGTGTTTAAGGGGTTTAACAGTCTTTGAATTCATTTTTAAAACACTTTAGGTAGAGTCTAGTTAGGTTTTGCTCTCATTCATAGCAAAAGGATGGGGTGGGAAACGTTACTGTGGTTAACTAGCTTTCAGGAAAGGCTGAGAGTCAGTTCAACATTGACACCTGAAGTTGGAAGCCAAGGCCACTGTAATCAAAACAGCCTGGTACTGGCATAAAAGCAGACAGATAGGCCAATGGAACAGAACAGACAGCCCAGAAATAAACCCAAGTCTCTACGGTCAATTAATTTTCGACAAAGGGGGCAGCAGTATAAAATGGAGTAAAAATAGCCTCTTCAACAAATGGTATTGGGAGAGCTGGACAGCTACATGCAAAAAAATGAAACTCAAGCACCAACTTACACCATACACAAAAATAAATTCAAGGTGCATAAAAGATTTAAATATAAGTTGTGACACCATTAAAGTCCTGGAGGACAACACGGACAGGAAAATCTCAGATATTTCACACAGCAGTGTTTTCACTGATATGTCCCCTAGAGCAAGGGACATAAAGGAAAGAATAAACAAATGGGATCTCATCAAAATAAAAAGCTTCTGCATGGCTAAAGAAAACAGTATTAAAATAAAAAGAGAACCAACCATGTGGGAAAGTATATTTGACAATGATACCTCAGACAAGGGTTTAATCTCCAAAATATATAAAGAACTCACATGACTCCATTCTAAGAAGACAAACAACCCAATTAAAAACTGGGCAAAGGACTTGAACAGACACTTCTCCAAGGAGGACATACAGAGGGTCCAGAGACATATGAAAAGATGCTCAGCATCACTAACCGTCAGAAAGATGCAAATCAAAACCACAATGAGATACCACTTCACACCGGTCAGAATAGCCATCATAAACAAAGCAACAAAGAACAACTGTTGGAGAGGATGTGGAGAAAAGGGAACCCTAGTGTACTGTTGGTGGGATTGCAGACTGGTGCAACCACTATGGAAAACAGTATAGAATTTCCTCAGAAAACTAAAAATGGATCTGCCTTTTGACCTGGCAATTCCACTGCTAGGATTTTACCCTAAGAACCCTGAAACACCAGTCCAAAAGAACTATGCACTCCAATGTTCACAGCAGCACAATTTACAATAGCCAAGTGCTGGAAGCAACCTAGGTGCCCATCAGTAAATGAATGGATCAAAAAACTATGGTACATTTACACAATAGAATTATATGCAGCAGAAAGAAAGAAGGAGCTCCCACCTTTTGCTATAGCATGGATGGAACTGGAAAGCATTATGCTAAGTGAAATAAGCCAGGTGGTGAGGGACAAATACCATATGATCTCACCTTTAACAGGAACCTAATCAACAAAACAAACAAGCAAGCAAAATATAACTAAAGACACTGAAATTGAGGAAAAGCCAACACTGACCACAGGGGAGAGGGGAGGGAATTTCAGGGGAAAAGGGTGAAGGATTTGTAGGAACAATTATAAAGGACACATGGACAATAACGGGGGGGGGGGGGGGTAGGGTAGGGTAGTGGAAACAGGAGGGAGGTGGGGAGGCCTGGGGGTTAAGCTGAGGTAGGGGGAGAAGGCAGAGAACTGCACTTGAATAACAATAAAATTAGAGAAGAAAAATAAATAAATAAAGTGATTAATCAAATAAAAATAAAGAAAGAAAATCTGGAAATGATCTATCCTCTTTACTGATCAATATGTAAATAGAAAGCCAAGATTTTGAAGGTTAGTGTTGAAAAGAAGGGAGTTCACAGCCACTAATACTGAAAGTAATGTGAAATTCTTGTGCCGCTCTCCGGAATTTTCTTTTATTCAACAGTTGTTTAAAATTAGGTTAAATCAACATTGAGATTCATCAGTTCAACACATTAATATAAAAATGCTTCATTAGTCCTTAGAAACAGATGGATAATGTACAGTTGTTAACTCTCCTTACGTCCTCGTCCTTCACATTCTATTTTATTTTTATAAGTGCTAATAAGAACTCATCAGAATTCTACAGCTTTGAAAATAGGTTGAACAATCCATATTATTTCCCCCTTTTCTGTTGGAATGAGGAATATGGTCACATCAATAAACACATATGAGAGAAGAAAAAGGTTTCTTAAATATATCCCAGAATGTAAGAGCCATAATGGAAGATATCAATACATTTTACTATATAAAAATTTAAAGTGGAACATTTCAAAATGTACTACAAAGTTAAAAGAGAAGTGATAGATATGAGAAAACGTTCTCACCATAGATAATAAACTATTTGTGTCCATGACTTTACATATTCTTAAAACACTACAAATTTAAAAAGATAATAACCAAATATTAAAAATGTGCATAAGATGAGAACAAGAAACTCAGAACAGCCCAAATGACCAATAAACTTGTGAAAATATGCTCAATTCACTAATATATAGGCAACTTTAACGAAGAATCCATTTTATCCATCACTTTACCAAAAACTAATAATACAGATTGATAATATAGAGTCCTGACAAAGACATAAACAAATAAGTATTCTCAATTTTTTTGGCAAAGTAATATTTTCAAAAGCAGTTTGTCAGTATTTATTAGTATTTTAAATGTACATTCACTTTGACCCAGAAATTTCTCTCTTTCTTGCCTATACACTTGCACATGTTTGCAAAGAGACTTCATTTCAGTATTTTTTGCAATGATTTAAAAGAAGATGAAGGGATTAGACAAAGAACATGTATACATGACCCATGGACATGAACAATGGCAGGGGGATTGACTGTGGGAAGGGGCAAAGGGGGAAAAATTGGGGCAACTGTAATAACAAACAATAAAAAAGACTAATAAATAAATGAATAAATAAATATAAATAAAAAGTTTAAAAGATATTCATCAATAGGGGCATGGTTAAATAAAGTATTATACACACATTATATGTATTCATAGTATGCACTTGTAGAAAGAAATTAGCTATAAGACATAAAAGTTGAGCTTAAAAGCTAATTGCAGAACAATCCATATGTTGTGATTCTGTGTATTTAAATGCAGAGTACAATATTTGTTTTTCTATGGCTTAAGTGACACTGATAACAGTAGTTTATTCTGAGAAAAGAACTGAAATCTAGAGGATCTGGGAGGGAGAGTTGGTAAAAGGGAATGCTCATTTTATCTTTTCAGTTAATATTCATATATGACTTCTGCAATTAGAAAGTGTCTACAGATTATCAAACAAAAGTAAAAACAAATACAAACTATTTCCACACTTAATAGCTAGAGATGCTTATTTGATTCTCTTATTCTACCCCCTCAGTGTCCAGCAATCTCTTATTTAACAGCCCAGCTTCTGTGTAACATCAGGTCTGGTCCATGAATAAATGAAGTCCATGTTTAGATCTCCTTCTTACTGAAATTTAATTAAAAGCATCCCTCATTGTTCTAGATGTCTAACAATACCTTTGACTTGTCTTCTTATTTGCCAAGCTCACTTGACTTTTTTATTTAATCCTCACCCAAGGACAATTTTTTCATTACTTTGATTTTTGTTTGTAAGAGAGAGAGGAAAGAAGAGAAGAAGAAAGAGAGAGGAGCATTGTTTGCCTCCTGTACACACCCAGACTAGGGATCAAACCCAAACCTGGGTATGTGCCTTGACCAGAATCAAATCTACAACCCTTCAGCTATGGACGATGCTCTAACCAACTGAGTCACATCAGCCAGATCTTCACTCAACTTCCTAAACTCTTTTTATACCCACAGTCTTGACTAGGCTCTATTTTTCACTCTTATCCCTCTTCATCACATCCTATCTGCACTCTCTTACTTGATCTTGCTGAAAATATCACAGGATAGAGAGAAAGTCTTAAAAGAAAAAACTAAGTCATGAATTTTTTAATCTCCCACATCTATTATAGTGTTTATTACATGGCAAATGCTTAGTGAGTGAATGAATGAATGATAAATGACAATAGTAAAACTCAGGTAATCACAGCACCAAAGTCACCACAATACCACATTCTCAAGAAAGTTCTCCCTCATTGAACCATACCAGCACCCCAAACCTTAGGTCCTATAAATGAGCTAGCAATTGTTCTGCATGGATAATATAAATTTCACAAGTTTTGTGGACTAAAATAAATGCATTTTGTAGGAAAACCACCTCGACTCTCTCTTAAAAACTGTTGCTTTATATTCAATGCAAACAGCATGGCATAGTAGTTAAAACGATGAGTTCCGGAGTCAGTCACCTGTGTCTGAATCCTGGCTTCTCCACTTACTAGTCATGTCAGTTTGTTGGGAAGGAGCTATTCACTATGCTTTCTTTGTATCATCTGAAAAAAAGTGAGAACATCTATCTCAAGGGTTTTTGTGGAGTGCTGCAGACAAAGTGCTCAGCACAGAACCTGACACCTGTTTGACTGAGACCAGTTACTATTATTCTTGTTGCTTCCTGGTTTTCTGCCTCACAGGAGAACAAAAGCCAAGCATTAGAAGGAGGCTAACTATGTAAGCCAAGTCAAGGACTAAGGGTAGAAGAGTTGCTTGGGCTCATAAGCCTATTTACTCATGGTCCTTTTTTATACATCCATGTATATCAGTAGTCCACAACATGCTGACAGGATTATCAGGGTAATCACAGCTCGAGATATGTTAATGCTCGAGACAAAACAGCTAGGGTTTGCTTATACTATTTGAAAAAGCAGGACAGTATTGTGAAAATCAGCTTTTAAATATGAATTTGAGAGACCATTAAAATAATATCCATTAGGAAGAGACTTAAGTTTGTTGAGAAAATGTTTAAACCTTTCTAATAAGGGTAGGTTAGTTGCTACAGGCCATGGGTTTTAGCTTCTCCCTGGGTTGCAGGGCAAAGTGAAACAAAAATAAAGCCTATTCTCTATGACAGGAAGAGAAATCTGTGCCTGGCTGGGAAGTGACTGAGTGGGATGACAGCAAGTAAAGGAAGCGAGAACACGGAAGAGTGAGCAAGATGGCGGACCAGAAGGACTCCTCCTGAGAGTCTCCCAGTATTTAGTAAAGCCAACAAAAAAAATCAAACACAGTGTTTAGCTGACTGTATTCTGGAAACTCATAAAGGCTTTAGGTTCTGAAGTTGGAAGATGCAGGAACTAGAATTTGCAAAAATCATGGCTTTTCCAGCTATATAAATTGGGAAGGGACTAAAATTTCAACTAGAGCACAAGCAACAAGCAGTCACTCCCCGAATACATAATCTGAGATACACTTTATAATACAGTTGTGAAAGATCTCTAAAAAATGAGGTAAAATAAAAAAATTCAAATCCCTTCCAAAAGTGTTGGCACATAAGAGCTAAGTTATGTTTATCGGAATAATTCCCATGGTGTCAGTACATAATAAGATGCTAATTCTTTCTTCTGAGCAAGGTTTCGACAGTGGGCAGTGGCCATCACTGGATGTAATGTCCCTCTTAGCCTTCAAAGACCTGGCTTCGTCCCACATCCTAGATCACACTGGAACCAGAACTGTGTACCTGGAAAGGGTTTCATATTTCCTGAGCTATGTGAAGGTCAAGAGCTCTCTGTACATTCTGTTTCATACTACTGGTGGAATTCGGCAGTATGTGAGGCTTGACAGTTAGCAGCACTTAGAGGATGAATTCAGGGTGAGGACAGGGTGCTTCTGCCTCTCCAGGCTCCTTTTAATACTTTCTCTCCCTAAACAAACTTCTCAAGTCATTTCAGGCCATTTTGTTTCCAGCTTGCTCTGGAGCTCACACAGCAGGGATAGGGGGTTGGGGGATGGGAGAATGTCAAAGGCCAATTCCCTGAGTCATCACGTCCAGACCATATCGGCCTTTGTCCCCTGCTCCCAGAAGTCAGGTTGCCACCATCCATTAGCAACAGTGAGACTCCAGTGACCCAGACACTTCCCTGGGGGTGAAGTAACCTGAACCTTTCTGAGCGGCCACACCTGAAAGGAGGAGCAGCTCTTACCTTCCCAATTCCACCTTGTAACAGATGTCTGAGAGTGGAAGTCCCACCCAGAGTCAGGCTCTCGCTCTGGGCCCTGCGTTCTAGAGGAGGGAAGGAGTAGCTAGAGTTCCTCCAAACTGTGCAACTTGGCCCCTGGATGGAAGGCAAATTAAATATTCACTGAGCACTTACTATGCACAAGGTATTTTGCTAAGCATTGAGCCTATTAGCTCATGAAATCCTCACAACAAATCTGAGTAGAGCTCTTGCACTTGTGTTACAGGGAAGACTATCCTTTAGGATGCCTTCAGCTCTGCATGAATTTCCAACTGAAAATGGTTCATGTATTTTTGGTGTGGAGGTTAAGAGCACAGGTTCTGCAGACAGACTCACAGTTTTCAAATCTTTGTCCTCTCTAAAGTACATATATGCAGAACTTTGAGCAATTTATTTAAAGCACTTTTTTGCTTTGCCTTGCTCAGTTTTAAAATGGGAAAATAATGGTGCCTTCACACTAGAAGAGCCGCAAGGATGAAAAAGGTTAATGCATGCAAAGCAATTGGAACGGAGCCTGGCAAGTCCAGGAAGCCTGGGGTGAGGCACATCCAGGGCTGGCGCCCTGTTTCCGCGACGTCAGGCTTCCCATCTTCTTGTGCTGCCCTCTTGAGTGTGTTGACTGTTAGCCTCATATGACAACATGGAAGCCACAGTTTCGAGCATTACATGTACAAATAACTTCTGACCCTCCCAGAAAATCAGAAAGGAAGAAGCAGAAAGCTGTTTTCTCCCACGCTTCTCATTTTAAGAAGAAAGAAAGTCTTCCCCGGCAAACTCTTCCTTATGTTCCTCAGACCATTAGGGAAGGTGGGAAAGCAAGTATCAGAGCAAGTATCTGGATTCTCAGACACTAGTGTAATTTCTGACAACAAACAAGAAATAGAGTGGGTGTGCAGAATAACTGTTGGTCAGGCCACTAATAATGTAAGGAATATGTTTTTTAAAGTTAAGTCACTTAAGGTAGCACAGCTAGTACATGGCAGAGCCAGAACATGAAAACAAGTCTGGGCCTTCTGCTAACGACGCCACCTCCCAGACCATTGTACACAGGTTGTTTCCTAGTGCTACATACAGGGTGGAGCTTAAGCAACAGACATTAATCGTCTCATAGTTTCAGATGCTAGAAGTCCAAGGTCAATGTGTCAGCAGAGTTGGTTCCTACTGAGAGCTATGAGGAAAAATCTGTTCCATGCTTATCCCCTAGCTGCTGGGGTTTGCTGGAAATCCGTGGCACAACTCAGCTGGTAGACACATCGCCCTTATTTCTGGCCTCATCTTCACATGGCGTTCTCCCTATTTATGCATTGGTCTCTAAATTTCCCTTTTATATGAGGACATCAGTCATATTGGATGAGAGTCTATCCTAAAGATATCATTTTTTTATGTAATTATCTCTAATAAAGGCCCGATATCCTATGTCCAAAATCTGTAAATGTCACAAATAAAAACTAAGTTTCAGTCACCCCCAGTCACTGTCCCCTGAGGAACTAATGTTATGAGGTGCCTGTATATCTTTTCAGAGACTGATGATGCATTTGAACTCTTACACTGCTCTTTATACCATCAAAGATTAGCCCCATCTTCATATCTGGTTTTGTAAATTGCTGAAGAATTTCACAAACTGTCATCGGCCAATGCTTAATATCTGTCCAAAGGAAAAGTTGTTCAAATGAAATTCATGCCATGGACTTAGTGTGGCTACGACAAACTCTGTAGCCCTTCATATTAACAACCGAGCTACCGAAAACTTCACTGTAGTTCCCACAGGAAACTTAAGTGGTGCCTGATGTTTTTGTTTGATTTTATATTTCCACTGATTTTTAACAGCTTTGAGATATAATTAACATACAATAAAAACTGCTCGTGCTTAATGTATACAATGTGGTAAGTTAACATATGCATACACCTGTGATATCACTAAAGTCAAAGTAATGGACATACTTATCACTCCCCCAAAAACGGACATCTCCAAATAAGGTCACATTCTGGGGTACTAGATAGTAGAAGTCCAACATATGAATGGGGGGAGGGCTCACAATTCAACTCATAACACAGGTGAAAACCTCCTTCAATGGAAAGCAAGAATTCAGTGATTTATTACATATACTTAGCAGGATAAAAAGGGAGGAATGTGACAACTTTCTATTCATCCAATTAATAGAGAAATAATAATAAAAGGTTGGTTTGTCTAAGCTACTGTTTATTCCTTCCAGTGTATTATTTATTTCAGGTATAGCATTCTTTATTTCTGACTGGTCTTTTTTATGGCTCCTATGTCTTTTTTCATGCTACTGAGTATCCTTATAATCATTACTCTCCTGCTGATAAATTGCTTGCTTACATTTTACCTAGTTCTTCTGGCAAATTCTCTTGTTCTTTCATTTGGGGTCTGTTTCTTTGTCTTCCCCTTTTGGCTGCGTCTTTGTATTTTCCACCTTAGTTGTTGAATTGATCAGTGATATAGCCTCGAGGTGTAATCACCAGTTCAAGCACCACAGGTGGGGCAGAGTAATTTCTTTGGGTGGGGCTATTGCTTCCCCTCAGGCTGATGTGGCTTAGAGAGGAGTGCTCTGCCTGAGAAAGATGTTTTCTGCAGTGTGGGGAATGACTCAGCACAGGGATCCTGGTGGCTGTTCCTTCAGTTCTCTCCCCAGAGCCACCAACCCCAGAGTCTCCTCAAGCATCTCTAGTCCACTCTGCCATCCATCCCTCTGTGGGGACCCAGGGTTAGTGGCTACAAATGAAATTTTGTGCATTGGCCCTTTAAGAGGCTCTATGCATCTCCAGCTGTCTCTCCCTGGCAGACAGAAACTCTCCTGCTTTTTCACAGCTGGATGTTATCTGGGTTCCTTTCTGGCTCTTGTGCTGTAGACTGGGGAGCCCAGTGTGAGGTTTAGACCCCATACTTCTCAGAAGGAATCATGGCCATTAAAATATCCCTCTGAAGTGGGTTCTGTGGTGCAATGGATAGTGCATTGGACTTCTAGTGATGAAATGACCCTCTGGAACTTCAGCTGCCTTCTGTGGGTGCCCAGCCAACACTCTCATGCCTCCTCTGCACTCTCTGCCAGTCTCATTGTGATGAAGTGGTTTCTTCTGTCTATCCTTGGTTATAAGACTTCACTCTAGCTAGTATTCAGTTGGTTATTCAGGATAATTTCTCTACAATTTAGTTGTAGTTCCACATTAGTCCTCAGAAGAGGTTAGTAGCTTCTACTTATCCTCTGCCATCTTGGATCTTGCAAGAGCTTTGTTCTTACTGAACTGTTATTGTGGGTTACCTGTTTCACTAAACTAAAGCTTGCCATTGGTCCCTAACAGACTAGGCAAGAACACAAGGGTAACACTTAAAGAAACTAATTTCCACATTTCTTAATATTGTGATCACTGTTTCTGACACCTAACATTAAGAAATAGCATGTGTTAAGCAGTTACCGTACTATGTGCTAGGCATTCTGCTAAGCAAAGCTATGCAGTTTGCATGGGTTAATTTATTTAATTCTCAAACAACAATTTTATGAGGAAGAAATTATTTCTATGTCTAATTATAAAGAGACTAAAGCATAAAAGATTGTTCAAGATCATTCCTAGTAAGGGTCAAGGCCAAGAGTTTGAACTTTGGACTTGGTGAGACCCTGCTTAACCCCACCATTCACACTCTTAAGAGAACAAGTCTTAGCATTAGCTGAAATAATGTCAAATACTAGTTTTCTCACTGGTTCTATAAAACTGGGAAATCTATTACCTATAAATTTGGATAAAACTGTCTAGCTCAGTTAGGGAAAAGCTGACGTTTTCACTTAGACCTCTCACATTTGGATCAAAAACACTTGACATATGTCCTTTGTCCTAATAAGAGAGGTCATTGGTTTTGGTTCTATCATCACCACATAAATACCAATTGTCTAAAGAAGGGTTCTTCTTGAGCCTCACTCCTTCAATATCTGGTGGGTAGCCTTTTCTCCTGCACCATGTTGTATTTTGCTCACCAATGTTTTGTCTCGGTACATAAAAGAACATCAGTCACTCTATATCCAGTCTCCTTTCCTTCTGTTTGCTATTTCCTGCTTG
The DNA here is from genome assembly GCF_022682495.2 of Desmodus rotundus. Taxonomy (NCBI): domain Eukaryota; kingdom Metazoa; phylum Chordata; class Mammalia; order Chiroptera; family Phyllostomidae; genus Desmodus; species Desmodus rotundus. Next base: position 86,016,723 of record NC_071393.1, read on the forward strand.
TAATATAATACCATCTAGAATGGCACGTAATGGCTTTCTTCACCCTCTTTATGGCAATTCAGGTCTCCAGGCAATAATGGGATTCCAAATTCCATCTTATAAAAACTTTGAAAATGGGAGCCATGGGAGTGAAGTGGGGCATCATCTGTCCTGTTCTGCCTTCTGTTAGAGCAGATGAGCAGCCCCGTTGACCTAAAGCCAATCTCCTGTCTGTCTGTGCTTTAGGTTCAATCCCCTTTGGCTTCTGAATACACGTTCACTATTGATTCTCCCTTTTGCTAAACCTCCAGGTTTAGAAGTTGTCTGTATGACTCCCAGTTTATGGTATACTTTCATCACTGACCCATGCAAAATCCCTAATTTTTCTGTCTCCTTTTATCCTATTCCCATTTCCTATCCCTCACCCCACAGGCAACTATTGCATTTTTTAAATGTTCTTTGTATTTTTATGTTGTATTAGTCAAAGCTTTTCAGGAAAACAGAACCAATAGGAAGTGATGATAGATAAGTAGGTAGGTAGTAGGTAGATAGATATTGAAATTGATTTTATAGAATTGGCTTAGGCAATTCTGGCAGCTGGCAAGACTGAAATCAGGCAGGCCAGCAGGCTGGGAATTCAGGTAAGAGTTCATGTAGTCTTAAGTCCAAACTCTACATGGAAGCTCGGGCAAGGTTTTTATATTTCAGTCTTGAGGGAGAATAGCTTCTTCTTCAGGAGACCTCAGCCTTTGCCCTTAGGCCTTCAACTGATTGGATGTGCCCACCCACATTACAGAGGGGAAACTGCTTTAGTTCCAATTAACTGATTGTGTTAATAACATCCACAAATATCTTCACAGAAACATCTAGACTAGTGTTTGACCAAACAGCTTAGTACCATTGCCAAGCTGACATAAAGTTAACCACGACATATGGATTTCAAAAAAACATGCATCACCGTTGTCTCATGTTTTTTTTTTAATTTATGTAAATGATACTGTGTTAATCCTTCCTACTGAAAGAGTGACCTTGTAACATGCAGTATCAGCATCACCTGCAATCTTTATACAAATGCAGAATCTCAGGTCCACCCCAGACCTACTGAGTCAGAATCCGTATTTTAACAATATCACCCTATTTCCCACCCACTTCACAGAGCTATTAAGACTAAATTGGATGAACAGAAATTTTACTCTTAGCACACACAAAAATAAAATTTAATGCATGTGTATTCCAGAAAACATTCTAAGAATTCCTTCTGCCTTATTAACTATGACACGCAAATTAACAATAGAATGAACAATTGTAGTATATTCACACATTGCAATTCTATAGTCAGAAAATATACAAGATGTAGCTCTATTCAACTACATGGATAGATCTAAAAAAAAGTTATGTTCAGGGAAATAAGACTACGCAAAGAGAAGACTGTATGAAAGTCCATTTTTCATACAATAGAAATTCTATTTCTATAAAGTTCAAAAACAGTTGAAACTAATGTGTAACATTTAAGAGTGTACATATCTGTCAGGATCATGAAGAAGTGAGTTAGAAAGTGATTAGAAACTGTTACATAGCAGGATTCAGGACTGAGGGAGCTGATACTTTTATTTCTTGGCCAGAGCAGTAATTAGATACTGCTTACTTTACAATAATTCATTAGACTGTGCACTTAAGTTTTATGCAATTTTAAGTGTATGTCTTATTTCACAATGAAAAAGTTAAAAAGAAGATTAAATGGAGTAGCATATACAACGCCAAGCAAGACATTCAATAAATGATAGCTATTCATCTATAGCCATATCACCCTGAACATGCTCAATCTCGTTTGAATGATAGCTTTGCACACCAGTTCCTCAGATGGACTCTGCCTGATTGAGAGTGTGTGAGCTCTAAAAATTTTGGAGGGAGATATATTAAGGTCTTAATGTCTACGTTTTATAAAATAAGAGTAGAAAATTCCATTTGGTAAACAGAGCAGCTCAAGCAATTTTTGAAAGCAAACTTTGGACATGGTTTGGAGGGAAAGAGGTAAAGGTCTAAACTTCTCTAAACAAGAGAACAATAAAAATTTAGGGAAGTGGGCTTGCCGCTTATGAGGTGAAGAAGACGGTATCAAGAGAAAAAGAGAGTCAAACACCTAAATATAATATCTGCAACAATAAATTACATAGAAGAAAATGCAGGTACTAAACTTATAGACCTTGGCCTTAAAGAATATTTTATGAATTTGATCCCAAAGGCAAGGAAAGTAAAGGCAAAAATAAATTAATGGAATTATATCAAACTAAAAAGCATCTGAACAGCAAAAGAACCCATCAACAAAAAAAGAAAAAGCAACCAACCAGTTGGAAGATATTTGCAAACAAGGGGCTAATATCCAAAATAAATAAAGAACTCATACAACTCAACACCAAACAAACAAACAATCCAATTAAAAAATGGGCAGAGCACCTAAACAGACACCTCTCTCAAGAAGACATACAAATGGCCAACACATATGAAAAGATGTCCAGCTTCACTAGCTGTTAGGGAAATGCAAATCAAACTACCATGAGACACCACCTCACACCTGTTAGAATGGCTATTATCAATAAGACAGGTAATAACAACTGTTGGAAGAATTATAGAGAAAAAGGAACTCTCACTCACTGCCGGTGGGAATGTAAACTGATACAGTCACTATGGAAAACAGTATGGTGGTTCCTCAAAAAATTAAGACTAGAGTTACCATATGACCCAGAAATCCCTCTTCTGGGTATCTACCTGAAAAACTTGAAAGCGTTCCTTTGCAAAGATATACAGGTATGCACCCCCTACGTTCATTGCAGCATTATTCATGTCAGCCAAGACATGGAAACAACCAAAGTGCTTTTCAGTAGAGAGTTGGGTAGAGAAGATATGGCACATATATTATATTCTATGGAATAGTACTCAGCCATAAAAGATGAAATACTGCCATTTGTGACATTGATGGTCCTTAAGAATATTATGCTAAGCAACATCAGCCAGTAAGAAAAAGCTAAGAACAATATGATTTCACTCAGATGTGAGATATAAAATTGAAACTCAGACACAGACAACGGTATGGTAGTTACCAGAGGGAAGGAGATGTGGGGGTAGTAAAGGAGACCAGATCCATGGTGACAGAAGATAATTTGATTGTGGGTGGTGGGCACACAATGCAATGTACAGATCATGTATCATAAAAATGCACACTTGAAACCTGTATGATCTTATTCATCAATGTCACCCCAATACATTTAATGTAAAAAAAACGGAGCTTAACCACAGCAAAGAATGCCTTTAGTAACATGGTGAGTGTGGCATGGAATACTTAATATTTCATGCTCCCTTTCCTCACTACTTTACCATAATAATCTATTGCATTGCATTCTACTTCCTTTTCCTTGAAGACCATTTTAGAATTCTAGGCAAAAGATGTATTAACTCCAGAACAAGTACCCAAAAGGGGAAAATACCACTGCAGAGAACCCCTCATCTGTGGATTCGGGAGAGGAAGGCTATGTAACTCCTGCGATGAGAAATAGCTATTTGGACTTGCTGCCTAGGTTTTTGCAGTATGACCCTGCTCACACCCAAAGTCTAAATGTGAGATAAGGACCTAAGATTAGGATTCCCACCCCAAGTTCTCACTTTGATTTCCCAGGAGCACCTTTTAAAAGAACCACTTAAAGTTGAGCACTGGAAAAGTTAATGTCCTTCACCCAACCACCTTTGAAGCGATATGTACTTACCACCCTGCTCTCTGTATCTTGTTAGCTTGTGACCTGGGATGAAGGGCTGCCCTTCCCCCAGCACTCTGTGTTCCTCTCCCTCCCCTACCCTCAATTCTGGGATCTGTAAGTAATAAATTTTGTGACTTTAAAAAAAGAGAGAGAGAGAGAAGCATCTAAATGATGATGGGTAGCCCCAGCACCTAAGATGGGCAAGGGCTCCCTTCCAGATAGAGGAGTGATGGATTGTCTAATCCAATTTTAACTTGTTGTCTATCAGTCAGACAATAAGCATGTTATCTGATTATGCATTAATCGGTGTTGTGAATTAATCAGTGATCTCATTCCCCAGTTTCATCGAAGGTTAGCCATACACGGCAGCCTCATGATAGGTTGTATTGTAAAGAAATGAAGATATAGACACAATGCTTAACATGACCAAGACAGGGCAGAAAAAAAACAGCAGTCACAGAAAACAAGAAACCTATGAAGATCAAGGACTCCCTGAATAGAGGAGACCAGAGCAAAAGGTGGTCAGAAAAAACAAATCACCTTCAGGGATATTGCAGAAGAAACTGGATTTCTTACAACTTGTGGAAAGGGGGCTTTGGGCCACTCTATTCGAATATTTAAGGGAAGAGTGATCCCAGCAGGCTGAAGAACTTCAGGAAACCAGGAAAAGGATGCTAGGATGCCATTTGTCTTGTGTCTTATTATCATCTGGCATAGAGAGTTCAAGGTTTTTACCAATAGCCTTATACAGGCTTCAATTAAATATAAATGAAGGCCATTTCCAAGAGGGCCTGCAGAACTGTAAAACCAGGAGCTCTTAAGTCTGCGGCCAAAGATTGAAGTTCTCCAGAGAATGCCATAGTCACTCAATAGTGTTCCTGAGGAGATGTGGCCCTTCCAAATCAAGACGGTTCACTCATAAAAAACCATGATCAGCAATGTGGAAAGTAAATAACTCAAAGTTTAATTTTAAAAAATTATAGGAGATCCTCATCCCATAGAAGGAATACCTTAAAAGCAGTTTAGTGGCCTTAGAAAGCCCCAACTTAAGGGCTTACTACAAAAGAAGAAAGCAAAGAACAAAAGGCAGTGTGAACCTGGAGAAACATCCTACATGATGCCAGAACACTTTGTTGTAGGCAGGTCAACTCCTGAGGTCCCCTCTGCTTTCTCCCATAACATCCTTTCCTTGCCCTCAAGAAGTTACATGGAAGTCATGGCCATATGTTTATAAACATGTCTCTTTGTTGGTAACTCTTAGATCTCAAAACAAAAATTATGAGAGACCTCCAATCTCTCAGAGTGCTTGCTTACTCAAACTGAAGCAGGAGAAGAATTTGGTTTCCTCTGAGCAGATAGAAGTGTCTGGGATAAATAGAGAGTGTACTGCAATATAATCAGCAAAGCAATGTGCTTTTCTTCTCTCTCCCACAACTGCCACCCATACTCACAATCACGCTCCCTAAACACTGATGACTCATGGAAGGTAAACATGGTGAGGCAGTGACCCCCTGGAGGAACCTGGAGGAAAAGCAGGGTCCTGTCACTATACATTTAACATCCCTATATTGAGCTTCCAACCTTTTATATCAAAAGTCACATAGGCTAAGAAAACGGGAGACAGTATAAAAGACTATCATCCTTATACACACAATTAAAATTAAAAGTCACCTCTGAGATTCTAAAACTACAGGAAAAAAAGAGCAAAAGCTTTATCCCTTGTAGTTTTTGCTTCAACAGGCTCTTCTTCCCTGGGCTTTATTAATGAGAATCGTGCATTCGTCCCACCTGCCCTTCTCTGGAGTGGTCGTCATTTTTTTGGACTTGCATGTTACCTGTTCAAAAGTTGACAGCCTCACACTTATCTCTTGAAAATGACCTGAATACCTCAAAGATTTCTTTGTTCATGCACAGAATTTCCCAGATATGAAGGGACCAAAGAAAAGAACAAGAATCTAGGCAACCTCAGGCACATCAAGATTGAATAGGGAAAAAGTGTCATTTCCCAGCCCCATATAACTTCTTTGGGTGAGGTTCAGTCACTTAACTTCAGCAAGGTATTGAGGTTTCTGCCACCACTGGGGATCAGACAAAAGCTAAGAGTCAGAAAATTAAAGTTTAATGTAAAATTAATGGAAATTGAACTAAGTCAAGAAAGTACATTTGGTGTACGGATCATGTAGCAGGAAACCAGGCACCCAGAATCAGGACAAGAAAGGGAAAGGAGCCCTGGAATACACATCTGAAAATTCGGGGTCAGGCCCAGCCCTGCCAAGAATTTACCTGTGTGACCTTGTGAAAATTATATGATTTCTCTGACTTTCATTTGCCGTATTTGAAAAGAGAGAGTAACACTATTTACCTTGAGAATTATACACAAATTAAATAAGGTTATTGATGTGAAATCTCCAAGAATGTAATAAAACCCCCATAAATACCTGGGAATCTGAATCTAGCCTTTTGGTGAAGTCTAGTATTCATATAAGGGTCAGATACCTGTCATCCTTCCAGTAACAGAAGGTTATCCCAAGAAGGTGTCACTCCTCCTGGAGGACCCTTACACAGCCCACATTTTCTCAATGGACAAGCCTCACAGGTCTGTGTGGTAATCATGCCAGTTGCCAACTACGTGACAGCCAGAGTCTCATTCCTTTGTAATTTCCATAGGCCTGCATTAGCATAATGCCTGGAGTACAAGTAGGATTTTGATACATGAAGAAAATATATAAAAATATTGAAGGAAAACTGACAGAACTTTGATACTTAATACACTGAACAATACTGGGGAGATATGCAAACCAATCAAATTGTTTGCTTCTTAGTTACAATCTCTCTGGTAAGTGCAATTCTTTTGATGATGAAAATAACATACTTTTCTGATTAGGAAATCACACACTTAGCTGATTAAGAAATGAAGCATCCCTGAAAAGGTTGCAGAGATATCACCTCTACCTAGAGGTAGTTATCAAATAAAATAAAATAAAATAAAATAAAATAAAATAAAATAAAATAAAAATAAAAAGCAATACATGTGCTGTATTAACTGAGGTGTTAATAAATATGGTATATTTTTAATTTTTACAAGATGAATGTTTCCAGTTATTTATCTGAGGTATCATAAAAATCTGTTGGGAACCGCCCTGCCTGGTTTCAGAAGCTGTAACCCCTCATGGCTAAGGCTGAATAAAAAGACCTTGGGACCATAAGCCACTAAGGAGACAAAGCTTATCTCCCTGGCAGGAGCACCGCCTCTGCCCACCTTACTTCACCCTGCTTGGCCCCCAGTGTATGACCCGTTAGCCAATGATGGCAGTTCCTAACTAGCAAGATAGACCTTCTACTCTGAATTCACAGTCAGGTGACACCACAGAAAGACAAGGGACTTAATATCCTACAGCTGGAAGAGATTCAGAGATGACCTAGTTTCTGAGAACAGAAAACAGAGGCCCTAAGAGCCTCAAGCTCACCCAAGGTCACACACCCAACTAGTGGTGGAGGGAAGAGCTCAGTTCTATTGCAAAACATCATTTGCGTAAGGTCAAAGGTTCTCCGTCACATTAGAGAGGATTAAATTTGCAGGATCCTTATTCTAGTTGGATTTCCTAACCATATGAGAGGCTGATGGAAATGTTTGCACATTCCCACACTCTGAGGAACAGGTCTAATTTCTCTCGAAAATGAAAAACTATGAAAATTCTTACTTATAAGTAGGCATGTCAATCAGCCTATCATAGAAGATATAACCAGAACGAATCAGAGGAAACTTGCCATCTTTGGAAAGAAAATGCAAACTTTAAATATTTTCAGTGTGTCTATTCTCAAAGTTCATCCAGCACAGACAAGTGAGTTTTCAGAAATAAAATATCCTCCTGTCAAGTTGATGGATTTTTAATAAGGTTTTTCTCCAATGACATTTTTTGAGGCTTGAAGATAAATTAACAGTTCATTTCTTTTTCAACCGATTCACAGAAAAAGCTTCAAATATCAGGAAATGCACTGGTCAAAAAAAATGTGGTTTTATGCATACGTGTATATCTGTCACAACATGCTTAGATGACTTGAACCTCAGGTTACGAGTTTAATTTAAAATCACAGTTTCTCAATTTTTTACAAAATCAGAGAGAACCATGGTAAAGAAAATGGATCCCAAATGGCTTCATGGCTAACTGTCTGCATGAACTTGGAGAAAGGACCTTTCTGAGTTTTCATTTTCTCACGTATAAAATGAATTCATAAGTTCCTCACTTAATCTTTTTCTCTGGGGCCCCTGAAATTTTTTCTGAGTCTTTAAAGTTTAATGGCTTTACTAGAATATACCTTAGAGTTGATTGTTCATAATAAATTTTCTAAGGTTTCTTATAGATCCTTACAATATGCAGATGCAAGTCTATTATTTCTGGAAAGTTTCTTTGATTTGTAGTTTTATTGTTTTATTATTTTGCTTTTCTCTCAGCTTTATGGATTCCAAGTATACATATGTTTGATCTCTTTTGCCCAACTTGCACTTCACCCACTTTCTTTCTGATACATTTTACTTCTTTATCTTATTTTCATTTTGTTTGCCATTTTTGCTGGCTTTATTCAATACCTTTTGTTCAGTTTTAATTTATACCAATTTTCTCTTGGGCACTTATAATTTAGTCATATGACAATTTTTATTACCTTCTTTAGTGAGTCCAATCAATTATTTCATTTCTTTTTTCTTCATTATCCATTTATGTTATTAATCTTTGAATTTCTTATTTGAACTGTTACTTCACAAGTGTTTATTTGAAGGAATTTAATTCAGTTTGGAATATTATGGTACTTTTTCTATTACATCAGCTCAAAAATTTTGGTTCTTATTTTCTGGTGTTTTGTTTTTTCTGTTTTGTTTTGTTTTGTTTTAGGTAGCTTTGTAGAGATAAGATTGTTTACATCCCTACACTGCTTAAACAGAGCTAAGATTTAGAGTGGTTTACAAGATGCCCAGATTCCAGAATGTCCTCCTCCACCAGGATAGCACTTTCGGAGATATGTGGGGGATTTGCCTACTAATTTTCTAAACATCCATTGGTGGTTCTCACCTGCAACAGTTATTACTGTAGTGTCTGCTTAATGGTGATCATCTGCTTCCATCATTGCTTACATATACCAATCAGAATTCCTCAGTAAGGAATTGCTGCACCTCTCCCACACTTATCTTTTCAACTGGTTATTTATGTAGATATTGATTCATGGATATTTATTTCTTCTATGGGGTATAATCCAATATTATAATTATTTATTTTATTGTTCTAATGTATTGCTGTATTTCTCTCTTCTGTTATTTTGAATATTAGCAATGTCTTTTTTTTTAATTAAGCTGAGTAAGTGGCTTTTTGTAGATATATAGGGTCCAGCAGTAGTAAGAGCTGCTTGAGTGCGGTTGGTAGGGTAATAATATGGGTGTACTAATTTATAGTTTTAATTTGAACATTTCACCTAAAATGTCATATGGTGTGGTTGGGTAAGATATTGTTATGTTATAGAATTATATGCTTATGATTTTGTAATAAAAGATTTTATTTAAAAAAGGGGGGCATTATTTGTGCTGACCCTGTATTTCCTCCTCCTTGTTTTGTATTTATTTATTTATTTTTTGTTAGGAATTACTGAGAAACTGGTAGATAGGTGGTTGTCATTGTCTTCAGCTACCTGGAAGTCCTAGGTTGAATTTTTGATTTTCGAAAAGTTTTGAGTCATACACTTAGCAAGAATGTGGTTTATTGTAATTTAAGCTTGTCCTTTTTCTAAGTTTTTCCTATCTTGCTTTCTTTTCCCCCTGTATGTAGGCAGAATAAAATATAAATAAGATTTATATTGGGTCCTTATAAGGATCCAGCTTAATTCACGTCACCATATCCTCAGGTATTGGAAGTACACTGGAATGGGGGGTGGGCCAGAAAAGTCCAAACCAATCCTGGTTCTGGCCCCAACTGATAAGGAGTGGGGGTAAATAGAGTTCTGTCTCTGGGCTTCCTTCTAGCATGAACCTCTATAGACTACAAGTGAGTCGGACATACTGATAGTAATACAGCAACACTATGGAGAGTGAGGAAACAGCAGCGTGTCAGAAAACTAGCTATGGTTTCTTACCAGATGCCCAGGAGGCAGAAGGAAGCAAGAATATCTTTACACAATAATTCTGAGAGGCTTTGGAAGAGACTGCTACAAAGGACAATCTCCCCGTGCCCCCCACCTAGGATTCTGCAGTGGAGAAGGCATGTCCCCGCAGGGAATAACAGCAAGCAGTACAAAAGTACATTCTAAAGGAGAAGGCACAAGTGGAAGAGTGTGGATGGGGGGAAACATGAAGGGGTGATAGTTGGAAATTTAAAAAAAGGAAAATGATGTATACCAAGATGTCTCAGTGAAGTCAAACACAATCTGTACCTTTTTTAAACTAGGTAAGGGACAAATACCATATGATCTCACCTTTAACTGGGACATAATCAACAGAAGAAAAAACAAAATATAACCAGAGACATTGAAGTTAAGAACAATCTAACAATAGCCAGAGGGGGGCGGGGAGGGGACAGTGGGGAGAAGGGTTTTCAGGAACTACTATAAAGGACACATGGACAAAACCAAGGGGGAGGGTGGAAGCAAGGGAGGGAGGTGGGTTTGGCTGGGGTAGGAGGAGGGGTGGAGAGAAAAAGCAGACAACTGTAATTGAACAACAATAAAATAATTTTTAATTTTTTTTTAAAAAGCAATAATACCACCCCCCCCCAAAAAAAAACTAGTGGAGACTTAAAGACTCTTCTCGGATCTTTTTGCATGACATGGATTGATATGCTTAAAGGCTCTTTGGGGTTGTGGTCTCATTTGGAAAGTTAGGGTAGAACAGGAAAGGGAGATGCTCCCCCATCCAGCCCTAAGCCTGGTTTTAAGGGTGAAGAAAAAGAGAGCTTAGGGCTAGAGGCTGAAGGACTGGGGAGTCACTTTCACTGACTGTTGCTGCTCAGGAGCCAGATGACAAAGTGAGACAGAGCAGAGAACATAGTTTTCTTCATGCAGACCCAACCTCCCGCCCCCTGCAAAGGACAGTGGCCCTCAGTAAGCCGAGAGAAAGCACCCTGGAGACAGTCAATGGCATCCTCATGTTCAGTAGAGCAGTGCTAAAGCCCCTTCAGTGGGATCAGAGGGTAGCAGACACAAGGATGTCGCGGCAAGAACACAAGGTCTCTGTGGTATTATTGCTGACAGGCCGTTGTGAGACTTATTACCAGAAGTCTCAAGATAACTTTTCAGGGACTGAAAGTCCCACATGATCAGATGGATTAAAGACACTAATATATCATCATTTATAATATCAAGCTTTATAAAAGTTGGTTCTTTCCTTCATTTTTAATTACATCAGTGCAGCTTCTTTGGAGAGAACCACACAATGAGTATGCCTTTAAGATATCAACTGTGATATCACGGAGAGAGCATGCAAATTAATTATCAGCCCCCAAATTCCTCTTGACTTGTAAGCACTATACTTCACCTAATAACTCCAGAGTCATACTAGACTCCTCCCTCTCTTACTATCCACATCTAATCATATTTAGTCAGTTGGTTTTTAATGGCTCTGAAGTCTTCTAGTCTTCTAAACACCATTTATTATTTTTCCAGACACAATTAGCTCATAATTGATTTTTCTGTCTCATACATAACACGTACATTTCCTCTTTTACACTGCTATCAAATATGACCACACTCTTCCTAAAGTCCTTCAGAGGACCCAAGGTATCTTTAAGGTAAAATCCAAACTCCTCGGTATGACTGTGCTCTAGCTTCTACCTGCATTTCCAGTCTTAACTCCCAATGCTTTCTCTTCAGTTACACAGGGCTGCTAGGGTTCCCAGAATGCATCCTTCTCTCTTACAAGTCTACACCTTCAGACCTGCTGTTTCCTCTAACTGAATCCTCTTTTCCCACCCTTTCCTTTACCTAGCAAACTCACGATCTTCATTGAAACCTCACTCACTTGTCACCCACCCCAGGAAAGCATTTCTCACTCCATAACCCAGGTGAGGGAACCTTCTTTCTGTTTTCATAGATTCAGTCATGGCTTCTTCCATATTGTATCTTTTTTACTAGATTGCCTGCCTTTCCAACAAAAAGTGAGCACTTTAAGAGTATTTCTGAATTTTTAGTGTCTAAAGCAGAATCTGTCATGCAACAGATTTTTTTAAGAAGAGTTTTTTTAAAAATCAGTAAAATGAATGACTGAATTTGATATCCAAGTCTCCAAATCTTCATCAGTAAATTTAAATTAATAAATTGCCTCAAAATATCATTGTAACAACCAAATGAGATTACATTTTTCAATACCATTGAAAGTTAAAATGCCAAAGAATGTTAGTTATTTTTTAAAAGATGATGCTTCTTTATTTTTACAATCTTCCTTTCTCTTGGCCCCAGTCCTTCCACTGCACCTGCTCTTCCAGTTCCCAGCTATGGACACCACTGTCCTTTTACACTCCCTCAGCTTCTGCTTCTCACTCGTACAGCCCTGCAGGAGAGAACTCACAGACAGACTGATTAGCTACATTATAAACTTATGATCTCCAACCTCAGCTGGGCCAGGTCCTCCATGCTCCTCAATACCTGTTTCATTGATTTTTTTCCCATTCCAAATATCAGCTATTAAAACATTTACAATCTCCCTAAAGTCCTCCAAACCTCATTCCTCATTCTCAGTGAATAACCAAGTCTCAAAATTCGCCAAGGTATTAACTGAATCAGTTGTCATTCCCTTGGCCTCCAGTCTTAATTCCAAGCATAATTTTCTCTTTCACTCCCATCTGAAAATGAGATTTCTTTAATCAGTTCCAAGCTCAACTCCTCTACTAATTTAGTAGAAATATTTTAACTATTTTTCTCTACTTTTAGGTCCATGGGTTGACCACAAGCTGGCTAATATCTAAATTGAAAAAACAAAGTTGGAAATCTTTGTCAGATTTCATGATCCATATCAGGACGCTTTCAGCTGAAATAAAAAGTCAATTCAGATCAGCTTGCACAACAAAAAAAATTTTTTTCACAAAAGGAGTAGAGCAGGTTTAAAACTGATTCATCTAGCATTTCAACCACGTCATCTAAGACCTATACTCTTTCTATTTCTCCACTGCCATGTACAGCTTCATCTTAAGGCTGGTTTTCCTTGCAGTTATGTCAGTAAGAAGCTGGGACTAGAGGTTTCTCATTTATAAATAAAGAGGAAACTTGGGAATAAAGACCAGTTTCCCATGAGACTCTCTGAAGAAAACTTTCCCAGAAGTCTCTGTGTACTTTTCCTTGCATCTCACTAAGTCACATGTCCTTTTCTGAACCAATCATTGATACGAGGGATGGAAATACTTTTAGGTCAATCTAGCCCACCACTAGAGCTGAGGACAAATCTCCAAATCACATAGGAAGAGGTGGAAATGCTATTAGGGCATCAACCACAATGGTTGTTGCACCCATCCCTCTCACACACTTGGGCATTCGGCCTGGAGCTGGTAAACGAGATTTCCTCCAGACTCACCAGGTTCTTGCCCTCTCCTCTTAAAGCTCACTGCACACAAAAAGCCCTGATGTGTAATACAGCATCAATGCCATGGCTGCCAATATCTTCCAGAAGAATTCTGTTAAAGTAGGTATAGTCTGTACTCTCTTCAGTCATCTTTACATCTAAATTTCCCTGTACTCAGTACACAGGTATAGCAAGTAGGTTCTCTCCTCAGCCCTGGGTTGTGCTTTGTCACCTGGGAACTGAAGTACCTTTATTCCCACAGGTGGTCTTTCCCTGGAGATTCAACCTAGGCTACACTTGTGAGCAGACAACATATGGTCCCTTAAGCATGTCTCCCAAGAAGGCATGTTTGAACCCCCTCCACCTTCAAACACAAACCCTTCATGGAAAATATCCCATGCAAACACTTTTTTTCAGCCTCCTGCTAATCTTCCAAAAGTGCTCAGACTTGCCTGCACTCAAACACAAACACAGCCTAGAGGAAGTGGCAAACAAAAGTGGGACAGGATTAGCTTTAAAGTTAGGGGACTTTGGGCACAAACATACACTCAACACATCCTTGTTGAATGAGTATATGAATGTAAATGCAACATAAATCCATTTCATCTCTCTCAGCCTTAGTTTTCTCATCTGAAAATTGGGTTAATGGTCAACCTCACATGGATGGGTCATTTTGGATAAGTTACTTTACCTCTTTTAGTCTCAAGTTTTCTTCCCTACACAATGTGGTTTGTAGGGAGCATGGCACAGAGCTTCTGGGAAAATCAAATAAAATAATGTAACTAAGTGTCTGCAAAGATGCCTGACTCATTCAAGCCCTCACTAAGTACTGTTCCCTTACCAATCTCTTTTACCCCTCGATCAAGTAGGAATGTAGCATAGGGAGATAACAACTGTGAGATATTAAATGCTAACTAGGTGCTAGGCACACTACCAAGCATTTTACACTCATCATCTTGTTTAATCTTCACGAGAAGGGTCAATGTTGTATTAGTGTCCTCTATTTTACAGATAAGGAGCCTGAGGCTCAGGAGTTAAGCAGCCGGGACAAGGTCACACACCTGTAAGTGTCAGAGCCAAGAATCAAACCAAAGACTCTCCAACTCCAGCACCTGTTCTCTTAGCCCCCACACCGTCGGCGGGACTGAGATAGCTGCACCGGGGCCCGGCAGGTGCAGTGAAATGACAGCGACCTTGGGACTCTTCTGTGAATATACCTACAAAGTTCTAGAAAATTGGCTTGTCAAATAGTCCCCCTTAGTAGGTGCTGCCCCTGAGAAAGAAACAATTTTGCATTTTACCCTCTTTTTTCTACTCCTTCCACGACCTGACCTTGATTCACCAGTCAATATATTTCCTTCTAGTACCCACTTATCAAGTTGTGTGACCTGAATAAGTGACAGTCTCCCTAAGCTATGTCCCTTCATCGCTAACATTGGATTTTAACAGCATTTTCCTCAGGAAGGGGTTTAAAATATTAAAAAATAACATATTTATGCATTAAAAAATAACATTTATACAGCACCTAACTTGGTATGTAGTAAGTTCTCAATTAATAACAACTATTATTATGTGTGACTCAGCGGCTGCCTGGAGTTACCAGGTTTCTTAAGATCTAGGTAAGACTGGCACAAACACCCACTTTTATCTTAGTAGAAAGCCTTATGACTTCCCAATATTTCTGAGAACTCCTAGGAAGGTGAGAAGAGCTTATATTCTTGGTATCTTGGGCCCCAAGCTATCACTCAGCTGGTTAAGTTTACGAATGCCTTGCTCTCCCCCCTATGTTATTCCCACTCCCACCTGCACTTGCTAGACATGAAACTCCGTTCCTTCTATTGATTTGTGCTATCTTCATTCACATCCTCTCTCTCTGCCCACACACTCACACACAGACTGCCTGCACAGATCACTTACGCAAGTCTTTTATGTGTGAATAACAGGTGGAATTTACATTGTAGCAAACTGCACAACTTCAAAAAATCTGTATCAGCCACCTTAGTTTGTAAAAAGTCCCTTGGCCTGTTTCACAGTTCAAGCTCCAGACAACAGAAGTGTTGCTTGGTTGTATTCTGCCTCTCTCCTTTCCCCTCTCTACTGGATTCCAGTTCACGTCTGCACAGGAAAATTTGCCCTTTCTTTGTAATCTCCCGTTAGCCTGTTTCCAAAGAGTATCAGTTTATGCCCCAACTGCTAGGAAAATAATGTTTCACTTGAATAGTTAGGATGAATCATTGATCCATTCTTGGCCCTTCTTTCTCAGATTTTCTTGCAGCTTTATGTTACAGCACTTTCTGTGTGAGTGCACTCAGAATTGGAGAAATAGAAAATAAGACTTCTTAAAGTCATTTATTCACTAATTCATTGATTTCATATTTTCTGATTTACTCTGTGCTAGACATGCTCCAGTCTGAGGCTGTCCTGGCGAACAAGACAGACTTGGTTACTGTCCTCATGATGCTAAAAATTAATAAATACAAGGTTTATAAATAGAGTAATTGAGTTGTACTAGACATTATACAAGAGGAAGTAGAAATACCAAGGGTGTATGTAGGAGAAAGATGATCAAGAACTTAGTGGAAAAAAAACACAGTAGGAAAAGAAATGGAAATTATACAAAAGACCCGAAATGAATTTCTAGAGATGAAAATTACATTTCTTGAAATGAATTTTTATTGGATTGTAATAACAATATATTAAAGATTGCAGAAGAAAATGAAGGAAAGGAAAGGGCAAGAGAAAGTTTTCAATAGCCTATTTTTTCCAATGTTTATAAAACTATAAACCACAGATCCAGGAAGCTCACTGACACGCAGGTAGGATACATACATACAACATATACACACAATACAAAAGCATGTAATAATCAGATTGATGGAAATCAGTGATAAAGACAAAAGCATAAAAGCAGATAGGGTAGAACACACTATGAAAACTAAAAGAAATATTAAATATTTCAAAATAAAACCTATTCAAACAAGAATATAATGAAATATCGTTAAGGTGCTAAAAGAAAAATGTACAATTATACACCTAGACTTTTATATTCAACAAAAAAAATTTTCTTTAAATTATATTTCATTGATTATGCCATTACAGTTGTCCCAGTTTTTCCTCTTTTGCCCTCCTGCACCCGTCACCCCTCCACTTCCTCAGGCAATCCCCCCACCATTGTCCATGCCCATGGGTCATGCACATGTTCATATGTTCTTTGGCTCCTCTATTTTCTGTGCTGTACTTTACATCCCCACGACTCTTCTGTAACCACCAATGTGTACTTTTCAATCCCTTCACCTATTTTCTCATCTCCCTGATCGCCTCCCATCTGGCAACCATCAAAACATTTTCTGTATCTATGATTCTGTTTCTGTTCTGCTTGTTTATTTTGGTTTTTAGATTCAATTATTGATAGATATACATTTGTTGCCATTTTGTTGTTCATATTTTTTATCTTCTCCTTCTTCTTAAGGACGACCTTGTAACATTTCTTGTAATACTGGTTTGGTGGTGATGGACTCCTTTAGCTTCTTCTTGTCTGGGAAGCTCTTTATCTGCCCTTCCATTCTAAATGAAAGCTTTGCTGGGTAGAGCAATCTTGGCTGTAGGTCCCTGCTTTTCATGACTTTGAATACTTCCTGCCAGTCCCTTCTTGCCTGTAAGGTTTCTTTTGAGAAATCAACTGACAGCCTTATGGAAACTCTCTTGTAGATAACTAACTGCTTTTCTCTTGATGCTTTTAAGATTATCTCTTTGTTTTTAACCTTTGGCATTTCAATTATGATTGAAATTATGATAATTAGGATGGGTCTTAGTGTGGGCCTCTTTGTGTTCATCTTGTTTGGGCCTCTGTGCTTCCTGGACTTATATGTCTAGTTCCTTCACCAAATTAGGGAAGTTTTCTTTCATTATTTTTTCAAATAGGTTTCCAATTTCTTGCTCTCTCTCTTCTCCTTCCAGCACTCCTATGATGTGAATGTTGGTGTGCTTGAAGTTTTCCCAGGGGTTCCTCACACTATCCTTATTTTTTTGGATTCTTTTCTCTTCTTGTTGTTCTGACTGGTTGTTTGTTGTTTTTTCTTTTTTGTTTCCTTTTATTCCAAATGTCCTATTACATTCTCATCCATACTACTTCATCCATTCTACTGTTGACTTCCTATAACTGTTCTTTATTTTAACTGGTATATCCTTTGTTTCTGACTGGATCTCTTTTAGGCTGTTGAGGTTCTCACTAAGTTCTGTGAGCATTCTTATAACCAGTGTTTTGAACTCTGCATCTATTAGCTTGTTGCCCCCATTTTGTTTAGTTCTTTTTCTGGAATTTTGTTCCATTCTTTCATTTGGGACATGTTTTTTGGTCTCCTCATTCTGGCAGCCTCCCTCTGTTTGTTTCTATGTATTAGGTAGGGCTGCTATGTCTTTCAGGCTTGGTTGTGTGGCCTAATGTAGTAGCTGTCCTGTACGGTTCAGTAGCACAGCCTCCCCTATCATCCAAGCTGAGTACTCGAGATGGGCTATGTATACCCTCCCATTGTAGTTGAGCCTTGATTGCTATTGTCATGTTGAAGGTCAGCCACTACCTGTGTTCTGTCCGGGGTCACACAACATAAGCTACAAAGCAATCTGCAGATGGCTGCTACTTGTGTTGGACTTGGAGGTGCCCAGGCAAGGCCAAGCTGTGAACCAAGGCCAGCTGCTGCTAGTGCCTGCCTGAGGCTACTGAGTAAATGGTATGGGGCTCACTGAAGCCAGATGCTGCTTGTTTGAGAGAATTTAGGGAAATCTGAAGCATAGGCCAGACAAACCATTTGTATGGAAAAGCCACTGGTAATATCTTCGGTGGACCTGAAAGTTGGGCGAGGTGAAGCTTCAAAAAGTCACTAGGGTGGGCCAAATAGTGTGAGCCAGATTGATGGAGTCTCTGATATGGGGTCTTCCTGTTGGCTCTGTTAGGGGAGGGCTCAGAAGAGGAACAGTGGCTTCTGCCAGCACTTCCGTCTGAGAGAAAGCTGCCTCTTAGCTCTCATCCTGATGCCAGACAATTCATTTCCTCCTCTTATGTCTCTGGTGTGTTTCAATCTGCTTCCTCCATGCTGTAGCTCTGAGGGAGTGACTCTGAGTAAGTCTGTATGGGCCCTTTAAGAGCAACCGCCAGGGTGTCCAACAGTTTCTATCTTCCACAGCCTCAATCCCCACCAATTTCTACAGACAGAAGTTATGGCAACTTCTCTTCTTGGCACTGAACTCTGGGCTGTGGGGCCTGGTGTGGGTCTGGAACCCTTTGCTCCTAAGATATCCCTCCCAATTTTTATTCACTACATGTGGATGCGGGATCAGCCTGTTCTAAGTCTCTGCCTCTCCTACCAGTCTTGATGTAGTTTCTTCTTTAATTCCATAGTTGTAGTATTTCCATTCAGCTCAATTTCTGACTGTTCTGAATGATGGTTGTTCTATAGTTTAGTTGTAATTTTGAAGTGGTTGTATAAGGAGGCAAGCCATGTTTACCTACACTGCCATCTTGACTGGAATTCAAAAATATTCTTTTTAAATGAAAGCAAAGTAAAGCCTTTTTCAGACAAATAGGATGCAGAAAATTTTTCACAGCATATAAGGTCTGTCCGGAAAAAGTCCAGCGATTGTTAATTAATGAGAATGGTTTTCGCAACATTGTTATAACCTGGCAGCCAGGAGAGTGGGCTGGAACGCACATGTGTGAACAATGATCACTTCACTGTACTAGTCAGTGGGGGTGGTAGGCGCCATTGAGTGAGCATGTGTACTGTGTGGCTGCTGCACTCAAAATGACTGAGCGAGTAGAGCAATGATTCTGCATCAAATTTTGTAGTAAGCTTGAACATTCCTCCACAGAAACTATTTGGATGAATCAGAAGGCCACAGCTATGGGCAACCAGTGATTGGCAGCTTCATCATGACAACATTCCCACTCATGCATCACGTCTCATGCAGAGTTTTTTGGCAAAACATCAAATCACCCAGGTGACTCAACCTCTCTACAGCCCAGATTTGGCACCCTGCTGCTTCTGGCTTTTCCCAAAACTAAAATCACCTTTGAAAGGGAAGAGATTTCAGACTGTCACCTCGATTCAGGAAAATACAATAGGGCAGCTGATGGAAATTGGGAGAACTGTGTGAGGTCCCAAGGTGCCCACTTTGAAGAGGACTCAGGCATCATTGTCCTATGTACAATGTTTCTTGTATCTTGTATCTTCTTCAATAAATGTCTCTATTTTTCATATCACATAGCTAGATACCTTCTGGATAGACCTCATACTGTAGTACAAGTTATAGTGAAGGAATTTCTCCATAAAAAACAAAATTATACATTTCTTTTTCTAGGTTTTTATGATAGGAAGAGTCAACACAAATGGTAACATATGTTATGCCAATAAAGAGCCCTCTTTATTGAAAATACATTAATTTTCCAGATTGGGGATGTTTCAACTATAACCTGAGTCATATTTATCTGTGGATACTGTTAAAAATTCATATCTCCAAATACGTCCTTATTCTTGCATTTTTAGAAACCTAAGCAGGTGATTCTTGTGCAGGCGGTTGGAGGCCCACTTTGAGAAACGCCGCATTTCCCTGTACCGTATCAGTTCTCCCTGAGTGGAGTAGTTCTACCAGCTTCTTCTACATAGCACCATTAAAGTTGTTACAGCTCCCAGAAAGTTGTTAATACTTATTTGACCATAAAGTGCTACAAGTTGTACTAAGAAGCAAACAAAACAGTAATTGACCATGGTGACTGAAAACAATTCATTTGAGAATTAAAAGATTTGCTTAATAATATCTGTCCTACTATATGTGAGATCCAAACATAAAATCAAACACTATCATGTCCAAGGGCAACCAAATTATTCAGTCACTACCAAAAAATGCAAACATCTTCACTCATGACCTCAGATTACTGCTTTTAAATATTCAGAAGGTTAGTTGATAAATTAAATGAACCTCACCACCCACATAACCAACCTAATTCTGCCTAACTTTCCTGTCTCTACCAGCTCTTCTTCCTTCATTCTCTGTACCGGCTGCTCAATAGCTCTCTTACTTTTTCCACATGTACCAACCTTCATCATCCAAATCAGTTTCCCTGTGAGTCAACATCACCACCCTCTGCCCACACAATTTTCTTGCTGCTCAAGGCCATGGCCAGCAACCAACCTATCACAGTCTCAAGTCTGCTCAGCATTTCTAAATCCTACTCTATTTCTATGCTCATGTAACTAATTTAATTCCCTCAACCCATTTCTGCCATAACTACCCACATAGAATGGCATCCTCAGGTTATCAGCCTGGTAAGAGACCCCAAGGACACAACACATCCAGTTGGCCTTGTGAAAGTAGAAAGAACAAGTCTGTTAAACAGATGCGAATACAGAGCAGCAGGTGTGCGGTATGTTCGGGCTGATGTCAGGGGAAGGAATACAGGACAATTGCTAACTTCAGGTCAGCCAATACAATTCTGTTCATCATTAACCCACAGGTACAAACCCAAGTCCACCAGTGCACAAGCCTGGGTGAATGGTTTTAAATGCAAAGATAAGTTTTCATCTACTTCATCCACACTATGAAAATTAGCATTGAGAAAGATTGCTTTGGGCCAAGAAGAAACTGTTTTTTTTTTTTTTAACTCTGTGCAAAGTTCCGACTACCTGAAAATTTTCTGGCTTTAATCAAATCAGCTTACTGGGGAAGAATATGTCACTAAAGGTCATCTGATTGTAGTTTCTGAACTTTTCACCTAACTCCTTTTATTATCTCCCTTCATGTCTAGAGGATTTTTATTTTTTTGAACCAAGCATACTGACTTTATGATATATTAGCCTTAGGATTTTTAGAAGTAGCTCTAAGATATTAATATCTTTGGAGCCTCCATTTTTACCTTCGCTCTAAGGTATCCCCTTCCTTTGGTGAAAATTTCACCTAAACAATGTTAGCCATATGAAGAATGTTTCCCTTAAGGACAAAAAGAATTGAGGTGAAGCAGAGCTGTCCCATCTAGTTGTGTAAGCCACGGGCGAATAAAACAAATCAAGAACAAGAGATCGAAAGTAACGGATCTATTGCCTCAAATAAACAGTTCTCAGACACTTGAAATCACGTATGTCTCTCATTGACCTTCTGTTCTCTGGCTAGTCTAGCCACTTACTTAAAATATAACCCATTTATTGCACTGATTCAAATGTACGTTTCTCAAGTCACATTTCCCAAAACCTGTCTATTTGTACAACACAGAGTTCACAGGAACAACTGAGTTGGCCTGAAATTAGCACACGTTCCACCTTCTAACACTGAGAGTTTCATGCAGAGTTTTAGTGCTAATAGTGCAGATGGAATAAGCTATCCCTAGGTATTAACCAGAATTCTTTTTGTGGAGGACAAAAAGTTATTAAAAGTAACTTAAGCACCATTGTTCACATAATCAAATCCTAACAGCACAGTAACATCAGCTGCAAGATCAGTTGCATCCAAGGACTCTAAGGGCATTAGGGCTCCATGTCGCCCCCTCAGCTTCTCTCTGTGTGCTGGTGTCCCTCCCTCAGACAGAGAACATAGCTACTGACGATTCCGAGGTCACATAGTAAGAGCTCACAGTCTAAGGAGGAGGGAGCTAGCTACAGGTTTAGTGTGTTTGGAACAGATCTGACCACCTCCTCAAAAGAAAGGAGGTGGTGCTATCAGAAGGGCAGTGATAGGCTAGAGAAAGTATGCTGTGCAGAGGAAGAAGCTGTCACAGTGACCTCGTATCGCCTTGTGTCTGAAAAACATCGGGTGTGGTTAACTGAACAATTAGCGTGAACTTCCTTGCAATCCTGCCAAAGCTGATATACAAGTAGGAAAAAAATTAAATATTAAAACCTAAATGTACTTTCATACCTTTCTCCCTCTTAATGAGTACATCACACATTGCATACTTAAAATTATTTTCTTATTTCTTTCTCCAAGCATAAGTTGAGTTTCTTTCTACTTCTTCATGAATGCATATTTTGCATTTAGACCCTCAGCAGTTTTTTTCTGCTTTTTCTTGGATTTTGTTAGAGAAAGTTATAGTGTGACATTCTAAACATTTTGAGGGGTTTTTTTTAATTTTTTTCCTAGTTTCCTGAGTCCCAAGAAGTTCTGCACCTTTTCATCCATCCATTGCCCAGCCCATAAAGAGGAAGATGATGGGGCCAGTACAGAAGGCAGAAGTTCTTAAATTTCGCTAATCTTTAGCCTCAGCTGGAGAACTTATAAATCAAACATCTATCTCCCTCAGCATTAGAATGTGACTCCCAATACTTCACACTCTCAAATTCTCGTGTTTTTTCACTAATCGTATCTCCATGGTTATTTAATGATCAGTTATCTGAAAACACAGACTTTCATTAACCACCATTCCTAACTCATCAACAAGTCCATATTGTATGTATTGAAAGGTCTATGATCCCTTTTCACAAAGCATAACTTTAAAAAATAGCTACATAGTGAACTGTGAAAATTACTTTTGAAAAACCACTATTATAGGGAATAAAATATAGTAACATGTTCTTTAAAAATGCAACTTCCTTCTGTACAAAACTTATGCTTGTGTCAGGAAGACTCTAAAGGGGATTTAGGTACAAGTAATTCTTTGATAAAAGCTTCAGCTTTTCTGTAAAAGTACTTCTCCCAAATTGACCCATGATTTTCTCTCCACTAGGTCTGGAATAAAAGGGAAAGGAATCAATTTCTAGCATCTATCAGAGAAAGTCCACCTATAAAGCTTCTATTTCAGAGGAGCCCATTGGGATACTAGTGCCTAATCTCTACAATCTGCTGCAAGAATTTGGGAACTGGTATGATCTGTGTTAAGTGAGGAATAAATGTCTTTTAAAACCTTTCTCTAAATGACCATACTTACAATATGTATATATTTCAAACTATAGATTTTTTTTTAAAAAACAAAGTCATTTTAGTTGCTTGTGCATACCATACTTCAGTCCCAGAACAAACGCTCAAAGTTTTAAATGCATGACACGGAGCTGGCTAATGACAGCCCAAAGACACTTAATGGGAAAACAGAACATTCAAAGTCCATCATGCATGTACTGAGACTGCTTTGTAGAGTATTTGAGTCAAAACAAATCTGTAGTATTTGTTTTGTGCAGCAGAAAAGTAATCTTCTTTTTAATTTTTATTGATTGATTTGATAGAGTGAGTGAGAGAGAGAGAGAGAGAGAGAGACATTAGTTTGCTATTCCACTTATTTATGCATTTATTTGTTGATTTTTGTATGAGCCCTGACCAGAGATCTAACCCACAACCTTGGCCTATCAGGACAACACTAACCAAGTGAGTTACCTGGCCAGGACAAAGAATCTGATCTTAGGTGTGAAACATTCCAAAAAATAGGACTTGAAGTGTGGTTCAGTTGGTTGGAGCATCATCCTGTAAACCAAAAGTTTGTGGGTTTGATTCCGTCAGGGCACATAGGAGAAAGCAACCGATTCAATGTTTCCTAGTGTTCATGCTTCTCTTTCCTCCTCCTCCTCCTCTCTAGAAGCAGTGATGGAATGTCCTCAGGTGAGGAAAAAAATAAACAATGTCTGTCGATCTTTATCCAAATACTATCTTTAAAATAACAGAGTGTGACTTGGTTCCCACATCTACAAAACAAAAACATTTAAACTAGATAATTCCTGAGGCCCCTCAAATTTTCTTTGGTTCTATAAATCTACTTATGCACTATTCTATATCTATAATTTTTTGAAGTTATTTAAAACTAGAAATAAATTCAATTATGGTTAGAGACCATAATTGAAGCTTAATTAATCAAGTTTTGTTTTTGTTTCTAATTTTATTAGAAAATGCCCTTGAAGTATATTGAAGAAAAAAAAAGTGACAGTAACACCTGTTTTGTTCTCCTTGGTTTATTTCTATCAAATGGACCTAGAATATGAATTTACACCCCAATGGGGAAGGGAAGGAGAGGAGAAAACATGAAAGCTCTTGCTGTATTTTAGGAATAGATGGTTTATTTTTGACAAATTTACAAAATATACAGCAGTTTTTTAGTAGATCATTTAGTAAATTACTGAATTAGTAAATTATACATGTATTTGTACACGATGATCAGGCAATTTCCCTAAATTAACATAACATTAATCTTGTGACTCAGAAAACATTTTAAAGAAATTGAGCCTAAAAGTTTATTTTTAAAAGAAGCACACATGCAAAAACAATATTCCCTGTGTGGAACATTTCAGTTATAAGGTGAACTTTGCTGGCAAAACATTTGTACCAGTAACTTGTCAAAACAGTGGGCTATAAAAACTTCCTAATAAAAGAATGCAGAAAAACATTGTATCAAATCTGCCAAATAAGATTCTCATGGGTTTCTGCTGACTACTGCTTAATACTGTACCAGTTTTTATGCTTACTTAGGCATCTGCACCAAATAATGTAACATAGAAGTGACACCAATTACCAATGTTTGAACACAGAGGAATGCTACATTTCTTGTTCAAAGTATCAGAACCAAAGAGGTGACAAAGGTATAGCTAAAGTTTCACATCTAAAGACTAAAACCAAGCAGACATGGAAAACCACATTCTTCATCTGCCCTGGGCCCTCTTCACTCCACTGGCTAATTTTGCTCTGTTTCTGATTGTGGGTTCTTCATCTTCCATGAATTCCCAAAGGCTCGGCGCACCTCAAGAAGTTATGACAATGGTGATTCGAAGGCAATTCGAATATCAGAGGCCAGTGGGAATCCGGCCTCAGCCACTTCAGCACAAGTGCAGGGACAGACTGGTGCTGATCTGAATCTCCAGGGTTTGGCCAGAGAGTGACCAGCTTTAGATACCCACAGGCAGAGTGCCCTACAGCTCACAGCCTCCCATTTGCCAGATGCCTTCTGGAATCAGTTGTCTGTTAGCCAAGGGGGATAGGCTACAGAGAACAGTAGGACACAGTTGGGCTTTCTCATGTTCCCTCAGAGAGGCCTGAGCCCCATTTGGGAGAAAAAGGACAAATAGCTTACCAAGGCCCTCTCTGCCTTCATGCTCACTTTTCCCAACACTGCAATCTCACATTCTTACACTAGGCTATGAAAACGTTAGTAACAGTGAATAAGGCTTTTTCATACTGGGCTGGTGAGAGCAGTATTTGCCCCAACCTTTGAAGAGGATGAAAGAGATGCATGAGCTTTAACTTAGTAACTGCACAATAAGAAATTTATTCTTCAGCAATCAACAGAGATTTGATCTAAGCCCTATGCAGAAGAGTGATAACTGGATTATTTTTTATGAGAGCACAGACTTGGAAAAAAATAGTAATTTAATTAAATACATTGTACTAGATCAACAAAATTAAGTATTAATAAGCATGAAAAAATATACTTCTGAACAGTAGTTAATATTATGGGAAAATGTTCACGATAACTCAAATGAAAAAATCAGCATATAAAAATTTATATTGTATAATTAATTATTTAAGAAATACATTTATAAAATGCATATATACATAAGGAAGAGACTAGAAGAAACACACACAAAATTTTTTGTATTCTTTACTTCTGTATTAATCAATGATTTTATTTTGTCTTTTTTATAGTATTTTCCAAAACATTTTATTTCTAAGTATATTTCATTGATTATGCTATTACAGTTGTCCCATTTTCATTCTTCCCTTTATCCGACTCCACCCTGCACCCCCCTCCCTACAGCATTCCTCCACCTTAGTTCATGTCCATGGGTTATACATATAAGCTCCCTGACTTCTCCACTTCCTATAGTATTCTTAACCACACCCTGTCTATTTTGTACCTACCATTTATGCTTCTTATTCCCTGTACCTTTTTCCCCATTCTCCCTCCTCCCCCTCCCCACTGATAGCCCTCCATGTGATCTCCACTTCTGTGATTCTTCCTGTTCTAGTTGATTGCTTAGTTTCTGTTTTTTGTTTTTCAGATTCAGTTTTTGATAGTTGTGAGTTTGTTGTCATTTTACTGTTCATAATTTTGATCTTCTTCTATTTCTTAGATAAGTCCCTTTAACATTTCATATAATAAGGGCTTGGTGATGATGAACTTCTTTAACCTTACTTTATTAGGGAAGCACTTTATCTACTCTTCCATTCTAAATGATAGCTTTGCTGGACAAAGTAATCTAGGTTGTAGGTCTTTGCCTTTCATGACTTTGAATACTTCTTTCCATCCCCTTCTTGCCTGTAAGGTTTCTATGGAGAAATCAGCTGACAGTCTTATGGGCACTCCTTTGTAGATAACTGTCTCCTTTTCTCTTGCTGCTTTTAAGATTCTCTCCTTATCTTTAATCTTGGGTTGTTTAATTATGACGTGTCTTGGTGTGTTACCTCCTTGGATCCAACTTATTTGGGATTCTCTGGACTTCCTGAACTTCTTGGAAGTGTATTTCCTTCACCAGATTGGGGAAGTTTTCCTTCATTATTTATTCAAATAAGTTTTCAATTTCTTGCTCTTCCTTTTTTCCTTCTGGCACCCCTATCATTAGGATGTTGGAATGTTTAAAGTTTTCCCAGAGGTTCCTCAGCCTCTCCTCATTTTCTTGAATTCTTGTTTCTTCATTTTGTTCTGGCTGAATGTTAATTTCTTCCTTTTGTTCCAAATCGTTGATTTTCCTGTCCTTGTTGGTTCCCCGTATATTTTTCTTTATTTCACTTTGTATGGCTTTCACTTCTTCCTTTATTTTGCATCCATACTCAATCATTTCTGTAAGCATCCTGATTACCAGTATTTTGAACTCTGCACCTGATAGGTTGGCTATCTCCTCATTGTTTAGGGGTTTTGGGGGGGCGGGGTTTGGAGTTTTGATCTGTTCTTTCATTTGGGCCATATTTCTTTGTCTCACTGCACCTGTTACATTGTAAGTGGCAGAGCCTTAGGTATTCACCATGGTGGGGCAACCCACTTTGCTGCATTGTGGCTCTGTAAGTAGAGGTCAGAGAGGAAACAATGTCACTTGTCTGCTCTCACCCCCTTTCAGTCACTTCTCCTGCTACCCACAATCAAATTGGCCCTTCTGGTGCTGATTCCTGGGTGGGTGGGTTTGTGTATGATCTAGGACCCCATTGGCCCCTCCAAAGGACTCTCCTGTGAGACTAGGAATTCCTCTCACCACCACAAACCCCACAGGTTTTTACACCCAGATGTTTTGAGGCTTTCTTTTCCCATCCTGGAACCCTGGGTTGTGCAGTCTGTCTGGCTCCCCAGTTGTTCCTCCTGGTTTATCCACACATGAATGGGGGACTGACTGGTCCACCAGCTCCCACCTTGCTTCACATCCTCTCCACCCCAGCTTCCTGTCTCGGCTCCTCTTTCCAGTCTGGATAAATGTTTCTTCTTTAACTCCTGGGTTGTTGGATTTCTATTCAGTTCAATTTTCTGGCAGTTGTGGTTGTACTTTGTTTTCAAATTGGCTATTGTCCTTTTGGTTGTACACAGAAGTGAAGCATATCTACCTATGCCTCCATCTTGTCCAGAAGCTCCAGTATTTTCCAAAACATTTTAAATGAACATGAATAATAGCTGTTATATTTATATTCATTTATATGGTGGCACATTCACATATATTTATTTAAATATATGTATGTGCATAATAATAGCTGGCACATTTATATATTCATTTATTTAATATATATGTGCATCTCTTCAATATATATTCATTACTTAAGTAGAAAAATAATTTTAAAAATCAAGAAAATATTACTCAAAAATATCAGAGCCCAAAATTTCATGTGTTCTGTACAATATTTGTATATTGAGAGCCTAGATAGCACATTCTTCTGAATTTGAAGGGGAAACCCAGAGCTGGGGCAAAGAGAAGGCAGTTCATCAAGGACTACCCAAGCAAGACTTCACCAACTCTATGCTGCTGTGACTGATGTTGCTTATATCAGCAGCACCTCCCACCATGGGACCCAGTGCATCAGCTCTCTACTTTTATCAACCAGAACTTGATGGAATCTCCGAATTCTCCAGGAGACTTCTGCGAACATTACAGCATTAAGCACTGCTATGCATTTATCTTTTTTAGAATGATCCGTAATTGTACACAGCAACAGAATTCAATAACGATGCATGAACCCTCCATTTCCTTAGTCAAATAAAAGTATAGAGATGATAAGTGCTCACCTAGCAACACAAGACACATTTCTGGTTCCAAACAAAGTTGCCGGTGAAAACTACCTTACAACTCTTCAATTAGATTTATATGTTCCTGGCCCAATCAGGGTGAGAGAGAAGTGTTTTGGAGTACAAATCCCTATCAGGCCAGGAAGTCTGCACTATGCCTAGACTGATACTAAGGACTCATGTCACAGCCATGAAATCACAGGCTAGTGAAGCCCCTTCAGGTGGTTTTCAAAAAAGAACTCCTCAGCTCACAACCCTTAATCCCTAGCCCCAATTACCACCCCAGCAATTCTAGATACCAAATCCAGTCAGAGATGCATGATGAGCTGATGAGCCTGGAAACCTTCCAGATATTTTGGAAAGATGAGGAGAGCTAAAGACAAAGATCTGCCTTTCCGCCAACCACACCAGACTTCCTCACACCTCCAAATACCCACACCAGCCCAAAATGGTTGGTTGTAACCTTTATAGGTCTGTTCTAAATCAATCCAAACTTTGGGCATGACTTCAGCTGTCTTAAATGCTGAAGAAAAACCTATCACGATACTGGGCTGGCCATAGTTCCTGTACTAAGATATGTGCTAAAGGACACACATTCCGCTGACCACAAAAGTCTTAGAGAGTTGGGCACATCATTTGGGAATAAACATTATTAAGCCAATCCTACACAAGATTCCACAAGGTTTATTTTAGCTCATTTCTACCTTACCTTTAAGGCTTGTTTGGTTTTTCTTTTCAATTTTGTGCTTTCTGTATCTTCCCCAACCAGAGCCAAGCTGGGGTCAGCAACTCCCTTTGCAGGATTTCTCAAAAGTGCCTTTTCCAGAGTATTCCTTGGCCAAATGATTTGGTGAAGCTCAGAAAACTACATCCTCTTCCTGGAAATTAATATTGAACCCTGGCACATTGAAGACTGAGAAATGCCACAATGAAGATTTTGTCCAATCTTACATTTCCCAAATATATTTGATTATAGCACAGGTCACTGACTCATCCTCACACATAATCCCTCTTAGCATCCACCCAGTGGAACTAACACTTTGTAGAACATGCTTTGAAACATGCTGCTGGACATAATGATTTATCTTTCTCAGGAGTGTATTAAAGGATTATTTTTAAAGATTAAATTATGACTTCCATATAAATATCAAATAAACAGGCATCATAGATTACATTTAAATCATTAGTTAATGAGGAAGCCTGAAAAATGCTACAATAACTCCTAAGACACTGCAAAAAGCAGACATAAATGCAGAGAATAAGGAACTCTGAAATGAATTTGCAAACAATGCAAAATGGGCCATCCATGAAGCAATAAATAACTGCATTCCTCTGGACACAATTAATTTGCAATTCTATAAATAAGAATCACTTATATTATTATCAGTTTGCTACAATTTTCAGGGTTGTAAAGTAAATCAAAACAATGAAAGACAGCAATAACCAAGATAGATGAGCTAGGCAAGACACCCACTAATCTTTCTTTGCCCATTTCAACATCTTCCACAACTTTCCCTGACAAGTGTTTTCTCTTCGATCCAGAACTTCTAGAAAACAAAACGAAGAAAACACAAATAGGCAGTAGGAAAGAGTAAACAGGGGGCTGTAATCATCTTCAAATCATTCAATCTGAGCAGATAGTTTCCATGCTTTCTGAATGGCTTACTTACATAAAGCAGATGGGATCCTCATCCTACCTTCTTAAAAATACCACATAGTACCAACTCACACTCAGATCTCTTTTCCCTGAGCCTCAGTTTTGCTTTTGTCCCCAAATGACTATTTTCTGAAGTCCTCTGAAATAGCAGGGTAACTTCAGATAGATTAACATCTCAACATGTTCCCAATTTGCATATTGTACCAGATGCCTCTGAAGTGTTTCTAGTAATCTGGAGATTACTACTGTGTGTGGTCGCAAGGGACTTTTAATGGAAGCATTGAACAGGGAAGCAATTTGGGGACTACTTCTGCTGAAGCAGAAGATCTAACATGAAGCTGGATGAAGTTTTTGCTGTGCAACACACTTGCCAAGAAGGGGGAGATTTCCTTAAGCAAGTGTCACTTCCTTTGCAGGTTCAGGGAGTCCCAGAGAGACTGCATATGCTGTATTGCCTACTGCTCAGCTAAAGCAGAAACCCCATATGCACAGCTCATGGTGTTTCAAGCTGCAATTAAGTGCTAAAGTTGACTAATGATGGTTGCCATTCATTGCCAAGGATAGAATATTAACCTCATTCTCACCAAATTAAACCCAAGCACTAAATTCCTTAATAAGACTGAATTTTGTTTTTTCTTAGCATAAAGGCGTCTGTTCAATGACTGGTTTTATTACATTTTCAGAACTTCAAAGGTGTTAGACAATACCTTGAATGTATTGTCTGTCAAATCCCAGTATC
The DNA here is from genome assembly GCF_022682495.2 of Desmodus rotundus. NCBI lineage: Eukaryota > Metazoa > Chordata > Mammalia > Chiroptera > Phyllostomidae > Desmodus > Desmodus rotundus. The sequence goes on from NC_071393.1 coordinate 86,047,533, forward strand.
TCTTCCCTACAGAGGTCAGGATGTAAAACTGAAAGTCCCCTAATCACGTGCTTGGTTCTCCTGGTATCCAGTCTGCATCCATAGGTGGTTTCCCAAAGGCACCTCATGATAAAAGACACCTTTACTTTTCTTACCACTTAGGAAACTTCAGTGGGTTCGGGGAGCTCTGTGCCAGAGACATAACAAAGACCAAATATGTATTTCTTTATTATCAATCACAACATCATATTACAATTCAAAAATATTAATGGAATTATGTCTTTTTTGTCTGGCTCCTTTCCCCCATCATGTCACTGATGTTCATCTACATTATTGCGTTAGCTGATTTTTTTTAATTTCTGAATAGTACATGCCATGGTATAAATACACAGTATGGGGCAAAAGGAGGTTTACAGTTTTGAGTATGTGCAACAATTTATTCTTATACTATTATTTATTAATAACTGTGTTACTTTCCATAATAATAACTGTAAACATACTTTGCCCAACCTGTACAACAATGTGATTACTCACTAATTGATGGTCATTCTTGTTGTTTACAGTTCGGGGTAACAGCCCCAATGAAGCTGCCATTAACATTCGCTTACCTGTATTAGTGAATATCCATTTTCATTTCTCTTGGGTAAATACAGAATAGTAGAATAGTAATTATAAAGAAAGCTGCTAAGAACATTTTCATACAATTCTTTGTGTGCATATAGGTTGTCAATTCCTTTGGGAGTGAAAGTGCTGGGCCATTTGGTTAAAGTATATTTAATTTTATAAAAACTACCAAATTTCTATAAAGGGCTGTACCAACTTTGCCCTCCCATCAGCAAGCTATGATTATTTCAATTGCTCTACATCCTTGTCAACACTGTGTTGTCACTTATTTTCTTTTTGTACATTTTTATTGTTTTAATATGAAAAATACATAGTCATATAAAAGTAATAATAAGATGAACATCCAAATATGTACCTACTATTTAGATTCAAAAGTTAACATAACACCACATTTTCCCTCCCTTTCTCACTCTCTCTCTCTCCTGAAAACCTAACGTGGTAAAGGAAAAAAAAAAAAAATCATGCAAGTCCAGGAAGCACAGAGAGTCCCAAAGAAGATGAATCCAGAGAGGCCCACTCCAAGGTACATCGTAATTAAAATGCCAAAGGTTAAAGAAAGAGAACACTGCCCATCAATATAGCAGCATAAGTAAACACAGCTTGCCTCCTTGCACAATCACATCAAAATTACAACGAAAATATAGAACAACCATCACTAGAGCCATCGGAAATGAAGTTGAATGGAAGTCTGACAACTACGGAGTTAAAGAAATCACATCCATTCAGACTGGTAGGAGGGGCAGAGATGCAGAGAGCACTGGTCCCACATGCATGTGTGGTGAATAAAAATGCAGGTGGGAAATCTGAGGAGCAGGAGTCCCAGCCCTATACCAGGCCCCTCAGCTCAGGGTTCCAGTGCCACGAAGATAGGTGCCCATAACATCTGCCTGCAAAAACCAGCATGGACTGAGTTGATGGAAGAATGTGAGAAGTCCTGAGCAGTTCTTCTTCAAGAACCCACACAAGGACTTATTCAGACTCATTCCCTCTAAGCTCTGTCACTGGGGGAGGAGCCTGAAAGGCCCCAGTGGCATACAGGAGGAAACTTATGTGTCTAGCACAAAGGCAAGAGGTGGAGAACAGCTTTCTCCCAGACAGAAAGTGGGCAGAAGTCACTGTCCCTTTTCCCATGCACTCTGTGGGTGAACCCTCCATCCACAGAGCCACAGAGCCAACAGGCTGGTACCACATCTGAGACTCCATCAACCTGCCCTTGAGATCCCCAGAGTCTCTATCCCACCCAATTTATGGCCCACCCAAGCTGCTTTTCTATATGAATGGCTGGTCATGGCTCATGCTTCACAACTTCCTAAATCTTCTCAAACAAGCAACTGCCAGTCTCAGTGAGTCCCAAGTACCTGTACCACTTGCTAAGTGGCCCCAGGCCTGGCACTATCAGCAGGCATCCTAGATTCACAGTTAGCTTTACCTGGGAATCTCCAAGCCCACACAAGTAGCACCCTTCTCAGACTGCTTTATAGCTCAGGCAGGGTGACCCAGGGCAAAACACTGATGGGGGCTAACCCTGGCAGAAACCCCTAGGAAACCCCAGAGCCTATGCACTCCATGGACAGCTACAGACCACATGAGAGCACTACCACCCTGTCCCCACATATCTGATCCTCCACAGAGGGCAGAGGTTGGTGGTCAGTGGTCATAGCCAGTCCTTGCAGCTGACTGGTCTGGGCAAATCCCTCCCATTGACAGCCAACAGCAAGCAAGCCTCAACTACAAGAGGAGGGTGTACTCAGCCAACATGAAGATCACACCTCTAATGCCCGCTTAGGTAATAGGGGTGGCTGTGCCACTGGACTTTACAGGACACCTACTACATTAGGCCTGCTACACTACCAAGATATGGAGTCAAAGCAGCCCTACTTAATACATAGAAACAAACACAGGAAGGCTTCCAAAATGAGGAGACAAAGAAACATAGCCCAGATGAAAGAACAGATCAAAACTCCAGAAAAAGAACTAAATGAAATGGAGATAAGCACTCTCTCAGATGCAGAGTTCAAAATATTGGTTATAAGGATGCTCAAGAAACTTAGTGAGGACCTCAACAGCATAAAAAAGATCCAGTCAGTACCAAAGAACACACTAATTTAAATAAAGAACAATTTACAGAGAAACAACAGTAAAAGCAACCTCTGGGATAATTTCAAGTATTCCAAAATTTGCATCATAGAGGAGCCAGAAGGAGAAGAGAAAGAGAAAGAAATTGGAAATCTATTTCAAAAAATAATGAAAAGAAACTTCCCTAATTTGGTGAAGGAAATAGACATGCAATTCTAGGAAGCACAGAGAGTCCCAAACAAGATGGATACAAAGAGGCCCCCTCCAAGACACATCATAATTAAAATGCCAGAGGTTAAAGATAAAGATAGACTCTTAAAAGTAGCAAGAAAAAAAGCAGTTACCTACAGTTATTATAAGACTGTCAGCTGATTTCTCAAAAAAAAAAAATCTTTGCAGGCTAGAAGGGATTGGCAAGAAATATTTAAAGTCACGAAAAGCAGGGAACTACACCCAATGTACCCAGAACAATCTACCCAGCAAAGCTATCATTTAGAATCAAAGGGCAAATATAGAGCTTCCCAAACACCAAAAAGACAAAGGAGTTCATCACCACCAAACCAGTATCAAAAGAAATATTAAAGGGTATTCTTTAGGAAGGGAAAAAAAGGAGCATAGTTATAAAGAATAAAATGGCAATAAATAAATACCTATCAATAATCACTTTAAATGTAAATTGATTAAATGCTTTAATCAAAAGACAGGTAGCTAGAGGGAATAGAAAACAAGAGCTATATATATACTGTCTCCAATAGATCTACCTCATATCAAAAGACACACAGAGACTGAAAGAGATGGAAAAAGATATTTCATGCAAATGAAAACATTAAAAAGCTGGTCTCACTCTTTTTCATTTTAGTTCTATCCTCTGTTAGTGGGCCAGTCAGATGTGTTTCCTAGAGGGCACATCTTAACTTACTTAGATGACCTTAGAGAATGAGCCTATTTCTTTAACTTCTCCCATAACAATCACCCAAGGTGTCGTGCAAGAAGACCCGTTATAACTGCACACAACAGTGTTCTGCTGTGGGACCACCAGTCCAATTACACAAAGATGGATCATCAGTGTCACTTTTACATTTGCCTACTGCAGCCACAAACTCCCCAATAGGCCACTTTCTCTAATTTAATGCTTGCTGTTTTGCCCAATTCAGTTTCAGGTTATGAGTGAGCTAGGGAGGACTTGGAAAGCCATTCTTGAGTTTCTCTTGAAAATCCAAACCCATTCTGTAAGACAAATTTAAAACAAAACAAAAAGTAACACAAACTAAGAGCATTCAGATGACAATATGCTTCTTCTTGTTTGGGAATTTATACGGCTTTTCTAAAATGAGGATCCTTACATTAGGATCTTATTACATAACTGAAAGCATTCTTGATAGGTCTCCCATCTAGGTAATGACACTATGTCTCACTCCTCATCCCCAACACCTCTGTATGGTTTGTCTGCATCTTGTAGCTGTGAGTAGAAAGCAAACAGCAGTGGCATTTCCCCCACCTCCACTCAGGAGCTTTAACACAGGTGCCCCCCTCTTAATCCCTTCCTCCTAGCCAGACACTTCAGTAGTAAATGCTTCCAAAGTCCACCTGTGATCCCAGGAACTTCCCAACTTATAGGAAAAGTGGTTCCTCATGAGCTGGGGAGGAAGGATAAGGGGATTTTAAAAATCTTAGACTCCAAGCCCCTGCCTACCTTCTTATCTCAGTCACAGTGACCTTCAGTGATTGTCTCTGACCATCCTGCCTTTGAGGCACAGGAGGCCTAATGGCCTCAGGGAGTCAAATTTTATTCCCAAGATGTGTGTGCCAAGTATTAGCATTTCCTTCTCTTCCTGAAGAATGCTTGCTTGTCTGGAAAGTACTGCGATGACTCAGAGATCACAGTGTTCCAGAGTCAGAGGTGGGATCGAAATTATATCCAATCACTGCCCCAAACTTGGCCAAATCCCATTTGCAGGTCAAAGAGTGCTCTACCTCAAGGACACAGTAAAAAAACCTCAAGGGACCATGGATATTGACATAATGAAGTAAAAGTATCCAACTCTTTTCCCCCAAATCACTTTTTTTGTAATTTATTATAACATGTTAGATATTAAGTATAAAATACTATTTTATCTTCTGTGTTTCTACCACTCAGCTCAAGAAATAAACCACTATCAACCCACGTGAAATCCTTGTGTGTTCCTCCCTGGTTCTTCACCCTCTCCCTCTTCACTTCCATCTTTATGGGTAATCGATCTCAGAATTTGAAGTTTATCGTATAGCGAAAAAAATAAAACACTTTTAATTATATGGTAATATGTCTGGATCGCTGGGCGATATAGGATTTTTTTGATGTTTTTAAATCTTACATTCAAGATGTGATATTCTGCAACTTATTTCCTTGGTCAACTTTATATTTGTGACTTTTACACACTGCTATGCAGTATTCTGTTTTTGTTTATACCATAATTTTTAGCCATTCAGCCACTGATAGACAATTCGATTGTTTCCAGGTTTTTAAATTGTAGACTTGGCTGCTCTGAGTACTATTCTACACGTCATTCTGTGCACCTAAGGGAGAGTTTCTTTAGGGTAGGTATCTAGAAATGGTATTGCTGGGTCAGAGGACTGGCACAGCTTCAACTTTTCTTGAGATTGCCAGATTGTAGCCCAATAGTATTATGCCAATTTATACCTACTGCAGGATTGCTCTTCTTTCTCACTAATATTTGCCATTCTGGTGACTCTAAAATGGTATGTATGAGTAGTTTTAATTTTGTATTTTCCTGAGAAGTATTCAAGAAAATGTGTCATCAACAAACTTAAACAGGTAAGGCAACTTCACTCAGGGTTATGCAATGGTAGAGAGAGACCAAGCTGCAGTTTGAGTTCAAATCTGCTGAAACAAAGGCCAGGAGGAGCTTTTCATGTTGGGCTGAGATAGCAGAAGCATACTGGAGGACATTCGGAGGGAAGTCAATGAAAGGGCTGTGCCAAACCCATTCAGTTATTCTGGAGTTGGCAATGATTTTTCTCTGCGACTAGGCTACCTGTGCTTTCCCTCCCACAGAACCTGGGAGACAGGTTCTTCCTTGAGAAAGACATTTTAGGTTATAAAACTGTCAGGAGGCTTTTAAAAAGATTTATATCTCAACGGTGCAGAGGAAGAATTTATAACTTGAAGTTTTCTTAAGTATACACTCTAAGAAAGGGAAGGTGTGGTCTCTCTGGAATTTAGTCAAGCTGAGGAGAATGTTTTGGTCAGAAGTTATTGGTCATTCACTTTTTTGATTCTGAGAACTACCTGCTCATACCTTTCGCCCACTTTCCTACTGAGTTGTTAGTCTTGATGATTTGTAAGAGTTCTTTATATACTCTGGATACTATTCTTTTCTCAGTTATATGCATTACACATCTCAGTTTGTGGCTGGTCTTTTGATTTTCTTTATAGTATCCTCTGATAAAAGTCATTTTTCATTTTCATGTAGGTAGTGTTATCCAATATTTTTATCTCTGAATTATAATTCTTCATGTGTTAAGAAACCCTTCCAGCCCTGGCTGGTGTGGCTTAGTGGATTGAGCACCGGCCTGCACACCAAAGGGTCACCAGTTCAATTCCCAGTCAGGGCACATGCCTGGGTTGCAGGTCAGGTCCCTAGTAAGGGGCACGCAAGAAGCAATGACACATTGATGTTTCTCTCCCTCTCTTTCTCCCTCCCTTCCCCTCTCTCTAAAAATGAAGTCTTTAAAAAAAAAAGAAAGAAAGAAAGAAAAGAAACCCTTCCCTATCCTAAAGTCACAAAGATGGTCTATTCTAAATTCTGCTTTCCAAATTTAAATTATCTATCGATTCTTATATTTGGTATATATGTCTTTGGAAAATCATATTATATATTAAATTTCCATGTGAGCAGGTCTGTTCATTGACTTTTTCAATCCCATGGATCTATTTTTCTCTATCTACACCAATACCACACGGAGTTATAAAGTTGCAATAGACAAATCTTGACATCTAGTAGAAAAGGTCTCCCATTCTCCCCAGAAAATGTTCTTGTCTTTAACTGTCTTATGATTAATACTTTGTGACTGTGTTTAAAATAACCCAAGGAAATAATACATTGAAGTTTGTTTCACCACTGAGGGGAACATGATTCTATCAGACATTATTTCGGTAGAGAACAGTATACTGCGTGTACAAGTGGAGGTAGGAGTTTACTAAAAGGAAAAAATACTGAGAATGTCCATGGTCCGTGTCCCCTCATCATTATTTTGATAAGTCTGGCCCTGCAGAATGCAGCATATCCCCATTTTACCATTCTCCAGGAACACCTAATTCGTTCTTCTCCTATTCCTACACACATCTCTGAAAAGATTCTATCACAAAACAAAAACTTTGCTCAACATACAGGGTCCAGCAGAAGTAACGCCATGGAGTGTGGTTGGTAGGAAACATGAACGTCCCACACACGATGGACAGCAATTTGAACATTTCACCTAAAATGTCATGTAGTGTACTTGAGTGTGATATTGTTATGTTACAGAATTGCATGCTTATGATTTTGTAATAAAAATGTTTATGTAATAAAAACAGGTGTTATTTGTGCCGGACTCAGTATACAAAATGCACCTGAGCTGAAACCCTGTAGGTCCAGAATGAGTCTCCCCAGCGTGTGTCACCCTGATATACAGATATTGCCAGCTGAAAACAATTAAAGCCCAACAAATTCAAGAACTTAAAAAAAAAAAAAGAACCCATCCCACTTCAGGGAGAAAACCTTAGCATATTTACCTTGGCATCTATGAATTAAGTGTAGCCAACAGGGAGAGTTAAATCTAGCAAAATCTGTTTGTTGGACTCCCTTCTGTGTCCATTGTTTCTGGGTGTCCCAGCAAGAATTTTTTTTACATGTTTGTTCTTCCTCATACACCTGTGAATCTCCTAATTTCGCTTTGAAATCCTAGACCCCTGCCTCCCTCTTCTTTGTCCAGAAAGGCATTTAAGCTTCAACTGCCAAATATGCCCTGGGGTCCCATATTCCTATGGAACCTCTGCATATACATATATAATAAATTTGATCATTTTCTCCTGTTAATCTGTCTCATATTAGTTTGATTATTATTAGTCCAGCCAGAAGAATTTGGAAAGGTGGTCAGAAAACTCACAAAACTCAGCCTCCACAAAACTCAGCAACTAAGAAAAAATTGGGGCTGGTAATGGTATTCTAGGTCATGACAGGTTCCTTGAAAATACATTTTCTTGGGCATCTTTATTTGCACATTTTTTAAACACTAACCCTTTCGAATGGCTATTTCATTACCTACACTATAATGACTACTCCTTTATCCTTCAGCCTTAGTAATCTCTTACTGCTACCAATTGGATGATGTCAAATAAAGAGATGCCGCAAACATTTTTAATAATTGTTACATTCTTTGAAGCATCAGCTTCTGAAAGTTTCATCTCTTGGCATATGGAAGGCTGGCAGCAGAAACTAATGAATAAATAAGAGCTAGTCAAAACCTCCTTCATTCTTTTTTTTTTTTAATAAAAAAAAGGCAAATTCAGCTCTTCAGCAATAAACCTTCTTTTAATGGCCATATAATGTCAGTATAAATATCAGTTGGCTGTGAGGTTGTTTTGGCTTTTGTACATTAATAACCCTTCCTCTTCCTTGGATTCTACTTCCCTAAACACATTAGCACTTTTTAACTAAAGCCATATAAACTGTAGATTACACTTTTAAAGTGGCATGTACATGTAAGAGCTCTGATGAGATGCTCCAAATGCTCCATTCAATGTGGTACAATTGCAAGGCCACAGCTAACCTCATTTTCTATTCTGCTTATTTTTTCCCCTCCCTCTTTAGGAAATAAACAGGAAAACAGAAAGCTCCCTACAGGGCAGAGATGATAAAAATCAACTTTTAATAGCTAGGAATGCAACTTTCCACAGAAGAATTATGAGTGAATAGGATTCTTTCAACTCTTAAAGCTGGGTTCGTTACCCCAAGAATCCCTCTAAGCCACTCTTCAGCCAGTCTTTGGAATTTTCGTTGTGAAACTCAGAACCTCAGATTACATCACCACTAACATTCCACTGCTTAGGTGCCTAATAAATAGTTATCAGGAGTGCTTTCTTCTTTAATAAAACAAAATGTCCTCCTTGTGATCCCTCAACTTCACCTACAGGGATCTATGTTAAGGAAATAAAAGCAGAGAGCTTAAGATCAGGGGCTCTGGAGGCCAAACTGCTTGAATTCAAGTCCTAACTTGGCAATTTACAAGCTGTTTGACTTTAAGTTACTTAACCTCTTTATGCGTCAGTTTCCTCATCTGCAAAATGGGGGTAATAACAGTAAAAACCTCCTGGGGTTATGGAGTAATTATTAAGTTACTCAAAGTTTGATCACTTTCTAAACCTAAATTTAAATTATGTTGATCTTACAGCACAATTGATATATATTTTCTTCTAATCAGCACTACCCAGTATTCGTAAACCGGCTTTCTGACTCCATGCTCAGTGTTCTGTTATACCAGATGTTTCACTGTAGAATGATGACAGGAGGAACCAGATTGACAAATGACTCTCTTCTTCCCTAGCCCAGTCCTTCCCCACACACAGGTAACCCTGTATTTGTTACATCAGTATGTATTTTTACAGACGTTCTCTACCTAAAACCCAACTTTAAGACAGAGACCTTAATCAGCACTGTTCTGACACCTTTAGAACATAGATCAGGGACTGTAAAGATTCCGACTTCATTAGAAACTGGCAACCTTGGTATCATCATCTCATAAGACAATTCAGGTCTTGACAACTTACTTATTACTCCACAGAGGTATTCCTTTAGGTCCCAAAGGCAAGATTCAGTTCCTTTTAAAACCATTTCTTACATTATTTCTGAAAAGACCTTTCAGTAGAATCAGTGCCTAATCCTTTGTTCTGTCTCATCCTTTGTGCATTCTTTATCTAAAATATCACTCTACTTGCTTACCTCTTGACACTTCAAAAGGCATATTATGTATGCCTTTCTCATCAGACTCTCCTTAAATGCTTTGGTGAAAGCAAGATCTCTATAGGTCAGTTTGAACTAACTAGTCCATGTGAAAATCTATAATGTGCCTCCAGTAACTTGCTAAAGGGTAGGACTTTTTTTTTCAAAATTCAAGTAAAGGAGCAGAAGCAACTTCAAATTCTTTCAGCTCCGTGGTATCTCAAAGGCATGATGGATTCACAGAATTTCACAGCCATAAACAATAATAGAGCACAATTCCTTATAGAGAAATATGTTGAGTCCTAGAGATACTGCACAACTTACTGAAGCTCTCAGAGCACAGAGCATTCAAACTACTAGAACACTGCCTTCCAAACTACTATCCTGCTTGCTGTTCTGTATTAGTGGGCCAGAAGAAAGATTCCTGTAAAAAGCTGCTGTGTAGAAAGACCTGCTCAACTTCAGGCCAGCTGTCCCCAAGCAACCTGAAGCTTGACAAGAGTGGCTGCCACAGCAGGACACCGATTTGTGTGGGATCTCTGGAAGCACGCAGTTCTAGGGTTTTTAGGTTGGCATCAGGCTGACCTAGAAGCCCTTCAACATCACAGGGAGACAGCTGCAGTGCCATCTTCCAAAAAGGAAAATCTAAGCAGAAATCATTTATGAAGCGTCCCCCAAATGTACATAATCATCAGTCTGACGTGTAAGCTCTGGTTTGCTGTATTTGTCAAGTAGCCACCCTGAAATACGGGCTTTATGAAAAAAAGACAAGTGCTTTAATTTTTTAAGGAATATTGCCATGGATAGTCAAGGGTTAAGACCAAAGCAGGCAAAACTCACAAAAGCAATACTGCACTCAAGGACACAGAAAGGCATTCTGTAGGAAGGATCCTAAGGTCAAAGGAAGGATTCAGTGCCAAGCTTTGTCATTAAGAAAAATTTTGCTGTTGTAGCCTCCAAAAGGAATACTTAAAACAGCGTCTGCAAACTGAATTCCATTGTTTCAAGGGATTTACTGAAGACTGACTTGAAAAAGGAATAAATTATCCTGAACAGTAGTCCTCAGAGTGTTATGAGACACAAACGAGGTACAGATTAAGCATTACCCATCCCAGGATAAACCCCTGGCTATTGACCCCTTTGAGAAGCCTACCACTCTGAAAAGCCACTGGAACAAGAAGGACACAACCAGCACTGCTTTCACTAAAACAGGGCAGACACCAGCATCTTACTTGATAAAAGGGGTGATTCAGAGAGTGACCTCGTATACCAGGATGACGAAATGAAACATCTATTTTTCATGAGCTAGAAAATAAGCATAATGCTTCCAAGTAAACAAAAGGCTACGATATATTTCTAAGTCTAATGTAAAAATTTAAATCTGAATTTCCACAGACATTTCTGTTGATGCCATGGGGAAAAAATAACTAGAAGGATGAATCTTCTGTACCATCATGGAACAATCAGAAGACAAATAACTAGGAGAGTTTGGACTCTACACGGAAACTCTAAAAGCCATTTGTGACTATTGCTCTTGACCCATCACTAGTAAACATTTTTTAAAAATTAAAAAAGCAAAGCAAAGCAAAAAAATGAAGTTTCAGAGCTTCATTAGCTCTGCATCTGTTATGGCAACACCAGGAGAAGAGCCCAAACAAAGCAGAGAGATTGGGCAAATCCTTGATCTTTGCCTTCTCTCACTGTTGAATAACACTTAGTGATGGTGGAAAATAGACTGTGAGAAATTCCAGAAACTTAAGGTATCAAAATGTCAACCAATCTCAACAATGGACAATAGATTAAAGCACTCCTAGAAGAGAGATTTCTTGATGCTTTTTCAGACCTTCCAGGGGCATGAAGGATCAAGTTCATCTTTGAAGTCTGGCACTTCTCTTGTAGTCTTCCTCAGGCTGCATCTCACCTCAGGAAAAGAAACAGACTAAATTTTTTCCAAAGTTCCATTAAGAAGGTACATGGTGATTCTAAAAAAGTAAAAGGTTATCCAAAGGAAATCAACTATTTGGAACAGTTCAGACACCAATAACGAACTTAAAGGAAAACTGACATTTCTTTCACACCAGTTCTTAGAGTTACCAGAATTCACATATCACAGAAATAATCAGGACACACTGACCTGCATGAAAGCTGCAGAGGAGGCTGAAGATCTCTAGGTAAAGAGCTGGGTCCAAAATCCAAAGAGACACAGAGATGAGTGAAGTTTTAAACTCTTATAATTCACAGATATGGAAATAAACATTTACAGAGGGTGAATAATGGAGAGAGATGATGAATTAAAGAGAAAAGTACTTTTGTGGCAGGTTATAAATGAAAATACACATCTTACAATGTGAAAACTCACCAATTGAAAGGTTTTGAGGAAGATATGACCTGGGACATTCGTTCCCATATGCTGCCAGGAATGAGGACCCATTTTCTGAGGACTTTATTTTGTTTTCCAAACTAAATATCATCCAGTGCTTACCAGTCCAGTAGCCATTCATTTTGGCCTCACCTCTCCTCTCTGGTGTTTTTCCCCTTTCTTGTTTTATTGAGATTATGGACATAAAATTGTATTAGTTTAAGAAATACAACATAATTCCCTGGCTGGTGTGGCTCAATGGATTGAGTGAAGGCCTGAGATCCAAAGGGTCACTGGTTCAATTCCCAGTCAGGGCACATGCCTGGGTTGTGGGCCACGTCCCTGGTTGAGGGCATGTGAGAGGCAACCAACCAATGTTTCTCTCTCACATCAATGTTTCTCTCCCTTTCTCCACTCCTTTCCTTCTCTCTAAAAATAAATAAATAATATCTTTTTTTTTTAAGTCCAAGCAGTTTTCGATAGCTGACAAGAACAGAAGCAAGAAAGATTTCCCCAAGGCCAGCATTTAAGGGCTCAACTAAAAGTCTATTGCAAAAAGGATAGGCATTCTGATCTATTCTCATTATTCATCCCAGACTAGAAGTTATCTATAAAGATGACATCTAATTGTAAGATTTTTTCTCATACAAGGCACTAAGAGGCATTTTTCTTTTTTTCTACAAAAAAATGTCAATATGGAAAGTATGCATAATTTCTAAGCAGAGAGATAATCATTTAAGCATATGTCAGAATACAACATCCTTTTTAGTTCCTTTCACTTAGAGTAACAAATACACATTTTCTCTTGACATGGAAGTTCTCTTAGAACATTGTCATCCACATTTCAGGAACTATAGCTTAAGTTTTCCAAAGAGAAGGAAAAATTATCAATGAGAAAATCCCAAAGACTCTCAGCCCAACATCAAAACAGTCTATGGATCTTCTGGAAACATCTGAACTAATTTTGTTTCCTACATACTTCCAAACCTACACTGAACAGCTGACACTATCAACACCCAGTTGTTTATAAGACATGTATGTTGAGGGGTGTATGTCTTATTCTTTTCTATAGCTATAGGGGCTGACACTCAGGTGTTACTTATTAGTTTAATGACTGAACAAATTTTCTAATAAACCCATCTCTAAACCATATAGAAAGTTAGAGTCCTGAGCAAGTTTCCAGGGAATAACGACTTTACTCATGACTTGTGCATGATACTGCTTTCAGTGTCAAAGGGATGACCTTCCACAGTGGAATCTCTCATTCTCCCTTGAATATTTTCTTACTTTTGACCTGTGCCTTTTTACTACTGACACACCATATCACTCTGGATCATGAAAGGCTATTCCTGTCACTTTTACTCTGTGTCCAACTCATTTCCTGACTATAAGATTGATCACTGCAAACTCGTGTTCAACCTTCTCCTAAAATTCTGGATGGCAGCTCAAGTTCCACCAAAAAATATAAATCAAGCATCTACTAGGAGAACACTTGGTAAACACTGTGAAAACTTTAAGATGAGATAATTGCATCCAAGGTGCTTATACCTTAATAGGATTTTGAAAACCTTAATGACAATAAGAAAGTGATTGAATATTAAACATAATTTTTGTCTAAAAACTTTGCCCCCTCCCTCTTCTCTGAAGTCCTTTAAACCAATTCAAGAAAAACTTTCTCCAGGAAGCTTTCCCAGTGCACCCCAGAATACAGTGTCCAGAAGACTCCTCTTGAGGTGATTTGGTCAAGTGCAAAAAGCCAAAGCTTTGTACAAACAAATCATAATCCTGGTTCTGCCTGCATTAAGTCTGTAACTTTAGCAAGTCAACTAGCTTCTCTCAGCCTCAGCATCCTCATCTGCAAAACTGGCAGGATAACAGTTAGCATGTGATATTACGATGAGACAAACATTAACATGATCATGTAACCAGCATAAAGATTTTTATAACTGCAATTTTCTTTACATGTTCACTCATGTCACTGAAGAGTCTGCATCTCAGTAATTTGTGTGTTACTTATTTTGGTTCTGTTCTTCTTCCCTAGATGATAACATCCATTAAGAAAGGAAACAACCGCCTAAAATTTCCAAATTGCCTATAGCCAACTCCATCCACACATACATATCTCCCTCAGAAAAAAAAAATAAAAGGATGAAAGACTTCTTCTGGTTTTTCTAGTGTCAGTGATAAACCCAGAACTCCAGAGAACAAAGATCATACACATCACTGCAGATAAAGTTGAGAAATCAGCCCCCACTGTGTCTTTATTTCTAGTAAACAACGTTTTCTCTGCTGAAGAACTCTATTTTCATCCCATTTTCATTTGTATTGCTAAGCAACACCCAGTACCTCCAGTTTTATTTCTGGTTCTGCATTTGTTGTCACAGACACCTACAAAGTTACATCCCCCATTCTGCAGTATTTTTAGGTTGCATTTGTGAGCAGTCATGTGTGCTACCCAGCACCTCGAGTCACTATAACGATGCTCTGCACTCATGCAGAAGTTATCTTCATGGAAAACACATTATAAACTTTCTCACCAATTTAATGACTTCAGAACTATTCCAAGAGGCCACCTCTGGTGATCTCACAAAAGAGAACATGGCTCACCTAAGACTACATACCGCGATGACTTAAAGCAAAGGCAAAAACTCAGGGCAAAGGCCGCCCCAGGTTTCGCACCCCTCATACAACTTTGAGGCCCCATCACATGTCGAAGTGGTCAGTTCACTTATCTAAAAGTGCAGAGATTTTGCTTGATCATTTCTATGTATCTAACTTTCCATGTCCCATGAGGAATTCTCTTGCTTCTTGGTCTTTCACTGCCCTCTTCCACTGACTAATTTTGAAAATGCAAGCAAATGGAAATTTGGTTTATATTTTATAAAAACTGATGAGTATAAACATGAAGCCAGGGAGTTGACACTAACAAGAAGAATTCTTGCAAAATAAAGAGTAGAGAATTAAAAAGAAGGTATTCTTGACTCAGTTTTTATTTGACCCTTCATCCCCATCTTCCTAGGTAGCTTAGGATCAGTGAATACCTAAGACTATTTAGAAAATGCTGCCCACCAAGGATCAATAGTACACTATCAAAGCCTTAGAGAATCAATTATAGAATATTAAAGTCAAAGAGACAGTAGAGACCAAGAAATCCTGAATAATAACCAAAGGAACATTTCACAGGAGGACAGCAGTTGCTGATTCAGGATATGGATGCAAGTGAGGAATCTGGCCTGGAGGCCACACTGAAAGACCGCTTCCTAAGTGACCAGAAGAACTATATGGCAAGCTCTGGTCAGAGCCAGTAAAAGGAACTAGAAAAAACAGCAAGTGGCTGAAATATTCCCAACTGTAGCTTCCCTAGTTTGTATAGAGGTAGTTTATTTATATCTTGTCTTATCTCCCGCCCCAAAGACTCATACAATACAGCAAGTTTAAATAAACTTGTAAGAGGAAAAACAGTAAGGCAGAGGAAATGTAAGTGTAGGAGGCATATCATTCAAACTCACTCTCCAGCACTGCAGAGAAACATTTATTTCAAACAACTGACCTTCATTGTTGTAGGGAAGCACAGTTCCTGGCACATAAATACTCATAAGTTATAGTAATCACTATTTGTGTTGTTGATGGTGTTATTTGTTATTATTAGCCCAATGTTAGTGTTCTTCCCTAATTAACTCCCCCAAAAAAAGCCAAACTCCTCATGATGGAAAACTCCCTCCCTTGTCCTATCCTACTCACTCCCTCCCTTCCCACTTCCTTGATGTCCTTAAATGTCCTAACTTCCTGAAATAAATAAAATAGAATGAGCCTTCAGGCCCTTGGAGCCAGAATCTATACTGTAGGCAATATAACCAGCTCTTGGCAAAGCTGTGAAATTGGCTACATTTCTCATTCTTTTTTTCTGGCTTCTCTTTTCTGACCCTTTTTTCCTGGCATTGTGTAGCCACCAGTATAAATTACATCCCTCACTCTGAAAAATAAATACGTCATACTAGTTTAAACTCTGTTAGGGCTACATTTTCAAATGGAACAAAGCTTTAAAATAAAGGCATTAAGTTATTTTTTAAAATATTTATTTATTTATTTTTATTCAGTTACAATTGTCTGCATTTTCTCCCCTTCCCTCCACCCCGCCCCAGGCAGTCCCACCTCCCTCCCCCACCTCTACCCTCCCCCTTGATTTTGTCCTTGTGTCCTTTATGGTGGCTCCTATAGACCCCTCTCCCCACTATCCCCTCCCCACTCCCCTGTGGCTATTGTTACAATGTTCTTAATTTCAATGTCTCTGGTTATATTTTGTTTCTTTTTTCTTTTGTTGATTATGTTCCAGTTAAAGGTGAGATCATATGGCATTTGTCCCTCACCGCCTGGCTTATTTCACTTAGCATAATGCTCTCCAGTTCCATCCATGCCATTGCAAAGGGTATAAGCTCCTTCTTTCTCTCTGCTGCATAGAATTCCATTGTGTAAGTGTACCATAATTTTTTGATCCACTCGTTTGCTGATGGGCACTTAGGTTGCTTCCAGTACTTGGCTATTGTAAATTGTGCTACTATGAACATTGGGGTGCATAGGTTCTTTTGGATGGGTGTTTCAGGGTTCTTAGGGTATAATCCCAGCAGCGGAATTGCTGGGTCAAAGGGCAGTTCCATTTTTAGTTTTCTGAGGAAATTCCATACTGTTTTCCACAGTGGCCACACCAGTCTGCATTCCCACCAACAGTGCACTAGGGTTCCCTTTTCTCCACATCCTCTCCAACATTTGTTTGTTGATTTGTTTGTGTTGGCCACTCTAACCTGTGTGAGATGGTACTAAAGACATTAAGTTCTTAAAGTGGAAATCCAGTTATCAATGGGTAAAGGGCTATAGGAGTTTTGGTTTTGGTTTTATCAGAGAGAGATATGGAAAAGAAATTGGAAATCATTTCTCGTTGGTTATAGCACACAGGTAGAGTACCAGTTGAAAAGTTATCCTTAAGTAACAGTGTCAAAAAATGTTTTGATTCTCATAATTTTAAAAAATGAAAAATGTAAATCTGTGGTGAGAGGGGTAACTACCGTAGGGGTTTAGAACCAGTCACCCTGAGATACGCTCTGTGGTATGCCAGTTGTTTTGAGGTAAAGGCAACAAACACCCTGAGAGCCCAACAGAAAATTCTGTCCCCACTCAGCTACTTGGAGTTTGAATTAAAGGCCTTGCCAACAATAAGTGATTGTCAGAAACAACCTTTTTTAAGCTATCTATAGGGCAGGGCAAACTTGCAATTACCGAACATCTGCTCTGCTTATTGTTCTGATACTACCTTCCTCCTCCCTGAGGCCCCAAAGAGATCCTGAGATTGCAACGTTATATATACTTAATTTTCTCTTTTGTCTTTGAATCTTTCATGTATGTGGTATCTCTGACTCTCTCATGTACAAGGTATGTCCAGAAAAAATCCAGCCATTGTTAATATAGCAAGAATGGTTACTGCAACATCGATATAACCTGACAGCTAAGGAGACTAGACTGGAATGCACATGCATGAACAATGATGACTTCACTGTACTAGTCAGTGGGTGCGGTAGATGCTGTTGAGTGAGCATGTGTACTGTACAACCATTACATTCAAAATGACTGAGTAGAGCAAGGAATCTGCATCAAATTTTGTGTTAAGCTTGAACATTCCTCTGCGGAAACTATTCAGATGATTCAGAAGGCCACAGCTGTGGGCAACCAGCGACTGGCAGCTTCATCATGACAATGCACCCACTCACTTTTCATCACATCTCATGCAGAGTGTTTTGGTGAAACATCAAATCATCCAAGTGACTCAGCCCCCCTATAGCCAAGATTTGGTACCCTGTGACTTCTGGCTTTTCCCAAAACTAAAGTCACCTCTGAAAGGGAAGAGATTTCAGATTGTCTACAAGAGTCAGGAAAATATGACGGAGCAGCTGATGGCAACTGGGAGAACCTGTGTGAGGTCCCAAGGTGCCTACTTTCAAGGGGACTGAGGCAACATTGTCCTATGTCCATTGTTTCTTGTGTCTTGTATCTCCTTCAATAAATGTCTCTATTTTTCATATTACATGGCTGGATACCTTTCGGACAGAATTCATATGTTGTGTTCCCATATATATGTATATAATTAAATCTGGTTATTTTCTTTTGTTAATTGGCCTTGTATCTCTTTATTAGACCAGCCAGAAGAATCATGAGGGTGGAGAAAAGTTTCTTCCTCCCCCATACTACCTACTTAATATACAGCAAACTTTTTTTTTAATGTTTTGTCCATCTCAGCCATTCTCACTTTCCTTTGATGACAGTGCTTCCCCCAAAATTCTCTAACTCAATCCAAATAAAAAAATATTCCTAAAATGCTGATTCCCGGTCCCTTTCACTTTCTGGGACTCTTGCTCTTGCTTGAAATATCTTGCTTTAGGTCAAGTTTCTGACCCTCTCTATCCATTGGCATGATTAACATAACAAAAGGCCAGTAACAGCCCTTAGACAGTGACACTTCCTTTCAAAGGGTGGCAAGGAAGAAAAAGAGAATACCTGGCCCAGCTCTAAAGGTAAAAATGAATATTTCTGCTGAAGAAAGAAAGAGGAAGAGATCTAGAACAGGATCTCTCAAAACCAGGACCATATAAGATATTCTACTGACAGGAAAGAAAAAAATGCTAATATTACTAAGGGTTCATTTTCATAAATAAATGGCACGTAATAACAGGGAGTTGGAAGGAAAAAGCAGTCATGCTTTTTGTGGAAGAGCATGCTTATTTATAGCCACACTTAAGCCCATTTTTTCTTATATATTGTAGAGCCCAGCACATCTCTAGGAGTAAATAATCTCAAGGTCAGCACTGAGCTGTTATGTATACTAAAAAGATTATCTCTGCACATTCTGGAAGTATTTATTCCAGGCTGTATTGCCAAAGACAACTTGAGTGACAATGCTATCATCTTGCCATATGGAGTCTTTGGTGCCCAGTGCCCTCCTTCTCCAGATGCCCCCTGTAGTTGTGCGTGTGTACTTTACTCCCACAGCCACTATGGATAAGTATGAGACCCCACAGTCTAGTGCTTGCGTTAGGTGTAGAAATAAAGACCTCATCTTTATTTATTAGACAAGGACATCTTTCAGAGTTACCTCCTACTGTCAAAGGCAAGAAATGTGCTCTGAGTATATTAGGGACTACTTTACATTGTTATAATTGAGCTGTAACTCAATTTGTCTAGCCTTATCTGCCTAGAAATTTTACCAAAAAAGTGGTATTTAGTTGCTATGCCATTTAGCCATAGGTATTCATAAATTTTCACTTTCCTCTTCCATACATTTCTTTTACTTTCTCAGATTATCCTTTTGATTTCCACAGGCCATATAAAGGAAAAAAGTAACCTGTGTTATAGCAAAAACAACTGCTTGCTAACTTTACCCAAACGTGTTGTGGCATTAACTACAGAAAATAAATCCAACAGCCACTAACACTGAAACCTGAGAACCTTCAGGATATATCTCAATGCCTGTGTAGTTCAGCAGCTTTTTCTACCCATAAAGTCATGTCAAAATCACTCAGTGTTGGTTTTTATTTCCAGTTATTATAGAGAAGGATAACAAAGAACCTCACTCCTGTGATAACAAAATAAACCTAGAAAAAATAAAATTTTATTTTTGTTTAGGGCAACAAAGAGCAGTGAGATCAATAAAATACTGAAGAACTAAATTATAGAGAGAAAAGATATCTTCATAAGTGAGCAGAGAGCTGTAGCAGCTTCCATACCTGACTGGGTAGGAACAATCAGAGAGCAGGCCTGCTGTGGCCTGGGAGACATTGGAGAGATAAATACGGCACTGGATGGCAGTATGGGTTGGAATCTGAAAGAACCCAAAGTGCGAAAACAAATCACTTTATCCAATAAC
Source organism: Desmodus rotundus (assembly GCF_022682495.2). Classification (NCBI taxonomy): domain Eukaryota; kingdom Metazoa; phylum Chordata; class Mammalia; order Chiroptera; family Phyllostomidae; genus Desmodus; species Desmodus rotundus. Next base: position 86,067,457 of record NC_071393.1, read on the forward strand.
TCTGCATCCAAGAAGCAATGGCGGATGAAGAGCTATGAAGCAGAAACTGGAATCCTATACATTCTCATAGAGCTTCAGTCCTAGTACCCTTCCAGATTGGAATATAAAGATGGAACAATCATACCTGGTATTACAGCCCAAACCCTTCCCAGATGAACTACTGGCCAGATCAAAGAAGCAGTGGTGGTACAGGAAGCTCTGGTTTTGGTTAAGGAGATGAGTTCAATCTAGTTCAAGTTGCTTCCTCCCCAGTTCAACCAGATAATAGGAGCATCAAAATGATTAGTCCTTTACCCTTTACACTTTATGGAGTAAAGGGCATCATTCTCTGGAAATAAAACTGAAACACTGTAATTCAGTCTCCACTGTTATCTACTGAATATTATGTATAATAAAAAGTGGAGACGTGGAAAGTGTTGGGAACTGCCCTGCCTAGTTTCAGAGACTGTAACCCTCCATGGATAAGGCTGAGTGAGAGACCTTGAGACCCTAAGCCACTAAGGAGACAAAGATTATCTCCCTGGCAGGAGCACTGCCTCTGTCCACTTTACTTCACCCTGCTTGGCCCCCAGCGCATGATTGGTTAGCCAATGACAGGTAAGATTCCTCAAGGGAGGGACGATCTAAGACAGGCACAGTTAGGAGGGGGCCCTCAGGGAAGGACTTGGGAGGCTATGGAGAAAGGGGGTGATGGACCCTCGGTCCTTGGCTTTGACAGGTCTGAGTCCTAATTCTGTCTGCAAGAAGTCTCCTAATCTCTTGGCTGCCTTACTTCCCCTGCTCGACCTAAGCCTGAAACAATGCTGGAGGTGGGTGTGGCCCTATGCTGGAAAGGGTGGGTTCCCCCGGGAGATCAGGCCTAAGAAAGAATGCATAAAATCCTGTGAAACCTGTTTTGCTAGTACCCTCAATTTAAATGATAAGGGTCCAAGCATGAAATGAGTTTGTTTCCCCAAAGTTTTATGGCCTTTTAGCTATCTGACCCTGACTGAGAATAAGCCCTCATAGTTCTTTGAATGTTATCTATTGTTTGATCATTACTGCCTGACAATGATTAATGAGCTTTCCATATACACCCTGTATTCTTTTGCAAATTAAGCCAATAAAAGTCTGTCAAGGCAAGGGTCCGGGCACTCTCCTCTTAAAAGAGTGGCCGTGCCATCCCTTTTCCTCCACAGGATTCGGTAGTCGGTGTGAATTTGTCTCATCTCAGCAACAACACCACAGACACAGCTTGCCAGTGACTGCGTCAGGAAAGAAATAGTTAAATGTGACCCATAATTACAGAAAAACACAATGAGTAAAAATCATAATGACCCAGTCATTGGAATTAGGAGCCAAGGACTTTAAATCAACTATCATAAAAATGTTAAAGAAGTTACATAAAAAGATAAATATAACACATGAAAAGAGGGTATTTCAGAAGAGAAATATAAACTGAAAAAATAGAAATTCTAGAGTTTAAAAATATAGAGTATCTGAAATAAAACACTCATTGGATAACTCAGGTTGAACACTGCATGTATAATGTTAATGGCCAAAAGTTAACCCCAACCCGATACCCATGCCCCCTTTTTATATGACTTTGCCATTCTTCTCATTCAGAGGTAGAGAGTATTTCCTTACCCATTAAATATCAATTGGTTTTGCAACTTTCTTTGACTAAAAAAAAATGCAGCAGCAGTGATGTTAGCATTTCTTCTAAGGCTAGATCTAAATAGACATTGAACCTCTTAGCACGCTACCTTGAGACTGTTATCTCATGAAGAAGTCTGGGATTAAACACCATGTGAGAGATGAACCACCTCAGTTCTCCCTGCTGAATGCAGCTGCACGTGTGAACTTAGGTTCACCTGGTAAAGGAATATGCTGCAAATGCATATACCTGTGACAAATAATAACTTGTTATTGTTTTAAGCCACTAAGTTTTGTGGTGATTTATAACAACAATAGATAATACACAGCAGGAGAAAGATCAGTTGATGTGACTATAAGCCAATAAAAGTTACCCAAATTGAAGCAAAGAGATAAAATGATTGATGGAGAATAAACAAGGCTCATAAACCCAAAGCTGATTAAGTACAAAGAAAACTACACCTGGAAACAATATAGTCAAATAGCTGAAAAATAAATTATCAAAAACACTCACAGAATTAAAAAAATACATTACATAGAGAGATAGACACTATTATTGAGAACAAAAGTTACCTTTTCATCAGACACAATGGAGGCCAGAAAGCAATGGAAGCATAATAAATGGAAAAACATTCCAAATAAAAATATCTATATACGTATATGTACATACATACACACATATATGTGTATTCAGTACGTGTATCACCACACAAAGTTTCTTCTAAATGTTAAACTTATTGAGGTATAACTTACATGCAATAAAATTCACTAGTTCCTCCTTTTTAGGTATAGAATGATGACTGACAAGTATATAGACTTGTGTAACCAATTCCCTCATTCCCCTCTGTAGTCATTTACTACTCCCACCCCCACCCCAGCACTGATCTGATTTCCAGGATGTCCTGTAAATGGAATCTTATAATGTATAATCTTTTGTTTTCAGGTTCCTTTTTAGCATAACACATATGATATTCACACATGTTGTGGCATCTATCACTAATTTAACCCTTTTTATTATTGACTACTATCTCATTGAATGGATGAACCACAATTTACTTACTTATTCACTCACCAGCTGATGAGAATTTAAGTTGCTTCTAGTTTTTGTTAACTATGGGTCAGATTGCTATAAACATTTGCCTACCAAGTTCTTCTGGTGACACATTTTCACTTATCTTGAACAAATATCCAGGAGTAAAATTGTTGGATTATGTAAGTGTATGTTTGATGTTATAAGACACTGCCAAACTGTTTTCCAAAGTGACTCACTATTTTGAATTCCCATCAGCAAAGTCCAAGAGCTCTGAGACTTCCGTTTGTTCCATATCCTCTTGGCACTTGGCATTTTAACTATTATAATAGATATGTAGTGGCATCTCATTACGGTTTTACTGATAATTTGCAAGACCCTGATGACTGGTGATGTTAGGCATCCTTTAATTTGTTTGTTATCCATCTCTCTCTTCTGAAGTGTCTGTTAAAATTATTTTGTGATTTTCATGGGAGTTTCTGTTTTCTTATTGACTTGTGTGGATTCTATACCTATCCTAGATAGATCTCCTTGGGTCAAATACATGTTTTCTGAAATTTTTCTGGAGTTTGTGTTTGTATCCAGCACCTTCCAAGGAACACAATGTTTAATTTTGAGACTCTAATTCATACTATTTTTGTTTATGGCTTAACCTTTGTGCTTTCTAAGAAACCTTTGCCTAATTCAAGACCATAAAGATTTTTCTTCTACACTTTCAATGTTTTGTAGTTTCAGGTTTTATGTTTAGAGCTATAATATATTTAATGTTAACTACTGTATATGAGGTATGGATCAAGTTTATTTTTTTACATATAGATGTCCAAACTTTCTGGCACCAATTTTTAAAAAGACTATCCTTTTCTTATTAAGTTACCTTGTCATCTTTGTCAGATAAAAAAATTAATTGATCATGTTTGTGTGGGCCTTATTTTCTGAATTTTCTATTCTGTTCCAATGATCTGTATATCTAGCTTTTCACCAATACCTCCCTATCTTGAGTCCTGCTAAAATAAATACACCACATGGCAGGTATAAACCACATTGAGTCAAATATATGACAATAAGCACTAAGGATCATAAGTTGGAATAAATAGAATTATATTTTTACAAAGTTCTCACATCATGAACTATTTGAGAGCAGACTAAGTTCATGGGGTATATTGTATTCTTTAGAACCACCACTTAGAGATATAACCAAAAGCAAAAAAAAAAAAATATGTTAAAGATACAAATGGAATACTAAAAAACCTTGAATTTCTCCAGAGATGGAAGAAAAGAAGGACCGGAAATTCCAATTTCCTACTGTGTATCAAAGGATGCTCTGCATATCCAGAATATTTATCAACATTGTCGAGTATTTAATTAATATCTCCTGTATTATAGACATTGCACCAGGAACTAGGTAAATGGTGATGGATAAAACAGGCATGGACATCACCCTCATGGAACTCAAAATCCAATGGGAAGACAGACATTAAAAACACCCACAAATAAATATAATTTCAAATTCTGATAAATGCAGTTAGAAATCAAACACAAGATGCTATGAGATATAAAGAACAAAAGTAGTAGACAATATCAGAGTTCAGATCACTAGTAAGGCCATTTTCTCCTTCTAGGTCTGTGGGAGAATTTTACTTCCCTATTCCGTAAAAGTACACATGCCAGTGCTTCGGCCAATGAAATACAGGCAGAAACGATACACCATTTCCAAGCAAGAGTATTTAATTTTTTTATAGGTGTTCAAGTACAGTTGTCTCCATTTTCCCCCCACCACTTCCCCCTGCCCTACCCACTCCCACCTCCCACCCTCAATCCTACCCACCTTTGGCTCTGTTCGTGGGTCCTTTATACAAGTTCCTTGATGATCCTTCCCCTCCTTTCCCCTGCTATCCCTCTCCCACCTCCCCTCTGGTTACTGTCAGTTTGTTCTTTATTTCAACATCTCTGGTTATATATTGCTTGTTTGTTTTGTAGATTAGGTTCCACTTATAGGTGAGATCATATGGTATTTGTCTTTCACCACCTGGCTTTTTTCTTAGCATAATGTTCTCCAGCTCCATTCATGCTGTTGCAAAGGGTAGGAGCTCCATATCTAAGCAGGAGCATTTAAAAATCAGTTCACTAGTTCTCCATGTGCTCTTCCCCTGCCCCAGCAAAAAGCAGCCTCATGTTGAAATTGGAGCAATATTCAATGGTGAAGCCTCTTTCAAATCAATTTCTGAGTAATAGATAAGAGGCCCCTTGCCAACTCACATTGGACATAATGTAAAAAATAATAATTCTTTGTTATTTAAGTTACTGACATTTCAATATTGTTAAAATAACATAACTTAGTCTAATCTAACTGATAGAGTAATTATAGAAAGGTTTTTATGGCCAGACCTAAAAGAAATGGGACATATAGTAAAAGTTTTGGAAGAAGAAAATTTCAGGTTAGTGTACATTTTATAGACTGCCTTAGGCCTTTGTGAGAATTATGAAAAGCAATGTGTTGTTCTGATAGAAATGGGCATGCCTCAGCACTTGACTGTCCTGATGTATATAACCTGTATTCTAAATAGGAAGCCACTGTCACAACACAATACAGAGAAATAGAATGCTTTCCTATAGGCAAAGGTGTCAGACAAGGGTGCATTTAATCTCCCTGCTTAATTTGTAGGCAAAACACATCACATGAAAAGCTGGGCTAGACTCAGAGGAATGAGGATTAAAAATCAGTGGAAGAATTATAAATAACTTAAGATACATAGATAATGCCACCTTACTGGCAGAAATTAGCACTGATCTGAAACAACTTCTGATGAAAGCAAAAGAAAGTGCTGAAGTAGGACTGAATTTGAACATCAAGAAGACAAAAATCATGACTACAGAAGAAATATACAACTTTAACAGAAACAATAAAGACATCAAAATTGTTAAAGATTTTACTTCCCTTAGTTCAGTTATCAATTCAGATGGAGATGGCAGCCAAGAAATCAAGAGAAGGGCAGCAATAGAAGGATTAGAAAAGATCACCAAGAGCAAAGATGTGTCATTGGAGACCAAGGCTAAGATCATCCACACCCTCATATTCCCAGTTACTACGTATAGATGCAAAAGTTGAACAGTGAAGAAAGCTGATAGGATAAAAATTAATTCATTTCAAACATGATGTTGCATCCTCGCTAGGTGGCTCAGTTGGTTAGAGAGTTCTCCTGTACACCAAAAGGTTATGGGTTCAATTCCCAGTCAGGGCACATACCTAGGTTGCAGTTTCAATCCCAGTTGGGGCATATACAGGAGACAAGCAATCAATGTTTCTCTCACATCTCTCTCTCTCTCTCTCTCTCTCTCTCTCTCTCTCTCTCTCTTTCTCTCTCTCTCGCGCACATGCACACACACACACACACACACACACACCCCTACCTCTCTCCCCCCTTTCCTCTCTCTCTAAAATCAATAAACATATCCTTGGGTGAGGATTAAAAAATAAATGTGGTGTTGGCAGAAAACTCTTCGGACACACTATACCACCAGAAAGATAAACAAGTGGTTCACAGAGTAAATTAAGCCTGAAACATCTGGACTAGACTCATAGGCAAAAAAAAAAAGAGGAAAAAAAGACAAATCTGAAGCTGTTCTATTTGGGGTACATCATGAGAAAAAAGGGTTCTTTGGATCATAGAATCAGAGAATAATGCTGGGGAAACAGGAAGCAGGAAGAGAGAAAGTTCAAATATGAAATTGACTCCATAAAAGAAGCCATAAGCATGACTCTACGGGAGCTGAGCAGGGTGGTGAGGACAGGACATTGTGGACATCACTTGCATAGAGTTGCCGAGAGTCATAGCCAAAAAAAAAAAAAAAAAATTGGCACATAAGACACACAATGAGGTGGGGAGAGTTTTCCCAGCAAAGGGAATAGCAAATCCAAAAGCTCTGAAGCAGTAAAGATATTGATTCATTCACAGAATGGAAAGAACACCAGCAGTGTATGGCAGAGTGAGCAATGGGGAACTACTGAGGAATGAAAGTGGAGAAGTGCTCAAGGCCAGAGTATTCAGGGTCTTAGAGACGATGTTCAATATTTTGGATTATCTTCTAAATGCAGTCAAATGCCCTTGAGGTTTTTACGTAATGCAGAGATGTTTACATTTCGGTTCCTCTGGACAGTGTGGGGAGAATGGATTAAAACTTGGGAAGAAAGAGTGGAAGCCACAGGACCCACCTGGAGACCATTTTAGTGGTCAGCAGGATATGCCATGGTTTGCAGAGGTAGTCACAGTGAAAATAAAAAGCAGGGATGATTTGGGAGTTAGCACTGACAAATGAGATAATGATAAAATACTAAGAACAGTGATGAAAAGCAGAGAATCCAAAGTAATTGTCAAATGACTGGCTCGAATGTGTCAATAAGGAAAAGGGGATTGGAAATTTCAGATATCTAAGATAAGATTCAACCTTTTTCATAAAGCCTGACAAAGGTAATTTCTGACTTGAGCAAAGGCAGCTAGGTAAAGTGTTGAGAGTGCAATCCAGACTGGACTGAAGTGAAGAGTGACTGAAAATGGAAAACGAGGATGGTAATATAGACAACTCTCATGAGAGAGGCTAAGACATAAAGCACAGACACGAAGGACGATTGCTGGGAGGTGATATGGTGATGCGGATCCTGGCCAGCAGGATCCCGTGTTGTGGCAGCAATAGACAAATACACACGGACTACAGAAATCCTGTAGAGAAAAAGGGACTGCGCAGCCGCTCTCTAAGTCAGAGAGAGGGCCCAGACCCCCACCTGGACAGGCTCTTATTGTTTTTCTAGGCACATTACATCAAGGATGGTCCTCATTTACTATGCATAGGTTCGTTCAGGATGGTTATCTTTTACAGACAACAAAGGAGAGGATGTTGCTAAATACATCAAAGAAGATATTTGCAAATGTAAAGGGGAAAGCAGTCAAACCGGTACACTCCATACTTGGGATGTTCAGCTCAAATTTTAGGAAGTTAAAGATACTCAGTAAACATTTGCTGCCTCAATTCAGGGTGCGGGAGTTTTAGCGAGAGCAAGCCTCATAGCAGTCTAGGTACAATGCAGGCCTGACTCCCCACAGGAGAACCTATCCGTGGGTGTGGGTCTTGCCCACAGAACCTCGCTCCCCACTGGCTTTTCTGAGTGGGGACTGGGCCACATTTCCCACACGTTGAATAGGGTTTCCCTATAATAATATGGTTTCAAGGAAAGGCTTTTGTTGCTTTTTATTTCTTAATGAGAAACACAAGAACATCTTCAAATGTCAATGAGACATATTCTGAACAACAGAACTCCCTTTTATACCCCAAGCTATATCTCCACATAATCACACACCTAATCAGTTGCCAAATTATGTTTTCCATCCTTAAATGTCTCTTGAATCCCCTTTCTTCTCTCCATTTTATTGTCTCTGCATAAATTAAAACTTCTATGTCCCTTAACAGAGCTTTTATTATAGCATCTACCAAGAGGTTACCAAAATGCAAGGTTAAGGGTATACATCTGTCCAGAAAAAGTCCAGCCATTGTTAATGTAACAAGAACAGTTTGCATGACATCAGTGTAATCTTGGCAGCCAAGGAGAGTGAACTGGCATGTGCATGCATGAACAATGACAACTTTACTGTACTAGTCGGGGGTGGGCGGTAGTCACCATTGAGTGAGCATGTATAGTATCTGTCTGTCACATTCAAAATGCCTGAGCAAGTAGAGTAATAAATCTGCATCAAAATTTCATGTTAAGCTTGAACATTGCTCTGTGGAAAGTATTTGGATGACTCAAAGGCTTTCAGGGACAATGCAAAGAGTGAAGAGCAAATGAAAGTGTGGCACAAGCGTATCAAAGATGGTCAAGAATCTGTTGAAAGTGATCCACGTTCTGGAAGGCCTGAAACAAGCAGGCACCTGAGAATGCCGAAGGCGTATGGGCTGCAATCAACAAGGATCAGCGATTGGCAGTGCGCCCAATCTTTGCACATGCTGGTCTTGCTTTTGCTCATGACTCCATACCTTCCTACATGCTGGTCCCTCTGCCTGGTCTGCCCTCCCTACTAACCCATCCACTCATACTCCTCCTTTGTCTAAGGTTTACTCATCCTTCAAAAAAAAAAAAAAATCATAATATCACCTCCTCTTGGAAACTTTGCCAGATTCCATTTGTTCTAATTAGCTTGTCCACATTCTCCCATACTACTCTGTTCATACTCCTTTAAACACTTACCAAAAGTAAGTGTTTCTTCTACCAGATATCCTTTAGGAAAAAATTGTTATATCTATATAAACCCATCTAGCCCATCTAGAATATGTTAGGAGTTTCATAAATATTTAAGTGTATGAATGAGCAAGCCAGTGAATTAATGGTCTGAGTAAAAGTCCAGGTCCTTTCAAACGCTATTCAAGGCTCTTCACACTCAACACCCCTCCCCCAGCTGCACTTCTAGCTCAGCTTTTGCTGTCTCACAGATGTACCCTGTGCTACACCCGAATGCATGTGCTAGAGTGGGATGCAGCAAACTGACATGACAATTACAGCCCAGGTGGAGGTAGGGCAGAAGACAGAAGTAACAGAGGTGAGGACTTCAAGGAACTGAGACAGCAGGACAAGGATGGGTCATCCCTGTGGATATTAATATTCAAAAATTATAACAGAAGTAGTGGTAAGTAAGAGACCATCAGTCAGGTGCTAAAGTCATTAAAATACAAGGGAAGGTGATAGTCATAAATTACTACAAGGAGTTGTGGGCCATAAGATGCTTCAAAAGCCCTGAGAAGGGGGAGGGTATGGGATAGATGAACTCTGGGTGGAAAACAACAATAATGAAAAAGCAAAACACCCACCTCACTTCCAAGTCCAGGAATATGTGAGATACAACAGGAAGTGAAAAGGAAGCCATACTGAGGGCAACACCTCACCATATAATGCTGCTGCTAAGAACCCTTATAGCAGCACAGAAGTTTATATACAACCAATCATTAAGAGCAATCCCAAGCAGGATTATTCAGCTGCTGTGTGATGAGTGAAGTTATTATAGAATTAATGCACAGAAGAGATGAAGTGGGTGGAAATAACACCTAAAAAGGTGTTTTCCACCTCACAAAAAGGTGACTATGCTATCATGACATATTCATTTTTGTCTTCATCTGTCTTCAGAATCACACCAAGAACAAAGTCTCCTTTTAACAAACCTCAGAAGTAAGGCCTCTGATTCCATCTTCTGCCAATCAAATCATTGGAACCAAATTTTGGAGTGCATGTTTCTGCCCATGCACAAAAGTGTCTTACTATCTGATGATGAACCCTCTTTCATGTATTTTGGACAGCTGTACAGGTTCCAAACTGGAAGCAGTGGGAGTTTCAAGCATCATCATTACATAAATCACAGACTGCAATGGTAATGTTTTAACATAGTTTATTCTCTTAAGAGCTTAAAATGCTGAGCCACAGAAATAGCTTAATTAGTCTCAGCTTTCCTCCAAGGTATGAGGGATGCTATCAAGTGTTGCTCAATTAAGAGGTGAAGTTCAGAGAAGTCGTGACCTACCTCCCAAATCCCTGCTTCCTCTGAGGCAGCAGCTAAAGAATCAGCCAACTGATCTCAATAGAACTCTGCTACAGAAGGTTCTGCATGAAAACCTCAGTGAGCTTTGTTCTTTGCCATTAACAGTTTCTATGTGATAAGCTGTTTGCCAGTAAGAAATGTAATTATGCAGATCCATCCTATCTCTTCTAATCTCGCATGCATACACACATACACTTTTTAGAAAAACAATAGATTATCAAGTACAGGGTGATAAAAAGACCTCACAATACGGCAGACAAGCCATCCACAGAGGTAATGAAATTCTGACTACGACATAAAAGCATTATTAACAGCTAACAGCTAGTGAGAATTTCTACAAGCGCTGCTCTAAGTGCTTTGCATATATTGATTCTCATAAGCCTTACAGCAATCATGAGGTAGGTATGACTACTACTGCCACCTTACAGATAAAGAAAGTGAGACACAGAGAGGGAAGCTATTTGCCCAAAGTGTTTTACAGCTAGCTCAGAGGTAGAGTTAGGATTTGAACCTAGTCATTCTAGCTCCAGAGTCTAAAATTTTAGCCAGGATGCTATGCAACCTAAAACACACACACAACAGTCTCACCAATTGTATTTTTCTAGCATAAATCTTTTTCTCATAACTTCCAGGAGGTGGGACCACTTCCCAGAACAGAGGTAGAAACCCTTTGCTATAAATCAGAATGATACTCTAGCTTAATTTTACCCCAAAGTACTATATGACCTGGAAGCAGCTGCAACTCAGAGAATAAATTTGTTCTCAGCAAAAATTATCCTCTAGTCCAGTGGCTCTGAAAGTTTAATGGTCATGACATTCCCTTGTCCAGCTTATTAAAATGCATTTTCAGAGGACCCTGCTCCCGAGTCTGACGTGCTAGATCTGGGGTAGGGTCCAGCACTCGGTGCCATTAACCAGCCTTCACCACCAGCTCCAGGCCAACCTAGTGGAGATGGCTCCCAGACCACACCGTGTCACGCGTCTCCCAGGAAGAGACAATTCTAGTAATTCTAGTTATGAATGCAGGAGGGGAGGGTTTACATTGGTTCTTGGATGAAATAAGACAAAAATAAGAACTTTGATATATTTTAAAAGTCAAAAAACAACTCAAGCCACTGCTAGTAAAATGGTAATAAAATACATGAGAAAGAGCACGTGCCTGGGAGGTAGATGAATGCGTGCCCCAGACTTCCTGCTTCACTAGTTATGTGCTTTGGGAACCTGGGCCTCCACTGTCTCATTCATGAACTAGAGGTGATGTATGCAATCCTGGGGCAAGGTTGGACCATGTATATTTGTTCCCACCATAGGCGCCAAAGGCTGAAGGCAGAGCAGCCATTGGGCCACTCTGAAGTGAGGAGAAAGAGAGAAGCAGCTTGGGTCTGGTGGCCTCATGGAATGTCACTCCCACTCTGGCTGCCCATCTTAAGGTTGTTCCAAGGACAAAAAAGTCCAAATTTCAGCCATAGGTTTTCAGGTTTCTGTGACTCCCCACCGAATATAGTTATTATCTGATACAATAGAATTTTATGTGATTGTATTCTTTATGCTTTATATTCTTCTGAGCTTAAAAAATAAAGAAGCTGTACATGAAAAGAATACCTCGTGTGTTTCCAGCACCAGAAAAATCTGTATTACTAATTCATAATACAAGATCTTGCCCGTGGTTCCCAATACTAATTTTGTTCCTTGTGAATCATAGAAAATGAAAACAGTTTTAAAAGATTAAAGAAAAATGCCTAGTATGTTTTCTTAGAGCAGTATATCAGTATGTTTACTTCATGTTTCTATGAAATTCTGTTAATAGGCTACCAAGCATGATTTGTGAGCACACGCAGAAAGCAGTCACCACGACAAAGAAGTACGAATTCATTAAGAACAAACCCTGTCAAATTAATGACTCTATTTAAAACACAGGTTAGTGACACTGATCGACGGTACACATGTTACAGACATCATCCCTGGGTAAGACAGAGAAACGTGGATTGGCAGAAAATGAGACCAAAGAGGGCCAATTAATGCATAGATAGTAAGGAAATCCAATAGCATTGTATTTTATCAACATCCTGAGAAAAGATACAAAAGGTAGGATGAAAAGTATGTTTATTAACTCTGTAGATAAGCTAAGTAGAATAGTTAATTTGTTATAGAAAAGATTTGAGATCTAATAATCTCCCAGAGGTAGTTAAGCGATAAGAACCTTGATTTTATGACCAAGAGAATATAAAATATCCAAGAATGTTCAGTGAAGCCAAGCTTGATAGTAGTTGATGCAAAAAGACAAACAACAAACAAAATGGACAAACTCCAAATAACTCTGTGTGTTGAATAGCTTAAAAAAGCTAACACAAACCTAGGCTTAACAAAGGTATAATTTTCTAATGGAGCTATATTGTCTTGCTGGATACCTTTGATAAGCAGGTGAGCCACCTCTGGAGCAATGTGTACAGTTTATGTGCTAGATCTGAGGTTTACATTTCTTACTGGTCTCCTATTAGATGTGCCACACACTGCTCCGCTAGCCTGCAGTTTCCCTGGGCTAACTCCTACCTATTCCAAGATTTATCCTTCCTGCTAATTCTCTTCCTCATCCACAAATCACAGTCTTCAAATTAATTCCACCAAATCCCATGTCACCCAAAATTTGTTCATAGTCAGAACATTAGGACAAATTCTGCAGTTTTCTAAATATATTGCTCCTGATTTTTAGCCCCCAAAATAAGCCACAATTATGTGTAAGCTCTATTACTGATAGAAATACAATTATCTGAGGAAACAAGTATACTTTCCTTTTTAAAGGTAACTTGTAGCCACATTGAATCTTCACTGTTGGCCTCACATAAGAGGTTGCTCCCCTTGGACTATCATGAACTCACTCTTTCCTTCTTTCCCTCCCATGGCTGTGCACTTGTAGGACCAAATTCTCTGCAGGAGGAGTGTCTTGGGTTAGAGTGGCAGTGAAAGGATGGATTGAAATTAAATTCTGCTCATTTCTCTCCCCAAATTGCATTAGTAAAAATATTGTCAGACACTTCTTCATAAAAGTTATTAGGTCACAGGGGCCAGCAATGGACAGAATACAATTACAGCAGCAGACAGGCCTCCTGAAGTGAGAGATTAGTGAAAGAGGAGCTAGGCCAGCCATCCCTGAGCACTCATTTATCATTCAGTACTTCTCTAAAACCCCAAGAGGGGTATGTCACATCCCAGTCCCCCATACCCTAATTTCAACATTTCTGGAGTTTAAAGGTAAAAGCCTGGCCGGAGCTTTGCCCGGATGGGGATGGTAGAAAACAGTTGTTGTGTGAGGCTTAGGGTTCTCTGTCCAGATTCTTAACCTCCTCCTCTCCCCTCTTTTCTCCTTTAAATGCAAAGGAGAGATGCAGATTAGAACCTGGGCTTTGATCCTTCTCCAGTATATATACATGATTGTGCATAATAGCTAATAATCATAGGAGGGTGAGAGAACTTAAGTGAAAAAATAAGGGGTGGCAAAAAGCAACCATTACCTAAAAGATAAATTATAAGTAAGGACAAAAAATAATAAGAAGAAAAAGGAGGAGGAGGAGGACAAACAGAGGACAAGAAGACAAATAATACAACTAAATAATCCAGTAATTAATAAATAAATAATAAAAGAATAAACTTCATGTACTCACAACTGTAAACCTACTTTTGCCTATATATACACAACTAAAGAAGATTTTAAAAAAACTTTAAGACAAATATACACCAACTGGAACAGAACTATTGAGTCTGATAGATTATTTCAAATAGGCATGATAAATATGCTTAAGATGATACAGAAATATATTACATGAAGCAAGGTTGTTAAAACATCCACACTACCCAATGAGATCTACACATCCAATGCAGTTCTTAACAAAATCCCAGTGGCATTTCTTCAGAAATAGAAAAAACAATCCTAAAATTCACACAGAACCACAGAAGACTATGAATAGCCAAAGATATCTTGAGAAAGTAGAGCAAAGCTGGAGGCATCAGACTTTCTAATATCAAACTATATTACAAAGCACTATTGGCAAAAAGACAGACATATAAACCTGTGCAACAGAATAAAGATTTCACAACTAAACCCACAAATGTTGCTGGGAAAACTGGATTTCTACATGCAAAAGTAAAATTGGGCTGCTGTCTTACACCACATACAAAAACTACTCAAAATGGATTAAAGATTCAGATGTTATGTTAAAATCTATAAAACCCCTAGAAAAAAACAAATGGGCAAAGCTTCATGACATTGGTCTAGGTAATGATTCTTTGATATGATGCCTGAAGCTCAAAGAACAAAAAGCAAAAATAAACAAATAAAACAAAAGAGCTCTGCACAGTGGGGGAGGGGGTGGGGGAGGGTGTTGCAGGGAAGGCACCCTACAAAAGAAAATATTTGCAAACTACGCACAGGCAGACCTCAGAGATACTGCACTCTCTGTTCCAGACTACGGCAATGAAGTGGTATTGCAATGAAGAAAGTTGCAATTATTCCAGTTGCTGGTGGAGAGTCTTGCCTTCAGCTTGTAAAAACAACAGTACCTGTGAAGCACTGTGAAGCACAGTAAGGTTAAGCACAGTAAAAGAAGGTATGCCTGTGTGTGATAAGGAGTTAATATCCAAAATGCAAGGAATTCTTACAATTTATTAGCAGAAAAAAAGGAAAAAAAGGAACTCTCTTTTAAAAATGGACAAAGGAATGGACATTTCTTCAAAGACGACATTCAAATGGTGAACAAATACACGAAAAGATGCCTCACATCAGGGAATGCAAATCACCAATGTTCAAATTTAACAAGGGTCTAACATATTTTTTAAATGAAGATATCCCTGTAAATCACTAAGAAAAAAAACTCCAGTGAAAAAATCATCAAATGAAGTAATTACATACTTTTGACCTCAAAATTTTACTCATGAGCATTTATCCCAAAGGAATTATCACACAGGTTCATTAGGGGAAGTGTTTAAATATGTTCATTGCAGTTCTATTTCTGATAGGATAGAGATGAAGGCAATCCAGGTATCTCCCCCTGCCTCCCCTGGGGAAAGGAACACTAAATATATGATGCACCACATGGCACCATGAAGGAGTTAGAAGTCATAGATCTACCCACAAACACAAAGGTCAAAAATGTTAAGAAATAAATATACTATGAAAATATCATTTATATATGTTTAAAATACAGAGGTAATATAGACAATAAAATCTGAGATTTGCTTCAAATCCATAATTGGGTAGGGGCGAGACGGAGAGTCAGGAAAGGAAAACAATCTGGGCCGTGAGCTTATAATTTTCGAAGTCAGAAATGAGTGCAGAAAGTTTATTCTAATTTTCTCTCTGCTTCTGTGTACTTAAATTTTGTGTAAGAATTTAAATGCATTACACAAAATACAAATTTTACCCCCAAATAAAGAATATATATAAATGCATCAGAATGGTTACCTGGGAAGCAGAAGGGAGTAGAGAAGAGATATAAAAGGAAAACTAAAAAAGGCCTTATGTGGGCCAATGACAATCTATGCATAATATCTCTTGTTAACTGATATGTTACCATTAACTTTTTAATTCAGAGAAGTTTCTCGGTCTTAGCAGTAAAGGGCAACTGTTGTCCATTAGGCAACTACCAGTCCAATGACTGTTAGTCATTGCTTTCATTTGTCGAAGTAAACTACGAGGAAACAATTTTCGAGCTCCTTAACTCAAAAATCAATTCAATACCATGACCCTCCTTTAACAAGATTATTTTCCAAGTGACTTCTTGGGCATATATTTCATCATTGATTTACTATTACTGTTTAATATTTACTTATTTCCAAGTAACTGGTTTATTTTTTGCCTCTCATCATGATTTTCAGATCTTAGTATTAAATATTTTCCCTCTCTTTCTAACTCAACTTTCATGTATTTTAAAACAACACACATAGCCAACTTGAACAATACTAAGGTAAAGGAGTAGAAAGAACTATTTATTACAAAGAAAAGTTGAATTTTTTACTTCACTTTCTAATTTAGTCCTGAGGCCATATATGTGCCGCTCTGAGAAGTAAACTGAACAGCGCATGTAATCAGGCCCCACTGAATCCAAAACTAACCTCAATATGCTGTGCCAGGAGACTTTTTCCTTACCTATTAACTGCAAATGGAAAAACAGATGCAGTCAGAATATAGCAATTATCTTTGGTCCCCAAACAAATTTAAAATAAAAGCATAGGTACCAAAGGAGCGGAAAAGGTGGGGAGAATCAAATGTATAATAAATGATTCAAACTAGTAGTTCTCAGATGTTAGCCTGTACCAGAATCAACCAGAGAGCCTGTTAAATCATCAATTGCTGGAGGCCCACCTTCAGAGTTCTGACTCAATATCCCTGGGTAACACCCCAAGAAACACTATCGTAGCAAATTCCCAGGTGCTGGTGACAATGGTGGTAGTCCAGGGCTAAGCCTTAAATTATCCCTGCACACGTCCAGGGTCCAAATCCCTGACTGCTAGAGCATGCTGCCTGCCGTACTAAAATGAAGGTGTTTATCTTGCCTGCCAAAAATGCATTTCATTTATATGCATATATATGAAGAAAGTCTTTAACAGGATTCATCAAGGTGATATTGAATACTTCACTTAAAGAAACCAGACTTCCAGTTTTCCATGCCAAGAGCTCTCTTGCAAAGTTGGAGAACATTCCTAAAACCCACCAGACTTTCTGTAACCAGTGTGGCAAGCATCAATCCCAGAAAATATTGGGTTGACAAAAAAGTCCAATACATTTTTTCTGTACGGTGGCTCCAGTAGTGCTTAGTTATCTTTAACTTCATTCAAAACAATTTTGTTAGATTGTATTGTGACAGATGTCATATCAGCATGCATTTTTTTAAAAACTTATCAAAATTGGTGAATTTTTGTGCAGCCATTTTAATTTTGAAGATGAAAGAAGATATGCAACATTTTTGGTGTATTATGCTTTATTATTTCAAGAAAGATAAAAACACAACTGAAACATTGAAAAAAGATTTATGCAGCATATGGAGAATGTGCTGTGACTAATGGAATATGTCAAAAGTGGTTTGCAAAGTTTCTTGATACTATTGACATTTTGGCCAAATAATTATTTGCTGTGGGGCTTTCTTATCCATTGGAAAATTTTTAGCAGCACCCCTGACCTCTACCCACTTGAAGCCAATAGTGGGAGATAGCTGACATACTTACAATATCCAAATCAATAAGGTTATTGGTAAAAATGAAAAATTTATCTTATTCTATGGAAAAAATATAACAGACTTTTTGGCCAACCCAATATGTATGTAATAGAAACATACAAAAACTATATATAGTCCTTCAAAGTTTATGTATTCATGTTATTTCGAGGTCAATGTGTTTTTTAACTTCCATAAGTTGCATTATTATTCTGTAGACTTTTTTGTTTTTCACCCAACACTATAGTTTTAAACTCTAGCCATGCAAATGAATGTACATCTAGTTCATTACTCCTACCTGCAACCAAGTATTCATGGAGTGCATCTACCATATTTTGTTTTTCCATTTCTCAGGTGATGGATACTTAGGTTATCTCAATGCCCAATAACCTCCAGCAATGTTATAATTAAAATTCTGAAACATATCTCCTTGTGGGCTATTTCACACTGGGATAATGACTACAAAGTAAGAAGTGATGGTAGGTGGAAAAAAACAGAAAAATTCAAAACAAATGCAGAAAGTAACTTCTCGATAATTTTAGAGAAAGTATTGCTGGAATTGCCTTTTTATGGTGAGCAACCACCCAGAACCCATGAGCTGAGAAGAAACTAGAAGCATCGGACAGTTCAGGGCAAGCCACTTAATTAGAAGGGATTAGTTTATAAATTTAGAAAAGTGGTAATGTTGAGCTAGTAAATTTTATTTTATTAGCAATTGTATGAGAAAAAGGAAGCCTTATCCCACTTACCGGCCACTGCCTACCTGCTTCTTAGCTTATGTACTTTTCATTCTAGGACAGTTTGGGAATGTTAAAGGAAAAACTTGTTTTCAATATTTAGACAAGCAGATGCTCAGCAGTTGTAGTCACCAATGGTTCTTAATGCTGCCTGCATTTTGGAATCAACCATCAAAAAAATCTCCAATGTCAGGCTCCATGCTGGCTACTGAACCCTGGATCTCTAGAAGTGAACCCAGGAGTGGTATTTTTTAAAACTTCTTGTATAACCCAAATGTGCAGGGAGTGTTGAGAGAAATCACTCATCTGACCACTTTAAGTTACAAACACACTCACTTAGAATGTCAATCAGGATATCAAAGGCAAGTAACAGAAAATATAGCCTCAAATTAGCAAAAATAGTAAAGGAATTTATCAGCCCATCCAGTCACAAGTCCACAGCGCAGACAGACTTCCATGAAGGTGCACCCAGGTTGCAGCCACGCACCTGCAAACTCTGCCGCTTCCGCTCTAACTGAGGCCTTCTACCTTAGGCTGGCGACAAGATGGTTCGCAACAATTTCAACATCGTGTAATCCCAGCACACCCAATAGCTGCTTTTCTACAGAAATGAAAGCTTCCCCAGAAGCCCCCAGCATAAAACCACTCACAACTAATTGGCCACAACAGGGTTCCAAGCTGCCAATGGTAATTGAATTACCAAAACCGGAAGATGTTGATAGTTCTCAACTTGACCATGCATTAGAATCACCTGAGAGTTTGGTAAACCACAGATCACAGAGGCCTATCCCCAGAGTCTCTTCTTCAGTGTTTCTAAGGCAGGGCCTAAGTACTTGCACCCTCAGTTGCCAAGTTATGGTGATTTTGATGCACTTTGAGAACCACCTGCTGAGAACATAAACTGCTTTCCCTAAAGTACATGGGCTACGTGAAAGAGTAAATACCTGAGGTCATTAAAATAGATCCACAAATTTCCTGACATTTCTTTCAGAAGGTAGGCTCCCCTCACTGCGGACTGGACTTAGTGGCTTAGTTAGACTTAACTTCTAACAAATAGAATAAAGTGGAAATGATGGTGTATGACTTCAATAGGCCATAAAAGACACTGCAGCTTCCGTCTCGATCAACCTCTCTCTTGAATCATTCTCTCCGAAGGAAACAAACGGCCATGCGGTGAGGACACTGAGGAGATTCACACACGGTGAAGAACAGAGGCCTGCCGCCCACAGCCGTGGGAGCGAGCCCTCTTGGAAGCACATCCTCCAGCTCCAGCGATGAGATGACTGCAGCCCTTGCCATTATCCTGGCTGCGAACTGGTGAGGTTTCCTGAGCCAGAAGCCCCAGATTAGCTGCTCCTGAATTCCTAACCCACAGAAACGTATAAATGCATGTTGTTTTAAGCCACTACGTTTTGGGAGTAATTTTCTATGCAGCAATAGATAACGAATACAATAAGTGGATAAAATTGGAAGGAGGAAAAATAGAAACCATCTTCAGTAATTAATAGTCTCAGTGCAGCTTTTTTCAGTTAGTGAAAGTTTACTATAAAAACATATGCCTAGAAACTCAGGGAATCCAAAGTGGGTTTTAAGAACAGGGACTTAAAAGTCTTTCAATACCCAAGGAACCCACAGGAATCTCAGCACCAGGAGTTCAGGGAACTTCACGGTAGTGCTGCTTCATAGACTAACACGACAGAGTGATCTGTTCCATTCTCCTCTTCCTTTTGACCATCCTTCTCACACTCTATTCTCTGACTGTTTTGTTGTTCATCTCACAACCTTCATCCCCATGTTCTGGTTTGAGGCTCTCCCCAAACCAGGGGGAGGGTTTCTCAGACTCTCTCATTGCTTCTAAAAGTCTTTGGTCCGACATCAGCAATTTCACCTGGGAGTCTGTCAGAAATGCATCCACCCAGTCCGACTGAATGAGAATCAGCATTTAAGTTACAGAAATGCTGATCTACATCCTCTTAAGCTCCCACCTCTTACTGCAGTGGTTCCCAAATTTTGATGTACCTTGTAACTACCTGGGATCTTTAAAAAATACTAATGCTAGCTCTCACCCTAGATATTCTGACCTGATGTGTAGGAGGCAAGACAGCCATTGGAAGTTTGTAAAGTTCCAGGTGATTCTAATGTCCGATAGTTTGAGAACTACTAGTTTACAACCTTCTGTTTTTGGTATTTCCCAATTAAATTTCAAAACAAAAATAACTTGATTAACCTGTTTTATCTTTTTTATACAAAAGCTGCTGTGAGCCTTTAATCATTCTATAAATGGACTAATCTTAAACCAATCAATTTTGGGGGAAAGGGTAAGTACTGAGGAATCATATGACCCAAAACATAACTTCTGCTGCTCAGAAAGGCTATGGGGAATGTGGTTTCCTTCGGTGCAGTGCTTCTCGATCTCGGCTACACATTAGAATAATCTGGGAGGTTTAAAAATTCTCAGTGCCTAAACCCTACAGAACAATTCATTCAATCTCTAGGTTGAATCCACACAACAAGTTTGTCAATCTGCCCAGATGATTCCAATTTGTAGCCAACACTGAAAACCACTTCTAAAATAAATAGTGTCCATAGCAGTGGACACATCTACATAAATAGTATTCCAAAATATTTAATACAAATTCCAATTACATTGGCCCTAAAGTCATGGATATGGAATTCATTTTTGGCTTCAGTCTAAATTCGACTGAGTGAATGGAAGCACCAGGTAATGGAAATAACACACATCTTGACTCAGACAGGCCTGGGCTTAACCCAGTAGTTGAGTGAATTGGGACAAGTTTTTAATCTTAAAACTTTTCAGTTTCTTCATCCATAAAATGAGAACAAAGCCAAGTAACTCAAACAGTTATAAGAATAATAAATTTTATAATGTACATAAAGCACATTAGACATTATAGGTAATTAAATGTTATTTGCTTCCTCTTTAGGTAGGGGGGCATATTTTCTTTATAAAATTGTAATTCTGGATATTATTGGATATAAACCTACCACCAAGCCCATGGGGTAGGAATTTAGTTATAAAAAATTGTGTATTTAGTCTTACATGTTTAAACTTCAGTCACCTTCAAAGTACTCTCCATTTGATGCAATACACCCAAATCAAGACATTTTTCCAGTGCTTAAAACAGTTTTGAACTCAACAATATTGATTCCTTTTAGTGCTTCTGCCATTTTTTGTTTCACCTCTTCCACAGCAGCAAAAAGGTTCCTTGTAAGGACTTTTTTTCATCTGAGGAAACAAAAAGAAAGTCGCTGGGGAAAGGTCAAGTGAACAGGGAGAGTGGCACCCAGGAGTCATGACATTTTTGGTCAAAAAATGCCGAACACTCAGCACAGTGTGCCCGGAAATCACCCATCATGAAATGGGCAAATGTGTTGAAAGAGTCTTAAAAAAATTCACTGAAGCTGAATGCAGCCTCTCACAACAACACCACCTGTTACACTGATACAGACAGGTACCCAGAACACTCACCTAGTGGGGGAAGCTTCTACTACAAGGCCCCCAACCCCGTACTTTGACAGATGAGAAAACTGAAAAAATATTAAGTAATGAGTTAATAAAGCTGAAATTTGAACACAGGTTAACTAACCCCAAAGCCCAAATAATCAATCTTCCCACTCTATCCCTCTCTAAAATAGTTTCCTCTTCCTCGTCATAAAAGACAGATACCGGTGTGCATACAGGGCGGAACTGAGGTATTAGGAGGGGGAGTGTAACATCTTTAGTGATGTGGGTAGCATCCTGGTAATTGTCCTGCTCTTTTTCTTCCCTCAGCCCAAGTTGTCAATCATAGACCTCTCAGTCCTGTCCCAGAAGGCCATAGTGCAATTCTTCAAAGGTGGTAGTCAGTTCGTTTTTGAAAAATCACCAGAATGTGTTTATTTTTTCATACACAAGCATAACTTACTCTCTATTTTCATAGACTAAGGAGTATAAGAGATACAAACCTAGAAATAACCATTTTCAATTAACCTCCTACCCTCTCTGTCTTTCAATTTGATCCAGTTATCTCTCCTTCAGAAGCCAATTACAGTTGTCACTTGATTTTTTTTAAATACACCTCTTTTCTTGTTTATGCTGCATCTGCTATCTTGTTGTGGTTAATCTCTGTAATATCCCTTGGTAAGTTCATTAGCCAGGATGGTTTTTAATTTAACTAAATTTCATTTTTACTTCTTTTGCATGTTTTTAGCACACTCATCCTTGTGTAACCCCACAGCTTAAGACGTGTGCTGACTTAAAGACTTGGAGCTTCCAGTTAAGATGGTGGTGTAGGTAAAAAATATGGTACTCACATCCTCCCACAACCACACCAAAAATACAACTAAAGTACAGGAAACCATCATTCAGAAATAAGTGAAATCTAGCTGGACAGAAGTCCCATAAAGAAGAGTATAAAGAAGAAGCCACACTGAGACTGGTCAGAGAGGCAGAGGTGCAGAACAGGCTGGTTCCACATCTGCATATGACAGTTAAAAATTGGAAGGAATATCTCAGCCTTAGAGGTTCCTCCCTGAGTAATGAGAGATCCCAGCTCCACACTAAGCACCCAGCCCAAGGTTCCAGTGCCAGGAATAGAAGTCTCATAACTTCTGCTATAAAATCCAGCTGGGATTGTGGCTGACTCAGACAAAGAACTTCTGGAGTCCAGGCAGTTCCTCTTAGTGGTGGCCAACCTTGGTTCATAGCTTGGCCTCTCCTGGGAACGAGCCTCCAAGCCCAGCACAAGGAGCAGCCATCTGCACGTCAATTTGTAGCTCATGCCAGGTGACCGCAGGCAGAACAGGTGGTGACTAACCTTGGCCTGCACCCCCCGGGAAGCCCCAGAGCCAGAGCACCATGTGGACAGCTTCAGACCACATCTGACCATGTCCAAAGAACCACCCAACCACCTCCATAAGTGACACATTCAAAGAGTGAACTCAGAAGGCACCAGAACTCTGCTGAAGTAAGTCCCTCACCATGGGGTGGGTCTCTGAACTGCTGATCCTTCACAGTGATCACAGCCACTTCTCGCAACTGATTGGCCTGGGGGTAAATCCCTCCCATTGATATGACAACAGCAATCAAAGCTTACCTACAACAGGAGTGTAGACACAGCCTACGGAGAGGGTACACCTGCGGAGGGGGTACAAACAAAGCCGGGGTAGCAATACTTATACCAGACAAAATGGACTCTAAAACAAAGGCTATAGTAAGAGACAAAAAAGGACCCAGCAATTCTACTTCTGGGTATATATTAAAAGAAACCCAAAATACTAAGTCAAAAAGACATATATATCCATATGTCCATGACAGCGTTATTTACAATAGCCAAGAGATGGAAGCAACCTACAGTCTATCAACAGATGAATGGATAAAGAAAAAGTAGTGTATATGACCAATGGAATATGATTCAGCCATAAAAAAAAAGAATGAAATCTTGCCATCTGCAACAACATGGTTGGATCTAGAGGGTATTATGCTAAATGAAAGACAAATGCCAGATGATTTCACTTATGTGTGTAATCTAAAAAAACAAGACAAAACAAAACAAAAAGCATAACAGAAGCAGACTCATAAATACATACAGAAAACATTTTGACAGTTTCCAGATGAGAAAAGGGTTGTGGGGATGGGTGAAAAAGGTGAAGGGATTTAGAAGTGCCTGTCGGTAGTTACAGAAGAGAAATAGGGATATAAAGTACAGCATAGGGAATATAGTCAATAATGTATTAAACATGTACGGTGTCAGGTACTAGATTTATTGGGATGATCATTTCATAAGTTATATAAATCTATAATCACAGGGTTGTACACCTGAAATTAATATAATATTGAACATCAACTGTGGGGGAAATGGGAGTATAAGGTCAATAAATGGTAATGGAAAAAAATACAATAAAAAATTTTAAAATAAAGAAAAACAAGAAAGAAAAAGAAAGCATTCCATGAAGAGAACTATGCATTGATTGCATCTATACACAGTGCACCTAGATTCTGAGTTAAGGGATCAAATGCCACTGTTACAAAAACTAATGGTGCACAAACACAGTGCCAATAGATTCAGGCAGCAGACTTCAGCATTGCCAACAAAAGAAAGGATGGCAACTTTTCAAAGTCAAGGTTACCAAAGGCAGAGAAAATAACCTTGTGTCCAACCCACAGAGCTTCCTGGGTATTATGCCAATGTTTCTCCCTTAACCTGGCCCAGCAAGTTAGGTCAGTTTCTGGAAAGAGAGGAAGGAAATGGGCCAGGTTGTGTTGAAAAGCATGCTTCTCACTGTTCGTCAGCAAGAAGCTGCATCCAAAGGGCACCCTCAGGAGCATCTACAGCAGGGTGCTGGGATAATTTGTTTCTTCCTCCAACACCTGCAAGTTCCCTGTTCTCTGGATTAATTGTCTACTCTAAACTAATTTATAGGAAGCACCTTCCCTGCCTCCTTCCGCAACATCATCACAGGGGTCAGACAAGTTGATTCTCCCAATGTTCTGCTTGATCCTATGTTTGCAACTGGAAAATCCTCTTTTCCAAGGCCAGGCTGACCTGATGGGTAAGCAGAATCAGCAGCTACTGAGGACATAAGAGGTATACTTGACAGATAATTCCTTTGACTCCCAAAATACTTCCCTAGTCACTGCCCATGATTGAACGTCACCTAATAAAGACAAAATCTTTTAAAAGTGACCAATTCTTATTTTACATTGTGTTCATGTTCTACAACTCTCTTTATGTGTCTTGTTGAATTTAAAATATTTTAGTAATTATTTTAATAAAGAGGCAAGCATAAGTTCCTGGAGGAGCATATCCATTACTGGAAGATACATTATCAGATCTTCCCTATTCAGTGACCTTTCATGCTCATAAGAAGTTTAAGCTCAACATGGTATACTATCTAAGGCCTTAAACTAAAGGAATATTCAGAAGAATTGTGCTTGGCTTTGTTGTTTCTAAAAATTACTTTTTAAGTCCAGTGGATATCTTTACTTCTTCCTTCTCTAGAAGGCAAAAAAGCACCCCTCACTTTTCCCATGTACCATCCAAATGATCCACAATATGTATATGAAGGCTGAGAAACGAGAGAGCCCAAAGAATCAGGCTATTAGACATTATTCTTTTCCAAATTGTGAGTGTGGAGGATAAAAATTCTACTCACTGCTGCTGCATATATTACTCAAGCATGGATTCATAGACAAAATAACCAATTATGAAAGGTTTTCTAGACTAGGTTTGGTTTATAAATGACTCTGCCCTGAATTTTCTTCCATCTTTTATTTGCTCCTGATTCCTATAAACATTCCTACATTAGTCCTGTTTCCTCTTTGTCTCTGATTTGTCAAGTGATTTGGGCTGCTTGCCTTGTTTTTGCTACTAGAATAATTATTCTGTTTCCTTATTTGATTGATAACTCTATGATGGCTTAACAAAAGAAAGAATATTTTCAAATATTAGTCTTATGTTAACTTGTAATTAGGACTAACAGGCTGTGCCTTCGCTTGTTTATTTATAATAATCTACCATCCATGTGTCAAACCTTATGCTAGGCACCATACAGAAAAATTTAAATAAAAAACAGATTTTACTCATTATGTCAGTTTCAGCATGGTAAGAACTGTATTAAAACAAGTGTTGGGGTGAGTGAGGTGGGGACAGTGGGAAGAGGGGATTGCAGGAACTATTATAAAGGACACATGGGCAAAATCGGGGGGGATGGTGGGGGTGGAGGAGGGAGGTGGGTTCAGCTGGGGTGGGGGGAGGGAAGGGGAGAAAAGGCATACAACTGAAATTGAATAACAATTAAAAAAATTAATTAATTAATTTTTTTTAAAAAAACAAGTGTTATCTGAGGTAGAAAATGGTCAATCTGCCCCATGTATTTCACTAACATTTGGTTGGGGGACATAGCTTAAAAACGACAGAGGAAATAGAGACCAGATTAAATAGAAAAAGCTCATTAGGAACAATGGTAGAGTGAATTTCATCAAGAAAACATATGCCTACAAGGAACATGAGTGTCGGGAACCTGCAGAGCACTTAATTTTAGGACAACAGGGCTGGAGGGAGGAATGAATGAGATCTAAATTGTACAGCAGAGCACACATCAGCCTGAGAAACCCTATGACTGATTAAACTTTGATACAGATTATCAACTTTATAGGCACAAATTACGTAAGTGATATAGGACATCAACAATCAAGACATCTCATTCAGTCAAATCCTATCTGAGAAATTCTGGACTTTGCTTCCAAAATATGCTTCTCTCTGAAAGTGTAAAAAGTAACTTTTGGAAATGGCTTCTCTAATAGAGAATAAAGAGTTGGTTAAATAAAAGTGTCAACACCTTGGGGAAAAGTAACCATATAACTTTGTGTTTTGCAGTAGCTAGAAAAAGTAGGAATTGGCTCAGGTAAGAGTATGAGGTCTGTCCAGAAAAAAGTTGAGCCATTGTTAATATAACCAGAATGATTTGTGCAACATCGATATAACTTGTCAGCCAAGGACAATGGACTGGAATGTACATGTGTGAACAATGACAACTTCACTGTACCAGTCAGTGGGGTCAGTAAATGCCATTGAGTGAGCATGTGTACTGTGTAGCCATCACATTCAAAGTGACTGAGCGAGTAGAGCAATGAATTTTCATCAAGTTTTGCATTAAGCTTGAACATTCCTCCACAGAAACTACTTGGATGATTCAGAAGGCTGCAGCTATGGGCAACTGGTGATTAGCAGCTTCATTACAACAATGTGCCTGCTCATGCATCTCATCTCATGCAGAGTTTTTTGGTGAAAAATGAAATCACCCAGGTGACTCAGCCCCCCTACAACCAAGACTTGGCACTCTGCTACTTCTGGCTTTTTCCAAAACTGAAGTCACCTTTGAAAGGGAAGAGATGTTAGACTGTGGGGGCAGCTGATGGTGATTGGGAGAATGGTGTGAGGTCCCAAAGTGCCTACTTTGAAGGGAACTGGGGCATTATTGTCCTATGTACAATGTTTCTTGTATCTGCTTCATTACATATCTCTATTTTTCATATTACATGGCTGGTTACCTTCAGGACAGACTTCATATCCATTATTTGGGAAACAAATTCCAAGACATTAAAAGTAAGTCATTATTGACTCTCTACCCTGGTCTCCATTAAAAAAAAATGACTCACAAATTTGGAAAATTTTAAAAATAATTTTTATTATATAGCATGAAATCCTGATTTAAAAAAGAGAAATAGAATCAAATAGGTGTTATATTGGATTCTTTCCAAAATGGAAACAGGTAAGAGAGATGGCTATAGAAGGAGAGACGAATGTAGATGTTCAGAAGGATCTCTGGTGAGCTCAGAATTTCTAAAGTGTACAAATTTTAGAAATAAGATGTATAATCAAGTGTCAATATAAAAGAAGTCTTAGAATTTGAAAAAAATAGTGCAAAGTTGGCTAAAAACTGTAGTAAGCTAAAGTTTGAAGAAAAATTTGGACAAAAAAAAGAATAAACATAGAAAGAATAGAAGGAAGCTTCATAATGAAATCTCAATATCAAAGGTAAGAAATTAAATAAATCAAATGCAGCCCATAGGCAAGGGAAGGAAAATGGAAAGGGGGCGTATGGGGCTTCAGTCAATTACGTTCTCATCCCCAACAGCAGCACCTTTACTTTCCTGAGTTTCCATTTCTTCTGGGTCCTACAGGGCTCTTTACGTCAGAGAGTTTACTTGGACCTCCACAAGGTTGAGCCACATACTTGGTCTACTTCCTTCTTCTCAATTTTTTAGATGGAGTCTTGTCTTTTACATTCTAGTCCCTACAGCTCTTCAACCTTCTGAGAGTCCTCTTACTCTAGATTGTTTAGGTGAATAAGGACAAATACAAATTAAAAATAAGACAATTTTTCCTGTTGAAAATAGAAAAGATTTTTCTTCCTTTTTCTTTGAGCATTCACCTTTAAAAAGAAATTGTAAGTACTTTCTAATTTCTTTGAAATGTATATTAATCCTTTTGAAGACCAGATGGGCCTTTTGTCAGCTGGCCTTTTGTCTATTTTATGACCTGGGAGTCATCTGTTTGAAATGCAAACATCAAAGGAGATAGCACCCCTATCTCCTGGTTTTTATTGAAGGACAGAAGCCTAATTTTAGTGGGAACCTTGTTCCCATTTGTAAAACTACCTCCTGTCCTAAAGAGATGAGAAGTTTGTTTTTCCTCTGGATGAAGCAATTCAGCTAACACGGATGGTCACCCTAATTACCAGGTGAAGTTAGGATTAATTATGTGTGATGAAAGGTGTTGTCAACTCTTCCTACTTGAGGACCAGTTATTGTTTATTCTGAAAACATATGTGATCCGTTGCATTTGCTTGGCTACATAAGAAAGCACTGACTGGTGTGGCTCAGTGAATTGATTGCCAGCCTGTGAACCAAAAGGTTGCCAGTTTAATTACTGGCCAGAGCACATGCCTGGGTTGCAGATGAGGTCCCCAGTTGAGGGCATGTAAGAGGCAACCGAGGGATGCATCTCTCTCTCCTCCAGCCCCCTCTCTCTAAAAAATAAATAATTTTTATAAGGTGGGATGCCTTTGTATCTTTGCATTCTATTTGGTGGATTGCCTGTGAT
Organism: Desmodus rotundus; assembly: GCF_022682495.2. Classification (NCBI taxonomy): domain Eukaryota; kingdom Metazoa; phylum Chordata; class Mammalia; order Chiroptera; family Phyllostomidae; genus Desmodus; species Desmodus rotundus. The sequence goes on from NC_071393.1 coordinate 86,096,242, forward strand.
GTGCAGCACATTGTGTCTTAATTCTAATTTAATAATAAAAGTGTTCTCTTTCTTTACCCCTTTTGTGAAGAGGTTTCTGGGGTTGGGAGACTTTGTTTTTAATTCTATTTCCCCAACAGGTACCAATTATTCTTTTCCTGATAGGTCGCTGAAAATTAGCATGCAGACATACTTTGTGACAGGATGCAAAAGGCATCCTAAAAAGTTTATGCCTATAGGGAAAAAGGTAGACTTGTCACACATTTAGCTTGGGAATGTTGCTTTATTCAATCTCAGCATCTTCAATGCTATATTCATTATTATTGGACCCAAATTTCTTAAAATAGCTTTTTTATTTTTCTTGTTTCTAAATAAAGGTCAGAATTGACCTTAAGTTGAGTTTGTGTTTTGAAAAAAAAAAAATGTGACCTGTTTAATAATATTGAAATGACACTTGAAAATTTTCCCAAATGGAAAATAGTATTTTAGGCATTTTCATTGGTGCATCTGAAAACCAAACATTGTCAGACTGCATAACAGAAGAGTTATTGTGCTTGACTTAAATCACCATCTTCTATAATAAAACATTTCCTTGGGGGTCATGACACCATAGAAATGATTTGACAAGACATTCTTTTTTTACCAGCTGTTATGTACCAATAGTGCTAATTGAATTTGACAGATGTGTACTGGTGAGAGTATTGTATTTCCACCTGTGGCAGGGACTAACAGTCAGACTGAATACTGGCTGGGCATCAGTCTCATGCAGAGATAACAGCAAATCCTACTGAGAATTATGGAGGACTACATTCCCTGTGGTCAGTGGCCAGTATGTTTCAGGAATACAGAGTTAAACAAAATTGTCAGAGACGTCATTGCAATTCTGAGATGAAGAACATAGTTGACACATGAGTTTCATTTTATAAGCCAATTTTAACTGGGAATGATTGATGGGAACACTGTGCCGAGAAGGTTCTGAGGTTGTGCCTGTCGTGAGTGTAGAAGCTGGGAGCAGCAGCGCATGGGTCACATATTTACTATTCCTAATATAAAATCTCCTTTTTGACTCTGTATCTTGGTTAGAACGATTGGCAGAGTGGAGGCTGTCCAGGTCTACAACAGGGAGGCAAGAAACGACTGCAACTGGTCAGATGACAAATCCTGACATGGGTTGTAGCATGAGGGACAAGTGGTAAATTTTGACTGTAAGAACCCAACTCACCCAAAGCCATAATTTGGGGAAACTGGGGAGGAGACATCTGTTCATCAATTCCCCCAAATTTAAGAGCTGAAGGGCTTCACTTAGACAGAAGAAAAAAAAACATACTTCAACTAACTTCCAAGAAAGCAAAGGAGTCACGCTAACCACTGATCATCTGGGGCATTTCTGAAGAAGTCATCTTTCTTCTTCATGGTTGGTTTTTAATTTCCTTCAAATCCCAATTCTCTGTATTTATTGACTAGAAAGTATCTTGGAATTTAAGGAATACAATGCCTCATTTTCTAGGAAAGGAAGGAAAGTGAGCCCCAGAAAGGTAAACTGTTTACTGTTCACACGGCTGCTAAGAGGCAGAACCAGATCTAAAAGCCCCAGGACCAGAAGAGTCCAGTGTTCTTTTCATTCCACTCTCCTATGAAACTGACCTTCCCTTCTTAACTAACTTATCCTGGAGCTCTTTTCTCAGGCAAACTCTCACATCATGGAACCTCTCCACACATACCCTGGGTCCTGCACCTGGACTTGGCGGCATGTCTTAAGTGGACAGATTTGAGCATACGGAACTATGTGGCTGAACCTCATGGGCTTCTCCTATGATTCTTATAAGAATTTGGTACCTGTCATCTACCCTGGTCTGTATTGTAGATGTTCAGAGTTCCATCAGAAAGTTGGATTAGGCTGCCAGGCCGAGAAAAGGCTCCATCCTACACCTGGCATGTAGATCCAAGCCCACAAACAGTAGCTTGGTTCCCACCACCACCACACTACTCAAGGGTCCTCTCCATTCCTTGAGGGTTTTAGCTCACCAAACCCTCAACCATATGCCCCCACGGGTCCTTACCTCCTATTCCTGACTGATCCTGAACAGAGAAAATGTAGCACTGTTAATATCTGCTATGATTTCTAGTTTCACCTTTACTCTTAATGAAGCCAACTAAACTAAATAATCCTGACATGGTAAAATCCTGAAGGTTTTAAAGTCAAGACCTGGGACAGAGAGCTCAATGGTCAATTCTGCAAACCTGAAATAGACTTGCCTTTTCCCCAAGATTGAGGAAAATGCTTTGGGGCAGTTTCACACTCTTCTTTAACCATTTTAGCTGCTTAGCAGACTGAGGACTCCTGGGACTTTGTGTTTTTGGACTCATTTAGGATGAGAGAATGACTCCAGTTTAGGCCATTCTTCTCTTTGGTCATGTTCTGGGATCAGTACCAAAGAGACCATTTCATAAATCTTCTGATGCTTTCCATGTATAACATATTTATTCTCTAAGTTTATCTAAAACACCATGACATGGGTTTTTATCACATTGCCCAAATATAGAACAATCCAGAGCATAAGCCTGGAAAGGTTGGTTAATATTCCATTATTTCTTCTTAGTTTATGTTGGCACCTAGGATGCCATGAGATATCAGTGCATACAAAGACACCAATAACCACATAAATATCAGAGATGGGAACTCTCCTGGAAGGTGAACATTTTTAAGAACTGTTGATACATCATTCCAGACAACCAAGTTTTTGCTGCCTCTATTACGAGCTTCTCTCAGGGCCCTAACAGAGCCAGAATCAACAGCAGGACATATTCTAGGATAAAACAAATCAAGACCCTATGGGTCCTCTACCAGGCTTCCTCATGACAGTGTCACCCATCTCTTAAGTCCACTCCTACAAGGAAGCATCAGAGAGAAGAAACCACTGTAGGAACTGCAGTAAAGAATTATAAGCAAACAGCTCTTCTACAACTGCTAACAACCAGAGGGCTAACGAGCTCTTTGATCTTCCCATCTTTCAACATTGCTTTGAAATAGAGATGCAAAAATATCTTAGAGATCAGGACAATAAAGAAAGTCTTTCTTTTGCCCTTAAAGCCCATGAATAGGAATCCAGATACTCTATTCCAAAATTATAGGCTATACTGAGGAAAATAAATGGCCATTTGCTTTTTGTGGAGTTTGTCAAGAACAGGCCCCAGGACCATCTGCCATATACCTAACTTGTCCTAGGAAGCAGAAAAGAGAAATTACCAGCCACAAGAAAGCAGCGAAACAATAGAAAGAGCATCAAGAGCATGGATAAGAGCCATTTACAGGCTGACAACTTAAAGTCACAATAGCAGGAGGACAAACAAAGTAAGCAGGAGAGAGAGACCCTGCCCCAAGTGAAGACAGAGCAGGCAAGAAACTGCCCAGAAGAAAAGAGCACATCAAGGACCAGTTTAAACTGGTATAGACCCTGGAGAATTTACTCTTTAAATTCCTAGAAATGCACAGTACACATAAGAATCACCAGAAAGAATCAAGAAAATCAAATCAGAGATTGTATTTTCAATGAAGTCAACTGCTTCTGAAAAACAAAGTTCAAACAATGAGATGCAACGATATTACAGAGGGATACTACAAACCTCTTACAAAACCGACAAATGGAAAGTGACAATGAGTAGACATCAAAGCAGCTAGACTTTCACTGGTCTGGCCTGACCCCAGCTTCTCATCAACTCTCTGTATGAGAAGGTTATATTGGTAACAGTAAATTCACCTTTGTATATAACATGTCCAAAGTAAGGTACATTAGCTGAAATAGTTAACTGTTTGAATGTGTTAGTAATACATCTCCCCAAAGAAAAGGTATAATTTCTAATATGACTAATGGAAACCCACATCTCTGGTCTCAGCACCTTACACTCATGTAACTAGAGCCATCATGTGAAACCAGAGAGCATATCACTGGAAGCACACGAATGCAGAGAAGTCTTGCCCTGGGCAGGCCTGATTGGTAGTAGAGTCCCAGGGTGCTGCCAATTTTACCTTAATCCTTCCCTTTCTCTAAAACTAGGGTCAGCAAACTATGGTGGCCTATGGGTCAAATTCAGCCAGCTATTGATTTTATAAATAAAGCTTTATTGGAACACAGCCACATCCATTTGTCTACACATCATCGGTGGCTGCTTTCTCACTATAATGGCAGAGTTAAGTAGTTGCAACCATCAATACACTTTCTCCATTACTTGCATCCTTTCTCCTCTTTCTCTTCCCTTCTTTCCTTTTTCAGGCTATTATCCAGCCATAATCTTAACTCCAGAAAATGTCTAGATCCCCATCTATCCAGGCAATCCAGAACCCAGCTACCACTAGTGATTCATTTTAGTTCTGTTTTGGAGCTTGGAGAATTTTTATTCTTACTATTTTCATTTCATTGGGTTTGTTAAATTAAAAACATTGCTTTTGGTAACAAATCAAAAATACAGAGGAAACTCTTTTTAAAGAAAGAGTTAAGACTCTCCTCCTTACTACATCCTACCACTTGAAATAATTGGTATTAGTATGTCACTCCTTCCACACTTTTCTCCAAGGGTGACTATTTTTAAAAACTCTATTATTTTAATACAATTAAAAGATAAAATACTTAATATTTAATACATAGAACACATTCACTCACTTGAGAAATAATCTGAATACTTTTATGTTTCAAGCACTGTGCTAAGTGCTGAAAAAATCAACTTAAAATTCTCTAGGGCAGATACCTGAATATCAAATAATATCGGTTCTTTCTTTTCAAAATGTAGTTAAACAGCCTCACCACGCTTAATAAAGTGATGGCAGTTTGATTACACAAACTAGCTAGTCAGGCCAACGATGGGTGACATTAGGCACAAGGAAGACTCATAAATAAAGTCATTCTCCAGATCTAAAAAGAAAATTGACTCAAATTTCAGGGTAAAACAAACAAACAAAAATCAGTCAGCAGGTATCTTAAACTCTTTGATAGTCATTAACTATATTTAGCAACAACTGTGATTCTCTGCCTTCCAGGAGCTTGGTAGCAGTGCACTCTTGCATGTTCTTGAATGTAGGTAGAACTTTGGCATTTTCACTGGAGCTAGGAAACTGGAAAGAAGGAGACCACGCAGCAGGACTACTCAGGAATCAAGGTATAAAGCAAAGCGGGCTATAACTAAGCCAGAAGTAGGGATGCTATAGTAGGTCATGTGGCTACTAGAGATATAAGATGATAGAATTCAGTGCTGTGGGAATGAGACATTGAGAAAGAGCAAGTGTCCAGTTTCTGACCTGCATAATTGGGTGGGAGGAAACAATTCCACTCACTGAGAGAACTAATAGGAACATAATTAAGCCAAAGAAGGACATTATGAGTTTAATTTGAGATAAAATGTGTCTGAGGTACTTTGTGGAGATATTCAGAAGTTGGATCTACAAGTCTGGAATGCTGGAAAGAAATCTACAGTAAAAAGAAAGATTTGGGGTTACTTAGAGAATAGATAATAATAAAAGTCATAAACTTAAATTAGTTCTTTCATAGAGGGTCTAGAGCAGCAATGTCCAATATAAATTTCTGTAGTAAGAGAAATGCTGTATATCTGCCCAGTCCAATACAGTAGACATATGTACACCAGCCACATTTCAAGGCTGCTGAGCACTTGAAATGTGGCTGGTGTAATTAAGAAACAGAATTTTTCATTTTGTTTAACTTTGATTTATTCAATTTGAAATAACCAGTGGCTCCCATATTGGATAGCACAGCTCTCAAGTGAAAAGAGAAATGAGCCAAGATTGTAATCTCAAGAAACATTGTCAAGCATACGTTGCCCACATATGTACACACTCATATATGCACTCTGGGTATATGTTTGTGTTTAAATGGAACAGTTTCAACTTCTGCCTCCAGCCAACATGCAATAACAGACACCAAATTTACCCTCCCACATGTAACAACTAAGAAAGGCAGAATACATAAAACAACACTTTTCAAGACATTAGACCTCGAACAATGAAAGGACAGAGAAGCCCTGAGAAACAAATGAGTTAAGTTTTATGATTGCCCAAACTTTTTGCTTACAGGAAATATCCAGGCTATGATGCAAAGAGGGAAACAGGCAGCCCTAGGCTGATTCTCCTAGTTAACGAAACAGAGTTGGGTGCTGGAAAGCCAAGGCACCTAAAATCCACAGGGCAAAATACCGGAATGGACAAAACTGCTCAGAGAGAAAGACAAAGCCAGAGACATAGGGTGAGTGCTCTGGAGACCTGCAAAATGTGCCCTTTGGGTTTTAAGGAATCACATGCATGTGAAGAAACCAGCTGAATCCAGGATTTAAAAAAAACAAAAGAAAACAAAATCCCTGAAAGAGTAAAGGGAACAATCCTCTGGGCTCACACAGAGCCAGAAACAGTTCCTGTTCACCCTAGTGAAAAAAACTCCTAATTCCCACAGCGTTGGATTGAGTACTCAGAAAAGATTGGCCTAAGCATGGATGGACGTGGAGAACATTATGCTAAGTGAAATAAGCCTGTCAGAGAAAGACAAACATCATACGATTTCACTCATATGTGGAATCTAATGAACAAACCGAACTAACAAGCACAATAGAGACAGACTTGTAGACAGAGAGCAGGCTGACAGTTCAGGGTGGCAGGGAGGGGGGGGGGGGTGGTGGAGGGATAGAGCAAAATAAGAAAAGAGCTCTAGGACACAGACAACAGTGTGTGATTGTGGGCGGTGGTGGGTAGTGGAGGTGGAAGAGGGTATAATGGGGATAAATAGTAATGCAAAAAATACAATAAAATAAATTATTTAGAAAATAAAAATAATAGGGTTTTACTGACCTTTAGTTTTTCCCCTAGAATATAGATTCAGCACCAGATATTTTTCCAAATAAAACATATTTCCATCTTAATTTACTTATTTTAAGGAAAATAAGTCATGAAATAGACTGAAAAAATATACATTATCATATTTTTATGTTAACAAACACTGGGGAGCAATTAAGCTATTCCTTTGTTTATTTCTGATATCATTTGTAGTATACTGGAAAGTATCTTTAAAAAAAAAGTGTATGTTAATCATTCAAACAAAGTATAGTGAAAAATAAAGGGAAAATGAGAAAGAGAAAAGGTTAGAAAATGTACCTGATAGTTCATGTTTTAAAAAAGATTAAAATATTTCTGTTGTATTTATTTATTTATTAAAGATTAAAACTTGTAGCTACTTGAATATGAAGTATGCCCATAGAAAAAATAAAATATAATATTTGCCATCGCAAAAAAAGAAGAAAAGATTGGCCTTGAGAGTAGAAAAAAATATTAGCCCTAGACCAATACTTCTCAACCATAGGCAATTTTTGCCTCCCAGGGGACATTTGGTAATGTCTAGAAACATTTTCGGTCATCATCTTAGGGAGATGCTATTGGCAAATAATGAGGAGAGGCAGAGACTGGTGATTTTGCAAAACACCCTATAATGTATAGGACAGCGCTGCACAAAACAAAAATTATCCAATCCAAAACATCAATAGAGGCAAGGTTAGGAAACCCTGCCCTAGTCTCACTTAACTAAATGCTGCCCTGGTCCCACCTGACAAAGCTTAAAAGCAAGACCTGAAGGATCACATCATTTCTAAATAACAGCTGCATTCCACAACAAAACAAGAATATTTATAGAAACACAGAAATATCTAGCACCCAACCATTTAAAATTCATAATGTCTGGCATCCAATCAAAAATTATAAGTGATGCAAGCAACCAAGGAATTGGAATCCATAAGACAAGAAAAATCAGTCAATTGAAACCAATGGAGAAATTAAACAGATAGTAAATTTAATAGACAAGGATATTAAAAGTTATTATAACTGTATTCTATATGTTCATGAAGCTAGAAGAAAGATTGAGCATGTTAAGTGAAGACATGAAAAGTATAAAAAGACCCAAACAGAAATTTCAGATGTGAAAACTATAATATCTAAGATGAATAATACAGTGTGATATTAACAGTGGATTTGCTATTGCAAAATGAAAGATTAATGAACTTGAAGATATAGTAATAGAGTATCCACAATTAAATACAGAAGAAAAAACAGAAAATAATTAATACAGCATCAGTGATCTGTGGAACTCAAGTGGCCTAATATACATGTAACTGCAATACCTGAAAAACAGAAGAGGGAGGGTGGATGGAAAAAATATTCTAAGAAAGAAAGGCCAAAATTTTTCCATGTTTGATGAAAGCTATAAACCCACAGATCCAAGAGATTTGATAAATCTCAGAATGAAGAAAATGCAATTGTTTTTGTCTAGGTTTTGACAGAAGCTTCAAGACTATAGATACCATTACTTTCTTGAGTTGAATTATGCCCCACCCAAAAAGACATATTGAAGTCCCAACACTTAGTATCTATGAATATGACCTTATTTGGAAATAGGGTCTTTCAGATTTAATCAAGTTAAGATGAAGTCATACTGAGGGTGGGCCCTAATCCAATATGACTGGCATTCTTATAAGAAGGAAGTTAAAACAGAAACATAGACAGAGACCCACAAAAGAATGCCAGGTAATGACAGAGGCAGAGATTGGAATGTAGGATATTCAAGCCAAGTAACTCCAGCTATGGCTGGCCATGACAGAGACATAGAGAACGTCAGGGAACAGAACCTCCCTTAGAGCCCTCAGAGAGAGCAGGGACCTGCTAACACCATGATTTTGGAATTCCGGCCCCCCAAACTGTGAGAGAATAAGTTTCTACCACTTTAAGACACCCAGTTTATGGTAATTTGTTACAGAAGCCCTAGGAAACTGATACACCATATATGCCGGACCTGTAAAAAATCAGCCAAGTCTGTTTCAGACCAACACTTTCCCCCTGCCTTCAGGATATAAAAATGTTGAATAGAAAATTGCAGAATTTTTCCAATGGGCTCTGAGTCTCACCCCCACCTCCTCTCGCTTAAAGTCTGATGAATAAATTAATGCTGAAGAAAATTCTCTTTATGCCTTAGATGACATGTAATCTCTCATGTGCCCCCTGTACAGTCAACCCAAAGCCCACAGAGATGGATTACAGGGGCATTGGATCAAAATAACAAGGAGCTAAAATTCCTAGGAAGGGTTCCACTGATTCAAGGCTTCTAAAAACATTGCCCTCAAGTACAAGGAAAGGACTTTGGTGACGAAACTACCAGAAGTGTCGGTCACTCAAGAAAAACTAAATAGTTTGTCAGGCAGCACTGCTATAGCCTGATGCAACATTCAAAGAGGATCGCAGGGCAGTGAACTCATTTAGCCTCTGGCTGCCCCTGAACACATCCTAATTCACACCAGCCTGTGGTGGAGTGTTTTACAGCACAACCACCCTTTAATTCTTCAGTCACAGACTCTGAGCACTGAGGAGACAAAGACCTTGAAAAAAGAGCACATGAAAGAGTACACACAGAAAGGTGGAGAAAAGGAAGCCTACAGGTCCCTGGCAGCAACTTGGCTGTCTAAATTAGCTGCCCTTGCTCATGGACCTTCTATTTTACACACGGATGCTCAGTGAGGCATCATATCTTTCTCGGTATGTGTGGTGTTAGTCGTGTGTGTGTGTGTGTGTGTGTGTGGTATTGCATGTGGTACACAAGCATATGTGTGGAGGTGTGGTGTAGCATGGTATGTGTATGGTGTGTGTGTGTTGGGTAAGTTTGGGGGTGGGAAAGGGGTGACTGAATCTCTGGGTTAGGTTAAGCAAAACAAGCCCAAGTAAGCAGCTGCAGGAAAGCAGTGACTTGGAGCTGATCCAGCGTCTGGACTATTTTTAGCAATGACACGCCATGACTTTGCAATCTTGCCTGATATAATTGATGGCAGCAGGATCCCATTGGGAACAGCAACTGCAGCTAAGGACTCTCTGCTTTCCAGATCACACCATCCCACAATCCTCTTGAACAAATCACAAAGTATTTCTATACCTCTGAAACATTTCAAATACTACATAATATTTTCCAAAATTTAAGGGGCAAAAGAAGAAAGTGACTCAATATATTGACACAAACACTATATGGGAACTTATGGGAACGGTCACTCCAGTCACCTTAAAATCTACAAATGCCAACCTAGGGCAGAATCATGATTAGCATTTTCTGGAGGCAATAAAGAAAAGACAATGGTGCCATAGTTAGTATAAATTTAATAGTCTCTAGGCCCACTATAAAGCTATAGGGCAGGTAGCTATTAAGTAATATTAGTGTTCTTTTATGAAGAAATGCTTATCACAGACATTATAAGAATTCATATCGAGTATTAAGATATCTGTTGCCCTACCAATTCTGTCTATTTCCTCTTCAGAAATGTAAAAACAAACAAACATAAAAGCTATTACAGACAAGTTTAGGAACTACAAGAATGCCAAATCAAATGAAAAAGTAAGTCTGCACTTCAATTACATGAATAATCAGGAAATGCCTATGAGAATCACAGACTAATCATGAAACCTGAAAGAGACCTGAGCTCAACACTTGCCTTTTACAGGCAAGGCAATGAAGCCTCTGAGAGGTTAATGACTTGCCCATGGTCCTATCTCTTATAAGTGGCAACTCTTCAATTAATCCAAATCTTCTGACTTCTTATCCAACATTTTTTATACTTCCAGGACTATCTTGGTGCTCTTTTATGCCTGGACCTATATGCTAGGTGCTATAGAAACCACAAAAATGAAAGCCCAATAATGGCCAACCAGAAATGTACTGGGACTCTTGCTAGTATGGCTATCCTGAGATGGAGAAAGACTATGACCACCTTTTCTCCATGAGGAGCTGAAGTCAAACCAGCAGAATCTGTAGCCTTTAGAAACTGCTTCTCCAGTGAAACTAGATGGTGACCACTCCCTGTTCCTAAGAGTCCCCCTTGCTGAAACTCTAGCACTTTAGGCCTAACTAATAGACTGGCCTGCTCTGATAGCTCCCACATGCAGAGGGAGTTGACTCTGGGTGAAAGAAGTCCTAGTACATAGGTGAGAAGTAATGAGGAGACTAATTTCATCTCATTTTCATTTTAAACATTTCTTGATCTAGGCACTAAATAGTACACAGTTGAATAGAACATAGTACCTGCCTTTAAGGATCTTAATTAAATGGTAAAAACTTAAATGTATCAGGTGCTATATTAGAGGTAGGTAATAAATCCTAATCTGAGAAGCTTTTCTGATAATAAGCATAGAAGTTGATCTTTAAAATAGAGGCAGATGTGATCAAAGGACACAATCAACAGAGTGAAAAGGCAGCTATGGAATGGGAGAAAATATCCATAAACATATACCTGATAAGGGGTTAATATTCACAACACGTAAAGAACTCCTACAACTCAACAGCAACAAATAACCCTGTAAAAGTGGACAAAGAACTTGAGTAAACACCTCTCCAAAGATACAAAGATTATTATACAAATAATCAATGAGCACATGAAAAGATACTTAATATCAGTAATCATTAGAGAAATGCCTATCAAAACCACAATGCGATATCACCTCAGACCCATTAGGATGGCTACCATGGGGGAGAAAACAGAAAAGAGCAAGTGTGGAGAGGATGTGGAGAAATTAGAACTTTTGTGTATTGTTGGAGAGAATGGTAAAATGGTACAGCCACTGTGGAAAACAGTATGGAGGTTCCCCCAAAAATTAAAAATAGAATTATCATATGATACAGCAATCCTGCTGCTGGGTAACCAAAAGAATTACTATTAGGGTCTCAAAAAGATATTTGCACACCATATTTATACTGTCATTATGCCCAATTGCCAAGAAATGGAGGCAACACAAGTGTCTATTTACAAATGAGTGAATAAACAAAATGCAGTATATACATACAATGGAATATTAGCCTTCTTTAGGAAAGCCTTCACTTTGAAACTGGCATTTTTTGTATGTTTAATGTTTTATTGTTCATGCTATTACAGTTGTCCCTACATTTCCCCCGCTTGCCCCTCTACACCCAGCTCATCCTCCACTTCCATAGTCAATCCCCACACCATTGCCCAAGTCCACATGTTCTCTGACTAATGCCTTCATCTTCTCTCAAACAGTCCCACCTACCTCTTCCCCTCTTACAGCTGTCCACCTATTCCATGATGGCATGCCTTTGGTTCTATTTTACTCATTAGTTAATTTTGTTCATTGGAGTTCTCTTATAAGTGAGATTATATGGTATTTGTCTTTTACCAACTGGCTTATTTCACTTAGCATAATACTCTCCAGTTCCATCCATGCTGTCTCAAAAGGTAGGAATTACTTCCTTTTTCTGCTTTATAGCATTCAATTGTATAAATGTACCAGTTTTGGGGGGTTTTTTAATATATTTTATTTATTATGCTATTACAGTTGTCCCATTTCCCCCCCTTTATTTCCCTCTGCCTTGCACATCCCCTCCCTCCTGGATTCCCCCACCTTTAAGTTCATGTTCATGGGTCATACATATAAGTTCTTTGGCTTCTACATTTCCTATACTATTCTTAACCTCCCCCTATTTCTACCTACCATTTATGCTACTTATTCTCTGTACCTTTTGCCCCTCCCTCCTTTTCTCACTCCCCTGTTGATAACCCTCCATGGGATCTCCATTTCTGTGATTTTGTTCCTGTTCTAGATGTTTGCTTACTTTGTTTGGGTTTTTTTTTTTTTTTAGGTTCAGTTGTTAATAGCTATGAGTTTGTTGTCATTCTACTGTTCATAGTTTTGATCTTTTTCTTTTTCTTAGATAAGTTCCTTTAACATTTCATATAAGGGCTTGGTGATGATGAACTCCTTTAACTTGACCCTATCTGGGAACCACTTTGTCTGCCCTTCTATTATAAATGATAGCTTAGCTGGATAGAATAATCTTGAATATAGGTCCTTGACTTTCGTGACTTTGAATATTTCTTTCTAGCCCCTTTCTGCCTGCAAGGTTTCTTTTGAGAAATCAGCAGACAGTCTAATGAAAACTCCTTTGTAGGTAACTGTCTCCTTTTCTCTTACTGCTTTTAAGATTCTCTCCTTATCTTTCATCTTGGCTAATGTAATTGGTGGTTCCTCCTTGGGTCCAGCTTCTTTGGGACTCTCTGAGCTTCCTGGACTTCCTGAAAGTCTATTTCCTTCACCAGACTGGGTAAGTTATCCTTCATTATTTATTCAAATAAGTTTTCAATTTCTTGGTCTTCCTCTTCTCCTTCTGGCACCCCTATGATTCGAATGTTGGAAGATTTAAAGATGTCCTGGAGGTTCCTAAGCCTCTCCTCATTTTTTTTGAATTCTTGTTTCTTCATTCTGTTCTAGTTGAATGTTTCTTTCTTTCTTCCTTCTGGTCCAAACCATTGATTTGAGTCCTGGTTTCCTTCCCATCACTGTTGGTTCCCTGTAGACTTTTCTTAATTTCACAGAGTGCAACTTTCATTGCTGCCTGGGTCTTTTTGTATGCTGTTGAAGTACCCACTGAGTTCCTGAAGCATCCTGATAACCAGTGTTTTGAACTGTGCATCTGATAGGTTGGCTATCTCTTGGTCACTTAGTTGCATTTTTTCTGGAGCTTTGAACTATCTTTCATTTGGGCCTTTTTTTTTTTTGTCTGAGCACACCTGTTACATAGTAAGGGGCAGAGCCTTAGATGTTCACCAGGACAGGGCAACCCACATGGCTATGTTGTGATGCTGTATGTGGGGGAGGGTTCTGAGAGGGAATAATGCTGCTTGCTCCGCTCTCTGCCAGTTTTCAGTCACTTCCCCCGCTACCCACAATCAAATTGGGCCCTTATGGTACTGATTCCCAGGTGGGTGGGCTTGTGTATGTTCTAGGACCCTGAGTACCACAGTTTTTTAATCCTCTCATCTACTGATGGGCACTTGGGCTGTTTCCAAATCTTTGCTATTGTACATAACACTGGTGGGAACTGTAAAAAGGAAGAAAACACTGTCATATGTTATATGGCCAAACTGTGAAGACAGTATGTTAAGTAAAATCAGCCAGTCACAAAAAATCAAATACTGTATGATTCCATTTATATGAGGTATCTAAGTTAGTCACACTCATAGAATTAGGCTGTTATGGGGCAGAGGGAGGGAGAAATAAGGAGTTGTTCTTTAAGGGGTATGTAGTTTCAGTTTTGCAAGATGAAAAACATCTAGAGATCTGTTGCACAACAATGAAAATATACTTAATCCTACTGAACAACACACTTAAAATGGTTTACATGGTAAGTTTTATGTTACATGGTTTTTATCACTATTTTTTTAAAGGAGGCAGATGGAAATTTTTCAGGTGTAACAAGCTCTCCTTATTTCTTGCCACCTCTTACCACCAAATAAATAAAGTTGACTCATAAACTGAGAACATTGGCCTCAAAAACCTAGTCCCTAATCTGTCCTCATATCACTAGGAAATGAGCATTTAGAAAGAACTATAGTCTCTGATGAGGATGGAAAATCTTCAAGGTTAGGTCAGGAAGGGCAGTGAGAGCTTTAGATGGGTGGGAAAGAATACTGTTGGCGAATAGAGGCCAACTAGATCAGCAGAGGCCAGGCTGGGGGAGAACTGCATATCCTTGCCAGCAACAGCAGATCTGCAGACTGCCCAAGAGGAAAATTTTTCCTAACCAATGTCCACAGATTGAAAGGAACATTGGATAATTGCTACCATGGGACTGTTGGATCCTGTGATTTGTGTAGTAGAAGAAACACAATTTTTGCTGATTTCCTTTGCTTTTAAAACACTTTCTCCTGAAGCACTGTGACTTGCAAGTAGTAAAATTAGTGCCAGCAATGGGCAACAGCCAATGAAGGGGAAAGAACATTGTCCCCAGAGTCGGAGTCCAGTTATACCACCTCCCAGCCAAGCAATTCAAGCAAGTTACTTCAACTTTCTGATACCTACTATGCACATCAGAAAGATGGGAATATTAATGACAACTCAAAGAGCTGTTGCAAAGATCACAAAAATAATCCAGATAAAACAAGCACAGTAGCTGTCTAACTTCAAAAATGAAGATCTGGATAAATTAGACCTACAAACTTTTTAAGGAGCCCTATGCCACATGATCACATCCCAGTATCATCATTCCAGTCTCGTATGAAAGCATGCCTATTTAGATCAGCACCATACTGAACTCTCCCATTCACCTTATGTAAACTCTCTGCCCTTCCCACCACATTAGTCAATGAATAATTCTCCGAAAAATTAAAGAAGAAAGGACAAAGGCAGTGAGAAGGGCACAATCTCCAGGACCAACCCCTAGCACCAATCATCACATTCACGTTTTCATTGGAGACATTTGCATAATATGCAGCTTGAGTCTTATTAAACCCCTGCTCAAAAACCGTCTGTGGTTTCTGAAATGTATGTTCAAGAATTTAAGGGGAACAATGAAATAGTTTGATGAAATGAGAGAATAGATGTGTTTAGATATGAAATTGTATAAGCCAGTTGCTATTTGTAAAATTCTTTTAATTTTACTCCATGGTTGAAAATTTTCATAATAAAATGCTAAGGGGAAAAAAAATCATCCATGGCTCCCTAACAATGTAGTATAAGCACAGAAATGCTCAGTATATGGTCATTGGATTAGAAATGGGTGAAAATATTTTCACAGGTGACAATTTCCAATGTGGAAATAGCACAGATCCCAAAAGCATTTAAACAATGGGTATATGATACAAGACCTGACTTTTTTAAATGATAACTTCTGATTCATTTTCCAAGTCTTGTCAATATTCATTGTGAGTGGACTGCATTTTGTCTGGCACATGTTCTCTGGAAAGCCACTATCTAGACATGTAAACATCCACATGGATGTTAATGCAGAGTTATTGTGTTTATGCCAACTATAATCTCAAATCCACTCTCTTATCACTTGCTGACTAACCAGGATACAAGGATGCACTCAGTATAAATTCTAATGCGGAAATTCTAGTCTCAACTCTGTTACCAATTTTCTACAAAACATTCATCAAGTGACATCACAACTGTACTTTGTGTCCCACAATCACCAAACGGGAGTCATGTCAAGTGTATTAGACAGTGGCACAGCCACAGTTAACAGCCCTGCCTCAGAGACATTGCCCCTGAGGCCTCTTACTTGTTGTGGCCCTTGGGCCCCCTGTAAGTTATTGCCCTATGGAGGTGTTTACCCTATAACAGATGTGGGAATGATCATCAGAACTCCTAACCATTATACAATAGTTTGGAGTCACGGTATTTTTCACATATATTATCTTTTTTATTGCACACAGCATTGCTATTAAGTAATGTTATCTCCCTTTTACAGATGAGTAAACTAAGGATCAACAACATTATAAAATTTTTTCAAGCTCAGTACTGAGTCAAGGACCAAGACCAGGTCCCCTCATTCTAAATCTTGTTCTGTTTTTAGTGCATTGTACTAAATCCATCCCACTTTTCAATCCTCCAGGTATTCCTATGCGATGCAGCTCCCATTCCAAATCAAAGTGGTCTCTCCAAGGCACACATGTAGGACCTCTTATGATCTCTGTACCTGATTCCTGGCTGCCATTTTTATCCCATGCAGCAAAGGAAGGGTGAATACCATTGAATCAGGACACTCTGGAAGTTTTTCTCCCCCTGGCTGAGGATGTCTTGTCATTCATTTTCCCTGCATGTCCAGCTCACGGAGAGTTTTAAGAGCCCTTTCTGAGATAATACATTTGACTGTGCTCCAAGGCCTCCTTCTAGTTAAAAAACACAACTAGTCATCTCTGCCATGCAAATAGGCCTGGGCGACAGCTAAGATGGATCTTGGACACACATTCCCGTAAAATATTGAAAGATAGAATTTTCCAAAGGCCCCTGAACCTAAGAGTGCAAAGTTATGCTTACAGAACTTCAAATAAATAAACATTTAACACTTCTGAAGATATAACAAAATGTACTAAACAGGGAAGATGCATCATCAGAGCTGTCAGATAATGGGAAACTACAGGGAACAAGAGACGAAGAGAGTGGAAGTGAGAAAGAAGTATGTGTCAAGTGTGCTGCATGTGTTGTCCCATTTATCCTCAAGACCACCTAGTAAATGCTTATTATTATTCTGTTTTACAACAGAAGAAATTGAAGCCCAGACCCAGACTTTAGGGTATGTGCCCAGGGTCAACTAGTAGATGAGCAGGGATTCAAACCCAGACCTGTCTGTATCTGGCAATCATTTTACCACTAGAAGAACTAGGGGGGAGAGAGAGAGAGAGAGAGAGAGAGAGAGAGAGAGAGAGAGAGATCAGGAGTCATACAGGTCCGTTCTTTTAGAAAAACTCCATTGTCCACCTCACCCCATTAAACCATTGGTAGCTCAAAAGGCCACATTATGTCCATGGTAACAGTTCTTTTCCAAGCTTCTGACACACCATTGTGATCACTGACAGGATCCTCTGTGTGTCCCCTGCAGAGGTCACCTGAGTCCATACAGACATCAGTAATGGAATTCAGCATCATCTGCAGTCACATGCCTGATGTCCTGGCAAGGAGTGGGTAGATCATCTTAGCTGCCTCTGTCACAGTGTGTCAAGGGGAAACCAGAAGACCACCGAAGTCAGACCCCACAGATTGTTCTGTAAGCCAGAATAACAATGTTCACCTTACCTGGGTGTGGAAATCCCAGGTTTGTGCTGGCTTGTGCTACGGAAATTCACACTGGTCAGATTTGCTCCAGTGAGAGAGAAGCCAGCCAAGCTGACCCAGACTCTGGGTCAGCTAAGAGACTTCTAATGTGCTAGGCTGGACACATCAGTGGTCTCTCCCCACGTTTTTCACCTAGAGGACACCCAGCTCCCTCTGCATCCATCTATGCTTTAGGTTTCCTGGAGGAGATCTTTTAAAATACACTGTTGGAAAAGAAAAATTCTTGAGAACAGTCTGTTGATTCTAAATATTTCATCTTACCCATAGGGATCTGGGTGCCCTGCACATGCAGGGGCTTGATCAAGGTCACTCTACTAGCCAAGATGGGCAGGGTTCTGCCCCTGTAACCAGAACTCCAAAAATCTCCATGGCTAAACACAGCAAAAGCTTATTTCTTACTCACGCTGAATGCCCCACACAACCCTTCCTATTCCCTCCGCAGGGACCCAGACAGACTGACAGAGGCTCCATCCTCACACGTGCTTACATGATCACCACAGGAAGGAGGACAGTTGGCATCAGGCAGTAGCAAGTCAATGCTTCTACCCACGAGTGGTACGTCTCTTCCACTCACATTTCAGTACCAGTGGAGGTCACCTGGCCACACCTGACTTCAAGGGGCTAAAGAAGTACAATCTTGGTTCCTAGCCAAAAGAAAGAGGGAAGCAACGTTTGTGAGCAGCCCTATGACCACTAGAGTCACAGAGCCAAGAACTCTAGTCTTCCAACACCCTGTTTATGTGTTTTTCTATATGCCTGTCTTTCAAAGCCTAGATAAAGCCCAACTTCTCCACAAATCTATCCCTGATTATTTTGGCCCATTGCCCTCTCTCCCGGTATTTCACTTCTCTGACGTTTTTAAACTGTATCCGGAAACACTGGTGACCATCCTCAAAGGAAGCCCAAAACCTTCCCTCCTTTAAGTGTAGGGAATTTTTATGAGGTAAACATACCTGTGCACTGAATGCAGGTATGTTCACAGTTTTGAAGAGACCTCTCCATTGATGCTGGATCCTACAGTCTCAAAAATGGGTGCTAGATAAAGGTCCCTCACTCCTGGGCTCAGTACAATACAAGACAGGGAGAAGTTAAGTTAAGAAGGCAGAGTCCCAAGCTTAAGAGCGTTCAGTAGAAACTGAGCCTTGGAAAGCATTTTTACTCCATGAAGCAGTGTTTGCTAGTCTAGATAGTACTTTTGTTTTGTTTTGTGTTGTTGTACAATCAGCATTCACTCACATTCCTCACCTACACTCTCCCCTGTATCACAGCGTCTGGATACCTAGAACTACAATTTGAAGAACCCCTTGCCTACAGCGGGATGCATGTAACTTGTGTTCTGCCAGTGAGATGAATTTATATGCAATTTGAAAGGAATAAAGGAGACAGAAGCCATTTTCTTCCTCCTCCAGCAGTGGACCCTGACCCATCAGTCTGACACAACGAAGGTTTTCGATGGCCTCTGCATTCTCCCACCACTCACTCGGGATGTGAAGAAGCCGAGCAATCAGCAGCTATTTCCTGCAGGTTCCTGGCTCACAGGTGACAGCAGTCTAACTCTGGACCACAGAAGAATGGCAAATTGAAAACTGATGTCTGATCCCCTGATTTTCACCCCTTCAGGCTTCCCAGTGATTTGTTAAGCACCCAAATACCTGAACAAAATTATATAAAATTCCTATTTTTCTGACTGAACCCTGCCTGGTTGGAACAATTTACCTTTTTAAATCATCTCCTTCTGAGTATAAAAGCAATATATAAAGTATAAGAAATAAATTTAAAGCTATAACCCACCACCCAGATATTACCCTGTACACATTACTGATATATTTTATTCTACTCTGTTTCCTATACAACACTCTTCCAGTCCAAACACATGGAGATTTCATATAGATGATTCTAAAATCCTAGCTTTTCAGTTTCTGGAGCTCCTCTCCTCATATGATTTTGTCCTCCACCTTAACTCAGCCACTTACTTCCAAGGCCATGTCCATAAAAACCTTGTCACTACCCCAAACTGCAAGCCTTACATGAACTCATTTTTATGCATCTCACTCCCTGACCACCATCCACCTTTCCAGCTCATACCCTCTGGTACCCAGAATCCATCAATGCTGAGGCCCCTGATAAGACCTCCCATTCATTGGTCCTACCAACTTCTCATTCTTCCTCATCCACTGATCTTTCCTTTTCCCTTCTTACCCAGCCTATTCTATGGTAAATAATCATAATCAACTCACTCCCTTGTATTCCCTCATCTCCCTTACCTCTCTCTTACTTCATCACATTTACTCCAACAATACCACAACACTAATTAAATCCAACTTGCTACCTATACTATGTCTGCCTCTGTGCAGCTGAATGTGACTGAAGAAAAGCTTACAATCTATAATAACTGGTCTCACTTTAAAGCCATAAGCACAAATTTTGTACAGGCTCTTAATTCTGCCCAATAATCATCCTTTATTTTCTTAGTCTAGTCACTCTTGTATAAACCAAGGTGATTATTTCACATCTCCACCCCTCTTTAACCTCTAAACCCTATAGCCCCAATCAACATTCTCAACCTATGACCTTGATTCCTGCTTCACTAACAAAATCTTCAGATGTGAATAGGCATTTTCCAAGGAAGACATACCAATGGCCAACAGGCACATAAAAAGATGTTCATTATCATTAGTCATATGGGAAATACAAATCGAAACCACAATTACATATTCCTTCACACCTGTTAGAATGGCTAGCATCAAAAAGATGATAAATAACAAATTTTGGAAAATATGTGGAGACAGGGATACCCTTGTACCCTGTTGGTAGGATTGTAAATTGGTCCAGCCACTATGAAAAACAGTATGGAGCTTACTCAAAAAATTAAGAAAAAACTACCATATGATCCAGGAATTCCTCTTCTGGGTATTCTGAAGAATATGAAAACACTAACTCAAACAGATATATGTACCCCCATGTTCACTGCAGTATTATTTACAATAGTCAAGTTATGGAAATCTGTGTCCATTGACAGATGAATGAATAATGAACATACACACACACTACTCAGCCATTTAAAAAAACATGAAATATTGCTGTTTGCAACCACATAGATGGATCTTGAGGGTATTATGCTAAGTGAAATAAGTCATGTGTAAAAAGACTAAAACCATATTATTTTAAGCCTTTGCTCAAACTCTCCAGGGTCCAACTCGGAGTAAACCTAGAATCTTATAAAGCCTCACTTTTTCTGGCCTCCATTATCTCTGACCTGATATGCCACTGCATGTCTCAATCTGTTCATTTACTCTGCTCCCGGTACTCTGATTTCCTCACTATATCTAAAACGGGCCCATTCCTTAAAGTCTTTGTGCTGACTGCTCCCTCTACTTGGAATAGTTTTCCTGCAGAAACCCTCATGCCTACTTCTGCCACCTTTCATGAATGGCACCCATGAATGAGGTCTCCCTTGACCACCCCTATTTAAAATTACAGTCCTCCCCTCATCTACCTCCTACTTCCAACCGCTATTGGCTCTACCTTCAAACTACATCCAGAATCTGTTTTTTGCCCTCTTTTCAATGACTTGTTGCACATATCTGACATTTATTGTTTATTTCCTGATTTCCCTTACTAGAATGCATTCATAATTAGACCAGGAGTGTTTTGTTCACTGATATATGTCAAGTGCCTAAAATAGTGCCTGGCATAGCCTAAGTGCTTAATGAATATTTTTTAACAACTTCATACACATTTTAACTTGTGTGATTTTTCAACAGACAGGATAGTGTCTTGTAGCATAAACCATGCGAGAACAAAGATCCAAGGTCATGCTCTACCATCATTTCTCTATCTCTTCAGGACACCCTCTCCTCCGCCTCTTCAGACACCATTGGTGCACCACCCATTTGGCCTTCAGATTCATTATTCGGTGCACACCTATTGTTCCTTACTGCAAGCACATATAACTCAGCCTGAAGGCTTTCCCTGGCCACAGGGGTGAACTCTGACACACACCAAGTGGATAAGATGTACCAAGGACTTAACACCCAGGAGCAATTCTTGACCAATGTCCCATGGTGGCTAACAAAAAAATAAAACTAGTTTCTTTTTCCCTCAGGCAGAATGACTCTGAGTTATGTTATACACTATTTTCTCAGCTGCTCATGGTGGTAACCTACACAGTAATGCATCCCACATTGGCGGCCTTCCCTTTCCCCTGTGACCCCCCACTCCCCTACTGGTGGTCCCTAGAATCATCTTCTGAATAAATAATTTGTTTTCAAATCCTTGTCACAGAGTATGCTTTTGGGAGGGAATCCAAGCCAAGACAAGGCATTTGGATCAATGCTTGTCAAAATTTTGTGTTATGCAATCCCTTAATTTTCCCCAAAGGTATGCATGAGCTCTCATAAAGTGGTAGAGACCAAACAGTAGGAATTTAGAAACATCTCAAAAATCACCCAACGCAGTTTTATTTTCATGTTTTTGTGTCTTGTGGTTCCTCATAAGATTTCTAAAAAATAAAATATAGTAAAGCTTCTCCTGCAAAATGTAAAACTTTAAAAACCATGAAACCAGTAGATGATCTCTAGTAGATCATCTAGTAGATGATCTCAAAGACTCTTAGTTCTAATACTTGGTGCTTCTAGCAACATTTCCTTAGTGTAACAACCAAGAAAGTTTTCTACATTCAGGTTTTGCTATGAGATAATTACAAGTTTCTCACAGATATACCTGAAACTGTTAAATTTGAAGGTTTCTCAGCAAACTATACACATATCCATTTGGTTTCATTACAAACCCTCACACATGGCTGGATGTCACTGCTTGGAGATGATCCTCTTCCTCCCAGGAAGTGAAGTGTCAGTCACACCCATAAGAGCTGTTTTTCTCTGTCACCTCTTACCTAAGCATCACAGGCAATGATAACCTGGCTGAGGAATGAACAACTTGAGAAAAAACTCTGGTTTCCTGCTTTTTTCCCCAGTTAAAATTAGGCCAAGTATTTGACATTTTGCTTGAGGGCTGAGCCACTAGTGACACTCCACTGGGGAGCCGGCATTTCCAACACGCAAGTGAGAGTTGCTTGTTTATTGTAAATTAGATCATGTTCAAGTTGACTATAGGACATATCAATATGGACAAAAAATATGTTAATAACTCATCCCTACTCCCCAACACTCATGGCCTTGCTGCTATTTGTTTGAATCCATTAGCACTAATATAAGTAAGCCCTTTATGACTGATTATATCAGTCATTTTAAGAATCCCCAGATTCCAAGATCACCTTTCATTACCCACATTCTAATCCTCATAAGGGTTCAGTGGACATCATCCATGCTCTCCATTGCCATGTTAATTATCCCTCCCTCTTCCCTAAAACACTTCCAGCTTTGACACTTGACTCATCAGACTAAACCATCTCATCCCCTCTCATTGCTGCTGTTGTAGAGCAACCCCCAGACCAACCTCACCTCATTTATCACTAATTTTAGCCCTTGGTTCAGTATCATCCTCATACCACTCCTGTTTTAATTTTTGGCAATTGTAATACACATATAAGTGGTCCTTCCAATAGCCTGGCTACTATGTTCCTCAACTTCCACTTCCTCATCATCTCACCCTTCATCCTACCTCAACCACTGACTTCTATGGTCATATGCTGAACCTTGTCATTACCAAGTACTAGGGTACTCGGACTACAACTAATATATCAAGCCACCTGACAGCATCACCTGGCATACTCTGCCTTTCTATCTGTTAAGTTAGACAAACATATTCCTATGTAAATATTTCCCCTTCAATTTTACACTAAACTATACCCCTTTTACCCATTCAAAGACTTCTCCAAAAATTTCTCTCTCATCAAGTTTTCCATCTCTATTGAATCTTTCCAAATAAAACACAAACATGAAATTTTTTCCCATCTTGAAAAGAGAAAAACTCCACATTGACTCACTTTCCCCATGTTATTGCTTAATTTCTTTGCACCCTTTTGCAGTAAATCTCCTCAAAAAAAATGCTCTGTAATTTTGTCTGTCCTTCCATTCTCTCTTCAACCCACACCAATCAGCTCTTCTTTGTCTATACCACTCCACCAGAATTGCTCTTGAAGAAGTCACCAAAACCCCCATGCTGCTAAATCTAATGGTCAATTCATTTTACTTGACTTACCAGTGTTTGACACAGTTCATCCCTCTTTCTTCCTTGATACTCTCTTCACATGACTTCCAGACCATCATAATATCTTGATTTCCTTCCTACCTCTCTGTTCTCTCCTCTTAGTCTCCTTTCCTTGCTCCTCCTTTTCTCCCTTACTTCTTAATATTGAAGGGACCCCAGATACATGGTTTGGAAGTATTTTCTCCTCTCCCATAGGTTGTACTTTCACTCTGTTGATTGTTTCTTTTGTTGGGCAGGAGCTTTTTATTTTGACATAGTCCCACTTGCTTATTTTTGGTATTTTTTCTGTGCTTTTTATGTCGTATCCATGAAATCTTTGCCAAGACTCATGTCATAAAGCTTTTCCCTTATATTTTCTTCTGGGACTTTTACAATTTAAGTCTTTAATCCATTTTGTGTTGATTCTAACACTTGGTGTAAAATAAGGATCCAACTTCATGCTTTTCCATGTGGATATCCCAATACCATTTACTGAAGAGACTATCCTTTCCCACTGTGTATTCCTCATACTCTTGCCAAAGATCATTGACCATATATGCATGGATTTATTTCCACACTTTCTATTCTGTTTCATTGGTCCACATATCTGCCTTTATGCCAGTATGAAGCTTTCTAATTTTTTTTTTACTGTTTTGATTACTATGGTTTTTGTTAACCTCCAAAACATATAAGGAACTCAACTCAAAAAAATGAAAGCTGATTTAAAAATGAGCTAAGGGCTTGAATAGACATTTCTTCAAAGAAGACATATAAATGGCCAACAGTATATTTAAAAATATCTAACATTATTTATCATCAAGAAAATGCAAATCAAAACCACAATGAGATATCACCTCACACATAATAGGGTACCTATTATCAAGAAAAAAACTGTTGGTGAGGATATGAAAAAGTTGAAACCTTTGTACATTGTTGATAGGGATGCAAATTGATGCAGTCACTATGGGGAACAGTATGGAGGTTCCCAAAAGAATTAATAGTATTATCCAATAATCCAATAACCACACTTTTGGATATTTTTTGAAAAGAATTGAAATCTGGATCTCAAAGAGATATTAGCATTCCTATATTTATTACAGCACTATGCCAAGATGCAGAAACAACCTAAATGTCCATTGATGAATAAATGGATACAGAAAATGTGGCCCATATATACAAGAGAATGTTATTCAACCTTAATAAAGAAGGAAATCCTGCAATATGCAACAACATGAATGAACCTTAAGGCATTATGCTAAGTGAAATAAGCAAGTCACAGAAGGACAAATATTGTATGATTCCAATTATATGAGATATCTAACATAGTCAAACTCTAAACCAGAGAGCAAAACAGTGGTTGCCAGGGGTACATGGAAGGGAAGATGGGAGTTGCTAATCGATGGGTTTAAAGCTTCAACAACGCAGGATGAATAAGCTCTAAAAGAGATATGCTGTAAAATATTGGACCTAGAGTTAACAATATTGTACTGCATTCTTAATAATTTGTTAAGAGGGGAGATCTCATGTTAAGTGTTCTTACTACAATAAAATACAAATTACAAATTTTAAATATATACTGGAGGCCCCAGGACTCACTCTCTGATTCTTACTCATTCCTTTGGTGATCATTAAAGTGATATGGTTTTTGAATATTATCTTTATGCCAATGATACTCAAATAGATATCTATAATTCAAATCTTTCTCCTGAACTCCAGTTTTATATATCCAACTGTTTACTTGACACCTTCCTATATATGTCTGCCTTAGTTTTCCGTTGCTGTAAATTAAATTACCAACCTCAGTACCATTAAACAACAGCCACTTATTATTGCAGAGTTTCTGTAGGTCAGAAGTCTAGGTGGGCTAAACTGGCCTCTGCTTGGGATCTGACAAAGCCAAAATCAAAATGTTGGCTAGGCTGAACTCATATCTAAAGATTCTGGTGAAGCCCTGGCTGGTGTGGCTCAGTGGATTGAGTGCCGACCTGTGAACCAAAAGGTTGCCAGTTGGATTCCCAGTCAGGGCACATGCCTGGGTTGCCGGGTGTGGGACGGGTTCCCAGTAGGAGGTGCAAGAGAGACAGCCACACATTCATGTTTCTTTCCCTCTCTTTCTCCCTTCCTTTCCCTCTCTCTAAAAGTAAATAACTAAATAAAATCTTTTTTAAAAATTCTGGTGTAGAATTGAATTCCAGGTCATTCATGAGATCGACAGAATTTTCAGTCCCTTGAAGCTTTAGGACAGCTGTCCCAGTTTCCTTGATGGCTGTTAGCTAGGCGCTGCTCTCAGCTTCTAGAGGGCACTAACATTTCTCATCAGCTGGCCCGCCTCCATCTTCAAGCCAGCACCAGCATGGAGAAAACTTTTCAGGCTTCAAATCTTTCTGACTGTCCCCTTCTGCTTTCTTCTTCTACCACCAGCCAGAGAAAACTCTGATTTTCAAGGGCTCATATGATTACATTGGGAGATAATCCAGGATAATCTCCCTATTTCAGGCTTAACTGATTAGTAGCCTTAATTACACTTGTGAAATCTCTTTGCCATGTAACTTACCATATTCACAATCAAGGTATCTCATTATGTTCATACTCCTAGAAATTAGGGTAAGAAATCTAGAGGAGGAGAATAGTTTTAGAATTCTATCAACTACATTATCTAATTGACATTTCAAACTCAGCATGTTCAAAACTGAACTCCTGCCATTCTGCCACAAAACGTGCTTCATTCTCCATTTTTCCCACCTCAGTTTCTCAGGTCAGACACCAAAATCATACTTGGCCCCTCACTCTCTTACATGCCACATCTAATCTATCAGGAAATCCTATTGACTGTACCTCCAGAACATATTTAAAATACAACCACACCTTACCATCTCCACTGCTGATGCCCTTCACACCAGTATCATCTCTTTCCTAAATCGCGTAGTAGCACCTGCTTCTGTTTGTCTTTTTGACCACCTGTTACAACAGAGCAGCTGGAGGTACCCTTTTGTAACCTAAATCAAATCATATTCCTCCCTATTTTAGTTTGATTTAAAGCTAAAATCCTTATAATTCTTACAAGCCTCTCCATGATCTACACTTCCTCCCTTTACCTCTTTGACCTCATTGCTTATTACTGTTCTTCTCATTAATTCTGCTCCAGCTACTCTGGTCACTTTGTCTACCTCAAACATACCAGGTATGCTCCACTCCCAGAGTCTTTGCATTGGCTATTCCCTCTGCCTAGAATGCTTTTCTTTCAAATACACAAACAGCTAACTCAATAACCTCAAGACTTTTCTATTATGTTACTGGCTCAATGAGGTCCACCCTGACCATCGCATTAAAGCTGAAAATTAGCCCCTACATTTTCAATCCCCCTTACCTTGTTTATTTGTCTGTTCAATAGTACTTACCATCTTCTAACATACTATATAATTTACTTTTTATTATAATATTATTTATTGCCTGTCCTTCCATGTCTTCCCTACTTCACTAAAATCTTAACTTTAAGAGGAAAGTGATCTTTGACAGTTTTTTTTACTGATATATCCCAAATGCCAATATAAACATTACTTGGTTAATTAATAATGGTTGAGTGAGTGAAGGTGTTATTTACATATGAGATAGAGATATTTATTTATTCCTCGGGGGGTGAGACAAGATTGGAAAGAATAGTCCACAAAGAGAGCTTTAAAATTCTGTCCCATGGCTACTCTTTAGGTCTCATTCATGCCCCAAACTGAACAAAATTAAAAATAAAAATAATTAACTCTTAGCAGGCTTTCCTCTCATAATCATCTCTCCTATTGAACCATCCCAATATGCAAAAGGATCCAAAATTTCATAGCCAATGCCATTCTCCTTGTTCTGTCCATATCAATTCACTGACTTATGGGGCAAAGCTATGCTAAATTTAATAAGGCCCAAAACATGAAACAGATCATCCATTGATTATATAATCCAAACTGTTCTCCTGCTACTTGAGCATCTCCAGATATATACATGCCCCAAACTTAGAGTGTCCCCATCTTAGGTGTCCATGATCAGCCCTTCCTTGTCCACTTCTTTCAAATTACAGGTACTAAGACACCTTTATTCTGTTATCTTGAGTCTCTAATAATGCTTATCTTTCCTTTGAATAATAAAAAATACCTACCATTTACTGAACCTTTACTAGACATTCTGTATTTTGCTAAGTACTTTATATCATAAAAACACTAAAGTAGATATTATTATCCTTTTTCACAGATGAGAAACTTTAAGCATGCAAGTTTAAGGAATTGCCTAAAGTCTCACAGCAAGTAAGCATGGATGAGTCAAGACTCAAATTCAAGCAACTCTATTTCACCCTCAAATTCCACTTACTTTCTCCTGTCCTTTCTCCCAAAGCTAATTGTCTCCTCTTGTTTCCAGATCAGTGCTTGGTGACTATCACTTTGCTTCAGGCAGCTGGCAATTTTGCACAGAAGCTCGTATCTCACACCATTCTGAAGTCAGGCATCTGGCAGCAGGTACAATGAAACAGTAGGAACCTAGATGCTCTTCTACCACAGGACTCTCCAAGTGATAGGGAACCTATTAAATTAATAATAGACTTTATTTATAAATTGGTACATATATCTTTCCATGTTATCTAACTTAAAGTCCATTTATTCATCCAATATATGTTTGCCAAGTGTTTGGTCTCAGCACAAAGACGACATTAGCAGTGGCTCCCGACCAGCCTTCCTCTCTTCCTGCTAAAACATCCATTTTGGTTCACCAACACTTGTGATTTGCCAGGTGCTGGTCTAACTGATTTACAAATTATACCTTAAGAAGCCACCCATTGCTGCAGCAGCATTTCACACACAGCATCCTCCTCAGAAAACTGCAATGCTTCCAAGTGCCTCTCAAACTGGGAATTCCTTATCAAGCCTCTCAAACACAATACACCGGAAACTATTTTGCTTGGTAAGAATTCCAATATAAGTAGAAGATTCAGCATTACCAGTGGAGTTGATATTTTCTTCCACACCAGCTTTTCCCCTCTGCTCTAGGCAAATGAATACTTTTACTCTTTTTTACCAAAATTCCCTTCTCTCCTGTCAATGCTTTTACATATGCTAATATTTCCTCAAACTCTTTTGAAATCAGTAAATTTCAAAGGTTCGAATGGATACATTTGAGAAACTGGGGGTCTTCTTCATGGCCACCTAGTCCAACCCTCTTAAAGGTAAGAAAACCAGTACCCACGAAATGAAAGTAATTTTCCACTAATTAACTGCAGAACTGGAATTGAACAGTGATTTTTGATCCTGGGTCATTTTAGCAAAGAGAAATGCGTACACCCTGATGAACAAATAGGAAGTTAAGTACAGGCTAATCTACACAGCATAATTTGTCATTTTAAAAATGAATTAATTGTCAAGTAGAAACCATTTTTTCTTTAAGACAACTTGTAATTTTCATTTTATTTTTACCGAGGAATAGTATTGATTTATACTCTGTATTTTGTATTGACTCAAAAGGACTCTGCCAGAGTCTGCTTTAATCTATAATTAAAGAAGAAAGCCTCCAAAGCCGTTACCTGAGAAGTTAATTCCTGGCAACTTACATTACATGTTGCTCTTTCACAACCAAATACCTTACAACACTTTGAGGATGTACTTTACCCTTTCACCAGTTCTGCTTAAAGAGAAAAAAATGTGTTTAAATGTCTAGTCATTTGAAATAATATTTCACATTCATCTGCCCTCAGGTTTTGCTTAAGAATGCTACTGGTTGACAGGGAAAAAAAAAAGGCAAATTTATTGTAAATCTTTCTCCTTATTCTCTCTTCCATTAGGTTATCATTTCCTGTTTTGGGGTTGTTTTTTGTTGTTGTTTTTTCCATAACAGCCGATTTAAATTCCGCCATTGATACCTTGTGTGACACAAAGAACAGCTGCAATTACAAGGTCAGCAAAGACTGAGCACAAACACGCAATCTGACACTCAAGGAGATTCTGACAGAGGAGCAGCACCTCCAGCACCCCTGGTCAGTGAGCCCACTTTCTGATACACAAGATTCCACTCCAGCCTAAACTCTATTATTCAACCCAAACCCCATGGCCACTGCGAAGCTGCCCAAACACCTCCACATTGCTCCCTTTGCTCTCTTTTACTGTGTCCCTTACAAGTCCTCTTCCTTCTCAATCTCACATTTCCCTCCCATATTCTCTGTACCTCCATCTGCCTTGTTTTTTAATTTTTATTGAATTTACTTAGGTGACATTGGTTAATGAAATTATACAATTTCAAGTGTACAATTCTATAATATATCATCTGTATATTGTACCGTGTATTCACCACACAAAGTCAAGTCTCCCTCCATCACTATTTATCCCCCCCCCTTTACTGTCTCCTACCTCCCCCTTCTGGTAATCGCCATACTGTTGTCTGTGTCTGTGAGTAGCTTTTTGTCTGTTTTGGGGTTTATGTTTTGTTTTGTTTTGTTTTGTTTTGTTTTTACTTAATCCTTCTTCCATCCCAGTCTTTTGTTCACTATCTCCCTTTCATTCCACTCTCCCTTATCCCCTCCCTTCTGTCATTCTCATCACCTCCTTCTTAGAATCATGGCGTCAGAGCTGGAACCTAACCTAAGCTCTCTCTAACCTCTGACTCCCTCTATAACATTTCCTCCAACTGAGTGTCCAGCCTCAGTGGTTAGAAGTCCCTTCCCTTCTATAAGCCAACCCATTTCTTCCTGAATCTTTAGCTAGAGACTCCAGTTCTCAGCCTTGTGGGTCCACAGTTAACAAGTGTAAATTCCTCTTCCCGTGACCAACTTGCCTTTTCAGGCTGAACATTCCAGTCACAAGGCCTCAATTCCTTCACCTTATAGTTCTCCCCTTGAAATTATCCCCCTCAAAGTGGGACACCCAAAATTGTAACAATGTCAAAGCCTGTTTTGCTGTGTCAAGGCTCCCACTGTTTAATCTAAATCACTTTTGGCCCTCTGAACTCCTACTCCTACTGTCTGGGCTTTTAATGTTTGACTTAAAATGATTTACAAATCACCAGTTTTATCATGTGTGCTGGGCATATTCCCACAGTGAAATTGCAAACTCGTTCAAGACACAGCCCGTGATTTATTCCTCTGTGTTACTCAGAGCGGAGCCTGGTTCATGCAGGGAGCCTCTCACAATACCTGCTGCCACCGCATTAGCCAGTCACAGACATTGTCAGCTCAGGGTCTCACGCTCTGGCTCCCGGTGGAAGACAACTTGCTGAATATTCTAAGGAGAAACACTGGTCTTTTTGCTCTTCTCCTGGGATGGGAAAATCTGTTTTTCCCCAAATCTCATCAGTGAGGTTTATTTAGACCAGAAGTTCATGTATCTGGCTGTGTGGCAGAGTCATCAGGGGAGATGAATGTTAGAAATACATTCAGATTCTCTGGCCTCACCATTGGCCTCCTTTTTTAATCTGTCCAGGGAAGGGATCTGGGATGTTGCATTTAAGAAACTCTCCCTATGCGATTCCCATGCAACCTGTCTGCTCACCAATACTTAGAAACTTCCAGATCATTTTGCCTTCGGTGATAAACCCAGTTTGTTTTTTTAAATCATTTCCTGATGGGAAACAACACTTCCTCAACACAGTAGTAAGGATACTCGAGTGCGAGAGGTTGGTAACCAGGGAGAAGAAAGAAGGAGAGGTCAGAGGCAGACAGAGAGTGGTGAAGAAGGCCTTTGCAAGAACACCCAACCACATTATCACAGCAAGAGGCCAGAAGAGGACCTGGGGGTTCTTCCTCTGAAGACAGAAATAGAAGCAGCAAAGAGATAAAGCACATGCCCAGGTCCTCTCTGCACATGCAGAGAGAGTGAGATGAATAGTGAAGTCCCTCCCACCCTTACTGGCCCTGAGGCCTTGGCTGGGTTCACTTTTCTTGTCTGTAAAACGTTTGTAAAAGAGTTTGTGAGGATGAAACGAGAGGAGGTGTGGAAAACACGGGGCAGATGCCCAATGGATATAATTTCTCTTCCCCTCGGATCTAAGATGGTGCCCCTTCCTGGAGACCCCAGTGAGGTCCAACAATGTGTTGCAGCATATACTGTACTGGAAATATTTTTAAAGTAACCAAACTTTAGAAGATATCAAAATAGATCTCAGCAGAGCAAAATGTAAGACACAGCACATAGATTTCTTCACTTTTCTAGACCTAATACTTAGAAATTAAGAAATTTAAACTCTATAAATCACGCTGAATCTTGATTTGGGGTCAAAGACTTGCTTATCCTTTCCATCAGCTTCCAGCATTTCAGGCTGCTGGCCTGCCCATTTCTGTGCAGGCTTGAACGTGCTGCTTGTATGGTTCCAAGGTGACCAATGGAAAGGCATGCTCCTGCCCTCTTGACACTACCTTTCAACTAAAAGCTTAGTAAAAAACTTTAGCTAACTGCATTAAATGCTTATCATACAAGTTTACTGAGCAAATGTATATAAAATCTAATTTACTCTTCATAGCAACCCTATAAGTTAGATGCCATTATTTTCCCCATTTCCTAAGTAAAGAATCTGGGGTTAAGAGGTATTAAGTGGCCCAAAGCAACACAGAAAAGGAAGGTAACACCAGGACTCAAAGGCAGCTCAAAGCCTATGCTTCTAATCAAAGTATTCTCTGCCTCTTCAATCAACAAAATTTTATCAAATGCTTCTTACATGCTGTACATTGTTCTAAGCAAAATGAGGATACAAAATTAAATGAGGCATGGTCCTTCCCCTAAAGGACTTTAAAATTTAGTAGGAAGATATAGTAACAATGACAATGGTGACAATGTACTAGTAGAAGAAAATATTCTAAGAACTTCAAACACCAATGCATTAAACATATTTAATCCTCCCAGCAAGTCTGTGAGGTATGTAGCAATTCTCCAGATAAGCAAACTGAGGCACAGAAAGGCCAAGTAACTTTTACGAGGTCACTCAGTAGCAAGTAGCAGGTTTGAGACTTGAACATAAGTAGTTTATTTCCATTGACTGTGAAACAGCATCCATAGCAATGATCCAAGGTAAAACATGATGTGTACTAATAGAGGCACTACTAAAATTCTGCTGCAGTTAAGTAAAGGAACAGATTACTTCTGGCTGGGCAACGTAATGTAAAATCTTCTCATGGCAGAAGAGACTCTTGACCTGGACCTTAAAGGATGATTAGGGACTCTGATAGATCAGAAAAGGAATTCTAGACAGAAGTCATCAGCAACAGTGCATAAGAAGAAAATCACAGAATGTGGATGGGGAACATAAAAGATCAATTCAGCTGACACATCAGACTGCACCCTGGGCAGTGGGAAATGTGTTGAAAGGGGGGCTAAGGCCACAGCTCTTCTCCCTTTGTTTTGCCTTCTGGGAAAAAAATCAGAATACGACTTTCCACTCAGGCAAAGATGAATGAATTTTCCTGTTCTAATCTCTCTAAGAAAGGCAGGGAACATTTGCATCCCATCTGTTTAACATCTTTATTTCTTTAGCTGGAGCTTAACTTGATAAATGGCTGTATGACACATAATTTGGGAGCCAAATAGACTGAATTCAATCCTAGTCTTCACCACTTATTAGCTATATAATGTTGGCAGAGTCTCCCATCCTCCCTGCCTTCATTATTCTATATAATGGGTATGATCAAGTGTTGTTCTGAGGACTCAAGGAGGTACTACATGGTAAAGCACATAATATCTTGGTTGGCACATAGCACTCACTTAACATTAGATATTATTATTATTGTTTTTCTAATATTAATATGTATATACCTATTATTCCTGAGCAATACTCAAAATATTTAACAATAAGTATGGCTTGGGCGCTGGCCAGCCAGAACCGACACTGGTCATGATAACACACACGAAAACTATCTAAATATCAGCCCTGGCAATATGGAAATTTATTAAAGTGACCACAGTCCTTAAACAGACCTTTTTCACAAGCAAATTAAATTGGACATTTAGATTAATGTCAAGTGAAATGGAGCATTAGCTTATTAACCAAATACAAACTATATGGTAGAGCAGATGGGTGAGAACTAACATGGTTATTTGTAAAAATTATGTACATACAGAATGAATAACATGCATATACACACCAAAGGAAGCCACAAGTATAACATTTAGTTTTAAAGAAATATCTGAAAGATGTCCTTGGCAAAGACTGTTTAAAACAACAACAAGACTACGCAGCTGGGGAGAACCAAGATGGCGGCGTAGGTAGACACACTGCGCCTCCTCGCACAACCAGAACTGACAGAGAATCGAAGGGCAAGGGGGTCCGACACCAAGGAAATAAAAAATAAACATTCATCCAGACTGGTAGGAGGGGCGGAGACAGGCACCGGGGCGGGGCCGAGAGGACTCGCGTGGCCGTGGCGGCACCGAGACTGGCGGAGTGTGGGACCAACGGGGCAGGCAGTCTGACCACTAGCAGACCCTGAGGCCCTACATTTGCGCACAGAGAAACCAAGAGGGCCGGACTCAGAGTGGCGGAGAACAGGGCAGGCAGAGCGGAGGGTAGCACCCCACGACCCCACATTCGTGCATAGATAAACCGGACAAATGAGGGGGAGCGAAGCAAACCGGCAACCCAGGGCTCCAGCGTGGGGAAATAAAGCCTCAAACCTCTGAGTGAAAACACCCGTGGGCGTTGGGGCGGCAGCAGGAGAGACTCCCAGCCTCGCAGGAGAGGTCGTTGGAGAGACCCACAGGGGCCTGGAGTGTTCACAAGCCCACCCACTCGGGAACCAGCACCAGAGGGGCCCAGTTTGATTGTGGGTAGCAGAGTGAAATATTGAAATCCGGAGGAGAGTGAAGCGGGCTCCATTGCTCCCTCTCAGCCCCTCCCCACGTACAGCATCACAGCACAGCGACCATTGTTACCCCGCCCCAGGGAACACCTAAGGCTCCGCCCCTTTAAAGTAACAGAAGCACCAAGACAAAAAAAAAAAGGCCCAAATGACAGAACACTTCAAAGCTCCAGAAAAAATACAACTAAGCAAGGAAGAGATAGCCAACCTATCAGATACACAGTTCAAAACACTGGTTATCAAGATGCTCACAGACTTGGTTGAATCTGTTCGAAAACCACATGAAAAAATGAAGCCTATGCTAAGAGAAACAAAGGAAAATGTACAGGGAACCAATAGTGATGAGAAGGAAACTGGGACTCAAATCAACGGTGTGGACCAAAAGGAAGAAACAAACATCCAACCAGAAAAGAATGAAGAAACAATAACTCGGAAAAATGAGGAGAGGCTTAGGAATCTCCAGGACATCTTGAAACATTCCAACATCCGAATTATAGGGGTGCCAGAAGGAGAAGAGGAAGAACAAAAAATTGAAAACTTATTTGAACAAATAATGAAGGAGAACTTCCCTCATCTGGCAAAGGAAATAGACTTCCAGGAAGTCCAGGAAGCTCAGAGAGTCCCAAAGAAGCTGGACCCAAGGAGGAACACACCAAGGCACATCATAATTACATTACCCAAGATTAAACACAAGGACCTACATCCAAGATTACTGTATCCAGCAAAGCTATCATTTAGAATGGAAGGGAAGATACAGTGCTTCTCAGATAAGGTCAAGTTCAAGAAGTTCATCATCACCAAGCCCTTATTGTATGAAATGTTAGAGGGAGTTACCTAAGAAAAAGAAGATAAAAAATAGGAACAGTAAAAATGACAGCAAACTCACGGTTATTAACGACCACACCTAAAACAAAAACAAGAGCAAACTAGGCAAACAACTAGAACAGGAACAGAACCATAAAGATGGAGATCACATGGAGGGTTGTCAATAGGGGAGTGGGAGGGGGAGAGTGGGGGAAAGGTACAGAGAATAAGTAGCATAGATGATAGGTGGAAAATAGACAGGAGGAGGGTAAGAATAGTGTAGGAAATGTAGAAGCCAAAGAACTTATAAGTATGACCCATGGACATGAACTATAGGGGGGGAATGTGGGAGGGAGGGGGTGGGCAGGATGGAGTGGAGTGAGGGGGGGAAATGGGGCAACTGTAACAGCATAATCAATAAATATATTTAAAAAAACAACAACAACAAAATGAATCTAGGCAGGATAAAGAGAGGAATATTTTTAATTAACTAAAACTGTTACAGCAAAATATTTTTAAAAATACATAAATAGACACTTCTCTTGGGAAAAAATTAACTGTGGAGTTCCCCATAGACCTTTCTATTCAGGATTTTTAAAAGAGATCTAGAAAAGCAATGTACAATAGTACAGCCAAATTGCAGAAGATATTACATTCTTCCAGGTAATAAAATGCCAAGCCAAGAGCATAGGGGGGGATTAATGGTGATGGGGTGAAAAGGAAGAAAAAATTAAGTCAATTCTAATCAAAAATAATTTTATTTTTTTTAAGATTTTATTTATTTATTTTTAAAGAGAGGGGAAGGGAAGCAGAAAGAGAGGGAGAGAAACATCAACGTGTGGTTGCTTCTTACATGTCTCCTACTGGGGAGCTGGCCCACAACCCAGGCATGTGCCTTGACTGGGAATTGAACCAGTGACCCTTTGGTTTGCAGCCCACGCTCAATCCACTGAGCTACACTAGCCAGGGCAAAAAGAATCTTTATTTTTTTTTTAATTTTTAAAGAGTAAAACTCGTAGAAGAAAACATAAAAAAATAATGGCTTTGACAATGATTTTTTTGGACATGACACCAAAAGAAGACAACAAAATAAAAAATAAACAAGTGTAACTATATCTACTAAAATCTTCTGTACAACAAAGGAAATGATTAACAAAATAAAAGGCAAGCAATGGAATGGGAGACCTGTAAGTGAGGTTTCACACATAGGTGAGAAATCATTCAATATTTGTCTTTCACTGTCTGATTTATTTCACTTAACATAGTCCCCTCAAGTTCCATCTGTGTTGTCACTAATGGCAGAATTTCCTTCTTTTTTTAAGATTGAAATACTCCATTGCATGTATATATACCATATTTTTCTTATTTATTTATCCTTTGATAGATATTTAGATTGTTCCATGTCTTGGCTATTGTGAGTAATGCTGCAATCAACAGGAGGGTTCAGATATCTTTTTCACAGATTTCATCTCCTTCACATATATACTCAGAAGAGGGAATGGTTGATTAGATGGTAGTTATATTTTTAATTTGAGTAACCTTCATACTGTTTTTCATAGTGGCTATACCAATTTATACTTCCACCAACAGTGCACCAGGGTTCCCTTTTCTTCACACCCTTGCCAGCATTTGTCTCTTGTTCTTTTTATAATAGTCATTCTAGCAGATATAAGGTGATGTCTCATTATGGTTTTCATTAACATTTCTCTGATGATTTGTGATATTTAACACATTTTCATGTTGGTCATTTGTGTATCTTGTATGGCAAGAAATCATCTATTCAAGTCCTTTGCTTATTTTTTAATTGTGTGTGTTGCTATTGATTTGTATGAGTTCCTTATATATTTTGGAAATTAACCCCTTATCAGATATATGACATGCAAATAACTTTTCCCACTCCATTGATTACCTGTTCATTTTGTTGATTGTTTCTTTTGCTATACTGAAGCTTTTTAGTTTGATGTAGTCCCACTTTTTAAGTTTGCTTTTGTTGCCTGTACTTTTGATGTCATGATCAAAAAATTACACCAAGAATAATATAAAGGAGCTTTTCCCCCATGTTTTCTTCTAGGAGTTTTATGATTTTAAGTCATATGTTCAAGTCCTTAATCCATTTCAAGTTCGTTCCTGTGAGTGGTATAAGACAGGGATCTGATTTCTGGTTTTTTGCATCCAGTTTTCCAAACACCACTTATTAGAAAGACTATCCTTTCCCCATTGAGTATTCTTGGTTCCCTTGTCAAATATTATTAGTTGACCATATAAGTGTGGGTTTATTTCTGGGTTTTCAGTTCTGGTCCATTGATCTTCATATCTATTTTCATGTCAGTACCAGACTATTTTAATAACTATAATTTTGTAATATAGTTTGAAACCAGGAAATGTGATGCTCCCAGCTTTCCTCTTTCTCAAGATTTCTCAACATTGCTTTGGCTATTCAGTGTCTTTTGTGATTTCATAGAAATTTTAGGCTCATATTTTTCTATTTCCTTGAAAAGTGCCATTGGAATTTTGATAGGAATTGCATTGAATCAATAGATGGCTTTGGGTAATGTTAAATAAGCCTTTTAACAATGTTAACTTTTCTAATCCATGAGTATGAAATATCTTTGCATTTATTTGTGACTTCTTTAATATCTTTCACTAGTATTTTATAGTTTTTGGTATACAAATCTTTCACTTTCTTGGTTGAATTTATTCCTAAGTATTTTATTGTTTTTGATGCTATTGTAAATGGGATTGTTTTCTTTATTTCTCTTTTGGGTAGTTCATTTTTAGTATATAAAAGTGCAACTGATTTTTGTATGTTGATTTCACACCCTGAAATTTTACTAAAATCATTTATTAGGCTTAACATTTTTTTTGGTATAGTCTTTAGGATTAACTGTATACAGGTTCACTGACATGCAAACTTTAGAATAAGCTTTTTGTGTTCTCTATAGTTCTGCTGAAATTTTATATTAGGATTAAACTTGACTTGTATATTACTTTATGGAAAAATGAGAATTTTATAATGCTAAGATATTCAACCATCAAATATGCTGTTTTCCCATTTATCTGGATCTTCTTGATGTCCTTTCACCAGAGTTGAAAGAGGATTTAAAAAGCATCACCTATGGCACCAAAAAAAATTTTACTTAAGAACATATTTCTCTAAAGTGCTTTTTACATGTCTGATAAACTAAGAAAACTCATTATCTCTAAGAAATAGTAATATGTGGAACTTAAATAAGTTAGGGAAATCATTTTCTAGTCAGTTAAGAGAAACTAAGTGTGTGGCAGTGTGTGCCCTCTGAGGTGAACATACATCCTCTTTGAGGAAAATCCTACCATCTGATATTATGCCCTCTGTCCTACTATTGTCAGGCAGAATTATTATATATATATATATATATATATATATATATCAGCTTTCTGTGTTCTGACTCAGAAAGGCAAATAAGAAAATGGGAGACTGTTCTAAAGACTTGGTCTTTCAAGGTATATTAACCTACAGAGAACAGAAGAAATAAAGCTGCAAGAGAGACTGCTTCTTACATAAAAAAGAATAAATGTTGCCCACTAATTGAAGGAAGGAGAAAGGGAGCACTAAAAATGGGACCCCCTCTCTGCCAAAACCCTGTTCATTGAATTGCCTGTGTAGGAGAAGGAGAACTGACTTTCTGAAAAATTGTTCAGGACCCCACAACTTATCAATATGTATTGTATTACTGGGTGGTGGGAAGAGATCCATTCTTCCCTCCTTTATTCTCTCAACCCACTCCTAGTCCCAATGTCATAAGTCATGCATGGAACCTCCCTCTAGGTTTTCTGACAGTCACTTACAGTACTGGAGGACATTTCCACTGTGTCCTGAACCCACCGTATACTTTCATTACTTTGCTTAAGCCTTCTGTTTAGAAAACCCTTTCCCCCATTTCACCTCTTAGCAACCAGGTGAACTCCTACTCACTCATCAAGGCCCAGCTTAAATATTATCTCTTCTCTGTAGCTTTCTCTCATCTTCTCATCTTCACAGACAAAATGAATTGATCTTTCATTTTTATTCCCACAGCAGTTTATATATTTCCCTATTATCATATGTCCCATTTACCCCACTGAATTTTATTTTATTGTTTAAATTGGTTAATATATACAAAGTTTTTTGACTTATGTTGTTTGTGCCATACCTATAGTAAGCATTATATATAAATGTTAACTATCATTATAGTTAGCAATGTTAATGTCATTATTACTGTTTGTGTGTATGTCTCCCTTATCAGCCTTGGCATTTCTCAAGGGCAATGTCTCATTTTTTTTAATTTCCCCAATGCCTGGCATAGGATGTAGCATACAACAGAAATTCAAAAATGTCCGTTGAATTAAGTTCTCTGAGGACAGTGGGAACTGCCGTGCCCAGAGCTGGGGCGTGATGCTGACTTTGACATTTCCGAGCTTATTCACCTTGAACTAAACCTTTAGTTGCTCTGTCTTTCACTGATGCTGTCAGTTGGGTGCTGTAGTCATTGCTAGTGAAATCACCTAGAATAATTGAGGTACAACCAATCTATAGTGTACAAGGAAAGCATGCAAAACAACCTCTCAGAACTCATCCTCAAGGGAAAAAGAAATCATTTATTTTATATTGGTTCACTGCAGCATGTCTGAACAACATTTGCCACTGAATTGCAATGAAGTCTGGTGACTTTATTTCCAGCAGGAAAGTAGTTACATACTTGTGGTTACTTCATCTTTTTTCAAAACCAATTGTGCTTGAGGCAATGATAGGGGAAATGAATCACATGTACCAAACCAATATCCACAGGGACTTTTTTTTTTAATTTGGGAAGAATTAAATCTCTTTTTCT
Source organism: Desmodus rotundus (assembly GCF_022682495.2). NCBI lineage: Eukaryota > Metazoa > Chordata > Mammalia > Chiroptera > Phyllostomidae > Desmodus > Desmodus rotundus. Next base: position 86,136,470 of record NC_071393.1, read on the forward strand.
AATACCTATCATATTTATGACCTAAGATGCAATATATCATGCTTCCAACTGTGTCAATTTTCTGCTGAAATGAATGTATTGCCCTTCTGTCTCAATTAAATTATGTGAAGTAGTCTTGATAAGTTATTCTGGAAGAAGAAATGTTTTGGACATGACTCATCTAGCGACCACATTATATTTAGATGCATTAAAAACCTAAGCCAACCAAAAATGTAGTCTCACACCTACACAAAGAGCAAACACTGTATATCTTGACACTTGTCAATGAAGTTACACCTATTCATTTAGCCTAAAAACAATCTGGACTACTCCCTAAGTGTATGTGTGTGGTGGGAGGAGGGGAGCTACAAAATGGTACAAGTCAGCAAAGTCAAGTCATCTCTAACTATATTAACTTCAGAAATAAACCCTTGTTCACCCTGCTGGGTCTCACATTGCCTATTCAGGGAGCATGTCTAAGCACTGGCATTCCTTGGTTCCAGCCTTCATATCTCCTATCAAGTCTCCTATCCACCAGAGGAATATCAGAAAAGCCTAGGACACAAGAAAAGAGGGAGCCTTGATTCTCTCACTCCCAGCTTTTCTTCCAATGCAATGGCCATATTGTTTCCACTGAGAACGCCTTTGTTCGTGGATCCTGTAGCATTTCATCTTTCTATTTGAAGTAGAAAGCTGCTAAGGAAAAATGTATGATCGTTTCAACCTATGCCAGACTCTCCTATTTCCCAAGGGATAAGTGAAATCTGCAAACAAACATCTCCAACACTTAGATATCAGAAATTATTCAGTCAAGAGGCTGAAGTTATCTCTGAGGATCTGTTAAAGTGACTTTATTCAGGCTCAGGACTTCTCTGGAGAAGAGAGTAAGACTTGTTAGTCTCCTTGGGTTCCTTCTCCTCTGCCCAATATCACCCTGTCCACTCAAGTTATACTGAGACTGCAAATATATGTACATATAATTGTATATTCATGGTTACTTTATCTTCTTCCCAAAATCAATTGTGTTTGAGGCAATGATAGGGGATATAAATCACATGTACCAAACCAATATCGACAATGACCTTTCTTAATTTGGAAATAATTAAGCCTCTCTTCACAGTAGCTATCAATTATATATATATATGTAATTCTATATAAGAATGTGAGCAAGGGCTGATGAACAAAAGCAAATGGACTTTGAGAGATGAGACAGAAGCAGATCAGCCTGAGGGCTTAAGGGACACTGTGGGGAGGTTATCATTTACTTGACTTCTGCAAATAACCTGCCAACATCCTGGTGCCCTGAGCAAAAGTATTTTGGGGGACATAAGGAAACAATACCCTTGGAGTGGACAATGGCATGTCCACAATGGGTGCTTGCAGCAGAGACTGGGAAGCCTTTCTCAAGCATCTTTGCATGTGAGAGAGCACTGGAGTAAACGCTGGTAGTCAAAACAATTTCATTACCAATAGCATCAAAAAGAATAAAATACTTAGGAATAACCTAACCAAGGAAATGAATGACATAAACAGAACACTACAAAACATTGTTGAAAGAAATTAAAGAAGACACAAATAAATGGAAAGGCATCCTGCATCCATGACTGAAAGACTTAATGTTGTTAAGATGTCCATGCTACCCAAAGCAATCTACAGATTCAATGCAATCTCTATCAAATCCCAATGGCACTTTTTGCAGAAATAGAAAAATTAAATTTATAAAGAATCTCAAGGGTCCCCAAATAGCTAAAACAATTTTGAAAAAGAACAAAATTGAAGGCTCACACTTTCTGATTTCAAAATATATGTATCTTACTAAGCTACAATAACCAAAACAATGTGATGGCTGCAAAGAGACAAATAGATTAATGCAATAGAATAGAGAGCCCCAAAATAAGCCCTTGCATAGGGGGTCACATGATCTTCAAAAAAGATGCTAAGACCATTCAATGGGGAAAGGATGGTCTCTCAACAAAGGGGACCATGAAACTGGATGTCCACATAAAAAAAAAAGTAGAAACCATATTTCACACCCTATACCAAAATCAACTCAAATGAATTAATGACCCAAAATGCAAGACTGAAAACTGTAAAACTTCTAGAAGAAAACAGAGGGGACAAGTTTCGTGACATTGGACTTGGTAATAATTTGTTGTATATGACATCAGAGGTGCAGACAATGAAAGCAAAAATAGACAAAACTATACCAAACTTAAAAAATATGTATGTCAAAGGACATAATAAACAAAGTAAAAAGGCAACCTAAAAAACATCTGCAAATCATATATCAGATAAAGGACTAATATCCAGAAGACATAAAGAATTATTACAACTCAACAAAAAGAAAATCAAATAATCCTATTTAAAAATGGACAAAGGACTTAAATAAATATTTCTCCAAAGGTGGCGCACAAATGGCCAATGAGCATATGGAAAGATACTCAACATCACAAATCATCAAAGAAATAAGAACCAAAACCCCAATGAGATATCACCTCACACCTGTCAGAATGGTTGTTATCAAAAACAATAATAATAACAGAATAATAAGTACTGGTGAGGATGTAGAGAAATGGAACCCTTGTGAACTACTGGTGGGATTATAAAATGGTGCAACTACTATGGAAAACAGTATGGAACTTCACAAAAATTTAAAAATAGAACTGTATGATCCAGAAATCCCACTTCTGATAGTATATCCAAAGTAATTAAAAGCAGGATCTCAAATAGATACTTGCACACCCATATTCATTGCAACTCTATTCACAATAATCCATAGGTGAAAGCAACCCAAATGTCCATTGATGAATGGGCATATACATAAATGGAACATATCCAGCCTTATAAAAGGAAGGAAATACTACCACAATTATAATATGGATGAATAGTGAATACATGCTAAGAAAAATAAGCCAATCACAAAAAGACAAATACTGCATGATTCCACTTACATGTGGTATCTACAGCAGTCAAATCGATAGAACCAAAGTATAATGATGGTTACCAGAAGCTGGAGGGGGCGGTGTGGGGAGGGAAGTTGTTTAATGGGAGTAGAGTTTCAGATTTGCACAAGAAATTTCTGGAGATCTGTTTCACAAATATGTGAAGATACTTTAACATTATTGAACTTTTACTTAAAAATGGTTATCATGGTAATTTTATGTTATGTAGTTTTTACTACAATAAAAAAAACCTAAAAATAATAGTGGTAGTCACTACATTTGATGCACTAGTTTGTACACACAAGAGACACATCTTGGGGGTTCACAGAAATGTCCATGAAAACTTTAAGGAGCTAAGTTAATGCCAGGAAAGGTTTCAAAATTCATTTTGATTTGGAGATTAATATAAATGCATATTTAAATTAATTGAAAATAATTATACTTATATTTTATACTATGCACCTATAATATAAATGTGAGCTCATTTTGCCATCATATCAGGAGACATCTAGGCTACACATAAATATATGGCATCCTGTATATTTTTACCTATAAGGATGACAGAGGACACTCCTTTCTAGACTTAGCAAGTATCTTCAGAAATTTGGTCAGCTCTAAACATCACAAATGTGTCCCCAGCCATTTATATTACAATAAATATTATAGCCCTGTATCACATGATGTGGTAATTTGATATATGTCACAACTTTTCAACACCAAGGGAATTCATGATTTCAGAATAGATATAAATTATTCTTGACTGTAATTAATAATATGATGGACTCAAAAAGAAGATAATAATTCATAAACTAGATTTGAAGTGGTGCCTTGAGGATACTTTGGCACTAACAGCAGATCTATCCTGTCTCAATCCATCACCGCCAAGGGATAATATGTCATGGGATTGTTATCAAGACCTAAATAATTCAGAAGTCCCATGGTATATAATGAAGGATTAAGTTAAACTTTATTTTGAAGCAAGTCATAAAATCTGCTTTTGAATCTGCCGAGGTGGATGACAAATGTATTTAAAACGTAACAATCAATCCAGCAGCTTTTATAGCTAACACGTTGATATAACCTCTATTGTAACCTCCACCCTCCCCCCAAAAAATCCTATTTACTGTTGGAATGCAATGTGTGTTAGAATGAAAGGCGAGAGTCAGGGACACCAAAGAAGAGGCTGCTGCTTTAATCACATGGGATGATGAGAGTGAGTTAAATCCACTGGCCAGATGTCATTTCAGGGGGCTCGTGTCAGCAGCACATCTTAAAAAAATAATAAAAAAATAATAATAACAATAATGATAACATTTTGTTTTTCCAGTTGTCTGGTTGTTCCACTCCATTGTGTTTCATTGGTTCAAAACTTCTGATTTCACCTACCTTGGAGTGTCCAAGATAAACATTACTCATGGCTGTGAAAATTCCTTGTTTACTGAAGTTCAGAAAAGAGGGATGGAAATAAATCTAATTAAATAAAAATTTATGGTTATTTTATGAAAAAAAAGAACCATCCAAGTTTGAATATCTGTTCCTAAGATACCAATAGGAACACTAGTAGTTCTAATATTGGATATAGTTGCAAGTAAATTAGAAAGGAGGAATGAGGCAAAAAAAGAAAGAAAAGATGAAGAGTTTTGTCCTGGCCATGCTATGAGTGAGAGTTATGAAGACAGATATCTACTAACAACTGGAAATATATAAAGAGAGGTTGAGAAAAAGGTCAGAATGAAGTCTTGATCTGAAGTCTTCAGCACGTAGGCTGGCTGAAGCCCTTGGAATGGATAAGATTTCCTTTCCAAAGATGAGAGCGTAGAAGATATAGAATCAAAAGGGCATCAATTGTGCCTTGAGGAATGAAGAGATAGAGGTGGAAGAAGATAGCAAGGTGCCCTTGAAGCTGATGAAGTAAACAATGTTTCCTATGACTAGAGAAGGTTCTGCATTCACTTACTCAGTTTTTAAGGGCCATGGAATCATTATGTACTGGTACTTGCTTCAAGAGTGAAGTCCTAGGATACCTATGGTCAAAAATGAATGAAATGTGATTATGAATATTTTTATCCAAAACAGGAACCAAGCTGGGTCAGAAAAAAAAGACAGAAAGAAAAGTTGGAGGAGGGAAAAGAACAAACCTAAGTCTGAATCAAGTCACATGGAAAGGTCAAATGAGAAGATGATCCTTCACACATAAACAAAATCACAGATGCTGGGCAGATTGGAGTCTCATCTTCACTGGAACCAAACACCATTTGGAGGGTTCATCGTACACTCAAGGGCTGACCAGCCCTTTGTGTGAACAGAGTTCCAAGAGCTTCACAGTGTATCATACACAGCAGTTAATGGCACCACCTACAGCATCAGATAGACTTTAAGTCAAGTTCTGGATCTGTCACTTACACACCTGTGACTAAAACCCATTCTTTCTGAGACTCAGTTTCCTGATCTGTAAAATGGAGATGATAATAGTATATACCATACATCATAGAATTGTAGTAAGGGTTAAATAAGATATCGCATGGGAAGCACTTAGCACAGTTCCTAGATTAGTAAATGCTCAGTAAATCTATAACACAGTCTAAGCCCTACTGATTACATTTCCCCACACTGAGAACCAAAATTATCTCAAAAAGAAAGTACCATCTGGTAGTTCTTAGAACTATTTGGAAATTTTGTGACTTTACACCATCATCATGTCAAGAAAGCCCAGGACACTTTAGAAACCCTGCTCCTTAAGATTCCCTTCACCCACACTGGGTCTAGTCCCTCAGTGTAGCATTACCTGGGTGTCATCTTCCAATGTTCTCCTGGGCCATAGATGGTTATGCTTGCTCTGCTCCCCAGACCATTGCCTCCTGAGTCACTTACCAATACAGGACTTGTCCTTAACCCTCATGTCAACCCCACTTTCTACACACACACCAAGACCATGCTCAGAATCACCAAACTAGGTTGAAGCTTTCCCAGAAAAACTCAGTGTCTTCTAAACAGTTTTTATCCTCCTTTAAATTTTAAAATTCAAGAGAACCAAGGTGGTGGTGTAGGTAGACACATTGTCCCTCCTCGAACAACCAGAACTGACAGAAAATCAAACCGCAAGGAAGTCCAACACCAAGGAAATAGGAAATAAACATTCATCCTGACCAGTAGGAGGAGCAGAGATGGGCACCAGGGCAGAGAGGACTCGCGTGGCCGTGGCGGGACTGAGACTGGAAGAGTGTGGGACGAACGGGGCGGGCAGTCTGACCACTAGCAGACCCTGCGGCCCCACATTCGCACAGATAGGCCGAGAGGGCCGGACTCAGAGTGGTGGAGAACAGGGCAGGCAGAGCGGCGGGTAGCACCCCACAGCCCCACATTCGGGCACAGATAAACCAGACAAACGGTGGGGAGTGAAGCAGACCATGCAACCCAGGGCTCCAGGTCGGGGAAATAATGCCTCAAACCTCTGATTGAAAACGCCCCTGGGGGTTGGGGCGGCAGCAGGAGAGACTCCCAGCCTCACAGGAGAGGTCGTTGGAGAGACCCACAGGGGCCTAGGGTGTGCACAGGCCCACCCACTCGGGAGCCAGCACCAGAGGGGCCCAGTTTGATTGTGGGTAGCAGAGTGAAAGACTGAAATCCGGTGGAGAGTGGAGCGGGCGCCATTGCTCCCTCTCAGCCCCTCCCCCACGTTAAGTGTCACAGTGCAGCGACCAGCGTTACCCCGCCCTGGTGAACACCTAAGGCTCCGCCCCTTTAAGTAACAGACGCACCAAGACAAAACAAAAAAAATGGCCCAAATGACAGAACACTTCAAAGCTCCAGAAAAAATACAACTAAGCAAGGAAGAGATAGCCAACCTATCAGATGCACAGTTCAAAACACTGGTTATCAAGATGCTCACAGAATTGGTTGAATCTGTTCGAAAACCACATGAAAAAATGAAGCCTATGCTAGGAGAAACGAAGGGGAATGTACAGGGAACCAATAGTGATGCGAAGGAAACTGGGACTCAAATCAACGGTGTGGACCAGACGGAAAAAAGAAACACCCAACCAGAAAAGAATGAAGAAACAGGAATTCGGAAAAATGAGGAGAGGCTTAGGAACCTCCAGGACATCTTTAAATCTTCCAACATTCGAATCATAGGGGTGCCAGAAGGAGAAGAGGAAGAACAGAAGATCAAAAACTTATTTGAACAAATAATGAAGGAGAACTTCCCCAGTCTGGCAGGGGAAATAGACTTCCAGGAAGTCCAGGAAGCTCAGAGAGTCCCAAAGAAGCTGGACCCAAGGAGGAACACACCAAGGCACATCATAATTACATTTCCCAAGATGAACAGAAGGAGAGAATCTTAGAAGCAGCAAGAGAAAAGGAGACAGTTACCTACAAAGGTCTTCCCATAAGACTATCAGCTGATTTCTCCAAAGAGAACTTGCAGACAAGAGGGGGCTGGCAAGAAGTACTCCAAGTCAGGAAAGGCAAGTATCTACATCCAAGATTACTGTATCCAGCAAAGGTATCATTTAGAATGGAAGGGAAGATAAAGTGATCCTCAGATAAGGTCAAGTTAAAGAAGCTCATCATCACCAAGCCCTTATTGTATGAAATGTTAAAGGGAGTTACCTGGGAAAAAGAAGATAAAAAATATGAACAGTAAAAATGACAGCAAACTCACAGTTATTAACAACCACACCTAAAACAAAGACAAGAGCAAACTAAGCAAACAACTGGAACAGGAACAGAACCATAGAGATGGAGATCACATGGAGGGTTGTCAATAGGGGAGTGGGAGGGGGAGGGGGGAAAGGTACAGAGAATAAGTAGCATAGATGATAGGTGGAAAATAGACAGGGGGAGGGTAAGAATAGTGTAGGAAATGTAGAAGCCAAAGAACTTATAAGTATGACCCATGGACATGAACTATAGGGGGGGAATGTGGGAGGGAGGGGATGGGCAGGATGGAGTGGAGTGAGGGGGGGAAATGGGACAACTGTAATAGCATAATCAATAAATATATTTAAATTTTAAAATTCAAAATAGATTTAATACTAACATGAGACTAAGTACATACTGCTTGGTCTTCAAACTATACAGTTTCCATTCACATACAACTGCCCACTTTGAGAGTCATTAAACAACCAAAGATCTGTTTACCTGGGTCCTCGGCCAGTCCTGCTCTAAGTGGATGGTAATTTAGGGAAAAGTCTCTTTACTTTCTGAACTCTGGCTGCTCAGTTGTAAAATAATGAAGTTAAACTAAGGATTAAGGTTTTTTTATCATATATTATTTACCACAAAACTGCATTTTCTTTGTATTTACCTCTATCCCAATCTAAGATAAATGGCTATATTTATTTCAGATAAAGAATAGGTGTTGATTCTGCATATTCACAGATAAGCAGTTCAACAAGATCTAGATTTCTAGGAGTTTGTCCCATAATTCTATAGCATGAAGAAACATGAACTGAAAGCCATCACGTCTGGATCACAAAGTACAATCAAAGATTCTAGACTTTCTGATCTTTAACAATGTCTTGGTCACAAGCAGGAATAGCCAAATTACTGCCTTAAGTTTTCCTGAGGTAAGAAGACTATTTCAAAATTACACCAAATAAAACCAGAGTCTTTACCACTGGCCTCTCTGTGAATATATCTGAGATTACAGGCAGCACAGGAAATAGTGACATTCACTCCTCACATCGACCCTGCTGTTAGAGCAGGGGGAATCAATGCTCACTACTGGAATGATTTGCTGAATTTTCCATTCAAAGAAATCAGCTTCTATTTAGGCTGAGGAACCAAATGTCTACCACTTTTCAATAGAATTTTGATGACTGGGGAGAATATTCAAGTCCCAAAGAAGGTCAAAGTCGGGGAAATTAGATGGAAAAAAGAAAATTGTTTAAAGTAAGGCAACCAAGTTATTTGAAAGGTTCAAGTGCCATTTCTTCTGCAATGGCAGACCTCCTAACTGGAAGTGATGATCTCTAGGTAGAACAGAATCACAGCCTGATATGGTCCCTCAGATAGGAGCTGCCTGTTCTCCCAAACTGCCACCCAGTGAGAATATAATTTAAGCATTACTCTTATTTCCATTATTAGTTCCAGAACTTTCCCCTTCTACTGTCACACAAAAGTCTCTGAAACCATGCATTTCTTCCCCTAATGAACATCACTGTCCTAGTTATTCACCACCCTCCTGACTATGGCTTTAACTTCACTAAGAATTTTGACATCTGGTTAGTTTTCCTCTCTCCTCCTCCTACTACTCCTGATACTACCATCATTCTAGTAAATCCCAATATTGGTAAAGACAACTTACATAGGTCTTGGGCATGTAGTTCCTTGACTTCCTCAGTACCAGTGACCTTCACCTCATCTCCACAACAGAACCCAGTCCCATCACCAAGCCTGTACCTTCCCGGTCAGCATGCGGAATTGTTCTACCTCTGAAATCAGACTCCATTATTCCATTTTCTAACCAAAACCTCTACTCTTCCACAGATCTCTCACCACCTTATTCCCCAACACACCTTTTTTTATCACTTTGCCGCTATCTTTAGTGCCTTGAGCCCCCTGGTTTTTTCCCCCAACTACTCACCAACTCCTAGATTCACAACCTATCCTACTTATCCTGGACACCAAGGGCACAGTCAGTTCCAAGACTGACACAATTAGCATGCTTGTTGCCTTGATTCACCATGCCCTAAGTCAATCTGATCAGCTTTTATTCTCAAGTACTCAGGAGCTTTATTCTAAAATGCAAAATTAAGAACTTAGCTTTCAGTCATAACTTCTAAAACTTACTATTATTAAATAAACCATGGAATTTGGAGGTAGATTGATCTTAGAAATAATCTAGTTCAGGTGCCCCTCAATTTGCTGATAAGAGAACAGAAAGAAACTCTAGGGGGTGAAACAACTTGCAAAGGTCATAGAGCTCATTAGGCAGCAAGGTTAGAACCACACCCCTGGGCTTCTGACCTCCAGGCTCCAGGCTCAAAGTTCCTTCCTTTATGCCACATCACCTCCCCTGGCCAGTCACTCACTGATGTTTGTTAAACACAGGGGCTGGAATAAAGGACAGTTCATTCTCTGAATTAGGGGATTTTACACCATACAAGCATCCCTGAAGATATAAGAATGCATTATCTTTGTTTTGATTTATTTTGTTTTGTTTTTATCAATCATTGTCTTGTCCAACTGGGGAAAATAACTCTTAAACATGAACAACATAGTAATTACAATCTATAGTCACTGACATCCCTTGAGTCTGCCCAGGCCTCTACACCCCAGGCCAGGCTATCAGCTCCTTTCCACTTATACGTGGAATCTCATGAACAAAATAACCTAACAAACAAAATAAAAGTAGAATCAGAGCTGTCAGTGGGGGGCAGGTGGAAAAGGTAAAAGGATTAAGTAAAAAAACAAACAAACAAAAACCCCTCATATATAGACAATGGCATGGTCATTACCAGAGGGAAATGGGGGTAGGAGGAGGCAAGAGAGGAAAAAGGGAGGATAAATGGTGATGGAAAGAGACATGACCTGGGGTGGTGAACACACAATACAATATACAGATGCTGTATTATAGAACTGTACATCTTAAATCCGTATAATTTTATTGGCCAATATAAGGTGAATGCATCCAATTAAAAAGTAAAATAAAATAACTATAAAAAAGAACATGGGTCCAATATAAACAACAGGATGCACTGTATGTGAAAATCCTCATCTTTAAAATTATCTCCAGCAGGACAGTACTTCTATTATTTAATTTGTATTCTACTACATTTGGAATTATTTGTAAAGTTTTAAGAAAAAATCAGACAAAAAATATAGACACTGAAACAGTCCCCTCTCCAGACCTCAACATCAGAAGCTCTGATAATAAGGCTGCTGTGAGCAAGGGAGCATCCCAGAAAGTTCTTCACACATGTTTGTGTCTGTCTACAATGCCAGGTTTATTAGGGGAGACCTCCCCAACAAGTCAGTAGAGTCACACACAGGTTACACACAGAGAGGGGGAGCTCTCACAACAGAAACCAGCAGGGCAATCATCCAGCATGAAGTCCAGTCACTGGCGATGTCTGCAAGTGGAGAGGTGGGCATTGGTCTCAAGACAGGTGGCTACAGTGACGGCACGTGTCCAGGGGAGTGCAAGTCCCTCTGAAGAGTGTTCCCATTATACCCCATTACCTCAGTCTGGACATAGCACTTAACAGAACTGTCATAGCTCACAGTGACTCCATATTGGACTGTCAAAGGTGTCCACAAAGTTTGCTATGCTCATGCTCTATACAGAGACCAAATCACCTTCAGAATATTTTTTTAATTTCCCAGGCAATGCTGATGCCTAAATACTTCAATAACTTTTTTTATTTTAATTTTTTTATTTTCAGTTACAGTTGACATATAATATTATATAAGTTTCAGGTGTACCACATAGTGATTAGACATTTATATACCTTACAAAGTGATAACCTCATCTGACACTATACAGAGTTATTAGAGCATTATTAACTATATTCCCTATGCTGTACTTTACATCCCCATAGTTCAAGAATATTTATCTCATATAGCTACAGCTTCAAAGCATTAGATGGGTACAATCTTTTGGGCATCCCACTTCTAAATAGCAACACAGTCCAGAAACTTCTTGGCAGCTGCTGCTCTTGAACTAAAGATTCCCAAACCAGGCATGTATGGAAATCAGCCCAGATCCCAAACTCACACCCACTGTATTCAGGTGCATAATTCAGCCACATGGATATTTTCTATACATACTGTGATGTAATTAAACGTAACATTAATAGCCTCATACAACATCATCTCATGGTTTTCTTCTCTGTTGCATTTTTGCTACAACTTTGCCTGTATAACCTACAGTGTTTCAAAGCTTCTCTGGGATATTATTTCCTCATCTGTAAAAATAAAAACTTTACTTACTTTTAGTCTGAAGATTGGCAGTCCCTCTGCAGCTGCTCTTTTCTCACATACCCTCTAAGGACTCCCTCCTGGCCCAAATTTTGGTAATATCAACCAGTTACAACCACACTGATTTTGGTAATGCCGACCAATTACAACCATATTTTATATATGCAAGACCAAGTTGAAATACTATTATTATTAAGCACTTCCAATAAGCCAGCCACAGTGCTAAGTATTTTAAAATATTATGTCACATTTAATTCCTTGGAGTCCCTACAAAGACATACTATTATTGGCAACATTTACAAATGAGGAATTAGATTCAAAAAGATGAAATAAGATTCCCAAAATGGCCCAGTAAATGGCACAACAGTTCAAACCATATTTAGCTGATTCCAGAGCCCTCTATTGTTTTATTTCTCTTCACATTTACAAACTAAAATAAGTAGATGTTCCGCTGAGTACTGCCCATGCTCATATTATTAAGAATTTGAATGTTGGGTTTTGAATCAATTAGTTATGACTCTATTTTGTTTTTATAGAAACTTAATCCTGTGAGCCTTACAGAGATCATTTTCCATTATAGAAACACACACACAAAGAGAATCAAAATAGCCAATAATTTCCTTCTATTTTATAGCTGTGTAGTATTCCATTATGTAAATATGCCACAGCTATTTTATCCACTCATCTACTGATGGCATTTGGGCTATTCCCAGATCATGGCTATTGTAAATACTGCAATGAACATACATTCTTTTGAATTGGTGTTTCGGGATTCTTAGGATATATTCCTAGGAATGGGATTGCTGGATCAAAAGGCAGACCCATTTGTCTTTTTGAAGAAATTCCATACTGCTTTCCATAGTAACTGCAGCCATTTGCATTTCTGCCACAAAGGGCTCCCCTTTCTCCACATCTTCACCAGCACTTGTTGTTGTTGATTTCTTGATGGTAGTCATTCTGACAGGCATGAGGTTATATCTCATTGTGGTTTTAATTTGCATTTCTCTGATGATTAGTAACAATGAGCATTTTTTCATATGTCTACTGGCCATCCATATGCTCTCTTTGGAGAAGTATCTATTCAGGTCCTTGGCCCATTTTTCAATTGGATTTTTTGTCTTCCTGGTGTTGAGTTGTATAAGTTCTTTATATATTTTGGAAATTAACCCCTTATCATTGGCAAATACAAGATCTGTCCAAAAAAATACAGCCATTGTCAATATAATGAGAATGGTTTGCATGACATCGATGTAACCTGGCATCCAAGGAGAGTGGACTGGAATGTGCCTGTGTGAACAATGACAACTTCACTGTACTAGTCACTGGGGGTAGTAAACACTGTTGAGTGAGTGTGTATACTGTGTGGCTGTCACATTCAAAATGACTGAGCAAGTACAGCAACAAATCTGCATCAAATTTTGTGTTAAACTTGAACATTCCTCCACAGAAATTATTTGGATGATTCAGAAGGCTGAGCTATGGGCAACTAGTGATTGGCAGCTTCATCACAACAATACGCATGCTCATGCACCACATCTCATGCAGAGCTTTGGGGGGAAACATCAAATGACCCAGGTGACTCAGCCACCCTGCAGCCCAGATTTCACACCCTGTGACTTTTGGTTTTCCCAAAACTAAATTCACCTTTGAAAGGGAAGAGATTTCAGACCATCAATGACATTCAGGAAAATACAGTAAGGCAACTGACAGTAATTGGGAGAACTGTGTGAGTTCCCAAGGTGCCTGCTTTGAAGGGAACTGAGGCATCCTTGTCCTATGTACAATGTTTCTTGTATCTTCTTCAATAAATGTCTCCATTTTTCATATTACATGGCTGAATACAGTGTGTTCCCTTTTCATTTTGTTGATGGTTTCTTTTGCTGTGTGAAAGCTTTTAAGTTTGAGGTAGTCCATTAGCTTATTTTTTACTTTGTTTCCCTTGTTCTAGGAGGTGTATTGACAATAACATGCTATGAGAGCTGTCTGAGATTTTACTACCTATGTTTCCTTCTAGGAGTTTCATGGCTTTATGACTCACATTTAAGTCCTTTATCCATTTTGGGTTTATTCTTTTGTATGGTGTGAGTTGGTGGTGTAGTCTCACCTTTTTTGCATGTATCTGTCCAATTTTCCCAACACCATTTATTAAAGAGACTGTCTTTACTCCATCGTATGCTCTTGCCTCCTTTGTCAAATATTAACTGACCATTAAGGTGTGGGTTGATTTCTGGGCTCTCTGTTTTGTCCATTGATCTATATGCCTATCCTTATGCCAGTATCAGGCTGTTTTGACTACAGTGTATTAGATATTGTGATACCTCCAACTTTGTTCTTCTTTCTCAAGATTGCTGAGGCTATTCAGGGTCTTTTTTGGTTCCATATAAAGTTTTGGAATATTTGCTCTAGATCTGTGAAATATGTCATTGCTAAGTGAAATAAGCCAGTCAGAGAAAGACAAATACCATGATCTTACTTATAAATGGAATCTAATGAACAAAATAAACTGACAAACAAAACAGAAAAAGAGGCATGGATACATGGAACAGACTGACAGCTGTCAGAGGGGAGGGGAGGAGAGGAGACTGAATGAAAGAAGGTGAAGGGATTAGTGAAAGAACATATATGCATGACCCGTAGACACAGACAACAGGGAGGTGATGGGCAGCAGCGGGGGACAGGAGCTAGGAGGAGGTGAGCAAAGGAGAGGAAAAGGAGGACATCTATAATAGTGTCAACAGTAAAAAATACAGTTAAAAAGAGAAAGATTAAACAAAAGAAAATTTAAAAAACATAGCCAATAGATACAGTCACCAAATGTTTGTGCTTATATGGAATGTCTTAGAGATAGTCTAGCCCAGCTCATTTATTACATATAAATAGTGAAACTGAGGTTTGGAGTCTTACCTAAGGTCACAAGTAGAGTCAGGGGCTGAGCTAGGAGCCCTCTCCACTCTTCCTGCTGCCTCCCACAGTTAGCATTACCAACTTCTTTACAGTCACAAATGACTTTTTAATCCACTCATCAATTTTTTAGAGACACTGCTAAAATCCCATTATAATATTTCTGCACAGCAAAGCTGTTTCTATGTAGCAGAGAATAGTTCAAAATCATACCACTTTGTCTCCAAAGTCACATACAACCCAAAGAGTAGATGAAATTCTGAAGATGAATTTCTTTCTGATGTCTCCCCACATGCCAATTACTCTGCGTGTAGGAAAAGCCTGGTTATGTATTTATGTGTGTGTTGTTCCTTTTGAAAGAATTTGACCAGACCACACCATATGCAGATCTTGGTTCCCTTATACAAGGAGCACTTGCCCTTTACTGTCACCTCCTTCTCCAAAAGAGAAGAGAGCACCAAACCAGTTCACACCCCAGAGCTTTTACACAGACAATTCCAACTACCCAGAATGCTCTTCTACCCAGTCACCATCCAGTTAATTCCTATGTAACCTTCAGAGCTAAATTTAAATCTCATTTCGAAGGGAGTATTTAATAACTCACAAATCTGAATTCTATCTCCTCTACATCTCTCTCAGCATCCTAGCATTTTTCTTCATAGTGCAAAGCATAGTATATAATCAGACATCCATTCATGTAAATATTTACTTAATACCTTTCTCCCCCAATAGACTATAAGCTCCACGTGGGCAAGGCCTACTTCTATTTCCTTCACAGCTATATAAGCCATGTTTAACATCGTGTCTGATACAGAGTGGGTGTTTAATAAATATCTGTGAAAGAATGAATGGAAAAAATAAAAGCCAGGAAACAAGGATAAAAAGAGAATAATCACATTGACAAACACACTAGAGAAAGACAGATATCACACAGACATTCCAGGGTCAGTTTCAGTCCTCCACAGGTTCTCCTCACCTTTACTTTTTTTATATATCTTCATTGAAATATGCTTCACATACCATACAATTCACCCATTTATAATGTACAATTCCAAAAATTAAAAATAAAGTGTATAATCCAACAATCTTTTGTATATTAACAGAGCTGTACAAACTTTACCACAAGCAATTTTTGAACCTATTCAATACCCCAAAAAGAAACCCATACCCCTTAACAGTCACTCCCCAAATCCCTCTCCCCAACCCTAGGCAGCCACTAATCTACTTTCTTCCTTCATAGATTTGCTTATTCTGGATGTTTTACATAAATTAAATTATTCTGGATATTTTATATAAATGAAATTATAAAATATGCAGTCCCCTGTGACTGGCTTTTTCACGTATTAACATTTTCCAGGTTCACCCATGTTGTAGCATGTTATCAGTATTGTTTTTCACCTGCCAACCAATATTCCATTGTATGGATACACTACATTTTATTCATTGATTGATCAATTAATGGACATGTGGGTTTCTACTTTGGAGCCATTATGAATAACACTGTTATGAACAATTGTATACAACTTTTGCATAGACATAACTTTTCATTTCTCTTAAGCATATGCCTGTGAGTAAACTGGCTGCTTCATATGATAATTCTATATTTAGCTTTTTGAGGAACTGCCAGACTGTTTCCCAAAGCGAATGCTCCCTCTTTCAACCTTACCAGAAATGTATAAATAGGGCAGGATTTCTCCATAACCTCACCAACCACTCTTGTAATCTTTTTTATTTTGGCCCTTTTAGTAGGTGTGAAGTAATATCGCATAGTGGTTTTCGTTTGCATTTTACTGATGCTAATGATATTGAGCATCTTTTTATGTGCTTATTGTCTACTTGTGTATTCTTACCTCTACTTGCAAAAGCCCCAACCCATGCTAAATAGACTATATTAAAGTGTACCCATACCCCTCATTGAAGATAATATGTATGTCACTTAGAATATTGGGTTGCATTGCTATTGACTAGCTGACAAAAGCTATATTTTGCAAACATGTAATCAAATATATATTGATTTCAATGCTGTGATTTTATTTTCCTATTTTGAAATCAACAGAACATCTTTACAGCTGTCCAAAACTGCTGTGGGTCACACCTCTGCTTCTTAATGGCCATTCCTACTCAGTGGTAAACAGGCTATTATGCGTAAGTTACTAAGAAAAGCAGTATTATACTGGCTGAAGGTGTTCTGAGAGCATAGAGGAAGAATAATCCAGGCCCAATCAGAGCTATTGCCTTAGTTATTCTTTATAGTTTATTTCCAGTTTTGCAGGAGGAGAGACTAAAAATTAATACCAGAACTCACTATATATCCATTTTAATTTTTGAATATCTATACATACTGTCACTTTTAACTTTTCACTTCACAATATTAATTTATTAATTTTTGAAAAATTATTTTGTAGTCTTCCTAAAACCCCTAATTATAAATTCCCTTCAAAAAGTTAGAATTTAGGGGGGGAAATGGAGACAACTGTACTTGAACAACAATAAAAAAAAAAAGAAAAAAGAAAAAAATTAGAATTTACTCAGTGCCTCTGTCCACCATGCTGCACATCTAATATTTATTATCCCGTTTAACATCAGAGATGCCGGTACTTGATGAAGAACAATTCTAACTGGCTAAAAATCTGTTTTTCGTGGTTAACAAAGGCAAATAATCTTACTGACTTCAGAAATTTGATTCATTCAAAATTATCTGGGTGGCTAACACATTACCCTATAATACATAAGCATAAGGGGAGGCTTATCTGCCTCCCCTTCTTAATCACTAATAATCAGGACAATGAATCCCTGGTCAGCATTAAACTTAGAAGCAAAGCCTTGGGTCTATTGGCCACAGAGAAAGACAACATCTAGGCCTCAGTTGTGTTTCAGCTCCAGACCCAGGAAAGCTAAAGGATCCCACTGATCAAATCCTCGTGAAACCAGACAGAATGACACCATGACTGGCATTAGGACCAGATGCAAGGACGAACTGTCCCTTACCCTAGCACCAACAAATCAACAGAGACCACAACCCTAATTCATTAATTCACCAGGATTAATGATTTTTCCCCTATGTAACCCATCCCCTGAAGCCATTGGTGAGCCAGGTGTTTGAGCATGAGCTCACCTGTGACTCCAGGCATGGTTACCATTTCCTTAATAAACTTTTACTTTTTTGCTGCAAACTCCTATTCACATTTGATTGGGCTTTGATGCATGCAGGTGAATGCACCCCTTTAGTTCGGTAACGATAGATAGATGATATGGGATAGATAGATAGGGAGAGAGAGAGAGAGATTTGGGAGCACAAATTATGCCCAGAGAATCAGGAAGGCCCTCTTCCCATGCTAAAAAACTCTAAACTCAGTTGTGTATACTGCTCACACAGCTCAAAAGAGCTACTGAGTACCAGCAAGATTGACAAAGTATCTCATCAGTTAAAGAGAAAAGCTATAAAAGTCACAGGCATTCACAACTTCGTCAATCACAAAAATTTAGCGAACCCACAGGCATCTCAAAAAGACTCAGATGTACTGAGATTCAGGGACAGGTTGGTGACAGGATCCTCCTGAGTTCCCACTCCCTGTGAATGCACTGAATGAACAGCTACACATGAAGCCATTCCCTCCAAGAGAAATCCAGAAACTAACTAAGTGATCTGACACATTGAGCAACTGAGAAAATACTCACATTGAAAAGGCTGAGACACACTCTCACCATAAACTCCTCTCACAGCACAGTGCCCTGCAAGTCAGGAGGGAAGCCCCAGCTCCCAGCTTCTCCCCAGAGGCAAAGGGTAAGGACCACTCAACTGGTGCCCCACCCACCCAAGGGATAGGCCCCCAAGTCACCCAGCTCTGAAAGACAAAAGGGTTTGTATTCATGAGTCCACAGGACTACAGCAAACAAAAAAAGCAGTTCTTAACAGGTACACAGAACTAGCCTTACCTATTTCCACAGGGTTCAGCACAGAGGAAGCAGGAAGCAAGCAAAAACAGCCATCTCCCAGTCTGCCTGCACCCTTTACAAACTGCTGCCAAAGGGTCAGGCTTCTATTTAACACACATCTAGGTGCAGCTGTGCTGTGGTCCTCCCAGAAGCCCAAGGAGGTAGTGCTTCCCCACTTTTTTTCTCCATCTTCTTCCAACAATAAAATCAAATCACTAGCATCTCCCTGGAATGAGCTTGTCCACATATCGAGCATCCCAGCTTTTACAGTTGCTATTCAAGGGACAAGCCCCCCAGTCACCTAACTCTGATAAACAATGGGGCTTGCATTCATGAGTTTCACAAGACTATAGCAAATAAAGGAGCAGATTTTAAACAGGCACAGACCACCTTCCACATCGATAGATAGGCATGGGTTCAGCATAGACGGAGCAGGCAAAAATGCTCATCTCCCAGTTTCTCCCTGTCAGGGGTTTCACTGAATATTTTCCCAGCTGTTGCCTGAGGGCCAGGGTCTGGCTTCTAACCTGCCAGCATCAACATGCTGACTACAATCTTCTCCTTCAGAACGCTAACGAGGCACACTCTCTGCTATGGGAGCCACTAAGAACAAAGACAGTCAGTCACTCTGGTACCCAGGAAATTGGGCTAGGCTGATTGACAAAGTTCACCTCCTGCATGAGACGGGTTTGTCAAGACTAGAAAAGGGGGCTGTTTTATGTGATGTGCAGAAACCAACCCAGAGAATCAAGGAGAAACTGGTGAACTACTCCTGGTTCACTAGAAGCTCCAAAAAAAAGAGCTAGAAGCGACACATTGGAAATGAAGATGACAACGTTGAGGAATTTTTCTCTATTTCAGGACTACAGATAGTCCTCTGACAATAGCATTCCATCACTGAACTCTTCTGTCTACTATTTAATCTAGGTTTTGCTTTTAATTGAAACACAGTAACAGGTATACATAGGAAAACAAGTGAAACAGAATCCAGTGTATACTATAAAAATTAAATCTCCTTCCTACTCCAAATGGTATCCATTCCACTGCCCTAATAAACTGTCAGCAGTTTCCTGCATGCTCATTAAGATAGCTCTAGTTAATACAACTTGCCAGTTATAAAAATAGTCACAGGGATGCAAACTACAACATAGGGAATATAGTCAATAATACTGTAATAACTATGTTTGGTGGCAGCTGGTACTCGACTTATCAGGGGGATTACTTTGCAAGGTATATAAATGTCTAATCACTATGTTGTAACCTGAAACTAATATAATATTGTATGTCAAATATAATTGAAAAATAAAAAATATTGTAAAGACAGTTATTTAATGACATCATACACACTGCTCTGCATCTTGCTTTTTAATGACAGAGATATGCTACATTAGCACAAATATATTTATGAATCAACCGTAACTCAATCAATCCCCAATGGATAGATATATTGACATTGCTATTAGAAATATTAAAAATGCTGAGATACACTCTTGCCACAAACTCCTCCCCTAGCTCCCAGCTTCCCCCTGAGAAGCACAGGGTTTGGACCACACAACGGGTGCCCCAATATTTTTTATACATAACTACGTCAGACACTTATCTTAGGATAAATTTCAAGGTGTGAAGTTACTAGGTCAAGGGATATGTATACATTTTCAGTTTCATTAGATAGTATCCAAAATGGTTGTACCTGTTTTTCTGTTGCCCACAATGTTCGAGGTTCAGTTTCTTTACTCTCCAACCCTGTATATTATCAAACATCTAAATGGTAGCAATCAGGTAGGTATCTCCTTGTTTTGATTTGCAAGTCTTCATAAGGAATGATGAGTATTTTTTATTATACTTATACAATCTATTCTAATTTCTTTCTCTATGAACTGTTGTAAGGGAACTCAGATGTAATGTGGCTCCAGAAGCAAAGGCATCTGGGAAATGTTGGACTCTGTTTAACCTCTGACTGTTTAACTCTGTAGCCTCGGGCTTGGCTGACTAGGCAGAAAACCAGGACTCAGCCCCTTAAATGTCATGTCCACAGGAAGGAGGTTATGGGTTTATAGAGTGTGGATAACTGCCTGACATTATCTGTTAACTTAGAAATGCCTTGTTCTTTCTGGTGGTCAACATGACTACCCACCATATGGTTTTACTACGACCCCTTATAAATAGATACCCTGTCCTGGGAGGGGTGAGGACAATTCCGGCGGCCACCGCTGGGAGTGCAGCTGCTTTGCCAGTGTGTGTAGATTGTTTCTCCGATTAAAGCTCTTATGAATTTGAATAAGGCTACTTTGCAGTTCTTCAGAATCGATCCTGAATTTAGATTTTTGGGGTTCTCCCCTAACAATTGCCTATTTCTATTCTTTGCCTATATTTCTACTGAAGTGACTTTTAAACAGGCACAGGAGACCCTTCCTGGTTTTTTTTTCTTATTAACTCTTCTAGTGCTGCTTTGGTTTAAAATGGCTAATGAGAAAATATCTTTTCTTTCTCAAGGAATATAGGAATCACTTGAGAGTTTAAGCTTTTCCTCATGAATTCATAAAGCCTAGATTTTTTTAAGTAGCATGTTGTTTTTACCACCACCAGAGGCCACAAAAGAAATCTCATACTTTCACATTTATGTGGTTACCATTTCAGATTTGATAAGCTTGACCAGAATATGGAAAAACTCACAGCCCTTGTCAGGTAAACATTTAATACTAAAGTAGACTTCTTTGAATTTTCACCACCTCTTTGTTTCCTTGTTCTCCATTTTTTTTTGGCAAAAAAAGATTCTCCTTCTTAGAATCTCCTATAATTGAGCTTCCTTTTTACTTGATCATTCAGTCAAATAAATTCTTGACCATCAAGAGTCCTTAGCTTAAAGTAGATATGCCATAAACATTTAGAGGGTTTTCAAGTGACATATGGAAAATTCAGAATGTCTTTTCATTCATACACCTGCTACTTTGGGCAAGAACTTCCGAGGACATCAAGTGATGCTCCCCCGTTTCCTGATAATAAGATCATGGATCCATCGCCACTACACCCTCATTGTATACCATACAAATGCTTCAGTGGTGTTCCTGACATTTTGTTACACTTAGTTTACATGATATTTACATATCTATCTATCTGACTAGTCTGGAAGTTCCTAAAAACCAACTTGTGTCTAAGTCATAACTATATTACTGCCCAGCATAAACCTTAGCACATGGTAAACTTTCAGTAAATATATTGGATGAGTAAAGAAATGAAGTTGTATTAGCTCTTCACTTACTACAAATAACACAATACTCAATGTAACCCTTCCTCATTCACACTCTAAAACATGTTCTAGGAGAATTTCCCAATAGACCCCTTCCCCTGGAAAGAGGAAGATAATCAGGTCTATCTAAAGACAATCAATAAAAGCTTTTGGAGCCTAATCAACCTTTGTCAGCTCTTCAGTGATCATTAAAAACTCAATTATAGAAAATCCAGGCTTGAAATAGCTGACAAAGCAATTTAAAATATTTAATACTGAACTCTCCTCAAAGGGAAACTGCTCTCTTTTCCTGGTTGGATGCTATGCTATCTTTCTTCAGTCCAAATGAGGTCGCTGATTATATAAAAGTAAATGTACAACTAAAAGTGAAAGTTGTTAGTAACTGGGATCCCTCAGAAGCCAGGCTTCCATGAAAACATCTGCGCTGGGATTTCTACCTCCTTCTTGAGATGATGTTATTTTTCCTTTCTTATAGAGCAGCCTCTAGCCAGAAAGGCATCCGTATGTGGCCAGCACCGGAGAGAGCAGCCTCCCAGGGATGCAGGAGCTGCCTCATTTCCAGCTTGAATTGTTTCTTAATGGAATCTCCAATGCCAAAAGAAAAGTTTTTGCTGAATTCTGAACTGAATGTTGTCACAACACACTGATTAGACTGACAGCTTAGCTTGACATCCTGGGAGAAATATAATTGAGTAGGGACTAAGAGACTTGAGGGGAACCAGCCCACTCCCGATGCTGTATGATTGAGAATAATAAGTAGCCTGGAGTCACAGAAGTTAAAGCTGGAGAGGAGCATCTCAATAATAATATACTTAGATAAGGTGAGGAAACCAAAGCCCAAAGAAATGTCCAGTTTTTCTGGGTGGAAGTGTGATTGAGAACTAAACAGAGAGGTGGTGAGTGTCGATTCCTCTTTTCAATAGTCTGGTGGTGAAAGGAAAGAAGGCAATAGGAACTCTTTAAATAATTCATATGACATGGCAATAATTGGTGTCATAGGGTCTCTCCTGATATAATGGGTTGCAGAAAATCAACATTTTTAAATAGCAAGATAGATACCATTTGGTTATGCTCTCTTTAGATCTACAAAGTCATTCAGCCTTTACCTTTCGAGACCTAAGAAGTAGCTCCTACAGGCTCTGTAGGAGACCAAATAATGGAGTCCCAAAGATGTTTATGTCCAATCCCTAAAACCTACCAGTATTTTACCTTACATGGCAAAAGGAACTTTGCAGATGTGATTATGTTAGGGACATTGAGATAGGAGGATTATCCTGGGTTACCCAGATGGTCCAATGTCATCACAAGGGTCTTTATGGAAGAGAGGTAGGAGGGTCAGCGTGAGAGAAAGAAATGTGATGATGGAAGGGATCAAAATGAGGTGAAGAAGGGGTCAAAAGCCAAAGAATCCAGGCATCCTGTAGAAGCTGGAAAAGGCAGAAAAAAAGGGGGTGGGGGATGGGGACTCTGCCATAGAGCCTTTAAAAGGAGCACAGCTCTGCTGACACCTTCGATTTCTGACCTCCAAAACTATAAGTTTTTGTTGTTGTAAGCCCCTGTGTTGTGATTTGTTATAGTAGCAATAGGAAACTAATACAGAATCTAAAATGGATTATGAAGAGAAAATTAATTTGCACATTTAATGGACTTTTGCCCTGGGTCAATGAAAATAGGAGCAGTATTAATATACAGGTATGATCTAAGCACTATCATTCCCCAGCCCAACCATGGTCTTCCACAACTCTGTGCCATGTACTCACTCTGTTCCCTCTCCAACTATTATTCTCTCTTGTCCTTTTCCCACCTGTGACATTCCCATTCATCCTTTCAAGCAATTCAGACATTAACATCTTGTCTATGATGGCCTATCAGATGCCTCCAGGCATAGGTTTTCTCCCTTGTTCCCATTGGACTTCTGCTATTGACTGTCATTAATTCTACTATGTGCCTCCCCTACCTTATCTCCTGCTCTTGCCTTAGTCTTCACAAGGGTAAAAGTTAATCCTGTCCCCAACTAATACAATATCAGGTAGTTTGTTGGCAAAAGATTTTTTCATTTTTTTAATTTTATTTTTAAATTATATTTCCTTGATTATGCTATTACCATTGTCCCAGTTTTTCCCACTTTGCCCTCCTCTACCCAGCAACCAACCCCCCCCCAACTCCCTCAGGCAATTCCCACACCATTAATTATGTCCATAGGTCATGCATATAAGTTCTTAGGCTACAGAATTTCCTATACTGTACTTTACATCCCCATGGCTATTCTGTAACTACCTATTTATACTTCTTAATCCCCTCACTTATTCATCTATTCCCCCACAACCCCCTTCAATCTGGCAAACATCAAAATGCTCTCTGTATCCATGATTCTGTCTCTGTTCTTCCTGTTTGCTTAGTTTATTTTTTAGATTCAGTCATTGATAGATTTGTATTTTTTGCCATTTTATTGTTCAGAGATTTGATCTTCTTTTCTTAAATAAGTCCCTTTAACATTTCATGTAATAATGCTTTGGTAATGATGAACTCCTTTAGTTTTTTCTTGTCTGGGAAGCTCTTTATCTGCCCTTCAATCCTAAATGATAAATTTTCTGGGTAAGGCAATCTTGGCTGTAGGTCCCTGTTTTTCATGATTTTGAATTTATCTTGCCAGTCCCTTCTAGCCTGCAAAGTTTCTTTTGAGAAATCAGCTGACAGCCTTATGGGGACTTCCCTATAGTTAACTAACTTCTTTGCCCTTGCTGCTTTTAAGAGTCTCTCTTTATCTTTAAACTTTGGCACTTTAATTATGATGTGTCTTGGAGTGGGCCTCTTTGCATCCATCTTGTTTGGGACTCTCAGTGCTTCTTGGACTTACATGTCTATTTCCTTCACCAAGTAGGGAAGTTTTCTTTCATTACTTTTTAAAATAGATTTCCAATTTCTTATTCTTCCTCTTCTACTTATGGCACCCTTATGATGCAACTATTGGAATGCTTGAAGTTGTCCCAGAGGCTGCTCATACTGTTCTCTCTTTTTTAGATTCTTTTATCTTCTTATTCTGATTTGTTGTTTTCTGCCTTCCTTATGTTCCAAATCATTGATTTGATTCTCAGCTTCATCCATTCTATTGTTGTTTCTCTGTAAATTGTTCTTTATTTCAATTAATGAATGCTTCATTTCTGGCTGGATCTTTTTTTATGCTGCTGAGGTCCTCATTAAGTTCTTTGAGCATCCTTATAACCAATAAGGTTATATGTAAGTAATATGATAGATTGCTTATCTCCATTTCATTTAGTTCTTTTTCTGGAATTTTGATCTGTTCTTTCATTTGGGCCATGTTTCTTTGTCTCCTCATTTTGGCAGCCTTCCAATGTTTGCTTCTATGTACTACATAGAGCTTTTATGACCCCCTGTATTGGTTGTGTGGCCTAATATAGTAGGTGTCCTGTAGGGTCTAGTGGCACAGACTCCCCTATCAGCCAAGCTGGGTACTTGAGGTGTGTCCTTTGTGTGTGCTGAGTACACACTCATCTTGTAGTTGAGCCTTGGATGCTGTTGGCAGGCAAATGGGAAGGATTTACCTGGGCCAGTCAGTTTCAGGGATTAACTGTGACCACTGCCCACGGACCTCCACCCTCCACGGAGGATCAGCTATCCAGAAGCAGGGTGGTAGTGCTCAGATGTGGTCTGTAGCTGTCCACATCTGGGTGTGCACACATGTGGGTGTGCAGGCCCTGGGGTTTCGCAGGTGGTGAAGGCCAAGGTCAGCCCCCACCTTCGTTTTGCCCTGGGCCACCCTGGCAGAGCTCTAGAGCAATCTGAGATGGCTGCTACTTGTGCTGGGCTTGAAGATTCCCAGGCAAAACTAAGCTGTGAATCTAGGCTGGCTGCTGCTAGTGCTGTACCTGGGGCCACTTAGCAAGAATTATGGAGGTAGAGGTGGGGGGTCTCACTGAGACCAGCTGTTGCTTATTTGAAAAAATTTAGGAAGTTGTGAAGCTTGAGCCGAGACCAGCCATTTATATGGAAAAGCTACTATTAACAGTAGTAAGTTGGGTGGGACAGAGCCCCAGGGGATATCAAGGGTAGAGCAAACAATGTTAGCCAAGTTAATGGAGCCTCAGATATGGCACCTACCTGTCAGCTCTGTGGCTCTGCCCACCTTTCTGTCTGGGAGAAAGCTCACCCCCAGCTCTCATCTTGATGCCAGACACTTCAGTTCCTATCTATATGCCACTGATGCCTTTCAAACTGCTTCCTTGTTGCTGGAGTTCAGAGGGAGTGAATCTGAGTAAGTTCATGTGTGGGTCCTTCAAGAGGAGTTGCTTGGGACTCTAGAAGTTTCTTCCACTGACTCAATCCCTGCTGGGTTTTGCAGCCAGAAGTTATGGAAACTTTTCTTCCTGGCACTGGTATACTGGGCTTTTTTTTTTGGGTGGGGGCAGGGAGTCTGGTGTGGGCCTGGGATTCCTTGCTCCCAGAATATCCCTGCCAAATTTTTATCTACCACATATGGATGTGGGACCAGCCCTTCTGTGTCTCCACCCTCCTACCAGTCTGGATGGATGTGGTTTCTTCAATTTTGTAGTTTTCAGGCTCCCATTCAACTCAATTTCTGCAGGCTCTGAGTGATGGCTGTTCTATAATTTAGTTGTAATTTTGATGTGGTTGTGCAAGGAGATGAGCCATGTTTACCTATGCCACCATCTTGACTGGAAGTCTCATTATTTTTTTTTAAACTATTTTTTACAAGTCATCTTCAAATCATTAGTACTACATTGTCTTAATTACTGAAGCTTTGTAATAAGTTTTGAAATCAGGTACTGTGAGGCTTTGAACTTTGTTTTTTTTCCCAACATTTATTTTGGCTATTCAAGGTCCTTTGAGATTCTAGGAATACAATCAACTTTTGTATGTTTACCTTTTGTCTTGCAACCTTGCTAAACTCATTAATTAATTCTATGAGATTTTTGTTTTTTGTAGATTCCTTGACACTTTTCTATAAAAGCACATCACCTGAAAATAGGAACAGTTATATTTCTTCCCTTCTGATGTATGTGCCTTTTACTTCCTTTCCTTGACTGCTCCAATTAGACTTCTCAACACTGTACTCAATAAGAGGAGTATGAGCTGTCATCCTTTCCTTGTTCCCAGTCTTAGGGAAAAAAACAGACATCTTTAACCACTTAGTATAATATTAGCTGAAGGTTTTCTGTCACTCTCTTGTATGAAGTAGAGGAGGTTCTTTCTATTCTCATTTTTCTGGAAAAAAAATGTTTAATCATGTATGGGAGTTGAGTTTTGTCATGGTCATGTAGTTTTTCTTTGGCTTGGTAATATGGTAGATAACACTGGTTAATTTTCAAATACTGAACAAATTTTTGCAGCCCTTGAAAAACTTTACTTGGTCTTGATGTATAGTTTTTTCTAAATATTACTTAATTCTATTTGCTAATATCTTGTTAAGAGAGACCTCTGGGCTCTGAGTGATTTCCCCCTTGTGTCTTGGCCTAGAAACTTTCCCTAGACAATAAATGGGGCGATATTAGGTCTTAACACATTTGTTTTCTGATTCCTTGGGATCATTTTGTTTGTTTTGTTTTGTTTTCTGCTTATCAATGTCTTGAGAGTTGTTTTATACATTTTGTCCAACTTTTTAGTTGTCCAGATAATAGCATAAATCCAATCTGGTTACTCCATATTGGTTGGAAGTAGAAGTTCTCCTCTGCCATCTTATGCAGAAGTTGTGTAAATGTTCCCTGGTAAAACCTTATTTTGTTGACTAACTTACTCTATGCAGCTTGCTGATAAGCATTGAATACTTTTGTTTATGCACATGGCTCTATTCCCACTGAGTGTCTTATAGCTATGTTTCCCTGGCAGCCCTGTGAGACGGGCTGGGGCATGCAACAGCCATAAGGACATCTCCGAGGCTTGCAGGATGGGGAGAGCTACCCTTTCCCATGTATTAGCAGAAGTGACAGATGGCAGTTTTCTTGCTTAATAACCACGAGATGGCATGTAGCTATGCCCTGTGGTGCAGGAAGGAGGAAACTGGGTTGATCATGTATTTTCTACACTTAAGCTCTTCTTGCTTGATCAAAATTTTTCTTTGCTATTGGTTATATGTCTATGTTAAAATAACCTAAAGAATGGGACTGGCACTTTATTGTGGCTGCAGAGAGCATTCATTTTAATTTCATGAAGTCTTAGCATATTAGACCAGCTAGTAACTTTCTAGTCTGCTAACCAAACTCATAGATTTCTGTTCACTTGTATTCTGAGTCATAATGTCTGTTTGTAACTGTTTGTATATGCTCCAATCCATTCTAAAACCTTTTATCCAACTGTTTTCAGGAATGATAAAATGTCTAAAGAACTGCATTTTAACCTTTTGAGTATCAGAATATTTATTGTAGAATTCAAAATAAATATTCCTAAAAACTTTATACATTTGATTTTATTGAATGGTATTCTAAGCATAATTTAATTTTTTCTGTTAGAGACATCAACTACAATACAGATAGAGTTGATGTTATAGAAACAAATGAAACTAAAAGCATACTGAATTTTAATCCTAGAGATAATCTTAGAGCATAACTTCACTGCAGTTTTAAAAAGAAGCTGCAAGTAGATATCTGCTTAATTAACAGATTATAATGACTCAAGGGGAATGGAGCACCCAGTATTATAACCAAAACCAAATTATGCCAACATTAATCTGACATGTTTCACTGGGCTTCAAAATCATAGGGGTCTTGAAGGGTAATTAGATATTTAGATGTGTTTTTTCTTGTCTGTATTTAGCTAGTAGGTTAATCTTTCTAGGATTACATATATAGTAGCTTCAATGTACATATATGATATATGGCATATTATAGAGAGCCTGCTGTGTCACTGAAATATGTCCCAAGCTACTTTTCCTAAAAATTGACCTTTTATTTTATGGTTCCATTTCCTGCTTAGTCCTTTTGCCTCACAGGCTGGCCATAGCCTTTTTGCCTCAAAAGAAACTCATTAGTTTTACAGATGCATCTTACGGGTTCATAGATTTTAATGAATATTAAGTTGTTTTTATTTTGAAGTCATATAGATAACACAGGCAAATAATACCATTTAAGAAATAAAGCTAAGTTCACAAATGGTGTTGGGAAAACTGGATATCCACCTACAAAAGAATTGGCTTATTCATTCAAATTTGCCATTTTGTTAATTCTTTTAAGAAAACCAAATATCAAGCAATTTTATGTGGTTCAATCTATTACATAAAATAAATTCCCCCAAAAAGACCTCAAAAAGTGAAAAAAGAACAAAATCTATGGTGGAATTATCCCTGATTGATTTCCATGCTTACCAACTGTTGTACCTTTGTCAGTCACTGTCTCTCCATCTGAAATCAAGCTTTCTGAGATGGCAATTTCATTGTTTCTTTGAGCTAGGACCCTCAACCCACCCCAAGAAATAACTTTGTTTAATTTGAATTTAGATTGGCATTTTTTACTTCTATTTTTGAAAATGTAATGTATTTCCACTTACTTGTCATGTTGGTGTCAACATATGTTTTATCATTGCTTTCTTTGAATTTACTTATAAAAACAAGTATTAATGCTTTATTGACATATATGCTCTTTTATAGATATCCTCCTTTTTGTTAAAAATAGGCTAGCTGTCAGAGAGATGCAAATTAAAACCACAATAAGATAACACTTCACACCAGTCAGAATGGCCATCATAACCAAATCAACAAATAACAAGTGCTGGTAAGGATGTTGAGAAAAGGGAACCCTAGTGCACTGTTGGTGGGAATGCAGACTGGTGCAGCTACTGTAGAAAACAGTATGGAATTTCCTCAGAAAACTAAAAATAGAACTGCCTTTTGACCCAGAAATACCACTGCTGGGATTATATCCTAAGAATACTGAAACACCAATTCAAAAGAACCTATGCACCCCTATGTTCATACCAGCACAATTTACAATAGCCAAGTGCTGGAAGCAACCTAAATGCCCATCAACAAATGAATAGATCAAAAAACTATGGTACATTTACACAATGGAATTCTATGCAGCAGAGAGAAAGAAGGAGCTCCTCCCCTTCACAATAGCATGGATGGAACTGGAGAGCATTATGCTAAGCAAAGTAAGCCAAGTGGCGAAAGACAAATACCCTATGATCTCACCTGTAAGTGGAACCTAATCAACAAAACAAACAAGTGAGCAAAATATAACCAGAGACATTGAAATAAAAAATAAACTGACAATAACCAGAGAGGGGGAGGGATAATGGGGGAAAAATAGAGGAAGAGCCATCATGGAACATATATATAAAGGACACATGGACAAGGCCAAAGGGGGTAGGTTCGAGGGTGGGATGTAGGGGTGGGTGAGGGGGGGGTCTGTGATGGGGTGCAAATGGAGACAACTGTACTTGAACAACAATAAAAAAATAGAAAAAATAAAAAATATGCCACAATAAAAAAATTTTTAAATGACACATATAAAAATTAACTCAAAATGAGTTAAAAACCTAAACATAAATGCAAAAACTGTAAACCTCATAGAAGAAATCACAGGGGGAAATCTTCATGACTTTGGATTTGGCAATGATTTCTTGAATCTGATACTAAAAGCACAGGCAACAAAAGTGATACTAGATAAGTTGTACTACATCAAAACTAAAAGCTTTTTGTACATAAAGGACACAATCAATAAAGCAAAAAGGCAACCTACAAAATGGGAGAAAATATTACAAAATGGGAGAATGCATAATTTACAAGTTGCTAATATTCAGAATATATAAAGAACTCCTACTACTCAACAAAACAAAGAAAAAACTATATTCAAAATTAGTCAAAGGATTTGACTAGTCATTTCTCTCAATATGATATACAAATAGCTGACAAGTACATGAAAAGAGGCTCAACATTACTAATCATTAGGGAAACTCAAATCAAAACCACAAAAATGGCTATCAAAAAAAAAGCTCAGAATATAAGTGTTGGCAAAGATGTGGAGAATAGAACGCTGTACACTCTTGGTGAGAATGGAAAATGGTTAAGCTGCTATGGAAAGCAGAATGGCAATTCTTCAAAAAATTAAAAAGTATTAGCAAATGATCTAGCAACTGAGTCTCGAAGAGATATTTGTACACTTACATTCAAAGCTATATTATTCCTAACAGCTAAAAGGAAGAAGCGACCCAAGTGTACATTAATAGATGAATGAATAAGTATGGTGTAGTACATTCATACAGTGGAATATACTTAGCCTCAAAAAGAAAAGAAACTGATACATGCTACAACGCAGGTGAACCTTGAGGATATTATGCTAAGTGAAATAAGCCAATCATGAAAAAGAAAATATTATGTGAATCTGCTTAGATGAGGTATCTTGAACACTCAAATTCATAGAGACAGAAAGTACAATGGTTGTTGCCAGGTATGAGGACGGAAGGGAAAGGGGAAGTAGGGTGTTATTATATAATGGGTATAGAGTTTCAGTCTTGCAAGATAAAAAGAGTTCTGGAGATTGGTTCTATAACACTGGGGTGTACATACTACTGAACTGCACACTTTAACATGGTAAAAAGGGTTCCCAGACCAATTCCAATGTGTATATGTGTGTTGGAGTGGGGCACGGGGGGTAGTTCCCCCCATACCAACAAACAATTCTCAGACACCAGCAAGGTATCTGAAAATTCAACAGTCTACCAGGAGTTAGCATCAGATTCCACCTGCAGTTCTGTCCTACAACACACACACACACACACTCACACACAACACACAACACACTTCCAATGCTAGCCACAAGCCCAGGCTACCTGTGCTCCTGACTGGCTACAGATTGGAGGTTCCAATGACCCTCTTTAACTCAGAATGTTACTTGTACTTTTGACCTACTGACTATAAATCAGAGCTTGCCCCAGTCCCCTTTTTTGGGTTTGATTAATTTGCTAAAATGGTTCACAGAACTCAGAGAAATATATCACTTACTGGTTTACTATAAAAGGATATAACTCAGAAATAGCCAGAGGGAAGAGATGAGTAGGACAAGGTACATGGGACAGGGCAAGAGCCTCCGTGCTCTCCACAGGTACACCAGTCTCCGTGCATCTTTGCGTGTTCACAAACCCCGAAGCTCTCCAAACCTGGTCCTTTGGGGGGTTTTATGGAGGCTTCACTACACAACCACGTTTGATTAAGTCATTGGCCATTGGCAGTTAATTCAACCCTTCAACCCATTTCTCCTCCCCATAGGTGAGAGTAGGGGCATGGAACTGAAAGTTCCAAACCTCTAATGACAGAGTTGGGTCTCCTGGCAGCCACCCCCTATCTCCAGGTGCTTTTCAAAAAGCACTTCAGTGATAACAAAAGACACCTTTTTTCACACTCAATACTTTAGAAATTTCAAGAGTTCCTGGAGCGGTGAACCAGGAATTGTGAATAAAGACCAAATATACACAAAAAATATATTTCTTATAAGTCACAATATCACAGATGGTAAATTTTTATGTGTATTTTCCCACAATTTTTAAGTGTTTTAAATGTTTTAATCAATTGGTGCTATAAATATCCTGTACAGCTTCTTGTGTGAATGTAAGTTCTTTGGGATAATATCCACAAGTACAATTGCTAGGTCATATTGTAGCTGTATGTTTACTTTTTAAAGAAACTGCCAAATCATTTTCCAGAATTATTGTAGCAATTTTACATCCCCACAGCAAAGATTGATCCAGTTTCTGTGCATCTTCTCCAGCATTTTAGAGTGGTCACTATTTTTCATTTCAGCCATTCTGATAGGTGTGTAGTGATATCTCCTTATGCCCTTAATTTGCATTTTCCTAATGGCTAATGATGTTAAACAACTTCTCACTTGCTTAGTTCCATCTGTGTGTCCTCTTTGGGGAAATGTCTCCTTATGTCTTTCACTCATTTCTAAATGGTTTATTTTACTACCTACTTTACAAACTGTGTAAATTTGAAGGAATCTCAGAAATGCAACTGTGTATCTATGGAAAATACAACCACAAAAGTCCAAATAAAATTTTTTTACATAAGTAATATATGGTTAAACAAAAGAACCAAAATAACACTCCACAGCAATTCCTCAATAATGACATATAATAATACCTGCAGTGATAAATACATTAATAATTCTCTGCCCCGCAGAGTCACTTTGAAATGGATTCAGCAGCCTGGCTGTTGTCCATGGTGTTGTGACAGCTTCTAGTCCCAAGGCTCTGCAGGAATCACTGCAGTGTTAATCCTAGGGTCAGCCTCCACTGATCCAGGAACCAACCACGTTCTTCAATCAGTCAGGAGGCTAAGATAAGCCAGTCAATTCCATTGAAAAAAAAAAAACGGGTTGTTTTGCCAGACCCCCTACTCTCTTCCCCAAGTTAACCTGTAGAAAAATAGTAACCATAATTACAATAACTACTAACATTAGCATATTTTTATAGTTTCCAAAGGGTTTCAAAATCAATGTCAACTTCTATTGTATTATCTGAGTAAAGTTAAAAAGTAATTGCAATAATATAAAATTAACTGATATTCTATGAGTCTCGGGAATGCTGCAAATCCAGAAAATAATTGCTAACCCTATCCTGATTCTACTGAATCAATGAAATTCTTTGGAAACAACTTCAACCCTTTCTAATTAAAGGTAGCTGAGCATGGTTAAAGAAACTCAGAGTTTGTTTTCTGAAATGTTGAAGTTTTTTTTTTTACTTCTGTTACATGCTATTGAACACATTTTATTACCAATGTGATTGTTTTCTTTGTTTTCATTTCTCTCAACAGGATGTGAGGGGCTGATAAAACTTGACTGTAAATTTCATTGGAGAGCGGAGCAGCATTAAAGCCCTTCAGCACAATATCCACCTGACGGACCTCTTTCTCAGGGGTAATCCATGTGCCGACTTTGACGGTTATGGACAGCCCTGGTCACAACTCTTCAACAACTAAAGCTATGCTTATTTCAATAACGCAGAAATCACAGAAAAAAATGAAAACTGGCAATGACAAGAATTCCTGATTTATTCATAGCATTGTCAGGAAATGTGTTGCTTCAGAGAATGAAATATTCCAGAAATTAAAAAAAACAATTAGTTGACTGATCATTTAAAATTGTTTTTTAATCATTTTTATTGTCATTGTCTTAGTTGCCTCAATTTTTCCCCCTTTGCCCTCCTCCACGCATCACACTCCCCACTCCCACAGTCAATCCCCACACTGTTGTCCATGTCCATGGCTTTTTCATAGATGTTCTCTGACTAGTCTCTTCCCCTTCTTTCCACCATTATCCCTGTCCCCCATCCCTTCTGGTCACTGTCGGTCTGTTACATGTTTCCATGCCTGTAGTTCTAGTTTGTTCATTAGTTTATTTTGTTCTTTAGATTCCTCTTATAGGTGAGATCATATGGTATTTGTCTTTCACTGACTGGCTTACTTCACGTAGCATAATATTCTCCAATTCTATCCATGTTGTAAGAAAACATAGGAGTTCCTAATTTCTTTCTGTTGTATAGTATTCCATTATGTAAATGTACCACAGTTTTTTGATCCACTCATTTACTGATGGGCACTTAGACCGTTTCCAGCATTTGGCTATTACAAATAGCACTACTATGAACATAGGGGCTCATAAGTTCTTTTGAATTGGTGACTCAGGAGTCTTGGGGTATATTCCCAGCAACAGAGTCACTGGGTCAAAAGGCAGTTCTATTTTTAGTTTTCTGAGGAAATTCCATGCTGCTTTCCATAGTGGCTGCACCAGTCTGCATTCCCACTGACAGTGCACTAGGGTTCCCTTTTCTCAACATCTTCACCAGCACTTACTGTTTGTTGATTTGTTAATGATGTCCATTCTGACAGGTGTGAGGTGGTATCTCATTGTGGTTTTAATTTGCATCTCTCTCCCACACCATTTATTGAATAAGCTATTTTTACCCCTTTATATACCTATACCCCATGTCAAATATTAACTGACCATAGAGACCTAGGTTTATTTCTGTGTTCTCTATTCTGTTCCATTGGTCTGTGTATCTGTTCCTATGCTAGTACCAGACTGTTTTGATTACAGTGGCCTTATAGTATGGTTTGTACTGGGTATTGTGATCCCTCTTATTTTGTTCCTCTTTCTCAAGATTGCCGTGGCTATTCAGGGTCTTTTTTGGTTCCACATAAATTTTTGAAATGTTTGTTCTAGATCTGTGAAATATGCCATTGGCATTTTAATAGAAATTGTGTTGAATCTATAGATTACTTTAGGTATTATGGACATTTTAATGATGTTAATTCTTCCAATCCATGACCATGGTATATGCTTCCATTTATTTGTATCTTCCTTAATTTCTTTCTTCAGTGTTCTATAGTTTTCTGAGTACAGGTCTTTTACCTCCTTGGTAAAATTTATTCCTAGGTACTTTATTTTTCCTATTGCTATAGTAAATGGGATTTTTTCCTAGTTTCTCTTTATTTTTTTTATTGTTGTTCTGTTATAGTAGTCCCAATTTTCCCTCATTGCTATCCCCTGCCTGCTCCCCACTCTCACAGTCAATCCCCCCCATTGTAGTTTCTCTTTCTGATATTTCATTGTTAATATACAAAAATGTCAAAGATTTCTAAATATTGACTTTGTATCCTGCTATTTTGCCAAATTCACTTATTAAGTCAAGTAGTTTTTTGGTGGAGACTATAGGGTTTTCTATGTACACTATCATGTCATCTGTGAATAATGAAAGTTTTACTTCCTCTTTTCCAAATTGGATGCCTTTTATTTCTTTTTCTTGCCAGACACTCACAGTGGATTTTCATCACTGGGATTTTTTGTTGCCTATCCAAAACTCTTTCCACTAAACAACCAATGTCCCTGTCCTTCCTAGATTTAAATTGTGCACTAGCCTCTCTCTTCTTGGTTAAACTAACTTCTTCACTTTAATTCCACTTACTTGGTTTAGTGAAGTTTGTTTCTCTCTGGTTTGTTTGCTTATCATAATCTGCATCTTAACTAACTCTGTAGTCTTGGAGGGTATCTTTTTTACTCCTTCGCTTAATGCCAAATTAGAAATCAGCAGGCAATAAAGATTGTCTTTCAAACAATCAAAATCATAGAGATTTTTCAGAGTCACCATTTTTTATAAAGAAACCTGGAACATTTCTTAGTGTCTTCCTTCATCTCTTGAATTTGAAAAACTGGTAACACAATTATCAACTACATTCAGTCTCAGCCCTTTAAAAGCTGACGTTTGAGGGATAGGTGCACAAACTAGCAACTGCAATAAAATGTGTTCATTGCCATAGTAAAACCACAGGCAACGTGCCTTGAAATCCTGAGTAGAAAACTGAAGAATTTAGAATACAATAAAGGTGTGAGTTTGCAAAAGAAAGAAGGTAAATACAAAGTAAACAACAAGCTCTGGAGAGTATACCTACAAGCAGAAGACCTTTATTGAGCTCCCAAAGCAAGATAATTTCCTAGGCACAAAACACCATTAGAATAGATAAAGATTCATTTGCCCGTATATCATGTATTCTACCAAGGGAGACAATTTTTTAAATATCACATAGTTAGTTATGCCTGAAACTAATATAACATTGAATGTCAACTATCATTGAAAAAATATAATAAAAATAAAAAAATATACCAGATATTAATAAGTACTATAATGAAAGTAAAACAAGGCGATGTGGTAAGGAGTTAATTTGGATCTATTTAACTCTGAGTGTAAGAGTCTATTTCATGCCAGAGAATGAGATTTGAGTGCCTAGATTTCATCCTATGGCAAGGCCCACACTTTGATACTACTTACTAGGGAGTGTCTTACAAAGACTGAAAGACATGGCAAAATACTTGATAACCTGATTAAAAGCTTTTGCTACTAAGTATGAAGCTGAGATCTGAAAAAATTTCATATATTAATGCGACATCAAGTGAAGATAACAGCTGACTCATAGGGATAAAAACAGCAGCAACCATAATGGAGAACATGCATAGTAATTCTCAGGAGAAAACAGGAACAGTGGTGGAAGAACAAACACTTGCTCTCAGCAAGTCAGAATGCACTCACTGATGCGTCCAGAGGGATCCTATGCACGTACCAGGATGTTTGTGCATAGCTTTCTCTTTGGCTGGTATGCTAATTTTTTCATATGTAAATGTTTTAGAGATCATTCTATATCAGAGCTTAGGGAACAAATTTCAAAAGAGTTCAGAGAAAAGTCATGAATGTCCTACAAGAAACTCTCAAATGAAGGGGTGGCAAATGGGTTCCATTTCAAACTCCATCCCAATCCATGCATAATGGCTGCCCGACGCCCAGTAATGAGATAGACTATTAAGGAGCATGCAGCTCAGTGATTAAAAAAGAAGAAGAAGAAAGAAAGAAAATGAGGAGGAGGAGAAGAAGAGGAAACATAAGCAACTAATAATGTCTGCAGCAACTACCACATGAAAGAGTGGTGGAATATGTATTGCATTTCTTCCATCTTGAAAGAAAAACAGCCGCTGACATTCTTTTCTTTAAATGAGGTAATATTCTAGAACGTAAAAGTATAACTATGTAGTTGTAAAGAAGAAACAAATAATTCAATGCATCTACACTTGGGTTCAGATTTTGTTTCTTTTTTATAACATCTACAGCAGTGGTTTTTAACAGGAAATAATTTTTGTGAGAATGAAACATCCATCCATTGCCTCCTATACACAACCCTACCTGGGGATCAAACCCACAACTTAGTTATGTGCCCTGAGCAGGAATCAAACCCACAAACTTTTGGTGTTCCAAAGTTTGTTCCAACCAACTGAACCACCTGGACAAGGAATTAAGTTTCCCAGATATCACTGTTATAGCTTATGCAAAAGTTGCACTCAGTAAGCAGTGATCTGCAGAAAAATGTCTAGTGATCAGCCCAAGGGCTCAGGTGGTGGCCCCCTCTAAGAGTTTATTGGCAGCATGGATGAAAGCTCAGAGATCATAATTTTTATATCTGCTAATGACACCGAGCTGACTGGGCTCATCTATGTACTAGAAAGCAAAATCAGGCTTCAAAAAGATGTCCATGAACTAGAGAAATAGAGAATATCAAATAAGATATAAAAACCATTAAATCGCCCTGGCTGGTGTTGTTCAGTGGGCTGAGTGCCAGCCTGCAAACCGAAGGGTCTCCAGTTTGATTCCCAGTCTACATGCCTGGGTTGTGGGCCAGGTCCCCAGTAGGGGGTGCATGAGAGGCAACCACACATTGATGTTTCCCTCTCTCCCTCCCTTACTCTCTCTAAAAAAAGAAATAAGTAAACTCTTTAAAAAGAAAGAAAGAGAGAGAGAGAGGGAGAGAGGGAGGGAGAGAGAGAGAAGAAAGAAAGAGAAGAAAGAAGAAAGGAAGGAAGGAAGGAAGAAAGAAAAGCAAGCTAAATCTAAGGTTTTATACCTGGGTCCCCTCCAAAACAAATTGGTTGAAAAATACAGGGAACAGGTGGCTTAAGGGTAATTAAGGAGAGGGAAACTACCCTGAGGAGTTTAGGTAACCACTAGCTCCATATAAACCAACAGTGTGACATGAGTGGATGCTAACCCAATGACTGCTGTGTTGTAGGGGCCTGCCTTGTACATTGTAGGATGTCCAGCAGCATCCTTGGTCTCTATCCACTGGAGGCCAGTAGTATCTGTCCCTAGTCATTACAACCAAAAATGTCCATAGACAGTAACAATTACCCCTGTGAGGCAAAAAATGCCTTTGGTTGAGAACCACTGAATTAGAGGCGCCTCCACAGAATAGCTGCCCTCACTTTCAAGGGGCACTTTGGTGTAGTGTCTGAGAGTGTGAGCTAAAAAACTTGTCTTTAAGAAAACCTGGTGTCCCTTCCCATGACACTAGTGGGAAGTGCAAACTACACATAGGAACCATCACCTGGCCCACACCTAATCATCTTTGAAAACACCCAACCAATTTCCTTTTCTGGTACTCTTGAGACATTTTTACATATTTTTGAGATTTGTCCAGCTCTCCCTAGAAAGCTCCATCATGTGAATAATAAGCCTGTTCATCTCTCACTATGCACGTGGCATCATCAGCCTTGACATGCAAATCAGATGTAGTTGGGGGTGCATCCCGCCTATGCAGTGAGACCACATTCATACTTTTATGTTGAGTTCATTCACTATATTAAGAAAGGATATTGTATCTCAATTTAAAGAGCAAATAACAGTGTTGCTTACATTTATAAAAAATAACAAAAATAAAAAACTTAAATCCAATCCTGATTCCGATAATTACCTGTATGACCTTAAGCAAGTCACTTAACCTAGTTCTGTGTCAATCTTCTGATCTCATAAGACAGGGATAAAAAAAATACCAGAAGTTAAGTCATTGGGTTGTTGTAAGGATTTAACGAGTTAATATATGTGCTAGCACATGCTTGATATTATTATACAAGCATTAGTTGGTATTATTAATTAACTTAAATCAGTGCACCAGCTTCCTGGTGGGACCCTCAAAAGACATCCTCAGATCTTCCCTTTCCTGTTCCCACGCCACAGGCTCTCTAGGCCAGTACCCTACAGACCCTTCTAAGAATCATGGCTGTGAGCCCAAAGAGCAAACAAGGAAGGAAAAGGGAGAAAGACAAGAAAGAAATCGATAATGAAGGCCAGAAAAATCTCCATAAACCTTTTGGTCCTAACATTCAGTAAAGCTGAACATGCAGCATAACAATATTATAATAAGATTGAGTTTTTCTTTGGACATAACTCACTGGTTCTATGTGCTAGACACGAATATACATGTCCCCCTCCCTTCAAGGAAGGACTGTCTTCCCAGGTTGGGGACTGTGCCCATCAGGACAACTTCCAGCTGTCAGCTCCCTCCAGGTTTGCTTCAACCACAGAGAGCTGCCACACCCGAGGTCACACCATTCGCGGGGGGGGGGGGGGGGGGGGGGGCAGCCTGCTTTCAGTGACTAAGCAAGGTCTGAAGCAAAACACCCTAACAGGCAACACATGCCTCACCGCTGCCTGCCCAGCTGGTGGAGGCTTCCTCAGGCCTGCATGCAGTTCAGTTTCTCCCTCTGCCCAATCCTGCTTGCCCCGCCCCACCCTGCACAGGTGATGAGTCCTGATGAACATCTGTCAACAACCCCCACTCTTCCAGAAGCATCTGCTTTCAGAGAGCCCAACCTAAGACATTTTAGATGATGATTCCAAAGGATGTGTTCCTAAGTTATTTGGAATAAATAAATGGCCTCTCCAGGGGTCTTTTTAAGGAAAAAGATGCTCACTGGAATAGGTCAGTCCTGTTATGTTGGTTTGAAAATGACTGCTTCAAAATTTAAGCAGTTTAATCTTTTAAGGAAGTGATTTCCATCCTCTGTTGTGGACAAAGGAGAGAATTTGTGGCTGAGAAAGAAAGGTTGTGATTCAGAGACTCAAGAGCTAGATTTGCCTTCAGTGTTACATCTTTCTGGTGCTGTAAAGCAATGGTACATGGAGGAAGTAAAGAATGAGAGAAGTCCGTGAAAATCAGTCAACTCGTGCAAATTGAAGATGGATCTGTATTTATCTTGTCAAGGAACAAGGTGAAGCTGCCATTGCTGATAAGAAGGCAGCTCAAGCAAAGAAAGGCCGTTTTCAAGGCGGTACAAAAAGATCTGGGGAGTGATCTTCCCTGCCTCTTTCCTACAGGGAAATCAGTGATGAGAGCAGGGCAACCACACAGAAATCTCTGACTCTGTTCTCAAAACTCACCAAGTTGTCCTAAATCGTCCAAAAAAAATTTCTCAGAGAAAACCCATTATAAATATCATGATCTTAATGAAGGTGGATTCTAGTTTGTTACAATAGAAATAAAGCAAGAATTAAAAAGAAATTTGCACACGATGATAGGTATCAACTGAAATACACACTTGTTATTTGGTTATTTGGTTACTCAGTTTAAACACACTTTAGAAAGTTTTACTATATATGAAGCTATTGTTTAGAGTTGATTAATATTATGGTTGCCTTTATAAAATGTTGATTAGGAAAAAATTTTCATTTTAAACCAGAATGATAATCTGTAGCAGACAATGTCAGATCCTTACTTGCACTTGCAGAGAGCCAGGAATGCCTGGAAATTTACTTTTCCCCTGGAGCAACCATTGACCAATTGCTGACAAACTAGAGTATAAAAGTCGGGCTTCCTTGCCTGGGAGTGGGAGTAAAAGCCAGTGACCCTCCCACCCCCAGGGTTAACTTAACCTCCAGAGTTCCCTGAAGGATCAGGCTGAACTCCCCCTGTAGCGCTTTGCCTGGAACTGCTCTCTAAATGGCTCCCACTCCTTGTCCTTATTCCTCTCCTCTATGTATAGGGGAAAACATGGATAATAAAAAAAAATTAAGAAAAATTCTGTAACGTGAAATCTTAATTACAAACATTATGATTTTCTAAAAACACGTGTTCCTCTCTCTGTCCACTGAAAAGGGTCAAAGGTGATGACAGTCCAGTAGAAATGGAGATATCTATCGCCTATGTCTTGGTTTCTAATTCTCCACTAAAATATATACTGGGGTTTGTTAGGAAAATCAGCTGATTTTAGATCTCAAGCAGGAAATATAAAAGCAAAGAAGCACCAAAAGACCAACAGAGTCATGTCAAAAGGACCCAGAGCCAGCTTTCAGGGGCCTCCCCTGGCCATTGAAGCAACTGTAAGCATTGAAAAGAATAATGACTACAATGGACATGAGGCACTGAATAACCAAACATTCATGAAACCATAGTAAAACTAAAGAATGAGAAACAGAAAAAAATAGGAGAAAAAAGAAAATTCTTATTTCATAATTAATGCAAAAGTATTTACATAAATTATCGCCTTGCTACCTCTACTGTCAAAATTGATTTAGGCAAGGATCCTCAGTGGTTATTAAAACCACTGAATGAAAAATTATCCCATGGGACAAAATCTCTCCTCATAGATTACCTACAAATTGCGAAGCAAAAATTATACCTTTATGATAAAGAATCTAGTAGTCACCACCTTAACCAAGGAGTCAAAACCTTGAGTTTCTAACAGCAGGTTAACCTGACCTTGAGCGTCTCATCATTGTGATACAATATAAAATATACCATACATGTGAAATATTCTTGCCCGAAAGGTTTAATCTGAATCAAATCAAGCCTCTAGAAGTAACTCTCAATTTACAGACAATATAGGAAATAGCACTACAAGCTCAATAACACCATAAGGAAACAATCAGAAAAACCCAGAATTGACACATTTTGCATGACAACTAGCCTGGACTCTTTAAAAAGTCAATACCATGAAAAAATGGCTAAATACTCTAGATTAAGACATGCTAAATGTTCGTAACAACCAAATGCAAAGTATAAATCTTGACTACATCTTGATTCAAAAAATAAAGATAAAATGACATTCTGGGACAATTGGAAAAATGGGACTAGATAGCAAGTATTATAACAGAATGTTATAGATGTGGACTGTATATAAAGATTATAAAACTATTGTTAATTTATATAACAATATTGTGCATGTGTAGAAGAATGTTCTTATTCTTAAACTGATGCATGCTGAATGTATATAGAAGCAATTTATAACATCTGCATCTCACTTTCAAATGGTACCACCAAAAATTAGATATAGAAAATGTGGTAAAATGTTAACAATTATTGAATATAGGTGTTCGGTGTACAGATGTTCACTGTACTATTTTTTCAAATTTTCTGGGACTTAAATTTTTTCAAAATAAAGAAATGGGAAAGAAAACATGGGACTCCATGACAGCAATGAGTCCTTGTCAAGGAGGAACATGAACAATCAGCAGTCAACAGTTTTTCTTCCTTCTATAGTTAGTATAGACTTAAGATATTCCATTGGTAACTAAAGGAACTTCATTTAGATGGATGATGCATGATTTATGCCTTAACTATGAAAATTTTAGAAAAATTTCATTTTTTCAAGTGGCCCTCAAAGTCATATCATTTAAAAATGTGTGGCTTTCTTCAAACTTAAGCCACTTGCAAGTATTCCTTTATTCATTTCACTGGCTTAAGCAACTTGCTAGAGTTTGAGGCATCATTCATTAGCCTCTTGCTAGTATCAAATGAAATATTCAGTTGTATCTCTGAGCAATCTACAGTTTCTATAAATACTTGATAAGATCTATTTTTCCTTTTTATAATGGAAAATCATTTGGACTCTACTAGAAGAAAAAACATTCTAACAATCGAAGTAAGAAAGAGAATCTTTCCTGCTTATTCAGTTTTCTAGATTCTACTACTTTTAACATTAAATTAATTTATATTATGCATAGGACCCTGAGTATTCCAACTTAGCATCTTACAGATAAAAACACAGGCCTGCAGAGGTTAAATTATTAATATTGGAACAGGGTCATACAGTTACCTAGAGGTAAATTAAGACTGAGTCCCAGGTTTTTGACTTTTAGTTAAAATATTATATAAAGGAAAAAGGAGTCATGGACATGAACAACAGTGGAATGACTGCACGGGGGTGGGGGGTATAAGGGGACTAAATGGTAATGGACAAAAATATATTCCCTTCCCTCTTCTTCCTCTTCATCCAAAGGGAAAAGCAGGGCTCTCAGAAGTCAAGCAAGGTCTGGCCTTTTACATTTTTGAGTTTTATTAAAAATTGTTTAAATTCTAAAATAAGTTACAAAAATGATCATATATCAACTGAGAAAAGAGTTTCAGAAGTTACCAAAAAGAAATGGGAATATTTAAGATTCCTAAATCTCTGTCCTCTTGTAGACTGAATTATTTGAGAGAGAGAGAGAGAGAGAGAGAGAGAGAGAGAGAGAGCAGGCACCAGGCAGGAGGAGAGAGGAACCCTAACACAGGCAGTCTAACACATTTTCATTCCCTCCCATGCTGTGACACAGCTGGCTAGGTAGGATGAAAGCATATTAATTCACTTACAAGTCCTCTCCATAATCAAATGAGAGATTGAAAAGAATGGAAGGGGTAGTGCTGGGAATTCAGGCAGGGTTGTTTTTCAAAATAATACAATGAAAGCCCTCTTATCTGACAGAACTGGAACCAGCTGATAAATGAACGAAATAAGTCAGTATAAAGAGGAAATCATACAAAGTGATGCACTCATTAAAATGTTTCTTTTAACTTAAAACATAAATCCATATTCATTCACCACTCTTTTGATGTAGGACCAAGGCCTTTGCTTTTACTATGTTAGGAATTACACTGATCTGATAGCAATATTTACTCCTGCTTTGCCTTTAGCAAGTGTTGTCAAAACATTAAATTGAACTTTCTTTTCTACAGTTAAAATGCTTCCATTTATATAATATTTAACTAAATTACATAATTCTAATAGCAAGGACAACTGGTATAAAGAGGGTTGGGAACAAACACAACACCTCCTGGGAAGCATATAACTCAACTGGCAGAAGGCGAGTAGGCAGAGGTTTTATAATCATTAACAGATGTTGAAATTTATCAAAAGCTTTTGCTGCATTTATCAAGATCATCATGAAAAAGTTCTCATTTAGTCAACATAGTGAACTACATTGATAGAATTGCTAAAGTTAAACTGTCCTAACTTGACCCAATGTTTATAATGCACTGATGGATTTAGTC
This sequence comes from Desmodus rotundus, assembly GCF_022682495.2. Lineage (NCBI taxonomy): Eukaryota > Metazoa > Chordata > Mammalia > Chiroptera > Phyllostomidae > Desmodus > Desmodus rotundus. The sequence goes on from NC_071393.1 coordinate 86,180,991, forward strand.
ATATATGTTGTTTAGGATTTTTACATACTGTTCATAAGAAAAAAATGGACTCACAGTTATCTTTCTTTATTCTGTCTTTAGCTGGCTGAAGGTCACACTAGCCCAATAAAATGAGTTGGGACATTTCCCCCTCTTTTTATTTCAGATTTTATTTATTTACTTTTTTAGAGAGGGGAGACGGGAGGGAGAAAAGGAGGGAGAAAAGAGAGGGAGAGGAACATCAATGCATGGGAAATAAATTATTCAGTTGCCTCCACAAACCCGCAACTGGGGACCTGGCCCACAACCCAGGCATGTGCCCTGACTGGGAATCGAAACAGTGACCTTTCAGTTCACAGGCCAGCACTCAATCCACTGAGCCACAGTAGCCAGGGCCCCCCATTTTTATTTCTAAAACTTATAATAAAATACTAATTTTTTTCCTTGAAACTTTGGTAGAACTCTCCAATGAAGCCATCTTTGTCTAGGGCTTTTGTTGGGGGTATGGTCTTTGATTACTACTTCAAAGTCAAATGTTCTTTGTTCTCACACCAATTTTATAATTTCATGTTTAAAAAAACAGCTTATCTAATTTTTCAAACATTTTTTACTTTTATTTTTTTAATATATTTTACTTTTTAAATATATTTTATTGATTATGCTATTACAGTTGTCCCATTTTCCCCCTTTTATTCCCCTCCATCCTGCCCCCCCCACCCTCATTCCTCACCCCCACTGACAGTTCATGTCATGGGTCGTACATGTAAGTTCTTTGCCCTCTACATTCCCTATACTATTCTTAACCTCCCCCTGTCTATTGTGTACCTACCATTTATGCTTCTTATTCCCTGTACCTTTTCCCCCATTCTCCTCCTTCCCCCAACCCCCAGCTGATAACCTTCCATGTGATCTCCATTTCTGTGATTCTGTTTCTGTTCTACTTGTTTGCTTAGTGCATTTTTTGTTTTGTTTTGTTTTGTTTTTAGGTTCAATTGTTGATAGTTATGAGTTTGTTGTCATTGCACTCTTCACAGTTTTTGATCTTCTTTTTCTTGGATAAGTGCATTTAACATTTCATATAAGGGCTTGGTGATGATGAACTCCTTTAACTTGGCCTTATCTGGAAAACATTTTATCTGCCCTTCCATTCTGAATGATAGCTTTGCTGGATACAGTAATCTTGGATGTAGGCCCTTGCCTTTCATGACTTGGAATATTTCTTTCCAGCCCCTTCTTGCCTGTAGGGTTTCTTCTGAGAAATCAGCTGATAGTCTTATGGGAACTCCTTTGTAGGTAACTGTCTCCTTTTCTCTTGCTGCTTTTAAGATTCTCTCCTTAAAAAAAGATTTTATAATTTCATGTTTTTCAAAAAATAGAAACCCTAGCTTATCTAATTTTCAAAACATTTTTGTAATACTCTTTTTTTTTAAGTCACTTTTGTGAGAGAAGACGTGAGGTTGTAACCTCCAGGAAACTGCAGAAGTCCTCTGGTATTAGTCTGTACCCCATTTAGCACTGATATGCTTTGAGCCCCACATCCCTTCATTCTGGGAGCCAGCCGTCAGAATGGAGAGCGGTGCTGGGAAGGAGGGAGGGCTGAGAGCCAGTAGATCTGTCTGTACCTACTGTCAATTCCCATCGCCCCAGCCAGACGCCTCCACAGGTATCAGGAGTGCTACTGGGGTTTTTTTGTTTTATTTTCTGGGTTTTTGTTTGGTTTGGTTTGGTTTGGCTTGGGGTTTTTTGTTTTATTTGTGTGTTTGTTTGTTTGTCTCCTGGTGGCAGTGGAACCAACCATGAGCTACTCGGGTAAATACCAGGGCAAATCTTACCTAAAGATTTACACCTAAAATCCTCTCCCGTCCGACCTACTGCTCATGGTAGGTACATTCAAGCAACATCATTGAGCATGCATTTGTGGCAGGCTCTGTTCAAAGTACCGGAAAACCCAGTAGGACAATATGTAAAGGAGCCTGCCCTTTTAGAGTTACAGTGGAGTGCAATACTGTCCAATAGAAATATAATGCAAGTCAGGGGTGTAGTTTTACTTTTCTAGTGACCACATTTTTTTAAATAAAAAGGAATGGGTGAATTTAATTTTAATAATGTTATGGGCTGAATTATGCCTCCCCATTCATATGTTCAAACCCTAGCCTCCAGCATTTCAGAATGTGTCTGTATTTGGAAAGAAGGCCTATGAAAAAGTAATTAAATTAAAATGAGGTCATTAAAGTGAGCCCTATTCTAATATGACTGGTATCCTTATAAGATGAGATTAGGACACAGACACACGCAGGGAGGACACAATGAAGATACAGGTGGAAACAGCCATGTAAAAGCCAACCAGAGGGGCCTCCACAGTAACCAACCCTGCTGACACCTTGATCTTGGACTTCTAGCCTCAGAACTGTGAGAAAACAAATCTCTGTTGCTTAAGCTACTGAGTCAATAGTACTTTGTTACACCAGCCCCAGAAAACTAACACAAATAATAGATTATATTTAGTCCGATATATGCAAAACACTATCATCCCAACATGTGAGCATTATAAAAATGAATTGATGAGCCATTTTACCTTCCTTATTTTACTAAGTCTTCAAAATCTGGAGGGTATTTTTATTTATTTATTTATTTATTTAATAATTTTAATTTTTTATTGTTATTCAATTACAGTTGTGTGCCTTTTCTCCCCATCCCTCCACCCCACCCCAGCTGAACCCCCCTCCCTCCCCCACCTCCACCCTCCCCCTTGATTTGGTCCATGTGTCCTTTATAGTAGTTCCTGTAATCCCCTCTCCTCACTGTCCCCTCCCCACTCCCCCCTGACCATTGTTAGATTGTTCTTAACTTCAATGTCTCTGGTTATATTTTGTTTCCTTTTTTCTTCCATTTATTATGTTCCAGTTAAAGGTGAGATCATATGGTATCTGGAGGGTATTTTACACTAGCGGCACATCTCGTTTCAGACTCATCACATCTGTAAGTGCTCAGTAGCCACCTGAGGTCAGTACCCACCATATTGAACGCGGAGGTCTAGTGTCCAGCCTTCTTCCGAACCAAGCTGCCACTTCCCACACCCTGAAACCCACACATGCTCTTAGCCTCAGTGTCCTTTAAAGTTTATGTGTTTGTTGTTTGTTTTCCATTCGTCTGCCAAACCCACGTACTTCCCTGTGGCTTCCATAACATTTTAGTGTTGGCTATGGAAAGGAAATCAGCAACCCAGGCTGAGTTCACCTTGTCAGAAATCTCAAGTCTCCAAGCAGCACTGGGCAGAGGGGGGCGGGGCGGGAGGGGGTGGGGGGGGCGGGCATTTTGAACGCAGGCTGTTCTCAGCTAGTCAGTATTCAAATCAAAGAGCACTGTGATGGCTCAGTCATCTCCCTGCTCAGTTTTACACAAGTTTTTCCTCTATACTGATAGTTGGGTTTTTCCATAGCTTCAAAAGCAGGGAAATTGAGTAGGATATTCAAAGGTTTCAAATGTGCACTCAGGACTATGAAAAGAAATAATAGCATAGAACGCCTCCAACTTCCAGGTCCCCATAGCAAAGGCCCACTTCTGTGAAAGACCCTCCTGAGATACAAATAAAATGATTCTTGGCCAAAGACAGCTTTATTCCCATCTATTAAAAAGAAAAGCCACTTAATGCTACACTTCAAATGTTTCCTTCCCCTTCATATTGAACACTGGGGTGCAGCTTTCATGTTCACTTCTAAAGTTATAATTCACTAACATCCTAATTAGAATTCATAATACTTTTTTAAAGTATAGGTAATTCAGATATCAGCTAGCATTGACCTATTTCTTAATACCAAATATAGATTAAAATCTTCATGTTGTGGATTGTATAAAAACACAGTGGCATTCTTGAGATCTCTGCCCATTTCAGCAGGGTCAGGGGAGGGTGGGGGCTCTCTCTAATTGCTATTTCTTCTTCTGCCTCAACAGAGTAGGGATTGAGATGAAGAGTCCTTCATCATCCACTCCCATTCTGCTCAACCCTGTTCTGCCTTGGATTGTTCTTGTCCTTAATGTCTCCCCAATGAAACTTCTAATCAAGGTATTTTGAGTAAGTAGAAAGTATTATTGAAGATAGTAAAGAATAATATGAAATTCAATAATAGGTTTTTGCATTGCTGAAGGTCTGTTGGCTATTTCCTCGACTTGGGCACCAGCCACTGTCCACATAGTTGTCTCTTTCTCTCCTCCTTCTGACTGACCAGGGAGAAACAACTCTCTCTCCTCTACCCTCAGCCACCTCTAAATCCCTGTTTATTTCTAAGGCACACTGCTTCAGCGATCACAAGTTTGCCTTGCCTCCTAGAGACTCCCACACCCTACCCTGTGGCCTCACATTTGCTTCAAGTAGCTTATCAAGGTATTTTTGCTCTTTGAAATTTACCTAAAACTATACTTTAAGAGGTCTCAATTGGGCCTTGGCCAATGTGGCTCATTTAGTTAAGTATCATCCCATGGACTGAAGGGTCACAGGTTTGATTCCTGGTCAGGGCACATGCCTGGGTTGTGGGTTTGGTCCTCCATCAGGGCACGTATGAGAAGTAACCAATCAATGCTTCTCTTTCATATCGATTTTTTTCTCTCTCCCTCTCTCTCTCCCTGCCTTCCCTTCTCCATAAAAATCAATGAGCATGTCCTCGAGTAAGGATTTTAAAAAAATCGTTTTTTTTGTTTTTTGTTTTTTTTTTTCAGAGTTGAAACAGCCTCCTTTATTTTTTTTATTTTCTTTTTTAAATTTATTTATTGTTATTTAATTACAGTTGTATGCCTTTTCCCCCATCCCTTCACCCCACCCCAGGTGAACCCACTTCCCTCCCCCCTCTCCACCCTCCCCCTTAAAAAAATCGTTTTAAAGAGGTCTCAGTTGGGTTAATTTCAAGAGTTGGATATATCTATTCTGTGAAATTAAATAATATCTTTTTCCTCTTTCCTCATCCCTCCCTCTATCCATTACCTCTCCATTTAGGGTCTTCTATTCCCTCCTTGAAAGAATTCTATTTAAAAAATAAAAATGTTATAGAATCTTCTATGTCTCATTGTCATAGTTCCTTGTTTTCATTCTCACTAGCTAAGGGCCAAATGTGAGCTGATGCTGTGTTAAGGTGTTCCCTTTTTCAGTGGGGTGTTTGCATTCTAGTGGAAGAGCTAGGACCTTACCACGCTGACCAAGGCAAGTAAAAATGCGGACATCCTCATCGTATGCACAAGGCACAGTTGTCTAAAAACAAGAGCACTGCCTTTGCCTTCCTGCCTTTGGTGGCCATCACTAGCACTGAACAGAAGGTTAGTCTTCTTATTAATAAGAAATAAGATTTAGAGGAGTCTAAACCAGAAGGAGAAGTGGACAGATAATGTAACTCATTTCCATCGTGACTAGAATCTCAGCATCTTAACCAAAGGGCACCTTGGTTAGGTGTGCAAACCCAACAGTCTCATAATCAAAGAGACTGGTTCTTTAGGAGAGGGCGTGAGGGGAAGACTTTGCTGTGAGGTGTCAGTGTGTGAGTTACCCCAAAGAAGTGCAGCTTCATCTTCATATCACCATGCTCCCAGCAGGCAGTTATCTCCCCTCTTCTGAACTCACTCAGTAGCTCTTCATTTACCTCCTCCTTACAGCATTTACTCTCTCTACCTTCTGTGACAGTTATTTGCTTTTCACGCCTTTTCTTCCTGTTACAATGAATCTCCTGAAGGCCTGGGTACTTGCTCTTCCCTCACATAAATGTATCTCTGCTCAAATGTCATCTTATTAGAGAGCTTCTCCCTGACGAGCCTGTGTAAAAATAATATACTCTCTATTCTCCTCTCTCTCTCCATTCTCTGCTTCATTTTTATTTATAGCTCTTACCACTGCTTGACATATGATATTTTTATCCATCTCCCCAATACACACCCAGGAATACAACTCACTGAGAAGAGAGACCTTATTGTGTACTCAACTTCATTCCCAGCTTACAAAATATAGCCTGGCATACAGTAGGCACTCAGTAAATATTTGTTAAATGGATGAAAAAATCAATCACATTTTTTCATCTATCTTTCTATGTATCTTCCATAGTACTTGATACAAGGCCTAGCATTTGTTTGGAATCTAGTAATTATTTGTTGAAGGGAGGTAAGAAGAAAAAAGACAGTGAAGAATAAAAGAAGAGAGAAAGAAGTATAGGTGGAATAAAGGAGGAGGGAAGGAAAAAGGAAGGAAGAAAGAAAGGAGAACTAAAAGGCTAAATAAATGAATAAATGAACAAGTTCTACACAAGGAAATGCATCTTGGGAAATTATGGGAAAGGCTGCAAATGTCATTAAGGCCAGTTGGTACAAGGAAGAAGACACAGATAAGTGGTTCCTTTTCTTGGTATAGCCATTTACTGCAGAGAGTCAAGATGCAAGGAAAATTACTGTAGGAGAAAGTCATCCTACAGTCTGGCAAGTGAAATATTAGATGAATTTAGGCACTAGAACTGCTTGGCCAAGAGCCACAGAGTTAATTGTTACTTGTTTGAGTCTCTTAAAATTGCACCATTAAAGCTTGCATTCTCAATACAATGAATAAATAAATGCTTGTGAGCCCATAATTAAAGGATGGTCTAGCAAATTAAGAAAAGTACTTTTCAAAAAGAGAAAATTAAGACATGGAATTGGTCCAGGAACTTATTCAACTGCCCCTGTATAGGACCAATTCATATTTTCTCCTGCCTTTTCAAATATTTTTGGCCATAAAGTCACTACTATCCAGCCCCATCTGACTCTTATCAGCCAAGCCACACTGACTAGCCTTCATGTTCCACCTACTCAGCCAACAGGTACATACGAAGATGGGTTTATTCCCCAATGGAAACAGAAGAGCACTGAAGATTTCCATGAGATAGTAAAGCACAGTGACTAAGAATTCAGTATCTAAGTCAGATTCCTGGATTCAGATCCTGAATCTGTCTTTTAATTGCTATGTGACTTTGGAAAAGCTATTTAACCTCTAAAGTTTCAGGTTTTACCAGTAACATATGCAATAATAATGCCTGGCTCATAGTGTAATAAATAGTTTATGCAAAAAATATATATAATATATGCAAATACCGTGTTGTGATAGTATATTTAATATAGTTCTTAGCAAATAAGTGTTTACTGAATGTTAGTTCTTTCCTGTCTTGTTTGTATTTGTCCTTCTTTCTCCTTTGACAGAGAAATTCCTTAAAGGAAGAAACCATGTCTTCCCTTTCCTTGATAATGATTCATTTTAACTAATAAAATATTCTTCTAAAAAAAAGAGTGTACTCACTTTAGGGATTCCACTCATCCTAAGCCAGTAATCTCCACTTATATTTTCCTAAGGACAGCATCCAGTTGTGAAGCCATGGGAAGATTTCATGAGTCTGTAGGTGGTTAGTATGTACCTGTGTGGTATTTTCAGGTAATATTTTGCTCCGTATCATTTCTTTTCCTACTCTTCTCTTTCTTTCAACCTTGCTATCATCTTGGACTTCACTCGCCTACTCCAAAAAGTTACATTGGATATTCGTCACCAAACTCTTACCACTTATTTGTTGTATAGCCACATGAAAACTCAAATCACATTCTCCCATAAAATACAAATTCCTAAGTGATGAAAGATAATGTGATCTCCCAATGTTGAGAGTCTGGTCTCACCACTCCTCCCACTTCCTGAAGAGTCAAAATACTGCTCCTGTTATCAGCAGGAATGGGAACAAGCCTGGCAGATATCCTGCTCTCGAACACTGAAGCCAGAAGGTAAGACAGCAGTGCTTACATCCTTGACCCTGATCTGCAGTCCTGCTGAGCGACCTCACCAAGTCAAAGTTTCTTCTTGCCCTTGTTGAAGCTATAGGGACCATTTCATTAGTTCTACCAACTTCAGCCCATTAATTTGACCTTCTGCCATGCCCCAGATCCATCACAAAACAGCTCACACTACTACAGCAAGAAAGAATCTCCCCCCCACTATGGTGCCCGTGTGCACCATGGCCATTCAGAGACTTCCCATAGAAAGAAAAATTCTAAAAAGTGATTAAGAAAGGAAAGGTCAGTAGAAGTCTGTGCATATCAAAAAAAGGGGGTGGGTGTCCCAGGTCATAATTTGACAAACATGGTGTGTTGGAGAAATGATCGACTTGAGTATTCAGAAAACTAAGGGACAGTTACTTTCTAAGGAACAGAGTCACATCTGGAGATCACTGGAATGATTCTAGTTGCACCATCTGCCAAAAGTTTAAGCCTGTTTTCTTACATAATCAAAACCTGGGGTACAGCTGTTATTAATAATACATCTGTATAACTATAATTGCTTCAAGCTCGATTTTGGCATGATTAAGGATAATCATAATCCCTTGAAAAGTCCATAGTTTATTCTGTTTAAAGCTACTGTTAAAGTAACGCATTTTCATTTTCCTACTTTCCATTCAATTAATCTGAAATCAAATATGTCTTTCTTTGGATTGTGTTAACTTTAAGCTTTCATTCCATATACCAAAGTAATAAGTTTGAGTGTCTAGCTGATAAGAATAGATATGCATTTTTGTTACCAAATCCTATAAAAAATTCTTAAATATGCACAATAGTATTACATTTATGCAAAGGTCATATGTAAAGTGGCTTCAGCCATCTGGTTCGAAGCTAAGAGGCCATGAGTAATTGAAGGTTAAGGGCTCTGGCACAAAAAATAGAGGTTGTTAATGGCTACTGTAGCTGCCCGGGAGTATTATGTTGCTTTTTTACTGCCAACTAGTCACAGTTGCAACCAGCCGAAGTCAAGCTGCCTAAGGTTAGGGCTCACTATTACCAGTACCCCTCAAAGCCATTCTATTTTTGAATATCTTCTCACACCACTCATCTCTCATGTTTCACTATTATTCTGCCACTCATGACTTCCTTGGACATGTGAGGACTCCTTAACAAGACTTCTTGCTCAACTTCAGCAGAAGAACGCTTGGCTTTACTCATTTCTTATTACACTTTCAAGAAACAGCACCCTCACCCCACCACCACCACCACCACCACAAACTTCAAGAGAAGAAAGAGGCTTTGGAATTCATTCTTTGTAATGAAGTTATCGGTGTCACTGCCTACACAGTGCATCCTCCTACAAAGATTCCAGCTAATGACCTCAACACCCTTCCTTCCCCCCAGTGCTCAGCTCTCTCAATAGAAGGACTGTAGTCAACTCCATCTAGACTGAAGGTCCTATTTCCAAACCCAAAGCATCTGTTATATCCTTCAAATCTCCCAAGCTTCCCCAAGAGGAAAATGTCCTCTCTGGTTTCTGCAATCAGCATCCCTCTTACCTCTATCTATCCTTCAACCACTCCCCCTCAGTGTCGTAGCCTCCCATAGAGAATATGCAGATTATCTGAGGTCACTGAGCCTATTAGCCTCAGATTGTGACTGGGCCAACTCTCTCCCTAGGTCTCTAAACAAATGCCTTGCTAAGTGGATCTAACACACTGGGTTACCCTACTTGCTACTGAACTGTGTACACAGGCTTGTGGTGGGCCCACTGTATACAGGGCAATGCCCCTCCCATGCTATCTATGAGACACTAACATCTGTAACAGCCATGCCTGAGACGGGTTTGGGACCCTGCCGATACTGCAGCAAGGGGGTGTCTTAGGCTCCCCTGTGTCACAAATACTCAAGTCACATCAGGCTTTCTATGGCCATCAAACTCCGACACAAAAAGCAACCACCGAGGATTAATACCACAGTGCATCCAAAATGGAATTCTATTAAGAATGAGAATTCAGATTTTAAGAGCTTACATCAAACCTCAATCATATGCAATACATAGAGTTGCACTTTGTATATCAATCTGACTAATAGTGATTTGATTTTCTATAGAATATAGCACTCTGTGAAGTGTAGTAAAGGATGTCTTTGGAAATTCACTATGAAACCATTTGTATTAAGGCATTTACAGCTAGAGACTTAAAACATGCTAGGTGTTCAGAGCAAAGCGTAGATGTGCCTCACGAACGGAGGAAATGCAGCATCCTAAGTTTCGCACCACTTTGCTCCCTTTGCCCACACCTTCTTGTCTTGGGAGAGTGGAACATTCATCTTTCCTGGACTCTATATTATTTAATGCTCCTCAAATTATCTTTCTTATAATTATTTCACAAGAACAATCTAGGACAGATTCTTAAAAACAAACAAATCACACTTACATCTCTTACTTGCTTCTCCCCATTCCCCTTCCTTCTTCCTGCTGGCTTCTCCTCTGAGGGTCAGATGTACCTGCTCTCCGCTTTCCCCTTCATGGATGTTCTGGACCACTCTTTCAGCTGACTGGGCCCACCCAACATGTCTGCCACTAGTTTCACATGAATAAATCACCTTACAACCATCCTGTGTTAAGTCATGTGATTCTTTTCAACGTGAACTATGCAAGATAAATTACTATCCCTAAAGAACTTGAGTCCAAGAATCCACTGAGGTGATCTAAATGAGGTTTTATAAGTGAATTGTTTCAAAAGTGCAGATGAATTCAAAGGAAAGAATCGGAATATTCCTTGCTTAAGAGCACATTCATATTGCTGTAACAAATCTGAAAGTCTTGAGATAATTACTAGTTTTTGATTTTCCTTGATAATATATCTATAAGTTGTTTTTATAAGGTGTTTTCAACCTGCAGCAGTGAAAATTCCCTACTTACCAAGCCAGCTCTAACAGTGGTGTATTAACTGAAGGGAGAAATATGAAACAATTTCAGGAGACAATGAATACCAGAGGCCTGAAAATCTACTGAGGAGAAGTGTGTGCCATGAGAAAGAAGAGAGCTCCCAAAAGTAGAATAAAGAGGTTTGGCCATATGTCCAAAGGAGGTGCCTGGTGGGAGGTGGTGGGTGAGGAGCTAAGAGGAACCCGGGCAACCAGAAGGCCACTGAGAGTCCTTCCACACTCAGCCATCCCCTACTGCTGCAGCTCCCTCCTTCTTCCACCTTCTGTCTGACTCTTTTCCAGCTGAGGTTTCTGGAGAAAGGAGAGGAGATAAGGCAAGGGACAAGAGTCAATCATGGTAACCAAGGATACCAAGGGAAGGACTAGCAGAGCATAAGCTTCCCAACTAGTTCCCCCAAAGAGGATTATAGACACAAAGCACCAACTTCCAACTTCTGAAGGAAGCTAGGAAGTAAGGAGGGAGAGAGAGAATCATAATTCTTGAGAGAAAAACAAAATGTTTATTAGAAATCAGATATTGCATAATCAACATTTCTTTTATTCCAACTGTCTTCTACAAAGTTAAGAGTCGTATAACTTCCCAAACCCAGTCTTTGGGTAATTTAAGTGCTTTACTATCTCCTCCAGGGAAGCAAAAGTATCAGGAAAAAGGGGAGAGCATGTGCACATTAGGTTGTGTAAGCTCTTTGTAACTGACAGCCAACGTTGAAAACTTTCATTGCGTAAAATTCAGACCTAAAGATATATAGCTTGTAAATTTTTCCATTTTCATTTTTTAAAATTTCATTGTGCTTTTCACAGAATTAGTGAAATAAAAATGCTGTGTTTTTACTTTTCTTTTTTCATCTACAGGCCAGTAAACAGACTTCTCCAGTCCTTCCAAAGTTATCACAAATAGCCTAGTGCCCTCTATTGGCCATCCTGCCACACTGCTTCTCTACAGCCTCTGAGGCTTCCTGGGTTGTTTTTCAACGTGCTACAGCCATAGTTCCAGAGATAAATTAGTGACTTAAGAAAAGTGCCATTTGGATTGAGCATAAATCATTTGACAAACAAAAGGAGAAATAGGTATAATGGGCTCTAAAATCAAGCAGTAAAATTATTTATGGCAGGGTCAATTATGTCATTTTCCTGTTTCAGAAAAGATTTAATTGGACTGTGAAAGTAGTATGCTAAATAAGTCAGATGCAAAGAGACAAATACCGTATGATATCATTCACATGTGAAATATAAAAAACAAACAGAAAACAAACTCATAGAGGCAGACAACAGACCAGTGGTTTGGGGGAGATGAGGGGGAGGATGGAGGGAAGAAGGCTAAATGGGTAAAGGGAGTCAACGTATGGTGATGGATGAAGACCAGGCTTTGGGTGGTGAGCATGATGCAATATATACAGGTGTCCAATCAGAATGTTGCACACCTAGAACCGATATAATACTGTATACCAACATTACAAAAGAAAGAAAAGAAGAGGAAAGAAAAAAGAAAAGTGGCATAGGAACTGGGTATGTGAAGGTGAACAGGATTTTGAAAAGTAGAAAGTATAAAAATATATAACAGTAAAATTTGGGTTGCAAACGAAAGAATTCTGGCTAACTTAGGCATAAAAGGATTTCAGGTAGCTTACAAAATTGATGCGAGGTCTAGAGGCTAGAAAAAAAATAGCAGGAAACAGGCAGCTGAGGAGGACTCAGCCACATAACTGGAATGGACTGGCTAGATGCCATGGTAACTGTCACAGTGAATGACCTCTAACTGTCCTGCACCTTTATGTCATTACCTCAGTATTCAAAGCCTAATAAGGGGAGTTTTTAATTGCTCCCAATTGGCAAAATCTCAATCAGGTTGGCTAATAGTATTGTATCAATATTAATTTACTGCTTTCAATAGTTGTGCTATGGTTACGGAAGGGTTTTCCTTGCTTTTCGGAAACACATACTGAAATGTTTGAGGGTAAACAGGCATTGTGACTACCATTTACTCTTAAAATTTTAATTTTTAAGAAAAAAAGATTTATTTTTTTCTTAAAAACAGCCTTGTTACATGGCTGAATTACCAATAATTGTGGCTTTCCGTGACTCTCTTCAGAAGCAGACAATGAACTGAATCAAACCTAACCACAGTGACCCACAAGCAGGGGTGCTGAGAGAACATCACGGTAGCCCATAATGGGAAAGCTAATTCTCTCTAGCTGAGCTGGGGATGGGCCCAGGGAGTGAGATGCTGGGAGGGGAAACTCCTTGAGGAGGACAAGTTGGGCACTTTCAGGGAGCAGCCTGTGCAAACTCCTAGAATACCATTTCCTGGCAGGAACCTTGAACCCTGCAGTCCTTGATCCAATTTTTTTTTTTAATGACATTACAGGGATGGCTCATTGTTGTTGCTATTTTTTTCCAATAGAAAACTTTGTCCTCCCTGAAAAGGTTTATTTTATCCTCAAATGTGAAAAATTCAGAACCTCCAATTTTGCTGAAAAAAGCTAGCAAATAATTAAAGAGTAATTTTAACTCCAGACCTCTAAGGTCTCATGTGAAACAGAAGGGGTGTCCCACAGCCCCTGCCCCTGCCCCTGCCTGACTGACCTGCTCCTGCGGCAGAGGCCTCATAAGTGATGTTCCCTTGGAACACAAGACAATTATCAGGAAATGGCTTCTCTTACCACTAAAATAGTGAATTGTGGTCCTGCCTCAGCCACAATGAATCATTTATGTTCCAGAAATTGGACAGGGGTTGGAGAAACAGAAGTAAATAAAATACGATCTCTTACCCACAAGGATTTCAGTCAAGCAGGATACAAAGACGAGTGAACATAATTAGAACATAACACTGTGCACTAGATGATAAAAATATGCACAAAGTGGGAGCAAAGAAGAAAAGGTTCCAGCAAGATCCATGATTTCAAAGTTGCAGCTTGTATTGCAACCCCAAATTCACCACATTCATTCAGTGAGGATTGGAGGTCGCCTGGATTTCTCTCATATACTTGATACATGGTTGCAAAGGAAAGAGCTGGTGATAAACATATTAACCGAAATATGATTTACTTATAATCAGAAAAACAGGAAACATAAATAGCATGCTACTCAGAAAGACACAAGAGGGAGTTTCAAGAACAGGATGGTCGAGGGAGACCATCTGTGTCAGAGAGAGAGGAGGCTGAGTAAAATGCAGACTGAAAGGATTACGGGATTTAGCAAAGAAGTCACTGTTGAGTTCAAGACAAGCCACTTCAGTACAGTGATGAATACAGGAAGCCAGGCTCAAAGATGTGTTTAAAAAGGAAATAAACACAGCAGGCACAAATACTATTGTAGGTGCAATTACTTTAAGTGAATGCCGTGGGAGACAGCACAGGGGAGCATTTTCCTCCAGGCCCAAAGGCCTGCCTATGGGGTAGAGGTCAAGAGAGGGGGCTCTCCAGCCCTAGAGACCTGGGTTTGAACTCCACCTCTGCCACTTAAAATAATTTGCCCGGCCAAAGCTCTGTTAAATGGGGTAATCATAGCACCTACCTCGTAAAAGTACCTAGCACAGAGTAAACACTCAATGTGGAAACTGTAAAGGAGCCAAAGAAATCACCACAGTTCTTCAATTCTAAAACTCATATTTTAATATTTCTTTTTTTTTCTTTTTTTTAAAAATTTATTTATTTTTTAAAATATATTTATTGATTATGCTATTACAGTTGTCCCATTTCCCCCCCCACTCCACTCCATCCTGCCCACCCCCCTCCCTCCCATATTCCCCCCCCCCATAGTTCATGTCCATGGGTCATACTTATAAGTTCTTTGGCTTCTACATTTCCTACACTATTTTTACCCTCCCCCTGTCTATTTTCCACCTATCATCTATGCTACTTATTCTCTGTACCTTTCCCCCCCTCTCCCCCTCCCACTCCCTTATTGACAACCCTCATGTTCTAGTTGTTTGCCTAGTTTGCTCTCGTTTTTGTTTTATGTGTGGCCGTTAATAACTGTGAGTTTGCTGTCATTTTTACTGTTCCAATTTTTTATCTTCTTTTTCTTAGGTAACTCCCTTTAACATTTCATATAATAAGGGCTTGGTGATGATGAGCTTCTTGAACTTGACCTTATCTGAGAAGCACTTTATTTTCCCTTCCATTCTAAATGATAGCTCTGCTGGATACAGTAATCTTGGATGTAGGTCCTTGTGTTTAATCTTGGGTAATGTAATTATGATGTGCCTTGGTGTGTTCCTCCTTGGGTCCAGCTTCTTTGGGACTCTCTGAGCTTCCTGGACTTCCCAGAAGTCTATTTCCTTTGCCAGATGAGGGAAGTTCTCCATTATTTGTTCAAATAAGTTTTCAATTTTTTGTTCTTCCTCTTCTCCTTCTGGCACCCCTATAATTCGGATGTTGGAACGTTTCAAGGTGTCCTGGAGGTTCCTAAGCCTGTCCTCATTTTTCCAAGTTCTTGTTTCTTCATTCTTTTCTGGTTGGATGTTTGTTTCTTCCTTCTGGTCCATACCATTGATTTGAGTCCCAGTTTCCTTCTCATCACTATTGGTTCCCTGTACATTTTCCTTTGTTTCTCTTAGCATAGGCTTCATTTTTTCATCTGTTTTTCGAACAGATTCAACCAAGTCTGTGAGCATATTGATAACCAGTGCTTTGAACTGTGCATCCGATAGGTTGGCTATCTCTTCGTCACTTAGTTGTATTTTTTCTGGAGCTTTGAAGTGTTCTGTCATTTGGGCCATTTTTTTTTTGTTTGTCTTGGCGCGTCTGTTACTTTAAGGGGCGGAGCCTTAGGTGTTCACCGGGGCGGGGAAATGCTGGTCGCAGCTCTGTGACACTATACGTGGGGGAGGGGCCGAGTGGGAGCAATGGCGCCCGCCTCACTCTCCTCCGGATTTCAATCTTCCACTCCGATACCCACAATCAAACTGGGCCACTCTGGTGCTGGTTCCCGAGTGGGTGGGCCTGTGCACACTCTAGGCCCCTGTGGGTCTCTCCAACGACCTCTCCTGTGAGGCTGGGAGTCTCTCCTGTTGCCCCAACCCCCAGGGGCGCTTTCAATCAGAGGTTTGAGGCTTTATTTCCCCGAGCTGGAGCCCTGGGTTGCGCAGCGGTCTGCTTTGCTGCCCGCCGTTTGTCAGGTTTATCTGTGGGCGAATGTGGTGCCTCAAGGTGCTACCCGCCACTCTGCCTGCCCCACTCTCCGCCACTCTGAGTCCGGCCCTCTGGGTTTATCTGTGCAAATGTGGGACTGCAGGGTCTGCTAGTGCTCGGACTGCCTGCGCCATTTGTCCCACACTCCGCCAGTCTCAGTCCCGCCACAGCCACGCGAGTCCTCTCCACCCCGGTGCCGTCTCCGCCCCTCCTACCGGTCTGGATGAATGTTTATTTTCTATTTCCTTGGTGTCAGTCCCCCTTGCTGTTTGATTCTCTGTCAGTTCTGGTTGTGCGAGGAGGCGCAGTGTGTCTACCTACGCCGCCATCTTGGTTCCCCCTATATTTTAATATTTCTGAAATCAGAGCATGTCGAGTTTAATTATCAGTATTTTCCCTGCTTAGCAACACATAAAATAATGACTCATTTAACAATCAATCACATCTTGGATTTAATGAGAGTTAGTCCCTAACCCTGAAGCAACTGAGTAGCTGGCTTAGCTTTATGCAAATTGTCTTTTGAGGAAATTTTAAAGTACATGTTTTACTTACATTCACAAGGGTTTAAAGAGTTTCTGGGCCCTATTGCTCATAATATAGCCCCCAAACCAGCAGCATTGGCATCACCTGGGGCCCTGTGAGAACTGCAGGCCCCACCCCAGGCCTATCTTGTCAGAACCCTCCCTCTACCACGGCCTCCAGACAAGTTATCTGTGCAGCCAAGCTTGAAAAGCATTGTCCTGGCTTTTTTGTTTTTTAAAAGTTGGAGATATTGGTGTAATTGGACATTTGGATTTATTTCCTTAACTACTCACCAAAATATTAATCTTTCATTAAAAATATAATAGCAAATAGGGATTTAGCTGATGCTTTAAAATCTTTCAATATTCATGAGATATCTGGGGATTCATATAACTGCACATGGAAATTAAAATATCTCAAAATCACAGATAGCATTAATGCCAAATTTAGGGAGATGGAGAATAAAGTTTTAATTAAAAACCCTTTTTCTCTATAGCTTTGCTGAGTTTGGTCTTTATACGGTGTTCCAAATTTGTACTGTTGGTCAAGTGAAGTCCCACCCAGATTGAACACTTATTTTGCACAAGGACAGAACACTTCTGGGCTCTGATTGGCCTCCTGACCAACCTAAGCAAACAACAGGCTGCCGGATATTTGATTGAACATCGTATAATTAGAAATATTGGAGTGGTATGGAATTCGTTCATATCTACCAGAAAATGTAAATCAATAATATGGACTTTTGTGATGCTCTGACTGAGGATAATAGCATAATCATGACCAGAGGTAGCACAACTTGGATTATCCTATTATTTTCCATGATGCATTCAATCAAAAGGGAACATCAAATTAGGAAGCACAGTCCTGAAATGGAATAGTTAACACTGCACATAGTCTGAATTGGCCACCACAATGCAAATAACTAGAGTGATGAATGGAAAAAGATTAGCAGTCCAGATAAACCCCTGCACACTGTTATTTTATAATGCAAATAAATTAGGTTTTCTATAATTAATATAGGTAGAAGAAATTGGATTTGGTTCTCCTTTCTAAGATTCTCTTGGTTTTATTACACTAAGTAGGCACTTGTGACTCCTTCCATAGCCCCTAGGCATCAGGCGCCCATTCCCAGCCTCTTGCAGCTGGGGTCCCTATGCCAGCTCATCAGAACTGAGCCAAGTCCACATAGGCTCTCTCTCACCCAAGGCCCATCTCTGCTCCAAGGAAAACACTCCCAGTCACTGTCCTCTGTCCCAGCAAACACTAGGGTACAGGTTACTCCCTAAGTGTAACATCTCTGCTGCCCCATCAGCAAAGCAGTCTGTCCCTCCTTTCTGATTCCCTGGGGAGGAGTCACGTCCCTGCTTCCTACGAGGGCAGCAATGGTGGACACAGAGCAAGCTCTCCAAATGGTGCTTGGCTTAGGCTCCTCCAGAAACAGACAGCGAGACAGGGTTCAAAGGCAAATTGTGTATTTTGCAGATTGTTTCAGAACACACTGGTGGAGGAGTGGGGAGCCTCTATGTGGTAGGCAGTGTGAGGCGCTGCCCAGATCCCTCAGGAAGCAAGGCCATTTTTGCTACCAGAAGAGCCTCAGCATTCAGCCCCTCTCAGAGATTGCCTTGGCTGGGGAAAATGGCCTCTCCCAAGACCAGGCCTCCTTCTTCACATAGCCCATACTCAGTGACTAATCATTATAGGGTTATAAACATTCAACCAACTCACTCCAACTCAGGAAAGCTCCAAAGGGCCAATCCAGCCTGAGAACTGCCTGTCAGGTCAGCTGAAGCCTCTGTATAGATTACACTGCAGTCCAGCCTCTCCCTCTGCTACTACTCTGATTCATTCCCTCGTCTCCAGAGGGTTGATCCCAGAAGAACTCTTACTAAACAACCTGCATGCTAATGAACCCAACCTGCACTCCAGGAAAGGGGAGGGAGCCAGCAAAGGTGTGTTATCAACCAGTTTACCACTGGGGGGTAATGAGCTCAATCCCACTGGAAAAGTTTGAGAAACATGTGCCACATAATTATCTGAGGGGTAAAAGGAGCTGAAGTAGTCATTGGTTGAAGATATTCCTTCACGCAGATTCACAGGGTTAGTGCTGGGGCTGGAGCACACAGACATGAGAGGTGCCGGTGGGACACAGGTGGGCTCTGACAGGTCCGCCTCTAGCCACCTGCTCCAATTTAGGCCTGAAAAGGAATCATCGCCCAGACTAACAACGCTGTGAACTTAGAGAGAAGGAAAAACCAGATATGGAAGAGCATGGGGAATGCCAGTCACAATTAGGAATAGATTTGAGCTTAGACCCCAAAGAGTGGCCATACGTCAAACATTTATTGAGGGCATAATGTCTTCCAGGCATTCTATTTGGTGATTCTCACCCATGAACTCAGTCTTCACAGTTCTATGAGGTATTTATTTCTATTTAACAAATGAGAAACCAAAGTTTAGAGGAGGAAATTTGCCCAAGTTAGAGGCTGAAATCCAAACCTGACACAGATTTCCATATTCTTAACCTGACTACAGTTTCCCAGCTCTCTAGGAGCAAGAAACAGATTTCCCAAAAAAAGGAACATTTTTAGTGAGTCTTGGAAGCAAAATGACACTTTCTATGAAGATAATCACTCACTTTTGTGAAAAGCAAAGAACCACACTTTCTTTCCCCCTTCAAGCAGTCAGTGTTGGGGGGGGCAGGAGGAGAAAATTTAATACCATGATAAGAATTTAATAGTACTGACTTCGGTCAAGTTGGTGGCATAGATAAACAGGGCTCACCTCCTCAACAACCACATCAAAATTACAACTAAATTATAGAATAACCATTACTCAAAATCAGCAAAACTCAAGTTGAATGGAAACCTGACAACTGTGGAATTAAAGAAATCACATCCATCCAGACTGGTAGGAGGAGCAGAGACATGGAAGGGGCTGGTCCACATACATGTATGGTGGATAAAAATTTGGGAGGGATATCGCGGGAGTGAGGAGCCCCAGCCCCACACCAGGCACCCTAGCCTGGGGTACCAGGGACAGGAAGATAAGTCCCATAATGACTGGCTGAAAAATCAGCAGGGATTGAGTTGGTAGAAGAAAATTCTGGAGTCCCAAGCAGTTTCTCTAAAGAACCCACACACAGACTTTCTCAAACTCACTCCCTCTGAGCTCCAGCAACAGAGTAGCAGATTGAAAGACACCAGAGGCATATAGGGAGAAACTGAAGTGTCTGTCATCAAGTCAGGAGCTAGGTGACAGCTTTCTCCCAGACAGAAAGGTGGGCAGAGCCACAGGACTGGCAGGTGGGTGCTGTATCTGGCTAACACTGTTTGCCCCACCCTGGAGATCCCCTGAGGATCCATCCCACCCAACTTATAGCCATTAACAATAGCTTTTCCATATGAATGGCTGGTCTTGGCTCAAGCTTCACAACTTCCTAAATCCTTTCAAACAAGCAACAGCTGGTCTCGGTGAACCTCCATCCCCCATACTTCTTGGCCCCAGGCAGGGCACTAGCAGCCAGCCTAGATTCACATTTTGGCTTTGCCTGGGAATCTCCAAGCCCAGCACAACTAGCAGCTATCTCAGACTGCTTTATGAACTCAGGCAGGGTGGCCCAGGGCAGCCTACATGTGGGGGCTGACCTTGGACTGCACCACCTGGGAAACTCCAGAGCCTGAGCACCTAGTGGACAGCTACAGACTACACTGGAAGCACCTCACCCTGCCACTGCACAGTTGATCCTCCATGGAGGGCAGAGGTTCATGGCCAGTGGTCACTGCCAATCCTTGAAGCTGACTGTACTGGGTAAATCCCTCCCATTGACCTACCAACAGCAACCAAGGCTCAATTACAAGAGGAGGGTGTCCTCAGCCCACACAAAGGGCGCACCTCAAGTACCCAGCTTGGGTGACAGGGGAGGCTGTGCCACTGGACCCTACAGGGCACTACTATATTAGGCCACAATATCAAGACAGGGGGTCATAAAAGCTCTACCTAATACATGGAAACAACCCCAGGGAGGCCGACAAAACAAGGAGACAAAGAAACATGGCCCAAATGAAAGAACAGAAAAAAACTCCAGAAAAAGAACTAAACAAAATGGAGATAAGCAATCTATCAAATGGAGAGTTCAAAACACTGGTTATAAGGATGCTCAAGGAACTTAGTGAGGACCTCAGCAGAATAAAAAGATCCAGTCAGGAACAAGGGATACCCTAATGGAAATGAAGAACAATTTACAGGAAACCAACAGTTGAGTGAATAAAGCCGAGACTCAAATCAATGATTTGGAACATAAGGAATCAAAAATCAAACAAGCAGAACAACAAGAAGAAAAAATAATCCAAAAAAATGAGGATAGTATAAGCAGCCTCTGGAATAACTTCAAGCATTTCAACATTTGCATCATACTGGTGGTAGAAGGAGAAGAGAAAAAGCATGAAATTGGAAAATTTATTTGAAAAAATAATGAAAGAAAACTTCCCTAGTTTGGTGAAGGAAATAGACATGCAGTCCAGGAAGCACAGAGAGTCCCAAACAAGATGAACTCAAAGAGGCCACAGACACATAAGTAGTCCAAGACACATCATAATTAAAATGCCAGAGGTTAAAGATGAGAGAGAATCTTAAAAGCAGCAAGAGAAAAGTCAGTTGCCTTTTCTGAGTCCCGTAAGACTGTCAGCTGATTTCCCAACATAAACATTTCAGGCCAGAAGGGATTGGGTCAAATAATTCAAAGTAATTAAAAGCAAGGACCTATAATCAAGACTGCTTACCCAGTAAGGCTATAATTTAAAATTCAAGGAGAAATAAAGAGCTTCCCAGTCAAGAGAAAACTAAAGGAGTTCATAATCTCCAGCTATTATTATATGAAATGTTAAAGGGATTTATTTAAAATAAGAAGATCAAAACTATGAACAATAAAATGACAATAATTATATACTTGTCAACAACTGAATCTAAAAAACAAACTAAGCAAATAAGAAGAACAGAGACAGAATCATGGATACAGAGAGCATTTTGATGTTTGCCAGATGGGAGGAGGGTGTAGGGGAATGGGTGAAGATGTAAGGGCATTAAGAAGTACAAACAGGTAGTTACAGAATAGCCATGGGGATGTAAAGTACAGTACAGGAAATGGAGTAGCCAAAGAATTCATATGCATGACCCACGGACATGAACAATGGTGGGAGGATTGCCTGAGGGAGTGGGGGTGCTAGGTAGGGAAGGGAAAAGGGGGAAAAACTGGGACAACTGTAACAGCATAATCAATAAAATATAATAATAAAATGTAAAAAGAATTTAATAGTACTAGGTGAAATTACTTATATTTTAAACTGTCCGAGTTTTTGTTTATTCCCTAGCATTAGACATTCGACTGCTGAATTGAGATTTTGTTTAACTTAGTGGTTATGACAGTGTTATTAACTGAGAGTAACCAGCAGGGTCATGGTTTGGCAGCTTTTCATCCAGTGGCAGGCAGATTGCCCCCACCAATAGATTTCCTAAGGAAGATGGAATACAAAAACAAAGCTTGTGTCAATCACAGGCCGCATCCCACACAGCAAGCTAGTTCGACTTACCAGTTACGGTTCATACTGACTAACCTACAACATGCACATTGACAGTTTTCTCAACTTCTAAGAACTATAGAAATAACTGCTACTAAAATACCTATGTGTGATACCCGGGTTTCATTTACAAATCTCACTGTCTTTTTGAACTCAAAAGAGATTATAGCTGCCACTTAAATAAATTGATAATGCTCTTAACAACTTACTGCAAAATATACAGAATGACGGCGGGGGGAGGGGAGGGCGGGGTACGCAGAAGACCACATCAACTTGCAGACTGAGCACAGCCAGAACAGGGAGATTTCTTTCCCTTGGCCACAGTCTCCAGACTTCAGAAGGCAGGTGAGGCACCACGAAGGCTCCAAGGAAATATCTGTTCCTCTCTTTCTCCTCAGGCATCAGACCTAGAAACTTCTCAAATGTTCTTTTGTGGTAAGTGGTCAATTGTTAGGGCATTTTCCCAGAACTGGACTTTCAAGCTCAAAAAAGTAAGGGGGAAAACATTTTCCACACGGCACCATAAAACCAGACACACCAGATAACAGGTGGATCCTAGAGCAAATTCAGCCTAAAACATCGCTGGAGACAGAAATGACAAAACTGAAGTTGTCCTACTTCGGGCACCTCATGAGAAGGCAGGGCTCTTTGGAAAAGACAATAATGCAGGAGAAAATCAAAGGAAGCAGGGACAGAGGAAGACTATGAGATGCATTGAGTTCAAAAAAGAAGCCATAGGCGAGTCTACAGGAACCAGTCAGGGCACGTGAGGACAGGGCACTGTGGACACTGCTTGCTCACAGGGTCACCAGGCATCAAGGCTGACTCAGCAGCAAGTAGCACACCCACCACCACACAACCAGAGGAAAAAGTAGGTGTGTCAGATGAGTGGGTGAGAACAGAAAGAGAAAGGACATACCAAGGATTAAAAGAACAGAAGTAAAATGTAGCAAGTTACTTGCAGGGTTTTAAGTGGAAGTAGAGAAAATAAGATAGAATTACAGGCAGATTTTTTTAAGAAGTAGACTCTAATTTTAGAATATAAGTAAACTACTATAATACTCTGTAAAGATTCTGTACTTATCATTCACTTTTGGAATTCTAATTAACTGATAGATCACAGTTCATAGCTTATTGGCTGTTCTTCATCCATTTAAAATATAGCCTATAGACATATGAAAAAATGTTCAACATCACTAGCCATCAGAGAGATGCAAATTAAATGAGACATCACCTCACACCTGCCAAAATGTCTATCATTAATAAACCAATAAACAAGTGCTGGCAAGGATGTGGAGGAAAAATACCCTAGTACACTGTTGGTGGGCATGCAGACAGGCACAGCCATTGTGGGAAACAGCATGGAATTTCCTCAAAAAATTAAAAATGGAACTGCCTGTTGACCCAGCAATTCCACTGCTGGGAATACACCCTAAGAATCCCAAAACACTAGTTCAAAAGAATTTATGCACCCCTACATTCATAGCAGTGCTATTAACAATAGCCAAGATTTGGAAACAGCCTAAATGCCCATTAGTAGATGAGTGGATTAAAAAACTGTGGTACATTTATACTATGCAATATTATACAGCAGGGAGGGAAAAAAGGAATTCCTACCTTTTGTGACAGCATGGATGGAACTGGTGATAATTACACTAAGTGAAAGTGAAATAAGCCAGTCAGTGAAAGACAAATACCATATGAGCTCACCTATAAGAGGAATCTAATGGATAAAATAACTAACATGCTAAACAGAACCAGAGACATGGAAACATGGAACAGACTGGCAACCGTAAGAGGGGAGGAGGGCGGTGGGGGCTGACTGAAAGAAGCTGAAGGGATTAATCAAAGAACATATATGAAGGGCCCATGGACATGGACAACAGTGTGGGGATTGACTATAGATATGGGGGGCGGGCTGGGCAGAGGGGGTTATGGGGGGAGGGAAGCAACAACTGTGATAGCATAAACAATAAAATATTTTTTAGTTAATTAATTAATCCATGAGGAAATGTTAGCTCAAGGCAGTTAAGAATGTTCAAACAAATACCACCTCGGAGGCTAATCACTTTGGAGTGGGGGAGAGGAAAATGCTCCCAACTCCACTATAGAAAAATTGCTCATCTTATGACCCCAGTAATTACTTTGCAAATCACAGGGTGGTTCTTTGTTATGGGGATGGGTAAAACCTCACCATTTATCTACATCTAAATCTGGGACATCTGGCTACCCTAACATTGTCTACTAGATAGAGCATAAATCACAGGCCCAGGAAGCTATGGACAGTGAAAGGCACAGTTATGAAAATTTATGATCATCCAAACAAAACCAAGTGACTGCACACTGATTCATTTTTAGATCACCTTCCAGGCACCTCTCCATCATGGTTTGAATTTAGGGAACAGCAAGTTTGACACATCTGGTTACTAATACCTAGAGCTCACGTTTAAAATAGTACTCAAGAAAAAGTGGCAAAAATCTCATTGCACCCAATAAAAAATATTGTTTATTAAAGGATTATTTTATTATTAAACCTTTTTTAGGAAGTTAGTCCCTGGTCCAGATGATTAGTTTGTCTGAATCCTGTGAATATTGACCTATGCCTGAAGTGATCAGAAATAGACAATTGGGTGGTATTACCAATAGGTAAAATTATATTTGAAATTGTCAAAAATTATAAATATTGAGTGGGAAAGTATATTGCAGAATTGGATATATAGCGTGATTATTCTTTTTAACAATCTCTTTAAACTACGTGTGTGTGTGTATAAAATACAGAGACAGTAAAAGAGAAAATTAAATATACATTCAGATATATTAAACTCTAAATAAAGGTTACCCCTAATGTGAATACTTTTGTATGCTTGGGTTGTTTTTTGTTTTAGTAAGCAGTCATTTATTTTTTTAAACCAATGAAAATACTTTTTAAAAAATCTCCTCCTAAATCCTACCAGCATGCAATCTTTAACAGTTTCCTCCTCAGTGGTGAAACAAGATATATACATAGTTTATGAAGAAAATTAGACAATCTATTTAATTGGCTTATGACATTTCCTAAAACCAACAATCCAAAATTAAAATTTATAATAAAGTAATATTGTGTGTTGTTATTTATTTTCATGCCTATATGACAACCTTACAAATCAAATAAAATAGGACTCTCAAGGAAAAAAGTGTTGTAGTAAAACAATCTTGCATTATATAATGAATTCCATTGATAATAATTGAGTGTTATAACTCTCTGCTTCTTTAACATTTACTGAATTTTTACCAGCATATCATCATACAAAATAAAAGTTTAGAAGCACTCTGGTTCCTGTATCATAATCCAACTCAAGTACAATAAAAACCGATCAGATGATAAACAAAGCTCCAAACGTTAGAACTTAAATGATAGCAGAAAACAGAGAAAATGATGCTGTGGACTCAGAAGGAAAGGATAATTGGACCCAGATTGAAACACCAGACATGAGCTCCGTCATCTTCTGGTCCCCACACCTGTGTACCTAACTCAGCTCGCCATGCGTCCCTCCACTGCCAGAGGAAGCGTTTTCTTTCCTCCCATATCTTGCTTTTTCTATAAGACTGCAACCTAACTTTATTAATTCTTTTTTACTTTACATGTTTCTTCTCCTTCTCCTTGTCTCCTTCAAAAATTCTCCTTCAGCCACGTAACTCTCTCAAACTACATTTCTATAACTCTTCTCTCTCACTGCCAACTTTCTCAAGAAAATTAAATTAAATTTTCTTTCTTATGCCAATTCACTCACTGTAGAACGGCTTCAAACGCTTCATTCCCAACACTCCCAAGTCACCTAACAAAGGTCACTGGTGACCTCCATTGTCAAATTCAATGTACACTTTCTTGATCTTGCTAGGATTCTACACCTTGCTGTTGCATTTGATGCCATTGGCCACTTCTTCTCCTTGAAACTCTCATTTCTTGACTCCTCTATCACAGATCTCTCCTTTCATCTCCCTCACTGCCATTTGTTCAGTTTCCTTTGCTGACTCACCCCCTCTGCCTCTGATGGCCCTTCTAGGTTGACACTCTCTGAGGTTCTGTCATTCTAGCCCATGGTGTCAGTGATCCACCAGATTCCCGTTGCAGTTTTAATACATAGTCCCGACAACCTGCTCCTGCTTCCTTTCAGAGGGCTGCTCCAGGGTGCTGGAGCTCATTTTGCCCGTCTGAACTAAGACCTGAAATTGCATGAGAATTCACAACACCAAAAGCAGCTATTACCCAGTGCTGACTGGTGCAGGAGTATAAATATTCCATCTCTCTAAGTCCCAATCAGGACCTCTCCCAAGTGGGACCTACCCTCTCTTCAGAGCTCCCCTTGGGTTTAAAGCAAGGTCATTTTCTGTCTAACTTGCCTTAATATTGCACCCCTTTCTTAACTTACTTCCTTTTCCTGACCCACCTACCTCCTTCCCTACTTGTCCTGCCTACTCAGTCATCTTTACATGAATTCCCATCTCCAGATAGCTCCTGGGGAACCCAGTCTAAAGCACACATTGGAAATCTTTTCTCACACTGCTCACTCTCTCTGGGTGATTATATTTATGTTTACAATATCATCTCCTACCTATACACTGATGACTTCTAAACAGGTCTATTAAGCCCTATTTTTCCCTTGAGCTTAGACCTATGTACTCAACTGTCAGCTGGGAAGCTTCACCCCTGGTATCCCCCAGATAACTCAAACCCCTGGTATCCCCCAGATAACTCAAACCCAACACATGTACAAGCCTGAACTCATAACCTAGCACCAGCTTGCTCTTTTTGTATTCTCCCCTTATGGTGGGATAAGAGGAGAATACATCCTTCTTCTGGCACCAACAAGGAGCCTGGGTCAGACGCATCGTACTCGGGTCTCTTCTTCCCTTACCCTCCAAATCTAACCAGGGCCAAATTCTGTCAATTCTACTTTCTTAACACCTGCCATATCAATACCCTCATTACTGTTCCTACTGCTATTGCCTCAGTCAGGTCCCCATTAGCTGTTTCTGAGATTTTTTCAATGGAGAGAAAGCATTGTCAGATACTACAGTGTGGAATGGGTCAGGCTCTGGAGCCACACTGGTGGGTTCAAATCCTAACTCGCCCAAGTACTACTCTGTAGAATTTTGAGAAAATTACCTATCCTCTATGCACCTCAGTTTCCTTCTTTGTAAAAAAGAAAATGTATGTCATAATTATCTACACCCCAGGGTTGTTGTTTGGTCTAAATGTAAATTAATAAAGATAAAACACTTAGAAGAGTGTCTGGCACTTCCTGTTAAAAATACATATTTATGTTTTTATTGTCTTTCAGCTAGTGTATGGTAGCAGTACTAGTTCATAGCAGCAACTAGTATCAGGGATGAGACACTAAGTATATTCCATACTAAGCCAAGAGAGACCCAAGAGCAAGACCTCAGTGACTCCAACACAGAGAGAATCTAGAACACCTCCAACCCCTCAGAACTACCTGAGGCCCTTAGGAACTATAGGAAGTCCTCACTTAATGTCACTGATAGGTTATTGGAAACTGAGACTTTAATTGAAATGACATAAAATAAAACCAATTTTACCATAGGCTGATGATATAAACAAGAGTTAAATTCCTATGGCATATTTCCGGTCACAACAACATCACCAAACTTCTAAATAAAAACCCAAAACACTTCTAATATTAAACACTGGAATGAATGTGAGCTTTACATACATTTAAGAAAGATTGACAAAAACAAAGGTGGGAACCAGTCCACCTTCCATCAAAGGACACACTCACACACACACATTCCCTCAAACTGGGACAATTTAGACATGCCAATCAAGCTAACATACACACGTTTTGAATGTGGGAGAGACCCGGAGAAAACCCACACAGACATGCAAAAAACATGTGCATTTTACACAGATGGTGGCACCAGCTGGGAGTCACTTTTTTTCACATCAACGTTATAGAAAAACAATGTTGAACGCCATGACATTAGTCAAGGAAATGCCATATATGGAATTTCCATTTCTTATAAATCAAAAACCATTGAATTATTGCATTTTCACATGTGTCAATCTGATACATTAATATAATGTACAGAAATTAGATATGTTTCCACCAGAAAAATACCATCTTTAAACCTATTTTGTTATAGACTTTTAAAAAGTGGCCCCCCCCTTGAAATAATTTTAAGAGTTTCTCTAAGCCATATTCCTATAGCTATGTGTCATATCTCATCTTCCTCAAGATCAAGACACTCAGCATTTATATGATCAGCCAAAGTCAGGTCGAGCTTCTGCTTCCACAGTCCTCACTGCACAGATTCCTGGGGTCTCTGCCATGATCCCTGTGACCCACCAGATGCTTATTTTTAACCCTAGATCATGGAGTTTTAAGCTTCTATCCGTGACTTGAATATTAAAATCCTTCGTGGAGATGCTTCTTCCTGCAGATGTGCTGAGAAGCTGGCGACAGTGTCTGTTTTCAACTTGCACAGCCTGTCAGCAAGTTTTCTGGTCCATTTTGACGGTGTCTGGAAATGACAGTAGCAACAGTTGCTGCAGAAGCATCTCCCTCTTAGAAAAAGAGAAGAGTGATCACGAGCACGTCTGGCTGAGTGCTGAAGATGCGGGGCGTTAAACAACCGGATGTGCTGATTTTGCAAAGGCAGCTGGGTTTTCATCATTATGTCCTGGTGAACTCCCACCCTGAGTCCAAATACTAGTTCAAACTCAGATCATCACTTCTGGTTGGCTGTCAGGGGAGAGGAATGTTTTAAAATGATTTCCCTTTGTGGCATCATTTATACTCTTTTAATCCACATCCCCAGGTACTTTTGCAGATTCTATAAGAGAAGGCATTTTAGGAAACTGGAAAGTAAGTCAACAAGAACACTCGGTGTAGGGATGACTCTGATACCCTAAGAGGTAAAGCAAGGCTCTCAGTTTGAGAAATGTTAAATAAAGAGTGCAAGTACAGAAGGCTCTCTTCCCATCTCAAGGCTCTGATGAGCCGGGCTGATAACACAGCCAGGATAGCAGAGGGAACATTAATACATATTACTGGCCTAACTCCAGTGGCTAGGCTGACAAGAAGGAGAAGGGATGACAGCAACAAAGGAGCTCAAAGGGGAAGCCAAACGCCACTCAGAAAAGGGAAAGAAGAAAGAAACCTGTGGAGACAAAGCAATCAAGAAAGGGCTTTGAAGGAGAGCATACAGTCTAAAGGGAATTTGTCTTTTAAGTTGTGCTGAAATACACGACACACATCCATCTCTCCTCCTCCTTTCCTGCACAGTTTTCTCTCAATCACTGATTATTTTATACAACCAGAAAGGTTTCTGTTGGTTTGTTTCTATTGACCCTAAAGAGATTTTGAGTTTGGCATCTAGGTTGGCCCAGAGGTTGATCACGGGAATATTGAAACTGGGCTTCTGTGAACATCTGGGAGTTAATATTCTATGGCACCCACAAAGTCCTCGCTAAATCTCAAACCACTCCCTCCACTTCAGAAGCAACTTGATTAACAAAAGATTTGTCTTAGCTCTGAAAAGAGAGATTTCTTACAGAGCTGACCTTTGATCTTGAATGACCTTCACAACTGCCCCAGACACAAGGCCAGCAAAGAACAAGTCTCTGAGTTGCAATAAATAATGTACGTTTTCTTTTCATTTACAAGTAAAATAGGAGGTAAAGGCATCCCAGGGTGATGCACCTAATGGAATGACGATGTTGCAGTTACACCATAGCAAAGCTGCACAAAAGGGACATACCAGATGGCTACGGCACTCAGGGGGCGCCATAAACGTCACTCAGGGGGCAGAACCACAAACACCTCTATCCTCTAATACAGCGGGGGCCCTGGGAAGAGGCAACAGGATCTCTCTGAGGCTTGAGCTCCCTCCCAGGCCCCTCCTAGGATCAACATTGCCCCCTAGTCGTTCCCTGCCTGAGAGCTGTCCTCTGAAAAGAAGCCATAATGGTGTCTAAAAGAAGCCAAGCAGATGAGACAGATTTTTACATTTTCATGCACCTACTTTCACACAGATGTGACTGTAGAAACAATCTGAGTAGATTTAGCTAAAATAATAAAGAAACTATAGGATTTAACTATGTCTTATACTTCCAGGCAACCCTCACAAACCAATATTATCCAGCCATTCTCACTGTAAGCTGGTCTCAGCAAAATCACTAAGATGCGCAGGAAGTTGGAGAGTACAAGGTAGCGGTGGCAGCACCTGACATGAGGGTCAATGAGCAAGAGAAAAGAGTTGCAGTCCGACTCTCCTGGAATGCCAATATGAACCCCACCTGGCTCGTAGACCTGTGAAAGCAGGGAACCTTGTGGGAGGCAGGGATAGACTTGCAGGGAGCAAGGAACTAACCGCAAGAGAAGAGGGCATGTGGGGACAGTGGAAAGATTTTGCTGAATTCTCACTTGGAAAGCTGTGATTCACACTCACTTAACTATTGACATCTCCCAATTGATCTGGGCAGGGGCAGGAGACATTTTGTTATGTAACTGATTTACCAAGCCAGCTGAGCTCCCAGAGCCAATTCTTCAAAGTAAAAGAGAAAAGAGAGAGGAAAACCTAACTAGACAAATAAACACTCCAAAACGAGGTACATTTTGTTATCCACTTCCTGATGTCGGGTATATTAATAAGTAAGAGCCAAATACACACTTGCCGTAGTTCGCTGACCTGAGGCACCTGTGGTTCTGCCTAATTCCAACTTCAAAATTTGAGACAGATGAGAGATTTTACCCGTGGAAATTTAGAACTTCCTCTGGGGTACTAGTAATAGTCTCCTGTGGGTGGAGGGGATGGCAGGAAGCTGCTTTCTCACCTCGGCCAAGTCGGCAACCTTCAGGAAGACTGAAAGGGGAGCTTTGAGAACGCAGCTTTGAAACCCAGGGAAATCCCAGGGAAGCCTGAAATATGACAGTGGGTTTTTAAAATATACACATATATATAACAATGTCTCCCAGTGTTGATGAATCCTTCCTTTTCAAGCATGAATGCTCCAGTCCTAGAGCTTTCTGTCCCTGTGGAATAGTACAAACAAGCTTGGTTGGTTATTTAAAATTCAAAAAGCTCAGGTAGAAACATAAAAGGGCCTGTGATGCTGGCTGGATCTGAACAGATGCAGAGTGGTGCCCTGGGCCAGTTGTCAGGAGACTTGGGAGCTACTTCTACATCTGCCTCTAACTGTGTGACTTTATAGCCACTGATTTCCTCCCCTGTGAGATGAGGCTGGGATAGTAAACGCCGTAGTTCATCCCTCCTGCATTCCCTGGGTGACTGGCAGCAGGTACCTGGATGGTTGTTTGTGAGGATTCTGAGGCTGAGACTAGATGCAAAGGGAAAGAGGGTTGTGACTGATTCATGTCTGCAGTGCACATGGATTAGGAAGTACTGAGGCACGATTTATTTACAACACAGGTTGGGGCAAAAGTAAGTTTACAGTTGTTCATATGGAAAATGATACAATAATTAATAAATAATAATCCAAGAATAAACTGTGTTTTGCGTATTCACAACTGTACTCAAACCTACTTCGTGCCGCCCCGTAGGCAGTTCTCTTCTGGGGCCGCAGCCCTCCAGCCCTATGATTTAGAGACTTCAGCCTCACTGACTCAGCACAGGTGCCTTCCCTGGCCTGCACTGCTTCTGGTGAGAAGTCAGCGGCTGCTGTCATTGTTCCCTTGCATTTGACAACATACGTGACATTTTTCTCTTGAGGGTTTCAAAATTTTCTTTGTCTGAATTTTATCATATTTACAACGACATGTCTGAGTGTGAGTCTTTGAGTTTATCCTACGTGGAATTCATCGAGCTTCTTGAATATGTAGATTAATAATTTTCTTTAAATATGGAAAGTTTTCAGCCATCCTACTTTCATTAAATATGGGAAGTTTTCCATTTCTCTGGAGCAGCCTGACTAATACACATACCAACTACCTTTTGTAGAATTTTGTCGTTGTGGGAAACTCTCAGATTTGGCTTTCTCCTAAAGATTAAGAGGCTTAGCCTCAGGACAAATTCCAAGAGTCACTCAAGGTTTCTTTCACTTTTTTCCCTCATAAATGTGGATTAAGAAAGTAAATTGTAAAAGCAAAGCTGTTTTTCATCCTTTACAGCTGCATTTAACTCCAAACTACCATGAAACCAAAATATTATAAGAATGCATACGAATCAAACATCACAAGTTTAAGGTAAAATAACATTAACCAATCTGATAGAAATATTCAAATGAGCCCTGGCTTCTGTGGCTCAGTGGATTGAGTGCTGGCCTGCAAACCAAAGGGTCACCAGTTAGATTTGCAGTCAGGGCACATGCCTGGATTGCGGCCCAGGTCCCCACCTGGGGGCGCATAAGAGGCAACCACACACTGGTGTTTCTCTCCCTTTCTTTCCCCCTCTCTTCCCCTCTGTCTAAAAATAAATAAATAAAATCTTTTTAAAATAGTAATATTCAAATGAATTTAGGACAAGACCAATCAAACCAAAGATGGAGATAAAACCACATCATACTTTCCACTGATTTCTCTACCACTGAGTAGAGGGCACCCCTATGATCACACAAAACATACCTGGACTATTTCTAAAAGACTTCCAAAATGAGTTTAGACAATATCCAAAACTAAATAAAATGTGGTAGAAGGATTGTTGAAGTGACAAACCTGCAATTGTGACAAGGTTACTATCCATATTTCACACGCATAAGTCGATCCCAGCTCTGTAAACAATAGTCCGAGCTTGCTTGCAACATTGGCAAAATAATCTGGTGGAAACAACGACCCTGAAATAACTGACAAAAACAAAACAGAAAAGCAAACAAACCAGTAAACACACATTGTAAAGCAACTCCATTAATTCTACTTAAATGATGCTATGTCTCCTTCATTTAAGATATCTGAAGAGAAAAACACATGAGGTGTTTGTTTCACTGGCCTGTCTGGTCATCGCAAATCACCACAAAGAGCAATCCTATGTCTAAGAGGGTTGCACAAGTGCATAATCACACGGTAATCTTGCCAGCTGCCTCTAGGGCAATTAGCTCTGCTGGTTCCTGCCGCACTCGTCAATGTGAATGTGCTTTTATTCCAATCAAAGAGAAAATGAGAACAAGGAGCATAACAGAACCCTACAATCCCCTGCAGAACTGATCTAGGAGACAGCGCTTTCCGCATCAACAATAAGCTGGTTCTAATTTAAATCTTCATAGCCAAGCACCATTTCTAGCCTCATAAGATACTAAGTAGGGCCCCTACTCCTTTGGAGGACTGTGTATGACCCTGGTTGACAACCACGGGTGAAAGTCCCCCTGGATAGCTATTCCTAGAAGAAGGGGATGTAAAAGGTGGGTATCGCTCATTTATTCCTTCAAATCTTCACATGCCCTCACTCTGTAACATTCCCTGAGCTGGATCCCAGAATGCCACAGTGTATCAAACACAGGGCCTGTCCTCAAAGAGCATCCAGTCTGAGTGTGAAACCAAATAATTACACCGCAAAATACAAGTGAAACATATCTGCATGGATCGTTTGGAATTCAGAAGATGTCAAAAATCTCTGGCTGAGAAGAGGGAAAAAAGGACAGTATTCTTGCTGAGAAAACCTATTGGGCCAAGTTCAGATTTTTAAAACTCTGCTTATTCCTGTTACTCCCTATTTCCATACTGACTCCCATTTAACATTTCACCAGCTTAACCAACTCTGTCTGTGTCCTCTCGAACAGATGCACAATGCGTACTGAGCAGGCACGGTGAGTCAGCTGCCCTCTAGTACACCCACACACCACAACTTCCCCTTGTAAGTTAGCTGTATGTTTACCAAGACTTGATTGTGTTTGTTCCCAAACCTGTTTATGCTCATTGTACTTGTATTCTGGAAGGGGGATTGTGGTTGGCAGAATAACGCCAGCAAAGGTGTTCACACCCTCAGAATTTACGAATAAGGTGTCTTGTGCGGCAACCGGGGTTTTGCATGTGTGATTAAAGTTAAGAACTCTGAGGTGGTGAGGGTAGACTGGGTATCCGGGCGTGCCACTCTGATCACATGAGTCCTTGTAAGCGGGGAGCTTGTTCTGTCTGAGCCCGTCTGAGAGAAATGTGGCGGGGAGAACTGTCGGACAGTGACTGGCTTTAAAGATGTAGGAAAAGGGCCACGAGTCAAGGAATGAGGGATGTCTCTAGACATTGGAAAACGTATGAACACAGACTCTCCTCTGGAGTCTCCAGGAAAAAAATGCTAGCTCAGTGAAACCTGTGTCAGACTTCTGACTGACAGAACTGTAAGATAATGCATTTGTGTTGACTTAAGCTCCTAAATCTGTAGTGATTTATCACAGCAACAACAGAACAATAATTAGGAAATAAAGACCTCTGCCCGCCCCCACACACCCTCTTAGCCTTGTTATAGGTGCTGTGGTTTTGTATGTATGAAGGGAGTCTTTGCCCAGGTGACCTCCCATGCTGCCCCCAGGGCCATGACAGAGATGCCTGAATCCTTCACTGTCAGAACTCACATACTCGGGAAAATGGGAAGGGGGCCTCTAAACCGAAGTTTTTTACAACAGCTCTGCTAGATCAAAGCCTGCACATATGTCTCAGGTGGGGAATTACAGGGCTGCGAACTAAGTTGTAGGGAATGGAAAGCTTAAAAATAAGAGCCATACTTCAGGCTCCCCAGACTGACCATCTATGAATCACAGAAAGAATTAGGGGAGGCGTGTGCAACAGTGAGAAGAGCACAGTCTCTGGAAACAGGAGGAACTGAGTTTAGCTCCTGGAAGAAATCATTTAACTCTGTTGATAAAATGGGAATAAAAATACCTGGTTCAGAGAGCTGTGAAAATTGTCAATAATGCATGTAAATCCCCAGGCACATATACATGCAAAGCAGTCATCACTGTTACTGTTACCCACCGCTTGCAACATGTGCTGCTGCTTTTTTTTTTAAGAATGAAAAGGCTTTGTTTTAAATGAATGTATCACTGACATGCAATATTAGTTTTGGGTGTACAATATAGTGATTTGACATTTATATTTCTTATAAATGCGGTCCCCACAGTAAGTCCAGTAACCACCTGTCACCATACAAAATTATTACTGTAACAGTGACTATTTGGTTTCTTGGCCCCTAATGCTACATTAAGTCTCACTTAGAAAGGTAACACCTGCTATATTCAGGTAGTCAAAATTTGTGTTCACATGTACTGCCTCATTTGATCTTGACAGTATTTTGAGAGGTAGACAGAGTAAGCTCTATTGTTTTCCAGAGGTAGAAACTGAGGTGTGGAAAGATGAGGTGATTCGTAGACTGCTATTAAGTGGCAAAGACAATTCAAGAAGGCAAACACTGTGGTACTCTTTGCACTGTCTCCCCACCTGATGTCTATTGATCCCGTCTCTGGTTTCCATAGGCAATGTGGTTCTTTCTATTTGTGTAGCTTCCCAGCAAGACCCTTGATGCTGTACTGTTTGAGGTAATGTCAAGACACTCCTTGTCCCACACTTCTCGTACTGACAGCCTCACAGCTCCCTGGGCAGTATCTCACCAGCTGTCTTCGCCTCAGCCATCCACAGCACAAATCCTCCCACCTACATTGTGCAGCAAAGACACTGGGTCCAAGCTGGTGGGCAGGGTCCACATTCAGAATTGTGAGCTTGCTATAGGTTGGCAATAGTGGTCAGAACTGATCAGAGTTTTCAAGTTTGTAAGGTCAGCCCCATAAAGAAATGTGACCATCACCCTAATCCCTCCATGGGTCTATAGAATGGTCAGGAGAAAGACATCTTTATTGGTGCCTCAGTTTCCCCAAAGGGGATCACTTTTCAGGATGCCAGTTGAAATACGGTGTAAAGGCACACAGTACAAGGTCCGATGGCCACCTTCCGCCCTTGCCTCTCTAGTGGCAGTCCCCGTGTTTCATGAACAAGGACTTCAGCAGAGTGTTATAAATATACACATTCTTTGAGGTCTCCAGTTGCAAAGCTCTTATGGCCTAACCTGAAATGTCTCCCTTCTCAAGGTTTATGGAGCCCACAGGAACTCTGGTACTGGGTAAGAGATTAGAATTTGGAGCAGAAGGGCACCTGTCTCAGTCCCTTGGTCCTCCTGCTTTCACAGCCCATATTGGGGGAAGAAGAGAGACGAGAAGAGGGTAAGAATGAGGACTAACATTAGTGAGCACTGACAGTGGTATGTCCCCCACAGTCCAGGGAAGTGTGTAGCGATTTTGCCCCCTGGAGGATATTTGCTCATGTCCGAGACGTTTTTAGTTGTCACAGCTTGGGGAGGAGTGGTACTGGCATCTAGCAGGTAGAGGCCGGGGGTGCCGCTAAAGACCCTACAATGCACAAGGCAGCCCCACAACAAACGATAATCCTGCCCACAAGGTCAATATTACTGAGGTTGAGAAACCCTGAGCTGTAAGAATCAGTCTCAACATTGACAACTCATTTGCCTTAGTCCATTTCTTTTTCTCTTTTTTTCTGCTACATTTTTAAACAAACAGACCCAAGGATGCAGTACCATCTCATCACTAATAATAATTGTAATAGTTAACATTTATTGACAACTGACTATGTTCCAGATATTAACCCTTTAATTTAATCCTCAGAACAATCCTATGAGACAGGTTGTTATTTTCATCTGCATTTTACAGATGTGGAGACTTAGAAAGCTTATATAACTTGCTTCCTTCCAGTTTAATGTTTTCTCCTCAGGTAAAGTGGCCTAAAGTGTAAAACCCCACGTGTCTTCATGAGGAACTTAATCTAAAACCAAAAATAATTTTAAAAGGAAACAGACATACAGACTCCATCCTAATAAACCTCCAAGGCACCACTTGCATGAAGATGGAAAACTGGTGAAAAACTGGTAAATGACTCAGCAACAAGGAGCGAGATGACAAGATATTATTGGTGAGAAGCCAAATGATTTGAATTTGTTTAAGAATCAGGAACTGGAGTCACCAAATACTACAGAGATGTTGAGAATAGAAGGGTTTCTTTAAATTCTGTATAAGCGAGTAGTTGGCCCCCACCCCAGGTCTCCAATACCCCTAAAGTTCTTTACCTGGCCAAACTATCAAGCATTAGGGTCTAATAAAGACCTTTTTAAGTCACATAAAACTTTGTAGATTTTTGATGTGATCACAGCTATACATTCATTTAAAATTATACATGGTGTACATTAAAATTTTTTAGTATTTGAAAAAACACACAAAATCTCAATATACTTCCATATTCCCTTTCTCAGAAACCTATCAAAAGATGGGCTAGGGCTTTTTTGAAATGAAATTTATTGGGGTAACATTGGTTAATAGCATTATACATTTCAGGTGTACAACTTTATAGTAAACACCTACCTACTCTGCAAACCTGTCTGGTGACCACCCTTCTGTTATTCGAATCTGTGAGTTTTGCTTTGTTAGCTCATTTCTTGCTTTTTGTTTTATATCCCATGTATGAATGAAATCATACAGTTCATATCCTTTTCCGTATGACTTATTTCACTTAGCATAACAATCTCAAGATCCATCCACATTGTTGCAGAAGGCAAGATTGCATTATTGTATGGCTGAGTAGTATTCCATTGTGTATATGTACCATATCTTCCTTACCCGATCATCCATCAAAGGACTTAGGTTGTTTTCATATCTTGGCTATTATAAATAATGCTGCAATGAACATAGGAATACATACATCTTCATGAAGAAGTGTTTTCAAATTTGGGGGGAAGAAACACGGAATAGGGATCACTGCGTCATATAAGGCTTTCTAAAAAGCTTCCATAACTTTTAGAAGGCTTTGACCCAGAAATAAATCTTTTTATTACAATTTACTTTAACTAATTAGTGAATTGACTGGTTTTAAGAACAAACAAGAGCTGCTTTTCGGGTTTTTGTTAATGTTGTACTGTTGCTTTTTAGCTTGCTGTGAAAAGTAATTCCCACATCTAATCAGTAATCCAAACTCGAAACACTAAAATAATCACCTTCTCCACGCTCTGATGGCATCCCCATATTTACTATATATTTCTTACCTCGGAGATGGTTCATTATTTCCCATATCTCACATATGATGTGATGAGGTCAAGGCACCTGTGTTCTAAGCGCAGCTCCTCCATCTGTCACTACTGGTAAACACCCCAGACCTCAATTTTCTAACCCCCAAATAACGCCTTTACACAAGATGCTTTCTGCATTCCTTCCAGCTCTAACACTCTATGATAAATTGCTTGCATAAAAATTCAGAAATAGTCCAGGGCTAAGGTACTTAGAACTGAAAGGAATGCAAAGAGATGAGGAAAAGGTGAGGAGAGAGAAGCATTAATGAAGAAAAGCCAGCTCTTGTTCTTATAGGAGTGTGCCCTCGATCCTATGGGCCAAGGGGAGTTCTGCTGAAGGGGGCAGTCAGTGGACGTGTGCTAGTTAGAAAGACCCAGAGAGACAGTGGTCTGCCTCACTGGAAGTTGAAACTACTCAAACACATATTGCACAGTAACTCCAACCTGGTGAAATTTTGCAAGAAAAACCGCAAGCCTGATTTAGCGAGTGAAATCCCTGTATGAAGTTTTTCACATCTCCCTCACAGAACCTGAAAAACAGGAACACTTAGGATCGTTTTTTGGTGTCGACCTGGACCCTGGTTTTGCCATTACATTGGCTCTCTTGTACTGTAATGCAAGTCCTCATTTAACAACATCTATAGTTTCTGCAACTTGAAGCAAAATGATGTATAAAGAGCCCAATTTTACCACTGGCTAATTGATATAAACAACAGTTGAGTACTTATGGCATCCCACCAAAGTTATAACAAAGCAACATTGAACAAAACATATTTGAGGACCTGCTGTACTTAATCTTCTCCAGATGTCTGGTTGCAACAGACTCAGGAACAGTGTTTGCCATCATCCACTTGATGGACTGTCCACTGTTGAGCTCATGGAGGAGATGTTTCTAAACCTTCTCCTTAGAAAATGTTTTTCATCTTTCTTTCCATTGCAATTACAGCCTTTTCTTTGAACAGGTCAGGTATACCCTCCTTCAAGATGTCCCTGCAGTCTTCCAGAGCTTTTCCTCATTCATGACCTCTGTCCCGAACCACACATCACCCACTTCCCGCTTAATTACCCAACTTAGTTCCAGTTTCCCAGCTTCCAACTCTGTTTCTTGGTTAAAGTACCATTTCACCTTTTGCCCCTTAGACTGCTTCTCCAGCGCTGAGACCTGGCTTCACCCCAGGACCATGATTTGGCACTCAACTCCCAGTTAAGATGCTTTCTATCACTGTGTGTAAACACTCTATAGCATAGCTGACTTGTAGTTCAGGC
Organism: Desmodus rotundus; assembly: GCF_022682495.2. Classification (NCBI taxonomy): domain Eukaryota; kingdom Metazoa; phylum Chordata; class Mammalia; order Chiroptera; family Phyllostomidae; genus Desmodus; species Desmodus rotundus. Next base: position 86,220,241 of record NC_071393.1, read on the forward strand.
CCTTGTGACCAACGTCCCCATCAGATCAGGCCACAAGCAGAACCACTCTGAGAATCCAGCCTACTAAGAGAAGTCCTTCAAGCTTCTCTATACAAATCATGAACCAGGTGAGAAAGAAAAGTCTGGAGCCTAGTGCAGATCACATGACTGAGAGAGCAAGGGTTTGTTGCCTGCCTGCCTGGTCGGTAGGACACCTAACAAGACCAACTCTTGGCCTTGAGGAAAAGGAGAGAGTCATCAATATTTTTTCATTTTAAATAGTCCCCAAGGCCCACGACAGTGGTTACTCCAAACAAATGCCCCTTCTTGGATGTGAAACATTGATCACCCTATGGCAAATGGCCCCTAGCTGAAGGAAGGAATTCTCAACTCAACCGTAGCCTTATAAATGGAAAACAAAACAAGAGACCTCCAAAAATTAGGAATTATTGCTCTACTCATAGATATCATTCAAAGAAAATATACCTAGTGAATATCTTTTGATGCAGAAAATAAATATCAATAAAAGAAACATAAAACAATTTCTGATAATATAGCTGCCTTTGCTCATTTTCCTATACACTTATATTCTGAGTGACTATTTTTATGTAACTAAAAACATCATTGCAATATTAGATCCATAAAACTAATTGGAATTTGATTTGTTCATTTTCTACTTACTGATATGTTGAGAAACTGTGGTCACTTAAAACTCTCCGAGCATAATTTTGGAAGAGTAAAACTATCCACCAAGAGCTCAATTGATTTAAGCCATCATAATTACCTCTGTACCAGGCTGCTACAAAAAGGTCTCTATTTTTACAAAGCAAAGATTTTCAAGGGGAAATGTTCACCTTCAAGTATGTTTAAACAGCCCTATTCTTCCTCGTGGAAAGAAGCAGAAGCCACTCTCCTCCTGCTGGTAGCCCCTTGCTGCTCTCTGAACACCTTAACACACTGCGGTCACCCACCGAGGAAGCTCCAGCACCTTTCTGTGAAAGTTCGGGTCATCTGAAACCTGGTCCAGTCAAAGCAGAAGCTGTCATCTCCAGCCATGCTAACACAGAGGCAGAGAAAGCATAGCTAAGAGTACGGAGAACTGGGTTCCAGTTCTAGCTCTGCCTTTAACTGGGTGTGTGATCTTGATCAAGTGTGTTGGGCCTGTGTGAATCTCAGTTTAGTATCTGTTGTAGGGGAAGAATAACATGCTCTACGAACCTCACGAGTGTTATGATGCATCTCAAATAAGAAAAGTGTAGGCAAATGCTTTGAAAAGTTTAGATCTCTGTACAAATACCAGGTTACCATCACCACTGAGCAAAATCTCACAGTAGTGGGGAGACAGTTATTAGTTCCAAAGATTTCTATAACCTAAATCATATTTGCCCAGTTTCTAGGTGTATAATCTGAAGTAGTTTCTTGATACTTCATGATAGGAAATATCCCAAATCAACCTTATAAATAAGTTCATTTCACTATTATGTTCTTGCACACAGCATTTTTTTTATTGACTTTGAGAGAGAGAGAAAGGGAGAAGAGGACGAGGAACAGAGAGAGAGAGGAACATCGACTTATTGTTCTACTCATTTATGCATTCATTGCTTGCTTCTTATATACGCCCTGACCAGAGATCAAACCTGCAACCTTCGCACATTGGGATGATGCTCTAACCAACTGAACTACCTGGCCAGGGTCTCTTTCACAAATTTTTCTGTTCAAATCAACAGCTGAGTAATTCAACCAATGTATGCAAGCCCACTGGCTTTCTCTGATAGAGCTAAAAGTAGAGATAGGAGGAAAGAGGGCAGAAGAAGGAGTTACCCATTCCTTTCGTATTTCCATTCAAGACCTTGACCACAGTCTATTCTAACCTCCTTAGCTTCTCTTATTGGTGAAAATATTTCCTGCCCAGCTTTCATCACTGCCTTGGAGACAGATCACCCCAAGTGGCAGACCAATCACATGACTGTTGGTAGCCTCAGCAGGCTCATACATCTGCTTGTATTGTCTTTCTCATCAGTCCAAGTTTCCATTGTAAAGTCACCCAGATAGATGCAGCCTTTCCACTGCACGTAGAGACATAGCCCACTTCCTGCCCTCCTTTCCCTACCATTCATCAGCCTGGGTCTGGAGCTTTGAGCCCTATCTTCTTCCCAGCATGCACAAGCCCTGTTACCTATGTATCCTCCTCCCAGTAGTGGAGCAAACATAAATTGCCATATTCAAACACAATTTGTTTCCTACAATTCAGACCTAAGGAATGTCTAATCTTCCCAGTAGAATCTTTCTTCTTCTCTCCACCCCTCCATTGAACAAAACAGGATTTGCATTGTACTTTTTTCTTTTTTGGAGTTGGGGGAGGAGGTGTTCCAGCTTTATTGAGATATAATTGACATATAATACTGTATTGTATAATGTGGTAATTTGATGTATTTATGCATAGCAAAATGATTACCACCATAGTGTCATGTAATCATCAGTTCTTTTTTGTGGTGAAAACATTTAAGATAAATGGTAATGGAAAATGCAATAAAAATAAATTTTAAAGAAGATCACTCTCTTAGCAACAGTCAAGGGTGTAATGCAGAATTATCAACTGTAATCATCCTGCTACATGTTAGATCCCCAGAACTTGCTTACACTTTGACCAGCATCTCTCCACTTCCCCCATCCCTGGCCCTGGGTAATGACCATTCTGCTCTCTGTTTCTTTTTAAAATTCGGTTTCTTTAGGTTCCACCTCATACAGTACTTATCTTTCAGTGTCTGGCTTACTTCCTTTAGTATAACACCCTCAAGATCCATCTATGTTGTCAAAAATGGCAGGATTCCCTTCTTCCTAAAGGCTGAAATATATTCATGTGTGTGTATCACACCCTTATCCACTCATCCATTGATGGACAATTAGGTTGTTTCCCTATCTTGGCTATCATCAATAATTCAGCAATGGACATGGAACTACAGATACCTCTTCGATAACCTGTACTCATTTCCTTTGGATATGTACCCAGAAATGGAACTGCTGGATCATATGGTAGTTCTATTTTTTATTTTTTGAGGAACCTCCATACTGGTTTCCATAACTGCTGTGCCAATCGACATTGTCACCAACAGTGCACAAGGGTTCCATCTTCTCCACATCCTCATAAAACACTTGCTGTTTCTCGTCTTTTTTATAGTAGCCATTCTAACAGGTCTAAGGTGCTATCTCATTGTGGTTTCGGTTTGCACTTCCCTAATAATTAGTGATGTTCAACACCTTTTTATGTACCTCTTGGCCATTTCTATGTTTTCTTGGGAAAATGTGAATTTCCTCTGCTCATTTTTAATCAGGATTTTTTTGCTGTTCAGTTGTAGAAGCTTTTTATATTTTAGATATTAACTCCATGTCCAATACATGGTTTGCAAAAACTTACTCCAGTTTTGTAGATTGCCTTTTCATTTTTTGTTTCTGTTGCTGTGCAGAAGTTTTAAGTTTGATATATTCCCACTTTTTTTTTTTTCTGTTTGTGCCTTTGGTGTCACATCCAGAAAGTCTTTGCCAAGATCAGTGTTGAGGATCTTTTGCCCTGTTTTCTTATAGGAGTTTTACAGTTGGGGGTCCTGTGTTTAATTCTTTACTCATTTGATTTAATTTTTTCCCTATCCTAACAAACTTCACAATAGCATTACTCATGGAAGAGGTAGTTCTGTGTCAAGACAAGGACCAAAAGTGGGAGGCTGGAGTTTTGTTATGTTCCATGGCATCTTCCCCTGACCTCAAGAGCTGCATTAGTAAACCAACATTGCAATCTTTGCCAGGTTGGGAGCTGAGAAAGGGAAGAAAGAGAGTCCAATTGTCTTCTACTAGGGGTTAGAATAATCTTAGGGGCAAAAAAGGAAATAGAAGCAGAATGTGCATCTATCTTTACTCTTCTTGTCTCTTCTTTTGCTAATAGCATATCTCCTTTGTAGCTTCCTTGAGGATAGACTGTTATTACTCCCTTCCCCACCCCCCTCCTTCCTTATCCACTATAACCCAAGAAGTTTCTGGCTGGTGATATGGTGAGGGGAGGAGAAAGGGAGGGTGGGGAGAAAAAAAGTAGCCTTGGAATTAAGCTCTGGGAAGCAAAATAAGCAGCCCATAGCTGACTTATGTAGGGAGGTGTTTTGTATTTTTTCTTTTTATCTTTTGACCCCCTTCATACATTTCTCTTGAGTTAATTCTTGCGTGGTTTAATTCATTTTTCTGCATGTTTTTATCCAGTTTCCCAGCACCGTTTGTTGAGAGACTATCCTCCTTGCAGTGGATACTTCTGGCCCCTTTATCACATATTAGAGACCATATATGCAGGGGGGAAATTCTGGGCTTTCCGTTCTGTCCCATTGGTCCATGTGTCTATTTTTATGCTTGTATCATACCTTTTTAATTATGATAGTCTTGTAGCATAGTTTGATACCTTCCAGTTTTGTTCTTCTTTCTCTTTTGTGGTTCCGTCATATTTTAGGATTTTATATATATTCCTTTGTATGAAAAATGTCATTGGAATTTTGATAGGGATTGTGTTAAATCTATACATAGCTTTGGGAATCACGGACATTTTAACAATACTAACTCTTACAATTCACAAACATGGGATGTAATTCCATTTATTTGTGTATTCTTTAACTTCTTTCAGCAAAGTCTTACAGCTTTCATTGTACAGATCTTTCACTACCCTGGATAAATTTATTCTTAGGTGTTTTATTGGTTTTGATGCTAATATGAATGGACAGGTTTTGTTTATTTTTTCAGATGTCTTATTATTAGTATGTAGATAAGCAACTTACTTTTGTGTAATGATTTTTATATCCTGCAACAGTACTGAACTTATTGATTAGATCCAATAGTTTTTTGTTGTTGTTGAGTCTTTGGGATTTTCAATTAATAAGATTATATTTCATCAGCAAATAGTGATAATTTTACTAAGCTTTTATGCTTTCTTTGGTTCTTACAGCTCGTCCAGCTGGCTCTCAGAAACCTGTCTTTTGTATTCCAGAAGGCGGTGCTATTGCTCAGCTTTGCGGTTTCTCCCTTGCCCCTTGACCTTGGCCTGCCTCCGGAGCACTCTCTCCCAGAGCTCACCCGCTCTCAGGGGCGCGCTCAGGAACACACTCAAGGAGCCCGCAGCAGAGATGGGGCAGTGTATCTTTAGCACTTAGGACTTTTGGGGTACCCTTCCCAAGCCCTTTAAGAACTGGTTCTCAGTTTGCTGTAGCCTTCTGCATCTTCTGGATACAAGCCCTGTGGGCTTTCAGTTGCAAATTTTTAAATAATTTGGGTGCCTACCCCAAACCCTTCACTCCTCAGAGAGAATCTCAGAATTGGGCATTCCTCCTGATTGTGAGTCACCACAATTTACTAAGTAAATTTTCCAATTTACTCAGTCTTTTCCTTCTTGTTCAGTACCTGGGCTGAGGGACTGCATCAAGGAACTTCCTTGCTCTGAGTAGAATCTTTCTAATTTTACACAAGTCCAAAGTGACTTTGGTCATAATCAGTAATGAGCCCACACATCACCAACTTCATTTGTCTGTTTTACTCTCAAAATCAAGGTGACCAGAGGGATCCCTGGGCAATCAGCCAGCCCTTTCAGTGGCATTGCGCTGGCTTCAGTAAACTACAATATGGGGGTTGAGATGAGAGCCCCGGTGACTCCATAAGGACTTTCTGAGGCTGGAAGTTCTGACAGCACTCCAGGGAGAACACCACTTTGTTTCCCTGCAAGCAAAAGCACCAGTATACCAGATTCTTGAACAATAAAGAACTTTCAAACAAGAGTTCTTCAGCAGCATGTGGGCAAATGTGTACCTCTTTGCTCTTGATCACTATTTCCAAAAGAACAGCCTGCCTTTTTCAATACCTGTTTTCCATGGCAACGTATGTCCCCCGCACTGAGAGTCATAGCAGCCAAAGCTGGCCTGAGAAAAGCCATCACCTTTACTCCCCAGTGACCCTTTCAAGCAGCTCAGGCGATCCTATGCGTGATAGTCTTTTTATCCTTTCCATGGTAGGGGAGGCTCTTCGCAGAGGTCAGTGGGAAGAGCTCATCTGGGTTTTTGTGGTCAGCTTGGGAAAACAGATCAAGATATTTTACAAAGTAGTGAAATAAGCCGTGAAAAATTCCACACAAATCCAGTGCCAAAATCCCACAACACTGGTAAGTTTCTCTGCAGCAACGTTGGTCCATATTTCAGAAGACCAGAGGGAAAACCCTAAAAAATAACTTTCTGGTTCAAAGAATAGTTTGTCCTTTGATAGGGCTGAAAGTCTGAGCAGCATTTCATAATAGAGCCCCATGGGAATGATGCGAAACCAAACGAGCTACATTCATCCTCTCACTCATCATTCAACAAGTATTTATGGAACATCTGCTACACGCCAGGCTCTGTGGGGACTCAGTGGGGTTTCCAAAGATAAATCAGCCCTGTATCCTTTACTATAGGAATTTGGCCAAACTAATAATAAGGAAAACAATAGTCTTAGCAACGTCAACATAATAGTTCCTATTTATTAACTACTAGGAACTATGCAGGTGTTCTCATTTCATCTTTCTGACAACACTGCCAGGGAGGTACAGATGATGTAGTGAGAGCCCAGGTTCCTGGAGAAGTGGCCAACATGTACACAGCTAGCGGCATGCGGCACAGTCAAGACGAAAGGCAAGGCCACTCTGACCCTGAAGCCTAGGACTTGATGCACACCATAAAGCACACTCAGAGAAAAGGCACTGACAGTTCTAAAGAGGCAGAAATTACATCTTGGCCTTTTTTGTAATTTGGGAGTATCAGAAACCATGTCTGCCCAGACTTGGTGGTGTCAACTTGATGTATACATTTAACAAAAAACTTCCCTCGGCCTAGAAATGAGTTCAGCAACTTACTTCAGTTTCTCATGCCCACCAATAATTATAGAAAAACGTACTCATTGGGTTATGGATTTTGACATCTTTGCATGGGACCTGTCCTATCCTGACCTGTCCCAGGGCGATCAGTTCCACTCTCCTTGAGGCTAGTCCATGTCCTGTCTGCCCACTTCCCTGGGTCTCCTTGCTCTTTCCTGGGTAAAACCTTTGCCATGTGGTTCCTGTGGGGCCAATCCACATTGCCCCTGTGTGCCAGAACAAGATCTAATGCAGGTGGCCAGCATATTCCTTTCCCACTGACCTCAGTGATTGGCTCAGCTATGGTCAGAGGCCCCAAGCAGACCAATAAGTGTTCCGTTAAATTGAAAGAATGTGAGTTCAGGCCTTTATCTGCCATGTTGCCCAACACAAAGAGCTGAGAGACAGAGTCTGAAAATATCGTTGCAACCTGGATTCCATACACCTGAGGTTAGCCACATACCTGGTCTTTTCAGTTCAGAGTGCCATGAAGTACCCTGTCTCTATAAGCTAGTGTGAGCTGGGTTTCTGTCTCTGGAAACCACAAATCCTAAATAATGCATTAAGGCAGTTGTCTCCAGACCCCTTTGACGATGTGTACCCAATCACTAAAAAATTTTGCTCACTCAAAATATGTGTGTGTTTATTACATACTTGTATTACTGTACTAGCATATTATGTACTTATAAAAATACACAAAAATATATACATTATAAAAGGATGATTGAAAGCTAAATATAAACAAAAGCTTTAATGTTTTCTTAACCCCTTTGAATCGTCTCGCAAAGCCTCTGAATGGTCACACCGCACTTTAGAGACAACCATGGATGAAGTTTGGAGGGTGCGAGGGCTTGGATGGTACTGAGAAGAAAATCAGAGCTCAGGTCTTAGATAACGGAGCAGTTTCTCTTAGTGATGCAGTGTAGGATGTCACCTTTATGTGGGTGGATGAGATCATTGGTAGAGACAAAGGACATCGGACTGAGAAATTGGGGAATTTAGAAGACAGGATGTCCCCTACATTTTAATACCATCATTGAAGCCCTCTGCACCTTCCCATGGAATTAATAACATTCCTATCACTGAACTTTGGCTCTTATCACATTGTATCACAGCCAGGTGACAACCCCTCTATCTCTTTCACTTACCTGTAAGCATTTTAATTACATTTCACTCATCTGCATCCCTAATGCCTGCTTAACAAAGGACTGGGAAACCTCTGTGATGAACAAATGTATATATTACTCTGGCTTAGAGCCAGGAAAAGAAATCAAGTTAAGGCTCTTCCTTGGCCAGAGAAAAGATAGTAAAAAAAGAAAACTAATGTATCACTTCTCAGCTGTGAGAACTTTGTCAAGTTTCATACACGTCACTTTAAAGCTGGGTGTGGTGATACCTGCAGCCTGCGTCTACCGCTTTGTGGGAAAGGAGGCCACTTCTTGTGCTTTGTCAATGACTGATCAAAATAAAGATGATGATAATAGCAAACATCCACTCTATGTGGTAAGTTCTCTATATGTATCAACTAAAAATGTAAGTGCTATCATCCTCAGTTTGGATATGTGAAAACTGGGACTTACAGAGGTCAAATTACTTGCCTGAGTTCACATGGGATTCAAACAGAATTGTGTAACTTCAAACCTGTGCTACATTAGAGCTCTCACTTTTAAATAGCCCTCTCTCCTCTAGATTGTCCTGGCTCCAATCCCTCCCAACCAGGATCCAGGATCCAATCCCTGGATTCTTACTGACTGCAGCCCCATTTAACCCTTTTGCTGAGAACATCCTGCGTTTCTGGGCCTCTCACCTTGGTAGCACAGCACCTTTGCACCTTACAAAGAATCTTGACTCTAGTAACTCTCTGCTGCCCCCACCTGGCACCCAGAAGTATAGACTCCACCACTTCAACCGAATCACTGTCCTAATTGCCATGAATTTAACTAAATTTTCTGGAGGCCACATTCACAAAGTAAAAATAGATAAAATTCATTTTGATGGTATATTTTATTTAATCCAATTATCCAAAATATCGTTTTGGTAGCAAAAAATTTGTTGAGATATTTTACACTCTGTTTTCCATCAGAATCTGGTACGCACTTTACACTTACAGCACATCGTAATTTGGACCATTCACAGGCCAAGTGCTCAGTAGCCACATGTGGCTGGTGGCTACAATAGTCTGCAGCTTAGCCTTTGACATTAAATCCACCCTTCGCATCCGATGAAATTAGTTACATGATTCCCCTCTGGAGAGGAAATGAAATTACCCAGTTTTAATGCTGAGCTAAAACAAAACTGGGTTGTAAGAAAAGTGTGTCACTCAGGAGCCCATCTGACAGGGTGAGGAGAGAGCGCAGGCTTTATAGTCAGATGGTCTGAAATACAAATGCCAGCATAATGGTAGTTCAAAGGATCTCTACTAACTGGTTATAATAGTGAAAAATTAAACATTTGTTTATGTTTCCCTCAGTAGAATAATGAATAATAAATTGTGGTAGAGTCCCATGAGGGAATATTGTACCATCACTTAAATTAAGAAACTAGATGTACATGTGTGCACAACAGGGACATAACTTTAAAAATGGTTAGTGAAAATAATGTAACATGTAATAAGATACCTTCAATATGAGGCCATTTGTTAAGAGTTTAAATGCAGTCCTGGCCGGGTGCCTCAGGTGGTTGGAGCATCTTCCCATACACCAAAATGTTGCAGGTTCGATTCCCAGTCAAAGCACACACAGGAGACAGCTGATCAACGTTTCCCTCTCTGTCTTCCCCCACCCCCACCCCCTAGCAATAAAACATATCCTCTGGTGAGGATTTTTTTAGTGTTTAAATACATATAAAATAAGTTATACATATTTGTGGCTATAGACTGATGGAGGGAAAGTATAAAGACATGCTTGGGAGAGACATCCACTTCAGAAACAGTGGTTCTCAGGACATGGAAGGAGGGAAATCGCGCGACAGCGTCAAGGAGGAGAATTCAGCACTATTTGTAATGCCTTACAAAGAAGGAGGAGGAGGAGGAAAGTAATCTAAGACATAAACTTAGGCAGTTAACAAATGACTAGTCAGGACATCCCTTGCCTGAAGAGCACTATTTATTCAGCCTCTCTCTTAGTAGTTTTGGAGGAGGCAAAATCACAAGTGCAATTTTTAATCTAGAGAGTTCCTAGACAATTGCCAGCCTAAATTCTGTTTTCCAAGCCCGTCTCCCCACAAGGTGAACCTGTACTTCAGCGACACTGGCTTAGCAGAGGTTAGAGGCTCGCAGAGGGACAGCTACAGAATATTGGACCCGCCACCTAGACAAGCCTGGGAAGAAATGCCTTTCTGAACAACCTAATAATTTAAGTTAACGGAGCATGACAAGACGTGCCTCCATAGTTTGCTCAGCCTGTAGGATTTCTACTCAGAGCTGCATAAGGCATAAGAACACTTAAAGTAATTAATGCAAAGTTAACTGTCATGCAGGCATTGGGAATTTAATATAGTGCTTAAAAAGGATTATTCCTGGAGATATTTTTTATCCACATCTCCTAATTCATCTGTGCTTCTGCACTGAGGATTCTAATGCTGAAGTCCTATGACTATTTCTGTTTGCTCTGTTATAATTATGCAAAACCATGTGTTTTGTTCTGCCTGATCCCAGTTCAATTTAAACACTGATTAAATGGGGAATAAATTAATGTGCAAGTGTTGATGGACTCATCATAAATTGGCACCTATGCATGGAAACAAACCAGCTAGTGATAAATTAATTGCACTCCTTATTTGGGGGCGGGGGGGAACACCTGACGTAATCAAATGGAGGGGACCCACAATCATGGGTCTCAATAAATGGGTATGTTACAAGAATACCCATTAATTGCAAGCTCTTCTGGCATAGGATATGCAAGCTCTACTTAGAAAAATGAGGAAGCCAGTGAAAGAAAACATAATCTGCATTGCCCACTTGACAATGCTTGTCCTACCAAGGGAATGTGACTTTTAATCAGAGTGTGAAGATGATTAATTCCTGATGAATAAAACATGCTCATTTAAAGTAATAGGAATCCTCAAGGAAAAAGTTTCTGCAGAAGCCACAATCACATTCCACAAACCAGCAGAGTGCCACTGGCCCCAAGTTCCCTGCAGGTAAAACTCAGAAACTCATTAAAGGTATTTTATTGCTAATCTTTATTTCTGTGCTGGCTTTAAAAATAGGTAGCCAAATTACCAAGCCCATTTAGGCCATTATAAACCACAATATTTTAACCCCAAAATGAGTCAATTATTAACTATTCCCCTGCTTTTCTGGAGATGAGCTTCACTCACTGTACTAAGGGATGGAAGGTCTTCTGACTTCCTGAGAATAAAACCCATTGACAGCTAAGACCATGCTATTCAAAACATAGAACAGGACTTCTGGCCAAGAGGGAGGCGTAGGTAGACACACTGTGTCTCTTCGCACAACCAAAAGAAAGACAACAAGAAATTTAAAAACAAAAAACAACCAGAACTGACAGAAAATCGAACTGTATGGAAATCTGACAACCAAGGAGTTAAAGAGGAAACATTCATCCAGACCGGTAGGAGGGGCAGAGATGGGCAGCCGGGGAGAAAGGTCTCACGACAAGGCGGCAGCTGGCAGACTGGGTGAGGCAGTGACTGGCAGAATGGGCAGTCCCACTTTTGCATGCAGATAAACCTGGGGGAACAGCTGTGGAGCAAGACAGACTGAGCAACCCAAGGATCCAGCTCAGGGAAATAAAGCCTCAAACCTCTGACTAAAAACACCTGTGGGGGTTGAGGCAGCAGGAGAAACTCCCAGCCTCACAGGAGAGTTCGCTGGAGAGACCCACAGGGTTCTAGAATGTACACAAACCCACCCACCCATGAATCAGCACCAGAAGGGCCTGCTTTGCTTGTGGATAGCAGGGGAAGTGACTGAAAACCAGCAGGGAGCAGAGCAAGTGGCATTGTTCCCTCTGGGACCCCCTCCCCCACATACAGCTTCACAACACATGACATGGTTGCCCCGCCCTGGCGAACACCTAAGGCTCCTCTCCTTATACATAACAGGCTTCCTGAGAGCAAAAAAAAAAAAAAAAAAAAAAAAGTCCAAATGAAAGAACAGATCAAAGCTCCAGAAAAAATAAAATTAAGCGACAAAGAAATAGCCAACCTATCAGATGAACAGTTCAAAACACTGGTAATCAGGATGCTCACAGAATTGGTTGAGTATGGTCATAAAATAGAGGAAAAATGAAGGCTCTGCAAAGTGAAATAAAGCAAAATATACAGGGAACCAACAGTGACAGAAAGGAAACCTGGACTCAGATCAATGGCTTGGACTGGAAGGAAGAAATAAACATCCAGCCAGAAAAGAATGAAGAAACAAGAATTCAGAAAAATGAGGAGAGGCTTAGGAACCTCCAGGACATCTTGAAATGTTCCAACATCCGAATTATAGGGGTACCAGAAGGAGAAGAGGAAGATCAAGAAGTTGAAATTTTATTTGAAAAAATAATGAAGTAGAACTTCCCCAATCTGGCCAAGGAAATAGACTTCCAGGAAGTCCAGGAAGCTCAGAGAGTCCCAAAGAAGCTGGACCCAAGGAGGAACACACCAAGGCACATCATAATTACATTAGCCAAGATGAAACAGAAGGAGAGAATCTTAGAAGCAGCAAGAGAAAAGGACACAGTTACCTACAAAGGACTTCCCATAAGACTGTCAGCTGATTTCTCCAAAGAGACCTTACAGGCAAGAAGGGGCTGGCAAGAAGTATTCCAAGTCATGAAAGGCAAGGACCTACATCCAAGATTGCTCTATCCAGCAAAGCTATCATTTAGAATGGAAGGGTAGATAAAGTGCTTCTCAGATAAGGTCAAGTTAAAGGAGTTCATCATCGCCAAGCCCTTATTACATGAAATGTTAAAGGGACTTATCTAAGAAAAAGAAGATAAAAAATATGAACAGTAAAATCACAACAAACTCTCACAACTATCAACACTGAACCTAAAAAAAAAAAGAAGCGAAAACAAAGCAAACAACTAGAACAGGAACAGAATCCCAGAAATGGAAATCACATGGAGGGTTATCAGCGGGGAAGGGAAGGGAACAATGGAGGGAAAGGTACAGGGAATAAGCAGCATAAATGGTAGGTAGAAAATAGATGGAGGGAGGTTAAGAATAGTATAGGAAATGTAGAAGCCAAAGAACTTATGTGTACGACCCATGGATATAAACTAAGGTGGAGGAATGCGAGTAGAGGAATGTGGGTTAGGTGGAGGAGGGGGTATACAGGGTGGAGGGGGATAAAGGGAGGGAAATGGGACGATTGTAATAGTATAATCAATAAAATGTATTTTTTAAAAATCGCAGAACAAAGGACTTCGCTGGATAAATGACTTCTCTGGATGGAAATTCACTCATTACTAAGCAGACAAGTACCTGAGCCCATGTTATAGGAGTGAGCCAGGACCAGATAACACTCGATCCACCATAGAGACAAGCAATCAGGTGTGAGGCCAGGAGAACAGTAGGAAAAGACAGAGATGCCTGAACTTGTTAAGGGGAAAAAAAACACTGCGAGGGTGAGATAATGAGTCCAAACTTTAACCGCATGACTGTTAAGTTTCTTTTTGTTTTTAATTACAAAGTCAATACTTCCTCATTTAAAACAAAATTCAAATAAACACACCAAGAAAACCACTAAAAATCACCCATGACACTAGTTATACTAAAGGCACTTGTCCTCGCAATGCTGCCACAGTCACCGAAGAGCAGGGTTTTTCAGCTTTGGCACCGTTGATATTCTGGACCCAATAGCTGTTGTGGAGAGTGCCCTGTGCATCGCAGGACATCCAGCAGGATCCCTGGTCTCTATGCACTAGACACTGAGAGCACCATCCCACTGTGGCAGCCAAAGGTTCCTCCGATCACTGACAAATGTTCCTGAGAGATAAACAGACCCCCGTTAACAGCCACTGTTTTTAGATTAGAAAAATCATATCATACAATTTTGAAACCAGCAGTTTTTACTTAGTATGTTGTAAGCATCTTTCTATGTAATTAGAAACATTTCTGCAGCATCCTTTTTAATGGATTCAGAATAGTGCACCATATAATGCACTATAACTTATTTAACTAGCCCTGGTTTTCAATGTTATGCTAAAATATGATGAAGATCCTTGTACGTATGTATTTGGGCACATGATCATTTCCTTGGAATATATTTCTTACGATTTCTGGGCAAAGGTTTATTTGGGGGTTTTTTTCAATGAAATGTACTGGGGTGACATTGGTTAAGAAGATCACATAGGTTTCGAGTGTACATTTCTGTGATACATGACCTATATACTGTTGTCTTTGTCTATGAGTTTTTGTTTTTCTTGTTTGTTCATTTATCGCTTTCAGTTTTATACCCCACACATGAGTGAATTCAAATGGTTCTTAACTTTTTCTGTCTGATTTATTTTGTTTAGCATGGTATTTTGGTTTTTTAACATCATTTTATTTTAAAACTGTTGACACATCATTGCATCATTTTCTGTTTGAGGTTGGTGTCAGCCTCTACCTGAAACACTCCCTCCCACCCTGCTCTGTGGGTACAGGCGCTGAGAGCCGTCCCTCCTGCTGTCCACAATACCCACACGGCGTCTAGAACAGCACCTGGCACACGGCAGTGGCTCCGCATTTGTTGAATAGACGACTGTGTTACTGAAAGAACAGCAGTTAAAGTTTCCGATCCTGAAAATTACTAGTTTTGAAACTTATGCAGAAAGAGCACATGTGAGGTTGAGCCTGAAGTAATACATAGGTGATGGATGCATATTGACTTCAAAGAGGAGGAACAGTATTAAGAAGAGACAGATTAAAAGTCCAAGCACACTGCAGAGTTTAAAGTTTAAGTTGGAGTGAAGAGATTTGGGTGGAGGAAGGAAGTGATGAATTACTTACGGAATTCCTCTAGCTCTGTTGCTTCTCTAGAACATAACACCTGATCACTGCCCCCGTGACCGTACAGCTTCCTTCCTGGGAAGAAAATCATAAAGAGAGAAGATGATGTCTTTGAATATTTTTATAAGTCAAGACTACAAAATTTGGAAGATGCCTCTTTGACTAAACATTTGTGTTTATGATGGAAATATTCCAAAATGAGATAGAATACTTCATCTGCATTAACACTCTGCACCTGTTCATATCTAATTAGTGGACTTTGAACCCCAAAGTTATTACGAAAATACAAATATGATTATAACAAAGGTATAAAAAGGCTTCAACTAACATTTAATCTTTCAGCTATGTCAACCCACAAATGATGCATTAAACTTCTCTTAGAATAAAAATCCCAACTCCTTCCACCCACATGCATTCTATTCACCTCTCTTCAAAGGCAGATGAGTTTGCTTTTTTGTGGAAAGATACATCACACTGAGCACAAATGGAAGGCAAGAACACGGTGAGTGCCTCATTTAAGATTCAAGGAGTCCTAGCCAGGCTGTTCGTAACCGGGAGAACTAAAGAAAATAAAATATACAGATCCTGGCAACGGGACCATGCCATCATCACTGCTTAAATCCAAGGTCACATTGTTCCAGACAGAATATTAACCGAACTCCAGTAAAGAATAGAAATGATTCTTTGTACCCCAATTTGTTTTAAAACTCAAGAAACACCCAGTTAGTTAACATGGTGGAGACATTAGGTACTTGGACAATTATGTAACTGCAGCTAAAGTTATACAAGCTTCGTGCTAAAAATGTTTCCATTATTGTGTTAGCCACTTGATAACATAAAGAAACAACTTGAGTGTTTAGTGAAACTCCTGAAAAGGCACTGTTTGAAAACACCTTTGCAATAACTGTCTACACTAAGGAATTCTAGATGTGACAGATGGTAGATCTCAGCCTTGGGAACTTTTCTCAGCTTTCTTGAGTTACAGTGGATGAACAAAATCGTGAGAACTTGAAAGCGTGCGAAGTGATGATCTGATATATGTACACACTGTGAAAGGATTTCCCCCACCAAGTTCATTGAAGCATCTACACACCCATCG
This sequence comes from Desmodus rotundus, assembly GCF_022682495.2. Classification (NCBI taxonomy): domain Eukaryota; kingdom Metazoa; phylum Chordata; class Mammalia; order Chiroptera; family Phyllostomidae; genus Desmodus; species Desmodus rotundus. Next base: position 86,236,170 of record NC_071393.1, read on the forward strand.
CCTCACATATTTACCCGGTTCTTACTGAGAACATTTAACTTCAGTGAAGGGGGACCCCAAAAAGCCCAGAGTTTAAACTTCAGCCACCTTCAAAGTACTCTCCATCTGATGCAATTCACCTATAGAGATGGTTTTTCCACTGCTCAGAACAGTTTTTGAACTTGTTAATTTTGGTGCCTTTTAGTGCTTCTGCCGTTTTTTGTTTCACCTCTTCCACATGGGGAAAATGTTTCCCTTTGAGGACTTTTTTCATCGGGGAAACAAAAAAAGTTGCTTAGGGTGAGATCATGTCAACAGGGAGGGTGGGGCACAGTGGACATGCCGTTTTGGTCAGAAAATGCTGAACATCCAGCATGGTGTGGGCAGGTGTCCTTGTAAATCACCCATCATGAAATGGGCAAACACACTGAGTCTTCAAAAAAATTCTGAATGCAGCCTCTCACAACAACGCCAGCTGGTACACTGATACAGATGGGTTCCTAGAACACTCACCCGGTGGGGGAAGCCTGTACTACAAGGGGCCTGCCTTCCAGAAGATAATTTTTGGTTTTTTGGGGGGCCCCCTCATACTCTAAGCAAATTTCAATTATATAATAGTTACCAACTATAGTCACCATGTCATACGTTAGATCCTCAGACCTTACTCACTTCATAACTGAAAGTGGACCCCTTCACAAAACACCCAGGGTCTGGCAACCGCTCTACTGTTTCTAAGTATAACCACCCACCCTGTTTTTAGATTCTATATATAGGTAATACCATGCAGTATTTACCTCTCCTCTGTCTGGCTTATTTCACTTAGTAGGTTCTAAGCCCTCAAGTTTAATCCATGTTTTCACAAATAATGGAATTTCCTTCCTTTTTAAGGTTAAACAATACTCCATTTTATACTACATATATATACTACATTTTCTGTATCCATTACTCCATCAGTGGACATTTAGATTATTTCTATTTTTCCTTTTATTACATTTATTGGGATGACATTGGTTAATAGGGCCATATAGGTTTCAATTGTACATTTCTATGATACATAATCTGAGCATTGTTTCTACACCTTGGATATTGTAATGCTGCAGTTAACTGGAAATACAGATATCTTCCAAGATAATGAAAACTAAGATTGCTAGAAAATAATAGTTCTTTTTTTAATTCCTAGAGGTACCTCCATACTGTTTTCCATAGTGGCTATACCAATTTACGTTCCCAGCAACACTGTATAAATGTTCCTTTTTCTCTGCATCCTCACCAACACTTCTCTCATCTTTTTTCCTAATAGCCATTCTAACAGGTATGAAGTCGTATCTCACTGCGTTTTTGATTTGCATTATTGATGAGTAGGATGTTAAGCAGTTTTTCATGTACTTATTGACCATTCATAAGTCATCCTTGGGAAAATATCTATTCAGGATTTTTGCCCATTTTTTAATTGGAAATGTTTCTTTGTTATTGAGTTGTGTTAGTTCTCAGATGCATGGTTTGCAAATATTTCCTCCCATTCCATAGGTTGCCTTTTCATTTTATTGATGGCTTCCTTTACTGAGAACAAGTGCTTTGGTTTGATTTAAGCTTATTTTTTACTTGTTACTTTTGTTTTTGGTGTCAAATTTTCAAGTCTTTGTGAAGATCACTGTCAGAGCTCACCCACTGTTTTCTTTTGGGAGTTTAATGGTTCCAGGTCTTATGCTGAAGTCTTTAATGTGTTTTGAGTTGACTTTTTACTTTAGGGGTCCAGCTTCAGTCTTTTGCACATGGCAATCCAGTTTCCCAAGTGTTTATCAAAGAGACTACACTTTCCCCACCATATATATTCTTGACTCCTTTGAAAATTAATTAACCATATACACATGGGTATATTTCTGGGTTCTGGTCCATTTCTATTGCTCCATTGATCTGTGTCTTTTTTGTGCCAATACTATACTGTTTTGATTACTGTAATTTTGTATTATGGTTTAAAATCTGGAAGTGGGATGCTTCCAGATTTGCTCTTCTTGTTCAACACTGCTTTGGCTATTCCAGTTCTATTGTGGTTTCATACAAACTTTAGAATTGTGTTTTCTATTTCTTTGCAACATACCATTGAAATACTTTTGCCAATATTTTAAATTGTGATATATCGGGCACATAAAATTTTATTAGTTATTAGTTGCAAATGTACAATTTGATCTGTATACGTTGCAAAATGGACAACCACAATATTCGAGTTAAACTTCCATCACCAGTTACTATTTCTTTTTTTGTATCCTTTTAATCAGGCAGACTGCCTGTAACTTGCTCACTGCCTACATTCATTCCTCAACATCAGAAGAGGAAATAGATGACACTATCATTAAGTACATGCTAGAAAAAAAACGTGTGGGGTGGATCGCTGACGAGAATGGTATCGCACTTTTCATTGGTGGTCCTCCTTGGAGTCCATGGCTTAGTGTCAAACCAAATGTATATATATTTTATTGGACGAATATTATACAAAGCAAGTCTTTAAAAGCTAGCATTCTGAAAACAAAGATTTCAAAATACAAAGGAGCCAATCTCCTGTATTTGGGGTTAGTTAACATTGCTCAGGAGCAGTGCTGCTTTAACAGACTCACCCACTTAGTTGTCCTTACCTTCTAGTTTTAGATTCTGCGGCTCCCGAAATACAGTACTAACTCCAACAGCAAAGCAGAGAACAGCCCATACTCAGTCCTTCCTGGGATTTCTTGACGTATGACTACTCCAACCAGACCCAGAAACGCAGGTTGGCCTCTCACCGACGTTGGACTGAAGCAGTAGAATCAGGTATGTGACCCAAGGCAGGCGCTGCTTGTTCAGCAGGTCTTCCCAACAGGGCCGATCTGAAGTCACAGAAAGGCTGCTTTCTTTGCTGCTATTGTGTCTCCCTTCTGATAATTTATTCTTTGAATCTTTCAAGTTACTGGTTATTTAAAAAGTAAACTGAAATAAACCCTGCATATAGTTACACTCATTTTCCATGTAGTCACATGTACTGAGCACCATCCACACACCAAGTATTCAACATGTGCCTGGAGTAAGAAAGACCCTCCACTCTTAGATTATGACAGAAATGGGTTGCCTGGATGTGCTGGAGAGGATGGGGATGTCTGTCAGTCAAGACTTTTGGTTGCAAACTCTGGCAAAGGACTGTACTGGCAGGATCATGGGGGTGGGAGTGGGCAGGACACAGAATAGGAGGTTAGACAACAGATCAGGTAGCCAGGTGACCCCAGGGAAGGGAATATGGCAGAAACATCACCTCCAACCCCCACAACAGCTTCAACTAACATTCAAAACCTGAGAACAAAAAGTACAGCATAGGGAATATAGTCGATAATATTGTAATAACTACGCATGGTGCCAGGTGGGTACTAGACTTACCAGGGTGATCATTTCGTAAGGTATATAAATGTCTAATCACTATGTTATATGCCCGAAACGAACATAATGTTGTAGGCCAACTGTAATTGGAAAATAAAAATTTTAAAGATTCAAAACCTTGGGAGAATGTTCAAGCAGAGGCTCACCCCATGGCACCAGAAAGTAGAGCTTCTTACATTCAAAAGAACACATTATTTAAATAAAAGTAATCTCTCCTATAAAAAGAAATTCACCAACAGATACAAAAGTGATTAAATCAACATACAGCTGATAATCAGTATAAAGACATGCACAGGTGTCGTGTTAGCTTTCAAGTCTGCTATGTATCAGTAAAGGGATGTACACTTGGGGAAACTTCTGTCCTTTGAAACTGAGTTGTTTTCTAATACTGATTTTTACCTTTACCTTTTCAACATTTTATTTCAGCTGGCTGCCATGTTAACTTTTACAAGGTAGTCTTCATTCAATATTGTAATTTATACCGTAAATCTGAGTGATTAAAGTCTGATGTCTTTTTCCAGATTTTCATTTAAAATGTGAGCTAAAGGATGGGGTGGGGGAGAGGTGCAGGGGGTGCGGATACACAGCTAATACTAACAGCTAACATTGTAACACTAGCTTACTATGGTGGTGGCCTTAAAATGACTATTTTACGTGTATTAACTGATGGGATCTTCATAAAAAATCCTGAGGCTGGTCATACTATCATCTCCATTTATCAGGTGAAGAAACCAAGTCACAGTCATGTGTCACAAAAGTAACTTATATAGTGGTCTCTTACAGCAAACACCTGGATTTGTGAAGGCTGAATCTGTGAGGTTCTGGATAAACCCCTTCTACATACATGCAGACCAAGTCTGGAGACAGGCTTGTATGGACAGAAATCGTGGTCTCCTCCATCTGCTGGATGTGTGAAAAGAGGTATTGCCTAGACCTACAACTCTTCCATCTGTAAGGTAAGAATAATGCTGTCTGCTTCATGACATACTATAGAACAGCCAGTCCTTCTCAAAATCCCTTCTACAGGATAAACATCTTCCTAAGGCTTCCTATTTTTAAGAGATTTTTTTTTAACATGAGAAATTTTCTGTACTCTTACAAGGTTTTGTGCAGTACGTATAATATTTTTTCTTCTATGATTTCCAGCTCTATATTGCTCTTTAGCAATTAAGAGACTATAGGCATACCTCATTTTATTGTGCTTTGCTTGACTGTACTTCACAGATGTTGCATTTTTTATCCACTGAAGGCAAGACCCTTCACCAGCAAAAAGATGAGGACTCGCTTTATGCAGTGGTCTGAAACCGAGCCTGCACTATCTCCAAGGTATGCCGTACAAAAGTTCCATGTGGTGAGTGTCTGGACAATTTTATGCTTTTGTGTTATGCTCACTGCCCAGCAGAGGTCTCAACCAGACAAAGTAAAAAACAGCAGCCTAAATGCATGGTACCAGGTCAACTACCAGGGAACATTTTAAAGAGACAACTCATCCCTGGGATCCAAGCTTAGACAGCTGTGCGGAACAAAACTGTGGCATTCGAATACATAAACTTTATGAGACTGGGCTCACAAATTACTATGAAATCCACCCTGACAGTTGAGGCAACTGTCTGGATGTTACGCACGAGGTAATTCAGCTCTTTGTTTTAGCTCAGTTTCCCCAAATTAATGGTCTTGAGGTCTCAAGTTGCTCCCTAACTAGCATGGCAGGAAACTTGTTTCCTAATAATATGCAATTTTGAACATGTTTATATTAAAACAAACATGAATACAGTATGGAGAGAAAATTTCAAATAATTTTACAAATGTCTTCGATTGCATATATATACGTATATATACATATATATGTGTGTACATGTGGGTATATATACACACACACAGTGTTACGTGTGTGTATATATTGTTACATCAATAATATTGTTTACAAATGAGCTACATTCACAAGAAAGAACACAAAGGCAAAACCACACTGGAAATCAGGTCTTTTAACACTTGATTAGTAATCAGTCCACTTTATTAGTAATACTGAAGTAAAAATTTAGTCATTACTATATAATTATATAACCCTAAGAATTTGCAATTTATTCTAAATTCTGTCCTAAAAATATAAAAACTGAGTTATTTAACATACTTACTCATAACATACTTAACTTACATGTTATGTAAGTTACATGTGTAACTTATACAACATACTCTTAACATATTTACTCATAAATAATGTAAGAATACAGAAACATGAAGCATTACGTATATATTTTTCATAAGCACATGTGGGTGAAGTTATTTTCTTCCAAGTAATCGATACTTTATCTTTAGTACCTTTAAACAAGTATGTAGACACTTACTATAGAAATGATTTTATGTGCAAATATATAGACATTCTACCCACAAATTCAATATTCCCCAAAACAATCAATTTTTTAAAAGAAAAGCACACAAAAAATTTTAGAAGAATCTATATTCCTCTGCTTCTAAATCATTGTTGAGCTGGAAAACTACAGCTTGCTCTACCAGGAATCTCAAGTTAAAATTTTCTCCAAAGTGGAAACTAGAGAGCAAAGTGCCATTTCAGAAACGACTATTTAGCTTTCACCCCAACATCTACAACTGCCTGTCCTAACCAGTAAAAATATCCGAGAGAATTAGGGTTCAGTGTATGAGGCCATTATGTTCTTCTAAGATGTTGATAAACCAAGACATGAAATACTGAGATCAAAACAAAAGCTATTAGTACTTGGGGCTAATTATCATACAGCTCGTTAGTTCCTTAACTGTATCCCTCCTTCTATGTTAGTAAAGGGAATATTTTTACTACAAAGAAAATTTTATTTTATACATTACCAGCCATGAATTTTTGTCATTAGTTATTACATAAATGGTGCCGTTACCCAAATGGCATGATCCTTTTATGTCCGCAATGCACGTTGTATTTACAGAATTTTCATGATTTACATAAGTAAATCTGAGTGAAGGTTTACCAGTGAGATGCAATCTAGCCTCCTTATTATCTGATGTTTCACAGACAGCAATGTAGAAGAGATTAATTTTAATCACCTTTTCATTTGAGTCACCTTAGGGAAAAAATGAGTAACTTAGGAGGTCTGAGCCTCTACAGATTTTCCAGTGCGCTCAGAGACATGGTTAAACAGTAAGACTGTCAGGAACGACGTCCATGTCCACATCCTCCTGTAGTTTCTGTACCATTTTGTCTTCCAGCTGCTTCCCTTTGCCTTTAAAAAGAGAAATCAAAAACTTTATCAATTCGACGTGACCTTACAGAACACATCAACACTCTATAAAGGGAATTAGAGGTTTTAAAATAACATTGGCTATTTCTAAGGTATTTAGGAATAGTAAATACACTTATACAGGTCTTATAATATGCCACGCGTTAAGTAAGCATTCTACCTACATCTGCTCACTTCACTATCTTAACAACTTACCTTGTAATGATAAGAATCCCAGAGGCACAGAGACAGATGACCTTGCCGAAGGTCACTCGGCTGGTCAGTTCAGGAAATCAAAGTGATAAAATTTGAACCCTGGACCTCATGGATCCATGGTCCCTGCTCTAAACACCGTATTACCAACCTCAGAGGTTCCCTAAAAACTTAGACAACAATGATTCACTCCTGTTGTTTTCTGGGTATCAGTCTGTATCATCTATATGTGAAACAAACACTCCAGGATTCTATTTTGTTACAATAAAATTTGGTATAAAAACAACTAAGGTAGGACTTTAACACAAATCCATTCAACATGTACTTACAGAATTTAACCTTTATTAAGGTTTAGGCTTGGAATCATTCAAGAATCAAATCTTCAACTAAATCTCACCAAAATTTCTCTCTCTTTAAGAAGTCTGCATAAGTAAGTAAACTGTACAACACACTGTACTTGGTGCCAGCTGAGTAGAAGACTGGTTTTCTCACACCTCACAGAGAAACTATGCACACAGACAGCTGCCCAAATGAGTGACTACCAGTAAGTTTCACAAGCACTAAGAGAGGTTCTAATACGAAACTGTAGTTCTCAAACATACGTATCAGAATTGCCTGGAGAACTACTTGAAGACCAGAGGCCCGGCCTCAGCCTCCATATTTATGCCAAGTTCCTCAAGTAGTTCCCATACTGACCAATGCCTGGGAACCACTAACACAAAACACTGTCCTTTAATAAAAACACGTATGAGACAAAATTATCTATGAAATTATTAGTCAACTCATTTTCATTAACTTGGAGAGACAGATGCCTTACAGAAAATAGGATTTTATGAAGGACAGAAAAGAAATACCATACGTAAAAAGGTGACTGGAATTGAGAAATATATTGAATAAATTATATTTTTTAACCAAGTTATACTATAAATGCACTGAGATAACATTTACCAAAAAATACCCTTGAAAGGCTGGCTGACATCCAATTATATAGACCACAAAAATCTGGATTTTTCCCCGCTCTACTGAAAGCAGAGAGCCAGTGTGCAATGCATTACTTACATGCAAAAGGGGCCCGGATGAGGTGGATGTTCTGCTTGACTTCTTTGATGTCCTGAGCTTTCTGTAGTTCTTTATTTTTCTTCAACCTAGGGTAAAAACATTAAGGTCAAAATTTCAATTACTAAAACTTTATACATTAATTCGTAATTTTTAAAAACAAAATTTATTAATTAAATAAGCCATACAGAAGAAGACTGGGAACTCTATTTTCTAGTTCCTAATAAGCTTAATAGGATTCTGACACTACAAACTTGTTCTTTCAGTGTGTCCCTAGTGCTGATTGGAAATGAAATGGGGATTCAGTGTATATTTGCCGGGTGAATGAAGGAATGAGACCGAAGCCAGACGTTAAGTGTCAGAGATCAACGTGTATCACACACCCGTAGTGCAAATCTCCTCTAGCGCCTGGATCTTTTCTGCTCAGATGGAGAGCAGTCTCTCTTACCCAACTTTTTAAGTCATTCAGTAATTACAAGAGCACAAACTCTTAAGACATTCCGCAACAACAACAACAAAAAATTAAGACTTGCTCTCAAACATTTAGGCCCCTTTTAACAGTCTTTTAAAGCTAAAAACTTGTCGGCACATGCTTCTTTTCTGTAACAGACGACCGAAGCGACAAAGATTAAAGTAAATGTGGCAAAATGCTAATAGAATATACAAGAGCTCTTTATACTATGCTTGCCAATTTCTGTAAGTCTGAAGTTATATGAAAATAAGAAGTAATAAAAACCAAATGCCTCTAGATGTGTACTAGTAATTATTTTTCCAAGGGTTACTCTACGCGTTTTTCCATACCTGTTCATGATGAATTTAGCTTGCCGTTTCTGTTTGATCTCTTCGACTCTCTTCATTGCATCAACTACAAAAAAATTCGTAAGAGTTAGCAAATTGTTCACATTCAAGCAAGAGCTCTAATGATCATTTCTTTATTCTAATTTAAAATTGATTAAATGAAAAGCTCATTGAAAAAAAATCCCTACTAAGACAGCTGCAGAAGGTGTGTCCCCTTTGCTGCCATAGCTATTAACTCTCTCACTGTCACAAGTATCATTTCTCTAACTTTTGTTTTGCAAAAGCTTTTGCTACTAAATTTGCCTTCTACGTTAAAGCAGTCCCATGCTTTCCAAATTTTATTCTACAGAGAACTCAGGTTAACAGCAACTAATCCCATTCTGAGCTTGTCATCTCCCTAAGTAATAGCACCTTTCCTGTCAGAAAGACCACTTTTTCTTCAAGTCCCTGGGATATGGTCTGCACATTATGAATACTGGTAAAATAAACAGTCGACCAATTTCCTGTATTCTCAATCGCTAAAAGTCAACTATTTTGGAAAATGTGTACAGGAGCTGAGTCCAACTATGCTCTAGTATCTGCCTCAATACTGTCCAATATAAGACACATCACATATGTAATTTTAAATTTCTAGCAGCCACATTAAAAATGTAAAAAGGAACAGGTCAAAATTAAATTTAATGATATATTTTGTTTCACCAAGATACCCAGAATATTGTCATTTCAATATGTAATCAATATAAAAAATTGTTACTGAGATATTTTATGCTTCTTTTCATACTAAATCTTCAAAAACCATTTTGTATTTTAACCAAAATAACCCAAACGTATTTTAAATTAGCAGCCCATCTTGATTCAGACTAGCCACATTTCAAGTGCTCGGCACACCCTGTGGCTAGTCGCTACCATAGCGCACACTCCCAATCTAGCTTCTTAAAGTGCAGCCTGTACAGCTGAAGAATAGCAGGATGTTCACGGTCTAAAAGTATCTCCCCACAATATATTTATTAGTTACAAGAGGCAAAACACTAACTCTACAGTGTGGAAACCTGCAGACACCCCCTTAACCAAAGATCAAAGTCAGCACTGCTGGTAACAGGACAAACGACAGCAGGGGCCTCCTGACAGGACAATAACAAAACTCAACATCATGTCGATGGTATTCCTGCCAAATGTACATCATCCAAATTTTAAAACACCTGGCCCGTATTCTTCAACATGGTCAAATGTCATGAAACATGAAAACAAACTCAAGAAACTGTTCCAAACTGAAAGACTAAAGAGGTGTGTGACACGTACTATTCTAACAACTTTTGCAATAAAAGATATTGGGACAATCAGGGAAATCTAAGCACATGTAAGATTAGATGATACTACTCTATCAATGCTAATTTCTTGATTCGAATAACTGCATTGTGGTTGTATGAGAGAATGTTCTATTTAGGAAATACGTATTAAGCTCTTTAGGGAAAGCGGATCATTATGTATGCAACTTAACAGTTCGGAAAATAATTATAGAAGGAAGAAAAGGGAGAGAGAGAGGAGAAAGGGTAAATTTAATAAAATGTTAACGTTCAGGAAATCGAGATGTAGAATATCTAGAAGAGGAAGAGGAAGGATATCGATGTAGGAGTATTCTACTCTTGCCACTTTTCTATTCAGTCTGAAATTATGTCAAAATAAAAACTTGTTTAAGTGCAGGCTGGGGACCAGCAACACTGACACAACCTGGGAGTTTGTTAGACATGTAGAATCTTAGGCCCCACTGAGACATACTGTTTCAGAATCTGCATTTTAATAAGATTCCCCAGAAGGCCCCATGGTGCCCCTAAATTAAAATGATGTTTATATGAATAACTCTAAGACAATGTTAATTTTAAATCTGTACATGCTGTGGCTTAGAATTAATAATATAGGGTGAGGCAAAAGTAGGTTTACAGTTGTAAGTATGCCTATTTTTTAATATATTTTATTGATTATGCTATTACAGTTGTCACATTTTCCCCCCTTCACTCCACTACTCCCTGCACACCCCCTCCCACCCGCATTCCCCTACTTTAGTTCATGTCCATGGGTCATACATATAGGTTCTTTGGCTTCTACATTTCCTGTACTATTCTTACCCTCCCCCTGTCTATTTTCCACCTACCATTTATGCTACTTATTCTCTATACCTTTTCCCCCTCTCTCTACATCCACGCCCCTGCAGATAACCCTCCATGTGATCTCCATTTCTGGGATTCTGTTCCTGTCCCAGTTGTTTGCTTCGTTTGCTTTTTTGTTTTAGGTGTAGCTATTATTAACTGTGAGTTTGCTGTCATTTTACTATTCATATTTTTTATCTTTTTTCTTAGATAAGTCCCTTTAACATTTCACATAATAAGGGCTTGGCGATGATGAACTCCTTTAACTTGACCTTATCTGAGAAGCAACTTTATCTGCCCTTCCATTCTAAATGATAGCTTTGCTGGATAGAGCAATCTTGGATATAGGTCCTTGCCCTTCATGACTTGGAATACTTCTTTCCAGCCCCTTCTTGCCTCTAAGGTCTCTTTGGAGAAATCAGCTGACAGTCTTATGGGTACTCCTTTATAGGTAACTATGTCCTTTTCTCTTCCTGCTTGTAAGATTCTCTCTTTATCTTTAATCTTGGGTAACGTAATTATGATGTGCCTTGGTGTGTGCTTCCTTGGGTCCAACTTCTTTGGGACTCTCTGAGCTTCCTGGACTTCCTGGAAGTCTATTTCCTTGGCCAGATTGGGGAAGTTCTCCTTCATTATTTTTTCAAATAAAATTTCAACTTCTTGATCTTCCTCTTCTCCTTCTGGTACCCCTATAATTCGGATGTTGGAACATTTCAAGATGTCCTGGAGGTTCCTAAGCCTCTCCTCATTTTTCTGAATTCTTGTTTCTTCATTCTTTTCTGGCTGGATGTTTATTTCTTCCTTCCAGTCCAAGCCATTGATCTGAGTCCAGGTTTCCTTTCTGTCACTGTTGGTTCCCTGTATATTTTGCTTTATTTCACTTAGCAGAGCCTTCATTTTTCCTCTATTTTATGACCATACTCAACCAATTCTGTGAGCATCCTGATTACCAGTGTTTTGAACTGTTCATCTGATAGGTTGGCTATCTCTTCGTCACTTAGTATTTTTTCTGGAGCTTTGATCTGTTCTTTTCATTCAGGCCTTTTTTTTTTTTGGTCTTGGCGCATCTGTTACTTAAAGGGGCGGAGCCTTAGGTGGGAGCCTTAGTCACTCCCTCTGCTACCCACAATCAAATTGGGCCCCTCTGGTGCTGGTTCCTGAGTGGGTGGGTTTGTGCACACTCTAGGCCCCTGTGGGTCTCTCCAACGACCTCTCCTGTGAGGCTGGGAGTCTCTCCTGCTGCCGCCCCAACCCCCACGGGTGTTTTCAATCAGAGGTTTGAGGCTTTATTTCCCCGCGCTGGAACCCTGGGTTACGCGGTCTGCTTTGCTCCCCACCGTTGGTCCCAGTTTATCTGTGCGCAAGTGTGGGGCCACGGGGTGCTACCTGCCGCTCTGCCTGCCCCTTTCTCCGCCACTCTGAGTCCGGCCCTCTCGGTTTATCTGTGTGTGAATGTGGGGCCGCAGGGTCTGCTAGTGCTCGGACTGCCTGCCCCGTTCGTCCCACACTCCGCCAGTCTCAGTCCCTGCCACGGCCACGCGAGTCCTCTCTGCCCCGGCTGCCTGTCTCCGCCCCTCCTACCAGTCTGGATGTATGTTTCTTTTTTATCTACTTGGTGTCGGACTTCCTTGCTGTTCGATTTTCTGTCAGTTCTGGTTGTGCGAGGAGGCGCAGTGTGTCTACCTACGCCTCCATCTTGGCCGAAAGTCCAAAACATTTTATTCTCGTATTATTATTTGTTAATGACTGTATTATTTGCCATACAAACAACTGTAAACCTACTTTTGCCCCATCCTGTTACATGATATATAATTTTTTTCCTCTGTTTGCCTTTCAGCAAAAATGATAAAGGCAAGTTCTAGTACTCAGAAGCATTTCCACACGTTGAAGTTACTCAGAAGGGAAATATACACACAAAAGTGGCAGGACATCCTTTCCAAGAATAAGACACTGCATTTCTGGATATTCCAGGAGATAAAAAAATTTAAGTGTAAGAAGCCTGAAATAGATATTAAAAATGGATCTGCAATACAGAGAAACACAAATCAAATAGAAATCATTCCTCCTACTATTACTGCTTTCAAAGTTCTGCTACTGCTGTTTCTGCAGACATCAGCATTTTAACAAAGGTTGCTAAATCCACATCTTCACACAATTTGATAATGTAAGCAATAAATATAAAACTATTGTTAACAGACTAGTTTATAGACAAGATAATACTGAAATAGGGAATATGGGGAACCAAGAAATCTTTTAGAAGAATAAAATGCTTTTCTGGAACACTACTAACAACTATTAATTATGTAAGCCAGCAGGAAACAGCTTTATGTTCCAAAGACTCACACTGTCTAACCAGAAAATCTTTGGAAAATCTATCTTTAAGATCCCAACGTGAAAAGACAACAGAATGTGTGCAGGAAAAACCCCTCAATAGAGCACTGCTTCTTACAGAACTTGCAGCCAGATAAACGAGTGGGGCAAGGGAATGAGACTGTGATCATACGTGAGCCAATCAATCATCACCTAACAGAAGTAGCGAAGGAGGAGGACTCAGTGAAATGCACCGAGGGGGCAGGGACTGTGTGCACCCTCTTCCTCTTTGTGTGGCAGAGTCAGTGCTCACTGTTCAAGTACATGCAGTCTTACAGAACACAACAGTATTTCCCAATCAATGTAAACAACATGAAACCAGCATGCAGGGTCACAGCAACTGAATCTCCACATGTGACTAAAATATGCACCCCAATTTCAACATCAAGCTGAATAACCACTAAATAAAAGCAGTTATAAAGCATGCCAGGGTGATCTGGAGCTACTATCTTCAAGTAGTAACAACAGAGAGAACAAAGGCCAAAATGAAATAAAACTCTTTGGGGTCCAGAAATGTTTTATTAAGATCTTCCGATAATGTCCTTGACAAGAGTGCCTTTTGGAATCAATTTAAGAATCCTATGAAAAATGTTTACCTATGTGAGGTGATGGATGTTAACTAGACGCATTGTTGTGATTATTTCTCAATATGTACAAATATCAAATTATGTTGTACACATGAAATTAATCTATGTTATACAGCAATCATATCACAATAAAAAAAAGAATCCTGGCCCTGATTAGGTAGCTTAGTTGGTCAGAGCATCGTCCAGATAAACCAAGGTTATGGGCTCAATCCCCAGTCAGGACACACACAAGAAGCAACCAATGAATGCATAAATACGTGAAACAGCAAATCCATGTTTCTCTCTCTCCCTTTCAAATCAATAAGTAAAAAGAATCCTATGAAATTATTAATCTGTTTAGAAATCCTGAGTTTGAATAAGTGTTACTTCCTTACTAAATAAACCCAATAAAATCAACTGCTTTTCAGAACAACTCTCCCTCTAGTAACAAAACAAAATATTTAAAAATATTCTTAATTAAAAGATTTAAAAATTTTTTTAAAGGAAGAAAAACGAACACACCAAGGGGCAGAATACTTAGTCCTATGTGGAACAGGGAGTTCTAAAACTGGACTTTGACTTCTCCACACTTCAGGAAGATGAAAATTGAGAGGGTACCAAATGCCTCCACAAAGGCCCACAAGTCCTCAGGTCCTCTCCTGAAGTCCTGTGACGGAGGAGAGCGTTGAGAGGGATGCCCTGTCTGTGATCTACTACAGACCAATAAAGTCTGTGGGATTCTAAGCATTAGGGACTTCTAGTTCACCAACTACATCATCCTCAACCTAAGACTGAAATGGCTAGAGACTCCACAGGGGAAAGATAGGCAAGGCCAAGGCCCGCAAACTCAAACATGCGCACCACACACAGGGACATAGTGGAATCTACACGCTGTTAAAGAAACTAAATTTCACTGCGTGTGGGCTTTGTGTCAGTCTCTGTCTACTTCAGAAAAAACAAAGACAAGAACATGATATTATTGCTTTTAATTTCAGTAACCTATGGTTTCATTTTTACCTAAGTTAAGCACTTATCAATTCTGATAGAAAATCTGTAATTATCTCAAGTGCTGTACTTTTTTATTTTACCAAAGCAGTAAATTTTATAAGGTATACAGAATACACTGCTTATATCCCTAAGTCAAATTATCTAATCTTGTATTCTAGGTTTTGTGTGTATTTTAACTATGCCACATTCACCCAAAAAAGTATTCTCCATCTCTATTTTTTTCACATTTTTGGATGTTTTTATATGTGTATGGGCACTTCAAATGATATTAAATGTAATAATTATTTTTATAGTGAACACACCAGCCACGTCTGGAAGGGATTTTGGGTAGTTTATACAAAAGACACCAAAACAATATAACCATTAAAATGAGGATAACAGAACAAAAGCTAACCAATGAAAAGGAAAAGAAATGTAATATTTAAACAACAAAGTGACATTAAAGTTATGGCAATATCCCAAACCCATCTCTCCTGAAAATGCCTGGCATTCCCTTGTGACTTACTCGTTTTATTCCACAGCTCTCGCTGGTATTTGACAGGTTCATTTCTACGTTTTTCAAATTCGAATGAATTATCCTGTAAGGGGGTGAAAACACGGTTTTTACAGAGGTATGAAGGAAACATCTCTTAAAATTTATTCTTCTTTTCACAAGCATCCCGAGTATTTCAAACTATGAACACGTTAGGATTCCCTTCGGGGTGATGTGGCAATACAGCACAAGGTATCAAACTTTTTCTACACCACGATGCCCAAGACGGCCTTTCTCTACATCCCAGTGCTTCCCAAAGGGGGCGGGGGGGGCGGGGGGAGCTCAACCACCATCCCTCAGAAGAGGCATATAACAATCACAAACTGGGGATAATAAAGCAAACTCAAAAAGTTTCCCTAACTTCCCAATCCTCGACGAGACTTGCAGCCAGAAATTTTTTTATCAGGCTGAACCATATGAAATTACCACTTTTCATACATCAAAAAAGAGCCAAACATGAGAATTTCAATGGTTCAACTCTAAATACCTATCATGCTTATATATTTTAAGACTTATACACCTTTGTGTTATAGCATAAAGGTGGGAAACTACACATCTTCCAATCACTGTAGTGCTGCTCTACGTGGCATAAGCTTTGCCGTGAAATTCTTCAGGTCCCTTCTAAATGTAGTTGGTATTTTGACAGTTGACAATCCTATGTATCTTAAAACACACAAAACAATTTTGGAAAAGCTACAGGTTTCTTAGAAAAACTACAGGTATTTCTTGGTCTTCAAATCTACCTAACACAGGCACATGGAACAAAACTAGCCCTGTATCTGGCTATTTCATCTACAATACATACACCCGACTCTATTTACATCACAGTAACATCAGCAATGACAAGGTCACCAGCAAATGACTGTGACTGGCATCCCTTCTTCACTCACACAGGGACTTTCTTCTTGTCCCTACTGGAATTTATTTTTATAACCATAATTGTAACTTGGCCTTGCATCTTGTCAAAATATATTCATTACATTCATTGAAAACCTCAGGAGTTATAGAAGCCAGAAAAGGACATGGCTTCATGGCAACTACTTAGATACTGCCCTTAAGGAGCGGAGAAGCGGGAAAGAAGTCCCGGGTTTCAAGGAAGAGGAAGTCATGGAGGGAGAGGACAGACTAATAAAGACCTTCCTCTCTCCAGGGCAGCCATGCAGCAGCGTCCCCCGCCTCCCTTTGCAGGGGTTGAATGTGGACCGGCTTCCCCAGATCCTTCCTACCCACTCAGGAACAGCAAGCAATGACACCAGGGGCTCACACATGAAATCCCCTCATCCCCACTACTCCTCCTCACACCAGTACTACTAGTTTCTCTGCTCTCAGACACAAAGTGAGAACTATAGGAAATCTATAAACTGATAAACAAGTCTATTACAAATCTCATCCGAGCCCTCACTGCTATTCCGGAACTCTTTAATCAATCTCTTAATTCCTCTCAAAATCCCCAAGTAGCAACTCCCAACTTCACCCCAAACCATTTAAATGATTCCCCCCTTTCTTTGCAAGAGCTAAAAATAGTCTTTTTGAGAATAAGAAAAATCACTTCTACAAACTGGATTAGGAATTTTTTTCCTTTTTGGAATTCTACAGATTTATGGTTTTTAGGATTATGTGAGAATTATTACCATAATCAAATACAACTAAATTACTCATCAATCATGTTACAGGAAGCTTTGTTATAGTTAATTACATCACAAACCCCACCCCACCCCCCAAAAAACCCTGAAATTTGTAAACTGTAAAAACTATGTTCATTGTCCTGGCTGGCGTGGCTCAGTGGATTGAGCATGGGCCTGTGAATCAGAGGGTCACAGGTTCAATTCTCAGTCAGAGCACGTGCCTAGGTTGCAGGCCAGGTCCCCAGCAGAGGGTGTGTGAGAGGCAACCACACATTGATGTTTCTATCCCTCTCTCTTTCCTTCCCTTCCCCTCTCTCTAAAAATAAATAAATAAGTCATTTAAAAAATCTTTAAAAACGAACAAACTATACTCACCACTGTAAGCTCTTTACCAGCTGCTTTACGGAAAGCTTTAGTCCACCTGACCTTGCGAGGATTGCGCTTCTTTTTAAAGTTTTTATGGCACTTGGATTTACAGAACCTGAACACCTACAAGAAAAGTTAAAATAGAGAGAAGTCAATACTAAAAATTTTTCTATCATAGGATGTTACCCGTAACCAGAGAAAATATATCATGAAGTCTAAAAAATGACAATGTTTCTCACTCACAATTGTTTCTACTTACAAGACCATCTAGATGTGTTTGGACACATCAGATTAAAATGAAACTGAACTATATTTTGACTTTCAAGCATCATCATAACTAAAAGCTGAAAGCCCTGAAAATATGGTTAAAAACTACCATTTTTATAGAATAACAGTAAAACCTTATAATGATCTATAATCAAGAGTAGTTTTAAGTAAAGTCATTTATTTAAGTCACTTCCCATATCAGAATAATTCTCAAAATTCACTTTCTATGTACCTCAGTGGGATTAAAAGCTTCAAACCACCATTCTGGAATCTCCGTTGGTTCTTTCCATCCTTGCACAAAATAATTTCAAAAAGGCAACTGAAACTGGCTATAGACTTGTTTTCTAAAGTAGTCATACATCTACTAGGGAGACTCGTCACTACTTTAACTCTCCACCTTCACCCCAAAGGATGCGATCTTTCAACAGCACTTACAATTTAGTGATGCCTCAGTGATACTTCAGTGAGCTCCTGCAATGGCTTATTGGGACTCACCGTTACGTCTAAGATGCATTATTTTGTTACTCTGTAATGTCTTAGAACACATTACAATTTGTGTGTTACTAAAAAAAATCTGAAGAGAAAAAGTAATTTTTTGAGTTGAATTATCACACCTAGAAGATGTGGCCCATTTTTAAAAATAGGTCAAAATGAGATATAAACTTTCCAACTAAGAAAGCCTATCTATGTATATGTCATAAGCCAAAATACTTTTCATTTTACATATACTTTGTTCTACGGAGATTTTCAAACAGTCCTTATACACACTAGGACATACTTGGAAATAGTCAATACTGGGTTAATCTGATCTAGGCCCATACCGCCTGACAGCCATCTTCTGAGAGACTCGAATGAAAGTATGTCTACATTCTTGAATTAATTTCAAAGTAATTGGAAAATACAAGGACTACTATAGTCTCCTGGAGTAACTATGAAATTATTAACAGTAAAATTTCTTTGAGTATTTTCAGCCCAAAGTACTAGTGATATTTTTAAGTAAAAGCCTCCTATGTTTAATACCCACTAGATAACTCCTAGACAAATCCTCATTTCTGAAATACAGCTAATGAGAGATTTGAATGTTTCCTAGGTCTCCTCAATTCCAAAAAGAACCACCAGCTTGAAGTTACAGGGAAGTCTACTTGAAGTCCATGCCTAAAACATTATCTGAAAATCACAATGAAATAATCTGAAATGCCTAGAGCCATTGGAGATGGGAAGGGGATTCAATTAGCAAATAAAGTGCATCTACTATGTGCCTGATGTTGCACTAGGTGCTAGGGATACAATAACTAAAACATAAATCCCTACCTCCAGAACTTAGGCTAGCAACCTAAGTGTGGTAAAGTCACACTTTGCAAATAAGAGAGATCGCAATCAGACTAGAATATAAAGAACGGGATAAAGCTATATACAATAATCATGTATAAAGTAATACGGAAACACAATACAGTGGTTAAATCTACAGTGGAGTAGGTGGTAGATGGGTTATGTGAAAGCTTCACAGTTTCCCTTTTAATCTAGTCCTGTAGCATCATCCTCAGTCTGCAACGTGCACATGATTTATCTAATCACACCTCACTCAAAGTCCTTCAACGCTTTCTAATTCCATTAATTCAACAAACATTTATTAAGCACTCATTAAGTTTGTATATACTTTTCCTGTTTGCAAACTATGTAAAAACATGGAACATAACATTAATTCTACCTTTAAGAAGCTACCTAAGAAGTGAAAGAGGGGAAGTCTCTATGACAGATGGTCTCAAAAGCTAAGAGCATAAGGCAAAAAGACTGGTTAGGAGACGAGAAAAGTGATGTGTCTAATCTGACACCAGGGCAGGAAACAGAAAGAAAGCAAAGACACTACTATTCTTTGCAAAGGCAAAATGAATAGCCCT
Source organism: Desmodus rotundus (assembly GCF_022682495.2). Classification (NCBI taxonomy): domain Eukaryota; kingdom Metazoa; phylum Chordata; class Mammalia; order Chiroptera; family Phyllostomidae; genus Desmodus; species Desmodus rotundus. The sequence goes on from NC_071393.1 coordinate 86,255,618, forward strand.
TGATAGGCCTAGATAAGGTGAAGGGCTCAAACTTGACCCTTACATTTCTAGCAGATGACAGTGGCATTAACTCAGAGAGCAAAATGATCTGAGGTAGTCAGGAACTCTCTCTCAATGGGCTCACTGTTAGGTACAAACAGGATTACCCTATCAAGTGCAAAATTCAGACCTGGAGGTAAGGAGAGAGAGAGACTGGGATTCATCCACAGTGAAACGACACGCAGGCACACTTCATTTTACTGCACTTCACAGGTGCTGCATGTTCTACAAACTGAAGGGAGACCCTCTACCAGCAAAAAGATTACGTCTCACTTTATTGTGGTGGTCCCAAACCAGACCTACAATATTTTTGACGTGTGCCTGTCTTTTCTCTTCATTCATTAGTGCTTCAGGGCCTCCACTTCTTACTTCCCCAATTTTGTTCTGGACCCACTCGTCTTCCCTGTCCTTGCTAGCACCATAAGACTTCCTCATCAACATGAACCTCCAATATGTTCGCCAGATCAACACCCAACTCTAGGTAGCTCCCACAATGTTGTTCTTATCTCAACACCCAGCTGACAAGCATCAAATATAAAATCGTGATGATCAGATCATCCACAAAGCCATGTTGCCCACCGTGAATTTGACTCCAACCTGGCAATGATCCATTTTATAAATTTTTTCATCATGTTCCTGAAAGCCAATATTCAAAATCTTCCACATATTCTTTCAAGTTCCCAAACATAGCTTTGGTCCCTCACTATTTAGCAAGGACCCTTGTTCCTAATTTAATGAGCTCAGTATCTTCCATCTATAATAGAGATATAAGGAAATAAAGTAGGAACTATAATTCCTTACCATGTCAAAATCACCACCCAGGGGTGACTTTCCAATTCAATGGATCTGGTGGAAACCAGAAATCTGTACTTTTTTTTTTTTTAACAAGTTCCCAGTGACTCAGAAGCAAATGTAAGACAAGTCAAATTCCAAGAAACAATGTGTTAAAGAAACAGAGAAATGAGATTCATTCTGATATGAGAAGGAAAACTCATGTATCATTCACAAAATTCTTCACAACCAGGCCTTACCGTGTATCTGTATGTGTATATCTTATGTTTTATAGACGAATCATCTTATATTTGTATTTTATTGCCCTACCCCAAGCCTCTATCACCACCCATAATATAGAGATGTAACTGCTTCGTTCTGTGCTCAAACTGTTCACTCTCCTTCCACTTAGAATGCCCTCTCCTCACTTTCTCATGCAATATTCAAGATCCAGGATCAATGTCATCTCCTTTCTGGGCCTTTCCATATATGACCCTTCCCAATTCACTTCCAATAACTTCAAAACACAAAAGTCTAATATTAAGCCACATGCAACATTTCTAACAACCTCTACACACTATGGGCAGTCCCAAGCCTCATTGATCTCTCTATGCTACGCACCTTGGCAACCACGCCTGACTTGGCATGCGTTCAACAAAGTTTTCTGATTTAAAGAACTTGGCCCGCGTACTACAGCGGCTACACTACCCAAGCTGACCCCAATGACCCGTGGGGGCTGGCTGGGCCAGCTCTTGAACCTCGTCGCAGCCAAACCTAGCCCCAGGGAAGCCTGACGACCAGCTCCGTTCCGGACGCCCTCGAGAAGAAACTCCCCAAGTGGGAGATCGAACCCGGAGCTCCTCGCAAAGCCTCCCTCTCTGGGGGTGAACGTGGGTAACCTGGCCCAACGCCGCAGGCGCAGAGGAACGCCGAGCAGCCTGGGCTCAGCCCCGCGGGTGCGCATTGGTGTGCGCGCTGGCCTTGGCCGCCTCACCTTGCAATCGTTGCGAACGAACATCATGCCGTGGCCGGGGTATATAGGCCCGGAACAGAAATAACACTTCTCGATACGCATGTTGGACGCGCGTGGGGTCCCACCACCCGGACGCCGAGTTCCAAAGGAAGTGACGCGACACTGTCACAGGAAGTGATTCTCTTCCGAGCGCCCTACCCGGAAGAGGCATCTATCCTGGCTCCTGCGGGCCCCTGGAAAGCGATCCGAACCTGGCAGCGCCCCCGCGTGGCCACGTCGGCAAAAACACTGCCGTTTCGCTCAGGTGCAGAGCGGCGCGGTCGGCCCGGCAGCCTCGTAAGAACGTGAAACGTGGCCCCTCGCTGCCTACTGAACTCGCTGTCACAGCGCGTAGTTTTCCTTTCTACCATACCCTGTTACGTCAGTCTTTATTCTTCTTTAGTTTGCGCTTTGCCCCTTGGAGAGCTCTCCACACATTGCGTTGTCCGTAGGAGCTCGTTTCTCTACCCGCTTCCCTAGCCTCTGGTTCCAGTCCCAAGGCCAAGTGCGTGTCTCCACTCTATTCTTTCTAACACTAATAAGCATCCTAGTCACGCTTTTTTGCTGTTATCTGTCTCTCCTCGTTGCAATGGGAGCTCCGTAAGGGCAGAGATTCTTGTGGTTTTGTTCACAGCTATATCCTCAGTGCCTAGAATAGTTCCTGGCCTGTAATTAAGCATTCAGCACACGTTATCAATGAACACATAACATTCTTTTTCATAGTCGTATATATGCAACTGTATGGAGGTACTTTAATTGGTTGCCTATGGGTAAACGTGTTTCCTATCTTTTGACATAATAACCATCTATACTGATAGATTTACTTTTTCAAAAATAAAGGTTTATATAGAACTGCTGGGTCAGAGGATATGTGCAATTTTAAAATCTGGTAAATAATACTAAATGCCGCCCGAAAGTTTTACCCATAGCTGTCTGTTCATCTCCTCTTTATCAAAGGTGATTTTGCCAATCTAAGGTTATTTTTTTCTATTATTATTTTAACTTGCAGTTAATTATGAAGTTAGGAATCTTTTCAAATGTTTGAAATCTATTTTTTCTCTGAATTGCCTGTTTATATCCTTTAGTATTCCACTGTGTTGTTGATTTGTTTTCTTTTTTTTTTTTTCATTTTTCTTTTTCTTAAACATCTATAGGTTCCCTCTCACACTCTCACACAGGTCCCCAAGTGGGGACCTGGCAGGCAACACAGGTATGTGCCCTGACTGGGAATCACACTGGCGACCTTTTGGTTCATAGGTCAGCGCTCAATCCACTGAGCTACACCAGCCAGGGCTGTTGACTTTTAATAGTACTTTACATATTAAGATTTTCTCTCTGCTGGCAGAAATTATTTCCTAATTTACAAATACTTTCAACTTTACTTATAGTATTTTTCCATGTGGAGATGTTTTATTTGTGTGTATCCACATTTATCCAATCTTTTATGGTTTTAGATTTGGTGTTTTCCTTGGAACTGAATTTTCCTCTTCAAAATTGTTTTTCCTAATTTTTCTCCATTATTTTTAGAGTATCGTTATTCACATTTTAATTTGCAACTACTCTGGAATTTACTTAAATGTAACTTAAGTTTGAGACCCCCCCCCACCCGGCAGAATACCGTATGTTCACTTCTCTGTGTCTACCTTTGGGCTCTGCTTTGTTTGATATATTTGTCTATTTGTGTGCCTGTTACAAAGTGTTTGTATTATTTTAATTTTTATTTTTATTAATTTTTGTTTTCTGTTACAGTTGTCCCAATTTCCCACCCCCGTTGCTCTCCCCTGGCCCCCCTCACTAACCCCTCCCCCCATCAGTCCCTACCCTGTTGTCCATGTCCATGTCCATGGGTCATTTGCATCTGTTCCTTGACTAGACCCTTCTCTGGTTGCTGTCAGTTTGTTCCTTGTTTCCATATCTCTGGTTCTACTTTGCTCATTTGTTTGTTTTGTTCATTAGGTTCCCCTTATAGGTGAGATCATAGGGTATTTCTCTTTTGCGATCTGGCTTATTTCATTTAGCATAATACTCTCCAGTTCCACCCATGCTTGTGTGAAAAGTAATTTTTTTAAATAACTGGGTTTACCTGAAGTCCTCCTCTCCCTTCCTTCACCTCTTATTCATTGTTTCTGACATTCCTCACAGTTTTTTGTTTGCTTGTTTTTTCATTTAAACTCCAGCATCAGTTTGTCTAGTTATAATCTGCAGCTACATATAATTTTTCCTTTTATCTAGTATTTACAGTTATTTTTCTTGTCTAATTATTTGACTAGTAATTCCAGAACAATGCTAAAAAACAAAGGCAAACACCAGAAATTTTAATAACAAACATTTGCCCAACACCTCGTCAACCAGGAGACTGAAAATTATTTTACCCGTTTAATCTTCTCACCAGTCATCCTAAACTCTTGTACACAGATCCTTCCCAGCTCTCCCTTTCATCCTGCCACTTGAACAAGAAATGTCCTGCCCTTCTCACCTACGTCATCACCCAGCTTTACCCTCTGACCGTAAATGTCAGAGTGCACATCCCTTAGCCACATTTTTAATCCCCTACCTTGAGGCTTCATCTGACACTCTGTTCCCTTCAGCCTGTGAGCATACTCAGGGCTTCACTTTAGGTTGGATGGATGAGTAGCCAGTCTTAGCATTTTTTTCCCTTTAATCATAATAGAATACAAGAGAAGGGGGAGAAAAACATGTGTTTCACATCCAACAAATTGAATTGAAATCTTGGAAATACTATTTATGTATCCTGCATGAGAATTACAATTCCTAAAACTGAAGGTATATGACTCATCATTACTGAAAAATTCTCAGCTAGTTTCTTTTCAAATATTGCCTCTTCCTTTATTTTCTCTAATTTCTCTTCCTAGAATGCCTGTTAGACATAAGTTGGAGCTTTTATCTTTCCTCTAGATCTCTTAGTCTTTTTCATACTAACTCTTCATCTGTCTCTGCTAATTCTGTGTAATTTCCTCTGACCTAGCTTCTGGTTCACCAATTCTCTCTTCAACCCTGTCAAACTTGCCATTTAACTTCTGACCATTTAGTTTTCAATTTCAATGGCTGTATTTTTCATAGGTGAAGTAATTTGCTTTAATTCAAACCAGTCTTGTATCTTTAATAATGTCGTCTTTTCCCAGATGTTTCCATTCCTTTTATGTTTGTAATTATTTTAAACATTTTTATTGTATGGTACCCATTTGGTAAGTATATTACTTGAAGTTCGTCATGGCTAAGTACTGCTGTTTCGGGTTTACTGGCCCTTACTCATGGTTGAGGAAGGAATGAGTTGTCATTTTAAATCGTGAGTCCATGCTTAGTAGGGTGTTTTCTATAAGAATCCTGTAAGGTCTGGGTGGAGACGTTCACTCCAAAAAGATTTTGCTTTGCCTCTGCCAAGTAATCCAGATGTATCATCAACCACAAATCACTGTGTTGTTAAGCCTTTAATCAATTTCTTAGTTTAGACATTCCCGGGGTGGGGGCGGGGGGAGGGGATGGTAGTGTAAACGCAAACCTTAAACCTGTGTAAAAACAGACTTAGGGTTATAAATTCTCGAAGACTAAGACATACTGGATCCAGGCTTTGTGTGTTTGGGGGTAGGGGGCTCTCCATTCCGGCACACTACTTCTAACAGATCCAAGGCTTTCTCTCCTAATGGCCTGTAGCCACTAGCACAAAGCACCTTGGTTACTAATACTGTCAGAACCAAACCACACTCAGTGTCAGCTTGTAAGTTCCTTCCCTCTGTCGCTGCCGTTGTGGCTGCCGTCGGAGTCATGGGGGAGAAGGGTAGTCTTAGGGTATTTCCCTTATGTTCTTGAGCAGTCAGCAGCACACTTAAATATACGTTCATTGTATTCTATCCAACATCACCTAAGCGTTTTATGGTGGGAGAATTTTTCAGTTATATAGTCACTATCATATAGTCATGCTGCCCAAAATGGAGATTTTCCATTTATACAATCAATGCCAAACAAAACATTCCTTCTGGAATATTTCTTAAATAAATTTTAACTACCTTAACATCAACTTCAAAAGATCAGAATGTACTTCTCAGATTTCCTAATGTCTCATAATAAGCTAATATGGATTTATAATATGTGAGCCTTTCTAAACATCTTGAAGCTGTTAATTTTTAAAGTCTACCCCTCTGTCTTTGAATATTAATAGTGACCCCTATTTTGAAAACTATTTTCATTGACCTTGCTGCCTCTTATGTGCTGTATTCAATCCACCAATAACCATTTGAGTAATGTGTACCAGGCATATTTCTGAGTAGCACAAAACAATTTTGGAGCTAAACCTTAGTAGATGGAGACAAACATATGAATATATCAAGTGGTGATGAGTGACGTGTACAAAAGCAAAGCCAGACAGCAGGTCAGGAAGAAACAATCTGGTTGGGGCCACGAAGGGGAGCAATTAGTATTGTATATAAACTGGGAAGTAGGGTCCTTTGGGGCAAGGTGACATCCGAATAGCTTTAAAAGATGGGAGAGGGAGCCATGCAGATAGATGGAAGACTAGCTTTCCAGACAGAGAGCAGAGCACATATCCCTGAGGCAGCAGCACACTTCACTGCTCCAAAGCCAGTCTACGTGCAGGGGAGTGAGCGGAGGGGACACAGGGGCTCCACAACTGTTTGATAATAACATGTTCGGATTGCTTGTCCAGAATATGTTGTCTCGGCCAGCCCCTCATCAAGGACCTAATGGGTTTGTGCCCCTGAATTTGGTTTCCTTTAGCATTATGACCTCTGGTTTGAAACAGTGTGATGGCAAAGGACATTATGTTCACATACAAACTTGAGAGACTAGATCATTACTTTATTATAAGCTCAGTTGGCACACTGTTCACAGAAGATACTCTTCACTGTTACACAGGCTTATAAATAGAAAAATACATTGGCTCACAAAAATATGGTACTTCAGTAACAAATTTAAACAAAGGTTTTCCAAAGAGAATACAGGTTAGCTATTTCAACAATTAAAGATGGTTCATGTATGTGCACTGTGTCATGCATACCCATATAATTGTACATTATATTTAAGGCAAATGGAATTTGTAGCGAGCTGTTCCTTTGGCTGTTGGAAAATGGAAACACAGAAAATTGTCTTCTTTTTAGCTGCACAAATAGACCACAGTAAATGTTCCCTGATATGTAGCTGTAAAAACATGACTTACTCCACTGATATTTATGGCAACTTTGGAAGGCACTGCTTGTCATTATGACTCTGCCCTTGAAAGGTCTGAATCCTTTCCTCACTAGAACATACAATTCAAACACAAAGGAAGCGATGACTTCTTTAGGATTTAAAAGAAGTCTCATTTTAAGGACAGAAATACATAACATCTTAGTAACCACAGCTAAGTTTGTTTAAGGGAGTTGTGGAAAGGCAGTGGCAAAAAACTAGATAGATACTCAGTAAAAATTTGTTTGAAAATAATCATGTAGGAGCAATTACTTTCCATAATAGTTGTGTTTTTCTGACTATACTTCTGCCAAACATTTGCCTCCACAAAATACATTTACTTTTATTCTTTATTTATATGATAATGTATTTCCAAATAGCTATTAAGTATTGTGGATATTTTAATCTATTTAAACAACTTCAATAAATAAGAGTTTCCCCCTTTGACCTTTATAAACTGCCATGAAGCATATTTTAAAACCACCTTTAATTTGGTATGAAGACATGTTGGCAATGTAGGAGAATATATAACCTTGGCGAGACCCAGCAAGTACAGGTGCCCATGGTCTCAATGAAAAATACAGGCAATAGAACATTTCGTTTTTCTTATATTGAGCTAGAGTACAAATGTGACTGCTTAAATATAAACATCTATCTTCCACTAAATGGCAAACACGTTTACATAATTAAAAACTAATTCCTTCAATGTAAAAATAAAACAAGTTGCGAATATCAACGACACAGAGCTCGATGGTGAGTACAGAAGATCAGTAGTTCAGGTGCTAATTGGAGGCGCCGTCTGAGGACGCCAGGCCAACGTTGTAAATGTGAAGAGAAAGAAGCTGTATATTCACTCACTGCAAGTAACTTCAGCATGAGCACCAGCTATGTTCAGGTGTGGCCCGCACGCAGTAGGTCAAGTATAAACGCACAGATCGCTGTGAACTAAAGCCATGAAAATCGAGTTCCCTGACCCCTCAATCTAACGTTCAGAGCAACGGGAAAACAGCAGGGAGCCAGAGGCCCCACTTTACAGTTGCTCGTGTTACATTAAGCCACCCCTGCCCTCACCCCCAATCCCTTTCCCACCAACAAGAATCACAGTGAGTATATAATTGGTCAGTCCAGTTTGTCCGAGGTCTATAGATAGGGCCATAATTTGTCCAGTGCTCATTTTAAAGAGAATGCTTACATAAATTCAAGGAGACTGAACCAATGTTTGTGTACATTTTTGTTTAATATTCAGATAGTTGAGATGGCATTTTAGAAGGTTACTTACAGTACAAGTAGGATAATTTAATCTGGATTAAAGATTGGCAGTTTTATAATTGCATCTAAGATCTTGAATGTGAGACACAGGGCCAATCGATGTTAAGGCAGGTGACAACAACTTCAGTCATTCTTCATAATAAACACACTCCGCAGTGGCTACAAAATCCTGAGTCCTTGAATGACGTACTGCCACAGGCTAAGGATTTATAAGGCACTTCTGGCTATGTGCAATATTTCTCCTAACTCCCTGGCTGAATCTTCAAGAAATATTTACAAAGCTGCAGCAAAACTGGATGCTTTATTGATTGGTCTAATTGGAATGGTGAGAAGGAGTTTGTACACAATGCCCATTCATCTCTCTCCGCCGCCTACTGCGCAGAGAGATTGCAGGCACGGCCCACTTCAATCACTGCCTCGCTCACCTAACTCTTCAACAGCCGCACGCCCCCTTCTGCTTTCCTTCGCTGAGCTGCTCCGTAGAGGCGTGGCCGTTGGACCGCACCACTCCTTCTGGGATCCAGGACTTGTCCACGCACCGTTCCATCCGCTTCATTATCAGGTCCAGGAGCGTCTCGATTGCTTGGCTTATGTTTGCCCCAGTGGCAGCGCTAGTTTCAAAGTAGGGGATTCTGGAAGACAGAGACAGCTCAGATGACGACGTGTAGAGGGAAAGAACAGTGAGCTTTGCCCTGGATAATTCTGCTTATAAAATTAAAAAAAAAAGTACAAGCATACAAGACAACAAAAGCATGTTACTATAGCACGATACATTTAAAAAAATAAGACAACAAAATCATTGACACTGCATTCCTAATAGAGGTGTAAATTTTCCGAAAGTTTTTATTCCCATTTTGCAGATGATTAAACTGTGGCCCAAGAAGATGGAGTAACTCGCCCAATGCCATAATGCTAGAAAGGAACAGAGCTAGTGCTGGAATCCACAGCTGTTTGATTCCAGTGTGACCAACTCAGCCAGAGGCTCGACTGCTTCCAAACTTACATACATTATATGGGGAGTTCCAAAACAGGCCAATCTCTTTTACTTGCTGCACATGGGGAAATGAAAAAATTTTAAATGCTGGCATCGGAGAGAAATCTCAGGTCACTGGCCATGTTTGCCAAACGCTTTGCTGCTTGTCATCTCCAGGTGGTGTTCCTGGGCCATCCACTTGAAGACATTCTGAATTCTGCTTCTCAGAGTTCTTAAGTATGTTTGTTTTGTTATCCAAAGACCTGTGGTATGTGTGTAATTTTTTAAATAACTCACAAAGCTTTATTTCAAAACTGTAAGGCTGCTTTTCACATAATCTCATGGTGGCCACACTTTATACATTTGAATTCGTCTTTACAACAGGATTAATCAACTGCCGGATTCTTCCACCGTTTTTAAATAAAACCATGAACATGGTAATAAAATTATATTTCCTGAAACTATTGATTTCATTTCTACCACTTAAGGAATCTGACCAAAGTGCTCTCAGATGTAAAAATTCCAAAAGAATTTTTTTTAATACTTCAAGGAGTCCTGCAATTGAATTCAGTAAAGTATTTCTTACATTTAGAGGGATTTAAAAATCCCCCACTATCACTTTTCCTAAAGAACGTCTTTGTTTCCTGTGTTGTCCTAGCTTGTAAACACTGCATCAGTGACTCACGTTACAATTTCAGTTACTCTTGTATTATTTCCTGGCTAGAAGCGGCTTCCACATGAGAGCTCTTACAGATTTTTCAAACCATCTTTGTGCTTTTACAGATGTTTTCAGGGCTGTTCTGCTTCTTACGTCACTAAGAAGCAGGTTAGGATGCCCATGTGTAGGGAGGGAAAGCTATTTCTCCATTGCGATTCCTCAAGACGCTGTCTTATCTGCCTGTCTTATCTGCCTGTCTTATCTGCACACTTCCTGCAGGACTGGCAACTTGACTTCTGCACTTCTCTCCTGCTTTAGTACGGCTTCTAAAAACTGGCTTCTAAGGAACTGACTTCATTTCAGCATTTATCTACACATATGTTTTGCAAGAGAGGGTTGCTCCAATGATTCTACCGTGTCTGTATTGACAGCCCTTCAAAGGCTGACTCTAAAAGATCTTAATCAGAGAAGGGTCTCTGCCAGGCAAATCACATGGTCTTCGTGGTTTTGCAACCTCCTGCCTGTCTACCACTTTGGTTACTGTCAATATTTTTTCCTCCCTCTTTATCAGTTGTCTTATCCAGAAAATGAAAATAATGTATCTTTTCTGCCCACCCTTCCTGGTCATGCAATATTTGATTAGCAAGTGTTAAGAGGGCATCCTTTATGGGGATTATTTATCAAGTGCTTATGATGTTATTGAGCTAAGCCTCAGGAAGAGTTTGTGATGTTGCCATTTGAATTTTGGCTCACATACCTACATTTTCTTCATTATGCTCTTTCTCAGTTATACCCACGAAGAATCATTTAATGTCTACAGGACATTTCTTAGACTTAAGGGGAAGGCTTGGTTACTCCATTGCCATTTAGAAATAAACTGTTTCATGGGAAAGCAACTGGAAAATGAATCCCTCCCCCCAAGAACAATGGGCTAAAATTGAAAATACAAAATAAAAGTAGTCAAATAGTAAACTTCCTTGTAAATACTACTCATAATAATATGTATCTAATTTTTAAAATTTCCACAAATTCAGTTATAAATGTCTTTCCAACTCTGGACTCCTCAAACTCACTGAATGCCTCAGCTGAATTGCCATTAAGCTCTTTCTACTTCCCCTAGTTTCTTCCCTTTTGGCTCCTGAAAACTACCCCAAAGTCAGTTTTAAGACATAAACGAGAAAACATAGTTGAAAGTTCTTTTAAAGACTATGAAACCTGTACGTGGAAATCACAGACAATTTGGACAATGGTCAAGAGCCATAACCTCTAGAGCCAGGCTTTCTGGACGCAAACCTAGTACTTGTTACCCATGGTAGAACACTGGCAAGCTATTAATCTCTGGGCCTCAGCTGCTTCATCTGGAAAATAGAAAATATCAGGATCTTCTTATAAGGATTAAGTGAGTTGACATTTAAAGCACTTAGATTGAAATCTGACATGTAGGAAATGTGTCATTTTTTGACAAATGTGTCATTGATAAGTCTTTCTTACTTCCAACACAGAAATGGGTTAGGTACAAAAGTTTGCTTGTGATTTTGTTGTTTAAAACTCAGAACATATAGAAGCATTGTCACTGAATCATGGAAAGTCATAGCTCCAAGAGACCTTGGCAACATTATAAATATTAAATTCCCAGACTAGCCCACTAGGGTTGATTTAATCCACAGTGTGGCTGACCTACAGAACTGCCCTGAAGTGTGATAGCTGGGACCACGCCTCCGTGCGTCAGGGACGGCTCACACAGACCTAGCTACCCAGCCAGAGTACTTCATGCTCCACAGCGCTTGCCTCTCTTCACTCCTCATTGAGCCTCTCATTCCCCCAAGTGATCATCACCAAATGCTGACAGAAAATGGATCTTACTTTACCGATCAATACTCAAGTATAAATGACTGATGCCTCTGGCAGAGCTAAGCTATTGTCTCCTGTTTACTAACTTAAGCAAATATTTAATTGGTGGTATTTCAGGGTGTATGAGTTAAGACGTATATTTTAAGTCCCTCATATTAAAAGATGTACAATATTAACAAGATGTAGTTTACATTTGTAACTCCAAATTTGGGTAACAAACCTTACATCCTTCAAAAAAGTGTATTTTCCTGCCATTTGTGAACCTCCAGATCATGAGACCAGGAGTCAGGTCGACAACCTTAAAATCTTTAGCCTGATCATTCAGAGTCTCCTGAGCAATGCAGGCAATGCGGGTTTGTTTCCACAGGAACAAAATGCTGGAGCTCACTCCTCTCCACTCTCAGCCCTTTGCCCTGCCAGACAAAAAGCAAACTAGATGCGATCGCAGAGCAGACCCTTACATAATAAAATGATGCTCCAGAGACAGAAATGTGCCTTGTGTTCACATTTGAAAATTAGACTGTTCAGCTTGTCTCAAGGCCATAGAAAGTCTAGTGGATGGAGTTAGTAATACTTTCGCGTTCACATCTTCTGGATGTTCACTTTTAGGAGGCATTTGGGGAACTTCATCTGAACACTCCTCTGTACCTGCGTAAGGAGGGATAGCCGTGGTTCACACGGTCGTGTTAAGGGGGAAATGAGACAATACATGTAAAGGGCTTAGCACAAGCCTAGCATCCAGCAAGTGTTCAATAAAGTTTCAACTAATGAGGCTTTCTTTAAAAATAATATTTTGCTTTTCCTAAAATATACTAGGCAAAAGTAAGATTTACTAATCTCAGTTTAAATTCAAGAGGATCAATTATAATGTTTTAACCATAGGAAGAGTGGTATTGTTCCTTCTCTCCACATGGTGGTGCTAAAGCAGCATTACCAGGGAGCATATGGGCAAACCCTTGAAAAAAGTCCTGTGCCACTACTGGTGCTGTCAATCTGTAAATGACCGCGAATGGCCATTTGGGACATTTGAAGAACACCAATCTAGTGTGCTTTTAAAAATAGATTAATCACACATTTAAAAATGAAATGAAATGAAGAGAACGACAAATGCTTCAAATCAATGAGGGGGCATCATCATTTGCAGTTTTTCACTAAGATAGCTACAAAAGCAGCTCCTGCCATAGATCGGGATTCGCATCCAGCTCGTTGCTTGTCTATTATTTGTTTCTAAAAAGCTAGAAGATCCAAGGTCCCAGTTAGAATTTGTTAGGAATAAAATCAATTGTATTTGAGAATTCTCCCAAATGGTTCTAGATATTTGGCTCACATGGATCAGAAATTACAGAGAAATTTTTTACTGAAGTAGGAACTGCGTCTTACTACTTTTCAGAGTCTGCTGCATGCTTAATGAACACGATATTACAGTAAAGCAACGTTTTTGACCTTTTTCGTCTCGTGGTGCACATAAACTAATTACTAAAATTCTGTGGCACACAGAAAACACATTTTTTGCCGATCTGACAAAAATAGGTATAATTTTGATTTATTCACAAAAAAATAATGATAATAATAATTACCTACCCTTTTACTAATAGTAATATTAATTACTAATAGTAAATAATAATAGTAATAGAAATGTAATTTCAAACTAATTTTTTAAAAAATCATGTGCCTACACTTGTACATAAGGATTTCTGGTACCATGAATTAACCAATCAGACACAACTTTATCATGCAACATGACCAATAAGATGCAACTCTATTATATGACCTATAGATTATGGTTCAAGTCAGGGCATTCACACCAGAAGGCTACTGTTTTGTTGGCTGTGGTCATTTTATTAATATGACAATCTAAGGGAAAAGGGGTCAGTGCCCCTGACCAAACAGTCTCATGGGACACCAGTGTACAAGGCGCACTGGTTGAAAATTGCTGCAGTAAAGGGCTAGTGTATGGATGGTTCCTACCTGGGAGACTGCCAAATGAAATCTAGATCCTGTACTGACTTGTGTGGGGCTCTGATGTCATCCAGTTTATACAGCAAACTACTAGAGATGAAGCCATCCATACCTCATTTCATTAGCTCAAACCAGATGGACGCTGAGCAGTCTGCTGAACTAAGCCACTTGAAATTCCAGAAATAGTCTGCACTCATATTATGAAGGCTGTAAGTAAATGTTTTTAGACTCATCCTTCATTCCAGAAACTCTTGAGCACCTTCCTCATCAATAGCCAACAGCCTTCCATGGGAAAACAACTGGTTTTAAATGTGCTTCTCCTTAAAGAGTAAACCCTAAAAAAGTCTCATCACAAGGAAAAAAAATTGTAGCTATGTGTAGTGATGGATGTTAACTAGACTTATTTTGGTAATCATTTTGTAGTATATACACATACCAAATCATTATATTGTACACCTGAAAATAATTCAATATTATATCTCAATTTTTTAAAAATTTGCTGCTAATTTCTTTGTACAGCACATGAAACATGTACATTCAATCATGATGCTTTCATCCCATTCACAATTTTCTCTATTTTCTGTAACTCTGAATCAAAAACAAAAGGCTTATCATGACCATCAACTATCTCTGTAAGTAAAGCAGAGTATGGGAGGGAATTTTAAGTGCAACCATTTTTTTAAATTTTAAAAAAAATTTATTTTTAGAGGAGATGAGAAGGAGAAAGAGAGGGAGAGAAATATCAATGTGTGGTTGCCTCTTGTGCACCCCTTACCCCCTACCGGGGACCTGGCCTGCAACCCAGGAACGTGCCCTGACTGGGAATCGAACCACTGACTCTTTGGTTTGCAGACTCTCAGGTTTGGTCTTCAGTGGCTCAATCCACTGAGCCACACCAGCCAGGGATAGGTGCAACCATTTTTACTCACAAAGTCCCTCCCTGCCCACTGTGGCTGGCACGCCTTCAGTACCAATCCCAGCATCCCTTCGAAGTCTATATCACAGCTGATGCAATCAACTGTGTAAGGGGAAAACAATCCTTTTTCTCTTTAGCAGGGATTTTCCAGTGAGAAATAATTGAGCATGTTACCCTCACCCATTCATAGCACAAGTAGCCAACGGCTTCATATTTTGTGTATAAGTGATTTTGTCCAGCTATTCTGTCAGCATGCACACATGCTCTAACTTGTACTTGGCACCTACACTGGTGGGTCTCAAAGTGCTGTCCTCAGCCACCAGCAGCGACATCTGGAAATCAACTGGAAATGTAAATTCGGGGGCTCCGACACAGACCTACTGAATCAGAAACTGTGGGGCCCAGCGGTCAGGTATTCTGAAGCACACTAATGCCTGAGATCCAACAGCACCACCTCCAAAAGGCCTGTCGGCAACACCGTGTTCTGCTCTCTTCTAACACATATGTCACTGGCTTTGTAACTATTCTCACAAGTGTTTTGGCAACAATGTGAACTGTAATCATTTCTTGACTGGCAGGACTACAAATGTGAACAAACCTGTTTTGTTCTCTGACTTCACTGACAATATTATTCAATTAAAACACTGGAAAATAGTATTTTGTACGTATTCTAAAAAATTTGATTGTTTTACTAATAAATCACTTTGTTGTGTTAGGAAGTGATATAAGAACATCATGTTACAATTTAACCAAGTCTTACAGCAAGAAAGATTTTACAGGGAATGAGAGGTAATGGATTCTTAGTATACTAAAAATACATTTTCTGTTATGCATCATCATGCCTCCGATGTGCCCTTTCCATTCCGGGCTGCTGGATGAAGCTCCCACTCGCTGATTTACTTGTCCCAGCACGGGCGGACTTATGTTCCATGTCTGCACTGTAACCTGTTCTGTCTCAGGTTTGCAAAGTTTTTCTGAGACACAGTCTGTCATTTTCTGAATGTATGTATATTTCAGAAAAGCATTGTGAACCAATAACCCATTTTTCCGAATTGAGGATAGGAGGTAGCAAAATAACAGAAGTGCAAATTTCTCATACAACGTAGCAATGATAGGAGGATATGCCATAAACCCTGTTTTCTGACAGCACATAGATCAAGTGACCAACGGTCCTCTAGTGTGCGTGCAACCAATGAAAATATTATCATCATTAAGGAGGAAAAAGATTTCTGTAAAAATAATCACTAAATTTCCATGGCAAATTTGTTATAAGCAACAAACCAAATTGCTCCATGATATTTTCCTCTGAGACTTCCAAACAGCCTACAGAACTATACTTGATACTTCCTTATTCTTAAGAAAATTCTGTTTCCATCCCTTTCCATTCTTCTCCAATAGTTTCAATTACCTTATCTGCTAATTCTATCTCTCCATTTTAATTCAATCCAGAAACTTTGGTTTGAGCTTCTCTCTTTAAAACACTCCCCAAACTTGAGATCTGAGCACAGGTGAAACAATCCTGTACCCCCAGATTCCCCACAGTCAGAGGCAAATGCAGGCTCTTTGATATTGGCAGGAAGTGGAAATCTGAGGACCAAGGCAACAAGCAAAGGGCTGAAGAAGCCCAGAGGAGGAAGAAGTCAATCCTGACTGTGCCTCAATACTTGAGAATATACTTGTTTGATCTAGCTAACTCCACTGGCTGCCCTTTTTTTTTTTGCTTTTTGACCTTTACTAACTCACTTCTCAAAACCATGGTCCAGGTTTGTGGTTTCCATTGCTTCATCACTCACTTCCTCCTCACCCCCTTGCAACACAGCTCCCAGCTTCAGCACTTCAGTGTCCTCCCTGGTATTTGATCACTGCCACTACACTGCAGGAATGCCTCTCAGCGGGGGCGGGGGTGGGAGCCTACCTGAATAGCCTGCAGGGCTTCGTCACCTCAGGCAGAGGTTCTCAACCACTTGCAAGAAAATCATGTGAAAAGCTTTAAGAGACACCAATGCCCAGGTCCCCATCCATAGTGGCTTTGAAATATGTCAGCTTGGCTAGGTTGAATAACATTTCCCAGGATTCCTTTCCAGTTAGGGTGAACCACAGAGATCCGGGGGATGGAAATGAAGCAGAAGCCGTTCTGTGGCTCTCATACACCGTCATTTATCTGCTGATTCATCTCGTCGCCATAGGCCAGCAGCCACACCTGCAACTGCTCCACCTTTTCTAGGTCCTTCTTCAGCTTCTGCAACTCCTGGGCCAGGTGTCTTTGTTTGGCTCTGTAAGAAGAGTCCTGGCTGCTGCAGGACACCCACGCGGTCCAGGTCAGAGGTAGCAATGACTGACGCAGGGTTCGGTCCGTCAGCATAGGTCCCAGCTGCTTCTTGCTCTCTCCCTCTTTAAATCTTCCCTTCCTGACTACCTGTCCTGTGGACTTCAATCTTCAGCATCAGACTCGACACCTTACAGAGACTGCCAACCAGCTCTCACAACTGCATAACATCAAATCCCTTTATATGTAAGTATATATTCAACTGCACTGTGCCTGATAAACCATGCCAGATCAATTATGTCAGAAGCTCAGAGGTGAGGCCTAAACATACATATTTGTTAAAAGCTCCCCGGGTGCTTCTAACATGATTCAACACCACCTGCCCTTGAGTGAAAACCTCCACATCTTACTGTAAATCCCTACCAGAGTAAGCCAGCATCATTGATGGGAATGACCCTCTTGCTCCATGAGCTGGACTTGAGAAAGATTTAAAATCCAGCTCTGCTTCACCCTATGTATTTTCTCTGATTGAGTCCTTTTCCTTTTCCACAAATTCAGCCCCTACCTGCTTCACAGATCACTGCAATCTCCATTCCCATCTTTCCTCCTTCCATTTCATTCCAACCACAACCCCCAGACTAATCTGAAAAAAGTACTCATAACATCCCTCTGTGTCCAAAGGCTTTCAGTAACTCCCTGCTTGCTGAACCTCCATCAGCCCAAGAAAGAGCAGAGCAGAGGTCGTGCAGGGAAATGGACAGGGAAAGGGCCTCCACTGGCCTCCTTGGATTCTATCTAACAACCAGGGCCACTAGCCAGGTAACAGCCCCTACATTCCATACCACTCCTCAACCCCACTTGCTGCCTTCCACTTATATTAAGGGTAATTAATATATACACCTTTGAGTTATCATTGTAGCACAGGTGGAAAGAAAGTACAAATCCCTAAATTCCTTTGTGGAGGTGACCTCTGTAGAGAGAATAGTGGCTGACCCCTCCTTCCACGTCCAATTAATGCTGCTGCTACTATGATCCTCTTTCCAGAGTTCAAGGACATACACAGAATTTAGTTGATTCTCCACCATATAAAACACCATCTAAACTGAAGGGGATCTTCACACTCCTCTCCCAGCATAGAAATTTCAAAGCCAGCGAGGCCTTCTTGTGTGCTGGAGCTCTCCACGGCAGCATGCGCACTGGCTTTGAAGTTTCCTTGCTGAACTTAGGGGATTTCCTTATCCCAGCGGTCTCCTACTTGCATCTTATAAAGGATGCCTTACAAAACTAGGACATTGCTCTCAAAGCCGTCTTTCTTCAAACACCAAGAGGCTAAGAAATGGGACTGAAGCACAGAAAGAAGGCCCACCCCCAATGTGTTTTCTATGGGTCCCCCTATTCTGTAATATTAATATACAAAGTAGATATCTGACACCTACCAAGGCCTATATCTGGGTGTTTGGTTTTATTTTTTGCTTTTATATCTTGTGTTATGTATTCATGTACTAATGTGTTTATATTGGAAATGTCTTCTTTAGATTTCTCCACAAAAATACTCACCCATATTTCTCTGCAAGTCCTATGGCTTCCTCCTCTTTCACTACTCTCTGGTCTTCCAGATCACTCTTATTTCCACAGAGCACTATATCTGGGTTTTCACAATATGCATGCATTTGCAGCTGGCCTGTGAATACAAAAAGATAAGAAACTATAGGAAACAATAATGTAAGTGTATGATCAATGGAGAATAATGCAAAAGTGCTGTGAAAACTGTAAATGGACATACAGATGAAAGGAACTGATATAGCACTTCCAAAGCATCAGTACCCTAATCTGCAAAGCTGAAAGGCAGAGGCAGAGATGTAAAACTACTCCTACCCTTAAACACACACCCCAGCTTATGCACGCCGGAGAGAAATGGGAAAACGTGTGAACCCTCTAAAAGTGTGCACGCGCGCACACACACACACACACACACACACACACGCACGCAACAGGTGGCAGTCTTTTTTATGAAGGCCAATTGAAAAAACTTGGAGGATTTCCTAGGGCTTATTGCTAATTTTAAAACTTTTCCATATACTTTCTCTCGACAGCAATCATAGTTTTAAAAGAGTTATCTTCCTATAAGCTAACCTATTTCCATCTAAAATGTTTTCGCATTGTCCTATTATTCTAAGGCAAAATAAATTCACTTAAAACAAGATACAGGATTCAATAACGAGAGAAAATCCAGAATAAACAGTCAATGATTCCATCACCAGAACCTGAAAAAGCAGGGGACTACAATTCTTATTCTACAGCCTTTATTTCTTTTCACCTGAAAACCTGTAGACATAATTTTCAAAAGCAATTAAATCAAACAAAAGAGCTTCATTAAGCTAAATAGTTTAATCTTCCAAAGAAGGAAAATAAAGACTTTTTATTACTTATCACACCCCATAATAAAATTAAAGCAGCCCAAACTTTCACAAAGTTTATGGCCTAATTTATTTTTTATCATGGTTAAACAGAGAAGTGTTGACATTTTACTTCCTCATTATGAAGTTGTGTTCATTTATCTTATCAAGAGAAAGTCACAGTGGCAAGCATGTACTGAGTGTTAACCTTGGCCTGATAGTTGGTGTAGAATTTCAAAACAATGACCTTTGCCCTCAAGGGACAACCAGGGAAACAAGAAATATACAGGCAAGACCAAACTGTGTAGTTTCCAATAACAGCCGTGAGGTTCTGTCCTCCAGGCTGTCGCACATGCTGTCCTCACCCCCTTGAACACCCAACCACAGCCTTCCTGCAGGGACTCCCCTTACCTCCTTTAGGACTTGCTTCTCAGGTACCTCTACTGTGAAACCTTTCTGGTCTCCGGAGTAGCTCTGGGCTCCATTAACATCTAATATGTCCAGTGGCATGGGTCTAAGCATGAACTCTGGATCCAGCGTGTCTAAGGTTGAATCCTGGCTCTTCCATTTACTAGCTGTGCCACCCCAGGAAACTTGTTAGACTGCTCTGTGCCTCAGTTTTCCCATATGTAAATTCGGATAATAATGGTACTTAATTCATAAGGTCAAGTGAGGAGTGCATGAGTTAATTCAGTGATTCTTAGGCAAGATCTGTGAACCAGCAGCCAAAGAACGTGTTAGAAATATAAATTACCAGGTCCCAACACCGATCTACCGAATCAGAAACACTCAGTACAGGGCCCAGAATCTGTGTTTTAACAAGCCCTCTGGGTGGTCCAGATGCACGTCTGCATTTGAGAACCACTAAGTTAGCATGTTGAAGCATTTAGAAGTGCTATGGAGAAGAGGAAGGAGGAGGAGGAGAAAAAGGGCTATGTAAATATTACTAGTAATAATGTTTAATGATATTCATTTCAGTCAAGGTAGAGTGGCAGGTAAACACAGCTAGCCTCCTAGAACAACCACGTCAAAATTGCAATGAAACTATAGAACAGCCATCAGTAAGAACAATCAGAAATAGAGGTGAGTGTAAGTCTGACAACTACAGAATTAAAGAAACCACATCCATCCAGACACATAGGGGAGACAGAGATGGAGAACAGGCTCTTCCCACATCCATATGTGGTGAATAAAAATGTGGGAGGAATATCTTGGGAGCAATGAGTCCCAGCTCCACTCCAGGACTCCAGCCCACAGCTCCAGGGCCAGGAAGATTAAGTCCCCAAAATTGCTGGGGACTTAAAAAAAAAAAATCAGTGGGAACTGAGTTGGTAGAAGAAACTTTCAGAGTCCCAAGCTGTTTATATTCAAGAACTCATACACAGACCTACTCAGACTCACTCCCTCTGAGTCCAGCACTGGGGTAGCTACTTGAACATTCAATCTTCATCTTCTTTGAAAACCATATTTGCAATAGTCAACCTTTGGCATACAGGGAGGAACTGAAGTCTCTGGCATCAAGGCGAGAAAGCTGAGAGACAGCTTTCTCTCAGGCAGAAAAGCAGGCAGAGTCCATTGTCCCTTTTCTGAACCCTTGCCCCACAGAGCCACAGAGCCACAGAGCTGGCAGGCGGGTGCCATATCTCAGACTCCATCATATGGCTACACTGTTCATCCTACACTGAAGATCCCTGAGGCTCCATCCCACCCAACTTACAGTCCCACCAAGCTATTAACAGTGACTTTTCCATATAAATGGCTGGTCTTGGCTCATGCTTCACAACTTCCTAAATCCTCTCAAACAAGCAAGAGCCCACCTCAGTGAGCCCCCACTGCCTGTACCTCTTGCTACGTGGCCCCAGGCACAGCACTAGCAGCAGCCAGACTAGATTCACAGCTTGGCTCCAACTGGGAATCTCCAAGCCCAGCACAAGTAGCAGCCATCTCGGATGGCTTCATAGCTTATGCAGGGTGGCTGCAGGCAGAACACAAGTGGGGATGACCTTGGTCTGCATCACCAGGGGAACCTAAGAGCCCGCACACCTAATGGACGGTTAGAGACCACGTCGGAGCACCATCACCCTGCCCCTGCACAGCTGATTCTCCATGGAGGGCAGAGGTTGGTGGTAAGTGGTCACAGCCAGTCCTTGCAGCTGACTGCCCTAGGTAAATCTCTCCATTTTCCTGCCAACAGTAATCAAGGCTCAACTACAAGAGGCGGGTGTACTCACCCACAAAAAGGGTGCAACTCGAGTGTCCAGTTCGGGTCACAGGGGAAGATTTTCCTCTAGACCCTACAGGACATCTACTACATTAGGCCACAAAACCAAGATAGGATGTAAAAGCAGCCCTACCTAATACATAGAAATAAACACAGGGAGGCTGCCAAAATGAGGAGACAAAGAAACATGGCCCAAATGAAAGAACAAAAAAGAACTCCAGAAAAAGAACTAAATAAAATGAAGATAAGTGATCTATCAGATGCAGAGTTCAAAACACTGGTTATTAGGATGCACAAGGAACTCACTGGGTACTTCAACAGAATAAAAAAGACCCGGGCAGAAATGAGGATCACCCTAAGTAAAATAAAGAAAAGTTGACAGGGAAACAATGGTAGAGTGGATGAAGCCAAGAATCAAATCAATGATTTGGAACATAAGGATGCAAAAACAATGAATCAGAACAACAAGAATAAAAAATGAAACAAGGATAATATAAGCAGCCTCTAGGACAACTTCAAGTATTCCAACATTCAGAAGGTAGGGGTGCCAGAAGGAGAAGAAAAAGAGCAAGAAATTGGAATCTATTTGAAAGAATAATGAAAGAAAACTTCCCTAATTTGGTGAAGGAAATAGACACTAAGTCCAGGAAACACAGAGAGTCCCAAACAAGATGAATGCAAAGAGGCCTACTCCAAGACTCCAAAACACATCACAATTAAAATGCCAAAGGTTAAAGATAAAGAGAGAATCTTAAAAACAGCAAGAGAAAAGCAGTGTTACCTACAGGGGAGTTCCCATAAGACTGTCAGCTGATTTCTCAAAAGAAACTTTGCAGGCTAGAGGGGATTGGCAAGAAATATTCAAAGTCATGAAAAGCAGGGAACTACAGCCAAGATTGCTCTACCCAGCAAAGATATCATTTAGAATTGAAGGGCAGATAATGAGCTTCCCAGACAAGAAAAAACTAAAGGAGTTCATCATCACCAAACCATTATTATATGAAATGCTAACAGGATTTACTTAAGAAAAAGATCATCAAAACTATGAACAATAAAATGGCAGTAAATACCTATCTATCAACAATTAAATCTAAAACACAAACTAAGCAAACAAGAACAGAGACAAAATCATGGATGCAAAGAGCATTTTGATGGGAGGGAGGCGTGGGGGAAAGGGTGAAGAGGTGAGCAGATTAAGAAGTACAAATTGATAGTTAAAGAACAGCCATGAGGATGTAAAGTACCATACCGAAAATGGAGTGGCCAAAGAACATTATGCATGACCCATGGACATGAACAATGGGGTAGGGATTGCCTGAGGGAATGGGGGGTGCTGGGGGCAGAGGGGGACAAATTGAGACAAGTGTGATAGCATAATAAATATAGTCCTGGCTGGTGTGGCTCAGTGGACTGAATGCTGGCCTGCGAACCAAAAGGTTGCCAGTTTGATTCCCAGTCAGAGCACATGCCTGGGTTGCAGGCCAGGTCCCCAGGAGGGAGCCCATGAGAGGCAATACACATTGATGTTTCTCTCCCTCCCTTTACCTCTCTCTAAAAATAAATAAATAAAATCCTTAAAAGAGTAAATAAATAATAATGTTTAGGGACTTCTAGTGAAGATGGAGGTGTAGGTAAACACGGCTCACCTCCTCACACAACCACAGCAATAATTACAACTAGACTTAAAAACAACTCTTACCCAGAACCATCAGATTGTTGAGCTGTATGGAAGTCTGACAACCAAGCAATTAAAGACATCACATTCATCCAGACAGGTAGGAGGGGCAGAGATGTGCAGACACACAGAGTGGTGCAGAGACGCAGAATGGGCAGTCCCGCATCCACATGTGGATAAAAATCGGGAGGGGTATTCTGGGAGCAAGGATCCCAGTTCCACATCGGACCACCCAGGCCAGGGTTCCAGTGCCAGGAAGATAAATTGCTATAGCTTTTGGATGTAAAAACCAGTGGTGGGTGGGGTGGCGGAAGAAACTGCAGGATTCTCAGGAGCCTCCTCTTAAAGGACACACAATGGACTTTGGACTTACACAGACTAACTCCCTCTGGGCTCTAGCACCAGGGCAGCAGCTTGCAGGGCACCAGTGGCGTACGAGGGGAAATTGAAGTGTCTAGCATCAGGGCGAGTTCTGGGGTATGGTTTCCTACGGGAGAAAACTCCAGAGGCCAGGCAGTGGCATTGTCCCCTTTCTGGGCCTTTCCCCACACAGAGCCACAGAGGGGGTGACCCCATATTGGAGACTCCATCAATCTGGTTCACACAGGTTGCCCCAGAGCAGGCGATTACCTAATGCTCAGCCCATCTGCTTTACTGACACACTTTTCTACAATAAGCCACACTACTAAGACAGAGAGGCAAAGCAGCTCTACCTAATACACAGAACAAACACAGGGAGGCTGCCAAAGTAAGGACACAAAGAAACATGGCCCAAAGGAAAAAAAGATCAAAACTACAGAAAAAGAACTAAACAAAATGGAGATAAGCAATCTCTCAGATCTAGAGTTCAAAACACTGGTTATTAGGATGAGCAAGGAATTCACTGGTTACTTCAACAGAATAAAAAAGACCCAGACAGAAATGAAGATCCCACTAGGTGAAATAAAGAAAAATTTACAGGGAACCAATGGTGGAGTGGATGAAGCCAAGAATCAAATAATAATAATTTGATTAAAAATAATAATAATAATTTTTTATTTGGTGGGGTCTGGGAAGTGTGATTATTGGTGATTTTTCTTGCTATTTATTTTTTCCTAGTTTTTTCTAAAGATTGTGAATTACTTCTACAAAAAGTAAATTAATCAATGCTTTGAAAAATGTCACTTAGATGTCCTGGCTAGTGTGGCTCAGTGGATTGAGTGCCAGCCCGCAAACCAAAGGGTCGCAGGTTTGATTCCCAGTCAGGGCACATGCCTGGGTTGCAGGCCAGGCCCCCAGGAGGGGCTGCAAGAGAGGCAACCACACAGTGATATTTCTCTCCTTCTCTTTCTCCCTCCCTTCTCCTCTCTCTAAAAATAAATAAATAAAATATTTTTTTTAAATCTCTCTAAGAAAAAAGGCACATACTTAAATAACTACAACTCAGGATGGACCCTAAACGTAGTACCAAATGTAATAGGAGTAATGAGGGACAATAAAATTTATTCCAACTAAAGTTATCCCAAAAAATTTCTTGGAGGCCTTATTTTGCCATATATTAAAGAATCAGAGTCTCATGTTCTACCGACTGAGCCAGCCGGGCATCTGCCATATATTAAAGAATAAGTAGACTTCTAACATCACAGCCTTTCCCAATAAATTTTCTAGGTTTATACTAATTCAACCAATGGAAGAAAATGTACCATTTGCAAGCTATTATTTGGTCAAGTAGCAGGATTTTAAATGGCTATTAACAGTCATTTAAGAGACTGGGATCTCTCCAAAAAGCCAAAATGAAAGTTTATATATATGTTGTGCTAGAGGCCACTTCTGCCAATGCAGTTCTAGAGTCCTCCTGGGAAATGTCTGGCCCTAAAAGAAGGGGCCTCTAAACACATAAGAGACACGCAGCCAGGGGTCTAATCCATTAAGCCTTCTGAAGATGTTTATGTAATATACATAATCTTTGTAATATATGTTTTAAACCCTGGAATGGTACGAGACTTGATAATGCACAACAAGCCAGCAGGTACTCAGGGATTTAACTTTTCTAGGTCTCTATACCCTCCTTTACAAGATGGGGAGGAGTCCCCTCTGTGGAAAAGGCTGGTTAAGAGATCGCATGGAAGCACCGCCTGATACCTGGAGCACAGGAGACCTCAACAACTTGGTTAGTATTACCAGGAAAAGCAGAGCGTTTCAGTTATCTTGCCCCTAAACTAATAGTCTTCCTCCTTTAAATAGCACTTAAAACAGCAGTAGGATTTCTACCAAAACGATTTGCAACAAAAGTAGAATATAGGAGGGCATTTTATTGTAGGGAGTGGGAGGCAGGGACACAATAACACATACTTATCCAGTTTCTGACATTGAGGAAGCTTTGCTCGTTTGTCAGGTCAAAAAGCAGGAGAAACCCCATAGCATCTCTGAAGAATGCTGTTGTCAAGCTTCGAAACCTAGGAACACAAAGCAGATTGATCACCTAAACCACAGCCCCACTCCTGAAATATAGAGCTACCGGCAGTGCCTCAGCCTCGCACCACAGTTCATCAGTAACAAATTAGATGTTTAATAACATGCCATTGTTTCTAATAACTTCACATTACACATGCATATTATAGCTGTTAGTGACACAAGATTCAGTGAAGTATGCTATTATAAATGACACTTTAACAGTGTAAAATTATGAGTAAAATCAATATTAGGTATCTTACAAAATACAGTAAATAGCTATCTAGAGCAAGAAAGATTATTTGAAATATATCTAGATTTTTTTAAATGCCAACAATTATCAAAAGTTATACTTGCAATTTTCTTTTAAAATAAAAACAGTGTGCATAAATGTAAAATTTTAAAAAAAAGATGATGATATTCCAAAAGTGTATGAGACAGTTATCTACCACTTATATAAGTTTATGTGTTAACAGACCATGTGATTTGAAAACCCAGCCTGCTGGACAGGGGTGACAAAACTAGCTCATGATCCTTTAGTCTCAACCAATAATTTATTATCAAGTAGGAGTTAATTAGACCAAAAACAATGGAACTTGCCGTGCATGTTTTCCTTGTTCTGTGAAGCTTGGCTTCACCTGACATTACAACGTGTTCTGTGTCCTTTTATTTTCAATCTCTACAGCAATCTCTTATCTCTGATGAACCATTTCTTTGGCTTTAAGGTGGGAGTAGTAAGGACTCAGTCCCTATGCTTTCTTGGTACCCTCTCTTCCAAGGTTCTATCCTGCTGTCTCCCCTCTTGCTTCCTCCAACAGTTTCCTCTTACTTTGCCTTTATGCAAAGCCTGCAACTGACGGATATAGGCTCCAGGGAAGAAAATACTGGTATGAATTTGTCATTTAATATTATATTTTAAGTTTTTTCAAATATTTTTAGTCAATGGTCCTACAAAAATAGTCGTTATGTTTTAGAGATACATACCAAAAGAGTTATGAATGAAATAATCTGATATTTGGAATTTGCTTGAAAATTATTTGGGAGAGGGAATAGGAATGAGGGATATACATAAAGTAAGATTTGCCACAACTTAATGACTGTTGAAACTGGGAAATGAATACGTGAGTTCATTATCTATACTATCCTCTCTATATATGTGAAATTTTCCATAATAAAAAGTTAAAAAAAAAAAAAAGAAAAACCTTCAATGAATCTGTGAGAAAGAAATAAGAACCTCAGCTAAACAAAATCCTTCAAGAAATCTGTGAGGAAAAAAACCCCAGAAACCTTAGCTAACTAAAAGCAACTTTACATCAAGATTTCATGTGATTTATTTTGGTCAAGCAACTTCTGATGGTATGAGTTAATTCCAACCGGATTTTCCACTAGGTTCAACAATCTAGGAAGAATAACACATATGTATAACTGTAGCTTTGTGTGGTTAAGAGGCAAAACTCAATGGAGAAAGGTGTATAAGCCTTTTGAAAATGAAGAAGAAAGAGAAACAAGTCCATAAGTAAGTTGGTCCATTCTGAAAAGGATTTGTTTTTCCTTTGACCTTGTATGAAATAAAGCTACTGTTATCAACTCAGACTGACAATTTACTGCTAATTTGGCAGCATGTCTTATCCAGATGCAAATCAACTGATCAGCTGGCCCTTTCCTGCTCAGGGTCACAGTATGAAAAGTACAGCTGTTTTTCCCTTTCCTCTGGTAAGAGGCATAAAACTGAAGATCTCATACCTCTCCTGCCCTGCTGTGTCCCATAACTGCAGGTGGATTCTCTGGCCTCTGCCGGCAGCTCCATCTGGCCCATTGGCTCTGTATACCTGAAACAGCAAAACAAACAAGAAAAAGAGAACTTCTGAGACCAGTAAACCCTTCTTACTTTCCTATTCAGTGCAGCTCTAGCAAAATCTTCTAAAGAAAATCTCATTTTGAATACAACCTTATTTGTATTTTATTTCAAATAACTGTCTTTGAATAATACAATAATTTGCACTAAAATACACTATATATTTTATAAACATATTATGAAATATATAAATAATACATAATTTCAAAGTTCCTTTAGGTCACTCATTTCAAGAAATAGTACCTTTCTATGACTTTTCCCCATCCCATCTTTAAAAAGTGCTCTTAAAACAATTTTATAGAAAGTACCTCTGAAAATCTCTTTCTCCATAAAAGCAATGGAAAGACTGGCACAAATTGTCAAAGTCAACTTTTTCAGAACCCTGAATATTAGCAAAAACAGTAAGTTTTGTGCTGTTCTAACTTGTCCTGTTCTCATCACCCTCTCCCCAGCTCCACAGTAGTTCTGAACACCAACAGGTGACAGCTGTGACAGCTGTGAAAACCATCAGCATAGCAGCCACCACAGGCAGTGGAGGTACAGCAGGTTTGGAGCTGCCCCAAAGTCTCACCCCCCAGAGGACAGAAAGCTGCCTATAAAGCTCCATTCTCAGGCCTGGTCTTTATATTACTTGACTCAGAGCTTGCTCTGTGAGAATAAGCCTATACCTCGGGTATTGGTGAAAATAATCAGCAGCAAGTATTTAACAGCTACCAAAAGCAAATACCATTTGAGACTAACAAAAATCTAACCAAAGGACTTAAAAAAGAAAGAAGTGGAAATGGGATGTTCATAGGAAGCTTTGAAAAGCTGGAAAATATCCCTTGGTATCTATTGGGCCAGGCTCATGTGTAGGGCTGTACATATGCCCAGGAAAGACCTGAAAAGGCCCTAATCTCTCACCTCCGACTGGCCTTCAAGCTCTTCTTAAGCATGAAGCGAAAGCTAAGGCAGACTTCTAAACCACCTACAGGAGCATTAAGTACATGTCACAACACACACACACACAATCCCTCAGAAAAGATGAGAGGCTTTCTGGTTTAAGGAATTTAAGAAATAATCTGTACACTCATTAGCTGACCACTAGGTTAACTGAGCAAAGACTTCTGGAGCTGCACACAGCAAAGAATACACTTTACAGAATTAGCCCAAGAATGTCACTAAATAAACAGCAACATAAACAAACAAACAAAAAACAGACACCAAAAAACAAGAAACTCTCAAAGGGGGTAAGAAATCTGATTTCCAGAGTTGCCACATTATATTATTTTATATGTCTAGTTTTCAACAAAAATTATGAAACATACAAAGAAACAAGAAAACATGACTCATAACACTGGGGAAAAAGCAACCTACAGAAACTATTCTTGAGGACGCCCAGCTGTTGAACTTACTAGACAAAGACTTTAAGCCAGCAATTATAAATATGTTCAAAGAACTAAAGAAAATTGAAGGGACTAAACCAAGAACACAGACACAGACAACAGTGTGGGAACTGACTGTGGGAGTGGGGGGTTAGGATGGGCAAAGGAGTGCAAGGGGGGTTGGAATTGGGATAATTGTAATAGAATAACAATTAAAAATGATTTAAAAATAAAGTAAAATAAAATAAAAACAAAAAAAAAACAGAATTAAAGCAAAGTATACAAATAATGCCCTACTGAATCCAGAAGGTCAACAAAGAGATGGATATTTTAAAAATTAGAATAGTGTAGATACTCTACCATACAGATAACAACACAGTATTCATCAGAGGGGCTCAAGAGTAGACCTAAACTGGCAGAAGTAATAATCACTGAATTTGAAGGTCAACTGAGATTATCTAGTCTAAGGCACAGAAGGAAAAAAAATGAAGAAAAATGAAGAGTTTCAGAAACCTATGAAGCACCATTAAATATACCAACAAATGCATACTGGAAATCCTATAGAAAGAGGAAAGATTGAAAGAAGCAGAAAAATATTTGAAGAATAATAGCCAAAAATCTCCCAAATTTGATGAAAAACATTCATCTGTACATTCCAAAATTCAGCAAACTCCAAGAAAGATAAAATCATAAAGATTAACTACACACAATCATCAAACTGTTAAAATCCAAAGAGAAAAGAGAACCTTAAAAGCACATACAAAGGATCCCAATAAGACTGGTTTGTAGGCTTCACAACAAAGGTAGACAAATAATTTTGTGGAGTTCAGAGAGAAGATATAAGCCAAAAAGGTATCAAGGGAAAACTCAAAAGAATCTTCACTTTTACACTGTCTGCTTGGTTGTATTCCAAATGTCCCCCAGCACAGCCTTTTAAATCACACTGCCCAGATGAACATCTCACTTTCATATGTACCCTTTAATTTTAGATTACAGCCTTCATCCTAATTCCTACAAAGTAAACTAAACAGACAGGTAAGTGTGGACTCAGAGATTACATTCTTATACAGAAAGATATAGGACTTACCACTCTCTTTTCCCTGAAATCAATGCCCACTGTTGTGATAAATTTGGAGTTAAATTTACCATCTGTGTACTGGTAAAGTACACTGGTCTTCCCTACTCCAGAGTCTCCCAAAGCTAAAAATTTGATGAGGTAATCATAGTCTCCATCAGACATAATGAAGAACTCAGTGGTTCACCTACAAAAAAAAATAAATAAAAAATAAATACATATTAACTAAAAAGCCAGTAGAAAATATTAGAATCCTCCATGGATAAAGTCACACTTTACTATCCAGATCAAGTCCTTCTATGTAACATCTATATGCCTACAGGTTCTGTGAGGAGATGTGTAGATATTATTCACTGCCCCCAAGGTCCTAACAATTTGCTAGAAGAAATGCTACTGAAATAATAAATAACTAACAGTTTAGTTCAAATTTAACATACATATTATAGTATTGTTAAGACAAAAATTCAAAACAACAATGAAAATCAAGAAGATTATGGCCATTATGGTCATTAAGTCTTATATGAAGATCATATAGAACAAAAATTATTGAAGAAACAAAAGTGAAAGGAGAACATTACAGGAATAATAATAATTCTTAGAGCACAAATGGTTCCAATTCCTCTTCTACCCCACTTCTTTTTCAAAGTCTCCCAGTGCTGGATCCTTGGCTTTGCTCTCTTTTTATTTGGACTTCTAGGCAATTTCATTCATGCATTTAAATGAAACAATTCATATTCATCTTCACATATCATTATAATTTCTTCAAAGACAATGCTGAATTAACAAGTAAAATTTGGCTTGCTGCTTCTTTATGTTGTTGTTGTTGTTGTTGTTGCTGCTGCTGTTGTTATTGTTAGGCACATATTAAACCAGACTCTTCTGGGCTATCGCTGCTCATGTGGGGACTCAGTTCCAGATTCAAGCTGTCACTATGCAGAGACCATAGCTCCACAACACCTGTGGAGGCTCGTTTACCTATACTTGCCTTGGTATTCTAACCAGAAATGCTACCAATTAAGCTCTTTGATGCTGACTAACACAAGTACCACTTTAGAGAAGAAAATTTCTTGTTTTTACCAGAAAGACCTAACCATGCTTTTTTTCATCTTTGCAATCAGCACTTTTCACGATTTTTTTTATTATCCTCTACATAGAATCAAACTATTCAAAATTTCAGTCTGACTAAAATGTAATCTGTCTCTATGGAAGGCTTCTTTTTATCCTTCCATTTCTAATACCAATAAATTCTCCTGAAAATTAGAAAACTAATCAGCTATCTCATTACCACTGACAACAACTCTACTTGCCCATTCAAACATACATATTCACCAATCCACACACAGGTCAGATTCCCTATGTTGGACGCTGCTGATTTTCCTCTCATTGTCCCCTTCTCACCCAGCCCCGTATCCAGCAACTTTACCACAATTCTCAATACATCCTACAGATTATTCCCACAGATCCATAAAGTTAATAAAAGCTCTGTCGAGGACATTTATCGGTTTTGAAGGTTGCCTCCCTACCCCATTCTCAATTTGGTGACCCACTTTATGCTCAAAAATTCTGATTGCTGAGACCCAAGAGCCCCTGCCATGTACTTCCTCAGAGTGCCTGAGTGCAGGTCGGTGACTTCACAGTCAGATACCATGGGTCAGTCGAGAAGGGCAGAGCCTCTACAAACATTCATAATTTTATTTGCACACTGTAGAGAGTGACACTTTACAATGATGGCTTTCCTATGTTATAGCTTCTGCAGTCACAGGTGTAGGTTGACAGTATTAATGGTATGTAACAGAATTCTTCTCCAGAAGATGACCAATATATATACAAAAATATATTCTAGTATGTCATGTCACAGCATCTCCCTTGGTTCCAAGATATTTAGAAATAAGAGCTAAGAATTGAAAAGCAGGTCAAGATAATGTTTAATCATCCTAAACTCAATGAAGAAGAAGCAGAAAGCCTGAACAGACCAATAACACCTGATGAAATTGAAACAGTAATCAAAAAGTTTCTGACACATAAAAGCCCTGGACCAGATGGTTTCACAGGAGAATTTTACAGAGCATTTAAGGGGGAGCTAACCCCCATCCTCCACAGATTATTTCAAAAAATTCAAGAAGATGGAAGACTCCCAAACTCGTTTTATGAAGCCAACATCATCCTAATCCCCAAACCAGATAAAGACACAACAAAGAAAGAAAACTTCAGGCCAATATCGCTGATGAACAAAGATGCAATCCTCAACAAAATATTGGCAAACCGCATCCAGCAATACATTAAAAAGATCATATACCATGATCAAGTGGGATTCATCCCAGGGATGCAAGGATGGTACAATATTTGCAAATCAATAAACATAATACACCACATAAACAAAAGCAAAGACAAAAACCACCTGATCATATCAATAGATGCAGAAAAAGCATTTGAAAAGATACAGCACCCATTTCTGCTAAAAACACTCAGCAAAGTGGGAATAGAGGGAGCATTCCTCAACATAATAAAGGCCATATATGAGACCTACAGCCAACATCATACTCAATGGACAAAAACTTAGAGCTTTCCCATTAAGACCAGGAACAAGATAAGGATGACCTCTCTTACCACTCCTATTCAACATAGTATTGGAAGTCCTAGCCACAGCAATCAGACAAGAAAAAGAAGTAAAAGGCATCCAAATTGGAAAGGAGGAAATGAAACTGTCACTGTTTGCAGACGACATGATAGTGTACATGGAAAACCCTATAGACTCCACCAAAAAACTACTCGACCTAATAAATGAATTTGGCAAAACAGCTGGATACAAAGTCGATACTCAGAAATCAAAGGCATTCCTGTGTACCAACAACGAAACTGCAGAAACAGAAATCAGGAAAAAAAATCCCATTTGATATAGCAACAAGAAAAATAAAGTACCTAGGAATCAACCTAACCAAGGAGGTAAAAGACCTGTACTCAGAAAACTACACAACAGTGAAGAAAGAAATTAAGGAAGACACAAACAAATGGAAGCATGTACCATGCTCATGGATTGGAAGAATTAACATCATCAAAATGGCCATACTACCCAAAGCGATTTATAGATTCAATGCAATCCCTATTAGAGTACCCATGACATATTTCACAGATATAGAACAAGCATTGCAGAAATTCATATGGAACCATAAACGACCCTGAATAGCTGCAGCAATTTTGAGAAAGAAGAACAAAGCAGGAGGGATCACAATACCTGATATCAAACTGTATTACAAGGCTACTATAATCAAAACAGCCTGGCACTGGCATAAAAACAGGCACATAGACCAATGGAACAGAAAAGAGAACCCAGAAATAAACCCAAGTCTTTACGGTCAATTAATATTTGACAGAGGAGGCAGGAGCA
Source organism: Desmodus rotundus (assembly GCF_022682495.2). Classification (NCBI taxonomy): domain Eukaryota; kingdom Metazoa; phylum Chordata; class Mammalia; order Chiroptera; family Phyllostomidae; genus Desmodus; species Desmodus rotundus. The sequence continues at coordinate 86,288,932 of NC_071393.1, forward strand.
TAAAATGGAGCAAAAACAGCCTCTTCAACAGATGGTGTTGGGAGATCTACACAGCTACGTGCAAAAAAATGAAACTTGATCACCAACTTACACCATACACAAAAATAAATTCAAGGTGGATAAAAGACTTAAATATAAGTCATAACACCATAAAAGTCCTAGAGGAAAACATTGGCAGGAAAATATCAGACATTCCACGCAGCAACATTCTCACAGACACGTCCCCTCTTTATGTCCCCAAAGCAAGGGATATAAAGGAAAGAATAAACAAATGGGACCTCATTAAAATGAAAAGCTTCTGCATTGCTAAAGAAAACAGCATTAAAATACAAAGAGAACCAACATTATGGGAAGACATATTTGCCAAGGATACCTCAGACAAGGGCTTGATCTCCAAAATATATGAAGAACTCACACAACTCCACTCCAGGAAGACAAACAACCCAATTAAAAAATGGGCAAAGGACTTGAACAGACACTTCTCCAAGGAAGCCATACAGAGGGCCCAGACATATGAAAAGATGCTCAGCATCACTAGCCATCAGAGAGATGCAAATTAAAACCACAATGAGGTACCATCTCATACCGGTCAGAGTGGCCAACATAAACAAATCAACAAACAAATGTTGGAGAGGATGTGGAGAAAAGGGAACCCTAGTACACTGTTGGTGGGAATGCAGACTGGTACAGCCACTGTGGAAAACAGTATGGAATTTCCTCAGAAAACTAAAAATGGAAGTGCCCTTTGACCTAGCAATTCCGCTGCTGGGATTATACCCTAAGAACCCTGAAACACCAATCCAAAAGAACCTATGCACCCCAGTGTTCATAGCAGCACAATTTACAACAGCCAAGTACTGGAAGCAACCTAAGTGCCCATCAGCAAATGAGTGGATCAAAAAATTCTGGTACATTTACACAATGGAATTCTACGCAGCAGAGAGAAAGAAGGAGCTTATACCCTTTGTAACAGCATGGATGGAACTGGAGAGCATTATGCTAAGTGAAATAAGCCAGGAAGTAAGGGACAAATACCATATGATCTCACCTTTAACTGGAACATAATCAACAAAAGAAAAAAGGAAACAAAATATAACCAGAGACATTGAAATTAAGAACAATCTAACAATAGCCAGGGTGGAGTGGGGAGGGGACAGTGGGGAGAGGGGTTTACGGGAGCTACTATAAAGGACACGTGGACAAAATCAAGGGGGATGGTGGAGGTAGGGGGGGGAGGTGGGGTTGTCTGGGGTGGGGTGGAGGGATGGGGAGAAAATGAAGACAACTGTAATTGAATAACAATAAATTTTTTAAAAAAAGATAATGTTTAATCATTTGGGGGGTTCCCCTCAAAATGAATGAGGAAGCAGAAAGCAACTCCAAATTCTGTAGTGACATCGGTGCAAGAAGACACCATGGCTCCCTTATTTCTTCTTTACATTTCCTTTGAAAAATGTTGGTCGTTTCTAAAACTATATTTTCATATCATTTAAGGTACAAGAGAAAAATGCTGTCATCAATGGCATCACTATTCTACAATTTTCTAAACCCACCTGAGTGGAATTTAGAACCAGATGAAACTATCTCTGTTGCACCTAAAGTTAATGTATTTAGTTATCGTGGGAGAAGAACCACACATGTAAGTATACAAATTATCTTTGTGGGTTTTGTTCTCTATTCATGTTGATAGCAGTACATAAGAGTTTGTTCCCAAACCAAACCATCCTAAAGGAAGGGTTAACAAACCAAACACTATAACTGAAGGTATAGCTACCACCATTAAAACAAAACATAGTTTGCTCTCTTCAGACTGCACCTTTAAACAATGATCTGCCTTGCTGACCTGAAAATAAATGCTCAGACCTTTCATTCTCTGGGTTCAGTCTTCTAAAGGATAAAACAGAACCCAGAAAGGTTAACTCATATGCACAGTCAAGAACACAGGTCTGTTAACCACAAGCCCAATGTCCAGTCTAGCCCAAACTTTGGGTCCATTACTCACATTTTTACAGATGCATGTTGGGTTTAAAAGCAACTAGGTATGATGTCATACAAGGAAGCTTAATACATGACCTCTAAAGTCAAACATGGGTTGAATCCCATGTTTCCCACATACCATGTCTTTAAGTCTTGTATTTCATGTTTCCATTCTACAAAAAAGATAATCTACACTACCTCACAGCACTGTTCTAAGTATTAAATGGACTACTCTTTGCAGAGAGCCCAGCACAATGCTTGGCATACCTAGGTACTCAGTAAATGTTAGCTCTCTCCTTTCTCCTCGACAGATCAGACTGGCTCTGAAGACCTAGAACAATTTCTGAAATTGCCACTGGGAGACTTAAAACATATATTTAGAGCACAAAAGACTGCGACTGGCTCAGAGTAGTTTGCTAAATCAACAAAGATCACTTTCAAACTAATTCCATTTTAACTGGTTCAAACCAGTTCCATTTTAAATAGATATGTTGATTTCAAGAGTTACAACCAGCTTAAAAGCAGATTCAAATTTGTATAAAACACACACAGCAATCCATTTTAACAAACTCATACTGGTTCACAATAATTTGAATGGTTCATACTATTCAGAGTGAAAGAATTGAGATAAAAAAGTTTCCACCTATAAAACTATCTCTGACTGATCTAGAGCCACCCGGGATACAACCAGATATATTTAACCAAAATTATTTGGTTCTGGTTTTAACAGTTTAAATTGCTTCAGGCTGGTTTTAGCTCACTCTAGTAAGTTTAGACCTGGACAAGCAGGTTCTGACTGGTTCACAGAAGGTTTGATTGATTCAGAGTACGGTATATTTTACTGAATCAAGCTACTGACCAATTAAATATACCTCCAACCAGGTCGTACTTGCTCTAGTTTTATCAAACTGCCTGTAACTACTTCAAGTCACCTACAAAATGGTCTTTACTAGTTCAGAACAGTCCAAATCAAGTAATTAGATGTTCAAACAGTTCAAGACTAGAAAAGTAACATAATAATTAGTCCATAATGCTAAACCAATAGACTTAAATTTTTACTTGTAATTACTTCAACTGTAATCAGTCCGGACCAAACATTTACTTCTACCACAGTAAGGTTTCTTTCTACAGTTGAGCAGCTTGTCCGAGGTAGAATACAGTACACAGGCTGTATACTGAGACAGGAGTGCTGGCAGAGGAGGGTACAATAAACGATGGGGAAAGTGTGATGAATGACTCAGGATTCCTTGGTTGAGCAGTCACCTCCAATTTCACCTCAGGGACCTGGCAGCAAAACACGATCCATGATCCAACAATGAAATAGAGAGTTCATAATTTCAATGTATCTGGTTATATTTTGCTTGCTTTTTTCTTTTGTTGATTAGGTTCCAGTTAAAGGTGAGATCATATGGTAATCTGACAGTAACCAGAGGGGAGAGGGGGGGGGAGGGGGGGAAGGGTTTTCAGGAATAACTATAAAGGACACATGGACAAAACCAGGTGGGGGTGGAAGCAAGGTAGGGAGGAGGGTTTGGCTGGGGTGGGGGGTGGGTAGTGGTGGGGAGTAAATGTAGACAACTGTAACTGAACAATAATAAAATAATTTTTTTAAAAATAAGGTGCTAAGGGTTAGATCCTGGGCTCTTGGCTTTAAAAACTATCAATAATGCTGCCTACATATGTATCTTTAACCTCAGCTTTTTCACTGAGGCTCACACTCACTTCTCCCTGACACTTAAACTTAGATGTCCAACTGTTACCTCAAAATAATCATGTCCAGGACAAAAAAAAAAAAAGAAAAAAGTTGAGGAAACTTCTAGCATATTAGGAGGCTATGTAGTATTTGTCCTAACTTGGCCACAGGGACCAGCCTGGTCTGGGTTAGCAGAGACCAGAATTCTACAGATTAAGGAAGCAGCAAGGAAATAAAAGGAGTCAGGGAACAGCCAAGTCTTCAAAATGATAAAGAGGATTTTTCAGGGTTTGGGCAGCGTGTGGGTGGTGGCAGGCTCCTTATCTTGCAGTCCAGATAGTCAGATCCTGCAGTTAATGGAATTACTCCCTCTTCCAGCAGGAAACAATCCTACCACAGCAAACTTCCTCAAACCCATCCTGCAGTCCCGTCAGTGTCTGTCTCACCACTGCTTCCCTTCACTAAGGGAAGGTAACTTAACGTTAAGGCTCAACTGCTGGTAGGTTTTCATATAGAACCATCGATATATAAAAAATTATTTTTGTTTCTTATTTTTTGTCACTCAAGTCCTAAGTATTCTTCTGGAGCCTGTTTTTTCAGAAAGAAGTGACTACTCACCAAGCATGGAAATAACATAAATTACTATTATAATTTTAATCCTCACCCGAGGATATGTTCATTGATCCTAGAGAGTGGAAGGGAGAAAGAAAGAGAGAGAAACATCAATTTAATAGAGAAACATCAACTAGTTGCCTCCCGTATATGCCCTGACCGGGGATCAAACCTATACCCAGGTAATATAAATTATTTTTACGTCAGCATTTTAGAACAGAGAGGGAAAGAGTATAAACATACAGTGCAGAATTTGACATTTGGGGTACCCAAACAACACTTTCTGCATAATATTTCCACTAATTACTCCAGCTTATTGATGCTAAAAAAGGGTCAGAAGCCTCCATCCGATGCCCTGGTGTCAAGCACTTCACACGCATTAGTGTAACAACCCTCAGCACAGCCCTAGAGGCAGATGGTTAACACCATACACACTTCTTCCTTCAGAAGGATCTTGGTGCCGCAGATTCTGGCACAGATGCCACAAAGAGGGGATCAGTAACCGGGTCTTGGGCAGCCTATCTACATGTTAGCATGGGCTCAACTCTAACATATTGTTGAAAAACAAAAAAAAAATGGAGGTTACGAGCATGGACTCTAGAACCAAATTATCTAGATCTGAATCCAGTCATATAACTTTGGAAATTTTTCTCTTTTGTCTCCAGTTCCTCAACTGTAAAATGGAAATGCTATCTTATTTTATTAATTCTAATGTACATACATTTCCCTATTTTAACTTCTTTAAAATTGGGGTGGTTCTTATATTTCACAGTCTCACAATCCATGACACCTAGCAATTGCTATTAAATCAGGTGGTGCTGGCCCTGGCTGGTGTGGCTCAGTTGGTTGGAGCATCAACCCGTGAACTGAAAAGTTCATGGGTTCGATTCCCAGTCAGGGCATATGCCCAGGTTACGGGTTCCGTACCCAGTGGGGGTACTGCAGGAGGGCAGCCGATCAATGTTTCTCTTGCGATGATGTCTGTCTCTCTCCCTCACTCTCTCCCCCTTCCTCTCTCTCTGGAATCAGTGGATATATCCTCAGGTGAAGATTAAAAATACATATATCAGGTGGCGTTGGAGATACAGTTGTGGGAAAAACTTCGATTAACATCCTCTAACAAAATCAAAAATGCACCATCAACACATTTTAGTTACGATGAGGCACAACAGTAAACCTAGCTCAGATGGCTCTTGTGAGGATGGATTTAGCACACACATGTAAAGTTTAGAACAGTGCCTGGCACACAGTAAGTTCTATGTAAGTAGTAACTGCTATTAACATCATCATCTACAATCTAGCTTCCAAGGGTCAATATGCGGACAATAGTCCTTTTCTGGAACTGTTAAGAAAGAACTGAGTCCTAAACTAAAATTCACTAAGATAAAAAATAGGATCTATAAAGAACACTTGAACCTGAGGTCATTTCTTTAAACCTGTACCTTCCTGAAGTAGCGCCTAAATACTTTAAGAAAATGTCTCCTGAAAAGTCAAGAACACCCCAATTTGGGAGATGCAAAAGACTTTCTTATTCAGTTCACTTCTGTCTCTCCTCACACAAATATTTTTTCAAAGGGCTCTCCACCCTCACTCATCAGATTAACAATAGAAAGCAAGGAACACCCACTTCCTCAACAGGTCTGAAGTGGTGGTAACTGCTGGTGAGAGAAAGTCAATGATCTTCTTTCTCCCTTATTTAAAAAATAAAATGTACTTTAATTGGTTTTTCAGGTAATAAGAAGAGAGTGGTTTTAGTTAAGAGCATATTAAGAGCATACTCAGTTAAGAGCAAAGGGTAAAGATCTATTTTTCTCTCTCACCCTTGCTCACACACACAGACACACACAGCATAGCCCAAATTCCCCATGAAGCTTCCTATTAAAGTCATAGGCTCCAACCTTTGGATCCCCTATCACGGCGGAATCATTGTAAAATTCCTCCAGATAGGACAGCCATTTCTTAAAAGCCAAAATTTCCCTCTATCGCCCATGGGATAGGATAATATTAACTGAACTGAACAATTACCATGTGCCATATACAGTACTAAACATTGATGGTTTTACTTTATCTGCTTATGATCCTTAAAGAAACTCAATTTCTGTACAAACTTACACTAACTATACAGAGAGTGATGCTTTCTCAATGTGATGAAAATGTGAACAGGTCACATTTTTGGCATTCATGTGAAGATGCAAAAGAAATAAAAATATAAAGCTCAATAGAGAATAAAGAGAAGGTTTTAAGAAGAGAAACATAAGGTATGTTGTGAGGAATATTTTACCAGAAAATATTTTGAATTTGTTAGAATGCTTAATAAAATATTACAATGTTCCTACATAGTTCATGGACTTCAGTTGTCCTGGCCTGATTTCTATGTAGAAATAGGCACATGTGACAATATTACTTTTCCAATAACAGCACAGAACATCAGCATTTCGAGAACTATATTGCCACATGTTCTTTCAAACATTTTAATGTCCCCTTATCCAGGGATGCATTTGGAGAAAAAAGTTTCATATACCAATGACTGGCATAGAACTACAAAGTCTTTTGGTGTTTTTTAACTTTAATGTTAAAAAGCAGTAGGCTTTCCTTGATTTTTTGTGGCACCATTGTTTGGCCATACCTGGCACAGTGGAGGACACATGTAACAGAGACAGCAGAAAAGGGAGGAGAGATCACACAGAGTGGGGCAGGAGAGAAGAGGCATTGTATAGTGTACCCTGCATATCATTGTATATGTATACTGCATATCAGCAGGCGCAACTTGTGTTTACCCGGGGCTACGACCCTCTTAGGCCCCTGCAATTCCTACAGCCTGAAGCGCAACCCGTCCACTCTCACTACGAAAGCAGGATGTGTACTGACCACCAGTGAGACTACCCGTTTCCACAAGAGGGGACGCCTCTGCCCTTGGCGCCCATGAGCTGCCTCCTCTCAATTTCCGGTCTAGGTGCGAGTAGATAGGTTGAGAGGGGAATACGTAAAATTGTAAACAAAAAGCTTTTCTTGTTTGTGCAAACATCTCAGACAGAGAGAGAAACAGAAATCAAGTGGCGATGAAATATAGAAGGAACTTGGAATCCAGCTCTTCCTTATCTCCTCATTGAAAGATGAGTTTGATTTTTATCAAAATTCGGAGTATTCAATTGTACCTGCATTAAACATTCACCGACAACCTATGACTCATAAATGCATTCCTATCATACAGAGTTTTGTAGTAATATCACAGATCCAGCCTTAACAGTGAGGGGACATATTCAAGGATACAAAACGACAGGACCTAAGTTTGCATATCTTTTAGCTTAATATTAATGTGTGCTGCTACACAGGAATATTTCATTTCCTCACTTAAGGTGAAAAGGCTAAGTTTTAGCAGATGGTGATATTCCAACATACCAAGCTATTCAGAGAAAAAATTAATTATCTGTAAACACTGTTGAATTAAATATCGATATCCAAATACTGCCAGGACATCCAAACATATCCTCATTTGCAAAAGCTTCCTTCAGGCATTTGCAAATTCTTTATCAGTATTAAAGAGAAAAGACCATAATAAAGGAATGTTAACATTACCTCAGTAGGGGACCGACATAACCCAGTAAACAAATAGTAGAAGCAACTACACATTAGGAAATAAGGGGCACCAGAACAGTTCTTGAAAGCAGAAAATATTCTTCTGGATGACCACTGTCAATGACTCAAATGAGATACTGGATATTTTTTTTAATTTATGGAGACCATTGATTCATTTACTGAAAAGATGTTATTTGTTGCCCTAGCATACTTTATGATCAGAATACGATTGTTTATAGGAATTTATGGAAAGTAAGTTTACCAAAACACTGGGTGTTATATTGCTTACAGTTTGTGACAAGTACCTCTTGGTTTATAGGTATAGGTAACAGGAAAAATGGCACACTAGAGAACATGTCATTTGCAAAGTATAGGCAATACAGTAGCAATAGGAGTGGCTGTTTGGTTTGCTGAGCAATACCTCAAATAATGTGACAGCACCCTCATAATGGGCACAACCATATGCCACTGCATGGAATGTTCAGCCCATGGTTAAATGTGCTTCCTAACAACACCGTGAAACAGGAACGGCTCCAAGAATCCAACAGAAGTATAAAATCTATCAAATCTACTCACACTCAGCGGTTGCTTTTGGGGGGACATAGGAGAGGGTGGTAACAGGTGTTGGGGTCAGGATCTCCTAAATTCAAACAACAGGACACCACCACCTACTGTGTAAAGTGAGCAGCAAAATGCCTGGTGGAGATCAATATATCATAGCTGTTCTTATGATTACAACAGATTAAGGCTTCAACACTAATCGTATGGCTTCAGGCCTGGTGTTTTTTCCACTACAGCCTAAAAATGACACTGAAACTTTACAAAACTCAAAGAGGGGACTGACAATATTTTCCAAAAGTGGAAAAGGAGGAGTGACAGAGGGAATTCTGCTGTTGACAAGCTCTGAGAGGTCAAGTGAAGAAGTGTAGGCTATGTCCGAGTGCCACCAAACCCTCAGGCCTGAGACTCAACGGTGGACATATTAGGAATGACAGTGCTGCTCACATGTTCAGGACTGTGAGGATTACAAATCAAGTAGCACCAAAGGACTTGCTATTAGAACGTGCATTTCATGGTTGCAAAACACAGAACACCTTTCCATTTTTGACCTAGGCAGGGAGTCTGGGATTCTGCCAAACCTGTCCTCCCAGAACATGGGACATGCATAGGAAGGCCTTTGACCAACACAGACTGGCTCCCACCTGCAGCTTACCTGCCTCAAGTCTTTCAGGTGCTGCAATATAGGAAAGATGTCAATCTGTTTGGGAAACACAACAAATCAAGCGGCAAACCACTTCACTTTGTGAAGAAGCAATGTTGCTTCTCTCAGTCCAAGAAAAAATTTAGGATGGACTGTGAGTTAGAAGAAGCAAGACCTGTTGCGGATGACTGTCCAAATAACAAAAATAATTAGACAACTATCCCTTCAGTTGGCAGTAACTGAGTAAGAGAGCACTCCTCTATCACTGCCTTTTTAAAAAAATGAGAATATGAGTTGACGAGAAAATTTCTGAGATGTTCTACATTAAATTACAGCAGGCTGGAGAGTGAGAGACAAGAGACAAAAGGAGTTAATTAGTTAATAGCTGTGGGCCGACTAACAAGAGATTTCTCACAGTCCTGAATGTATATTGGAGCTTGGAATCAACTTCCAGGCAGCTATTAATAGAACCTGTAGATGCCACCGCATCATCTATGATGCATGAATTTCCAGGACTGCAGCCCACAACCAGTCAAAGTCATAAAGATTTTTCCTTATGGACTGTGCAGCTACCCTAGAGCTGCCTCCACTTTGAAAGCTGCTGAGAGGAAATCTTAGAAGTTCTCATCACACACAAAACTTTATGTGACTACTCACGGCAACAGATGCTGACCACACTTATTACAGTGATCATTTCACCATACAAATATGTACGGTGTGCACAAATGTGTACAAATATTGAATCGTTATGTTTTCCACCTGAAACTTAGAATGCTGTAGGCCAATAATACCTCAATTTTTAGAGTTTTCAAATAAAATTTTAAAAAATAGAAATAGAAAATTTTTAATTTAAAAAACCCACTAAAACAGGCTCAGAAAAGAAAATCCATTTCCTGATGTTTTCACACCACTAAAATAATAATACTAGGATTCTCAGCCTCTCTCATTAGGAGGCAACAAGTTCTAGACAGCCAGTTATGGGTCTTTTGGGCCTTGTCAGGCATAGTCTCCCCATTAATATATTTATAACATTTCTTGAACCGCTCCCTAAGTATCATATTCTTTAATAGCTGAATCCAAAGGAACGAAAAGAAACTTACCTAATGGACAATGTCTAATCAGATATACTTCTTATTGATTCTCAAGAAGTCTTCCCTCGTTCCTATTCAGTATGCAGACTCTTAGAACAGACTGTTTGCATTTCTATCAGCAGCTGTTTATACAATGGGGTGGGTCTTAGGTTTGCCTATGCAAAAGGACTGAGAACTACAATGTACGTGCAGCCATCAAGCCAATTTCTAAATCAGCCTCTCAGATCACCGTCGGCTTTTTTGTTATTGTTGTTGATTTGTAATTTTATTGCATTTTTGTCAGTAAGTGTGGTCTCCTTAATATCAGATTTTGAGGGATTTGCTAGATGAGTTAAGTTTTATGAATGTCCCATGATTGTTGATTTTTTAATTGGAATAAAAACTCTCATAGTCAAATTAGTTCTATATCAGATTTGGAGACCTCCAAATTGTTCATTTATGCTGTTTTGCTAAGTTATTTGCTTCTACCTTTAGTACATACATGTTACTTGAAATTCTTATAAATGTGTCATTAATCGAAAAGGCTATAATTTGCATTAGCCTTTTCTCTTTGTCTTTCCTTTTTTAAAAAATGCAGTGGCCCCGGCCAGTGCGGCTCAGTTGGTTGGGTATTGTCCCGCAAACCGTGAGGCCGCCGGTTAGACTCCTGGTCAGGGCACGTCTGAGTTGCCAGTGTGATCTCCAGTCAGGGCACTTGGGCACGTGCAGGAGGCAACAGATGGATGTTCGATGCTTCTCTCTCTCTCCCTTCCCCTCTCTCAAATGAGAATAAAATAAACCTTTAAAGAAGATTCATGTGTCCATTCTTGTGAAAATATTAAAGGATTCACTCCATGAACGACAGCCAGGCTCCGACACGTGTTCAGCCCATGTTTGCTTTCACCCTGTTAGGACGGTCAACCGAGCAATGAGGAATGAGCACAATGTGCTGCCTCATAACATTTTATTATAGATCACACTGTAGGTGATTTTATGTTTGGGGAGCTTCCTGTCTGACTTCTGTAAATGTGAGAGTTTTTCTGAGTTCAGAGCAGATCAGTGTCTTCACAGCCAGTCGGATATTACTGCATAGAGTCTCAGAAGCCTACACAACGCCATCGCAGCAAATCTTAGATTGCCTCAGGAAAGAGCTCTGGTCCAGCTGATGACACAACTTCTACAGCAAGTTTCTTCAAGTAAAATCTTACGTGGCACTCTATCGTACAAAACAAATGAAAGTAGAACCATTCCGATGAAAGGAATGAAGGTAAGATCCCCACCTCCAAGGCCTGTGGACCCAACAAGGGCCTAACAAGAGCTCCACTGTACACACTTGGAAAGCCAGTACACAAAGCTCTATGTTCAGCCTGGCTCTGAACCACTTCATTTGCCTTCAGCTTTGTGCCCAAACACTTGCTGGCTACCTAAACACCTTAGATTGACAATTCTTTTATAAGGTCTCCCAGGCTTTTTTATTTAAAAAACTCCTAACGATGCTACCTCTCAGATCTCCTCCACTTACCACAACCTTAGGACTCTTCTCACCTGGGAGGGAAACCTGAAATGTACTGGGTGTCCCAGTAAGAAATCCAAGAAGGGTTGCCTAAAGCTTGAGAGAATAAGTCTATAGGAAAGAGTCTTGGGGACAATAATCATTGGTCACTCATGAGGAAAGAAGAGCTGTGGGTCAAGGGCTGGATAGCCCTGGGAAGATCTAGACCAAACTGGCCGTAAAAGATCCAAGAGGCAGCACCACCGCTTAGGACAGAAAACCAGCATCCTTAATAATAAAGGGAACTGTTGGGAAGGTATTTGTAACCAGCAACATTGGTGATATTTCCTGTATCTAAAAGGACATACTGAGGCCATTAGAAAATATATCCAGATTAGTCATGATGGACTCAAGAATGTATACTTGGTTGGAACCCTTAAAAGTCAAGATAGTCTTTGGAGAACATTAGCAAAATGTTGATATAGCAAATTAGAATAATTGAGAGTATACTGTATTTTTCGGACTATAAGATGCACTTTCCCCCTCTAAATTTGGGAGGAAAAGGGGTGTGCATCTTATAGTCTGAATGTAGCTTACCTGCGTCACTGAGGGGTATGGGGGGCGGCGGTGGAGCGGGGTCACGGGAGGCAGGAGCAGGACCACATTTTTTGCTTCAAAATTTTTTCTCCTATTTTCCTCCTCTAAAACCTAGGTGCATCTTATGGTCCAGTGAGTCATATAGTCCGAAAAAGAAGGTATTTATTTTGTGCTATGTCAGAAACCACTTTATACTAAATTACAGTACATAGAGATTCTAAATTACAGAATAACATAGAGAGAGAGGCACAAATTTTTTTTTCAAATACCAATGGTAGAAAAACAAAATTCGCTCCACTAACTTAATTTTTTTCTATGAATTCAGAATAAACATTGCTAGTATTACAGGGGTTGGCAAAAGTAGGTTGGCAGTTGTGAGCACAAAAAACACAATTTTTATTCTCATTTTATTATCTATTAATTCTTGTATTATTTATTTGTATTACAACTGTAAACCTGCTTTTGCCCACCCCTGCATTTTATCCATAGAACTCCTTGTCGCAGCTAATGGACATATTATGAGGAATGTTTTACAGGCATACTGTGGCCATATTGCCAGTTTGGTTCTAAAACCACAATAAAGTGAATATTGCAATAAAGTGAGTCACACAAATTTTTTGGCTTCCCAGGGCATATAAAAGTAATGTTTATACTATACTGTGGTCTATTTAGTGTGCAAATGCATTGTCTAAAAACATGAACATACCTTAAAAATACTTTAGTATTTAAAAATGCTAATTGCACATTAAAAAATATTAAAAAATAAAAATGGTAATCATCATCTGAGCCTATTGGAAAAATGATACCAATACACTTGCTTGACACAGGGTTGCCACAGACCATCAATTTGTAAAAAACTTAAATTTGTGAAGTAAAATAAAGTAAAGCACAATAAAATGAGGTATGCCTGTACATAAAACCATTGCTACTTAAAACTCCAAGAAAGCTACAGGAAAGGAGAAAAAGTCGTAGGGAAGATGGGAACAGAACAACCCCTAGTGTTGCCTACCGATATAGGTAGGCAGCCTCATGCTAAAGCAGCATGGAACCAATTCCAGGCCACAAGGGGTTAAACACAAATGGAGGTCCCAGACAGGTGGTCAAAGTCAAACACCAACAAATAAGTTCAAAAAGGGGAGAAGTGGCTTATGGATTTGGGGGGGAAATCAGGGGGACACCTTGCCAGTACTAACTGGTGAGAACCCTTACTTAGCTCATCAAAGGCAGCAGAAACAATACCTAGAAAAGGCTCAAGTAGTTGTCACATCATCAAAAGTCAGTGATTCTCTTTCCTTTGATAAAGACTAATTGGAACTTTAAGAAAACATAATCCATTGGGAGGGTGTACGGGAGGAGCCAGGGCTTATGGATGTTCTTGTACCCTATGGAATCACCAAGAACCCTACAGGAAAAACTCTATGTTTATAATAAAGCTCAATGGTTCAAACCTCCCCTTCCCTTAACTTCCTTTTCCCCTACGTAAAGACTTCTTCATCTTGGCACGCAGGCCAGAGAGTGCACATGGCTTGTTATGTCTGTATGCACCGGGTTGCAACTCTTTCTTTTTTTTTATTATTTTTTATTTTTTTGAAATTAGAAATATGTACATGTTTTATTTTGTTTTGCAACCATTTCGTTTTCCATAATAAATCCTTTTGAAAGATACTTAGTCAATATTATTTTTTAGTTGACACCTTCTAAGTCAGGGCAAAGTATTCCATCCACTTGCTTTCCTCTATTCTTAGCTCCCCCTAATTGCTCCAGCCAGGTTCCTTCACTAAGTTTCTTCCTCATGCCCTGGACAGATGTAAATCAAAGCATCCAAGTTACAAATTGGCCCACCAAAGCCATACCTTGTCTTTGACATCAGCCAAGCCTGAGATAAGGCATCTATGGGAACCAAGCCCCTCTTTTCTGAATGCACCTCTGAGGAAGACATTTGAAAGTAGGAGGCTACGAATATAAAGGCTACAGTGATTGGGCAAGACAATCACTCAAAGAATCTAGAGGGCCCTGTTTAAAAAAAAAGAAAAAGAAAAACTGAATAAAGAAATTTCAATATAGATTTACTAACAGGATAAAGATTCTGTGTTCACAAAGAGAGTAGAAATCAGCAAGAAGCCAAGAGGGTAAATAAAATTGTAGACAAGAGGGTCATAAAGCACATGAAAGGAACACCATGGACATGTAACTATCCACAAGTTTATAAGAAATTGATAAGCAACAATTTTAGAAATTTTGTTTTAGTGTTAGGAGGAAATTAAAGAAACATGTGCTATTAAATAATTTTTTAATGAGGATGAAATGAGATTCTACATATGAGAGAGGTGACTATAAAGTAGTGGGAAAGGTTTTATAAACTACACACAAATATCTGTCTCATAATTCCATAATCGTAGTTTAGTAAGTCCACTTTTTAAAATACAAAGTTAGCCCTGGCTGGTGTGGCTCAGTGGACTCAGCACCAGCCTGCAAGTCAAAAGGTCACCGGTTTGATTCCCAGTCAAGGCACATGTCTGAGTTGCAGGCCAGGTCCCCAGATGGGGATGTGAGAGAGGCAACCACACACTGATGTTTCTTTTTCTTTCTTCCTCCTTCCCTTTCCCTCTCTAAAATAAATAAATAAAATCTTAAAAATAAATAAATAATTTATTAAATAATTAAATAAAATAAAACACAAAGTTAATCTCCACATACCAACACATTTAATTGCCAAAGTTTATAAATGGAATGTTTTGACCTCAGGAATTATCTTTACATTTTAAAAAATGGTGTTTTCTTTTTTTTTAATGATGTTTTCAATGGTCAATACCAATTGTTAATATCAATAAGTTAAACTTTCCCATATGTATTTGCATATCACATAAAAATACAGTTGCTATTTAACTACCAGTGAAAATAAACTAAAACTTCTAACAATAAACTCCAATGATATTAATCAATTTTCCCAGAAATGAGAAATCACCTTAAAAATTTATATGTGAATATCCAAAAACAAGTTTTTATATATTTACATTTTAGAGTCTACTGTAAAGAACATGATAGTGAAAATTATTCTGCATAGAAATTTAATTTGAAATAATCTCCATTAATTGCTGGCACCTCTAAGCAGTTGGGTTTCCTTTAGCTCCTCTAAAATATTTTTAAACTATGAACATTTCTGACACAGGAAGGAACAGGTATTAAAGTTCTATCACTTCTAATCTAGAAGACCTTTGATCTTGTGTTCTCCAGAGCTCATAAAAGAACATGTGTACACTTCTATTAGGAAATTAGACATTTTTCACATGCATGCTAGTGGAGAAATTTTACACGTTTGTTTAGATATAAAATGTTTGTATCAAGAGATAAAGTATGATTTTTCAAGCCAAAATGTGGGGCATGAGATCTGCCAGTGGATTTTTTTGTGACCCTTTTCAGAAAACACAGAGTTGGAAACATAGTTTACTTGTCAGAGTATCAGAGTTTCTCAAGCATCTCACTGGTTTGTGGGACAAATGCACAAGAACGGGTGAAATGGGGCAGCACGAGAAAATCCACGGAGCTGGTCATCACTCCACACCTCTGTGCAGAGACGGCACGTGTAATTATTGGGGTTCTCTTCACTTACGTCCTCCAGGGCTTAGGGTTGAGCCCTACAGATTGCCATAGTAGGGAAAGCAGAGGGAAGTTTCAATGGAAAATCCTCACCTATTTATGCTCCTTTTGTCGCAGCCTCAGTAATTAACAGAATGATCAGGAACTAAGCCAAATGCTTCTCTGCCTGCTCCCCTGGAAACCCATCCTCATAAGCCTACCCTACTCTGGATATTCCTTTAACCAATGTCTTCTCACTGTCTGAATGCTTCATCTTGCTTAACTTGTGTGGGTACTATGCTAATTCTAAGTACCCCTCTCCCATCTCATGAGTGCTCATCTCTCCAGAAAACTTGATACTTCCGGAACACAGTCTACTTGTGTATTCTTCTCCACCACCACTCACCAGTGGACTGACAATAGGCCAGCTGTCACTCAACTGCTAATTGTGTCTACCATCTGGCTTTCTTTAACAGCCTCTTCCTTCCTCTGGTTCCCTCTGTTCTCTGTTGATTTCATTTAGGAGTGATCCAGAAACAGTCTTGGGGCTCCACTGATAGCTGCTCTTTTTTGGTAAATTAAATTATACTTGCATTCAACTCAACAGTGTTTGATAAGCAACTTCTATGTGCCCAGTACTGTGTTAGCAACTATGAATGACATGAAAAAAAAATGTGTGATCCAGCCACTCCTCTCAAAATTGGTCATTGGGATGAGGAAACAAAATGAGCTGATTGTCAACAAAGGACAAGTAAGACAAGATAAGCATGAAACAAGCTGTCTGGCAGACCACCAAGACCACCCAGCACAGGACAGCAAAAGTGAAATGGGCTTGAAGTCAGAAGACCTGAGCTCTGCTACTTACTTCCTAGCTGCGTGACCTACAGCCAGTCATGTAACCTCTCCCAGCCTGTTTCCTCAATATGGCAATATTTATCCAGCAAGACTATTGGAAGGATTAAAGGATACAGTATGTGAGTGCATTTTATAAACTGTAAACTACTGGCCACATGTAAGATGGGGGTTTAATATGACAAGCAGACCCTGGGAGGTCAGAAAGAGGGAGCTAACTGGCCAAGGCTTCAAGCAGGAACCAGGGCCTGAGCTGCACCCCTTCAAAGTCAAGGAGGTCTTAGCTAGATGGTGAGGAATGGGAAAGATTGCATGTTTGATATAAGAGCACGCCCTGTTACTACCTCAAGGGCTACAAGTGTCAATAAGATATCACTCTTCCTCTCAAAATTTACAGTCAGAGAGGCAAGAGAAATTTACAACTATAAATTCAAGGGAATGCTTATGAGGTAATGTGGCAAGCTAGAGAGGGCTAGATGTCAACCCATCAGTGTGTGGAGTTCTAGTCCCAGCTCTGCTACCAGCATGGGTCACCACCCACTCCTGCCTTGTTCCCTCAGATACGAAATGAGAGGTCTCTTCCCTACACAAACATTCTGCGCTATATAATTTTAGGTTCAAAGTCCAGAGTACAGCCATGAGAAATTTAAATGGGGTCCTGGTGGCAGCTGTCCCTTATTTCCCCTCTCATTCCTTAAAGCCTAAACAAGAGCAGCAGCAGGGAAAATGAAACAAAGGAAATGATGTAGAAGAATATCTTTACCACTTTAGTTAAGGAAGGATTTCTTAGGCATGATACAAAAGAGAAATAACTGTTAAAAATATTGATAGATTTGACAAGTTGAAGACTGAGCCATTAAAAAAGTAAAAAGACAGCCCTGGCTGGTGTGGCTCAGTGGATTGAGTGTGGGCCTGCAAACCAAAGGGTTGCTGATTCGATTCCCAGTCAGGGCACATGCCTGGGCCGCAGGTCAGGTCCCCAGTAGGGGGTGCTCGAAAGACAACCACACCCTCTCTTTCTCCTTCCCTTCCCCTCTCTCTAAAAATAAATAAAATATTTTTTTAGTGAAAAGACAAACCACAAACAGGAAGAAGATATTTATGAGGCATTAATTTAAAACTAATAGAATGCATTGCCACACTGGGCGGAAGTCAAAGCAAACCATGAGAAAGAACTCCAAAGAATGGAGCTGAGTGACCAGGACAGGAAAATGGTGTTGCAGATGGAAACAGGATATTTGAAACGGGGGGAGGGGAGAAAGCTGGAGTGGGCATAAGATTTTTGAGGATGGGTATCATATTTTTGGAGTGAAGAAATGATGAAATTGGATTAGACATACTGAGTGTTATGGGGAAGCAGTCAAAGAGAAATGCTTGAAAACCATCCCCCTTCCCTATGGCCCACATTGATCTCTGTCCTTGGGACAGAGGCAGAAGGGCCAACAGTGAAGGTCCAAAAGGAAGGATGTGACTGTCCAAACCACAGCATAGAGAACATGTAAGACCAAGGATCACAGCAAGGTCACACGTAAGACCAAGGATTACACCAAGGGTGCTCTCAGCCAAACTAAATCACACGGGACCTGATGGGCAGGCCCTGTTGTTCTGATGAAATTTCATTTGCAGACATCATTCCTCTGCCGTAAGATACTTTACCTGGCGGTAAGCAAGAGGGAAAGGTCAGCAACAACAACTGGGTGTCACCGGCTCCACAGCATTCTCTCCTTCGGGGAGCCTTTATTAAGGCATCTACTCAGATTCAAAACGCAGACCTTTCCCACCTCTTACACACCCAGCTGACTGTATGGTAATGGAAATGCATACTGGTCAGGAGTAATATCTTCCTTCAGCCTTTTTCTCATCTGGCTTGAAATAGCCACTTTTTTTTACCACTGATGTTAAGAAACACCATGCCAAAACCTTCTCTAATTACTTAGTGCCTGTGGGTTTTGAGAGGAGAATTAGCTTAACTAAACCACATCCCCCATTTTCTGGCTGTCATTTAAAACACCGCTGCAGTAAATATGCATGTGTGTGTCTCCTGATGCACCCAGCAAGAGTTTCTCCAGGAAACTGCCTCCCAGCCTTTTTCGTGCTGTCCGCCTGACAAACGGGGGCAAATGCTCATGATCAAGGGCCACAGATCTGGGGGCTGCAGCAATGCCAGACCCTGCCCATCCACCCTGAGAGAAGAGGGGTTCAATATCTCAACACAACTGAACCACTTCAGGGCACACCGAAGGGGAGGCTCTGCTCTGGGGGACAGAAAGAGTGAAATTCCTGGGGCATAGGTATATGAATGTTCGGAAACATGCAATAATGCCAAATCGTTGTTCAGTGTAGCGTTTTACACTCCCAGCTTCACATCTTCAACAACATTTGGTGTTTATTGTCAGACTTCTCCAAATGGTGACACGTTGTGATCTAAATTAGCATTTCTCCGATTGTTAATGTGGTTTAGCATCTTTTTTTAACTTGTTGGACATTCAGTTTCTGCTGATGGAAAAAATACATTCACATCCTTTCCCTGTTTTTCTATTGGGTTGTCTTTTTCTTGTGGACATGCAGGAAGGAGTTCTTCATATATTCCTATACTTGTCCTTTGTCAGTTACACATGTTGCAAACATCTTCCCATTTGTGGTTTGTCTTTTCACTTTTTTAATGGCTCAATGTTCAAGTAGTCAAATCTGTCAATATTTTTAATAGTTATTTCTCTTTATATCATGCCTAAGAAATCCTTCCTTAGCTAAAGTGATAAAGATATTCTTCTATATTATTTCTGAAAGGTGCTGCCTTTTACATTTAAGTCTTTGATCCATTGGTAATTTGTTAAGGGGTATGAAGGATCCACTTTCATTGTTTTTCTCTGAAGGATATCTAATTGTCATAGCACCATTCATTGAAAAAAAAGTTATCCTTTCCCCAGTGATTCAACATATGTGGGAAGATCTGTTTAAAGGCTCTCTCTTTTCTGTCCCTTTGGCCATTTGCACTACACCTGGGCCAATGTCACAAGACCTTAATTACTATGACTTCACAATACAACTCTATATCTGGGAGGACCAGCCCCCTCCACTTTACTGTGGACATTCCTGACCCTTCACATTTCCATCTACGTTCCTCAGAAACCATAAGGGGATTTTGATTGGGATTGCATTAATCTATAGATGGAATTGAGAAGATTGACATATTCACAATATTGAATTTACCTATTCATGTCCATATGTTTATGTCTTTTAAATGCTTTAAAAATGTTGCCAATAATTAAATTCTCTTCATGAAGATCCTTAGACTTATTGATACTTTATTTGTTGTTGTCATTATTATGAGTGATATATATATACATATATACACACACATTCTATTTATTACTTAGCTATACTAATTCTAATAATTTGTTAGATAGCTAAAAATATTCCATTTTGTTTTTCCTTCCTAGTCTCTATACCTTTTTTATTTCTTGTCGTATTGTGCTAGTTAGGACTGCCGAAAGTACTGAATAATCCACAGGATGATGTGGTAAAGGACTTCACGTCATATGTCAAATAAGCACTATCCTTTGAAGAGAATAGACAACAAAATGGATTGATGCCAGCCCCATAAAAGGTGTAACTGCCTTTTGATGGAATTAGGGAAGGGCTGTCTGACATTCAAGTACAAAACACAGGCCAGGCTTAGAGCCATGAGAAGGGAGCAAGTACTGGGGTGACTCACTAGGACAGAAAAAGCTTATGATGCATTTAGGGGACTTGGCAGATGGATGTGGCTAATGGGTGCATGGGGACAGGAGAGGATGTGTCCAAACAGAGGCTGAAAAGATGGGAGTTTGGAATCTAGGCCTGTAAGGGCTCTTATATGGCACTGACATGTTATGTGTTATCCTCTGGGTAAGGGAAGCCACTGCAGGCTTTCGTGAAGGAGAGGAACACGAGCTTTGCGCCTTAGAAAGATCTTTGTGGCAGCCACATGGAGACTGGGAACAGACAGAGGATCAGGAGACTATGTGGAATGATGGAGTGTGTCAATGGGGATGACGGTGGGGATAAAGAGGAAGGGATTATTTCAAGATATATTTAGGAGGAAGAAAAATCAGTATCACTTCTTAACTGATTGGTATAGGCATTAAAGAAAACCAAAACTTTCAGCTTGGTAACTGAATGAATGGTATTATCATTAAGTAAGAGGGAAAGATGACTTGAGATGATTATAACTAATGCTTACTGAGTACTTTTCTAAGCCCTTTAAAATACTAACAAATTTAATCTTTACAACACCCTGGGAACTCTCTAATTTACAGATGAGAAAAACTAATACACAGAAAGGTTAAGTTCTCCAAGGTCACACAGCCAGTAAAAGGCAGAGCCAAAATCTGAGCCCAGATATACTCTCAACTACATCATACTGTCTCGCACATGACCAATTAAATGTCCCTCGTGTCTGAGGGACTTCCGGGGACTTGTGTTTACCTGGCATTTGGAAAACTGAAGTAGGGCTCAAAAGAAAAATAAGGGTTAACAATATGGATTTTAGAGTCATCCAACATAGTTGACTTCTTGGGGCAAAGAGAAAGATAAGATGGACAATTAGAGTGAAGAGAGGTCCGAGAGGGAAGGAAGGATCAGTAAGAGGGATCCAAAGACACTTAGGAAGGAGATTTTTAAAATCATAGTCCCTAAGCTGGGTCAGTCACCACAACACAGAGGTGTGAGCTTGAAACAGTCTGGACCTTCTTCTTGTGAAACAGTGGGTCCATTTAATATTGCTGAATGACAAATCTAGCACTCACAGCTAAAGGGTCCCTGTGCAGATTACATCAGGGAGCAGAGAAGCCTAATCAAGTATGAAATGGGGAAAACAAAAAATTGATGCTCTCAGCTTTTGTTGGAGCTAAGCGGCTCCTGCCTCCAGAGAAGCATTGACAATGCAAGCTCACCTCTCAGGCAGCACCCTCATCCCATTCTTTACCTCCCTACCCTCCAATCCCTACAGAATCCAGCTGTCTGCCCTGCCCAGAGGGCAGGAGCCCCGCCCAGACACAGCAGCTTCGGAAACACAGAAGAAAGCAGGAAGCTGTCCTATTGCAAGACAGCACAAAAAACAATGGCTTCTGCAAAAATCAGCTTTGGTTTTTAATGGGCATGTTATATGACTCATCAGCTATCATGTATGCCATGCCCTGAGCTCTAGCTCTAAATCAACCAAGTTCAGAGAGAAGAAGAAGGAAATAATAATAGCAAAAGATGGACAGATATCTCAGGAAGCTTTAATCCTAAAAAGGGAAAACAGAAACAGGGGGAAGTGGTGAGCATTTCCTCCTTGCACACTCAGGAACTGAGGGTCTAGAGGGGGCAGAAGGGAGGCAGCCCTGGGCTCTGAGACCTGCCAACATGTGCAGGTCCTGGTTGCCATGGTGCCATCCTGTTGTTTGGCAAGGTTTCATCAGCATTCTCTTTCTGCCACAGTTCCTGTCTTGTGGGCAGCAGCAAGAAAGAAGAAAAACTGTTGTTTGTATTCTAATGGCTGCTGGGCCACTGAATACTGTGCCTGGAAAGAACAAGGTAAAAATGTAAGACACAGAAAAAAAGCAGCCAAGATGAGACTAAACCCCTTTGTTTAGGGATGAAACACCCTCGTGAATAAACACTCTAAAGCTTTTTTTCCTTTGGTACCTATAATCCAAGAATCTTGACAGAGAATGTCAGCTTCTTATCAAGGCTATTTCCCACAGTGATTTCTCATAATGGGACTCTGGGTTCAGTCCTAGATGAAAAGCATGAACTTGTGGCAAAGAAAACAAAACGAGGTATTGGTCAGCACACTAAGTGAAAGTCAGACACCGCCTTGGCTCTGACACTAATCAGACAAATGGCCTTAGCACTTTGAAGCCTCAATTTCTTCATCTGTGAAATGAGGCAGTTTTACTAGATGAATGTTAAGGGTCCTTCCACTCTCCTAGCCTATTGTGAGGGTGTTGGGGGGTAAGAGAGCTCTTCCAGGTGCCTCTCAAAAGATACGGGGATGCCCATGTGCCAGGACTCTGACTGTGCCCCAAGGACCCCAACTGTGAAAGTGGCCACAGCTCAGTGGAAGAGATAAGTAAACACGTACACAGGAGTTACATCCATACATTTGATTAAACCTGTGTTAGTGGGCAGAGACCATGTCTCATTCATCTTCACTCAACATCCAGCACAGTCTAGGTTCTTAGCTTAACAAATGATTATTGAATGAACTTGCAGGCAAATCTTTAAAATGTGTTATTATGAAATCTTTCCAACTTATCTGTTATGAGTTGAACTGTGTTGCCCCAAAATTTGTATGTTAAAGTCCAAACTCCTAGTACTTCAGAATATGACCTTATTTGTAGAGAAGGCCTTTAGAGAGCCCTGGCTGGTATAGCTCAGTGGATTGAGCATGGGCTGTGAACCAAAGTGTTGCCGGCTCGATTCCCAGTCAGGGCACATGCCTGGGTTGTGGGCCAGGTCCCCAGTAGTGGGCGTGTGAGAAGCAACCACACACTGATGTTTCTCTCCCTCTCTTTCTACCTCCCTTCCCCTCTCTCTAAAAATAAATAAATAAAATCGTTAAAAAAAAAAAAAGAGAGAAAGCCTTTAGAGAGATAGATAATCAAGTGGGTGGACCCTAATCCAGGATAACTGGTGTACTCATAAGAAGAAATCTGGACACGGACACGCATTAACAGAAGGTGACAAGAAGCAACACAGGGAGATGACAGCCATCAACAAGCCAAGGAGAAAGGCCTGGAACAGACTCTTTCTTCAAAGCTCTCAGAAGGAGCCAAACCTGTGGACACCTTGATCTCAGACTATTAGCCTCTGGAACTGTGAGGCAATAAATGCCAACTGTTTAAGCCCCCTAGCTGTCGGCACTCTGCTCTGCAGCCCTAGCAAACAAGCAGCACAGCAAATCCGAAAGTAGAGAGGACCGCACAACCGTGTGTGCCATCACACTCCTCACCCAGGTCTCTCGTGGCTGCACACTAATTATCCCCCAAATCTGTGGACTCTGCCATACATAACCACAATGCCATCACCAAACCTGTCAATATTAATAATCTGAAGGCAAATCTAATTCATAGGAAAAATACACCTTATAAAATATGCCTTATACTAAAACACATACTTAACATAAAGTTTTCCTCCATTAAAGCTATTAACAATATTAAAAACAATATCCCAATAAGTTTGAATCGTGAATAAAATCCTCAGAGGATGAACAAGACTCTTGGAACAACTTAATTCTTTAGTCAGCTCTCTTAATCAACATATTATCTGAGAATAAAAACCAGCTACTTTATTAGAGTATATAAAAGAAAGGGAAAATGCAGTCAGTATTCATACCCACTCTCTGGCCGTTGAAAATACACTTTCCAAACTAAACAAGTTTAGCAGACGTCTTGAAGTCTGTGATTTAAAAAAATGCTCAAAAAATAAAATAAAATAAAATAAAAAACCACTAATATGTGCAGTGGTATTCTATGTTAAACTGCACACACTTTAAGTACCTCAAAATTGACATGGCAAAACTCAAAACCTCTCAAAAAAAAAAAATAAAAAAGATAAATGTAAAGCCATACCTTGACAAAGTATAAATCCTTGGTTGTTTTTCTAAGACTTCAGGGACCGGAGTTCGCAACACTTCAACAATTAGACAACTTCCAATCACATGTCCTCTTCAAAAAGCTTAGTTTTTGTCTAATACAAAGAGAAATGTTAAAGTCAGAATCACCTACTTCAAAAGTTTTTCAAAAGAGTCTTTTGAAAAGCGGTTTGCTCCATCAACTTTCGAAATCAGGCAACTCTGTAAAAACCCGCAACCGGCTAATTAGCCTCAGCTGTTCGTCATATGGTCTGCAGGCCAGTCAAGTGATCTGACCCTTTCAAGTTACTAAAGCCTAATCGGACTGGCCTCTCAGACAGAAAGTGGCTGTATTAACCTCTTCTTTGTTTAGAAGACTAGTACATACTTCGACTCTGTCTTTTCCCCCAATCAATAAAGTTAACATTTGTTTTCTTGAGAAAACATCTTTAAAAGTATCCTGTCCTCAAGCCCCTCCAAGGTTAAACTAATATTGTTTCTTTACAAATACAATGCTTGATCCAAACAAATAATAAAGGAGACAAATGGAAGTGGTGGAAGGAGAGGGGCGGGATGGCTTACTAGAACTCTCGCTCCTGGCCTCCAGACCTCTGAGTATAACTGTCTACCGCAGAGGCCCACCCAGATATCTCCCTGGCATCTCAAATTCAGTATGTCCTGCCCTCAACTTACCTCCTTTGCTCTTTTCCCCCGCCCTGTTCAGACCCACTTCTCTCTGTGTTTAGCAGCACAGTTCCAACGTACACCCAGCCAGAAATCTGATGGTCCTCAGTGGCTCCTCCCTCTCTTCCCCACCCACTTCCAATCGGCCCCCACATTCTGGTGCTCTTTCCTTCTCTCCCTGTTATTCCAAGCTTATAGGGCTCACCTGAAGGGCTAAAATTAACCACTTACTTGGTCTTCTGGCCCACAACCTGGGACCACCACTGGTCTATCCTCCATATTCGCCCGAAGTAATATTTCCAAAGGCAAACGGGGTTCCACCACTCTCCTCTGTAAAACCTGCCATTGGCTCCCCACAGCCTCCACAGTGAAATCCCGGCTCCTTGGGCTTCTGCCTGCAGTGCCCTACCACGCCCTGCGTCCTGCCTCCAGCCACCAGAACTGTTTGCAATTTTCTAAACCAGTGGTTTGCATCGTCATCATCACCTGGAGCCCACCTCGGGCCTACTGAATCAGAGCTTCTAAGCAAGGGTGCAGCAGTCTGTTGTAACGAGCCTGCCGGGTGATTCTGACACCCACGGAACTGAAAGCCACTGCTCTGAGCCCACCAAGCTGTTCCCAAAGAGACTCAGCCCTTTGGCTCCTTCTTCCAAGGAGCAATGCTGAGTTGGATACCCCTTCTCTGGACCCCTACTCTTTCCTCGAACTGGTCAGCCCCATATGATAATTATCGGTTTATTTCTTGTTGATTGGTGGCATCTTGAACACAGAAATTGTATGTCTTTTGATTTACTCATTCCATAATCATTTATTGAACATTTTCCTGTCACTGAGATGGATGCTGGACAGAAAACTAATGACTGTATCCTCTGCCACCCTCTGACTTCAGCAGCTCAAAGTATCACCAAAGACTCAACCTATCCGATTTACAAAGTCCCACTGTAACAGGGGGGTCGGGCCAGATTGCTCCAGAGCGGGATAGAGAACCCAAGAGCCAGCACCCACCCTCACAGGCTGAAGGTTTGCAGGAAGTGCGACCAAAACCGCATGACAGCCATCCCACACCCTGGGGTCTACTGTAAACAACGGCAATGCAACTGTGTGAACATGTGCTGCCCTGGCAGTGAGCTGCTCGTGATGCAGCCTGCAGAAGCTGGTACAGAGCCTGCGTGAGCTGTGAGGGCCCTCCGCCCCACCTCGGACCAAGAGGGTTCTGTGCCCTTGCACGGGGCTAGGAACTTTGGCCCCTTGCACAAAACGGTGGCTGGAGTAGAGTCAAAGGCACTGGGGAGCTGCAAAAATGGCAGACGTTGGTGCACATTGATGAAAAAGTCATTCTTTCTGTCGCACATGGGTTTCTGGGCCAAGTCTTTAAAATGCAGCGCACAGGGAAACAAATGGCTTTTCCCCTTCCCTGGCTAGCCTAGGGGGCCACAACAGGTCTGAGATCCTGAGGCCAGTGGACGCCGGCACTCTCCCGCACAGACAGCGGTGGCACCGCACTGACTGCGCGGGGCTCTGGCATGGACATGTGAGAGACGCCTGGGGCCGAAGTGGGAACCAGCTAAGCTGCCTGACTGATCATGCTGCAGACATCTGCATTCCCCAAAGGATGGCACTTTATTATGTTTTATTTGATTATTTTAGAGAGAGGGGAAAGGAAGGAGAGAAGAATCAAATGGTTGCTTCTCCCACGCCCCCAGCTGATGACCTGGCCGGCAACCCAGCCCTGTGCCCTGACTGGGAATCAAACAGGCCAGCACTCAATCCACTGAGCCACACCAGACCCGGCTACAGCACAGTACTTTAATATAAGAAAGGGGATTCCACGCAATTTTTCAAACTGGCCTGGCAGAGGGATTCTGAGTCTTTGGGTGTTTTAAAGCTAGCGGGGCTCTAAGGGAGAAACCTGCCGGTATTCCAAAACTGTAGAGCCTTTAAATAAACAAGCCCTTTTCCTTTTGCACCAAACTTCTGACTCCAGAGTTTTCGCTGCAGGCGGTAAGCAGCAGAACCCCACTGACTCTGCAACTGCACGGCCTGTTCTGTGACACCATCACCAACCCAAAGAACTGTGGGCGACTACAAAAGTCAGAGCATAACCACTCTGACATCTCTTGCGGTAACACGGTTATACATCTGTTGCCGACTCAGATGTATAAATGGGATAAGGCTGCCTTTTCATGAAAACTTACATACTCCTCTTTATTATCTCACAGCAACCTCCAGAATTTGGAGGATAATTTAGTACAGGAATGCACCAAGATCTTTAAATGTCAGATTAAAGTCCATTAGTATTAGCTTAGTCTAATTACAGAAGTGGGATAAAGTTTCATATTAGCACTTCTCAGTCTTCAGCTTGCATAGGGCTCTCCTAGGGTTGTGTTAAAATGCTAATTATGATTCAGAAGGACTGGCGGTGTCCAGGAATCTGCATTTTGAACAAGCCCACAGATGCCCAGGTAATACTGATGCTCCTATTCCTAGAACTATACTTTGAATAGCAAGTAAAATTTGGGCAACCCCATTTTCCACAGAACTATCGGCCTTCCTAGTAGAGCAACAAAACATTTTTTGACTCTTTTACATGGAAAGTTTTCTAAAATGTCCTTCAGACTTCAGGATAAAGATGGCCAAATCTCACTACTGTAACAATACAGGGAATTTTATTTCATTTAGACATAAACTTACAAGGATAAAGAGAGTGAGTGAAAATAACTGCAATAAAATATTGGAAGTTAGAAAGTAGACGGACAGGAGGTAACCTATTAGCAGACCAGGAAAGCTGACACCTGATCTGCCAGGAGGGAAAGCCAAAAAACAGCTCATCGCAGAACCTCCAGAAAAGCTCAGGCCTTCATAGCCCCAAACACCTCTGGAGGTGGGGCAGGGTAAAGTCAGGGCTAAACATGGTGGAAGTATGCTTAGATCCCAGCCTTGCGACTCCTCCAGCTCTGGTAGAGGATGAAAATTTATTCTCTGCAGAGAACTCTGTGGGTCAGACTCCTGAAGGCTCTCAGAGGCATAGCAACCGGCAGTGGAGAGAGAGAAAGGCAGTGAGAAGTTACATGGTAAATATTGACACAAACCCCTCACCCCGCTGACCACCTAGGCAATGACTTCCAGAATGCAGGCATCCTCCACAAACTGGTGTGCAAATGATCTTCTCTGGACAATCTGCCCAACCCTGGACGGAAGGCCTGAAGATAAAAAGAAGCCAACAACGTATTGATCTAACTAAAACTATGATGTACTGTGGGAAGAAGGAAATGGTATGCACAGGTGGTCGGGGTAGGCAGAGAACCAAGCTAAAATTCTCTCCTTCCATAATAAAGTATCGCTCGGCAATGCCTAAAACAAAATAAAATTGACCACAGAAAAAAAACTGTGTCATTTAGAGACAGGGGTTGTAACTACCAGCTAGAGTCAACTGCAAGTATTGAAAGCGGATGACTGGGGAGCAGGAAGTGAGCTGGGGGAGGGGACTCCGACTGTTTTTTTTTCAACATGCCTTGTAGATCGATATCCATGTATGACCTTGATAAAATCCTTACAATTAAATAATACAAAATAAAGTGGAATGCCTATACTTCAATTTTTTTTTTCAGATAATTCAGGACATCACAACGAACATCCCTAACTTGCTGTGCTCCAACTCTGGAACCCACACGAAACAGGATGTTGAGGATCGAGCTCTGGAGACAGGCTGTCTGGCTTTGAACCTCAGCTTTGCCACTCACTGGCTGTGTGATTTCCAGCAAGTTACTTAACCTGTGTGTGCCTCAGTTTCCTCATCTGTGGAACGGACAGTAACAGAATTATTTTGTCATAATTCAATTATTTAATTAAATTTAATAACTTAATACCTATAAAGGACTTAAAACAGTGTTTGGCACATAATAAATGTTCGATAATAGCTCTTCTTATTAAGATATGTTTGCCCTTGTAATGAATGCCTCCTGGCCTCTGTATTGATTTCGTCTTTTATTAGTTCATGTTTCATTCTCCCTGCCCACGCCTTCTCTGTCAGGCAGTTGGCTGTCCCTCACCTTGGAAATCAGGGTGCCTTTCTAGAGTAACCCCTTTCCCCTTCCAGTGTGCAGTTTCTAATAGACAAGGCACCTGGAAACCTCACGACCAAGCTCCTTAGAACTGTGTGTAAATGAAGGAAAATGGGCACCAAGAAATATTCTGAAGGGCTCTCTGTGAGGCCAATCAGCAAGTTTCCACGCATGAACCATCGGTCTGACCACTCAGAACTCCCTGAGCTTACCTCCTCGCTACCAAGTGTGGGGCAGGAAGCTGGGCGACACTCAGAGTAACCAGCCATCCCCGTGCCCCCCAGAAGCCCCAAATCCCTGGAAACCCCAGCCTCAGTGCTGGGCAAAGGACTTAACCCTTTTGAGCCTGTTCCATCATCTGTGACATGAAGGATTATATCTACTTTGAAAGTCTGTTGAGGAACAAATGAGAGGATTTTGTATATAATTCCTGATGCACAGTAAAGTCTCAATAAACGGCAGCTCCAG
This sequence comes from Desmodus rotundus, assembly GCF_022682495.2. Classification (NCBI taxonomy): domain Eukaryota; kingdom Metazoa; phylum Chordata; class Mammalia; order Chiroptera; family Phyllostomidae; genus Desmodus; species Desmodus rotundus. The sequence goes on from NC_071393.1 coordinate 86,318,391, forward strand.
CTACTGTACTCAGTTATTGTCAACTCTAACATCAGTGGCAAACAAGTTATTTTTAGAAACCTAGCCCGTACCTGCGTTATTTTCTTATTGGCCAGCTGAAACGTTTGCACATGTGAATTTCCACCCTTGTCCTACACACTTGGTTTCAGGATATTAAAGGAATTTAATATTTCAACATCGCTGACTTCTACACTGGGCAAAGGCCTAGTAGGTTTCCACAAGCTTTTTAGTACGTGTATCTTTTTCACAAAATGTAAGTCTTAGAGTATTTATGTCAGTAGCTGCTTCTAAACTTTTGGACAGAAATCAGACGCCACCTCACAAAGAAGGATACCAGGCACGATACCTGAAATTCTCTTTAAAATTTGCATCTCAATTTTTTCCTTCATAATGACACCAAATCACTGTCTCCTAATGGACTGACAACTGATTCACTAAATATGTCAATTTTGTCCCTGAAAAATACAGACTCTTATCATCAAACAGATGAAACACCACTTCTGACCTCAAAAGCTGAAGTATCTCAGTACTCGATAGATATTACCTACAGCCTGGAGAAAATTGCTCACTTCTGTGCACCCTGACAACACCAGGGTGAAGTTGCTGTAAGGAAATTCGCACAATTAGGGGTAGGTAACAGAAAGGATCACAAGTTACTCAAAGCCGAAACATGGCCTGGGAACCCTCCAAGAGGCAGCAGAGAGAGAATGGGCAGCCAGGCATAGAAGACACATCTCCATTTAGGCTCCCAAGCTGCCTCCTCCCACGCTCATATTTCTTCTGCCAACGTGCCCCCTGCCCCCCAGTGCCCAAGGCCTGGGAGCCTGAAACTCTAAAGAACCACAGACCCTCAGAGAAGCTTTGAGGGTCATCTGGTCCAACCACTGGGGCAAGAATAAACGGATTCAGGACAGAATCTCTCCAAGGGTGGCCTGATGCCACTGGCAGCAGGATCGCCTGAGGTGATCCCCTGATGAAAACCCGAAGTCCTGACTTCCATCCAGGCCTCTGAATTGGATCTCTGAGAGGGAGACTGAGGCATTTACATTTATTACAAGCTTCCGAGAGGGTTTGGTTATGCACAATGTCTGACAGCAGCTGCTCTGGGGAGAAAACAGCAAAATGTACAGGTAGATGGGCAAATGACCTGTAGGAAGACCACGTCTAACCACCACCAGCCTCAGATCCCAAATCTGTAAAAGAGGGACAACAATATCTCCATCGCAGATTGTGAGGATTAAATGAAGTAACAAGTAATAGCCTTAAGCGTGGCGCCTCGCACACTGCAGATGTGCAATACTATTACTCCATCCCTCTCCTTCGTTGTGCGCATGGTATTCTAATGAAGATTCATAACGATAGTCTGTTTTGAATAAATGTCACCAAGGAGAGCAGGTGGCTGGCTTACATTAAAGCCTCAGCTTTAATGAGTCACCAACTAAAAGGCCGAGGCTGGCAGCTCTAACCAATGGTAGGCTTGTAAAATGTCCTGGTGGACGGTGGTTCTCAAGCTTCCCTGTGCTTCAGAATCATCCGGACGGTTTAAAACAGATTGAGTTTCAGGTTCGGTTGGGCTGGCGTGGGGCTGAGAATCTGCATTTCTAACAAGTTCCCAGATAGTGCTGACTCTGCTGGTCCCAGAACCACACTTTTATCATCACCCCACAGCCCCCAGATCTAACATCTAACTGATCTGATGCTTGGCAATAAAAATAAAAAAATAAAACTATGCTGTATGCATTTCCTTCCTGTTTGATACCAGACTGGTTAGTTATATGTAAACATAGAAAAAAGTAATAAACCAACAATTTCCAAGGCTGGGCTGCCTCTGTTCCAGACAATAGTTGTTTTATGGGTTTTTTTCTTTCCAGTTACAGTTTATATTCACTATGATTCTGTGTTAGTTTCAGGTGTACAGCATAATAGTTAGACATTCACATACTTTACAGAGGGGTCCCCCCTATATTTCAAGTACCTGCCTGGCCCCACACATAGTTATTACAGTATTACCAACTATATTCCCCATGCCGTGCTTTACATCCCCGTGACTATTCTCTTCCAATTTGTACTTCTCAATCCCTTTACCTCTTCCATGCAGACCTCCAACCCCTCTCCCCTCTGGCCATCAGTCTGTTCTCTGTATCTATGAGTCTGTTTCTACTTTCTTTGCTTATTTCGTTCTTTAGATTCCACAAACATGTGAAATCATATGGCATTTGTCTTTCTCTGTCTGACTTATTTCACTTAGCATTCTTGCTATGCTTTTTGAAAAGCACAGAGAGAAGACTGGGAAAGTTGAGTGCCATCTGCCAGCTCACTAGATGTGTGGCCCTGAGTGAAGCACATGATTCCTTTGAGCCTCAGTTTCCTCACCCGGGAACACAGGTGGGCTTGGTCGCTGGTTCCTAAACCTGGTTGTGCTCTATCAGGCCCTACAGCAACACTTTAAAGAACATGGATTCCCCAGGCCTAACACCAAACCTAAAAAGTAAGAATCTCCAAAGCAGAGACTGAAAATGTGTTGGGGGCGGTGTATGTTTTAAGTAAAACCTCCCTGTGTGATTTTTCTGGACAGCCAGTTTTAAAGAACCATTGCCATGGCGATCTTTCAGGCCTCTGCCAGCATTAGAGCTCTCCAGTCTTTTTGATTTCTAGGTCCCTGTGCCCTGAGCCTGTGCTTACCAAATTGCCTTCTCCTTTTTCATTTGCTTCCCATGGAGCTTTTAACTGCAGGGAGTGAGTACAAAGCAAAGAAACAAGTCACCTTAACAGTTCCTTTGTTCATGTATCAATGAACTGGCATTCTGGTGTTAGTTTAAAAAATGAAATAAAGTCCAATGTGTAAGACAAATCAAGAATTACATAGGACTAAATTTGTCAAGCAATCTCCTCTAATACCATCCGCTCACTTACTTACTCATTGACTTAGCATCTTCCACGTGCCAGGCATTGTTCTAGGTGCTAAGCAAATAGTGGTTCACAAAACAAAGTCCCTGCCCTCAGGGCAAAAACATTTCAGCAAGAAGAGACACACAATAAAAAAGAGATCAGAAAGATAAAATAATTCCCAACAGTAATAAGTGCTATGAAGACAGTAACACAATAATAGGAGAGCAACTAGACGGCTGCTTTCCAGGCAGTGGTGGAAGAAGGCCTCTTAGAGGTGACATTTGAAATTAAATCTGAATGAGGTCAAGGGACCAGCCAGGTGAGGATCTGGAGGAAACGCATTGAGAACAAGTTCAGGGCAAGCGCAAAGGCTCTGAGGAAGGAATGAGCTTGGCATTTCCAAGGAGCAGAAGGGAGCAGATGAGGCTGGAAGATGGAGGCCCAGGAATGAGCGGAGGAGGTCATGGAGGCCAACGGGGCTCACACCACAGACCCTCACAGACCGAGGTTAGAACGATTAGATGTCACAGCAACTGCAGTGGGAAGCGATTGAGGAATTTTAAACAGAAGAAGGATATGAGGATATCATCTGATTTATATTTTTTAAACATCACTGGCTTTGTGTGAAGAATGGGCTGTGGGGAGGGATAAATGACAGAGGCTAGAATGGCGCCAGAAAAGCAGCAATACAGGCAAGAAACAATGGCCTTTAACTGGTACCTGGCGCACAGCCACAGCGGGTGCAAAGATACTTCTGGGCTGCTCTACCATGGGTGACACCATAACCCACTTGCTTCACTTCCTGTGATATTTCAGAAGGGTTCAAGAGACACTGGTTGCTAGTGAAGTTCCATCTGAAAGTCACTTCCTTTGAACAACAGAACAACACAATTTTAGATTGCCCCTCTTACACCTGGTTAAAATCAAGAAATGTTAGCGTAAGGATATAAAAATAACACAGTGGGGAATCCGCAGACCTGTCTTCTAACAGCTTCTCTGCCATCAGTTAGCCATGGGTAATTGATTCGAAACCAGGGGGTCTGGACTATGTGGTTTCTAAGGTGCCTGCTAGCTCTTAAACTGCGTGATGCTCTAAGTGGAATAAATGAGGTTTCCTAATCTAAGTGGCAAAATGGGCTAATGACTCAGGGTAGGGGTTTTTGTCATTGACTTTTAATCTCCCAGAGAGGCTCCAGTTAAGCAGGAAATGGGGTGTTAATGAAGAAACTGCCCAGTCATTACCTCCTGGGGAAACTCTGGTGTCTGAGGCACCTCTGGCACAAGGGTGCGGGGGCCAGGGGTCTCTAGGAAGTAGACCCTCCTGGTCATCTGCGAGCCCACCGCCTGAGGGGCTGAGAGTACAGGTCTCTGAGGAATGTAGCCGCCAACCCTTCAGTCACAACACTCTGCGCTTTCTGGCAGGCTCCCCCACCCACACTGAATCACAGGGCAGAGAGGTATTACCGCTCGGCTCTCACTCCCTATTGACAGGCTGTCCCCACAGGGCCCACGCCTCTGAAATGGCCAACCTGACCGCTCCACAAGGACCTCATTCCACACGATCCCTGAGGCCAGTGGCTCTCAGTCCACATTTAATGACTCAGAACTGGGGTGAGGGAGAGATTAGAAAGACAGCAGTAGCACAGTTAGGCTTAGTAACTGTATGCGATGGAGAGAATGTGTAACGCGGGAGACTGCAGGCCAGAGAGGTTCAGTGATTTGTCTAAGGCGGGGTTTCTCAGCCTCGGCATCACTGACATTTGGGCAGGATAATCCTTTATCTTGACAGGCTGTCCTGGGCATTGTAGGGTGTTAGCAGCACTCCTGGCCTGTACTGACTAAATGCCAATAGTAACGCCCCAGTTGTAACAATCAAAAATGTCACCAGATGTTGCCAAATGGTCCCCGAGAATGAGGAGGTCAAACACTGGCCCAATTAAGAACCGCTGGTGTAATATCACATAGTTAACTATCAGCAATATTAGAGACTAAAAAGCAGGCTACTACTTCCCAGGCATGTCGGTTCCTCTGTAATCAAGCAGGAGCTCCGGAACACAGGGTTAAGTCACTCCCTAAGGAAATAGCACAACTGGCCTCCCAGCCCTCTGTAGGGAGGCAGAGGTGGGTGGGAAGGGGGGGCGATGGAGAGCTGGCCTTGTCCCTGATGGCAGAGGCTCAGACAGAAACAGCCAGCAGCTTGTTGGACCACATTTGGTCTCCAGTATCTAATTGGAAGGACAATACCGTTATCTTTCCAAGGGCTGCTGAACCCTTTTTCTCATTCTTGGGGTCATTCCCTTGTAGTGGTATGATTCATCATGAAAAACAATCACACATTGCAAGAAACGAAGAAATCCTGACCACAACTGTGGATTATGTTTAAAAATTCTTAGGTATCTCAAACGAACACTTAAGACATGACCTGCTTCCATATGTCTCATTCCTCCCATGTCAGAAGTGGCACAGCAAGAATAGAAACACGTCACCATCACCTTCAGTTAGCTGACTGAGACCCTGTCTTTGTTTTTAATGATACAAATACACAGCGGATACATAACCAGCCAACCCAGATAAGACTGGTCGGCTGACTGGCCACCCAGGTGGTAGGATCAGAGCAGGAAAGTTGAACTGAAGTTAATAAGAACCAACAGCTTTCGTAGTCTCTTGGCAACCAATTCCATTATTATGCTTAAACCTGGCAGCTGGTAAGACTTTATATGAACAAAGCTATGTTCATTTCCAAGACTACTTAAATACATACAAATGACTTTAAAATAATAATAAAATAACCCACTGTTTTATAAGGACCCATCTCTAAAGGGCAAGTCATATATACCTATCTACCTACATGGGCCCTTACCACATATTTTCCACATTTTTTTCTACCAAAATACAGAAGGATGAGGAGTTTCATAGGAATGGGCCATGCAAAGCAAGCAGGCTTTCAATAAGATAATACAGTACTTGTCTATTCTGAAATTATGCTCAGTAAGTCCACCTTAATCAAAGCATCCTACAATAAAAATTCAAAAGGAATAAATATATTAACAAGACCTTAAAAGGAATAAAAACACGTTGAAAGAACGACAGGATTTTTGGCATCATTACAGGGATTATAACCAAGTGGTAGCTTTTGATAGTCACGTGGCCTGCAGGAAAAATCAAGGGTGTCTGCTGAGAGTGGCTTTGCCTGTCACATATTGGATCTGGGGACTGGGAGGACAGCATGATACCAGAGTAATCACGTGAGGGTGGCAACAAAACTAATTAAGAGTCAACACAAAAACATAAGCACCTTATACATGATCTTTTAAGAGAAGACATTATGCAGCAGAGCGACCACAGGGCCTAGAGTTCCATTTCTGGCTCTGCCACTGTGTGATCTTGCAATGTGACTTAACGTCTCTGCATGTGAATTCCCTTCACTACGAAAATCCAGAGCAAAACTGAATCTTCTCCAGCTTCTTTCTCATTCTAATACTTTTTGAATTTACAAGTTCTCTCCTTCCTTAAGATGGACACATGCAGTCACCAAAATGGGCAATCGCTCAGTCATTCTACGAACACTATTATAATTGATGCATTTCCTGTGCAGTAATGTGGATTTACACAAAACACAGTTAAATTTGCATTTCATAAAAACAATAAACATTTTAAAAATACTCATATAAATACATCCCAAATACTGCATGTAACATACTTACAGTAAAACATTATTCATTGTTTATCCAAAATGGTTTTTTTGCTGAATCTTGTACCCTACTTCTGACCCCACATTACAAGTTCAATTTTAAAAACCAGAAGTCTGATTCTGTACATGAGGGTGGTTCTAAGGGTGGCCGAGGCACAAAATGGGAGACCTTCTCAAGAGAAGCACGGATAGAGACAAAAAAATAGGAAAGGAGGAGCAACTTTCAACATTCCTCTCGAGTAGACAAGGCTGTAAATAAAATGAGTGTCAGCAGACCTCACTCGCACAAGAAGAGCGTGGCGTGCCTCCTGTGCAGCATGGGCAGACCGCAGGCCAGACACGCTGCTTGCCCGCCGCTCCCCACATCTCGCCCTACTGACGTCAAGTTAATTACGCACCCTCTGTCTCTTCCTCCAACTCAGAGCTCCTGTCTGCTCCCAAGGTAATCAGCCTAAGGGAAACCAGATCATAAACACAAGCTTCCTGACCAAGAGTCAGAGGAATAAATATGACCCAAGCAAAAACAGCACAAAGCATAAAAAGCGGAGGTGGTGAAAGGGAAAAATCACTCTCTTCAGAAGGCAACCTTATTTTAACAATGGCAAGACAATCTTGCTTCTTAGGGGCTCACCTTTTTTTTTTTTTTAAATTTCAGCTTTGTTGAGGTATAACTGACATATAAAATTATCGTTTATTTTTTTAAATAACACTAAAATTGTAAGTTATCTAAAGCATACACCATGGTGATCCGATACACACACATGAGATGAAAGGATTCCCCCCATCTAGTGCAATGGGGGCGCGCACTTACACATGCAAGCCCTGTTTTGTTCTTGAAACAACAAATCTATCAAACCTATGATTTACTAGGAATATATATCTCATATATATGTAAAAATAATCATTTTTCACACTTTGCAGTGAAGATACAAGGGCACATTCCAAGATAAGTTTAAATAACAATGGAAGGCAGATTCAATTTTAAAAATAACATAGATTAATCACCATACACTGCAGGTCAATTCATTCAATTATCACTGGGAAAGAGCAGCAGGAAAGCCCACTCAACTGCGGCCAATACTGCTCCACCAGCAGCAGCAGCAGCAGCAGGAGGGGGACTTGCAGGTATTGGCTAAGGAAAATTAAATGTGGGGACTAGAAGTTTCCAATGATGAAAATAAATCCAGGTTTGTTCATGAACTTACTGGTACACTTAGCAAGAGTTTACTGAACACCCCTTTTTGTCTAAGACACCTTGCAGGATGAAACTCAAAAAGGAGCTGAAGTCATGCTCGGCCTCCAGGATATTACAATCTGCCCTGGAAATAAGGACATACATGTTGCACCCACTGACGCAAGAAACAGATGTTCGGAGACTTTCAGGACGTTTACAGAGATGTTACTTTAATGGCCAACTCTTTTAACCTGCGCAGGGGGGGACTCTCGATGTGTCCCGGAGACACTTGCTCAGAAGAGCTGCAGATGAGAGCCGCGCCAAACGCTCACAGGCTAGCTCTTTTATACAGTGAGAAGCAAGCAAGCAAGTTACAAAAGCAGGAGTTGCTGTTATCTCTGCATAGCTCTGAGCTCTGGAGGAGTTTTGCTCTGGGTTCAGGAGGAACTATCTGTCTGTCTCCTGTTGATAAGCTTATTTCAGATGACGATTTGTTTCTCTTCCTTATCCATTCTAGTGACCTTCAAGAGGTTTTCTGCTTAGCAATGCTTATAATTGTCTAGCTCTCAACAATACACATGAATAGTTGACAGTCTAGAGTCGCCATTTAATTAAATGTTAAATGGGTTTCCAAGATGGCAATTTCAATTAGATGCCACAGAAAGATTAATTCACTACAGTAGAAAGTATTCATGAAGAAATGAATTTCTATTTCTTGAATTTCCAAGGCATTTCATTCTCTCCCTAGACCAGCACAAGAGATGGAATCACTGGGGACAGGCGCTGAATGTCCCCCCCCCCCCCCCCCCCCGCCAAGCTATCCAGGCTACAGAGAAGAGGGCTCTGCGCTACCACTGTGGGAAGAACAGAGCCCTCACCTTTCTATTGTTTTACCTCTCCCTTTCCAAGGAGGGTAAGGTTGTTATCTTAGGGAAAACAGGACGATAGAAGGAAAGAGACTTGGATGTTAGTGTAACCATGGACATTACTTCTCTTACATAAAATGGGAAGGAATGGTAAGGAAGAAATAGCACAGCGATATCCATTCCTCAGTCTCCCACTCCCTTTCCAATCATTCAGTACATTTTTTGAGTGCTTACTATTTGCTATAAACCATTCTAAATGCTGTGCACACCAAAGTAAACAAGAAAAATTCTTGACGTTCGTGGAGCTTATAGTCTATCAGTTGGAGACAAATACTGTGTGTGTGTGTGTGTGTGTGACCGAGAGAGAAAGAGAGGGAGCACTATGACAGTATTATTCATACTCTAAAGAAAAATAAGGCAAGGTAACAGAGAAGAAAATGATGGGAGGGGTGAGGGATGCTATTTTAGATGGGATGGTTCAAAAAGGCATATAATACAGAAATGACTTTTGACCTCAAAGAAATGAGTGAGAAAGCCGTGTAGACATTTGAAGGAAGAGCACTCCAAGCAAAGAAAACAGCAAGTGCAAAGGTACTGAGGTATGCTTGGCTAAAGCAGAGTAAGCGAAGGAGAGGGTAATAAAAGATGAAGCCATATAACATGTAAGGCCTTGTAGGCCATGATGAGACTTTGTTTTTCTTCTGAGGTAAAAAGCCATTGGAGAGTTTTGAGCAGTGGAGTGAATAACTCCAGCTGCTGTGCTGAAAACAGACTGTAGAGTGGTGAGGGTGGCAGCAGGAGGGCCCTGTAGGAGGCTTTTGCAGTGACCCAGGTGACAGAAATGATAGGTACTTGATGGTGGCAGTGGAAGTGCTGAGAAATGGTTATTATCCTAGATATACTCTCAGAGAAGAACCGATGAGATTCTCTGAGGTATTAGATGTGGAAATGAGAGAAAGAAGAGAACCGGGGGTGACTCCTGGGTGTTTAGCCAAGCATCTGGAAAAAATGAAGTTGCTATTGACTGAGATGGGGAAGACTAAGGAAAAAGCAGGTCTGAGATGGAAAAATCAAGAGTCTGGTTCCTACAGATTGTTGCCCACTCCAAAACTCTTACATCTATTATAAAACCATGGCAACAGAAATTGAGAAGAAGTGGAGGATCTTAAATTTCATATGGAAATCAAGGGACCCAGAATAGCCAGAATAATCTTGAAAAACAGAACAAAGTGGACTCACACTTCTCAATTTCAAAACTTACTACGAGGCTACAGTAATCAAAGCAGTACGGTACTAGAATAAGAGTAGGAAGAGCAACACATACAGATCAACGGGGTAGAATTTAAAGGCCAAAAATACACCCTTACTTTTAGTCAATTGCTTTTCAACGGAGGCACGAAGACCATTCAAAGGGGGAGAAATAGCCTTTTCAGCAAATGGTATCAGGAGAACTAGATACCAGTATGAAAAAGGAGAGAGTTGGCCCCCAACCTCATACTGTATATAAAAATTAAAATGGGTTAAAGATTGAAATGTAAAAGCTAAAACTATAAAACTCTTAGAAGAAAACAGACATAAATCTTTATGACTTTACATTTGGCAATGCTTTCTAAGATTTGACACAAAGGCATAAGTAACAAAAATAAATAAATTGATTATACTTCATTAAAATTCAAATCAAAGCAGGCCATGAAAACTAAGGGAGGGACGGAGGGAGGGAGAAAGAAGGAAAGGAAGAAAGTGTGAATGAAAAGCAACATAAAATACAGAAGAGAATGATCCTCAGTCAAGTTCTTTCAGCATTATATTAACCTTTATTCATTTCCAACCATCTGGAGAAACCCTGTATTCCAGACTGTGCCCCACCCCAAGCAAGTTTTTAAGAAGGAGAACAAAAATAAAAAAGGAACAGGAACAGTGAAGCACCAATGAATTAAATTAGCAATAATTACAGAAAACTTTTTAGGACATAATACTCCTCACCCCTCCCAACATATGATTGATGAGCCAACCATAAAGAGGGAATCCAGCCAGTAGGGGAAAAACAGCTGTTAGCCCACAGAGCTAAGGAAGAGAACCCTGTGGCAGAACATTCTGAGGCCATGTGGCCAGGTGGCCAGCAGGAACCAGAGGCTGGTTCCAGTGGCAAAGTCAAGGGCTCACAAGATTTCCTTCTCTTCAGGCCTTCATTTAATCCATGATCAGTTGGGACAAAGACAAGCCTTTGGCAATAGTTACTGAAATCTGTCATCACATCAGTACTAAAACCAGTCACTACCTGAGGACCTGGCTGCCAGGTAGAGTGTTCTGTCTGACTGACAGAAGAAGGGAGAACTGTCTCCCACCCCTCCAGTTTGCTGTCCACACCCAGACCAACAAAGGTGGTGTAAAAATGTTCAATAATTCAACTGAAAACACCAAGAGGGAGGAAAGAACTAGAGGTCAGTGCTGGAGGCCTGGGACCTTCCTTCTCTCCTCCCAGTGAAGTTTCTTCCCCCTCTGATGGGGACCCTCGCCCCCGGATGTCATCCGCAGATGACCTCAGCCCCCCACCCCAACCTGGGACTACACTGCATTCGCACCTCTTGCCAAAGCAGACCCCCATCCCGAGCGGTTGTCATCGTGGGGTCTGCGCGATGGCCATGCAGGGTCTGGGAGAAGCAAAGCAACTTTTCTGGCCAGCTCAGCCGCCCAGAGGCGGGAAGAGAAGAAGCCGCAGCCTCCAGCCCAGCCCCAGGGTCAGACGCGGGGGTCGCCCGCTGCCCGGCTCAGCCCTGTGGGATGAAGCGGAACCTGGCGGGCGCAGGTGGCCCGAGCGCGCCTCCGCGACTGAGAGGAGCCGCCTGCCTCACCTGGCTCAGCCCGCTGTCCCCACGCTGCTCTGCCTCCTTGCACACTGCGGCAACCTGCTGCCGTCCTTTTTTTGGGTCCTTGGCGGGTATTTTCCGTCTGGCCCCACATCACTTCCCGTAAAGGAGAGCGAGGTGGGGCGGGACCTCCTCTTCACCCTCCACCTCCCGCTTCCTCCTGTCACCTCCGGGAGCACCCCCTCCCCCGCTCCGACTCCACGCGGGTGGTGGGCGGGCGCCGCCTCCCCGCCGCTGCACACCCGCTGCACCTGCTGAGTGGTCCTCTGAGCCACGGAAACGTCCCGCTCGCCGGCTTTGGCCCCAGCCAGGTCTCCACTGCCCTTTCCTGGAAGGCGCGAAACCTCAGGACAAAGTTTTCGTTTAGGACACGGGGTGACTTTTACAAACTGCTCCAGAATCCGTGCGCTGCGGCGTATGGTTTGATGACCCTCGCCAAATCTCTAAAAGCTATTTTCTAAAAGTGTTTTTTAGGGCATCAGATCAGTGTCCACCTGATCGCCAGAAGTGCTGAGCAGCTGCGAAGTCGGTCCGCCCGGGCTTCCTGAAGCCCTGGGGGGCTCCTCAGGACCCGCTCTGCACCGGGTGTCCAGCTCTGCCACGGTCCATCCCGCCCCGCCAGCATCTCTTCAGTAGGCCTGGGCACGGCCTTTCGAGGACGAGGGAAAGCTCTGGCATTTTTGGAAATGATAGGGGAAAAAGTAAATGTATTTATGAAAGAAAATGACAAACGGGGTTTTTGCTCGTGCAGTCTAGTTCTGATTATAAAATCACTCTAAAAGGAGTATTAGAGCAATTCGTTAAAAAAAAAAAAAAGCGCCCCCCCCCAATTAAATACAGTAAGGAGAAATCTGTGAGCCTTTGCTGCCCCCCAGCGCTTCCTTCTCTCAACGCCAAAGGGTTTGTGTGGGCCTGCTGGGACCTGCAGCTGGAAGCAGGTTTGGGGCACCAGGTTCCTTCCCACTCAGAGGCAGACAAATTTCTCCTCCAGTGGTCTGGGCAGGTCTGTGCAATGGCCTTGGGCCTACCTCTATGGACTCTTGGGTAAAGCACTTCTGAACCAAATAATTCCACTTTTAAACAGAGCAAAATGACTGGAAGCCCTAGTCCAGCTTCTCTCACCTGTTCTATCTCACTGATCTGCCTCTAATTGCACCACAAATTCCAGCTGTCCCCCATCCACTTGCCCAACCCCATCATCCTTCCAATCTGTAACTACTCACAGTTTGCATCACAGTACAATTAGCTTCTCAGACGTGTGCCTAATATACAAAATCACATGTAGAATAACCAACCATATGAAATTGCCAGACATTGAATATACATTCAATCTAGTATTTCCAGGCAGATATAACAGTGATCTCAGAGTAAGGAATAGCAGATTTCACCATAGGGTGATAGTTTCAAGGGATGTCCCCCCGTTGAGAGAAGGCCCAACAGACTGCTGTTGGTTGAGGGTAAGACAGGAAAAGTGGCCCCATGTGATGTGTAGAGAAATAGCACTGGAGTCACTGCTCAGCTAAGATGTGGGGGGGCCAACAATGCAGCACCTGCTAATGGCTGATAAGAAATTGGAAGATCCCCCTCTTCAGCCCTCCCCACTTCTGCATGCAGTTAGGGCTGTTGCCAGGAGTTTACCAGGCAGATCAGAAAACAGACAGGGGTGGTACGGCCCATTCATTCATTCAGTGAGTCAAGCATTAGGTACTGGAAATGCAAAAATGAACAAGACTTTAGGGAATTTGAAAGACCTAGTAAGCACTTGACTTCAGTGTCGTGAGATAAAATCCCTGGTAAGGAAGTTAAAGCCTGCCACTGAACACAGACAAATGACACCAAAGCAAGACTTCCCAGAGAAAGTGATGTATAATTTTAAAGTACATCAAAGAAAACTATCCAGAGGAAAAATGCAATCCACAGAATGGGAGAAAATATTTACAAATCATATACCTGATAAGAATATAGTATCAGGCTATATAAGGAGATTACAATTCAACAACGAAGAAGAAAAACAACCCAATTAACAAGTGGGCAAAGGACTTGCATAGACATTTTTCCAAAGAAAACATAAAAATGGTCGACAAGCCCACGAAAAGATGTTCAATGTCTTAGTCTTTAGGGAAATGTAAATCAAAACCATAATGAGATACCACTTCACACCCACTAGGTTGGCCATAACTTTTTTTTTAAAGCAAAGAAAAATAAACCCTGACTGGTATGGCTCAGTGGATTGAGCACTGGCTTGTGGACTGAAGTGTCCCTGGTTCTATTCCTGGTCAGGGCACATGCCAGGGTTGTGGGCCAGGTCCCCAGTTGGGGGCATGCAAGAGACAACCAACTGATGTATCTCTTGCACATCGATGTTTCTCTCCCTCTTTCTCCCTTCCTTCCCCTCTCTCTAAAAAATAAATAAATGATCGTTTAAAAAAGAAAAATAAGTGCTAGTGAGGATGTGGAGAAATTGGAACCCTTGTACTTTGCTAATGGGAATGCAAAATGCTGTAGTCACTTTGGAAAATAATTAGGCAATCTTCAAAAAGTTACACAGAGAATTACCATATGCCTCAGCAAGTCCATTCCTAGAAATATGCCCCTCAAATTAAAAATAGGTATTCAAACAGATATTTGCACCTGCATGTTTATAGAGGCACTATTTACAATCATCAAAGGTGGAAAAAACCTAAATGTCCATCAGTAGATGAATGAATAAACAAATTGTGGTATATACATATAATGGACTATTATTCCGCTATACAAAGGATAAACAGTGGTACCTTGGCACTCGTTAATTCATCCCAGAACTCGTGGCAGGCAAGCAACAAGTGATAAAGCATTTTCTTTTGCAGGCAGCATTATGACTCATACAAGTTCTAGTAAGTGCAACGAGTCCCAAGCAAGCGCTGAGTGCTGAAACATTTTTTGCTTGACAAAATGCAACGGGTACAGGGTTTGAGGAGTTCTGAAGCCGAGGTAACTGAAGTGCTGATGCACGCTACAATATGGATGAGCCTTGAAAACATTATGCTAAGTGAAGGAAGCCAGTCACAAAGGGTCTCAGCATGTCTGATTCCATTTAAATGAAACATACAGAAGGCGCAAATCCATAGAGACAGAAAGCAGACTGGTTGCCAGGGGCTGGGCACATGGGGAACATGGAGTGACTGCTACTGCACAAGGAGCTTCTTTTCGGGAAATGAAAATGTCCTGAACTGGATAGAGGTGATAGTTGCACGACTCTCCGAATGTAGTAAACGCCACAGGATTGTACAACTACAAAAGGTTAACAGTGAATTTTTTTATGTGAATTTTGTTTCCATTTTCAGAAAAAAATGTATTTGGTCTAGGAGAGAAAAAGATGAGCCAGAAAGTAGGGAAGTGCTCAAAGAATGACACACACCAGTCCAAAGGACATGGGATCCATCCCAGGAGAGGGCTGTTCCTTGGCTAAGGACTTATCTATTTTTATTAGGACTGTGAATATGTTGTTGCTGTTAAGCGACATTAACAGAATTTTTCAAAAACAACCACTCTGAACACTGTGTTTGTCAAAGTATATTCTTAAGTATTTTATACCTACTTGTAATTTTTAGAAGTCTTGTTTTGTATTTGTTAAACTGAACATAACTTCAAGATAATGTCTAATATTACTTTTCATGTATAAAATAAACATGTTTTTTAAAAAGACATTGTACTCACCTGGAGAGATACCGTGATTGAGCAAGTGGTCTTCCCAGCACATCCGTTGCACTTCGAATGCACTGACCCCTGTGATTATTCCCCCAAATGTGGGAAACTCGACTGCATAATTTGCGGTAGTGGGGGACTGTGGCTGCACTCTCCCCTGGGTAAAAAGTAAAGTATACCTTTTTTTAAAAAAAAGGACAGAGTAGCCAGTTTGAAGGGGCTCCAACTGGCCAAATGTGGGACAATCTGAACATCAGAATAAATTTCTATAGTGACAGTTAGATTGGCTTTGTGGTCGTGCAACTTGTAGTCACAAAGAGCTCTGCACTCAGAATTTAGTGCTCTGGAGTTACCATCACAGAATTCTTGATAATTTCATCTTCAAATTCATGTTTTATAAGTGAAATCTGACAGCACAATAAAACATGCTGAGGGCTTGGAGTTTGCTCACACATGGTTCTTACGCCCACGCTGCCCACTCCTCACCCCGGTCCCCTGGGTTTCGCCCAGCCTTGCATTCACGGCCTTGCTCCAGGGTACGGACTAGGTCACCTTGGCTGAGGGAAGCCCACATTCCACCATCACCTTCCACTGGGGCACAAGTGCAGGAGGAGTAAGGGTTAGACACGTGCCCCATAGCACCCTGGAAGATGGGCAAGAAGTCAGTGTCACAAGACCTTCCCTGTGCCACACATCAGGGCTTCCTTTCACTACCACCCAGGAATCAAGAATGTCCCGGCATGGAGGTTGCAATCCCTTGGGATTTGCTGTGGTTGGAGTGGTGGACCCATGAGGAGACTAACTTCCTCATCCGCACCTGGGGCCCTGCATTTCGATTTTGCATTGGGCCACACAAAGCATGCAGTCAGCCTGGTGATAGTCATAGATTGTAACACATGGAATAAAATAGGAATCTGAAAATCATACTGACGCATTTCTGCAATATTCCTACCAAAACTGCATAACCTGAACCTATGGAATCATGCGGAAGCATCAAACTAACCCAAATTAAGAAACATTTTATAAAATAAACCAGTGTCCTTAAACAGAAGTGTCCATGTCCTGAAGGCGATGACTGAGGAACTGCTCCAGAGTAAATGAAACCGAAGACATGACAGCCAAATTCAAATGTGATCCTGCGTTGGATCACAGAGCAGGAAAAAAATTGTCTTTTGTTCTAAAGAACATTAACGGAGCTTGGTAGAATTTGGATAAAATCGGAGATTAGATAATAATATTATATTAACCTTAACTTCCTGATCTTGATCATTATACTGCAATTAGGAAAGAGAATATCCTTGTTTTCAGGACTTGCACACTGAAATATTTAGGGGTGAAAAGCATCATGTGAGCAACTTATTCTCACGGGCTTAGAAAAACAATAATGTGGGTGTTTGTATACATAAACACACATACATAAATATGGAAAGATGAGAGGAAGATTAAATCAAACATGGTAAGTTTCAACATTTGTGGAATCTGGATATGAGGTATGTAAAAATTCCTTTCATTGTTTTTTCACCTTTTCTCTAAGTCTAAAATTATTTCAAAATAATAATTTAGAAAAACATGTAAAAGTCTATACAAAAAATCCCCCAGGATCAGCTCGAGTGGCCCACTTGATAACGTGTCATTGTCTTGGCTTTCCCCCCTTTTTCTTCTCCTATCTTGTACTCCTGATAGTGGAGTTAGAATGGATTTATAACGAGGCTGGAGAAACCATCCCGAATCTGTTAACTGGAAGGCCTCGATATTCCTTTCACTGCAGCACTGGTGAGGATGAAAATACACCGCTGGGGAGACCACTGACATCTTTGAAAAGCTCAGTGGTGGTAGACTTTTTGATGAACATACTATTTTTGTAATTCTTTCTTCATTTACTTTAAAAAAAAATACCCATACTGTCCATTCAACATGAATAGTTCAGATTAAGTTATAATGAATTTATTTTCAAGAAAACAAAATCAATAAAAATAAGTTTATTTTTTTAAATGAGTTGTTTTTAAAAAGTACTTTGTATGTAGTATGTGATTACATTTGTAGATCTCATTGAAAATACCAAGTTTAACAGTGTTAGGTTAAAAACTAATATAAAAAATACAAAAAGAAAAAAATAACAAAAAGTATCAGTTCTTAGCAACCTCAAAATACCCTTTATGAATAATAGCTTCATAACAAATTAACTCCTCTCTAACCATCGTTAATGCAAATTTGCTTATGTTAAATTAAATAGATTTGTGTCATATTTGCCACCCTATATAACACAACATACCCCCTCTAAAACCATTTGATCTGAGCCACCTCAGTTCTCAATGTACTTCTCATTCTTCCTGGGATGAGCAAGGGCTGGAGTCGAAAGACTGATGAAAGCTAACTGTAGGCTGACTGAGAGGCATTCTGCCTGAGACGGTTAACATGGTTCGCCCCATCTACAAAAACTACGGTAAACACCTTTCCCAACGACTGCATACATACAGTCTAGACTGTCACCCATGATGCTGTATATGCTGCATTCCCAGAAAAATAAATGTCTACTAAGAAACAAAATATCTCTAAAGACATTCATTTTTGCTTAAAAGAGAATTACTAATCTGTCCTGGTGAAAAGACATAAAATGGCAAATAAAAGTAAACACTGAGATTGACAGTGCTAGTTTTATAAATCATCATTTATGATTTATTTGTTTAAAATATATTTTGAGATGTTTTTACAAGACTACTTATAGTCAATGTATAATTTCAATGGTACTTTAAGCAATTACAGTTTAACTGCATGTAGTATTAACTTTTCTTCTCTTCTGATTCCTCCGCCAATTTCAATTTCTCTTTTAATTCCTTCTGATCTCTGGAATTTTGTTTAAATATCGGTTGAAAAACATATACTCCTCCAGCAATTCCAAGGATGCTAGCGAATAGTAGTTGTGAAAGAGTCAATCTCCCAAACATTTTTTCAATAAATGCCACACGGTGCAAAGATGGTTTTGAAAATTACACTCCACTCAGGAAATCTCTCCAGATCTGTGTGCAAAGTAAATGGAAAACAAAGCAGTAAGTTAGAACAAGATTCTTTTTGAAGATTTCATGTCACTATGTTGCTCCAGAGTGAACAGTGTTTTTGTCATAATATGTAAATATATCTTACCGATTAACCTGAAAAAGGAATATATATCTATTTAGGGAGTACGGAAAAGAGGGCTAGGGGATGGTGTAAAACAAAGCTAAATCCTGTTATAGAATGTTCTCAATGGTTTAAAATGGATAATTAAAAGGGCAGAAGTGGGACAAGGGCAAGCCATAGTCTTTATGCCTTTAAAGCATACCAATCCCATCTGGAAGTAGGAGATAGAGAAATGTTACTTTTCATTAGTAACCCATCTTTATTATCTCATTTTTTGGGGCAATATGTATAATTAAAAACAATAGCTTCTTTTAAAAACAGGCTAAAATTTTATGAGTTCCCTTTGATCCTTTACTAAGTACAAGCACACGTCAAATATAAATCACTTGCCATCCATTTTTGACAAAAATATAACAGAGATTTGGCTGGTTTTACTTCTAATAGAGGAGTTAAGACTTTAGCACTTCTTGAAAAGTTATACTCCTTGCCAACATCTTAGTCTCTGGAGAAACTAGGTAGGCGTTTATGAACTAGGACAGCAAAACAAAAAAATTACATATTTTCATTATTAAAACACTATTTCACAGCCTCTCAGATCAATCCTGAAGGTCATAAAAATCATTAGGGGCAGAACTGATACTAGAAACTAGCTTGCCCTTAATTACTAAAATGTAATTTAAACTAGACTGGGAAAGAAAAAACCTGTTTTCTCCTGGATTCTACCATTAACTCAGATAAATGACGTCACTAAGCACCCTTGAATTGATGTCTGCTAAATGTTAAAAAAATTTTTAAAAGAGCCACTCTTTGGAAAATTGATCATTAAACCATGCCAATAATAAGAAAGTTACTCTTCTGCCACTAACCGTCTAACTGACGCTGACCAAGTCATTTTATGTTTTTAAACCTCATTTTTCTTATCTGTACAACAGGCTACCCTGCCCACCTGGTGCAACAAATTGTTGTTGTGCAATCACCCAAACATGTTTATAATTATCATTACAGGCATACCTCGGAGATATTGCAGATTTGGTTCCAAACCACCGTAATAAACAGAATTTCACAGTAAGTTTTGGTGTCCTACAAGCTATTTTGCAAGTCTCACAAATTATTTTGGTGTCCCAGTGCCTATAAAAGTTATGCTTACACTGTACTGCAGTCGGTTAAATGTACGATAGCATTATGTTTAAAAAACAAGGTACATACCTTAATTTAAAAATACTTTATTGCTAAAAAATGCTAACCATCATCTGAGCCTTCAGTGAGTCGTAATCTTTTTGCTGGTGGAGGGTCTTGCTTCGATGTTGATGGCTGCTGACCGATCAGGGTGGTGGATGCTAAGGTCGGGGGTGACTGCAGCAATTTCTTAAAATGAGTGAACAATGAGGTTTGCTGCTTGGATCGACTCTTCCTTTCGCGAAGGATTTCCCTGTAGCACGCGATGCTATTTGACAGCATTTTACCGACAGTAGAACTTCTTTCAAAATTGGAGTCTATCCTCTCAAATCCTGCTGCTGCTTTGTCAACTAAATTTATGTAATGTTCTAAATCCTTTGTTGTCATTTCAACTATCTTCACAGCATCTTCTCCAGAAGCAGACTCCATCTCAAGAAACCACTTTCTTTGCTCATTCGTAAGAAGCAACTCATCTGTTAAAACACTCGCTGCTTCACCTTGCGCTTTTAAGTTACTGAGCCGGCTTCTCTCCTTAAACCTCTTGAACCAACCTCTGCTGGCTTCAAACTTTTCTTCTGCAGCTTCCTCCCCTCTCTCAGCTTTCATAGAATTGAAGAGAGTTAGGGCCTTGCTTTGTATCAGGCTTTGGCTTAAGGGGACGTTGTGGCTGGTCTGATCTTCTATCCAGACCACTAAAACTTTCTCCATATCAGCAATAAGGCTGTTTCGCTTTCTTATCATACGGGTATTCAGAGGAGTAGCACTTTCAATTTCCTTCAAAAACTTTTCCTTTGCATTCACCACTTGGCTAACTGTTTGGCGCAAGAGGCCTAGCTTTCGGCCTATCTCAGCTTTCGATAAGCCTTCCTCGCTAAGTCTAATCATTTCTAGCTTTTGATTTAAAGTGAGAGATATGCGACTCTTCCTTTCACTTGAACACTTAGAAGCCATTGTAGGATTATCAACTGGCCTAAGTTCAATACTGTTGTATATCAGGAAATAGGAAGGCCTGAGGAGAGGGAGACTACCAGAGGAAGGGCCAGTGGTGAAGCAGTCAGAACTCAAACATTTATCAATTAGGTCCCAAGTCTTCTAATGTGGGTGTAGTTGGTGGCACCCCAAAACAATGACAATCGTTAACACAGAAGATCACTGATCACCATAACAAATATAACAATAGTGAAGAAGTATGAAATACTGCGAGTTACCAAAACGTGACACTGACACACAAAGTGAACAAATGTGTTGGAAAAATGGCGCCGATGGACTTGCTCCTCTCAGGGTTGCCAGAAACCTTCAAGTTGTTTAAATTTAAAAAAAAAAAAAAAACAAAACCGCAATATCTGTGAAGCGCAATAAAGCAAAGCGCAATGAAACGAGGTATGCCTGTACTATCACCATTACCATTCAGATATCTCCCACCGTTCAGCTCTCACTCCGAGTCACTGACCCCGCCTCCCGCCTGTCCCCGCAAAGGGTGATGATATCCGCACATCCCAGCAGTTTCCGGATCCCGGGGCGCACAGACCGCAAAATCGGAGCCGGCAGCACCTCCGCGACACAGAGAAATGCCTACGGGGAAGTGCGGGCAAGTCCCAGGCAAAGTTTAGCAGCCCGGACCAAAACCGCAGCTCCCGGCGACGAAACACCACCTTCGGGAGTTCGCGAAAGTTGCCCTTTCCCAGCTCCCTCCGCGCCTGCCCAGGACGGCTGCTCGCCGAGGCCAAACTTAGTGAGTCCAAAAGCAGAACGCGCTGCAGATAGCCTACCTCTGCGGAGGGAGGTGGTGGCCCCGGAGCCTCCGAGCACCCGCGGCATGGAGCGAGAGCCCGGCGACAGCAGCCTCTTTTTCCGCCGTCTCCAGAGCCGCTCCCACAAGAAG
Organism: Desmodus rotundus; assembly: GCF_022682495.2. Lineage (NCBI taxonomy): Eukaryota > Metazoa > Chordata > Mammalia > Chiroptera > Phyllostomidae > Desmodus > Desmodus rotundus. The sequence goes on from NC_071393.1 coordinate 86,339,737, forward strand.
GTGAAGCTGCGAAAGAGAAAGTCGGTGCTGTACGTGAGCCCCGAGAAGAGCTCGGGGCGCCGTGGAAGTGAGTGAGAGGGGTGAGGACGCCCAGGGAGAGGCGGTGGCGGGAAGTCGCGGCCTCGGAGCGCGGGCTCCACCTGCTGGGTGGGGGTGCCAAGAAATCGGTGTGCGCTGGAGACGGGATTCTCCACCCCTGCCACTGGCAAGGCACTGCATTGTGCGTTGTTTAGTGCCGCCTTTCCCGCAGCCGTGTGAAGTGAGTAGGCATGATGCGGCCGTCCCATTAATTTAGAGGGGGCACCCAGGCCAGACGTTACCCAAGCTTTAGCAGCTGCGGGGGGCTGATTCCTGGAGTGTTACCAGGTTCGACCCCGCCCTATTTCATTTGTTCCCTCTGCCTTCTCTTTGCTCGGGACGTGATGTTGGCAGGAGAAAAATCACCCCGGCAAGTTGGGGGCGGGGGTGTGGATTTAATAAAAAGAAGGACTCCTCATTCATTCAGCAATTACTGACTGTAGCCTTTTATGTGACAAGGACGGTATGGGCGGTATAAAATGAATGCCTGGTTACTCCTCTGGAAACCTGAGACTAACAAAGAGGAAACCTATACATTCAATAAAAATTAAAACATTAATAAGTAAATTTTTAAGAAAAGAAAGGGGAAATCTTTTTGCTAAATGGAAAGTGAGGGTGGGAGGAGTGTGACCGGCCTTAGGGGTGGTGGAGAGGAGAGCCTGCTGGGCTCCAGCCCTCTTGCTTCCTTCCCCTAGCCCACACCTTGTTAGCAGTTGCATGCCAGCAAGGTAACGGTCAGTAAGGACAGTAAATTACCATACTTTCAGCAGAGTTTTTTTTCTTCTGCCTCAGTCCACAGAGAAAAGGGTGGGGGGTGGGGGGGCGACAGAGATAGTCCAGTGAGCTTTCTTCTAGTGTTTCTGGAAGAGGAGAGTTCAGATGGGGCATGTATGTTGTGTTGAATGTACCAATTGTCTGAGAAACATTGGAGATGTGTTTTGTGAAAATAAGGGAGGAGACTGGCAGGACCCCAGAATGATAGCAAAGAATCACAGTGGGTCAGAGGTAGGTTGCAAACTCAAATACTCAGGAGGTCCACACAGGCAAGGCTAAGTCAAAGCACCCTGTATTTCAGTACCAGTTAGTTGCCGGTTCAGCTCTGTGTTGCCAGATCTTAGTTTCAAAATGCTGCAACAGAGACTTTAATATAAATTCTGATTCTTTAAATTTTGGCAACTAAATTTAAATTTAAGAATAATACTCTGTATTTAACCAGCGGCTGCCCATCCACGGTTAAGAGCAGGATGTTGGAGTCAGCAGGCAGACCTGGTTTTGAATCCTGTTTAGTGATTTACAGCTTTTTTGACTTTGGACAAGGCAATTTACTTCTGGGCCTCAGTTTCCTCATTTGTAAAAGGGCAAATATCTACCCCGTAGCATTATTTTGAGGACTAAATGAGATAATGCATGGAAAGAAAGAAACTCAGTGCCTGGTTATTGAGTTTACTTAAAAATGTACAGATCATTTTATAAGTCACTATTTGGCACATACACAAAAAGTTGCTACCTTAGTAATTTCTTAGCTGGTTTCTTTCATTAAATACACATATAGGACCCACCTAAGGCCTTAGTTAACCCAATCTCTTTTTCAATATTTATCTTCTCTTTATACAATAAGTTGCAAGAAAGATTGGTTAAATGAAAGGAGTGGTAAATCACCCCACGGCGAGGCCCTGCTTTGAGAGTAGTTTGGAGGGGCCAGAGTTCACTAATGTGCCTTCGCAGAGCCTGAACGAGGGGCCAACCGGAGCGGCAGACTTCAGTTCTGCAGGCAGCACTTGCCTGACTTCTGTGCCACAGTCACCTGTCTTGTTTTGTTTTTCAGATCTTCTTGGTGAAAACATTTATCTGGTCTTGTTTACCATAACATTACGAATATGTAACTGCTTTTTAGTCCAGACAAGTTTTGTTCCAGATGAGTACTGGCAGTCTCTTGAGGTTGCACATCGTATGGTTTTCAAATATCCTTTGTAGTTTCTTCTCCAGATTAGGAATGTGTATTCCTCTTAGGAATTGTGGCAGTTTCTGTCACATGTTTTCAATCAATCCTCCACATTTTCTCCAAATAATTTTAATTTATCAAAGTATACCATTATTTTATGCTAATATTTTTTAATATATTTCTTTGATGTTAATATACTTGACTTCACTTTTAGCATATATTCCCACAGTGCTTATTACTGTGGAGGACGTATATGAGGTAAAAAACACATTTCTGCCTTGAACAAATTAAGAGTTTAGTTGGCCAGTTGCATTTTTAATTTAAATATCTAGTATAAGATGCTGTTTTTTTAAAAAAAATGCTGTGTTTTTGAGCTGCTGTATCAAAAAATGACATAGTTTTATATATGCAAATGAAAGTAGGTTTTGTTTCGATGCCATTTAACATTAGTCCTTAATATTACTAATTATGGTTATTTGACCTGGGAATGGACAGAAAGATTAAGAGGTTACACTTACCCCTTAATCTTTGCAAGCATTTACAAGATTCTGCATCTTTTGGGGAAAGATAGTGTTCAGCTACTGGTAAGTTTTAAATAAGAGTAATCAAAATAGTTCTTACAAGTAGATTTATTCCATCCTCTTTTAAATGTTAGTGTATATTAACTAAATGGTATTATTGTATCATGAAATTTGTTTTTAAGAGGCTACTGTTGCTAAACTCTGACCATATCTGGGAAGCACAGGGTTCCAAAGACATCCTGTGATGTAAGTCTTTAATATGTGCTAAAATACAAGACTGAGCACGGAAGTGTCCTGCTGGGAGCAATCCTGTTAAGATTTTCAAAATGACTACATTATATATTAATTATTTAGACTTTAAAAGTTATTTCCTTCATAGAGAATCACTTGAGAGCAGGTTGTATCTCGTTTTTTTAACGTGTGAGCAGAAGACCATATTGTATGAGCTTATGAAGACTAAATACATATAAGCACACTGAGAATTTAGTGTTGAGATTAAAACTTAGAAAAAGTTAATTTGACAAAAATTTAATAATATGCACAATTATTATGCTATGTTGTAATTAGGCATCAATAGTAAATAGGGCTGTAATTCCTGGATCGTGGATTTCTGGGGTTGTTTGTTAGCAGAGGATACAGAGGAAGAACTAATGGTGCAAATGTTTCCCTAACCTCACTGTCAGGATCCTTTAAGCTATCCTCAAGTTGGACTCAGAACTTCAGGCCTTCCCCATTTTCTATTAGGGAAGTACCCCAGAATTACAAAGGCAGTCTAAATCCTGAGGGGTTTTTGAAGCCTGAAAGACATTGAGGTTCGGGGGGGGGGTTGTTTTTGTTTTTTAAGGCAAAATTGTACCCTGCCCTTCCCAATGGTATTTGATTAGCTGTTACTGAGAAGCAAGAATCAGACCTGTGAAATGGATCATCAGGAAATATCACGAGCAGTAGCAGAGATTCCGTCCTGGACACAGGCAGAACTCAGGAACTGTGAATTCTCTTTCCTCCTTTCAGGGCTGGCCACTAGCTTGCAGATCATGCAGGGTATAGTCTGTATAGTCTGGAACCATGGGCAGATATACGTAATGTCACCAAGGATGTCTCATATCCCAGGAAGTAAGTTGTATTATAAATGAAGGGGTCTTCAGGATAGAAAAACTTCCTATTCCTCCAAGACCTGTCCACTGCCTTCAACCTGTAGCTGACCCACCTGGCCGTTTTGTGATTTAAAAGAAACCTATCCCACACCACAACCTCTCCCAAAAAAAGCACTCGGTCACGTCCCAGGTGGAGAAAATTAGGATGCTATCAGTCATTCATACTGTCATATTGATTATTTTAAATAAAGATCATACAATGTTGAACTAGAAGCAGTCAGAGAAGTGAAGTATTTCCATAGACAAAGGTCACAGCATGCTAAAAGCAGAGCTAAAACTAGATCCAACGTCTTTCCAGATTGTTTCTCTCTAAACTGTATAAGGTGTGTGCACAAAATGAGGGATGACTTAGAGCTGCAGTGTCCGATACGGTGGCCACTGGCCACATGTGGTTACTAAAATACTTGTGAGTAGTCCAAACCAAGAGGTGCTATGAGTGCAAAGTACATATTGGATGTCAAAGACCTAGTATGAAATAAGAATGTAAAATATTTCTATAATTTTAATATTAAAATGAATATTTTAGATATATTGAGTTAAACAAAATTCATGTTACCGGTTTGTGATTTTTTTACTTTTTAATTTGGCTACTATAAAATTTTAGATTACATATGTGGTTCACATTCTATTTCTGTTAGACAGTGCTGGCTTAGAACATGTGAGAAGAAAGAAGGATAAGAAGGGAGGCCTGCCCTGGCTGGTGTGGCTCAGTGGATTGAGTGACAGCCAGTGAACCAAAAGGTTGCTGGTTCAATTCCCAGCCAGGGCACATGCCTGGGTTTCAGGCCAGATCCCCAGTAGGGGGCGTGCAAGAGGCAACCACACATTGATGTTTCCATCCCTCTCTTTCTCCCTCCCTTCCCCTCTCTCTAAAAATAAATAAATAAGATATTTTTAAAAATAAAAGAAGGGAGACCTGATGGGGTACCACAGTAGGGCTTTAAATAGTCAGAAGATGGTCCAAGGGCATTTGGCTCCTGGAATTTAAGGGAGGAATCAGGAGCTTAAAGTGCAGGATTATAGAATGGTAAACTGCCAACCCAGGCTTGGTGTTCAAGATCTACCCCAGTCCTATTCCTTCTCCTCTTTACCCCACACCACTACTTTCTATTTTCCAGAAACCATGTGAAACTATTATTTAATTCTTGTTAGGTCCTTACTGTCATTAACTTTTCCAGTTACCCTGGAAAATGATGGTATCTTAAGTGTCTGGAGAGACTGCTAATAACTGAGATTACAACTCCACTTATTTTTGTGGTGAGCTAAAATCTACCTGCTTTTAAATTTAAGATTTCTACATGACAACCTTTCAAAAAGTTTTATTTATCCAGGATGAATATCTCTAGTTCTAAACCTCATAATCAGATACTGTCCTCTAAATATCTTGTAATTAATACCCCCCTTAAAATGAGGGTCTCCAAACTGAGCATAATATTGAAAGTTAGGGTAACTGGTTCAGAATAGTATAGTAGGACCATTTACTTCATAAATACTACTCTTCCCTCAGTGCACAAGGATTCTTTTAGTTTTTTAGTGGCTACTTTACACTGTTGATTCATATTAACTTTGTAGCCAAATTGAGTCTTCAAATGAACCGCTTTCAGGCCTGGAAGGTACGCATGGAGCTTATAGATCTCCATGCAGAGTAAACAAAAGGTGTGTAATAGGTGCCCTTAACTACATGTTATGGGGCACAGTTTAACTGAAAATATGAAGTACAGCATGCTTATAACTAAGATTTAGGCAATTATTTACAGGTTAATGAAAAAGAACACAAAGCTAAAGTGTTAGAAGCCACAGGCAACTGAAAGTTAAGCAACTCTAATTATAATGTAAAGTTAATAAATATTTTGAGCCAACAAAAATACAAATTTATATATTTTTAGAAACATATCTTTTGAATAAACCAACAGTAAGCTATGCTTTACAGCAAAGTGTTATTTTTATTCTGCTAATGATAACTACAGCACATTTTTTTAAAACTAAGATGCTAATGTATAGTACTAAGTTATACAAGTGATGGGCAAAGTAGGTTTACAGCTGTTCCTGTGGAGAATAATACAATAATAAATAATACAAGAATAAACTCTTGTGTTTCACGTACTCACAACTGTAAACCTACTTTTGCCCACCCCAGTGTGTGTGTGTGTATATCTTCTTTATTTTCTTTTAAATTTTCTCTTAAATTTACTCTTTAATGTCATCTAAATATTATTTTATTTTCTATATTGTAAGATGGGGAAGCAATGGTAACTTAATAGCTGAGAGCATAGGCTTTGGAGTCAGGGAGACCTGTGTGTGAATCCTGGCTTGCACATTAACTAGCTATACAGCCTTGGGAGAGTTACCCAACCTGTGTGCTCAGTTTTCTCATTTATAAGATAATATCTATTTCCTGGGATTGTTGGAAAGACTGAATGAGCCGATATATATAAAGTACATGCTTAATATGACTCCTAGCACATAGTACTATAAACATCTTATTTTAAATTACCTATTGTTATGCTAATGAAAATAACTAACTATGCTTCTAAAATAGAACCTTAACACAATGAAATGGTTTGCTGTCTATTTGAATTAAATTAAAATTAGTAGTGTTGTTTTATACATATGTGTGTGTATATATACATGAGAATGGTAAAACTACTTTGGGTATTTACATGAAAAATTAATGTAATTTTTGTAGAAAAACAGCAATTTTTGCAGAAGAATAATACAGTATATTTACTTTTGTACTAAGAATGGCTTTCAGTTAATAGTTGGATTAGCTTGTTGATATCTTACGGTGATTCAGTGTGAACCAACAGATGTTTTTAATATCTTTTTTTCCCCCACCAATGAAGATTTGGATTCCTAGACTGGCCCAGGCACTTCTGTCTGCTATAGCCGACTTGAGGCTTTATTCATTAATGAAGCAACTAGAAAATCAGCAAGTCGCAAAATGGGTGGTAAGTCCTAAACATTTTAGAAACTATATGCCAGTTATCTCATTCCTATAAGCATGAAAGACAGGGAACAATATAGATTCCCACACCGGTTTCAGGAGATAATTCATACAGCCTTACAGAGGCACTTCCATAATTAAGGACAGTGGAGTGCGAGTGGCGCACACCGTCCCTCTCCGGACTGGGCCCCAGGCAGCAGTCCCTGATGCCCTCAAACCCCATGAGAGGCTGAACCCTAGGAGACAGCCTTTGGAAGCATCTTCACTCCTCCAGCTGTCAGAGTCCTTGCCTCACTTGCCATAACATTCAGGAGGAATAGTTCTGAATTGTTGCCTACCTCGCCAATGACCTCAGCCATTTACAGCCCTGTTCACTGTTCCTCCAGCTACCCGAGCCTCGGCCTTTTCACTGAAGCATTCTTCACCTCTGGCTAGAGTGTTTGAAATAGCTGGACTCTCTAAGGGAGACAAGGTAGTGTAAAAGGCAGTCTTTTGTCATTTAGCTTATTTCACAAAGGGAAGATAGATTCCTGATGTCACAGTCAAATCTTGAATGGGTTTTCCCATTTAATCCATATCCTGAAGAGTGACTGGATGCTGAAATACTGTTGCTGCTTCATTTTGGCTCTTTTCTAAATTAAGTAAGCTTATTTGAGCCACGCTAGAAATCTTAACTACCTTTTTTAATACTGTTTTTATTGGAAAATATGTTTCAAATTCCAAGTAACCAATTCACCCACACATTTCTGGAATACAACTTATTATAACTATTAATAAATATTAATTTATGAAAGATGAACAGGACATATTTTTGCAGGTAGTGTGTTGATTTGCATTAGAAAGTCAGCTTGGTTTAGCAAAGGAGCCCTTGCTAAATGATTCCAGGATGAAAACAGTCTCTACTTTATGTTTATGTTCACTGCTGAAAGCTCAGCCTACAATGACAGAGCCATAATGCCTTTGAAATTCTTGCTCCAAAGTAGCAGCACCAGGTTTTTCTAGTTTAGGAAAAGCCTTTAACTCCACAAAAATTGGAAACAATTTTTAAAGGCTATATTTAAGGAGATAGGAAGCTAATATGCCTGCTTAACACCCTTGCATCAACTAACAAGCTTCTTTAAGGTAGTTGTTTTGTAGGATTACTGATGATGTTTACATAGTCTTCTGAAAACTGGTTGATTAATTTAGTCAGTCTCCAAATTAAAATTTAATGATGTCTCCTGATAGGTTTTTTTCTCTTTTATGTTGTTTTAATTTTTCATCAAGAAATAGGGCAGTATCCCAAACCAAGATCAATAAAAACAATCCATTTACTTGTCAGAAATATAAGACAAGTTGAGTAATACTGATTAGGAGAACATAGTTAGGAACTTCAATTCTCTATAAACTGTACCATCAAAGGATTTGTGTTTTGTGCCTTTTATTAGTGGGAAGTGAGATTAGATCAAATGCAATGCCATAAAAATGTCTCCGAAAGTATAAACTTCTTAACTTTAATAAATATAGATCTGATATCACAGACCTGTATTTGATATAAATTCTCAAAAACAATGTTTGGGCATGCCTACCTCTAACATTACTTACCTTTGGATGTGATTTTTGCAGTATTTAGACTTGCTATTTGCTGTAGAATAGAACACTAAACTTCGATTTCCCACTCCACATGTTTGCTCATAATTGTTCTTAGTTTTTTTGCCAGTTGTGCTCTTGGTTCACGTGGTATTGCTGTACCAGAACTCTTACCAACACCATGGAAACTGTTCTCACTGTAATGGCTCTTTTCTACTATCCTTTGGAAGGTTCAAAGTCTATGAACAGGTAAGATATATTACTGTTAATATACAAAACTAAAGCATGCTGTTGAAAAATCTTAAATATCAACATATTTTAATGTCCAGTGGACTCCATAATGTTGATGAAGGTTATTACAACAATAAATTTTTAATGGATACATTTATTATAGCAGGAAACAGCATACTCAAACTGAGTAATTAAGGAAAGGTTAATAAAAAGACCATTTACAAGAGTGTAGACAATGTTTAGAAAAGCCAATAAGGGGATACCATAGTACCCCAGGACTGGGCTCAGCAGGAAGTTTCTACTACCCTTTGGCCCCACGGAGCAAGGAGAGGAAACATTACTAGAATCCATGCAGAGCTGTAACTTTCACAGGGCCCCAACAGAAGGCACAGCCAGCCCTCAGCCATAACAAAGAGGAAGCTGAGAGAATGAAATACCCTGACTCGACTTTCTGTCCTCCAGTTTAGCTAAAGGCAATCAGAAAGCAGGATAGCCCATTGATAGGGTCCATATACGCGAGCCTCCCTGCACATGCAGTAGGTGAAAAGGAGAGAACAGACCTAGAAGGGCAAATGGAAAATATACGGACTTGACTTGGGCATATACATATAAACTGGGGAAACAAATACCAAGCCAAAAGAACAACATAAGCAAAGGCACAAAGCCGTGGAGGGGCTTCATTGTACTTCTGGCATTTTTTCCAGAGTAGCTAATATGTGGTAGGGTGCATGGGAAAAGAGAGTAGGGGATGAGGCTGAAAGGAACTTGGCCCTTCTCCAGAATTAGAACTTTATAGGTCATAGGGAACCATTGGGGGCTTTGAGAAGCAGTACATTATCATGTCTGATTTAGAAAGAATTCTCTTTAGTAGCTGGTATTTAGGATGTAATGAAAGGGAGAAAGCCATAATTTGAGTCTAGTTAAGAAACTAGTGTCCATTCTTCGTATATAAAAAGGTGGTTGTGAGGATGAAATTAAGTAAGATCACTTCTGCCTTAGACTTCTGACTGCAAGAATAGTCATCCAGTTCTCTGTATGATGAGGACTTTACTACAAGACAAAAAGTGAAAATAAGGAAAATGGACATCTTAGGCTTGTGGCCAGGCCTGCAAGAAAATTACAGAATATCTCAGCCACACACATGAATTAGAAGGTTATGCAGAATGCAAGGTAGTTTAGAGGAATGGGCTGTTTTTTGTGCCTTTATGGCCTGGTCTGTGAATCCCTGTTTTAGTCTTCCATCATTTTGAGGCTTAGCCAGTCTCTCTGTCCACTTCCTGTGTACCTCTCATTCACTTTGAAAGAATCTGATTAGGTCTTTTCAATGTCATTGTCCCTGTTTGGACACAGTTTTCACACTGGCCAGCCTTACATTGGCTGCCTGGGCTCAGATGCCCTTCCCCAATTCAGTCAGGAAAGGAGGACCATGTGGGACAAGTCACCACTATCTAAGCATTCTTTCCATGACAGGTACTATTCCTGGCCTGTCAAATAAATGACATTTTGCAAACTACTTTAAAATGCAAGTATTGTAAATAAAAGATTTTTAAGGGTGGTATGAGAATATCTAAGCATGGGTTTCTGTAAAATGAGAATAATAAAACAGCTGTCATAGAAATTAGAGAATCCATGTAAAAGTGCATAGCATAGGGCCTATTGTAAAGTGCTCAATAAGTACTGATAATAACAATGATGTTGTTGTTATTAAATAAAGCAATGTTTCTGAGCAATACCAAAAAAAAAAAAAAAACCCTACGAAAAAATTCCCGACAAATGACAGGACTTGATGTGAGATTATGCCCGTGGGAATGGGAGAGAAACAGAGTGGGTGTATGGATGAGAAGTCGCTATGTAAGGTGACTCCATAATTTTAAGAGTGAGAAACTGAGTGATCTGTTGACTTATATACTAGACACTGAACAGGTTTGAGGGGAAGTTGTGGGGCTTATTTCAGACACTTCGATTTTGAATGCCACAAAGAGATCTATGTAGAAATATTCAGAAAGGAGTAAGAAGTCCAAGTCTGAAAATTTGAGGTGAGGTTAGGACTGGAAATACACATTTGATTGTCCCCTAGGAAGTTTCACTACAGCAGAAGTTACAATTACACTGTCTGCAAGTCAGAACAAGCCAGAACTATGTTTTATTTCACTTGGCAAAGTTTTAAAATTGGATAATCTTACATAATATCTGGATTTCTGGTTTCTCTTGGGGGGGGGGGGGGAAATAGAAGGCCTAACAACATTTTGGGCCAGGATTCCTTCATGACAATATCAGAGTCCATCACTTGTTTTGAGTACTTATCTGATCTGTGTAAGCATTTGAATTTGAAATCTTTGCTGTTACATCCTCACCAACGTTAGAATTCTTTACAATTATTAGTTAACAGGTAAATAATAGTAACATAAAGTTATTTTCATGTGCTAGCTTTCAATTTTTAGCAGAGCTAAGTATATTTCCGAGTGATAATATTCTGTCTGTAGTCCATGATTAAATCTTTTAGCCATTGAAAGAAGTCCTAATAGTAAAATCCCACATTTCTAACCACGATCGATCATTTAGGTTTTATAGCAGGTTTTTTAAAATCAGTTGTACATATACATCTTTCAGTTGGATATAATTTGCAGCTTACTTTCAAAACAAAATCATATGGACTCAGAAGCCCGTCATTGCCTAAATAATCCTAATGTTTCTTTAAATGCAGTTGGTGCCTTTCTTAGAGAATGGTTTTGTGTGACTTCGCTATTCCTATGGGAGACTTGGTCATTTTCTGTCAGGAAGGCAACTGGCAGGATTGTATGGTTGAAAGTCAGTATACCTTTCAGCAAACAAGACCAACAATAAGACATAGAATAACTGTTTATTTCAAAATACTAGAATTGGGATATTAGAGCTAGGAAAACCCTTAGATATTACTTTTTTTATGGATGAGAAAAATTTAAGAGCCAGATAGTATAAGTAACTTTCCCAAGTTCACATACCTATTTATACCAAAAGGAAAATGCTCTTTTTTAAAGTGTTATATCAAAGTGTAAATAGTAGATAACTTCTAGACTCATTTCCCAGTTGTCTTGACAATACATTTTCCTTGTTTATAGTGTTAAGTACTCATCCCTGGTGGCACTTGCCTTCATAATTCGTCCCACAGCTCTCATTCCGTGGATACCTTTGTTCTTCAGACATTTCTGGCAAGAACAGAGAAAGCTTGATCTTATTCTACATCAGTTTTTACCTGTAGGGTAAGTATTGCTACAGTCCATCTATTAATGTTATTTTTATATATATTTTCTTATACTTTAATTTTAATAACCTGTAATTTATGTATTATGAACATGATTTTACATCTTGCCCTGGCCAGGTGGCTCAGTTGGTTGGAGCACTGTCCCACACATCAAAAGGCTGTGCCTTTGCTTCCTGCTCAGGGCACATACCTGGGTTGCAGATTCAGTCCCCAGTCAGGGTTGGGGCGTGTACAGGAGGCAACCAGTCGATGTTTCTTTCTCTCTATCTCTTTCTCTCTTTCTAAAATTAAGAAACACATCCTCAGGTGATGATTAAAAAAATAATTTTTTATCTTTTAGTTAATTATTATATCCTCTAATGTCAATAAGAATTGTCAGACCAAGGAAACAAAATATTTCTAAGTTTTTACTTTAATACTTATGATTCTGATTAACTGTAAGTATTTTAATTTGCTTAAATGAGATAGAATCTTTGCAATTCTTCTTAGAACTTTCCTATGCATTATTTCTTAAATATTTCCCAGGTGCATTTTAGAGAAACTTGATTTTTTTACACTTGTACATGGCGTTATAAGTTGTAATGGGCATTCACATATTACCACATGATTTTCAAAATTTTTGGATCTAGCAGTGCAGGTGTTTTTGTTTTGTGGAAGGAATGGGCTTGGCGATACTAAAAATGAGTCAGCCAAAGTCATGAGGTTGGTTGCTATGATGGAACGAAGATTGAAACCCAGGTCTTCCAACTATATTTTGAGCTTTAGGATCAGACTTAACCCAAATATCTAGCAGAGTATCCAAAACAGTTATTTATTAACAAGGGATGAATGTATTCTGACTCTTAGAACAGTGATCTTTTAGTATACTAGTATTCACTCTGTACCAGTATTTTTTGGTAGTAAAAAGGAGTAATTCATCTGGTGACTAAATCACTGTTGTCATTTCTCAGATTTATAAAAATTGTTTTGAATGTAATATTCATTCAGCAAATATTTATTTAACCCTAGTGTGTGCCAGGTGCTGTTACAGATGCTGGAGATAGAGCAGTTTAACTAAGTCCCTGCATTCATGAAGTTTACTTTACATGCTAGTGGGGAAAGACAGACAGCCAAATACAATTACGTATTTGTAATATATATTTGTCAATTGACAACAAGTGCTATAGGAAAAAATAATGAGATAAGAAGGATAGAGTGCTGGTGCATGATGGAAAGGGTGTCACATTTTACAGAGTAATTGGGGAAGACCCCGCCATGATAAGGTGACATTGGAGCCAAAACCTAAGGGAACCGAGTGAACCGTGTAGATGAGGAAAGAATATTCCAGACAAAGGAATCAAAGTGCAAAGGCCTTGACACAGGAATTGTTTGGCATTTCCCAGGAACAGCAGAGGGACTGGTGTGTCTAAAAAAGAGTGAGCTTGGGACAGTGTGATAGTGAAGTCAGAGGGAGAGCAGGGGCATAGTTCATTAGGCTTCTACACTGAGGCAGATGAAAACCCTTTTACTCTTAGCAGTGTGATATAGTTTACTCATTCGACAACCTTTAACATACTTTGTATCTAGCATTTGATGATTCAGATGATTCCATTTTTGTAAAATTCCAAACCGGTAAAACTGTATGCTATCAGAAGTCAGGGTGGTGGTCCCCTTTGGGAAGGGAGTGGAGATTAACTGGTTGGAGGGATGAAGGGGCCTTTTGAAGCGCTACTGATGCTGCGTCCTGATCTATACGGCAGTCACACAGTTGTGTTCATATTGTGATGATTCACGAAGCCACATACTCACAGCGTACTCTTCTCTGTGTTTGTCACAGGCAGCCTCTGAGATGCCCTCCACTACTCCCATCATCTTAATATTCATATATCATAATTCTAGTAATCTTGGATAATTCCCTTACCTTGAGCATGGAGTAGGCATTTTGACTTAATTCTAACAAACAGAAATGGCAGAAGGGATGTCACTTCCACAACTGGTTTGTAAAGATACGGCTTCCATCTAAGATGCCTGTCTCTCTCTTTCTTAGCTGGCTTATGCTGGGGGAAGCCACATGCCATGTCTTGAGGCAGCTTCCAGGAGAGGGTCACATGTGGGAGCCTGAGCTCTGCCAATAACCTTGTGAGTGAGCTTGGAAGCAAATCTCCCCATTACCCCCCAAAAAGCCTTTAGATGAACCTATAGCTCCAGCCAACATCTTGGGGTTTTTTAAATATATTTTGGTTATGCTATTACAATTGTCCCAACTTTTCCCCCTTTGCCCTCCTCTATCCAGTAACCCCCATTCCCTCTGGCAACAGTCCCCGCTCTTAGTTCATGTCCATGGGTCATGCATGTAAGTTCTTTGGCTACTCCATTTCCTATATTGTTCTGAACATCCCCCTGTAACTACCAATTTGTGCTTCTTAATCCCTGCACCTTTTCTCTCAATCTTCCCCTTCTCCCTCCCAATTGATAACCCTCTATGATCTCCATATCTATGATTCTGTTCCTGTTCTAGTTGTTTCCTTAGTTATTTAGATTCAATTATAGTTGTGAATTTGCCATTTTAATGTTCGTAGTTTTGATCTTTTTCTTATATAATTCCCTTTAGCATTTCATATAAGAATGGCTTGGTGATGATGAGCTCCTTTAGTTTTACCTTGTCTAGGAAGCACTTTATCTGCCTTTCAATTCTAAGTGATAGCTTTGTTGGATAGAGTAATCTAGGTTGTAGGTCCTTGCTTTTCATCACTTTGAATACTTCTTGCCAGTCCCTTCTAGCCTGCAAAGTTTCTTTTGAGAAATCAGCTGACAGTCTTACAGCAACTCCTTTGTAGGTAACTATCTTTTGTCTTGTTGCTTTTAAGGTTATCTTTTTATCTGTAACCTTTGGCATTGTAATTATGATGTGTCTTGGTGTGGACCTGTTTGGGTCCATCTTGTTTGGGACTGTTTGTGCTTCCTGGGCTTGCATGGAAGCACAAATTTCCTTCACCAAATTAGGGAAGTTTTCTTCCATTTTTTTTTTCAGATAAGTTTTCAATTTCTTGCTCTTCCTCTTCTCCTTCTGGCACCCCTATGATTTGGATGTTGGTATGTTTAAAGATGTCCCAGAGGCTCCTTAGCCTATCCTCATTTTTTAAAATTTTTCCTTCTTGCTATTCTTTTTTCTTATGTTCCAAGTCATTGATTTGATTCTTTGCTTCATCCACACCACTTATTTCACTTAGTATGACCTTCATTTCTGCCTGGGTCTTTAGCTGCTGAAATACCCAGTGAGTTCCTGGAGCATTCTCAGATAACCAGTGTTTTGAACTCTGCATCTGATAATTACTTATCTCCATTTTGTTTAGTTCTCTTTCTGGAGTTTTGTTCTGCTCTTTCATATGGGCCATATTTCTCTGTCTCCTCAATTTGGCAGCCTCCCTGGTTTTTTTTTTTCTCTGTATTAGGTAGAGTTGCTTTGACTTCCTGTCTTAGTAGTGTGGCCTATTGTAGAAAAGTGCACCTCTGAGTTGTATGGGCTGGAGCCTTAGGTAGTCTTCAGGGCAGGGCAGGGCAACCTGTGTCACTACTCTGTAGCTCTGTGCGGGAGAGGGCTGAGAGGGGACAATTCTGCTGCCTGGCGTCTGGAGTTCTGCCCAGGAGAAAGCTGTCTCCCAGCACTCATCTTATTGCCAGTCACTTCAATTTCTCCCCATATGCCACTGGTGCCCTTCCAGCTGTTACCCTGGTGCTGAATGCCAGAGGGGGTGAATCTGCGTGAGTCCTAAGCCTGTTGCCAGACCACTAAGAGGAGTCTCTTGAGAATCCCAGTTTGTTCTACTGCACCAACCCCCACTGGTTTTTACAGCCAGAAGTTATAGGGACTTACTGTATTTTCCTGTGTATAATACACTCCGTGTATAATGCATACCCACGTTTTTGGCCCAAACTTTCAGGAAAAAAAGTTTTTCATTTTATTTTTTAAATTCAATTTTTAATTTATATCTAGAAACAAACCTGATTATCATATTCCAGGATATTATTTTGCATATGGATATCATTATTGCTTTCTCGAGTTACACTTTTAATAAGCATAAGTAAAAAAATTAAAAACATTTATATAGATATGGAATTAGTACTACCCATGTATAATGTGCATCCTTATTTTTCCCTGAAAAAAGTGGGCAAAAATGTGTGCATTATACATGGTGAAATACAGTATCTTCCTGGCACTGGAATCCTGGGCTGCATGGTGTGGTCTGGGGCTGGAATCCTTCACTCCTAATTGGTCTCTCCCAATTTTTATCCACCACATATGGATGTGGGGCTACCCGTTCCACGTCTCCATACTTCTCTGTGCCACTTTGTGTCTTACTCTCCATGCCTTTCCACCTCTCCACCCCTCCTACCCATCTGGATGACTGTGACTTCTTTAAATCCTTGGTTGTTGGACTTACACACAGATTAATTTTTCTGACGGTTCTGGATGATGATGTTTTTGTAATCTAGTACTAATTTTTGCTGTCGTTGTCCCAGGAGGAGAGGCACGTTTACCTACACCTCCATCTTAAGCAGCCCAGCCATCATCTTGACAATTCACGAGACCTTGAGCCAGAGACCTTGAGCCAGAGACACTCGGCTAAGCTGTGCCTGGCTGGATTCTTAACTTGAGAAAATGAATGTTTTACGTTGCCAAGTTTAGGAATAATTTGTTATGCAGCATTACATAATGCAGTGTTTATTACTTTAAGTTTCCTTAAATGCGGCTATGTAATGAAATATCTTTCAAAATGTGTAAATCCATATTCAGTATATGAAACTAAAACATTTTTAAAGTAGCTTTTTAAAAAAACATCTTTGATAAAAGGTACTTACAAACCATATGCCAATATTGGATTTTCAGTAAGTTCAGAATGTTAATCATCTTTTTGTTTTTCATTTTCAGATTTGTCACTTTGAGTTGTTCTCTGATCATTGATCGTATGTTTTTTGGTCAGGTGAGTAAAATATATTAAGGTATTTACAGTATATTGTAAATAGATGTACAATAGATGTAAATAGCTATTTATTACAATAAAAGCTCGACCCAACTTTTTAATTCATGAATATTTGGAAACACAGGCAAATCATTAAAAAAGATTGCCAGAATGTGCCTTTGGTTCAATTTGTTGCACTTGCTATATATAACAAAACTGTGTATTCCTAGTTCAAATTCAGGAGTACGTTTTATAAGGCATTTTTGTCAGGTTTGTAAGCAGTAAAGGTTAGATCTTTTTAAATGGCTTTAGTTGGCCTTAAGGTAATCATTGAAAATTCAAATCAACCATAATACGCTATTCTTCAAGCATTTGGCTTGACATTTTAATCTCATGACTACTGGTTGTTTTTAAGTTCCCTGGCTTTTCAGTCGCTTATGGGCTCTGGAATCAGATTGCTGAAGTTTGAAGCTTAGTGCCCTTATTAGCTGTGTGACCTTGGACATGTCATGTACCTTTCTTGCCAGTTTCTTTATCTGGAAATAATTGTGGTACTTACAATGTTGCAGGGTTAAATGAAATAATGCACATGTAATGCTTACAGTGGTGCCTGGCACAAGCAAGTACTTAACATTAGCTGTTGTTGCTTTTGATTATCTGCTTTGTATCATACTTCAACTGCAATGTTTCGAAAGCTTTATCATACTAGGCAATACATGATATAAGGTACTGGAATCAAAATAATTTAAGATTTTATTTTACTTTTTAAGATTTTATTTACTTTTAGAGAGAGGGGGATGGATAGAGGGAGAGAAACATTGATTGATTGCCTTTCACATGCCCCCAACTGGGGACCTAGCCCACAACCCAGGCTTGTGCCCTGACTGGGAATTGAACCAGCGACTTTTCAGTTCACAGGCTCAGTCCACTGAGCCACACCAGCCAGGGCTTTACCTCTAATTTTATGTAAAACTTAATGTCAAAATTTGAATGTGTATTCACTTTCTTGAATCTCAAAAACCTAGTGTTTTACACATTAACAAAGAACACAATACTTAGAACATAAAAAAATGTATTTCATATGATCATTAATCCAAATTATTAGTGTAAGCTATTACTTGGTTTTTAGAATTCATTCCTGATTTAATGTCAAGATTCTGGCAAATTTCCTAATGCCAAAGATTCATACTTGGCACTAACACATTTCTGTTTCTCTTTCCTTCAACTATGCCAGTGGACTCTGGTTCAGTATAATTTTTTGAAATTTAACGTGCTGCAGAACTTGGGAATATTTTATGGTTCTCACCCATGGCACTGGTACTTCAGTCAAGGATTTCCAGTTGTTTTGGGCACTCACCTACCCTTCTTTATTCATGGCTGCTTTCTAGCCCCAAAGAGGTGCCAGATACTTTTGGTGACTGTGCTGTGGACACTTCTGGTTTACAGGTAAGATTTTATTTGTTCAAATAGTTAATTTTGATAATGTTACCAAGAAATTAAATTCTTTGAAAACTAAACTGTTACCTTTTGGAGATGCATTAAAGATTATGATTTGTTAATTGAGATGATTTAGCAGAAAGAAAAGATAGTAATTACACCAGTGCTCAGATAGAATGAATAGTCTTGATAGTTTAGTTTACTTAATAAGGATTACATTCCATTTTTAGGAAGTTGAACAAATTTCATTTGTTCTTTAAAAAAAAACTACCAAAATTTTAAGTATTGAAGGAACCAGAGAAGTAATATTCTAAAATGAAAATGTATGCATCTTTCTTCCAAATTTGAGTATGACTTGGATTGGTAGTAGAAGTTTTTTAGAATGTAACTGAACCTTAAGACACTCACATCAAATGACAGGGTTACTTTTAACACATCGCCTTACAACTGAAAAATGTGACTCATTCCTGAAGCATGAAACTCAGTCTCAGTACTTCAAAGAACAGGTCCTGTTAATTGTGTTTCATTTTAAATGCATTAATTTATTAAAGTATGTAATACGAGAAAATATTTTATTGTTTTTCTATTATAGCATGTTGAGCCACAAAGAATTCAGGTTTATCTATCCAGTTTTACCATTTTGTATGGTATTCTGTGGTAAGTATTTTTGTTCAATATAGAAACAAATTATATAGAAGTAGGTAAAAGACAATAAGCTCTCATTAAAGCTCATTAAACTCTAAAATATTTTTCAACTAGGCTAGAAGAGAATTGCTTCTAATGATAAAATAACTATATTACTGCAGTATTCTCATTTTGCAGCCTAAATATCCTTTTTTGCTGGGTCCTATAAAGTGAGATAAAATCATAGGGATCCACTATCTGAAGCACCCTCTGGCGGTAGTGATTCTGGCTATTGGAAATCTCTCACTAAAAAGTGATGGAATAGTATGTCTATTTTAGAATAGATACTTTACGATTAAACTACTAAGTTCTTTGTTCCATAAATAAAAATATATTTATAGCTATTTAAACTAGTTTTTAATGCTTTAAGACTCACTCTAATGCATATGGAATTTGTAAAGTGATTCACACCTGATTTTATTTTTGGCCCTTCATCGTTTCCAGTAAGTCTTTGCAATAACTTTTTTTACATGTGACTTCTAGAGGTTTGTATCATTCAGCTTTGGAATTTACATTGCTTATTTTGGGAAAATTATGAATTGAAACTTTATTAACTTTCATTCAAAATAAATGACTATTGATTTCCTTCAAATATTAATCACTAAAAAATCACTGGACTGAGGAGGGAAGAAATGAGTAACGGACTAGAGACAGGGCAAAGCTAGGGAGTTAATGGCATCAACCTTTTTACCTACAAAACAACTCCAAAGAACCAGAGTTAAGCAACCTTCTTTGACCAAGTAGGTACACCTTATCTCTTTCAGATCTCAGATGTACTCTTTTAAGTACAAATATACACCCTCTATATTTATACATCTAAAGTACTGAAACCAAAATTAATTTGTCATTGCCTTATGATCTTACTTTATACACAGTGCAGGCGCATGTATAAAAATACAGATGTCTTAACAACTTTGTTGTTTTAAGAATAGTAGCTCATTTACCACAGCAAGTTTGTTCATCAACCACTATCCTTTTTGGTATGAACTTGTTAAAGTTACAATTAAATTGTTTGGTTTCTGCCCTGGTTGAGCATTGTCAGACTATTGGAAGACAAATATGTGCGTGTTGTTTAATTTAGGAAGTTGTTTTGATTTCACTTTTATAATCTGGATTTTTCCAGCATTTCACTTGTATCTTCACAAAGTGTTTCAGGGAAAGACTGCATTTTTGCCTCATTCCCAGTCCAAAAGACTCAAGTATTAGGATCCCAGTAATCTCTAGTTCCCAGTCCCAAAGACTTAAGATAAAATGCTGCTGAGGGTTGAGATCATCTTGTGACTGATTAAGAACTGATCTTTTTCCCAGCCAGTGTCCACTCAGGATATCTGAAGGACCAAGACCCACCAAAACCCCTGACCTCACAGGATGTGATCTCTTCCTCCAGACACGTACCCAGGGTTCTTGAGTGGCCCTAAGATTCTGATTCTTAGGACACTCATACTGCCTTTAAGAGTCAGACCTCTTTTAATGTCAAGAGGTTCCAAAAAGAGGACTAATTACGTAGTGAGCTCACCTAGACAAAAATCTCTGGATATTCAGGAAGGATGTCAAACAGCAGTTCTCTTTGGAGTTCTTGATGTGTTCAACTGCCCAGTTTGTCTTTTCTAACCACCTGAAATTTTGAGTTACATGGTACTTCAAATGTCAGTGTTTTTCTATACTTGTGGCTGATACCTCAGCTCTTCTGCATGTAGCTGGGACTCGTTCACTTGCTGTAGGCAGGGTTCCAAGAGAAGGAACAGAAGTGTGCAAGGCCCTTTGAGGCCCAAGCATGGAATTGAACTGGCACACTGTCACTTCCACCACAGTCCCAGCCAGGACAGATTGGAGAAATGAACCTCAGACTCATATAGGGGCTGGACACAGGAAGAGGAATAATTATGTACCTTCTTTCAATCTGCAGTAACTTTTCTTCTCTAGTTTGTTTCCCTCAGCCCTATCCAAAAATAGGACTTAACCATAGAAAAACATACCGCTGTAATTGGCTCTGATCCTTAGTGAACTTTATAACCTTGTGTCTCAGTTTCCTTATCCGTAAAATAAAGACGCCACTGGTCTAGTTAACAGTGAAATTCTTAGATTTACCCTGTCATTTGTGCTGGTGTGTTTCGAGCACCTGCTTTCCATTCTGGGTTGAGTGTCTGTTTAATGTTTTTACCAGGGTAGCCAGTCTGGACTTGCTTGCTCACATCTGATTAGGCCACTTTGTTTTTCCGTGTGCTTATCTTTTTATCAAAATTACATAGGTACATGTTTCAAATGCCGTAACATACGGAGTTTGTCTTAAAGCTTCCACTGCCTTCCCCCAACTCCCCTCCCCAGAGGCACTCACTCTTTTAGGTGGTTATTCGTTATCTCTAAATAAAAGGCTAATACAGTTCTTAATAGTACAAAGAGTCTCTCCTCTGGGCCCATTCTCATATCCCTCTCCAGAATTAAACTACCCTTTATTTTTACCATTTAACACTGAAATCAAGTTGACATACAGCTTTCCTAAGAAGTATTTTAAAATGAAAACATTAACTCAGAAATATGTCAAATTGGTATTTCTTAACATTGAGTTTTCTAGTAATTCTTGTCAAAACCAGGATGGCATCAGTATGAGTAGATTGCTTCCCATCAGTATTGGGTGGCATCAGTAATGTACAACCTGAGCTTTCCCATCCTCATCATTACAATGAACCTTACCCAGGAAAGGAGGAACTCCTCAATCATTGCTGAAAAATGCATTCACACACTAAATATCCAAAACTTAGAATGTGATTGTGTATTATCAAGGTAAGTCATATGACTAGGAGATGGCTCAGTAAAGGAGGAACCAACTCATGAAGCACCTTCTTATATACACGTTTTTAGATTTTATCCCCAGAGAGCACTTGAATGGGACATAAAGGACTTGGAACACTCTTTAAACAGTAGTCTCAATAAGAGTGATTTCTTAAGAGCCCAGTGCTTCCTATAAAAACATTTGTGGTACAGAATAAACTGTCAGTGTCACCTAGCTCTGTTCATGTAGCTCTGTTCCCATTATCATTGTCTTGTTAAGTTTTCCCAGAAATTTTCTATATACCCACTTTTAAGGGTTTTTTTTTTTTTGTAGGTCCAGATTAACAGGAGAAAATTAAATATGCTGGGATGTTATTTAGAATTGAGTTAGTCACTGTGTGAAATGATGGCGCCTATATTCTGACAGGCAGTCACCAGGATTCACACTATATCCTTATTCCCATGGAAATTACATGAAGCTGAAAGATTTAAGTGGTTTTACAGGATAGACCGAAAACTGGTGCAGTAATTGGGAGCAGGGTCTTATATTTCAAGTTAGGACAAGCTTACGTTATACGGTGGTAACTAATTTTGTGAAGCTAGCTTATGTTAGGGTGGACCCTTTTAGTGAAAACTGCATCTCCTTGTTTGTATGCACATTTAAGTAGATTTACTGGATGGTAGCTATTAGGACCTTCTTAATTACTTTTAAATATTAGAGAAACTATACTGTTTCCCTGTAAGGAAACCATGGACTCTGGGCTTCTCTTGTGAATCAGTCTAGCATTGAGGCTGTTCTTTCTTCCAACTCTCCCTTTAGCAACTCCACTTTCTAAAGCTCCCCCTGAGAAAGTTTTCAGTGTTAGGTTTGAAAACCCTCAGTCAAACTCAAGACTATTTAACTGTTCCTTCTCTTCCCAAAATTTTCTTTGTTTCTTCACATACGGAGATTCATTTCTCACTGAAGGGATCCATCATTCTAAAGTGAGCTAGCTTCAGAAAGTGAAACACCAACATAACATAAGCATTACCTAACTTGAAAGACTTCCTTCAACATTAAAGCTAGGAATACAAGCACAGTTATCTTCCCGCATTCGATGCAGAATACCATTTTTACAACATTCACACTCTGTATTCCATTTTATATCTATTACCCATACTACTGTGTCCCTAACACCAGTTTCTGATAATGCTTTAAATGAATGCTTAGTGAATGAAAAAACTGTTAATGAGGGAACCACATTAGAGGACCATGGTATGTATACTTGAACATTCCTGAGAGTTAGGGCCTTGCCAGAGTAGGCTTTAATGTACCTTTTTGTAATGTGAACCCACTAGGAAGATTTAGTTTTTGCCTGTCAACCTAAGAAAGAACTTCACTTTCAAGTTGTATTTGCTGGTCTGTTATATCTGTAGCTGGAATTATTACAGGTAGCAGAACTTGGAATCCTATTTCAGTTCTAATAAAGCTATTATAGTCCTCATCTTTAGTAGGTCCCTCATTTTACCATTTCAAAAATCTTACAGATTTAGCTTTAAGTTTAAAGGTAGGTTTAGGTTTCTTGATTTGGCTATTTTATCACACTGCCTTTCATAACATTCTTTGGTTCATCAAAGCTATTTCAAGCAGTACTAGGCCAAATGGACATGTGATAAGCTACTGAATGTAATGAACTATAGGTATCTAAAAACATTCATAGAGGAACAGAATCAAGCATTTAAGACTTTTTGCCCAAATTTGATATTACAATTCTTCCTAAGCCAACTGTTAGTGTAGTTTAAATGTAAACAGTTCAAATTTAATTTTATTCATATTGTTATATTTTAGTGATAAGCCAAGCTGAGATGGCTGATAATAGTCAATTAGGTGATGGTCATGGGAAACAGTGCCTTCCCCAATGGGAATTAGCGCTAAAATTTCAGGCAGGCCAGAGATTGGATCCGGGATACCCAAATTCTAAAATAACTATTATCTATTTCTGTGAAGACAGTGTGTGTTGAGCATTGAAGACAATGTGTGTTGACCATAAAATCTAATGTCAAGAAAGTTTACTAGTCATTCTTTTCCACTGTAAAGGCCTGTTCTTTCATGGCATTGTCAACTAACTTTACCACATTAGAAAAGGAAAATTGTTCAGCATCTCCAAATTGTCCAACACTATAGTGGGGGAGGGGTGGGGAAAAAAATTTGCCTCCTCTTCTTCCAGAAAAAGAGATCCATTGCCACCACTCATAATGAACACTGAAGATCTCCAAGAGCCCAGTGATGTATTTTTTTAAAAGGACATTCTACTGTACTTCCTCCAGAATTACTGGGACTTGTGTGTACACAATCCATTGCTACTGCTTCAGATATTAAATAGAAGAGAGGTAATGGAATAAAAGTCCTATTTATTTAGCAACTACTATGTTGCAGGACAGGCACTTAACACACCTTTTTTACTAATACTTGAAAAAAAGTACTGTTACCCTACTTGCAGCTGAGGAAACTAATGCTCAGCAAAGTAAAGCGACTTGTGCCAGAGTCAGAATTCAAACCTGGGTCTGTTGGACTCCCTGGCCATAATCTTTCCATTATACTTCTATTCCTTTTCCTATAAGGTCAAGACCCAGATGACAATAGACAATGATAGTGAATGGTCAGAGCAACCTACTGATTACATCTTGTTTATGACAGCAGTACAGCTGTGCTACTTCCATGAAATACTGTAAATGTATTTGTAGCGACCAATTGCTTAGTTGTAAGAAAACAAGATTGCCAGTGTTATGATTAAACAGATCATGTCTATTTTCATACAGGGTATTCACTAAATCACCTGAAAACGTGGAAAAAAACAGCTCTAAGTCTCCTGTTTTTATCAAATACGCTCCTTGCGCTCTATACTGGTTTAGTTCATCAACGAGGTACTTTGGATGTTATGACTCATATTCAAGAACTCTGTTATAACAATCCCAATAAATCTGCAGCTTCAGTATTTGTAATGATGCCTTGCCACTCTACTCCTTTTTATAGGTAATAAAAATTGTTCCACTTTATGCTATTGTTAAGAAAATGAAACTACTTTAAAATTACTTTCAGGTTCCCAGATTTAAATTAAATGATAGCTGATCAATGATAATAAAAAATTTGAAACTCCACATTCAGATAGATTTTAAAAACCATTTGAACCATGTTGATGAAAGTCATATACCACTTTTAACTTCAATATCCTTTTCAAAATTTCTAAACAATTCAGAATTAATTGATCTGATTTAAATATATACTTTATAGGTTATTTGATGGTTTGGGGTTTTTTTATCCTTATCCAAAGACATGCTTATTGATTTTTAGAGAGAGGGGAAGAGAGGGAGAGAAAGAAACATCGATCGACTAGGCAAGTGCCCTGACCAGGAATCAAGCCCACAACCTTTCAGTTTATAGAACTATGCTCCAACCAACTGGGCCACATCAGCCAGGGCTTAATTTCTTAGTAAAGAAATTATCAGTGATCTTACTACAAATTTTTGTGATATATGTATACAATTTTGAATTAATCTCAAAACACTGGCTTCTAGTCTAGATTTACTGCTATTGCTCTGGTCTTTAACCAGTCTTTTTAATATCTTTGGATATCAGTTGTCTCACCTGTGAAAATTAGGGAACTCAATTAGATGATATCGTAATACTTGAATTAGATGTTTCTGGGAATATAACAATGAAATTGTCTTAACTATGCAGGGCATTTAAAGACATCCATTTGGCCCTCTGCTTGTCAGGAAGGTGTATTAGTTACCAATTGCCTAATATCAGTACAGAGGCAAACAGTTTTTATGTAGAAAATTTTACACCTATTAATCTGGCTTTAAACAGTCTGAAGTTAATTTTGCATGTGCACATTCAGTCAACCTAGTATCAAAGTTATCTTTTCAGATAATGTAACATTTTTTTTGAATACTCTTTATGTCAGTCATTAATGCCAACCATTAATACACAATTTGGAAAATTAGAATCGCCTAGCAGAAAAGTCACAGGTTAGATGTAAAACCCCAAGTGTCCCTTTAACTTCAGCTTCCCTACTGTATAAAAAAAGACTAGAGCTGAAAGAGACACATTCGCCGTCCCTCCATGCTCACATTCCTAACACTGCAGAAAACAAAAACTCTACAGGTACCAAGTTGCTTTCCATACATGGTAGCAGTGCTTGAAGTCTCAAGCTTTTGTATAGTTTGCCAAGTTCTCATCTTACTTTTTTTCAAAGTACACAATGCAGCAAAAAAATGTGATGTCTACTTTGGAACACAAGGTCCCAGCTGTTTCTGTTTTCCCCTTATCTCCAAAATTACCAAAGTCATGAAGTATTGGGTCTTGTGTAAATTTACTTTGTATGCACTTCATAGATAAAAATAAACTTCTGTCATGTATTTATTTTTAGTTTTCCTGAGGCAAAGTTATAAACACGGCTTTCTGCATGGTCCAAGTAACTAGCATTAATTTATCATGATTCATCAATCCATCTTTTTTATATATGCTGTAGTCCTTCCATACACAGTAAAACCATTACTTATTTGGACTTTAACCAGCGAGCACATATTGCTATTACTGAATCTTACTTAAATAAAGGTTCTGCTGCTGCTGCACAGGTCCATGGTGTAAGGGTCATACATCTGTGAGAACACTACATTAAAGGCTTGCCTCTTCACCGGAACTGGAACCTGGTTCACATTCAGATTTCACATTTTGTTATGTAAACATTATGTATCTTAAGAGTAGTTTGAAAACTCACTTTTTAAAAAAACTTCTTGTAACTATAATGGTAACTTTCTTTTTATAGCCATGTTCACTACCCACTTCCAATGAGATTTCTTCAATGTCCCCCAGACCTGACTGGAAAAAGTCATTATCTTGACGAAGCAGATCTATTTTATCAAAATCCCTTAAGCTGGTTGTATGAAGAGTTTCACAACAATTCAACATTGCCTACTTACTTGATCATCTTCAGCATTTTGGAAGAGGTAAGGAAACATGAGAAAAGGGAAAAACAGTTTCACCTTAGGTTTAGTAAACACTCAGGAAAACAGACAACATATTTATGGTCTTCTTTAACCCCTATAGGTGGTAACTGGTCTTTTCTCCAGACAAAATCAGCACTTCTGTGTGTATCAATATCTATACGTATCTGTGTAACTTGCCAGAAGTTAATTTAAGGAACTACATTTTTTATTAAGAAAAGCGCAGAGGCACAAATCAGAATAGGTCATTCTAAAATTCTGAAACCAGTACTCAGCAAAATGTAGCCTTTATTTACTTAAATATTTATTTCTAGGAAATAAGTGCTTTCCTAACTTCAAGAAACTATGAGAGAACTGCTGTTTTCTTCCACACTCACTTGCCAGAAGGTCGAACTGGAAGTCACGTATATGTCTATGAACGGAAGTTAAAAGGGAAACTCCAGAGAAGATGAAATTCTGAACTGTGCTGAGATCCTTCCCAGGGAAATAGACGCTGCTGGGTAGAAATACTCAGATGTTGCTTAACTACCCTAGTAAACACTGGGTAAGATTTCATGGAACTCACAAAAACCTATGAACTGTTTTACCAAATAGTACTACTGAGGAAATGTATGAAAAATATCACGAAGTATGAAATCCTGTATTAATATAATGCCAGATTTTAAAATAAAGACCTTTAGTTTTCCTCATGGTGTAGTTTTATTGTTTCTTCCACAATATTCAGATGTGCAAGAAATTTCACAAGAGAAAAGTCAGCAAGCTCATAAGAAGGCAGCAAATTCTTCACAAGTCAACGGGCTCTTGAACCCACAAAAAGACAAGAAGCAAGAGTAAGATTATAAAATGTTAAAGAAGAAATTCCATCACAATGTACTCTTATCAAGCTCTACTGCAAACTTAACACAAATATCAGTGTTAATTACACTTTGTCATGTATGATTTGGGCTTGCTTTAAACTCATACACTGAAAGGAAGTCTCATTTCATGCACAAAATCTGTGGTGTGCCTGGTTTCTTTAACAGAACTATAGTTGAACATTTCCAGTGCTGAAAAATATTCAGCAAAGCTAAACAACAGCAGGTTAGTAAGCTTTTATTTGATGCTTCTAAGTAATAATAGTCATCAAACTGATACTTAGAAATGGTAAAAAGACATTGTTATCTTGATAATCTCATCCTAGTTTCAACACCAAACATTGTAGAAAGCATCCATATGTTAGTTTTCTAATTTAACTTAATCACAATGGTCAATATTTAGGGTCAAAAGGTAATTGCCCCAATTCTATTTCGACATTTGCCATGTGTCTTCCATTAGTGCGATCGTACTTATGCCATTTACCTTCCCTCTTATAAGGTTGTGGCTGAGGGTGCTTCTGCTCTTGTTTTCGATGCCTGGAGTTTTCAATATTTACCGTACGTTGCTTTTTATCTGGTCGACTGAAAGCAGTAAACACATTTTTCATCTAGGTTAGAGTTAAATTTATTTAAACAAGGAACAATTTCAATGTTTTTCTCCATTAATCTATTATCTGAACACTCTGAAAAAGGATGTTAAATTAATCTGAAGTATAATCATAGTGTAACCATGTATTCAGTATTATACTTTTATCCAATGGGGGGAAAAATGTGACGATAAAATAATGAGATTTTTTTTTAATCATTTTTCTTTCTTTCCTGGAAAAATCAGTCCCTCCCCATTGGTCTGTTTCATCCTTCAGCAGAAATGTGTACTCATCTCTTGCACACAAAACAAAGCCTTTTTTCCTCTCCTACAGCTACAGTTCACAAACAATGTCTGTATGTACTGCCTTCCTCTCTCTCTCTAATCAGGCTTCTGTCACAATGTCACTCAAACAGTCCATAATGCCATCCTTGGCCACCCAATTCCCAAGGCAAGAAATCCAGTCCTTTTTATTGCATTTGACACACGTATAATCCTCTTACTTGAGATCATCTTTGGTTGTTCATGATGCCATTCTCTGGTCTTGTCATTCTCAGCCTCCTTTTCCTACAACCCTCTATATGTTGGCATTCCCTAAGAGTCTGATAAGTAACTCCAGCCTAGATGACACACACACAGTCTGGGCTACAGACAGTCGTATATAACTGATCCTTTCCATTTGTATGTCAATAGGTACCACTAAGCACAATTCTCATTTCCAGTTCCCCTTACCTAAAACCTTCTGGTATTCCTTATCTTAGTAATCTCACTATCCAACTAATGACCCAACCCAGAAATACGGAAACCACTGTCACTTTCTACTTCTCTTTGACAAGAAATACCACTAACTTTACTTCCTGTGTATTACTCAATTCCGTCTCCCCCTTTCCACTCATCCTCACCAGTTCACGTCTGTTTTAATGACCATCTTAGCTTCGCCCTTCCCAATGACTCTCTTCAGGCTGCTGCCACTGATCCTGGAAAACGCAATAAAGCATGTCCTCACCTCAAGCATAAAATGAAGCTCTTCATGAGCTACATATTCTCTTCTATTCATACCCCAGCACTGCCTTGCCTCCCTGAGGTGGCATGTCTTCAGATCTCCAAATTAAAGTTCCCTTTGAGTGGACTGTCCTACCCTATCTGCTTAATAAACTCATTTTTCCTTCAAAAGCCAGCTTAAAAATGTTTAGTTCAAAGGCCACCTCACTCATGAAGCCTTCCCACACATCTCCAGACTGAGGCCACTATATACAATGTCTCTATACCTCCGTTAATCTACCTAACTCTTCAATAGCTTGTGATCTCCTTCTCAGCAAGAATTTTTCATGTTTCCTCAGGGCAGCCTCACAGCACTTTGCTCATTGTACGTACTAGATACTCATTTAATGACTAAATTCACCAGTACCAGTCTCATTATTTTATAGACACATTACTTTTATTCAAAAAGATACCTATGTC
Source organism: Desmodus rotundus (assembly GCF_022682495.2). NCBI lineage: Eukaryota > Metazoa > Chordata > Mammalia > Chiroptera > Phyllostomidae > Desmodus > Desmodus rotundus. Next base: position 86,369,137 of record NC_071393.1, read on the forward strand.
AAATGTAAAAAAATAAAGCTAACATTTGAACGTTAGTCAAGTTTCACGTTACAGAATATAAAACTGGTAAGTAATAGATATGGTTAATTTTAGTAGTTATTTACAAAGCACACACATTAAAACTTGTGGCTTGCCAAGTTTGCCTCTTTCATCATGTCTCTACCTTTATCAACAATAAGTCTGTAGTAAGTGTACTAAATATCGTAATTTAGTAAATGGAATCAACAAACGAAAAGTGGAGCATCTAAATTGTTACTGCGCTCTCCTGAGCTCTTTATGCCTAGCTTCCCGAAAGTAAGTAAATAAAAAATTAAAGGGAAACAATCTTACAAAAACAAAATAAGCTAAAATAAGATTAATATACCCTTAACCAACTTTTCAGGTAGAAATTAAACTATTTGCTCAAGTCAAACTGATTATATAAAATTTTAAATTTGTAGTATCTATTAACTTGAAATTTTGTTTAAATTTAATTTATTCTAAATTCTCTGGCAATGAAGTACGTTTACAAATAGTACTTTTTTTTTTTTTTACAAAGAGTACAAATAGTAACATTCCAAGCAACTTATCAAATGATAAAATGCTATCCAATCTATAAATGTTAAAAACTGTTATAACATGGTGATATGTAAACCGACCTGGGTCCATATGGAGGGGAAAAAGTGTGACCAAAGAAGTGTCTATATATATATTCATCCAACTTCTCAAACACTTCATCATTATCTACTTGATATTCCTTGATGTCTTTAAGATAATCTTTAACATCATTAACAAAGTCAGTGAAGAGCTTCTGATCATGTATAAAGATACCATGTATGAAAAACTTATTGATGAATTGATCAAGTTCTTTCCAATGATGAAAACTATCCAATTTTCCAATTAAGTACCTTTCAATTAACTGTCTAAATTCATCTATCCTTACAGGATTCAACACTTTCATATTAAATAGGTTAATGGATTCCTGTTGAGCACATTCAAATACACCAGAACAAGCCTTTCTGAAAGAATTGTAATTTTCACTACAGCCATGTTCAGCACTGCATTTCTGTGAATTTGTGTTTCTTCCAAATTCATCAAAATGTACTGGCTTTCCTTTCCTTCCCTCTTTTTGCATGGTAGGGCCTCTATTATTCTGGTTTTGTGTACGTGCCTTATACTGTGGATATAAATATTCACTAAAAACTGTTGGTTTTTTAGCTGCTCCTTCTTTTGTAGCACCATATCTTTTATTGCCCTTTTCATCAAAGATATTCTTGGTGGTATCTTTGAAATGTCTGAAAGTGGATTTAACTGAATCTGAGAATTTTTTCAGATTTTCTTTCACAGCTTCTTTAGCCTGCTTAATTTTTTCTTTATGATGCCTCACAAACTCCTTGGTAGAATTCTTCATGGCATCAAATGTTTCCTTAACTGAACCCAAAAATGTTTCCTTCGACTTATTTTTAGCCCTGTGGTTTCCTCTGCTCCCTTTCTTTTTCCCATCAGTTTCTTGTTTTCCATTTTGATCTTTTGCCTCAATATACAGTCTTTCCCACAAATCAGACCGCTGCTGTTCAAAGTTTAACTTCCGCTCCAGCTCAGTGAGTCTTTCCCGTAAGATTTCTACTTCCTTCTTTTCAGTCAATACACTGGGAGAGTCTGGATTGCCAGCTGACTGCCTAGAGCTTAACTGTTGAAGTTCCACCCTTAAAGCCATGGTTTTTAGTCGTTCTCTCTCCAGTTCCCTCCTTAACATCTTTGCTTCTGCCAATAGAGTCTCCCTCTGATTAAGAAAGCTGTGTGTTTTCTGCTTTTCTTCTTTCAAATGCTGCTTAAGTTTCTGATTTTCTGTAACTAATTCAGTACTTGTCCCTTTATCTTCCAATATCCTAATCTGTTCTCTTAGTTTCCTTAACTCTTCCTGTAGTGAAGACAAGGCTTTTTCTTCCTTCTCCAGAGATATTCTTAAATATTGATTTTCTGTATCAAGGTTCTTTTTCTGAGTTTCAAAGGACATCTTCTCTGCTTCAGTAAGGGTCCGACACTTCGCAAGGTTTTCCTTCAATGACTAAATTTTTGTGAAAGAGAAGAAAAATGTCAAGTGTTTTAAAAGCTGAATTTAAATCTTTAACATATAATACACCATAAATTTTTAGTGTATATTTATGCAAAAACTAGTCTTTATGTATTTCCAATATATAAAAGTTGGAAAATACAAGGTTGATACACGAAAATGCACAACAGAGAGCTACATCAAAATAAGAGCATTGCATGTTCCAAGTCTTGTTAAAAATTAGCTAGAGTTTGGTTTGTCTCCAAGATTCTAAAATTAGAGATGGGGTACTTCTGATTAGTGTTTCCCATAGTCATTTGAAATCCTTACTGGTTTCTAGGCCCACTTACAGGTTAGGAGAAAAGGAGATTAGCCTCCTATTTGTTGACTACAGGATTCCAATCTCTCCTGGTAAGGGTCCTAGCAAGAATGTAGAAAGAACTAAGGGCTTCTCTGATCCTTGTGTGAGAGAGAATATTTTTTATAAAAAGTATAATTACAGCTGGAGGTGACATGATGCTCTTTATATTCACTGTACTCTTAGAAGGAAAAAGATTTCAATAATCTTCATCCTATTTGAAACCTCTTAGTCCCTATGCAAATCAACGTCTCTAAGTTCTGATAAATCATAAAATTTCTCTTGTACTTTAGAGGACAGAATGAATCTTGGTAACATTTATAACTAATTCCCCCAAATTCAATAATATTCTAAAGAAACTGAGAAGATTAGTAATATAATTCCAAGGTCAGCACCTTTGACAGAAAAAAGTTTTGTTCAATCAGGTTTACAAAATTTTGCCACAGTTGCCTTGAGTGGTCTAATTTTTCTTTCAACATATGCATTAGTAACAAACTAAGCAAAATAGCCAGAAACTAAACAACATGCTTACATAGGTTAATAATGCTTATTAGCAGTATTCAGTCAGTTAAAACATCTTATGTATAAATCTGCAAAATGATACTTCAATGATACCAGATACAGCTATTCCAAATGAATCAGACCAGAAAAATAGCTCATTTGCAGAAACAAGCAAAACAACCACCACCACCACCTTTAAGAGAATGACAGTATCTTCCACTTAAAAATAACTATCTGAAATGGATGTTTCACTGTCTGGCTATTTAATCTTCAGAGAATGAATTATTAAAGTTTCGTTATAGTCATTTCATCTGCTGTGTAAGAGAAAACAAGTTTCAGCTAACGGACAAAAGTGGGCTGTGGAGGAGAACTGAGTGATGTAGCATTATCTTTAAATGAACAGTCATACGCAGCCACAGAATGACTGCAGGATCCAGTAAACTCCACATTCTTGAATTAAGTGACTGGTAAGCAGATCCTGGCAGGTCTTCCATGAAGATCTTCAAAAAACCAAACCACATTTAACAGATGGAGACAAGCACTCTGCAAAAACTGACTTATTAGTAAAGATCTATGCAGGGTGAGTCTCCTAAAGGCCAGTGGGCTATGGAACTAGAAACCATGCTGGTGAAAGAGAAAATAGATACTCTTTTGAAAACATTCTCTGACCAAGGTAGGGAAAACTATATTATTTACAACCAACTCCAGTAGTTGTTCCCTGAAAGAGATAATTCATATGTCAAGTAGGATTCTGTCTTCCAAAGAAACATAATCATAATCCTGTAAGGGATACATAACATAAAGTGTAAAGGAAATGTGGGGAAAGTGAAGGAAAAAGGAAGAGTTTATTCTTTTCCTACCCTGAATTTATCTACAATCCCTACACACCCTTCCCAGGGAAGAACTAGAGAGGAGACCAGTTATTTTGCTGATACTCATAAATCCACCAATGTGCTCGGTAACTGGACAGAATGAACACACACAGTCCTGCTGGAGTCAGGTGAGTTGTAGGTAGGAAAGTATAACATGCTATCTCTTGCCTCAGAACTAACAAGAAACCAGAGGGGAAAAACCAGCTGGTTTTTTTTCTTCATTAAGGGAAGATCTTAGGCTACAAACACTCCTCTTTCTCACTGAATGAAAATGTTTTGCTTGGCTCTGTAGAAATGAAGTTAATAATAATGGTATGTATTTTATATATATTATCAACTTAAAATAATGTTAACTATAATATAAGTGATTAGGACTAACACCTTTGAAGTCAGAATCAAATTTAGCTATGCCAGTTGCTAGCCTTGGCAAAGTTATTTAACTTTTTTGAACCCCTTTCCATCTTTAAAATGAAGTTAAGACTTGATTAATTCACAGGGCTGTGGTCAGAAATAAGAGAAATACTGTACATGAGTACAGTGACTAGGACACAGTAGTACTCAATCAACAATTACCAATATTATTGATTTGCTAATCTGTACTGTACCTGTATCTGAATAGTGTATTAATTATTGGCTAACAATTATTTTTTCATAAAATGTGTTAGTAGTACACACCTTATAATCTGTAACAGACTCTTGTTTCTGGTGACATTGGGAAAGATAATCCTTCATATCATTCAATTCATCTTCATGTATTTTTGTGACTAACTGTTGACGCTTCTGAATCTGAATTGTGCCTAAAAATGAAAATTTTTATTAGAGATATGTAACATAAATATTATGATTATCAGTATTTTAAACATGTAATGAAATATTTAATTACACATATTTAACTAATCAAGATAGGATCATTTTCTTCAAAATACGAGTATTTCACAGTTCTATACAATTTCTGAATATAACAGTGTGAGTAAGTGAAGTCTCCATGGTATCATTCATCAAATGGTGGTGGGTGGATGTTAATATAAATTGGGCCAAGTAGGTTAACATATTTGTTTTATTTCTCATATACCCAGAGATATTTAAGCAGCTTACTATCCTTTTGATTAAAACAAGCCAGTCCATATTACCCTAACAAAGAAAACAATTTATGGTAATGTGTTTATCTTACTCTATAGAAGACACTAAGGTCTTTATTTTTTTTCCTTTTTACAGGGGAATGTCACAATCATGCTATTGAGAGCTACACATTGTGCTTTGACTCATATTTCTTCTGAGCTAATCAAACAGCGGGAGGACGCCCTCCGGGACACTGCACAAAATCCAGAACGCTTCACGAAACTGTGTCACCCTCGAGCAGGCGCCATGCTAACCTTCTCGGTATCGTCCCATTTTCAGTGTACGTGCAGCTGGCCCGAGGACTCAGGTCTGCTGTTTTTGAGGGACCTTTGAAATACATAAAGTGTTGCATTCTCCCAGACAGAGAAAGAAACAAAGCATGGAGTCTATTCACAGTTTATAAGGAAAAACAAAAATGCCTGTTTTTTCTTACTATAATTCTCCTAAATAATATAACACAAACCCAAAAGTTACAGCAAGGAAAATGACTGACTGACTGTGATCACCCACCATTCTCAGAGCCAGATCTTTTGAGCATTCTGTGTTCATTACATCTGTACTAGAGCACCGCCATCCCCATCCCAGCAGTGCTACAGGGATCTTAAACCAACCAAAAAAATTTAAATCACCTTAAAAATTAAAATGTTAATTTGGCAAGACATGCCTGTTCACATGCTGCTACATGCTTCATGCATGAGAACAAAAACAACACAATCAAAAAGGAGGCAAAATGCATTTGACAATTTTAATATTATATCTACTGAGTAGCATAGTCTTTTGTAAAGAATTTTGTAATGAAAGGATGTAATGATAGTTTACTATTTCTTCTCACTGCTAAAAAATTAATTTTTAATTTCTTCAAAAAATCTTGATATACACTAAAGAGAAATCCTTTGCCAAATTACAGACTACTGTTACCAATTAACAGCTGATACTGTTAGGACTCACACCCTCTCTTTAAATTTTCCAATTTATAAAAGCATGGCAAATTTGTTTCAGTATCTCCCAAAAGAATCTCAGATTTTTTTTTAAATCTTGAAATAAATACATATGTAGTTCCCTAAGTGACAGAAAATCTTTCTTTCCAAACTTCTAACAGGATGAATTCCTTTTGCTCAATGGAAAGTAACCTAGAACTGTGTGTCAAGACCCAAATTGGCAGTACTATTATCTCGCATGTTTGATGGCTGTCAATCTCATTACTAGGTTGCCCCTCCCCCACCAAGAGCTAGAAAGCAGCCACTCCTAGAGGTTTTTGAGTTTGTTTTGTTGTTTTCCAACATCTTCAGCTGCCGGACTATAAAGTGTTACTGCCCAAAATCCAATCTTTGGCCTTCTGGTCATGTGTACACGTCTATCTATATTAACTACATTAACCCACTGTCAGTTTTTGCTAGCACTGCTGTTAAGACTTCTCTACAGATCTGACCAGAGCTTCCATATAATATATCGAGCTGCCTGTTGGGCACAATCTTGGGAACAACTTCATGCAAACAAACGAAAAAAAATCAAACTTCAACAGCTACCCTAAACAATTCTAGAATAAAGTTCAGTAAAAACAAACCAAAATGGCTCACCATCTATTTACTGTATCATCTAAATAAAACTCTTTCCCAGTCATACTCCCATCTCCAAAAGTAAAGCAGCTAGCAAGCACACTTCTAGGAATTTAAAACAAAAACAAAAAACGGAGTATCTCGGGTATCCCATCTCAAAAGTTCTGTTTTCTATTATTACTTCAATGTCCCATATTTCACCAACCTTCTCTCCAACCCCACCACCTCTGTAATTAAGGCTCTGATCACCAAACATCTAAATTACAAAATTTCCCAGATGACTGGCCTAATCTTCCCCACACCATTGTCCTTCCTGCACTTTTCCTCTAACCTATTGCCACTCTATAAACCAAACTCTCCTATCCAGATTCCAAGATGTTTGACAATGTAACAGCACGCCACATATTCCAACTTTACATTCCATTATTCTAAGTAACAATCCTGCTATAGTCCAGGCAGTCTTCTCACTGCTCCCAAACCCAGCAAGTTTACTTTCAGGTTATGTGGTTCTCCATTGCTGGAATGTTCCCCTTTCCTTCCACCTACCATTATCTTAGTAAGACCAAACTCAACTCAAATCTTACCACCTCCAGGATGACTAAGTGTAGCCTTTGAGCTATAATAATCTTTGTGTACGCTACACATCGTGGCACCTACTTATATTCTGCTGTATTACCTGTTGAAGAGCAGGACAGCCTATCAATACTTAAAGTAACTTCTTGAGAAAACCAGTCCAACTGAACTCCACTAATGATTCAGAATATGGGTTTATCTATGAGCAAAGAAAGGTAAGGAAGATAGGTGCTTCATGCATAAAGATTTTTCTTTAAACTTTTATAAGCAGTTTCAGAACCTGCAGCAGTCCCAAATACTTTCAAGTATATTCTTTTACTGTCCTCAGTCATACCAGTTTTCTCTTCCTTCCAAGCTAGGTCTGAAACTCCAAAATTATATGGAGCCAAACTTGGTCAATGTGCTGAGTGATTTGACTTAGTGGTATGTCTTCATTAAATTATAAAGCAAATGACATTATGGTATGCAACAACTGACTTCATGGTGCATGGGAAAGTCAAAGTGGCTATGAAGTCCACTCAAAAGAGCTCTTAAAGTTAAGATTAGCGCCAGAGTTAAGAACAAAAAGTAATGTCCTTTAAACAGTGACTGTGAAAAAGTAGGAAGTTGTTCAGGTAAATTTTTGTATGTTCATTGAGCCAGTCTTCTTACTTTATCAACCTTCTTCACACTGTATTATTTAGTTTTTTCATATTCTGAAAAGCTAATTTCAAGCATAGGAAAATGCTTTGTTAAATATAATTATTAAAGTAAATTTTACAAGTAACCAAAATCCTAAGTAATGGCAATAATTTCTCATTTTGAAAGCACTCCTCTCTAAATTGATCTTTCTACAAAATACTTAGCAGTTCATGCAATTGGTGAGATTTTAAAGGAGTTTAGATAAACATTAAATCACTGTTCAATTTTTAGTAGGAAAAAAAGATTAAGATAAGACCTTCTCCTTTGTTACCTCCATGTTTACCTGTGGGGAAAAAGAATCATGCTCAAAAAAAAACAGATTCACACATTTGCTCCAGGTAGATAATGAAAAAAGTTAAATATATGTATTTCAGGTTAAATCTCATTACAACAAACTTCAAGGGAGAATATAAATGATAGTATTTCAGTATTAAATTCAAGCAGGCACCTATAAGAAACACACTTTACTGACTGATTTAAATCAAATATTGACTGTCTTCATTAATTACCCTAACAGTATAGTATGTTGAATGATGTATCTTTTCCACAAATCAACATAAGAGTACATGTATTTCTTCAATTTTTATATAATGAACACACTGATAGACAGAAATAGCAAAACAGGAGTACTTCAGAAAGTTAAATTGTGAATTACATAGTCAAAAAATCTAAATGTAGTTAATATAAGACAAACTGAAATTTGTTGACAACATCTAAGCCATTTGTTTTGATTCTAATAAAGCAGAGTGTGAATGTTCAGTTCTCAAACACTCATCCTTTCAAAAAAATTTTTATTTATTTATTTTTAGAGAGAGGGGAAAGGAGGGAGAAAGAAAAGAAGAGAAACATCGATCAGTTGCCTTTCGCATGTGAACCAACCAGCAACCAGGCCCACAACACAAGCATGTGCCCTGACCAGAACTGAACCGGTGACCTTTCACTTATGCCGGATGACGCTCAACTAACTGAGCCGCACCAGTCAGGGCTACACTCTCATCTTTGTGCAAATATATACCTTAAATAAGATTCAACTGTTGGGCTCTCAAATGATACCATATAGAATTCCTTCCTTTTCACCCAAGAGACTTTTAAATTAAAGGCTTTGCATTAAGATAATCAATGTACATTAAAAAAAAAAAAACACTAACAAGATTAATAGTAAGCAAAATATAATGCTAAACTATAAAACAAATGCAACAAAATATAAAGCTTACATGAAACTGGAAGGCAGAAATAATGAGCAACAATTATTGTGAAATTTCAATTGTAACTATTTAAGATGGGATTTATATAATCCTCCTAATAAAGTCTTAGTTCAAACTGCTTTAATTGTGATTTTAAAATAAATGATTTGCCTCACAATAAGCACTTCAGATCTTTAATCTTCCAATCTTTTCCTTGTAATAAAAACATACATGCTAAAAATCCTTCTATTTCTTAAATAAATACTGCTTAATTTAAGTGAAAACAGGTTTGTGAAACAGGCAACACCATCCCCACTCTCCAATTGAGAAAACTGAGGATCAGGTTGTGAGCTATTCAAGGTTGTATTTTAATCATATAAACACTAAACACATGTCCTACATGTTTAATCATATAAGCACATAGGACACTAAAACAGATCCCAGGATTCCTCACTCTTAGAGTTTCTACCCTATGCCATCAGCTTATGTACGACGCATTTTCAATTACTTACCATAGAAATGTCCAAATCCCATGCTGATTGCAATCACCAGAGCCAGTATAACACACCTATTGAGGCCACTACTGAAATGGCGTTTACACTCCTTAGGGGGCTCCGTTTCTTGTTCAGGAAGCAGTCGTTCTTCAGATTCTGAACTAGAAATGGTCTTCTTCCTAGCACGGCGTCGTCTAAAGGCAGGACTGGGCTGATGACTGGTTTCATCACTACTTGATTTGTCGTCGCTAGGCTGAGATGAAAATACTATTAAAAAAAATGTAGATGAATATTAAAAATTTTAGAAAAACATTTCCCAGTAAATATAATATACAGTAATTAATGCCATCATTTCATGCCTTTTTTATATAAGACAACCAAAAACAAAAACTCAAACTTTCAGGTTTATCAACATAATGCCAAAACATAAAATATTTCAACTGTGGTACACAAGAATCTGTTAATCATATTATATGCCTTTGAAGGTCTGTTTTTTTGTTAAATTTCTCCTATAGTTTATACCATTAGAACAATCATTCTCATAGTCCATTAAATTTGATATTTGATGCTATAAATGAATACTATTTCTAAAAAGAAAAAAAACAAACAAACCCTGTATCTCTTCGTTCAGTTTCAAACAAAGGTTAATTTAAGTTCAACTGTTTAAGGAACACAGACATACACAAGCAGTTCCTTGGGTGTATCTGGACCCTAGTTGCACTTCCATCCTATGAGTCTACAATCAAAGTTCAAAAAGCACTACTGTTTAACACAGGTTTCCAGATGTCAGATGAGCCCTTCCCTTCAACTGCCACTCTTACTAGAAGGCTATTAATCTCACCCTCTAGTAAATATGTCAGCATGAGGAAGTGACACAACAGCTATCTCCGATATTAAGGACTAGTTTGGTGCTGCTCCTTCTTTATGAAAAAAATAATTAAAAAAAAATTTTTAATTCACAAGAAATCTCAAGTCCTGGAAACATATCTGCTAGAAAAATTACCTTCTTTTTTTTCCCATGTGTAATCTGTTAACACGTTTTCACATTATCAATAAACTATATGTTTACACAGAAGATTATATGACTCAATAATTCCCCCAGGCCAGTTAGAAACAAAAAAGCACTAAAAGTAAGGATAAAATGTGAACTTAAACTTGATGCACAGAGCTACAAAACAACCAACATCCATGCTTCAAAAAAGCAAAACCATTCTTCAAAAGACAGGTTATCCATGCCAGAGGAAAGCTAGTGACTTAGGTTAGGCAATACTTTTTAAAGAAGAATCATGGAGGATTCAGTTAACGTTCACATTTACAACAACAAACACGAAGACAGAAGGCACTGTTGAATGAATGAATATTCCTAAGGTTTAGTGACACAGGTGCCAGTGAGAGAGCTTTTGTTCATGACCCTCGCGCCCATCATGTTTATCTGGTTATTCTAGATCACTGGTTTTCCCAAGATACCTTCACCTCAGCTGTTAGGTTACATTATCTTTGACAAAGAGAAAGAAAGGAAGATTTAAACAAAGCATTACATAATACAAAGGCATGACCATGGTTGGAGTATTTAAGTCAGACATTCTGACAACATTAAGATGGGTAAATGTAAAAAAACCTTTTGCCAAAGTCCTTAAATAAACTTTCAATTCTACATTAACATACTGCCTTCATTATATATTCCAAGTCAAAAAACCAGCTTAACCCATACTAATGAATTCACATCATTATCTAATGCTTCCATCTTTTTTAATCCATACATATGATAGCTGAAGTATTTTGATTTATAAAAAACCTTTTAAAGCTTAGTTTGGCCCACAGTCCAAGATGCAAGCAATGCAAAGGCATGCAATAAGCTTAGCCAGCTTTGTTACACAATCAACTTGAACACCTGTTTAGAGTACCATAGCTGACAACAGATATCTTTAAAGCACTAAGTAAATAGTAAATGTGACTAGGCATACTCAGCTCTAGAAAAGCTGATAGATTTAGTCACACCACCTTGGAAAGCGAGTTGGCTAGGAACATGGTGTTTCAGCTGATCATCCCATCCCCTTATGCATTCAGGAATCTTCCACAGCTTCTCCCACCACCTTTCTTTTGTGAATAAACAGGAAAAAAGATGTATAAAGCTTTATTACAAATAAAAAGGAAAAAGAATTGAAAATACTTATTTTAATTATCATTTAACATTGTTATTTGTGCTCCATCAAAATCTTACAATCATGCCTTTTTTAAAAAAACATATACAATACAAATTTTCTACAACTACATACTTTGCTCTCTTAGGGGAGAAGAGGGCCACATGAAGAGGGTAAGGAGCATTCTTACATCAATAAAAGATTACTATCACAAGAATCTAATTTAGAAGAAATAATTGAAGTTGAAATCCTACGGAGATGAAGAAAGGAAAAGGAAAACACAAAATAAGTAAGCAATGGGTAGCAGGAACTTAAACAAACAAACAAAAAAAAGGAATAGAGAACAAAAACTGTGCAACTGATTTATATGTAGTCTTTTCAACATAGCCCAATGTCATTTTTTATTATTTAACATTGTCACATTGTCCTTTGGGAGGAACAGCGATGGATAAAAGTATACCTAATAAACTATACCTCTTAACTGAATCTATAAAATTCCAAAGAAGTCCAAATTTATAAAGTTAGATAAAAACTAGAATAATGTGCTCTGAAGTGTCCAATTATCTGAAAAAAAATTAACAGCACATGTAAACTTCTTAAATGTCTGCTTGAACCCTTCTGCAAAACTGCTTCAACTACCTTTTCTTGCCTATTAATATTCTCAAATGAAATTAGCATGGTCTTCTTTTTTTTTTAATTTTAAGTTTTGTTTCTTTTTTTAAAAAGATTTTATTTATTTATTTTTAGAGACAGGGCAGGGAGGGGAAAAGAGGAGAGAAACATCAATGTGTAGTTGCCTCTCACACCCCCCTACTGGGGACCTGGCCTGCAACCCTGGCATGTGCCCTGGCTGGAAATCGAACCTGCAACCCTTTGGTTCACAGGCCAGCACTCAATCCACTGCCATACCAGCCAGGGCCCAGCGTAGTCCTTTAAAAAAGAAGAAGGGAAAAAAATACTTGAATGTAGCATGAATCCTATATTTAAGTAAATAAAATAAAATTCAATCACTAAAATGGATTCTAAAATCAATTACATTTAGCCCTATTCTGGCCAAGGCTGAAGTTTCTATGAGCACAAAGAATGCCAGATGAGAATTTAAACATCTGACTCAAGTGTTTTCAAGCTCGTTTATAGGCAAACTACTGATACACTAATTGAAAATAACTCGTTATTAAGTGAAATAACTAAAAAATCTCTATTTGACATTTTATTAACTTTAACTTCAATAACAGAAATTCCATTATCTGATTCTGGTAAATGTAAATATTAAAGTATGGTAAAATCTAAGGAAATGATCTGAAATAGATACTACATGTTCCTGTTTCTGTATCAACTTAGGAAATTCTTGGAATTACTAGCAGTGTTCCAAGGTGTCTTTCCTGTATTCATCCTTAAGTTGTAACTGTGGGTTAATTATAAGTTTGTTTCTTATATTTTTCCAGTAATTGTGTCTAAGTATTATATCACATTGAAAGTTGTTATTTATGCCCCTAAAATTCAGCCAAAAAATTATAAGGGACTCTAAAATGTAAGTTCAGTAACTTACATTTTTTTTAATCTCCAAATGATTCTGTCTTAACAACAGGCATTAAGTGCATTAAGATAAGACTTACAATAGGCACATTTTCATAAATCAATCTAAAATGGAAAAGCCAGGGACTTGAGATGCTGCTGTACTGCCGGCTACTTGAGCCCTGTTTGGCACATGGTACCACTCAGTAAATGTTTATTAAATGACTAATCATTGAATAGATCTGAAAGGTTTCAATAAGAAGTTTCTTTCACTTTTTCTGTACAATGTAAAATTTTTACCAATGTAGGTAAATATCTTAACATTCTCCTACTTTTAGGTACAATGGCTCAATCTCCCACTCTTAAAGATCTAAAGAATGTGCCCTGAGTGGTGTGGCTAAGTGGATTGCTTGCTGGCCTGCAAATCAAAAGGCTACCAGTTCCATTCCCAGTCAGGGAACAAGCCAGAGCTGTGGGACAGGTCCCCAGTAGGGGGCGTGAGAGAGGCAACCAATCAATGTATCTCTTGCACATTGATGTTCCTTTCTCTTCCTCCCTCCCGCCCCCCTCTCTAAAAATAAATAAATAAAATCTTAAAAAGAAAAAGATCTAAAAAATGTCAAATGCATTTTTTTGGAGTGTCTGAGACATTAACAAACCTCCTTGGGGCTATTTTTTTTTTTAACTTAATGATTAAGAGATGGTATCTACTGTTAAAGAAGACTGTGCTCTAGGTCCTAGAGTCTAGGAAAATATTACATATGACAGTAAATTTTGTAAATGCATTTCTTGAGTCTGATTCAAATATATTCAAAACTTGAGATTTAGGATTATAAAACAAACCATTATATAAAATGTGGTCACAGGACTCCTTAAGTCTGTTGTCAGTATATTCTTTATATAGTACTTACCAGTTTCTGGCTGACAGAATGTATACTGGCTGCTGGAAGAGGAGCCCATATTGAAGTCATCTGGACTCTGTACATCTGTAACAATTATGGCTTCTTCTTGATTTCCAATTTCTTCTAACTTAGGTGGCTCAAGGGTAACAATATCAGAATCGTCACTGACAGTTCCAAAGTAGACATTGTCTTCAGGTGACCTTTCTTCCTCTCCCTAAGAAAATCATAATTTTAGAGACAATTAAATTCAACAATTATTTAAGGGCCGTATGTTTTCTCCACAGTTCAAAGTGAATAAATGGTATATAAGCAGTAGGGCTTAAAATAGAAGATATGAATTCCATCCAATAGGAAAGGATTACTCAATAGTAGATTCATCTTTTAGTGTGAAAACACCTTCAAATCCCTTGGGGACTCTCTAACTGCTGCCTACTCCTGATAGGCTGCGGATGCTAAGAAGCCCACCTTTACCACCCAGTGACTACAGAGGGGAGAGATTTCTCACCAGTTCCATGGGTTTATTTTAGCATAACTCAGGGAGCCCTTTAAAAGACTGATTAAATTTTCCTGGTTATACATGTAATAAACTTTAATAGCTATGCCATGTAAAGATCGTCTAGCTATCTAGTTTTATCTAGAAGTCAAGTAATCGCTAAAGGATGAGGTTTAGTTTGTTCTCAAATTCAGAAACTGACCTTCCTTTTGCTTAATTTCTCAATATAATGTATTTTGCCATGTATAATGTGCACTCTTCTGCCCAAATTTCTGAGGAAGAAATAAGGGTGTGCATTATACACGGGTATCATGATTACATGCCACAGGCATAACAATCCCATGTATAATGCACACCAAACATGGGAGCACATTATGCACAGCAAAATACAGTATTCAAGGATGCACCCTGGCAAGGTGGCTCAGTTGGATGGAGCACTACCTGGTGCAAAAAAAAGGTTGTAGGTTTTAATTCCCAGTCAGGGCAAAAAAGGGCTGCAGGTTCAATCCCTGGTTGGAGTATGTAAGGGTGTGGAGGTGGGCAATTGACTTAATGTTTCTTTCTAAAATCCATTTCTTTCTCTCACCCTAATATAAATAAATATATACTCAGGTGGTGATTTAAAAAAAGGAACACAACTTAATCAGACAAAATACATCACAAGACATCAGTGGGCCTGTATACCTATGGATTGATATTGAACTCCAAATCCATTTTGTTTGTCTTTTCCTATCTGCTAATGGTATTAGTCATAATAACAGTTATACTTGTTCTTTGGGTTCTTCTATATAGTACAACTGTTTATGATGGCTGAACATCTATCACTGTTAATACCCTTTTCATGGCTTACATAAGTGTTATACTAGATCCAAATGCAGAAAAATGAGATGGAAGGCAGGACTCAAGTCATAGTTTACAGGATAGAAATAGTCTGAGTATTTTTTCACAATGAAGGCCATGAGACCTGACTGCATTCCATTTAATCACCTTTCTTCTTTTGGGAAAATTCTGCCTCAACTCAGATCCCATGATTACAATATTGCCCCATCTCCAGTGGTCACAAGACATCAATACTGAGACTTCCTAGGAATGAGCCTTCCCAGCACTATAAGACCACACTATTTGACCAAAAGGGGGAACTGTGGACAAAAAGTGGGGTTCTATGGAAAGTAACCTCTCAGGGTGATCTGATCATAAATTACCAAGAAATTACTTTTCTAAATTAAAAGATATCTCAATCAGAAATTTAAATAAAAGCTAATAATTTTAAACTTAAAAGCAATTGATCTGGGAAGTCTCAAAATTTTCAATGAAATTTGTTTATAATTAAAATAAGAACAGAATGCACAAATAGAAATGGTAGCTTTAAGTAGTACTCTCTATGTTTACCATATTTCCAGAGTAAAACACAAGGTTACCTCATGTGCTGACTTCGTTTCCTCCAAAGCTGGATAAGCAGTTTCTTCCACTAACATTGTGACATTTTGGCTACTCTCTGATATAAAGCAAAAATCAATTTAGTTATACTTTATCACTCTGGCAGTCTACAAATATAATAATCTGAGTATATAAAATGTATCCCTAATTTTTTTTAATGGATTTAATCTAATGACACATAAAGTTATTCCTCTGTTGCTAAAAAGATCTCTGTATTTCAATATATTTGTTTCAGTATTTGAAACTGTCAGGTGATAATTTTAGTTATCATTTAAGAGCAACTAAAACAGACAGCAAACTCACAGTTATTAACAACCACACCTAAAACCAAAACATAAGCAAACTAAAACAGGAACAGAATCACAGAGAAGGTTATCAGCACGGAGGGGGTGGGGGAGAATGGGAGGAAAAGGTACAGGGAATAAGAAACATAAATGGTAGGTACAAAATAGACAGGGGGATGTTAAGAATAATATGGAAAATGGAGAAAGCAAAGAACTTGTACGGACATGAACTCAGGTGGCAGAATGCTGGCGGAAGGGGGTTACAGGGTGGAGAGGAATAAAGGGAAGGAAAAAAATGGGACAACTGTAATAGTGTAATCAATGAAATATATTTTAAAAAAGAAATAATAGTAATTTAAATATGAAGATAAGGGTATACGTTAATTATTTGGGCATCATATTTCTCTAATTAATGTGAACATCAAATCTCGTATGAAGTATGATTATATATAACATAAATGTAATACAATAGTTAGATATCATTTACTACCTCTAACCAAAGTAGTCTTAAGTGTGACAATAAATGGAAATGAGTTTAGTAAATCACTTGTGATGAATTCAGTAATTTCGTACATCACTAGTTTTAAGATTAATAGTACTGAGTTACTAACACATGTAACATCAAAGAGTTATCTGGAGGCCCAAACATATACTACAGCTGCAAATAAACAAACCCCTGCACAGGATGGTACCACCAGGCTCTGCAAGCCTTCCCACCTACATACTCAACTTCTAGTCCTTCGGTGACTTAATCATTTAGATTATCCAGATGAGGGTAAGATTTGTAATGTCCCTCATACATCCTATTTTAAAAAATAAAAAGTCAGACTTTTTAAACCTCTTACCTCCCTGCTCTAATTGCAATACTTGTAGCTCCTCTTGCTCTAAAGATGAATCCTCTGGGGTGAGCTCACAGCTGTCACTGGCTGTCCCATGTTCAGAATTCACCATCTCTATATCAGACCCCTAGGGAAAAGTGAAAGTCAGTTATTTATCCATCAGCTCCTCAAAGCTAGGTTTGACTACAAGTTGATGCTTCCATTACCACAAGTCTCAATGCTGCCATACTCCAAAGAAAAAAGATCTAATCTGACCGCCTTTTGTTCAATTTAGTCCATAAAGGTCTATGGCAAGGAAACAGCATAATGGAGAACAGGTTTAGATTCTAAAACAGAAGTCAGCCCAAAAGTCAAATGATCTGATGACTATTTTATAAGCCCAAGCAACAAATTTGAATCTCAGAAGATAAAAGTCTCTGAACTTAGCTACTTCTACTAATTTACTTGTACTCAACATTAAAGACCTACTATAGGCAAGGCAGTTTGTTATAGGTACTATAAGACATAAAATATTTGAATCCAAAATTCAAATTTATAGCCTATTCAGATAAACAGCCACATTTAAGTAACTACTTATCATAGAAATGTAAAACTAAAAAAGTTTAAGGGCAAGGCTTAACATGAACCCATCACATTAATGCCGTAAACTTCATTTATATAATTTTAGATTAATCATTAATTTCAAGCTTGTCCTTATTTTGATGTCAGATTATCTTTTTTTTTTTTTTTGAGGTTTTGTTATCATTCACTTGTAAAGTTAAAAATGAGCGATAAAATGTAAAAACTGCTATACAGTATTTCTTGGTTCTCAATTTGTTTTCAGTTTTCAATCAGGCTGTCTTGTGGATCTTGTGCCTTAAATAGCAAAATAAAGTTAACCAGTCATTTGATTCTGCCTCTCCCCATACTCCTCCCTCAATTATCCTACAGTTTACTAACCCATGAAACCAAAAGGCCTGAGTTCTCCTGATAAACATAGCTCAAAACAACAAAATTAAAAGAATTCATTAAATGAGTGGGTTTTGAGTTGAGTACTAAAGAATCAATCCTAAATATAAGTCTTTGGGGTTGCCTAAAGTGGTAGGAGAATGACAGAAACAGAAGCAAGGTTAGGGATGGGTTGGGGGTCTCAGAGGAGATCAGTTCTGGCCTAAATGAAAATGGGGCCAATAGAAAAAGAAAAGGAAACACATGTAAGACACAAGAGCAAAAGAAGAGTAGAACTTGATAACTAGATATGGAGGGAAGAGACATAAAAGTACAGACATGATTTACTCTGTGACAAGACATCCCTAATACAGAATGCCCTAATGACACACGTGTCTAAGCGGCAGAGTGGTTCGCGTGCTGTCTTGCTTCACACTGCAAACCACAAGGAGGACCCCCACAGCCGCCTTGCTCCTAGTTAATTATCCTTGACTGAGAAGATGTTACTACGGGAGTTCATCTAAGCTTTGTAGAATAGAAAACAGGTTAATAATAGAAAAGTCACTTATTTAAAAAAAAAAACAAAAACAAAAATTACCTCACCAAAAAAGATAGGAAGGAAGGATGGAAGAAACCAGTTGGTACAACTGCTATTAAACTGTGAAAATTTCTTGTGGAAAAAGCCATCTTTTTTTTGTTAATGTTGTTTTCTAGAAGATATGACTAATCATTTATCTAAATCTTAAATTATCAAATGGTAAAAAATATCATTTTAGCCCTGGCTAGGTGGCTCAGCTGGAGTGTCATTCCATACACCAAAAGAATGCGGATTCGATTCCCGATCAGGTCACATGGCTAGGTTGTGGGTTGGATCCCCAGTCAGGGCGCACAAGGAATCTCACATCAGTGTTTCTCTTCTCGCTCTCCCTCCCCCTCCTTCTCTAAAATCAATACACATATCCTTGGGTGAGGATAAAAATATACGTATGTATGTATGTATGTATATGTGTGTGTGTGTCTGTATATATATATGTGTGTGTGTACATATATATATATATGTACACACACACATATATATATGTACACCATTTTAAATCTTTATAAATGAAGGAAAGTAAGCGAGGCTTAAGAGATCCTAAGAACAAACAGGAAAACATATAAATCCATTAAAACTTTGAATAGGTATAGATGATTTTTGTTATTGCTTCTATTCATCAGTATTTTGTGATTTTCCTAAAATGAATATATATTGCAAGTGTGAGAATATGTTTATTATATGCTAATTATGTAACATCATACTTCTATATAAAATTCATTTTGTAATAAAGTTCTAGCCATAGTCCTTTTTCTGTCAATACATACTTTCTGCTAATACATATTATAAATGGAACACATGTTCTCCATGCTCCTTTCTGTTCTATTTAAATGCAGGCTCTGATATTTTCCAATTACCTATTCTTGGCCAAATTACTCAAATTCTCTAAGCTTTACTTTTCTCAACTATGAAATGAGAATAAAAACAATTTATACCAAAGGTTTAAAATTATGAGCATGTAGGTAAAGCACAGGACCTGACCAATAATAAACCCTCAATAAATATTTTCCTACTATCTCACAAAGCTGAGAAAAATAACGTACAATAATGTAGATGATGCTGGCTCATGCAGAGTTTTAGTAATGAAGTTTAATGTAGGTGGAAAAATGTCCAAGCTATAGACAATGAAACCATATGCTTAAATGTAGAAAAATATTGGCTTTCAAAGAACCTAGCTTAAATCACTGCTAACACTGTAATATTACAAACTGCCATATAAAAAGTATTAAATAGCATACCTCATGATTGATGACAGTCCAGCCACAAGATGAATCACTGTCACTGGAATTTTCAGACATTTTTCAGGTCTACAAACACAAAAACATATTAACATGTTGGACATATTATTTAAAATCCTGTAGAAGTACTGTCAGTGATCTGAATATGAAAAATGACTTACTACCTCTCAGTTGAAACCGAGACAACCCACCCATAGGATTACCATATAGGATATGATGGCATACCCACATAAACAAACACTTTTAAGACAAGGAGATCTTCCTGAGCTAGAAATACTCTAGACAGTCATATTGTTGGAAGGAAGAAGAAAGCTGGGTCTCAAAGAAAATGTAGGATTTGGCCAGGCAGAACTGAAGGGATAGGAGAACCCAGTTTAATTAACTGAGCGAGGAGGCTGAGAAAACAGTGAACAGGGAGCTGACAGCAAAGAGTAAAAGCCTAGCCCTGGCTGGTGTGGCTCAGTGGACTGAGCGCCAGTCTGAAAACCAAAGGGTTACCAGTTCGATTCCCAGCTAGGGCACATGCCTGTGTTTTGGGCCAGGTCCCCGACTGGGGATATGCAAGAAACAACCAATCTGTGTTTCTCTCCCTTCTTTCTTCCTTTCTTCCCCTCTCTCTAAAAGTAAATAAATAAAATCTTTAAAAAATAATTATTATTTTGCCAAAGGGGAATGGTCAAATAAGGCTTTATAAATGAGGTTACAATATTTTTCAGACATTCTAAGTTCTGTTTTTAATTTTTTTTAAAGATTTTATTTGTTTTTAGAGAGAGAGGAAAGGAGGGAGAAAAAGAGAGAAACATCAATGTTGCCTCTGGCATGAGCCCATGTAGGGGACGTGCCCCACGCTCAATCCACTGAGCTACACCAGCCAGGGCCTCTTTTAGTACGTTTTTATCAGTAATTTGAAAATGAGCTATCAAAAAATGCCTATTCTTAAGTTAGTTTCTTCCTCTTTAAAAGAAATTAAATGTTAACAAATTTTGCTGGATTAAGATTTCTTTTTAGATATAAAACGTGTACTGTTGATGACAAACAAATATAAAACCTATTAACTAGAATTAACTGTGCATAGCAGTATATCTGATTATGTACAGTAGTATAATCTCAATTGTATCTAAATGTAATTGTGAAAACAAGTAGGCTGATTGAGAGAACCAAGATGGCGGCGTAGGAAGACAAACTGCGCCTCCTCGCACAACCACAACTGACAGAAAATCGAACGGCAAGGGGGTCCGACACCAAGGAAATAAAAAATAAACATTCATCCAGACCGGTAGGAGGGGCGGAGACGGGCACCGGGGTGGAGAGGACTCGCGTTGCCGTGGCAGGACCAAGACTGGCGGAGTGTGGGATCAACAGGGCAGGCAGTCTGACCACTATTAGACCCTGCGAACCCACATTCACGCACAGATAAACCCAGAGGGCCAGACTCAAGAGTGGCGGAGAGCGGAGCAGGCAGAGCGGGGGTAGCAACCCACGGCCCCCACATTCACGCATAGATAAACCGGACTAATGGCGGGGAGCGAAGCAGACCATGCAACCCAGGGCTCCAGCTCCGGGAAATAAAGCCTCAAACCTCTGATTGAAAACGCCCATGGGGGTTGGGGCAGCAGCAGGAGAGACTCCCAGCCTCACAGGAGAGGTCGCTGGAGAGACCCACAGGGGCCTAGAGTGTGCAAAGGCCCACCCACTTGGGAACCAGCACCAGAGGGGCCCAGTTTGATTGTGGGTAGTGGAGTGAAAGATTGAAATCTGGAGGAGAGTGAAGCGGGCGCCATTGCTCCCTCTAGGCCCCTCCCCCACGTACAGCGTCACAGCACAGCGACCAGCGTTACCCCGCCCCGGGGAACACCTAAGCCTCCCCCCCTTAAAGTAACAGATGCACCAAGACAAAAAAAAAAAAAAAAAAAGGCCCAAATGACAGAACACTTCAAAGCTCCAGAAAAAATACAACTAAGCGAGGAAGAGATAGCCAACCTATCGGATGCACAGTTCAAAACACTGGTTATCAAGATGCTCACAGAATTGGTTGAATCTGTTCAAAAACCAGATGAAAAAATGAAGCCTATCCTAAGAGAAACAAAGGAAAATGTACAGGGAACCAACAGTGACGTGAAGGAAACTGGGACTCAAATCAACGTTGTGGACCAGAAGGAAGAAAGAAACATCCAACCAGAAAAGAATGAAGAAACAAGAACTCAGAAAAATGAGGAGAGGCTTAGGAACCTCCAGGACATCTTGAAATGTTCCAACATCCGAATTATAGGGGTGCCAGAAGGAGAAGAGGAAGAACAAAAAACTGAAAACTTATTTGAATAAATAATGAAGGAGAACTTCCCTAATCTGGAAAAGGAAATAGGCCTCCGGGAAGTCCAGGAAGCTCAGAGAGTCCTAAAGAAGCTGGACCCAAGGAGGAACACACCAAGGCACATCATAATTACATTACCCAAGATTAAACGCAAGGACCTACATCCAAGATTACTGTATCCAGCAAAGCTATCATTTAGAATGGAAGGGCAGATAAAGTACTTCTCAGATAAGGTCAAGTTAAAGGAGTTCATCATCACCAAGCCCTTATTATATGAAATGTTAAAGGGAGTTACCTAAGAAAAAGAAGATAAAAAATATGAACAGTAAAAATGACAGCAAACTCACAGTTATTAACGACCACACCTAAAACAAAAACAAGAGCAAACTAGGCAAACAACTGGAACAGGAACAGAACCATAGAGATGGAGATCACATGGAGGGTTGTCAGTAGGGGAGTGGGGAGGGGAGAGGGGGAGAAAGGTACAGAGAATAAGTAGCATAGATGATAGGTGGAAAATAGACAGGGGGAGGGTAAAAATAGTGTAGGAAATGTAGAAGCCAAAGAACTTATATACATGACCCATGGACATGAACTATAGGGGGGGAATGTGGGAGGGAGGGGTGGGCAGGACAGAGTGGAGTGGGGGGGGGGGGAATGGGACAACTGTAATAGCATAATCAATAAATATATTTAGAAAAAAAACAAGTAGGCTATGTCTTGAACTTTCTAAATTGAAACTATGTTTTTTAATATAAGGGACTTATAGTATTATTAGCTTGTTGAACAGACCTTGAATCTAGTCTTCAGCGCTTAAAACACATGAACACAGTGATCACTGATGAACTGAAGCCACCATATTACAGAGCATTTGTCACATTTTTCCCTATAGTTTGTCAGAAGGGCTACAAATGACATGAACTGTTAAATCTCTGCATACCTTTGACACCCCTGCCCATTTCTCTCTTTACTTAACCAAGGTGTTAAGCATGACTTCACAAGTGTTTTATTTTCTATTAAACCAAAAGTATGATATTATTTGATATTTATATTTGTAACCTGAATTTTAGCACCTAATGTAATGTTCGCATGTTGATTCCTGTATTAACATAGTTTTTGTTAGGAATTTGTTATGTTGAACATTTTAATATGATAAGTTCCATTAGCCATATGAATTTTGACATGTTTCAGAAAAGTCAGTAAATAAAATATTATATGAATATAACACTGTTTCTCTTGAAGTTTTCAACTTCACAAGAATTACTGATTTCTTGACTGGGATATAATGTATTCATATAGTGTAAAGTGAGCCTAATGATACCATAAGTAAATTTTGTTTGTTTTGTTTCTTGGTACTTTTCATTTCTCTGGCCTGTTTGTTGATGGCAAGGATTTTTTCTTGATTAAGGAACGTAATCAAATAGTATAGGGTTTTTAGAGTTTGTGGGTCCAACCTCCTACAATTAGTGGGATCATGAGTTTTTTTCATTTACATCTTCTACCTTTTAACATTACTTTTTAAAAGTAACAATGATGGGAGAGACTAGTATTTGGGTTCTTTCAGTCCTTTTAAGCTAACAGCAGAATGGATGAGAACAGAGGTTCTAAGACAAACTGCCTGGATTGTGGTTTTGATTTCACTACTTTCTACCTGTGGTCTTAGACAAGATAACTTCTGTAAGCCTCCATTTCATCTGGAAATTGGGTTAACAATAGTATTCATAAGACTTTCTGAGGATTAGATGGCATAATCCATGTTAAGCCTTTAGCACTGTGCTTAGAACACAGTAAACTCAAAAAATGGTAGCTATTATTACTGTATTCATATGATTATTATTTTTTCAGGGAAAGGGTATAAGTAGCCTGGTCTTTAAGTTTTTCCATAGTTTGAATTGAATAATTATTTATTGGTAATGTGTACCTTTTCTGCCAAGGTATGTCTACTATTAAATGCCATTTTTTGCAGTTGGGAAATACAACAAGATTACCCTCATGCGGGGGGGGGGGGGGGGGGGGGTGTGTGTGTGTGTGTGTGTGTGTGTGTGTGTGTGTGTGTGTGTGTGTGTGTGTGTGTGTGTGTGTGTGTGTATGGCAAGGGGAACTGAAATCCTTAAATCTAAAACCTGTGTTTATTTGTCTGTACAAAATAAAATTACTACAGTATGGATGGACTTGGAGAACATTATGCTAAGTGAAATAAGCCAATCAGAGAAACAAAAATACTGTATGATTTCACTCCTATGTAGAATCTAATGAACAAACTGAACTAATAAGCAAAACAGAGACAGACTCAAAGATGGAGAGCAGACTGACAGCTAGTTGGAGTGGGGAGGAGGTGAAGGGATTTAGCTAAAAGGAAGGAGGAATCATGGATATGGACAACAGTGTGATGATTGCTGGGAGGGTAGGTATTAGGGAACCAAATGGTAATGGAAAAAATACAATAAAGATTAAATGTAAAAAAATAAATTGAGTATTAGTCGGTGATAAGTGGTAAAAGTACTGAATCTCTTAACGTATAAATGAAACACCAAATCATAATATATTCTGAAAAAAATACAAAAATTGTTGAATATAGCCCTGGCTGGTGTGGCTCAGTGGATTGAGTGCCAGCCTGCAAACCAAAAGATCACTGGTTAGAACTCCCAGCCAGGGCACATGCCTGGGTTGCAGGCCAGGTCCCCCAGTAGGGGGCGCGCAAGAGGCAACCACATAGTGATGTTTCTCTCCCTCTCTCCCTCCCTTGCCCTCTCTAAAAATACATACATAAAATTTTAAAAATTTGTTGAATATTATTTTAAGATGAGAATAATTAGTTGAAAATATTACCATTTAATAACAGGAAACTTTTAGACTTGATAAACATGTAAATATTTTACTTATTTTTCAATGGTGTAATTCATTTCTATAGGAGCATTAAACTGCACTTTGCAAAATACCGATTTACTTACGAGGTAGACTGCAAAGGAGTCATGCTGAACAATTAGGTTAACTATGTATCTTTACAAGTTCATAATTATGTATTTCTTACATAAGCTCTTCCACAATAGCTCCAGGGAACTTACAGATCCTGCCTAAATAATGCTTATTCTTAACAAATGAGTCACATATTAGAGGCAGTGATGAGACTTGCATGAAGCACTTGAAGGAAACAAACCAACATGAGTCATTATTGCTTTCTCTACCTTCTTGAGAAGGAAAAAACACTGCAGAGACTAGGGAAACCCAGAGAAATTCATTTATCTTGGAATATTTGACATGTGTTGTATCAATGAGGAAAAGGGAATAAAATATTACACATATATTATATAAACTACATATTATAGATAATATATAAATTAAATATAAATTATACACACGCACATTTAAAAAACTGATTTTTAAAAAGCAGCAGCTTGACCCCGGCTGCTATGTTTCAGTGGATTGAGCACCGGCCGGAGAACCAAAAGGTCTCTGATTCAACTCTGATGCAGGGCACATGCCTGGGTTGCCAGCCAGGTCCCCAACTGGAGGCATGGGAGAAGCAACTGATTGATGTATCACACTAATGTTTCTCTCCCTCTCTCTCTCCCTCCCTTTCCTTCTCTCTAAAACTAAAGAGATAAAATCTTCATTTAAAAAAAAAAAAAAAGCAGCAGCCTGATGTATTCCCTGAAGTCTTACTGTATTCCCTGAAGCTCCTTAGTCATTGAGCACCAGGAGTATACAAGGCTGTCTTCTCAGCTCTGGAAATACAGTAGAGATACAGTGGAGAACACGACGAAGTCCATGACCTTGTGGGACTTAAAAATATGCGAAGGCAGAAAAGTTAAAGAATAAAGTTTTAAGAAAGGAAATTATTTTAGCATGAGTGGAGTATTATAAGAACAGATATAAGTCTTTAAAAGGGCATATATTAGGATGGGAAAACAACTAAAGGGTGCCTAGATCAGTGAGATTCAATAAATCAGTGCAATATTCCATGATAAAGATGCACACCTAAATTTAACCAGTATTGATGGAGGTTAAAGAAGAAAAGGAGGGGTTAGGAGAAATTTGAAAAGACTTTTTTATAAGAGAATTAAATAGCCAATTATAGAAGGGAGAGAGTGCAGGATAACTACCACATTTGTGGTTAAGTGAGTAAATTTGAAAAACTTTTCTGTATGCAACAAGAAGTACCAAATAGGACTTTGATACAAGGAAAAATGGCTGCCCTGCTCGAGTGGCTCAATGGGTTGGGTGCTGTCCTGCAAACCAAAAGGTCACCTGTTGGATTCCTGGTCAGGGCGCATGCCTGGCTTGCAGGCCAGGTCCCCAGTTGAGGAGTGTGCAAGAGGCAACCAATCCATGTCTCTCACATGTTGATGTTTCTCTCGGTCTCTTCCTCCCTCCCTCCCTCCCTCTCTAAAAAATAAATAAATAATTATTTTTCTAAATGGCTAAAGCCTAAAAAGCATTATTTCTTCACCATAAGAAAGCTTCTCGCCCTGGCTGGTGTGGCTCAGTGGACTGAGTGACAGCCTGCAAAGCAAAGGGCTGCTGGTTAGATTCCCCGTCAGGACACATGCCTCAGTTGTGGGCCCGATCCCCCAGTGGGGGGCTCCTGAGAAGCAACCACACATTGACGTTTCTCTCCTTTTCTCCCTCTCCCTTCCCACCTAAAAATAAATAAATAAAATCTTTTTTAAAAAGGAAAAGCTTCTCTCCTTCCTTTGCATACCCCCATCTTCTACCTCTCCTAGTAGCCTACATTCTCACTGCTCCTGCATCTCAACCCTAAAGACTTTCATGCTTTATTTTCTTTAAGATTTTATTTATTTACTTTTAGAGAGAGGAAAGGTGGGAAAAGGAGAGAGAGAAAAACAACATGCAAGAGATACATCAATCAGTTGCCTCTCAAACGTCCCCAAAAGGGGACCTGGCCCGCAACCCAGGCATGTGACCCAACCAGGAATCAAACTTGCAACTCTGGGTCGCAGGCCATCACTCAATCCACTGAGCCACACCAGCCAGAGCAGATGCTTCATTTTCTTAATAACCTTCCAAAACTTCCGAGTTACCAGGTGTATTCCCTGGGTAGGTGTATTCCCTACCCTTCTCTAGGTAATTTCCATTTAGAGTTTTTTAAAACAGGTGGTTCCTAGCTTTTGCTTTGTCACAAAATACTCTAATAGCTCAGAGATGGAAAAAGAAACATTTCAAAAGAAAGTTAAATACATTGCTAAATTGGGACAACTTTAGCTTGTGTGAATGTCTCAAATCCAACAGCCCACTTTAACCAGCCCCCAATTTAATTATTTACTTGTTTTGAAGGACAAGTTGGACAGCTAGCCCAAATGAGGAAAGAAAGTTTTTTACTGACCACAGCACCAAAGTAACAGTTTGGATGAGCAAAATTCAGTCTAATACTAGAGAGCCATCCTAATTCAGCTGTTCTCAAAGAGTCAGGTGTGGTGCAATTAAAGCAAATTTTAAAAAGGACATTTCTGAGCCCCACCCTAGAGGCACTGACTCCGAAAGCTGCCACTGTAAGTGATCTTCCTAAAATGATAATCTCATGTCATTCCTTAAAACTTTTAAGCTTTTTCATAGTCTTCAGGATAATGTCAAAAGGCTTGGAATATCTTACTTTTTTCTCTAGCATTTTGTCTTTTGTCCAGCAAATCCCTCTCCCTCACACTTTTCAATTGCCCTAAAAGGTATGGCTTTCTGTTAACTCTGGAGTTTTACATATTCCCCACCCACACATCCCAACTCAAATCTTGTGCCCATTGCTTCCTATCTCAGCTAATGCATCACTTCTTTGTGAAGCATTCCCTGACCTCAGTCCCGAAGACGAGTAGTTTCCCTAATCTACTAAAAGTAGAATGCTGTGCTATAACTGCTTACCTGCCTGCCTGTTATGTATTCCCAGCACAAAGCATAGTGCTTGCTTGACACATATTAGACAGTTAATCAAGAAAGATAAACAGATTTCTTGGGTGGTAGTACAGTTAGTGGCCCAAGTCTACACTGTTACTCAAAGAACTCAAAATTCTGGAGGAACCCTGAGGTTCTTCTCTCATTAAAATTTGACCACATGTAAATATACAAACCCTCCCCCTTTTAAGGGCTTTATAAATAATAATTACAGATCCTAAGACTAGCTTTTTACTGATACTAAGTCACAAAAGATTTTTGAGGAAAGGAATAGAAAGCTCACTCTGGCTGCCTTATTGAGACAGGACTATGGGGAAGCAAAGACAGAAGCAGTAAGACCATTTGCAAAGTTCTTACAATAATTCTGGTGAGAGATGGTGGTTTGAAACAGGGTGCAGCAGTGAGGACAGTGAGGAGTGAACAGATTATACATGTACTGTGAAGGTAGAGTCAACAGTGCTTCCTGATATATATTGAATTAGGGGTATGAAGGATGACTCTTGGCCTGAACAAATACAAGAACTGAGACAGGAAGACTTGAAAAGCAGCAAGTTAGGAAAGGAAAACTGGTAAACTGGTTTGGGGCACATTAAATTTGAGATAGATATTATCACACCCAATTGGAAACATCAAATAGGCAGCTGTACACTGAATTTAAGGAGAGTTATGGACCAAAGATACAATTTTAAAACACTTTAGGCAGCAATTGTCAAAACTAATAACACAGCAACAATATTATTTTTACCTATAAAGTATAACCTAAGTGACTGGTACCTGACATGATGGTGCCCTTCATCATTCCTGGGCAGCTACATTTTACCATGGAAAGGTAAGGTTTCCACCACAGTATCTTCTAGAATTAGACATGATGAGGGATAATAGGGGCATTATTCTCCCACACATTTACAATTCCGAAGTAAGCCAGCCAATGGGCTGTCAGCAAAAGTCCCAAAAGTGCTGCTGCACTATACTCGTGATCAAAAATGAGTCAGTCTGGAAAGCTTTTAAGAACCTATTCCTATAATGCTTTTCAAGGTTCTGAAACTTTCATCTCCCAAAAAAGGTATGAAAATGCCTACTTCAAACTAGACTTTATTTGAAAAAGGGAAGAGATTCAAGATTCCAACTAATGAAACCTTTGAAATGTCCTTTCTAGCCCTGGCCGGTTGGCTCAACTGACAGGAGTGTCATCCTGTAAACCAAAAGGTTGTGGGTTCAATTCCCAGTCAGGGCACATACCTACACTGCAGGTTCACTCCCCAGCCGGGTCGTGCACAGTAGGTAGCTGATCGATGTTTCTCTCTCACATTGATGTTCCCTCCACCAAAAATCAATAAACATATCTTTGGGTGAGGATTTAAATAAATAAATAAACGGTTGAATAAATAAATAAATAAATGTCCTTTCTACTCTATTTTTTATCGAATAACAGCCTTACAGAAGTATTTCAAATGAGTCATCTTGATCTGGAACATAAACTCAACACACACTTATTGCACACCTAGGTACTGTGAACTATTATCCAAGTGCTGGGGATACACAGCACAAGGGGCGGGGGAGGGCCTCCCCTGACGAGTTTGTATTCTAGTAGAAGCCAGTTTATATCTAGTAAAATACAAACAAGCAAAATATATTGTGAGCCAGGTGGCAAGTACTATGGAGAGAAATAATGCAAGGAGAAAAGCTGAATGCTAGGAGTGGGGAATAGGGATTTATTTTAAACAAAGTTGTTAGAGAAGGCCTCCAACCAACATATGAGGGTACCTATTTCTCCACGGCCTCGCCAACATAGTAACCACCATCTTTAACTTCTGATCATCTCATGAGAAAAAGAAAAGATCTTATTTTAATCTGCATTTCTCAGATGACTGAGTAGACTGCAATCTCTTCCAAAATTTACGGGCACTGTGTATTTCCTTTTATGTGAATTATTTAATGTTCCCATGTTCACTATTCTATTGGGTTGTCTTTATTGACTTGCAGAAGTTCTTTAAGTTGGGTCATGAATGAATTTATTGTTATACCTACTGCAAATGTTTCCTTCTAGCATGCTTCAATTCTTTAAAAATATCTTCTTCCATGGATGGTTTTTTTAATTTTATGCAGTCAAATGTAGAGGATAGAGATAAAGAATACTGTGTCCTTTATAGCATCTGTATTTTATATCTTGCTAGAAAGTCTTTCCTACTCCCAAGACAATAAAATCTATTTTCTTGTATTTTCTACTAATAATTTTTCAGTTTTCCCTTTTACACTTAGCTGTTTCATCTATGCATCTGGGGTTCTTCCCTTTGGGTGTGAGGTAGAAATATCCCAATTACTGAATATTCTATAATTTTTCTGATTTAAAATGCCATTTTTTGCCTTCTAAGTTCCCATACTTTTATCAATCAGTTTGTAGTATCCATTCTGTTCCACTGATCCTGCACCAATAAAATGCTGTTTTTATTACTGGTACTCATCACATTTTCGGCTCTTTCCTTGGTCCCCACTAAACACACACAACCACTCTAAACACTTACATACGAGCAAAGATAAAATTGATCGCAGGTTACATACAATACTTATTTCCAAATACTTCTTCCCATTCAAAAGTCTCCCTCTGATCTTGAGAAGTGTTTTGCACAATAAAGTCAAATTTCTTAGGGTGACATTCAAAAGCTTCCACTATCTGGCTCTAGTCTGGCTGATAATTAATTGATTAGCTCTCCTCCTGAACTATATCACCTGGTCAAAGTAATTTCTTGCTTTGTGTCTTCTGAACACAGAACAAACAGCCCTACCTCCATGTTTATGCTTAATCAAGTCAGAATTCCTGGAATGCTTTTCCTTCCAATTTCTGTATTTAAGGCTCAGCCCTTCTCCATGAAGTTCTCAGAAACCAACCACTGTTTCTGACACACTGATCTCTCCTTCCCTTGTATCTACAGCATTTACTTCTTACTCCTTAATGTAACTTCCATACTTCTCAGTATAACTTGCCTAATGGTGGCTTATACTACTTTTTTTCCTTGAGTTACTTTACCAATTACTATTAAGTTCAAAATCTGATAAAGAACTCCAATTTTATTTTTAATGCCATTATAACACATAAAAACTTTAATTGACCGTCACACAAAGTCAGAAAAAGTCACACAATATATACTTATTAATCTCCAGTCTCATCATTCCATTCATCTATAGTAAAAGACATGCAAGCATTTGATTAATTCCTATCAGGAAGTGAAACATCAGAAATACTAAAGAGTTGCAGCTCTAATTTCAGGTCTAGCCCAGTCTTTACAGCTGCCTGTTAAACTTAGTGTAATTATGAATATTTTTTTAATCCTGCCTACTTTCAAGAGGGACTTAGGGCTACTAAAATCACTTAACCACCACAATGAATGGGTCTAAGTAGAAAAGTTTAAGGAATCCACTATCATCCAGCTAGGTGTGGGGTGTAGTTGCCCACTCTAGCTTACTACTAAAAATCTCCAATAGCAAGAAAGGGAAATTTGATGAGGCCTAATGCCACATCACCCCTGTGGTGTGATTCCTATTACTATACTCCTTGGTTTTAAAACAACCTCTCACCAAAGCTTATGAGAGCCTATTCAACAAAAAGATGTACGTCTCCAGCTGGAGCTGGCTACTGTATGACTCGGTCTTGCCTGCACCATCAACGAGACAATACTCTTATGTCTGTCAGAAAAACCAGCATTCTTCATATAATACTGAAGATGATCTCAGCAAAGATAGTGGAGTCTAGTCCAGATCTAGCC
This sequence comes from Desmodus rotundus, assembly GCF_022682495.2. Lineage (NCBI taxonomy): Eukaryota > Metazoa > Chordata > Mammalia > Chiroptera > Phyllostomidae > Desmodus > Desmodus rotundus. The sequence goes on from NC_071393.1 coordinate 86,400,851, forward strand.
AAAGGCACTTTACTCTCTTAACTGTGTAGCACAGAGAGTGCCCCATGTCTTAACCTTACCCCCACCTATACCTTGTTTTGTGACAGCACTAATCTATGTTAACGAGTCATTAAAAAAAGAGCCCTACTGAACTCATTATCTTGTTTCTTGAAAGGGTGAGTAAGCACACAGTTAAATACATTTTCAAACATCTTCTTTAGAAGGACCATAAGCAGAAATTTCTTTCTGATTTTAGTGTTAGAACAACTGAGCTTATCCTGAGCAATTGGCTTAGGTTATTGAAGAGTTTTCCCTCATATACCTAGCCTTGGTAAGAATATACAAACGTCTTGTACACCTTAAACTAATACAATGTTATACGTCAATTATATCTTGACAAAACTGGAGGGAGAGGGAGAAATACAAGACAGGCGAAATTGACTTTAGTACTGAAATAATGAACACTGCAGCACACACACAAAAAAGAATACAGAACCTCACAGTGTATATTTTTGTGTAGAGTAATATGTTATTCTTGGTTCCATTGTAGAATTCCTACCTCTGTCTACATTCATTATCTTGTTGCATTTTATCTACCTTTATATTGCTCCCCCACCCTTCTGGCAATTAAAATAAACCCATACATTCATTCATTCATTCACTCACATTCATTCAACAAATATTTACTGAGCAACAACTACATGGCACTGTTTTAAACCCTTTTATTTTAATTAGAATCTTTTAGGGCTCAAAATAGATTTCAAAAATTAGGCAACATGCAAGGTGAGCACGAACAGAAGTAAAACGTGCAAATAAAAGGGAGGGCATTTCAGGCAGAATGAAGAGCATGTACAAAGGTAACAAAAACATGGGTGAAGTAAGTCTTCCTCAATAACGGTAGCACACTTTATATTTGCTGCAAATTTTTTAAAAATGTACCTGGAATATAGCCTTCCAAACATTTTATGTAAGCTTTGGGGTCAATGAGTTTTCTACCTTACTTTTACCGCTTAACTGTTTAAGAATTTTTTTAATGTTTTATAAAAATTATTTTTTAAAAGACTTTATTTTATTTTTAGATAGAGGGAAGGAAGGGAGAAAGAGAGGGAAAGAAACATCAATGTGTGGTTGCTTGTGAGCTCCCTACCGGGGACCTGGCTCACAATCCAGGCATGTGCCCTGATTGGCAATCGAACTGGCGATCCTTTGGTTTGCAGGCCAGCGCTCAAATCACTGAGCCACAACAGCCAGGGCTATGTAAATTATTAAAAAATGACTTCAGTGACTATGTAACAGACTGTTCTATTTATCATAGTTTATTTCTCTATTAATGGATGTTTAGGTGTTGATGAAACATTAGTGATACAGGAAAAAATCATCTAAGACTTACTAATAATTTGGCACAAAGTCACATTTCAAAAAATATGCTGACATAAATACTTCTGGAGTTAAATGGTGAGAAATATCTCTTTCAGTAAATAAAGTCTGCCATCCTATTAATTGTGGGAGGGAAGAAGCTTCCATTATACCGCTTGCTTTCTTCCAAATAGTCTGATCTTAAGTGAAGGGTCAGTTTACACTTTTTTTTTTTAATCATTTACAAGGTCAACCTTATTCCAGTCCCCAAACTCTGGCAATAAATTAACCTAGCTTAGGAATGCTTATTACCCACTAGGCCCGTGATTTTCAACCTTTTTCATCTCATGGCACACATAAACTAATGACTAAAATTCTGTAGCCCACCAAAAAATATTTTTGCCTATCTGACAAACCCAATGGCTATTGCTGTGTTGTCTGTTGTCATTTTTTTCTTTGACAAAGGGAAAAGAAGCCAGTGCCCCTAAAATAGTCAGGTATTGCATGATTTAAAAATTCTTGCAGCACACTGGTTGAAAATCACTAGATTTTTGTGCTGTGGGAAATAAAAGTATCAACCCTAGCGAAGTTGATTCCAAGGCTTACTGGCTAGAATGGTCGGTAAATCCTTTATTTGAAAAAGATTAGGTTTCTATAGGATGTTTAAACTATTACAGCAGATAAATCTTATAAAATATTTTCACCAAGCAAATGCCAAACTAAGCTGCTTTCCAAACAGAATAAAGGGACAAAATATTTCAATATGGATCTAAGAGGTAGCTGCCAACCTAGACACTCAAAACACACAAGTCTTCCTATGGACTGTGTGGAAGGTAGAGTATGAAAGAGAAGCAGTAAGATAAGAGCCACTTTCACATAAAATGCTTTTGACTTAAAAAAAAAAAAAAAAAAAGAAAGAAAAGAAAAGAAAGTCAGGCCCTGACTGGTGTGGCTCAGTTGTTTGGGCGAAAGGTCACAGGTTCAATTCCCAGTCAGGGCATATGCCTGGGTTGTGGGTTCAGTCTTGGACTGGGCACCAATAGAGGTTTCCCTCTCATACGGATATTACTCTTCCTGTCTCCCTCCCTTCCCTTCTCTCTAAAAGTAAATAAAATCTTTTTTAAAAAATGAGAGAAAGCCAATTTCATTGTTCTCCTTCATCCACCTCCCAAAGCGGAAAAACAAATCAATTTTTGTCAAGTTCTATCACTCAAAAATCAAATCCTCCATTAAACTTCATAAATGTGATGTTGCAGACAACTTTCAGATTGATGACTTTCATGACCTGTTTGTCTTGTAGAAGAGCAGCATTATTCACATAAGGCTTCATAAAACTTCAAGACCAGCCCTGGCTGGTGTGGCTCAGTGGATTGAGTGCCAGCCTGTGAACCAAAAGATCGCCAGTTCTATTCCCAGTCAGGGTGCTGGCCAGGCCCCCCAGTTGGCGGCATTTGAGAGGCAACCAATCAATACAGCTCTCACATCAATGTCCCTCCTTGTCTCCCTTCCTTCCCTCTCTCTAAATAAATAAATAAAACCTTTAAAAAAATTAAGAAACAACAATGAAAAAAACCCTTCGAGACCACTTGGTAAGAATATGGCTCACAGATTTATATATATATATAAAATGAAAACACAAAAGAACAACAACAACAAAAAAAACCCTCAAAAAGTTTTGTATTCCTGGGGTATAGATGATCATTTTTCTAAGCTTTACACAAAATGCAGAAATCATAAAGGATAATATTTTACTATATAAAAATCATAAACTTTTGCCAAAGTCACCATAAATATGAATGATAATGCTGGGAAAATATCTGTGACATAAATGACAGAGTTCTCAAAGCACTTAAAGTGTACCAATAAATAAGAAAGAGGTTAAAAAATGGAATAGAACATTCAGCAAGGAACATGAGTAAACAATTTATAGAATAGGGGTCCCCAACCCCCAGGCCAAAACACCAGGCCACAGAGTAGGTGAACTTGAATGTAATGCGCTTGTACCATCCAAAAAACACCCCCTGGCCCAGTCCACAAAAAAATTGTCTTCCATGAAACCAATCCCCAGTGCCAAACAGGTTGGGGACCACTGTTATAGAAGACACAAAAATGGCTTATTGCAAGAAAACTATGCTCTACCTACCTTACCACCAAAGATACCCAAAGAGACAGATTATTTTAATGTCTAGCTGATTAAGAAGATTAAACAGGTCAGTAGATTAAATAAGATATGAGGAACTAGGCCCTATAAACTTTGGAAATGTAGATTATTATCCTTCTGATAGGGGAATTCAAGAGTTAATGGTTTTAGATGTAGTTCATAGGCTTAAGTGATTAATGTTATTATTCCAGGAACCAGACTGATTCCAAGGGGTCAGCCAGCAATTCAACCTTTGTGCAATAGGGGGTCTGCAAGGGATGGAGATATATCTGAGCCATTGTGTTCTGGGAAAGGGACTGCAGGTGATGCAGATAAAGAACTGATGAGCAACAGATGAAGAAGTGCTAGGAGAATCTCTGCTGGATTGCAATTCTCATCCAATTAACCTTTTTCCAAATCCCTTACCTACCCTTTCATATAAAGAGTCATCTTGAAATAAGAGATATTAAGTCACTTTTTAAGGGTACATACCCGCAGTCTTCTCAGATCACCAGCCGTCTGAATAAAGCATCCATAAAGATTCAATCTTTGTCCCTACTTATTGGTTCTGGTTGTGACAGACAGAAAACACTGACTTTTCTGGTTTTCTTTTGAGTGATAACTAAAAATTTTACAGGCAAATACCCTGTGACCTACCAATTGTATTTTATTTCCTAGCCATTTCTTTTTTTAAGATTTTATTTATTCATTTTTAGAGAAAGGGGAAGGGAGAGAAGGAGAGAAACATTGAAGTGTCACTGCCTCTCGAGCATGCCAGAATGTATCTGATGGAAACACTTACATGGGAATGAAAATATATACACACATAAGAAGTTATTAGAACAAGTTTTATAACATAAAATTAAGCATGAAATTTCTACCAACAGTGAATTTATTAAAATCTACAATATCTATAATTAATGCAGCCATTGACAAAATAAACATGTCTTGACATAGGATTATTATAAATAATATACTAAGTGAAACAAGTCAGAAAATATGTATAATAAAATCCTATTTATATTAATCTACTATATACAATGTATTAAATTTTAAAGAGTATCTTTTAAATCTAAAATATTATATGTAATATATCTGCTAAATTTTCAATGAGCATCTACCTTTATAATCAGCAGAAAAGAAAAACATTTTTATAAATAAAAAGACAAACATAAGCACCCCTATGTTCATTGCAGCATTATTTACAATTGCCAAGATATGGAAGCAGCCCAAGTGTCCATCGATAGGTAAGTGGATAAAACAACTATGGGACATTACACAATGGAATTCTACTCAGCTGTAGAAGAAAATTTTACCCTTTACAACAATATGGATGGACCTGGAGAGCATTATGCTAAGTGAAATAAGCCAGTCAGAGAAAGACAAATACCATATGATTTCACTTTTATGTGGAATCTAGTGAACAAACTGAACTAACAAGCAAAACAGACAGATTCATAGATGGAGAGCAGATGACAACTAGGGAGGGATGGGTGGTGGTTAAGAGGTTGAGGCATTGAGCAAAAACGAAAAAGGACTCCTGGACTTTGACAACAGTGTGGTGATTGCTTGGGGACAGGAGATATAATGGGACTAAATGGTAATGAAAAAAATAAAGATTAAATAAGTAAATAAATAAATCCAAAAAAATTAAAAGATAAACCCAATTTTCAGTACAGTTAATGACTGATTCAAATCTGATCATTTTCCATATGATCAGTTTTTTCAAGATATTTTAAGGACATAATGGGAATCATATTAAAAAATTTACTATGTGCAGTATCAGTGGAAAACTGACAGCAGAGAGGACTTGGGTCTTGGATGAGTCCACAGAGCAGTACTTATGGCATCAAGATGAGGGTCTTACAGTTGCCCTGCCTCCTGGTCATATACAGTCACCATGTAAGTAAATGCAAAGATAACCCATCTCTGATAAGCAGGCCTTCTACCTGTAATTGAGTGGAAATCCAGTGAAAACACTGAAATCTATCACTAAAGATAGGGATCTGGGGAAAAAATCTTGAACACGAGTAGTAATTTCACTTTATTTATGCCCAGAAGGAGGCAGCAATACTGTTACATAAAACAGATTAACCTTTTTATCTAAAAAATAAACCCTACAAGAAGTTAGTCAATACAATTTCTTCACAAGTTTCTTTCTATGATGTAACATCCCTCAAGTTGGGAAACAAAAGCAACTACTGTGGTAGTTGAAGATAAAAGTATCCCCTTTTTGCCCCAATCTAAAAGAACCCACATCTTTGATAAAAAGTTTGAAATAAAGTGAATAGACATTATGAATCCAAAATCCTATAGGAAAATTAAAATACCTCTTGGTATGGAAATATTCTTGGCCCTCGTTGACTAGTGCAGCCGGTAAGAGTGTGGTCCAGATACACCAAGGTGGCAGGTTCAACCCCCCAGTCAGGGCATATACAACAAACAAATGAGTAAGTGGAACAACAAAGCTACGTCCGTCCGTCCGTCCCTCCGTCCCTCCCTCCCTCTGTCTCATTTCCCTCCCCTCTCTCTCTCTCAAATCAATAAATAAAAATGTTTTGAAATTTTCTTTCCACCAGGTATTCTCATTCTGAGAAAAATCCTGACTTTCCAGGACTGTTATATCTTGATTTTGGAAAAACCTGAAAGAGCCAACAAATATGTAAGTTTAACACAGCTCCACACTGTCCTCACTTGGGCACCACAAGCCCCTGGTGGGCCCCTTCTCCCCATTACAGATAAATAATTAAAACTCCTAGATTCTGGCTCTTTGTTTTCTTCTATTCTCAAATTTTTAAAAAATAATCAGTTTTCACTTGTTAAAAATATATATTCATCATATAATCTATATTTTTGTTTAAACATACATTTCACAAAAGGATTATCTGTTCTAATTATTTTTTAAATATTTTATTTATTTATTTTTACAGTGAGGGGGAGGGAGGGAGAGAGAGAAACATCAATGTGTGGCTGCCTCTCACATCCCCTACTAGGAACCCGGGACTGGGAATCAAACCCGCAACCCTTTGGTTTACAGGCCATCACTCAATCCACTGAGCCACACCAGCCAAGTCTGTTCTAATTTTTTTCACAACTGTCTTCAACTTCTTCATTTAGGAAAAAAGATGAAAAGATGGAAAACAAAAAAAGAATTTTATGCATTTTTATTATCTTCCATTTTTAGAAGTTTGCATACCTTATTACAGAATAATTAAATATATATTCCTATTTATTCAATATTACTTTCTAGTAGTAAATTAAATAAAAATGTTAGTAAAGCCCTGGCTGGTGTGGCTCGGTGGACTGAGTGACCCAAAGGTCACCAGTTCAATTCCCAATCAGGGCACATCCCTGGGTTTCCAGCCAGGTCCCCACTTTGGGGCCTGTGAGAGGCAACCAACCAATCTATCTCTCACACATCAATGTTTCCCTCCCTCTTTTTCTCCCTTCCTTGCCCTCCCTCTAAAAATAAATAAATAAAATCTTAAAATATTAGCAAAGATTTATTTACACACCAACTAACCAAATAAACAGTCTTAACCCACGATAAATTACGTATTTCTTTGCTCTTACTTTCACTTACTTGTATTTATTCTCATAAAGTCCTCAGAATTTATTGACAAAGTTTCTAAAATACTTTTTACTTGTAATGTGTCAACCTAACTGTAACAGGCAAGGCTGACTTCCCCAGGAGGCATCTAAGCTGGAAAACTCTTTCTTGCACTGAAAGACCAGAGCTTACTTACACATACAATGTATCTCTCCCAGAAGACCTGTTCATGAAATCAACTTAAAGTACCATTTTAAAACATTGAAAACAACATCTACTTTCTACTCTTAAATTAGACTGATGATCTTCCTTATACTTCAGATGTGCAATTAAATCAAAACCAAAATTAAAAGCCCAACTAAAAAAAGCACACTGCAGTTTCAGGACCTTTAAGGGAACGGAGTGCAAAGTCACGTCAGGAGAGGGGCCAGGTTTCCTTCAATCAAAAAAAATAAAAATAAAAAGCAAAAAAGCTCTACCAGAAATACCAAATCAGGATTATGTTTGATTATTTCTCCATCAAACTTTCCAGTCAGAAAGTATATATCACATGGAGCCATCACACTTCAAATGCATAATGTTTTATTTAAATGCTACTTAAGCAGGACAATAATACTTTGCATGATTCACTCTGTCAATTAACAGAAGTATGTAATAGTATTTTAGTATCCGAATGATCTTCACAAACACCCCATGAAGTAAAGCAATTGCCTATCACTTACAGCACAAATGGAAACAATAGAAACCCCTAACATTACATTACTTGCTCAACATAATTAAACATCCTGACTCCCAATCCAATGCTCTTTATTTACATCCCATCATGCCGGCAAAAAGAACCAGAGAAGATTTTAGGGTAGTGATTTATAGACAAGCACTGAAGAAAAATTATACTGACTTCCTGTAATGACAGAGGAAAATCATTACCTCACTTTACTTATTTTCTAATACTTCCTTCAAAAACCCTATAGGCCTTTAAACAGGTTTACCCACATTAAATGCCCTTTAAAAAAAATTCCAAAACGTATCAGTTAGTTGCAATCCTCCCCAGATTACAGGGCTAAATTTCATCTTGGAGCTCAAATTGAGAGATTATTTTCAAGTTTATCTGATGCAATACATGGGACATGGCCTTTGAAACTGACTCATATTTTTTAGCTATTTTAATCTAGTCAAAATTGCAGAACTGCCAGGAAGAAAATTCTTGAAAATGTAAATTATCACTTACAATATGGCAACTTCCTCACCTTAACCACACACAAACACAAATGCAATTCAGCCTCTGGTAGTTCTGCACTGTTAGATGAGTCTGCATTTTCTGTTTTAAAAAACCCTGGGCTTAAACAGGTCTTGCTGCTGAATCCCTATTCTTTACATGTTCAGAAACTACTACTTCTATGATCTTAGCAGTTCATGCTCACTTAATTTTTGTTAAATCTCTATTTAACCTGGATAAGAATACAATTATACAACCTGAACAATATTGTGTAACTAAATCATAAATCATACGTGTTAATTATGAATGCTTCTTATGCCCTATAAATGGACTGAAATATCTAATAAAATATTGAACCAACACAGTACAAAAAATATAAATAGAAAACATTGAAAGAAATTGAAATTTGGGGAGAGAAGTAAAGCTCCGAAGAAGATAACCTAAGAAAATAGAGTATGAATACTGGAGCTTGGGAGGAAAAAAAAAAAAAAGCTTCAGAATGGGTATTTTATTGTTAATGGGCAACTGGGGAAGAGGTAAACCTCAATCTTTCAAGACTTAAAATTACAAAAATGTAATTTAGGCTACTCCTATAGAACAGCAATTCCTTTCTATTCCTTTCTGTATGATGGAAAAACAAAATGTGGACTAAACAATATGCTACCTACCTATCCATATCCAAAATATCAGACATATAAAACACAGTACTCAAAGAGATTTAATGCAAACAAGCTCGAAATGCCCCATATTATAATAATTGCTTAACTTCTTTACTTCTGTCAAGTGCTTACAAAACAATAAATGAAAGATTCTGTTACATCCAGATCTGGATATATTTTCAGATCTGGATATATATTCCCATATTTTGTCACACGATGTATTTACAGGAATAATCAAGATTGCACTGCCTTAACTGAAGAAAGGCTAAGCACTTTTGTCTTTGATTTTACTGTACAAAGTGAAAAAACTAATCAAAATGGGATGTGGCATAAAAAGACTTAAGAATTATTGTCAACAGGTTACCTGACCTTTCCAGTCCAACTAATGAATTCTTGTCTCTTTCAACTATTACTTCATATTTTTTGTTGTTACTTATTTGCTTTTTAAAGTGATTTCCCGCCCCCCCCCCGGCTGGTGTGGTTCAGTGGATTGAGGGTCAGCCTGGGAACCAAAGGGTCGCAGGTTTGATTCCCAGTCAGGGCACCTGTCTGGGTTGTGGGCCAGGTCCCCTTTGGGGGAAGGGAGGTGTGAGAGGGAACCACACATTGATGTTTCTCTCTTTCTCCCTCCCTTCCCCTTTGTTAAAAAATAAAATCTTTTAAAAATAAAGTAATTTTTAAAGAATCTTTATAATTGAAATTGCTGTGTCTATTGTCTTTTTTAAAATTAAGTTTTTCTATAGAAACTCTGCAAAATACCAGAAAGCATAAAAAAAATTATTTGTAGTTTCACTTTTATAACTATTGTTTGTGCCTTTCTTCTGGGATACAAAAAGGACCACATACTAAGCCAGACAAGCTCAGGGAAGGCCTGTTTTCATCTAGGTAACATACTTAAGGAATGTTCAGGTAATTTCTTTTTTGGGACCCTCACTGCACCAGAGCAGAGACCACAAAACCTCTCACAGTTAACTGTTATTTACTGTTATTGTGTTATCTGCTAACAATCCTATACCCACAAATGCGAACAGGCACGTGTCTTACTGGTTTTACTTTTTATCCAATCCCAGAGATTTCCGGCTTTGCTTTCTCCCACCTCCCTAATCTATCACCAGCTGACTTCTTGTAATCTCCTTACTTGTACTCCTTTGTAATGTGTAAAATTAGGTGCAAAACTGCCATTCGTTGGAGCATTTTCTCAATCAGTTGGGATTTTGCTTCCTGGCAGTTGTCTGTTTGGCTCAAATAAACTCATAAAAATTCCCTACAGTTTAATCACTTCTTACGTTGACATTTCATATAGACGTATAATTGCTTCTAAATTTTATCTATATGGTTGACAAAATTAAAATTACACTATTTTCTAACCTGTTTTTATTAAAAATATTTTACACATTTGAGAATGGTTTTTTAATAGTACAATCAGAATCCCATCCTTAGCTGAAGAATTAAATTATGCATTGAAGTAACACACCCCACTTCCTCTTTCCCTTCCTTTTTAGAATCAGAGTTCAAGACAATAGTAAACCATTCACACCAAATATCACCAAGAAATTGGGGGCCTAATAAGATTGAAACCTTAAGCCACAGATATGATGGTCTAATAGTGACGTTTCAAGGACTATCCAGCGGATGTAACGTTATTCGAAGACGCAAATCTCCTAAAATTCGCAGTACCAAGAAGTTACCTATTCTAGAGACAAGAAAACTCCTTACCGTTTTTAAAGATACACACAGTGAAGCAGTGCAAATTTCACCACTCAACAAAGTGCCTTGATGGGCTGAGCTCGTTAAAGCCGGCGCTCCCAATGGCAGTTGGATTCATTAAACAAGGGAAATATGTAGAGCATACAAGGCACTATACGGAGAGCTGCTCCAGAGAATTTATCGATTAGGAACGCCCACGCTGAAAGCGGCTCGGGGGAGGAGGACCACGATATGAAGGGGGATTTGATCATTATCAGCCTAGCGTACAAGCAGAAATTTCAGCTGCATTATTTAGTATTTAATCTTTCCATTTCTGGCATCACGGGGCTCAAACGTCACCAAAAAGATGGGCCGGTTGAAAACCAGGCAGGGTGACGCACACCACACCTTCCCATATGGAGTCACACCATCAGGACCGAGAAGTACCCCAAACCAGCCCAGTGAATTAAGGAGGGTACCCGCGGCCGTCAACTCCCCCACACCCCTGGCGCACCGCTGGGGTCTGCACGTGGCAGTCGGAGGCTGCAAGACCATCAGACCCGACGCCTCAGGAACCGACTCTGGCCGCGGGGGGTGCAACTAGGATTACCAGGCCACCCAGCACGCTCCAGGCGACAGGAGTCGAACTCGGGGCCCGCCAACCCCAACCACAGATGAGACCGCGCGACTGCCTCCGCCAGGTGGCTGATCCGACGCTGCCAACCAGGGCCGCGACACGTAGCCGCGACTTCTCTCCCGAGGTGCAAACCCGCCCAAGGCCGTACCTGAAGGGGCAGCCCCACCGCCGCTCCACTGTGCTGGCTGTCGCGGTGGCGGTGTTCACAGCGCAGAGCGCAGTGACGCCTCTCATAAAAACAACCTGCTCGCAGGCGTCTGCAGCCGAGAGGCGGTGGCCGGCGGGGCGCCGTAGTGCATGCTGGGTCTCGTAGTCTCGCCCGCGCCTTCGGTCCGGCAGCAGCGGAGAGAAGAACTACGACTCCCAAAGAGGCGCGCGGCACGCTGCGGCGAGCCTGCACGACGCCGGGCCAGGTGACCGCGAGCCTCACAACATCCGGGCCCGGCGCTGGAGGGGCGGAGAGGCGCGGCGGCCGGTTGTTATGGAGACGGGCTGCTACAATCACTCCAAAGGATTCGCGGTTTCACCCTGGAGGGCTGCTCCGGATATTGATCCGGATTTAATTGGGTGTACTAAAAAGGCCGCATCCCCTGGGGCACTCGCCGGCCTCTCGCGGTCTGCTGCAGGAAGACTGGGCCGAAAAAATAAAGACACCGAGAATGACCGAGTATGACTGGGTGGGTTTGGGCAAAGGGCTGGATGTTTGTGAATGTTAATATTCTTTTAACTTTGGGGCACCCGTAGTCCCACCTAACCCCTCCCCCCAAAAAACAATTTTCTGGGCAACCACTGGGCTACATAGAGGCAAATGTGCATTATTGCATTAAGCCAGAATGCTCTGAAGGTATAAAAATGATTGGGGATGGTATGCAACTCCTACCCTATTGCAAGCTGTGAGGTGATGGCTTTGAAAATGTACCTTCTAAATTTTACATTTGTTTACATTGTACCTTGTTGAAAAGATATGAGCTATCAAAGGATATGATGCAATTATACTCACTGTTGATGGAAACTAGAAAACTAAGGTTTAACTGTCCGTCCCTCACTAGTGGCAAAAAAAGAAAAGGTTAGGAAAACATTAACAAGGAAGATGGTGGGCCTCCGCTGAAATAAAAGGATGCCTCAAAGTTAGACTTTTGGATCTTTGGCTTTGGAGGTTACTATATTTAACTGTGATATGTCAACTATGACACAACAAAAAAAAAAACAATTTTAACTTCATAATTACAACTTCTCTAAGGGATATTTTTATTATTTCGGTGGCTTGCTTTTATTATTATTTTTTTAATGTGTGATCATAACAAAGAACTTTGAAAAGTCACAGGCTTTCTCTAATTCTAGGAGAGCCTTAAAAATTAAATTACTAAGAAAGCTAACACCATCTACTTACAGATTTTTATTCTTTTCAAGGAACTTTCATGGCCAATTCTAAGATACAGTCAATTTAAAAAGAATTTAAAGGTAAATTTTAATTTACCTTTTTATCCTTAAGTACAACAGTTGCTGACCCAATGCATAATTGGCAGTTAACTTAAAATAATCCTTTTATTATTCTTTGAATGAGGCTATTTTGTTTTGATTTCAATTGTATCTAGTTTGAACTCCACATTTAAGAATATCAGATTTGAATGTTATAGAATTGTACACCTGAAACCTATATAGTTTTGGTACTAGTGTCGCCTCAATAAATTCAATAGAAAGGAAAAACGAAAAGTAAAAAGTATATCAGATTTGAAGAGAGTGAAATCCAAATAAGAAAGCTGTAGGGAGGGTCTCTGACGTAAAGTAAAATCAATGGGTATTTTGTTACTGAGTCTATAAACATTTGTGAATTATCCTGGAGATCTAAAAGATTTAGGTAGACACTAACTTCCAGATTGTGTGGTATAAATTATACCAACAAAGTTTTATCAGCTAATTTATTGTCAATTTTGACTAGATTTGGTTTTCTGTATTACATTTTGTGCCAAAGCTGGTCAGAATTCTAAAGCCAGTAGTAGAGGGTGATTCCATGAAAGGGAGTCCTCTGTGCCTGACGTTGCCCTGAGCAACCTGACTGGGTGTCCATAAAGTAAATTAGAGTTGGTACTTTTTCCCACAGATCACGGGCAGCCACCTTCCACCTAAGAAGCTTTCCCTTGCGGAGGAAACTTTGACATTTTTTTAACTTTTACCAAAACTTTTTGCCTACATGGACCCCAACAGAGTGCATTTATTAACACACACTTTCCTTTATGCTTTTCGAGTAATTGAACATCAGTTCTGCCCTGGCTGGTGTGGCTCAGTGGATTTAGAGCAGGTTCTTGAACCAAAGGGTCGCCAGTTCGATTCCCAGTCAGGGCACATACCTGAGTTGCAGGCCAGGACCCCAGTGGGGGCGCACATGAGAAGCAACCACACACTGATGTTTCTCACTCCCTTCCCCTCTCTTAAAAAAAAAAAAAAAAAATTCAGTTCCTATTGCTATATTTGAAGAGCCCTGATGAGGGAGTCCTCAAATTAGGATACAATACTATCTAATCCATCTCCTTTGATTTATATTCGTAGACAAGGAACTTGAAACCTTGTAAAACAATTTCATCAAAGTCACACAGCTATTATAAGCACCAGCATCACAACCCAGCACTAGTAACACTTAATATGTGCTTTTATAACCCTTACGGCAGGAGGAATACAAATACAATTAGTTTGCTTGACATGTTTTTGTATAATCCATGTAGGTATTATTATGGCCCTGTCTCTGTCCTTTTACCCACACTCTTAACCTGCCTTCTGTTAGGTAGCCGAGGTGGCTAAGAAGGGACCAGGAGCCAAAAAGTTCTAATTAGGGCTTTTATTCGAGTCTGAGATCAGGCAGGCTGAGTCCAAGCAGACTACAGCTGCAAGGGAAAGGGTAAAGGGTTTTTAAGGGTGTGTAGCAGACCCCAGGGGAGGGCGGATCACCCTGCTGATCTGCCCCAGGTGTCCTGGGTACAATTGTTTGCCAGACAATGTTCTTTGATTGGGCATGGCTGGTTCAGTGACAGAAAGTTCAGGAGATTTATGGGCCTCGTTCTGGGGGAGAAAAAGCTCCAGGAAGAGGGGAGGGGCAGTGAGGACTCAACTGGTTTCCAGCGGGATGCCTGCAGCTATCCCTCAGTTGCTTCTGATAATGGGGAATCTGTGGTCAAGTGTTTAGCAGGTGACACATACCTTCTTTGTTCCAGCACAGGCAGTGGCTTAGATCCTCCACGTCCCAGTACCTTCTAACTCCTCCCAAAGGCCTTTTTAACTCCTGACCACCACTTAACTACATCTTTTATAACAAACCTTGTGATAACATTCATGAGATGCCCTACAAACTTAACTCTTGTTTATATCAGTTAGCCTATGGTAAATTGGTTTCACCCAATTCCAAGACTCTATCAACAAACTGTAACTCAAAGTAAGATCTAGGAACCAGCAGCCCAAGTATCACCTGGCCTGCTGTAGCTCCTTTCCACATCCATTCAAGGCCCGACAGCAGCCAAAATAATCATACTAAAACTTGTGACATCATGGCATGCTCCTCCATAAAACCCTTAAATAGCTTTCCTTTGCTTTTACTATAAGGATCCAAAATTTTAACCTAGCCAACAACACCCCGCAGCGTCTGGCATCTGCCCCTCTATTCTCATGTCAACTTACTTGACTTGGGCCACACTTTTTCTTTGTTCCCCCTCTGTCTTTTCCTTCCTTGTCTTACACTCAGATTCAATGACACTTTATCAGAATGGCCTTCCTTAGCCCTCCACAGTAGGTTAGAATTTCCTATGTATTTTTACAAATATATTGGGATGTTTTATTTTTTCTGTCATAGAACTTAACCACCATTACCCTACACTTGATCTTAGCCAAAAGGCTGAGAAGGGATGCCCGCCATTACTCTCAAATGCCCTCAAGAGAACAGGATTCCCAAAAAAGTGGAGTGGCTAGGGCTACGTTTTTTGTTTTGTTTTTCCAGCTTTATTGAAATATAACAAACATGTAACACTGTGTAAGTTTAAGGTATACAAGACAATGATTTGATATATGAGTATATTGTGAAGTGACTTCCAAAATAAGGTTAACACCTCCATCACCTCACATAATTACAAGTTTGTGTGTATGTGGTGAGAATATTTAAGATCTACTCTCTTAGCAACTTTCAAGTATATACTGGTAATATAGTACTGTTAACTACAGTCACCATGCTGTACACAGATCCCCTGAACTTATATCTGGAAGTATAGACCCCTTGACTAACATCTCTTCATTTCCCCCCGTTCTTCCCAGCCCCTGGCAACCATTTCTACTCTTTCTTAATAAGTTTGGCTTCTTTTTTAGATTCCAAATAATATGTAAGGTCATATAGTATTTGTCTTTCTCTGTTCATTATGTATATATACCACATTTTCTTTACCCATTCATCCTTCCGTGGACACTGCGATGCTTTCCGTGGCTTGGTTATTGTAAATAATTCTGTGATGAACATGGGGGTGCAGGCGTCTCTTTGAGACAGTGATTTTTTTTTAAGATTTTATTTATTCATCTTCAGAGAGAGAGGAGACAAGAAAGAAAGGGAAAGAAATGTCAATGTATGGTTGCCTCTCATGCACCCTATAGTGGGGGGACCTGGCCTGCAACCCAGGAATGTGTCCTGACTGGGAATCGAACTGGCGACACTTTGGCTCGCAGTTTGTGCTCAATCCACTGAGCTATACCAGCCAGGGGAGATAGAGATTTCTATAAGGAAACAAAATTTGCCATCCCAAAATATTTCTCTTTGGCATAAGGACTAGTTTCGGCTGATTAAGAAAGCTGCCCTGCCGACATAGGAAAAGCTATAAAAACTGAGAAGTTACCCTTGTGTAAGAGCTTTTTTACTTGTAGCTGCCTAAGGGAAATCTCTACTTGTAAGGGTGCCTCCCTCACTTTAGGAGGAAGAGGGAGAATACCTGATCTCTGGAAACAAGTATTAATGGAGAAGTCAAGGGCTTAAATCTGCTAAACCACCTTACATTTGGTGCTGTGCTTTCCTGGTAATTTCCCCTCCCATAACTGACTGTCCACGCACAGCACATTTTGTCGTTAGCTGGTGATGTTATTTAAGGTAGTGGCTTCAGCCATTTAAGACTTGCTCAATTTCCTTGGGTCTCTCCCATATATATGAGTACACAAGCTTTTAAACTTTGTTATAAACTTTTGTTTTTCTACTGTTAATCTGTCTCATGTCAATTTGATTATTAGACCAGCCAAAAGAACCTAGGATAGAGGAAAAATTTTCCTTCCCCAAATGTTATTTCTTTTGGATACATATCCATCATTGGGACTGCTGAATCATATGGTAGTTATATTTTTAATATTTTGAGGAACCTCCATACTATTTTCCACAGTGGCTGCAGCAATTTACATTCTAACAGTGTACAAGGGTTCCCCTTCCTTCACGTCTTTGCCAGCACTTGTTATCTCTGGACTCTTTGATAACAGCAATTCTAACAGGTGTGAGATAATATCTCATTATGGCTTTTCTCATGTGGTTGTTCATTGTGTATGTGTGTGTTTAAACTTACTTGTTACAACTTTATTCTGGTTCAAATACCAGGTCTCTCCAGAAAAAGTCCAACCGTTAATATAACAAGAACGGTTCGCACAGTGACGTAACCTGGCAGCCAAGGAGAGTGCACCGGAATGCACATGCATGAACAATGCCGATCTCACTGCACTAGTGAGTGGGGATGGTAGATACTGCTGAGTGAGCATGTGTACTGTAACTGTGTGGCTGTCACAGTCAAAAAGAGCGAGCAGAGCAATGAATCTGCATCAAATTTTGGGTTGTTTGAACATTCCTCCACGGAAACTAGTGGGTGACTCTGAAGGCCACAGCTATGGGCAACTGGTAATTGGCAGCTTCATCATGACAACATACCCGATCATGCATCACAGCTGGTGCTTGACATCACATGCAGAGAGGTTTTGGCAAAACGTCAAATCACCCAGGTGACTCAGTCGCCCTTTGGCGCCCTGCAGCTTCTGGCTTTTCCCAAAACTAGAATCACCTTCGAAAGGGAAGAGATTTCAGAACCTCGATGAGATTCAGGAAAATATGATGGGACAGCTGATGGCGACTGGGAGAACTGCATGAGGTCCCAAAGTACTTACTTTGAAAGGGACTGAGGTGTCACTGTCCTATGTACAATGTTTCTTGTATCTTCTTCAATAAATGTCTCTATTTTTCACATTACATGGCTTGATACTTTCTGGACAGACCTTGTAGATACATGTTTTAATTAATTTTTTATTGTATTTTTTCCATTACTGTTTATCTTCCCTAGATCCTCTTCCACCTCCACCACCTCCTCCCTTGCACTGCAGTCACCACAGTTGTCTGTGTCCATGAGTTCTTTTTCTTTTGTGCTTGATCCCTCGTACCCTCGCAAACCCTCTCCCGACCAGAGCTGTCAGCCTGCTCTGTATCTAGGAGTCTGTTTTGCTTGTTAGTTCAGTTTGTTCATTAGATTCCACATATGTTGAACTGAACACCTTTTCATGTACTTCTTGGTCATTTGTGTGTCTTCTTTGAAAAAATGTCTAGTCAGGTCCTCTGACCAATTTTTAATCAGATATTTTGTTTGTTTGCTTTTGACTTACATGAGTTCCTCATATATTTTTAATATTTTTAGTATTAACCCCTCATCAGATATATGGTTTACAGGCATTTTCTCCCATTCTATAGATTGTCTCATTCTGTTGATGGTTTTGTTGTTGTTGTTTTGCTGTGGTTTGATGTAGTCCCGCTTGTTTATTTTTGCATCTGTTGCTTGTACTTTAGGGTCATATCCAAAAAATCGTTGCCAAGACTAATAAAGGAGATTTTTCCCTATTTGTTTACTGGGAGTTTTGCAGTTTCAGATCTTACATTTAAGTCTTCATTTCAAGTTAATTTTTGTGAGTGGTATAAAATAGGGTTGGAACTAAGTTGAATAGTTTTGGGTGTTTTTTTTTTCCCCCAGAACTTTATAATTGAGAATGTTTTGATGTGTTTACATTTTAGGATCAGAAAAGTACTTCAGCTTCAAATTCAGACACAGAAATGAAACCTGAACAACTGTGTGCTGTTCAGGTTTCTGAACAACTGAAGCCTACTTGTGTGAACCCCGGCAATCCTGTGTTTTCCTGTATGTTGGATCCAAAGACACTCCATACGGCAACCTCACTATCACAACCTAAGATGATTATGTATAAAACCAGTTCAAGTGCTCATGGTGAATTTGTACCTATACCACAGTTTTTCCCCTGCAATTATACTCCAAAAGGGCAAGAATTTTCAAGCCGTATCAGAGCTACTGGATTTTATCAAAATAACACTCTAAACACCGCACTTGACAGAAGCAGAACCCTGGATTTTCCTAATTTTCAACACACTCTATAAAAATGTATTCCTTTGTATATTTAAGAGAAAATAAACTCAGGAAAAAATGAGTTTTAAGACTAAGGCTAGAATTCCTAACTTGAAATATAAAAATATTTGAATTTAAAGAATACCTTTAAGAAATGAAGCATTTCACCTGATAACTGAGTGATACTGACTTTTTTAAAAATCCTCACCCAAGAACATGAGTTACTGGTTTTAGGGAGGGAGGAGGGGGGAGAGACAGAGGGAGACATCAATGTGAGAGACAAATACTGATCGGCCACTTCCCACACGTGCTCCAACCAGGGATAGAACCCACAACTTAGGTATGTGATCGGGGATGGAAACCGCAACCTTTTTTCAGTGTGCAGGACAACACTCCACCCAACTGAGCCACCAGCCAGGGCTGACATTGACTTCTTAAATACAAATGTGTTCAGAAAAGCAGCATAAAAGGTAGAAGCATTGTTGTACATCCTTGCTTTATTTATTACATGTATGCCCCACACATCAAAATCTTACATGATCTCAGTTGTCTATTGAGTATATTTATCAAGACAAAGGAACACAGGAGCTCTAAGAAAAAGATTAAAATAAAGACTGACCAGTTTTCCCACTGTTGTGTTATTTCAAGTAATGGCTTCAAACCTAGAGAAATGTTAGTTCCCTCTGCCAGGCCTGTGGAAGAGAGGACTTGTTACTCGCTCATTCAGCAAACAGTTATTAAATACCTACTTACGGCAGACGCTACATATTATGCAAATGTAACAAAAATAAAAGGCCATCTTTTATTGTTCCAGTGAAACTTTAGTGTTTTCAGTGAATTTTAGAAGAGATTGGCAAATTAATAATATGTGATAATTTATGCAATGTAAAGTATACAAAAGGTCTTTTAGACATAGAGACAGAATGGTTCAAAATGAGACCAAGGAGCCCTGGCCAAATACCTCGGTTGGAGCATCATCCCGGTACACTAAGGTTGAGGGTTTGACTTCTGGTCAGGGCGCATATAAGAATCAACCAATGAATGTATCAATAAGCGGAACAACAAATTAATGTTTCTCTTTTTTTTTTAATTTTATGATGTTAGTTTCTGCTGCTATTTTTTAAAGATTTTATTTACTTATTTTTAGAGAGAGGGGAATGGAGGGAGAAAGAGAGAGAAAGAAATGTCAATGTGTGGTTGCCTCCCACATGCCCATAACTGGGGACCTGTCCCGCAACCCAGGCATGTGCCCTGACTGGGAATTGAACCAGCAACCTTTGGGTTCACAGGCTGGCGCTCACTCCACTGAGCCACACCAGCCAGGGCCCCTCTTTCTCTCTCTCTTTAAAAAATAAAAATAAATTAAAAAGATGAGATCAAGCTGATCAGAAGAAGCATCCTGGAGAAGGTAAAGCCAAATCAAAGAATAGGTCAGTCCAAGCAGAAGAAACAATGTATGTAAGTACAAAGATGTGAGAGAATGTGATATAATTTTATAAAAGCAATTAGTTTGATACAGGCTTCCCTGCTACCCAAGAGTAGAGTATTCCTATGAAACCTTTCATAAGCCAAAATGGTGTAAAATGAAGAGTGTCTTCCACTTTCTGAAAGTTTGTATTACACCACTTCACTTTTACAGAAGACCACATTACTACCTGTTTCCCCTAACCAAAAGAAATCCAAAGAGGTGGTTGCTTTTACCAAAAAGCTATTACTGTCACTGTACCTATTTTTCCCTTTTGGTTTTAGGTTCAGGATATTAGTATCAATTAGAATAATTAATGTCAATTAGAATAATCCTGTGAGTCACTAAGGGATCAGAAAAGCATGATCTTCTATTTTAAAAAATGGCTTGATGTGAGGAAACAGCACAAATTCTGCAGCCTCGTGAAATTCTTCCAGATACCCCCAAATTTGTTATTTGGTAACACACAAGCAAGAAGCAAAATGGGTTTTGTTCACTACCTCTAAAACAGCAAAAACTGAGGGACTGCACAAGATTTTGAAGCAAATAATGCAACAGAATTTGAATGTACTAGCTTTTTCTCCACATAAACTATACAAACCATTTTGCTATTCAATGTAGGTGACCAATTTGTGGCAAGTGGAGTCAACTTTTTAATATGTAAAATCTACATATTAGACTAATGTTCCTTATTATGGCAGGTTGTTAGGCTTTTTGTTTTCTTGGTATTGCTAAAATTCTCAGATCGGATGAGTATCTTGAAATCAAGCACACTGTCGGGAATGCCATTATGTAGCCATTCAGTGCCTATTAGGGACTATTCTAGGCACTAAGAGCCTGCCCTCATGGAGCAGACTCTAGTAGGGAAAACAGATCAAAAACCATGCATAAATATGTACACATATTTATACATATATATAGTATATACTTTAAATATTTGTTAATATGTTACACATTACAGATTTTTATAGAGACAAATTATATATATAGTAACTATATCTATATAACATTTATGCATTTGTTATATATTACATACACATATATTACATGTAATATTTATATATGTGTCTATATGTATAAAACATGCCAGGTTGTAAGTGTTATAAAAAAACTAAGGGCCTGGCCAGGTAGCCCCATTGGTTAGAGTGCTGTCCTGATAGGCCAAAATTGTGGGTTTGATCCCCAGTCATGGCACGTACAAGAAGCAAGCAATGAATGCATAAATAAATGGAACAACAAATAAATCTCTTTCTCTCCCCTCCCGTCTCTCTAAAATCAATCAATAAATAACTTTTTTACAAAGAAATAAATAAAATAGAGTTAGGGGAGAGGGAGTGATCGGACAAGAAGTTATGTTAGGCAGGTTAGTCAGGGAAGCCTCTGGTAAGATGTTTGGCCACAGCCCTGAAGGAAGTGAAGGAAGTGAAGGAACTATTCTGGGGAAAATCAGCTGCTGTGAGGCAATTCAATACCAGGTCTAGAGTCCAGGGAGAAGCCAAATTTGAATATAATCAATTTAAACAATATCCAATGTTGTCACAAATATCTTATTTAAAACCATGGGACCAGATAAGATAAAGTATAATTAAGAAACCCAAGAACTAAGCTTGCAGAACTCCAACATTTAGACATCAAGAGAATGAATGGAATAAACAAATGAGATCAACAAGGAGTGATTAGTGAAGTAGGAGGAATTAGAAGATTGTGATGCCTGAAGCCAAGTGAAGAATTTGTTTTAAAAGGGAATGACAATTAAAAGAAAAAAAGGAAGGAAGAAGAAAACACAAGATACCAAAAAAAAAAAAAAGGAATGCCCCAACTGTGTAAAATTTATCTTGGGAGATAACAGTGAATGGAGATCGGACAGGGCTGATTAGGCAATGCGGAGGTCATTGTTACCTCAACAAGAAGTGTTTCAGTGATGTGGTAGAGGACAACTGTATGGGAATAGGT
Source organism: Desmodus rotundus (assembly GCF_022682495.2). NCBI lineage: Eukaryota > Metazoa > Chordata > Mammalia > Chiroptera > Phyllostomidae > Desmodus > Desmodus rotundus. Next base: position 86,422,889 of record NC_071393.1, read on the forward strand.
TTAAAAAGGAATAGAAGGCCCTGGCTGGTGTGGCTCTGTTGAGAGCTAGGAAAGAGGGCTAGCCAATTTTAAGCATTGCTAAGCAGAAAACCTCTTGAAGGTCACCAGAATAGATAGGGGAGAGAAACAACATTGTCGGCCAAAGTAAGGGTAAAGGTAAACAATACGTGATTTGCAGAGGGCTTATTCTGAGTTACAGCCAATTAGAGGGCCATAAAACTTTGGGTGCCAGACTCATCTCGGGTCTGGACCTTATCTTTAAACTGAGGGTACAAATTAAGTGGGACAGACAGATGGTTCTTATCAACAGGAGACAGACAGATAGTTCCTCCTGACCCCAGAGCTATGCAGAGATAGCCGCAACTCCCACTTTTGTAACTTGCTTGCTTGCTTCTCACCGTATAAAAGAGCTAGCCTGTGAGCGTTCGGCGCGACTCCCCTTTGCAGCCTTAACGGGCACCCTGGGAGTTCGCCCCTGCGCAGGTAAAAATAAAGTACCATCTAAGTGCACTCCACACGTCTCCATTTGATTTTCTGCTCGCGTACGGGATACAACATTTGGAGGCCCCAGCGAGATCTCCCTTTTGGGAGTTTTGCTTTCGGAGACTGGGTGGACAGTTCGAACTCAGTAAGTAATTTGTCAGGATCCTGTTTTGGTTTTGGTTTCAGTCCTCCGGAGGCTTTGCCCTGAGGTAGTAGGCAGGACGCTGCCGGAACCCTACCCAGGGGTTCGGAGAATAGTGGGACGCCACTTCCGAATATAGGTTTTGTCTCTGTGCCGCGCGGCCTTGTCGTGTTTGTCTGTGTTATGTTGTCGGAGGTATGTTATTAATGTAGTGAGAATGAGAGTGTGATTGTGTCTGTGGCTCCACCGGCATCAGCCTACGGAGCGTGCGTGGGCCCCAACCTGCGGTTCCTTAGTCTGTCATACGGCATAACGGCTGGGAGTTTAACCCGAATTCTACGCGGGCAGCCTTAGCTAAGACAGACCTAAGTCCTCGCGAGAGGAGAGGCCAGGCGGGCGAGGCGAATATCCTCCGACCTCGTTAGCTGTTTGTCTCGATATTGTGCTTGTCTCAGTTACGTGAAACTAACCCTTGTGAAAATGGGCCAGCGGGAGTCCACCCCCGAACTCCCCGCTTGATTGCATCTTGAATAACTTTTCTGATTTCCAGCGTCGTGCACGCGGCTACGTGAGCGTGCAGCTCGATCCGGAGTTCCTGCGGACTCTTTGCCAGCTAGAGTGGCTGACTTTTGGTGTCGGATGGCCTGCAGAAGGGACTTTCGACCTCCCGGTATTGTTTGCAGTTCGGGCCACAGTTTATAGAGCCCCACACCCCGATCAGATAGTTTACATCAATGTGTGGGTAGATATAGCCCCAGACAAGCCAGGCTATATTCAGAAATGTCTAAGAAGGAGTGCCTCCCGCGGAAGAACGGTTCTGTTAGCCGCGGGAAGAGGAAAACAAAAAGAAATTCCCGGAGCCCTCCGCACCAAGAGGGCGGAGGGTGCCTAAACTCTACCCCCACCACTACCAGGACCTGGGGAGGACATGTTAGACCCCTTGAATGCGCTCCCTCCCTACCCTAGGAGGGAAGTGCCGCATTCTACCCAGCCGGAGGAGGGAGGGACACTCTCGAGCCCTCCTCACACCCGAGGGGGAACTAGAGAAGGGGAGGAGGCTCTAGTATTCCCAGCACCTCCGGCACTTCTGCCACTCCGTGAGGCACCACCCGGACCGGGTGCCCCTGCTGGAGCACCCCCTCGGTTGATATATGTTCCTTTCTCCACTAGTGATCTGTATAATTAGAAACACCAGAATCCCCCATTTTCTGAGAAACCGCAGGGATTAATTTCCCTACTAGAAACTATATTTAGGACTCACCAGCCAACCTGGGATGATTGTCAGACTCTATTTACCTCAGAAGAAAGGGAAAGAATTTATAGGGAGGTTGCAAAGATTGTGTTGGGAGAAGGGGAGGGAGGAATCTCCCGCTGCTTTCCTAGAAAGATTACTACAGGCAGGTGCGGTAGTTCTTAGGAGCAATAGGATAGTGCCGCCTCTGGATTCTAGGGTTTGCAGAATTGGCCAAGCCTCTCCATGAACTTACGAGGGGAAAAGAGGGAAATATAACTTGAACTGAAAAAGAGAACCAAGCCTTTGAGGCGCTCAAGGCAGCTTTGGTATCTGCACTTGCACTGGCCTTGCCAAATTTAGGAAAGCCGTTCCAGCCGTTTGTGGCAGAAAACGGAGGCATTGCAAAGAGAGTGCTGAGCCAGGCTTTAGGACCCTGGAGAAGGCCCGTGGCCTATTCGTCCAAGAGATTGGACCCAGTAGCCTCAGGGTGGCCAGCCTGCTTACTTGAGCTCTAGTTGCCACAGCCATGCTAGTGAAGGAGGCCAGCAAGCTCACCCTTGGACAGAATTTGCAGATAATTGGGGAGCATCATATAGAGAGAATTTTGAAATCCTCTCCTGATCGCTGGTTGTCTAATGCACGGCTAACTCAGTACCAGGTGCAGTTGCTGAATTCCCCATCAGTCCAGTTCCTGAAAAGTGCCGCCTTGAATCCAGCCACCCTGCTTCCAGCCCCTGATCCAACCATCATGCATAGCTGCCATGAAATATTAGAGCAGGTCACAGGCATGCGCCCAGACTTGCGGGATGAGGCATACAAAAAAACCAGAGCTCGCTCTGTTCTCGGATAGCAGTAGTTTCCTTAGGGAAGGGCAGCGGTACACGGGGGCTGCGGTAACCACGGAAACTGAAGTCCTTTGGCAGCAAGCCCTGCCAAAAGGAACTTCAGCCCAGAGGGCGGAGTTGATGGGGCGTTTGCAAGGTCTAATCTTAAGAAAGCTGCAGGATATCTCTGCATATCTAGGGACTTTGAGTAGAAGATGCCTGTACTGGTAGGGACTTTTGGCTGCCACGTACTGAGTTTAAGTGCTGAGTTTAAGTACAGTCCTTCCCAGGGTGGGGAAGGAGCAGGGATTAAAGGTAGACTGTAGTTAAATCTGGATGGGCAAAAATATGTAGAAAGGTTGTGAAAGTTTTAAACCTGGAGGAAAGGAAACCTCAACTACTTGTTTTCTGGTTTTATGGTAATGTAGTTTCATTTTGCTTCCGTTTCTAATCAGAAACCCCCTGTATCTGAAGACCTAGTTAGGGTCACCTGAAGACCTAGTGAAGGTCGCCTGTAACCGGTTGGAGAGAATGCCTTTGCCACTCAGGACCCAGGAAGGGTCATTTGGGCATGATGTGTGTTTCAGCCTGAGGCAAAGGAGCATGTCTCTGCCAAGAGACCGGACCTGAAGGGCATGTCTCTGCGGAGGCTCCAGTAGACGCACCGGTGCAAGAGGATGTCTCTACCTGTGTGCTGTTCTTATAGAACTCCGTCTGTGTTTTAGATTTTGTTCTGTATCTTCTCTGAAAAGAAAATTGAGGATTCCAGGGATAGTTAAAACTTCACACTCTGTAGGAAAGTGAACAAGGGAAAGTGCAAGATATGTAAATGAAGATGTATGAAAGGATACAGAAGGTTAGTGGATGTTGCAGAAGGTCTATGGGAAGCTGTAAAGATAGAAGAGGGTTTGTAAAAAGGTGTGTAAAAGGTTATAAAAGTTTGTGAAAGTTTTGGAAAGAAAGTGTGTAGGGCCAGTAATAGAAGGTATAAGGCATAGAGATGCAATCTTAGTAGATATCAGAAGGAAAAGGATTTTCCTTCGCACTTGGTATTTTTCTCCCTACCTGATCCCTCCAGAATTTGGCATTCTGAAGGAGTGAGTAATGACATAAGGTTTCTCTGCATAAATCCATTAAGACCAGTCATTAATAGTTTGTTAACCGATGCTTTGACTGGAATGTCACGCCTGAAGGAGGCATGTCTGGGTTCTGGTTGTCACCAGGAAGCCCCGAGGAACTGGGATTGACTTGAGAAGCTAGCAAAAGCCCACAGGAAGAAGCCTGGCACCTTGGTTGATTGTGTGGTTCGTGGCAGTCTTTCCAGGGAAGGAACGAAGGTTGCTTTCCTGAAAGATGGATAAAAAGGAACCTGTAGGCACAATGAAAGCCTCAAGGATTTAAGTGAAACAACTGGTACAGGTGAAGCCAGGTGGCAGATGTGTGGCTCTGCTTCTGTGCCCTGAGGGGCAGACTGAAGTCAGTCTAAAGGTTCCCTGAGTGAGTTCCAGCGAAGCGAACTTAAAGATCATAGGCGATCCAGGCTGCTCTTGGTGTGTTTATGCAAACGAACAGGCAGAATTAAACGTTGGACTCAAAGTAGTCTCTTTAATAACGATGAGGGTGCTCTTAAGGAGAAAAATCATGGTCTAAGGACAATCACAATGTTCAGTATTGGATATAGGAATTGTTCGTGCAGCTGTCTTGAAAGTCTGTTTTCATTTGAAAGTTGAAACTGGGTTTGTAATATTACCGAAGATGTTCAATTTACAGGCACGAAGGGCCTGTCAAATTGCCATTGCTGTATGTCATCGCAGCAAGGGCCTTGCAACTGAATGTCTTCCCAAAAGACAGTCTCACCAGCATAGAGACTGGCTTGGGAGTGGTTGTGTAAATTAACCTGCGTGTTCCTCCTTCTGTTTTCATAGGGCGTGGGACTATGGCCTCATTACCTGAGAGAATGGTTGCAATATAGGCCTCACTTAAAGAGCCCACCTTCATCATCTACCCCTGAGACTCAACTAGTTTGGTTAAACTAGGTAGTTGGGTTGGTAAAGGGTTTGAGAGATCTGTGGGCTTCACTTCAGAGCTTATCTTCCCTTTTCTGTCCTAATAGCCAAGACAGAAAGGGCCCAGAGATCTGAAAGGAGAGAAATCCTGATATATTCCCCTCAGCCCGAGTGAAGTGTAGTGAGCCACAGGGTTTTGGACAGGTGTAGCATGTCTCATACACCTTCCTCCAGATAAGCCATTCTTTACCTAGGTGCCTGCCTTTCTGATTCGGTAATTATGATTTAATTGTGCCTTCCAACTCTCTTGCCAAATCTGTCACCTCCAGAATATGACGAGGATGCCAACTGTCCAGTAATGCCAGCCTTTGGACACCGAGCTTGCAACTTCGCAGTGACAGCCAACTGACTTGGATTAAATAAGGTCCTTCCCCTTACAGGAAAGGACTACCTCCGTGCTGCACCCCCTTTCAGGGCACCCCTAACCCAAGGTTAGGTAGGACAACGTCCATGTCCAGCCGGAAGCAGTTACAAGAAGATGAGACCTTCGCCCATTGTCCTTTATATAATTATAAAGGGGTTATATATCTGAAAGGAAGGATTGAAGCAGGGTGCAGCCAAGAGGAGGGCCCAGGAAGGGATTTGTAATAGGGTCCAGAACTCAAGGTGTACCATTCCTAGGCCCCTTACTCATAATTCTTCTGGGGATTAAGCCTAGGGCCTTGCATCCTACAGACCCTAGTTCAGAATCTAGAAGCCACAGTCACTCGTACTGCAGTAGCTAAGGTGCTGGCCCTTCAGAATTATCAGCATCAGTACCAGAAACTAAGGCAGTTTACTGATACCCAGAACTATGGCCAGCTCTATAGTGATGCTAAAGGAGCCGAAAACGACTTTTTGCATCAAAAGGGGGGAATATAGTAGATAATGGTTTAGTTAGTATGCTGCTCCCAGTTACTATGCTGCTTCCAGGTTGCCCCTGGCTGCTCACTTACAGGTTCAGTGAGCCCAGGTGGCACTAAGGGAACCTGTGCTCAGGTTTGGGGAGGAAGTGAACCCCTAGGCTCTATAAGCTGAGCCTGCATGAATATTAGGAATTGGATACTAAGCCATGTAGGTACACCACCATTTTAGGTAAGCCGATTATAGAAATCGTTGTTTAACAACAAGGAACATGACCCACTCCTCCGAAAAGAATCCAGGATTACTGAAAGCCCCTGAGGGCATTTGGTTTATATGCCTCCAAGGAATATATCTTTGTTTGCCACCAATTTCTTATCAAGAATTTCGTGTAACTGGGTACATAATTCCCCAAGTGTATCTCTATGCAGGAAACCCAGATTTTGTTCTCCCCTCTAGGACTAGGAAAAAAAAACTCCCCTTCTTATACCCATAGTAGCCACTGTTAGGATCTTAGGGTCCCCCGCACTCAGTGCCGCAGCCCTCATTCGGGAGATTTAGAGTTAAGGCAGCTTTCGCAGACTTTCTCTAAGGACATATCTCTGCTGCAAGATCAGGTAGCTGATTTAGAAAGACAGGGAGACTCCTTAGCAGAGGTAGCTCTCCAAAATCGGAGAGGATTAGATGTATTGTTCTTAAGGAAAGAAGGATTATGTGCAGCATTAGGAGAAACTTGTTGCTTTTATGCTAATCATTCAGGGATAATTAGAGATAGTATCAAGGTCTTAACCCAGAGACTAAAAGAATGAGAAAATCTAGAAGAACCAACATAGTACGCAGGAATCTATTAAGATGTCCCCATAGTTGACTACCCTGATTTCCTCTATTAGTGGGCCTTTATTAATTATACTCCTCTGTTTAACCTGTGGCCCCATCATTAGTATGATTCAAGGATTTGACTCATAAGTGCCAACAAGGAAATGGGGGAATGTTGAGAGCTAGGAAAGAGGGCTAGCCAATTTTAAGCATTGCTAAGCAGAAAACCTCTTGAAGGTCACCAGAATAGATAGGGGAGAGAAACAACATTGTCGGCCAAAGTAAGGGTAAAGGTAAACAATACGTGATTTGCAGAGGGCTTATTCTGAGTTACAGCCAATTAGAGGGCCATAAAACTTTGGGTGCCAGACTCATCTCGGGTCTGGACCTTATCTTTAAACTGAGGGTACAAATTAAGTGGGACAGACAGATGGTTCTTATCAACAGGAGACAGACAGATAGTTCCTCCTGACCCCAGAGCTATGCAGAGATAGCCGCAACTCCCACTTTTGTAACTTGCTTGCTTGCTTCTCACCGTATAAAAGAGCTAGCCTGTGAGCGTTCGGCGCGACTCCCCTTTGCAGCCTTAACGGGCACCCTGGGAGTTCGCCCCTGCGCAGGTAAAAATAAAGTACCATCTAAGTGCACTCCACACGTCTCCATTTGATTTTCTGCTCGCGTACGGGATACAACAGCTCAGTGTATTGAGTGCCAGCCTGTGAATGGAAAAGTCACTGGTTTCGGGCCAGCTCCCCAGTTGCAGGGTGGGATGGTGCGAGAGGCAACTGATGATATATCTCTTGTACACTGATGTTTCTCTCCCCTCTCCTCCTCCTGTCCCTTTTCTCTAAAAAATAAACAAATAAAATATTTTTTAAAAAGAATGGAAGAAGTAGAAACTACTCTAGAGTAGTTTTGCTCTACCCTGAACAGAGAAATGGGACAATAGCTAGAAGTAGATGTGGCATCAAAGGTTATTTTTAAGATAGGATTGTAATATAACATATTTGTATGCTGATGGGACCACATTTAGAGTACTGACCTACAAGTAAACAGTTCTATAGAGAAAATGGAGCTGAAGACAACCAAAGAGTAATGTTTCTTTAATATGTACTTTAAAGAACTCAAGTGTATACAATTAAAGGTATGGATAGGCTAAATAAACATAGAATTATTCACCAACTGGATGTGGAAGAAAAGGGACCACATAGTAAACCTGACAAGCTCAGGGGAAGCCTGCCTGGCTGCCTTACAAACTCAAGAGACCTAAAGTAACCACATAGGATGGTCTCAAATTAAAAACTTTCCTAAAAGCAGATCATGGTGGACAGCTGTCCTAGGCTAGAATCTTCCCGGACAAAAAATCTTTCAGTTAATTGAGCCTGTCTATTGTCTTTTTGCATCTAAGATAACTTACCTTTGGAATGTCAAGGCAACTTCCCTTTTTTCCCCAGAACCCCTGTGGGCACAACAATTACACCAGAGACTACAAATCCCCTATTGTTATTATTATTGTGTTAATTGTTGACTGTTAACTATCCTGTACCCACCTGTGTAAGAGAGGTCTGTGTCTGTCTAATCCCAGAGGTTTCCCTGCTTTGCTCTCTCCCACCTCCCCAATCTATCACCAATAGATTTCATGTAACCTCCTTATGCCTCTTCTTTTGATTGTGATGTATAAAATAAGTTTCAAAATTGCCATTTTCCAGAGCATTTTACCATTGTCAGTTTGGCTCAAATAAACTCATGAAAATTCTCACAGGTTTGGACGTTTCTTACATTGACATGGAATGTGTAAGGACAACCTAAAAAAAACATTAGAGTGTGGACTGTAAATTATTAAATTCATTATCTGTGAGATATACTAAATAATGCAGTACATTTTGGACTTTGCAACCCTAAATTGTAAAACAACTGAAAATTTAAAAAGTGCTTTGTCATTTTTATCAAAGAAAGCCTCCATTTCAGATAACAGTTTGAAAAATCAGTTCTTCTAGAAAATATTTAGCGCACATTAGGTAAAAAAAACAACTCACATTCTTTACACAAATTTTCCCACCTTTACACAATCAGAACGTTGGAAGTTTCACTTCCATTTCCAGATTCATCACTACTGGAAATACAGCCTGATCTCCCAGCTTCAAATAAAACTTGAACTTATCTTCTCAGAGGAATATTCTACCAGCTTGTTTCAGTCCTTTTCCTGTTAGCTAAAAACTAAAAGACTATCTCAAATATACTTTTACCTCATCAAGAGTCTAATCTGCCCTGACTAGGTACCTCTTGGTAAAAGCATTGTCTCGTTACACCAAGGTTGCAAGATTGATCCCCACCCCCCACCCCCACCCCCACCCCCCGTCAGGGCACATATAAGAATCAACCAATGGCCGTGGCTGGGGTGCTTCAGTGGACAGAGCGCCAGCCTGCGAACCAAAGAGTCGCAGTTGGATTCCTGGTCAGGGCACATGCCTGGGTTGCGGGTCAGGTCCCCAATAGGGGGCCCAATGTGAGAGGCAACCACACACTGATGCTTCTCTCCTTCTCTTTCCCCCTCCCTTCCCCTCTCTCTAAAAATAAATATTTTTTTTTAAAAAAAGGACCAATGAATGCATAAGAAAGTGGAACAACAAATCAATGTTTTGATAGTGGACTTAAGAGTTGGAAAATTTTAGCTTAAGGTAAACAGTTATAAGCCGAGCAAGTAGTGTGTATGTAAAGCTTTTGTTTCAGAAACTATAGATAAGGCCCACCCTGGCTCCTGGGAAAACTGCCGACTTCCTAGGGCACTGCTAAAGATTACGCTTGGGGACCAGTGGAGGCATTCAGGCCATTGTGTTTCAGGGAGGGGCAAACGACCACCTGCCCCTGGGAGCAGCTAACCGCCCAGGACAGGAATGTTGCAGTTTCTTCTACCTGACCCTCCCTGAATTTCAAAAACCCTCATCTCACCTAGTTTATTCCCTGCTATAAAAACCTTGGCCTGGAAAGAAAAGGGAAGATGGTCTGTTAGGGTATGAACCCGCCATCTTCCCAGATCACCTGCCATCTGAATAAAGGGCCCATAAAGATTCAATTGCTGCCAGTGCTTACTGGGTTTGGTAGGGACAGGCAGCCTGAACTCCGGTGTCTTCCAGTTTCAGTTTCTTTCTTTCCCTTCCCCTCCCCCCTCTCTAAAACCAATCAATAAATGAAAACATTTTTCTAAAAAATAAAAAGATAAAAAGAATCTAAAAGAATCTAAACAACATATCTGACCAAATAAAGTTGGTTGATTTTTACTATCTATAATAGTTCAAAATTTTTATGAGTTTAGTATATACTAGGTATGGTACTAAGCAGTTTGTTTTGTTTACTAAACAAAAAACATGTTTTGCCCTGACCTGTATGGCTCAGTTGCTTAAGCATCATCCCATAAAGCAAAAGGTCACAGATTTGATTCGTAGTCAGGGCACATGACTGGGTTGCAGGGTGGTCCCAAGTTGGGAATGTGTGCAATTGATGGATTTTCTGTCCCTCTTTTTCTCTCTCCCTTCCCCTATCTTGAAGACAAACAGCCCTGGCTGGTATGGCTCAGTGGACTGAGCACCAGACTTTGAACTAAAAGGTTGCCAGTTCAATTCTCAGTCAGGGCACATACCTGGGTTTCTGGCCAGGTTCCCAATTGGGGGTGTGTGAGAGGCAGCCGATTTCACCTCTCTCTAAAAATAAATAAATAAAATCTTAAAAAAAAAATAACCAACAAAAAAGTAACCTTAAAAAAAACCCCACATATTTCTGTAGGTCTTTAAAATTGCAAAAATAAGGTATGTTTTAAGTAATGTTAAAAATAGTTTCTTCAAGGAATGTGTTTTTAACATGTTTTATTGATTGATTGAGTGATTGATTTTACAGAGAGAGGAGGAGAGAGAGAAAGAGAAACATCAATTTGTTGTTCCACTTATTTATGTATTCTTTGGTTAATTCTTGTATATTCTCTGACCAGGGATCAAACCAGCAACCTTGGCCTATCAGGACGACACTCCAACCAACTGAGCTACCTGGCCAGAGCAAGGAATATCTTTTTTTTCAAGAGCCAATTTTTTAATTTGTTCATTTCTTGCATTTGAAGTACTCCTCAATGACATCCTTGGCCTGAGATTCTTTTCCCTCTGCCACGGTCCTTAATTACCACACAATTGCAGCTGGCCACTTTGCGGGGCTTTCCCTCTCTGTCATTTTTACAGAGACCTATCCATTCCCCTAATTTCTCTTCTTTTTTTTCATTCCCCTAATTACTCATTGTCATCATCCCTAATTAAGTTGACTTGGTGTTCAGCACATAAGGCCTCCACCAACCTGATTACAGAGGCTTATTACAATTGGATACAAGGTCACAAAGATGGACTTGGTACTTGTCTAAAGCTTTGGCAGCTTTGGGAATTCCAAGTACTAGATCCTTGTGGGGGAGGAGAAACTTTCCTCCAGCCTCAAGGTTCTTTCAGCTCATCTAATATCAAATAGACATGAGAAAAATAACCAAATCGAATACATACATATAGATGGGAACCCCACATACATGGGACAGTCAGAGACCACATTTGCACGAGGGGCTCATAAATAAAAAGGGGCACTGAGGTACAGAAGACATTATAAGACAGGGATGAGGTAAGGTGCCTTGAGGGCTTCAAAGGATGATAAGAATAGACAGTTTAGTAAATAGAAGTTTGCCCTGCCTTCTAGATAGGTCAAAGAAGCTGCTGCTGATAATATTCCATTAAGGTAAGGCCCCTAGTTCAAGTTCTTCTCAGTAAAGAGAGGGGCACAAGTTTCCCCTGAGCCTTCAGCTAAAGTTGCTGTTAGCTCAAAACAATCCACATTCTACACAGGCACATCTTGGGGTGCCTAGCTTTTAACCCCCACACCATCATGGATTAAGGCAGTCTTCAGCACTTCCACCAGTTGCCTCTGGCACACCCCCAACTGGGGACCTGACCGGCAACCCAGGCATGTGCCCTGACTGGGAATTGCATCAGTGACCTTTCAGTTCACAAGTCGGCACTCAATCTACGGAGCCACACCAGCCAGGGCTGCGTGCAATACCTCTGTACAGTTTTGGTATTTGTTCATAACCAAATTTTCTTTAATAATTGTGTACACAATGTGAAACTAGAAAAGCCAGGGTTTGTGATGCCTGTCACCTACCAGACCCAATAAGCAGAGACAGGGATTGAATCTTTATAGACGCTTTATTCAGAAGGCTGGAGATCTGAGGAGGCTGCAGGTTTGTACCCTAACAGACCGTCTTAAATTCCATTTTAATCCAACCCTTTTTATAAGGAGGAGAGAAGTGCAGGTAAGGGGTTTGGAATTCAGGGAAAAGTTAACCAGATAAAAGCTGCAGCGTTCTTTCATCTGTGCCACGGTGGGTCATACCTTCAGTTCCTGAAACAATAGCTTTTTACATACATTGATTACTAAGCTTATTAGCTATTACCTGAAACTAACATTTTTCCAACATTTGAGTCCCCCATCATATATATTGGTCATCACACAGTAGTGGGGATTAAAGATCTCTCCAGTTTACATTTGTGTAAAGGCTACATTTAATGTTTTATCTACTGGGTATTTTGAAACTAATTTCAATCAAACAATTGGCATATGAAAAAAGAAGAACTACTATAACAATTTTTCTTTTACTTTATTCACAGGCTTTAACAATAGCACTACTATTTGGGAGGCACAGTTTAAATCATAAAGGGAATTAAAATGTCTTCATCAATATTTTAGCTCTATCACCCACCATGTCCATGGAAACCAAAAGTCCCTTGGAAACCACAAGAGATTGCTCAATAAGAGGTCAGGTATTTCATGAATACAAATGTGTACCTGTTGCATTTAAACCAAGACTTTATTTAGAGGATAGGATCAAAAATATTTATAAATATCTATTGGAGACTTTCCCTTCTACCTCCTCCAGCTAATAGGAGTCTTGTTTTCTGATTGGGATGGTAATAGGAAGAGCCAGAGGAAAAACTAGGTTGGCCAACATATGTTGTTTGACACACAGGAAGACATACCCTTATTTTGCTTCATTGATTTTTAAAAATAAAAACAAGCAAACAAATAAACCAGGATTGATTATAAGAAAAACAGTCCTGCCACATCAGAAAATCTGGTGGTTGGACAGGACTACTATCTGTCCAGGACTAACTGGAAAGAAAGTTGCTTCAAGGAACTAAAATTTCAAAGTTGCTGAGCTAGGATCTCTTATACATTCACAAAAATATTGCCTTAAAAAAAAAGCACAAGGCTGTTTTATAATCCACTTGAATGACATCAGATGATCAAATACTGTAAAAACTTTTCCCAGTTTTGTTTTCCTAAAAATCATCTAAATATTATATATACAACAGGCTAGTACCCAGGACAAGTAGAAGAGGGAAACTGAGACAGATAACAGCCAAGTAATTTAAAAGCCATCTAGTAAGTTGCTAAATACTATCTTCTGTAACCAAGGACACTTAAGAGTAAATAGTTTACACTTCTCCCCAACCAGAGGGTAAATAGGTTAAATCCTACTCTGAGTGATAGCAGAAATCCAATTAGTGCTATTTGCCAACCACACCCAAAGGCGGATGAAGTTAAGGGAATAAATCTCATTTGGCACATCAGCCAAATGTAAAGCAGATAGTAAAGCTGATGAATATTCTATTGAGATCTTCCCCAAGACCTCCGATAAACCCTCAGCCTTTAAAACCCTCAAAAGGAAGCTCCCAGAGGCACATTCTCCCTCCCAGGAGCACACTGTGCCTTTCCTTTACCCCTCTTCTTTCCCCACAGACGTGCATCTCCTAAACTCTAAAGGACCCCCATGAGGCTTGCAATCAGGGGAGCAATGGGCAGCCACTGCTCATTCTAGGCAAGCCCCCTGATCCTATCCCCAAGGCCCCCTTTTCTCTGACTTTTCAGTGAGCCAAAGCACAACCTAGGTTTATTTCCCCACCTAGTTCCTCTCCTGTTGCTTCTTCTATCCTAGGCCCTTCCTTGTTTCACTGTCCTCAGCTTTGATAAACATCCTCTAAAATCACTTGAACTCGTTGGGAAATCTTTCCTGCAGGAAGTCAAGAACCCACACACTACCCGCCAGCCTTGGCAGAACCACTCGGGCCAGGTCCCCTTTGCGGTAACAACATGATCAGAGAGTTGTGACAACTACCGCCTGTAAAGGGAAGCTGTGCCGTCTTTGCTTAAAGCCTGCATCATCACATCGATGCAACACAAACGGTGCAAGCCACCATCAATAACATTACATTCTAAGTTAACATTTCACCTTTTGCTCTTTTTTTCCCTGGTGTACTTGAAGGTACTAGAAAACTTATCTTCACCAGGTAGTGTTTGAAATTGAAAATTAGGTTTTCCAAACAGTTGTTTTACTAGGTTGAACTGATCTGACCTCAAACAACAGGTGGTGGAGACATTAAAGAAAAAAAACCACAGTTCTGTGCACTTGAAAACTATGTGAACACATCCATATTGATTATACCAGGGTCAACCATTCAGACAATTATATAACATATTTAATACAAACAAAAATGCTTTATAAATATAATCTTTTTATTTTAAAATTCTACCCCGTTAAGAATGAATCAGGAAGTGTCCTGGTAATTATCATACCAACAAGTATTTTGATAGTTATAAGGGTAAGGTGAATTTTGTAACAAAAGTATATAATTAAATTATATATTAAGATAAAGAGGCAAAGAATTAAGATTACTCTTATTCTGATTTACTGATTCGGAAGCCACTCGACTCAAACATACCATCTTCTACAGATTTACAGTATTTTCCCTCTACAGAACTAGTGCACTAAAATAAAGCGAGTCTGCACAGTCAGCCATAATATGTACAGAGATGCCCAGTGCCTTGTTATTTTTGAAAAACTTAAAACAACACCCATTACAATACCTAGTTGCTTCTAGTAGTCATGAAGATTTTAGTTCTGTTCCTTGAATTATATTCCGAATCTTCTCAGCATCATGTTGTACAACTTTGTTGGATGGATCAATCTTAAGTGCAGCTTCATAATCCTGTAGGCCTATGTTTATATAGCAATAATGATCAATACAAATATTTCATAAATACTTACTTGTATTATCTACACAGTATTTTTTAAAAATAAAAGTAACAACTGAGAACATGGTCCAGGACCCGTACCAGGTTTTAAGTCAGAGTCCCGTCTTCACACGCATGGGAGTATCTCTAGCAGACTGCACACATTGTTCAGTGATTTCAGGAATAAGTACAATGAGTTCATGCAGGATTCAGTAAGAAGTAGTTATTTTAAATTCAAGAACAAATAAGCTAAGACCTTTAACTCATTAAAGCATGAACAAAATCAATAAAACTCATATAATGATATAATCCATAACCTGTAGTTTGTGGGGTTTTTCTGTAGTTATCATATCTCCAGAACTCCTTTAATGAAAATTGGTGCTGGGGTGGGGTGGAGGGATGGGGAGAAAAGGCATACAACTGTAATTGAATAACAATAAAAATTTAAAAAAAAAAAGAAAAGAAAGAAAATTGGTGAAGAAGGAAAGCATTGTGGAGGGCTTGGTAAAAACACATAACTGAGGCCAGGGCCGGTGTGGCTCAGCTGGGGCAGCGTCATCCAGGCAAAGCAAAAAGTTGCTGATGACTCCTGGTCAGGGCCGCCCACCACCCCAAACTTGGGCGGTGGGAAAGGTAACCGATCTATGTTTCTCTCCCTCTCTTTCATCCTCCTTTCCCTTAACCGATCTATGTTTCTCTCCCTCTCTTTCATCCTCCTTTCCCTTATCTCTAAAAATGAATAAAATATGTAAAATATTAAAATATATATGTACATGTATGTGTGTGTGTGTGTATGTGTGTACATAAACTGAATCTAAATATTTACCAATAAGGCAGTGGGAAGAATTTCTTTGGGAGGAGGGAAACAAGCTCTTTTATATTTTTAAAATTTTTGTGAATTTTATTTTTGGAGAGAGATTTATTTTGGGGGAGGGAGAAAAAGAGGGAAAGAAACATCAGTATGCGGTTGCCTCTCATGTGCTCCCTACTGGGGACCTGGCCCACAATCCAGGCATGTGCCCTGATTGGGAATCGAACCAGCCACTCTGTGGTTTGCAAGCTGGTGCTCAATCCACTGAGCCACACCAGCCGAGTCTGGAAACATGTTCTTAAGTGCTACTGATTTGCCATGCCACTTCAGAGAAATCACTTATCTTCTCTAGCCCTTCATTTTCTCATCTTTAGCTCAAGAAAGTCTGATGCTATTATAATTTGTAAAGATAGTATTATAATGTTTCATTCCTATCTTAGTGTTTTTTATCTTCATGAAGCTAGATTAAGGCACTAAAAAAAAAATGGGACATATAAACCTAATTTTGATGTTTTGGTTAGGAAAATCTCCTAAAAATGGCAGAAATAAGTTTAAAAATGAAGTCAAATAATAAAACTTTTAAAGGCTACAGCCCATTAGTCCTTGAATGCAGGGAAGCTAAATAGGCATCTGGGAGAGAGGTATGGGAAGGGGAGAATTGAAGATAAAACTCTGGCTACTACAATATTTTGCCTTTGGGGCAAACATGAGTAGCTAACCGCAAATAGTCCCTGAATACATTAGAAATGTAAAACAATAACAGTTAAATAAGTGCTGTGGCTTCTATACACATGGGGCTTAGTTATAAACCTTGGTACAGTGTTACAAATATAAGCAATGGTCACATATTGTGGTAGATTTCTGAGCGCGCGAGTTCACGCGTGCGTGCGTGCGTGTGTGTGTGTGTGTGTCTCCAAAGAATCTCACTTTAAAATTTCTATTACACTTAGTGAGTCACTTATATCCTTTATCATACATCTTTTCATGGAAAAGTTAATACCACAACATTTTCCAAGATTACATCTTGTTCTAACTCCCTTCTACGATAATTAATTTTTAAACTATTTCAAAATCATTTTTTGTCAGATGAGTTACAGAGAATAAATTAAGTGCTAAAAATATAAAATAATGGAGTCCTAAAAAGCATGATCTTAAATAATCCCAATGATATTTTTTTCAGAGTTTAATTTGGAACTCAAAACATTTCTAACATTTTCTTACCTTCTATGTACAACTCTAGTCGACAGAATGCAGTTCCACGCCGCACATGTGCCTTCATCCTTGCACGAGCATTGTCTGCAACAGGTGGTGTCAATAATTCTAGTGCCTTATGAAAACCAGTAAGGGAAAGATATAACACTCTAATTTAAACTTGAACAAAAACATGGTAAAAGCCTTACCTTTAAAAGAAGCCTCAAATGGTGATGGAAAAATAAATAAACAGTAAAGTTAAGAAAAAAACAAGCATCAAACCCTCACCCACCCAAAATTTGGCTTAGCTAGCACAGGAATTTAAATACATATATTTATATTAAAAAATGTAAGGAATTATTCAATTATTCTCCCCCAAAGTTATAATTTATCATTTGAAACCTCTAAAAATATACCCTTAGTAGCAAGAATGATTAAATAGCATTTGTTTTTTTATATTCAAATTAGATGATTCAGTTTATTCATTTATTCAATAAATACTTGTTTATGCACAAAATTGTACTAGCAAAAAGAAAACTATATCAAAAATTATCGCTTATTTAGTAGCTAAATAAGATCAAAGTACGAGGACTTGGTTGTTTCCTCTACATCCTTTATCTCAAGGAGCCACATAAAAGATTCAGCATGTGATTTTCCCCTAAAACAAGTTACTTTGATATGAAAAAAAAAAAACTAGCAGTTTAATACAATGACATAATATTAGTAATGAAAATTAGGATATACTAAGTTACTCTGAGAATGGAAAAAAATTATTGGACAGCCTTTTCCTGTGTGGGTGGTAGTGATATCAAGTGTTCTTCCTTCTAACTTGCATTATGTGTGCAAAATTTTAATAAGGAAAAGGGTGAGCACAAACTGACAACAATTTACTCATTTCCATGCGAATTTCAACTGATCTACCAAGGCAATATAGTAGCAATTGATTAAAACAAAACAAAACCAAACCTTCATTTCAGAAAAAAAGATATAATAAATAATAAGCAAGATGATTCTTAAAATCTTTTATTATTTAAATAATCTTCAATTCTTTAACACATAAAAGGTAAAGGCATCATTTAAACCAATAAATAGGAGGATAACAATTTCAAAGCACCATATATAAATAAAGAGATATATATACCTTAGAAGAATCTTCAATGGCCTTGTGTAGGTTTTTTAATTTGAGGTGGCAAGCAGCCCGATTCAGATACAATAGTGGAATCTTATTATTCAGTCTTATGGCTAAGTTGTATGCATTAATAGCTGCCAAATAGTTTTCTGTTGCAAACAATTTGCTAATGAGACAAAAACAGAAAAAATATATATAACATTGAAACAGAAACACAGAAATATATCTAAGGATATTTTCTATTCCCTGTACAACTGGGGTTGTAGGCTACACTGATTCCACATCCATCAGCATGTAATCAGCACGACCTCGCCCCTACCTCCCAGGGAGACATCAGGAGTTTAAGCCGGTAGGCATCTTTCCATTCTCCTTGCTACATTTTTTTTTGAAGATTTTATTTATGTTTTAGAGAGAAGGGAAGGGAGGGAGAAAGGGAGAGAAACATCCATCAGTTGCCTCTTGCAGGCCTGCAACTGGGGTTGTGGCCGGTAACTCAGGCATGTGCTCTGACTGGGAACTGAACCAGTGACCTTTCATTTCGCAGGCAGGTACTCAATCCACTGAGCCCCACCAGCCAGGGCTTTGCTAGGATGGTTGACTCAGAGATAGGCTTATGACCAAAATTGCATTCAGAATGCAACCTGTGGCTTTATTTCCAAAGTTAGAGAATGAAAAATTGGAAAAACTCCCCCTGCTGGATATAAGTGAAGAAAGCACACAGCCTGAATTGTTTAACCCCAAGAGAGGAGCAAATACTAGAATAAAGCTGGTATCATGGAATTATGAAAAGAATAAAAAGGCAGAAGGAAACAGTCCTTGGTGATACAAGCTTGGCTGGATCAAGCGTCACCTAAAATACAATACAGCTTTTTAGTTATATTAGCCAATAAATTCCTTTTAACATAAATCCAGTTTAAATTGGCTTTTCTTGGTTACTGGCAAACAAAAGCATCCTAATAGATATACTCTTTCAGTTCAAATCTTCCAAAATTCTCTTAAAATAAACAGATGTACATAATCAAAGAATTTATTTAAAATGCTGTTTCTTTTTCATTTTTCATGTACAATTCCCAGAATTTGGAAAAATGTATAAACATAGAGAAAATAGAAAAATACTATGCCAAGTATAAAAGTGCCATATAAATAACTCTTTGCATTCATTGCCAGTCAATTGTGCATACTTTACAGTTCTAGAATAGCACACACGATGACATCAAAAGCGGACCCACAAAAGCAGCCAGTAAATCCTGAGTAGAAGGTAAAATGACACCACTGTGACATCTAGCCTAAGTTGAGTCATCAAGTTTAAATTAACCTGCACAAACTAAAAAAGCTAATTCTGTGAGAACGGTTTCCATATCTGAAATGCTTCATATCAGCCTAGGATGTTTCTGACCACAAGTAACAGAACCCCAATTCAAACTGGCTTAAGTCAGTAAGGAAATAAATTATCCTACATTTAAAACACAGGTGGCAAACACAAGGCCCTCAGGCCAAATCCAGCCCTCCACCTAGTTTTATCTGGCCCCCGTACCTCGTTTCTACTCGGGGGCAGCACAGAGCTCCTTGCCCCTAGTTAAGGAGTAGTTACATTTTTTAAAAGTCTGGAGGGAAAGACCCTGTGCCCAATATAACCAGCACATCAAAGATGTTATCAAGGGCCCAGGTTCCATCCACTTCTCCATTCTATTGTACTGAGCTGCATCCTAGGGCTGGTTTTCCTCATGGGTGCAAAATTGCTGCATAGTACAAGGTGCCACGTTCAGGCACAATAGTCATTAGAAGAAAATAAGACAGTATATTCTGATATATGATCCTTAAGAGCAAGAAATCCTTTCCTAGAAATCTCCTGGTTCCCCTCCTTTCCCATCTTACTGACCAAAAGTACCTACCCTTAGAAAAAGATTGCCTCTTAAAAAACCACCAGTCTCTCTCCCTGAATTGCTGTCTCCCCCTTCTATATCTCTACACTTTTTCTCAATACTATATATTGCTGTTTTGGAACATTTTAAAAA
Source organism: Desmodus rotundus (assembly GCF_022682495.2). NCBI lineage: Eukaryota > Metazoa > Chordata > Mammalia > Chiroptera > Phyllostomidae > Desmodus > Desmodus rotundus. The sequence goes on from NC_071393.1 coordinate 86,442,531, forward strand.
ATTCAACCATATGACCATCTTTCCATGTTAATAAATATAGGGATACACTATCTTTTGCTGTTGAGTTGTAGAAGTTCCTTATATATATACATATTCTAGATATATGATATACCAGATATATGATTTGCACATATTTTCTCTATTCTATGGGTTGTCTTTTCACTCTGTTGATAGTGTTCCTTTTTAACAAAGATTTATTTATTTTTAGATATAGGGGAAGAGAGGGAGAACTAGAGATAGAGAAACATTGATGTAAAAAAGAAACATCCATCAGTTGCCTCTCATACATGCCCCATCCAGGGACTGAACCCACAACCCAGGCATGTGCCCTGAACAAGGAACTCAAGTGGCGACCTTTACTTTGTAGGACAACACCCAACCAACTGAGCGACACCAGTCAGGGCAACAGTGTTCTTGATGTACAAAGTTCTTAATTTTTTTTGAAGATTTTACTTACTTATTTTTAGAGAGAGGGGAAGGGAGAAAGAGAAGGAGAGAAACATCAATGTGTGGTTGCCTCTCGTGCACCCCAACTGGGAACCTGGCCCCCAACCCAGGCATGTGCCCTGACTGGGAATCGAACTGGCAACCCTTTGGTTCACAGGCCAGCACTCAATCCACTGAGTCACACCAGCCAGGACAAAAGTTCTTAATCTTGATGCACTACAACTTAGCTATTTTTTAAATCTCCTATGCTTTTGATGTCATATCTAAAATATTGCCAAATCCAATATCATGAAGCACCCTGTGTTTTCTTCTAAGAATTTTGTAGTTTTAGCTCTTATGTTTAGTTTTTTTAATCTATTTTGAGTTCATTTTTGTATATGATGTTAGGTAAGGGTCGAACTTCATTCTTTTGCATGTGGACATCCAGTTTTCCCATCACCATTTGCTGAAAGGCTGTCCTTTCTCCACTGAATAGTCTTAGCACCCTTTTTGAAAATCATTTGACCATATGGTATGTTAGGGTTATTTCTGGACTATCTATTCCATTGACCTGTATGTCAATAACCCTAACCCTAACCCTTAATTCCCTCCTATCTAACATCAGAATTTGCTGTGGAGGGCGAGGTATGCAGGTGGGATTCCAGTGGTCCTAGTGTGGGGGAAGAAGGGACTTAAAGTCTGGGGTTAAGACAGGGTTAGTTAAAAAAAAATGCTAAAAATCACACACAGATTAAGGTCAGTGGGGCAGAATGATGGTCTCTCTACCTTATACGATTACAAATGTCTTGAAGGGTAGCAATTAAGTTATTTTCAGATTCTGAGTCAGAGAGGCTGTTAACTAACATCACACCCTGCCATATCTAAATAAGAGCACCTAGACTCTATCTCATGTGAGATGTTCTCAGTAAAAAGCTACCTGGCACATCATGTTAATGGAAAAGCTAAAATGCTTTCATAAGCAAATAAAATGACATAAGATTAGGTATTTTCCTAAAAGGTAGATTTGACATTTAAAACCAAGACACAGCAGTAGAAAGCTGGGTAAAGAAAATAAAAACATTGTATGGCTTTTTCTACAAGCTTCATTTTGAATACACATAATCCCCTAAATGGTTTTCTCAAGCTACTGCTCTTTGAAAGGCAGACCCACCTCTGAAAGGGTAGTACAACAAGGACGGCGTTTTGCCTATGTAAATAGAGAGGGCCACCGGAAAACAAAGCCTCTGGAGATGAATGTGTTTCATGCTTTGCCTTAATGTCAACACCTTGCTTCTGAATCAGTTCTATTAATTCTGTTTCTATCTTTTGTAGCGCATTACATTGCTAGAGAGGATACATTTCTCTCTAACAATTCTTTCCTGTCATTAGTTGCTAAGTGTTCTTCCATCTCTCCTCATTTTTAACTCTCTTCTCCTCTTATTTTGCTCCTCCTCCTTTTTCTACCAAATTGAAGACTGTAAGGCAACATGGTACAAAAACAAAAGGATCTCAAATAATTACAACCTACCAGTTGTAGCTGCCTGCCACAAAGTACACTTCTGCAACAGGTTGTTGCCTATTGACTGCTTTCATCAGAAGTCAATTTTGTATTTATTTATTTGCACACACACATGTCTTTTGCTGTACTTATCAGTCAAAATTTCAGCCCTGGCTCAGTGATCTTATTTGCCCTTTCCACTCTTAAATCCAAATCACATCATTAGTATATATTAGAAATAAGATCAAAAGGACTCATGGACATGGTCAACAGTCTGGTGATTGGGGGGGGCGGGTAGCGGGGATAAGGGGGATAAATGGAAATGAAAAAAAATACAACAAAAACAAAATTTTTTTTTAAGAAATAAGATCAGACCAACACTGCCTAGGACCTTTAGCTAGTCCCAGCACCAAAATACCTTGTGCCAAAGGCCTGTCTAACCATGTTCACCAATGCTGTTATCTTTGGGCACTGATCCAAAAGCATGCTTCTCCCTTGTCCTCATGTTAAAAGTCCTTATTTGCCAGCCTTTCCTACTCTCATCCCCACCTCCTCCTTTGCACTTTCTTACTCCTGTTTCTGCCTTAATTGACTCCACCTCCTATCCCAGCCCTTCCCGATACCCTCAAATCTTCCACTGAATGCTTTCTAAAATAAACCCGGCTCCGCCTTGAGGGCGGTGCTATCTCTACCCCCTCTACACTGAAGCTCCACCAGACACTCACCTCTCCATGTAAGGAACTAGGACCGCAGGCATTGGCACTGTCCAGACTCACTTAGCAGTAGCTCTCCCCTCTATGTGAAAGCCATCATCCTTTCAGATCCCTGCCATCTTTAGCCTATAGTCTTCAGGTCGCTGGCATTTACTGGTTTTTTAAATCACTCTTTTTTACTCATTGAGGGCTTTGAAACTTGGCTCCCAGTATCTGTCTCCATCCCAACTTCTGCTATAATTCCAGAAGATTCTAAGGCTTATCTATATGATCCCTTAATCAATTTAGCCTTGAAATACCTAGAACTCCTTAATTCAAATTACCTTCCCTTCAACTCTATTTTTGCTACCCACTGCCAGGGCCACACCTTGGATTCTGTCACCAACTGAATTACACTACCTCAGGACCATCAAACTCTGGAATCCCAGCCATTGACCTGAACTTTCTATTCTGCCAACTTTCCCTTCATACTACTTCTTCAACCTTACAGAGCCCTCTGCTTTTGTAATTGCTCCCCTTTCTCAGGCCACTGAGCCCCTCAAGACATCTCTTCCTTTCTAACACAGCCTGGGCTTCATGGCTAAACATCTGAGTTATTTCTCCCATGAGCAATCTGGTTTCTTGAACTACTAGTCTTGTGATGTTCTTGTCAGTCAAAAGTTCAACTCACGCTCAAGGATCTAATCTTAAACCCAAAAGATCAAACACTATAGGAGGTAAATCACGCAGTGGCACTGACTGACATCTCTGTGAATTCATGTTTCCTACTGAGCACAGCCCTCAACGGTACCCACTAGGCAATTTTTCTTGTTAGAAACGTACCTTGTCTTCACTTTCTTCCCTCTAAACTCAGAAAATAAAGTATCTCTGCCTACTTAAAATTAATTGGTCAACATTTTCTACAGCAAAGAACTAGTCCAAGAGGACAGCCCACTCTGCTATGCACACTTCAGCACTCTCACACTGAACGGATTCACAGCACACCACTCGGGCTGTGGTTAATCAATTGAAATAAAAGGATGGGAAGAAGATTTCATTCATCTATGAGAGGTATGCAACAGTGGCTGGAACACAAGCTTCATAATCATATTGACCTGGGATTGAATCCTGCTTCATCTTATTAACCACCACCTTAGCTTAGTTTATTAACCATTCTAGCCCTGGTTTCTGCATTTGAAAAATAAGGATACAGAATACTATCCACCCTGACTGGGGTTCAGTGTGTTGGGCATTGTCCCACAAACCAAAAGGATGCCAGTTCAATTCCTGGTCAAGGCACATGCCCGGGATGTAGGCCAGGTCCCTGGTTGGGGGCATATGAGAGGCAGCCAATCTGTTTCTCTCACACACTGATGTTTCTCTCCTTTTCTTTCTCCCTCCCTTCCCCTTTCTCTGAAAATAAATACATTTTTAAAAATCTTAAAAAAATAATAACCAGTGGGGATTGAGGCGGGTAGAAGACAGGAACTGCTAGAGTCCAAGGAAGTTCCTCTTAAAGGGCCTGCACACAGACTTACTCAGATGTACTCCATCTGAGCTCCAGCATGGAGGCAGCAGATTGAAAGGCATCAGAAACATACAAGGAGAAACTGAACTGTCCTGCATCAGGGTGAAAGCTGGAGGGGCAGCTTTCTCCCAATAGCATCTGGATAGCAGCTCAAAAGGCACCAGTGGCATACAAGAAGACCCTGAAGTGTCTATTACCCAGGTGAGAGCTGGGGAACAGAAAGGAGGGCAGACGCCATTGTCCCTTTACTGAACCCTTGCCCTACAGAGCCACAGAGCCAGGAGGCGGGTACCATATCTGAGACTCCATCAAACTGGCTAACACTATTTGCCCACCCTGGAGACCCCAGAGACTCTGTCCCACCCAACTTACCAGCTCCCACAAGCTGCTTTTCCATATGAATGACTGGTCTTGGCTCATGCTTCACAGCTTACTTAATTCTCTCAAAAGAGCAACAGCCAGCCTCAGTGAGCCCTCAGCCCCTGCACCTCTTGCTAAGTAGCCACAGTCCCAGCACCAGCAGCAACCATTCTAGATGCACAGCTTGGCTTCACCTGGGAGTCTCCAAGCCCAGCACAAGCAGCGGCCATCTCACTGCCATCTCAGATTACTTTATAGTTCAGGCAGGGTAACTCTGGGCAAAACACAGGTGGAGGCAGACCTTGGCCTGTACCACATGGGAAACCCAAAAGCCTGTGCACCCAAGTGGACAGCTACAGACCATGTTGGAACAATACCACCCTGCCCCTGCACAGCTGATCCTCAACAGAGGGCAGATGTTGCTGGTAAGTGGTCACATCCAGTCCTTGCAGCTGACTGGCCTGGGCAAATCCTTCCATTTTACTTGCCAACAGCAATCAAGGCTCGGCTATAGGATGAGGGTGTACTCAGCTTGCACAGAGTGCCCCGCTTGGGTGATAAGGGGACCCTACGGGACACCTACTACATTAGGCCACACTACCAAGACACAGAATCAAAGCAGCTCTACCTAATACACAGAAACAAACACAAGGAGGCTGACAAAACGAGGAGACAGAGAAACATGGCCCAAATGAAAGAACAGATCAAAACTCCAGGAAAAGAGCTAAACGAAACTGAGAGAAGCAATCTATCAGATGCAGAGTTCAAAACACTGGTTATAATGATGCTTGAGGAACTTAGTGAGGACCTCAGCAGCATAAAATGACCCTGACAGAAATTGAAAATACATTAATTGAAATAAGAAACAATTTATAGGGAAACAACAGTAAAGTGGATGAAGCTGAGAATCAAATCAATGATTTGGAACATAAGGAAGCAAAAAACAATCAGGACAACAACAAGAAAAAGAATCCCAAAAAAGGAGGATAGTGTAAGCAGTCTCTGGAACAACTTCAAGCATACCAACATTGGCATCACAGGGGTGTCAGAAGGAGAATAGAGAGAAGAAACTGTAAATCTGTTTGAAAAAATAATGACAGAAAACTTTCCTAATTTGGTGAAGGAAATAGATCTGTAAGTCCAGGAAGCACAGACAGTCCCAAACAAGATAAACCGAAAGAGGCCCACTCCAAGACACAACATAATTAAAATGTCAAAGGTTAAATACAAAGAGAGAATCTTAAAAGCAGCAAGAGAAAAGCAGTTAGTTACCTAACAACGGAGCTCCCATAAGACTGTTAGGTGGCCCTGGCTGGTGTGGCTCAGTGGACTGGGTGCTGGCCTGTGAACCAAAGGGTTATCTGTTCAATTCCCAATACACATGCCTGGGTTGGAAGTCAAGTCCCCAATTAGGGGCACACAAGAGGCAACCACACACTGACGTTTCTCTCCCTCTGCTTCTCCCTCCCTTCCTCTCTCTCTAGAAATAAATAAACAAAATCTTAAAAAGAAAAAACTGTCAGCTGATTTCTGAAAAGGAACTTGGCAGGCTACATGGGATGGGTGAGAAATATTCAAAGTGATGATAACCAAGGTCCTGCAACCAAGTTTACCCAGCAAAGCTATTGTTTAGAATCGAAGGACAGACAAAGAGCTTCCCAATCAAGAAAAAGCTAAAGGAGTTCATTAGCCCCAACCAGTATTATATGAAATGTTAAGGGTCTTCTGTAAGAAGATGATCAACAATGAACAATAAAATGGCAATAAATACATACCTATCAACAATTGAATCTAAAAAGCAAAATAAACAGGCAGAAGAGAAACAGAATCATAGATACAGACAACATTTTGATGGTTGCCAGATGGGAGATGGGTTGGTGGTGGGTAAAAATGGTGAAGGGTTTAAGTACAAACAGGTAGTTACGGAATAGTTTTGGGGATATAAAATACAGCATGAAGAATAGAGGAGCCAAAGAACATATATGTATGACCCATGGACATGGACAATGGTGTGTGGATTGTCTGAGAGAGTGGGGTGACTGGGTGCAGGGGGGCAAACGGGGAAAATTAGGACAACTGTAACAGCATAACCAATAAAATATAATTTAAAAAACAATGATTTAGAGTGTGTATAGCTGGGGAGCAGGATAGGAAGGGGGCCTGTAGACTGGGTAAAATGCAAGGGGAACTTGCATTTCATATGCACTGTGTGAATTTTTTTCAGAAGGTATATTTTTATAAAAATTTTCAATGCATGTCACTTTTAACAAGAGGATAAATACAAAATGAAGATAATACACCCACCCTTGGCTTTTAACCAATTATCTCTATTTTTTAAGGAGACATTTTAATCATCTTGTCTGTGGCATTTGCAAATCTATTCAAACCTTTTCTATTCTTAAAGAACAAGAAAAACCACAGTCTATCCTTAAACTTTCTATTCTATTGGCTCTGGGAGTATTTTTGTGTATTCTTTTCCTTTGCCAGACCTTCAAATGCTGGTAGGTCAGAGTTTTATCCTCAAGCCATTACTCTCCTGGTCTACATACTTTTCCTGGGTATCTCCCTGACTTTTCTAAATCCAAGTACTGTAGTGTGCTCTTCCTCTATGGAGTACGCCCACATCTTTCTTTCCTCTCAGGCCTGCATATCCTAGACTCCAAAGGTTCCCATGTGACCTGAAACCAGAGGAGCAAGGTGCAGTGGCAGCTCGTCCTCGGCTAACCCCATGAACCTGTCTCCAAGGCGCCCTTTACTCTGACTTTTCAATGAGCTAACAGCAGCCCACATAGGCTCATTTCTTTCCTATAACATTTCTAGAGAGCCAACACTGCCCGGCCTAAGTTCTCACCTGCTGCTTCTTCTATCTTAAGCCCTTCTTTGTTTCACTGTCCCCAGCTTTCATAAATGAATTCTCAAAAGAAAAAATTCAACTACTATATAAATGCTGATAGCCTCCAAATCTGTATCTACAGTGCTGGCCTCCCTCGAGTTTCAAACTTGCTGGACACTATGGACCAGACTGACCCAGAGACAGTTCAAACTCAACATACTCAAAACTGAACTTACCTGCATTCCCCCCACCTGGCCCCTCTTTTAGTATTCTCTAATTCATTCGGTGGCATCAGGCAATCAATCATTCAAACTGGAAACACGAAGTCACCTACAGGTGCCCCTTTCTCCCTCTCCAAAAATCATTCAAGAAGTTCCGCCTATTTTACTTCCTAAATATTTCTCAAATTGCCCTTTTCACACCTACAACAATACCATAGTTGGAAGCCTTTGCTTAGTTTCTGCAACACATTTTTCCCCACCTTACAAAATAAAATACAAGAATCTTAATCAAGCACACGATGCCCTTGCCTATTTATCCAGGTACATTTATTACTCCTAGCCTCAAATTTTGTTTTAGCAAAAAAATAAATGACCCACAGTTCCTGACCTGCATATCATACTATTTCTTGTCTTTGAGATTTTGCTCATGTTGTCTCCTCTGCCTGAAATGAATGCCTTTCTCTCCCTACTTCTTCAAACTCACTTTTCATTAAAAGGAGCTCAGGTACTAAGTTCTCTAGGAAGCTTTTCCTGATCCTACCTTCCTTTCATTAAGGTTAGGTGTTCCTCCTCTGTACTCTCGTATTACTTCGTTCTTTTCTAGAAATTGTACTTCCCATACAGTGTTTTAAGTATTTGTATATATCTCTCCCTTCCACTGATCTCTGTAGCTCAGATTCTAGCTCACAGTCTGGCAAAACAGCAAGCAATCAATAGATGTTTATTTAATGGTTCAATACATATGAAGGGAGGGAGAGAGGGAAGGAGGCAGAGAGGGGAAGGGAGAAATAGGAGGAAGGTTCACAATGGGTTTTACTGATGGGAGTAAAAGGAATAAACTTACCAGCCCCAGGCTTCTAACACTCAGAAAAATTGCCAGCTCCAGCTCCATGCCACAAATCAGTCTCTGATGTTTGTAATAGACAGGAGGAAAGACCAAGAAAGAACACATATGGTATAGAGACAGCTAATGCCCTTTCCTCCACCAAAAATGTCTACATCCTAATCACCAGAACCTGTGAATATGTTCACCAACCGGGCAGAAAGGACTCTGCAGATGTGACTAAGGATCTTGAGACAGGAGATTATCCCAAACTGTACAAATGGGACTAATGTAACTACAAGTGTCCTTGAGAAAGAAAGAGGGAGGCAGGGGAGTCAGAGTCAGAGACGGAGATATGACTATGGAAGCAGAGCTCAGGGTGATGAAATTGCTGGCTGGGGGCCATAAACCAAGGAGTGTGGGCAGTCTCCAAGCTGGAAATGCAAGGGAGCACATTCTCCCCTTGAGCCTCCACAAAGATCACAATTGATACCTTGATTTTAGCCCAGTGAAACCCAACTTGAACTTCTGATTTCCAAAACTGTTAATATAATAAATTTGTATCGTTTTCAGCCACTAAATTTGAGGTAGTTTGTTATGGCAGCAATAGGAAATACAAAGTATGTATGATATATAATAAATAATATCTACAATTGCCTCAAAATATGAACTCGAGTTGCCACTCAGAATGTACCAGAACTCACTGTTTTTGATAACTGAATAAAAATATTGACATGTAGAATCACATATATATAATAAATGGGAAAAGGACTGCCTGGATATAAAATGACAATTTATAAGATAATTTGGTAATCTTTTAAAATATGAATATGAATAATCAAAGCTCTAGTTTTTAAGAAACAGATTTTTAATGGAAGTATTAGGTAGGGCTTCTATAAAATGTGATTTAAAAAGGGATTTTTAAAAAATCCTCATCCAAGGATATGTTTACTGATTTTAGAGCAGGGGGAGGGATAGAGAGACACAGAAAGAAAAAGAGAGACAGAAAGAGAGAGAGAAACATCAAAACATCGATGTGAGACAGAGAAATATCAATTGGTTGCTTCCCATACGTGCACCAACCGAGGATCAAACACGCAACCTAGGTACGTGTCCTGACTGGGGATGAAACTTGCAACCTTTTGGTGTGTGGGATGACTCTCCAACCAGCTGAGCTACCAGGCAACGACCAAAAAAGGATTTTAATAAGCCATCCAAAAGATAGGATTTTTTCACTTCTATGACATTTAAATATAAAAATAAATAAAAAATAATAGCCTTAATTCTTATATGATCTGACTTTTTAATACGGAGGCTCTGCCTACCTAATCTGTTTATTTGCATTATGTCTCTCCAACAAGTACACATACACATAAAATGTCAAGATATTTGAAAAATGTGAGAAAAACTAATGTCCTCATAAATTTATTATAAATCTCATGGCCAGAGGTCAAACAACTTACTTTCCTTTATCCTTCAACCATTCTGGGTTCTTTTCTTCTTCTTTTAAATCCCTGAGTTCAGGAATATCAGTATTCATTGCTCTTCGTGCCTCTGCTTGTTTGTGCAGCCACTGAAATGAGAATGAAGTCTAGCGAATGACACAAAGGTCTTTTTGCTATTAACACTTACTTTTAGATTCCCCACCTTCCTACATAAGACAGAACTACTAGAACTTTTCTAGTTTCTATGTAGTGAATGTTTGTGTCCCCCCAAATTCATATGTTAAAGTCATAACCAGCAATGTGGTGATATCTGGAGGTGGGGCCGTGGGGAGTTAAGGAGGCTCAGACGACATCATGAGGGCAGGGCCTGCATGATAGAATTAGTGTCCTTATGAGAGGAAGAGACCAGTGTGCTTGTTCTTCCCTCTACCACCCCCACCCCAGCACCCTGATCTTGGACTTCCCAGCCTACAGAACTATGAAATATTCAATAAATGTCTGTTGTTTAAGCCATCCAGTCTATGGTATTTTGTTATAGCAGCCCAGGCAGACTAATATAGTACTTAAAGAAGGTGATTTTAAACTTGCAGTTTTTATATGTTAAAAAAAAAATTTTTTTTAATAGCTGGTTAAGAGTAAAAATTTCTAGTGCAAGTTTCATTCAGATTTGGGAGTTCCTGTGAGTATTATTTTACTTTTCTTGTTTATATTTTTATTTTCCTATATTAAAAATGTATAAGTATAATATTTCACAATAATATAAAATATAAAAGTAATATATTGTTTAATAAAAAGAAAAATGGCAATATTTATAAACTGTCATTATGTCTTAAGTATATTCAATTATATCCACAACTTTTCAACTGGAAGACCATATCAGTCCACACCTTACAGTAAAGAAATGCAGTTGTTAGTGCTTATATAACTTAAGATATAATATTTAAAATCCCAAAGCTCAGGAATTTATCAATGAATGAAAGATATTAATTCCAAAGCATCAGACATTAGAATATCTGATATTAATAGCTCATTGTAATGATATATTAATAATAAATTTCCAAATCTGTCCTTACCACAACACATACTGATCCAAACTTTACAAATCTAGTATAGAAAACGATGTATCTCATAAAACAAATAGCACATGCAACAGTTCATCTCTTGGAGTAAGCAAGACTACTGCATAGTAAATCAGTATCTGTCATCAGCACTCTGGAGCCAAAAAAACAATCCTGCAAAATATATTTTTCTCTTAAGGAAATAATAAAAAATAAAGTATTTTCATTATGGTCATTGTAACTAATAGCAGTACACCTACCTCCTCCTCTTCTTCTACTTGTGATTCCCGGAGAGCAGTTGGGAATGCCCGAGGGGTAAAGTTGATTTTAATACTGCCAACAGAGCGAGGAGCAGGAACACTGTCTTCCTTCAACTTCTCAGAAAATATATTTTCTGAGTTTCTCCCTTCAAAAACAATATTAGTAAGTTATTTATTCTCATTTTCTACTTAACAAACTGACTTTAAATAAGTTACACATCAAAGCTACTTCTAAAATTCTATACCAGTAAACCAAAGATACTTTTCTACAAGAAGGAATGTAAAATCCATCATTGAAAATACGGCAGGCCCTGGCCAGATAGCTCAGTTGGTTAGAGCATCGTCCAAATATGCCAAGGTTGTGGGTTTCAACTCTGATCTGAATACAAGAATCAACCAATGAATGCATAAATAAGGGGAACGATAAATTGATGTGTCTCTCTCTAAAATCAATATAAAATTTTTTTAAAATGTAAGTGAATCTCAATATGAAGATAAACATCAAAATTATTAATAAAATATTAGTAAACTGATTTAAGCTGTGTAAAAATCAGCATCATCAAGATCTTGAAGATACTTCTTACTTATAAAAGTGTGTTTTGGATCCAATAGTATTTGAAAACATACAATTTGTTTAGCAGTATTTGAAATATGGAAGGAAATGTTTTCATATACTCTAACTGGTATCAATATTTTGTTGAATAGCATTAAAGAAGGAGGTATTGTGGTAGTTAACTGGTGTGTCAATATTAAACTATAATAAAATATATACATTTAATAATGGTTACTGCTTAATATTCACTCTAAATGATTTTTCCATATGCTAGACCTCATTGTTAAAGTAGTAATGACATGTAGCCAAGTAGAAAGAGCATAGGTTTCAGGTGCAGGCAGATATGGGTTCAAATACCACAGGCTTACTTATTGGGTATTTGTTTATCCTTTATGAACATCTATTGCCTCTAAAATAAGAATAGCAGCACTTATGACAAAGTGCTGTTGTGAAAATTGAGTGAAACAACCAATAAAGTCACCTGGCATAAAGTGATCACCAATAAATGTTAATTATTACTATTATACAAGTGATTTTGCTACAAAATGTTTCATTTGCTACATATACACAAAACAAAGCTTAATATTTTAAGATGAGATAAAATCAAACTCTTAGCTTTCAATAAAGAAATATGTTCTTTTTGCCCTGGCTGGTGTGCTCAGTGGATTGAGCACCAGCCTGCAAACTGAAAGGTTGATGGTTCGACTCCTGGTCAGGGCACATGCCTGGGTGTGCGGGAGACAACAGATCAATGTCTCTCTTGCACATTGGTGTTTCTCTCCCTCTCTTTTTCCCTTCCTCCCCTCGTCTCTAAAAATAAACAAATAAAATCTTTAAAAAATGAAAAGAAATATGTTCTTTTAACTTTTTTTAACATACCAGGATCAAAGGCCAGAAGAGCTCTTGTTTGCTTAATAGTACTCATTTTACTGCGTGAGGTGAAGAAAATGTCATTTAATAAAATTCCTAGTTTCTTATCTCTAAAGAAATAAATGAATGTCCCTCGCACTGATAGTCCACCTGAAGTCTTTTTAGACATTAGTTAAAACACATATTTAACAACACCTGCATAAATTTCAAAAGGAAGCACACAAGTGAAAACAACACTGCATCTTTGCTCATTTTATCATAAAACTTCATTACTTCCTAGAAGACAAAATAAATCTTTCACTTTAGTCTTTGTGTTGCAATACTCATTCTCAATATGCTAAAACAATGATCAGATATCGGAAATATGTTACGACAACAACAACAAAAGTGACCAAATTCTTCACCAGCAGGACTCCCTTTCCCAGGAAACATTAAAGTAATCATTGTACCTCTTGTGGCAAGATTTCTAGATGCTGAATTTCTACTAAGACTTTTATGTTTTAATTTTTCCCTCTCTTCTTCAATTTGCTTTTCTTGTTGATGTAACTTCTCTTCTCTCTGAATTCGTTTTTGTTCTTCAGTTTTTCTTTGATGTGTTTTCCACGCTTCCAATTCTTTAGTTGCTTTTATCCGCTCATTTTCTTTCATATGTTCTATTTTTTTCCTCTCTTCTTCTTCAATCTGTGAACAATTACAATTACCAAAACTTTTAAAACACATAAAAAGCAACATTTTTAAAATAACAAATTCATTACAATAAATTATTCTTACCTCAAAACTCTTGTTATTGTATCTGCAGCGATAATTAGCAGTGAATAAAGAATTAAAATGGGAATGGTAAATAATTTAGCAAAATGCCCAATGATTTGGTTGTCATGAAACATAGGTTTTAGTTCAGATTTACCATTAATTATTGATATAATCTTAGACAATTACTTTCTCTAGCCTTAGCTTACTCACAAGTAAAATGTGGGCAGGCATTCAATCATATGATATCAAAGGGCTTGGTAAAACTATATATTTTTGTATTATAAAAGTCAAGTCACTTTTTCCAAAACCTAAACACACACCCACACCCACAAACATTCGCCTTTTTACTTTTGCCAGTCTTACCTTGTCTTAGGACTGCAGTTGTGCCAACCTTTGCCTGAGGAATGAGGGAATATTTAGAATAAAAAAGAAAGGATGAACTAAGGAGTTTGTCTCTGGTGGGTGAGTATGTTTGAACTTTGAATTCCATTGCCAGCTAGCTTGCCATAGCTGTTACTTGGAACTCCCATGTGAAAACCTAAATGTCAAGTAAGTTAAAAGCAGTATATTGCACAAGAATATGTTAACCCTCTTCCTTTCATAAATTTCCCTCATATGGGCAAGAAAGAAAAAACTCTGAAATAAAATAACTCGTTGGTATATATGACTGACTCTATGCATCTGAGTTTCCTATGGTAATGAAAATATTCTCACCTCTCTCCTCTAGAGAACAAAAATTCTCACATCTATCCTCCAGAGAAGCAGTTCTAACAGAACTTTTTTGATGATGCTCATGTTCTGTGCTATCACGTCAGTAGCCACTGCCACATGTGGTTAATTAAGCACTTAAAATGTGGCTCCTTCTCAACCACAGGGCTACATCAAGAGTTTTTTTCAGAAGTTTAATAAATGTTTAATTATTTCAGATTTTTTTTAAATGTGGCTAGAGCGACTGTGAAACTGATTTTTAATTGTTTCATTAATTTTAATGTAAATTAATATACATTTAAATAATATATCTGGCATAGTAATAGAATGACATACTGGGACCAAGTTTCCTAGAGGCTGAATTATCTTAGGATATAGAATTAACATTATCCATATGAAAACTATACTGAAGAAGTACCCTGCAACATCTGCATGATTCAATAGCCTCTTCTGGAAGACTGGTTATCTTTCTATTGAACTGTGTAACGCTGACTTTAAAGTAAATTTCACAGATTATTGAACAGGAGTTTCCTGTAGTCCCAGAACTGTACCTAAGGCTTAAACTAAGCCCGAAAGATGCTAATTACTATGCGTCCTAAGTTCAGACAGCTGCCAATAGGTTGGGCCAGGAGGACTCTACATGTGGCAATGAGCCAGTTTAATGCCTGACAACAGGGAATGATGAACAGTCAGTGTTAGCCAGAGGCAGCCACAACCTAAAAAGAGATGACAACTTCACCCAGTTTAATAATATGTTTGCCATTTTTCCTTTCCTCCCTCTTTTCCCCAACACACGAAAGAAGGCAAAAGTATGTAAAAAGTTGGAACACCCTCATCCCTCATAATGCCTGCAAGTGGAATGAATTTTGAAAAGTTTTTAAAACTGTTAAAAGACAGTCTTAATTACCAAAAATGAGACTATTCTTATAATCAAAAGTAACAGGAAAGTTCTGTTATCATAACCAAGAGTTAGTTAAGGGAAATATATGTATATTATATATCATACATATAATTATATGTGTAATTTAATTTGTAGTAAGCTATCTTAGAAACAAACAAACAAAAATAGCCTAACTCTTTAGGGAGTAATGTGGAAAAGAAAGGACCAAGAAAGGCTTCACAGAGCACATGACAGAAGGAACTAGAAAGAAGAGAAAAATTTGAAGAAGGTAATACCACAAAGGTTATGATAAAAGGAAAAGAGAAACTATATACATCAAAGAGAAACAGAGATCCAAGAAAGGCTTCACAGAGCATGTGACAGTAGGAACCAGAAAGAGGAGAAAAACTTGAAGAAGGTAATACTACAAAATTTATGACAAAAGGAGAAGAGGAACTATATACATCAGAGAGAAACAGAGATAGACAAATGTTAAACAATTCTTGAAGTTCTTTTATTTTTGTATTTAAAGATTTTATTTATTCATTTTAGAGAGAGGGAAAGAGAGGAAGAGAGGGAGAGCAACATCATTGTGTGGTTGCCTCTCTAGTGCCCCCTACTGGGGACCTGGCCTGCAACCCAGGCATGTGTCCTGACTGGGAATCAAACCAGCGACCCTTTGGTTCACAGGCCAACACCACTCAATTCACTGAGCCACACCAGCCAGGGCTGAAGTGCTTATTAAAACAAAAAGTAATATGGGGAACTCACCACATAAAGAAGGAATGCTTAGTAACAGAAAAATTCGGAAGTCTAGAAAAGCAATCATCACACATGAAAAAAACTGAACTTTAAGTGCTTTCTACTGCTCAAAAAAGGATGCCATAAAGTATGGGATATTGCTTTGCTATAGACAGCAACTTTAACTAATAAGAGAGTAATGAGCAGCTCCTAAACCCAATTCCCAAAGATGGGGAAATCTATATTTCTTTTAATTTGGAATGAATGGTTTATCAAGGCATTTTTCTTTCTAAAATCATTTTACTTATGAATTATATGCAGAAACCATAAATAAAATATTAGCACACTGAGCTGAAGAAAATATTAAAATTATAATACATCTTGATCAAATAGGGTGTTTCTTACTTATGATATTAGGAAATTAAAAGAGAAAAACAACATGACCTCAATACATGACAAAATATCAGCTGATACTAGGAATAACAGAAAAATTTTAGCTTGCTAAAAGGACCCATACAATATCCAATTTCATGGCGAAGCATTAGAAATACTTCTAGCAAAGTCACTAAGGCCAGTATACCTACTATTTTCCTATTTTCCTAGAGGTAACTTATATAATAGAATGTTTAAAATATGAAATATAAATAAGGATTTAAGGAGACAGAACTATCATTATTTGTAAATAATATTGTAGACTACCTAAAAGAACCAAAATAACAAACTGACAAACTATTACAACCAAAAAGTAAGTTCAGGAAGGCACTCATTTATAAGATCAACTTAATACAAACTCATAAAAACAAACTAATGTACAAACTAGAAATAAACAATTTGAAAAATACAGTAGAAAAAATTATTCATTAGTAAATGCCAGAAAAAACTTTAAAAGGCTAAGAATAAACTTAACAAAATACAAGCAAGTCCTACATATGTTAAATAATTCTGCTGGAGATACATAAAGTAAGTCTGAAGAAATGGAGATAAATGCCATGGTCTCGGAGGGAAACTGCAATATTATAAATATGTTGATGTTCTATAAATGAATTTCTAAAGTCAATGTAAATGTAATCAAAATACCAAGAGAACTTCTTAGAGAACTTAATAAATAAATGTAAAATTCATCTACAAAGAAAATGTGCAAGTTTTATGGAGGGATGAAGAAGTTGGCAGTTTCCATCCACAGATACCAAGTATGAAACTGGACAAACCTATAAAAAACAACAATTTCAAGGCACTGGAAATTAACCAAAGACAGCCTGCAAATTGAGAAGTGTTTGTTCTAGAAAAACTGCTAAAGTTACAGGGAAGAACAGCGGGAGGCTGTGCCCTCCAGCCTGAGGTTGCTCTCAGCCACCCACTTCCAGATAGAAAAATAAGACTGGCAGTTTTACTAACACGCAGCTCACAACAACAATGACAAAAAACACTGCAGCTTTGTTGGCAGAAAGGGAGAACTCATTTCAGGGTGGGGCAGGAAAAACCTGTGGCTTTGGTGGATACAAGCAATAGACTTGGTTGGGAATAAGCAGGGAAAATTTGCAGTTGAGGTCTGAGGTTGAGGTCCTGTTTAGGGTAAGTGACTGACTAGTCAGAGAATTAACATAAAGATCATATAAATGAGAGCAATACAAAGTCTGTGGTAAGCTCACCATACAATCCTGGCTAAACAGAAAGCTATGTATTTGTGGGGGAGACCCAGGAAGCCTGGTATAAAATGAAGCCAAGGGAGGCAGGAGAACTGACTCCAACTTTGAAGGTATTCTCAAAGCGACACAGAGATCAATAGGCAAAGGGTGGGAGGTCTCTACCACCTCTGCCCAAAGCATTAACTAACAGTTAGGCTATACAGACACAGGGAAGGTAGTCAGTCTAAAAAAATAAGAATTAAAAAAGTTAGCAGAAACATCAGCAGCTGTATACCCAAGGGAGACTAGGCTGATTTCATAATTAAAATCAAGGCAAGCTACTAAAAAATAAATAATCCTGAATAAATAAAACAAACAAAAAAACCAGAAGCCAAAATTTCTATCATCTAGTAATTAAAATGTCTAGTTTTCAACCAAAAATATTTCAAAAAAAAAGTTGGTAAAAACTTCTCAAATTTAATGAAAATATTAATCTGTAACTCCAATGAGTTCAATAAATCCAAAGTAAAATAAATACAAAGATCCAACATAAGCTACAAAATTAGTAAAAAAGCTAAACACAGCAGAAAATCTTAAAAGCAGCAGGAGAAAAAAGACTCATCATGTACAGGGAAACAACAATACAATTAAAGGCTGTTTTCTCATTAGAAACAATGGAGAACAGAAGACAGTAAAATGACATGTTCAAAGCACCGACAGATAAAAACTATAAACCACAAATTCTATAAAGAGCAAAATCATTCTTTAAATATGAAAGTGATTCTTCCCACCACCTTTCCACGCTGCCATAATGGTGCACATGAATGTTCAGGCTGATGCTCTCAAGTGTATAAACAATGCTGAAAAGAGAGGCAAACACCGGGTTCTTATTAGGCCATGCTCCAAAGTCATCGTCCAGTGTCTGACTGTGATGATGAAGCATGGTTGCACTGGCAAATTTGAAATCACTGATGACCACAGACCTGGGAAATTTGTCATGAACCTCACTGGAGGGTTACAGACATCCCTGTCCTGTTCCCGATCTTAAGGGAAATGCCTGTAGTTTTTGCCCGCTGAGTATGATGCTGGCGGTGGGTTTGTCATACATGGCCTCCATTATGCTTAGATATGTTCCCTCTAATCCCACTTTGCTGAGAGTTTTTTCATAAATTGGTGCTGGATTTTATCAAATGTTTTTTCTATTGATATGACCATGTGGTTTTTATCCTCTATTTTGTTTATGTGGTGAATCACATTTGTTGATTTGCAAATGTACCAACCTTGCATTCCCAGAATAAATCCCAATTGACCATGGATTCCACCAAGAAACTACTAAAACTGATCAATGAATTCAGCAAAGTCGCAGGATACAAAATTAATATCCATAAATCAGTTGCATTTTTATACACCAATAACAAACTGACAGAAATAGAAATTAAGAAAACAATTCCAGCCCTGGCTGGTGTGGCTCAGTGGATTGAACAGATTGCAGACCAAAGGGTCACTGGTTCGATTTCCCATCAGGGCACATGCGTGGGTTGCAGGCCAGGCCCTCAGTTGGGGACATGTGAGAGGCAACCAATCAATGCATATCTCACACATAAATGTGTCTCTCCCTCTCTTTCTCCTTCCTTCCCATCTCTCTAGAAATAAATAAAATCAAATCTTTAAAACAAAAAAAAGAGGGAAAATAACAAGTTTTGGTATGGATATGGAGAAACTGAAACCCCTGTTCACTGCTAGTTGGGATATAAAAAGGTGCAAATGCTAAGGAGAACAGTGTGGCAGGTCCTCAAAAAATTAAAAATAGGCCCTGGATCGGTAGGTCAGTTGGTTAGAGCAGCATCATGATATGCCAAGTTTTGCAAGTTGGACCCCTGGTCAGGGCACATACAAGAATCAACCAATGAATGCACAAATAAGTAGAACAACAAATCAATGTCTGTCTGTGTGTCTCTAAAAAAAATCAATAGAGAAAAAACTTCTAATTAAAATAGAGTTGTTGTCCTGGCTGGGTGGCTTAGCTGGCTGGAGCATCATCCTGTACACCAAAGAGATTACGAGTTTGGTCATGGCGCATAGGGGAGGCAACCAATCAATGTTTCTCTTTCACATCAGAGGTTTTTTTTCTCTCTTTCTCTCCCGTCCTCCTTCTCTAAAAATCAATAAAAACATATCCTCAGGTGAGGTTTAGAAAACAAATAATCATTATTATCATATAATCCAGCTATTCCACTTCTGGGTACAGACATACCCAAAAGAATTGAAAGCAAGATCTGGAAGAGATATTTGTATACCCGTGTCCATAGCAGCATTATTCAGAATAGCTAAAAGGTGGAAGTAACCCAAGTATCCACTGACTTTTTCGCTAGACTAAGGTAAAAAGA
This sequence comes from Desmodus rotundus, assembly GCF_022682495.2. Classification (NCBI taxonomy): domain Eukaryota; kingdom Metazoa; phylum Chordata; class Mammalia; order Chiroptera; family Phyllostomidae; genus Desmodus; species Desmodus rotundus. The sequence continues at coordinate 86,462,189 of NC_071393.1, forward strand.
GAGAATACTAAAATAAAAATCAGAAATGAAAGAGGTGACATTACAACTGATAACACGGGGATGCTAAAGATCATAAGAAACTACCATGAACAAACTGTACACTAACAAACTGAACAACCTAAAAGAAATGGGTAAATTCCTAGAAACATACAACCTACCAAGATTGAGAAACAGAAGAGAAATAGAAGATCTAAGCTGAAAAATTACAGGTAAGGAGCTTAAATCAGTTATCAAAAACCTTCTAAGAAATAAAAGACCAGGACCAGGCTTCACTGGTAAATTCTACCAAACATTTAAATAAGGATACTAACAGTTTTTAAACTCTTCCAAAAAAGTGAAGAGGAGGGAATACCCCCAAACTCATTTTATGAGGCCGTTTTATTAGTTAGTTCAGTAAATATCTGTTGTCACGAATTTAATATTTTGCTTTTATTTTTTAAAATTCAGGAAAATGTCCCTAGCTGGTATGCCTCAGTGGATTGAGCACAGGCCTGTAAACTGAAAGGTCAATTCCCAGTCAGGGCACATGCCTGGGTCGCAGGCCAGGTCCCCAGTTGGGGGTGTGCAAAAGGCAACCAATCAATGTATCTCTTGCACAGTAAGGTTTCTCTCCCTCTCTTCCTCCTTCCCTTCCTCTCTCTAAAAATGTAAATAAAGTCTTTTAAAAAAATAAAATTCAGGAAAATGATAAAAATCAAAAGGCTGACAGAAGTGATAATACAATCAAGAAAAACTGGAACTCATCAAGTATACTGTAAGCAGGAATCTTTGGTCAGCTGACCACATGGTTAATTAAGTAAAAAACAAAGTATATAAGGATAGGCTATATTTAAAAGTCAAGTAGAAGTGATAAAAGAAGTGGAATCTTGGAGTTAGGAACTTCTGATTATAAAAACAATACTAGTGCTTCAAATGCAAAAGAAGAGTCATGGGTTTGCAGAGCTCTTGATGTGACAATGCTTGATATGAATTCCTTAATCATTCCACGATGTCAAAATGAGAATGTGCAATAAGAAATTACCTGCAAAAACAAGTTAGCATAGGTAAATCTTTAGAGACAGAAAATAGATTAGTGGTTGCCTATGGCTGGGGGATTGAAGGAATGGAGAGTGACTGCTGATGGGCGCGGCGGTTTTGGGGGGTGATGACAATGTTCTAAAATTGATTGGGTGATGGTTGCACAACTCTGAATGAGCTGTAAGCTTTACATGTGTGAATTGTATGGTATATAAATTATATCTCAAAAAATATTGCTGATTAAAGCTTTAACTTGAAATCCTCAACAGTTAAAAATATATTTATTTGTCGATATTTAGTGTTTTTCTTGTTTTAAATAATTGTGTCCATTATTTCAAGATTAAGAAAGAGGTAAAATATACCATAAAACCTTATCATTTCTGACTCTCCTGGAAATAGAAAATTCCCACTGAAACAAGTAAATCTATAATTATCCAACATTTATACCCTCAACTTTCACAAAGATTTTCAGGCCCTGACTGGTGTGGCTCATTTCATTCTGCGAAATGAAAGGTTGCCAGTTCAATTCCCAGTCAGGCCACAGGCCTGGGTTGCAGGTTTGGGTCCCCAGTAAGGGTGCATACAAGAGGCAACTGATTGATGTTCCTTTCTCACATTGATGTTTCTCTCCCCCTCTTCCTCCCTCCCTTACCTTCTCTCTAAAAATAAATAAATAAAATATTTGGAAAAAAAAGATTTTCTGCCCTGGCTGATTTAGCTCAGTGGATTGAGTGTGCGCTGCAAACCAAAGGGTTGCCAGTTCGATTCCCAGTCAGGGCACATGCCTGGGTTGTGGGCCAAGTCCCCAGTGGGAGCCGTGTGAGAGGCAACCACACATTGATGTTTCTCTCCCTCTCTTTCTCCCTCCCTTCCCCTCTCTCTAAAATTAAATAAATAAAAATTTAAAAAAAAAGATCTTCAGGAACACATGTAAATAGTAGATAGCCTATGTAACTTAGTAAGTCCTATAACCAAAGTATGAACAAAAAGGTGAGGGTGGAACTAATTATCCTTACACAGTTTATTATCATCTCTTTAATTAGAAGACTTTCCTATCAATGTGCAATTTACCTTCATCATGACATTTAGTGCATATTTTTGATCTTCCCGCCTTGCTGCAGCTTTCGCTTCTGTAGCTTCTTTTGCTTTCTCTTGTGCTTGTAAAACAGATTTCTCCCTTATTTTTTGCATCATCTCTTTGTCAACTAAAACATAAGGAATATCAATAAATTACAATTATGCTAAATTTTGTTTACTTAGGAGAAAACTGCTTAGTATTACGAACAAGGATGAGATATTTTTGTACCCAACTTCACATGGAGAGGTGAAAACATTTTTCAGTATTAAACTGGCCAAGAAGCTAACATTAAAATGTAAGCAAGTGACTGTATAGTAATGAATTACTACAGAAAAAATGGGAGGGAACAAAAGGGGAAATGGGGGGGGAAGAGAGGGAGAACAGAGAGGAGAGAGAGAGAGAAGGAAACAGAGGGAGGAGACAAGATGAGGGGAAAGACAAAACATATATACTCTCTGTTGAGAAAGCAGAGCTATTTGCTTATAAAACTGATCACAAAAAATCATCACTATGGGATTTAGAAGAAAAAATGGGTTGAGACTATCTGGTATGATCAATCACCTTCGCAAACATAACAGGTAATTTATACATATGACGAGTACAAGGCCAGTCCCAGGAAAAATTATAAAATAACATGACTTGTTATATATAGAATTTTACCATTCACAATTATTTTTATATTCAGTGACTCAATGTTTTACACACAGGCTATGATCCAATTTATATTCAGTGACTCAATGTTTTATACACAGGCTGTGATTCATTAGGGAGTATGTAAATTATCTTAGGGAAAGAGGAATCAGGAAGGGATCTAGACTTTGAAGGGGAAAAAATACAGGAGAGGAGAGAAAACTTGGCGTGGGGAGGGTCAGGAGGAGGACAGTAAGGTGTGAGGGGCAGGGATGAATCAGGTCCTAGGCAGGAGTTCTTAAACTTTTTGTTGCATCTGAACCCTTGGCTGAATAAAGCCGTATAGACCCCTTCAAAATGTTTTCAAATGCATGAAATAAAATCACAAAATTATAAAGAAAGCTAATCATATCAAAGCACAAATATTTTTAAAAAATTGATTTCGCCTGGTGTGGCTCCAAGGATTGAGTGACGGCCTGCGAACCAAAGACTCCCTGGTTGGATTCCCAGTCAGGACACATGCCTGGGTTGCGGGCCAGGTCCTCAGAAGAGGGTGCAGGAGAGGCAACCACACATTGATGTTTCTCTCCCTCTCTTTTTCTCCCTTACCCTCACTAAAAATAAATAAATAAAATCTTAAAAAAAAAAAAACCCAACTTACCACCTGACACAGAAAGGGTCTCCCACATGACTGCTTCTTTTTTATGTAAGGTGAAAACAATAGTGTCATTTCCAATCTTGGCTTTGCTGCTCTCGTCGTCTATGGGAGCATGGAGAAACACCTCAAATAAAAATGGAGCAAAGTTGACCTATTCAGAAGGGGGGGGGGGCGAAGAAAGTTAATTTAGTTACACTAATTAAAAACACAGCCGTTAAGAAATTAGTGATAGAGGCCAAAATCATTTTCTTAAATGCCTACTATAAATTTATTCCAGGTCGCGAAAGATTATCAAGACATATGTAGGAAGCCCTGGATAAAAAATAATCTTTGATTAGATAATAGCTGCTTACAGATGAGGTATCACCTGTATGGGATTCGTTTGTTGCTGCTTTCAATAGCACTAAAAGTTTAGGAGGTTTCTGTGGAAGGACGCGGCCGTTCGCGCACACCTGGGGGCATTAGCAGAAGCTTCGGGCCACACCCCTGGGCAGCGGGTAGGCTCGACTCACGTTCCTACCTTCAGATAGTTTTCCGTGCAGAACACGTCCGCATCTCTAACGCAGACACCTCGGAGTGGCACAGAGATAAAGACCGCAGTCTTCGTCTGCTGCCAGCTGTAGTCCCTCACCTGCAGGGGCATCCTGGGAGGCAGACAGAGCGGCTGGTGCCGAGGGATAGCACTGGCGCCTGCTCGGTTGCTAGGGAAGCCGGGGTTGCCACGTTCCAGCCCTTCCGGGTCAGGCGGGGCCCAGGTGCCGCGAGTTCCCAGCTGGGGCCGGACTCACCCTGCGACCCCTGGCGACCTTCTCACTACTTGGGGGTCCTGGAGGAGTCTTTAGACCACTTCTTAGCGTCTTATTATTTCCGCATTTCCGCAAAGTCTGAGCATGTCCGAAAACTAGGCCCACATTCGTTTAGGCAAATGAAGATCGTCCCTCTGATAATGCAAAAAAGAATACGGGCTTACTGGGTAGGAAAGCGTGCCCCGCCAGAAGCAAGTGCGACGCCCACGCGCCATTTCAGCTCTGGCCTTTAGTTTGTTCTGATGGAGGCTATAAGAGTTAGCACCCTTTGGTATTCCTGCTTTGGACACATCCTGGCCCGGGATCTTCCCTGTACTATTGTAGTTTTTCAAATCCTGTAATTTAACGGCCACCAAAAGCATGTAAGTAGGGTTCACTCCGTTGTTTGAGAGGTGGGAAGAAAAGATCCTGTGACTCACCTGACAAATACTTGCCACAACTCACCTGTAGGGTAAGTTGAATTCACACGGATACGTTTTACTGTTGTTCAAGGAGAGAAACTTAGAACTTCAGCATAGGCAGGATGTTTAAGGAATCATAAACCCCATTGCGGCATAGATTAGGGGCAGAACCTCCATGAACATCCTGATCTCTCATTCCACTGTTTATTCCCCGGGCTGCTTTCTCTAAATCCGATTATAAATTACTGGAATTTGATGTTACAAACAGTGAATTTACATGGAAAATTGGGTACTTGCTACCTAGTTAAGGAAAATTAACTAAAAAATAAAATTAGCCATCTAGGGTTTAGGATTTTAAACTTTTCACTTTTGTGGGCCATTAACATAAATTTCAAAAGTCCTGAAAAATTGTTTGAGATAAGTTTTGAAGCAACAGACTGGGGAGAAAAAAAACCCACATCTTTTCCTCCTAACAGGCCACCCCCTCACTACCTTACCCAAATTTGTCCGTGGTTCATCATCTCAAGGTTCTGTAACTTTCAGCACTGCGGCCACCTTAGACTTATTTTCTCTTGTCTCCCTAAGTGCAGAAATCTCTGAACCAATCCATGGATTCCTTTTTCATGGTTGTTTGTTTGTTTGTTTCTTTGTTTTGGCATTCCATCCCTCCCACCCTTTAGTTCTAGTCCTACTTTTACCATTTTATTCCAAACTGAATGTTCCACTTCAAAAGACAGGGTTTATGTGTTCCTTTTACATAAAACTTTCAAGTCTAGGTTCTCCCACTATATAAAAACACAAGTAATATAATGTATTTATGAAAGAGAATAAAAAGAATACTGTGTGCCAGTTGGGAGTTTCAGGAAAATACATTAACAATCACTTTGTTAAGCACATGCATACCTTCAAGGTGAAACTGTTCTTCTGACTACCATAATATTACTAAGCTTCTTACACTCCGAATGAATTAATTAAAAAAAAAACTTGATCAGTTTTATTACTGAATCATTACATCAACTGTTATTTTAAACATTAACTTTATACATTGTTTCATGACTTGTATATTAAACTAAAAAGTGTTTCACAAGCTTTAAACTAATTCAATTGTAAAGTCTTTTTTAAAAATTATATTTTATTGATTATGCTATTAGAGTTGTCCTGATTTTTACCCCTTGCCCCTATTCACCCAGCACCCCACAGTCCCTCAGGCAATCTCCCCACCATTGTTCATGTACATGGGTCATGTGTATAAGTTCCTTGGCTACTCCATTTCCTACACTGTACTTTACATCCCCATGGCTATTCTGTAACTACCTATTTGTACTTACAATCCGCTCACCTCTTCATCCATTCCTCCTCATCCCCATCCCATCTGGCAACCATCAAAACCCTCTCTGTATCCATGATTCTGTCCCTGTTCTTCTTGCTTGATTAGTTTGTTTTTTAGATTCAATTGTTGATAGATATGTATTTTTTGCCATTTTATTGTTCATGGTTTTGATCTTTTTCTTAAATAAATCCCTTTAACATTTAATATAATAATGGTTTGTTGATGAACTCCTTTAGTTTTTTCTTCTCTGGGAAGCTCTTTATCTGCCCTATAATTCTAAATAATAGATTTGCTGGACAGAGTAATCTTGGCTGTATGTCCTGCTTTTTATGGCTTTGAATATTTCTTGCCAGTCCCTCCTAGCCTGCAAAGTTTCTTTTGGGAAATCAGCTGACAGACTTATGGGAATTCCCCTGTAGGCAACAAACTGCTTTTCTCTTGCTGATTTTAAGATTCTCTCTTTATCTTTTAAGTATATTCTATTGACTATCCTGTTACAGTTGTCCCAGTTTTTTCCTCATTTCCCCCCTTCACCCAGCTCCCCCTTCCCATGGATGTCCGCACCCCCCCTCCTTAGTTCATGTCCCTGGGTTGTGCATGTAAGTTCTTTGGCTTCTCCATTGCCTATATTGTTCTTAACATCCACCTTGTCTATTCTATACATACCCAATTATGCTTCTAAATCCCTATACCTTTTCCCCATTCCCCTCTTCCTCCTGCCAGCTGATAAACCTCCAAATGATCTCCATATTTATCATTCTATTGCTGTTATAGTTATTTGCTTAGTTTGTTCTTGTTTTTTAGATTCAATTGTTGATAGTTGTGAATTTGTTGTCATTTTAATGTTCATAGTTTTGATCTTCTTTTTCCTAAATAAGTTCCTTCAACATTTCATATAAGGGCTTGGTGATGATGAACTCCTTTAGCTTTACCTTGTCTGGGAAACACTTTATCTGTCCTTCAATATTAAATGATAGCTTTGACAGATAGAGTTATCTTGGTTGTAGGTCCCATTACTCTGTATAGTTCTTGACAGTCCCTTCTTGCCTGCAAAGTTTCTTTTGAGAAATCAGCTGATAGTCTTATGGGAACTCCTTTGTAGGTACTCTCTGCCTTTCCCTTGCTGCTTTTAAGATTCTCTCTTTATTGGACTTGGGGCCAAGATGGAGGCATAGGTAGATACACTTTACCTCCTCACACAACCAAAAGCAGGAGAACAAGAAATTTAAAAACAAAAAATAACCAGAACTGACAGGAATCAAACTGTGTGGGAGTCCAACAACCAAGAAACTAAAGAAACATTCATTCAGACTGGCAGGATGGGCAGAGACTGGCAGCCCGGGGCAGAGAGTACACGTGGCAAGGTGTTGGCTGGAGGACCGGATGGTCCCATATTTGCGTGCATATAAACTGGGAGGAAGAACTAGGGAGTGACACAGACCATGCAACACAGGGTTCTAGCACGGGGAAATAAAGCCTCAAAACCTCTCACAGTAAAAACCTGTGGGGGTTATTGTGGTGGGAGAAACTCCCAGCCTCACAGGAAAGTTTGTTGGAGAGACCTACAGGATCCTAGAACATACACAAACCAACCCACCTGGGAATCAGCACCAGGAGGGCCCAATTTGCTTGTGGGTAGCAGTGGAAGTGACTTAAAGAGGCAAGCAAGAGGCATTGTTCCCTCTCAGAAACCTCCCACACACACACTGCCACAACACAGCAAGATGGGTTGCCCCACCCTGGCGAGTACCTAAGGTTCTGCCCCTTACATTGTAACAGGAATGCTGAGACAAAAAAAATTATGTATATATCCCAAATGAAAGAACAGATCAAAGCTCAAAAAATAGAACTAATGGATAAAGACATAGCCAACCTATCAGATGCAGACTTCAAAACACTGATAATCAGAGTGCTTAAAGAAATGGTTGAGTATGGTCACAAAATAGAGGAAGTAATGAAAGCTATGCAAAGTGAAATAAAGAAAAATATACAGGGAACCAACAGTGAAGGGAAGGAAACCAAGACTGAAAACAACGATTTGGAGCAGAAGGAAGAAATAAACACTCAACCAGAACAGAATGAAGAAACAAAAATTTGGAAAAATGAGGAGAGGCTTAGGAACCTCTGGGAAAACTTTAAACACTCCAACATCTGAATCATAGGAGTGCCAGAAGGAGAAGAGGAAGAGCAAGAAATTGAAAAGTTATTTGAAAAAATAATGAAGAACTTCTCCAATCTGACCAAGGAAATAGACTTCCAGGAGGTCCAGGAAGCTCAGAGAGTCCCAAAGAAGTTGGACCCAAGGAAGCACACACCAAGGCACATCATAATTACATTACCCAAGATTAAAGAGGAGAGAATCTTAAAAGCAGCAACAGAAAAGGAGATGGTTACCTACAAAGGAGTTTCCATATGACAATCAGCTGATTTCTCAAAAGAAACTTTGCAGGCAAGAAGGGCCTGGGAAGAAGTATTCAAACTCATGAAAGAAAAGGACCTACATCCAAGATTACTCTATTCAGCAAAGCTATCATTTAGAATGGAAGGACAGGCAAAGTGCTTCTCAGATAAAGTCAACTTAAAGGAGTTCATTATCACCAAGCCCTTATTATATGAAATGTTGAAGGGACTTAATCTAAGGAAAAGGAGATGATCAAAAATGTGTATAGTAAAATGACAACAAACTCACAACTACCAACAACTCAACCTAAAACGAAAAGAAACCAAGCGAACAACTAGAACAGGAATAGAATCAAAGAAATGGACATGGAGGATTATCATCGGGGAGGGGGAGGGAGGAGAATGGGGCAAAAGGTACAGGAAATAAGCATAAATGGTAGGTACAAGTAGACAGGGAAAGCTTAAGAATAGTATAGGAAATGGGGTAGCCGAAGAACTTATATATGCGACTCATGGACATGAACTAAGGGTGGGGGGCATGATAGTGGGAGGGGGTGCAGGGCAGTGGGGGAGAAAGGGGAGAAATGGGACAATTGTGATTGCATAATCAATAAAGTACCTAAATTTTTTTAAAAAGATTCTTTATCCTTAACCTTTGGCATTTTAATTATTATGTGTCTTGGTGTGGACCCCTTTGGATCCAACTTGTTTGGGACTCTGTACTTCCTCGACTTGTATGTATATTTCCTTTGCCAAATTAGGGAAGTTTTCCTTCATTATTTTTTTCAAATAGATTTCCAATTTCTTGCTCTTTCTCTCCTCCTTCTGGCACCCCTATGATGCAACTGTTGAACCTCTTGAAGTTGTCCCAGACACTGCTGATACTAGCCTTGTCTTTTGTACTTTTTCTTTTGTTGTTCTGCATGGTTGTTTTTTGCTTCCTTATATTCCAAATCATTGATTTGATTCTCAGCTTTAACCACTCTACTGTTGTTTCCCTGTAAACTGTTCCTTATTTCAATTAGTGTATATGTCATTTCTGACTGGGTCTTTTTTATGCTGTTGAGGTCCTCACTAAGTTCTTGAGCATCCTTGTAACTAACTTTTGAATTCTGCATTTAATAGGTTGCTTATCTCCATTTTGTTTAGCTCTTTTTTCTGGAGTCTTGCCCTGTTCTTTCATTTGGGCCATGTTTCTTTGTCCCCTCGTTTTGGCAGCCTCCCTGTGTTTGTTTCTAGGTATTAGGTAGAGCCATTTTGAGACCATACTTGGTAGTGTGGCCTAATGTAGTAGGTGTCCTGTAGGGTTCCATGGCACAGCCTCCATTATCACCCAAGCTCGGTACTCTTTGTGTGGGCTGAGTATACTCCTCTTATAGTTGCTGTTGGCAGATCAATGGGAGGGATTTACTCAGGCTTGAGTAAATTGGAGAAGTTCTCCTTCATTATTTTTTTCAAATAAGTTTTCAATTTCTTGCTCTTCTTCTTCTCTTTCTGGCACCCCTATGATTCAGATGTTGGAACGTTAAAGTTGTCCTGGATGTTCCTCAGCTTCTCCTCATTTTTTTTTTTTTTTTGAATTCTTGTTTCTTCATTCTATTCTGGTTGAATGTTTATTTCTTCCTTCAGCTCCAAACCGTTGATTTCAGTCTCAATTGCCTTTCCTTCACTGTTGTTCCCCTTTATTTCACTTTTCATAGCCTTCACTTTTCCCTCTATTTTGTGACCATACTCAACCAATTCTGTGAGCATCGTGATTATCAGTGTTTTGAACTGTGCATCTGATACATTGGCTATCTCTTCATCACTTAGTTGTATTTTTTTCTGGAGCTTTGATCTGTTCTTTCATTTGGGCCACATTTTTTGTCTCGGCATACCTATTTACGTAGTAAGGGGTGGAGGCTTAGGTGTTCACCAGGGCTGGGCAACCCACATCACTGCGCTGTGGCACTGTATGTGGGGGAGGGGTCCAAGAGGGACCAATGCAGCCCGCTCAGCTCTCCAGTGGCTTTCAGTCCCTTCCACCGCTACCCACAAGCAAATTGGGCCCTTCTGGTGCTGATTCCCAGGTGGGTGGGTTTGTGTACATTCTATCACCCTGTGGGTCTCTCCAACACATTCTCCTGTGAGGATAGGAGTCTCTCCCGCTGCTGCCTCAACCCTCACAGGTGTTTTCAGTCAGAGGTTTTGAGACTTTATTTCCCTGCGCTGGAACCCTGGGTGGCATGGTCTGTGTTGTATCCCATTTCTTCCTCCAGGTTCATCTGCTTGGAAATGTGGGACTGCCCACTCCACCAGCTGCCACCTTGCCTGGTCCACCAGCCACCTCCTGTCCACCCTGGTCCTCCAGCCGCCACCTTACTGCGAGTCCTCTCCACCCGGCTGCCCATCTCTGCCCCTCCTACCGGTCTGGATGAATGTTTTTTAACTCCTTGATTGTCAGACTTCCATGCAGTTCGATTTTCTTTCAGTTCTGGGGGGGGGGGGTTGTTGTTTTTTTTTTAATTTGTTGTTGTCCTTTTGGTTGTGCAAGGAGGCACAGTGTATCCACCTATGCCTCCATCTTGGCCGGAAGTCAGAGTGTTCAAGTTTTATGGACCTGCCATGTACCTCTATATGCAGCTTCTTTTCATGTGAGACTAAAGGCACCTGGTGGTTGCTTCAAACAAACTTTGAAGGTCTTCTGACAACCTAATTTTGTCATTCAAGCAAGTTTGTTCTTTTTTAAAAAATTTTATTGTTGACACTATTGCAGATAGTGTTATTTTCTCCCCAAACAAGTGTGTTCTTAATATTGTCACAATGGTGTTTCTACTTCAGGAATAGTTAAGCTGCTGAGATTGTAGAATTCCTCTCCAATTCATTTTCTATTAACAAAACTGAAATTCTAATTTGTTAAATTAAAAAGGAGGTATGCTATGTTCACATTTTATTAAAGAATAGCAATACTTAGTATTATATATAAGCTTCACATGGAAAAAAAGTATCTATATAGAAAGGCCCACCCAAAAATATTGTTTGCTCCTCAGTATAAAATTAAACTCCTGGTAAATTATAATCTGTTGTCCTGCTTAATGTTGCCTGTGACATCTACCCAAAGCCAAAATTGTTACACCTACTTGTCTGATGAAAGTTAAGCACTTAAAATACTGTTATTTTTCTCTAAAAACTGGCTTTATTTAAAAGAATCTGAAGCATAACACTACAGGAAACAAAACTTACAATACATATTGTTCAAGAAAGCCTGCCATACATAATTTCTACTAATAGTAGGTTTATACACTGATAAATAACATTCTTTATACAATGCACAAATGACATTTAGCATGACCCCTGAAAAGAATGACCAACAATAACATGGGCTGTTTTTGATAGAACCTCTACTTATCTTACTATAGAATAAAAAAATACAATGTGGAAGATGAGTTAAAACTCCCAATTTTAAATTCTAGCATGGAGTTTAAGAAAGAGGTAAAAGGAATCAGAAGGAGGAAACTGTAAGAGTTAAATATCTTTAACGGAAAAAGGAGAATTGGCTTACCACTATTTATAGCAATTATTATAAAGTAACTCAGATTTGAGAATTATTTGGTTTACTACTTGGAAGCCCTTGGATATTCAAACTATCCATTAGCTACTATATTCTATCAGTTACCAAGCCAATTTTATTTCTCTGAAAATGTAATCTGTACATTAACCATATAAAGAAAATAAACAATATGGGGGTAACCTAGTCACTTCATAGTTTATTTAAATTTTTCCACAAAGCAATTCATGAATCACTTAATACTAATACTTCTTTAAACCTCTGATTTAAACAAACAGACCCAGTTCTTAAAGATTGTATGTGAAAACACCAGAAAAAAACTCCTAACATATATACTAAATTTTTAACACAAAAAAAATAGACCAATGAAAACACTCGGTATTCAAATAAAATATAATGGGATGACACAGTATGGTATTTGGCATTTAAAAAAAATATTAAGAACTGAATCAGATTTATTGCTATGTCAATCCTAGGAACAGTCGACAATCAAATGTACAAAATGTACCACAACAACCATGCCAAAAAAATGATGTAGAGAGATATCATTAACATAGCATAGGTAGACATTTATCTTGTAATATATAGCATTGACATAATAAAAGCTTATTAATTCAGGATACTTTGCATTGATAAAAGTCTAAAAATTTGAATATTTTAAAAAGATATGCAGGTTAAGCACTCACAAGCATTCTTTTCTTTCAAGCATATAATTTCAAACATACATTTTGCATTGGCCAAGTATTACCTACTAAAATTATTTTGGGTACTTGTTTTAATGACAAAAGAGTACTTTTAAACTAGTATTCTTAAATAAATGCTTCTAAAGAGCTTAAAAAATTTTCCAAATTATACATGTTTCTTTAAAATCTTGGCTTTTACTAACAAATCTTTTCATCAGATAGTACAAAGCAAACCCCAATCAAGTCCTGTGTCAATGGATGCTAATATTCTAGGTAAATTAGAAGAATTTCATGGTATTGTGATACAGACATACCTCGTTTTGTTGCGATGTTTCATTGTGCTTTACAGATCTTGCATTTTTTACAAACTGAAGGTTTGTGGCAACTCAGTGTTGAGCACGTCTATTGGCACCATTTTCCCAATATGCTCAGATGATAGCATTTTTAGCAATAAAGTATTTTTAATTGAGGTATGTACATTGTTTTTTAGACATAACATTATTGCACACTTTATAATAGACTACAGACAAGATAGTGTAAACATAACCAAAAAATTTGTGACTCACTTTAGTGCGATATTTGCTTTATTGCATGATCTGGAACAGAATTTGCAGTATCTCCAAGGTATGCCTGTAGTTTCTTAATAAATGAAGTATAACTAATTATTTTGGTTATGATAGAGTGAATGATACCTCTTTTGGTCAAAAGACATCAGATTAAGTTCAAAATCTAGTATATGATTTTAATGGTATGGGCTAAAAATATCCCAATATGAACTGTCAAGATAACTCTTCAGTAAGTTATAACTGTAAGAGGAAGATCAAAATTTTAAGAAGTATTTATTATATTATGAGTGTTATGAATTGCTAACATCAAAATTTACCCCTCTCTCCTATTTCAAAGATATCAGGCCATCTACTAATCCATAAATATTGATGTTTCACTTACTTCATAGAGTAGCTTAAACATACCAGCATAAGAAATAATTAGTATTACATAGTAATTTCCTTTGCCACAGGAATAAATGTTGGACAAAGTCTGGAAACATTTTATTTTCCAATTTGAATTACAGTAATTTTGCCACAGACCACAGCACTAGTGCATGTGTTACTTTAGACATGCTCTATGAACAAAACAAAAAATTACTGCAAGAATACATGTCACCAATGTGGAACACACTCAGTTTGTATAAAAGTACTGAACTAATATCCCAAAAAGAGGTATATGTAAACAGTACATAAGGAAGAAATAGTTTTAATATGAAACAGTCATTTAAGTCACATACATCATGATAAGAAGCAGGACTTTCTTTTATAAGATATTTTAACTAACAAGCAACATCATCTACATCATCTACAGAACAACAAAGTACAGGTATTTAGAATACATTTTAGTATAATTGCAAGTAATTCAACAAACTATAGCAAAAGATGAAGCTAATCCATTGGGTTTCGTGAAAAGTCTTCAATGAAATACAGGCAGCCTTTGATGTATTAATGTCTGGCTTACATATAGCCACTTACTTCCCTTCATTTCCCCTAGACCACTTGTCTTGGGAGATGTTAATGCTATCCCCAACCTCCTTACTCCAAAGGGTGGCTCTAAACTTCCATCATTGTACCAAGAGTTGGAAAAATGCAGATGTGACTTCCACACTGCTCTGTTGGCTAAATGAAATACAAAAAAGGAGAAGTTGCTAACATTTGTAAATGAGAAGAAAACCTCTGAGTTCAGAGAAGTAGAAGAAATTTAAAATTCCAACAATCTAAAGGAAATTGTGAAGTACTTTCAAGAAAGTACCAGCCAATTCAATGAAAATACTGCTTCCTGCGGTGCCTGAAATGTATGTGGTCATTTTGTCTGAAATCTTAGATATTAAAGATTCATTCTGAATAAACACCCTTAAAAAAAGAAATTTAATGCTACTTTCTTCATGATCTTCATTCGCACATCTTGATAGAAAACACTTTTCCCTTAGAGTTTAGTCAACCACAGCCACACAAAGAAAGGGGAACTCTGATTGGAGGAAAGATAGGAAATTCTGAAGCACAGGGCATCCCAGAAGGGAAAAGGCAAGTTGGCTTATATGGCCTCCCACCAAAGTTAAGGATGGTAAGAGGGCAACTGGGAAACACACCAAAAAACTTAAACTTCCTGAATCACATCAGGAAAAAGGAAAGATCTCTGCTTCTTTCTCCCACCTACAGTAATTGGTTCCCTAAAGAAGCTGATCACACAGCATGATACTACACCTTAACTACATCATGCTTTAAATAAGCCTTTATGAGCTTCCCTAAGAATCTAATCATATAGAGTTCTAAACCACTATTTACAAATAAACTCTGGGAGCCTCAATACTTTTACATTTTTAATTAAAAAAATCTAAAATAGCATAAATGGTCATGCATATGAAACCTATACACTGCAGAAAATCCAAAATCATTTAGAGCTCCCTTCTCATTGCTTATATATTTTTACAATTAAACACAATCACTATAATATGTTGGACAACAAGTACTAGCACTCTTAATTTGTTCAAGATGAACAAGTTTGAAAAAAATATTGAAGACTTCTGATACATATTTGGATGATTAAAGTTGGCAGACTTCACGGTGACCCACACTACTGAGTTTTTTTTTCCTATTGTTATTCAGGGTTGGGAGTCTTAAAAAAAAAAAACCACCAAAAATTGGATTTCTTTATACTGTGTTAATCTATGAAGAATAAGCTAGTACAAGAAAATCTTTAGTTTTATGTACATAATCTAATATGGATAACAAGAATCATAACAGTATTTCACACAAAAGGAAAAGACTGATCACAAATCTTAATTCTAAGCACTCTACCTGAAGAATTGTTTTTCTTTGCATGCTAAACTGTTTCAGTATTAGTTCAGTAGCACCTAGAAGCAAGTGCACCAGGAAGTCTAGTGATACTAACAAAGCAAGTTCTAAGAAAGAAACTGATGCTTTAGAACTTTCCCTTAGTAACCTAGCTTTGGGGAAAGAGCCTAACTACTGATAGTTAGCCAGAGTGAACTTTGGCAAAACAAGAATGTAGGAAAAACTCCAAGATTTTCTGCCTCTGCGCGCGTGTGTGAGAGATGAGGCCTTTCAGTGAAGGAAAAGAATTACACCAAAAAGGTGTAATAATCTTCCAGCAATGCTACTGGAAGATTATTCCACCTGTGTGCACTTCTTTCCATCACTGAATATTTTTAAATGTTTAGGGCAGCTCATCACTTATCTTAAGAAAGTCACACTAATTTGTATAACAGCCTTCTTTAGATCAAACTGGGCAATTTAGTATCTGGCCATTCTTATAGTTCATCACTTTCCCTACCAAAAAGGATCTAGGTAATTTTTAACTTAGTGTTATATAGAGACAAAGGTAGAACTCATAAGAAAATTAATTCAAATACATGAAAATATTCATCAGCTATGCTTATAGTTTGCCTATGATTCACTGTCAAAAATCAACCACAGGTTGTTCTTTGAATACTTATACATTCTTATTTAAATGACATACTTTGAAGACCTAAATACCTGAAGAAAAAAATCACTTGTTTGTAAGTTAAAAAAAATTACTTGGAAATAGAAAATGGAAGAATTCCATTACAAATCAAGTATCTTTTGACTAGCTTGGGAGAGGTGGTCACAAAACAACCATTGAATCTGTAAGCAACCAAGGGCTTAAGACTGCATAATCCATTAACAAAGAGCACAACTCAAGAACTGCCACATAAAGTGTTAATTCCTACAGACATTGGAAGGTTCTACTCAATGTCTATAACTGCATTCAGTCATTAAAAAAAATCATGATCTGATGCTAGGACAGGGCAAATAGCATGCCGTGCATCATGTCTTAAAAATCAGCACTCTCAAGGATTTCAAAAACATGACTAGGTCCTTAAATATTTAGAAACTGTTGTGTCTCTAACAAAAACTACAGTGCAAGCACACTAGGATCTTCAAGTAGGCTACTGAACACATCAAATGTCAGTCAAAAATATTGCATTTCAACCTGCTTCAACTGGTAAAGTTTTCACACAAAGGAGTACCTATTGTTAGGAGTTTATCTCATTTCGTAAAATTGTAAAGACATTATTTTACAACTACTGAAAATACTTTGTACTCACCTCTAACTAGTCACAGGTAAATACAGAAAAACTGATATTATCTTGTACCATATGAAATTGCTGTTTTTGTAGGTCAAAAACACTGTATATAAAAGTTTTATTCAATTAAAATATGTACCATGAGCAGTAATAATTTTCTTCTAATAGGATATTAAATATTTCACTTTTCTAAAAATTCATCATTTGTTAGACTGTTTAAATTGTTGAAATCCTCCAATTACTTCTTCTCAATTGGAGAATGTTATTTGTTAGAAAAATCTCAAAAAAAAAAAAAAAAGAAAAATCTCCAAATGATGAAAGATGGTAGTTCATTAGATAAAGGCCTAGTGACTAATAACATGGACATGACAAAATAGCCCATCAATTAATTTCGCTTTAGTGGCCTGAGACATGTGAGATCAAGTACTGTCATGTAAAAGTGTGAGTTTGTGTTTATTAACCAAAAGATGTTTTTTAAGTCAGATTTTTCAGGCCTAATTTTAGCTTCTTGTCAATATGCTGCTGCTGTTGTTTCATCAGGGTCCAAACAGTAGTGATTAATTATCCCTTTCACAGATTACCACATGGTCTCCAGAACTTTTTTGGTTGCAATGAAGATGGCGCAAGTGTGGGAGCCTCACCAACATCTAACCATCATATAAATTGCTATCAACTGTCATATAGTGTCCTGGGGATTTTTTGGTCATGGGTTATGATCCACGCCACAACTGGATTTCAGATGTTTTGAATCTTAATTAGCTCACCTCCAGCTGTTTCCATTCTTTATCATCTCTCAAGAGGATACTCTCTGGTCCATTTTTATACTTTCCCCAGTGACAGCAAAAACTGCTATAAGGCCTTAAATTGTTGTTTGTTATGTTAGCTTATACCTTAGCTCTTAGTTGATGTTTGCTTAAAATGAATTTTGATCTCCCTTAAGGTTCATTTTTTAATTCAGCTCCCCAGAACAAGATTTTTCAAACTGTGAGTTGTTCTTTTGCCAGCAGAGTGCTCTAAAGCCAAATTTATGTTTCTACCTATCTCATTTGCAATATGTTCCAGATTGGAAACATGTTTTTAAAAGTATTCACAATTCTTCTGAGGACACTATATTATTTACTTCTCTGGAAAACAGTAACAAAACAACCAATAATCAAAGAAAATGGAGAAAAGCCTAATACTGGTACAATTCTACATAACACAACTAAAAACATACTTTATATCAACTCTAGTAACTGACATACTTTATATCAACTCTAGTAATTGAAGTCAATTTTCAACTGATCTAATATTAGCAATTTCATGTGGTACAATCCACAAGTTAATCAACAAATACATACTGAGCATCTACTACAGGCTAACACTAGTCTCATATCTGTACAAACAGATATCCTGAAGAGACTGACTTGAAATATGAAAGTCACTAATTTCAAGGACCCTAGTCAGGGAGCAATCTGGAGTCATACTTTGTTATTTTTAAAAACGTTCATTAAAATGTACATTTTCTTCCATGTGATAGCTACACATATTTTTTTTCCCCTGAAAACATGTTAAGTGAATCCTTGAAAAAGTTTTTGAAATAAATGTTCAGTATGATATCGCCAAAGTTCAGCACTGAAATACACACTTTTCAATGGTTCTAACTTCTAAAAGTCAAAACTTGCCTACGTTTGCTTTATATTATTTTGAAACTTCAAGAGGCTTTTATGTTTATGATTAAGAACAACTAGAATTTACTTGTATAGTACTTTCTAAAGTACTCTCATATACATTACTCTCATTTAAGATAGCAAATGAAGACAATACAAAATTTGCACTAGTAATGAAGTGGAATAGTAGTAAAAACTAAAAGGTAAATAATCTTTTTGCATGTGCATCTAAAAAAATATTGTAAAACATTTAAGATCCTGTGTCACTGAACCTTTGTAATACATGAGGGGAAAATACCCATTTCAGTTAATGCCTGTGATTAAGCATCACTGCCCACTGCAGGTGGGCCAAAAGTTTCTCTAGTGCGCATTAACTGGACATCTTTCTCGGCCATACAAGTATCACAGCCCCATACTGCTGATGCTTCTGCTGTTAGCAGGCCATAAGCTGTTTCAGTCATTCCAGTGCAGATCCGATGAAACCATTTCTGACAAGAGGCTTCACATAAGATGGCATCCTGATCATCATTCACTTCATTTGTACAAATTCCACAAGGATACACTGGGTCGGAAGAAGAATGGCCATGACGGCTTGGGTGGAGAGAGGATTTATTGCTTTTTTCAGTGGTGCACGTGTCTGCTGTACCTCTAGGCTGTCGTGGCTTATTTTGTGTCCCATTCGCATGGCTGTTGTTTGTAGCTTCAGTGCTACTTGAACGGCTATTCTCTTGATTTACTGCATTGTTTCGATTAACGTTTTTTAATTCAATATTACTCTGATTCACTGTGTCATCCATATTTAAGTGAGGTGGATGAGCAGAGGAATTTTGATTAGTGTTTTTGGTTGCTCCTTGATTAAAGTCTGGTTTTGAGGGTGGTGCTTTTGCTTGACCAAAAGTGTTTGGGGGAGGAATAAAAGAATGATTAGATTCTAATGGAGAAGTAAAATTTGAATTATTCCCAGGGACAAAGTTAGATGCCAAGTCAGGATTAGATACCTGGCCAGCATTCTGTGGAGGAATCTGACTGAAGTTTTCAGCAGGATTTTGTCTGAAATGTTGATTAGGCATATTAACACTTTGACTTAGTGCGTTATTATAAGATGGATTTCCAAAACTTGAATTATCATGTGGCCCAAAGTTAAAAGCATGAGGCCGATTAAAACCCATGCCCAGAGGATTCTGCGGAAATGGGTGTGGTTGATTCCTGAGTGAGTAAGGACCACAGTATGGGGCAGACATTCTCGGAGGAACATGAGGTGGCATTCTGAATGTGCTATAGCCTCCAAAACCAGGATAACCAGGACCAAGATATGGATTTGATGAAGGTAGTGGTTTATAGGAGATAGTGTTATAGTTGTCATCAAATGGATTAGCAGCCACTAGATGGTCAGAGTTTGGATTCGGTGGTGGAGCATACTCAGACAGTGGAGGAAAAGAAGGCCCCTGAAATGAGAATGTAAAGTAAAATACATGTTTTTGATCAAGAAAGTCATTAAAATTGTCCTGTTATAAAATCTTAACACGAACCTAGTTTTAGTCAAATTTATCATACAGTGTAATAAAATTTAATTCTTCACTTGACTTTTCAATTTGAAATAATATTGGGTTTGCCAAAAAGTTTGGGGTTTTTTCCCCCGTAAGATGGCTCTAGTGGAGCTTAATTGTCTTTAAGTTCATTCAAAACAATTTTGTTAGATTGTATTGCGACAGCTGTCATATCAGCATGCAGTTAAAAAAACATTAAAATTGGTGAATTTTTGTATGGCCATTTTAATATTGAAGATGGAAGAAAATATCCAACATTTTCGGGATATTATGCTTTTCTCAAGAAAGGTAAAAACACAACTGAAACATGAAAAGATTTGTGCAGTATATGGAGACGGTATTGTGACTGATCAAATATGTCAAAAGTGGTTTGTGAAGTTTCTTGCTGGAGATTTCTCCTTGGATGATGCTCCACAGTTGAGTAAATAAGTTGAAGTTGATAGTGATCAAATCGAGATATTAATTGAAAACAATCAAGGTTATACCATACAGGAGATAGCTGACATTCCCAAAATATCCAAATCAATAAAGTTATTGGTGAAAATGAAAAATATGTCTTTTATTTTATGGGAAAAACTAGATGGACTTTTTTGGCCAATCCAATACTTATATATAATTACACTTAATGATAAAATGTATAGGTTTCTTTCACTTAGAAAAGGAAATAAGTATGCTTTTCTGAGTGCAAAACCATTGTTACTTTGAACTCCAAAAGTATTTAACCTTGAAAAGAAAATTCATTATAATTTTCATTTAATAGGTTTGCTTATAACTCTAGAATCTTTCACTTTAAATTCTAACTAAAAATAACTTTTATACTCCTAAATAACCATAAAATTAAAATTAAATAATAAACAGGATCTAAATTTTTTTTTAGCTTAACTTCAGGGAATAATTATTAACTTATTCCCAAAGCACTAAGCTCAAGGCCTCAGAATGGAAAAATAAACGGCCAGTTTTAGTCACACGCTGCCAAGATTAACAGATGGTGGCCAAAATGGAAAAAAAGTCAGTGGTGCACACATCACACTTATTCACAGTCTTTATCATAAAAAGAGTGCTTCGAACTTATAGAGAATAAAACCATGAAAGCCTGTATTTATAACTGCTTATTACAACCACAGGTTATAGACAAAAGATACCTCCACCATGATTGCTTCATGATACCCACATGCTACTGAATTACTATAACAGCTGAACATTATTACTTCAAGTTAAATTTATGTCTAAATATATTTTCAACCTTTTAAAAGAATACAGGTATTGATATCTTTTAAATTATATTTAAGAATAACCATTTTAATTTTTCTGCCTACACTTCCCTCTTGCAATATCCACTCTAGGTCTACAGTCCAGCACCAGCAACTAGCTGCAGAGTAAAAAAAAATACAATCACTGCAGAATTAATTCACTAGGTTCTGAATGAGAACAGGAAACAAAACACATGACCAAATTTAAGTTTACCTCATCAACCTGATCATATCAGCAAAGAAAAACTGTTATTACAAGAAAATGTTAATTTACCTGTGTATTTGTCTTTCTTTTTTTCTTATCTGGACTTCCCAGTTGTACACCTGGTCCTCCTAACCCATCCAGTCCACTATCACCACCTGAAAATAAATAAAATCCAGATTTGCACTTGTAAGTGAAATCATTTCATATATCTTATAGCAATATCTATTGTAATTACCTATTTATATATTTTCTACTTTTGTTAGATAAAAGCAATACTAAATTTTTATTATCTTTGTTCTTCCAAAAATCTTCCCCATAACTCTAGACTGAAATAGTCATTCATCTCTACTTCCAAAGTTCTGGGGGGTTTTTTGTCATTATTTCAGTGAAAAAGAAATGCAGACAACTGTAAATGAACAACAATAAAGTAACTAAAAAAAAAGAAAAGAAAGTCTCCACCCTGCCTTTAAACCTTCAGTCACGTGGTTCCCTGTCCCTGAGGCAGTCCTGCTACTAGATTTGGGTCTATCTTTCCAAAGATAATCCAGATAAATTCCATTATAATACGTAACCTTTTGGTTACAAATGGACACAAATGATGGTATGCATACTATACACAATGGTCTGTTCCATGCTTAGAAACCATTCCATGTCATTCCACAGCATTATATAACTGCTCCATTCTCTAATAACTGAGTAGTATTTCATAGTATGATTACACCATAATTCATTAAACTCTTCCTCATTGATACCTAGGTTGTTTTCAAACCTTTGCTGTTCTGGAATGACAATCCATGTATACACATCTTTATATGCAAGTCATTTCTATAACTGTGCATTTTAATTCTTAAAGGGGATTATTTTCTCAAAGAATATGATCAAGCAAAGGCAAAACCGTGACTGTGAATCTAAGAGATTAAAACAAATTATCAATGGACTTTTTTTCCATTAAAAAAATCTCATTATGGAGAATTCTGAACACATACAAAAATAGTATAAAATTATGTACCTACATGTACAGATACACATTTGTAATGAATTACTAAATAAATTCAATGAACTGACAGAGAATAGAGAAGACCTGCTCAGTCATATACGTGGACTCTGGGAAAGGAATATTTACTTATTTATTTCTTATTATATTTTATTGATTATGCTATTACAATTGTCCTGATGTTTTCTCCTTTGCCTCTCTCCACCCAGCAACCCTCACTCCCTCAGGCAACCCCCACACCATTGTTCATGTCCATGAGTCATACATATAAATTCTTTGGCTACTCTCTTTCCTACACTGTACTCTCCATCCCCATGGCTATTCTATAACTGACTATTTGTACTTCTTATTTTTTTTTAAATAGTTTATTTATTTTTTGACAGAGGGTCGGGGAGGGAGAAAGAGAGAGAGAGAAACATCAATGTTTGGTTGCCTCTCCCACACCCCATACCAGGGAACCTGGCCAGCAACCCAGGCACGTGCCCTGACTGGGAATTGAACCTGCGGCCCTTTGATGTACAGGCCAGCACTCAATCCACTGAGCCACACCAGCTGGGGTGTACTTCTTAATCATCTCACCTCTTCACCTATTTCCCCACATCCCCCTCCCATCTGGCAACCATCAAAACCTTCTCTATCCTTGATTCTGTCTCTGTTCTTTTTGTTTGTTTAGTTTGTTTTTTAGGTCCTTTGTTGATAGATATGTATTTTTGCCATTGTATTGTTCCTAGTTTTGATCTTCTTTTTTTAAATTAAGTCCCTTAACATCTCATATAATAATGGTTTGGTGATGATGAACTCCTTTAGTTTTTTGTTGTCTTGGAGCTCTTTATCTGCCCTTCGATTCTAAATGATAGCTTTGCTGGGTAGGGCAATCTTGGCTGTAGGTCCCTGCTTTTCATGACTTTGAATATTTCTTGCCAACCCCTTCCAGCCTGCAAATTTCTTTTGAGAAATCAGCTGACAGTCTTATGGGAACTCCCTTGTAGGTTAACTAACTTCTTTTCTCTTGCAGCTTCTAAGATTCTCTCTTAATCATTAACCTTTGGCATTTTAATTACCATATTTTGCCATGTACAATGCGTACCCACCTTTTTGACCCAAATTTTCAGGAAAAAATCTTTTTAATTTCTTAATTCAATTATTTACTATTTATTGATATTTAGAAACAAAACTGATTATTGTATTTCAGGGTATTATTTTGCATATGGATATCATTATTGTTTTCTAGAGTTACACTTTTAACACATAGGAATAAAAGAACACTTATATAGAATAGGAATTAGCACTACCCATGCATAAAGTACGTCCTTATTTTCTCTCAAAAATTTGGGCAAACAAGTGCATATTACACACAGTAAAATACAGTATGATGTGTCTTGGAGTGGGCCTCTTTCCATCCATCTTGTTTAGGACTCTCTGTGCTTCCTGGACTTGCATGTCTATTTCCTTCACCAAATTAGGGAAGTTTTCTTTCACTATTTATTCAAATAGATTTCTTATTTCTTGCTCTCACTCTTCTCCTTTTGGCCCCCCTACGATGAGAATGTTGGACCTCTTGAAATTGTCCCAGAGGCTGCGTATACTATCCTCATTTTTTGGATTCTTTTTTCTTCTTGTCATTCTGATTGTTTGGTTTTTGATTCTTTATGTTCCATATCATTGATTTGATTCTTGACAAGAGAATAGAGTACACTCTACTGTTGTTTCCCTGTAAATTGTTCTTTATTTCAATTAGTGTATCCTTCATTTCTGACTGGATCTTTTTTATGCTGCTGAGGTCCTCACTAAGTTCCTTGAGCATCCTTATAACCAGTGTTTTGAACACTGCATCTGACAGATTGCTTATCTCCATTTTGTTTAGCTCTTTTTTCTGGAGTCTTGACCTGTTCTTTCACTTGGGCCATGTTTCTTTGTCTCCTTGTTTTGGCAGCCTTCCTGCATTTGTTTCTAGGTATTAGGTAGAGCTGTTTTGACTCCCCACTTTGTAGTGTAGCCTAATGTAGTAGGTATCCTGTAGAGTTCTGTGGCACAGCCTCCCCATCACCCAAGCTGGGTACTCGAGGTGTGCCCTTTGTGTGGGCTGAGTACACCCTCCTGTTGTAGTTGAACCTTGGTTGCTGTTAGCAGATCAATGGGAGGGATTTATTCAGGCTAGTCAGCTGCAAGGACTGGCTATGACCACTTACCACCAACCTCCACTCTCCATGGAAGATCAGCTATGTAGGGGCAGGGTAGTGGTACTCCAATGTGGTCTGTAGCTGTCCACTGGGTACACTGGTCCTGGGTATTCCAGTCTGAATGGATGTGGTTTCTTTAATTCCATAGTGGTCAGACTTCCATTCAACTAGATTTCTGACGGTTCTGAGTGATGACTGTTCTATATTTTAATTATTATTTTGATGTGGTTGTGCAAAGAGGTGAGCCATGTCTATCTACAATGCCATATTGACTGGAAGTCTCTGGGAGAGAAATATTTAAAATGAGACCTGATTTAAACAAATCTTGCATGTGAAGAGTTGAAGGAAGACTCTTTAGGCAGATAAAACAGAATGTGTAAAAATTCTTAAGTAGAAAGGAGCTTGATGTGTTTGAGAAACTTCAAAGAGGTCAGTGTTTTTTAAGGAACTATGGAGGGTACCTCTAGAAGAAATTGAAGAGATAGTCATGGACCAGATAATTTTAGACTGTTATGGGCTGAATGTCTATCCTACCCAGTCCCTCCGCCAATCCATACGTTGAGCCCTTAACTCAATTTGGTGGCTTTTAGAGGTGGGTCCTTTGGGAGGTACTTAGGGTTACATTAGGTCATGAGGGTGGGGCCCTTATGATAGGATTGGTAGTCTTGTAAGAAGAGGAAGAGAGAGCAATCTCTCTCTTTTCCTAGGTGTATACACCAAGAAAAGACATTGTGATAATACAGCAAGAATGTGGGTATCTTGAAGCCAAGAAGAGAGCTCTCACTAGGAACTGAAATGACTGGCACCTTAGCCTTAGATTTCCCAGCTCCCAGACTGTAAGAAAATAAATTTCTGTTGTTTAAGCCACCAGTCTATGGTATTTTGTTATGGCAGCCCAAGCAGACTAAGACCTAGTTTATAGTAAGACAGTTGGATTCTATTTGAAGAACAATGGATGATCGTTTAAGGATTTTGAGCAGGAAAGTGACACAGTTTATGTTTTTAAAAAGATTCCATTAGCAGTTGTGTTGAGAATAAATTGTTGATGGGATGGGGTAGAAGCAGGAAACCAGTAATGGTATCTTTACAATAGTAGTACAGGAAAAAAAACGGTACATGTCATAAAGAGAAACCAGTGTGTTGGAGATAGTTTCCCACATAACAAAATACAAAGAATATTTCTGTAAGAGCCACTTAGAGAATCTTAATTAACATAAGTGAAAACCTATGACAGACAATAACAAAATTTAGTAAGGTTTCTGCATATTAAATTAATAGTTAAACACTAAGAGCTTTCTTATATACAAACTACAACCAGTTAAAAGATAAAATAGAGGGAAAGTTTCCATTTACAGGAACAAAACTAAACTGAACTAAAATAGCTAGCAATAAACTTAAGAAATGCTTAAGATCAGTATGAATAAAAACTTTTAAAAGCCTTATTGAGAGATACTGAGGAAGAATCCTAATACTAAGTGGAAAGGTATTACCTGTTCCGGCTAGCCATCTAGAACAAAATAGTATTGTTTTCTACCTCACTTATTATCCCAAATAGCTTTGTTATGATGATCTCAGAGACACTAGCACCAGGTATCTGAGTCCCAGGCTCAAAGGACCCATTCTCCACACATAATACCAGCCTAAGCAGCACCCCCTTCTCAGAGATCTGCATTTAAACTCCTGTGTATTTATATATTTTAGTAATTCCAAACTCTCCTTTGTCCCACAGTCTTAGGAATGGTAGCTGCTTTCCACAATTGACACCTGAGAAAACTTTTGTATCTTAGTTTACCACTTCAGTTTAATGTCTCTTAACAATACTTCGTATTAAATATTTTCAATTAAAAACAACTGGTTTCTGTCTCCTGATTAGACTCTGATACATATCTCAATTCTCATCAGCCAGAAACTAACATTACTACTAAGTTAACATCATTTCAGACACTTAGCTTACTATCTACCTACCAACTTTTCCTTTTGCATATACAGAGTAAAAGCAATACCTTTACAAAAATAGGGTACTTTTTTAAAATGGAAGCATTAAATTATAATATTAGTGAAATTTAATAAATGAAAAAAGAGAGAAGTTAAACTGAAGAATATGCTAAATATCTCTTCACCAAAAGAGAAATTTTGGAAAAGAATTCCTTAAGGCTAAGAAAAGACATTAAGAAAAGCACCAGCAAAAGAACAGACACATAGATCAATGGAACAGAATAGCCTAGAAATAAACCCATATCACTATGGTCAATTAATATTTGACAAAGGGGGAAGGAGCATAAAATGGAGTAAAAATAGCCTCTTCAATAAATGGTATTGGGAGATCTGGACAAGTACATGCAAAAAAAAAAAAAAAAAAGAGAGAGAAAGAAAGAAAGAAACTAGACCACCAACATATACCATATACCAAAATAAACTCAAGATGGATAAGAAATTTAATATAAGATGTGACACCATAAAAGTCCTAGAGGAGAATGTAGGCAGGAAAATTTCAGTTATCCCACACTGCAATATTTTCACTGACACATCCCCTAGGGAAGGGATATAAAGAAAAATAAACAAATGGGACTACATCAAACTGAAAAGCTGCTGTACAACTAAAGACAACATCAACAAAATGAAAGGGGAACCAACTGTATGGGAAAACACATTTGCCAATGATACCTCAGACAAGGATTTGATCTCCAGAATATAAAAAGAACTCACATACCTCCATGCCAGGAAGACAAACAATCCAATTTAAAAAATGGGCAAAGGACCTGAACAGACAGTTCTCCAAGGAGGACATACAAAGGGTCCACAAACACACACAAAAATGCTCACATCACTAGCCATTAGAGAGATGCAAATTAAAACCACAATGAGGTACCATCTCACATCTGTCAGAATGGCTATCTATCATTAATAAATCAACAAACGACAAGTGCTGGAGAGGTTTTGGAGAAAAGGGAACTCTAGTGCACTGTTAGTAGGTATGCAGACTGTTGCAACCACTGTGGAAAACAGCATGGAATTTCCTCAGAAAACTAAAGATGGAACTGCATTTGATCCAGAAATCCCACTGCTGGGATTATATCCTAAGAATCCTGAAACATCAATTCAAAAGAACCTATGCACCCCAATGTTCACAGCAGCATTATTTATAGTAGCCAAGTGCTGGAAACAGCCTGAGTGCTCACCAGTGAGTGAGTGGATCAAAAAACTGGTACATTTACACAATGGAATACTATGCAGCAGAAAGAAGGAACTCCTACCCTTCGCGAAAGCATGGATGGAACTGGAGAGCATTATGCTAAGTGAAATAAGCCAGGCAGCAAAAGACAAATACCGTATGATCTCACCTATAAGTAGAACCTGATCAACATAAAAATGAGCAAAACAGAACCAGAGACATGGAAATAAAAGGACAAACTGACAGTGATTGGAGGGAAGGCGGGTAACGGGGGAAAGGAGAAAGAGCAAATCAAGGAACATGAATAGAGGACTCATGAGCACGGACAATGGGGTGGGGATTGACTGTAGGAGTTGGGGGTCATGGGAGAACAATGAGAAGAAAGGTGGGACAACTGTAACTGAACAACAATAATAATAATAAAGCACTGTGGAAGAAATTACAGTTTTTCTTTTTTCAATTTTAGATAGCATTAACTGACTTCTTGCTTTGAAAGTTGAGGGTAATACAGAATCGCACCATATTTTAGCAGGATATTTTCTATCTCTAGAGTCAATTCTTCATTTCAGGTAAGTTTGCTTTTATCGTATCGTTGAATACTTTCCTGCTCTATTTGTTGAGTGCTCTATTTCGGGGGCACTCATTACTATGCTAGAGAAATTTTTAGCTCCGTATTTATTAGCTCTTCTGACTTTTTGCCATTTTCATCTGCATTTAATCTGATTATTTGAAACTTATGAAATGTTAACCATCTCTATTCTGTTCCTTAGTTCTTATTCCTAATTTATTCATTCTGAAAATATGTTACCACTTGAAGTACATGTGAGATATATCCTTCTGTATGTAGGTTATGGATTCTTCATCTTTTGTGTGCCGTTTCTTTGTTTTCTTGGTTTTTGTTAGTTCATTAGTTTGCTATAGTATGTTTGCATAGTCCTCTTTTCTTTTTTTAATCCTCACCTGAGGATATATTTATTGATTTTTTTTAGAGAGATAAATAAGAGAGAATGAGAGAGAGAAAAGAAACATCTATGTGAGAGAGAAACATCAACTGGATGCTTTCTGTACTAGCCCTGACCAGGATCAAACCCACAACCTTTTGGTGTATGGGACCAAGCTCTAACCAACTGAGCAACCAGACTAGGGCTCTTTTAAAGAAGTCTTCCAACTTTGCCCAGATCTTTTATTTGCTCTGACTTAACATGGGTGTCTTTTGAATCCCATTTATTCACATCTAAGATTGTTTGCTTGGCTTAGGTAGTATTCTGCACCTACTGAGATAATCATATGATTTTTTTTCCTTTAAATTATTTTCATGTTTCACAAAGTCCCAACACTCCTGAAATAAACCCAATTTACATTTTTATATAAGTATTATCATGTTTATATGACTGGATCCGCTAATAGTCACTTAAGGAATGCTTGCCTCTATTAGAATGATCAATTTTTTATGTTTCTTTGGAATATCCAGACTCTTAATTCTGAGGCCTTGTTAAATGCACATCTACTTAGTTGGGAGGTGCAGTAACCCTTTCACATGGGGGAAATCCCTTTTGTCCCCTGATCCCTGATTGAGTGTGTATCCCTGGAGACCTGTGTCAGAGATAGTCAGTCCTTGTTTTTTTTTGTTAATTTTCTCTATTTCACTCATTTTTCTTACTCAAAGGAGTGAGACAGTAAGAATGCTGATTTAATTTGCTTCTCTATAGACTTAGGGTTATTAGTGATAATTCTCGAAAATTCTATAAATCACCACCAGCTTCCAAGGGACAGGTGTTGTCATAGAAGCCTAAGAAAGTGCATTTACCCTGTTCCAGATTTTTTGTATTGGGCTGTGCTACTGCCCTTGGTGGTTGCTATTGCTGAACATTGTTTTTATTTTTATTTTTTAAAGATTTTATTTTTAGAGAGGGGGGAGAGAGAGAGAAAGATATGGACAGCAATATCAATGTGAGAGAGATACATAGTTGTCTCTCACAGACCCCCAACTGGGGACTCAGCCCGCAACCTGGGCGCGTGCCCTGACTGGGAATCCAACCAGCGACCTTTCGGTTCACAGGCTGGCACTCAATCCAATGAGCCACACCAGACAGGGCCATTTTTGCTGTTTTTAAAAAACTGTTTTGGTTCTTTTCACTTGCAATTAAAAAAGAGATTCTGTTCTACCATCTTTTTTTTTAAATCCTCTCTCAAGGACATGCCCATTGATTTTAGAGAGAGGGGAAAGGAAAGAGAGGGACAGAAACATCGATGCAAGAGAGAAATATCAATGTTACTTCTCATATATGTACTGTCTGGGGACTGTACCCACAACCCAGACATGTGCCCTGACTGGGAATTGAACCAAGGACCTTTTGCTTTGCAGGACAATGCCCAACCAAATGAGCCACACCAGTCAGGGCCATTTTGAATCATTTAAATAAACTCATTATCTTCAGGAGATCTGTGAATAAAACCACCTAAAATTCTTTTTTAAAAATTGAGATTTGTGACATTAATTTTTTTGTTAAGAGTCTAACATTTCCCTCCATAAAACAAATGTTCAAGTGCCCATTGGTCTCTCTTCTCCCACTTAACTGTTCATCCAAAGAATTAACTATACAGATGCTCCTCAACTTATGATGGGTTACATCCTGATAAATCCATTATAAGTTGAAAGCATCAAAGTTCAAAATGTACCTAACCTCCCAAACATCATAGCTTAGGCTAGCCTACCTTAAACATGCTTGGAATGTGATAACCACAACACAATGGAAACATGGTTCACTGCAGAGCATCAGTTATTTACCTTTATAATCACCTGGCTGACTGGGAGCTGTGGCTCTCTGCAGCTGCCCAGCATCATGAAACATTATCTTATTGCATATCAATAGCCCAGGAAAACATCAAAGTTCAAAATTCAAAGTATGGTTTCAACTGAATTACTTTCATACCATTATAAAGTTGAAAAACTGAAAGTCAAACCACCGTTAAGTTGGGAACTGGCTAACACGTCCAATGGCTCTGACTTTTGGCCTTTCCTATGCCCTTCCTGTTGCTATCTGTAATATTGGTGCTTCCGCTCCATGACATAATCAGTAATGTTAGATCAGATTCATGTTCATCAGTGCTAATGGGAACATAAGCTACTAAGAATTTCTATGATTCTCACTCTTTAAAAGTGAAGTGTGATGGAATACTATGCAGCAGAAAGTAAGAAGGAACTCCTACCTTTCACAACAGCATTGATGGAAATGGAGAACATTATGCTAAGTGAAATAAGCCAGGTGGTGAAATACAAATACCATATAATCTCCTCTATAAGAGGAACCTAATGAATAAAACAAACAAATGAGCAAAATAGAACCAGAGGCATGGAAACAAGGAACAGATTGATAGCAACCAGAGGGGAGCGGGGAGGGAGATAAGCGTGGAAAGATGGGGAAGGGATTAGTCAAGGAACATGTGTGAATGACCCATGGATATGGACAACGGGGTGGGGATTGACAGTGGGAGTGGGGGGTGGGCTGGGTGGTGGAGGGCAAAGGGGGAAAAATGGGGACAGCTGTAATAGAATAACTATAAAATATTTTTTAAAAGATGAAGTGAAAGTTCAAAATTCAGGGGAGGGGAGGCAGTAGTTATAGAACTAGTTATTTGGGTTACCCTAGTAACTTTTGATATCAACGCTTCTGTCTGCTCTACATACCTGCTGCTGCTAACTTTGCAAGGTGAACAATGAAAATTCAACCAGAAACAGAGCACAGAACTGAGAAAAGGGGAACTGCCAAAGCTTATTGTTACACTGGCCACCCTGATCTTTCTATTTGTTAATACTTGAATTTCAACTCATCTCCTCACTCCCCCCTGCCTAGTGGGAAATGTTAATGTTAGAATAGAATGAGAAGCTTCTTTTATCTTAATAAAGGAATTTTACCTGTCTACATATTACCATCCTGCATTATGCCAATCAATCTCAATTAAGCAAAATAATACCCTTATTAATGTTAAAGGGCAAAAATACCTCTCTTTTCGCCTTTTAACATTTATCTAGAGCTGGAAACTGAAATTGTATCTCCTTAAAGTGTTTTATGTGAGTCTAATCTCTTAAATGATGTAATTATTTCCCATCTAAAGATTCTACAAATTAAAGATATTTTATACAAAATCCACTTATAAGTATAAAATTATTATTTTTACCTATGTTTTAATTGTTGTATAGTGCAGATTATTTACTTTAGGCCTTTTATTATTTCCTTAGATTAATTATAACCTCTTTACTCCTCCTTTTAAAGACTCAATCCATATTGGCCCCCAACTCCTTAAAAGGGAGTGAGGGCATTATTTTGTACACTACAGAGCAGCATGCCTTTTGTATATTTTAAATTTTCATTTTTTCACATTACTTTACTTACAGTAATGGTTTGGTTTGGACACT
This sequence comes from Desmodus rotundus, assembly GCF_022682495.2. NCBI lineage: Eukaryota > Metazoa > Chordata > Mammalia > Chiroptera > Phyllostomidae > Desmodus > Desmodus rotundus. The sequence goes on from NC_071393.1 coordinate 86,494,270, forward strand.
GATGTCTCGTAAGTACTATGAACGCATTATTTTAAACTATTTTATAACTAATATGTTCCTTTAACTTGCTTCATCATTATTCCAAATAAGTACATATTTTTTAACATTTTAAAATATATTTTATTGATTATGCTATTACAGTTGTCCCACTTTTTCTCCCCTTTATCCCTCTCTGCTCTGTCCCCCATTCCCTCCAGCATTCCCCACCTTAGTTCATGTCCATGAGTCATACATATAAGTTCTTTGGCTACCCCATTTCCTATACTATTCTTAGCCTCCCCCTGTATATTTGTACCTACCAATTATGCTTCTTATTCCTTGTACCTTTTTCCCCATTCCTCCTCCCCCTCCCCACTGATAAACCTCCATGTGATCTACATTTCTGTGATTATAGTCCTGTTTTAGTTGGTTGCTTAGTTTGTTTCTGTTTTTGTTTTTTAGGTTCAGTTGTTGATAGTTCTAAGTTTGTTGTCATTTAACTGTTCATATTTTTGATCTTCTTTTTCTTAGATAAGTCCCTTTAACTTTTCATACAATAAGGGCTTGGTGATGATGAACTCCTTTAACTTGATCTTATCTGAGAAGCACTTTATCTGCCCTTCCATTCTAAATGATAGTTTTGTTGGATAGAGTTATCTTGGATGAGGGTCCTTGCTTTTCATGACTTTGAATACTTCTTTCCAGCCTGTTGTTGCCTGCAAGGTTTCTTTTGAGAAATCAGCTGAAAGTCTTATGGGAACTCCTTTGTAGGTAAACTCTCTCTTTTACTCTTGCTGCTTTTAAGATTCCTTATCTTCAATTTTAGGTGATTTAATTATATGTCTTGGTGTGCTCCTCTCTGGGTCTAATTTGTTTGGGACTCTCTGAACCTCCTGAACTTGTATGTCTATTTCCTTTGCCAGACTGGGGAAATTTCATTATTTTTTCAAGTAAGTTTTCAATTTCTTGCTCTTCCTCTTCTCCTTCTGGCACCCCTATGATTCGGATGTTGAAACATTTAAAGTTGTTCCAGAAGTTACTAAGCCTCTCCTCATTTTTTTTTTTGAATTGTTTCTTTATTCTGTTCTGGTTGAATATTTATTTCTTCCTTTTATTGCAAATCATTGATTTGAGTCCCGGTTTCCTCCCTTCATTATTGGTTCTCTGTACATTTGTCCTTATTTCACTTTGTATACCCTTCACTTCTTCCTTTATTTTGCAGCCATACTCAGTGATTTCTATCAGCATCCTCATTACCAGTGATTTTAACTCTGAATTTGATAGGTTGGCTAACTCCTTGTCACTTTGTTCTTTTTTTGGACTTTTGATCTATTCTTTCATTTGGGCCATATTTCTTTGCCTTGGCACATCTGTTACACTGTAAGGGGCAGAGCCTTAGGTATTTGCCAAGGTGGGGCAACTCACCTCACTGGGTTGTGGCCCTGTATGTGGGAGAGGGGTCAGAGAGGGAACAGTGACACTTGCTCGGCTCTCATCCCACTTTCAGTCACTTCCCCCACTACCCACAAGTGAATTGTACCCTTCTGGTGATGATTCCCAGGTGTCTGGTACATTCTAGGACCCTGTGGGCCCCTCCAACAAACTCTCCAGTGAGACTGGCAGTTTCTCCTTCTACTGCAACCCCCAAAGATTTTTACAGCCAGAAGTTCTGAGGCTTTATTTGCCTGGCACTGGAACCATGGGTTTCATGGTCTGTTTTGCTCCCCAGCTGTTCCTCCTGATTTATCTGCACGTAAATGTGGGACTGCCAGCTGCAGCCTCACCTGCCCAGTCTGCCAGCCACTACCTTGCCATGTGCTCTCCATTCAGCTGCCCATCTCTGCCCCTCCTACCAGTCTGGATGAATGTTTCATCTTTAACTGCTTGGTTGTTGGACTTACATACACTTCAGTCTTCTGGCAGTTATGGTTGTTTTTTTGTTTTTAAATTGGTTGTTATCTTTCTTTTCATTGTCCAAGGAGGTGAAGCATATCTATCTATGCCTCCATCTTAGCCAGAAGCCCTCAGGTGAGTAAGTACATATTCTAATATACGTATGGCTTGGTTTAAGTATACATCCTATTGTGATTAAATTACACAAACTAGGTTTGTGTCCCCACCCCAAATTCCTATGTTGAAATTCTAACCCTTAAGGTAATGGTAATAAGAGGTGGGGCTTTTGGGAAGTGATTAGGTCATGAAGGCAGAGCCCTCATAAATGGATTAGTGCCCTTATACAACAAACCTTTGAGAGCTTTCTCAGCCTTTACCCATTTTAGGACACAGTGAGAAAGCACCATCTATGAATCAGGAAGCAGGTCCTCACCAGACACTGAATCTGCTGGGGCCTTGATCTTGGACTTCCTAGACTGCAGAATTGTGATAAGCACAATTTCTGTTGATTATAAGCCACTCAGTCTATGGCATTCTGTTATAACAGCCTGAAGAACTAAGTGCCTAACACACTGCTTGGCACACAGTGGGCACTCACATAATAGTTCTCAGTTTGCTTTCCTTTAGAGAAAACTATACCATAAGCCTTCTTCACTCCAGTTTCTATAGTATTGAAGATTCTATTAAATTATCTAATATTCAGCAGTGTCAACACACTCAATGGACACTCAAATATTAGTTTTTCATAAAAGCACAGAAGTTTGAGTTATAATATCAGATTATTCTATCATTTACTATGATGTGAATATCTCAGCTAACAGGTTTGTCTTCACATACCTCTATAATGTTGCTCTCCACAATGGAATGAAAATATTGTGAATTAACTTGTGAATATAATATTATACAAATTCCATCAAGTATTTGACAATGCTTGATGACTGAAAGTGTCATTATTTCCTTTTAGAATGCAAGGAAGAAAGTGTCCACTATGTGATGCTCACTACTAGATCAATCTGCATTATGTAATAAACATTAAATTCAGAAAGCACACAACATCAGGTATTTAAGGTTTCAAATACACGTGATTCTTATGCCAGATGTCCCCCCCAAACTAGTAATCTTTGTACTACTCATGTGCATGAGGTTTAAGGTTTAAGCTTACAAAGGTAAAGCTTAGGAAGGGTGAGTGGATAGTATCAATGTGTGAAGCTGTCTGTATACAATAATACCCCTAATAATAAACTTATTTTATTACCAATGTCATCCAAATTTTTATACAAAAACTTCAGAAATCATGGAGAACCAAGCTGCAAAGTTCCACAAAAATCATGTAATAAACATCGTGTATTTGTCTTTCTCAACAAAACTGTTTAAAATCTGAGCAGTTTCTGCTTTTATAACTTTTTTGTTCACTGTTTTCTCCCTAGAGGAAGATAACCTTCATTGTTTTTCACTCCATATGCACTCCCAATCTAAATGAGAAAGAATATGCTATTCATTATTTACTTACTGATTAATTGATTCAATATACCTGAAAGTGAATGTTGCCTTGCCTGGGTAGCTCAGTTGGTTAGAGTATTGTCCTGATAAGCCAAAGTTGCAAGTTAGATACCTAGTAAGGGCACATACAAGAGTCAAGTAATGATTGCATAAATAAGTGGAACAAATTGATGCTTCTCTCTCTCTCTCCCCCCGCCCTTCTCTTCTTTAAAATCAGTATTTTTTAAAAAGTGAATGATCACATTATATTTTAGAACGTATATTTTACCTTTTTAATTGAATTTTGAAAGTGCTTTTACAGTTCTTTTGATTTTTCTCCCTTTCACCCCCTCTATCCAGCACCCCACTCTCTCATGCAATCCCCATACCATTGTTTGTGTCCATGGGTCATACATATAAGTTCTTTGGCTACTCCATTTCCTATATGGTATTCTACATCCCCATGGTTATTCTGTAACTACCTATTTGTACTTCTTAATCACCTCACCTCTTCACCCATTCCTCCACATCCCCCTCCCATCTGGCAACCATCAAAATGCTCTCTGTATCTATGACTCTGTCTCTATTCTTCTTGTTGCTTAGTTTGTTTTTTATATTCAATTGTATAGATAGATTTGCCATTTCACTGTTCATAGTTTTGATCTTTTCCTTAAATAAATCCCTTTAACATTTCATATGATAATGGTTTGCTGATGATGAACTCCTTTAGTTTTTTTCTTGTCTGGGAAGCTCTTTATGTGCCCTTTGATTCTAATCAATAGCTTTGCTAGGTAGAGCAATCTTGGCTGCTTTTCATGACTTTTAATATTTCTTGCCAATACCTTCTAGCCTGAGAAATCATCTGATGGTCTTATGGGAACTCCCCTATAGGTACCTAACTTCTTTTCTCTTGATGCTTTCAAGATTTTCTCTTTAACTTTTGGCATTTTAATTATGATGTATCTTGGAGTGAGCCTCTTTGTATACATCGTAATTGGGACTCTCTGTACTTCCTGGACTTCTATGTCTATTTCCTTCACCAAATTAGGGAAGTTTTCCTTTATTATTTTTTCAAATAGATTTCCATTTTCTTGCTCTTTCTCTTCTCCTTCTAGCACCCCTATGATGCAAATGTTGGACATCTTGAAGTTGTCCCAGAGGCTGTTTATACTATGCTTTTTGGATTCTTTTTTCTTCTTTTTGTTCTGCATGGTTGTTTTTTGCTTCCTTATATTCCAAATCATTGATTTGATTCTCACCTTATCAACTCTACTCTTGTCTCCCTGTAAACTGTTCCTTATTTCAATTAATGTATCCTTCATTTCTGACAGGTCATTTTATGCTGCTGAGGTACTAAGTTCCTTGAGCATCCTTATAACCAGTTTTTGAACTCTGCATCTGATAGATTACTTATCTCCATTTTGTTTGGCTCTTTTTCTGGAGTCTTGACCAGTTCTTTCATTTGGGCCATGTTTCTTTGTCTCCTTGTTTTGGCAGCCTCCCTGTGTTTGTTTCTAGGTATTAGGTAGAGCTGCTTTGACTCTGTATCTTGGTAGTGTGGCCTAATGTAGTAGGTATCCTGTAGGGTCCTGTGGCACAGCCTCCCCTATCACCCAAGCTGGGTACTCGAGGTATGCCTCCCCTATCACCCAAGCTGGGTACTCTGAGTACAGCCTCTTATAGTTGCTATTGGCAGATCAATGGGAGAGATTTACTCAGGCTAGTCAGCTGCAAGGATTGGCTGTGACCACTTACCACCAACCTCTGCCCTCCATGGAGGATCAGCTATGTAGGGGCAGGGTGGTGGTGCTCCAGCATGGTCTGTAGCTATCCACTGGCTACAGGTGCACTGGCCCTAGGGTTTCCTGGGTAGTGCTGGCCAAGGTCTGCACCACTCATGTTTTGCCCAAGGCCACTCTGCCTGAGCTATGAAGTGATCTGATGGCTGCTATTTGTGCTGGGCTTGGAGATTCCCAGGAGAAGTCAAGTTGTGAATCTAGGCTGGCTGCTGCTAGTGTTAGGCCTGGGACTCACTGAGGCCAGCTGTTGCTTGTTTGAGAGGATTTAGGAAGTTGTGCAGCATGAGCCAAGACTTGTACTTTTCCATTCATTCAGAAAAGCAGCTTTGGTGGGCCCATGAGTTGTGTCAGGTACAGTCTCTGGGCATCTCCAAGGTAGGTCAAACAGTGTTAGACAAGTTGATAGAGTCTCAGATATGGCTCCAGCTTACCAGGTCTGTGAGGAGAGGGTTTAGAAAATGGCCTCTGCTGGCCTTGATTCCAGACACTTTAGTTTCTCCCTGTATGCCACTGGTGTCTTTCAAGCTGCTACCCTGGTGTTTGAGCTAAGAGGGAGTGAGTCAGAGTAGGTGAGTCCTTGAGTGGGTTCTTCAAGAGGAACTTCTTGGGGCTCCATAAGTTTTTTCCACTGACTCAATTCCCACTGTTTTTTGTAGCCAGAGGCAGAGACGTATCTTCCTGGCACTGGAACCTTGGGCTGTGGGGCCTGGCGTGGGGCTGGGACTCCTCACTCCCTAGATCCCTCCCGAATTTTCATCCACCACACATGGGTGAGGTACCAGTCCATTCCACATCTGAACCTTTCCTACCAGTCTGGATGGATGTAGTCTCTTTACTTCCGTAGTTGTCAGACTTCCAATCAGCTTGATTTCTGATGGTTCTGAGTGATGGCCGTTCTATATTTTAGTTGTAATTTGATGTGGTTTTGCAAAGAGGCAAGCTACATCTGCCTATTCCAGCATCTTGACCGCAAGTAGAATGTATATTTAGACTTTATTTTTCTGATTTTAAACGTAAACACTTACAGATAACTTATAACGTACCAGACACTATTGTCAGTGGTTTATATATATTAACCCGTTTAATTGTTCAAACAACTCCATGAGATTAATTTCATTTGGCAGCTGAGGAAATTGTTAAATAAAGAATGTAAGTAACCTGTTGAAGTCCACACAGCTAGTAAGTTGCAGAGTGGGATAAGAACCTTGGTAGTTAGGCTCCAAGTCAAAACACTGTACTGTTTCTCTGTATTGCTATTAGCATATTTATAGAGACTGGGAACAGGAAAGAAGACCTAAAATCACTCTTCACCATACCTTACAGTTCACCTTGATAATAAAGACGACTTGGATATCTTGAGTTGCCTAGAATAATAGTGTTAGAAAGAACTGTATAATCTTCCCAAAAGGTAATTCTTCTACACCTCTGGTGAAAGCAAACTACTAAGGCTATATTACCTAAAGTCACTGAAAACTCTTTGAAAAACATTTGTTGACTTCTCTAAGTATGGAAATAAAAGTAATAATTTCTTCCTGTAACATCCCATAATCTAGATGAAATGATTTCTTTTTTATTGAAACTCTTAAATTTAATATGATAAGTACTATGATAAAGAGAAGCACAAGATGTTGAGTGAACATAAGGTACTCCCTTGTAATCTTGACTAAGAGGTTTCAACTGAGCTGATACTTTGAAGATAAGTATCTCACCAAAGGTAGAATAAAAAGAGGGCATTCCTAGGAGAAGTAACAGAATGTGCAAAGAAAGATTTATAGGCAAGAGAGACCATAACAATGTCTAGAGAGTAAATGTGAATATTTCAGAACGGAGCATAATACAAGGCAGAGCATTTCATGGAATATGAAGGATGGAGGACTAAGCAGTAGGTCTGGGCCAGGTGAATTTTATCCTAAAGGCAATGAAGAACCACTGAAAATTTTTACAAAAAGGTCAACATGACTGAATTGTGCTTGGGGAGCACTATGGCAATGGAACATAGGGACTAAGACTTTGGGCCCTAGAATTTAAGTTTTAGCTTTGCCACTTACTAGCTGAGAAAGCTTGAATATGTTACTTAACCACACATTACTTAACCTCTCTAAGCATCAGTGCCTCAACTGTAAACCTAGAATGATAATAACATCTAACTCACAGAGTCATTGATAAAATAAGACAATCCATTTAAACCACTTAGCAAACAGGTAAGTATTCAGTGGGTGGCAGTCATTTATCACCATCAGTAGCAATGTGAAAAAAATGGATTTAGTGGAACAAAATGGGAGGCAAGGAAACCAGTGAGGGCTATCATGATAATCAAAGAGATAAAATCTGAACTAAAGTGGCTATGAAAAGTCCAGGTGATAATGGGTTCAAAACATATTAAGGGTAGCCCTGACTAATGTACCTCAGGGGGTTGGGTGTTGTACTATAAACCAAAAGGTCGCCTGTTCAATTCCCAGTCAGGGCACATGCCTGGGTTGCTGGCCAAGTCCCTGGTTGGGGGTGAGTTAGAAGCAACTGGTCAATGTTTCTCTTGCACATCCACATTTCTCTGCCTCTTTCTCCCTCCTTTCCCTTCCTCTATAAAAATTAAATAAAAATCTTAAAAAACAAAACAAACAAAAACGTATTAAGGGGACAGGTATTCTAGAACTTTGGGACACTGTTGGGTGGGAGTAGGGGATGGGTTTGGGTCACTGGATAAATGATGTTCACCAAGATAGGGATTATGTGAGAAAGAGTATACTGGACATCTCACAGATAGATACCTTTCAATCATTACATTCAAAATAAAATTGATTAACTTCTCCCTTATAAATCCATTCCTCCTTTTATATATCTGTAAGACCATTCTTTTAAACTTTTTCTCCTCTAACTTTCTGGGTACTTCTTCACATTCTGCTCCTCAGGGTCCTCTTTGCCCTTCTGTATACTAAATATTGTGTTTCCAAAGTTGCTTTACTCTTCTGACTTCTCACTCTCTTGGGTGAGTTCATCTATTCCCAAGGCATTAATTAGTATTCATCTGTTTACTGATAACTTCCAGATCTCTATTTCTGACTCCAATCACTTGCCTCAGTTCCAAACCATTATACCCGTTGTGTATCCTGGAAACATCCCAGGGGAATATTCATTCAATGTGTTGAAAACCAAGCTCACTTTCCTAATAATCTGCCTACTTCTTACATGTACCAATTAAACAAACAAAAAAAAAACCAACAACAAAAACTAAAAAAACCTTTTCTTTAGACATTCTCTCACCTTCTCTTCCCCTTGACTCTGACTATATAAATTATGCTTCCTCTCCAATTTTAATCCAAATCCTCCATACACCTATCCAATCAAGGCAGCCTATATTTCTTTGGTAAAGTCTACCTTTAGCACTTTCATGACATTTCTGTGTTATTATCCCATTCTAAAATACATCCTTACCTTTCCAATTACATTTCTAACTTAGGTTAAAAACATTTCATCTGAAATGAATGTCTCAGCTTCCTTCTTCATCAAATTTCTGTCTTCCTCCATTCTTTTTTTTCCTCCAAAACTAACTCTTCATTTGCATCCTTGATGCTATTCCCCTTCTCTCATCCGCAGAGACTTGATTTATGAGAACAGGAGTCTTATCTGTTTCATCTCCAGCTTCTGGAACAGTGAGAACCTAGCACATGGTAGATATTTTAAAATATGCACTGAATATTTTATTAAGGAATTATTCTCTCCTTCTCTTGCCTTTTTAGTTTCTCCCCTCTGCTTCTACATTGAATTCTTCTGGAAGTCTAAACTATGTTTAAGTCTTTTTTCAAGGGAGAAAAAATAAATAAAAAGATATCCATACAAACTTTTTCTTGACCCTATCTTTCCAAGCTGTTGGCTATGTCTTTCTGCCTACCACCCAAAGTCTTTTAAGTTGCATTTGCACCACTAACTTCACTACTTTGAAATGTGGTTTTCTCCCAAAAGTGCCTTCTCAAAATCACTACTGATTTCTTAGAACCTTTTCTCATCCCTCATGCTTTTTGTTGATCCTGTATCATTTTACACAAAGGAACTCCCACTGCTTCTTAGAACTCTTCTCCAGATCTTCCATGGTTTCCTTAAATACAGGTTATATGTACCATTATTTCCTGTAGGTGGTCACCTCATTTATCATGCTGTTTCCAAATGTGTGCTTATTTGTCAGTATCCTGGACTAAAAATGTCTTCAAGACAAGCGTTATGTCTTCTTAATCAATATATCCCCACTGTATGACATATGAGTGCTCAATAAATATTTGTTGAGTAATAAAGTGAATATTGTCATCACATCAACACTCAAGAATTCTAAGAACACTGTAGAATGGGAGTGTTGGTTAAAATAAGTATGACAGATAACGTTCCAAGAGAAAAGGACATGTAAAAGTAGTAAGAGGGGCTCTGGACAGAAAGCAGCATATATATATGAATGAGTTACTTCATACATTTACTCATTCATTCACTTGGTATTTACTGTGAGCAACGCAATTAGGGGAGAAATAGAAAGATACTTAAGATATTGTACCTATCCTCATGGATGTGTCCTTTTCTTAAAAAAGAATTTTATTTATTTATTTATTTATTTTTAGAGAGAGAGGAAGGGAGAAAGGGAGGGAGAGAAATATCGATGTGAGAGAGAAACATTGATCAGCTGCTTCTCCTACACAACCTGACCAAGGACTGAACCTGCAACCCAGGCACGTGCCCTGACCAGGAATGAAGCCAGCAGCCTTTCGCTTGCGAAACAACACCTACCCAACTAAGCCACACAGGTCAGGGCCTCATGGATGTGTCTTACAATCAAGGGCAGAGAATCCAGGAGTGGTTAGAACTGGTAGAAAGTAGGAAGGAGTAAGATACTTTGCCTTATTAAAGAGCAATTCTGAATCTAATATTAAAATAGCAGAATAAGTTTAGATGACCACAAATCAGCTTCCTCTAATCTGCTCACCTTTGCAATGTAGGTTTACCAGCAGCAGGTCTCAAACTTTAGTGTACAAAAGGAACACCTGGGGATCTTTTTAAAGATGGAAAAAAGTCTCCCAGGAATCCTGATTCTGTGGGCCCAGGAATGTGCATTTTAATAAGCATTCCATGGAATTATGATGCATTTGGTCTGCAGAGTATACTACTGTAAAGTCCTTAGTCACTCACATCATAATTTTGCCATATCTGAGTTACACGTATATCTTAGCCTTATCCTATTCAAGAAGTTTGTTGACTAATATTTTTATGACATACATGATATAAACACATAACTACTTAAAAGTTGCACTGGCTGGTGTGCCTCAGTGGACTAAGCTCCGGCTTGCGAACCAAAAGGTGGCTGGTTTGGTTTCCAGTCAGGGCACATGCCTGGGTTGCAGGCCAGGTCCCCAGCTAGGGGTGTGAAAGAGGCAAGGAATTGATGTTTCTCTCACATCTCAATGTTTCTCTCCCTCTTTTTCTCCCTCCCTTCCTTTCTCTCAAAACAAACAAACAAACAAAACACACACACAACAAATAAATAAAATCTTTTAAAAAGTCTATCTGTATACATCAGTGGATGGAAAACGGTTTGAGAAACACTGCTCAAGAGTTTATGCTCTATAAACACCACATCCTCCATGCAGTCTGATGAAACAAATTATAACAAAGTTCCAGGGCAGTGAAGTTCAACAGAATTGTGCTTCAGAATAGTTCATGTATGTACCCTGGTACCTTTTATGGATTACAGTGACTTATTATAAAAATCCCTCCTTATATTGATTTAAAAACAATACTTTGTCTCTTACTCTGGTACTTAATTCTCAGAATGTTCTTGAGCAGACACCTGAGCCAACTCCCAACAGTTAAGGCATCAAAGTTAAAAGCAGCAGTTGGAACAAAATGAAGATAGATTTGTGCTCTTGACCCACAATAAAATATATATATCCATTTTATTTAAACTTACATTTGATTAAGACTGATAATTGAGTTCACAGATATAAACTTGATAGCTCTCTTCCTTTTCCTTCAGCCCTAAAGTAATTTATAATTATAGGTAAAATAATATGGCAAAAGATCAGAGGAATAATTGCATCTCAGAAAAGTCTATTCCTTAAAGGTTTGGCAACTTGCAACCACAAACAGAAAAGAAAGTTGAAATAGAAAACCATCACCAAATTAAAGATTGTGTTGATATTAAGCCTTTAAAAACAATATTCTGCTCTAAATTATGTATTGGCTTAAATGGCTAAGAAAATCAATCTCTACCTAAATAACTGATTGGATGTTTTTTGGGTACCATATTCTCACTGTGTCAAAAGCCAGTTCCATATATTTAATCTCTAGTTGCACGGAACAAAAACAGATGAATGACTGTGGTCCTTGACCTGTACATCACTTAAGTCAAATGGAAATTTACTTTACTACTCACTGATTTATAAAGCACTTTATCCTGTTTGGATAAAAGGATTATTGCAATAGCCCCTGAACTAGCCTCCCTACTTCCACCCTTGTTCTCTACATTCTATGAGACTGTAGAAAGTCTATTTTCCACACAGCTGCCAGAGAAATCCTGTTAATATGTCAGATCAGTCACTCGTCTGCTCAAAACCTCCAGTCCCCATCTTAGAGTAAAAGGCAACGTCTTTCAAAGGGCCCACACAGGCCCCCTGTACACAATCACCTTGCCCTCAAGCTCAGCTCATACTACTCTACCTTTGCTCACTCCGCGCCAGCTACAACAGCTACTTTGCTGTTTGTTGAGTACACTAGGCCAATTCCAGACCTAGGGCCTTTGTATTCCCTGTTCCTTTTGCCCAGACTGCTCTTCCCAAACGTATCCACGTGGTTCTGCTCTATCTCTTCCTTTGGGTCTTTCCTCAAGCATCAAGTTCCAGGTGAGCTCTCTTATACAAATTGCCACCTGCCCACCTCCACGCATATTTCCTAACTACTTTCCCTGCTTTATTTCTCTCCATAGCACTTACCATTGACATTCTACACCTTTTATTTGTTTATCAGTTGTTTACCCTACAAGAGTGTGAACTCCTGCCTGGTGATGATTGTGTTTTTGCTTTGTTCACTGTTATATCCCAGAGCCAAGACCAGCGACTAGCACACAGTAGATGTTCAATAAATATTTGCTTAATGAACAAACGGTATTACATCAATTTGGGGGTTTTCATCCTTAACCCTATTAAGAGCTAGAAATGAGAGCTGGAGGATATCCCCCAAAATTTCCAGACTGGCACTTGGGGTCTGTCAACTTACACGCATTATCTTTTGTCTGGTACATCGTTCCTCTGATTTTTCTTAGATAGTAAGGCAGCTGGAAAAGGCCTAACGTGGGCAAGGCAGAAACAAACCAATCATGTATAAAACTGATTTGGGGTGGTTTGATTCTTCTCCATAAGCCAACAGAGAAAATACCTTTCGAATTTTCATAGTTTCTCCTCTTAAGCCTGAGGAAAATAAGCTGAATGTTTGTCTTCTGGGGGCGGGCTGGGGGGTTGCTGGAAGAGACGCGAAGGCCGGTGCACCTTCTTCGAGAACGTCAACTCTTCTGCAGTCCAACTTACTTTTTCGGGGGTGGGCATCGTTCGTGGTCTCTGCTAGGGGGTGTTTCTTTCTCATCCTCTGATGTACCTATTGTGCTGTGTCTGGCGAATGAGATAAGGTGGAAGAGGAGCGGGGGGTGGCGGGGGGCGGGGGGGGGCGAAGGGATGCTGAGCGCGGCTTCAACTGCCTCCTACCACAAAGTCGGGGAGGCGAGGGCTCCGCGCGGGTGTCTACCGGGCGAGCGGGCGCCGAAGCCACGCGCCTCCGACCGCAGCCTCGGCCCCGGGTCTCAGGCGGGACGCGGGCTGCGCGGAGTTAGGCCCGGACAGAGGCCGGTGGCCTCCCAGCGGCCGGGCACGCGGCCCCCGCGCGCCCTGCTCTCCCGACCCCCTCAATCCGGCGCCCGTCTCGGTTACCTCGAACTCTCTTCAGCGAAATGGGATCCTTCTCCTGTTCCGCTGACATTACAGACCGCAAAGCATGACTTCCCCCCAGGCCGCGGGAATTCGGTCTCTTTGATGCGGCGGCGGCGGCTCCTCCTCCTCCTCGCGGGGCCGCTGCGGCTGCGAGGCGAGCCTCGGAGCCGAGGCGCGGCCGAGGGCGGCGTGGACGCGGGCCGAGTTTGCAAAGTTTGGGAGGAGGACGAGGCCTCGGGGCGGCCGGACGGCGTGCGGGGGGCTAGCCGGGCTCAGCGGCGGCGGCGGGCGGCGCGGCCTGGGGGTGGCCCCCCGCCCGGGGCCGGCATGTGCGGACGACTAGTGCGCCGCCGTCTCCTCCCACTCCTTCTTCGTCGCCGCCGCCGCCGCCGGAGGAGCCGCTGACAGGGGAGGCAGGAGCGGGCGGCCGGGCCCTGGCGGCGCACTCACAGCGCCCTCTGAGGAGGAGGTCTGCGCTCTTGCCGCTCCCGAGTCGCAGACACAAAAGCCCCCGGCGTGGAGCCGCCTGCAAAACCCGCTCTGGGGCGGGCGACGGACGTGGCGCGGCCGCGCGTCTTCCCCTCCCTGGGCTCCCCAGAGCCGCGCGGGGACTGACTTCGGGGGGCGGGGGCCGCTGCCTGGTCCCACCGCGCCTCCCGCCGCCGCCGCCGCTGCCGCCGCCGCCGCCTCGCGCTCCGCCTCAGCCCAGCCCCCACGGCCCGCGCGCGCCTCTCGCTCCGCGCCGGGGCTCGCGGGCCCGCGGCCCTCAAAGCCGGGGCGAGCAGCGCGCGCCGAGGGGCCGGCCCGCCCCGCCCCGGCGGCTTCCGCGAGGCGGTGGCATCTCCGAACTTCGCGGAGGCCACGACGGGCATCGCGGCCTCCCAGCGAGGGATCTGAAAGAAGAACGCACGGTCAGAGAAAACTTTCTAAGTGGAAGCTGTAGAGTTCTCGGCGGGCATGTGGACACCCACATTCCCTGACTCCGTGTCCGGGTCTGGACACCTGTTTGTGGAATGCCCCAACTTCAAGTTTTAACAACTTGACTCGAAGAAAGAGCGATGCGGAATTAATGCAAGAAAGGAGACTGGGTAGAAGCTGTGAGAAGGCTGGGCTTCCTTTAGACGTTACATTTTAAGAGAAGGACCCCCAATGTGCTTGTAGATTGGATTTGGTCACTGTTAACACATCCATCAGTTGAGCTGTGTGACCTAAGGCAACGTACGTAACCTCTCTGAGTCCCAGATTTCTGATCTTTGAAAGGCAGTGGAATTACATCTCTGAGGTCTCTTCCAGCTCTGACATTCTTCAGCTTACTCTTAGGAAACTGCTCTCCCTATTTGTTATTAGATTTTCCGGTTATCCTACTGAAGAGAATCTGTAGGTGCAGACTCAGATCTTCAATCGGGAGAGACTCTGGGTTTATTTGAATGTCAGAATCACTAAAAAGCACTCATTATTAATATGAGGACTTAGAACTAATCGCCCACAGGAATTACATCCTTCCAGAGACAAGACCCATATAACTCAATCAACTGCACATACAGATGTAAACTTGAAATGTATAGAGTCTTAGCAGATACATAATAGACAAGGAACACAGCAGCACCAGAATCAGCTTCACAAGACAGGATATGGCGTGGCCAGGGTACAAATGTTACCCTTTCTCTAATAAGTTTTGGGGGATATTCCCGATTAGAAGATTCAGACTAGGATAGGCTAGGAAAAGTTTTCATACAGGGCACATCTAGGAGAAGGCTCCCACAACTAGAATATAAGTTCAACGTAGGCATTTTATCCACTTCGCTACTATATCCTTTGGTACCTAATAATGACTGGCAAGTGTTCAAAATTTTTTTGTTGAATAGATGCATGAATAAACAGGTTGGAAGTGGCCCTGGGCAGACTGGATGGACAGGGTTTGGTAAGTGTGATAAAGCTGTAGCAAATGCTAAGAATGATAAAGCAAATTGGCTTTTACACTTTATCTCACAGGATTGTTGAGAGAAGATGTGAAAGCACTTTGAAAATATCAAGCAATATGGAAACAGAGTTTTTATTGTATAATCCTTAGTGCAAGGGGAGTGGTTGAGAAAAATCATTGCTAAGAGATTTTGAATTCTTTGTTGTAATTCCCTAAAAGTAGAGACTCAGATATAATATGTAAATCAAGGGAAATGAATTGGCCTCTTTTTAATGATTCATCAAGAATAAAAAGACCATCTTATTTGGCCATGGACTTTTAGATCAGTTTGTCTTCCAAATTCTGATGACTTACTTGCTACATATCAGAACTACAAGGAGAGCATTCTAAAATTTCAGATCCAAGCTCCTCCCCAGGTTTACTGAATAAGTATCTCTGGGAATGAGGTCTGAAATCTGTCTTTACACTTTCTAGATGATTCTACAGCAATGATCATTGTGCCCTCGACTCCTTATGTCCCCAGTGTGACAGAATTCCTAACAAAATATACCTTCATCTTGCTGTTGAAGTCTTTATCTATGGAACTTGTTTGTGAATTTTAGAGGTAATCTAAATCTTTAATCCCTCTCTCATATAGAGATGCAGGTAAATCTATTGTTGGCAGGCCTACCCTACTATTCAGAATACATGCTCAGCCCTGACTGGTGTGTGGTTTAGTTGGTTGGGAGTCATCCTGGAAAGTGAAAATTCATGGGTTCAATTCCTGGGCAGGGCAAATGCCTGAGTTGCAGGTTTGGTCCCTGGCTGGGGTGTTTACCAGAGGCAACCCATCAATGTTTCTCCCCCTCCCTTTCTTCCTCCCTTCCCTTCTCTCTAAAAATAAATAAAATCTTTTAAAAAATAAATAAAAATACATGCTCAGTCCTACCTAAAACTCAATAGTAGGCACAACTTAGACTAGAACAAGGCTCAATAAACTTATTCTGTTGAGGGCCAGATAATATTGTAGGTTTCGCAGGCCGTACGTTCTCTGTCACAGCTATTCAACTATGCCACTATATTAGGACCCCAACCATAGATAATATGTGAAGATAGAAGGGTGTGGTGCGTTCCAGTAAAACTTTATATATAAAAGCTGGCAGTGTACTGAATTTGGCCCACAGTCTGACCCCTAAACTAGAACTTGAATCACACAGAGGACGTTGGAGCTCAGGGGACAGAACTAGGCTACAGATACAAATGGAGGAGACATTACCTAAGAATGGATAAACTCACCCAGAAACAATGAGAAATGAGAGCCAAGAACAGAATCCAGGGAAATACCGACATTTTAAAGTGTGGACAGAGATAGAGGAGTCTGTAAAGGAAATAAGAGAAGACATGAAAATTAAAAAAAAAATAGTGTAAGGGCAATCAAGAAAGGAGAGAAATGATCAACGTTGTCACATGCTGCAGAAAGAAGTATTCATTTCTATCTTTAGGCATCCTTGGCCTGGAATCTACTTAACCTCCTTGTTTTCTTGTATTTTAAAGTATTTTACAGCCTTTCCCTTTAGTATTTTACATCTCAAGTTTTATGTGTTTATATTGTAGGAAGTAGCATAGTGTAGCATTTAAACATAAAGCCTCTAATATAAGTTGGTTTAGATTAACAGGTAAACATTTTTTTTCAGAAAAAATAAAATATTGCTATAAGTTCTATTTTCAAACATTGAAAATCATAGATTTGTAAAAAATTGAATAGAAATAAAAATGAAACCCAATTCTAAGTTTTGCAATATTGGTTTGAATTCTTTTGTGATATAATTGAAACTGTGGTCATCTTAGCAACCTCTATATGTTGGTCAGCCACATCTAGTATCCCCTTGTTGGCAAATATAAGGAATTACAACAGCAAACTTTGGAAGATGTTTGTATAGGCCAGGATTCAATCCAGACACAAAAATCACACAATTTAAACAGAGTATATTTAATACAAAGAATTATTTATTTTTTAAAAAAAATTTTAAATTATATTTTATTGATAATGCTATTATAGTTCTCCTGATTTGTCCCCCTTTGCGCTCCTCTATTCAGTACCTCCTATTCCCTCAGGCAATCCCCCCACCATTGTTCATGTCCCGGGGTCATGTACATAAGTTCTTTGGATGCTCCTTTTCCTATACTGTTAATATCTTCCTGTCTATTCTATACTGACCAATTTGTAGTGCTCGATCCCTTCCCCCCATTCTCCCCCCGTCTCTCTCCCAACTGATAACCCTCAAAATGATCTCCATATCTATGATTCTGTTTCTGTTCTGCTTGTTTGCTTAGTTCTTTAGATTTAATTGTTGATAGTTGTGAATTTATTGCCATTTTGATGTTCATAGTTTTGATCTTCGTTTTCTAATATAATTCTCTTTAGCATTTCATATAATAATTGCTTGGTGATTATGAATTTCTTTAGTTTTACCTTGTCTGGGAAGTACTTTATCTGCCCTTCAATTCTAAATGATAGCTTTGCTAGATAGAGTAATCTAGGTTGTAAGTCCTTGCTTTTCATGACTTTGAATACTTCTTGCCAGCCTGCAAAGTTTCTTTTGAGAAATCAGCTGATAGTCTTATGGGTACTCCTTTGTAGGTAACTCTGCCTTTCTGTTGCTGCTTTCAAGATTTCCTCTTTATTTTAACCTTTACCATTTTAATTATGATGTGTCTTGGAACAGCCCTCTTTGCATCCATCTTTTTGGGACTCTCTGTGCTTCCTGGATTGCATGTCTATTTCCTTCACCAAATTAGGGAAGTTTTCTTTCATTATGTTTTCAAATAGATATCCAATTTCTTGCTCTTTCTCTTCTCCTTCAGGTACCCCTCTCATGTGAATGTTGTATCTCTTGAAGTTGTCCCAGAGGCTGCTTATACTATCCTCGTTTTCTGGGGTTCTTTTTTCTCCTTGTCATTCTGATTGTTTGTTTTTTGCTTCCATATGTTCTGTATCATTGATTTAATTTTCGCCTACATCAACTCTACTGTTGTTTCCTTGTAAATTGTGCTAAATAAGTGTATCCTTCATTTCTGACTGGATCTTTATTATGCTGCTGAGGTCCTCACTAAGTTCCTTGAGCGTCCTTATAACCAGTGTTTTGAACTCTGCATCTGATAGATTGCTTATCTCCATTTTGTTTAGCTCTTTTTCTGGAGTTTTGATCTGTTCTTTCATTTGGGCCACGTTTCTTTCTCTCCTCGTTTTGGCAGCCTCCCTGTGTTTGTTTCTGTGTATTAGGTAGAGCTGCTATGACTCACTGTCTTGGTAGTGTGGTCTAATGTAGTACGTGTCCTGTAGGGTCCCGTGGCACAGCCTCCCTTATCACCCAAGCTGGGTACTCAAGGTGTGCCCTTTGTGTGGGCTCAGTACACCCTCCTCTTGTAGTTGAGCCTTGGTTTCTGTTGGCAGATCACTGGGTGGTATGTACTCAGGCCAGTCAGCCGCAAGGATTGGCTGTGACTACTTACCACCGCCCTCCGCCCTCCATGGAGGATCACCTCTGCAGGGGCAGGATGGTGGTGCTCTGACGAGGTCTGTAGCTGACCATTGAATGTGCTGGCCCTGGGGTTTCCTAGGTGGTACAGGCCAAGGTCTGCTCCTCCGTGTGTTTTGCCTGGGGCCACCCTGCTGAGCTATAAAGCAGTCTGGATAGCTACTACTTGTGCTAGGCTTGGAGATTCCCAGGCAAAGCCAAGCAATGAATCTGGGCTGCCCCTGCTAGTGCTGAGCCTGGGGCTCACTGTGACCATCTGTTGCTTTAGAAATCTGTGAAGCATGAGCCAAGACAAGCCATTCATATGGAAAAGCAGCTTGGGTGGCCAGTAAGTTGAATGGAGTCTCTGGGGATCTCCAAGGTGGGTCAAACAGTATTAGCCAGGTTGATTGAGTCTCAGATATGGTACCAGCTTCCTGGCTCTGTGGCTCTATGGCTCTGTCGGGGGGAGGGTTTAGAAAAGGGCCAATGGCCTCTGCTTGCCTTGATGCCAGATACTTCAGTTTCTCCCAGTATGTCTCTGGTGTCTTTTAAGCTGCTACCCTGGTGCTTGAGCTAAAAGGGAGTGAGTCTGAGTAGGTGAGTCCTTGAGTGGGTTCTTTAAGAGGAACTGCTTGGGGCTCTAGAAGTTTCTTCCATTGACTCAATCTCTGCTGGTTTTTGCAGCCAGAGATTGTGGGGACTAATCTTCCTGGCACTGGATCCCTGGGCTGTGGGGCCTGGTGTGGGGCTGCAACTCCTCACTCCTAAGATATCCCTCCCAAATTTTTATCCACCACACATGGGTGAGGGACCAGCCCTTCAGTGTCTGCACTTGTCCTACCAGTGTGGATGGATGTGGTTTCTTTAATTCTATAGTTCTCATACTTCCATTCAACTTGATTTCTGAAGGTTCTGAGTGATGGTTCTTCTATATTTTAGTTGTAATTTTGATGTGATTTTTAGAAGATGTAGCCATACCTGCCTACATCACCATCTTGATCAGAAGTCCTCATACAAAGAATTATTAACCCCAGGATGAAACAGGAGTAGGGGGGGATTGGATGATAAGTAAAGCGAATGCTAAAGATGGTGAAAAAAGAAAATATGTGGAGGATCCACTACCATTAAAAATAAGCTAGAGCACCCAAAGAAGAGGCCCCCCTCTCTTTCCAGGCTGTGATCCTGACAGCTGTGTACTCTGAGCAGAGTGCCAGAGGAAGCTGCTGTCCCTGGCTGCTGCCTGCATTGCAGGTTCCTGGTACTGGATAAGATGCCTGCACCGCAAGAGCTAGACCCTGAAGAAACCATGGGTGCTTAGGAGCCTGCAAATAGGAGCACCTTGGAATAGGAAGAAAAGCTCTTCTTCCTGCAATATCTCTTCAGCACCCTCTACTAACAATGTACAACGTCATGCCGGCTAGCAAAGGAAAAATATTTAAAGGGTACAGCACCATTTTTGCAGAGGAGGCAATAAAGGGTACATTGGGGTGCAAGGCAATAAATTGATTACTGATACAATGACAGTGTGTATTTTAGCCTAGCAAAAGTTCCTACATGACCTCATAGCAACAGCAACTTTGGTTCTGCAATATGTTTTGTCATAAAATTGTACTTTCTGATTTTTTTTGCTGTATTATCCTAAGTGTATATTTATTTTCTAGGCTATGATATGGGACATAGTTTTACTTCAAAATGCCCTTTGAACCCATTCTATCTAACCTCTTCTATCCCATCCATCACCAGAGTCCATAAACTTGACCTCCTGTATATTTCTCAGATGTGTCCATGCTTCTCTATCACCACAGCCACCACCCGTCTAGCCATTATCATGTATCTTTTTTCTGAACTAATACGTTAGTCACCCAATAGTTTCCCCTATATCCACCTTAACCTCGATTCAATCCATTTCCTACTCTGTAGCCACAGTGCTGTTAAAACAAAAAAATGTATAGATTCACAGAAGTTTGCAAACAAATGGATAGGGAAGTCCTGTGCATTCTTTCCCCAGCCTCCCTCAATGTAAGCATGGTGTACAACTCTAGTGCACTATCAAAACCAAGAAATTGACATTGGTGCAATCCAGAGCTTATTCAGGTCTTTCCTGTTATATATGCAATGTATATGTAAGTCTATGCAATTTTATCACACTTGCAACCTTGTGTAACCACCACCACACTCAAGATATGAAGATACTGAACTGTGCAATTACAAGATTCCCTGATAACAGGACCCTCTTGTGTTATTACTTTGTAGCCACACCCATGCACTTCCCTGATCACTACCCATCAGTGGCAGCCACTAATCTATTCTGCATTTTTATAATTACGTGATTTCATGAAGGTTACAAAATGAAATCATGCAGTACACATCCTTTTGAGATACTTTGCCACATAAAAACTTCCTTGAATTTTATGAGTTATTGTGTGTGCCAATATTTGCTCATTTTTACTACTTAGTAGTATTTCCTGGTATGGATGTACCACAGCTTGTCCAACCATTCACCCATTGAAAGACTATGTGGGTAGTTTCTACTTTTTCACTATTGTGAATAAAGCTATTATGAACATTCATGTTTAAGTTCCTGCGTGAAAATAAGTCTTCGTTTTTCTGGGATAAATGCCCAAGAATGCAATTGCTGGGTCATATGTTAAATCCATTTTTAGTTTGAAACGAACTGCCAAACTATTTTCCAGAGTGCAGAGTGCTCTTTTTGAAATACACAGCTCATCCTGTCATCACTTTACATAAAACTCCTCAGTGGCTTTCCACTGCCACTGTAATTAAGGTTGGATTTCTTAAAACACAGACTATAAGCTGATATTATATGATTTCCACTGATCTCTCCAAACTCATCCTACACCACTCCTCTTGCTCTTTATGCTCATTGGCCTTTTAAAAATTTCTTCCAGTACTCTCCTGCCAGAGGACTTTGCAAATGCCGTTTCCTCTTCCAGGAATGCTTCTCTCTCTATGCCTAGCCCGATCAATTCAAACTCTACCTTTCATTCTTGACTCAAGCATGTATGTCCTCATTCTCCCTCTAATCTACCTTGGGTTCTGTTTTTATAATTTCTATTTTATCATGTCTCTGTTTGAAATTACGTACTCATTTCTGTGAATATCTGATTAAATTTTGTCTTGATCTCCAGACTTTCAAATTCATGAGAGTAAGATTGGACTGACTTTTGCTTATTACTGTCTGTCACATTTAAGGTGCTCAAAAAAATTTTTTTTTGAATGAATGAATGATAGAATTGCAAAGAATTCAAAGCCTTGACATTCCATAATTTTGTTTACCCATTATTTTAGGTATATTAATCACTCAAGTTCAAGATAGTCTGCTAAGCAATAGAGTCCTATAGCCGAATTGTAGATTCATACAAAGTTTACATTAATACATTCTGAAATATGTATTTCAGATTTAAGACATTTTATAAATATTTCTAGTGGATGACTTATTGAAAAATAACAAAGAAAATGATTAATGGAACATTTGTTATTCTTTTTCTTTTAAAATTTTTATTTATTTTTACAGAGACGGGGAGGGAGGGGGAAAAACATGGATGTCCAAAAGAAACATCAATAGACTGACTGCCTCTTGCATGTCCCCAACCAGGGACCTGGGGCACAACCCAGGTGTGTGCCCGGACCAGAATCAAATCAGTGATCTTTTGGTTCACACGAGGGCACTCAGCCCACTGAGCCACACCAGTCAGGGTGCAATTTGTTATTCTTTAAAATATTAAGGAGACCTGTGAGTCAAGAAAAGGGACAAATGTCTCCATAGCTCTCTCCATCTTGATCACTGTCATACTAACTTGAATACCCTTTGCAATCAATAGCCAAAGACTTGAGTTCAATATAACTATAAAAGTCCATGGTATCTTTCCTGGGGAAGCTGGTAAAAAATATTCATGGTTAAGTGAGATGCCTCTAATATCTCTTTGATCTTTGATTCTGAAGACACCGTGAGTCACATACTTCTTATGCGACAGATGATAAAACCAATATGGCAAAGTAATGTGGGATTTTTGCCTTGTTTTGTTCTGTTTCTTATAGCAATGGGAAAAGAAGCAAAAAAAATTTTTTTCAGGATATAAATACTGCCAACATAGGCAGACTGCAACACTGTGGGTGTTTGAGAAATTTTTGAGAGCATGTGGGAATGAGCAAGATATGTGTGTATTTGTGAATGAAGCACAGCAAGGCAGGACTACCTAAGAAACATGACAAATCATGGTGTTAAAACAACAAATTGTAAATATGGAACAATTGGCATTTTATGAAATTTATTTTAAAAGAATATGTGCCAAATTTAAAACTTTTTGGTTTGTATGCCTGTTTGGAGGGCTGAAGAAGGAAAAGGGAGGCAAGATAATAACAACTTTGCACAGTAACCTTCCTTGAGCCTCCCCATTTTTTGTACACTCACATTTATTTATGGAGATATAATTTATATATCTTAAAATTCACAATTTTAATGTATAAAACCCAGTGTATAGTATATTCATTTTTTTAGTGTGCTTTAGTGTTTCACATAGTTGTACAATGATCACCGTTAATTTTAGGACATTTTTATCACCCAAAAATGAAATCCTGTACTGGTTAATACTCATTTCCCATTGTTTCCCCCACCCCCACCCCAACCTCCCCAGCCCTTGGCACTACTAATCTACTTTCTGTCGCTATAAATTTGCCTACTCTGAACATTTCATTTCACATAAATGGAATCATGCAATATATGGTCTTTTGTGACTGGTTTCTTTCACTTTGCATGTTTTCAAGGTTCACCCACATTATTTATGTAACAGTATTTTATCCCTTTTTATTCCTGAATAATATTTACATTGTAGGGATATACCACATTTGTTTACCCATTTGTTTGTTGATGGACACTTGGATTGTTTCCAGCTTTTGGTTATTGTGAATAATGCTGCAAATGAACAATGGTGTACAAGTATCTGTTTTAGTCCTTTTTATTCTTTTGGTTTATACCTAGCATTGGAATGGCTAGCCAATATGGTAATTATGTTTAGCTTTTTGAGGAACCCAAACTTTTTTCCACAGTGGCCGGACCATTTTATGTTCCTACTAGCAACGCATGAAAGTTCCAATTTCTATATATCTGTAACAATGTTTATTTTCCTTAATTTTTAAATTTTTATAATAGCCATCCTAGTGGGTGTGAAGTGGTTTTTCACTGTGGTTTTGATTTGCATTTCCCCAATGACTAAAGATGTTGAGAATCTTTTCATGTTCTTGTTGGCCATCTTTATACTTTACTGGAGAAATGTCAGTTCAGCTTCTTTGCTCACCTTTAAATTGGGTTGTTAGTATTTTTGTTGAGTTTTAGAAAGTTCTTTATATGTGCTGATTATTAAACAATCTTCAGGTATGATTTGAAAATATCTGTCCCACTCTGTAGTTGTCTTTTCATTTTCTTGATAATGCCCTTTGATGAACATAGGTTTTTAATTTTGTTGAAGTCCATTTTTTCCTTTTGTTGCTTGTGCTTTTGGTCATATCTAAGAATTCATTTCTATATCTAAGGTCATGAAGATTGACACCCATGTTTTCTTTTTTTAAAAAGGTAATTGCTTTCAACTCAGGGCAGCCTGGTTCCCCCCCCACCCGCCCCAAAGAGTCTGTTTGTTTGTTTATTTTTAGAGAGATGGGAAGGGAGGGAGGAAGAGAGGGAGAGAAACATCCGATGTGAGAAACATCAATCGGTTGCCTTTTCCGATGTGCCCCAACTGGGGACTGAACCTGCAACCCAAGCATTTGCCCTCGTAGCGATTGAATGGGTGTTCCCTTGCTCTGCAGGACAATGCCCACTGAGTCATACCAACCAGGGCCATGTTTTCTTCTAAAAGTTATGGTTTTAGCTTTATATTTAGGTTATTGATCCATTTCGAGTTAATTGTTGTATATGGTGTGAGGTAGAAGCCTAACTTCTTTTGCATGTGGAAACTCATTTCCCTCAGCACTGTTTATTGAAGAGATTGTTCTTTCCCCCATTGAATGGACTTTACACCCTTGTCAAAAATCAACTGGCCATGGATATATGAATTTATTCCTGGACTCTCAATTCTATTCAATTGGTCTATATGTCATTGGTTCTTAGGCCTTTACCACACTGTTTTATTACTGTAGCTTGGTAGTAAGTTTTGAAATTGGGACGTGTGAGTCCTGTCACTTTCAAGATTGTTTTGGCCCTTGCAATTCCACGTAAATTTGAGGACTGGCTTTCCCATTTCTGTTACAAAAAAAAAAGAAAAAAGCCTGTTGGAATTTTGATAGGGATTATATTGAATTTGCAGATCACTTTAGGTGGTACTGATATCTCAACACCTATGAATATGGAATATGTTTCCATTTACTTAGATGTACAATTTCTTTTACAATGTTTTGTAGTCACCAGTACATAACTTTGGTTAAATTTATGCTTAGGTATTTTCAGATGCTATTGTAAATGGGATTGCTTTCTTAATTTCCTTTTCAAATCGCTCGCTGCAAGTGTATAGAAATGCAACTTTTTGTGGGTTGCTCTCGGACCACACAACTTTACTGAATTGTGGGGCAATTATGTTTTAAGTGGCAACAATGCATAGCAAGTTTTCTATCTAATCTTTAAAGTGGCAGTTTATTTGCTTTTTAAAAAAACTAAGATATATTTTTCCTACCACACTACTGTTCTTTTCTTTTCAGGATTATTTTTGAATTTTATTCTGTCTCCTTCTCTGCCTTCTGTTAAATTGATCATGTGTGTTTTATTTCCTTGTCCACTTTAATTAGGAGATTTAGAAATTTATATTCTATTTCTATTATTTTAGCACTCACTCTTTAATTTCTAACATAATGTTATTTAATAAAAGAATGGTAGAATTTGACTCAGCTCATTTTTCTTCCAGTCGTATGGTTTATTGTTGTCTAGTGTTTTATTTCTACCTTGTTTTTATATAAAATTAGTTAATACTGTATTTGTTTTATATGTCACTGCTGATTTAGATTTACCTGTTTTGCTCATCATGGCTTTAAAAAAAAAGCTTTATTGAGATATAATCATGTACCATACAATATACCCATTTTAAGTGTACAATGATTTTTTAGTATATTCACAGAATTGTGCAATTATCACCACAATCAATTTGAGAACACTCCCTACCCCGGAAA
The DNA here is from genome assembly GCF_022682495.2 of Desmodus rotundus. Classification (NCBI taxonomy): domain Eukaryota; kingdom Metazoa; phylum Chordata; class Mammalia; order Chiroptera; family Phyllostomidae; genus Desmodus; species Desmodus rotundus. Next base: position 86,519,966 of record NC_071393.1, read on the forward strand.
AACCCTCCAAACCCAGTAGCAGTCATTTCCCATTCCCTGCAACCTTCCAGCTCTATGCAACCACTAATCTCCTGTCTCTATAGATGTGCTTATTCTGAACATTTTGTTAAATGAAATCAAACAATGTGTAAGGTTTTATTTTTGTGACTGGGCACTTTCCTTCAGCATGTTTTCAAAATTCATCCTTGTTGTAGCATTTATCAGTATTTCATTCTTTTTTATTGCTGAATAATATTCCATTGAGTCAATATCCCACATTTCATTTATCTATTCATTAGGCATTTGAGTTGTTTCCACTTTTTAGCAGCTATGAATATGCTGCTATGGGTAGGTCTGTACATATTTTTGTTGTAAACATGTGTTTTCATTTCTTTTGGATATACCTAGATGTGAGATGCTGAGTAAAGTGGTAATTCTATTAACTTTTTGAGGAAGTGCTGAACAATTTTACACAGTGGCTAGACCATTTTGTATCTCCAACAGTAATGTATTAAGTGTTCTAATTTCCCCACATCCTTGCCAACATTTGTTACTTTCTTTTTTATTATAGCCATACTATGGATATAGAGTGGTATCTATCTCATTGTCTTCGTGACTTGTATTTTTTGCTCATCGTTGCTTCTTGCTTCTCCTATCTTCCTTGTGGATATTTCCTTCTTCCTCAAGTACATCCTTTATTGTTCATTAGCAAAAGTGTGTGAGTGGTAAATTCTCTCAATCTTTATGTATAACTATGTTTATTTAACTCTAATATTTAACGATTATCTGGGCATAGATCTCCATATTGCTGTTATTTTCCTTTGTGATGTTTTGAAGATGTTATCCACCATCTTCTTGCTTCTTTTGTCACTGAAAAATCTTAGTGCAATCTATATAATCTTTTTTTTCTCTAACTGCCTTTAAGTTTTTCTCTTTGTCTTTGATGTTCTGCGGTTTCACTGAAATATCTTGGTGTGATTTTATTTGTATATTTATAGCTTGAGGTTCATCTTTCCTATATCTGAGGATTTCATAAATTAGTCATTTTCTCTTTGAATATTGCTTATCTATTCTTTAGTCTTTCATTTTAGAATGGCTGTCAAGATGTATTTTGAATCTTAACTGTTTTATTTGTATTTTTTATCTGTTTCTTTCTCTGTGCTAAATTATCCTAAATAATTTCATCATACCTATATTCCAGTTTTAGAATTTTCTTTAAGTGTATTTGATATATCATTTAACAGATTTTCAGAAATCCGATGACTATTTTTTAAATTTATTTTTTTAAAAATAGAGGAAGGGAGGGAAAAAAAAGAAGAGAAACACTGATGGATTGCGTCTCGCATGTCACCTATGGAGAACTAAACCCCCAACCCAGGCACATGCCCTGACCGGAATCAAACCAGTGATCTTTCCGTTGAGGTCCGACGCTCAACCAACGGAGTCCTGCTGGCCAGGGCTGTATTTTCTTTATTTCTGGAAATTTTATTCATTTATTTTTCTAAAATACTTGCTCTTCAAAAAATACACAGTTTCTTATTTTCTTATGTTTCAATTGTTTCTTTTATATTCTCCATAGTCCAACATCATTTTAAGAAGTTTCTGTTCTAATTTTCAGTTTCACTTTCATTCCCAGAATTGGGAATTAAAAAAAAAAAAAAAAGAATTCAGTTAATTTAAAAAGCTTGCTTGGGTCATATTTTATCTATTATTTATTTATTTATTTATTTATTTATTTATTTATTTATTTATTTTTAGTGGAAAGGTTTTCAATATTCTCTTATCATTTTTTAATAATATTAAAACAAAAATTCTCATTGGAATTAGAGCTGTGTCTATGGATGAGTCTGTAGCTTTTACGCTACCTACTATGCAGTTCCTGAAGTAAGAAATCATCTGAAATAGGAAAACTGTTATTTTCTTGCTGTTCAGTGAACACAGATGAAAACAGTTCTTACATACCTGAAATAGGCTCTATTCCTACTGCTTGGAGTGGACCCTACAAATAAATCATCCTGTCCCAGGATATGAAAGCCATCATTCTGTACACTGAAAAGTTTTCATTCTTATTTTCCCCCCAAAAAACTAAAGAAAACATGGATTTTTCTTTTTTAACTAAGGAAAATTTTATTTAAACTGTGCAATCAATCAGTATTTAGACAGCAGTTTCATAAACATTTTGGCATTTAAATTTTTATTCATTTTTGGCATGACCTGTGGGATAGTATATAAACTACCCTTGGGAGGGGGAAAATACTAGGCAATATTTACTATGATGCTATAAGAAGAAAACAAACCCACATTATTAAACAAAATATGTTTTAAAAAGACATTTAAAAAGGTACATTCAAAATCAAGGCAAACACGAGCTTTCTTCCTGCAATGGAATTCACAGAGCTGATCCCCTGAGTCAAGCATAAAGTTAAAATAGCTCAGCCCTAGAGTCCATTAGCAAGTCTGCCAGTGCCGCCTTTACAAGCATATTGTATATAGAATGAAAGGATCCAGAACACCCAGAATATGAAATAATATAACTGACTCCCACTTTCATTTAATTCACATCTTTGAAAAAATCACACATACACAGACATGAAATTTTGTCCAGTAACAGTAACAAACAGACAAACTTAATATATGTCCTCTACTCTACTGATAGGCTAAGGCAATGTGTGTGTTATTCAGGCTTTACAAATTTACTGTAACAGGCTCAAGTTGCTAATCATCAGTAATCCTTTTCATTTCCAAATGAAACAAATACAGAATGTTGTAATAGGGAGAAGAATGTCTTAGGTGAAAATCTTAAATGTTTTTGTTGCTTTTTAAAGACAGTTCCATAAAAAATAAACTTCTGTAACATATTTTTAAAGATAAAGTTTGTAAGTTAGGACTGTGTCTAAGACCATTACAAGATATAAATGAGTAAATCTTGCAAAGGTGTTCAGAATCTCATGAATTAAGAGTGATACTGGGGAAAATAGTAATACTGGATGATGCAAGAAAAAGGAAAACATTTTCTTTCTTTACAAAAAAGATCATCATATCATTCCTCTTAATAGGCCTTAAAGGTAGACTTGAATCACTGAGAATAGGTGCCAGGAAGTAATTACCCTATATAAAAATTATTCCAAATAGTTTAAAGAAATGTTTAAAAACTTCATAATCTTGAAGAAGTAGATCTGTTAGAAAAGAATCCTAAAATTCACTTTCTCCTCACCCATTTACCCCTCTGGGAGTATCTGACTCTCTCCTTAAATCTTTAAAAGCCAAGATATTTAAAAGATGAAAGATTTAACTTGATGTAAGATGATTTCATGTTCAGTACTCTCAAAAGTACTGTAAATTCCCATTTCCCCTTATAGATTTATCTATACTACAGATGAATGTTTAAATCCCATTCCATGTCTTTTACCAGCCACTTTCTTTACTTATTGATTTGAGAGACAGAGAGAGAGGGAGAGAAAAAGGAAGGGAATGAGGGAGAAAGAGAGACAGAGAGAGACAGAGAGAGAGAGAGAAACACTGATTTATTGTTCCACTTATTTATGCATTCATTGGTTGCTTCTTGCATGTGCCCTGACCAGGGATGGCACATGCAACCCTGGTGTATCAGGACAATGATCTAACTGAGCTACCTGGCCAGAGCCTAACCACTTTCTTCTACTACTTGTTTTTGGTGGATATACAGGAAATGCAAACATTTTTAATTTTAGCACAGGCAAAACATAATTGGAAAGGCTAACTTGTAGAGAAAAAAAATCAGTTATGTTTCACAGCCTCACAGAAATGACTTTAACATTAGAATTATTTGCACTTGTTTTCTTTTTAAGTTTTCAAAGGTACTACTGACTCATTCTGCACAACAAATTATCCTCATTCCATGACTAGGGAAGAAACAAAAAAAGGTTAAGAACTTTCCTACCAAACAAGTCTCAAAATTGTCAAGGCCTAGAATTTAGGTGCTCCGATGAGCCACCATATACTTGTTGTACTATATGATTGTCCGTCAACTTTGCTACCCTCCTAAATTAGTGTGAATAGTTATGATGCATTCATATATAAACTATTGACTCTTCAAATCTAGCAAGAAAGGACGACTGGTTATATACCTGGCTTTTTCTAATTAATAAATTTCTATTTGGATATGGGAGCTACAGGAAAATTACAAAAGATTCTGAACACGTAGTCAAATAAGGAAATGCTTGACTAGATAAGGATGGCAGAAACCATCCCAACCTTATTTCTCATGCAACTCTAGGCACAGCATCAGTTCTCAGACACCATTTTGGCTAAGAAAAACTGAGGGTTTTAAAGAAAGAAAAGAGGAAGGTTAGGAGATGACAAGGGTGAGTGACAGCTCAGCCCCCTAAATTCTTTCTGTGAATGAGTAGATGTAACTAAGACAGACTTCTGTCAGCTGGCTGGATATTACCATGTGGACAGGTGGTTCTGATACAGTGGAAGGCACTATGAGCCTAGGTAATTAAATACTATTTCTTAGATGAGAAAATGCATCATAGTAGAAACCCAATAAACTTGGGCACTGGACCAACTTGGGTTTGTATCTTAGTTAAGCCACTTACAAGCTGTGATCTTTGGCAAGATAGCCATTTGAAAACCTCATTTTCCTGATTTCCATAATGGGATAATATTTACTTTGCAGAATGTATCAATAGCAGTTTAGAGGGATGGAGCACATGCTTGGCATGTCGCATATGCTCAGGAATGGCATTATCCCTTTCTAGAAACTGGAGTTAGAAGCAGCTGAAAAATGACTAGCATTCTTATACTTACTCCGAATATTATCACGGTCATTACTCCGTGATGGAGATAGCTTTATCTCTTTTGTTGAAGGAATGCTGAAAATTAGGTAGAATTAGAAACTATCCTTCAAAATGAAAAGACTTGAACTTGAAATGATCCAGGAATTAGAATGAATTAGAGCTGTGGAATCTAAAACTTTCTAGGAAAAGGGACAATTGAATCAAAGAAGAAGAATGACAAAAAAGCTGTAATTTCTTAGGAGTTATTCACATTAATAAGTGGAGGCACCTGCTGAAACTGATGGAAAACTGAGGGGTTACCAAAATGAAAACCAAATAGTCAGTAGCTGCTGAAACTGAAGAAATAAACCCAATTTAAAAGGAAGAAAGGCTGCTTGTTGCAAATATGCTTTTAAAAGAAAATGAAGAATGAACTTGAGCATGGTCCTCCTCACCTACTCTGAATCCCTCTGAAAGCCCCTAGAAAGAGAGAAGGAAAAAGTTCAACTATAAGGACAGTTTTCAAAATTTCTCATGAAATTTCATAAAGTTAAAGCCAAATACTTAGGAAACTTTCTGTAAAACACACAGAACCGACATGTTACTTTATGAAGCATATATTTAAAAAGTTTAAGTGGAATTGTTTTTGCAAGTGATTTAAAGAGAAAGTTTAACATATACATTTGATAGGTCACAAGCCAAAGTTTTCAAAGGTCTGAAATTCTGAAGATGCCCAAGGGACACATGACTTTAGACTTCTAATCTGTAATGCCATAGACATTTTATGGGGATCAGAATTCTATAGAAATAATGTATCTGTGGTAGGGAAAATAATGGCTACCTACAGAAGTCCATGTTCAAATCCCTGGACTCTGAATATGTAACCATACACTGCAAAAGAGACTTTGAGGATGTGATGAAATTAAGGATTTTGAGATGGGGAGATCACCCTGGATTATCCAGGTGGATTCAATTTAATTACGTGAGTCCTTAAAATTCAAGAACCTTTCATGGCTCTGGCCAGAAAAGAGGTATGTTAATGGAAGCAGGATCAGAGAGATGCTCCATTGCTGGCTTTGAGGATGGAGGGAAGGGTCCTTGATTTTGTCCCAGGGAGACCTGTGTCAGACTGCAGACTTAGAGAACTGGAAGATAGCCCTGCTGGGTAACTCAGTTGGTTAGAATGCCATCTGGAAATGCCAAGGTTGAGGGTTCGATCCCAGATCAGGGCACATACAAGGAGCAGCCACTGAATACATAAATAAGTAGAACAACAAATCGATGTCTCAATGTCTCTCTCTCTCTTTCCACCCCACCTGCCTCTCACTCTAAAAGCAATTTAAAAAAATAGAGAACTGGAAGATAATAAATGTGTGTCGTTTTAAGGCTACTACGTTTGTAGTAATTTATTACAGCAGCAATAATAAGATTGCAATACAGTATCTGTCAGGTAAAAATGTAAAACACCTTCAAAGGCCTGAGAAGAGTAAAGCCTGCAAACATACAAATTGCATTAACCTGTGATCTTATATCCTGAGCAAAAACCAATTAAATGCAGAATTCTATGTATATGTTTTAAACATCAATAAAATTCGCAGACAGCTGGTTGTGTATGGTGCTCTCCAGAACCCTCTACTCTGTGCTCACAGCCCATAAAAATTATTTTGACTATGAATTAAACCAAAGAACTTTGACCAGAGACCCATGGCAAACTGTCAGAAACAGTCTACAAATACATGTTTAGACTCAGAAAGATCATGACTCTTTCAGTATAGTTGGAACTCTGATTTTACATTCAGTATTCAAAATTTACATTCAATGAAATATAAACATATATGTAAATCACTACAGACACTGCTGAAGTGGAGCCACATCTGGATATTCTTGCATTAAAAAAAAAAAAAGCTTTTAATTCTACCTTTTTGTGACACTCTAAATTGTTTCCAAAGGTGTCTTCATATGAACTTGAACAATGACCCTGAGTCATCAACATGAGCAAGTTTCCGGCAGAAGTCTTTAACAAAGCCAAGACACGCGAATGCAAATCAGTCATTGTTCCCAATGTTGACACTGCTCTTGTTTGAAGCAAAGGCAAATAAAAGACATTTCACTGAAGATCTAATTTCCCTGGTGTGCTAAAGCTGATTTTTTAAAGCCACTTAGTGGATAAAGCTGTATCCTTACTTTTAGGCTAATCAAAATATAAAACTTCAGATTTCATAAAAAAGATTTTTGTTTCACCCAAGGTTCCACTAAAATTTCAAATACCGGGCTCTCTTGATGTAATTAAAATATTTCAGTTTACGGACAACTTTAAAGAGCACATCTATCAAAGTATATTCTACTCGAACAGTGATGTGATTTGCTTGCCTGTTATGTCCCAGCGCTCTCCAGAGATGAGAACATCCCTACTGTTCTCATAAGGGAATGCCTTAAGCCTTCTGAACTAACAAGGCAATGCTTTAAACAGGAGGAAGAGGAAGACTGCACAGGCTAGTTCAGGGACTGCCACCATAATGTCTGCAATGGAAAAGCCTGCTGATATTTCTGTTGACATCTCGTACTTAAGGTGCTTAGGAAAAGATCACATCATTTGGCAAAAATATCCTGTGGCTGAATCAGCAGATTTAATGGAAAGTCCCTATGTATACAATCTGGGTTCTGCAGAGACATGTTTGTTTGACATAAAAACAAGAAACAACAATTTAATGTACAACTAAGTTTGCCTGTATGCAGAGGTAACCTTAAATATCTTTGGTTTTTTAAATTTGCTGATAAAAAGTACTTGAATAAAAACACTGATAAATACCAATATAATTGTATTGCTTTTAATTATGTAAACTTAGCCCTTTGATATATTTTGCTACTAAAGCTAACCCTATCAGCCTCTACATAAATTTATTTCAAATCTGCTCATCTTCACTTACTTACAGGCTAATCTATATATTTTAATGGTCTTTGGTATGAAAATACTGATGAGCAGTATCTTGTAATATTTGGCATAAAAATGACATGCATGTATCAGTACTTACAACAAATAAGTCTTTGGAAAAGAAAATAGTTACCATTTGCATATTAGCCCCTTTGGAGTGAAATACCATGAAGTAACACCACTATGAAAGAGAAGTGAGAACCTTCACATTTTAGTTACAATTTTATATTTAAGGCTTCAGAGAAGCTAGCTTTGGCCAAGTGAAAAGAAGTCTTTGCAGGACACTAAATACCTTATTCAATGAGACCAAAATATTTATCTTTGGTGAAAAGACTTTTTTCTCTCCAACAAGTAGTTTCAACAATTTTAAAATACTTTAATACTGTTTAGTTGAAGATTTACTTGCTGAAGAAAAAAAATTACACTTGAAATTCTTTGGAACTTTCTACTGGTAAAGAACTTATTTTAAATGCTCTGGTAACAATAAGGTAGTTAAAATTACTAGTCTATTTAACTACAGCAATCAATATAAACCCTATTATTTTGGGTCCTATTACTTTGAGTTAGTAACTACTTGTGTAAGCTTCATTACCTATAGATGTTTCTAGTTAATTCAATTGGGGGAAATTATAGTCAAATTTTCACTTTCTACTGAAAATTCTTTGGTAACATGATTATTATGAAGAAATCTGTATAGAAAACAAAAGGTGAAAAAGAAGAAATGCACTGGTAAATAATTAGCAAACAGTTACAGCCTAAAGGTCTACAATAACTATGGGCCTATTCATCAAAAACCAAACACATAAAACACTTTTCTCAAGGACTTCAGATCCTCTCTCTAGGCTTTCAAAATGATTTTAATTCATACAGTCCTACTACATCTTCCATAACCGTGATGGATGATGTTTCAGCTGTAGGTATTTTTTTGCCTTTTAATGAAAGTTTAAAAAGTAAAACAAATTCTCGTACTCCTTAATTTTAGATACTGAGAAAAGTAGGCCCCACATACTTCTACTTACGAACCAAAAAGCGCCATACCCTGTCAGTTTGCCCATGCTTCCATGAGGCAGCTTAAAAGTAATAAAATGTTCCCTGAGTACAGGAAAAAAATAACACTAGAATAACTTTAAAAGGAGGTAGTATAAAACAGGAGCTATAAAGGCAGAAGCAGCATTTTTCCTTGCCTCAGATTGTTCACCTAAAGCTCTGCTTTTTAAATTTTTTTTTGTCATGAAACCCTTACTTAGACAGCTAAATGGGGACTTTGAATTTAGTTCAGACGTGGCTGCTGGCACTTAAAGTTGGTCTGCTTCTGAACATATCCAGTTTGGCACTAGACTACAGATTAAAAAAACAATTCAAAATGTATCATCAGACATTGGGATAGAAGATGCTAGAGGGAGGACTATTATCCAGTAATATTCTTTTGATTTTAAGAACACCATTTAACATAATCCCCCCCTCTATAAACCAAAGGTTTCAAGGGGAAACATTAAGATTCCTTCTAAAGTGAGGCTCAAAAGTCATTTCTAGATAATTTGAAAAAATACGTTTTAAAGGATATGGGGCCCCCCTGCTCCATACCATGTATTTCGATTCTGTATCCTCTCCCACTGCTGGGCACCTAGTAGGTAACTGTCTCATGACGGAGAGAAGGCCTGTTCTCTGTGTTTGAGTAAACAGTTTGCTGGCTTCAAACCAGCAGGAGGATTAACTCACTCCTGGAGTTAGCATTCCTCATTCACAGCATTGACACTGAAGGAAGATTAAATAAAAGTACCAAATTCTCTTAAGAAGTCAAGAAAATGCAAGTAAAGTGGTACAGCTCTGAATACTAATCCCTAAACAAAACCTGGAGGATAACAAACCAGAACAGTTTGATAAGATACTGTACATCAAAATAGTTACTGATAAAATCCAAGACAGTCTTAAGGCAACTTTCTGTACTCTTGTCCTGAACAACTTCATGAATATTAAAAAGATGTAAGGCAAAGGATTTCATAGTATATAATGGAAGGCACTGTTACCATGCTAACCTCAGGTTCATTTTACTGCCTACTGTTGCATTTATTTCATTGTTAATATTTCATGAAATTCCTTTATCCTTTTAAGCCAAGCAGGGATTTTTTTAAAAACAAAAACCCTAACCCATTCTCTTCAAAAATCTGTTTTCTGCATGGAGTTTTGCTACTAACTCTAGAAATTGAGGATGCTTTGCAAACTAGACAGTGCAGCCTTTGGCCAACTGTCAGGCAAAGAGGAAGACAGAAAAGGCACAGCTCTAGGCAGGCTAGGTTTGGGGTACAGCAGACAAAGCATTCAGCCTCTAATGCCCAAAACATAAAGGCTCTTGAAGCAATAGTATTCTCTGTATACTACCAAATAGTTCTTTTCTCAAGATAAACTTCTTTTGTCTTGGTCATTTACTAAAATCAATAGTCCCACTTTTCCTCTTCTTAGTGGCTTGACAGTCCTCACAGTGAGAGGTGTTAAATATACAAATCATGCAGAATCATAGATTTTTTTAAAAATCAGAGCTTCAGATAAACACTCTTACTCATCTACCTATATGACTCCTTTGATCACACACATTACACATAGAGCAATGAAAAAAAATTCTACTAGGAAGTATCATTGGTTATGTAGCTGAGAACTATCACAACAAACGAGGTAACAAAGTTGTCTTCTAAGTTTGCCATCTGGCAAACTGAGGTAGATAGTTAGCAAAGGAGCTTTCAAAAGTCTTCCCTTTGCTCCAGTGATATATTTTTATAATCCAGTCAAATATCTTGACTGTCTTTTCACATTGCTGACAATGAAACATTCAAAATATGCAAGTTTAAAAAAATAAAAGAAAACACATTCAAAAAAGCTGAAATACCCAACAAGACATCAATATTTTCACAAAAGGCTTTGGCTCCCTGTTCATTGTCCTTCGAACAGAATTAAAGGGAAGAATACCTGAACACGACTGTCTAGATTGGAAAATCGGTTTTATCAAAGCTTAGCATGGCAGACGGTGGCTGCAGAACGGAAGAGGAAGTTTGCTCAGCATCTGACAGCACTGCAGGGTCTTGACACTTCCTCTTCAAAGGATCTCCACCTGAATCACTGCCAGGGAAGGAACTGGAGGTCAGGGGTGTGGTACTTATAACCAAAGACAGGTGTATCTCATCATTGGACTCATGGGAGAACCTTCCAGAATCCCCGGTCTCGTGGCTGCCTTCACTATTGGCTGAATGCTCAGTATCAGCTGCAACACCAAAGGGTCTTGGGAAGCTGGCTGTCTGACCTGGGGAGCTGGGGGAGTCTTCATCACTAATTAGCACAGTCGTGCCTGGCTGGTAAAAGCAGACCGATTGAGTAAATCTTCTTTGAGGCTAGGCAAAAATACATAAAACATCATGAGTGATGACAGAATGCTCCTGAAAAATAATCAATCTGGTTTTACATATTCTGAAATAGCAAACTGTCCATGTACATGGATGAAGAAAGGTCGTCATCGTGAAGGGACTGCCTAGGTCAGCAGTTCCCCACTGAGGACCGGTAGCACATCAGAATTACTGGGGTAAGTGAGGTATCAAAGGCGTCTTCAGTGGTTTGGATGCATGCTCCTGCTCCATCCCTTTCTCCATTGCCCACCATTCCCCACTGAAAACCCCAGTTCTAATTACTATTCCAATTGTCATTTCAGTGATTTCTCCCCATGGCTTTCCATGGGGTCTTGCCCGAAATTAATAATACCCAGAAAGAACATGAAAACTAAAGTATCTATTTACATTTTCCTCTCTTTTTAATTACCATTTCATATACCATGGGTTGCCAAAGATTTTTCTCATGTGGGTAGATTACCTGCTCAACTTTCACCTTCTTAGAATCTTGGAAAAAATGCCATTTTTTCTTGGAGTTGTTTTTAATCACAGGACCATAGCTATTAATTATCAGGTCAGTTCCTCCCTGGAGAAAGAAAAGAAGAAAATGTAAATATTATGTATTTCAGTTTATCACAAGTAGTGCACAAAATATTTAAATGTTAAGATAAAAGAAAACAATCACATTATTACTATTTCTTCTTTTACACAAGCAGCAAACAACAAATTCAGGGTAGTTGTTAGTAATCAAAAAGATGTAGTAAGTGTATCCTTAAGAGAAATATATATCCTAAATAAAGTATTTGGGGTAAAGTATAATGATTCCAAAACTTGTTTGCAAATGATACAACAAAAATATATAGAAATATGAAAGATATTGACAATTATTTGTGCATTCATTACATTATTCTTTTAATCTTCCATATGTTTGAAAAATTTAAGAACAGTTGAAGAAAAAAAATGGGCCCACATATGGCAATAGATGGGGGATCAACTCCCTAGCTAACCCAAGAGAATGGAGGTATCTGTCCTTCAAACTGATTTCTTGGCTTCACTCCAGGCCTCCACTTAGCTCTGCCTTCCTTCACACTGGATTCTCCTGCTTTTTCTCCATGTCTGCCACCCTCCTCTGCTTCTCTGTAATCCTTTCTCACATCTAGTTCCAAGTTAGTAATAACAGAACTACAGTGTATTTTAGTTCTTTTTATGCCTATTTGAAAGATTTAAATTCTAATGTTCTAGATTAATTTGAAATAACTTTAATGGCTTATATTTATCTAGCAAATAAAAGCTAAATTAAGTTGTAAACAAAAAAGACAACAGCCCTGACTGGTGTGGCTCAGTGAGTTAAGGATCCGGTTTGATTCCCAGTCGCACCGACGTGGGTTGGGAGCCAGGTCCCAGTTGAGGGCATGTGAGAGGCAACTGATTGATGTTTCTCTCACACATTGATGTTTCCCTCCCTCTCTGCCTCCCTCCCTTCCTCTCTTTCAAAAAAATAAATAAAATCTTAAAAAAGACAAGAGTATCAAAAACCAATTTATTAATATTTATCCATTACATAGATAGTGTATAGCAGGGGTGTCAAACTCATTTTCACTGGGGGCCACATCAGCCTCATGGTTGCCTTCAAAGGGCTGTATGTAATCTCAACTCCTTAACAGTTAAGGAGTAGTTACATTTATACAGTCCTAAAATTATTTCGGCCCTTTGAAGGCAACCGTGAGGCTGATGTGGCCTCCAGTGAAAATGAGTTTGACACCACTGGTATATAGTATTGTGCTACATACAGGTAGATTGCATTTGTTAAATATAATTGTATAAAATTCAATATTAGCCCTGGTTGGTGTGGCTCAATGGTCTGAGTGCCAGCCTGCTAACCAAAGGCTTGCTGGTTTGATACCTGGTCCCCAGTGGGGGACACACAAGAGGCAACCACACACTGATGTTTCTCTCCCTCTTTCTCTCTCCTTCCCTTCCCCTCTCTCTAAAAAATAAATAAATAAAACATTTAAAAAATTCAATATAAAAATCCCCTGATATTTTGATATATTTTTATTATTCTAAATTTTAAAGAAGGGTTGGGGAAAAATAACTTATAGCATATTTGGCAAACTTTTTTCTGTAAAGGGTCACATAATAAATATTGTGGGCTTTGCAGGCTATATATGGCTTCTGTCCATTTTCTCCTTCATCTTTTTTTTTTCAAACTATCTTTTAAAAATGTCAAAAACATTTTTAGCTCAGGTGATGGCCATACAGAAACTGGTCATTGGCTGGCCTAGGCTTGGCGGTAGTTTACTGACACCTGGTTGATGGCACATTGGTTATGAGAGCTATTATAATAATGTATACTACCTAATGTTGCAATGTGGCTAAAAATAATTTTCAGTTGTTGTTCATAAAGCTTATCACTGTACTATTATTACAGATACAGGAAGGAACATGAAGTAACATCCCCCAATGACATTCTTTTTTAACTACATCCAACTTCCTCTAGCAATAAAAGGAAGGATCTTGAGACACGTAGCAAGATACTCCACAGTTTTAAAAATGTCATCCGTACCTAGAATGTTCTGATGGTCAATTCAGTTAAAAAAAATCAACCTAAGTATACAATGAATGAGAAAAATATTGTCCACCCAGTAAATACAGAGCGATTCAATTTATCTTAAATGCATACTAATAACCCTGGTGTCCTCATTTAAGACAGCATTGCTCCATATAATCCCATCTAATTGAATTTATGCTACTTTCTCTTTTTTTCTCTTTCATCTTTTTAAAGTTAATTTAATTATTTTTAGAGAGATGGGAAGGGAGGGAGGGAAAAAAGGAGAGAAACATCACTGTGGAAGAGATACATCGGCCAGCTGACTCTTGCACACCCCCAGCTGGGGACCGGACCTGCAACCCAGGCATGTTCCCTGACTGGGAATTGAACCAGCAACCCTTTGGTTCGTAGGCTGGTGCTCAATCCACTGAGCCACACCAGCCAGGGCTATCTTTTTCATATTTTAATCTTTTATATGTCCCTATCTTCTTCTCCTCAAATTATTTTACATAAGGAAGGATCTGAGTAAAACTGTTTCACATTTCATTAAGTAGAGTATTGATATAATACATTTGACATGTTTTTTTATAAGTAGATTTCACACATATATGGAAGATGAATGGAGGGAAGGATTACGCAGCAATTGGTCTCATAGCTTGGAGTACCTTTGCATCAATGAAGCTGTTGGGCATCATCATTGGCACTAAGGAGTCTTCACTTTCTATAGCCTCTTCCAGGTTCTTTCCTACTTCATGTCCACTGACTAGGGAGGCACTGGTACGAGATAATGGTTGCGTTCCATTCTGTGCCATCTTGGAAGAAGATGATTTCCTAAAATATTGAAAGAAATCTAGTTTCATTGTAGATATAGGCAAATGTACCAAATCTGGTCTATAATCACAACTTTGCATACAATAAAGTTACTTAATGTTTGCTTCTCACTTATGTTTAGAACTAAATATTAGATTTTAACTCCAACTCACTGCTGAAAATGTGTATGATTTAAGGAAGCTTCTTTATTTTTTTGTCCCGCTATCTGCTTACATATACTTTTTATAAACCCTGATTAAAAACCTTAATATTTACAAACTACTTTTATTATTATTTATAATTTATGCATTAATTATAATTTTTAATTTACATGTTGTCCTTCAGGTCTGCAAATTGTCACCACTAATGCCACATTTCACTTGCCAATTAGTGACAGCAAATTTATAGTAGCACTTCTGCAAGATTTAGGCATCACTAAAACACTATGCATAAAGATTTTACAGAAGAGTTCTTAAAGTGACACACTTAGACAGTAAAATTAAGTCAGTTGAATATACAAAAAGATGTTAGCACTGATTCTTCTTCATTAACATAATATCTTTTCTTAGTCAAGTACCAAACACATGTATAAACTCTTAACTACCTAGACAAGTGGAGGGAGTCAAGTGACACACATTACCTAAAAATACATTTTTGACTTTGCTTTTCTTTTTAATTTACAAAAGAACCTGAAGAAAATAAATTAAAACAAAAGCCAAAATATATAGGTTAGGAACAGACAAGTTCACTGAATGCTGAGAATTTAGCTGTGTCAAATTACAGATACAATTGCCTGACAGAATTCCTAGAAAATCAATCCCCAGTTATTACTTTGTTTTAATCCATGTCTGGAGATATCCAACCATATGTTCTGTGGTGATGTTGCGGGATAGTGGAGGGCGGGGCTCTCAGTGACTCAGGCTTTTCAGGCTATTTAAATGTGAAAATATTCTAGACAATTAAGAATTCTCTCAATCAGCAGATATCAGATATATAAGGGTGTCATTTTTCTAAACTGAAGATTACTTTGTGTTTCTCAAAATACTAAGGAAATGAAGAAACTAGGTCTTTTATTTGAGAATATTTTACTGGCACAGTAAATTTTTCAAATGGCAAGAAAATAATCTTCCAAAGTGAGTATATCTCTATAGCTGTAAGAACTCAAGTAATAATACATTTATTTTAAAATGGAAAATCCCAATTACTTTAAACAGCATTTGGTTTCAATTGCTTCTTATGGTTAATGTAAGTTAAGTGGTTTTTAACCATTTACCATCCGTAGCAATGGAAACACACCTGGCTTTACTTCGGTATATCAAGATGAGAACACAGACGAGGATGCAGGTCAAGGCTATGCCAACACCTACAGCGATGCCAGTCATTGATTTTTGGTCCAGGTGGTAATATCCTGAATAAACTAGAAGGGGAAACACATTTACTCAGAATGAATAAAAATATGCATGATTCCATTTATAATTTTCTGACAGATAATTGCTTTTCTATACTTTTCCTTCCTCTCATAGGAAAACTTTTGACCCTGTGTCTAAGCAGAAAAGACACATTACACTTTTACCAGTGATCTCAAAAAGATCAGTTTATCTTCCCAGTGAGGATTCTAACTATGAGTTCTAGACACTGTACTATTATATCAAAGATGAACATTGGCTTATAACTTCTAACGCTAAAAGGCACAAGGCACAGTTGTTCCCTGATGGACCAAAGGAGAGCTTTCCTGTCATGTTACCTTAGAGCAGAGCTCCAAGATTAGATTAGTTTCCCACTGAATGTATTGGCACTTACTTGGCAGTGCTTCTAAACTCTATGTACGCTTTACTAGAGGATATGTCAAAAATGCAGACTCTGATTTACTAGTTCTGGAGTGGTGGCCATGATTCTGCGTATTTTATAAGCTCTTGGATGACACTCACACTGCTGGTCCCCAAACACTGAGTGGCAAGGTCTTTGAGGTGTGATATGAGTCTTGCTCTCTCTTTCCACTGATGATAGGGCAGCTACTGTGGCTGCCCACTTCCCGTGTTTAAATTTTACTGCCCTGTCCTTTTTACCCTCTCTCTCCCCTTCCCTGGGTGTTTCTTTTTCATTCATATTCTCTCTCTCCCTCTCTCTCTCACACTCACTCACACACACACACACACACACACACACACACACACCCAACTAAGTAACTATCCTTCGAGGAGCTATGAGCCTTTAATTGTGTCCTGAGTTCAGCTGGCATTTCCTCCATTTAAAGTCCCCCCCCGCCCCCCCCACGCCTACTCCCCCAGAGGGGAGGAAAGGGAGGTGTCTAACCCTGCACCACAGCGGGCCTGGTTTCCCTCCAAACAGGGCAGTTGCCCCATGTGGAGTAAGGATGGCTCTTTAAACATATTTTTCCCAATTGCTTTTCTTGAGACAAACAACATTCTCTCTGGGAAGGCTGTTTTTCTGTGGTGAAAACTGTTAATAAAAACATGGTCTTCTGAGCCTGAACACCAAAGCCACCACTGCTGTTTATTTCCATGAAACCTCCCAGGAAGCCTACTCCCATAGTTCCAGGTGGTGTGGCTCATCTGTCTCAGTGGTTAAACAGCTGGGAAGAAAAATAACTGGGACACAGTGGTCTGAAAACTGCAGTTAATTCTGAGGTAGGTTTGTCTTCTTCTGGGAGTGCAGAGAAGAGCTAGGCAGCTCCACAGCATCAAAGCTTCACTGACAACAAGTCAAAGAAATGAGTGCAGGTTTCAGGACACGGCCATTGTAGGAGTGAACATAAAGTGCAGGGAGCTGAAAAATGTGTCTGCACTTAAGAAAGAGAAATCAGCGATTTCGACAGTACACAGACCTTTGCTATCTGCAGAATCTAAACGCTTGGGCATCTGATTTGATTCAGAACTTTCCTTTGGAAGCACTGCCAGCTCTACAGAATTCGAAAAGGGTCCTTCCCCCACTTCATTGGATGCAGATATCTTGACGATGTAGACATTTCCTGCCACCAGGTTTTCCAACAAAGCCATGGTGATTGCCCCTATTAAAACATGTATCAATGGCAATTAAGTGAATGTTATCTTTTACTCATTCTTTCAATCACACAATCACAGTGCTTTATTTTTCAAAATATTTTTCTGATTATAAAAGTAACATATTCATTTAGAACATTCTGGAAAAGTAAAGCTAAACATAAATACAATAATTTCCCATTGTTAATATTTGGTGTATCTGTATGCATGTCCACACCACACACGTGTGAGTACATATTTACTACATGCATGTTTCTATCCTAGAGTTTTCACAGTTCCCCTACATAACTCTCTGTAATTTTGTCTTAGGAGTAGTTTTTAAGAACAGTATGTCTTTTTGTTTTGTTATATACGAGGTCTGTCCAGAAAGTACCAATCCATGTACTATGAAAAATACACACATTTATTGAGGATGATATAAGATACAAGATAGTACATAGGACACTGATGCCTCAGTTCCCTTCAAAGTAGGCACCTTGGGACCTCACACGGTTCTTCCCAGTCGCCGTCAGCTATTCCATCATATTTTCCTGAATCTTATTGATTCTGACATCTCTTCTCTTTCAAAGGTGATTTTAGTTTTGGGAAAAGCCAGAAGTCACAGGACACCAAATCTGGGCTATGGTGGGGCTGAGTTACCTGGGTGATTTGATGTTTTGCCAAAATACTAAGCATGAGATGTGATGCACGAGCGGTTACACTGTCATGATGAAGCTGCTGGTCACCAGGTGCCCATAGCTGCGGCCCTCTGAATCACCCAAATAGTTCCCACAATGCTCAAGCTTAATGCAAAATTTGATGCAGATTTGCTGTTCTACTCAGTCATTTTGAATGTGATGACTACACAGGTTCACTCCACAGTTTCCACTGCCCCCACTGACTAGTACAGTGAAGTTGTCATTGTTCACACATGTGCATTCCTGTCCACTTTCTTTGGCTGCTAAGTTGCAGCAATGTTGTACAAACCATTCTCACTATATTAACAATGGCTGGACTTTTTTCCGGACAGACCATGTGTGTACATCTTTAAAATATACATAAATATATATTTATAAAATTTTTAATATATTCCTATGTGTATAATGTTTTACTCTTTACATAGGTGTGGATACAAACAGCCTTAAAAACATTTTATTTATGAAATAGTTCAAACATAGGTAGAGAGAGAATGGTATAATGAATCCAGATTCAACAATCATTAGATGTTAAAAATTCAATGTAAGTGTCTTTTTTTTCTTTTGGAAATGTTTTAACTACTTATGGTAATAAGTAGCTGTAACAGGTGATCTTGACCTTCTTAAATTAGAAACAACACAATTAGGTTTTTAAAATTTTATTTATTTATTTTAAAAACCAAGTCTCTCTCTCTCTTTTTTTTTAAAGATTTTATTTATTTTTAGAGAGAGGGGAAGGGAGAAAGAGACAGAGAAACATCAGTGTGTGGTTGTCTCTCACATGGCCCCCATTGGGGACCTGGCCCACAACCCAGGCATGTGCCCTGACTAGGAATCAAACCTTTCAGTTTGCAGGCCAGTGCTCAATCCATTGAGCCAAAGCACTCAGGGCATAAAATTAGTTTTGAAAGTATGAAACTATTTTTCACCCTTCCTAATCATTATCTAAGAGATCTTTAATATAAACAAAAGAAAAGGCCAAAGTTTTGTAGAACCTCAAAGTGCTGAAGACTTAGACCTCAGATTAACTATCAAAATTACCACCATCAAAATGCCTAGCATCTGCTTCTCTCCAAAGGTAATCTTCATTTGAACTTATATATGACACTTAGTATCAGAAGATATTTTCTCTGTTGACATGACTGCTAAAAAGGATTTCTATTTGGGCACTGCTATTTCTTGAGGAGTCTTTATGCTCTTGTTCTGACACTGTACTTAAGTATTTTTCTTACAAAAGGGTCTCTCACTCTAGGAATTAATCCTTATGTTAAGAAAGCAGGTGTAATAGAAATTCAACCAGCAAGTTGTTCTATGACTGCATTTGTGTGTGGGTATTCACAGGCAACTTAGCTTTCCTATGGTGATTTCATCTTTTTCCTGACTCAGAGCATCCTTACAATAGCTTCAAAGAGTTTACAATAACCTGTAGCAGTCACCTCTAGGCCAGAGCTGTCTATTCTGATGCACTTGCAAGAGTGTATTTCATTATGCAAGTGAAATGCAGTGTGATCTTAGAGCTGAGGACATGATTCAGAGGCCACCTCTGCAGATCACATGGTGTGAGGCAGCTGAACCAAGTGGCAATGTGAGGAGCCAAAAACAGCTTGTTTTCATATTCTATGGTTTCAACTTGGCCTGAGGAGAGTGTGAGCTACTTGAGCACACAACTGTTAAATAAACAAACTGACCCCTATTTAGAATCAGGAAAAGCCTTTCCATTCTTACAGTGTTCTTAGGCAGGTAAATTAAAAAACAAAGATGTATTGTGACATGTTACAATTAACTAGGAGGAAGAACATTTCAATAAATAAATTGAACTTCCATTTTATCTTAGAATACTTTACATTTAATTTTTAAAAGTGCTAGGCAAAAACTATTCACTACCTGAAATTAAACATCTTTTCATTTAATTTAAATTTTATATGCAGATGATCTGAGTGTGTTTGTGTACACACATGCTCCCCTTCCTTAGACAAAAAAAAGGAAAGTATAAGATTCTGGTTCCCCTATGAGCACACTCAAAGCAGTTCCCAAATATTAAAGTGAGCTGACTGTCCCTGTATTTGCTCAGCAGAATGTCTCAATCTTGGCATGATTATTTCAGTCTACTGCCTTTTATATGTATCTGAATCTTTGGCTAGACTAGGAGCTTCACAAACCAGACAGGGTAATAGGCTCAGTGTTGTATCAATGTTGATTAAATGCTGGCACGCTACCAACTAAGTAGTTTGTGACCTGGGGCACGTTACTGAACTTCACTTTCCTCACAGGGGCACTAATTCCCACCTCATGTAATTATTGTAAAGATTAAACAAGCTACCACTGACAAGTATCTGAAAAAAGTATATATACTCAATGAAAGTAAGTCTTCCTTACCTGTGACCTCCCCTCCTCTTCCCTGTCTAGAAGACAGAAAATTTCTTTCATATTTGAACAGTGTCATATGAATGAACAGCTAGCATAATGCCTTGTGCACGATAATTCTCAGTAAATGCTAACTGAACTTATATTAAAGGAGTGTTCATTTAAAATTTAAAAGCAAAGGGTAAGAAGCATTGACTCCAGAATGAAGTCTCTATCTTTCATCCACATTTTCTAAGTGATTTTTTTCAGTCCCACAGTCTTTTTTCTATTTAAAAAATTTTGTTTTCAATTATAGTTTACATTCAATATTATTTGTATTACTTTCAGGAGCACAGCACCGTTCCACAGCCTTAAATTCATCTACAGTGATGACTTCTGTGTTATACCACCAGTCCCATGAACTTAAATCATCCCACTTGTTCAACTTCTTTACTTAGACATCTAAAAGGCATCTCAAATTTAACATGTTCAAAACCAAACCTCTGATTTCCCCCACCAATTTTGCTTTTTTTTTTTTAACACATCAATCTGCAGCAAATCTAGTCTGATGTTCTTATTGCCTTCCCCATTATCACCCTTGTCCAAACCCCCACTAATTCTCACATAGACACTAAGTAGTATTAAATAGTTTCTAACTTCTACTTTTACCTCCTTACAATAAATTTTTCAGGTGGTTGCCAGAGCAATCCTTTTAAATTGTAAATCTGATCTACAGTCTCTAATGTCTTCCTCCACTCTTTGAATAAAATCAGTGGTCCTCAGATTCTGCCCTGTAAGACCTGCCCTTGGTTACTGTGATTACCACCCTTGTCCAAACCCCTTCACTTCCCATTGCCTGCTCTTCCCTCCACTCTAGCTGTCCTTGCCTTCTTGTTGTTCCTTTAACATGCCAAACACACTTCTGTTTCAGGGCCTTTGCACTTCTCCCAGATATACTCATGGCTCTGCTCCGATGCCATTTCTTCCAAAAGAACTTACCTTACTATTTCCATCACTCTGTCTTTTCCCCTTACTATAGTTTTCTTTATAGCACTTATGACACTACCTGAATATTTTTATATTTGTGTGTTTCCTGAGACGTAAGCTCCAATGGGGTAGGAACACTGTTTTGTTCAATGTGGTATTGCCAATGTCTAGAAAAGAGCCTATCACATACTAATCATTCAATAAGAATTCATTTGATCAATTAATTGTGTTCCTACTTTTAGTAGTTCAATTTATTTGGCAAATGATGAGTTAAATGGATTCCCTCAGTAAAGGACTTTAATTTCCAATGTGACTCTCTAATAGGAGGGATAGTAATGTCATTTCTCAAATTTATTTAGTCATGGAGCTTTTTTTAAAAAAAGAGGAGTATCTTTACCGTCTTGGAAAACGAATGCTATGAGGAACAGAGTTCAGGAACTGCTGTGGTAGAGCATAATTTCCTACAGTGCATTTTAGATTTTAAAATAATTGAGTAGTTTAGGCTGATTTACTGTTATTATCAGCAAGTATAAAGGCTCTAATTTCTGATCCTTTAAATTACACACAAGGATACTTTCACATCACATTTCTGCTCAACCATTTTAGCACGTACAATTTTAGCCAAGGATATCATATTGTCACCAGGAACATTTAAAAGTGTTTAAAACATTTAAAACTAACGAAAAAATCTTATTCCACTTGGCAATAAATACATGAGTTTATTATATATGTACACAGTATGTATAGAAGATTAATAGATATATAAGGAAGAAATATTAGTATTCTTCCTCTTTTTTCCCTCCATCTTTTCCTACACCTTTACCAAAACAAAATATTGTCTTTTTAGGCAGGTACAACTGAAGAGCTAAAGGAAGTATATGATTAAAATTCTTTTTATTTTATTTTATTTATTAAAGATTTTAAACAATTATTATTATTATTTTTTAGATTAAGGGGAAGGGAGGGTGAGAGGAGGGAGTGAAACATCAATGTGCGAGAGAAACATCTATTGGCTGCCTCTTGCACGCCCCCAACGGGGACCTGGCCCACAATCCAGGCATGTACCCTGATGGGAATCGAACTAGCGACCTTTAGGCTCTCAACTCACTGAACCTCACCAGCCAGGGCTGATTGAAATTCTTTATTAATATTTATAAAATAGCCCATTAAATCAGGTTAGTCATTTAGTCAAATGTATTGATAAACCATTTTGGAAATAATTAAGAATATTATGATAGGTTGTAAACTTAATAGCCCCAAATAAATTCTACATCCACTATCCCCACCTATGGAGTCCTCTGCCACACTAACTGTGGACTGGTCTACATGACTTGCTTTGCCCAGTGGACATTAGCAAATGTGATGTGAGCAGAAACTTGCAAAAGCTTTGTACATGGGGATTCCTCCTGTTCATCCTGATGTTAGAACTCTCTCTTGCTGTTTTTAAGCTACCCACACTCGTTGAAATTGTGAGATAATTTACAGCCTCATGAGTGACCTGAGGAGGGACCAAAAGACCTGTCCAGCTGATCCCAGTCCAAACTGCTGACTCACTGAACTGTGAGAAGGTAGAGTGGTTTTTTTCAGTGTGGTTTGTTAGGTAACCACACTGATACAAATAATTGATATAAATATAAAATTGTATTGCTGGCAAGTACTTGTTACTTTCATCTCTGGTGACTAAGAAATCACTACTTAGTAGGGCATCTTATCTGCTTAATGAAAAATATTACAAATATACGACTGAAAACTCCAGCTAAAGTTACCATTTGTTGATTTTACAATTGCATAGAGTTTATTACACCCACACAGTGCCTTTAAGTTTATTCTCTTAATTGGATAAATATTCTCCGTAAAAGGTTAAATATTCCCCTTAAAAGGTTAAATGTATAAAGTGTTTACAATATGTAGATGGCCAACAGACTTTCCTTCTTAAGCTTTTAATTGCTTGGCAAACTGTTCTTTTCTCAGCATGTGCATCTGAATGAAGAAAGTGCCAAAATAATGAAGTTTTACAATTTATGTGATGACCCATTTAAAAACTGGCATGTAGGACTTATTCGTATGAAAGATTAAAAAATTTTAGAAGGATATAATGGTAAGAGCATGCAGTAAGAATGTTAAGGATTTTAGAATTCAGTTTTGCTCAGCTAAAAAAAATTGTGTTAAAAAATTAAATTTAGTGTTTGTAAGCCCTAATAAGCCTTTCCCTGTACTCAGAGGTCAGTTCATTTGCAAGTGGACCATTTTAGTAGCTGTACAAAGGCCTTCTCCCTTAAGCCAGGTCCTCTTCCAGTGTTTGCTTCTCCAGCACAAGCACACCACCACCACCAGAATCTAGTTCACCTACAGCAATCTTCCTTCCCTTACCTCTCTCCCTCCCTCCTTAAGCTATCAAGTCTTTCAACTGTCCTCTCCTTTCCATTTCAAGCCTCACCACCCTAATCCAGGTTTATTATCTCTTTCCTGGACCATCACAATTGCTTCCCAGTCTCTTTGCATGGCTCTTGCCACCCACTCCTCCTCAACCAAACCTCTTCTATCCACAACAGTCTTAACGATCGCTCTGAAATGCGAATCATATGCTCCTTTTTCAAGTATGTCAATGGCTTTCCATTGCTCTCTTAATAAAACCAAAATCCTTAATAACTTGAAACTTCATAAATATAAACTCAAAACAAAGTCTAGGTCCCTCTTTCCCTTTGTTTCCTTATCACTAATAATCTTACTTTTCATTCGCTTTGGTAATTTACAATCATATTTACCTTCTCGGTGTAGGACCTGCCACTCCCCTGCAATCCAGGCCTTCCTCGATGCATATAAGATAGTATAGCGTGTCACAACCGTCTCTGGGCCATCAGGGGGTTTCCAAGAGACCAGAGCAGTGTCATCTTCTATCAGCGTCACTTTTACTCCAACTGGTGGGCCTGCTGGTGCTGTGCACACATATAGAAGGAGACAGTATTAATAGGATAAATGGCCCTATACATGCAGATACCAGGTTAATAGGGTGACAGGCATACAAGAGAGTCTGAAAAACTAGGAACCACTATAAACACATCTGAAAAATCAGAGCTTTTACCAATTAACACTGGTAACAGTAAAATACTACTTTTCTTCTTTTTCTGAACGTTAATTCATTTTTATAATGTTCAAAACATTTAAAAAATATAAAGGAGATAGCAGATTCCTAGATGTGGAATTACTAAGTCAGAGCTTGAAAGCATTTTTAGGGCTCTTGACATGGTTTGGTCAAACTGATCCCTAAATAGGTCTATACTCCCACCAATAGCACCTGCTCATTAGATATTGAGTCTTTCCCCATTGAGTATTGAATCTAAACTACATTTCTTACTAAAATGTATAGACTATAGATTCAACCTTATCTAGAAAGCCACTGAAGAAATACTTCTGAGACCACAAACATTCAGTTATTCTCCAAAGAAGTTGTGGATCAGAGAGTTTAAAGGGCAGGCTTTACACTAATAATTTACATCTGTGTCAAGTATTGAAGTCTTGGGATTTTAATTGATCCCATTTTTAATATGAGCTAAAAGTGTGACGAGCTGGTTTGGGGCATCACATAGCATATGGAAGATTGTTAAAACCATAGCTAAAAACCTCTTGCTCACTGAAATAAATGTCCTTTGCTTTCTTTCAGCATAATTGAAATAGAAGTCCTCATATATCATCTAATCCTTCACCCTCAATCTAGAGAAAAGGAAAAGCAAGTTTTGGAGACAAAATATCTTAGCTAGAGTCACAGGTGAGCTATACAACTGGTGCTCAATTAGGCATCATATCTATGCACGGCACACAGCATCAAGCTACCATACATATAAACAGAGGTTCTAATGTGGGCTCCTAACACACGCATTATTCACTGACTTACATTTAAAATGATTTCAGTGCAGCCTTGATAGCACACGTGATTTTTGCCCATTTGCTTATGTAATATGTACACTGAGAGGGGGAGAATAAATTTAATAAAGGAAATCTCAAATGTTAAAAAACAAAACAAATACATACACATCAACTGGTAGTGGCAACCAAGATAGTATCCTCTGTAAAGTGACGTATATATTTTTTACACATTTAGATAAAACCCAAAAGGCAGCTGCCATCTTTACCTTCTGGAAGTGTAGAATGGTAGACGACGGGGCTCCAGGGACTTGAAAGTTGATCCACATGCAATCGAACAGCAAATTCATATTTGGTGTTTGGTTCTAGACCTTGAACCAACATGTGGGTTTCTGATCTACAATGATGAGCAATGAAGCTTTAATGCTGTGAGCACACTGTTTCTCAAAGACTGTCAGTATGTCCAATAAATACAGGGAGGGAGGGCACGTTAAAATTATTTTACACTAAAAGAGCAATCTAATTTGACTATTAGATACTACATTTGGTATTATCCTATAGAAATATGCCTACAAATGTCCTAATACAAAGAAATTTCCTCTGAAATGTTGGAAGTCAAATTATGCTTTTAAATCATAGTGACAGACATCTTTTTATCCATAACTTAGAAAACAGAATAACCAGCTTTATTTTTTGATGCCAGAATGAAAATTATCCTTTGTTTCTTTCTTTAAACATGCTTTCCTTTAGCCACATGAAAGTCAAAGTAGCTTCTCGCCCAATTTTGTTGCATGAGACTGGGGAAACAAAAAAAAATCATTTACAGAAATTAAATGTCAAAAACTGCACTTTAAGAACTGAAAATGGTAAAGATGAAAAAAAACCCATTTTATATGCAAGCTAAGTCCTAAGACAAATGCTTACAGCTGAAGCTCAAGCTAGCCCAAGATGGTAAGAAGTATGAATGGGGAGGGGAGCACAGGAAACAACCATTAATAGAAGCTACATACGTTTGAATATACAGAACCAAAGAAGCATTCTGCAGGCCGACAGGGTTACAGCGAATGGTGTAGTTAATTATTTGTGCAGTCGTGAACGCAGGCCTCCTCCAGTGCAGGAAGATGGAAGATGAGGTGTTAGCCTTCGCATAGAGATGGTGGGGCGGTGGTGGAGGAGGAACCATGCGATCACGAACAGCTATTGGAAAAGACAAGGTTGATTTACCGCACAGCATAGCATTTACTGTAAAAAGTGGTAAGTGGTAAAATCATAACACCCCACCCAGTAAGCTGACTTTAGGTCTTTCTTCCTTGAGAGGCTTCTAGCAGTCTAGAGATATATTATTCAAACCTGAGCAATTCTTCCATGAGTTAGAACATAGGGAATAAAATATTATCGATACACAAATTGTAAGGCAGAAGCATAGAGAAGTCAAGCTACCAGCCAAAGGCTTTCAGAAAGCCAGCAGTGGGGTTAAAATTAGACTGACACCCACTTTAGCAGCAATAAAATCATACAGCTCTTAGTAGCAATAAAACTGAACAGCAACTGGAAGGAAATAATTAGCTTCAAGCTTAGAGCAGCTGAAAGAAAACTCAGTATATGTAGGTATTCAGGGTTATTTTCCAAGTTAAATTTCTCATGGTCTTTTGCAGGCAAAAGAAAAATAGGTTCTTATAATTAAATACATCTCACATATTTACGGAGCATGTACTTGTTCAAGATATTATCTTAGGTACTATGGGAAATATAAAGTAATCAAACCAATAAGGGTTCCAAGCAATAATAAGACTTAGATGTTGAGGAAGAGGAGAAACAGGAGTGTGAGCCATACATAGTGAAAGGAGCTACTGTAACTCTACTTACACACGCATCCTGGGGTGCTGACTGTCTGATCTGCCTGGTAACCATCTTCTATGTTATTGTAAGCCAGCAGTCTCACATGGTATTTTCTTCTGGGGTCTAAAAAGAAACCAACAGGTAATAATTAGACCCAGCCATCTAGATACAAACAAAGGTTCTAGAGCCTTTCTAGATTTTGGGTTTAAAATCTTCTGAATAAATACCAGATCTAAGTAAAATAAAATTTTCTCTCTCCCTGTCCTACACAATAACTTAGCAATTCACCTTAGTATGATACTGCTATTGTGACTATCTACCAATTATTTAAAATCTTACATTTAACCTCACTTCAAACAGTAACATTACTATAACCACTCTTCCTCCTCCTCCTCAACTGAGCAGAGATAGATTGTTGCTTTTAAACGACTTGGGTTTATGTGATGAATCATTTCCAAGAATTTACACTATGTAGTTTTTGTTTAGTTACTTGAGAGTAGTTTATTAAAAGCATGAAAATCCAAGTCAGATGTTTTCCCCCTCAAAGTTAAGGAGAATTACAATTGTCATCTTTTAGTATTGTACATTTGAAATTTTTTAGAACTGTGTTATTTATTTCTAAGTACGCCCTTTCCCCATACCTGTATTTTCAAGTTGAAAGCTAAATTCTGCAAGAAAGATAAGCTGGAGCTCCCTCTATTGGTATTCATTAACTAGCACAATCTGAAAACTAAAGTCCATCCCACACATATAAAACAAAACAAGAAACAATTTCTGGCCTTTGAGAAAATAAATGATTATAACATTTAAATGACATACTTTAGTAAATATACAGGAAGTTTAATGATACCAGTAAATTTAAGTGTAACCATTTATGACAATTATAGAGTGCTTGCTTATGGCAAAAAATAAATATTCAGAAATAATGTATTTTTCCTCAGCTTTACTGATGTATAGTTGGTAAGAGCTGATTTTTAAGGTGTACAATTTGATGTTTTATATACACAGACATTGTGAAACAATCACTACAATCAAGCTAGTTAACATATCCATCATCTAATAGCTACCATTTTTTGTGTGTATGTGTGGTAGAAATGATAAAGACCTACATTCTCAGCAAATTTCAAGTATACGATACAATATTTGTAATTGTAGTCCCCATACTATACATTAGACCTCCAAAACTTATTCCTGCACAGATGAAGCTTTGTACCCTTTGGCCATCTCACCCCATTTCCCCCACCTTTCCAACCCCTGGCACCCATCCTTCTACTCTGTTTCTGTAAGTTCAACTATGTTAGATCCCATATGTAAGTGAGATCATACAGGAATTGTCCTTCCGTGTTTGGATTATTTTATTTAGCATAATGTCCTCTAGGTTCATTAATGCTACCCAAAAGGCAAGATTTCATTCTTTTTAAGGTTCAGTAATATTCCTGTGTGTGTGGGTGTTTGCCACATTTTCTTTATCCACTCACCAGTCAACAGACATTTAGGTTGTTCCCCTATCTTGTCTATCGTGAACAATGCTGCAGTGAACAGGGGGGTGCATATATCGCTTCGAGATACTGATTTCAGGCCTTTGGGTGTATACCCAGAAGTAGAAAAACAATAATCTTTCATAGATATAGTCAAATGTAAAGTTTATTAAACTCTCCAAAGAGTTTGTATAAATATTTTAGAAACTGATTAAAGTATTCTAATATTTAATATTAAAATCCATTTAAACATTTCCTAAACTATTAAAGTTTTATTTATATTTGCTTTCATAAAATTAAAACACAAGAACAATTTACACAACTTAGGAAATTTCTGTAGTTTCTAGATAAAAAGGTAGGAAGACTAATACCTTCTGACTATCTTACAGAAAATGTTTTTCAGGTTTATTATCTTGAGTATAACAAAACTCTGTAAGATATGTTATTATTTTTTAAAAACTGTGGTAAAAGGCATTAAGTAGCATGTCTAATGTCACAAAAAGTTGAACCAGGAACTGGCGGTATGATAGCACAGGGCCTTTAAATTGACACAAACACATGTGCCTTTGTCACAGCAAGTTTGTCTCCTTATAATGAGTTTTAAAATAGAAATATATTCAAATATTTTATAAAATAATTACCAAAGCCCTGGCTGATGTGGCTCAATGGACTGAGTGCTGGCCTGTGAACCAAAGGGTCACCAGTTCGATTCCCAGTCAGGGCACATGCCTGGGTTGCAGGCCAGGCTCCGGGTAGGGGATGCATGAGGGGCAACCACGAATTGATGTTTTGCTCCCTCTCTTTCTCCCCCCTCCTCTCTCTTTAAAAATAAATAAATTAAATTAAAAATCAAATCAAATAAAAGAATTACCAGAGAACATAGAAACATTTGGATTTCATCGCTCAAATGATTTCCAACATTCATCACTGAAATTCTGAGATTCAAAAGGTTTCGGTTCAGATTAAAGACTACTTAATTTGAATCTGTTTTATTCTTTCTTTCCTTCTACCATCCTGCTGATCACATTAGTCAACTGAATTGTGAGTTCAATATCACAAATACTCCTTCTGAATGAGTACACAAATAGAATTCAACAGGCTCTTTGCAATCTAGTTCTTTATAAATTCACAGTGCCATCTTCAAAAATATTCTTCATTCTGTCTGTGCTCAGTTAGAAGAGCATCTTTAGGAAAGCTTCCCAAATGTGAGGTATTATGTCAGGAATGCAGAAGACACACAAAAGGAAGGATGAGACAGAATTTGTCCAAAGTGGCTCCCAGTCTCGGAGCCAGACGCAGATAGAGCCATCTCTCATGGAAAGCTGATTTTTGAGGAGTGTTGGCAGGATAGGTAGAGAGATTAATCCTTATTCTACTGTTCAAACAATTGATCAACACTTCATGAACATGTCTCTGGAGTGCTTTATTTATTTTTTAATTTTCACAATAGACATTTATTTCTCATAGCTCTGGAGGCTGAGAAGTCTAAGATCGAGATGCCCACAGATTCAGTGTCTGTCTCTTCTCGGCTTGCAGATAGCTACCTTGTTGCTGTATCCTCACATGGCAGAGAGTGGAATGCTTTTTTTTTTAACCCTAAAAGTGATTCTTCAAGTTTTCCCTTTTTCCTCTTTAAAAAAAATGAATGGCTTACACTAAACTGTAAACTCAGAATTAAACTTTTTTTGGGGGGGTGGTTATTAATCATCAAAAGCAGGTTACGTGTTCTGAGATGAGAGAACAGAGTTGCTCCCGTAAGATCCTCAGCACCTGGCTATTTCCCCACTTGGCACAGACTCCAGTAAGCCCACTGTGAGAAGGGGCATGTCTCCTGATGCCCATCTGGAACTCATCCCAGTATCCAGCACAACCCTCTCCATTGCTGCACTGCTTCCCCTGCTAGTATACATGAGGTCAGGAGAAGGTAAACCAACGACAGGCAAATCAAACACATGGAGGGGGCCTGAGATTCCTGTCTATCCACACAAAAAAGGTAAGACAAGAACCAGGATAATTCTGGAAATGGTTTTAGTAGGAGAAAACAATAAATAGCACATCATACTATGTGGAAAAAATAATTTAAAGGAGAGGAAAAACCCATTCACATTTTTTCAAGTGTTATCTCTTCTTTATGCTCTATGAAGAATCTTGTTTTAAACTGTACAACAAAAGAAATCACTAAAAAAAACCAAAAAGGCAGCTGACCGGATGGCAAGTTTTATTTGAAAACAACAACTCAGACAGGGGTTAATACTCCAAAAAAAAAAAAAAAAAAAAGAATCTTGTTTTAAAAATAAAAAGTGCCAGGAAAAAATAATGTAAAGGAGAGGAAAAACCCATTCACATTTTTTCACGTGTTATCTCTTCTTTATGCTCTACAAAGAATCTTGTTTTAAAAATAAAAAGTACCAGGATGGTGGGCCACGTGCACTACCCCTGTGCTCCTTTTAGGTTTGATAACATGTAGCTCCAATCTCAAAATCTAGTTACTACTTTATTTTGGTTTGTTAATCCAGAGACCCTGGAACAACCTGGCTTACTCTTGTTCAACCATTTGTTAGAAATTTAATTTCATATACTGTTTGTAAACTTAGGAGGGGTCCCAGGGACAAAAGCCCTCAAATAATGTTACAATGAGCATTATCAGGTAATAAGACTCATTAAGAAAGAAAACAGAACAGCTACACAATTAACAAAATTAAAGATACAGAGTAAAAAAAAAGAAAAGTTTAGGACCAATATACAAAATGCAGTTCAACATGCAAAATGCAGCTTATTAGCACAAATTCTAAAACTGCAGTTTTGCAAAGATCCTCTAATGCATCAGGGACAAAGCAGAGACCCAGGATCAACACTAAAGTGCCACAGGGTACCAGTTTCCACTGTCTGTTACAGCTCTTCTTGAGTTAAGCATCACCACATATGTGGTGCTTGGTTACAGAGACTCAGCAGACTTGATCTATGTGGTTAGGGGAAAATAGCAGAGTCAGGAGGAGCAGCCACAAAGAATAATGCAGGCCTTCTCAAAACTAAGCAAGGGAAGGAGGAGAAAGACTGGGGAGAAAGTTGAGTTTCTTCAAACTCAACCCGAGGGGTATAGTTTTGATCATCTTTTTCTTTAAAAAGTCCCTTTAACATTTCATGTAATAATGGTTTGGTGATGATGCACTCCTTTAGCTTTACCTTGTCTGGGAAGCACTTTATCTGCCCTTCCATTCTAAATGATAACTTTTCTGGATACAGTAATTCTGGTTGCAGGTCCTTGCTTTTCATCACTTTGAGTACTTCTTGCCTACAAAGTTTCTTTTGAGAAATCAGCTGATAATCTTATGGGTGCTCCTTTGAAGGTAGCTGTCTTGTTTTTCTTTTGCTGCTTTTAAGATTCTCTCTGTACCTTTAAACTTAGGCGTTTTAATTATGATGTGTCTTGGAGTGGGCCTCTTTGCATCCATCTTGTTTGGGACTCTGTCTTCCTGGACTTGTATATCTATTTCCTTTGGCAAATTAGGAAAGTTTTCTTTCATTATTTTTTCAAGTAAGTTTTCAATTTCTTGCTTTTCCTCTTCTTCTGGCACCCCTACAATTGGTATTGTTGGCATGTTTGGAGTTGTCCTAGAGTCTTCTTATACTATCCTTTTTTTTTTTTTCTTTTTGAATTCTTGTTTCTTCTTTCTGTTCTTGTTGAGTATTTATTTCTTCCTTATGTTCCAAATCATTGATTTGAATCCCTTCCTTGGCTTCCCTGGCTTCCTTCCCTTCACTGTTGGTTCCCTGTAGGTTTTTCTTTATTTCACTCAGTGTAACCTTCTTCTTTTATGTTGTTGCCGTACTCAGTGAGTTCTTTGATAATCTTGATCACCAGAGTTTTGAACTCTGTATCTGATAGGTTGGCTATCTCCATTTTGTTTAGTTCTTTTTCTGGGGTTTTGTTCTGTTCATTTGAGCCATATTTCTTTGTCTCCTCAATTTGGCAGCCTCCCTGTGTTTGTTTCTGTGTATTAGATAGAGCTGCTTTGACTCATGTAAGTCACCTGTAAATTATGTGGAGTGGAGCCTTAGGTAATTGCCAGAATGGGGCAACCTGCTTCACCATTTTGTGGCTCCGTGCTGGGGGAGGGTTCAGAGAGGAGACTGTGAGGCACCCTGACTTCTGGTGGTTTTCCCAGCATTCACCTCATTCCCAGTCACTTCACCCACTTCCCATATGCAACTGGCATCCTTCCAGCCTTTACTCTGGTGGTAAATCCCAGAGTGGGTAGGTTTGTGTACATTTTAAGATTATGTGGGCCCTTTCAGTGAAGTTTCCTGAAAATCACACAGTCGTTCCACTGCCCCAATCCCCACTGGTTTTTACAGCCAGAAGTTATGGGGACTTATCTTCCTGGTGCTAGAACCCTGGTCTGTGCAGTCTGGCCTGGGGCTGGGATCAGATGCTCCCAAGGTAGCCCTCCTGATTTTTATCCACCCCATGTGAATGTGGGACCACCTGTGCCTGAACCACTGCGGCCACCTCTCCACCCCATCTCCATGTCTCTGCCCCTCCTACCCATCTGGATGGTTGACTTTTTTAATTCCTTGGTTGTTGGTCTTTTATACAGTTCAATTTTCTGACAGTTCTGAGTGTTGTTTTGATTTAGTTGTAATTCCTTTTATGGTTGTATGAGGAGGAGAAGCATGTCTACCTATGCCTCCATCTTGACCAGAAGCAACACAGGGGTATAAAAATCACTCCTCAATAGGGCTAACTCTTAATGGCCCCAGAGCTGATGGCTCACATACGTAGTATTTGGATTTACCGTTAAAGTTGCTTAAAGATATATCAATATATAAAGATGAAGGGTTAGGAAAGAAAGTTCAAATTAATTTTTTTCTCTTTTTGTATTGTTGTTCAAGTATAGTTGTCTGCATTTTCCTCCCACCACGCTGCCCTGCCCTACTATCCCTGCCTCCTACCCTTGAACATATCCCCTTTGGCTTTGTCCATGTGTCCTTTATACATGTTCCTTGGTGACTCTTTCCCCTTATTCCCCCATTATCTTCTCCCACTTCCCCTCTGGTTACTGTCGGCTTGTTCTTTATTTCAATGTTTCTGGTTACATTTTGCTTGCTGGTTTGTTTTGCTGATTAGGTTCCACTTACAGGTGAGATCATACGATATTTGTCTTTCACCACCTGGCTTATTTCACTTAGCATAATGCTCTCCAGTTCCATCCATGCTGTCACAAAGGGTAGAAGCTCCTTCCTTTTTTCTGCTGTGTAGTATTCCATCGTGTAAATGTACCATAGCTTTTTGATCAGTTCATTTAGCGATGGGCACTTAGGTTGCTTCCGGCACTTGGCTACTATAAATAATGCTGCTATGAACATTGGGGTGCATAGGTTCTTTTGAATTGGTGTTTCAGGATTCTTAGGGTATAATCCCAGCAGTGGAATTGCAGGGTCAAAAGGCAGTTCCATTTTTAGTTTTCTGAGGAAATTCCATACTGTTTTCCATAGTGGCTGCACCAGTCTGCATTCTCACTAATAGTATATTAGGTTTCCCGTTGCTCCACAACCTCACCAGCACTTGTTTGTTGATTTGGTTATGATGGTCATTCTGACTGGTGTGAAGTGGTATCTCACTGTGGTTTTAATTTGCATCTCTCTGATGACTAGTGATGCTGAGCATCTTTTCATATGTCTCTGGGCCCTCTGTATGTCCTCCTTGGAGAAGTGTCTGTTCAGGTCCTTTGCTCATTTTTAATAGGGTTGTTTGTCTTCCTGGTGTGGAGTCATGAGAGTTCTTTACATATTTTGGAGATTAAACCCTTGTCTGAGGTATCATTTGCAAATATTTTCACATATAGTTGGTTCCCTTTTCATTTTGATGATGTTTTCTTTAGCTGTACAGAAGCTCTTTATTTTGATGTAGCCCCATTTGTTTACTCTTTCCTTTGTGTTCCTTGCTCTAGGGGACATATCAGTGAAAATATTGCTGCATGGAATATCTGAGATTTTCCTCTATGTTCTCCTCTAGGGCTTTTATGGTGTCGTGACTTATATTTAAGTCTTTTATCCATCTTGAGTTTATTTTTGTGTATGGTGTAAGTGGGTGATCGAGTGACACCTTTTTGCATGTAGCTGTCCTGATCTCCCAACACCATTTGTTAAAGAGGCGATTTTTGCTCCATTTTATGCTTCTGCCCTCATCTAATATTAATTGATCATAGAGATTTGGGTTTATTTCTGGGCTCTCTATTCTGTTTCATTGATCTATGTGTCTGTTCTTACGCCCATACCAGACTGTTTTGATTATAGTGGCCTTGTAATATAGTTTGATATCAGGTATTGTGATCCCTCCTACTTCGTTCTTTCTCAAAAGTTCAAATTAACACAAATCTGACTCTAAATGTTTTCACTTATAACTGTGGTGTCTCAGCTTAAGTTAACAAAATTGTGCTCTCAGCCAAATTATTATGTTTTTCTTTATTTAGGGAGTCAACCTTTGGCCAAAAAATGAAGAACTTCTTGAAACACTGTGATAGCTATATCCTTTATCTTTTTTTTTGACTATCTCTAGTACGTGGCTCACTTCTTTCCTTTCTGATTCACTCTCATCACTAGCTCTTCTACTTGTTTGTTTCATATAAGGAGGAATCAGAACCAGAAGTCTGGTTGGTCAATAAAGAGTTCAAAGGTATCAAAAAATTATCAAGTGCCTCCTAAAAATCAGTCACTTTCAGTATGAAAGACTCTAGGATTATAAAGACATTAACTTGTGCTTCTAATTTTATCTACCAAAGGAGACAGACTGGTAAATAAATACTTTGTATTACTTACTAATTTTATAACCTTGAACAAGTTTCTTAAGTTTTCTTAACCTCATTTATTTGCTTTAGGAAAATAGAGATATAATCCCTCAGAGGGATTTTCAAAGTATTAAATGAAATCATGTCTATTAAGTACTTTATACAGTTCCTACAATTAGTACACATACAACATTATTATTGTTATTATGTGAGTAAAAGAGCCTGGGAGAACATACCATCAAAACTACTACTAAAAATATGGTGCACTTAAATCTGGGAATCATCTTTGGGAAGTGAAACAAATTATCAAAGACATTCATTCATACAAGCAGGGTCTAGAATCTAGAGTATCAGCAAATTAACAGTGAGCAAATACTAAAGTGGAGTTCTAACCACTCTCTGTCTTCATTAATATTCCCTACTGCATAGAGCAGCCAAAGGTCTCAAGCATGTGGCTGACTTGCATGTATGATAATGTGCTATGTTTTGTGTTTATGGCCACTAAGAATGCTTGCTGTTTTGGTGACCATGTCACATGGTATATAATCCTCTCAGTGTCAAATCCACCTTCACTTCATCCACATCTTTCATATTAATCTAATAATCTCTCATCTGCTAACAAAGAAATAACCTGATGATAAATGCTTTGGAAAATAACTTAATAGATTCTTCCCCAATGAAAGAATAGTAGATTGTTTCATATATGGGAAATATGGAAGAGTTTGAAGACTAGCATTAGAAACAGCTAGCAGATGGGAACAACAAATTAGTTCATTCTGTTAATTATATCCAGTTTTAACAACTAGGTTTTTATTACCTTCAGTAACTATAACTCAGAATAAGAAAAACAAAGATCAATAAAATGAGACTCCCTGTAGTGCCAAAAATTTTTAAAGACACACTGATCAAGAACCTAATTCCACTTTAAAAGCATATGATTTAACAATAATAGTGCATTAGCTGCATTTTCAACATACTGAGTAGCCTACTAAAAATTTTGGTATTAACATCCCATTTTTAACTGCAACTTGGTCCTAAAAGAAAAATGTCACAATGAAACACACAAAAACCCCACAAAAAAATGACACAAACCCCTCTCCTTCCAGTGTTTTACTTGAATAACTTGTGTTTCTCTTCTCTATCACTAGATGGCATCTGTGCACCTTTAAGGGGAGTGATGACCCCACTCATTTAGTTGTTAAGGTGTAAGCTATTCCTATACCAGCTGCAACTGATGAATGAACAATTCAAAACAGGAAGGCATGAAATACAAAATACAGCTATTGCTTAAGTTTCACCAAATGAAAGACTTCACGAAATGCAAAGCAATGAAAAGGGAGAAGAGCTCCCTTGGATCAGTGTTTTGTCAAATGAACTTTTAAAAACCCTGTGAGGTAGGTATTGTGTTGTCACCTGTCTACAGACGAGGATACGAGATAAACAGGTAAGAATTCTGACTTCCTAATGAGTCGGTGCTACTAAGAAGCAAAGGGACAGTCTAGTACAGTGGTTATAGGCTGAGATGTCAGACCCAGACTTCTTGTCCAATTCTAGCTTGGTCATTATTGTATAGCTTGAGGAAGTTTAAAATTTACTATAAAATAAGTATGATGATGATAAGAGCATCTGCCTTTTGAGGCCATTGGGAAGAAGACATAAATTAATTCACATAAAGTGATTAAAAGAGTGCCCATGTATAATAATAACATTAATAATATGATATAAATACCAATAGTAATGATGTAAAACAATTACTTTTAGCTCCCCCTCACACAGAAGGACAGGCTGATACAGCGATTAAAGCACAGATTCTGGAACCAGACTACTTGGGTTTGAATTAAGTCTCCTCATCTATAAAATGGGAGCTACATGAGTTTACATTTATAAAAGTGCTTAGAAAAATGTCTGCTAGTTAGTAGGTACTTTTTAGTGCTAAATAAATAAATGTAGACTGGGCTGGTTTGAGAATTAGAGTATTTGGGTTTTAATCCTGGATTTAGTAGTTGTGTGGCTACAAATTGGGCAGCTCCTGGATCTCAGTTTCCTCATCTTTAAGATTAGGACGATGCAATGTATCAGTTGTTCTCAAATTTGTTTAGGTAACAGCGCATCAGGGGAGTGAAGACAAAAGTACAAGTGAGTACCATGCAAGATGGGAAGAAATTTGTTAAAACTCCAAGGGAATTAAGAGGAGGGAATGTTAAAGAAGTTCATCATCACCAAGCCCTTATTATATGAAATGTTAAAGGGATTTATCTAAGAAAAAGATAAAAAATATGAACAGTAAAAATGACAGCAAACTCACAGTTATTAATGACCACACCTAAAACAAAAACAAGAGCAAACTAGGCAAACAACTTAGAACAGGAACAGAACCACAGAAATGGAGATCACATGGAGGGTTGTCAATAGGGGAGTGGGAGGGGGAGGAAGGGGGGAAAGGTACAGAGAATAAGTAGCATAAATGGTAGGTAGGAAATAGACAGGGGGAGGTTTAGAATAGTATAGGAAATGTAGAAGCCAAAGAACTTATAAGTATGACCCATGGACATGAACTATAGGGGGGGAATGTGGGAGGGAGGGGGTGGGCAGGATGGAGTGGAGTGAGAGGGGGGAAATGGGACAACTGTAATAGCATAATCAATAAATATTTTTTTTTTAAAAAAAGGAGAGGGAATGGTTTCTGCTAGTTTGAAGTGTGGGCAGGGCTTGAAAGAAGCGCATTTGAGCAGAATTTGACCTTACGGTAAGCATGGAAAAGAAGAGATGGAGGTCAAGGGAAGAGTATAAACAAAGGCCCCAGGTCACGAACACACGGATCAGGGATGAGAAACAGGCACAAGTTCAGTAAAGCATACATAAGTGAGGGTCATGCAGAAAAGTTAGGCTGGGGGCAGATCTCAGAGAGCTTTGAGAGCTAGGCTAGGCATTGTGGATTTTATCTCATACACAGAGAAGAAAGCTATCTGAATGGAATTGCTGAGAGAAGGGATTAATGAGAAGGGAGTAAGAAAGCTCCAAGTTACCGGTCTGAGTGGACCAACAGAACCAGAAGAGGATATGCTTGGGGGAGTCAATGACATGCTGAATCAGCGGTGCTGGGGGAACATCCAAGTGGAGCTGACAGTGGGGGATTCAAAGATGTTGCACACAGCCCACAGTCAGGATGGAGAACCACACTTAGCAGTCATCTACACAGAGGATGGGCGCCAAGGGAGAGAAAAGACAGCAGGGATGAGAAATCTGGGGGTGAGATGAGAAGTGGTTTTAAGGAGGCATGAGGAGAGCCAGAAAGGTAAAATGTCATGGAAGCCAAGAGAAGGAGATTGGTTGACAATGTCCAATACAGCAGAGAAGTCACCAAGAGTAAGAATGACACCTGGTTATCTAGACCCTTTAACTGAGTAAATTCATTAGAAGGGATGGGGATAGCAGAAAACATGGAGGAGTAAGGAGGTTCTGGGTCATGGGAGACAGCTCTAAAGGGGAATGAAAATGCATTATCTTCTCTATGTACCTAAATGTTCACAGTGGTATCTATCTCTATCGGGTAGAATTTTTAGTTACTTTTGCTTCCTGTATCTCTGTGTGTTCTATAATAAATGCCAATTGCTTTGTTAATACAGTAGTTGGGGAAAATGTATTATCTTTTATATGCCAACAGCTAGTATGTACTTCATATGCATTATCTTGAATATCCTTACTACAACCCTATAAAATAAGAATTACTTTTATTTTATATATAAAGACACTTCTACATTAAGTAAACTAGCTTTCCTTTAACAATTAATCATTTTTCCATATACAAGTGGAGCAAAAGTAGGTTTATAGTTGTGAATACATGAAACACAGTTTATTCTTATATTTATTAATTACTATATTATTTTCCATACAAACAACTATAAACCTACTTTTGCCCACCCTGTAAAATATCCAAGAATATATTTTAAACTTCCTTGATTCTTCAGAATGCTGGAAATAATTGAAACTTTTTTGATGCTTCAAAACCATCCTTATGAGCATCAATTATTGTGTCTTCCACAACAGAGCAGCTGTTTTTTTTAAAAAAACTTATTTTTCCTATTCTTCAGCTCCAATTCTATGCTGCTGGGCATGTTTTATAAAGCCAGGTCCATATAATCACTAATGTCTGAAAAGCCAAATAGCAAAACATGGAAGAACATGTGTAAACCAACAGACTATATTCTACAGAATGGCATCCTGTCCTACTGAGTGGCTTTGTGACTTAAACCTCTTTTTTGGCCCACAGCCTGATTTGAGGTTATGCCTGAAACAGGCTGGGTTGCAGGCCCTGAATAAGTGGGTAATGTTAATGTACTTTGAAGGTAATCAAATACACAGTAGAGCAAAGTCAGAATAATCAAAGATGTAAACATTAATGAATACATTAATTTTACGTTAAGAAGGAAACCTTTAAGAATTCCAGTCCTATCAGAATTTGATCACTGTTCTGCACTTACACTTCAAGCTTTAAAGGTAAACCCAATAGGCTATCTTAGTAGAAAGTTCCCACACCCCTACATCATACCTTCCCCCAAACACTATGAAGACCAAGTGTTCTCTGATCGGAAATGAACTCAGACAGTAAAACTGATGGACATCAACCCAAATTTTATAAGCTCTTTCTTTTAACATTAACACATTGAGAAGTTTGGTCTCCTGGAAAACACGTAATAGAAAACAATTTTTTACAAAGTGTTTTGCTGTTGAGCAACAATAAGAGATACTGGAGTCATTAAAACCAGGCCTTTGTCTCTTCCAGCTGCTGCTTGTTGGTGAGGCTATGGAGGCCCTGAAAAGAGCCAGGCCATAGTAGACAGGTCAGGGGCAGCTAAAATTCAGACAAAACCTGAGGTCAGGGCCATGAGAAAACTTTACACACATGAGCCGGTCCATCTTTGACATCATTTCTAAAATTTAAATCTAGTGAAGACTTCATAAGATCTATTTTCCATCCTTGTATGGAAACTTCTCAGGTGGTGGGAAAAACAATCCTCCCAGCACCAAAGGAAAATAAAGCAATCACAGCACCAAAGGAAGACAGATAATCCCTGCCACTTGTTCAATTTACAGACATGGAACATGCTGGAGTGGCTTAATGTCTTAAGAAAATACAAAGCGTTACTTTAAAAATCACTATGTACCAGTTTGAATTATTTACTTAAAATACTGCTATAGAAAAGTTTTGCTTACATCAGCAATAGTGTCACAATTAAGACAGTTTCAAAGTATTAAAAATAGTCAACGTAGAATGCACACGCAGAGGTACGTAGCAATCTGAAAATCTGACCTATAAGGTCATCATACGTGAAGTTTGAAAAATTTAAAGTAGAAAATGCTCAGAATAAGTAAGAAAGGTGAAACTGTGAAGGACGCCCTAGTGTCTGGCCAAATGTCCATTTTTAATACAATCTTTTGTGCTACAAGGTTTTGTGTGAGCCTTTTCAGGCCTATTGTTCCCCTGCAGTTCAACTGAAGAGCTCCTTGGTCTGGGCTAGCCAGGGTGACTGCACTGCCCCCAAGCCTGTCCCTCCAACACAATACCCCCCCATATAATTATTCAGAGAAGAGGCCAGCAGTAAGGACTGCTGTGACACCTGGGTCACGGCCTCTGACACAGAATCTGAGGCCAGCCCCAGTCTGGTCCAACAGCAGAGGAGCAGGAGAAACGCTACGGGGGATGGGTGGGAAAGGCGAGGAGAGTGAAATACTCTGCTTTAAAAGGCTGTGTTTAAGCACAGTAATGAAAACACAAATCACACTTCAACAACGTGATTTACCTTCAAGTTATCCAAATGTTGTAAGACCTGTAGTGTTTCTCCCTTCTAGACAGTACTGAGTGAGATTAAGGGAGCAGGTCTTTTCTAAAAGGGAATTCTTTGTCTTGTACCCTCAGATTTATGTTAGAGTGAAAAAGTTAATTCATGATGGTTAAAATAATGCCTTACATGCATGGAACAGTATGCTGATTTAAGAGCAGAGGTTTTTAGCTAAAAGAATGTAAATTTTGTTTAAACCTAGATTAAAAATTCATTCTCCTTTTGTATAGAAACTGACTTTCTGTAAGGGCTTGTGAATCAAACATTTTTTACTGTTTGAATTATAAATTTTAAGGAAGTTTTTAAAATGATCACTATGCCAAAATATTATAAATTTGTTCTGTGATAATACAGAATATTTGAGTGTAAAACAGAGCCACAGATGGGGTGGGCAATCCCCCACTCACCCAATTTTCCCTGTGTTGTGTGAAACAGCTCTCTCTGAAAGCTGATGGTGGAGTTATTTGTCTAAACCTGAAATGACTCAGTCCCTTTTGTTCTGCCCCCCTGAAGGGTTTTAAGACAAATAACACCTCTCATTCCCAATACAAACATCCCCTCTCCTACTAAGTTTAGGACA
This sequence comes from Desmodus rotundus, assembly GCF_022682495.2. Classification (NCBI taxonomy): domain Eukaryota; kingdom Metazoa; phylum Chordata; class Mammalia; order Chiroptera; family Phyllostomidae; genus Desmodus; species Desmodus rotundus. Next base: position 86,561,779 of record NC_071393.1, read on the forward strand.
ATTAAGAAGAAAGTTCTTTTTATGTGACATTTGAGCCAATTGCCTAAAATAAGTATGTCCTATTGATAATCTCCATTTTATAAACACCTACTCCCTTGTCCAAAAGGATTGTTTTGTAAAATCCAGCTTTTTACCCAATTATATCATGTTCACTAATATTTTGATCATGTGATTTCATTTTCATACATCATCAGGCTTTCAAGGCTTCTTTTGTATTTTTATTTTTTAAATATTTTATTTATTTTAGAGAGAGGGGAAGGGAGAAAGAAAGAGAGGGAGAGAAACACTGATACGTGATAGGTTGCCTCACGCCCCTCCAACCAGGGTTCTAGCCTGCAACCCAGGCCCTGAGTGGGAATTGGACCAGTGGCCTTTCGGCTTGCAGACAGGCACTCAATCTACTGAGCCACACCAGCCATGGCTCAAGGTGTCTTTTAAGAGCCAGTTTCAATTTTTGACAAATGCGTTAGTTGAGGCTATCTGGATACAAAAATATTTGGGGTGAAAGATTTTTACTTAAACACTGCCATGAATGAATCTGGTTTAATTCCACACACTGAAAAACAAATCTGCAAGTGATATTGGAGGCTCCCACTAACATTTTTTATCTTTAATGTCCCTTTCTTATGACACTCCTTTCCCTTTGTGCATCCCTGGGGAAGAGAGGCCCCTCAGTTGTCCCTGTGTAAGATGAGCAAACACTGCCCCTGAGTCTCTCCCTCAACAGCATCAGTTAATGGAATTAAGCCAAGGATTGATATCCCCTTGGGGGTGGGGGGAAGAAAGGAAGACGCCAAATGAGCAGTGGACTTAACTGTCCCAAAATTTATGACGGCTTTATGTGAACAGTACTGAGTTTGGTCAACATGTTCCTGAATGATTTAAAACTGAATAAAATGAGGCAACTGCTGATTTTAAAAATTTATAATACAGAAAGTATTATTAGAATGGAGATGGGTAGTACAGTCTCCTAGGACAAAAGAGGCTATAAAAGTTATAAATGAAGTATAGTTAAGAAAATGAAATAAATTCCTTGATTATGTTGTATTTCTATCAAGAATAATCCTTACACTAAAAGCATCCAAAGTACTTGACTTAGGCTACTGTACTTGGCTTGGCGCTTGTTTAAGTAGCTGCTCTGTCTGCCGACACCCATACAATGTCTGACATGCATCATACAATGTCTGACACACATCACTGCCTTACAAACAATATTTTTATAGACTGACAGAGAGAGCCTATTCATGACAGCCAAACTTCCCCTGAAGCCATGAAATAAATTTCCTCTCAGGACTAACATTTCTCCGTTTCACTGTCGTGGGCTCGCCGTGCCATTTGACCCTTTTGTGAGGCAACACGAAAACGCCATCTATCATCTCCTGAACACAGTGGCTTGGCCGGAGGTGCAGCTTCACTGCAAAAACATCTGTGGTTTGATAACCGAATGGTTAGTAAAGCTGAGATAGCAGCTAATCTCAGACCTCAGCAGTTAAAATCACGCTTACAAGATGAGAAAAATGCAGGTAGACAGCTTGATACTAATCTTAAATTTCTTCCAGAGTGGGAAATGCAAGCCAGTGAACTATCAGCTTCATTAATCATAGTGATAAAACATGATTGTGTTATTTATTTATGTCTCTTTTAGAACTCACAAGAAGCACTATGTTACAACAATTTATTGAAACTTTGCTAAGTGTATCACTCTGAAATAGATTTTAACGTTAGCAGATAACAGAATTCTGGGAGTTCTTTGACACAAGCAGGTGCAGATCATGGCCATGTTAATTGGCTATAAACAATCTATTCAAGTTCTACATAAATGTTAAATCTTTCAGGTACTGAAAAACATTGAAGATCTCTGGGGTATTGGAAAAGTGTTCAAAATATCTTAAAATGGTTTTCAACACACATACTAGAGAACTTCAAACAATTTTCTGATTAAACTTTCAACAGAAGAGCTAAGGTTTCTTATACTCTCTGTTATTTCAGAAGTGCTGCTGTTTCAACCATGTGCAGAATCACGAAGACCATCCCTAATTTGGAGGTACTGATTAAAGATTTAAAACACAGTACAGGGCACTTTTAGCCTTTTAAATTACATTTTAAACATTTTGGTGTATTTGCTGTATTGCCTATTCTTTTATTAGTGTGTGTGCGTATACACGCATACTCTTCTGTTATTGTTGAGTCATTACAACACTTCACATGTAAATAAATAATTGGATGTATTTCCCCTGAGAACAAGATGTTCTCTCCTAGGTAACCACAATACCATTATATCCAGTAAGTTTAACAATGACACAATTTTACCTAATACATAGTCCATTTTTAAATTTCCCAAATTGTCCCAATGTCCTATATAGCTATTCTTCACCATCACCCCAATCCAACACAGGGTCACACACTGTACATATCTCCTTCATCTACATCTGTCCCCTGTCCTTTTCCTATTTTCACTGACAATGACATCTTTACAGAATCCAGTCCAGATGTTTTGTGGACTATCTCACCATCTCGATTTATGTGATTGTTCCTTGATTATATTCAGATTAAATAATTTTGGCAAGAGTACTACATAGGTTAGATTATGACTTTAATACAGGGTTTTTATTAAAGGAAATAAAATTTAAAATCTATGTATTTTCTAAGTCTGAACTTGTTAGGTTGCTTTTTGAAGAATTATAGTTTTAAAAGCTTTTCCAACCCCACAATAGCCTCATTTGCCTAGTGTCCAGTTTTAGCTCTATCTCTGTGTATCTATTTATCCTAGTTTATTCTTGTATTATTTTCCACACAAACAATTGCCCACCCTGTATTATCCCTGTGAGTGTTTGTACTGAACTGCTGCATGACAATGAGGACAATAAAGAAAAAACTTCAACATGTTTTTAGGCTTTTCATAAGATTTGTAGAAATACCTGGGGCATTTACTATAAAAAATGCAAATGCAGATCTATTTTTTTAATTCTCAATGAATCACACTAGAATGTGGGCTTGTGATACATATACAGCACGGGAATAGAGCACACCAAGAACCAGGGCCATAACGTATGCAACTGGGTCAACAAGGGACAGAGAATTAATGTGATTACAACAGTAGCTGTAGTTTCTTAGAATGGGAATGTGCATAGAAAAATGGGACTTAAAAAGAAGGTCTCATTACTTCTTGAAGGTTTCAGAGGTTTGAATACCAGTTTTGTAGGGTCAGAATTAAGGCCCATCTGCCATGATTTTGCTTCGGAAACAAAGGTCATTTTATGAAAAGAAAGTGGAAGTGTACTCAAGAAAGGGAAACACACTAAAAATCATCATACTTGGCCATCCAGATGGAGAAAGGTGAAAGTTCAAAAAAATTATTTTAATTGTTTCCTCCACTAATATTTCTAGGTCATCCAAAACCCTGTAAATTGTTAAATGATCCTAGAAACCACAGGAAACTTCTTTCCTTATTATCTTAGGTCATTGTCAAGCATAAGTTAGTATGATTAGATTCACAGAGAATCTCCAACAATTTGAGCGTATAGTGTTTTTCTGGAGGTACTGAATTTTGGGAATTTAATTATTACATTTTAATCTTCTAATAATTAAACTGTCCTGTGCCCCATAGCTAAGAGTGTTTGTGGTTTGCTTAGGCTGCAAAGAAGTGCATAGCTAAATTTATAGGCATTTCTAGCAACTGTACAGGACATCATGCAATGAAGAAGCCATAATCCTAGTTTCATCAACTTCCCAATCTTTATCTTTGCTCCAATTTCTTCATCTAGGCACATCTAATTAAAAAATACTCTTTTCTCATTATGGTAGAATATATGTTTATTATAGAAAAATTGGAAAACTTCAACAAGTAAAATAAAATACCTTAATACCAACACACAGAGATAATTTCCATGAATATTAAGTTGTATGTTTTTTTCATCCCCTGCCCTATCCAAATGTACACATACTCAATATTTTTGTATTTTATAACCTATTTTTTTCACTTAACACATGGTGAACAACAATTCATGTTATTTAGTATTCTTCTAAAACATTCCTTTCAATGCCCACATTTGTTTAAACTGTATGATTAAAGTTTATTTTATTAAACCTCTGTAGTCAAATTTTTAGATTTTCTCTAGCTTTTCACAACTATAAATGACCCTGTACACGACTGTGAACATCCTTGTGGTTAAATGTTTGTGCACATTCATGATTATTTTCTTACAACAGGTGTCTATTAATGGAATGGCTAGGAAAAAGTATGCATATTACAACTTCCCTGCCACCTCCTCTTTTTGATGGTGCTTAATTATCCCTAGAAAGGTTGTGTATCAATTTATATTCTATTAGTTTGAGTGTTCTTAAATCCCGGACCCTTACCAACACAGGGCCTTAATCACCTATTTGTTTATTATTTTGTCAAAATTTGTGCTTCTGTACTGACTCCAAATCTTTCTTAGAAGGAAGTAGGAGATGTATATATTTGAAATAATGACTCTAGCTAGATGTATTTCCACAATCTACCATGGAAGATGTATAAACTGTGACAATTATGGAAAATGTGCTGCCTACTGTCTTCAGAGGTTGCAGAAGTTATTGTTAACATCCGGGAAGGCTGAGAAAGCTGATGCCATTTTAACCTTCAGCTGAAGCAACTGCTCTATATTCTATGACAAACCAAGGTAAGTGCCAATGGAGTCCGTTATCTTGGTTAATTTAAGAGGCCTCCACTTAGAAGGGCAGCCTACATTTTCTGGGATGATATATTAAGTCTTTCAAGATTTCAAACATCTCAAAATGGAATAGAAAAATATGTACAATTTCCATAAACTCTGTCAGGATTATGTTATCACATTTGCTTATCCAAATCAACCAATAAATCAGGTTGTTTAGATAGGAAGATATACCAGTATTTAGCCTGTTCTGATGATCAGTCTATGACTATATTTTATACCATGCCTTCTTTAACTCTTTCATTAGCCCATCAAGGTCTTTCACTTAATTAACTTCTATTATCCTTCAGATCTTAATTCAACATCAGTTTCTCAGAGAATCCTAGGCTCACCCCCCACCCTCAAACGATAAAGTGTCCTCTATAACATGGCCTTATAATTCCCTGTCATTTTCCATCACAGCACTTACAATGGTTTGTAATTATAATTTATGGGATGATTCAATTAATGTGCATTTCCTTTTCTAGATTGTAAAGCCCCATAACTGCAGTAGTTACTTAGAAATACCTGATTCTCTATTTTAAAATAGTGGTCTCCATATAATTTTATTTCAATCTCTATTAATAAAGTTTTTTTCTAGCTTGCATACTCATACCACATATACCTTTATTTACTTATTTACCTGTGTGACTGTCCTATTATATAAATTACAAAAGACAAAAATATTTTTTAAAGCTAAGATAAAAAATACTTTCCTTGGGCAATGGTTTGTCTTGCAGCTGCTTCACAACCCATGGAGTAATTAGTACAAAACTTAAAATTTCATTTGCATTAACTAAGTTTTTAAAGAACAAGCTTAAAACAGAAAACAAAACACAAGTATAGTAAGTGCAATACAGCACATTTTTTTAATCCTCCTTGAAGTTTCTTTCATGTGCTAATGTGGCATTAAAAAAGAATTCCTCTTCTTTAACCTACTTAGATCTTTAAGGACCTCACACACATCTAAAGATTCTTTACATTCACCAGAAACTTCCAGAGTGGTCTGAGGGTTGACATGTACTATGATTAATGGACAGTATTCGTTTAATTTCCTGCAAAAAAAAAAAGTTTTCCCTTTGTAAGGAAAACTGTTATTTACAAATTATGGCAAGCATTTTATCATCCTTACAGATTTTTAAAAATAGAAAAATTAAAAGCTTACTGAAATTTTTCCTTCATTCATAAATATACCATTGAAAGTTCTGGTCTATTCAACAAGAGCTGATCAATAACTATGAGCATCTTCCTGATACGAAGGAAACACTACTTTTATTTGTTATCATTTTAGTGAAGTTTTATCAGCTCATGTACAAGGGAAGCAGAAAATAAAACAGTGAAATCAATTTAATAAATAAACTTCAAAATATAAATACAAAGCACTGCAGAGAATACTGAGATATTTTAGGGAAATTTACATAAAGATTCAATGTAAAGCTATTAGTTAAATATTACATAGATGTGAACATCATTAGATAGTAAACTATTAAAGTTTCATCAAGTGTCTTAATTTGAATTGTCATTTGGAACCAAGTATAAAATTCTTCTGAAGACAAATAGTGGGATTAATTTTGTTTTCGTGTACTTTTTATATCTGAAGAAAAACATGACTTAACATATAAAGAGATGAGCAATTGGTGATTTCTATTCTCACTAATATTTCGACAGTACCTGTTTTTTTTAAAAAAAATGTTTCCTGCTGTTTTGCTTTCCCTAAAGAGAAGATATTTCCCTAAGGAAAAGAGATTTCACATGGAAATTTAATTTGAGAGAACCGGCAGAAAGGGATATTTGCTGAGAGAGGGAGACAGAGAAAAATGCTTTGACCAGGGCCTCCCTGACTAACTACTCTAACATCAGACCCCAAACTTAAGTGGAACAAAACTCAAAACTAGAAACACATCACGATTGGTATTTCACTCTATAGGCTAGTAAAATAACATAGCCGCTTTAAATAATGGAACTTCCTTATCCTGCTTATTTTCTCCATCTCCACAGGGGCCTTACTTTATTTAGGCTTCTTTTCAGTCAGGCATGTGAAGTGAGGCTCCACAAGTACTGTAAATCTTCACCCAGAGCCAGAGGTCAAAGGGTTATCTGTGCTATGTGGTTTTAGGGTTTTCTTTACTCTTCTTTTTTTTCTTTCTTTCTTTCTTTCTTTCTTTTTCTTTTGTCTTTTTCAGCAAGAAAATAAAATGTATGCATATGAATCACAGCAAGCTAATTTAGGTACTAAAAAAGTTTCTGTTCTACGCATGAAATGCTTTCTCAAGTAAACCGGTGAATATCAACTTCTCAGGCATTCTACAAAGAGAAACCAGATGCAACAGAGCCCCCTCCTCGCCACCACTGTCTGCTAGGAAACTTGCCACACAGCTGTTAAAGCAGTAAAACAACTTCAAACCTACAGAAGTGATGGCCATTTAGACAAATGCATCAATTTCATTGCTGGAAAAAAACAACTCTGCTTTATCTAAAAAAAAAAAAAAGTCACCAAGTATCATTTTTGTTCACAAATTATAGCTCATTTACTAACAAGACAGATGTTTTCCACAGAGCTTTCTGTGTTTTAGAGCTTTTCAAAAGGTAATGACTATTCAAGACTAAGAATATAAAAGTCCAGGAAACCATCAAAATTCTTTTCCCAATTATTTTTGGGGGGTTTGATATGGAAAACTGAACCTTATTATGTTTTTTAAAGATAGTGAAAAAATGTTTAAGAACATTTTTTCTTCCTTCTCTGTCTCCAAGTGATCTTTTTAAAATGGGAAATAAAATTATTAGGTATAACATCCTATAGGATGCCATTAATACAATTTTGATACTGTACAATATACAGCATAAGAGTAAAAGGCATTTTTTCTCTGAGGGGACACTGTCATTTTAATGTTTTTTGTAATCCTATGAATCTAAGAGGCAGAAATGCAAATTACAATAGTACTGGTATCACATTCAACTGGATTACAAAAAAAGTTACAAAAAGACCTTTAAACATTAAAGAGTGTAAAATATCATTAGGTATTTGCTACAAGATTCCAGTTGGAATTGACCAACTTTATTTATTCCATAATATAGCAGCAATGATGTGTTTGATTCCTTTTGCTTTTGTTTCTTATTTAAAATTCATCTATCTTTTGCAACAAGTAAAAGAAACTGCTAAATGTTTAGAACAGCACCAAATTAAAAATATAAATAAATATGAGGCTCTGGCCAGGTAATTCAGTTGGTCAGAGCATCATCACAATACACCAAAGTCACAAGTTCAATCTGATCAGGGCAGATAAAAGAATCAACCAATGAATTCATAAATCAGTGGAATAACAAATCAATGTTTCTCTTTCTTTCTCTCTAAAATCAATAAATAAAAAAAGAAGGAAAAAAGGAAGGAAGGAAGGGAGGAAGGGAGGGAGAGAGGAAGGGAGGAAGGAAGGAAATATACATGGTCTTATCTATATGGAAACAATTTGTTTCCTGAAGTCTACAAAGATGATTTTTATAAAAGACTGCACGAAAAGTTACAACTCAAAAAATGATGATTTTCCAAGTTTTACATAGAGAAAATTTTAGTGAGATTTGTTGGATGTGTTTACTTTCCTGAAAAATGACTTAATGTCCTTTGTCTTAAAATTATGCTGAGAGTGGTTTCTTCTGCTCAAGCCTTTGTCAATTCAGTTTCCTTCCAGGTAGCTAAGCCAGGAAAACGCCAGGGTCCCTTGGAGCAGGACCGCATCAGAGTGCACTCTTAACTCTCAGCTTCTCTGCCTGCCTTCAATGACTCACTGTCTCAGATCTTATGATATCTAAGCCCATATGTTAAGGTGCTATAGATATCCCTACCAGGACACCAAACTTTCCAACCCAACACAATCAAGGCTAAATCCAGTATCTCCTAGTTCTCCCAACCTGGTTTTACACTTCTGAAAGCCCTACATCAATTGAAGTACCACCCACCCAGAGCTCCTACCATTCATTCCAATTTCTTCCACTGCCTAATTATATTTACAAACAGCTAATAGCTATGGAGCACTGACTGTGTACCAATGCACTGTGCTAAGGGTTCCATATGCACTAGCATATTTAATCTTCAACATCCTAGACATTTACAACAAACAGATGTTCATGGTGGTGGGTAGAGAGTTAAGATTTGGCCATCTAATCTCAAAACCATCAGTCTTCTATTTTAAGTTTTAAATTTATATACACTAAATTTACATAATTTTTTGGTGCATAATTCTACTTAACAGATATACAGATTTGTGGAACCACTATCAGGTTACAGAACAATTCTATCACATCCAGAAACTGCCCCATGCTGCTCCTTTGTAGTTAAAAGCCTGCCCCCGCTCCAACCCATGGCAATCACTGATCAGTTCCCCATCCCCACAGTTTTGACTTTTCGAGCATGTCATATAAATGAAATCATACAAATGTACCCTTTGGAGACTGGCCTCTTTTATTCATCATAATGCCATTGCTATTCATCAAAACTTGTTGCAAGCAGCAATATAGTTAGTTCATCGCTTTTTACTGGTGAGAAGTATTTCAATTGTATGAATATACTGCAGTCTGCTTATCCACTCACCCATTGAAGGACATAAGCTGTTTCTAGTTTTGGGGGATTATGTATAGAGTTATATATTGTATACAGGTTTTTGTGTGAACATAACTCTTCATTTTTCTAGAATAAACATCTAGAATGGGATTGTTGGGTCACATGGCACAGGTATGTTTAACTTTGTATGAGTGGCTATACCACTTAACATCCCTATAATCATGTGTAAGAGTTCCAGGTGCTCACCCTTGCTGGTGTGCCAGCCTGAGAACCAAAAGGTTGCTGGTTTGATTTCTGGTCAGGGCACATGCCTAGGCTGCAGACCAGATTCCCAGTTGGGGATGTGCCAGAGGCAATCACCATATCGATGTTTCTCTCCCTCTCCTTCTCCCTCCCTTTCCTTCTTTTGAAAATAAATAATCTCTTAAAAAAAAAAAAAAGTTCCAGGTGCTCTGCATCCCTGTCAGCACTTGGTTTTGGCATTTAAACATTTTTAGTCATTCTAATATGTATGCAGTGGTACCTTATTATATTTTCAATTTTTTAATTTGCATTTCTCTAATGGCTAATGATGTTGAGGATCTTTTCATAGATCCCCTTAGGTATAATTGCTGTATCTGTAGGCCTGCTATCAGGCTCATATATAATCAGTCAAGTCCTACTTATTCTAAGCCTAAAACACCTTCACATCTGCCTTATCTCCAATGAACTACCATCTTAGCTTACACTCTCATCGTCTTAGATTACACCATCTTACTGATTTCTTGTTTTCAGCAGCCCCTATTTGGTCCATACTCACTGCACTCTCTAAGCCTACCCTCTATGATACCACTGACAGTAGTTTTTCTAAAGTAAGCCATGTCGCTTTCTTGCTTAAAAACTTTTGATGGCTCCCCATTGCTTATATTATAGGACAAAGACCAAATAATGTATTATGGTATATATGGGGCTTATTTAACTCCGCGGTTTTAGTCTCTACCTCTCTTAACTATGCAACCCATAGCACACCAATAATTCTACCTCTTTAATTTTTTTGTTTCTGTGCATTTTAAGCTCCTGTGTTTGGAATGATTTCCCTCCATTCTCTAAATAGGCAAACTATTATTGATCATTCAATAAAACTAATCATTTATCTTCTGTGCTCCCAAAATACTCTGACTATACCTCAACTTTGTCTATGAATGCTTGATAGGTCCTCTGTGCTGAGCATAAGTTAAATATTCTGGAGGTAGGCATGCCATCCCATGTTTATGTTCCTTGTGCCCAACACAGGGCCTGGTACAGAGTATGTACATTCAATCAATACACAATGTTTTTTAAATTAAGCAGCCCAAGTGTCCACCAGTAGATGAGTGGGTAAAACAACTATGGGACATTTTCACAATGGAATACTACTCAGCCACAAAAAAGAAGAAATTTTTACCATTTGCAACAGCATGGGTAGACCTGGAGAACATTATGCTAAGTGAAATAAGCTAGTTCCACATACAAATAATTTTACTTGTATGTGGAATCTAATGAACAAACTGAACTAACATGCAAAACAGAGATAGACTCACAGGTAGGGAGCAGGATGACAGCTAAGGGGGGGGGGGTGGGGATGGAGGGATCGAGTTAAAAGGAAAAAGGACTCATGGACATGAACAATTTTTAAAAAAAATTTTATTTATTGATTTTTAGAGAGGAGGAGAAGAGAGAGAGAAACTGATTTGCTCTTCCACTTATTTATGCATTCATTGGTTGCTTTGTGTATGTGCCCTGACCAGGGATCCAACCCACAGCCTTGGCATATTGGGACATAGCTCTGACCAACTGAGCTACCTAGTCAGGGCAGAATAAATTCTTTTCTGAAACTTCCCTAATCTGGCAAAGGAAACAGACTTCCAGGAAGTCCAGGAAGCTCAGAGAGTCCCAAAGAAGCTGGACCCAAGGAGGAACACACCAAGGCACATCATAATTACATTACCCAAGATTAAACGCAAGGACCTACATCCAAGATTACTGTATCCAGCAAAGCTATCATTTAGAATGGAAGGGAAGATAAAGTGCTTCTCAGATAAGGTCAAGTTAAAGAAGTTCACCATCACCAAGCCCTTATTATATGAAATGTTAAAGAGAGTTACCTAAGAAAAAGAAGATAAAAAATATGAACAGTAAAAATGACAGCAAACTCACAGTTATTAACGACCACACATAAAACCAAAACAAAAGAAAACTAAGCAAACAACTAGAACAGAAACAGAACCACAGAAATGGAGATCACATGGAGGGTTGTCAAAAGGAGAGTGGGAGGGGGAGAGGGGGGAAAGGTACAGAGAATAAGTAGCATAAATGGTAGGTACAAAATAGACAGGGGGAGGGTAAGAATAGTGTAGGAAATGTAGAAGCCAAAGAACTTATATACATGACCCATGGACATGAACTATAGGGGGGGAATGTGGGAGGGAGGGGGTGGGCAGGATGGAGTGGAGTTGGGGGGGAATGGGACAACTATAATAGCATAATTAATAAATATATTTAAAAAATTCTTTTCTGAAGGATATCTATTTATTATTTGTATACACGGAAACTGTCATGTACAGAACTGCAGCAAATTTGGGAGTATAGACTTTCGTCACAGCTCTGAACTGTAAAGTGAAGAAAGTTTACAAAAACCTCCTCCTTCAGAGATGAAACAGGTCAATGCTTCTTCACACCTTACTTCTCCACATTATGTTTTATATGCTGAAACAAACATTTAATCTGGTCACTTGCTTGCTTAAAATCATTTAATGGCTTCACACTGCACTTAGTATAAGGACCAAATTCCTTGACTAGACTTACCAGGTGCTTATAACCTGGCCTTTTGTGGACTCTCTGGCTTCAGTCTGGTCACAATAATACACAGTAACTTTAATTCCTCCAGATCACAGTTCCCCTCACCTCCTGGCCATCCCATGTGAATTTTGCCATTCCCTCTTTGTAGAGATAAATTTACTGAGGCTACGAAGCTTAAATTTCAAGACCTTACACCTACAGTGTTTGAGGTCTGTCCAGAAAGTATATAGCCATGCAATAAGAAAAACATGGACATTTACTGAATAAGATTCAAGATACAAGAAACACTGTACACAGGACAATGACACCACAGTCCCCTTCAAAGTAGGCACCTACTTCGTGGAACCTCACACAGTTCTCCTGGTATCTCTTCCACTGTTCAAAATCCTTTGTAGGAATCTCCATAAGCTGCCCCATTGTATTTTCCTGAATCTCATCAATAGTCTGAAATTTCTTTCCTTTCGAAGGTGATTTTAGTTTTGGGAAAAGCCAAAAACCATAGGGCCCAAAATCTGGGATGTAGGGGCGGTTCAGTCACCTGGGTGATTTGATGTTTTGCCAAAAAACTCTGCACAAGATGTGATACATGAGTCAGCACACTGTCATGATGAAACTGCCAATCACCAGTTGCCTATAGGTGCAATGGGTTGTAGCAATCTCTCAACCAACGAAGAATATCGAGGTAGCACTCCTTATCAACTGTTTGGCCTGGAGGGACATATTCATGAGGGACAACACCTTCCTAAACAAAAAACACAGTTAACATGGTCTTGATCTTGCTGAGATTTTGCTGCACCTTCTTCAGGTGTGGAGAACCAGGTGACTTCCACTGGGATGATTGGGTCTTCATTTTGGGATCCTAGCCGTGGACCCACAATTCTTGAAGAAACCTGGTTCATTGGTAGCAGTTTGAATCAAGTCATTACCAACTGCAGCACAATGTTCTTTCTGCTGTGGTAGCAGAAGCTGCCAAACAAATTTTGCCACAACATGTTTCATGCCAAGATCCCGCGTCAAAATCTCAGACACAGTAGTTTTTGGAATCCCCAGATCAGCTTCTAGCTCTTGCATTGTCAGTTGCCGATCTTTGTTAAGTACAGCTGTACACGTTCAACATCCTCAGGTGTGTTCCTTGTTGCAGGACTTCCAGAGTGTGGATCATTTTGAACAGTCTTGACCATCTTTGAAGCATTTGTACCACACTTTTATTTGCACTGCACTCATTGCATCATCCCCAAAAGCTTTCTGAATCATCCAAATAGTTTCCAGGGAGGAGTGTTCAGGCTTAACACAAATTTGATGCAGATTTGTTGCTCTCCTCACTCAAGTCATTTTGAATGTGACATTGAGTACACGTGCTCATTCAACAGCATCTACTGTCCCCACTGACCAGTACAGTGAAGTTGTCATTGTTCACACATGTGTATTTCAGTTCACTCTCCTTGGCTGCCAGGTTACACTGATGTCATGCAAACCGTTCTTGTTATATTAACAATGGGTGGACTTTTTATTGTATAGTATTTTACTTGATTAGGCCCCATATAACCTGTATCTGCTCCTGCAACTGTGCTGGCTAATCCTATTGTTCCTTCAGATCTCAACATAAATGGAAAATATGACTAGATCTCTTCCTGGAAGGCATCCCAATTCCAGCCCTGAAATAGGTCAGATGCTCTTGCCAAGAGCAATTAACAACTATCTGATGTCTACTAGCCAAGAGTTCATCAAACCTTATTTTAATTGCTTAATTACTCGTTTTCCTGTTATAACTTCTCCAAATGCAATAACCATGACAACATTGAATATGGCTGTCCTATTTTAGGAACTAAAACATAGTAAGCTTGACAAATATCTGAGAATGAAGAAGTCAATTTGTAAATGAGTACTCAGTGGCAAACAAAATACAGAGACAAAGGGCCCAAACTGGAAGATGATACCTGAGAGCCTGTGATTCATTTACTTCCTGGATGTTTGGGGAAGAAATACACTGACTGAATGATGATACCCAGGAAAGGCCTTTTCCTCCCATATGAAAGCTGAGAATTATGGAAAATATGACTAGAAACAAGATAAGCAAGAAAATGTGCAATAGAAGTAGAACTAAAGAGAGCCTCAGTAGTAACAATAATTAAGCACTATAGCTGGCCTGATAAGAAAGTCAGCAATACAGGAACCTAAAAGACACCAAAAGCAATTTTCTGGAAGATTTCCAACATGAATAACAAACTAAAGCTAAAAGTAATTAACTTAGAAGGAATTAATGCTGGATATTTAGGGAAAATATTATTAAGTAATATAGACCAGTGTTTCCAAAACTTTAATGTACGTATTAATCATCTAGGAATCCTAGCAAAATGGACGTTCTGATTCAGTTTTGGGGAGGAGACAGGGAAGCCTGAAATTCAGCATTTCAATATACTTCCAGATTATGCTGCTGATCCTGAGATCACACTCCGAAGAGCAAGAATAATAAAATCTACATCTAGAACTGGAAAACTTAAGTAATATGGTCCACTTTGGGTCAACCTTTGGGTCAGCACCAGCTAAAAATGGTGTATGTACACACACATGCATACACATACATAGCTGTTTGTATGGAAAATACTATAATAATAATACAAGAATAAACTGTTTTGTGTACTCACAACTATAAACCTACTTTTGCCCCACCCTGTATGTGTACACATGTGTATGTATGTATACATGTGTGTATATATGCACATATATAAAATGAAATAGTACTCAGGAATAAAGAATGAAATCTTGCAATTTGCGACAATATAGATGGACCTACAGGGTGTTATACTAAGTGAAATAAGTCAGACCTAATGACAAATACTGTATGGTTACACTTATATGTGGAATATAACAAAACAAAACCAACAAAGAAAACAAAACAAAAACAGACTCAGAAACAGAGATCAAACTGATGGCTTTTGTATTTTTACATAGGAAAAATTTTTGAAATAATGTTTTGTATCCCATCAAAATTATGTGAAACTCAAATTCCCATGTCCATAAATAAAGGTTTATTGGAACTTATCCAATACCCATGCATTTATATATTTTCTACGGCTGCCTCTGTGCTGTGAAGCAGAGCTGAATACCTGTGGCAGAGACCATATGGCCCACCCCATTAGTGTACTTGGGCTGCTCTAACAACATACTACTGAGTGGATGGCTTCAACAACAGAAATTAATTTCTCGCAGGTTCTAGGGCTGGGAGGTCCAACATCAAGGTCTGACAGGGTTGTTTCTGTTGAGAGCTATCTTCATGGCTTGTACACAGCCTCCTTCTCAGTGTGTGGACAAAGAGCTTTCTATGTACAGTCACATTAAAAGTTACAGTACATAACCTTTCATTGAACATGAATTTAGTGGGCTCATAAACATTCACTTCATGTAACCCACAAAACCTAAAATATTTACTATCTGGCCCATTATAGGAAAGTTTGCGTAACCCTTGCTATGGACTCATGATTCTCAAAAGTGGGCAGAATGCAAAAATTTCAGGACCCACCTTGACCTACTGAATTAAAACCTGCATTTTAACAAGATCCCTCAGTAGTTCATATACATATTATAGCTCAAGAAGCATTAGTTTCCAAATTTAGTGATCATGGTAAGTAACATGGAAAAAGTTTTTTTTTTTAAAATACAGATTTTTAGGCTCCACACTGAGAGGAAGACAATTTTAAAAAACAGCTACAACACCTAACCTTTACTGAGGACTTACAGTGCAATTTGCCAGGCACTGTGCTAACCTTTATGTTCATGATTTCACTTAATTCTCCTAACATTCTAATTTACATATTTATCAAGAAAAAGAATGTAAGGAAAACTAAATGATACATTTTAACTTTTGGACAGTTCTTACAGTTTTATCAATCTGCAAACATTTTGTCTTTAAATAGAGGTGGTTGAAAACTGGCAAATGGTAATTTTTTTATTGTCTTAATGTAACAGCATTTTTTCACTAACAGGATTTTTGATTTTTCAAGTCCTGTGGTTCTAAAGTTTGAGTTGAATACCAATCATATTTGGTATCTTCAGGTACTACACAGAATGAAGTAGTCAAAAAAAATTTTGTATTTTTGATAAATTAACAAAAAATAGTTGAGTATTCACTCAAGACTGTGTTGAAGTTTCAACATGGTTTGGCTTAATAATAGATTAAACACAATGTTAAAAAGGGTAAAAGATATTTCATAGAGAAGTAAAATACAATACGTTTTAGAAAGTTCTCTTTGTTATAATTTGTACTCACACTTTGTCAGTTTTATGCCCTACATAGTTGTTTCCAAAATTATTCCTCTAAGAAGTATATTAACTTCAGTTAAATGAATTTATTTTGTAAATATTTGAAAGGAAAAGAGTAAGAGGGGGCAATCAGGTACTGTTCAAAGAACTATTTCTACTAAAACTGGAAATTAACTGGTAAAGCACAGGAAGAATCAAAGATGGGCAAAAATGTGAAATATGTTACAAAGATCTAGCCTGTGGTAAATAGCACCAATACTATTTTATTTTATTTTAATTTTTAAAAATATATTTATTATGCTATTACAGTTGTCCCATTTCCCCCCCCTCACTCCATCCTGCCCGCCCCCTCCCTCCCAAATTCCCCCCCTATAGTTCATGTCCATGGGTCATACTTATAAGTCCTTTGGCTTCTACATTTCCTACACTATTCTTACCCTCCCCCTGTCTATTTTCCACCTATCATCTATGCTACTTATTCTCTGTACCTTTCCCCCCCTCTCCCCCTCCCACTCACGTATTGACAACTCTCCATGTGATCTCTATCTCTATGGTTCTGTTCCTGTTCTAGTTGTTTGCCTAGTTTGCTCTTGTTTTTGTTTTAGGTGTGGTGGTTAATAACTGTGAGTTTACAGGAACTACTATAAAGGACACATGGACAAAATCAAGCGGGAGTGGAAAACAGGAGGGAGGTGGGTTCAGCTGGGGTGGGGTGGAGGGATAGGGAGAAAAGGCATACAACTGTAATTGAATAACAATAAAAATTAAAAAAAAAACTGTGAGTTTGCTGTCATTTTTTACTGTTCCAATTTTTGATCTTCTTTTTCTTAGGTAACTCCCCTTAACATTTCATATAATAAGGGCTTGGTGATGATGAACTTCTTTAACTTGACCTTATCTGAGAAGCACTTTATCTTCCCTTCCATTCTAAATGATAGCTTTGCTGGATACAGTAATCTTGGATGTAGGTCCTTGTGTTTAATCTTGGGTAATAAATAATTATGATGTGCCTTTGTGTGTTCCTCTTTGGGTCCAGCTTCTTTGGGACTCTTTGAGCTTCCTGGACTTCCTGGAAGTCTATTTCCTTTGCCAGATTAGGGAAGTTCTCCTTCATTATTTGTTCAAATAAGTTTTCAATTTTTTGTTCTTCCTCTTCTCCTTCTGGCACCCCTATAATTCGGATGTTGGAACGTTTCAAGATGTCCTGGAGGTTCCTGAGCCTCTCCTCATTTTTCCAAATTCTTGTTTCTTCATTCTTTTCTGGTTGGATGTTTCTTTCTTCCTTCTGGTCCACAACATTGATTTGAGTCCCAGTTTCCTTCGCATCACTATTGGTTCCCTGTCCATTTTCCTTTGTTTCTCTTAGCATAGGCTTCATTTTTTCATGTGGTTTTCGAATAGATTCAACCAATTCTGTGAGCATCTTGATAACCAGTGTTTTGAACTGTGCATCCGATAGGTTGGCTATCTCTTTGTTGTTTAGTTGTATTTTTTCTGGAGCTTTGAAGTGTTCTGTCGTTTGAGCCTTTTTTTTTTTTTCTTGGCGCATCTGTTACTTTAAGGGGTGGAGCCTTAGGTGTTCACCAGGGCGGGGTAGGGCTGGTCCCTGCGCTGTGATGCTGTATGTGGGGGAGGGGCCGAGAGGGAGCAATGGCGCTGCTTCACCCTCCTCCAGATTTCAATCTTTCACCCCGCTACCCACAATCAAACTGGGCCCCTCTGGTGCTGGTTCCCGAGTGGGTGGGCTTGTGCACACTCTAGGCCCCCATGGGTCTCTCCAACGACCTCTCCTGTGAGGCTGGGAGTCTCTCCTGCCGCCCCAACCCCCACAGGCGTTTTCAATCAGAGGTTTGAGGCTTTATTTCCCCGAGCTGGAGCCCTGGGCTGCGCGGTCTGCTTCGATCCCCACTGTTTGTCCAGTTTATCCGTGCGCGAATGTGGGGCCGTGGGGTGCTACCCGCCACTCTGCCTGCCCCGTTCTCCGCCACTCTGAGTCAGGCCCTCTCGGTTTATCTGCACGAATGTGGGGCCACAGGGTCTGCTAGTGGTCGGACTGCACTCTGCCAGTCTCTGTCCCACCACAGCCACGAGAGTCCTCTCCTCCCCGGTGCCCGTCTCTGCCCCTCCTACCGGTCTGGATGAATGTTTATTTTTTATTTCCTTGGTGTCGGACTTCCTTGCCATTCGATTTTCTGTCAGTTCTGGTTGTGCATGGAGGCGCAGTGCGTCTACCTACGCCGCCATCTTGGTTCTCCCACACCAATACTATTAATGGAATTTTTACACCCATCCTAAAAGTGACCTGTTAACAAATAAATGTAAAGTGATCTCACAGAAACCAATGCTGCCTCATAACATCAAAGCTAATCTGGACAGAAAACTTAATGATGTTTATGATGTAGATTATATGTTACTTTAGAATAGGAGAGACAGAAAAGAACAGAATAGAATTAATACTGGCATCTATAATGATATTTGAGATGACAGCTGATATTAAGGCACTAGTATATCTGAAGTGAATTTATAAGCTGAAAGTCAAGTATGGAAAGGTATACCTGAAAGTATTCACAAATAGGAAGACTTTGTTATAAAACATAGTGTATTTTTACTCTATCTTAAGGGGTGCAGTCAGGAAATTGCAAAAAAACACCCCACAATATAAGAATTTCTACCTATAGATCTTCTGAGTGTTACTGAAGGCTTCCTTGTATAAGAGAAATGAGGGAACACAGTCTCTGAAAAGACTGTGTGTGACTTACCTTAATATGTGACTTCCATATTTCATAACAAGTGATTCTAATTCTCCTCAAAACAAAATCACTGTTTTAGTGTGGTCCACAACAAACCCTCTCCAATAAAACTAGTCTCTTTTATGTCACAAAATATGTTCTGCCTTGACTGAAGAAGAGATTACAACTCCCTCCACCTATATCAGTTTGGTTCATCTATAGTTCTTGACTTTCTTTCTTGAGATATGTAACCACATGACCAAATCCTATTCTACTATGGTAAAAGATAACACCCATAAATCTGACTTAATTTTATCATGCTTCCATACAAACTGGCAGAGAGTCTCTAAAGTTACATTATTAACCAGGAACGGTTTTTTTGTTTTTGTTTTTTACTTCTGCTCCCTGCACAAACTGGAAGTTCCAACTTTGAATTTCTCAAAAAAAAAGAAAAAAAAAAGAAAAGAAATCTGTGAATTTTGAAGGTATGCGAGTTAGTTACAAACATTCTAACGATTTCAAATATTTTGGGTCTTTATAATTGGTGCTAAATCTCACGCTCACTAATCATGCTTGCTGTGAACTTTAATAGCACATGTTCTTTGGCAAAATAGAAGCCAAAGATTAGTATCACTGTCCTAAAGGCTAAACTAACAACAGTACCATCTAAATAATCCCTCCCTTTTCATTCTATTATATAAGTACTGAACAATTAAGAAGTTTCTGACAGTCAGCTTATGAAAATAATCCCTTTGAAATTAGTACTCTACCTTCAGGATTTAAAGCCAATTTCTGAAATAAACAAAGAAAAAGAGGAACAAATTGTTTCAGTTAGTCTATTACAAGGGACAACAAGTGTGTGATTAATTTTGTTTTCTGTTTATAGTGATGAAAACAACCATTTAAAAAATTGTTCTTAAAACTGGGCCAAGCATTGAAAGTGCCAAGAAAAAAAAAAAAACTAAGTGAAAATAATCACTACAAAGATAAATCTTAAAGAAAATTTCAAACCACCATTTAAAACAAATCACAGAAACATTAAATCACAAGCTTAATGCTTTTTCCCAATTCCCCAAACGTAAACCACTTCTAATTAAAATCAAATTGTATATTTTTAAATCATTAAACTAGAATAAACTAGCAATATCAAAATACTTCCATTGCTCTGCCAATATTTATATTATACTAGTAAAGATATGAGAATCTTTAAAAACAAAAACATTCTATATCTCAGGGTTTGAGGGTTTAGAGTAAAATGTTCTAAAATAACTTTCCTTATTAAGTGTAATTAAATTTTGTTAATCAGAAATTTTGGAGAAAAGTGAACAAGTCAGTCTACTTAATTTATTTTGGTTTAATCCTTCTTGTTTTAAACAGAGGTCATCCTTTTTATCTGGTACTACAGTGCCTTACAAAAATAAAAAAAATCCTTGTTACATAAAGTGAAAAATATAAATGTATTCATTTCTTTCTTTTAGAAACAAAGAACTGTATGTATTAACAATAAGAATGTGTTCCACTAACATACAGTTTTACTGAAAATTTAATTACCAAAAGTGGAAACAAAAGAATGTGTATTAGGGCATCAGAAAGGGGATTAGTATGAAAATGAAATTTTCAGACATCAGTTTGCTACTCAAATTGACATCGAATCAGCAAACAGAAGCATTAAAATTTCATTTCCAAGCCCACTTAGTAAATCTAGTTCCAGTTAGAGTATCTTTAATGTGCAAAAACTCAGTAAAAGCAAGTATTCACCATGCAAGACACAGATAGGGTTCCTTTAACCTACTGCCCTCTAGACACATCACTCTCTGTTAAACAGGCAGCTACTGCCAGATGCTCTCACTAAAACTCGTCACAGATGGTCAGTTGTCCAGTTTACAGAACACACTGCCCTCGTAATAGCCAAAAGAAAGAAGGAAAGGAGTGAGAGCTGTTAACACTTGCCTGCTTAGTTGAGTTAGACCCACTCGCTTGCTCTAAGCTTGACTAAGCCCTAACAGTGACTTTCTAGAGAGGCAAGAGTAGGCCCTAGGGCTCACAAGATTAAAAGGCATCCTGAAGGTGGTCTAGTGAACAGCTGTCCGGTGCTCGAATCCACACAACTGCATCCCCCTAGTCAGCCATTCTAGCCATGACTTCTGCAACTCCTGGGGTGCGGAACCTAGTGTCCAACAAGAAAGCCCTATAGCTGGGACGGAGTCCTGTTATCCTGCACTGCAGTGAGTCCAACCATTCAGTCTAATTCCACAGTCAGGAAATACGGAGCTATTTTAATACACAGGTATACTGACTAGTAAACCCATTTCCTAGTTTATACATTATAAAAAGATTTTAAGCTGAACTACCCCAAAATGGCATACATAAAGGATTTTACAACACAAAAGATATTACAATATAGGTAGTATATATGTGATTTAATTTTAAAACATACAAGGAAATTAAGGTTTACAGTATGGAAAGCTACTATTTAGAGATTTTTTCAAAATTTCAACAAAGATCATCCTCACCTCTCCTCTCCCAGCCAAACCCTAGGGGACCAGAGCAAGATGCAAGGATCATGTTCTGATGCAAACCGACGGACTTCGACTACCACAGCCCTGGTGGCTTCAGCTGCAGTGTCTGTCAGATGTTAGCTGTCCTTTCAAGATTCAATATCCAGCAAGAAGTCATTGGCTGGCTTCTTGATTTAGCTGTTAGACTTGAATATGGAAACAATGCTAAAAAATACAAGGACTCAGTACCTGATAATACAAAAAATGCTGTCAGCGCAGCTAAAAATGCAGAGCGCCAGTGTTCAATTTGGATGTAAACAATCCCAATTTGAAGGCTGCTGTAATGGCTTTGGCTAATCTTCAGATTCAGCATCACGATGATTACCTGGTAATGCTTAAGATAATTCACATTTTGGTCTAGAAACATCTGACACAGAATGCAGTCACTAAAGCAAATCAAACAAATGAGGTACATTGACTGTTGCTTTAGACAAGTGTATTCTTGGTTTTGACAAAGGAGATGTAGTTCTTAATGAAGTTGCTCAAATTCTGTGATTGTTGCATACAGAAAAGCTCAGAGAGCCACAGACAAAATGTAATGAAGTCATAGTAGATGTTCAGGCAATTGCTGCTGATCCAAAGACAGATCACAGTCTGCAGAAGGTTGGAAGATAAACATTTTAGGATTTCATCCTCTCACTTAGCACAACTGGGAACCATGTACGCCCTGGTATTTTAACAGTGGAAAATTGTAATGGTGGGAACTGTAACCCACTCCTACCATTCTTTGACATTGTTTCTGTCAGTGCTAAGTCTGACTATGTGGCTTATAGATAAAAAGCATGTTTGTATAAGAATGTTTGAAACTAGTTAAAAAGATACAGACCCCAAACTTCAAGCATCTCAGCTCCAGCAGATTTGCTGACTTTCAGCTGTGGAGCCAGGACAATGTGAAGCTGGGATGATATGAAGACAGGATGACTAATCTAGGATGATGTACACCGGGTCATCACCTGCCTTATTCGGAATGGACTGTGCCAGTCTGCACACAGAGAACTTTGCAACCCTCTCCCTTGATCTCTCTGCTCTGTTCCCCTCTCCCTCCTTATAAAACACCTCTGCCTCCAACAAGAGGTAGAAATAGGCTTTGTGACGTGAGTCCCCCATCTTCCAAGAGATGGGCTTTGAGACATGAGTCCTCCCTCTTCCAGATGGCCGGCATCTGCAAATAAAACACTTTCCTTTACATCAGCACCTGACTCTCCAGTATTGGCTTTTGTAGTGGGAGGCAGCCAGGCCTGCTTTGGGTTACAGTAAGTGTTTCAAAATCAAATGTTACATTTTCAAGTGAAGAATCCCAGAAATTAACTATGTCATAGAGATTTACTATCATTGATTTTTCTTTAAAGTTCAGGAAGTGGGTACAGGAGATCAATGGGTTGTCTTCTTTATATATGTGCACCTATAGAGAAGTTTTAAATTTTAAAGAATTGTTCTTCATCGCCAAAGTTTTAACTGCTTTTTAATCTTGCCACAAGCAGAGCATTATTTTGTTTTTTCTAATAAATTATTCACTTGTTTAGAATAAACTACCTGTATATTCAAGAAGAGTGCTCTATGAAGCTGATTTTTGTATCTTCAACATATTTACATTTCCTTAACAGTAAGTTTGACATACGATTTTTCATGAACAATTGTCCCAAATCCTGTTTCTTACTTGATACTGAGTACATTCTTCTTGACTAAATTATATGCATATGCAAAGGGAGAACACACCGAGCAGCCAAGGCTAGAAATACATGTAGCTAACTTTGGTGACAGTAGGTTAGACAACATCATTTCAGTATCAGTCGTCACCCTGGAGCATATATAATTTCTTGTCATTTATAAAGCTGTGTGACAGACATCAATAGCAAAACTTATTTAACCAAGAGCAGATTAAATTAAAATAGGACACAATAGGATTATAAGCAAAATGCCATCTGGAAAACTGTTGCAAAGAGCCTGAGGATGAGGTTCCAATTCCCTGCATCTGAAATGATTCCCCCCACTGCTTCTTACCGAGCAAGGAATCACATCTAATGCTGCTCTCACAGACTGTGCTACTGTGAGGTACCGTGAGGCCTGTGTTTCAGGGAAGGAAATGGACAGCCCATTTTGGGACCACCATGCCTCTTCCTTCCTGCACACCAAAGGGCAGTCTGTGACAGGGAAAGCTAGCCCACACTGTGAAGTCAAACATGTGGAAAAGGTGCTGTAACAATTTAGTGGGAATTTGTTGATCACAATTAGAGCTGCAACAAACAGCTAAGTGTGCATTTTGTATCTTAAGTATGAATGTTTATAACTCATGTATTTATTATAGAATGTACATTACTTTATACTAAACATGCTATATATCATGAAATTATTTTACCCAGCAAAAATAAGATGAACACGGAATAAAAGTGTCTTTCAGAACTCTGCTGAGTGCAATCACAAAGTTAGTGCATCTTCTCTAGTGGTTCTGGGTTAGAGCTACATAAAATAAACATTTACAGTCATATAGGTCATATGTAAGAGTATGATTTTGTGTAAAATTTACATATATTTTTATACATGTAAAATAATACCTACATAGAGCACTCTCAGGCAATTTCTAAGTTAAAATTAATTATTGTGTATTCTCTGATCCTTAGGTAATATTCCTCTTTTACATTCATATTCCACATCCACCACATACCCACAATAACTGATCATGATCTCACTCTACTAGAAAGTGAACTTTGGAAAGAAAAGCAGGTGCCCAGAGGTGGGGGAAAGATAGGAAGATACCACAGTTTTCTAACATCTAACGTTTTACCAGTTCACTCACAATGGTGAGTCAAAGACCAGTCACTGACTTAAGCAGCAGGATACACACAGTGATGTAGTAAAGTCAATTCTTTTTTCTTTTTACCATTTATCAGTTCTACTGGCTTACATCCAGTAACTTTTCTCCCACTTGGTTAGAGAGGAAGGAAAAAAGAAACAGCGTAGCACAGACTCACTCACCTAAACCACTGAGCGTGTGGAGAAGGTCACTGGTGTCTAAGAGGATGGGTCCATTCTCCTGCTGCCCTTCCTCTTTGTAGTACAGCTTATAGCCCTGGATGTCTGCTGTGTCCTCAGCATCCTGCTGCCATCTCACAGAAATGGTGGTACAGTTCAGAGGCTCCAAATGTAACTCTGGAGACTTAGGGGCTAGAAAAATTCACCAGAAATATATGTATAAAAAACCCGTAAGTCACATGAAAACACAGGAAAGCAGAGATCTCAGATCTCAAGCCAACCATTGCAAAAAAATTCAAATCCAACAATTATACTTCAACTTTCAATTTCACAGTGATATTTAAGTTTGAGACAGAAATTTATAAAATACTACCTAAAAGACTAAGGCATATAAGAACAAAATAATGTCTATATTTGTGTATTTTTAAGAGACAATAAGTACTTTCTAATTTTGACCATCCAACATTCCTCTCTGAGAGACAGAACAGGCATTATTATTAAATCAACTAACAGTAACAACAAAACCAGTCAGGTTACATTCTGCACTAGTAAAAGAGGAAGGTCAAAACTTCTTAGTCTTATGGTCTTTCTATTAAACTGATGTTTTAAAAAATATATAGCAATAATATTAATTAGGCCTCTCCCTCTCATATTTTTTATATGTATGTATGTATGTATACATATACATGTATGTGTATATATATATATCTTTTGATAATTCAGTTTGATTTGAACTGAACTGATCTTGCCATGGAAGATTTGCTAAGCAAACAAATATTACAACCAGGAGTTTTACTTACTAGTGAGTTTGATGCAAAAAGGACTATTCAATAAAAAGTTTAAATTTTTTTCCTATTAAGTGCATGATCTATTGGATACTTTTACTCATAAAACAAAATTTAAAAATATAAACATAACTTAGATAAGAAAAATCTAAAGTATAAATACAGTATTATTCTTCCTCAATCATCTTTAGAAATTTACCTTGTACGCTTGTAGCTTTGGGTGTTCTATGTGAAGTCCATACTGATGACTCTCCCAGCCCCACTCTGGTGGCAGCAGTAATCCGCACCAGGTAGACACTATCAGGTGTCAGGCCTTTCAAAAGATACTCATGTGTGTTCCCTGGGAGCTCCAGAACTTGGATGGAGTTCTCAGTGCTTAGGCGGAAGGACAGACGATAGAGCACCACTTGGCCCCTCCGATATTTGGCTGGGATTGGCAGCCAGGAGATGAGGATATCAGTGGGACTGCGACTTGTCAAACTAATTTCAGGAGGTCTCAGAGGAACTGGTCATATAAGAAAACAGGTTGCTTATAAATATTTAAAATCGAAATTGTCAATCAGCAAACCAATATTGACTGAATTTTCTTAATAGTAATACATAACATAATAAAGAAAAGATGCCTTCAGCCCTAGAAGAGGTTTTCAGGGTACAAATCATGGGCAGGCAGTGAAAGGACCAATCACAGGGAACTGGAAAAAGCAAGACTGTCATCAATGTTGTTTGGGATGAATATGAGATTACTTAATACTCGTAAAATAGGAGAATAGTTCTCAATTCCACCAAAATGCCTTAAGAACAGGAAAGAGAGAGTTATACAAGAGCTGGGAAGCTTAGGACAGAAGGGTTATAGTTTGGCAGATAGTATTTTGAAGTATAAGGGTGGTATCTTAAAAATCAGTGTGAATCTTGTATTCCCAATTTATATACATAAAGATGAAAACAACTTTTCCTCTAAATAACTTGAATATAACTGGCACTCCAGGAAAATGAGTCAAGTACAGTGGAAGGCAGTCAGGTGTGGTGTTAAGAGAGGTTCTAGAGTTAGACTGTGTTTGAAGCCTTGTTCTACCATTTACTACTCTGTGTGATTTTGGCCAAAGTAACTTCCCTGTGTCTCTTTTTCTTCAGATATAAAATGAGGATGATAATAATAGCTCATTCCTATCTCAGTTAATGGCAATTACTTGTCTAACTCAAGCCAAAATCCTTGGTGTCATCTTTGACTCCTCCAAACACACTCCACATTCAATCCTGTGACTCTGTGATTTCCACTGCCACCCCCTTGGTCCCCGTCACCATCACCTTTAGCCTGTATTGTTGCAATAGCCTCCTAACAGACTTCCCAGCTTCTCCCTTGTCCCTACTATCTATTCTCAATACATTAACTGTTAAAATGTAACTTAGATACTGTTCACTCTTCTGCTCAAAATAGCTCCCATTTCAGTCAAAGTAAAAGCCAAAGCGCTCTTTGAGCTCTATCTGCTTACATGGGCAGCTTCCATTAATTGTCTGCCTCATCTCCCAGTGCTTTCTACTTGTTCCCTCCCCTCTAGCCACACTTGAGCTTCAGGCCCTTAGCAACTTCCATTTCCTCTGCCTAGAATGCACTTCCCAGTCATCTATCTGCCTAACCAACTCCCTCATTTTCATTTCCAAATGTCCCCTATTCAGTGAAGCCTTCTCTGGTGACTCTGTCTAAAGTCTCAAACCTTCCTGACATTTTATACTCCCCTTCTCTGCTTTTTCCCTTCTCCACAACACTTACCACTATCTAACATGACTATTTACCATCTCCGCTGTTCCTCTACCACCTCTCCCACTAGAAAGTAAACTTCTTGAGTGCAGGGACAAGTTTGTTTTTTGGGTTTTTTTGTGTTGTTTTTTGCTTCTTGTTCACTACTAAATATTGAATAATACATAGCAGGTACTCAATAAACATGTATAAAGTGAAAGATGAACTAATAGGTAGAAAAGAGAAAATCAGCTTATTAAGCATTTCTGAATCCTTTATGTGTATGAACTCATAAATTCTCACAAAAACTCAATATAAGAAGTATTGTAACATAACCATTTCTACTTTATAGCTGAGGAAACTTAAGTACAAAGAGGTCAAATCACTTGCCCAAGGTCACACAGCTTGTAAGTGAAGGAACAGATCTAGGCAGACCAGACAGAGCCCACATCCTTATCTCCTATGCACTACAATCTCTCGTAACAATAGTTGTTCTATCACAGACTTACATAGGGACTAAATGAGACAATAGAGGGAAGGTTACTGAATAGGCAGGGATAAGCACTCTACAAGGTGTTAGCTGTATTGGCAGTGTACTGCTGTGCACTCCAGGAGACACATGCTTCTCCGTTTGAGAAGTATGAACTTAGAAAATAGGGAAGAGACTTGTGCAGAAATCTGAAAAGCAGTGTCAGAGTTCTGAATGTTGTCTACAATACAAAATTGAACAGATTAAAAAGTTTCAGAATAAGGAAGGGTTTAAAGGAGAAAAACTTTGAGAACATAACTGGAATTGGCAAGCTTGCTACATTTAGACTCATTTTCTTCAAGGATGTGGAGTGGTACACATCATACACAACCCCAAAAACCTCAAAATGCAAAACCAACCAAATAAAAAAATCCTTAGACATACATGTTAGAGGTTAAATGTAATGAGGTCACATGTACTGAGGCACACTCCAAAATGAAACAAATTCTTAAATGAAAACTAAAATTTGGAATTCAGTATCCAGATTAGTGATAACTTTTTCATTTAGTCAATGTCTCAATTTATAAACATCTAAATAAGTGGCATTATAAAGATATAAGTGAGAGATCTGGGGTCAAATGAACAAAGACAAAAAAGACTTGTGAATCATTTCTATAAAAATGTTCCGGCTTCTGGCCAAGATGGAGGCATAGGTAGACACACTGCGCCTCCTCGCACAACCAAAAGAAGGACAACAACAATTTAAAAACAAAAAACAACCAGAAATGACAGAAAATCAAACTGTATGGAAGTCCGGCAACCAAGGAGATAAAGAAGAAACATTCATCCAGACCAGTAGGAGGGGTGGAGATGGGCAGCCGGGGCGGAGAGGACTCAGGGCAAGGCGGCTGGCAGACCTAGCGAGGTGGTGGATTGTGGAAGGGGGCAGGCCAGGCTGCAGCTAGCAGACCCCACAAGGTGGTGGCTGGCAGACCCTGTGGCCCCACATTCACGCATAGACAAACTGGGAGGAACGGTGGGGGAGCAAAGCAGATTACGCAACCCAGGGCTCCAGCTCGGGGAAATAAAACCTCAAACCTCTGAGTGAAAACACCCGTGGGGGTTGAGGAGGCAGCAGGAGAGACTCCCAGCCTCACAGGAGAGGTTGCTGGAGACACCCACAGAGGCCTAGAGCGTGCACAAGCCCACCCACCTGGTAATCAGCACTAGAGGGGCCCAGTTTGATTGTGGGTAGCAGAGGGAGTGACTGAAATCCTGCAGAGAGTGGAGCAAGCGCCATTGCTCCCTCTCGGCCCCTCCCCCACATACAGCGTCACAGCGCAGTGACCAGTGTTATCCTGCCCCAGTGAACACCTAAGGTTCCAATCCTTTACACAATAGGCGTGCCAAAACAAAAATAAAATGGCCCAAATGAAAGAACAGATCAAAGCTCCAGAAAAAATACAACTAAGCAAGGAAGAGATAGCCAACCTATCACATGCACAGTTCAAAACACTGGTAATCAAGAAGCTCACAGAATTGGTTGAATTTGGTCGCAAATTAGATGAAAAAATGAAGGCTATGTTAAGAGAAACAAAGGAAAATGTACAGGGAACCAATAGTGGTGGGAAGGAAACTGGGACTCAAATCAACGGTGTGGACCAGAAGGAAGAAAGAAACTTCCAACCAGAAAAGAATGAAGAAATAAGAATTCAGGAAAATGAGGAGAGGCTTAGGAACCTCCAGGACATCTTGAAACGTTTCAACATCCAAATTTATAGGGGTGCCAGAAGGAGAAGAGGAAGAACAAAAAATTGAAAACTTACTCTAACAAATAATGAAGGAGAACTTCCCTGATCTGGCAAAGGAAACAGACTTCCAGGAAGTCCAGGAAGCTCACACAGTCCCACAGAAGCTGGACCCAAGGAGGGACACGCCAAGGCACATCATAATTACATTACCCAAGATGAAACAGAAGGAGAGAATCTTACAAGCAGCAAGCGAAAAGGACACAGTTACCTACAAAGGAGTGCCCATAAGACTGTCAGCTGATTTCTCAAAAGAGACCTTACAGACAAGAAGGGGCTGGCAAGAAGTATTCCAAGTCATGAAAGGCAAGGACCTACATCCAAGATTACTGTATCCAGCAAAGCTTTCATTTAGAATGGAAGGGCAGATAAAGTGCTTCTCAGATAAGGTCAAGTTAAAGGAGTTCATCATCACCAAGCCCTTATTACATGAAATGTTAAAGGGATATATCTAAGAAAAAAGATAAAAAATATGAACAGTAAAAATGACAGCAAACTCACAGTTATTAACAACCACACCTAAAACAAAAACTAAAGCAAACAACTAGAACAGGAACAGAGCCACAGAAATGGAGATCACATGGAGGGTTATCAACAGGGGAGTTGGAGGGGGAGAGAGGGGGGAAAGGTACAGAGAATAAGTAGCATAAATGGTAGGTAGAAAATAGACAGGGGGAGGGTAAGAATAGTATAGGAAATGTAGAAGCCAAAGAACTTATGTGAATGACCCATGGACATGAACTATAGGGGGGGAATGTGGGAGGGATGAGGTGGGCAAGATGGAGTGGAGTGAAGGGGGGGAAATGGGACAACTGTAATAGCATAATTAATAAATATATTAAAAAATTAAAAATAAACTTAAAAAAAGAACTACAAAAAATGTTCTGAAAACTAAGGGTGGGCCATTTCTTGAAGATAAGACATTTGTAAAGGAAGAACAGTATAATAAAGCACATTTTAAGTTATTTTCTTTTCATAGTGCAGGGCATAAATATGGGCCTTCTAGAGCCTCTGCAGAAAGTGTTGGAGGAAGAGACTCCCCTCTCCAGTACTATCTAAATAGAAGGAATTTTCCCCCATTGTAAGAATATATCAAGGGCTGTCACAAGTCAATTTCCAACCCAGGGCCAGGTAACAAACTGAACAAGTAATACTTTCTTCCTTAAGTAGAATGACCATATTGTATCTAAAAATAAAGTGATCTTATAAAGTATTTTTAACTGGCAGGTATTAAATTTCATAAACTCCCAGTTTAAGAAGTCTAATACATTTGACTTCCAGTCATTATATATACTCAATAGGTAACTGTCCTTATATTTATTCATGCCTGAAGGATATACTTAGGTAAAAACTAAATAAATAAAAATTAA
Organism: Desmodus rotundus; assembly: GCF_022682495.2. Taxonomy (NCBI): domain Eukaryota; kingdom Metazoa; phylum Chordata; class Mammalia; order Chiroptera; family Phyllostomidae; genus Desmodus; species Desmodus rotundus. Next base: position 86,592,523 of record NC_071393.1, read on the forward strand.
AAAAATAAAAACTGCTACATATTTACAATTTAAACTAGGAAACTTAAATACACTGATAATACTAGAATTTTATGATTAAAAGTTATATTATGAATTATAAATAAAAGTTATTTTTATTATCGTGTTACTATCGAAAAGTGAAAGTCAGGTTTGAAATAGCAAATTAGCCTGCTGGTTACCGCAGCCTTTTTTTTTTTAATCAAAAGGAAAATATTTTCTCTATTTTAAAACATTTATTTATTGAAACTGATTAAACATATGAATATTCATACTTAAATGACCAAGAATCATGTTTTCTTACCATCCTCTAAAGTATTCTGTGTCACATGGTCAGACATCTGGCTGGCTCCCATTGGCATATATGCCACAATGTAGAAAGTATAATTGCTGGCAGGTTCTAAGTCATCAATGATATAATGAGTTGTGTCATTTCCAATGACTACTTGATATTCTTCATTATTTAAACCTAAGTTAATGAATCAGTTTTTAAAAATTAAGAATATTCAAACAAATTAACAAGACCACTTCCCTCACTGTAAAACACTGGTCCTTGAGTCTAATCTCTTATCAGTTACCTTTTGTTACCCTTTAAAAAATGTGAATAGGAAGGTCTTTATTTTCTAACAGTAACCATTTGTGTCTTGCTACAACTTACTAGTTTGAATTTTTCCTAAAGAAATCAAACCAAAAATAACTAATCTTCTGTAAACTCCATTAACATCTAGTCAAAACCCACAGCAGAGACCATATGCAGCAGTAACACACACAGCTTAACACTACAGAATACTGTAATTCATAAGTGTAAATTTTACTTGCTTCAACTCATGGCTTCTTCTTTCTTTTAAACATTAGTGGAGAGAGGGGAATGTAATGGCTCTACTCTTTATAAAAACAAACCAAACCAAAAGTTGTCCTGCAGAAGTTCTCATTTTGCCCCTAGAGATTCTATTAAATTTGACTGACACAAGTTGTTCTTTTATTTATATTGAAAGCAAAATATCTGGGAAGCATAGTATGTGCTTCAGGATGCTGTTTCACAATGAGCTTTTTTTTTTGTAGAGGAAAAAAATTCTCAGTAATTCTCAATAAAATATGCATGGCAAGGTATAGAAGAGGATTTGTCTTTGTGGGATTTAATTCCTACAGAGCAAACCTGTAATGTGGAACAAGAGAACTGGTCGCTACTGTGCTTTGTGAACAATTCACAGTAAATGGACGTCAACTTAATCAAAACTCTCTAAGGACAGGGCCCCTTCTCCCCACACTGGATTTATAAACAAAACAGAAGGCAAATTCCACTATTAAGTTTTCCCACATTTCTGAATGAACTTGATAGCATTTTAATTAGACAAGATTACAGGCATTTCACAACAGACTGGCTAATGTCTCGTTAATTAGGAACTGCATAGTACGATTTCTGACCTACTAAACAAGGTCCTTGAGTTCGAATTAAAAAGCCTTGTTCCAGCCATGAATAGACCACTGAGTTGCATGTGGAGGCTCTAATGAAAGAACCATAATAGCGAACAAGAGTGGTCTCCACCAAAACCAGCATTCCTTTTACCTTCCTAAATCACTAAAAAGGGAATTAGCATACTCCAACATGCTCAGTTATCAGACTTTCATTCTTCTTGCTACCTTGACCCATGATTTAAATTCAAAATATTCCTCTTCAAAATACTACTTCAAAGGACAAAAAACAATAAACAACTACCTGTCTCTATAGACAATTATATTATATCCCCACTCTGTGGGTGTTTGGACTTGTTTTTAATGTCTATTGCATAAAAGTTAGGCTGTTTGTGTACAGAAGTAAAATCTGTAAACCTCTACTATGGTTCCTATGAAAAAATCAATAGAGAAATCTCTAGGATTTATAAGCAGTTTTTCTTTTTCCTCTAGATTCTTTGCCAAAAGAAACAATTAAGATACAAAAGATTCCAGAAATGGAGTGACAGTTCTGAATAAAAAATTGAAGACATCTGATTTCTATTTTTATATAATAAATGAAACATCAGTAATATCTTGTTCAATTTTCTATCTTGTTCATATAGAGTTCTATATGATTTCAGAAAACATTCAAAATACATAAAACCAAATGTATGGGGAATTTGATAATGTGTATTTCCCCCCCCTTTAAAAATAACATGCTATAGTGACTATACTATAGTATTTTATTAAGCAGTTACATCATTGGTACTATGTAACTGCATACTTAAATTGGCATATTAAGTCTTAGTTAACAAGTTTATATCTTTGCTGAAATGAAACCCATAAATACACTACTCTATATATTTTACCTGGCAGAGATGGAATAAAAAAATCTTGAACTATACTTATATTCGCAAAGTGTACAATACAACATTTAGAGAAAAATAGATACACACTATGATAGATCATTTTATTAAAAGAGATACAGAAAGGCAAAGAACTTCAAAAACATTATATGGATTATGTAAAACATCATTCAAACTGAAAACAAATCCATGATAACAAGTGGAACTTAAACACTCATTAGCCCTGGCCAGTAGCTCAGTTGGTTAAAGAGAGCATCATCCTAATACGTCAAGGTTTCAGGTTGGATGCCCAGCCAGGGCACATACAAGAAGCAACCAGTGAATACATCAATAAGTGGAACAAGAAACTGATGTTTCTCTCACACTTCCTCTCTTTAAAATCAATAAATTAAAAAATTTTTTAAATAAACACTCCTCAAATTACTTACCTTCTGCTTTCATGTAGTGCACAGAATAAGCGATAACTTTGTCTGAATTATAAAGTGGCCTCTCCCAAGCTAAAAGGATGGCTGAACTTGACATGGTTTCAGCATGCACGTTATAGGGAGCACTGGGTCGGTCTTCTGACATTACTACGGTGAGTCTGGCTCTGGATAAAATCGATCCTTGGCTATTCTCAGCCATGCACTGATAAATAGCATCATCTTCAGGAATAATCTGGTTAATTACCAATTTACTGAATAAAGGAAAAAAATTATTTATTTCTATGAAAAATTCTAAGAAAGATGTAAAATAAAGTTGCTAAGTATACCCTCATTTTAAATGGCAAAAAATAACAAAACAAAGAACAAAAACAATGTATAGTCAGATCTACTGAAAAAAATCTTTATGAGTTATTTAAAATTACTCTTGTTTTCTGAGTCTACATAGGTATTTGTGATATGTGAATCCTGTTTGCTTTAGATGACAGTTCAATGTCTTTTTAAAAAGTTGGCTTTCATTGAGAAAGCATATTACTCTGTAATAGCATCTAATTTATATAATACTGCAATGTTACATAAGATTGAGGTCAACAAAAACTTTTAAAGTTTTATGCAACATAAATGAGAATGTTACAAGAAGATTCATATTTATACAAATAAAAGTGAATTCTTAAAATCATTAAGTTTGACTTGTAGAAGAATTCTCAGAGAATCAATTATTTTTTTCTAATTTCCTCACTTATGGAAGAAAGAACTGAAACCATTAAGGGTTAATATGCTTACTAATTACTTAGTTACTTGCTCATCAGGACTACAAGCCAGGTCTGGGGAACTGCCCAACATTCAGTGTACTTAACCACTTCCATGATCCATAGATAAAACAATTTATGACATGCTGATATAATCTTATTTTAGTTTAGTTTTAAGTACCAAGATAACTAAAGTACTTGATATTACAAGTATAGCCATTTCACAAAAAAATTACTAAGGCCATTATATCTTATCTAAGATAGTAGCAAAGTGGCATAGCCTACCTGTTGTACATTTTAATTCTACCATTTGAATGTATTTTTCTTCCATTTTTCAACCATGACATTTTGGGTGAGGGGATTCCTTCAGCCTGACATACAAATCGAGCAGTGCCAGCTCGAGGCCTCGTTAAACTTTCTGGCCATTCGACAAACAAAGGGGGAGCTATATTTAAAGAAAAAAGAAAAATTATTTCTTTGGACCCAATAGGAATGATACAGAGTTAAGGAAGAGTACAGCAAATCACCAAGTCCCACCCCTGAAAATATTTGACGTTTTGAGCCTCCAGTCTACACTCTGCATAAATCTATATCCAGACACTTTTTCTATGCATTGTTCAGTTAGATATGTACTTCCCCCAGGCTCTCCCTATTGTGACCATCTACATAAATGCTCTAGAAATATGTACAATAATCCTACTTTACTAAACCCAATGCACAGTCCCTTATATCTATAAGACAGCTTATAGACAATCAACAGGTTAAAATTTTAGGTTGGTGAATGGGTATATGGATTTATGGGTGGGTGAGGAGGAGATAAAGAGGGAAGCTTAAGAAAGAAGGAATATAATGGTATGGTGGTAAAGGGAATGGTGACTTCAGAATAATAGTTATATTTTAACATAGGACTTTAATTTTCTCTGAAAATTGATCATTAGGTTAAGAAACTTCTTATTGACCTTCATATCAATGATATGAAATTCAAGAAAGGTGGAAAAGCTATGAGTGAGATAAAACAGCAAATGTGAAAATGTAAGATTCTCCTGAATGCAGAACAAAAGAAACATACCTAACACAGTTAAAGTTGCCATGGCAACTGTAAAGTTTCGTGTGCCTGGGATAGTGGCTCGACAAACATATACTCCAGCATGTTGCAGCTTGACATCAGATATCATGAGATTACCATTTCCAAGTACCCGAGTATTAAAGACATCAATGGACTTGTGATCTATTGCAAAGGGAATATTTCAATTACAACAATATAAATTATGATCTAAAGTTAGTTCAAGCGATCACTCTCCAAACAATCCTGTCATAAAAGTATAAAATTCTCTATACTAAAACCATTTCTCTACAAACTAAAATGACAAAAAGTTAAAAGCCACCTAATTGCCAAGCGTGTTTTATATATGAAATAAACATTTATCAGTTTCACTATAATGAACAAAGTTTAAGCAAAGGACTCCCCACCACCTCCTTGGACAGACGTACCAAGACGGCTCCAAGAAATGATTGGTTTGGGATTTCCTGTGGCCATGCATTCCAAAACAACAGTCTGATGAAGAGATGTTGTTGTGTTCTGTGGACCTGCTATAATGGTTGGTGTGTGGAAGGATTTAGATTCCTTAGCTTTGGAGAGGAAAAGGAAGAATATATAAAAATAAGTTTTAAGTAAAATATAAGTGAAATGAATGAAAATATCTATTCTTAAAGTTATTTATTTTTCTTTTGTTAAAACAACTGAGATATAACTCACTTAACATACAATTTACCCATCTTAACTACAATTCAATGGTTTTTAGTATTTTCAGAGTTGTGCAACCATCACCACAATCAATTCTAAAACACTTTCATCACCCTGAAAGAAGACCCCATACCCATTAGCAGTCACTCCCCAGTCTCCTCTCCCCATAGCATGGCAATGACCATCCCACTCTCTGTCTCTCTGGATTTACCCGTTCTAGACATTTCACAGAAAAGGAACCACACATTACATGGTCCTTTGTGGCTGGCTTCTTTTAATGGCATAATGTTTTCAAAACGGAACATGTACCAGTACTTCATATCTTTTTATTGAGTAACAATTGAATATATAATTATATTAATAAAATGCATTTTATTTATTAATTCATCAGATGATGGACATTCGTGTTGTTTCTACTCATTCCTTTTTTTTTTACTCATTCATTTTTAATTGAGGTCCAAACATTTTAATACTTTCACTAATCTTGTTAAGAATTCATGTGATGGGGGGAGGAGAGAAGGAGTTTGAGAGTGCTTTTGTTTCTATCTTTCATACCAGGAAGCTAAGCGATATTCCTAAAATTAAAACAAAGCATTAAAGATATAATTTCAGTCTCTTAATGTTTTTTTAAAAGTCTTAAACTTAACATATCTTTTGGAAAGTAGTATCTCTTGGGAAGAGAAAACACTCATATGAAGTTTAACAGTAACTTTAGTATAAGTTTTCTTCCACTATATTCAAGTAAATTTAAATTAATTATTTTAAAATAGAAACCAGCAGTGATAAATATAATTCTGTTTTAATAATGTATGTATTTCTTTCTTCATATTCACCGCTCTAGCTATTTTCCTAATTATATTCATGTATGGTAAAATATAAACAATTATATTCACTTAATGTTAACAATAATAACTCCTGCAAATTAGAATTGGGGATATTTTAAACCTTCTATGTTTACACTTTTTTACTTTTATAAACATTACTCTTCATAATAACATGCATTATTGTCATAAATGCAAATTATAATTTTTTGTAAACAACAAAAAATATCAAACTGGAAACAAATATCTCTTTAATGACAATGGACAATTCTGGTGGAAATGGATGACTGTTACTCTCTTTTCTGTGTTTTACATATTTTGAAAAACTGAAATATTTAAAAATATTCAATCTTTCTTAAAGATGTTGACGCTAACATAGAACAAGTCAGCTTCTGAAAGAAGTTGCTTATACATAAAAATGACCATTTTCCTAATAGATTACAATATTTTCAATAAAATTAAAGTACTACTTTATGGCATATCATTATAGCCAGAGAATAAAAATTAATAGCTGTGCCACTGAAAACTAAAATCAAAAACAAAAACAAAAAAACAAACTTCTGTGAAGTACCCGGAGTCACTGTTAGGGAGGCCTCCATACTTTTACGCCTGTGAGCTACAGTAGCAGCAACACAACGATAATTTCCAGCATCCTTTGGGCCAACATCATAGATTTGCAATACTCCTGCTGGTAGGGCAGTTATCCTGTTAGGAGAAGAAAGATGATTAAGCACTTTGTAGTAGATTTTATTTTTTATTTTAACATATATTCTATAGTAAGATTTAATACAGGGTCTGGCAGCAGTAATGCCTGCTTAAGTGTGGTTGGTAGGATAATAATATGGGTGTAATAATTTATAGTTTTAATTTGAACATTGTACCTAAAATGTCATACGATGTGCTTGAGTGTGATATTGTTGTTACAGAATTACATGCTTATGATTTTGTAATGAAAGATTTTGTAATAAAACAGGGCATTATTTGTGCCAGACCCTGTATACTCAACCTTTTTTAAATCACCAAATGAAATACATTGAAGACCTTTAAAGATATTAGCTTGATTGAACTGCTTTCATTTGGGTCATTATAGTTCTCTAAAACAAATAACTATGCAGTGTGTGGTTTTTGGTATCAGTCTAATTTTACAGAGTCTCACTTGACATGATAGCTTAGAAATAGCTAACTGGTGGCCTAAAGCTTCGCATAATTTTTTCAGATTCCTGACTTTTTTGCCTATTAGTATCAATATGTATTCTCCAAGGCATACATGAATTTAAGTTTTTTAAAAAAGTACTTCCTTGAATAAGTCCATCCATCTATGTGCCCTACCATTTTAGTAAATGATTTTTGCCTACATAGGAACAGTGCTACTCATTAGGACAGAAATCAAAGTTTTTGAAATTGCTAGGACGTTCTTGATTTTTAAACTTCAACCACCTTCAGAAACTTGGGAGGTGTGTGTGTGCGTGTGTAGAGGAGAGGGGACTGGGAAGAGGAAAGTGGAGACAGGACTGGGCATCTACCAGGGCACACATGGGAGATCCTTTTCATCAGCACTGCTATTGCCAGCAGTAAAAGTGTAATTTGGTTTTCTAAATCCTTATGCTGCAATCCATTTACTCAGGTCCTATGATTGGAAGAGATATTTGAGGAAAGGAACAAAGCAGTAAGGCAGGCTCTCTGAATTCTGATCTGATCCTCCAAAACAGGAATTATGCCCCATACTCCAGAGACTGATGATCTAATTCTTTGTCTAACTTTGAAGTGTCTTAAGAAGTTGATTATTGATGTTATAAACAAAAATGAATGAGTTCATGATAAAGTGTTCATTACTCCTCCATCTCTCCAAAGACAAAAATTGCCTTTACCTGTCCATAGTTACAGGTAGAGTTGTTCGATTTAATTCCCATGTTATAATTGCAGGAGGATTTGATGAAATCTTGCATGCAAATCTAGCGATTCCACCTTCTTGGACCTCAGTAGAAATTGGCTGAACTTCAAAAGCAGAAATAGCTGCAGGATAAATTGTTTGATAAATTCAAAATAAGTACGTGAACTCATTATACCATACTTGGAAATAGCATTATACTAGATATCATTTATCAGACCTGAATTCTTACTTAGACGTTAAGACCATCACAACATCATTATCACAAAGATAATTTAGGGAGTAACTGTGGAAAAACCACTGAGCAATTGCCCAAACCATAGAGTCTGGTCTTTCCCAAGATGAAATTCTAACCCAGTTCTTAAGAAACTTACAACTTGTTTGGAGAAAAAACATTAAGATAACTTAAGAAACAAACAAAAAAACAATTAATAATGGTACTTATTTACATACCAAACTATGAAGTACAAACTTCAAATACTACTCTATTTCACAGCAGAGGGAAATCAATGAATTCTTTTTAAAAATACATTTATTGATTATGCTATTACAGTTGTCCCATTTCCCCCCCTTCACTCCACTCCATCCTGCTCACCCCCTCCCTCCCACATTCCCCCCCTATAGTTCATGTCCATGGGTCATACTTATAAGTTCTTTGGCTTCTTCTACATTTCCTATACTATATACTATTCTTACCCTCCTCCTGTCTATTTTCTACCTACCATTTATGCTACTTATTCTCTGTACCTTTCCCCCCTCTCTCCCCCTCCAACTCCCCTGTTGATAACCCTCCATGTGATCTCCATTTCTGTGGCTCTGTTCCTGTTCTAGTTGTTTGCTTAGTTTGCTTTTGTTTTTGTTTTCGGTGTGGTTGTTAATAACTGTGAGTTTGCTGTCATTTTTACTGTTCCTATTTTTTATCTTCCTTTTCTTAGATAAGTCCCTTTAACATTTCATGTAATAAGGGCTTGGTGATGATGAACTCCTTTAACTTGACCTTATCTGAGAACCACTTTATCTGCCCTTCCATTCTAAATGAAAGCTTTGCTGGATACAGTAATCTTGGATGTAGGTCCTTGCCTTTCATGACTTGGAATACTTCTTGCCAGCCCCTTCTTGTCTGTAAGGTCTCTTTTGAGAAATCAGCTGACAGTCTTATGGGCACTCCTTTGTAGGTAACTGTGTCCTTTTCTCTTGCTGCTTGTAAGATTCTCTCCTTCTGTTTCATCTTGGGTAATGTAATTATGATGTGCCTTGGCGTGTCCCTCCTTGGGTCCAGCTTCTGTGGGACTGTGTGAGCTTCCTGGACTTCCTGGAAGTCTGTTTCCTTTGCCAGATCAGGGAAGTTCTCCTTCATTATTTGTTAGAGTAAGTTTTCAATTTTTTGTTCTTCCTCTTCTCCTTCTGGCACCCCTATAAATTCGGATGTTGGAACGTTTCAAGATGTCCTGGAGGTCCCTAAGCCTCTCCTCATTTTCCTGAATTCTTATTTCTTCATTCTTTTCTGGTTGGAAGTTTCTTTCTTCCTTCTGGTCCACACCATTGATTAGAGTCCCAGTTTCCTTCCCACCACTATTGGTTCCCTGTACATTTTCCTTTGTTTCTCTTAACATAGCCTTCATTTTTTCATCTTATTTGCGACCAAATTCAACCAATTCTGTGAGCTTCTTGATTACCAGTGTTTTGAACTGTGCATGTGATAGGTTGGCTATCTCTTCCTTGCTTAGTTGTATTTTTTCTGGAGCTTTGATCTGTTCTTTCATTTGGGCCTTTTTTTTTTTTTTTGGCACGCCTATTGTGTAAAGGATTGGAACCTTAGGTGTTCACTGGGGCAGGATAAGCTGGTCATTGCGCTGTGACACTGTATGTGGGGGAGGGGCCGAGAGGGAGCAATGGCGCTTGCTCCACTCTCTGCAGGATTTCAGTCACTCCCTCTGCTACCCACAATCAAACTGGGCCCCTCCAGTGATTACCAGGTGGGTGGGCTTGTGCACGCTCTAGGCCCCTGTGGGTGTTTCCAACGACCTCTCCTGTGAGGCTGGGAGTCTCTTCTGCTGCCTCCTCAACCCCCACGAGTGTTTTCACTCAGAGGTTTGAGGCTTTATTTCCCTGAACTGGAGCCCTGGGTTGCGTGGTCTGCTTTGCTCCCCGCTGTTCCTCCTGGTTTATCTATGCCTGATTGTGGGGCTGCGGGGTCTGCTGGCGGTTGCACTGCCTGCCCTTTTTGTCCCACAATCCACCACTTTTCTGGGTCCGGCCCTGTTGCTAGGAGTCCTCTCTACCCCGGCTGCCCATCTCTGCTCCTCCTACTGGTCTGGATGAATGATTCTTCTTTATCTCCCTGCTCGTTGGACTTCCGTGTGGTTCGATTTTCTGTCATTTCTGGTTGTTTTTTGTTTTTAAGTTGTTGTTGTACTTCTTTTGGTTGTGCGAGGAGGCGCAGTGTGTCTACCTACGCCTCCATCTTGTCCAGAAGCCGGAAATCAATGAATTGTGACGAGACAGGTAAAAACTACTTACAGAGATTGGTTTTAAATTGAGCTTTGAATAATATATTGCATTTAAATGAAAGGGGGAATAGGAACGACATGAAGACAATGACAAAAGTGGAAGGAGAGTAGAGATAAAGCAGATTTGTAGCATAGTACAAATGAAGATATTAATGAAGATTTTTGAGTGAAGTATCATGATAGTAGCATTTGGAAAAAATTAATCAGGCACTGTTACACAGGATAGACTAAGAAAAGAAAAGCCTAGAATCAAGAACAATAGGCTGTTTAAATAGGAATGACAGAACTGGGTGGTGGCAGTGAGAAGGGCGAGATTCTACAGATACCTTAGACTCTTGTTTGGAATCAAATGGGGTTGGTATTGATGTTGCGGAATAAAAAAGATGGAAAAGACAAACGGTGTGCTGATAAACAAAAGGTAGAAAGACTTGAGGCTATTTTTGGACTTATGTTATTTCCAAAGTAAAGCTAAATCTTGAAGTATTGATATTTTCTAGAGATAATTCTTTACCACTCTAGGCTGGCCTCCAAGAACTTGTTATCAGGGTCCATGGTTTTACACTTTGACAGAGTCCAGACTGCAGGTAATAGTGTGGTTTTCCTTCCCTCTACTAAGTCTCCCAGGACACAAAGGAAGGGCCTCAATAATGGTCTTACTGCCCCTCCTCAGATTCCAGTTCAAAAAGTATATATGCCTTCATGGTTTATCAATAAAGTGAAAAGTTATGGACAAAAGTAAAGGGACTAATGTTCTAGATGACTTATGCCTCATTAGACTGGAAAGGGCAAAAGACTAAAAAATTCTGCCTTGGACTTGACTTCATTAGTTTGTAAGTGGATAATAGGCCTTTAGAGGAATAGGACACAGCCAGTGAATAATGGTGAAAATATTCTTAGAAAATATTCTTCCTAAAAGGGTGGAGTGAGAGTAAAGTGACTTTTTGTGTGTAACAAAAAATGTCTGCTTCCTTAAGAAGAGTGGTTCTCAAATGGCTGTTGTCAGTGGATCCACAAGATAAAAACCATTCTCATAATCACCTTAGTATGTGCCTTTTCATTTTCATTTCTTTTGTGTGTACTGTGTTTTCCAGAAATGACAGGTGACATCACAACAGTCTCAATGCAGAAGCAGATACATGTATGAATCCAGCCATCTTCTATTAAGCTAAAGCAGTGCCACTCTGACTAAATTTTCTTTTGCTTTGGAAAATAGTTGTGTTGATTAAGTGTATTATGTTAATAAGTAATGAGGACTTCAGGTCAAGATGGTGGTATAGGAAGACATGGCTCACCTCGTTGCTCAAGCTCCATGAAAATTACAACTAATATATAAAATAACCAACACTGAGAACCATCAGAAATCGAGTTGATTAGAAGTCTGACAACTATGGAATCAAAGAAACCACATCCATCCAAACTGGTAGGAGGGGTGGACACAAGGAATGGGCTGGTCCCTCATCCTCATGTGGTGGATACAAATTCAGGAGGGATATCTCAGGAGAAAAGATTCCAGGCTCCACAAACCACCCAACAGACCAGGGTTCCAGTGCCAGGAAGATAAGTCTCCACAACTTCTGGCTGCAAAACCCAGTGGAGGTTGAGTCAATGGAAGAAACTGCTGGACCCTCAAGCAGTTCCTCTTAAAGAACTAACACATGGACTCACCTACAAAGACGTACTCTCTCTGAGCTCCAGCACTGTGGTAGCAGCTTGAAAAACACCAGTGTGCATACAGGGAGAAACTGAAGTGTCTGGCATGAAGGCCAGCAGAGGCCATTGCCCCTTTTCATTGTCCCACAGAGCCAGCAAGCTGGTGCCATATCTGAGACTCCGTCAACCTGGCTAACACTATTTGACCAACCTTGGAGATCCCCAAAGACTCCACCCCACCCAACTTACGGCCCACCCAAGCTGCTTTTCCATATAAATGGCTGGTCTCAGCTTAGGCTTCACAGCTTCCTAAATCCTCTCAAATATGCAACAGCTGGCCTCAATGAACTCCAGGCTTGGCACTGCCAGCCAACCAAGATCCACAGGTTGGCTTCACCTGGGAATCTCCAAGTCCAACACAAGTATCAGCCTTCTCAGACTGCTTTATAGCTCAGGCAGGGTGTCCTCAGGCAAAACACAGGTAGGGGCTGAACCTGGCCTACACCACCCAAAAATCTCCAGGGCCAGTGCACCCAGTGGACACCTATGGACCACATCAGAGTACCACCGCCCTGCCACTGCACAGCTGATCCTCCATGGAGGAGGGAGATGGTGTTCAGTGGTCACAGCCAGTCCTTGTAGCTGACTAGCCTGGGTAAATCCCTCCCATTGATTTGCCAATGGCAACCAAGATTTAACTTCAAAAGGATGGTGTACTCAGCCTACACAAAGGGCATACCTCAACTACCCAGCTTGGGTAATAGGGGAGGCTGTGCCACTGGACCCTAGAGAACACCTACTACTTTTAGGCCACACTATGAAAACACAGAGTCAAAACAGCTCTACCTAATACACAAAAACTCAGGGAGACAAAGAAACACAGCCGAAATAAAAGAAGAGATCAAAACTCCAGAAAAAGAGCTAAACAAAATGGAGATAAGCAATCTATCAGATGCAGAAGTCAGAACACTGGTCATAAGGATGCTCATGGAACTTCGTGAGGATCTCAACAGCATAAAAAAGATCCATACAGAAACTAAGGATACACTAATTGACATAAAGAACAATTTACAGGGAAACAACAGTAGAGTGGATGAAGCCGAGAATCAAATCAATGACTTGGAACATAAGGAAGCAAAAAACAACTAATCAGAAGAAGAAGAAAGAACTTAAAAAAAGAGGATAGTATAAGCAGCATCTGAGACAACTTCAAGAGGTCCAACAGTTGCATCATAGGGGTACCAGAAGGAAAAGAGAAACAGGAAGAAATTAGAAATTTGAAAAAATAATGAAAGGAAACTTCCCTAATTTGGTGAAGGAAATAGACATGCACGTCCAGGAAGCAAAGACAGTCCCAAACAAGATGGATGCAAAGAGACCCACTGCAAGACACATCATAAGTAAAATGGCAAAGTTGAAATATAAAGAGAGAATCTTAAAAGCTGCAAGAGAAAAGAAGTTATTTATCTACAGGGGAGTTTCCATTAAGACTGTCAGCTGATTTCTCTTTCAGGCTAGGAGGGACTAACAGGAATACTCAAAGTCATGAAAAGCAAGGACCTAAAGCCAAGATTGCTGTACCAAGCAAAGATACGATTTAGAATCAAAAGGCAGATAAACAGCTATCCAGATAAAAAAATACTAAAGGAGTTTTTCATTACCAAACCATTACTATATGAAATGTTAAAGGGACTTATTTAAGAAAATCAAAACTATGAACAATAAGTATCTATTAAAAATTGAATCTAAAAAAGTAAGCAAACAAGAAGAACAGAGATAGAATCATGGATACAGAGAGTTTTGATGCTTGCCACATAAGAGGGGTTGTGGGGGAATGGGTAAAGAGGTGAGGGGACTAAGAAGTACAAATAGGTAGTTATAGAATAGCCAGGGGGATGTAAAGTACAGTATAGGAAATGGAGTAGCCGAAGAACTTATTACACACATGACCCATGGACATGAACAAGGTGTAGAGATTGCCTAAGGGAGTGGAGGGTATGGGATGGAGGGGAGAAAGGGGCAAAAATCAGGACAACTGTAATAGCATAATCATAAAATATAATTAAAAATAAATTAAAAAATTTAAATGTAATGAATCAATGTTTTTATTTGTAAATTAATCAACATTTTAAATTTTTGGTTTAATTTTTAATAGTAAGTATCAATACATATAACCTACACAAATAAAAGCTCTTTGGGGTTTCTATTAGTTTTAAGAGTACAAAGAGTGAGACTAAAATGTCTGAGAACCCCTATTCAAGAACATCAAATGCTAAAAATCATTACAACTTTTCTTTTTAATTTCTGCTGTAATCATTTTCTAGGATGTTAATCTATTTCAAAACATTTTTATTCTGGATCAAACCAACGCCCTTCCTACTGAAGAACTAGAGAATTACATGGTTATATTTCTCTCCAAAATAACAAGTGTAGTTATATTTTTCTTCAAAATATCAGGTTAACATTCCTAATAGCCTGAGTTCTCAATAATAATCTAAGCTCATTTTTCTATAATTAACTAAACTATGTGAAACATTCATATTTTGGGAGAATGATGACCTAAGTTTCTATAAATTTAATGCCTGCTTTATGAAGTACTAATTTCCCTTATTGGTCCCATAATACCTTTTCCATGTGTGAGGGGGTGACTTTTAGTTCTGGCCATCTATGTAGTAATTTTACCTTATTCTTCTACAGCCTTTCCCTCTCTAGACTGAAATATCTAGTAGAGTTCAACTTTACATCATAAAACAATTCTCCCAGTCTATTTGAATAATTTCTTCTTTGATTATCCTACAACAAACCAAGCACCCAAATGGGAACACAAACTATTTCTTTATTGTTATCATCCTAGTTCTAAGACTATACTTTTGACCAACAAAAGGCCAAATACTTAGAAAGAGTTCAGAGGTAGGGAAACCATTTAAGAGGCTACTAGAACACAAGATTGTGAATTTGCATAAAGGAAGAGACTGCAGGAATGGAAGGCAGGGCACAAATAAGAGATGTTGTACACTGAACAATATGACTTGGCCATGAGAAATTCAAGGGAAATGGCGAAAAGGACCCAAATGGTTCTGAGATTTCTGGCTGATACATATACAGTGGTACCTTGGTATTTGTCGGCTGCAGAACTCAGCAAACCTGATACTCATCACATTTTGATGAGAAAAAGTGTTTCAGCACTCAGCGCTTGCTCGCCACTCACTGCACTTGCCAGTACTTGTATGAATCACGATGCTACCCCGTAGGAGAAAATGCTTCATCAACTGTCGCTTGCTCACTGCTTGCTGGACCAAGTTAATGATAAGTACCAAGGTTCTACTGTATATGGAAGGTTAGCAGACAGTCTGGTGCCAGACCAGAAAACGTATAAGAGATCAGGTGGACTGGTGATTCACCATCACAGATTCTCACTTCATAAGAATGAGAAGAAACTGGACATATTAGGGAAGACTGGGAAACTATAAAATCAGGTCAGGGATTAATAATATAAACACTTTCAAGTATCATTCATCCTGATTTAACTAATGGTTCAGGTGTTAGGCTGTTAAGACTTAATTATGTTAAGACTTAATTAAAGACGTTCTTGAGTTTTTGTAATACCTGCTTTAAAAAAGTAGCACTGTATAACATGTAAAATTAGGAAAGAAAATATATATTTTTAATTTCTGAGGCTCTGTTGGAATGAACTTAGGAGAAATAGTATTTGTTTTTCCAATTTTAATTTATTCTCATTTCTTGATGATAGAAGTTAAGGCATTAGGAAATTGAGGTAAAGGATACTAAGATAAGGCAAAATTTTAGCCTTAACTGGTTTAAATATCAGGAATAAAATCCAGTACAACAGGGGGAATGATTTAGGTGGATAAAGGGAGACAGTACAGCAGTATGGCCTGTGGTTAAGGGTGCAGACTTAAAAATGTATAGATCTGGGTAAGAATCACAGCTTTGCATTCATGAGTTGTGTGCCCTTGAGAAGTTACTCAACCTCAAAACTCTATAACCCTCAGTAAAATGAAGATATTAATATTTTATAAGAACCTTATAATAATTATATACACATACATTCACATGTGTACACACACACAGATAGGGTAACATGAACATGTAGTCAAGGCTCTCCTAGACACCCAGTGATCTAGTCATGGTGCTGGAGGTGTAATAGTAGTAGAAGTGTCTTGCTATAAATGCAGTACTTTTAATTTAGAAATGGTGACTTAAAGAAAAGCAAACAAAGTATGTCAGTGACCACTATGCAATAAAAATAAACTTTAAAGCTCTAACATAGGCAGAGTAGTTTAAGATTAAAATTTTTTTTCTTCTTTTCTAAGCCAGACTATGTAGCTTTTACATAAAGGTACACAGAATGCAGAGAAAGAGAAATAATTTTCCCATTTTTAATGTGCATAGATAAATTATTTGGAGGATAAAATCCCCTACCTGAATGATGAAATATTAGAGGATATATTACAGGAAGATAGGTAATTAAATTCAAATCTCTAGTGGTAAGATTATGTATTCTGATGTTTTTATACTTATTTTTTCTGTAATACACATAATTGAGACAAACTAGTAACATTTTAAAATAAATTTTATATGCCTATATGGACATGTCTTCATAAATTTTCTACTGTCACCCTACTCCCTGATAAAACCCCTCATCTTTAATTTTAATGTCTCCTTTTTAGTGTTTTGAACTTCTCATGCTTTGGGTAGACATCACCTGTGATTTGTAGGTGCTTGATTCTCTCCCCAACCAGTGCCCTCAATCTGAAAGTTACAAGAAAAAGAATATCTGAATAAAACCTTTTTAAATTAAAAATAAGTTACATGAAATTTTACATCTAAACTTAGAAACTTTAGAAAAGCATGTAAATATGAATATATTGTAACAGTCTTAAACTGTTTCCTTCAAAGTATTTGTTTTTCTACTTTGATTTTTTTTTTAAGTGGGGCGTTAAGTTGACTAAATGAATAGACCCTTTACAATGAATGTTAGGATCTCCTAAAACTTTGGTTCACAACCTCTTTTTGGCCTTATCAAAACATTTTTCACTTATATTTAAATGGCAAAACATCTCATGTCCTTATGCAAATCTCGGCTTTCTCCTTGATGTGGACTTTGTTTCTGCCAGTTAGGTATGATTTTTACAAGTCTATAGCCTCCTTGTGAAACCTGACCTCTTTCTTCCCTCCACAGTCAGTGCTAACATAAACCAAGAGCCCCACAAAAAGTCATTAAAGCTGTGCTGTTAAGAGGCCAGAGCTCTATAAAATAGGCAAGAAATAAGGTCTTAAGAAACATGCAGCGTTCTCAAAAACAACCTTGCAAACACAATAAATGTAAGTGCCTATTTTATTTGTGACTTCCTCCTCTTCACCTGTCTACTTAATATTTGCTTCTATGATTTATAGTCAGAGGGAAAAAAAAGGGTCAAAGATGCTAAGAGGAAAATGTTCTCCAAACTTTTATTTGATCAAAAACAACATACATGTGTTTCCACACTGGAAATGTATAACTACAATATTAAATTAATATGCCATCCATGCTTCTAAAAGTTTGCAATGAATGAAATACTTAATACATGTTGAATCTAAAAGCAACTAAAAATTACCAATACAGTCTGAAATGACAAGACATTCAGTAATTTTTAAAAAGTTGACTATTCTCTATGTAAGAAAAAAAATCACTTTCTTTTGTAAATTGCATTCAAAATATTCTTTCACTAAACAGAAAATATTTCAATCAATCAGAATCTTCACCCAGGGGCTCTGGAGGCCTCAGCTGGTCAAGGACTCCATCAGTTACTACTGCCACACTCCCTCCTTAGAAGTCCTAAATGGCAAGGGAACATGGCCAGTAGTCATCACGTTCTAGCAACTCTGTACTGTTTCCACAGATATAAGTCACCAGTCAGTAGTTCTGGGGAAATTTGTAAGTGGCTCATCAAGAAAACAGAAATTTTTATCCCAGGCTCCTGAATATCTCCAATTTCAGAGTTACTCATGGAGTGTGTGTGTGTATCAGCTTAAAGCTTATTTCTGTAACACTGGTCTTTAAATCATGCATTTGTCTACTGCAGGCTTTCCTAATCAAAACACAATAGTAACTTCTTACCTCATCGGATCCAACTTGCTTTCAGTCTTCAAATTTGAAGACTGACCAGCAACCAAAGGAGAAGTAAACCAAGAGACCTGACCCATCTAATTAAAGCATCAAGGCAACTGATGCTTTACCTCCTTGAGGTAAAAACCAACCAAGGTACAAGTTTCAAAGAGAAGTTGAAAACTTATTATATCCTTAAGGCTAGACAAGAAATTGGTATTTTTAAAAATTTCTTTACAAAAAATTTCATCTAATAAAAATAATGTAACACAAGACAGATGTGGTCACTGTGACTTCAGTGTCAACCTTTTTTTTCCAGCTGTACTTAGTATACAATAGCTATTCTGTAAAAGTGGCTTCTTACCTGACTTCTAGGGAATTTAGTGTTCTGCTTGAATCTGTGGCTATTTTGGCAACTAGGTGCTAAGGGACATGCATTTGCTTTTCAAAGGTAATATTTAGATCAAAACATGTGTCCCAATAAATGTAAACAAAACGGAAGATTAGAAACTTTCTAACTAAATGGGTATCAGGGACTTTCAGAAATAGATCCTACATGCAAAGTTTCTACAGACTAGATTATTTTCCATCATTATATTCCTTCTGTATCCATATTACAAGACACCTTTAATAAAACCCGAGAATTCTTTGCTTCTTTGATATTACATCAACCCTGTTTTGACAAATGCCAGACTTGGTACTCTGCAAACTTAGTTCCTATGCCTGGAAAGAGCTACAGAAAGCTCTTCAAGTCCCCTCCTGTCAGCTGGGTCACTCACTGCTGTTCAACAATGTCTTTATTTTTTTTTTAATTTAAATCATTTAAAATATTTTTCAATTACGGTTGATATACAATGTTGTATTAGTTTCAGGTGTACACCCTAGTGATTAGACATCATGTAACTTACTAAATCATCATCCTGATAAATTTTGTACTCACCTGACACCATAGTTATTAGAATATTGATTATATTCTCTGTTCTGAACTTTACATCCCTATGACTAGTCTGTTACAACTAATTTGTACTTCTTAATCTCTTCACCTTTTTCGTCCATCTCCCCAAACCCCCTCTCATCTGGAAACCATCAAAATGTTTTCTGTATCTATGAGTCTGTTCTTCATTTGTTTTTTTTTTTAGATTCATTTGTTGATAGACATGTATTTATTGCCATTTTATTGTTCATATTTTTGACCTTTTCCTCCCCCTTCTTGTTCCTCTTCCTAAAGGAGACGCTTTAACATTTCATGTAATATTGGCTGGTGGTGATGAACTCTTTTACCTTTTCCTTCTCTGAGAAGCTCTTTATAAATCATTTGATTCTAAATAATAGTGTTGCTAGGTGGAGTAATCTCGATTGTAGGCCCTTGCTTTTCATTACCTTGAATATTTCTTGCAATCCCTTCTGGCCTGCAAAGTTTCTGTTGAGAAAACAGCTGATAGTCTTATGGGGGCTCCCTTGTAGGTTAAGTAACTGTTTTCTCTTGCTGCTTTTAAGATTCTCTCTTTGTATTTAACCTTTTAAATACAAAGGCATTTTAATTATGATGTTTCTCGGTGTGGGTCTCTTTGGGTTCATCTTGTTTGGGACTCTCTGCACTTCCTGGACTTGTATGTCTATTTCCTTTTCCAGGTTAAGGACATTTTCTGTCATTATTTTTTCAAATAGGTTTTCAATTTCCCATTCTCTCTCTTCTCCTTCTGGCACCCCCATGATGTGAATGTTGGTACACTTTAAGTTGTTTCAGAGGATCCTTATACTATCTTCATTTTTTTTTTAATATATTTATTGATTATGCTATTACAGTTGTCCCATTTCCCCCCCCACTCCACTCCATCCTGCCCACCCCCCTCTCTCCCACATTCCCCCCCCATAGTTCATGTCCATGGGTCATACTTATAAGTTCTTTGGCTTCTACATTTCCTACACTATTTTTACCCTCCCCCTGTCTATTTTCCACCTATCATCTATGCTACTTATTCTCTGTACCTTTACCCCCCTCTCCCCCTCCCACTCCCTTATTGACAACCCTCATGTTCTAGTTGTTTGCCTAGTTTGCTCTCGTTTTTGTTTTATGTGTGGTCGTTAATAACTGTGAGTTTGGTGTCATTTTTACTGTTCCTATTTTTGATCTTTTTCTTAGGTAACTCCCTTTAACATTTCATATAATAAGGGCTTGGTGATGATGAGCCTCTTCAACTTGACCTTATCTGAGAAGCACTTTATCCTCCCTTCCATTCTAAATGATAGCTTTGCTGGATATAGTAATCTTGGACGTAGGTCCTTGCGTTTAATCTTGGGTAATGTAATTATGATGTGTCTTGTTGTGTTCCTCCTTGGGTCCAGCTTCTTTGGGACTCTCTGAGCTTCCTGGACTTCCCGGAAGTCTATTTCCTTTGCCAGATCGGGGAGGTTCTCCATTATTTGTTCAAATAAGTTTTCAATTTTTTGTTCTTCCTCTTCTCCTTCTGGCACCCCTATAATTCGGATGTTGGAACGTTTCAAGGTGTCCTGGAGGTTCCTAAGCCTCTCCTCATTTTTCCAAGTTCTTGTTTCTTCATTCTTTTCTGGTTGAATGTTTGTTTCTTCCTTCTGGTCCATACCATTGATTTGAGTCCCAGTTTCCTTCTCATCACTATTGGTTCCCTGTACATTTTCCTTTGTTTCTCTTAGCATAGGCTTCATTTTTTCATCTGTTTTTCGAATAGATTCAACCAAGTCTGTGAGCATATTGATAACCAGTGCTTTGAACTGTGCATCCGATAGGTTGGCTATCTCTTCGTCGCTTAGTTGTATTTTTTCTGGAGCTTTGAAGTGTTCTGTCATTTGGGCCATTTTTTTTGTTTGTTTGTCTTGGCGCATCTGTTACTTTAAGGGGCGGAGCCTTAGGTGTTCACCGGGGCGGGGTAATGCTGGTCGCTGCGCTGTGATGCTGTACGTGGGGGCGGGGCCGAGAGGGAGCAATGGCGCCCGCTTCACTCTCCTCCGGATTTCAGTCTTTCACTCCGCTACCCACAATCAAACTGGGCCCCTCTGGTGCTGGTTCCCGAGTAAGTGGGCCTGTGCACACTCTAGGCCCCTGTGGGTCTCTCCAACAACCTCTCCTGTGAGGCTGGGAGTCTCTCCTGCCGCCCCAACCCCCAGGGGCGCTTTCAATCAGAGGTTTGAGGCTTTATTTCCCCGAGCTGGAGCCCTGGGTTGCACAGCGGTCTGCTTCTCTGCCCGCCGTTCGTCCAGTTTATCTGTGGGCGAATGTGGTGCCGCAATGTGCTATCCGCCACTCTGCCTGCCCCACTCTCCGCCACTCTGAGTCCGGCCCTCTGGGTTTATCTGTGCAAATGTGGGACCGCAGGGTCTGCTAGTGCTCGGACTGCCTGCGCCATTTGTCCCACACTCTGCCAGTCTCAGTCCCGCCACAGCCACGCGAGTCCTCTCCACCCCAGTGCCGTCTCCGCCCCTCCTACCAGTCTGGATGAATGATTATTTTCTGTTTCCTTGGTGTTGGTCCCCCTTGCTGTTCGATTCTCTGTCAGTTCTGGTTGTGCGAGGAGGCGCAGTGTGTCTACCTACGCCGCCATCTTGGTTCTCCCCCTATCTTCATTTTTTTGATCCCTTTTTTCTTTTTGCTGTTCTGATTTGTTATTATACCTTCAGTTACTGGAACTCACATAGCCCTTAAAATGACTGTGAAAAAGAGTGATACACTAAATGTAAAAAAAAAGATACAAAATTGTACTGACAACCTTCTTACAGTAGCTCAGCTAGAGAATTCCACTCTTACAATTTCTTTTATTCTTAATAAAATCTGAACAGTCTAAGCAAAACTTTTGCATGCTCTAAGAGCTAGCACTAGACAACAAGGCCTATCTTAATAGACTGGTGCTGGCCAATGCTGATGTGCAAAGAGTGAAATAATAAGATATGAGTCCATATGACTATGAAAAAAGAAAATATTTAAACAAAGACATTGGCTTTCTTTTGGAAAATTTAAGAGCAGTTCAATGAGAATTCAAAAAATGTTTGCAGTTACAGAAAAGGATAATTACTTTAGGGGAGTAGCAAAACTGTGGTAGGAAATATTGTTTGTTGGTTGATTGAATAAATGAATGAATATATAGGGAGCTACTGAAAATGTGTAATAAACATTTGTTAGTAATAAAAATCAATGTAAAAATGCTGCTTGTTGTTCACCTAAAATAATATGGTAAAATATTTCCAAATTAGATAGGAGGTTGAATGACTCTCATGATCTCAAAGGTCCCTTCCGTGACACTGTAATTCCAGGGGCATACATATGTTCTCAGTAGCTACATCACTGATACAGAAGTAGCTGTGGTACCAAGAGAGATTTTGGAGTCAGGAGGTCTAAGTTTTGGTCTTCGCTAACCCAATCATTGCCTTCAACATATAATCTTGGGTAAGTCATAATATAAGTCATAATATCCCTTTAGGTAGTGCCATCACCCCACAAGCTCTTTTAAGGAGGGAATAAGATTAAAGGTATGAATGTTCTGCAAACCCCACACCAGGGCTCCAGAGTTAGGGCACAAGTGAACCTTAGCTACAGTGTTGGAAGCAGAGCAAATTGAGAAAAAGAATTAGACTAGGGTCAGTGTATACAGTAAGAGCAGAGGGAACTTTCTGGACATCTTTTGACAATCCAGTATGGAGTCACTGTCGGCCACGTCAGTTATGTCAAGTGGCAACATGACAAAGACTGAGGTAATGGTGTCTAACAGGAATGGGCCCAGAATGCCCAAAACCATTCACATAAGGACTCCATCTGGACATCAATATGAATGAGATCGCCACCTACTGTTGGCTATAAAAAGAATTCAAGAGCTTTGACCATTCAACACTCAAGCCTGGCTGTATAATGGGTCAATCTCAGAACCCAAGAGGACTCCTACTACATACACTAAACATGTGCCACCACTGTAGCCATCCACTTGGCTTGAGACTGATGCCTCCTTCTCCAATGCAGATGCGACCAGTGACTGGGACTTTGCATCAGATGCTTGCTCTACTTGGTCTATCACATAACCCCCTCTGTGTGTAACCTGTGCGTGACTTTATTGGCTTATTAGGGAGTTTCCCCCTAATAAACATGGCATTGTGGAAAGACACAAATATGTGTGACTTCTTTCATGGATGCTCCCTTGCTCCTGATAGTTGGGCACCTGTATTCTCTCCAAGCTCTGTCATAAATGAGCTGTAAATGACCTGTCAAAAGTAAGCTCTTTGGCTCCTAGTGTCCTCATACACAAAATGGTAGTACTCTTCTCAGTGATCAATGCCATGCCTTCCAGTTCTAAAGACCGTCCCAGAGCCACAGGTCAGTGTATCCTGATACATCTTGTAGCACAGTATTATGGGGTTTATGGACCAATAGAAAGTACTGGTCTGTCTACAACCACTGTAGTCATTCAAAAAATGACCAAACATGGATGATCTTATCCTTGATTATGTTCTGAACTATACATAATTTTCAATGGGGAACTTAACAAAGCTGAGGTTTAATTGTTAAACAGAGGCTCTTTTTGGTAGGTTCCCCCTATTTTTCTACCTTTGTCACCCCTTCCAATGCATACAATCAACAAAAGAACAAGTGTCAATAACTTATCATCTGTCACCTAAAATAAGCAAAAATTAGCAGTGATTTCAATGGGCCTGAAGGGCACAATGCTTTATACATAACTACCCATCATTAAATGTCTACTGAAATAAAATTAGCTCACAATTAGATATGATGGGAATGTGCTTAGTATGGAACCAGAAGACTTAGAATGACTATAAAGGACTTAAAGTCATTCCAAATTTTCTTACATTTACTATTTTAAGCATCATTATAATTTTTGTTTGAGTTCCAGTACACAAGGAGGCAATGACATATTTATATCTGTGCATAAACATATGTATCATAAAGCACAAGAATGTGCCGGGACTTAAAGACTAATGTTAACCAGCAGAGACCATGCCTGTGAAAAAGGGTAAGGACAGTTGTATTCTCTTTAGTCTAGAGGGCTTTGGACAAGTCTGGAGCAGGCAACTCCTTAATCTAGAAAGTAGCATGAGTATATTAAATAATCCATAGATATTAAGGGGGTTGAACATAGAACATATGGAAAAAAGAAGTGGTACCTCATTGTGTAGTGATATTTCATTGTAGCTTTAATTTGCATTTCTCCATGACAAATTATACAGTCACTTTGGAAAATAACTTGGTGGCTTTTTAATAAAGTTAAACATACTGCATTTTCATCTTTAAATATTTGCCCAATAGAAATGAAAACTTATGTTCACACAAAAATATGCACAGGAAAGCTATATAAACTTCATTCATAACAGCACCAAATTGCAAACAACCCAAATGTGCTTCAGTTGGTGAATGGGTAAATTATAGTAGATCTATATAGTGCAATACTACTCAGAAATAAAAAGGGACAAGCTATGGTTACGCTTAAGAACACAGGTAAATCTCGCGTGCATTATCCTAAGTAAAAGACACAAGACCGAAAAGGCTATAGAATGTATACTTTCATTTATATGACATTCTGGAAAATTCAAGATTAATGGCTGCTAGAAGTTAGGGGATATAGAAGGTATAACTACATGGGCATCAGAGAATGTTTGGGGATGATGAAACTATTCTATATTTTGACTGTGGTGATGGTTACATGACTATGCATACGTTAAAACTCATAGCATGTGGACCCCCAAAAGTTTTACTGTATATAAAAAAATCAACTTCAAAAAAAGACTTATGTTCCTGATCAAACTTGTACGTGAAAAGTGTATACAAGTAATACTTACCCTGATGACTAGAAATGGACCTATGTTCCTGAGGAACAGGAGGAATAAGAAACCTAGAGCCCTCCTATTCCTCTACCTATGGAAATGGTGGGACAGCTTTCTTACTTCTGCTGAGTCGCTAGAAAAATGCGGAGTTAATAAGGCATTACATACATATATGTAAAAACATAGGTATACACACACATATACATCTGAAAAACCAGCCTTTCCTAAGTAGCCCAGCCCAGCAGCACACTGCAGGACTGTAATTCCAACATACTTTTCCCAGGCTGCTGCCCAGCATATCCTGCAAGACATCTGTCAGTTTGGGGGCTTCCCTGGCATTCTAAGCTCATTTTGGGAAGTCTCATGGCATTCAACCTGACACAGGTCCATCAGACCAAGCTTGAAATTATGCAGAACTTGGTCCAGAAACCAATGGGTTTGATCTAAGGAACCTCACACGATAAACAGACTTTCTGGAGTTGCTACAGGGTTTTAGAACTCATGTTTGACCAAGACTACTGAACATCTGAATGATTCTTCAGGATTAAACTGCACTGCTAAATGCTAAAATAAAGGTTTACTGTTTTTGCATACATATTTGTGTAACATTCTTACTTCCATTCTCCTAAAGCAGAATAGAAAGAGCTATTTTGAATGAAGACTTGCAATGTTGAAGTCATAACCACTTCTCCTAACATCCTCATCTGCAGCTGAAGTATAGTCCATCTTAGCTACTCCTTGGGCTACGTTTTGCCATATTGAGGATGTCCACACTGAAAAGAGCAATCGTAGCCAGAGAGTGACAAGCAACCAGGGTGGCATCATAGGAGCAGACCATAAAGAACAACAGAAGTAGATATGGAACTGTAACGCTTTAAAAGAAAGTGTCTGTCATGGTAGGAATTTAAGGAAGAAATTAGGAACAAGGAAAATCACACACCTAAGCAAAATAAAAAAGAGTGGGTGGTCAATAAGAAAAATCAAAGGAAATAAAAAGTGTTCTATAATTGTTAAACCATCATAAAATAACTACCAACATTCCTTGTCTTCCTTTCTAGAGCTGATAAAATGAACATAAACCACTATTTACTCTACCTTTCATCTTTCCCAACTGTTACTTACTCTTGAGTTAAAAAAAATTTTTTTTAAATAATTAGTGTCCATATGGTACTCTAATCTAGATAGAATCCTGTTAGTTGGGAGTAAAATCTGATCTCACTTTGAAAGACATCCCCAACTGGGATTTTCCTCTTCTCAAATTATGTGTCTCCCCAGCAACAGTGTGTGGTCACAGAAGTGTATGAGACATGCTAATGCGTTTATCAAGTGATTATTCTTGGCCCCTCTGCTGGCAAAAACAAGCAGGAAACAGCACACAAAAAAAACATGCCTAGTAAGCCACATTAACCAGCTTCAAAGCTGTTCAACTTGTGTGGCTCCTGTGAATTCAAGGGAAAGAGAAAAAGGGCCATTGCTTTGTCTTTACCAAGACCACTTCCCCTTCAGCCGTTTGCCAAGTGATTGCCTTATATTGCCTAATCCAAGAGATGCCTTTCTTATGCCTTGTTGTCATTCCATAAAGAATTAGTTCTGCTTAATAGCTCAACTGTGCAGGAAGAACATTCCATGCAATTTTACACTTTGCATCAGTCTGAGAAACAGAAGGATTAAGAAAGCATTAAGAAGAGTGAAGTTTTGTAACAAAATTCATGTCACTTAGCAACTTCATCTACGTATAAATTTATAATGAGAAAAATTCAAAGTCCATTAAATTACAGCAGAAATAGTTCTACTAGGTTACTTCTGCTTTTCCAAATAATTATTTCAAAGACATTTAAAACAATTCAAGAGCTGCAGTATCTTAAATTATTTGTTGATAAACTTTACAGTATTATTCTCTATTATTCTTTTATATATTGCTTTCTCAGATTATAAAAAGGCAGGATTTTTCTTTCTTTTTCACAGTTACCTGGCAATCGGTGAATATTTAGTAAATGCCTATTATGCAGTACAATTCATTAAGGTTTACATCATCACAGTTTATTACAATTAAATGTTCTATATATGACTTTCAATTCATAAACTGGGAATCAATCACTATGAAATATCTGAGTTTCTCTTTCATCTTCTAGTAGATGTTAAATTAAAGACCAAGACTATTTAGTTGATAACAGAAAAAAAAGTACACACACTGTCACTCGCACACACACAACAGATGTCCTTGTTAAGGTGAATTCATTAATTGCACCGTGAGTTCTAGGCTACCTGTCCACAACATAAAGAAATCCTTTTAATAATGCTGTAGCTCACTTTTTTTATTAGGCTTAACCACAGCCCTTAAAGGGGAAAAGAGAGAATTAACCTACTACATATCTTACATACATTAACTCATTTAATATTTCTGAAAATTTTAACAGGTAAATAATATTACCTTCACTTATAAGTAGGAAAGTATGTTCTGAGAAGTTAAACCAGGCCCTGGCTGGGTAGCTCAGTTGGTTAGAGCATCATCCCTATATGCCAAGGTTGCAAGTTTGATCCCCAGTCATAAATAAATAGAGCAACAAAAAACCAAAAATTGATGCTTCTCTCTCTCTCCCCCCTTCCTCTCTAAAATCAATAAATGAAAAGAAAAGAATAAAAAGACGCTAAACCACTTGTTTGGGATAATGTAATTAGTAAATGGTGGAACCAGGAGTCAAACTGGTGCTTTAAAAAAAATGACACCCAAGTGGCTGTCCTAGAGACATAGAGGTCCACACAAGGAGTACACCACGGCACTTTAGCACAAAAACACTGATCCAGCCTGTGAGTCTATTTTCCCAGCAGAAACATACATTCACGCACAAAGAACAGGGAATTTTCTTTTCTCCAACTTCCCCTCCTTTAAATGTTCCTAGAAGCAGCAACAAAAGCAAACTTCCCCTGTCCTCCACTTGACTGAACATTGTATCACCCCCAAAGTCGTCAGCAGGGCTTTAGGATCTGTCAATCTCTCCCTCCGTATTTGTTACCAACATTTATTTAATTATGCAATTATTCATCCAACGTTCCTCATTATTCTCTAATATGGATTTTCTTCTCTAGCCTAAGTAAATCCACTTGCCATTCCTTAAAAACCACTCAGAATCCAAGACCATTGCACTGGTAAGGTCCTACCTACAAGTAAAAGCCACAGGATGCTACAACACCCCGGCCATCAAGTGAAGACTGAGTCTGGAAGAAAGGTGACATGTATGGTCAAGGGCTGAGGGACTAGTAAGCAGCAAAGGATTATGAAGAGTGGTCCAGGCAGAGGGTAGAACATGGATGGATGGGCAAAAGTACAGAGCAATGAGAGAGCAAAGTACATTCAGAGAACTGAAATTCCCTGTGGCGGGAATTTGAAGTATATAGAAGACTCAGAGGGTGAGGGGGGATGAAGACATGGAGAGACAGGGCAGTAAAGGATGCAGACACTGGGCAAGCAGGGACAGATGATGAAAAGCCTTGCCTTTTTATGCTCTAATGCTTTGCTGCTCTAAGTGCAGTCCTTGGATCAGCCTTAGAACTATTCTTAGAACAGAGTATCAGGCTCCATCCCAATGCCAATCAGCCCTTTGTTAAGATGCCCAGGTGACTTATATGCAGTTCAAAGTTTGAGAAGAACAGTAATAAGCATTTGGGTTGCCTTCTGAAGGCAATGAGAAGCCACTGAAATATTTTAAGCAAAATATAAACATGATCAGATTTGAAAGTAGTATGGAAGACTAATTATGAGTAGGTACAAATGCAAATGTGTTTTTTCATGGTTTACATGTTATTGAGTTCTTCTGTTTGAGAATGATTGTTTTATGGAAGTTCTTACTTCTCTAATTTTCTGTTTTTATGGTTGCTAGGGGCTGTGGGGGTGGGGGACAGAGTGGAGGAAATGGGGAAGAAAAGGGTACAAACTTTCATCTATAAGATGAGCAATGTCTGTGCGTCTAATGCAAAACATGATGGCTATATTTGATAACAATGAATTGTAAAATTAAAATTTATTAAAAGAGAACTTAAATGTTCTGACACACACACACAAGGTAAATATGTGAGGTGATGAAATTAGTTAATTATCTAGATGAGGGGAAACCTCTTGTAATGTATACATATATCAAATCAACATGACATATACATTGAATATCTTTTATGCCAATTATACCTCAATAAAGGTGGGATTTTTAAAAAGTGCTTCCTTACCTATACAGAGGCTCCTCATGATAGGACTAACATTTAAGGTTATCTCAAACACCAAGAATGCATCTTCTTTAGAGTAAACACATGTCTAACCATACCCAACCAGTGATTTAAATCAATTTTTATACAATCATGCTTTCTAAACTGTTTCATCAATTCAAAGATGTTATATAAACAGCTTACTCTTTCTTGGCCTATTGAAAGGCCTTTGAATTATTTGGGTAGGGGAGATGTAGGCTCTATTTGCTGCTCACACACCATTTTTAACTGAGGAAAGCATAAATTCTTTTAGAAATATTTACCAAATTACATGCTATCTTTAGCTCAGAAGAATAAAAGCACAGAATTTTGGACCAGAGCCATACAGAAATCCCCTATAATGTGCTCAATAGGCCAAATCAAAACAATGCATAGTTTATATGAATGGGGAAAAAGAAACTTGCAGCTCATATTTCATCTGCTGTCAAGTGTCATATTCATTCAAGCAAAGGAAAGTTAACTGATAAAATCTACTTTTTTAATGCTTGTTATTGGCAGTGGAAATAGCCAAACAGCCTGACTTTTTCTCTGATACTTACAATGAATGTCACAGAAAAGGTTTTGTGCTCAAAGCAACACAAAATGACCCTGTTGAAAAAAAACAATAAAATTGATTTTCTTTTTTTTTAATTTTTTTCATATTTTTGTTGGTTTATTTTTTTTCCTCAGAACAATTTATTTATTTATTTTTTATTTTATTTAGTTACAATTGTCTGCATTTTCTAAAATTGATTTTCTTAATAACAGCAAAAATGTTATGTGTATTTGAAAATGTAATGCATCTTTTATAATGACCCAGAAATTATGATACTGCTACTCATATTCAGTCCTCACAGCCATCTGACCCATGTGGCAGACTCTAGCCAACAGAGTCTGTGTGTTGTGGCTGAAGACGAGAACAAATGCACACAGACTATAGCAATCCTGTAGAGAAAAAGGGACGGTACAGGTACTCTCTTAAGATGAGAGTCCTATGGATGCTTCTCTCAAGGGGAGAGCGCCCTGACTCTTGCCTGGACAGGCTTTTATTGTTTTTCTCAGGACTTACATCAAAGAAGGATTTACTGTCTATTACATAGATTGTTGTTGTCTACATTTTAGGTACAATCAAGAAAATGAAAATAACAAATGCAGAAGGGAAAGGTGGTAAGCTGATTATGCTTTGTCCTTGGGAAAATTCATATAGGCTTTGGAAATTACCTTGAAGATAGGCAATAAACATCTACTGTTTCAGACCAGGGTGAGAGAGTTTTAGCAAGAGCAAGCCCTAACAGTCTGGATGCATTTTCTAGGCCTGGTTCCCATGAGAAAACCGGTTTGAGGGTCTGGCTCCTGCCCACCACTTCACTCCTGTTGGCTTTCAATGCAGGGCTGAGTCACATTTGCCAGTTTGAAACAAACAGATTCCCTACAATTTCTTTCTCTCTTTTTTTTTTTTGTTAGGACTGTTATGGTAGTGAATCCCACAGGACTTGCTACTTGCTGGTCTCTTATAGGACCCTGGGCAAATAATTTGTAAATGCACTGATATTCTGAAGGGATTATATGAATAAAACTATATTCAGGACCAACTGTAAATCTAGATTTCCCAGCTTGTGCAGAGTGCTATTTATAGCCTAATGTGAATTTTCCACACAGCTCAACAGCAACTCTGAGTCTCTTTTAAGGAAATGATTATTAGTGGCATCAGGTAATTTGAAAGACTTCTGGAAATACATTGATGCTTGGAGGCCACTAAGGCAGTGTTTTGCAACCCCTTCTATTCTGTATTGAGCACCCCCTCAGAGGGCTGGTAAATCTCACTTCCCACAAATAAACACTGGCTGATGGAAGGGGTCAGTGTATACAGAAACTGAGGCAAAAGAATTAGTGAGAAAGAGAGGAAAGAGAAAGAACAAAATGCAAAAAAAAAAAAAAAAGGAAAATATTACATGACAAGAATTAAGACAAATAAAATGACTAAGAAAAGGAACAGATCAGGAATGAATGGTGCAAATAAAGGGAAACAAAATTAAAAAATGAAGGAGCAAATAAATCACTGCTCCACTCATCAGTGCTAAACAATCATGAAACTACTGCAATAGATTCTAGTATATTTAAATTTGGTAACAAAGCACTGAAGCTGACTATACTAGTAAACACACCTAGCCAACCAAGATTATTTCAAAGTGACCCCTGCTGGGCTGTGGAATAAATTTTTTAAAAGTTCTGAGTTATCTGGGAAAATAAGTATTTAATAGGATTATAGATTTTTTTAAACCTCTATGAAACTTTACAAATAGTTTAAATTTTTTGATGGCTGTAACTGTGGATGTCAGGATATGATAATGACCCAACATTATCAAGAAGGCTAGTGACAAAACGAACAAGTTAAAGAACGATGTAGGATGCAATCAATTGAACAGGATTACAACTACTTTGGAAAACAGCTTGACAGTTTCTTAAAAAGTTAAATGTATACCTACTACCGCAACCCAGCCATTTCACTCCTATGTGTCCAGCCACGAGAAATGAGCTTATAATTCACACATGGATTTATAAGTGAATATTCATAGTAACTTTATTTGTAACAACCCCAAACTGTTAGAAAACAGCCCAAATGTTCGTTAATGAGTGGACAAACAGTGGTATATCCACACTACTGAACAACAACAACAAAATGAACTATTGCTATATAC
The DNA here is from genome assembly GCF_022682495.2 of Desmodus rotundus. Classification (NCBI taxonomy): domain Eukaryota; kingdom Metazoa; phylum Chordata; class Mammalia; order Chiroptera; family Phyllostomidae; genus Desmodus; species Desmodus rotundus. The sequence goes on from NC_071393.1 coordinate 86,624,443, forward strand.
CCATAACATGGATGAATCTCGAAATATTTATGTTGAAGTCAAAGAATTTAAACAAACAGAGGAGTACACATTATATAATTCCATTTACATAACATTCTAGAAAAGTCAAACTAATTGATAGATAGTAATAGAAAGCACATCAGTGGTTGCCTGCAGATGGGAAGGAGGGATGGATTACAAAATGCACAAGGAAACTTTTGGGAGTTATAAGTAGTTCATTACCGTCATTGTGTTAATAGGTTCATCAGCACATAAATATGCCAAATTCACTGAATTGTGTGTTTCAACATGTATAGCTTATTGTACATCAATTATGCCTCAAAAAGTTTTTAAAATGGAAGGGAGAAAAATAAACCCTGAGTGTGTAGACATATACGAGTATACAGGGGAGAGCAAAAGTAGGTTTACAGTTATGAGTATATGAAACACAGACTTTATTCTTGTATTATTAATTATTGTCCATATAAACAACTGTAGACCTGTATTTGCTCCACCCTGTATGTTTATAAATACATAGAAAAAAGTCCTGGAAAATCTATGTAACTATTAACAGTGACTACCTTGAGAGGAACTGAATACTTGTACTTAGTTTTTACTCTATTATTTTAATATTCATAGGAAGCATGTACTGCTTCTGTAACTTCAAAAATAAAAATAGAAATTAGTCAGTGTCCTCAAAAGCCTTTAGAAGTTCCAGAAAGCTGTATTCAAAATCATAAACATTTCCACCAGTTTCCTCATCTTTTGTTGTTAAACACTATTTCTTTATAGTTTTAATGTTAATCTACTTACTGTAGCAATGTTATTCTGTATTTTTCATTTTATAATTTATTAAGTACTAAGTTGAACAGGCCTATCTGCAAGCTGTTATTTGTAGGACTTCTTGTACACTCATGGAGAAGTGTTCTCTAACTCCAAACCACTAGATTACTCATACACAGTTTGTGTCTTTCTCTTATAGTCATACCTGAAGGATGTGAATCTACAGCTGCCTTTAAAAGCTCACTTTCTAAAATTTTAGGTTATGATTACAATATCCTGGAATTAAATGCTTTTTGTTCTAGGGTATTTACTGTAGGTATGTTTAAACATTTTTGTCTTTAAATCATTCTCCCATTTTTAACAAATCTAAAGGTCTTCTCTATAAGCTAAAATATTACCTCTTTCAGTACATTCATCTGACTCCTGATCAATTTAAATGTTACCTAATATCAAACTTATCAATAAAAAATATACTAAATCTCCAAATTTTATAAGATACAGAGGGAGGTAAGAAGTGAAACCTTATACCTGCTTTCAGAGGACTTGCCTCTTCCTCCCTAAAATACCATATAGCAGATATGACAAAAACACTCACACAAACAAAAAACAAAATTTATGGTGGGGACTGAGAAAGAAACAATGAATTCAGATCTATCAATTAATAACTGTGTGACTCTGTAAATTACTTCAGGTCTCTATGTCTTAGCTTCTTAATCCATAAAAGACTGAGAAATTTCTTTCTTTTTTTCTTTTATTTTTGTTCAACTATGGTTGTCCCCATTTTCCCCCCAACATGGCTCCCTGCCCCACCCACCCCCACCTCCCACACTCACCTCCCACCTACCCCCCCTTTGGCTTTGTCCATCGGTCCTTTATACATGTTCCTTGATAACCCTTCCCCTTCTTTCTCCCTTTACCCCCTCCCCTTACCTCTCCTCTCTGGTTACTATAATTTTTTTCTTTATTTCAGTGTCTCTGGTTATATTTTGCTTGCTTGTTTTATTCCCACTTATTAGGTTCCACTTATAGGTGACATCATATGGTATTTGTCTTTCACCACCTGGCTTATTTCACTTAGCATAATGCTCTCTAGTTCCATCCATGCTGTCTTGAAGTGTAGGAGCTCCTTCTTTCTGTTGCATGGCATTCCATTGTGTAAATGTACCATAGTTTTTGGATCCGTTCATTTACTGATGGGCACTTGGGCTACTTCCAGCACTTGGCTATTGTAACTAGTGCTGCTCTGAATTTGGGGTACACAAGTTCTTTTAGATAGGTGTTTCAGGATTCTTAGGGTATAATCCCAGAAGTGGAATTGCTGGGTCAAAAGGCAGTTCCATTTTTAGTTTTCTAAGGAAATTCCATACTGTTTGCCACAGTGTCTGCACCAGTCTGCATTCCCACCAACAGTGCACTAGGGTTCCCTTTACTCCACAACCTCTCCAGCACTTGTTGTTTGTTGATTTGTTTATGATGGCCATTCTGACTGGTGTGAAGTGGTATTTCATTGTGGTTTTAATTAAATTTATTATTTCAAAGAGTTGTTGTGAGGATTAAATGAAGCATTTTATATAAAGGATTTAATTCTGTTCATCTCTTCCCATTCCTTTGTAATCCTGATTCACTTATAACATAACCAATGCCTTCCAACTCTTCCTCATGTCTTCCCTATCCTATATATATGGTCTCTAAAGTTTGCCTCTGCCTCCAGCTTCTGTACCCTTTTCTTTTTTTCCACTTCACTCCTCCATCAGTGTATCTCTTCTCTTCTCAACCCCATCATGACCATCACTGATGGACCAAATTGCTTCTCCTTGATCCTCAGCTGATTTGGACTCCACAGATCTACAACAGTGGAATGCCCTCACCTTGAGACTTCCATATTTCCTTCCTTTTAGTACTTCCTCCACCCACTTGGATGACTCCTTTTCTTTCACTCACTTCTTAAATGTAAGGCTGACTGTGTGTCTTCAGCCCTCTTATCTTTGTACACTATACTCTTTCCTTGACAACCCCATCAACTTCTGCCACCCAATACATAATTATTAACTACTAAATCTATGCATTTCTAGGTTTCAACTCTTCTCTTGGAAAATCTTCAATTCCACCAACATAATGGATAGATGCCTCCATCTAGATGTCCCAGAGGCACCTAAAATTTGGTGTGATAGGACTAAACTCATTTTCCTTCTCACTTATTCACACGGGCTCCAAATCTTTCCCCTCTCTTCCTCTCCCAGCCCACTAACACTTTCTTTCTGTGACCTATTCCCATGTTTCTCTCCCATCTGATTTAACGGTATCATCACCCCAAAACACAAGCCATAAATCTTCCAGTTATCTTCAAGGGTAGAGAACATGAAATATTCATTCCCATACTTCTCTTATATCCTTTCTGTCTGTAATACACTGACTGCAAAAGTAGCTGAAATTCTTCACACATCCATGTCCATGCTCTTTACAATGTAGCTTTGCAGCTCTCCTCACCTTTTGAATCTGGGCTGCCCATGAGACTTGCTTTGGGCAGCAAAATGGGATGGAAGTAACAGTGTGCTATTTCCATGCCCTGAGAAGGCTTATGTGATTTCTCTCATTCTTTTGGAACTTGCCACAGACACATAACAAACTCAGGATAGCCTGATAGATGATGAAAAGACATGTGGTCCAATCTCTCCCATCACTCTAACCACCAGGCAGGCAGCCAGCCATGGGGGTTGAAATCACCTTATACCAGCCAGCACCCCTCCTCCCTGCAGACCTGCCCACTGACTGCAGACACATGAGTTATGTGTCTATGCACCTGTTTCATAGACTTGTATGAAATAATATGAACTTATAGTTTAAGCCACCATGTTTGAGTAGTTTGTTATGCAGTGATAGTTAACTGACACACTTTCTTTTCTGCTCTCATGGTTATTGCCCCAACTCATGCATGCATCTCTCAGCTGATGGCTATTGTTTTAGTTCTCACATGTAATCATTTCTATATATACATGTGCATACATATTATAAAAATAATTTTAGTAATTGCATGTATATCTACGTATATATGTATACTTGCGTATCTATGTATTATGTATATGTGTGTACACAAAAAATTTGCTCACGGACTACAGAGGTGATAAGTGAAAAGTTAAGTAAGTAGATGATGACTCTTAGATGAACATTACATGGAAGGAGGTCTAGAGAAGGAAAAGATCACAGTGAGATGAAAAGCATAAATAATTCTAGGTGTAAGACTTGAATTGAGTCAAATTAAAATGGAATAATGTGGATCCGGACACTTCTGGCCAAGATGGAGGCGTAGGTAGATACACTGTGCCTCCTTGCAAAACCAAAAGGAGGACAACAACAATTTAAAAACAAAAAACAACCAGAACTGACAGAAAATCAAACTGTATGGAAGTCCAACGACCAAGGAGATAAAGAAGAAACATTATTCCAGACTGGTAGGAGGGGCGGAGATGGGCAGTAAAGCGAAGAGGACTCTTGGCAAGGCGACGGCTGGCAGACCCAGTGAGGTGGTGGATTGTGGAGTGGGGTAGGCAAAGCTGCAGCTGGCTGGCGAGGCAGCAGCTGGTGGACCCGGTGACAGACCATGCAACCCAGAGTTCCAGTGTGGGAAAATAAAGCCTCAAACCACTGATTGAAAACTCCTGAGGGGGTTGAGGCAGCAGCAGGAAAAACTCAGCCTCACAGGAGAGGTCATTGGAGAGACCCACAGGAGCCTAGAACATACACAAACCCACCTATTTGGGAAGCAGCGCCAGAAGGGCCCAATTTGATTGTGGGTAGCAGAGGGAGTGACTGGAAACTGGCAGAGAGTGGAGCAAGCACCACTGCTCCCTATCGGACCCCTCCCCCACATACAGCGTCACAAAGCAGCCATGAGCATTACCCTACCCTGGTGAATACCTAAGGCTCCGCCCCTTTACACAACAGGCGTGCTAAGATTTTTTTAAAAAAATGGCCCAAATGATAGAACAGATCAAAGCTCCAGAAAAAATACAACTAAACAACAAAGAGATAGCCAACCTATCACATGCACAGTTCAAAACAATGGTAATCAGGAAGCTCACAGAATTGGTTGAATTTGGTCACAAATTAGATGAAAAAATAAAGGCTATGCTAAGAGAAACAAAGGAAAATATACAGGGAACCAACAGTGATGCAAAGGAAAGTGGGACTTCAATCAATGGTGTGGACCAGAAGGAAAAAAGAAACATCCAACCAGAAAAGAATGAAGAAACAAGAACTCAAAAAAATGAGGAGAGGCTTAGGAACCTCCAGGACATCTTTAAATGTTCCAACATCCGAATTATAGGGATGCCAGAAGGAGAAGAGGAAGAACAAAAAATTGAAAACTTACTTTAACAAATAATGAAGGAGAACTTCCCTAATCTGGCAAAGGAAATAGACTTCCAGGAAGTCCAGGAAGCTCAGAGAGTCCCAAAGAAGCTGGACCCAACAAGGAACACACCAAGGCACACCATAATTACAGTACCCAAGATGAAACAGAAGGAGAGAATCTTAGAAGCAAGAGAAGAGCGCTTAATTACCTACATGGGAGTCACCATAAGACTGTCAGCTGATTTTTCAAAAGAAACTTTGCAGGCTGAAAGGGATTGGCAAGAAATATTCAGAGTCATGACACTATTAAAGTCCCAGAGAATATAGGCAGGAAAATCTCAGATATTCACGCAGCAGTATTTTCACTGATATGTCTGTCCCCTAGAGAAAGGGACATAAAGGAAAGAATAAACAAATGGGATCTCATCAAAATAAAAAGCTTCTGCATGGCTAAAGAAAACAGTATTAAAATAAAAAAAGAACCAACTGTATGGGACATTTGCCAACGATACCTCAGACAAGGGTTTAATCTCCAAAATACATGAAGAACTCACATAACTCCACTCTAAGAAGACAAGCAACCCAATTAAAAAATGGGCAAAGGACTTGAATGACACTTTACAAGGAGAACATACAGAGGGTAACCAGAGACATATGAAAAAATGCTCAGTATCACTAGCTATCAAAGAGGTGCAAATTAAAACCACAATGAGATAATCTAGCACCTCACAACGGTCAGAATGGCCATCATAAGCAAATCAACAAATGTTGGAGAGGTTGTGGAGAAAAGGGAACCCTAGTGCACTGTTGGTGAGATTGCAACCACTATGGAAAACAATATGGAATTTCCTTAGAAAACTAAAAATGGAACTGCCTTTTGACCCAGCAATTCCACTGCTGGGATTATATCCTAAGAACCCTGAAACACCAATCCAAAAGAACCTATGCACTCCAATGTTCATAGCAGCACAATTTACAATAACCAAGTGCTGGCTGGAAGCAACCTAGGAGCCCATCAGTAAATGAATGGATCCAAAAACTATGGTACGTTAACACAATGGAATTCTATGCAGCAGAAAGAAAGAAGGAGCTCCTACCCTTTAAGACAGCATGGATGGAACTGTAAAACATTATGCTAAGTGAAATAAGCCATGTGGTGAAAGACAAATACCATATGATCTCACCTTTAACAGGAACCTAATCAACAAAACAAGCAAACAAACAAGCAAAATATAACCAAAGACACTGAAATTGAGAACAGGCTGACAGTGACAAGAGGGGAGAGGGGAGGGAATTTCAGCAGAAAAGGGTGAAGGGTTTGTAGGAACAATTATAAAGGACATATGGGCAATAACGGGGGCAGGGTGAAAGCAGGAGGGAGGTGGGGACGGCTGGGGGTTGGGCTAGGGTGGGGGGAAATGGCAGAAAACTGTACTTGAACAACAGTAAAATTAAAAAATATATATATTCAGAGTCATGAAAAGCAGGGATCTACAGCCAAGATAGCTCTACTCTGCAAAGATAATCTGCTCTTTGATTCTAAATGAAGCCTCCCAGGCCAGAAAAAACTAAAGGAGTTCATCATCACCAAACCTTATTATATGAAGTGATAAAGGGACTTATTTAAAAAAAAAGAATATCAAAACTATGAGAATAAAATGGCAATAAGAACATACCTATGGACAATTGAAACTAGAAAACAAACTAAGCAAACAAAAAGAACAGAGACAGAATATTGGACACGGAGAGTGTTTTGATGGTTGCCAGATGGGAGGGAGGTTTGGGGGAATGGGTGAGGAGGTGAGGAGATTAAGAACTACAAATAGGTAGTTACAGAGTAGCCTTGGGAAAATAAAGTACAGTACGGAAATGGTGTAGCCAAAGAACTATACGCATGAGCAATAAACATAAACAAAGGTGTGTGGTGGACTGCCTGAGGGAATGAGGAGTGCTGGGTAGAGTGGGACCACTGGAGAAAAACTGAACAAGTGTAATAGCATAATCAATAAAATATAATTTTAAAAACTCATTTTCCTCTGTCAATAAATAAATAAATAAGCAAGCAAGCAAGCAATGAATGCTTCTCAGGTCTCAACATAACCTCTTCAATCACACAACTGCATTTTAGCTTTTTAAATAAAATGAATAAGCTCACATACAATTTTCTTTTTTATGCTGATAAGTCTTTGACATAAGAATGTGAACTCTAGGGGTTAATAAATCAATCACTAGCAACTCACACTATGGTCAAAATGGTGAAATGAAATGCTTGGTCAGAGTTCACTGACCAATGGTCAAAGACAGACAAAGACCCCTGTCTCAAATAATAGCTTTAGCTTTCAGAGAGGCTCATTTTCTGTAGCAGCAAAGACTTTCTAGAGTGCAGTTTTGCTGTGTGTTTAAACCAAATCCACAAATCTCAGGTGGATTTGCTTTCTTTGGGTATTATAATAGGTAACTGAAAAGCAGCTGATTCAACTTCTAATTGCTCATCCAATTTGATCGTTAAGACAATCCAAATAATGATGTATGATCTGGTTATTATAATTGTGCTCTTTCTCAAATTGAATTAAACATACAGCAATCTGATTGATAACTCAAAGGCCCTGCTGAATCAACTTAAGACTATTTGGTGCCAAACATAGATGTGGTGTTAATTTTTTTTTAAATATGGAATGCTTCATGAATTTGCATGTCCTCCTTGCGCAGGGGCCATGCTAATCTTCTCTATATCATTCCAATTTTACCGGTAGTATATGTGCTGCTGAAGCGAGCACATGGAATAAATTTTTCAGGGCAGATGTTATTTCAGATTATTAGTATCTTTTTATATCAAACCTTTATGCAAATTAAGTATTTTCAAGACTTGGAAGAAAAACAGTAAAAAGATTGTTAAGATAAAACTTAAAAATAAGCTATCAATTCAAGCAAACAAAAGACATTTACAGCCATATAAGATAATTCAATTTCAAAGGCCATTAATAGGACACTTTATCTCTGACAAAATAGGGAAAAATATTTTCAAGCACTCCTTTAAATATTGTTTATTCAGACTATTTCAAACATATAGAAGAGGGAGGAACATAACAAACATTTCTGTACATTCCATCAAGCTTTAGCAAATACTAACACTCTGTCACATTCTTATCAGAATTTTTAAAAATATAAAACATTACAAATTTGGTTGTATACCTGTCTCTAACCTAATCTTTCCCTCCCCAGAAGTAACCACTATCCTGAATATCCTCAGTCTAATTAATATTTTATACTATGTATATACTCATAAACAAAATATGTACTGTTTTGCATACTCTCAAAATACATACAAAGGGATCATTATTTATTGTGATTTATTTTTATGCTTAGCTTACTTTGCCATTTATCCACATTTATATATATCTTTTTAATAATTTTAACTAATTCATTTCACTGTATCCCATGATTTATTAGCCATATCCTTATTGATGGACATGTAATTTGTTTCAAACTTTCCATTATTACAAAGGATGCTTCAAGAAACATTCTTATACATGTTTCCTTTTGCACATGGGCAAGAATTTTTCTATGACATATACCTAATAATGAAATTGTTGAGTCAAAAGGCCTATGCATTTTCAATTTTTCTGCATACAGCCAAACTGCTTTCTAAAATCGCTGTCATTTATATTCACTTTAGATTACCATCAGCTTTCTTAGCCATAATTTGGAAATATCAGGTATTTTGATGTTTGTCAATGTAGTGAATGTAAAATACTATCTTTTTTTTAAAAGACTTTATTTACTTTTAGGGAGAGGGAAAGGGAGGGAGAAAGCGAGGGAGAGAAACATCAGTGTGTGTGAGATTCATAGATCAGTTGTCTCTTACATGCCTCTAACCGGGGACCTGGCCTGCAACCCAGGCACATGTCCTAAATGGGAATCAAACTGATCGTTCGATTCACAAACCAGTGCCCAATCCACTGAGTCACACCAGCCAGCTGGGGCTAAAATAATATCTTTAAAATTATTTTTTTCACTTTCCTGATTACAAGTGAGTTAAGCATAGTTTCATATATTTATCAGCTGTTTAGGTTTTGTCTTCTGTGAATTACCTCCTGTTCACATTCTTTTCTACTAGGATATTTGCCTCTTTCTTACTGATTTGTAGGAATTCTTTATATATTTTGGTTAGTAATCCTTTGTCATTTAGATTTATTGCATATATCTTATTTGGCTTGTGGCTGGTCATTTAACTCCTGGCTTATATTATCTTTCTGAAATTTAGAAGTTTAAATTTTTTTTCAAGTTTTAAAATCTATTATTTTCTTCATGGTTTAGGCTTCTTGTAAATTGTTTAAAAATCTTTCCTGATCCAGAAGTAAAGCCAGGCATAAAATTTCAGGCCACTTAACCTTCTACATTTCTCTTCTGTTTTGGCTTCCCATAGATGTTCCTCTTGTTTTTAAGCCAGAATATGTCTTTTTAGTTTTCTATTCTTATATTTTACCTGTAATTGCTATGTATTTGGAGCAGAGGGGATATGTCTAGGCAGGAACTTATTACTGCCCCATCTTGATAAGCCATCTTTTTTTTTTCCTAAACAGAGAAAAGCTTTAGGGAAGGTTAAGTTTCTTAAAAAAGATTATTTCCCTTGCTTATGGATCACATATGCTTTGAAATATTAATTGTTTCAAGTATAATGATCTAGTCCATATTGTAACTATCTATTCAAATCTCAACCACTCACACTTAAAAATTATACATGTTCACAACAGCTGTAAGAGATGACATGTATTTTCTACCTAAAACATCCTATTTATGCTTTGAAACTGAGCAGTGGCTTCTTAAAGAAATATATAAACATCTTTGTTTTTCATAAAATTAAAATTTGGAAACAATCCTTAAAAATCTCTGTGTTTAATGAATTCAAATGGCAACCCCACAAGAGGGACTTCTGAGGAAAGTCCATTTAGAGAGTTCCTTAATTTTTTAGGAACTGAGCCTTAAAATACACAGATGTGATACTCTAATAATTATAACTGAATACAGTCACTGTAGTTATTCTTTTAATCTAATGGTTTCTTCAAATAGTAAAATATTTTCATATTATCTAATACAACATTTCAGAAAGTATCAGCCCTGGCTGGTGTGGCTCAATGGACTGGGTGCTGGCCTGTGAACTGAAAGGTCACTCGTTTGATTCCCGGTCAGGGAACATGCCTGGATTGCGGGCCAGGTCCCCAGTCAGTGTTCCTCTCGCACATTGATTTCTCTCCCTCTCTTCCTCCCTCCCCCTCTCTGTAAAAAAAATAAAACAAAATAAATAAAAAGAAAATATCATATGTACTGATATACTTATGTTATTTAAAAAGGAACTATTAAGTAATATATCTGTTATTTAATTGAGGCTACGACAGGCTGTATAATGAAACAAAATATTATCATTCAAAGACCTCAGTGCCAAAGCTTTCATATGTGTTTCCTACCTCCAGGGATAAGAACACTTTCTCTATATAATGCCAACTATGTTTTTAATCTGATTGATTCATTGATTCTATACACAAAGCTATTAGACTATTAGGAATCCTAGCCCTTACCCTTAAAAGCAAGAGCTTGGAGCTAACTGGGGGCCTTGAGAGTATTTGAAGCATTTGTAAAAGTGACCTCAGGGCAACTTCAAGCCCTAAAGGATGCTTTTAGTGTTTGCAAAAGCAGCAGGAAGTTCCTAATCCTTTTTTTTCCTTAAAAGAAGAGATAAATGTCTTTGATTTGGGATCACAACATCCAGAGTACTCTGGAATTATAGCCTCCAAAACATCCTGAGTACTGAGGATCCAAACTAGAGGTCTGCAGGGAAAATAATATTGGTTTTAAGATCAAAAAGGGCTAATCTTTAAGCCAAAACGGCAGTGAAAGAAACTCAAAAAGGAATTTACTACTATTGGCTTGGTCTATCAATTAACACTGACTCCAAGTGAGAGGAAACCTTTGTGATAAAACATTCAGATGAACAGCTGGCACAAGTTAAAGGAAAATACATGGGTAAATTATTCAATAAGGCACAATTACTATAATAAAATGCTCAACACTTACAAAAATTCTCAAGGGGATAAAGGAGGGTATAAGGGAAATGAGTGGTGATGGAAGGAGACTTAACCCAGGGTGGTGAACACATAAGCACAGTGTACAGATGATGTGCTATGGAATCGTGCACCTGAAACATGTGTTATTTTATTAACCAGTGTCACCCCCCAAAATTAAAATATAAATAAATAAAAGGAAAGAAAATGAGTCCCTAAACTGTAAACACTGTAAAATATCATATGATCACATAATATACACACATGCAGAGACGAATGGAAATAAATTTGTCAAAATCTTACCAGTAAAAGAAAAATTTCAACAATTGTTCGCATTAACTTATTTTTTTCAGATACTATCCAAAAACTATCAGATAAACAGAGTATATCACTCTCCTTGACACAGAAAAATTATTTGCCACCAACTTATAAATGAATTTAGATTGATGATCGACTGTCCAAATACAAGTTTATATCAATCACAATATTACAGTTTGTTGTTAACCAAGACCAAGTTTTTATTCAGAATTAACGTACGGGCTGAAAAATGGCAGTTCCTCTGCATACGACAGCACTTTTCCCTACCTCCTTAATCCACGTGACTAAAGCCCTTAGTTTCATGGGAGGCAAGGAGCCATTGAGGAGGTTTTAAAATATCAAGAGGATTTCAGTAGAATGCTGTAACATCCGTCATAATATGCATAATATGCACGAGGTGCTGAGAGGATCTAATCTTCAAGAATTAGAGTATAATCTAATTTTTAATTTTTGTCTAAATGACCAGACTACTGAAAGGAAAAAAAATTCTTTGACTTTCTTAGTTTTCTTTTTCTATCTACTTAGTTAAAACATACAAAGGTATGAAGAGTTCTTAGGGCTGTAACTGCTGAGTTCATTATGATGTAGAAAAAGTAATTTTATAGACATACATATAACAAAAAATATATATGTACGTATGTATGTATTCAAGTGTGTATATATACATATATATTTATAAAACTTGATAATCCCTAAATCTCAAACTGTTATTATGAAATTAAGTTTTTTATTTTCAAATGAGATCATATTTAGTAACGTTCTCACGAGCAAAGTGGTACAGGAATACCAAAGTGGTATGGGAATACCACTGGTATTTTGCCAGTGGTAAAGCTGTGGCTTTATAGCTACATGATACCAAAAACACCTTGATGAAAAGCAGAAAATACAGCCATTGATGCAAGGGCTTTAGTTACATGATACAACTAAGCGATGGAGAAACATCCACATTCCTCTCTCTTTACTGGTCCTTCCTGATGTCACAGAGACCTGACCTTTATAGGAAAGTAGAAAAATGTATACATTTAACACAGGGGAAATAGTCTAACTTATTTCAAACAGAATGCTTTAACTAACATATAAATGATATTTTACATAAAATAGTAGACACAAAAAGGCATGTCAGAACAAATCATTTTGTATTGAAAACTGTCAGAATCTGGGTAAAGCACAATACTACCCTGTAGTGGAATTCCACATAGTAGGCAAAGATTTTAAGAAGGCTTTGAGGGTAATGGCTCTCTCCTGCTGATTTATGAGATGTTTCTTTCAACCATGCCTCTCTAGTAATTCTACGCAAGACAGAAAAAGCAAAAGGCCACAATGAAGGTTTCTGGGATGTGCCATCTGAAAGCTTTTATTCTTCTGAAGAAAGAAAGTTATGACCTTTGACATTGTGTTCTAGTGCCAAAGAAACTGCTCATAAATGTATGTCAGTAATGAAGCAGAAATCAATAATTTCATTTAATCTAGTAAACTATTATGTAATGGGACACATGTTTGAAGAGCCAAATGCCTTCTTATTAATGACACCTATGTTGCTGTTTCATTAAGATGCAAGTTTTGTTTCCCTGTTTCATATTTTTAAAAATCATCGCAATTTTCACTATCACATATGAAATGTGTCCAGCATCTTAAAGTTAACACAAAACCACTTTTTCTTAAAAAAAAACCCTGTAAAAATTTATGTATATCTTTAATGAATATTTTCATTTGACTTTCTTAAATATGGATACACCAAATTTATAAGGCTAGGCCTCTTAAGACTCAAATTACTATTCATAAATAATTTTATACCCACATACATATGTAACTGGTTTTATACATATGCACATTTTAAACCCACTATCTTAGTTGGGTTGTTTGTTAAAATTGAGTACTTGAATTGTTTAGAAAAGCTATAACACCAAAAATAGGGGTTGGGGGATTGACTGTTTTCCTTGTCCTAATTAATTTTACTAAAATTTTTCAAATATTTACAGATTAATGAGAAATGGCTGCATTTGTTAAACCATATCAACATTATATGCAAAGCTGATATTAGAAGATAAAATAAAGAACAGGGAAGTTTGCTTAAAAATCAAGATTTCCTTTTCAATCTTCAATTAATTTGAAGACCTAATAGACTAAATTTTTAGAAATGTATAAGTTGAGGAAAAATCAATTTAAGAGACAGCACAGAGAACTTTAATAAACAATGACGAATGCCTTTTAATGGTTTCATATTGTTATTTTTAAAGAGTATGTTCCCAAAGGATTAGCTGTATGTGTTTATTTCAGATAAAATAAATAGCAATTTAACCATTTACACTAGTTAAATAACTAAATTTTCTGATAATCATGATATTAATAAAAGTTTCAGGCCAATATAAAATAGTATTATTTTGCTAAATCATAGAACAGTCCTAGCCAGGTGGCTCAGTTGGTTGGAGCACTGTCCCATGCACCAAAAGGCTGTGGGTGTGATCCTCAGGGCACACACCAAGGCTGCAGGTTTGATCCCCGGCTGGGGCGCACATGGAGGAAACCAACTGATGTTTCTCTCCCACATCAATGTTTCTTTCCCTCCCTCTCCTCCTTCCTCTCTTTCTAAAATCAATAAACATATCCTTGGGTGAGGATTAAAAAATTAAATCGTAGCAGAATAGTATTATTTCTAATTTGAAAATAATAATGTCAAACAACATTAAAATGGGAAATTATCCCACTGTTAAGTTTTAGGCAAAATTCAGTGTTCCTAGTGCTTGTTTTCACTGTACTGAAACTGCTCTGAGACTTTAATGATCTATTAATTGCCTGGCACAAAGGGTACTTTTCGAGTCTTGTCTTAATGAAACGCTCTGTTGTATCTGATGTTGTCTCACAAACTCTCTGAAACTTCTCCCGTGACTTTTATGATTCTGTACATCACTGGTTTTCCACCCAGCTTCCTGACGATTGTTTTTGTCTCTGTTCGTTGCCCATGCTTCATGCACAGTACACTCATCCTGCTCAAAACCACGACTTCAATTCCGTATAAGTCAGTCCTGGTGATGCTCAACTTGGTACCTTCAAGCCATGCCTTTCCTGACTCATACCTGCTCTCTTGAACCACTTGCTAGACAGCTCCACCCAGCATCTCACAGATCCCTTAAGTAAACCTTTTCCAAGCCAAACTCACAACCTTGTTCCTTTTATTAGCTCCTTCTCCTGTGTTCTCTACGTTGGTTGCACCACCATTTACCAAGTCATCCAAACAAGAAATATTGTCATCATCCTGAACTTCTTCCTTTCCCTTACTCCCTACACCTAACAAGTACTGCTATTTTTAATTATGACCTAAAAATCTATCTTCCCATCATCCTCTTACACATGCTCTAGTCCAGATCCTTATGAGTTCTGACTGTGCTGGTGTCAAGCCTCCATCTGCCTCCCACCCTGTTCACTCGTCTTCTGTTCAGTAGATTAATCTATAAAACCAACTGACCATTACAGGAACTACTATAAAGGACACATGGACAAAATCAAGGGGGAGGGTGGAGGTGGGGGAGGGAGGGGGGCTCGGTTGGGGTGGAGTGGAGGGATGGGGAGAAAAGACATATAACTGTAATTGAGTAACAATAAAAATTTAAAAAAAAAAAACAAAAAAACCCTGACCAATCCAAATCCCCTGCAGCTCTCCACAACTCACAGGTTACATTCCAGGTTTCTCAACAGGGCAGGTGGTATATCGTGAGTATTTATTTTACTAAGTGGATCTTGCCCACATCTTCAACTCCATTTCTAGCCACCATTTCCTTGAAATTTACTCCCTAGCAATACTAAACAGCTTATCATTTCACACATCATGTTGTTCCTTACTACTACACCTTTTGACTCATCCAACTAAAACCTAGCTTTCCTTTAAAATTTAGCTTAGAGATCACTCCCACAAGGATCTCTCCCTAGGTGCCCCCTAACCCCTACCCGAGATGTATAGATGAATGGGGAACTAAAGTATTTAGAGGCAAAAGGTCATGATGTCTGCTGCAACTTATATTTTTAGAAAGACAAAGTAAATGTGGAAAAATGTTAATTAACAGCTAGGAACCTAGGTGAAAGGAATTCATGTGTTCATTACACTATACTTCCACTTTTCTGTAGATCTGAAAATTTTCAGTATAATGTTAAAGAAACTAGTATCACATATGTAACTCTACCAAGGGTATATACTCTACTATCACATAACCATACTACTTTAATAATTGCTTATTTATGAGTTTCTTTTTCCCACTAACCTATCATTGAGTCAGGAACTGTTTTTTAAATTAATTGTGGCATTCTCAAGACCTAGCAGAGCAGCTTTCAGTAAGTATTTTTTGGAGAAATGTACTTTTCTACACTTGAAAGCTATATAATCTTATTAAACAATGTCAGCCCCCCAAATATTAGAAAGATATAATAATCAAAACAGTGTGGTACTGGCATAAAGGTAGACATATAAACCAATGAGAGAGAAGAGAGAGTCCACAAATAAACCCCTATATATTTATGGCCAATTTATTTTAACAAGGGTGCCAAGTCCATTCAATGGGGAATGGACAGTCTTCTCAACAAATGGTGCTGGGACAACAGGATTTCCACATGCAACAGTGTGAAATTGGATTCCCATCATTTGATTTGGTAATGGATTCTTAGATATGACACCAGAAGCATAAGCAATAAAGAAAAATAAATTGAACTTCCTCAAAATTAATTGCTTTTGTGCATCAAAGAATATTATCAAGAAAGTGAAATGACAAAATACAGAAGTGGGGAAAATATTTGTATATCACATAATTAGTAAGAGTTTACTATCCAGAATACATACATAACTCCTACAACAACCCAATCACAAGATCAACAACCCAATTTTTTTCCAAAAGACCTGAACAGATATTTCTCCAAAGAAAATACACAAACAGCCAATAAGCACATGAAAAGGTGTCAACATCATCAGTCATTAGGGAAACACAAATCAAGACCATAGTAAGACAGCACTTCACACCTACAAGGTTGGTAATTTTTAAATGATTTTATTTCTGTATTTTTAGAGAGGGGGGAAGGGAAGGAGGAGAGGAAGAGAAACATCAATGTGAGAGAGAACCATCGGTATGTCGCCTCTCATATGTGCCCCACCCAAATCCACAACCCAGGCATATGCCCAGATTGGGAATCAAACCTGTGACCTTTCTCTTTGCAGGAGGACACCCAACAAACTGAGCCATACCGGGCAGGGCACTAGGTTGGGTTTTTTGGTTTGTTTGTCTTTTTTAAGTTAAAGGGCAAGTGTTGGTGAGGATGTGGAAAAGTAGAATCCCTTGGGCACTAATGGTGGGACCATAAAATAGTTTAGCCACTGTGGGAAACAGTCTGGTGGCTCCTAGAAAGGTTAAATGTGATTGCCAAATGACCTATCAGTTCCACTCCTAGATATATGCCCAAAAGAACTGAAAACAGTGACCCAGAAAGACAGCACTGGTATGTTGATGTCTGCTGCACAAATGTCCACAACAGCCAAAAGAGGGAAACAATCCAAGTGTCCATCAGCAGATGACTTGACTAGATAACTAAAATATGGTATATCATAGAATGGAAGCTTATTCAGCCATAAAAAGGAGCAAAGTTCTAACATATACAACATGGATGAACCCTGAAAATATTATGCTAAGTGAAAAAAGCTATATACAAAAGATCACATACTATATGATTCCATTTTTATGATAATGTCCATAATATTATACAAATCTATAGACACAGAAATTAAGTTATTGGTTCCAAGGAGTAGGGGAGGGGAGAATTGGGACACATAGGGCTTCTTTTTGGGGTAATGGATGTAATAACAGATGGAAGTGGTAAAACCCACTGAATTGTACACTTGAGAAGGATGAACTTTGTGGTATGTGAATTCTACCTGCATAAAAATGTTATTAAAAAATTTCCATGATACACATAGGTTGTCACTCTTCCCCTCTTTCCATGAGATAACGACTCAACCATGTATTTAAAAACCCAATCTTCTGGTTACCAAAAAGCCTCATTCCATTGCAGGTTATTCAGAGAGACACTGAAAAAGACTGCATTATAGCCCACTTCCATTTGGACAGATATTAACCAACACTGAATCTCTAAAAGGACTGGGGCTCAATCTCCCTGCATGGAGGTTATAGGCAAGAAAATAAGTTCCACAAAGTGTTAAGCACAAATAAAAACTGAAACACATTAGCAGTTTTATTTCAAAATCACCTACTGACTACATCATCATCAACAAAACCCACACAAGTACAGTAAGTTGCACAAGGATATAAATAAACTCATATTTTTAAAATAAATAATAAGAAGTATCTTTATTCTCAGTTTCAGTTTTGTTACCCTTCTCATTTCTATATTCTGGGTTTTATGGGATATATATGAATAAAGAAAGACACATTTCCACACAATATGCAGCATAAAATCTTTATTTCAGCATTGCGAATCATGGCTAGACATGGCAAACCTGAGCTCTGGTCCCAGATCTAGCAGCTGTCCCTTCAGCAAGGCAGTACCTCCTTCCAGCCTCATATTCCTTATTTGCAAAACAAAATTTTTTTAAACTGCAAGTTGTGATCCTACTCACGTTAGAAGGCAGGCAGAATGACACTGCAAGTTAAATTAGGGAACAAAGACTCTCTACTGACTGAGCAGGATAAGTTTTAGGGAATCTTAAGCCTCTCTCTTCAAAATGTTCATTACCAGTTATCTTAACAAGTATTTAAAAATTTAAAGATCAGTGGAAAGTAATAATGTATTTTCTTTGCTTCTCTTTTATTTCAATTATTAAAATGTCACCCCTTTCTGAAAGATGTTTAACAGAGTAAAACCTGATTGTCAGCTTCTATCTCTTGTGATAAGGAATGGTAGAGTCACTTTTAGTATATTAAGAAACTGGTCATATCTCTATTGACCAATTGTGGGTTCAGTTATAACTTCTCATTGTATCACTTGCTAAGCAGCAAAATTCTCTCTCTAAATATCAGAGCTTCCTAACTGACTTCTGGTGGACTGGAAATTAAACTTCACGAAGTTAAAATTTCACAAAGCTGCTTCTGTCTATATACTTTCTTTCATGTATTAATTATCACAGCTTTCTAAAAATGTAAATCATCCAGGTAAAGATACTTACAGGCTTTGAAGAAACCATATTTCACCACTGGGATAACTTTAAAAATCCCTTTGGTAAAAATTTTGATAATAATATTGCTTTACTAAAGTTGGTCCCTCACTTAAAATTAAGTTAAAGGTATTACTAAGTCAGAGTATAAAAATGTGGCTTTCTTGAACACATAAACAGTAAATTCTTTTTATTAAGAAAACAGTAAACACATTTAACTGGTAAACTTATTTAGGAAAAGCTGTGATTTCCCTTTTAAAAAGAAATACCAAAATGGCAATACCAACATCAAAGCATTTTTTTTCTATTATGTGTCTACTCTGAGGCCAATATTTTAATTGAAGTTACTATAAATCCAATCAGAGGGACTCAAGTTAATTCAGTTTGAAAGCTAGGGGTGGGGGGTGGAATTAAAATTTATCATTCTTAATAAGAATTGGTGATGGTGGTGGGGAGCCAGTATAATCTACTTCTATTAAAATACATCCTCAGGAAAGTTTATCAAAACTCTCTTAAAATGAAATCAGCACTATTTTTTTAAACATTGAGTCTATAAATATCAGAATACTGTTAATTATTAGCAGAACCAGACACATACTTGTAAAATTATACCTCTCTAATACTCTGACAACCTTTAAAGTAGCACAACCATCCTGAACTGCCCAGCCTCAGATAAAGTAACTTATTTTTCTAGGCTCTAAAAGTAGTACTAGTTCAGTCTCTGGCCAATGTGGCCCAGTTGGTTGGAGAATCATCCGGTAACCAAAAGGTTGCGGGTTCCTTTGCCAGTCAGGACACATGGCTAGGTTATGGGTTCCGTCACTGGTCTGGGTACATATGGATCCCCAGTCTAGGTACGTATGGGAGGCAACCAATCGATGTTTCTCTCTCCCTCTCTCTCTAAAAGCAATGAAAAAGTGTCCTCAGGTGAGGATAAAAAATAGACAGATATCTAGATAGATAGATAGGACTAGTTCAAATTATCATATTGATTTAAGATCTCCCCTTCTCCAAAAACAGATCCCCCTAAGGTTCATGGAAAGAGTATGAGTTCTTAAAAGTACCAAGTTAAATAATGGCCAACCTTTAAATTTTTTCTCAATGACTTAAAGGGTTCTTCTCTTGCAATGTGACTGGACTTGGTCTTATAAAAATATTATTTATTGGCCATTTACTTAGTATTACAATAATAGAATTATAAAAATAAGGGCACTGTTTTGCTTAACCTCCATCCCCTCTTTTTTCCCCAGCTATCTGTTTTAACAGGTAAGACAAATAAGGACCAGAATGATTAAGTGATTTGTATAAAGTCATGTAAGTCACCAGCAATGGAGAAGAAATGCTTGGCTCTCCTGCCTCTTTGTCATTCTTTATGCTTTTCCACAGCAACTCTCAGCAACTCAATAAAAAATATAGCAGCCCTAAGAATATTTACCAGATATTGGGAATTATCAATGTCATAATATTGTTATAAAATGACAACAAGAACATTAAAATTCTATTTTGACACAAATACTATTTTCCTCAAGTATAAGAAAAAATGTGCATTTTCCCCTTTTATTTTGAGCTAACTGATGATTTGCTCTACTCCAAGTACTTTTTTGGAATAGAATACATGGTACTAATAGTTCAGCCAGCCTTTCTCAGCATTAGAGCCATTTATTAAAAGATTCTCTTTCCTCTTTTATCCACCTCAACTTGCCAGTCAGGCCACCAGTGGCTACTGGCCTTTACACGTAACCAACTACAGGTAGCAACAATCATAACTTTTAGTGGCATAAACAACTAAACAAAGCAGAAGCAAATATAAAGAGTGGTATCTTGAGAAAGATGAAGACTACAAAATCCCTGCCCACTACTACTAAGTAATCTAAAATATCATTTCAATAATAACCACTCAAAATTTGCCTGCACCTTTATATGTTACTTAACATACTTTAGTGTCTAATTATTTCCCCTTTATTCACTCCTTGATGCCCTCTCAAGATGCTACTATCTTCACATTATTATCTGCAGGAAGTTAAATTGCCTCTACCCAAAATAAGTCTATGGTACCATTGAATTAGCTGAAAAGATTCCTGTTAACCATTCACCCAACAAACCACCTACCACACAGCAAATGTTATTCTCTGGGCTGTTAATCACATACAGTTTTACTTCTCTCCATGCAAAGCACTACAATAGATGTCCTTTAACACTTACCACACATGGAGCTTTCTCATATCTTTTCAACTCTGATGTCTACACATCAACAAAATAAAAGGCGCTGCATAAACAGGGTTAAATAAAATTTGCATTTACTCTTTGACTAGGTATCCCCTGAAAAAGATCTAAAATATTGCAATCAAAATGAACGGACCTACAGAAGAGTGAACTCGTAGTAATTTTCAATGTACCATGCATGTGAAAAAGGAATGAAGAGACAATATCGCTCCAACTTAGACAATGACCCAAACACATTTTTCAAAATCCAGCTTCTTTGGCAATACTTAAAAATAGCAAATAGTTCTCTATTCAATATATTTAGCAGTGTTAACACCAAAAAAAAAAAAGTAAAATATCAAGCATAATACAGAAACCATTAAAATAATGGCCCAGTGTGACTTGGAAGGAAGTTCTCTTATCATTTTCAGAAACATCAGTGGTTCTCAAACCAGCAGTGATTTTTGCCTCCAAAACACAATTTTTTTGGTTGTCACAACTGTGAGGAGGCATCTGGTGTGTAGAGGCCAGGGATGCTTGCAACATTCTACACTGCTCTTGACGGCCTCCACAGCAAAGAATTACCTATCCCCAAATGCCAAACGCACCAGGAGAAACCCTGAGATATGTAATCCACAACAAGAAATATCTTTTTCTTTTTTCTTTCTTTTCTTTTCATATTATTTGGGGGGCGTGGTAAATATTAGTGGAGTAGAAGATTTATTCTCAGTAGTACTAGAAAGACTACAAAACAATAAAAAGGCCATTTTGGAAAACTATTCCAAAACAATATAAAACTGATTTAGAGAAAGTAGCGTATATAAAGCAGCATCATTAAAAAAACCAAAAACACTGTTCTAAACAGGAATTACTGTAGTTTCATAAAGTAAACTTTTATTACATTTTTCATTAGGTAAATTTTTAAAAGAAAATTTGTTTTCCATCAGTCCAAAAAACTATGCTAGTGAGGATCCAAGTTTGTAACCAGAAAGACTGCATTCACCAACAGTCGCTTGATTAACCTACCCATTACAAATGCAAGTTATAAAATATATATAGATATATAAAAACAGGAAAAGGGCAAACCCTCCAGAAACTGAAAACACAAACATTTTAAACTCATGTCTTCTGCTCAATCTACAAAAATTTGATTTTCCAAGTTCATCAAAAGCAATTTCTGAGACCCAAAGGTTTAAAAAAAAGAAAAGAAACAAGGTATGTAAGTCAGGAAAGTATTTGTCAGATTAGTGTCAGAGACGTTTGTGAGGATGATGCCTTTATCCTCTGCAACACATAACCCCACAGCAGGCACTTGGCTTCAGAACCACAGCCACTGAAGGTAATTTGGTACCTTTTCACCTTTTTTGCACATCACCATTGTCAGCTCTTGACTGTGAGCTTGTTCTGTGCAGATTACCCTGTTAAAGCTACTGCCAATATTGCTTCAATGATCCCCCGTGTGTCTTCTTCCTCTTAATTACCAAGATTTAAATGAGTTTAAAAAAATGCTTCAATAAAAAGTCTGAACACTATAAGCTCTCAGAAGTACTAAGATAGAGCTAACTGACAATGAAAACTTTACTTGGGGTATAATTTTTAGGATTTATTTTAAAACAATAATCACAGCTGCTTCTAAAATTCAAGTATGATCCTCAACAAAATGCCTCAACATTACTGATTATTTTTAATATAAATAGTAATTGCCAGTTTAAAAGCTGAAAGTAATCAATTGTAATTGAGTGCTATGCCTATGACAAATAAATATAATCTCTGAAAACTGTAGTCAAGAATATTAGGGTTTTCAAAAAAAAGGAACCTCAAATGCATGTATTTATTAACTGAAAATCTCCTTCAACCTAAAACCCTGGTTAAAAGATTTAGCTTTTGCTATTCTTTTAAACTGCCCTGGATTTCATCAATAGGCCCAGCTGTTGAATTGAGGAGCAGTGACAACAAATCCGTGGGCAAACAACTGCTCTGAGTGAGACCCTTTCTCCAGAATAGCCAGAGATAGTTGACAAGAGAGACATACCAAATGCCGTTTCAAAATTCCACTAAGAAGCTGGACAGAAGCAAAGTAAATAAACACATTTATATACATCTTGAAGTAAATTATAATTTACTCCTCAGTAGGTCCTGCTTCGTTAAAAAACAAAATTTCCAACAACTGTGAAAAACAGTGAGATAGTGTTACACATTTCTGAAGACGAGAAAGATCCTCACTAATCAACTGCAAAGTGGGAAAAACTGGTTCCATTACCCAGCAATTATCAGGTACCTGATAAACCTTTTAAGTAGACAGACTCTAAGAACCAAGTGTCGGTGTGAGACTGTAGAACTGTAGGTGCTTTTACTTCCCTGAGTTAACTTTCGCAAATTTTAAGGTGGTCAATTTTTAAGTTAAATGTGTCCTTTTAAACCATACCCTCTTTTTAAAGATAATTTTTCTTGGATCCCAGAAAGCATCATCTGAACCTTACCTACAGTACTTCCAGACTGATCTCTCTAAATACCTCAGTTCCGTCTTATTTTTCCAGAATCAAATGACTCTAGCTTTTTGTTAGCACTCTGGAATTAGGTCAGGTAACAGTTAACGGCAGGATTTGAAGTGAACATGCATGCAGATAAGACTCTGTCCTCCACAGCATCTACAAATCTCAATAAAAAGTGACAGCATAGCAAGATCTTGGGTCCAAGATCATTAATAAAACTCAAAATGTAGGGTAATAGTCTTATAGTTTGTATCTTTCTCTTTTCAATACACTACCCACTTTCTTTTTTAGTATGACTCTTTAAATGTCTTCAGTATATTTTAAACTCACATTTCAAGATCAACTTTGGGCTATAATTTATACATCACTCAAGTCACATAAATGGACCCACCCCAAACAACTTTATGATGGCAGAATTAACCCAAAAATGCTGAAAAATCCATTAAAAATTTACAATTCCTATGGTCTTCCAGTTACAAATGCTCACTTAAAAATTTTTTCACCCAAGTGAACAGTTGTGAAAAACCAATGTAATGTAAGTCAGCTTTATATTCTCTTTCCCTCTACCCTAAGACTTCAATTTCCACCTTTTATGGAAAGGAAATAAACAACTTGCTTCCTGTTCAGTCACTAGCTTAGAGCCAGTCTTTTACACATCACAGAACACAACCCATCTCCTCCTTTACTTCTCTCAAATGTCTCTTATCTTAATTTAAACTTGTTGAAATACGAGCCCAGTTTACCACACTAACGCTTTCCTATGAAATTTATCTTACTTATTTCCACATTAAGAATGCAAGAAACGTCAAGATGTCCTTAGATTATTTCTTACTCTTAAAGCGTTTAAAGTATTTACATAGTGAAGACATAGCACCCATGAAAGTGAAAATCTGATTTGCCAAAAGTTTAAAATATTGAAATTTATAGGAGATGGTTTAATCTTTTGTTCTTACTGTAGAACTAGAAAAGGGTCTCCCAACGTCACTCTCCTTTCTATTCCAATTACATGAAAACGTAAAACAGCCAAAATGGCTATCAATAAAAAGGATTACCTGTTTAAAAAAACTAAATGTTACTTTAACCCTATACTTTCCTTTAAAAATGGGATGCCTCAGAAAAACTAAGTTAGACAAATTCTTTTGTGCTTGGATGAACAACAGGAAAGTAAAGCCTCCAGGCCTTTGGGGGGAGCCTCGTCCCTGAAGCAGGCTCTGATGTGCTTGGGAGATAAGGCTCCACAGTGACACTTAAGGAAAGGCCTGTTCACATCTGAATTTCTGCATTCCTCAAGAACAATTCCTGGCAATAACTAACTTTGCAGAAGAGCTACATGAAAGCTTTGGCCAATGAATGAGGGTCATCTGCTCTTTATCACAAGGGTAAACCTCATCCCGGCCAGTTTCTAACCTTTTAACCCTGTGAATTCCTAATTTACACATGAATAATGGAATTCTTGCCTAGAGTGCAACTTTCAGCTTCTAGTTCCTAAGTTTAGAAACCAAGACTTGATTGTGTGTTTAAAATCTAAAACTTATCCAGATTAAAGTTTTAGATTTTCAGACACTCCTGAACCAAAAGATATGCTTGCTGACAAAATCTCTGACCAGAAAATAAAAAGGACATACTTGCACCCTGCTGCTATCAACAACTAGGAGAGAACTAGCTTTAAAAAAAACCCACCAGAATGTCCAGTTAATGCCTAGTCTCTTCCTGTTTAATATATATTATAGCTTTACCCTGAACACAGGATAAAGTCATATGACCACATCATTGTACATTGCTTCTTAGATATCAAAACTTTGTGGGTTCAGAATCTCTAAGAAATCTCATATTTCTAAAGAAAAATTTAAACCCACTATGCACTTTTTATTTTAATGTATGCATATAAAAAGTGTGGTCCCTGAAACTGACTACAGTTGATATTTAATAGCAAAGCAATGTTCTATACAGACTCACTGGAAAGTTTTTAATACTTATAATATGAAAACTACTTCATAGGAACCTTCAAAATAATTCACATCTAATTAAATGTTTATTAATTTTTATAAAGATACAAAAATCTAAAGATACTCAAAAAGTCAATACTAACATGTTTCACTGTTACTAACATGTTACACCGTTCAGACTATGAAATCTAAAAGCTCCGTGTGATTTCAAAATATTTCTGGGTACCCCTGGATTCTGTCAGGCTTCCAAGGAGGTCCTGGAAACAACTTGTGGTCATGTCTAATGCTTCATCTTTTAAGGCCCATCCACCTCCCACCCCCACCTTTCCATCCTGCCCTTCTCCTCTCCAGTAAGGTAATACCAATTATAGCTTCTGGGTATGAAAACACAAGATTTCTCAAACTTGAAAATGCAGAAAAATTACAACTCTAAAATACTCTATAATAGACAAAAATTAAACGAACAGAACGTAAAAAATATACTCTCCTGAAAACAGTACTGCACAGAAAAACCATTACTCAGCAACAATAAAAGTAATTACTGGCCAATGATTACAGCAAGAAAGTAAGTTTACCAGAAATTCTCTCAGGTTTAGGTTATTCTTGTGCAGAGGGGGCTAAAATTGGAAACTTTTCTACTTTTCTGACATATTTCAATATAAAAATATCTTTGCTTGCAATTTATTTTCTACAATTGATTATTGTACAAATTAAATAAATTACTAATATGAAGGTGACATAAATATGGCCATAAACTGTTACAATAAAATCACCTAAGAACCCGCTACCCAATGCTTCCTAAATTTCAACTGTGTAGACTCTGAAGAAACTACTTCCTAAAGATCATGCCTTATCTCAAGACCTCCTTCTTCCTATTGTTCATCTTTTCAATGATCATTTGTAGTTATAGTGCAGAATCTATTTTTGGTGGACCAACAAAAGCATGTAATAAGGATGCCTATAAAACGATTTTTAGATACAGCTGTGTAGATTTTTAAAAAAAACATTTAAATTGTCTATTATAATGCTGAGTGCTGTGCTGCAGTGCTTGGTCACCTGGAGCTGGTGGAAAGCTCAGTGGGAACAAGGGACTAACCTGTCTATCTTTGGCCTGTCTTTACATTCAACAGTCATCAGGTCAACCACCCAGCAATGGATCACCTGGATAAACGGCTGATGTGATGGGTTGTTAATACAAAGAAAATCATTAGACAGCAAACTTTATGACAACTGGAAAAATGTGGGCAGATCTGGTTTAAGTCCATTTAGGCATAATATGGAAATGGCCTTAATCTCTCTCTGTCTCAGCAGGAAAAGGGTAGGAATACTTCAAAGGCTTCAGAGTTACTGACCAATGCCCTCTCTTACAATTAAAAGCAACATGGGTGATCTTAAAGCAGTCAGAGAAATGGAAGGTTGGGCTATAAGAAAGATTTAGCACTCAAGGGCCATTTACAAAGCAGAAAGATTTGCTTGTAATTTTAAAATGTAATTACTCTTTTATAAAAGAGTAGTTTTTTGAACAACTGCTGCTGTGTTGGCCAAATTTTTGCACTCAACTCCTCTCATTGTGTGAAACACTTCAATTTATATAAAGCCACCTCTACAGGTTTTGTTGTTCTAAACCTAATTTGACTTTTGTTGTCAATTATTCATTTCAATTTTGCATTTTTCTTAGATTTTTCTGCCTGCCGTTTGGTTGCCATCAATACCTCCAGAAAAATTCTTAATGTCTGTATGATTTTAGGGTCAGCATACAAATGAGTCAAGAAATCATCAGAATGCTGCAATGAAAAATGTAACAAAAGAATTTAACCACTTACTTGATAAGGTAAGATGAGCTTTTTGACTAAGAATGGCTCCATATTTGTTCATTGCCAAGCACTGATAAAATCCTTCATCAGACTGCTCTCCTCGCTTGCCTTCCACCTCACTGATGTATAAAGAGTCATTAGACAGAACCTGGATCCGTTTATTTTCAGACACTTTTGCTCCATTTTTCAACCATGTGACCTTAATAGGAATTTCTCCATGAGCCTGGCAATCTAACAAGACTGGGTCCTTTCTTGTGACAGTTACATCCTGTGGTTCTTTTATAAAAAACAGTTCGCTAAAGCACCACACTCCTATAAGGAAAGAGGGAAAAGGTATATCCAGAATTATTGGTATAAAATCATTTTGTAACACACAATTGTAAAACACATATTCAGGAAGCAATAAGACAAAGTTTAACAAACCACATTAGTTAACTCACAAGCTTAATAAGCCAATGTGAATTTCAGCAAACCTTTCCAATAAATCAGAAATATCACTTTTTACCTCTGCACTGATTTCAATAACTTCTATGCCTTGTAAGAATTCTGTTCTCAAGTTTCTTGCTACAGTTTCAAAATCATCCGGAGAACTCATGAGCACAAGCTGTTTGCTACTTTTACAAGCTTGTCAAAAAGATCTTGAACAGAGTAAGTCATAAAAGTCTAATTTTACAAGAAATCATTAGCAAAACTCCAACTCTGTGAACAAGCAAGTTTATTTCCTTATCCCTTGAAGTGTTTTTGGAACCCTGGCACCTACTCCTTTGAGAAGAGCGTTTATCTTTTGTGACAAATTACAAGTTTGCATTTTTATATCTGCCCTTTTACAGCAAGGATTCTGTCTCCTCTCCTGGAAAGAGACCCATTTACTTAATTTCTGCAGAGTCAGGTAGATATTTAAAGGACAAAGAGTTGACTTTTAAAAGTTGGTAACTCTTGCTGCTTGTACTCAGTGGGTGATCGGATTAGGAAACTTTTATTTCATTTTTTTTTTTTTTTAGAACTGCCAACTGTTGGGAAAAATGCGTGACTAATTGGTCCTTACTGTCTAATAGGGATAGGAGATTGCTTAATCAACCAGTACACTTTTTATCGGAGCAGAGGAAAGGCTTTATCCTAAGTATACACATCGCCCCCGGCCCCCTCCAGGATCCGATGGCCACCTAATACCCCATCACTTCTTGCACTTAGCGCAAAGGCCAGCTAAAGTCTTGCATACTGATTGGGGCAGAATAGAGCATTAGGGGTTTGGAGAGCACGTTTCACCTCCCTTCTGATTGTTTTGAATCCATGATTACACATCCCTGGTATTGGTCTCGGTAACCTCACACACTAGTCACGCTCCCACGCCCGTACTGACGACTTCTAATGTATGCCCAGGGCGACACAAGCGACCCTAACAGCCCCGCGCTGCGAGGGCCACTCCGGAAGGCGCCCATTGTGTTTCCGAGTCAAATCTAACTTTGATCCTTTTCTCATGCTAACAGAAAACTAACCTCCAGAAAAAAATCAAAGTACGGGGTTTGTAACCTGTAAGTAAAACAACCCAGACGCCTGAACACCTCTCCCACCCCCAACCACCACATCCACTTTATACGTTTATCTCTTTGAGGATAAACCAACACCGAGGCAAAAGAAAAATTAACTCATCCAAATTTGCGGACGGCTAACCTGGAGTTGGGAGGATTCTTCAGAGTCGTACAGACCTCAGGCCCTGCCCCAAAATACCTGGTTGCGAGGAGTAAGTCCTATTTAGATGCCTTCCTTCTCAGGTTCGGGTATTTTTAACCACTTGAGACCCAAATTGGCCATGCAACTTCCAACCCTAATTTCTTTCCAATTCCACCTCTCCCGTCTCCCCCTCGTTCCATTCCGATGCAGGAAAGTCGGGGCTCTAGGGGTGCTGACCTGGGCGCTGAGTTCACCTACTCTCCCTCCCCCGCCCGAAAACATGGGGGGGGGTCCTCACTGCAAACCCGGAAAGCGGCGCGGAACCCCGGCGCCCCCTGTGTGGCGAGTCTGCCACTGAGGAAACAATATAAATAAAGCCACGTGCGGCCGTGGCGGCCCGGCGGGCGGGCGGCGCGGGGCCCGGGCTGGCTGCTGAGGCCAGGACGCAGCCGAAGCGCGGACAATGGCGCGAGGAGGAAGGGACGAGAGTGGACAGCGGGCGCCCGGGCCCCACAGCTTGCGGCCAGTGGGAGCGCAGCGGCGAGGGGCGTGCGCCGGGAGAGGCTCCCGCAGCCCTCCAGCCGCCGCTCCGACGGACTGCAGGAAGGAGACAGCGGCGGGGGGCCAGCGCCACCGCGGGGGCCCTCGCCGCCCCCCCAAACGTACCCCCTTTCTCTCCCCAGCCCACTCGCGCCGTCTCACGCCCTACACGCGCAGAAGCGCAGAAGAAAGCGCGCCCACCTGGAACTGAGCCGAGGAGCAGGAGGAGCGCGCGGAGCAGCAGCATCCCTGGCGGCCGCGGCCGGGCGAGGGTTCGCAGAGAAGGCGCCATTCAGCGGGGCTGCGCGGGCATGCTCCCCGGCCGCCCCGCAGCCGCTGTCCGCCCCCCGGCCCCCGCCTCCGAGCTCCCCGCGCCGCGGCTAGCAGCGCAGCCTGGGCTTCCCGCTCGGGCACCGGCGTGGCGCGGAGCGGCGTGGCTGGCCCTCGTCTCTCTGCGGTCGCGGCGAGGCCGGCGCACGGACACCCGCTCGCGGGAGGCGGGGGACCCGAGAGTCCGGCCTGGGGGCGGAGTGAGGCGGCGGCTGGAGGGGGCGGGGGCGGCGGAGTGGACAGCACCGCCGCGGCCGGCCTGGGGACTACTTTCTACATCTGGCCCCTGGTCTGGGCACCGCGAGGTCGGCGCGGCCGGCGGAGGGAGACGCTGGGAGGGGGTCCAGTCGCGGCCGGGTCGCGAACCGGGAGTGGGGGAGTAGGAGGAAGGGGGGCGGGGCGGGCCAGGCCGGACAATGCACCTGGGGGTCAAGCCCCGGCTGAGGGTCTGTGGCCTGCGTCCCCGCCCCCTCTGCCTCCCCGCCACCGTCGAGGACGGAGCCACAAAGGCCGAGCCTCCGGGCCAGCCTGCCCCCGGGGCCCCTCTACCGCCGGCTTGTTTAGAATTCGGGGAAGGAGGAGACGAGGTGGGGGAGGGATGGTGTTGAGAGACGTGGAAAGGCCGGAGACTTCTCCCCTGATGGCCTCTGCCCATCCCCCTCCTCCTCTCACACGCGGAGGACCTGGGAAGGCAAACTGACTATTTCCCACTTCAGAGATTTGTACGAGCGACCGGAGGCATCTCCGGGTGGTAAGCCCCACGTTTGCGGACAGTTCTTACCCTCGCCGCCCCCATCAGATGCAGCACTGCTTAAAGACATCTCCGAAGAGCCCTGAAATGAACAAGTACTTCTGCAGGAGATGTTTTTGTTATCTCTCAAGTTAGTCAAGTCCTATGAGTCGTGAGAACTGCGCACACAAAAGGCCCTGTCCTAAGAATTGAGGATCTGGAGAGTTTTAGATTTTCTGAGCTTGCCCTAGGGCACTAGGCTTTGACAGACTACCTGGTTAGAAATTAAAGTGACTAGGAAAGACACAAGCTTGTGGATTTGTTCACATCTCTTAAAATTAAGCATAGCAAGAGGAGTTAAAAGGTACATTTAAAAACTGCGATCAGACGGCTAAACGTGTGTTGACCGTGGAGAGCGTTACATGTGGATTAGCATTTGCTAATCCCAAACTAAATCTATGGCACCTGATGAGGGTACAGGCTAAAAGCCCACCGTAATGAAAAGTGTTGACAGAAAGCTAGCTTTTGTCACTAAGACATTGACTCATTGTCTTTAGCGTGTTCCCCAAATCCTTATGAAAAAAGAGGGGGATCAACAGTTTTAGAACATCTGCTGGGAGGGCAGCACTACCCTCCCCGGAAGCTTTTCTATAATAAGGATCAGTCTACCTGACAGTTTCTGCTTAACTGCGTGAAAGACAGTAAGACCCTTGGCTACATTACCTCCAACATCTTACTTAGAATTTACATGAATTTGAACTATTTTTAAGCATCAGAATAAAAGTTCGTGGAAAGGGAAAATGTTTAATGGTAATCAAATGAAACATCTACAAGAATGTTTTAATTACCTGATCAATCAAATTTACACAAAATGATATTCCTGTGTGCCACTAAACTAGGTGCTTTTTTTTTGTTCTGTGACATTCATCTCCCTCTTGACTCCCTCTCCTCCCAATTCCCTTCAATTGACCCAAAGTGCTCATATTTCCTGGATAAGAATTGCTAGTAAGATGCTCCTGTGCTGTCTGTCTTGAAGAAGTCAGGAGAATAAAGGCTGGGGGAGGGGAGAGAGAAGCTAAAAGCAAGGGAAGGACTTTTTTTTTACTTGCCACTTTGTCTTTTCTGTAATATTTCAGTTAATCATAGGAGATTTTGATCTTATAAGACAGCTTTGGACCTTGAGTTACACTGGGGAAGAACATTGCATTGCATCTAATATGAAAAAAACCTAATATAATATATGATGATATAATGTAATGTAATTACTCATAATGTAATGAGTAAACAGTCCTATCAAACTTTTCTAATATATTTACTGTCCCATATTAAGCATCAAAAAACTTACTCTGATGATGTGATTATACCATATTATATAAAATTTGCACTATACCCAAGGTCACTCATTAGTATGTGGTAATGTGGTAACTGGAAAATAGAATCCATGTCTTCTGATTTGTTTTTTGCTTTTTCTACTGTGACCCGTTCTGTTTTTAAATTTAGAGAATTTAATGTAAAATTCTTTTTTTCTTTCCTTCCTTCCTTTCTTGTTTTCTAAATACCTATTCCTGTTGACTTCAGAATTTATGGCCTACTTCTTTAAATAACACAGTACATGTCTTCTTGGA
Source organism: Desmodus rotundus (assembly GCF_022682495.2). Taxonomy (NCBI): domain Eukaryota; kingdom Metazoa; phylum Chordata; class Mammalia; order Chiroptera; family Phyllostomidae; genus Desmodus; species Desmodus rotundus. The sequence continues at coordinate 86,656,426 of NC_071393.1, forward strand.
CAGTTACATCTTCTTCCAGGTATAATGCTTGCCTTATATGATGTACTAGCTGCATAAGCTACTTCAGGGCTTGTTTCCCAGTTCTCAAATGCCCCACAGATTCCAGCACAGCTCCTTGCATATAGTCAGGTAACCAGTGCAGTGGCTGAGAGCCCGGGTTTTGGTGGCTCACAGACTAGAGTTCAAATTTCAGTGTGACATAGACGAGCTACACAATCAAAAGTCATCTTTTCAATGGGAATAGATATAAAACCAATAGCTATTGTGATATTAAATAATGCATGGAAAGTACGTGGTGCATAGCTCTATAAACAGTGGCCATTATTATCAATATTTAGTTGGTAAATATTCCCAATAGTGACAAATATTTGTCCTTTCAGAATTGGCTTAATTTTGAAATATTCAAGTGTTTAAGAGTCAAATCTGATTAATTCGTTTAGTAATTACACTGGAAACTCTAATGCCTTCTTTGAATCGCTCCTAAACTGGTCCTGAAAGACATAGAAGTGCCGAGGCGTTTAACCTCCCAAGCTTTTCCCCTTGAAGGATGAATCTCATCCAGATAAACAACTAACAGGCCCTACTTCGCTTTCGTATTCTAAAACAAGGACAATTATTTTCAGGCTGAAAAAAGTAGAGCCTATATAGTTTAAAAAAAAACCCTGAAATTTGAAGGTAGATTTTTACAAAAGGAATTGGGTTTTGTTAAATAAATTCAAGTCTCCTGGTCCAACTTTGGGGGAGGGGAGGAAGTCACATAAGTTTACCCTTTGAATTATACAACTGTACCAAATGATCTCCAAGCCCTCTGACCTCTAGACATTATCTATGGAATGATAGGACCATTCCTGCAGAAAATGCAGGAAAAGTCTGGAGTTGTTTAATTTTTAATTTAATGAATATTTATTGAGAACCTACTATATTGGTTAGAAGGCCAGGCTTGGATGAGGATCACATGCTATGATCATCATATGATTCCAGAAATCACTGGATGATTCCAGAAATCATCAGCCCTGGCTGATGTGGCTCGGTGGATTGAGTGCCGGCCTGCAAACCAAAGAGTCACTGGTTCAATTCCCAGTCAGGGCACATGCCTGGGCCTTGGGCCAGGTACTCAGTAGGGGGCATGTGAGAGGCAACCAAACATTGATGTTTCTCTCCCTCTCTCCTTCCATTCCCATCAATCTAAAAATAAATAAAATATTTAAAAATTTTATAGTCAATCTTCTCCTATGTGTTCAACACTCAGGCCAAAGCGAACGATCCATGGTGGTAGCTGAACAGCACTTGAATTGTCCTAACCCTGAGCCTTTGCAGGAGCTCTTCCCCAAACCTAGAATACTTTCCTTACCTTCCACCCCCACACTGTAATCGAGATCCTTCCAAATATTATCTATATTTTCAGCGGCAGCACAGATGTCATTTTGTCTGAAGTCTTACAATATTTTTGTGATGCATGACATGAATATTTTTTCATCAGCATTTTGAGGCCACAAATCACGTATCATTTGTTTTTGTGTTCCTTACAGTAATGACACTGCCTTGCGATGAAGAGGAACTGAATAGATATTTGTTGGCTGAAGAAATAATGAACTGCTATATTGAAATACTGATTAAATAGATGGAAAACAACTGGGAGAAAGTTCTCTGGTAGAATAGTAAAAAGTCCTATACTTAGAGTTGACCTGCCTATTCATTATTTATTATCACTGGCTTGAATTAAAATTAGAGATGACATATTTATCTGAATTTACATGTAACACAATGCAGAACTAATGTTGTATGATAGAAAGTGAATTTTTTCCACTCCTGGTCGTTGTCTAGGAAGGCGCATACTAAGAAGAGAGGTCCTGGGGACACCTCAAGTGGAATTTCCAGGATAAAATAAGAGAGCCAAGGACAGGAGCCAGGAGTAGCTCATCAAGTACCAGAACTGAAGGGGCCTTCCGGGAGAAGGAAAGGGTAGGTGCTAAAGGGCTTATGGCAGAAGTGAGCACAGGACATTTAGAACTGAGGGCAAGAGCCCTGGGCATCCCTTTGGATATGTGCCAGCAGCGGGGAGAGTCTTAGAGGAACTGCTAAGGGCTGACATGTTCACTCACTCAACAAAGTACTGAGCATTCAGTGTGTTCCAGGCACTGCTGCAGATTGAGTTATAAGAAAATTATGTAGCCACTGAATATTGTGATAAAGTCTGCGATGTTCAGGATATATTGAGAACACAGCTTAAGGAGCAATTTACGCTCCTACAGTGGGATGAAATGGGAAGGGAGGGGGCATGCCCCCAAGAAGTATGAAGAGCCCCAGTTTTTACCCTGCTTGCATGCCAGCAAGTTAGCCTACTGCTATTTTATGGGTAATGGTAGAAAACACAAAACTCCTGTGTCAGAGATGAAAGGCAGTTGCTACTCATGGCCATGCAGTAACCAGAGTACCAGCAATTTTTCATCCGTTCCCCGTGTCTCAAATCCCACAGGGCAGCACAGTGAGGGCCAGCTGTCAACTGCACATACAGTGGGTTGTGCTACAGGAAAGGACCCCTAAGCTTAAGGAACCTAAATCTTTTTAAATGGTCATGGTCATGAGTAGGCCTGCCCTTTGCTCTGGAGGGAGACTCTATCTCTGTATTCCATGGCTACTCACTACACAAACATCCTTGAAGAGGTAGTCCAGACCAAAGTGCAGCTGGTTCCTCTCTTGCAAGGTGTACGGAAATATGAGAGGACCATAAAGAACTATCTCCCAACACGTGCTTCCCAGTGGAGCTGTTATCTGTGGTGACTCGTGTGGATGTGTGGAAGTTTTCTATCTGGGCTGGATTGGGGTTAATCTTCCAGAGAGAATAGTATGACTATGGCATTGAAGTATGAAAGATCAAGGTATACTCAAGAAGCAACAGGAAAGTCATTACTGCTAGAGTACAGGCTACATTGAAGAGTGAGGGGGGGGGGCAGGGAGGCGGGGCGGCAAAGTCCTGGCAAAAGAGGCCTCGTGCCAGGCTAAGGAGCTTGAACTCTTCCTGGGGGGGCATGATTTCCCAAAGACTGCCCTTTGGATGGGTTGCATGTGGTACACTCTCTGCTATGTGCCCTGTGCCAGGTATTTTAGCAAATTTACCTCACTGACTTCTCACAACCAGATAAGCTAGGTATTTCTATCCTTGCTTTACTAGTGAGTTGAGGCTCAGAGAGGCTACGAAGCTTAGTCTGGTTCACACAGCAGATGCATGACAAAAGCATGATTCTCCCCCAAGTCTACTTGAAGCACAGTTCTTATTCCTAGAACTCTCAGTGTCCTGTGAAAAGTAGACTAAAGAGAGGAGTGATGGCTGGAGGTGGACAAGTAGAACTGACAGATTCTAACAAGATAATTTTTACTAGCCAAGAGTTGTGGCTATATTTCTTTTTTTTTTTTTTTTTTTTTTTTTTTTTTAAATATATTTATTGATTATGCTATTACAGTTGTCCCATTCCCCCCCCCACTCCACTCCATCCTTCCCACCCCCCTCCCTCCCACATTCCCCCCCCATAGTTCATGTCCATGGGTCATACTTATAAGTTCTTTGGCTTCTACATTTCCTACACTATTTTTACCCTCCCCCTGTCTATTTTCCACCTATCATCTATGCTACTTATTCTCTGTACCTTTACCCCCCTCTCCCCCTCCCACTCCCTTATTGACAACCCTCATGTTCTAGTTGTTTGCCTAGTTTGCTCTCGTTTTTGTTTTATGTGTGGTCGTTAATAACTGTGAGTTTGGTGTCATTTTTACTGTTCCTATTTTTGATCTTTTTCTTAGGTAACTCCCTTTAACATTTCATATAATAAGGGCTTGGTGATGATGAGCCTTTTCAACTTGACCTTATCTGAGAAGCACTTTATCCTCCCTTCCATTCTAAATGATAGCTTTGCAGGATATAGTAATCTTGGACGTAGGTCCTTGCGTTTAATCTTGGGTAATGTAATTATGATGTGTCTTGTTGTGTTCCTCCTTGGGTCCAGCTTCTTTGGGACTCTCTGAGCTTCCTGGACTTCCCGGAAGTCTATTTCCTTTGCCAGATCGGGGAAGTTCTCCATTATTTGTTCAAATAAGTTTTCAATTTTTTGTTCTTCCTCTTCTCCTTCTGGCACCCCTATAATTCGGATGTTGGAACATTTCAAGGTGTCCTGGAGGTTCCTAAGCCTCTCCTCATTTTTCCAAGTTCTTGTTTCTTCATTCTTTTCTGGTTGAATGTTTGTTTCTTCCTTCTGGTCCATACCATTGATTTGAGTCCCAGTTTCCTTCTCATCACTATTGGTTCCCTGTACATTTTCCTTTGTTTCTGTTAGCATAGGCTTCATTTTTTCATCTGTTTTTCGAATAGATTCAACCAAGTCTGTGAGCATATTGATAACCAGTGCTTTGAACTGTGCATCCGATAGGTTGGCTATCTCTTCGTCGCTTAGTTGTATTTTTTCTGGAGCTTTGAAGTGTTCTGTCATTTGGGCCATTTTTTTTGTTTGTCTGTCTTGGCGCGTCTGTTACTTTAAGGGGCGGAGCCTTAGGTGTTCACCGGGGCAGGGCAACGCTGGTCGCTGCGCTGTGATGCTGTACGTGGGGGCGGGGCCGAGAGGGAGCAATGGCGCCCGCTTCACTCTCCTCTGGATTTCAGTCTTTCACTCCGCTACCCACAATCAAACTGGGCCCCTCTGGTGCTGGTTCCCGAGTAAGTGGGCCTGTGCACACTCTAGGCCCCTGTGGGTCTCTCCAACAACCTCTCCTGTGAGGCTGGGAGTCTCTCCTGCCGCCCCAACCCCCAGGGGCGCTTTCAATCAGAGGTTTGAGGCTTTATTTCCCCGAGCTGGAGCCCTGGGTTGCGCAGCGGTCTGCTTCTCTGCCCGCCGTTCGTCCGGTTTATCTGTGGGCGAATGTGGTGCCGCAGGGTGCTACCGGCCGCTCTGCCTGCCCCACTCTCCGCCACTCTGAGTCCGGCCCTCTGGGTTTATCTGTGCAAATGTGGGACCGCAGGGTCTGCTAGTGCTCGGACTGCCTGCGCCATTTGTCCCACACTCCGCCAGTCTCAGTCCCGCCACAGCCACGCGAGTCCTCTCCACCCCAGTGCCGTCTCCGCCCCTCCTACCAGTGTGGATGAATGATTATTTTCTGTTTCCTTGGTGTTGGTCCCCCTTGCTGTTCGATTCTCTGTCAGTTCTGGTTGTGCGAGGAGGCGCAGTGTGTCTACCTACGCCGCCATCTTGGTTCTCCTGTGGCTATATTTCTTATGCTCTGAAATGACACTACTCACTGGGGCTAGCTGGCACACTTTCCATTCTCCTATCACAGTCTGCCTGAGGCTGCCACTTTTTTTTCCCCCTGTTTTGCATGAACCAGCAAACCACAGACAACTGGTACAGCCGGGTCACGTGATGGGTGAGACACAGCTCCTTCATTTTTCAAATGGAATGGAATCTGAGATTAACATAAGCTCCTGGTTTTTTGTTTTTGTTTTTGTTTTTCTGGTTAATTTAATTGCGTTTGATGGACAGAAGTTAGGGTTGGGCATGTGGGAACCTGAATTCGCTGCAGTTTTTGAGAAAAGGACCTAAAGATATTGATTACACTGAGCTAATAATGTGTGTGGTTGCAGTCATGCTAATGCAAACCCGTGCCGTGTTCTTGGTGTGAACTATCCAGGACAAAGAAGGTTTAGTCTCACTATATGCCACTTTGGTCATACTAGGTCTAGCATATTATATTCATGTCTGAATTACACATTTTATGAGTCAAGGTGTAGAATGCATGCAGACAATAACCAAGAGGGTAAAATGTTTGGAAACCAAAATAATATCAGTAATAGCAACAGCTAATCCATTCTGTAGAAGACCACGGTAGAAAAACACAGACTTGCAGAGGCTAAGAAACTGTCTCAGGGTCATACAACCAGTAAATGATAATGCAGAATTCAAATTTGGGCTTGTCTGACCTGTGCTTTATTGCTTCATGTATATTTGTTTCTGTAACCACAGCAAAAGTGGCTTCACCGTTGGATTCATATTTATCTTTGTAATCAAAAGTCTACAGGAGACAGGATTTAATATCAACTGAACTTTTATTTCAGGGATTCTACTGCAATGCATCCAAGAAATAACAAGCAAAATATGTACATTCATGAAAACATGGGAATGGGACGCATAAATACAATTTCTGGCATCTGAAAGTGAATCATTCTCTCTTCCTCAGCAATGGAATTATTTTCACATAAGAATTTTATTTTCATCTCTACTTGATATAATCTAAGGGAAAGAAAGGAGAAAATAGGAAATGTAAAACTTGAGGATACTGAAGAAAAGTGTAGGGAAAATCTGGAAAGGAGACCAAGAGGTGAAAAAAAAATGTTTAGACCAAAGGCATAGGATTTGTGGAATAAATTTACAACATTATTGTAGGATTTAGAAATTTCCATCTTCCAACAGGTCCTTCTGCAGATCTCCTGGCCACCAAAGAGGTGGTCGTGCTGTGTTTGGTAGACGAGAAAAAGCAGAAAGCTGGTGGGGGGGGGGGGCGACACACTGTGCAGGAAGATATTGTCCTCAACACTTTCATGCTTCATTAGAGGCACTCCAGGGGTCCAAAGGGACTTCAGCACTCCATTTCTAGACACACCCATGCTAAGCTTTTATTTAATACATTCATAAATCTTTTATGACTGTCCTCAAATAGCGCACCATGCCTCAACACCTTTGCATAGCACCTAGCAAAGTGCTTTGCACACAGTGGACCAGGGGGTCCCCATATTTTTGAAGGGAGGAAGAAACTGCTTTTCACTTTGTCTCCTGATGGATGAAGTGGTGCTAACAGGCTATGTAGTCCGTGGTCTGTATGTGTGTGGTGGGGCTGATGTAGGAGTAGGGAGAGAAATGTAGGTCAAAATTAGAGGCCTCTGAGTTGTGTCTGCCCTACTCACAACCTACCTGGCCAGTGTATCAGGCTTCAAGGAACACCAAGCTCTCTACTCCCTGCCATGGGAAATACTGATAATATACTATATATTTGGAAGGGATAGATATGACAAAAATTAGTCCATCTTAATTATATATGTTTTAAGAATTTAATGAGATTTTAATTTTAAAGATTGATCCTAAAGTTTCCCTTAGGTTTGATGTCCACTAAGCAATCATATTCCCACTTACCCCAGGCAAATCCCATTCATCACTGAATGGCAGCAGCTAAAGAGGAATGGTACCCTGGGTACTTGCTTTCAGTTCAAAGCTCTTGCACTAGTGAAGAAGTGTTAATTTCTTCAAAGACTTCACAACGGCCCCCTTCACAGCCTTTGAGAGGGCAAGGAATCCTTTTCTGAGTCCCAGAGAGGTGGTTCTGCTTTATCACCTTAAGGCAGGGAAGGAGGGTGGAGCTGCCTTCTCTTCTTTCTCTTCTTCCACCTCAACTTCAGAAATCCTACTTAGCCCAAGGAAATCCTGACTAAAATCTCACTGGGAGTTTTCTTAGGCTGCCCTGTTTTCTGACAGGGTGGAGTGAAGCAGAGGAAGAACAGGGACAAAGGGAAGTGAGGGAGGCCTGCCCTGGCCACCCCAGCTAGAGAGCATCATTCTCCCCCACTGCCATTCATTCTCTGTCCCCTTATCCAGCACAGCATATTTGCATGTATGTATTTGTAATCTATTTCCTCTCTCCACCCCTAGAAACCTTTACCTTGCTTACAGCAAACTGAAGATTTTCCGGCATAAAATGGACATTTAATAGCTATTCAATGAATGAATTAAGGCATTTTGTGGACATAATCATTTCATCTGTTATTAGTTCAATATTAATGTCAAGAGAATATTCCTGAAATGTTAGTTATTTGAAATAGACTCTTCCTCTGATTTGAAATCCTAACATGTCCATATAAAATATTCTTTTTGAGGAATTTCTTTCAGGCGGCTATCTTAATCAGTATTTGGTTTAATCAGTCAAACACATGCTGTCTACTCAGGCACTCTGCTGGATGCTGAGAAATCAAGATGAAATGACACAGGCCCGACCCGCACAAAGCTCCCAACATAACTGTGGAGACAGACATATAAACAAATGCTGACAAGGTTCTGTGATATGTGCTGTAACAGCAGTGTGTACACAGAGCTGGGGTGGGGGGCCCCTGGCTGGGTAGGAATGCAATTAAGTGGTGGAGAGGACAATTCAACACAGGATATAATTTAACATATTAATTTAAATGTTATTAATTAAAGTAACATTTATCATTTTACATAGAGTAAAAAGTTATGATGGAAGTGAGCAGTTCTGTGCACAGCCTGCCCCACTCCTAACCAGCGCCTCCTCTGGTCTGGGCGGCCACTCCATCAGCCGGCTGCATAGCTCTTGTCCTGGGACTTTCCTCCCCAGCTCGCCGGGGCTGGGGCCACGGCTCCTGAATCCCATGTCTTCTTCTTTCTTGCTTATTCCTTTATTTTGCTAAAGCATTCCCTGTAGTAGATCTCCAAGAAAGGGTGCTTGACAGTTATTGAGTCCTTGTCTATCTGCAAATGCTTTTGTTCCACTTTCATGTTTGATTGATAAAGTGTGTTAAGATAGAGAATTTTTGATTGAAAATCATCATCCTTCAAAATTTTAAAGACATCCACTGTCTTTAGGCATCGTTTTGCATTGTGGAGTTCCCTAAACCATTCTGATTCTTAATTCTTTGAATATGACTTGTTTTTCCTCTCTGGAAGGTTTTAGGATTATCTCTCTTTCCAAGGTATTCTACAATTTTATCATCATGTGCTTTGGTGTGGGTTATTTTCCATTCATCATTTCAACAACCAGTGGGCTCAGAATTTCTGAGTTGTAATTTTTTTTTTTTGTAAATTTCTTGACAGTAACAATTTTACTGACTTCTAACAGCTTGCAAGGTTGTCTGGTCATGACTTCAGAAAAGTTATATTTTAAAGTCATTTTCAGTTGTTTGCCTAACTTATCTCAATTTAAAAATTTGTAATACGAGAGAAATTTCAAAAGCAATGTTCTTTTCTAAAAAGTAAAACACATACCATATTATAGTGCCTTCCATTTAAAAAATTTTTATAGTTTACTAAGTGTTTTCATAAACTTGATCTCATACTATATTTACCAGCTATTTTGAGATTTTTTAAAGAGATATACCACAAAAACAGTGAATAAAAATTATTTGACATTTTCTTGTTTCTATTTCTTGAAGAAATGCTAGAAGTGTGATTTTTTTTCCTCTCAAGGATTATTTCAGCATTTTCTTTGTTCTAGATAAATTGAAAGAGCAGGTTATTGAAAAAAGGCTGTCTGGTGAAGAATGTAAAAAAAAATGAGATAGATAATTTGGAGGTGGAAATTGAAAACCCAAACAGAATAAAGACAAAAAAACACTCAAAGAACTAGTAATCTGTGAGAGGAAATAAACTAATGTTTTAGAAGGCAGAAATTAAAATGTTACACTTTATTTTTTTAAAGATTTTATTTATTTCCAGAGAGACAGGAAGGGGGAGAGGGAGAAAGAGGGAGAGAAATATCCATATGAGAAAGAAACATCAGTTGGTTAGCTGTCACCCGTCCCCAACAGGAACCTGGCCCGCAACCCAGACATGTGCCCTGACTGGGAATTGAACTGGCAACCTGTCAGTTCACAGACCAGTGCTCAATCCACTGAGCCACACCAGCCAGGGCATGTTATGCTTTACATACTGAGGTAAAAACAGGTTGAACTTAATGGTTTTGTAAAGGCCTAACTTGCTGAGAGAGGATTAAGAAACGAATTCTCCACTTGAAATGCCTGAAAATGGGGAAGGTTTCTATGGTTGAGTTTTTCATCAATCTCCGATTTCATCGCCAAACAAATATCTTTTGGGTTTCCATCCAGTTTAAGGATAGGAAAACATCTCTTATCTGGGTCTTAGGTTTAAGACTAGCCTATATGGCCTTCTAATTTATTGTGTGAATGCTCACAAGAGTAAAACAAAAATCAAAATTTTATTAAACCCATTATCTCTTTTACTAAATTATTTTTGCCTAATAAATTTATTTTAGTACAATAGAAATCCAAATCTTAGACTACATTGTCAAAAAAAGTTCTCATTTTAACTAGTAAGCTTCACTTGATTTGAAACTAACTATATACATGAAGTTCTCTTTCCAAATTTCCAGTTTCATTTTTATAGTTACTGTCATTATTAAGAGTGAATTCTCTAATCTTGAATCTGAGCACTTGGCTTCAAATATTATTTTTGTCACTCACTTAGTAGTTTCATAATTTTGAGCAAGTTGCTTGATCCCCTGAATATCAGTTTCCCCAACAGTAATATGTGCATAATAGTTGGTACCTCTACCACAGAGTTGTTACAAGGACTGAATGAGGTAATACATATAAACAGCTTTGCAGAGTGCCTGGCATATAATAAATAAATGTTCAATGAATGCAAACCATTTGCATTTACATATATAATGTGGAACTGACCTCCATGTTCAGTTAAACATTTAATATTACAAAAGAGCTCAGATTTTGCTTTTAGTGAATATAATAAGGATTCTTAACTTACAGAAAGGTCAGAAATATATCTGATGTAAACTTTCTTCCATGGGACTATTGGAATCCATGCACAGGTGTTCAAGAAGCCTCAAATCTACCTGTCCTATCAGATAAGTTTACATACTTATTTGTACAGTATTTACATACATCTTTTCCAGCTACTCATGTTGCATATAACAGATAGTTACCTTAGATTATAAGAATTTGACTAGTTTGACTCTAATTTGTTAGATATTTGAAATAACTGTTACCAGATAGAAGGTTGTTTCCTGTGAGGAAAGTGGTGAGCAATTTATGAATTTATCAAGTTTTGATTTTGCATGCTGTTTTGGTAGGTCCATGTATTACTTGTGATGAATAACAATAGCTGATTTAAAATTTCATGGTTTAACACACTCAGCATTTTTTTTATGTTTATGCTATGTCCAGTGTAAATATTCGTGGTTGGTGATCCACATGGTCATTCAGAACCCAGGATCGTTCCATTTCATGGCTCCACTGGTCAGTAGGGCTTCAGACTCCTCTGCAAAGGACTGTACATCTGTCCAGCAGGCTGGGCAAGAGAGTGGAGGTCTGTGCAAGGGGTACTTATGGGCTGGTTTTGGAAAAGAGGTACATCATTTCAGCCTATTTTTCCATTGGCCAGAACTCAAACACATGGCCAAATCTTACTATTTGGGGGCTGGGAATGTAGTCTATATGAGTTCCAGGAGTAAAGGAAATGGGTTTTAGTGAACATATAACCTCTGCTATAGCCTTGTTCAGAAAGTAAGGCAACAATACCCTGGGAAGCTGTCAGAGGAGGCAAAGTCAACAAGAGAGAAAGTTTTGGTATATAGTCAGCAATACAGAGAAAGTTTTGGTATACAGTCAGCAATACAAGAGAGAGAGTTTGGGTATATGGTCAGCAATACAGGAACCAGGACTGAACCCATAGCCTAGGCAAGTGCGCCGCCTAGGAATCAACCCCCCCCCCCCCCCCCCCCGACCTTTTTGGTTCACTGGATGACTCTCCAATCAGCTGAGCCACACTGGCCAGGGTGAGGAGCTATTTATGAGCCACACTGGCCAGGGTGAGGAGCTATTTATTTTCACATCATCTGTCTTCTGGAGAGGCTGGAAATTTTCAAACTCAGTGACTCCTGAGACTTTTTTCATAGTCCTTTCTTTGGCTTCTCTCTCCTCTCATATTTTAGCTGAAGTACCAGAGGGAAGCCTGGTGGCACCTTCCACACACTATCTGGAAATCTATTTAGCTAGATGGTTTAGTTCATTAAATACATTTACTGCTTTCGGTTACCATAGGCAACAATGTTGCTAAAATTTTTGCCACTGCATAGCAAGGATCACCTTTCCTCCAGTTTCCAATAAAATTTTCCTAACTTTCCTGTAAAACCTCACTGTCAGCTTCCTCCCAGGACACCAGGCTTTCATGGCTTCTTGTGAAAGCCCTTTAGACTTTTACTAACACTCTCCCTAGGGTCCTTCTGGTTTCTTCCCATTGTTTGGTTCCAAATTTCTCTCATATTCTAAGGTTTATTTTGGCAACAGCCCATGTTTAGGCATCAAAATCTGAATTGGTTGTCTATTGACACATAACCTATCACCCCCTCCAATTTAGTGTCCTATCAATAAAATAACAGTAACATTGTTTTATCCTTAGTTTCTTTCAATGTAGTACTTTTCTATGGCTGCTGTAACAAATTACCACAATCACAGTGTCTTAAAACAACACAGATTTATTACTTGTCATTGGGCAGTTCAGAAGTCTGAACAGGTCTCCCTGGGCTAACCTGAGAGTATCAGCAGTGCTGCCTTCCGTTCTGGGGGCTCTAGGGGGATTCCGTTTTCTTATGTTTTTCAGGTTCTAGAGGCCACCACATTCCTTTTCCGATGCCCCTCTCTCCACCTTCAAAGCCAGCAATGGCAATTGAGTTCTGGCAGCTGAGTTCTCACATTGCTCCATCTGACCTGTCCTGCCTTCCTCTTCCACATTTAAGGACACTTGTGATTGCATGGATAATCCAGAATGACCTCCTTAATTTAAAGAGAGCTGATGAGCAACTTTAATTCCATCTGCTACCTTGAATCCCCTTTGCTATGTAATGTAACATAGTCACCGGTTTTTGGGATTAGGACATAGACATCTTGGAGAGGGAGTTACCATTCCGCCTCTGACAGTGGATTAGAACTTTCAAGAGTGTCTTAATTCAGGGTCTCTCATCAAGTTGCAGCCAAGGTGTCAGTTGGGCTTGGAAGGTGTACTTCCCTGGTTGATGCTTGTTCTTGGTGAAAAGATTCAGCCTTCTCCATATGGGGCTCTCTTCTGCTACTTGCAAGTCCTCTAGATGTGACTATTGACTTTCTCCAGAGTGAGTGATCCAAGAGAGCAAAGCAGAAGCAGCAATGTCTTTTATGAGTAGCTTCCTAAGTCACGGACAAAGACACTGCCATCATATCCCATAGGTCACAGAGTCTAACTCTGACACACTGTGTGTGTGTGCAGGGAGTGGTACCATACAGGGTGTGAGTAGCAGAAGGGGAGGCTACCTGGGGCCATACTGGAGGCAGGCTACCACACTGCCACCCCCTTTGTATGAAATACTTTCTCACCACTTCCCTGCCCCCCACAGCCCTCCTGTGTGTTTCCTCTGCCCAATTCTGACCTACACTACCCCTCGTTTTGCTCATTTGTTTACAGGTAAGTTTCCCTTTCCATCGTTTTGAGCTCATTGAGGTTAGGGGTTATGCTTTACTTGGTTCTGAAACCCTAACATCCAGCACAGTGTGGTTGAATTAAATTTAGTTAGGGAAAGAAAGTCTGAGGAACAGAACTTGGAAGCAAACTCCTCTCTTCTAAGGGAGCCTTGCTGAATTTCGATGGTGCCATATTGGCATTTGAAGACTAGCTAGAGACAATCTTGAGATGGTACAACCTTGAGTAATAAGATATCTTTATGGTATGCATAAGGAACTTAAAGGTTGGGCAGTGGGTATAATAATTCTTGATCAATAATAATGATTGCTCTCCTGCCTTGAATAAAATTGAAAATTGGCAACCATGCCGATTACCTGAAGTTGTTCTACTTGTGTATTTGCATAGGGAGACTCCTCCCTCTAAACAAGTTGTTCTTGATCTGTCAACCTTGGACAGTGTGATAAGAACTAATAACTGAGTGTGATTATTTGCCTATGTAGGCCCCATTCGTTCTCTCCAAGCATCTCTACATGCCAGAGAGACTGTCGACAACTCCTCTAAGGACAGGACTTATTCAGATCCCTAATATTTCCGTTTCCAGCCATCCTGGGTTCTCTCCTTGTTCAAGAGCAGCATGAAAGTCTACAAGGGCATATGCTATATTTGTTCTGTGAGTTTTCCAAACTGTGTATTAATCTAGACTCTCTAGAGAATTTGGCATTAGTGAAAAATTATTGCAGCATCCTGTCTTAGTGAAAAGGGTTTTAAATTAGACAGCTTGAATTTCTTAATAGAAACCAGAGAGACTTTTGGGTAATATGTGAATTGAAAGAAAAGACTCTACCAGTTTCTGGCCAAGAGGTGACCCCTGTAAAGACATATTTGTTAGTTGTGAATGACAGAGGTTACAGAGCCAGCCAGGACCATTTCCAAAGTGTTAAGCTGACCTTAGGTAACAAGGTCATGAGGTCAGTAAGGGTCAGGATTGGTTGAGGAGAGCTCTTTGCCTTTTGTGTGGAGCTTTTAAAAGGCTTCAACTTTCTTTCCCTCCCTCTCTTCTTTCTGGTTTCTCCCTGTATGTCTGTTTTCTAAAAGCTACCATGATTTTAAAACTGACTCACTGGCTGACCTCCTAGTCTAGGGCACATAGATAACCAGATGCTGGGGTTCAGACACCTTTCTGTTTGGAAGAGTGGCCAAAGCCATTAAGCCTGGCTTAATGAATCTCCTATCCTTCATGCTATCTGTAAGAATTGTTTAAATATGATATGGCTTCCAGTTCTTGGCCTTATTTCCTTTGGTTTCTCTGAGTATATGAGTTTGAACTGGTATCTTTGATGATCTTGAGCAAGTCATTCAAACAGTTTGGGACTCATTTTTCTTACCAACAAAATGAGAAATTTGGACGGCATGATATGGTCTTGCTTCTCATTTTGTTAGTCTGGTTAGTTACAATGTGTATGCTTTTTCCCCCCCTCTGATTAGTAAAGAATCTGTTTTCTATACTATCTCTTTGGGAACAAGGACACTAGATTACTTTTCTTCTTACAAACTATTCTCTATGCATAATTGTTTGTATTCTAGAAGGTGGAGTAAGTCATTTGTGTACCTGCTAACCCTTTGTATTCACCTTAAGAACTTTAATACAAGCTTCTAAGATTTTGCACATGGTATGTGGTCAGCATACGGCTGTACTTGGTTTCCCTGGCAGCTTACCTGTATATTACTTATGTAAGCTTCTCTACTTTGCAATGATACTTTGGACAATGATTTCTTATTAAAAAGGACTTTGTCTTTCCCCACTCTGAATGTTTTATGGCACACTTGGACAGACATCTTTTAAATAGACACCTTCAGTGTTTTGCTAACATATATCTTAATTGATTCAGGGATATTTCTTCCTCATTAACCTCTCTCCATCTGTTTGAAAAGGAAATCAAAACTTCACCAGAATTCCCCTCTACTTCCATACTTCCTCTTTCTCTTTCTTTGGAAAATCTGCTGGAATCTGGTTCTGATTTTTGAATATTTTCTGGGCTTCCAGCTGCAGTGATCTCAGCTCCCTGAAACTGCACTTGGCCACAGCATCAGGAGGCACCCAGAGGAGGCTGCTCCAGTGGCTGGAGGTTCAGAAGCACCGCCCCCCCCCCCCCCACACACACATGCTGGTGCGTTTGCCTGCTGAGGGCTTGGGGCAGGCATACGGGCAGTTCTGGCTGCCAGATGCTCACCTAGTTCCTTCTGCCTCTGTTTCAGGTGGGAAATAACCAGGGAAAATGAGGAAATGACTGTGTTAATGATCGCGGCACCACAAAAATCTAGAGTATATGGTGGAGAAACAGAACATGGGGAGGGAATGCCCTGAGAACCTGATTGAGAAGTATTAATTTGTTTCTATCTGATTCAACTATTAAAAAGCAAAACTAAGGCAGGGGGTATAAGGGGACTAAATAGTAATGGAAAATATAATAAAGATTAAATTTTAAAAAACTCAACTGAGAAAATTTAAAAACTCAACTGAATTGGCTTTATTCAATGACTCATGAATTGGGTAGTATCCAATGTAGCAGATAGAAAGGACCTCTGAGGAGCTATACAAAATGAAAAACTTGTATTGGAAGAAGGGGGCGGGAACAAGGAGTTATGCTGGCAGAAAGCAGATTGGTTGTGGCAAGGTCACTTTCCTAGGGGATGGCACTGGTGTGTCATGCCCAAGACTGTAATTATTAAGTTTGGTGATGCGAGTCTTAGCATACGTGGCTCCTTTTTTGGCCTGTTAAAAAATTTTTAAACACAATTCAACAAATATTTATATGAGTAAAACTCTGTAATGTGAGCATGGGCGTGCATATAATATGCAAGAAATGTAAGATGTGGGTCCACAATCTAGTGGACATGAAAGCAATACTCACAAGAATAGAGAGGAGAAAGTCTTTCTGATAGGAAGACTTCAAGAAAGCTTCCTGTATGAGATAGCATTTTGCCCTGGTGTTAAAGAATGGGTATAATTTAATGTACAGATTTTGCTGCGGGGGGGCATATTCCTAGGAGAAAACAACAACAACAACAACAGGAAAACAACTTGAAGAAAATCCTAGAGAAGGCAACATATGTTGAGAGGCAGATGGGTAGGAATTAGTGAGTAGGTTTTGAACAATTAAATTTTTTTTAAAGATTTTATTTTATTATTAGACAGAGGGGAAGGGAGGGAGAAAGGAAGAGCAAGATGAATGTGTGGTTGCCTCTCATGCGTCCCCAGCCCGCAACCCAGGCATGTGCCCTGATTGGGAATCGAACCGTCACCCCTTGGTTTACAGACCGGCGTTCAATCCACTGAGCCACACCAGCCAGGGCTGAACAATTAAATTTTAGTTTGAAAAATCACATTGAGGAAGAGAAATGTAAAATTATAATTAATAGCTGGGTGGAGAGTAGAAGAAAATCTAAAGACAAGATCACTTTGGAGGCTTAGTTTAAAATTACTTTTAAGAAAACAATAATATAGGTACATGGCAAAAACCACTTTGGATGATATAGAACATATTGGAAAAACCTCTGTAGTATTTTAGATATTATTAGGATTAAGGTAGAGGTTGGAAAAGGGAGGGTAATACTCTCATATGGGATAATAATTCTTATATTTAGGATTATTGTGAGAGTAAAGAAGATAACTTAGGTAAAAACCTTAATACTAGGACAAATCCCTAAATGGTAGTTGTTATTATTTTTAAATGTTTTATGTTTAATGCTCTTATAGTCATATGAAATTTAACCAAGTGCAAAAAAAACAAGACTTGAAAAGTACTTGGCCTTGAGATGAGAGAGGAGGAAACCATCAAAACATGACCTTGAGCATTTGGAGAAAGAAGTGCCACGCACCAAGAGTGTGCCTGGGGATCTGGGCACTCTGTTCCCTGGAGGGCCCTCCTCTCCAGCCTTGTGCTCTAAGCTTGACCAACTTCTTTAACAGTTGGAAACCACTTCTGTTTCCCTGTCCATATCCTACCCATCCCTCTAAGCCTGGGCCAATGCCAGCCCCTTCCTCAAGGCTTTTCCCTCCTACCAATCAGTGTTTCCTCTGTGCACTCACCACCTGCTGCATGTACTTGGGGTATCCAAATCTTTGTGTATATGTCTACCCCATTAAACTCTCCTGGGTCCCTTGCACTTAGTGGGTACCCAAGAAGCATTCACTAAAATAAAATGTGACACATAGTGAGTTTAAAGTTTACTATAGTTGAATTTGTAATGTAGGTGTTGGAGATGGCCCTCAACCTCAGATGTATAAAAAAAGTAAATTTACTTTTCTCTAAGTTCTATTCCCTTCTCTCAGGGCGACAGAAATTTAAGTCAGTCAGGGAGTCTCTCCTGCTTTTCCCTAGGATCAGATATCAGTTCTGGAGGCTTATCCGGAGCTTTGTTGTACTCAGTCTTTTCGTCTACACAGCTCGTGGCTGAGGGGTCCCTTGTTCCTCGATTCTTCTCTGTGCTTCTCAGTCTGAAGGGAATTCATTCCACACCCCGATCCCTGTTTCTGGTGCTGTGTGGGCCCAGCTGCTCTGACACACAGCCATGCCCACTCTGGCACTTGGGGCTGTGCTGCCTCTGCGGTCTACCAGAGGACTGGGGACAAGTGTTCTCTCCTCTCAGCTTCCCCAAACCCATCTGTGGTTTCTACTGTCATTCCCACCGCCACCCTCCAGGCCAAGTTAGAAGAGGCAGGCAGGACACAGGCATCTGTTCTCGGAAGTTACCTGCTAATGATTTTATTTATTTTATTATTTTATTTATTTTTTCCAGCATCCTTGAGGCCCACAAGGCCTGAACTTTTAAATGTCAAAAGTTTTTCCTCCACTTATTAAGGCACTGACTGTCCTCTGGTCCAGCTGCCTAATTAAGGGCAGTGTGGAGGGGTAACAGAAACTACTGGGTTGGTGGACTCTAACATTTTAGCTGCACAGGCATCTGGCAATGTGGGCTCAGGGCAGAGAAAAGAGAACTGAAAATGTAGATTTAGAGATCAACACAGTGGTGATACCCAAAGCTGAGAGTGAGTCCATTTTTTCCTTGTATGTCTAAGGGGGAAAAAAATCAATCAAGTCATTTTTTGAATTAGGCATTCTGCTAATTACCCCTAAGGGACAGACAGGAAGCTCGCAATTCACTTGTAAAGAACCTTTCTCTGTGTGGCCCCAGGCTCCCTCTGCAGCCTCTTTTCTCACCACTGCCTTCCTTGACTACCCCTGACCACCAGTTTCTCTGAGGCTGGAATGCCTGTGAGGCTCTTTTTCTTCTCTTCCCCAGCCGGCAAATTCATCCTTAAGGAAGATCAAATGTCTTCTTTTGAAAGTTTTCCTGATGCCTGCAGCATTATCTTTCTGTAGGTCTCCAGGCCAGGCCGGCATTACACCAGCAACCGCTGACCTATGAAATATCTGAGGGCAGGAACAGAATCTATACCCAGCACCTAGCATTGTGCTTGGCACAAGGTAGATTCTCAGTAAATATCTATTGGCTGAATAAGGGAATTATACAGGGTCTGGCACATATAACGCCCCGGCTTTATTATAAAATTGTAAGCAAGTAATTCTGTCACATAATAATATTCCCACTCAAGCACACCATATGACATTTTAGGTGAAGTGTTCAAATTAAAACTATAAATTATTACACCCATATTATTACCATACCAACCACACTGAAGCCGTTGCTCCTTCTGCTGGACCCTGTATATACATTCAAAGCTGTGACAGAACAATAATGATGTCTAAGCAGTCAACAATAATAATAGTAATAGTAAATATTTGTCATGTTCCAGATACTATTCTAAGCAGTTTACCTTCATAGTCTTATTTAGTATGAGCTACAATCCTATGAAATAAGAACAATTTTGATTTCCATTTATAGATGAAGACCCCAAGGACTAGAGAGGTCAAGTGACCTGCTTGGGGTTGGGTGCCAACCTTAAGAATGGTTGCTTAGCCTCGGGCAGGCTTCTCAGTTCCTCTAGACTCTAGTTTCCTCATTCTTAAAGGGAAGGCACTGGATCCTTAGAAAATCTGTGACTTAATAGTCAGGGATACAACTAAAATGCAGCGTACGCAAATAATGGCACAGGGGGGAGGGTAGAGCTTAGAAGGTGGAGAAAGATGTATTCTGAAAGCAGAGCTGAGGAAAAAGCCACATTAAGGCTCACAACCTTTCACAGAAGCAGCCCATGCACGCCCTTCTCACAGAGGACTGCCCTCTTCTCTCCATCACACACCTTCTGCAGGATTCCTTCAGAGAGGCCGTACTACTTCATGCTCACTGTATTGCCTTTCCCTCGGAAACATGCTTGGGATGCTCCCCCTAATGATCTCAGGTGCCACACCTTCCTGGATACAGGCCAGGCCCGCCAGTCACAGGGGCTCAGAGAAGTGGTGAGCCCCCTCAGCAATGGCAAAGTGTGTCAGGTCACCGGGGCTAAGCGGCTTGTGGGGCGAAGTAAGGGATCGGTGAAGGCACCCACTCCATCTGTCATTTTTGTCCCCTTGGAGTCCACACATCCAGTTTGTGAATCCCATCCATTCTACCCCTCGCAGAGCTTGGGCGTCTCTCCCTCTGTCCCACCACCTCTAGCTGGTTTGGATTTTAAGTACTTCTTTGCTTTGCTGCAGTGACCTCCCTAACAGTCTCTCCTCTTTCCAGTTCATCTTACACCAAGGTGTCAGCTTTCTTTAAATCACAGGTCTGGTCCCACAACTCCAAGGCCCCTGACCTCCAGTCCCTTCCCATTCTTCATCCCTCTTGTTCTAGCCCCAACTCTTTGTCTCCTCATTTCCTCCTTGTACAGGGAAATCATCCAACCCTCATCTGGGTCTGTTCAAACCCTCTTAGACCCAGTTCAAATGTCGTGACTTTTATAAGGCTTTCCCAAATATCCATAGTCAAACTTAATTTCCCACAGCACTCCCTGGTGCCTCTGTTAAAGCATATCACAACCAAACTTGTACTTACGGTTATTTTTGCAAACCTGCTTCTGATAGGTTGTGAGCCCCAGGGAAGTAAGAATCCCACATTTTCATATTTCTCACAGAGGCCAAGTACACCACCTTTCATTTAGTGGGCACTTGGTTGCCAAAGAAGATATGAAAGAATATAGGCATGTCTGGGCCATGTTCATTGGGGTTGAGCGACATGAGCCATCCTCACAAGTTACATACTCATGTCTACATTAAACTAAGGAAGGGAATGTGTAGGGTCTATTGTACTGAAAACCAGATATGATGAACTGGATAAAGGAATCTGGTAGTGGTCTCCCTGAAGCTTTCTGCTCCTGAATTTCCACTCAGTAAGTTACATTATTGATTTTCCATTTGTTCAACAATTTTGTTTTGTTTTGTTTTGTTTTTTAGTGTGGTCAAGAGAGACAACCTCCAAACTTCTTATGTGTGGACAGGAAACCAGAACTCTCTGCGGGGTCTATTTTGGAATGAGAAAGAATCAGATGATTCAGGCTTGGAAAGGACCCAGGGAAGTTGTGGGTACTTGTGCAGTGGAAGGTGACCTTCTCTCTGGAGCCCCTCTATGGATGTGATTTATAGCATCTACAATGCCCAGGCTCTTGTCCCTTCCCTCATACCTCACATTCTAGGGAGGGGTCTGAGGGGGTATTGGCCAGCCTGGATCAGTCAGAAGGAACAAGGTCCCTGGGCCACAGAGGATGGACATGGCCTCTGGGGTGGAGGAGTCTTCGAGAGCTGTGTAGAGTCCCAAGAAGCAGGTGCCTCACAGTCAGAGGTCCCTGTTTGAAAAGTTTGGCAGAAGAGGGAACTGGGCAGGGGAAAGAATAAATTAACCTCCAGAGGAGGCAAATGTGGGCTAAGAGAAGAGCTATTATTGTCCAATCCCCCAAAGTTGAAGAATGTAAACAGGTTTTTGTTTAAAAAATAAAAAATGTTACTGTTATCCCTAGTAACTTAGTCTACAGTGTTTTGCAGACTGGAGAGGTGGAGGCTGGAGGGGGCAAAGTATACATAATGAAGAAATCAACCTTAAACCCACTGCTGATTTGGACCATATATTTGAGGAATCAACTGTTAATGGAAGGAGAAAATAGGGTGACAGTGGAAGGAGGCTGTAAATTCCAGGGATTGCTCTCTTTACATGTTGGTGAGAATGCGAGGGTGAGACTGAAGTTGAGGATGGGAGGAGGGGGTCAAGGAAGAAGGGGTGGGGCCTGGGGTGCAGGGGAACACCCTTGGGGGCTGGGCATAGAACTTTGGCAGTCTTGGCAGCTTCTGAAAACGGATCCGCTGCTAGCAGGATTTCAAGGAGTAAAGAAAGGATCGGGCTAGAGCTTGGGTGGTGGTAATTATGTGCTCAGGCAGAGGACATCTGTCTCCCTCTGAGAACACAGGGACGATAAAGAGTTCAGCTGCAAAAGCAGGCAACATGGAGCCCAGAGGGTGATGTGGGACTGATAACACACTAGCAGCCTGACGCTTTAATCCATTACCTTATTACTTTCAAGATGAATATTGTTCCTGCATTAGTTTCCGAGGGCTGCTATAACCAAGTATTACAAACTGGGTGGCTTAAACAACAGAAATTTATTGCTTTGCAGTTCTGGAGGCGAGGAGTCTGAAATCAAGGTATTGGCGGGGTTGGTTCCTTCTGAGGACTGTGAGGGAGGATCTGTTCCATACCGCTCTCTGCAACTTCTGGTTGTTTGCCCACAGTCTTTGGTATTCCTGGCTTATAGATGCATCACTTTGTTCTCTGCCTTCATCTTCACATGGGCATTTTCTTTTTGTTTTTAAAAAGACTATTTACTTATAGAAAGAGGAGAAGGGAGGGAGAAAGGGAGAGAGAGAAACATCCATGTAACCATCTATCAGCTGGCTTTTGCATATCTCCCCCCAAACCTGGATACCTGGCCTGTAACCCAGGCATGTGCCCAGACTGGAAATAAAACTGGTGACCTCTTGGTTTATAGGATGATGCCCAATCCACTAAGCCACACCAGTCAGGACCACATGGGTGTTTTCTTACAAGGACACCAATTAATTTGAATTAGGGGTCTACCTGGCTCTAGTAAGACATTGTCTTAATTAATTGCATCTTCAACTACCCTATTTCTATATAAGGTCACATTCTGAGTTACCAGGTACATTCTGAGTCAACATATTTGGGGGGGGCACAATTCAACCAATAACAGTTCCCATTTTACAGATCAGCAGACTGAGGCTCCGAGAGGCCAAATGAATTGCCCATGGTCATCCAACTCGTCAGGGTCAGAGTCAGGATTTCAACCCATGTCTGTCTAACCTCAAGACTGAGATGCTCTGTGAACTGAGGGTTGGTTAAGAACTGAAGGTTCAAGAGAGAAAAGCAGCAGCAGCCGAAGTGGGCCCTAAGCTAGAGAAGTAGCAAGAAAGCTATTGGCAAGTGGCCAGGGCTCGACTGAGCTGGAAGAAATAAAATTCTCTTGGCAGGTCCATGTAATTGGATGTTAATTGATATATTTTAATAACTCATAATATTTATGTACCTTAGGATGGGAATAACAATATTAGTATTTGAATAGTCCTTCTCCAAGTTTTGGGGAAAAGTTACTGAGTGCTATTTTTAGAGGAGAAGGGCAGAAAATATAAAGACAGTGATACAGCAACAAGACTTCCACAGGGCGCTACGGTGTATAGAGGATTTATCCTGTGCAGTATCTATGGCCATCCTTAAGCTCCTGAAGAGGAAGGTGAGGCTCAGTGAGTATGTACAGACATGTGCTGCTTAATGATGGGGATGCTTTCTGAGAACTGCATTATTACATGATGTGTTACGTGAACACCATGGATGCACTCACACAGACCTAGATGGTGTAGCCGACGGCACACCTGGGATCTGTGGTGTGCCACCATCTCATATGTGGCCTGTCATTGGCCAAAAGGTCCCTGCGCGGTGCAGGTCTGTGTGTGGCTTACCCAGGAGCAATCAGCTGGTGTGGTTCTATCCTGTCCTCTTCCCACCGGCTCCCCTTAGGTGTCTTCTTCACGGAGACAGCACCTGAAGCAGTGAGAGTGAGACGAGCACAGTGTGGAGAGAGAAGAGAAGAGGGACAGCGCAGTCCTCAAAGACCATGTTTTAAAGCCACGGCAGAGACAACCTGAGGAACAGGTGGATGCCCGCGGGGTGGAAGGACAGAGTCAGGGACAGTGATAGACAGCCTCAGATGCCGGGGGAAGGTTACGAGAATGAAGATGGAGAAAATATCACTGGACTTGGGAATGAGTGGTTCACGGGTGACCTCTGAAAGGTTTCGGGAGAGCAGTGGGAGGAAGCTGGCGTGCAGGGGGTGGGGTTGAGGAAATGGGATGATGAGTGGCTCCATTTTTCATTCAGAAAGCTTGGCAGGGAAAGGGAAGAGAGAACAGGATCGTAGCTGGAGGGCACAGCGGGACCCAGCAAAGGTTTTTCCAAGGGGGAGGCAGGGGGACCTGTGCACGTCTGGAATACATCTGATTTCAAGGCTGTCCTCCGCTTCCAGATGTGCCGCAGCCAATGATGGATACAATAACGTCTCCATCCGTCAGCCGAGCCGCAGTCCTGCTGCTGCCACAAAGACTTCCGTGTTTACTAACATATGTTATTCATTTTGTTTGCATTGTAGTGGACAGTATGTTGCCTAACACATGTCTGCGCTGGATTTAGATCCACATCACCATTCAGCAACATGTATTGCATAGTGACAAAGAGCTTGGTTTTTGAAGTGAGTCAGACCTAGATGTGAACATTGGCTCTGCGGCCCTGGGCCAGTAAAAGTCCCCTAACCTCAGTTTCCCCGCCTGGAAATCAGGGACCAAATCTATCACAGAGTATTGTCAGTAGGACTAAATGAGCTAATTCATGCACAGCGCTTAACACAATGCCTGGAACACGAACACTCAATCCATAGCAGCTACTAGGAGTCTTAGGTGAAGCAGTAAAAGCAATACCACTACTGTCTTGTCCTTAAAATATATTAAAAAAAAAATTGAAGTGGAGCACTTGTTTTCACTTCCTGCACCTCTACACCATAGAGCAATCTCAGTGTCCTTGCACCAGGGTCTTCTTTAGGTCAGGAACTGAGGCTACTGCATTGGCCACCCTCCGCACCCGAACAGACCCCTCCCCCACTCATTCCTCTACTATCAGGTCAGCCTGTGTGTGGGAAAAGAGATCTGAGTTCTTTTCAAACAGATCTGGGATGAAGGGGGAGGGTGAGGAAAGAAGAGAGAAGGAAGGACACCAAATGAAACTCTTTGATCTAAAAGAAAAAAAAAAATGCTCCCAACACACATGTGCACACACACACGCATTTGGTTTCTCTCTATCCAGTCTGTGTCCCCAAGCCCTCCTTTCGGAGGCCTCAGAGATGAAGATAAGAACTCTGCTGAGGGCTTCTACTTTTATAGATATTAAAAATTATAAAATCCAAATAAACTATCACAGCTCCTTCTTAGCCTATAAAACCATTAATGGATTAGGTGCTTGGAAAAATTACAGAATTACATATACATTGTTTAAGAAACTTGTAGAAAGCTATCCATTTTGGGGAATTGATGGGGTGAGGGGTGGAGGGATGCAGAAGGGGCTGAGCTGCTGAGGAGCTGTGGGCCTGACCGCCCCTGAAACCCAGACAAATATAAACAAATATCCATGCCCACTGTGACTTTCTTTCAAGTTTTCTAGGCTCTTCACAAATACCACTTTTCCTTTGATCAAAGTGTCTTCTGAAGACCTGGGGGGAAAGATGGAACAGGCTTCCTGCTGCTCTCACCCCATTTTATCTCAGGGAGACCCTCTGCTGATTAGGAGAAGGCCACTTGGCCGGGGAGCCCACACAGCTCTGCTTCTGGAATGTGCTCGCTACAGTACTCTCCGCTGTCATGGGAAGAGTGATTGCCTCTCTGGAGTGTGAAGATAAACAGATTTCTCTGTCTGCAAAGCTTGTTCCCAGCACCACCTACCCACCCCTGCTCTGGGAGGACCCTCCTGATCATCCCCCTACTTTAAAAACAGCCCCGAGATATGACTGCTGTGCACCCCTAGTCACACATGACTGTCACCCCCGGATTCCTGGGGAGGAGGGGTGGTTCGAACAACTCCGGTCCTCAGGTGGAGACAATGCTAAGACAAACCAGTTCAAAAATAGTGAGCAAACCAGAAAACAGACGAGACATTAGCATCGCCTGAGAACAGTTGTTTGACTTTCTTTCTGGGGACAGACATGGATCTTGCCAAAATCTCCCTGGGAATCCTGTTCCTGTCACCTTGCAGCTGGCAGTGGCCCCAGGTATGCAGGGGGCCACCTCCTCTTCCAGGAGAGGAGCACCTCCGAGCCCCAGTGCATTTTCTGTTTCTTTGCTGTAACTCAGTGGTAGGTGGGGGTGCGGGGCGGTTACTCCTAGAAACAAGTTGTCACGCAACTGCATACTTAGCAGTCCAGTAAAAATCCAGCATGTGAGTATGTCCATCAATGAATAATTGTGAGAGGTGGGGGTGGGCAGGGAGCAGCTGAGTTGCAAGAAGCCATGGGACTGCTCTCAAAATTCATCTTCCTTTTCTTGGCAAAAAGCAATCGGCTTTGTGGTTGGGACAATGACAGTTACTTACTTGCATGATTTGCAAGTCCCAGATTTATCTTCTCAAAGGGAAGGCCCCACATAAATTGAAGGGGTAAACACTGTGCCCTAATGGAGCCACACATGCAAATCTCACATCTGGTGGAAGGACTGAAGCTGAGAAAAGCACAGCCCCGGGCCAGGTAGGAATTTTAAACCGATAACCTTCTCAGAACAGCCAATTGGGTCAATAATCCCCCAGCAGCAGGTAACAAAAGGCTGGCTGATGAGTTGCAGACAGCACTCCCTGCCAGAGGCCCCTAATGGTCAGAGGTACATTCCCTGGTGTCTTCAGGCCTTTGTCCTAGAAAAACCTCTCCAGGCTCTGTGGGTTCCCTTCTGGCGCCAGCTCCCCCGGCAGGTGGGGGGAGGGAGGGAGTGAGAAAAGAAGGGCTTCCCTCTCCAGTAGTCCCAGGAAAGGGCTCTGCAGGGAGGAGGGAGGAAAACTGGGGGAGCGGTATATCTGACTCAGGCTTCTGCTTCCCGGCTTGGCAGCTGGGCCCCTTGGCAGTGGGCAAACTGATGTCCCCAGAGAAGATGAAGTTTTAGTAACACCTCTTGTTTTCCCAGGGCAGGCAGGACAGTGAGCTCTGGATTCTTGGGACCCCTTATGGTTCTCCAGGAAAGGACCGGCTTTTTATCTTTTAGGCGAGAAAGACAGGCGCCATGCCCAGGAAAACAGAGGTGTGCATGTGCAGCGTTGGCACCCATTTTTGTGTCTTCTCTCCTTCCCACCAGCTCTCCCACACCCAGCACCCCAGCTTGTTCTCACCCCGCAGGTCTCAGCTTGGAGTCACCTCCTTTCTGAGGCACCTACATGAAGTTACTCCCTTCTCTTTCTCCTTTCCTTCTTTAATCTCTTGATTCCTTCTTACACTCGGCCTGATCGATGATCTGTTTGCATACTTGTCTGCCCTAGACCTTAGGGCCTTGAGGTCAGATCATGTCTACCTGGCTGGCCTGCTGGTATACGGCAGCATCTTGCTGAGTGCTGAACTAATGAAGAAATGAATGCATGGATCACATCTAGGATCTCTCTCCAAAACGTCCCTTTCATTGTTTCAAAACGTCTCCTTACTCTTCAACATTCCTAGAGAGTTTTCTAGGTGTCTGGTGCTCTGAAGCAGGACAAAGAGAATAAATGTCAACATACATAACAGTCACCATGTTCCAGGCACTCTGATAAGCAGTTTACTGTTACTTGTCTAGACCTCACAACTCTGTGATGTAAGCATAATTCTTATAATCTCCATTTGACAGATTATGAAACTTAGTTTGTGTGGCTTGCCTGAGATCAAACAGCCTGTAATCGGCAGAGGTGGGATTAGGATTCTGGGAGTCCATCTGCTGACCCCAGACCTTGGTTATACAGTGTCATCATTTTATAGCAGCCAACAGGGGCCTCGTCCCTAAAGGTCAAGTTCAAAGGCTGCAAAAGGCTCCACTGGATATATTACTAAACTAGCAAGGAATTTTTGGTAAAAATAAATATACCCATATGCTTTAAAGGTCTGGCTCCACCTCTTTTTAGGAGGCTGTCATAAGTCAGAAAGTCAAACAGCTGAGTAGCTTCCTTCAGAAATCCCCTCCCCTCAGACATGAATATTGAGAGAAAGGCAACAATAATGAACATTAAGATGTAAAAGGCAAATGGCTTAACATATACTTCTAATTTCCGGAAAGGGTCTTGCTGATACAGAAGAGCACCTGAAGGAGTTCAGCAGGTTGCGGGATCTCTCGTAGTGCTGAGAGACAGTTGCTTGGGGCTGTAGGGCGGGTGTGTGGTGACCGCTGCAGCCATAGGCAGTGGTGGCTGGCAGAGGGCTCTCCTCCCAGACGCAGACTGTCTTGCTGCAAAGGGGACCCAATCCACAGATCCCCTTTCCCAGTGGGATTCTCTCACAGGGTCTGGCATTTTATAATTCCTGCAAAGCATTTACCTTTACTCTGTGGGGTTTTCCCAAGCAACCCTGTGATTGAGAAAATAAGAATAAAAGACAGGAGCATGTTTTCCTTTTGCAAACTTGTGCCAATATGTGGATGGCTCTGGGAGTGATCATGCTCTCTTCTTGGGATGCTGGTGGGAGTGAGGAAGAGGGCTGGATGGGCAGGGGAATGATTTTATGGAGTGTCTTAAAAGTCAGAGAAGTTTAAATGTTCTCTGAGTCTTAGGGTGCCTTTGGAAGTTTTTAAACTAAGGAATGGCCGTTCACTTATTCATAATTTTAAAAAATGGCAGCCACACGTGCTACCATGATGCATAAGCCAACTCCTGCTTTGTGTGATCTCTTAGACTGGTAGAGGAGACAGGAGTATAAGCAAACAACTATAAACCAGCTGGACAAGTGTGCTAATGAAAGAATGTCTGAAGAGCTGCCCAATACAGGATGGAGAGAGCTCACCCTGGGAGAGGAGTTGGGGCCGAGCCCTCCAGGAAGGCTTCGTGGAGAGACATCTGAGATAAACAGGTGTTTACTAGGTAGAGACATGATTATAAGTGTGGGAGTAGATGCAGATGAAGGGCATTCAGGGTAGAAGAAAAGGCATCAGTCAAAGCCAGATGTGGGAAATAGCAATGTACCTTTAAGGAGTACCAGTCTTATGATATGGGGTATTTTGGGGAGAGAGGTGGAGAAAGAGAGATTATGGTGATACTAAAAAGAAAAGAAAGAAAATTTAAAAAAAGAAGTTAGAAAAGCTTTTGGGAGCCTGATGGCGAAGGTCCTTGCCTGTCTACATTCCTCCATTGCTTTCCAAAGGAACACCAGTGCCCTGGGCCTGGTGCGCTCTCCAGTTTGAAGGGCTCCTGAGGTCTGTGGTCTAACACACCTAACGGAATTCTTGGGTTACACAAAGTCAAAGGCCTTTCTCACTTCCTGAATTTTCAGAGTCTAATATATTCAGAGAGGTTTTGTTTATTTGTTTGTGTTTAGCGTAAGACATGATGTTTTATTGTACAGGATAAAAACATTTTTGTAAGATTCAATAAATCTCTGAGTAGTATATTAGCCAGGGTTTTCCAGAGAAACAGAATAGGATTTGAGTGTACACATATGTGTGTGTGTGTGTGTGTGTGTGTATCAAGAGGGAGGGAGGGAGAAAGCCGGTGAGAGGGAGGGAGAGAGAGACAATTTAAGAAATTGACTTACACGATTGTGGTGGCTGCCAAGTCTGAAATTTGCAGAACTGGCCAGTAGGCTAGAAATTCCAGAAAAAAATCCTGTTGGAGTCTTGGGTCTGAAGACTTTCTGGAGACAAAATTTCTTCCTCTTCTGGGGCCTCAGTCTTTTCTCTTAAGGCCTTCAACTGATTGGATGAGGCCCACCCATGATATGGAGGATAATTTACTGAAATGCTACTGATTTAATGTTAACCTCATTTAAAGGAAAAGACCTTCACAGCAACATCTAGACTGGTGTTGAACAAACAACTGGGCATGTAACCTAGCCGAGCTGACAGATAAATCAACCTACAGGAGGCACCAGACATTGCTCTGGACACTGGGGCCATAGCAATGAACTAAACAGATGAGGTCCCTGCCCTCATGGAGCTTCTGTTCTTATGGAAGAGTCTGAATGTCACTTCCAGGGTGAGGTGGGGTGGGAGGGGCAGGTTGAGGACTGGGGGCCAGGGAAGAGGGTCTACATTGTTATGTGAAGACAGGGGTGGGGGCGGTATGACGGAGTGCCAGGGGCTGGTCAAAGATCTGATTTGGAGGAGAAATAAATAGTAATTAAAATCATAGGAAGGACACCAATTCTTCATTTTACAGAGAAGGAAAAAGGTCTTGAGAGGTGATGTGACAAGTTTAAGATCTCATGATATGTGGTGAAATTCTGGATATAAGACATTTCTCAGCAGGTTTGCACTGACATCCTGGATACCCTGAATGACAGGTATGGGCCAAATTTAATCAATGGTAAAAAATTTTTAAAAATACGAGGATGCTTTGTTTGCCTACAATGAAACATAGTCTATTGTGAAAAATCAGGCTGAGATCTGAGCTGAATGGTTCAAATGATGGTGTATAGAATAAAGTTCCCTTAGCTTGAAAATGGTGGGGTGAAATGTCAGGTTGCCTCCTTACTGGAATACGTGAGAACTGTGCCTCAGACAAGCCTGGAGTAGACCCCGGACAAATGAGGTCGCAGATGAGTACAGCAATCCGGGCTTGTTCTCCTGACAACCTGGGGCAGAGGGAGAGCAGACGGTGGGTGAGAGTGGAGAGAGCCAGCAGTAAAACCCCACCCTCAACGGGCACTGAGGGCTTCGCCTCAGCTGGAAGTGGCAGGCCGGAGGCAGCCTTGCTCCCTCCCGAGCCCAGTCGTACTGGGAGAGGCTTTAACGTCATTACACTGGGCATTTGTTCTGATTACATTTTGGAAACGTTTTCTGTGGTAAACAGCACTGTTACACTTACACATTTCAAAAATACTAGAGAGTGGACTGAACCACTCATCTCACTCCAGGACAGCAGCTGCCACATCAGAAAGACCACATGCCCAGGGGCCGCCAGCCAGCCAGACATGTCTGGGTGTCCCTCATCTCCCTCCCAAAGCCTGGTGTGGGGTCGGATGGCTACTGTGGCTGCTGGGTGTGGCTCCAGGCCCAAATGAGGCCTGGGGGCTGGGTTTACGCAAGCGAGAATCCCAGCACCCCATTCGGTTTGAGGTCATCTGGGATCTGTCGCCCTGTCCTGGCCTGTCTTTCCTAGGTGATGCTGAGCTACCCCCACCCCCTTCATAAAGGCTCCTGTTCCCTGGGCTCACTATGGCCCAGTCAAGCTGAGAGGCAATAAGATCAAAGGCAGCTTGTGATTAGGCACCAGTTGCAGGTATAGAGAAAAGTTCCCTGATTATGGCACAGGATGCAGAGAGGGCAGGGAAGACTTCAGAAAGCAAGTGGAAACCAAATTGAGCTCAGTGAGAACTCAGCCCCATTTGATGCTTGGAATAATCACAATTATTCATGGAGTGACTGCCGTGTGCCAAGGACTATGCTGAGCAGTTTACATATGTTTCATTCTTTGTGTTCAACAAGGGCAAGTAACACAGCTGTTTTGCCCACTGCTGGATCCCTGACATCCATCCAGAACAGTTTCTTGTTCAATAAATATTTGCCTAATACCTGAAAGGTCAGCATTATCATTTCTCTTTCCCAGTGAAGAACTGAGGTGGAGAGAGATGAAGTGACCTGCCAAAGCCACAGGGATCGAGTTGGGACTCGAACCCAAATCTTGGAGACCTGGAGCTCTCACTCAACCATTCCACTGCATTGGAACCCCTGGGCTGTAAAGGGGGTGGACCCCAATACCAACAGCCTGTAGCCTGGAATCAATGCCAGGACAAACCTACTCTGGACTGTGGAAAATTAAATCAGAAGAGGTCAGTGCAATTCCTGCCCCCTTTTAGAAACTACCCCCCATCACTGCAACTTCAGGGGCAATCCTCTCAGCTCCTTTCACTCGCTCCTATGATACACAGTGGGCACAGAGTTGCTACTTATACATATTATTTGAATACGTGTTCTTTGCTTACATGTTCATTGTATCTTTTCTTGCATTTTTGAACTGCTATTTAACTTTTTTTGAAATCCTCAACCAAGGATATGTTTATTGATTTTAGAGACGAAGGGAGAGAGATAGAAACATCCATGTGAGAGAAACCTATCAGTTGCCTCCTGTAGGCGTCCTGACTGGGAATCGAACCTGCAACCTAGGTATGCAACCTAGGTTGCCCTGACTGAGGATTGAACCCACAACCTTTTGGTGTATAGGATGATACTCCAGGCAACAGAACCAATAGTCCAGAGCTATTTAACATTTTTTTTTTTGCATGTATATCTGGTTGTTCCAACTAGATTGTAAGTGAGGTCTCTGTTCTCAGGATTACTCTCCATCTTATTCTTCCTGCTGTAAGCCAGGCCAGGGTGGAGTACAAGACACGGCTTTCCTAAGCCTAGCATGAGTGAAAAAGCTTATTATAAAATGCTCCATGGGCAGGTTGTCATGGTTAACCCAAGATCTCTTCCTCCTCTTTCCACTATTAGTTCTTTCAATTGGGCCATTTGTAGAACCCTACGAAAGAGGCTGAGCAGCACCAGAGGACAAGAAAAAGCCTGGTTCCTGTCCTCAGAGGGTGTACACATAACAGATGACACAGATATGATTATTAACAGCTATATCTCAACATATAAGGAATTCCTTCCATTAGAGAGGCACAGATAAAGCTTCGTACAGCATGTCATGGGAGGGAGAGATTGTTCCCAGCTGTTGAGATCAGGGAAGATGGTTTCTGGGATGTTCACTGTCTTATGCCACTCACCCTCATCAAAGAGAGGTGACCTCCAAGTACTTCAAAGGATACTGCTAAGTAGATAACTGAGCAACTGGAGAGCCTAGCCTTGTTGGTGGCCCTTGGAGTACTTTTGTACTTATTGCAAAATGGAATTCTGTTTTAAAGACTTGTGTTGACTATAGAGAGCTCAGAAAGATAGGATGGAGAGACAACCCCTAACTTTGGTAATCAAGTCAGAGGTAATTCTGGAAAGAGAAGTTTTAGAAGACTGAGCAGAAGCTAGACTGCAAGGATGTAAGTTGGGAATCTATAATGAGGAAATGGAGGTTAGTCATTTATTCAGCAAATATTTGAGTGCCAACCCAGCCCAGTGCACAGCCAGATGCTGGGGACACAGAAATATGCCAAACAGACATGTTCCTACTCTTTTCAACTAGCAGCCTATGAGTCCTTTTTCAAGAAGGTTGGAGTGCCATGAAGAGAACTAGGAGGGTAGCAGTGCAAAGTAATTGAGGGAAGGGTGTCTTTGTTTTGGTAATAAGATGAGAGGGATCGGGGTGTGGCCCCAGGCTGAGAGGAGACACGATGGAGAGTTCAGAAATGCCAGGGGCAGGCAGTTGCCTAAGAATGCTTAAATCATGCCAGCACCGTGCTAAGCACATCTTGTAAATGATTTCATTGGATCCTTACAATAACACTACAAGGCAGCTCTTATCAAAGATGAGGAAACTGAGGTGCAAGGTCCCAGAGCAAGTAGGCAGAAGCAGAGGTGTGAAGCCTGCAAAAGCCAGGCTCTCAGGAACTTCACTACTTTGAGGAAATGTGGTCAAGAAGATATTCAACTGAGTCTAAAACCCACTTCAGCTGGTCTGCATTGCAATGTTGCATAGTCCTCTGGGCCAGTGTTGGCCTGAGCTTTTCACAGTTTTAAGCAGTGCCTCGTGCCTGCGCTTCAGGCTGCTCTGAGTCCATCTGCAAAGTGTTCTGGTGCAGACCTGGGTGGCTCCCTCCTTGTCTCAGGCCCCACACTGAATCATCCTTGGGTGTTACTGATGCTTCCTTTGGCAAGTGCCCAGCGCCCATTTTCCCAACTTATGCCTCCAGGTTCAGGCAGTCACTTTCTCCCCATGCACCCCAGTTTAGGCTTTTAAATTTAAAAAAGTGCTTAGCACATAGAAGGTTCTGTAGAAGTGGTTGACAAGTAACATTTTGCATTCCTAAAGCAATCAGCCCACATGGGATATCAAAAAAAGTACAGGGTTGGTCAGACAATAGATTTCAGCTCCCTTTCTGGTACCTAGAAGCAGTATGACTCAGAACAAATTACTCATTTTCTCTGAACCTGTTTGCTCACTTAAAACATGGGATAACAAAACCTTCATACACTTTAGTGAGGATTAAAGAAGATAATTCACATTACATGTTAAACACCTTCTTCATGGTGTGTTTCCAATAAATGTTGGTTTCTTCCCACCTCAAATACATTTTACTAAATCATGGCCCTCACGAGAGCCTGTAGGATTGGTTTCCTAATCCTTATTCCACACTGTGGGAACGTCTCAGAGAAGGAAACAGGACCCGAAGCATCTTCCAGTCTGTCAGAAATCTGACTCGGTTTGCTTCTTAAAATAGAGAAATCTCCATCTTTCATATGTGGTCACAAAAAGCATGTGCACACCAGAAGTATGACTTAAGGTAAGCAAGAGAAAAAAGCCACCTTTTGCAAACACCAGGCACAGTAAGAATGACATTTTTAAAAAGCCGCTGCAGAACCCTCTAATAGGGCTCATCTGTCAGTGACGTCATGGATTGCCCGGTTGCTTTTTACGTAGGACTCACTTAGTAGACTAGGAGGAAGCCAAAACCTCGACAGGACGTTCTTCCAAGAGCAGCAACAGATGAAACCATGATAATGCTCTCACCCATGTGCCACCTGCTCCCATTCTGCAGATGGCGGGGGCAAGAGCAGGAGGAAAGTTCTGGGACGGAGCAACCCTGGTCTTCCCAACCGACTGACAAAACCAGCCTCTAGTGCAGTCTGCACAACTCTTCAGGACTACCGTTCCGACAACCCCCTGATCCCATTCCACCTTTCTAGTCTCGAAAGATGGAAAAGAGGTGGGTTTTAAAATATGAATTTCAAAGCCACAGACAAAGCACTTGCTTGATTAGTAATGAAGAAAAATGATTTTACGTAACAAGATCTACACCACCATCAATGAGACGTGGCGGTGTGTGACGTGATTTATCTAGCAATCTAAAATAATCAGTTTAGCTCTAATAGAAGAGACCAGAGAGAAAACTGCTCTGTCTTCCCTACTTCCTTCGCCATAAACAAGGACATCATCTCTATTTCAGATGACCAAAAAATCTCACATAGGATCTAAAAATGATTTTTTCCTCTTCAAAATGAATGCATTCTCAATGTTCTACTGAGGCTGGTACCGAGGAGAAAAGTTTTGACAACCTAACATTCAAAAGGTCAGAATCAGTCCACAGGATAATGCAATTTAGCCCATTAATTTTCCCCCCTGCCAACTAAATGTATGTTTAATGCTTACATGTGTAAAGGAGATAGGGCGCACTAGAAGCAAAGACCAAATAATATGTTTATATCTTCCACTTTCTAAATCTTACAATTATTTATTTCTTAAGAGGGAAAAGTCAGAATAATCTACTGGAACCCTAACTATTTCAGAAAAGTCATACGCCTTTGTCATTTTCTTCTCTTTCCCTTTCATTCTCCTTCCTTCCTTCCTCCCTCCCTTCCTCCCTCCCTTCCTTCCTTCCTTTCTCTTCTCTTTAACTCTTGAGAAAAGTGAAAGGGTGGAACCGTTAAGAATTTTCATCCTAAATTCACTTTCCATGGCCAGAAACGTCCTTAGGTAAAATTAGGAATTTGGCCCTGTTGGCCTTAAGTCCTTTTCCAGTCCTGCTCACACTCAGCAAGGCTGATTCTATTCGCAGTAACCCCAGAAGACTAGGCAACCACATTTTCTGGGCCTCTCCAGCCTAGCTGCTGCCAGAGAGCTGAGACTGCAGGATCGTATCTGTGATCTCCTACGGGGTAATTAGGCCACTGCCAGCGCAAGTGGCCATGTGTACCCTCTGAATAGCATGCAAATGGCTGACTGTGGGTGCAGTTCAACAGCACATGCTCCTTGGTATCTGCAGTTGTGCTTTTGAGCAAAGGGAAGGACCACAGTGAAGTTGGCCCTGCCAGACTTCTCTCTCCCCACCTTTCCTAAAGACTGAGGACCACGCAAAGGAAGACGGTTTCGCTGTGCTGGGAGCAGGCAACAGAGTGGAAAATCCAGTCACACTGGGGCAATATCATCACCACAATTTAAAAAGTCAGTTTAGAGGCAGCTGCTAAGCAGCTGAATTTTTAGGCCCCTTTTCAAAGCCAAGCGGAGATTAACAAGGGGACAGCCCTCCTGTCTGCTGGAAACATGTATCAGTGGTGCCACCTCCTGGCAGAGACCACCTCCTGGCAAAGCGGAAACAACATGGCATCCATTTTGTTTTGGCCCCAGAAGGTTCAGAGCTGGAAGAAACCACCGGGCTTGTCCCAGTCAACCAGCCCTCATTTCACAGGAGACGAAATCGAGGTCTGAAAAAGTGACATAAAATCAGTAGCAGAGCTGAGACTTAGGGACTAAATTAACCACATCTGTTGAACCCTTACTAAGGGCTCAGACCTGTTCAAAGCACATGACATCCCCATGACAACTCTATGAGGAAGATACTATTCTCTCCCATTTTCCAGGTAAGCAAAGCGAGAGCCAGAGAGGCTCAAGGGACAGCTGACAAATGACTGAGCTCTCCACTACCTCTCTGGTGCAGTACGTCCCAGCCACGTTTCAGGCTCATGGACAGAGATGAAGCCCAGGCTCCAGTGCATCTGGAGAAAATGCTGCTTCTGAAGGAACCACCTTGGTCTGTTCACTGGGACTGAGAGCCTGAATGGACACAGGCCTCGTTCTGGGAAGTGGGGCTGGGGAAAGGGGGCCCCTGGGAGCTGTGGAACAAAATCTCAAGAAGGCAAGTGGCTCCTGAGAAGTCAGTCAGTAAATAACACTCACCAAACACCCTGTTCTCTCCATGAGCTTTTTCGTAAGTGTTAGAGCAGAATCTTATTTGGAAAATATCGTTCCTATGTGAATGAAACTCAGTAGCAATTAAACAGATACTTGTTAAATGACTTGCTCCCCAGCGGAGTTCGGAGATCATCTCCCCAAGCAGTGCTGTAGCCTGCCTTCTCTCCCTCTTACTCTTCTTCCTCCCCCAGCCCCGCACACACTAGTTACTCTCAATTTCTTTTTTTTTTTTTTTTTAACCCTCACCAGAGGACATGCTTAGTTACTTTGGAGAGAGAGTAGAACAGAGGGAGAGACAGGGAGAGAAACGTGGACATGAGAGAGAAACATCAATCGGTTGCCTCTCACGTGCACCCTGACTGGGACCGCACCTGCACCCGCACCTGCACCCGCACCTGCACCCGTGACTTAGGCATATGCGCTGATCGGGAATTGAACTCAAGTCCCTTCGGTTTGCAGGATGACACTCCAACCAACTGAGCCACACTGGCCAGGGCATCCTCTCCAATTTTTTATTCAGCTTGACTAATCTCCAGGAAACTCTCTGTTTTCAGAGGTGGCCAATTTTCAGTTAAGTGCTTATCATAAAAATTATTCCTGTTGTTGAATTAGTTTGTCATTTAACAATTGTACTTTCTGGTCCTAATGTTGATCGCCTGGCCAACACAGAGCCTATCTCATTCATCTTCTACATAGTAGTGATCGAGTTTCCACTGGTCTCCTTCCTTTTATGTTAAATATCCTTTGTTCCTTTCATAGTTTCTACACGAGGCCCCCCTTCTCTGGTTGCATTGTGTCCCCAGAACTCGATGGCATCTGGGCAGATTGGCTGCTGAGGAGCAGGACTTCTCTTGTTTAAGCTCAGGAACTCCCAAGCCCAGGACTGCCTACCTCTTGACTTGCTATGTGAGAAAAACTCACCTGCAAAGCCAGCTCTCTGTTGCTTGGAGTGGAACACGTTCCTTACTGATGTATGCATCTGCTCTGTACCTGACTCTGTGCTGACGACTGTGCTGCTGCCATTTCCAGTCATTGGGAAAATTCACTGGCTGTCCCCACCTCAGTGTTCTCGTCGGTACAGTGAGGGATCTGGACCCAATTATCTCTGTGCTCCTTTCGGTATCTGATGTCAGCTCTGCTGGCATCACCACCAATAGTCCTGATGCCCACTTTGGACTTCAAAACCAGTGCTGGCTGGCATTTTTCTTCAATGATTCACAGTAATAACTGTATTTAATTTGCATTTTGATATTTTCTTTCCTAGAACTACTTTTCATAATTGCAAAATCTATTCCTGCTGAGTTGGAGAATTCTTAATATTCAAGGTCATCTCTTTCCTCCTCCCCCTTGTCAAACATTCCTCAGGCCAGTGCAGGGACAAGCACCCCCAGACACCAGCCTCCATCACTTGGTGCTCAGGAAGAGAATCGGCAGCTGGGGTGAGGGCTGGGGTGTGGGCTGTTGCCCACGGGCCACCAAGTGCCAGGGGGAGGGACCACACAGAGAGTAGGACATATGATGAGCCCGATGCAGCACTGGCTGCTAACTAGTGCCTGGGCTTCTCTAGGCCTGTGTGTGTCCATCTGTGTAATGGGGGGGGGGGATGAGGAGTGCTACCTGCTTAGCCTGCCCTCTGAGGTTGGTCTGAGGAGTAGAGGATTTTTGAACATGGTGAAGAGGCTATTCATGTTAGGATCAATTTTAAGGTTCTGATAGGTACTCTTCCCATATGATGATAATTTTATGACCAGGATTATTATCATTATTTGTTATAATTCAGAGCTGGTAGATGTGGAACCTTGTCCTTACCCAAATATCTCTACGTGGTTAGAACATACATTTATTTGTACAACCACTACATGTATCAGAATGGAGAATACACAGAGTTTAGAGCATCCAACTATTTGGCACAGGAAGCACTCACCCCATTCCTAAAGGGCCAGAGCACCCCTTTCAGGTAAGTGACAGTTGCCTGGCAATGGCTATTAAACAGAACACTATTTCTGACTTTTACATCTCTGAAAACCAGTGGAAGTGTTAAGACTGAAGCTCTAATTCTAGCTCAGCATTGGGGCTGTGGCTGCCACTGTGTTCTCAGGTTCCCTTGTAGATAATGGAGGCAGGACCAGCTCCAGTGGCTGCCACCGCATGGTAATAATCATCAAAAGAAAGAAGAGACAAAAATATTTTAATTGCCTTGTAACTTCTCCTTAGCTGTGAAACAAGGTGGCTTTTACAATCGCCCCCCAGAGAGACTAAACACTGGGCCAGGACTGTTTTGAATGGAAAGCTATAAAGTCCAAGCATTTAAAAGGAGTGTTACTCTGTAATCACCGCAGCTATTTATAGAGCTTGCCCTGCTCCACAGGCTTATGGCCGCACAGAGAACACCTCTTGGCAACAGCCTTTACCAGCTCACTTTGCTGAGATTGGAGATGAGGTCCTAGTGGGACTTGCATTTGGTGGAAGTCTGGGCCCTGTGATGCTGCTGTCTTTCCCAGGAAGGGTCCAGCACTTGAACCCAGGTGGAGGCTTCCACTGCGCCAAGCCAGGCAGGGAGGAAGGTGAGCAGACCAGCTGCTCCCTACTGTCTTTCCATCTCTTATACACAAAACTCTTGGAAGCTAGGATCTATGCCCTCAGAAAAATAAAATAAAATACTTAGATGATTTTAAAAATAGAACTTTTCTCCTAATGAAATTGAGAAACTATAGAGTTGTCTGGCTTTTAGCATTTAGGGACTGACTGGTGGACAATTAGCTTCTTGCTCAGGCCCCTGAAATTCACACAATTTCTTATTCCCTCATTCTTAAACATGAACAGAAATCTAAGGGTCACCAGACAGTTGGTTCAAACTGAAACATGAAATTACAGTGAAAGAGCAAACAAATAGAAAAATTGACTCCAAAGGAAACAGAGGTAATTCAGGGAACAGAAAAGAACTAAAAAAAATCTATAAATAATATCCTGGAGATATTTATGGGACTTCTGATTAAGATGGAGGTGTAGGTGACAATGGCTTGCCTCCATGCATAACCACATAAAAATTACAAGTAAACTATAGAACAACCAATGCTCAGAATTATCAGAAGTTGAGTTGAATGGAAGTCCAACAACTATGAAACTAAAGAAACCACATCCATCCAGGTGGGAGTCACAGAGATGCAGAGATGCTGAATGGGCTGGTCCCACACCATGTGTGGTGGACAAAAATTCAGGAGGGATATCTTGGGAACACAGAATCCCAGGCCTCCTACCCAGGGTTTCAGTGCCAGGAAGATAAGCCTCCATAACTTCTGGCTGTAAAACCCAATGAGATTGGTGTCTATGAAAGTAACTACTAGACCCCCAAGCAGTTCCTCTTGAAGGGGCCACTAAGACTCTCCCTCTGAACTTCAGCACCCGAGTGGCAGCTTGAAAGGTACAAGTGGCATACAGGGAGCAACTGAAGTGTCTGGCATTAGGGCAAGAGCTGTGAGACAGCTTTCTCTTATACAGAAAGGTAGGCAGAGGCCATTGTTCCTTTTCTGAGCTCACCACACCCACAGAGCCACAGAATTGGCAGGTGGGGGCCACATCTGAGACTCCATCAACCTGGCTACCTTGGTTGACTCTGCCTTGAGGAATCCCTGAGGCTCTGTCCCAACCAATTTACAGGCACACCCAAGCTGTTAACAGTGGCTTTTACATATGAATGGCTGGTCTCAGCTAAGGCTTCACCTCTTCCTAAATCCTCTCAAATAAGCAACAGCTGGCCTCAGTGAGCCCTTGTACCTCTGGCTAAGGGGCCCCAGACAAAGCACTAGCAGCAGCCAGCCTAGATTCACAGCTTGGTTTTGCCTAGGAATCTCAAAGCCCAGCACAAGTAGTAGCCACCTCAGATTGCTTTATAGCTCAGGCAGGATGGCCCTGAGCAGAACACAGGTGGGGGCTGAACTGGGCTTGCACCACCCAGAAAACCCTAGGGCTAGTGCACCCAGTGGACAGCTATAGACCATGTTGGAGCACCACCACCCTAACCCTGCACAGCTGATCCTCCATGGAGGGTGCAGGATGGTGGTCAGTGGTCACAGCCAGTCCTTGTAGCTGACTGGCTTGGGTAAATCCCTCCCATTGACTTGCCAACAGCAATCAAGTCTTGACTACAAGAGGCAGGTATACACAACCCACACAAGGGAGTACCTCAAGTACCCATCTTGGATGATAGGGGAGGTTCTGCCACTGGACCCTACAGGACACCTACTACATTATAACACACTACCAAGACAGGGAGTCATAGTAGTTCTACCAAATACATAGAAATAAACACAGGAAGGCTGCCAAAATGAGAAGACAAAGAAACATGGCCTAAATGAAAGAACAGATCAAAACTCCAGAAAGAGAACTAAACAAAATGGAGATGAACCATCTATGAGATGCAGAATTCAAAATACGTGTTATAAAGATGCTCAAGGAACCTTGTGAGGATCTCAGCAGCATAAAAAAATATCCAGTCAGAAACAAAGGATACACTAATGGAAATAAAGAACAATTTACAGGGGAGCAACAGTAGAGTGGATGAAGCCAAGAATCGAATCAATAATATGGACCATAATAAAATAAAAAAAGAATCAATCAGAACAACAAGAAAAAAAAAAAATGAGGACAGCGAAAGCAGCCTCTAGGACAACTTCAAGCAGTCCAACATTCCCATCATAGGGGTGCCAGAAGGAGAAGAGAAAGAGCAAGGAATTGGAACTCCACTTGAAAAAATAATGAAAGAAAACTTCCTTATTTTGGTGAAGGAAATAGATATGCAGGTCCAGGAAGCACAGAGAGTCCCAAACAAGATGGATGCAAACAGGTCCACGTCAAGACACATAATAATTAAAATGCCAAAGGTTAAAGAGAAAGAGATAATCTTAAAAACATCAAGAGAAAAGCACTAGTTACCTACAGGGGAGTTACCGTAAGACTGTCAGCTGATTTCTCAAAAGAAACTTTGCAGGGTAGAAGGGATTGGCAAGAAATATTCAGTCATGAAAAGCAGGGACCTACAGCCAAGATTGCCCTACCCAGCAAAGCTTTCATTTAGAATCGACGGGCAGACAAAGAGCTTCCCAGACAAGAAAAATCTACAGGAGTTCACCATCACCAAACCATTATTCTATGAAATGCTAAAAAGAATTATTTAAGAAAAAGATCAAAATGATGAGCAAGAAAATGGCAGTAAACATATACTTATTGATAATTGAATAAAAAACAAACTAAGTAAGCAAGAAGAACAGAGACAGAATCATGGATATGGAGAGCATTTTGATTGCTGCCAAGTAGGAAGGGGGTTTGGGGGAACAACTGAAGAGGTGCGGAGATTAAGAAGTCCAAATAGGTAGTTACAGAATAGCCATGGGGATGTAAAGTACAATATAGGAAATGGAGTTGTCAAAGAACTTATTCGTATGACCCATGGCCATGAACAAAGGTGTGGGGATTGCCTGAGTGAATGGGGGTTATTGAGTGGTGGGGTGCAAAGGGGAAAATTGGCACTATCAATAAGATATAATTTTAAAGATAGGCAAAAAATAATATCCTCCAGAATATGTGAGAAAGTATCCTGTCCTTAAAACAAGAATGAAATGTTATTTTATTTTCTCAAAATGCTATTTTAAAAAGAAAAATAAGGAATGTAGTCTTAGAAATAAAATGTTAATATCTAATATGTATTGAGATATTTAATAGAGATTCTAGAAATAAAAAAAATCTTCCCAGAAGGTAAAATAAAAAGACAAAAACACTAAAAGAGAAAAAGAAGAAACACAGAAGGCCAATGAAGGAAGTCCAAACTCTGAGTTCTGAAAGAAAAAACTAAGGACCATGGATGGGAGGAAAGGTGGGCGGGATGGAAAGGAAAAATTTAAGAAAAATGTCTAAAGCTGAATGACATTACAATGTCAATGAGTGACATTGTAATTAAAATGGTTCACTGAGTGCCTGGTACAATAAATTTTAAAAATAGATTTACACTTAGATATAGCATGAAAGTTCACAATACTGAGACTAAAGTAGATCCTAAATGCTTCAAAGTAGAAACAAATTGAATGTCTACAGAAGAACAACACTCAGAACGACAGTAGCAACAGCAAATGCTAGAAGACAGTGAGACAAAGCCTTAAAATTGTAAGGGAAATATGATCAATTTTTGTATACCCAACAAAATTATCATTTGAACATGAGGGTAAAGCCAAGGCATTTTCAGACAAGTTAGTACTCAATTTATTCATGCAAAACCTCTAGTAGGAATTCAGTTTATGATATAGTCTTGACAAGGGAGGGAGAAAATTGAAGAAAAAGTAAAATCTAGGTAATATTGGAGCCAATATAGGAGAGGAGTCAAGAGATCCCAGAGATGCCTTGTGCAAGCAGTCCCAATCTGAGCAGAAAGCCAGGAATCCCATGAAAGAGGTCTCCAGGAAAAACAGAGACTTAGAATATTTATGGTATTAAGAGTTTGGAAATTCAACCAGAACAGGAACAGAATCATAGATATGGAGATCATTTGGAGGGTTATCAGCTGGAGGGGGAAAGAGGGAGAATGGGGGGAAAGGTACAGGGATTAAGAAGCATAATTGGTAGGTACCAAATAGAAGGGGGATGTTAAGAATAGTATAGGAAATGGAGAAGCCAAAGAACTTATATGCATGGCCCATGGACATGAACTAAGGGCATGGAAAGCTGGAGGGAAAGGGGATACTGAGCAAAGGGGGGCAAAGGAGGAAAATTAGGATAACTGTAAAAGCATAATCAATAAATATATTTTTTAAAGAAAAAAAAGAGTTTGGAAATTATGTGGAATAAGATATAGACAATTGGTGGAAGAAACAAAAAAAGGGAAACTAACGGGAAATTCAAGGAAAACCAGAAAGCTGCCCCAAAAGGGAAGCTTTGATTACAGTGCATACACTAGTTGAATCAGTAGAGCAGAGTATTTACCTGGTTGTAGGAATATGACTGCCGCTTATTCATTTTCAGCTGTAAGGGTTAACCAGTTATGTATAATGGGGGGTTGTTATAGTAGAGGAAGAATAAATGAGTTATATTATCTCTTATAGTGGGATATAAATAGATAAAATATAAAGCTGATACATCAAGAAATAGGGGCATAAAAATTGTCTATAGATATGGAGATGGGAAATAACTAAAACTTTGGAGGTAGAACTGGGGATGCAATAGCTGATAAAATAGCTGAACATTAATAAATGTTTAAATGACATTAATATTTTTATTTTTGGAAATAATTTTAAACTTACAGTTGCAAAAATAGTACTAAGATTTCCACATATTATCCATTCACTTCCATTAATGTTATCCTTTCACATGACCATAGTACAAATATCAAAATCAGGGAATTAATACTGATACAATACTATTAACTAAAACATAGACCCGATTTGAATTTCACCAGTTTTTCCACCATTGTCCTTTTTCTGTGCGGGGATCCAATCCAATCCTAGGATCTCATAATTCAGTTAGTCAGTCATGCGTCCTTAGTGGCCTCTAATCTCAGTCTTTTCTGGTCTTTCAAGACTTCGACACTGTTGAACAGCACTGGTCAGTCATTTTACAAACTACACCTCAGTTCCGGTTTGTTGATGTTTTCTCATTATCAGACTGAAGTTACACACTTCGGACAAGGTCTCGGTGATGCTGTGCCCTTCTCACTGCCTCACGTGGAAGCGCATGCCACTGACGTGGCTTATCACTGGTGCTTTTCCCTGGATCATTTGGCTGAGGTTGCGTGGTCCCCAGGACTTTTCCACTGTGAAGTTAATGGTTTTCCCTGGGCAATTAATCTCTCAGGGGAGATACTTCGAAAATATGCAAGCATACCCTTTCTCTTCAAACTTTTGCACACTTTAGCATCTGCTAGTGAGTCTTGCCTACAACAATTATTACTGCTGTGTTTGCCTAATCATGATGTTCAATTTCTCTCATTTCTCCCACATTTGTCATTGGAATTTTCCATAAGGAGGAAGTATGTATGTATGTATGTATGTATGTATGTATGTATGTATTTATTCGTATCAGTAGAGACTCGTGGAAATTTATTTTATTCTGTGGGCTACATTTCAATACTCTCATTATCTTTGGTTCAATTTGTTCCAGTTTTCACTATTGGTAGCTTCTTCATGTTGCCTCCCGTGTCTTTTTCATGTCCCTTTATCAGTTTTTGAACACTTTTTTTATTTTCTATAATTACAAGATGTTCCAGGCTCATCTTTTCTCTTCCAGCCCTGGGTTCAACTATTTCTCCGAGGAGCCTCATTCCTTTCATTGGAGAATTATGGGTCTATTTATCCACCTTTATATATTACAAAACATGATTACTGTGATTCCTCCAAATTTAATTCAACACTACAGAGCTCGTCTAGCTTCTCACTTTTCTTTTTGGTAACTTCCTTCAGACCTTGAGAAATATGGCCTTCACCATCTATAATATATGTACTTATTTGTTTAATCATGGATATCCCCACAGTAGTTTCAG
Organism: Desmodus rotundus; assembly: GCF_022682495.2. Classification (NCBI taxonomy): domain Eukaryota; kingdom Metazoa; phylum Chordata; class Mammalia; order Chiroptera; family Phyllostomidae; genus Desmodus; species Desmodus rotundus. The sequence continues at coordinate 86,701,219 of NC_071393.1, forward strand.
GGTTGCTAATCAATACCACTTTGAGAAACAGGTTTAGAAACTGGAGTACAGTATTTATATACAGTTTGTATTTAACTTGATAGTATCCAGTAAAACTACTGATTTGCAAACTTATTTAGGTGATTTCTTTCTCACTCCCTGCAGTGTAGTTATTTTCAATTGTTTAGGTTCACTTTTTTACTGTTTGTTTTCCACATTGGGTTCTCCCACATCCTGGGTGATGTAAAATGTTTATTTTTGGGTGGTACGTGAAACATTACTATGGTTCTGAGTCAGAGCTTCACAAAAAGTTTTATTCAGAAAGTGAGGGCTCTCTCCTCATCTCTACTACCTCATTCTAATTCCTCCCTTCTTTCAACCTCTTTCCCACACTCTCCCTGTTGGGAACTGTATTTCCTAAGGCTGCCATACAAAGTGCCACAAACTGAGTGCTTTAAAATCTCAGAAAGGACTTCCAGTCAAGGTGGTGGCATAGGCAGACATAACTTGCCTCTTAGCACAACCACACCAAAATTACATATACAGAAAATACAGAACAACCATCAACTAGAAATCAAGTTGAATGGAAGTCTGACAACTACGGAATTAAAGAAACCACATCCCTCCAGACTGGTAGGAGGGGCTCAGACGTGGATCAAGCTTCCCATACCAGAGGGTGGTGAATAAAAATCCAGGAGAGATATCTTGGGAGCGAGGAGCCCCAACTCTCCACCAGGCCCCCCAGCCCAGGGTTCCAGTGCCAGGAATATAAGTCCCCACACCTCCTGGGGATTGAGTCAGTGGAAGAAAGTCCTGGAGTCCTAAACAGTTCCTCTTAAAGAACCCACACAAGGACTCATCTACTCAGTCTCACTCCCTCTGAGCTCCAGCTCCTAGCAGCTTGAAGGCATCAGTGGCATAAAGTGAGGGACTGAAATGTCTGGCATCAAGGCAAACAGAAGCCACTGGCCCTTTTCTAAACCGTCCCACACAGAGCCAGCAAGCTGGTGCCATATCTGAGACACTATCAACCTCACTAACACCGTTTGACTCACTTTGGAGATCCCCAGGGACTCCACCCAACTTATGGCCCACCCAAGCTGCCTTTCCACATGAATGGCTGGTCTTGGCTCATGCTTCACAACTTCCTAAATCCTCTCAAACAAGTAAGAGCTGGTCTCAGTGAGCCCCAGGCCTGGCACTAGCAGCAGCCAGCCTAGATTCACAGCTTGGCTTTGCCTAGGAATCTCCAAGCCCAGCATAAGTAGCAGCCTTCTCAGATTGCTTTACAGCTCAGTCAGGGTGGCCCTGTGCAGAACACAGGGCGGGGGCTGACCTTGGCCCGCACTGCCCAGAAAAGCCCAGGGCCAGCGCACCCGGTGGACAGCTATAGACCATGTTGGAGCACCACCACCCTGCCCCTGCACAGAATTCAACCTGTAGCAGTAAGTTCCCTCTTCAGTTTCTGGGCTATCTTTTCGGTATTTCTTTTGTACAGAGGAACAAATACATGTATATCACATTTCTTCTTTCTTACATGTAGGACTGTAGAATATAGATGTTCTTTTGAATGTTATTTTTTGTTTTACTTAATGTTAATCCTGAAAATCACTCCATATCCATTTTTTAGAGACCTTACTCATTCTTCTACAGAGCTGCTTGTAGTCCATTTTATAGATGGGCCATAGTTCGTTCAATCAATCTCCCATGAATGAGCATTCCAATTGCTGCGATGAATAAGCTTATGCATGTATATTTTCACATTGTTAGATCTGGATCCGCAGGATGAACTTCCCGGAAGTGTTATTGCTGGGTCCACTTGCATGGGTCGTTCTGTTAAGCACTGCCCACTTCTCTCTGCAGTTTGCACTCCCATAAGCCATGTATGAGAATGCCTGTTTTTCCACAAAATATACTGTTGTGTTTTTAATTTTGGTCAGTATCAGAGGTGAGAAAGTATCTCAGTGTTAATTTGTATTTCTCTAATTATGCGTGAATTTGAACATTTTTTCATATATTTGAAGCATATATTCCCATTTTTCTATTGGATTGTGGGTCATCTGTCTTTTAATTATTTTTAACATTTTAAAGATTTAGTTCATATACCATAAAATTCACCCTTTTCAAGAATACAACTCAATGGTTTTAGTATATCCACAGACTTCTGCAACCATCAACGCAATCTAATTTTAGAAACTTTTCATTAACCCCCAAAAAACAAAACCTTGTATCCATTCCTACACTTTCCCGCTCCTGAGCCCTAGGCATCCTCTAATCAACTTTATATGCATCTGCCTGTTTTAGACATTTAATGCAAATAGAATCATACAACAGTGGTTCTTTGTGACTTGGTTCTGTAACTTAGCATAATGTTTTCAAGTTTCATCTATGTTGTAGAATGCAGCGACACTTCATTCTTTTCAGTGAATAATGTTCCACTGTATGAATACATCGCATTTCATTTATCCATTCATTAGGTCAGCGATTTTCAACATTGTGCCACAAGAATATTTAAAACATGCAATACCTGACCATTTAGTCAGGGGCACTGACCTCTTTTCCCTCAGATTGTCAAATTAAAAAATGACAACAGCCAACACAACAATAGCTGTCCAGTGTGAATGAATCAAAATTTTACCTATTCTCTGGTCAGAATGATAAAAAGTATATTGTTGGTGTGTCACATATTCCAGTAGCTGGTTTGTGTGCCATAAGGTTAGAAAGAGGTTGAAAATTGCTGCATTAGGTAATGGACATTTGGGTTGTTTCTACTTTTTGGCTTTTTGAATAGCACCATTTAGTAAAATGTCCATCTTTGCCCTATTTCTGATGCCACCTTTAATGTCTACTAAATTTCCATATGTACTTGGGTCTATTTCTGGGCTTTCTATTCTACTGAACCATCCATTTGTTCATTTGGTACTACCACGCTTTCATTTACAGAGGATTTATAGTATATTTTAATGTCTGGTAGGGCTAGTCATTTCTTGTTACTCTTTTTCAAATGTTTTCCTGCTATTTTTGCATTTGTTTTTCCATGTGAACTTTATTTTCAATCAACTTGTCTAAAAAGCCTTTTTGGTAGTACACTAGATTTTTTATTAACTTAGGGAAAACAACATTTTTATAATGTTTAATCGTGCTATGTAAAGAACAGGAGGTATCTTCCCATTTGTTCAAGAATGCTTCTGTATCTGTCAAGAGTGTCAAACTATATTTTAAAATTGCTAATTGCTTTTCCATTATTTTAGGAGGGTGATAACATGCAAATGGAGACAACATCCTATACAGGAAAAATGACTAATTTCTTACATGCTAGTATGACTCACATAGTAAGCAATGTTTTTAAAAACTGTAGCCTGATTGACCGATGCCTTTGATGAAATTTTATCAATGTCAGCTGTAGAGAGATGCTTTGGGCAGCCAGGAAATACCAGAAATACAGGTTTATTTTCTTTCTTGGATCTTCCTCTCAGGGTGCTGCAGGGAGCCAGGTCTTTCCCACCTAAACCATAAAATTTCTTGAGAAGATAAACAGCTTCTCCCTTCTTGAAGATGGGGAGAGGGAGGCTAACATAACCAATGGAGTCAATGAGCTGAGACAAAAACTTCCAGATTAGAGGAAAAGAAGAAAGTAAGTGTGTAAGGGTTTGCAGCCAGGACAGCAAAGCCCATGTAATAGAATAATCAGGCACTGGTATGTTGCACAGAACCCACACTTATACACCCACCCTTCCCACCCTCACACGCACCCACAGAGGATGGAGCATGACAGAAGAACTGATCGAGACACAAAGGTCTGAGAACACAGACCCCGACTCAGCCACCCAGCCAGGGGAGTCAGAGCAAGCCCCCTCTGTGAGGGAGGCGTGGTGTTCGAAGCCAAAGCAATTTGTCATCGGTTGTAAAGTTCAACTATTTAGAAAATTTTATCCATTGCTGACACTTGTTATTTTGAGAATATTGTTTACTACAAGACCCAGTTTAAGAACCTAATAAGGTTATATGAAAAATGCAAATCTTGTTAGCTCCTACTACCCATTAGTCCTGGATCAGGGATGGACGGCCTGCATTTAGCTTGTGCACACCCTCTGTCTGGAGAGAGGGGGGGTCCTGGTTCTATGACTGATACTCCCAGTGGAGGGGCTGCTTCCAGGCCTCCCCTGCAGGTCAGGCACAGCGAGATTCAGGTGAGTTCATTAGGCCTGATACACAGTCCTGAGGTTCTATAGAGCCTGCATCAGGAGACCACCCACAGAGGCTGACCTCTCTTTAGATCCAGGTCTGCTCCTAATTTCCTCTGTGACCAAAGCAAACCCTTGCTGGGTCTTGTTTTACCTTTCTGATCTGTCACATGAGAATAATGGTACGTGCCCTACCTACTTTACCAGCACTGAGTAAAATGAGACAATAAATGTGAAGACACATTAAAGAGAATGAAAAGTGCTGTCCAGGTGAGGCGTGTTCTAGAGTGGCTCAGTGAACTCCATGTCCCAGTACCTTAGTGTCCTGATTAGGAAGACTGGGAACAGGTAGATAGCTTGCAAACCTATTTGTCATGGATTTAAAAAGTACCCACTCACTCAGTGGCTGAGTCACCATCACAACCACAGTTGCATGTATGTTAGATCATTTTAAAAGGGCTGAGAAATCTGTGTTCCATCAGCTGAACAGATGTCCAAGCCCCTATCACCTGGCAGACAGGGGGCTGAAGCCATCCCCACCCTGCAGGCAGGGGAGGCTGAGAAGATGGAGAAAGAGGTTGAGTCAAAAGGAAAAGTTACTGTCACTCTGGAAAAGATTCTGTGGACTCGGAGAAGGAGAATCTATTGTATTTTACTAGGGAATCAATATAACGAAAGAAAGCCTCACATTTCCATCTGGTCCTTTCCCTGTAAGCGAGCCTGTTCTGAGTTCATGTCCACGAACAGTAAGCACCTTGTGAGCAACTCAGTACTTGGAACTATAATACTTGTAGAGATTTGTGAGATGCTCTGCCTACACAACAGTCTCTAGTGAAATCTCACACGGGTGAAACAAGCCAAGCAGGGCCCACGCTGCCACGGACTCGGCCACCGGCCACCGGCCACCGCCCGCACCGGGAACTCTGCTCCACCGTTTCTCTTGGACTGAGAATAATCTCAGGTAAACAGGGGCCCGGAGACAACAGCAAGGCTGGGAATTCAGTCTCTTAGGACCTCAACCTCCCATTTCCGGGCACTTCCAACCTAGGGAAGGTGTCCTTTTCCTAACCTCTACCAGGGCTGGACAGGTCTCACCTTAGACACCTACACTTTACTGTGACTACATTTGGGGTCAGGAAACTTCTTCCTTCATGTACTATAGCATCAGTCTTTTAAGCATGGAAGTGAAAGGTCATATTTGCTCTTAAGAGAATTCCAGGCATCAGCAAATAGGCGTGTGTGGATCCCACATACTGCTGTCGGGAGGCCAGCCCCGAGAGAAAACCAAATTTAGTCATTTGGGGCACTTTGGGGTCATTGTGCGTACTACGGTAGAGAGGAGGGGCTTTCTTCCTCCCCCAGGGCTTGCCCCTTACCTGCTGTGTCTCCTGGGTCTGCCAAGGCGTCCTTCAGGTGGCTGCCTGTGACAGCACTGCCTCGGTCCCATCCCTGCGGAGCAGCCTGCTCCTCGGCCCCTAACTCACCCCCAGGCTCTACCTCCTCTTCCCCAAGACTCCCCAAGATCCCGGAGTCCCCCCTCCTCCTGCTCCTCCCTCCTCTGGGCGGCTCTCCTGTTTCAGTTTCTCCACCCACCCACGCTCTCCGTGCAGGTAACAGCTGTTTCCCATCCGCAAACTGACCCACACGTGCGGACTGGAGGGGCACCTGGATGCTAAAGTGAAGGGGGGGGCCGATTCGTAGTGGGGGGCACAGGCAGGGTCTGGGATGGGATCAAGCAAAGTGAAATGTGGCCTGGTCCAGGGGAAGTGGGAGTAGGAGCGCAGGTCAGCAACAGACATCAGGCTCAGGTGTGTGCACACAGGTGTGGGGGTGAGGGGAGGTCAGCAACCAGTGGAGGAAACTGTTGGCAATAAATACAGGTCTTGGAATACTTAATAAAGGTGGGAGGGGAAACTAAACGCTTGGTTTTGTCTAGAAAAACACTTCCAATTATCCTGTTTATAATCTTTCCCCAGTACCACTTATTCAATTCAATGCAAAGTAAAATCAGCTCCTCAGAAGTGATGTTTGATGATTTGGAGCAGTTCTTAGTTTACTGCACGTGTAGTACGGTCTCACAGGTTCACAACTATTTACTGACAACCTCCAAATCTCTACCCACCTTTAGATCCACAACTGCCACCCAATGACTCCCCTTAGATGTCACCATCATCTTTGATGGTCCCCTTAGGTATCACCATGTGCAAAGTCAGCAGTCCTCCCATCTCAGTTCCCGCGGCAGCACCAGCACCCAGCCAGCTGCTCCCATCTGGGTGTCGCAGTAGGGGCAGCCTGGACTCTTGTCTTCGCCCTTCTTGCCCCTCCCTACCCAACGACAGGGGAGAGTTCAATCTCCCCCGCTCTTTCCACACTACGCCCCCACCCTGGGTTCAGACACTACCACCCCTCACCTGCATCACCAGAATGCTCTACAACTAGCACCTGCCCCCAGGCTTGCCATCCCTAAACAGGTACAATGAGCTCCCTAAAGTTCATTCCAAATCGTACATTTTTTGGCTTCTGACTTTTGAATTGCTCCCATTAATCAGACTCCAGAGCATCGAATACAAGACCTTTCATGATCAAACCTCTGCTACTTCTCCAGCCCCGCATGGTCGCAGGGGGTCGCTGCTATTTCCCCCGTTGGGGGTAACTCATAATTATCTCTGGTGAGTCTCTTGTTTTATTTCACTCTTTCTTTTCCATGGGCCACACGCACTGCGGAAAATTAGAGGGCTGGTTCCAGTTCAAAGCCTTTAGCTGGACTGACTCTCAGCCAGAAGTTCCCCATCTGCACTCTATTAGCCTCCTGATCGCATTTTGTTATTCTCTTTGCACCAGAAAAAACAAACAGATGTCTCTCCCACAGTCTGCCTTCCCCCCAGTGTCAAAGAGGTTCTCTGCCAGGCGACCCCCTGCGACCCCATGGAGTTCCTTCCTCGGTAGTGGCCTTAGCCTCCTGGTTGTCCAGCCTCATTGTCACCCTCCCGTTTCTGGCTGTTTCTGATAATCCACCCCGTTTCCTGGCCGCCTCGCCTGCTCTGGTGATGATCTGCCAAGGTCCCAGATCTAGTGCTTCACACGGGATGTTCGTGCCAACGATTCCCATGTGTTTGCTTCTGCTGCAGCTTCTGTGACCTTCAGTATCACACTGCTGGGGACAACCTCACTCAGCACGAGAGCAGGTCTCGGGCGTGACCTGGAGATTTAGCCTGCCTCCCCATAATCTGCATCAGATCTCTCCCAAGCCATCCCTAGGAAACACACACTCTAGGTGGAAACAGTGTGCTTACACTGCAAACACAGCTCCCCTTTCAACCAGACCGCAGCCCTTAAGCTCCTAAATGTAAAATTTGGAATTGCCACAGAGCAACTGTCTAGAATGTTGTTTTACTTCAACATGTAGCGCTCCTGGGGGAACTTCTTCCAAGTCTCTGGAGTTGCCTGGAGGAAGCAAGGTCGCTTAGCACATCACCAGGTGAGCTGCTTCTAGCGGCTTCTCAGTTCCCTTTTGCTGCGACCTAGACCCAGTAATTCCACTGCTGTGGCTATTTTGAATGTGGTCAGTCTGAACTGAGATATGTTGTAAGCATAAAATGCATACTGCATTTCAAAGACTTAGTACCAAAAGAGGGAAAACCATCTCATTAACAACATTATATTGATTACACGCTGAAATGGTAATATTTTAGATATATTGGGTTAAATAAAATATATTATTACCAGTAAATTTATGTATCTCTTACTTTTTAAAATGTGCTAGCAGAAAATTTAAGATTACAGGTGTCACCTGCATCATACCTCCATTGGACAGTGCTAGCCTAGACCTCGGCTCAGGGTGAGGCCTTAAGGACATCTTCACACAGCTTACAAAGGCTGGTGGTAGGTGCTGCACATCCCTCTTTCCTGCCCCTGGCAATGCTTGAATTAGTAACGAGAGGTCTTAACAATAACCCCGAATTCCTATCCACACTGTCCCCAGATGGCAATGGAACGAGCATGTAAATTGAGTCTCTGGGGTAACCACAGATACTGAGTCCTGGTAGTGACTGAGTTGATAGAGCTTTCTTTTTCCCCTTCTCAAATCTCTTTCGGAAACAAGGATAAAACATGACTGAATTCCTCGTAGCTTAAAGCCCCACAACATCAACGTGTATCCAAAAGCAATGTGTCATTACGACCAATGGCAGCACGAAAGGAGGAAACCCAGTCGACTGCTAATCCATCACTGAGAGCTTGGTCATCCCGTTGGAGGACCACAGGCTCTTTCACTGTCGTCAGGTCGGGAAGAATATTTATGCTGCATTTGGTCTAATGCCCAGTGACTGAGTATTAACAAAGTCATTAGTCTGGATCGTGTTTTCAAGTCCAGCATCAGTGAAAATCTGGTTTGTTTAAACTGAGGTTATCCTATGCTCACTGTGGTCATTACCTCTTATTAATATGAGACAATACACTTCAGTTTCTTATTTATAAAATATGCGCTACAGAAAAACCACTCTCAGGAAGACGTGATTTTTGCCTTGCTAATAATTGATTTTTTTTCTTGAGAAATTAAATAAGAACCTAAATGACGAATCAAATATGTCCATGAACCTACAGTTATGACTTTCATCTCTGGTTAGCTTTGCAAAGAGAAAAACTCCGCTCCAGACTTGTGTGATTGCCCAGGACCTCCCAGTGACTGTGGCCTTGGGAAGCCTCATCTCCCTTCCTGGAGGTTCAAAGTCGGCAAATGACCAGCACCTCTGGGCTGTGAACGGCTTTCTTCCCTTCGGGGCTCTATTTTGATTTGTACCCATGTTACTATCCAGAATATGATTTTACCGGAAAATAAAAAGAGTAGCTATGACCTTTCATTTCTGTTTAAATAATAAGGAATCTCCTAAGGATGAGTTGAATCTAATTTCAGTCAATTCTGAAACCTGGATGCTGCTCAGAAAAATGCAAACCAGTGTCTCCCCTGAGAGTGGTGACCTGTGAATGTACAGCAGCTGAGGTTGAACCCTACCAGCTGAAATTAGCATTAATTTTTTTAAAAACTTTTATTTTATTTTCAGAGAGGGGTAAAGGAGGGAAAAAGAGAGATACATCAATGAGCAAAAGAAACATCAATCAGTTGCCTCTTGCACACCCCTAACCCAGGACCCAGCCCACAACCCAGGCATGTGCTTGACCTGAATCAAACTGGTGACCTTTTGGTTCATAGGCCAGCACCCAATCCACTGAGCCACACCAACCAGGGCAATAGTGGCATTAATTTATCTGGCCTTTCATTGGCTAAGACTGAAGTGTACACTCTAAAATTAGATATATTTAAGTGTTTTTCAAGCTGAATCTCCATAATGTGTTGCTATCCTTTACATTGTATGGGAAGCAGAACTTTTAGGAATTGTCCCCAAGGGCTCTAGCCCCTAATCCCTGCAACCTGTCAATGTGCTAAGACCTCACTCCCTTAATTGTTATGCCTATGGAACAGCAGACCTTCAAAAGGGGGAATTATCCCAGTGGGCCTGATCTATTCAAGTGAGTTTTGAAAACTAGGTAGCTTTCTCTATGTGGTGGGCAGAAGAGTACACAGAAGGGGACATGGGGGAGATGCTGAGCATAAGGACTGACATACCACTGCTGGCTTGAAGATAGAGGGATCCAAGTGATGGAGACTATGGGTGGCATCTGGAAGTTTGGAGTGGCACCCAGCTGACAGCCAGCAAGAAAATGGGAACCTCAGCCCCAAAAGACAGGATTCTGTCAACAACCTGAAGGACCATGGAAGCAGATAAGAGCCCAACTGACTGATTGCGTGGCTTTGGCCATGTGGGACCCTAAGCAGAGAACCCAGCTGGTCCCGTGTAGACATCTGACCTACTGCACTGTGCGATGAAAAATGGGTGTTGATTTTAACGGCTAAGTTCAGGGTACGGAATTGGTTATGCAGCCATAGAAAACAAACACACCTTGATAATGTTCATTGGATTCCATAGTTCTTGTTGTTACTGTAGTTCATAATCCACTGAGTTTGCCAGCCGTGTGGCTTCAGGTGAATTACTATCCCTTCTTGAGCCTATAAAACCCGCCTCACTGAGTTTTCATGAAGATTAAATGGGATACACTTAAATGTTTACTGCAGACCTGGGCTCTCAGCAGGATCTCAATCAAGCTCCTTCTCTGTATGTGTATTCATATAGTCCCCAATGTCTCCCTAAATACAGAACTTCCTGCATATTGTACAGTGCTGGGGATATGGTGGGTGCTCAGTCCCTGCGCACTGAATGGACTGTACACAGAAACAGTACTCATCATATATTCCACATATATGGTGAATGGGCCTGGTGTGGGCTGGCCGGTGCTCGAGTGGGTTAGCACCAGAGGGGTGGAAGCAGAGGGCAGTGGCCTGAGTCCTAAGGATTTTCTGGATTTTAGGAGAAGGCTGAAACAGCTCCTTCCCAGGGCTGGCCTGGGAAACTTCCAGGTGCCTAGGATGAAGGAGGAAAAGATACTCAGTTCTGAATGAACACTTGGAACTCCTTTTCTCAGAGAAATAATGTGATAAACACTGGTTAGGTTAGAGCCTGGCCTCTTCAATGACCAGTGGCAGTGCCTGAAACCCAGTCCATTTGTAACTTTATTATTTTGTTCTGGATATTTATTTCACTAACAACCCGACGTTTGGAACACGACCTGTCTGTAAAATGGAGATTATCCAGAGTTAACAGTGTCTAATGTATAATGGCATTGTTCATCAGATACAAATTCAGAATTGGCCCTGGCTGGTGTGGCTCGGCGGACTGAATGCCGGCCTATGAACAAAAGGGTCACTGATTTGATTCCCAGTCAGGGCACATGCCTAGGTTGTGGGCCAGGTCCCGAGTAGGGGGCACTTGAGAGGCAACCACATATTGATGTTTCTCTCCCTCTCCTTCTCCCTCCCTTCCCCTCTCTCTAAAAATAAATAAATAAAATCTTAAAAATAATAAATTCAGAATTGTCTTGAGAATTCCATATGTTGCTGCGAAGGACTAGGTCAGAAGATATCACATACACTGGCTTGGAGACATTTCTGTTTCAAATGAATCACAGTTACTTTTTTTTTGTTTTAAATTAGAATAGAACTTTATTTGTGGCATCCAGATTTTATAAGTGATTTTATACTTTAAAATATTCAATAAATTTTGATACACAAATCTTGAAATATATTTACCATATCGGATTTTTAAAAACAAGGACAAATGGCTTCGAATCAGAACAAATTGGGTTAAACTTGAAAATTATATGGAATAATTTCAGCATTACAAATAAAAAATGAGGACAAATACCATTTAAATTTGAGTTAGGATGAAATGCATTTGTAATACAATTTTATATCTGTTAAAACTGATTACAGAGAAAATATAGGCTAAAATTATGTGCTTATAATTTCTAGAAAAATATGATGTCCTTGCTTTAAGAAAATGACCCTACTTACTCTCCAGCCATAGAATGCATTTGAGATACTTTTCTGTCTGGGATGAGGGGCTGTGTTGCATGATACAGGTTCCTTCCAGATGGTCAGCCCCCAACCGGGAGACGGAGGGCATGGCGGTCTGTGGCTGGGGGCTGGAGGGAGTGAGTCTGGTCTCACTAACAACCTGATTTGAGTCACAGGACCATCCAAATGAGTATCAGTCAGATGAAAAGCAAGCTTTATATTTTCTCAAGCTCTGACATCTGCTATGGTATTTTACATAAGTGATATTTAAACAGTCATGTGATAAAATTCTGTTTTAACAAAGATAGTTTTCACATTCAGTTCTACATAAAACGGACATTCTAAAATGCACTGGCCCATGTTAATTAGTTTGCCGATGTGGAGAAAATGGATTCTGGTGGTAAGAGCCATGTCTAGGTAAACATACGTATGTGTGTAGTCAGACATACATGTGTGTATGTATTCAGTATCAGAGATGTTCCTACCTCCTTGCCTATTAGCAGGCATTTTATTTTTAACTAAAGAGATTCCTCTTTGGGAGTACAGTTAGTGTCCACATCTGATTTGACAAAATCTGACGGTCAGAACAAAGCATATTCGGCCTGTATGATACTTTACAAAACACCTCTCTGGAACAACAATCTTAGGCGACAATGAGAGTAGGCATGATGGTTCTCATTTGACAGATGATGAAAGTGGAGCCAAGAGAGGCTGACTACGTTGCTTCAGTTCAAACAGCAGGTAAGTGATAAAATTAGGACTATACCTGGTGGTCTTGCTCGAACACTGGTTAGCACAGTAGCGCTAAAAACACAAGGTGTGTCGTGTTGTGAGCTACTTCCCCTAAGCGAAGCTGTCTGGAAAGTGGTGTTGCTACTGTCACATGCGAGGTCCGCCAGGTGCTGCCCGGTACCCATGATATTATACCGCGCCAACTGAAACCAACAGCCGGAAGCACTTTTTATAGCTCTGAGAGTATATATACACATATGTAGGAGGGTTCATAACATTTATATAGTATTTACAATTATTCCTAAATCCCCAGGATACCATATGGAGAAACAGGTTTAACTTTTTGCAAGAGCATTTTCTATTCATTCCCTCCAAAATAGGTATGAAACATATAAATACAGTCTCAGCATGCTCTTTGACAGGTTCGCTGAAACACTTCCCCTTTCACCTTATTCTGCTCACCCCTACTTGGATTGTTTAAAAACTCATGTGCACACCTGCAAGTTCCTTGAGGAGGAGGGCTAAGGTCGATTTTGGGAAGCTGACCACTCTCACCCCAGGGCCCAGCACAGTGCTCTGTGCTCACAAGACATTCGACAAATGTTTGTTGAATCCCTGTACATGGTTTTCATGTACGTCTATTTGATTAAAGTAAAATTCTATCTGTAGCAGTGTGCTAAAGAGTTTTGGGGTTATAGTAAAACATCATCATTTTCATAGTAAACAGTATTTTTTAAAAGCATAAGAAATGTGGTAATACATTTAATACAAATTATGCATTATAACTATTCTTTGGTTATTTTTTAACAAATTATTTGGTTTTTCGACTAAAGTGACCTACTAAAAATATAAAAAGGCAACTACAGAAATTAGCTTAATGTGTAAACATAATAAACTCTGTAAACATATAGTTACTACATAATTGTGCAAGTGTAAAGAATGACTAGTAAAGGCAAGTACTATATATTTAACTTAGTTCTTCGAGGCATACTTAGAAATACTGCTTTGTGGAGCTTTAGTTTAATGTTGGAGGAAGGAATTCTTTGAACTAAACTACCACCTGAGAGAGCGGTGACTACAGCAATGAACCATGAGGATATGAAGACACGCAGGCAAGAGGACGGCATTCGTGTTTTTCACCCTTTGCAAATCTGAATTTGCTTCCCGTGTCTCATACACCAGTTTGTTCAGTAAAACCACATACTAACAGAAACCAAATACTTTTTAAATGAAGAAGTAAACACTTTTTTTTTTTTTTGCCAGTGAGTCAGTTGACTAAAAGTATAGCTAACACACTTTCCAAGGTTTTACCAAAATTCTGGGCAGTAAGGTGCATAGGCAGGTCTACAAAGGAATAAACAGCTGCGGGCAGCGCTAAATATAGTGTCGTTTACTCAATATTAAAGTATCCTTTTCCAAATCTCAGAATCTGATCCTTTTCAGAAAGCATCAAGCTTTTCACACATGACACTTATCACAAATATTTCACAGTTATAATTTCAGTAGTTTAAGAAAGGACTGCCTGGCAAACACTGGAAAAGAGGTAAATATTAAGGATACAACTCGCTATTTCGGGCACAAAGGACGCAGGTCCTGGAGTGTGAACTCTAACGATAGAATGAAACAACTGTGTAAATGCAACACGTTATTTTAAAGTGGATGAAATACTGGTAAAGCTGTCGCACTATTGCTTCTACTGCTTTTGTATGATGTTCTCCAATAGGTGGGAAGAATCCATGGCTAAGTGTTAGTACTTCCCTGGAAAATTTTAAGTCAAGAATTTGCTTATAAAAACAAGTGGCAGCAAAACACTACAGATTGTTGTTTGTAATCTAATCAACCCCATCAAAGCCCTGAGTGTTCTCAATTGCCGTCTGAAGTTTATCCCACAATTCTTCAAATGACTCATAGGGTGGCAGATCCAAGCGGTTAAAGCTGAAAAACAGAGAGGAACTGGTTAAGACCTACACGGACAAAGCCTGTATCCCCACGGTGAGCACAGTGAGGGGTCATTCGGGATGACCCACAAAAAGATGTTTCATCCTCGGGGGCGGAGGAGATACAGGGTTGCATTCTAGGCATGCACTCTCCCCGTGACTGCGTGGTGAGGTCCTCCTGTCCCACCTCCAAACGTCTGGGTTCCTCTGTCATTTTAAACCCCTAAAAGGAACATCCTAGCCCTTCTTGGGATCGCCCATCATTCATGCGATGGAGGCAACGTATGGTCAACAGTTGAGCTGAGCCTCTCCTGAACTTCAAGCCCAGGCCTACCTGGTAAAGTAACACCCATTCTTGGGTTGGTGTTGCTGCCTCTTGCTCCTCCTCCTCCGTTCCCCGCTGCCCTACATAGCTGCCACCAACAAAGCACAGAGGGGACTAGGCCTTCTGTACCAAGAGGCGATTTGCTTTCTGAGACCTTGTTCTCTCAGGGTGTAAGAAACTGCTTACCATGTATGGGCTCTTGGCAGCTTTTCAGGGGTACCCCACTGTTCAACTGTAAAAGACTGTGGTCCGTTTGAGCCTATAAGGAAGAAGAGTTGCTTTGGTTTTATTTACTCTTTACAGGAAACCCTAGGCATTTCACAACTCACTTTTTCTACTGTAGAACTTAAACATACAGAGAACTAATTTAGTTTCTTTAAACTCCAAAGAAATGGAGGCTGTCCTGGGCTTGATGGCTTTATTGCCCAGCCATGAGGGCTCCTTCCACCAAGTCGCTCTGCCCCTGGGGTGGGACGTCCCAAGTGCTTCTGCTGCTCCTAGCCCTGCATTTCTGCCCACCACCTCCTTCCTAGGAACACCTCCTTCCTAGAGAAAATGAGCGCTTTCTGTCTTGCTTGTGTTCCACTGAAAGTAGCTTTAATTTCTCTGATTATAAAATCTTACTGCAAAACATTAAAGCAATTGAGAAAAATATAATGATGGAAAAACCACTTCAGATTTCGCTATTGAATCTGAGCAAACACCCCATCGTGAATCTTTTGTGCGTGTGCATCTACACAGAATTTTCTGTGTGCAAGGGATCACGTCATAGCTGCCACACTTTTCTTTTATGATGGACATTTCTAGAAACTCTTTTTTCCTTCGGTGTTTTCATTGAGCTCTTTCTCCTCCAATTCTCAAGTCCTCCAACCACCCAGGTAAGTAGTGCTGACAACCCAAGGTGTAACCTCCTGTAATTTTCTCCGTGTCTTGTTTTCTCAAAAAGCATTACTTTTCACACATCACACAATTACGTTCACAGTTAACACTTCAGTACTTCTGCCACTATTTGTTTTCTGTCACGTGACGTCTTCCCTATTTTCCTGCCTCCGGATTCATTCACCTAAACAATCCATTGGGAAAACTCCCACTAAGTCAGTCGATATAAACAACATGTTTTAATTGGCTACATAATATTGCATTGTAATATTAATGTTTGAAGCAGTTTTTTCTTTTGTACATATAAAGGAATTTGAGTTTATATTGTAATGCTAATAACTTTGGCTCTGTGTGTGGGATATTGCTCCCAAGTCTCACAGTTTGTGAAATCAGTGGGTGGCTGTGGGCCTGGGTGCACAGAAGAGGGAAGTGGAGATAGAGACAGAAAGGGGTGTTTGTCGTTTGCTGTGATTTTCTCTAAGGAATGGCCGAAGCCTAGGAGAAGAGGCAGGAAGAGGGAGTCAGGGGAAACCACCATAAAGACAGATGCTAAGAAATCCAACTAAGCAGAAGGAATGAGCACACTGGCTAGTGGCAAAGCTCCTGTTCTCATTCTTCTCACTGTGAGTGGTTATTCTAGGTGAAGTGGCAGTTGCTTGACAGGTTCTGCAAACAAATATAAATGAAGCTTAACAAGGAGACCAGTTTGCCAAGGAGGAGACAGAGGGGGCTGGCAATTCCACCAGGTAGTAACAGCTTTCTCTATGCCTGAAAAAGTCACTTAGAAACTATCTAGGCAGTCCCTGACTTCTACTTCCCAGAACAATTCTATTCTTCTTTGTTGCTCTGAGTAGGGCTCCACTCCTAGCCATACTTTCTCTGAATGATTTGGTCTTCTTGGTACCTTTAAAAGCAAGTAAATATTATTCCAATAAACACTATGTTAACAGATACGAGACAAGTAGTTGTGCCCTATATCAGAAACAGTACTTTTTTTTTCTTGCAAAACACACCTCTAGAGTTATGAGATAAATAGGTCAGAAAATAGATAGGATATGCAGAATTTCACTTTATAGAAAACTTAATTAATAGTAACTATCTGAATAGCAAGAGATATATGCATTCTTATCCCCAGTCCTGCCATTCCCCACGGGACTGAGAAATAGTAGCCTAATGGGGTTCTCCACCCGCCACCCCCACAGGTACAAGGTCTCCATGATCAAATACAGCTTAGACCCCCCCACACTAGTAAAGGTTCTTAAGTCCCAAAGAAATCTATTTAACTTTGTTGGGTCCAGTATTTCCCCATATGTATCCTACCACGCTACTCTTTGTTTTTTCTCTCCAGTTATTAACATGCTGTGGAACTTTGCACGCTGCCCTAGACTCTCACACCACGTGCAACGTTTTCTCCCTAATGGAATGAGGCATTTAAAATTCAAGAATGGGAAGTAACTCAAGTCATTTCATGTTTCCAGTTTCCTTCTTTGCCATCTGATTAGAAGGTGTAAGTACATTTTGGTCTACTTCAGTGTTTCTAATTATATCATTTTCAAAAGCTTCCTTTTTATTAAGCCAAATGTCTGTATAAATGATAGAGGCTTGAGGACTAATCAGCCACAAAGAAGACACCTGGCATTGCCCTGTTTTTAAATGATGTGGAAATCCTTACCGTAGAGTTCCGCAAATCCATTCATAGGCACCCGAGATGTGCCAGTGACAAACTGAAGTAACCTGATTCTTTTTTCTGAATCCATCATTAAAACAGCCTGAACAAGATAAAAACAGCATTTAGGAATATCATTGCAAAAAAGGTAACAAAACTATCCTGAAAAATACGCTATCAGAATTTATTTCGAGCATCAATGATCACTTAGGAAATTTGCATGTTTCTTTTAGTTAAATTTGTGTTTATGGGTGGTTTACAAAGTTCTGGAAAACTTTATTTCCAAGGCTCCTTGGTACTCTTTAGAATGAGATTATAGTCTAATAAAGTGACAAAAATTATTCTCAGGAGTGAGTCAGGGTTTCTAAAAAAATATATTTATTGATATTATTAGACACATTTCTTTTTTCTCTTTTTTTATTGTTGCTCAATTACCTATTTCTCCATAACACTGAAAATCACAGTTAAAGGAGCCATGCAGGAGTCCTAGAGAAATGCTGCAGGTTGTTACAGGTTCTCTTAAGAGTCCCTACTTTATGAAGAAACTAAGAGCCTATGTTAGCTGTCACTGCCGTTTACTCCACCCCGAACATCTTACTTCCCTCTCTCTAAGTGCGGTTGGAGGTTGGGGCCATACCCAGAAGGTAGATGTATACAGTACACAGCAAAGATAGTCTTTGCTGGGCTGCGTTCTGTCTTACCTATGAAGGAAGTTAACTAGTATAGTTACGTATGATTGAATCTATCAAAAGTAATTTATGGAAATAGAAGATTTCAATTACCTTCCAAAACCACTGGATGACTTGGTGGTTGACGCTGTAGCCATTTTTATACTTTGTGTGTTCTCTCCAGTCGTTCACATCGACATCTCCCAATCCACACATAAGAAGCTGCATAATGAGAAATGTCAAACTATAGACAAGAAAAATATAGAGTAAAAAAGTTCTGTTTTAAAATAAAAATAATACTCCTTACCTCTAGTTCATTTTCATCAAAAATTTTGATGAGATCTTGTGGTATTAGTTCAAAAAATCCCTAGAAGACAGAATGTATTTAAAAACCTGGTTAGCAGGGTCAGCTCCTGGGTGCTACTGGAGAAATCCCACATCCACATAGATTCCTACCTTTACACATCCATGGGCTCTCAACTCAACTGAGATTTCAGTATTGGCAAGAAAATAGATGTGACCCTAGTTTGTTCTCTCCTTCACTCCTCAAAGTGGCAATTTTAAAGCTTCCCTGTACTCGTCAAGCCTCCTCCTCCTTTCTGTCACCCCCTCTTTACAGAAGATAATTCCAATATTTGAGAGAGAAAATAGAGGCAATTAGGCAGGATGGAATTTGCTCAACCTTCCACAGCCCCATGTACAAAACCAACCAGCACCAACATCATCGTGGCCTCCTTCCCGCTGCAGTGGAGAAGGGCACCACTCACTCTGTGCGCTCCACCCGCTTCCTCCAGCTCCTCTCACTGAACCTCCTCTTTACCAGCTCACTCTTTATGCATTTAAATCCATTCCCGCCACACCTGCCTTAAAAACAGAACAAACAGCAAACACTCCTTTCTCCTTCTCTTCAAAGCCGAGTTCTCTCTCTTTTTTTAAAAAAATTTTTATTGTTATTCAATTACAGTTGTCTGCCTTTTCTCCCTATCCCAGGCAGTGAGGGACAAATACCATATGATCTCACCTTTAACTGGAACATAATCAACAAAAGCAAAAAGCAAACAAAATATAACCAGAGACATTGAAGTTAAGAACAATCTAACAATAGCCAGAGGGGCGTGGGGAGGGGACAAAGGCGAGTTCTTGACAGTGTTCTATATTACCAAATCTACTTGTCTGCCTCCTGTCAGTCCCTCAGCCCATCGCAATCTGACTTCTAGGCCACTGCTTCCCTGAAGCCGTCCTGGAGAAAAGTTGAAAGCAACTTTGCAGCTAAATCTTATCTTATCCATATCTTATCAGACTTTTCTGCAGTATGGTGTTAAAAACACCTTTGTTTTGGAAACTTTGTCTGCTGTGGATGGTTTTATTCGTATGTCTCTGTCTGCTTATGCTAATTTCCTTTGAAGTTTTCTTTTTCACTGTCCATCCTTTAAATGTTGGTGTCCCCAGATGTCCATGTGTGGCCACTCACTTTCACCTTCCTGTTCCTTCAAATTTTCCATCTTACCAGGTCCACAGCTCCACCGCACATCCAGAGACAATTTCCAAATCCACACCATCACCCCAGTCATCCATCCTTTAAATCACCCTATGCTGTGGATGTCCCCTCCTGAATGCCACTCAAATGCACACGTGGCTCTCTCCCCAGCACCACTGTCTTGGTTCCTAATCCAGTCTTCATCTGGATTACTGTAGGCTCTTTCCCAACTAGCCTTCCTGCCCCTCTAATCTACTACATGTCACTTCTCGAATGATCTAAAATGAATTGAATCCAACTGTTTTATTGTTGAACAGCCTTAAAGGCCACCTTCCTTCCCCTCACTGGACTTCAGAATCTGGTTTTCGGCCAGCTCTCCAGGCTTAGTTTTACCTTTTGCATCCTCTCTTCTACTGTAGAAATTGCTTATACATTCTCTAACGTGTGCACAATCCGTCTCATTGCCACACTTTACATGTGCTGCCCCTCTGCTTAGAGCTACATTTCCCACTTTTCTGTGGCTGAACAATCCCTCTCCTCCCTGCCCTCCGCCCCCTCCCTGCTCTGGTTTCTTCCACTCTTCTGTGCTGCCCTAACACTTTAGGCTCGTCTCTGTCCACTTCACATTTTAGAGTCTTTGCTCCCTGACAGCAGGACCTATGTCTTTTTGCCTGATATAGCACCAGACACACAGTCAGTGAAAAAGTGTGTGATAAATATTTAACAGAAGGTTTTGATTTAGCTTTAAAAATGAACACCCTGACAATAGCCTAAATGTCCATCAGTTGGGGGAAGTCTAAATAACTTGTAAATTTATATCATGAATAAAATGTAGCCACAAAACAAAGGTAGCTGTATATCTTGGCATGGTAAGATCTCCAATAAATATTTTATTTATTTACTTATTTATTTGCGAGGGTAAGGAAGGAGAAAGAGAGGGATAGAAACATTGATGGGGGCCTCTCACATGCCCCCAAACCTGGCCTGCAACCCAGGCATGTGCCCTAACCTGGAACCGAGCCAGCGACCTGTTGGTTCACAGTCTGGGGCTCAATCCACTGAGCCACAGCAGCTAAGGCTCCAATAAATATTTGATAAGAGTAAAGAAAACAAGCCACAAACAACACATATAGTGTGATTCCCTTTAGGAAAAGAAACAAATGGTCTATTCCACTACTCGTATCTGTAGCACTCTTGCTCCTTCGCCCACTAAGTTTACTCCAGGTGAAATGAGTGGGCCCGGGAGGGGCAAGGGGCAGTGATACATGTGAGGGGTACTGTTGAGGTTTATTGCATGGACCTCTTCAATGACTGAGTTTTAACAGTGAACATCTTCTCATTTAATATTTTGTTAACATAAAACTATAAATTGGGTCTAAAAAGTAAGTCACATACACCATTTTCTCTGCTGTGATAAGCCCCAATACTGAAAACTTACGGATCGTACTTGGAAATAACAGAAGAGCGAACGAAAGAGGACGCATACCTCTTTAAAAGCAGCCATTTGCTTCTGGATGCGATTCACAAATCGCCACTGAATTACAAGGCTAAAAGAAACAAAACATTCTGTCTTTTTCACATGAATCAAGAAAAAAAATTCAAGGTATATTTATTTTTTGTTAGAAACAAACAGACAAAAAAAATAAAGACTAGCTAAGCCCAAGGTAAAATATTTAGTGTGAGTGGTAATACGGCATTGTTAAAGAGAAAGAACGCTGAGACTCTAGCTACTGGGGAAAAGAGAGAACGGACAAAGAGTCTTCCTGGAAAGAAGTACAAAATTATATCCAGTAAAGTATTTATTATAAATGGTAAAATACTTACTAAATATATTCCTTTTTGTTCTTATTGGTGACAACTATTTCTGATCCACCAACTTTCAACTCATGCTGATGTGTCTAAAATTAAGCATGATATCTTGATATGTTATTTTAGTGAAAAAATAAAGTATACACATTATAGTTATAGTAGAAACCTGGTGTTTTAAATTAAACCCATTCAAAAGCTAAGAAAACTTAAAATATTAGTTTTACTAAAATAAATACGGAATGAGTCAAATGTCAAAGAAAGCAGAAATTCTTGCTGGGAGGCAGCTTTTGATACTGGAAAGTCAATTTAAAAATAGAGCACAGATATGTTTTGAGTATATACATTATTTAACATCTAAACTAGTTATAACATTTGTTTCATAATTCATGTACCATTTTAATTAATCAAAGTTTACAAACCTGTCCAAAAAGTTCTTCATCTATGACAAACCTGAGGTCCAGTTCTGTTGGATCGTTTTCAAGAATCCATCTTAGTGAATTATAATATTCACTATCCTAGATGGGAAAAGTTACATATTTAACATTTGTACACATGTAAAAAGAAGACACCTGAACCTGCAAAGGAAGTATGCTGAAGTCTGAATGAATAACTGGACCAAAGATGAAAAGGTCGTTGGACATCTTTTCCATGTACACACACGTATTATAAAAAGACATGGACAACTAAGCAAGGGTGGTGGTAAAAATACATACATCAATAAAGTGGTACCTGCTTAAACATTTAGAAATTGACTTCTATGTGGCAGCAGTGGACGTACAAATTTTATTATCCAGTTAAAGCAGATTTCAGAGAAATCGGACTTCCATGGATACTCAGGAACACCTAGCACCTTTCTCACATGGCCTATGGGACTGTGTGAAGTGTTTAAGTGTCTGCGAGGAGGCTGATACTTATACTTATTTATACCTGGCCCAAGTTAAAGGAAATCCTCAAATACAGAACCTGAATTAACCAACTCAAGTAACTGTGCAATCTTACGATTTGTAAAGCATTATACTATTCAGCCTGATATTGTGTCACAGAAGGGGGATAAAAAATAAACGTGGTACCAAGGAGAGGTCTTGGAATCCACGTGCAGACTCAGTGTTTGAAGCTGCTCAGCATGGGCTATGGTCAGGGGTTTAATCCACATGTTTCTGTTTCTTTGTCGTGGCTTAATCTCAAGGCCTTGCCTTTGAACGGCTATTTTGAAAACATAGGCCATTCAGCATAAATGATCACAATTCAAATATGGATGAGAGAAACACATTAAAATGTTGTTGAGCATATTGAAGTATTTAGGGAGGAGTTTACTGATATCTGCAACTTTCTTTGAACTGCATCAGAAAAATAAAAGAGACTGATGGCCGGAGGGGTAGGCAGGTGAAAGGGTGTGCGATAATTAGGCACATAGACAAAAAGCCAATTGTGGAATTTGGGTTGTGGATGCACACATGTCCATTGTAAATTTTATTTTGTTTTATTATCATTTGGAAATTTTTCAAGATAAAATGTTGGGAAAATGATCATTTGTATTTTGGAACATTATAATCTATTAATTTCTTCATCATGAAAAGCTAACTCTTTAAACTATTTAGTTGCCTGTTAAATTATACTCTCTATTATAAGTGAAAAAGACATACCACTGATTCCATATCATGAAGTGTTATTGGTTTGTGGAGCATCATCTTGTAAAATGGGCGGATGAAAAAACCTTGCAAAAATTAAATATTTTAAAAATAATTACAAGTGAAAGAAATCAGACAAATCACATTATAATTATACCATATAATTATGTATAATTATAATGTAATAGCTATAATTATATATGAGAACATTTTAAGCTGCATACTAACCATCCAACAATTTGCCATGATACACTGCCATTCCGGCTACCCGGCCAATAAACTTGAAGTAAGAGAGGTGATCTTCATTACACAGTCCGGAATTCGGATTTATCTGTAGGGTATAATTGTCCCTGCAAAGACAACCACATCTAAATGCTCCTCTTCATATTTCAAATAAAAACTTTAACTTGACAAATAATTGTAAGTTATCTCCCTCTTTTTAGAGTTGTTTACCTCTTTTAGAACAGTATTAGACCACTGGATTTATGGTTTTAAAAACAGTGATTTCTGTCAAAAGGTAGAAACAACCTGAATGTTCATCGAAAGATGAAGGGAGAAACAGACTGTGGTATGTACACACAACGGGATATTATTCAGCCTTCGAAAGGAGAGAAATGTGACCCCTTCTACAATAGGAAGAGCTTGAGGACATTATACTAATGAAGTCAGTCAGTCACGAAAAGATCACACTGCATGACTGCACTTCCGTGAGGCACCTGCAAGTGTCAAATTCACAGAGACAGAAAGTGAAGTGCTGGCTGCCAGGGCCTGGGGGAGTCAGTGTTGAATGGCTACAGAGTTTCAGTTTCGGGTGATGAAAAAGTTCTAGAAATGGATGGAAGTGATGGTGGCACAGCAGTGTGAAAGTACTTACAAGTAATGCCACTGAACTGTACACTCACTTTAAAATGGTTAAAGTGGTAAATTTTATATTAAGTGTATTTTACCACAATTAAAAAAAGTTATTTTTGAGACAACATCAGTTACACTCTTCTTTCTGGCACACTGTAACATGCATTTTCCTTGCATCATACAACTCTGTTACTTTCCAAATAGTGATTTCTTTTTCTGTACACAGTCAGTGGAAAGGTGCTTACGTAGCAGAATATTCAAACAACCCATAATAAGGGTTAAACATCTCCTTTGAGATCAGGAAGAACCATTCTCTGGCGACTCCTCCGTAATCCAATCCTTTTTCACCATCAAACTCAATCCACAGCCGAGCCTTGAGGAAGTCTGCTCTCTTGACACCCATAATTCTCCTGTAAGAGTCCTCGAGAACAGTTGCACGGCGAAGTTTCATTTCGAATTTGTTTGGAATGTCATTCTGAAGACCCAGAGAAGAAAGACTTCTGGTTTAAATCAATTCAACATGACAGCAAATTTCTCTCTCATGAAAGTGATGAAATTCAATTGTATTCTACCCTGTGCCCAAGACCCTTTTTCAGGAAAAACAGGACTAGGAACATTGCCTCTATTTCCTCTACGGTATGAAAGAATTCATGCATTTTCGCTAATCAAGTCATCACAGCGCCTTGTGATTTTTGTATCTGAGGAAGCTACTGATGGTGGTAAGAATGCTCGGGTGACGGCATCAGGAGGGTCACTTAGTAAGCTATGCAGTGTCTAATCACTGGAGTGCACACCTGAAACAAATATAATATTGTGTGTCAACTGTAACTGAAAAATAAAATATGATTAAGAAAAAAAAACTTTTCCCAGAAATATCCAAGTTTAGCTGATGTCTTGGGCCAATTTTAGAAAGTGATATTATTCTAGGAATTTGTTTACATTGATGATTTCAAATAAGTTTTCAAATCCAAAAGTTTATAGTAGTTTTGATTTCCTCTTATACGTCAATTGCTGAAGGGAATGTCAGTTTAGTGCTCCTACGTTTGTACGAGTTGCCTGTGCTTTCACTGTCTATTTTTTCCTCTGAGATGTCCATCATTCTACACAAAATAGTTTAAAACAGCTTTAATTTCACAATTTTAAAATTCCTCTTTTTTACTGTTGCTTTTTTAACTTTATAGATTCCCTTTTAAGTGCTGTAGGTATATTCTGTTTTTTTTTTTTTCTAATTTAAAATTTGATGTTGAACCCATTCCTGTTACCCTTTCTTGGGCAGAGTATAAGGCTATGAATATCCATGAATGTGTTTTGTCTGAATTCTATATCCATTATTATTTAATTCTATGGATTTTCAAACCCCATTATGATTTGATTGTCTCATGCATTATTAAAAGTACTTTTATTCATTAAAAAAATAACAGTCCCTTCTTTATAGAGTTATTGTAGAGATTAAATGAATAATACATGTAACTTGCTAAGAAGAATGCCTGCTATGTAGTGAGAGCTCAGTGACATATTATTGCTTTCATTATGATTTTTGTGTTCTGTGACCTGTTTGTAAAGGCCTTGTTCTGTATCTCCCGCTGTCTGGAAGGCATCAGCAATTAGGTATCATAACATGTCTACAAGTGTTAAGAGTGACAAATGGAGAAGTTAGTCCTTCTATTCCACCAGCATCTTTTCATTAACTGAACATATTTCCCCTATAAATAAATCAACAAAGAATTTTAAGAAGTAGAAAACAAATTTCCAGAGCAATTTTAATATAGTTATTACTGAAGATGAGTTTAAAAAGTTGCTAATATTTTAGGATTTTATTTGGACATAAAAGATTTGTACTAAACAACTGTTAGATTTCATTTTTGTTAAATTTTGGAATGGAAAAAATATCTTGTTAGCGGACCCACCATCTTAAATCTGGGAAAGCAGGCTTCTGGCTTAGAATACAAGAAAGTGTAACCCAATATAGCCACCTAGTGGTAGTATTCCTAAACTGCAGGGAAAGGGGAAAAGTATGAGCAAACTAGAAAAGTGTTGTAAAAAATGGTCATCACCAACAGAGATGAAATAGATGGGTAGGTAATGAGTTTACTTCCAAACACGGAATTGAATCTCCTCAGATTCTACAAAGCCAAATTCTCACAAACCCCATTAGGAAAGTTTGCTTTTTAAAGGCAAAAATTTAATATTATTTTTCTAAATTACAGGATATCTTGAAAAATACAGACATAAAATAATTGTGGTCTCTAATGATAAGTCAAAAAATAAGCATCCTTTCCCTATAAGAAACTATTTTAAATTGTTACAAATATAGAACAAATTCTCTGTTACTTTTTTTTGATCCCCTCCACCCATTTTAAAAAGCATTTCCCATTACTTTTGGTGTATAGAACATTCACTCCTAAGAACTCATTATAAGCATTACTAACCTGCTTCTTCAACTTTCTTCGGAAGAACTCATACTTTCTTTTATAATCCCTGGAGTAGGGCACTGCCTTGAGTTGAAAATTTAAGAAAAATAAAGAAGGTTTAGGTTATTTTATTTTGAAAGAATTTCAAAAGTTCCCCTCTAGGTATTTTATGAACATAAGTTAAAGGCACTGAAAGAGGACATTTGGAAAGAAAAGTTTAATTTAAAGAAACACAAATATAAAACTTAAAAAATTTTAATTTCTCTGTTTAAGATAAAATTGTAGTCAGCAATTCCTATGGCTGTAATTTTCATCATTCAATATTCTTGAAATGCAACATGCCAGAAAGAGAAAATTTCTTCCAAGTAGAGAAATATTAGAAATGAAAATTTCCATTTCTAAAGAGACTTTCTAAGTGATTTCTCCATTAAGGGAACAATTTGAAAAATGTACTTTTCACTTGAACTTTGAGGAGTTGCCTTTTTTATCCATTATTTTAAAAGACTAAACATGGAGACTAAAGAGTAATCTAAAAGAACTATATCTTCATTTTTACCTATTTTCATAAATTAAAAAACAATTAAAATCTGAAAATCTAAAAGTGGAAAAAGTCGCTATATAAAAGAGGATAATGATTTTTCCTCTCAGTTAACCTGACTCAAGAGTCGAATAAACATCCACATGGCGATATTTATACTTAAATATGAGTGTGTCGCATATATAGTGTGCTATATATATGTATATCTTATATCTTACATATACAATAATCTCTACTAAAAGTTCACGATACCACCCTGGAGTGGACAGGGTGCTGTCCATGTCCTCCCCTGCCACACTGCAGGCTCCTCTCTGACCCGCTGTGGCGAGACCATGCCCTGTTTCAGACAACAGCAAGTCCGGGCCTGAGCACAGCAGCCCACGCCTGTGCATTTTGACTGTCTGGCTCACTAGCCTCTCAAAGCTATCAAGTGGGATAAGGATAATGACCTTACATACTTTTTTCTAATAACTGAGACCTGGAGTGGGGGTGGTGACAGAGGAGAGAACTGCAAATGTGCTTTCCTTTCAATGCCTGTAGGGTGATGCCCTTGACCATTCACCCTTGAAGAGACAGGTTAGAGAACAATCCCACCAGAGCATACTAATACAAAGAGACTTACTGGTCCAGTTATTGCTACATTCTGCAACCGAGGATCTTCCCATTGGGTTCTTTTTATATCTGAAGAGAGAGAAAAAAAATATGTTCGTCATTCTTATGCACAAAACTCAGTATTATGAAAATAATGTAATGAAAAATCACGATGCACATACTGTGATTTATGTAGAAGATTCTTCCATCTGTGTGAGTTCTTTCTTCCCATCCTGGCTGTAATAAAGAATGTGCTTCAATTATTTTAGAAACGAGTTTTAGATGTAGGGGTAGAAGAACAGCATTGGTTATATGCTTACTTTAATTTGCATATTTTATTCTTAGTAAAAGGCTTCAACACTTTAATATTACTTATTTAATATTTAATTACTTACTTAATGTTACTTCCAGTTGTTACAGAACTACTGTATTCCAAACTACAAAATGTTTGAGACAGCCAGATGACACTGATAGCAGCTCTGTGAACTTACAGGTAAAGGCCCCAGGTCATTGGAAGGATCAAGTGATGTCTTTCCTCTCAGATGAGCTGGAATTTTCAGTCTTGGATCTTCCTTTTTTGGCATAGTAAATGAAGAAAACAATACACACACAAGTTTTAAGATCACGAGAGTCAATCTGTTACTATGTTTTCTAATATCAATGGATATTTAAACTATTCTCTTATTTCCTTTGCTTAATCTGTAAAGTAATAGTTTCCCCACATACAATGTATCATTCTGAGGCTACAGCATTTGGTTCTCAGATTTCAGAGTTGGGTCTGTGCTGTCATCATGTCTTCCACAGAAACCATTCAGAGTACTCTGCCCCACTCCTAAGAGGCTGTGTTACTACATAGACCTCATCTCCGAATGAAAACTGGTGCGAGAGTAGGGCAGTAAACTTGACTGCATGTTACTTCTGAGGCCCTGAACATGCTTTTCTGCACCTATGTGTTAAGGTACTGATTTATTAATATTTTTGAAAGATAGGATGATAAGCTCAAACAGGTTATTGAAATCAACCAAACTATTGAAAAATATAACAAAATTCAATTTGTTTGGATTAACTTCTATGTATCATTTTAATACAGGGTGTGGCAGAAGTCATGCCTGCTTACGTATGGTTGTAGGGTAATAATATAGGTATAATAATTTATAGGTTTTTTTAAAAAAGATTTTATTTATTTATTTTTAGAGATAGGAGAAGGGAGGGAAAAAGACAGGGAGAGAAACATCAATGTGTGCTTGCCTCTCCCACGCCCCCAGCTGGGGACGTGGCCCGCAACCCAGGTATGTGCCCTGACTGGGAATCAAACCCATGACCCTTTGGTTCACAGGTGGGCACTCAATCTACTGAGCCACATCAGCCAGGGCTAATTTATAGTTTTAATTTGAATATTTCATCTGAAATGTCATATGGTGTGCCTGAGTGTGATATTGTTATGTTACAGAATTACATGCTCATGATTTGGTAATACAAGACTTTGTAATACAGAAAAAGGGGGATTATTTGTGCCAGAGCCTGTATTTTATTAAATTATTTTGGGGTTTTTAGGTACACTGGTCTTTTAAATAAATTGATCACATCTATTTATCTGCTGCTAATTTTTGGTAATTTTTCTATCAGTGGTGAACAAACAGCTAAACAACATTAAGCCTTAAAATTAAAAACCCTATTTTACTTGGCCTCAGAAGAATTTTTTTTATATTAAATGAGGTATGATTCAAAAGTACTTTGGAACTATACAGCCTCAATAAAGGTAAAGGATTATTACCCAATATCCTCCTAAGCATTATGACTAGTGAGTTAAAAACTGGATAGGAAGTAATGTGTCCACATGGCAACCGCCCAAAATATTTAAAAAGTCATAAATATATCTTGAATAGAAATAATACTATTACAAATTCAACAGATCTTTAAATGAATACTAGAAAATATAGGTTGTACTAATGTATACTTAACGGAAACCAAGAACTATACATAAGAGGTTATTACTGTTGTTGTTTTCAACGCAAACTGGACAGCATGAGAGTTACCCAGGTGGTGGTTTTGGTGTTATGGTCAATAAAGAAAGGCCTCCCGTTTGGTGCGTGCCGGACTTCCCAGCCTTTCGGAAGAAATCCTTGCTCCATTTCAGACGGCTGAGTCGCCTGCGGTGCGGAAGCACTTGTGGGGGCCTGTGGTTGCGGGCTTGCAGAAACACTGGGGCCCGAGGGCAGCTGACTGGTCTCCACTGCGGCCTAGCACATGAATTAAATCTTGTTGTAATGTTTTATAGAGAGTGCACAAATAGCTGTGGTTAAAAAGGTAACAACCTGCAGACTTAATAACACTTATAAATAAGCCTAAGCACTGGAGGCTCCTTTTTTAAATAAAGTATTTTGTCCAACTTTGTTTTTAAAATAATTTATAATTTCTCAGCTAATTCTTGGGCAATAAGATGCTAGTTAACGATGCTGTTGGTGCACGTGACAGAGAAGGCTAGGTCAGTGGGCCCGGGCCCCAGCTGCCGGGGGGAGCCACAGTGCCAATTAGAGGAGGTTGTCTTTGTCACTCAAAATACTTATAGAGTGGGGAATTCTCCATACACAGAAGTGGGTTCAAAGGCTGGGTAGACAAAATGAATGGCAAATACCCACGATAGAAATGGATAATTGAAATGTAATATAGTCATCCGATGAAATAGTAGGCAATAATTAAAAGAAGTACACTGGATCTATATATAAAACAACATGGATAGGATTTTATAAACAATGTTGAACAAAAAAAGATTTAGAATTATACAAGACATCTTTGTAAAATTTCAAATGCACAGGCATAAACAATATTTTGCATTGCTTAGCTCTCTTTGAAAGTATATGACATAGGTAAGAAGAATATCCAACAAATTCAAGAAAGTGGTGCCCTCTGGGGAGTAGGACCAAGTGTTTGGTTAAAGTGTTTTATCTGTAAAATTTTATTTTTAAAAATAAAATGTCTAGAAATGAATATGGTAATTTGTTAATGGTGATAAATTCTGGGTGTAAAGAAAGTGGTTATTTGCTATATTATTTTCTGTACTTTTCAATGTTAAAACATCTCTCAATAAGAAAAATGCTAAGATAAAATAAATATTTTCCTGACCACTTACAAGGAAATGCTACAAACACACTCATTGTCAAGGACAGAATGTCATCAACACAAACGTAAGAGATACAAATCACTAAGATTATCTTTCAGCTACATAATGGTCTTAATCCATTCAAATTACAAAATTACCCAATGGATTAGACCATTTACTTTGTTCTCTTATTCCCAATTGGACTTGTTTTACGTAATGTCAAGTGGTAATTCATGCATAAAAGAGATCCACAAGAAATAGCACTTAGCACCAATGTCAGAAAAGAACTAGAACGTGCTAGAAGCATCCAGCATATACCACAAAGTGATGTGAGAGCTTCCACAGAAATATGATGTTTTCAATTACGTGAGGAAACAAGTTAATGGATAGATTGTGGGGTACCTGTACGGGCTTTGTCCACGTGGTAGTTCTGGAATTGTGATCTACATAATATAGTCTTCCTCTTTCATCTTGTTTTTCTTCCCAACCTGGTGGTAGTCCAGATGAAGTAGGCAAAAGCTAAGGTGAAGAATAATGGGAGAATTAAATGTGACTAAGAAAAATCCTTATAAAAGGACCACACTTCTTTGTTACTGCTACCTCTCTTTCAAATGAAACATCTTTCAAATCACACTTTGGAGTGCACAACATGAGTGTGTAACAGCTCACTCAGACAAAATGGTAGGCAACAATGGCAAGCATGGTGACACCGAGAGAACATGGCAGTAGGAAGTCTGGTTCAAGACGGAAGCTGCATTCACCTCCTCTCACAACTGCATTTTTGGAGAAACATCAAACCACCAGGTGACTCAGCCCCTCCTACAGCCCAGATTTGGTGCCCTGCGACTTCTGGCTTTTCCCAAAATTAAAATCACCTTTTAAAGGAAAGAGATTTCAGACTGGCAATAAGATCCAGGAAAAGAGGACAGGGCAGCTGATGGTGATTGCGAGAACTGTGTGAGGTCCCAAGGTGCCTACTTTGAAGGGTACTGAGGCATCCTTGTCCTATATACAATGTTTCTTGTATCTTTTTCAATAAATGTGTCTATTTTTCATATTACATGGCTAGATACTTTATGGACAGACCTTATATATGCTGTCTACAAGAGATTCACTTCAGATACAAAGACACACACAGCCTGCAAATAAAGGCACGTAAAAAGATATTTCATGCAAATGGGAACAAAAGAAGAGTTAGGATGGCAATATTTATATCACGCAAAATAGACTTAAAACAAAGGCAAAATAAGAGACAAAAAGGACATTATATAATGATAAATGGATCAATAAAACAAGAGAACATAACCCTTGTAAACATGCAGCCAACATAGGAGCATCTAAATATATAAAGCAAATGCTGATGGACATAAAGAGAGAAATTGACAGTAAAACAATCGTAGTAGGGGACTTTCACACCCCACTGACATCAATGAGTAGATCTTCCATACAGAAAATTAACACCACCACAGTGGCCTTAAACAATACAATAAACCAGATGGATTTAATTGATATCTTCAGAGCATTTTGCCCCAAAAAGCAGAATATACATTCTATTCAAGTGCACATGGAGCATTTTCTAGGATAGACTACATGTTACGACACAAAACAAGTCTCAGTAAATTTAAGAAGACTGAAATCATGTAAAGCAACTTCTCTGACCATAATGGTATGAAACTAGAAATCAATCACAAGAAAAAAATTGAAAAACATGCAAAAATATGGAGGTTGAATAAAATGTTACTAAAGAATGAATTAGTTAACAATGACATCAAAGAAGAAATCAAGAGTCCTTGAAACAAATGATAATGAGAACAAAACAACCCAAAACCTATGGGACACAGTGAAAGCAGTCCTAAGAGGGAAATTCATAGCATTACAGGCCTACCTCAAGAAACAAGAAAAATCTCAAATAAATAATCTCACTTTACACTTAAGGAACTAGAAAAAGAATAACAAGCTCCAAAGTGAGTAGAAGAAAGAAAATAATAAATATCAGCGCAGAAATAAACAAAATAGAGTGTAAAAGGCAATACAAAATATCAATGAAACCAAGAGCTGGTTCTTTGAAAAGATAAACAAGATTGACAAACCTTAAACCACACTCATCAAGAAAAAAAGAGAGGACAAACTAAATAAAATCAGAAATGAAAGAGAAGTAACAACTGACACCAAAGAAATACAAAGAAGTATAAGAAAATATTAGGAACAACTATATGCCAACAAATTGGATAATCTGAATGAAATGGAAAAATTCCTAGAAACAACAATCTTTCAAAACTAAATTAGGAAGACTCAGAAAATCTGAATAGATTGATCGCAACCAATGAAACTGAAGCACTAATCAATAAACTCCCAACAAACAAAAGCCCTGGACCAGATGGCTTCACAGGTGAATTTTACCAAACATTCAAAGAAGAACTAACACCTATCCTTCTCAAAGTGTTCCACAAAATTCAATAGAAGGGAAGACTCCCAAGCTCATTTTACAAGTCCAGCATTACCGTAATTCTAAAACCAGATAAAGAAACCACAAAGAAAGAAAAATAGAGACTAATATCCCTGATGAACATAGATGCTAAAATCCTCAATAAAACATTAGCACACTGGATCCAGCAATACATTAAAAAGATCAAACACCTTGATCAAATGGGATTTATTCCAGGGATGCAAGGTTGGTACAATATCCACAAATCGATAAATGTGATACACCACATACACAAAATGAAGGATAAAACCATGTGGTCATATCAATAGATACATAAAAAGCATTCAATGAAATCCCGCACCCATTTATGATAAAAACTCTCAGCAAAGTGGAAATAGAGGGACTATACCTCAATGTAATAAAGGCCATATATTACAAACTCACAGTCAACATCATACTCAATGGGCAAAAACTACAAGTGTTCCCTTGAAGTTTGTGAACAAGATGGATGTCCCCTTTCACCACTTTTATTCAACATACTACTGGAAGTCCTAGCCATAGCAATCAGACAAGAATAAGAATTAAAAGGCATTCAAATTGGAAAGAAAGAAGCAAAAACTATCACTATCTGCAGATGACATGATACTGTATGCAGAGAACCCTATTAATTCCACCAAAAAACTATTAGAACTGATAAATGAATTCAGTAAAGTAGCAGGACACAAAATAAATACTGAATGGAACTGGGTGCATTCTTATATATCAATAATGAATAATCAGAAAGTGAAACTAAGCAATAATCCAGAGTTCTAGTCAAGATGAAGGTGTAGGTAGAAATGCTTCACTTCCTCACACAACCAAAAGAAGGATAACTACCAATTAAAAAAAATAAACAACCAGAACTGCCAGAAAACCAAACTTCATGGAACTCCAACAACCAAGGAGTTATAGAAACATTCATGCAGACTGGTAGGAGGGGCAGAGATGGGCAGCTGTAGGCAGAGAAACCATGGCAAGGTGGTGGACCGAACCGGCCAGGCGGGGCTGGAAGACCAGGAAACTAATGACTCAAAACCTCTAGGTGTAAAACATGGTGGGGGTTGCAAAGGTGGGAGAAACTCTCAGCTTCACAGGATAGTTGGTTGGAAAGTGGGGCTAGAGTGAAACAAGCAAATGGCCTTGTTCCTTCTCTGACCCCTCCCCCACAGACAGTGCCACAATGCAGCAAAGAGGGTTGTCCCGCCTGAGTGAATACCTAAGGCTTTGCCCCTTACAACATAACAGGTGCTCTGAGACAAAGAAATATGGTCCAAATGAAAGAAAAGATCAAACTCCAGAAAAAGAGCTAAGTAACCAGGAAATAGGCAACCTATCTGATGCAGAGTTTAAAACACTGGTAATGAGGATGCTCACAGAATTGATTGAACTCGATCACAAAATGAAGGAAGAAATGAAGGCTATACAAAGTGAAATAAAGGAAAATATACAGGGAACCAACAGTGAAGGGAAGGGAACCGGGACTCAGATCAAAGATTTGGAACAAAAGGAAGAAATCAACACCCAACCAGAACAGAATGAAGAAACAAGAATTCAAAAAAATGAGGAGAGGCTTAGGAATCTCTGGGACAACTTTATGTGATCCAACATCTGAATCATAGGGGTGCCAGAAGGAGAAGAGGAAGAGCAAGCAATGAAAAACTTATTTGAACAAATAATGAAGGAAAACTTCCCCAATCTGGTGAAGGAAATAGACTTCCAGGAAGTCCAGGAAGCCCAGAGAATCCCAAAGAAATTGGACGAAAGGAGGAACACATCAAGGCACATCATAATTAAGTTACCCAAGATTAAAGATAAGGAGAGAATCTTAGAAGCAGCAAGAGAAAAGGAGACAGTTACCTACAAAGGAGTTCCCATAAGACTATCAGCTGATTTCTCAAAAGAAACCTTAAAGGCAAGAAGAGGCTGGAAAGAAATATTTGAAGTCATGAAAGGCAAGGACCTACCTCCAAGATTACTCTATACAGCAAAGCTATCATTTAGAATGGAAGGGCAGATAAAATGCTTCCCAGATAAGGTCAAGTTAAAGGAGTTCATCATCACCAAGCCCTTATTATATGAAATGTTAAAGGGACTTATCTAAGAAATAGAAGAAGATCAAAAACTATGAACAGTAAAATGACAAACTCATAACTAACAACAACTGAACCTAAAAAAGAAAAACAAAAACTAAGAAAACAACTAGAACAGGAACAGAATCACAGAAATGGAGATCACATAGAGGGTTACTGGTGGGGAGGGGGAGGAGGAGAATGGGGGGAAAGGTACAGGGAATAAGAAGCAAAATTGGTAGGCGTGAAATAGACAGGGCGAGTTTAAGAATACTATAAGAAATGGAGAAGCCCAAGACTTTATCTGTACAACCCATGGACATGAACTAAGGCACGGGGGAATGCTGGAGGGTGGGGGAGTGCAGGGCAGAGGGGGGATAAAGGGGAGAAAAAAAATTGAGACAACTGTAATAGTATAATCAATAAAATATACTTTTAAAAAAGCAACAATCCCATTTACTGTAGCATCAAAAAGTAAAATAAAATAAAATAAAATACCTAGGAATAAATTTAATCAAGGATATTAAAGACTTGTTCTTAGAAAATTATGAGATACCGAAGAAAGAAACTGAAAAAGATACATATAAGTGGAAGCATACATCATCTTCATGGATAGGAAGAATTACCATCTTTAAAATTTCCATACTACCCAAAGCAATCTATAGATTTACTGCAATTCCTATTAAAATACCAATGGCAGGCATATGTCACATAATTAGAACAAATATTCAAAAAATTTATATGGTACTACAAAATATTCCAAACAGCCTCAGCAATCTTGAGAAAGAAGCACAAAGCTGGAGATATCATGTTACCTGATATCAAACTATACTACAAGGCCATAGTAATCAAAACAGCATGGTACTGGCCTAAAAACAAGCATATAGATCAATGGAATAGAATAGAGAACCTGGAAATAAACCCACGCCTTTAAGGACAATCAATATTTGACAAAGGAGGCAAGAACATAAAATAGGGTAAAAACATTTCTATTCAACAAATGATGCTGGGAAAATTGGACAGATACATGCAAAAATGAAACTAGATCACCTCCTCACAGCATACACAAGAATAAACCCAAAATAGATTAAAGACTTAAATGTCTCAAAACCATAAAATTCCTAGGAGAAAGCAGGCAGCCCTGACTGGTGTGACTTAGTTGGTTGGGCATCATCCCACAAAGCAAAAGGTCACTAGTTCAATTCCAGGTCAGGGCACATGCCTGGGTTGTGGGTTCAGTCCCTGGTCAGGGCATGTACAAGAGGCAACAGGTTGATGTTTCTCTCTCATATTGATGTTTATCTCCCTCTCTCTCTCTCCCTCCCTTCCCCCCTCTCTAAAAATAAATAAATAAAATCTTAAAAAAAAAGAAAACATAGGCTGTAAAAAGCTCTAACATTTCTCATAGGAATATTGTTTCTGATATATCTCCTTGGGCAAGGGAAACCAAAGAAAAAATAAACAAATGGGGCTACAAGAAACTAAAACGTTTTTGAACAGCAAAGAAACCATCAACAAAATGAAAAGGCAACCTACCAAATGGGAGAAGATACTGACTGATGATACATCTTACAAAAGGTTATTATCCAAAGTGTATATAGCAGTCATACAACTCAACATCTGCCCCCCAAAAATAATACAATGAAAAGTTAGTCAGAGGACCTGAATAGACACTTCTCCGAAGAGGACATACAGATGACCAATAGACATATGAAAGGTCACTAATCATCAGAGAAATGCAAATTAAAACCAAAATGAGATATCACCTCACATCTGCCAGAATGACTATCATCAATAAATCAATGAACAAGTATTGGTGAGGATGTGGAGAAAAGGAAACCCTGTTGGTGGGAATGCAAATTGCTGCAGCCACTCTGGAAAACAGTATGGAGTTTCCTCAAAAAAGTTAAAAATAAAACTACCATATGACCCACCAACTCCACTCTGGGTATATATCCAAAGAAACCCCAAACACTAATTCAAAAAGAAACCCCTTTGTTCATTGCAGCATATTTACAATAGCGAAGATATGGAAGCAGCCCAAGTACCATCAATAGACAAGTGGATAAAGCAGAGTGGTGATATATACAATGAAATATTACTGGGTCTTAAAAAAGAATGAAATCTTACCATTTACAACAGCATGGATAACCAAGAGGGTATTATGCTAAGTGAAATAAGCTAGACGGGGAAAGACAAATTCCATATGATTTCACTTATATGCAGAATCTAAAGAACAAAATAAATGAACAAATAAAACATAAACAGGCTCATAGATACACAAAACAAACTGACAGCTGCCAGAGGGGAGGGGATTTATGAGACTGAGTGAAAAAGGCCCAGGGGTTAAGGAGTACAAACTGGTAGTTACAAAATAGTCGTGGGATGTGATATTGTAATAAATAAGCACAGTGCCAGGTGGTACTTGAAATATTGGGGGGATCGCTTTGTAAATTATATGACTGTCTAACCACTATGCTTAATACCTGAATCTAGTATAAAATAATATTGAAAACTAAAATTTTAAAAACTTAATTGGAATGGCTATATTAACATTAAATTAGAATTCTGAGTAAAGAACATTACCAAAAATATAGAAGGCCCTTTTTTAATGACAAAGGGCCAAGTCATCAGAAAGACACAGCGATCCTAAGGGCTTACATACCTAAGAACAGAGTTTCAAAATACATAAAGAAAAAAACGGATACAATTGCCAGGAGAAATATAAAAATTCACGTGCATGGAAAAACTTTCAAAATCCTTTTATTGTGATTGGCAGAACAAGTGAACAGAAAATCAGTAAGCATATAGAAAAGTTGAAAACATACATTATCCACCTGACCAAACTACCCAACTGAACCATAAAACAGGTTAATATATTTAAAAGGATGTAAGTCATACAAAGTATGTTCTGTGCTAAAGTGGAATTAAGTTGGGAATAAATAACAGAATGATGTCTAGACGACCTTTTGAAATAGTTGAAAACCAAATACCACACACTAAATAGCCCATGTGTCAAAGAAATTAAGAGGGAAATTAGAAAGTATTTTGAATTGAATGAAAATAAAAAGACATTAGAATTCATGAGATGCCACTAAAGCAGTACTTGGGGGAAATTTATAGCACTAAACGCCTATAAAAAAAGAAGAATGGTCTCACATCAGTGACTTCAGCTTTTGCTTTACAATAAGAGAAAGGGGAGACCAAATTAAATTCAGATTAAGCATAATAAAGAAAATAAGATAAGAGTAAAAAACAATAAAACAGAAAAATAACAGAGAGATAAATGAAACCAAGCTGGATTTTTTTTTTTTTTTTGGATAAATAAAATAATTTATCTCCTGGCCAGAATGATTAGGAAAAAATGACAGGACAAAACACTTACTTACAAATATAAGGAATGAAGCAAGTGATTTCACAAGAATTGCTACAGATGCTAAAATGCAACAAAGAAATCACATGAAAAATACACTACAGACTAATAAAGTTAGTAGGATTAGAGAGATGTTGCTAAACACAATTTTAGCTAATAAAATCCATTTTCTTTAAAAAACACATGACAGTAATAACAACATACTAAGTGCTTCAATATAGATCATGTCATTAACCTCCACACAACTCTTATTGAGATAATTTATATTATTGACCAAATTGAAGTAATTTCTTAACAGGTCCATTGCTACTATGGAGCTGAGATTTGAATTCAGGTAGTCTTAACTACACAACTTACCACCTATATAGGCCGAGTCAAAGTCACTCCAGCCTTCTTTCTGTAAGAGCTGGGGAGGTGCAGTCTATTATTGTTTATTACTAATGAACAAAGAGGTATGGTTATTTCTAGGTTTACTTAAAATAGTCCAGGTCCGGCCTTCTTTAGTCTTTAGGACCAGATTAGACTCTTCAAGGCTCTGCCTACTCCCCTAATGAGTCTTACACATAAAAACTATCACTAGTCTGTTCACTAGATACACGGTTCCCTAGACACATTGCTGACAGTTATGATGAGGTGTTAGTCTACAAAAAGTGGAATTCAAAGTTGCTCAGCTTTATGAAGATCCAACAGCTGTGAGTAGATAAATGAAGTGTCGTAGAAATTATCTGCACAATGGAATAGCAAGAACTACTGAGATATGCAACACCTCAGAGAAGTCTCAAAAACATCATATTAAGCGAAAGAGGTCAGACACGTAAGACTACATATTGTATGATTCCACTTGTATGAAATTTCTAGAAAAAGCAAAAATGTAGCAACAAAAAGCCGGTAAGTGGCTACCTGAGGCTAAATGTAGGTATTGTAATTGAAGAAACTATTTTGGAGTGATGGAAGGCTTCTTAACCTTTACTGTGGCGATGTTTGTACAACTGTATACATTTCTCTAAAACTCATTTATTTCTACTTAAAAATGGGTAGATTTTATGGTATGTAAATTATACCTCAAGAAAACTATTAAAAAGAAAACACCCTAATCACTGTATGGAGATAAAAAAGGCAGGGAAATAGCTTTTCCAGTGCATAAAACAGAAATCATCTCTAGATGCCGCTGCTCATCTGGCACACTTAAAATTGTTTCTTGGATGAATGCCTGTCAATCAATCAGACATTCAACATTTTCAATGTCTGGAGGACTTAACAAAGACAGTGGGGAAAATACCACGAATCTCTGCTGAAGCAGGCTCCAGTCTAATGCAGGAGGCCAGACAAGTGGCAACAAGTGAGAGTAGGGCTGGTGAGGGTGGCCTTTTGGTGGCATCTGCCTCTTGTTGATGGCCAATACTGACAGGGTCAATTGCACAGGCGGGTGCTGCCCTCCCTCCTCAGCACTGGATCTGTGTCTCTCTCAGTGCAGGGGCACCTTTTTAGATGAATGAGTCACTCTTGGCTTGAGGAATTTTGAGCTTCTGCATTCCTTTGCTGGAACTTCCATAAAAGTGAAAACAATCCCATTTTTCAAAATTAATATATAGACTGCCATTCAAAATCACACATGTTTGATGGAAAAAAAAAATGAGGAGGCCTTTCCAAGTGGGGAAACAGAATGCACACAGACCTGGACAAGGGAGAGAATTTAGGACATGGGAACAGCCTGTCTGGAAGAATGAGCACAGATAGGAATGACAGCAGCAGGAGGCGTCTGTGGGTGAATAAAGAGAAGGGTAGGCTGAAGGGGCTGGGAGCCTGGGAGTTTTCATGTGGTTTTTAAAAAACAAGTGGGGCCCAGGCCCTGGCCAGGTGGTTCAGTTGGTTGGAGTGTCATCCTGTACACCAAAAGGTTGTGGGTTCAATTCCTGGTCAGGGCACATGCCTAGGTTGCATGTTTGGTCCCTGGTGTGGGTGTGTACGAGAGGCAACTGATAGATGTTTCTCCTTCACACTGATGTTTCTCTCCTTATCTTACCCGCCCCCCCGCCCCCAATCAATAAGCATGTCCTCTGGTGAGGATAAAAAAATAAATAAAAATAGAAATTAAATTAAATTTAAAAAGGTAGGGCCCAGTAAGGGACAGATAAACTCAAAGTAATGAGAGTTGAGTCAGAAGGAGGATGGAGGCTGGGAGACCAAAAGAGTCAACAGTCCAGGCATAAAGTTGTCAAGGTTGTACTTGGCTATAAAAAAGAAGAAAGTTTTACCCTTTGCGACAGTATGAATGGACCTAGAGAACATTATGCTAAGTGAAATAAGCCAGTCAGAGAAAGACAAATACCATATGATTTCACTCACAAGTGGAATCTAATAAACAAATTGCACTAACAAGCAAAAGAGTCAGACTCATAAATCGAGAGAGGGACGATAGCTAAGGGGGTGGCGTAGGGGATGAAGGGATTGAGAAAAAGGGAAAAAGGACTCATGGACGTGGATAACACTGTGGTGATTGTAGTGGGGAGGGTAATATACGGGGACTAAATGGTGATGAAAAAGACAAAAAAAATAATTATGGGAAAAAAAAAAGGTTGAAGTCTTGGCCAACTGGTGGACGTGAGAATGAAAAGGAAGGGGGGTGGTACTAATAAACTCCAACCTGGCCACTGAGCTTGCTGACACCAGTACACACTACTGAGTGACTGAACCCTGTGTGGCATTTCACGTGTGGGGCAGAAATGACTGCTATATGCCATAGACTGTGGAAAGAGCCAAGGCCGCTAGACTCCATAATCCCGAACTGCACGCTCCCTGCAGCAGGGACAGCCTCCAGCCAGGACAGCCCTTCAACTGAGAAGCCCGGATATCGCCCACAGTCGCCAGCACTCAAAGATGGGCTTTCTTACTATGGGGGAGATGGTTCAACTGGTTTTGTTTTTAAAGGAACCACCTACTCAATTTCCCCTCCCCTGCACCTCATACCCCAGAGCCTAGATCCTGTGCTGGATCACTACTCTGCTAGGCAGTCAAAGGTCATACTCAGTGTTAAAAAGAAGAAAAAAAAGTTGCTGAGTTTATATTTTTACTGATGATTGAAAGGAGAGGATAAAACTCACCACAGGAAGTGTAGGCTGTTCCTCAAAAGTATAGGCTTGTAAGCTGCCTCTTCTGCTGGAATGATTCTTTAAAAAAAAAGAATGATAATAGTGTTAGGTCTTGGATTTGTCTTTGAGCGGCAGATAACACAGTGGGGGTCGGTATGAGGGGGCAGGAGAAAGAACGCTGGCCAGGAAGCTAGGCAGCAACGTGGAGACTAAGTAAAAGCACTCAGTGCCCTCAACACCAGCACATGCCGATGCTTCCCAGCTTCCAATTCACACTTCTGCCCCCACTCTAGTCTGCCTCCTGGACACTTTCTCTTGAACGTTTAACAGATACCCCCTCGTTGTGCCCCCAACTGGATTCCATTTTTCCTTGTTCGCACCCACTGGAACCTTGTCCAGCAGCTGCCCAAGTCAAATGTCAGTCAGACACTGACCCTCTCTGACCCTTCCAGCCAAGTCAGGCACCAGATCCCATTCATTCTATTTCTTTACTAGCTCTCAAATACATTCCCTCTCTATTTTAGTTCAAGTTTTCATCATTTGTCACGTTGATTATTACTGCAGCAACATCCTAATAGATTTCCTGGCTCCAAGTCTGATTTCCTTAAATCTACTCTCATACTGCATGTTGGAGCCAGGGAATGTTCTATTGTGTGAGCCAGTCACATCGTTCAATGACTTCATACCATCACTAGGATGAAATCTGCAGCCCAGAACACAATGCTTAGTGAGCTTCCTGACCTGGCTCTTCCTGATGGCTCCCACACACCCCACCTCCTGACCTCACCTCTGGACATTCCTGACTATTTGTTTCCCAGAAATCCTATGTACTCTCTTTCCTTGTGTTTTTATACACATGCTGCTGTCACTATCTAAAATATCTTAGCTTTGTTATTTGATGACATCAAAATTTATAATATACATATCAATTAACTCAGAATATCCACTGTAGTATTGTTTATAATAACAGGACTGTAAACAATCTAATATCCCTCAGTAGGAGATGGTCCAATATCTTACAGTTTATTTACACACTGAAATATGCCAGAGTTTGATGACTTTATTTTTGTTAGTGGTTTTAAAAGGAGTAAGTCTATATTTACTGAAATGGTCCAAGGGCTATATTATAGCAAGCAAAAAAAGTAAGTTACAAAAAAGTATACATGAGATGATCTCAGGTTTAAAAAGTTATATAGAAATATATGTGAGCTTATGCATGTTTATAAGTATATAGAAAATGTTCAGGACAGCCCTGGCTGGTGTGGCTCAGTGGATTGAACACTGGCTTGCGAACTGAAAGGTCACTGGTTTGATCCCCTGTCAGGGCACATGCCTGGGTTACAGGTCAGGTCCCCAGTTGGGGGCATGTGAGAGGAAACCGATTGATGTTTCTCTTGTACACTGATGTTTTTCTCCCTCTCTTTCTCCCTCCTTTTCTCTCTCTTGGAAAATAAATAAATAAAATCTTAAAAAAAAAGAAAATGTTCAGGACAATATATGCCAAACCATTAATAGCAATTAAGGAAGCATGTGTTAGAGGTAAGATGGAAGATTTAATTTTTATTTTATATATTTCAATACTGTTTTAATTGTTAACCATGACCATAGAACATTTTTAAAAGAATAAATTATTATTTTTTGAATATGTAACATATGCATATGCTACAAAATTCAAAAGGTACCAAAGATATATGTCCTGCTCACGCTGTTCTTCCCTTCAGAGCTGAGCAATGTTGCCAGTTTCCTGGTCAGCCTTCAAGAAATCTCATACACATATTTATTCCCTGCCATTTAAATAATTTACAAAAAATAAATAGGACATCAAACACACTGTTCTGTACCTTGCTGGTTTGCACTAACTAATATCTCTTAGGGATTGTTCCCTATAACACATACTTCAAAGCTATCTCATTCTTTGCAATGGCTATATAATATTTCATTGTATGGACGTCGTGTGTTACTTTTAAAATAAAATAACAGGAGAAAAGGGAATAGGATCTTATATGATTTATCACTAATACATCAATATAACTTATCCATGGCTGGCGTGGCTCAGTCAGTTGGAGCATCATCCTGTAAACTGAAAGGATGCAGGTTCGATTCCCAGTCAGGACATGCCTGGGTTGTGAGTCTGGTTCACAGTTGGAGCACATACAAGAGGCAACTAATCCATGTTTCTCTCTCACATCAACATTTCTCTCCTTCATTCTCTCCCTTCCTTCCCCTCTAAAATCAATAAGCATATCCTCGAGTGAGGATTAAAAAAAAGTACAGGTAATTAAAAAAGTCAATATAGCTTATTCTTTAAGTCTATGACTGACCTTTCCCACTCCTCTAACAGAAAATAAAAAGAAATGAGTGGAAGACAGAACAGACAGGTAGAAAGAAAGGAGGGAGAGGGAGCAGACTGGCAGATCTGCTCTTGGACATTCACACAAGTATTCCCAGACAGTTGTCTACACTGAAGTTTCTTGAAAAACGTGCTGAAACAGAAATGTGCAAACTTCTGTTAAGGCCAAGAAAGTAAATATCTTTTGCCTCTATTATAACTACTTAATTCTGTTGATGTAGTGTGAAAGCAGCCATAGGCAATACTTCAACATGTGGGTGTGGCTATATTCTAATGATACGTTAGCATATGGTGCCCTGCATATTGTTAGCCCTCGATAAATATTTAGTAATTGAATGAAATGCAGGGGAACTCGAACTAGAATGACTCTAGCATCCTCAGAGAGTAATCTTTGTCTTTCACTGAAAGATCTCTCTTGATGATTCGGATCAGAGAAAGAGCCGTAAAGATCACATTATGGCCGTGCATGTTGGGATGCTTGCTTCTGCTCCCTGCAGACAGCAATTTTTATAGTGGTCACTGGAATGAGAATGTCATCTATCTCTCTGTTGGGGCAAAGTGCATCAGCTCTTACTCACATATGTGTGCTGGTAACATCTGTGGTATAATTAAGGAGGAGAAAAGCAGCCCTATTCCAGGATCTGGCCCAGCACTCATCGGTAGGATAAAGACAAAATCAAGACCACTCTGTAATCATTTCTGAACAGAGACAAAATGTGCACATTTTCCAAGAAAT
The DNA here is from genome assembly GCF_022682495.2 of Desmodus rotundus. NCBI lineage: Eukaryota > Metazoa > Chordata > Mammalia > Chiroptera > Phyllostomidae > Desmodus > Desmodus rotundus. The sequence continues at coordinate 86,745,544 of NC_071393.1, forward strand.
ACCAAATATCTCCCTAATCTGGCAAATGCGAGTTACTGCTTCTTCTTTACTAACTATTTCTTTAGCCTTGCTATTGATAAGATTTGAGATACCCTACTCCAGAATTACCCCCACTACCTGATAGCATTTGGGGCACAAGCCAAATCTCGCTTTCTTACACCCTCCCCCAAACTGCCTACACGAGCCCAAATCCATTAAGTCTTTATAACGTCCTCCTACCGAGACACTCATGGTGTGTGCCCTCCCTTGCTGAAATGAATAGTAAACCCAACTTGTTCAGTTACGGGTGGGTTCATGGTGGTCTTTGGCTGAAGAGCATCAACATAATGAACATTTGGACTCCAGCGATCATTTAGATTATCCAAGACCCTGCTCCATACCATAAGTGGGAACATTTGAAAAATGATCATGCCGTAAAGTCCCAAAGTCACTAATACGTTATTATGTGTCATTTAAGACAAATTTTTCTCATTACAAGAAAAAAATTTTGTAAATATTTGAGGTGATGGATGTTAACTAAACTTACTGTGGGGGTCATTTTGTAATATATATATATATATATATATATATATATATAATCATTATGCTGTACATGTTAAACTAACATAATGTTATATGTTAATTATATCTCAATAAACTGGGAAAAGACAAAATTTTATGTAAGTTTGATACTGAATGGATACACACACACACACACACACAAAATATATAAAATCCTGAAGCTACAACAAAATCTAAGAGCATCTTACTGAGCTGGATACTGGCTGACCAGTGGCTGAATTTCCAGAAATAGCAAGTAAGGCATTCAATTCTTCTGCAAGCTGAATCTGAACATCCAAGTTATTTGATGGTGGAGGTGATGAGAAGGCCTGATTGCTATACATGATGCCTTCATCTTCTCTTATAATTTCCCAGTTCTAAAATGAACAGAATAAGCTTAAGCCACACATACTTTAATCTACTGATATAGCATGTGTCTATCTATGAAAAAAGAAAATTATTCATACCTCGGAAGACTCTCGGTTGTCCACACTTTCCATTTCCTCGGATATCTGCCGCCTGGTGGTAAATGCACGCTGTGCTTGCAGCTGAATGTTTCCATCCTCAGCATCTGTTAGGTTGTCCCTATTTTAGAAATACAAAAGCTATCACCCATGTCTGAAGAGAGTTAAAACAATAGTCACATATTCTGTGATCATTTAAAAAATACTTGTATCAGATTGGAATTTACGGTTTTTGGTCAAAAGCTATTTCAACATGCATAGATTAAGTTGTGGGCACATTGGTACCTTGTGGAGTTAAAAATTTTGTGGAAGTATGTATGTAATATGTCTGCCTCTGATATTTTAGTTCGTCACTGTGCCTGTGATAGTGGCTGACATATACGGGCACTCAAAAAAATTGAATGAATGGAAAAGTTGAATGAATCAACTGAATTTCACTAATAATTTTATTATATTATTTTGCCATGTCATTACATCTTAAAGCAGCTCTAGAAAGTTCATAAAAGAGAGGTTTCAGGAATCGCATATACATCTTCTTGAATCAGACAGCAACATTTTCTAAATCAATCTTAAGCCAGGGGGAGAGTTCCCCATGCATGAATGTAGAAGGAGAGTGAACGACAGTGTAAGGACACTGCAATTAAAAAGTTAATACATTAGCTCTGCCTGAAAACGACCACAGGTGAGCTCTGAAAACGGCTCACTATTCACTTGACCCAGAAAACCCCACAAAATCATGCAAATCAAGAGGTTCAGATCTTCGTGTTCACTTTAACAATACTCATGAAACTGCCCAGGCCATCAAGGGTATGCATATTCGAAAAGCCACCAAGTATCTGAAAGATGTCACTTTAAAGAAGCAATGTGTCCTATTCCATCGATACAATGGTGGCATTGGTAGGTGTGCCCTGGCCAAACAGTGGGGCTGGACACAGGGTCTGTGGCCCAAAAGAGTGCTGAGTTTTTGCTGCACATGCTTAAACATGCAGAGAATAATGCTGAACCGAAGGGTTTAGATGTAGATTCTCTGGTCATCGAGAACATCCAGGTGAACAAAACTCCCAAGACGCAGTGTAGAACTTACAGAGCTCAGGGGCGGGTTAACCCACACGGGAGCTCTCCCTGCCACACTGAGATGATCCTTCCTGAGAAAGAGCAGATTGGTCCTAAACCAGAAGAAAAGGTCGCACAGAAGAAAAACATATCCCAGAAGAAACTGAAGAAATAAAAGCTTATGGCCCAGGAGTAAATTCAGCATAAAATAAATACTAATAAAAGCAAAAGCAGGAAAAAAAAAGTTAATACATTACAATTAAATGGTTAATGGCCCTGGTATGAAAAAAAGCATGTCTGGGTTTAGGAAAGGTATGTGGGTGCCATATTGAGGGGCTGGTCTTTCTATTGTTACCTTGGTCATTTATTAGGTATATTAGTCTAGCTATTTGCATTTACTATATCTAGACCATCAGATCAAGATTTTTTACAAATATTTTTTAATAACAAAATTATTAATTTATTTAATGCCCTATAAGCTCAGTATAGTCAAAGGATCAGTACTTACTGTGCTGCTATTGGAGAAGACAAAATTTTGACAGATTTCCCCCCCTGAATACTTAATTCGGGCTAGTCGAAAGTGACAATAACTACAGAGAAAGAAATGTGATTCTGCTCGAGTCAAGCCTGCCTTCATACTGAGTATGCAATAGGACAATTTTGCAGAGTTTTACAGTGTCTTCAGTTTTGCAATGTGTATGTCATTCTGCAGAGATCAGTGCCTCTGAGCCATGGATCACTGGTTTGCTTTGGGAGGATTTGAGAACAGAAAATACTTGTGAAAGTGCTTGGGCTATCATACACAAAATACCAAAGACCAACTTTAGAAGGTTAATGGACAAATAAAAAGTTTAAGTCTGTGTCAGACAGTGGAAGACTAAAGAAAGACTTCAGAAACTTATAAGATAGAAGAAGTGGAAGGATATTTGATAATAAATACAAATAAGGGGAGAATTTATTTACAAATATATAGTCTGATGATAAAAGAAAAATGTCAGTGGGGAGACATAAATTAGAATGAAGGTCATTCTTCTATAAAGGACACATGGACAAAACCAAGGGGGAGGGTGGATGCAAGGGAGGGAGGTGGGTTTGGATGGGGTGGGGAAAAAATGCAGACAGCTGTAATTGAACAACAATAAAATAATTAAAAGGAAAAAAAAAGAATGAAGATCATTCTTGAAAGTCACTCTGCCCTTGATCTGTGTATGGTAGAAATTATGTATACATCGACCATGTTGGCAAATAGGTGTTTAACAAAAGACCCTTGTTTTGAATCCATTATATTTTACAAATAATTTATATTTTTAAAATAGTGTACTGTAAAATTTTAATATATTTTAGGAATAAACTGCAAAAAATCTCTAAGATTTTCTATATCATTTGAAAGAAGAAAATGTACCATTTTTGGCTATATAATATTAAAGATATACATAATTAACAACTTATTAAAATAAAGAAGCAATTACAAGGGTGGTATTTGTGACTCAAATAATTTTGAATATCATCAAATTATTTTTAAAAACAAAGAGCTAAGATATCATTTTTTGAGTCCTGGGCCATAAAAATCCTGGGGCACCCACAGTTTATAGGTCCCTACACTATTATGAATCCATTTGAGACATGACTTCAAAAAGAAAATTAGTGGTCAAAATGTATTCCAATTACAAACGTGAAAGCCATCAGCACATACTGAAGGGTTGGTCTTTTCCACTGTGTTCGTCTAGATTCATGGTTTACATAGTAGGTCCTTCCAAGAACATCCTGTCTCTCTTCCCATCCCGGAGGTAGAGGAGAAGGTTCTTGTTGCTGCTGCAAATGGCAAGCAGCATCTGGTTGGTCCAAAACAACCCAGCCAGGCTGAAAAACAATGTTAACAATTAAATTTATGCTTGATTTTTTTAACCTTATAAGTTATGCTAGAGGAAATAAAAAAAGTTATTAGCATATCTAGTTCCAGAAGTTACACAGAGACAGCATAAGTACACTGTCAATTTTTAGGATCATACTATGAAATTCCATGATAATGAAGACTTTTGTAAAATGATTAACATTTAAATTTTGCTTGAAAATTTTAAAAATTTTCCAAAAATGTTTTAAAACATACCTAATAGGGAAAAATGGATAGAAACAAACAAGCAAATAATAATGGAAAGCACTGAGAAATTGAGAAGCATAATTTAAACTAGAATAAACTTAGGCTGTTCTCTAAATTATAAGCAAACAAATGACAAGCAGGGATGTGTTGTATTGGGCATTGCCTTCCCACAGAGAAGGCACCTTGTATAGGATGGAAATCAGTAACTCTCTGAGATCTGGAAAGGATATTATTAAATGAAGGTGCAAATACGTAGAGGCATGATAAAGAAGTGCAAATGATTTAGAAGTAGTTGCTACAATGAACGCCCTAGTGATTGAAAAGTCAGGACGAGTCTCTGGTGACGTTTTCTCCTCTGGACCCAAGGAAAGCATTTTCATCAAGTTAGAAAGCAGCCAAAGAAAGAAAGTCTTGTTTGTTTTGTTTGAAATGCCTGGAAGGCACTGGAAATTTCCTGGGACTATCGAGGGGGTAAATATTATGAATTAATGGAAAAGGGTAGCAAGAGTTAATGCACATTCTTTGATACCAGAAACCTCAAAATAGAAAAGGGAGTAGGTACAAGGTTCACTAAATATTAGAATGGTTAGGAAAGCATAAATAAACTAGTAAAGGAAACTTACAAATTCCTGAATGAATGAAAAGACTTATTAATATGATCTTGGCTAGGAAGACTCAATCTCACACTGGTGTCAATTCTGCCCAAGTTAATTTACAAAGTTGCCAAGATTCCAATTAAACTACATTATGGATTTTTTAAAAATAATGAGACATGGCAATTCCCAAGTTCAAATGGAAACAGAAACATGTAAAAAATTAGTAGAATTCTATAAAAGAGCAGCACATGGAGATTAACCCTGCCAGATAAAATATACTGTAAACCACAAGAATTAAAGCTGTGTGGCCCTGGATCATACAAAGAGAAGACAGCCCAAGAGGATGGATTAGAAAGCCCAGGAAGAGACTCAAAATTATAGGTATTTGGTACATGATAAAAACATTTTTCAAATTTGTGGGTAAATAGGCCTATTACCTAGAAAATAGAAAAAAAATTACATCACTACCTCCTACTTTATACCAGGATGTTACAGATTGTGCATTATTTAAATATTGGAAAGTGAAACAAAATGTATTAGAACATACCTGGGAGATTTAAGAAATATAGTGTAAGAGTGGGAAAGCCATTGAGTATAATACAAATCCAGAGCATAAAAGAGAAGATTGATACATTTGATTATAAAGCCCCCAAATCTGCACATGGAAAAACATACCACTAAATCAAAGCTTAAAAAATGACAAACTGGCCAACATTTAGTACTATGACAACAGACAAAAATCATTTCCTTAATGTATATAGAGGGTTTTTTTTCCCTAGGCACTGTGGACCCCACACTTAAGAGCTGGTGTGTGTCCACCAGCTGATAGCTTAGAAGATGTAAGATAATACTTCTATATTGAAAACTGGATCTGAACATAAGGAATCAAGAAGAAATGCTGGGAAGGAAAGGAGTGTTTTCTGGCAGCAGGGGTTCCTGCAACAAGGGGCTCCTGATCTCTTCTAGCTCTGGTGGGACTGTTATAGCTGGAGGCAGAACAGTCCTGAGAGGGAGAAGGAGGCAGAGTTATTCTGGGAAAAGGAAGGTGGATGGGAAGTAGCACTGGCTCCCTTTCTTTCTTACTCTCTGTTCTGTTTTCCTTTTTACCTCTTCTATGGGAACCAATATCTCTTTAATTTTTAATTCCCAAACTCCATTCTGTTCCTTCCCTCAGTCCTCTTACTTTTTCTCTCCATCTATGTTACCTTCCTTTTCTCTCTCTCCTTTCCTTTCCATAATCATAACATTGGATCTACATACCTAAAATTTAGTCTTGTATAAATTAAATCAAATTTTATTTCTCCATTTTCCATTTCAAAAGCATGTGAGTTGAATTTTTGTATTTTACTCTCGAAAAAGACTAAGACATAATTTATTGTTGAATATGGTCATTGATTATTTTACTGCAGATTAATGACATTTCTTAATAAAATTGTTCTCACTTCTGCTTTAAATGACTGTAAAAATATTCACAGCTAAAAATATGATACCAGAAAATATTTAAAATCTTCTTAAAGATTTGTCTCTTAAAGGTCTGCTTATTTAATTTCTGTTATCCAAGTAAATCCAGAGGAAAAAACTAATTAATTAAGAACCTGTTTTAAAAAGCCTGTTTCAAGTTTGAAAAAGTACAGCTGTACATTTTAACATTGTTTAGAAAGACTGAGTTCTCCTTTTTACATATAATGTCTCCCTATTAAACATGTATCAGCCAATATTCTTCACAGAATAATTTTCTAAGTGTCAATGAATGTTACTTAATTACTAACCTAAAAGCTGAGATGCAACTGCACACAATTTAATGGAGTCAACGAAGGTCAGAAAGAAAGCATTCAGAGCTACAACATTGTATGTTAATCTTGTAAAATACACCTAAATCTAAAGTTGCAAGGGATACAAAAATCAAGTGTTATATGATTAACTATGTAGCCATCTTACTAAGGAATACCAACTGCCTTAGAGTAAGCCTCTTGTGAAGATCACAATTGTTTTCTTTAAATAGTAGAATTGTGTATATTCAGTCACAAATTAGACGTCAAAGGCAAGACTTCTCTGGTCATTAGCTACACAGAATATAAATAAGCACAGATTCACGTGTCTGAATTCCTATGGCCTTTCATAAATAAACTCCCGCACGCTTATATCCACTGAAGTTATAAGGTGCATTCTGAGGGATTTCAAACATTGAGACTTGAGACCACAAAATGAAGCAAAGCAGCTCTGCCCACAGAAACTGAACTGTGAATGAGGTACCTGTGATACGTCTGCGTGGGCAAAACTTGGAGCAGGTTACTAAATAATAAAATGCTGTTAGCTTTTTAAAAGTTACTAAATAAAGAATTTTCTTTCTTTACAGCAGACATCCTTCATTTCAAACAGAATTTTATTATGCAAAATATCCTGTGCACCAAAATGCCAGAAACTTTGACCCAATAAATATCTTAAAAATGTTAAGTCTGATAAGTCACAGAAAAACCAAAAAGGTACAAAGGTAAATTAAATAAGTGAATATAGACATAAGAAAGGCTACCGAGTTCTTTGGCCACCAAACTAAGGACTAATTATATTCTATGAGTCAAAGAAAAAAGTTCTTTCCCTTATTTCAGATTCCCCCACAAAACAAAATCTCATTTGTGTATATAAAAAATTCCCATAAAGTTCTGTTACAAAAGCTCTGCTTACTCTAGAGCTTTCTTCCTCTTCTGAAGGCATGTGGGTTGGTGAGGTAGAGCCCAGTCTTTGCGGATCCTCAGCTTTACAGCTTTTCTGGAGACCTAACCAGACCCTCAGGCAAAGAGGCCGGGTGACAAGGCACTGTGTGCTTTCAGTAAATGTCACTGAGTAAGATGCTATCTTTGATGATAATGTTCCTGCAAGGGAAGCCTCAAGGGGCAGGTGTTTTTGTCTTCTTTTCAATTTTTGAACTTTTCTGCTGCAGAAACCCTTGACCTCATCTAGCAAAACCGGGTGACTATGCAAATGAAGAACCCGAGGTTCAGAGAAGTTCAGGGCTTGCTAGTAGCAGACCTTGCAGAACAGGATTCCAGTCTCCAAATCCCAGCCCAAATCTATTCCAAACACACAGTCTTGGCTTCTGCCTCACTCACCTCAGATACACATAGGTCGGCCCAAATACTTGACTTGGACTTTCTCTTATCTTGTCACTCATGAAAATTATTAAATTCTATTTGCCCCAAATAAATGTGGCTTTTTATTAGATCACTTGAATTCTCTCTTTTTCTTTCTCCCATTCCCTCCTTTCCTATGAGCTCCATCCCCAACCATGACAGGAAAAGTAACAGGAATTACATTTCATAAAAAGTTCCTAATTAGCAGAGTCACCTCAAAATTTCCACGTATTCAACTTACAAAGTGTTCTTGCTTTGACGCAGAGGAACATGACATGCTTAGAAAACCAAACAACCAGAAACAGTTAATGACAATTATAATAAATGCTCTCATTTATAAACATTGTATTCTCTATTCTCTTACCTTTACAAATGCCATTAATAATGGCCATTCATTCTATAGGAATATCCTTAGAGAAATGTTTAATAAATGCTTGGGTAAAGTAAATAAATATCCAGGTAAATAATTTATATTGAACATTTTAAAAAATTTACTGATTTTAGAGAGGAAGTGAAGAAGTGGGGTGGGGGGGAGAGAGGGAAGGGGAGAGAGAGAGAGGCAGAGAGAGAGAGAGAAGAACACTGATATGTTGTTCCACTTGTTTATGCACTCACTGGTTGATTCTTGTAAGTGCCCTGACCGGGGATCAAACCTGCAACCTTGGTGTATCAGGATGATGCTCTCACCAACTGAGATACCCGGCCAGGGCCTTTATTGCACATATTAACTTCATTGTATAACATTACTTTTTCTTCACAGTATACTAAAATCAGAATTAGGTATTTCATGTTTAGTTTAACCAAATATTTATAAAATCTCACCTCTAATTCCTCAGCCTGTTCTGCGTTATCTTCCTCTGAGCCACTGCTTTTAGGCAAATAAGTCATTTTTAATCTCAGATAACCTTTAACTCTTGATCTGTGACTGTAGAAGAGAAAATAATTACTCACAAAACTATAACACTAGGAAGAAAAGAAATCATGTACTAAGAGTTCATTGAACACCCACCAGCTACTAGAGGAGACTCAATGACAAGTTACAAGGTGGGAAGTATCTAGGGAAAAGAATAAACGGTAGAGAAAAAGGAACATACATAAATAAATAACTGTTACAAGATAATAGTTAAGATACTCAGGAAGTTTGAGTAAAAGATCAGAGAGAATTTAAGAGAAGTTGGTATTTGAGTTGGGACTTGAATTCTGGGGAGGGTTTTGGTCTGTGGCAGTAATGGGACAGGCCTGTGAGTGAAAAAAAGAGCAAAACACAAGGAAATAGATGGGAGACCTAGGGTGCAGTTGAGGAAATGGCAGTAGTTGAATTTGGCTGGATTACAGCGTACATAAAGGAGGTGGAGATGGTGAGATCCAGGAGAAACAAGGGAAGTTGAGGTTTCATTTTGCATATTCTGTGAAGCCAGGGAATTTGGGGGATAGGGAAAGGCACTCTTGGAGATCTAGCCACATTGTATGTGATGACAGAACAGTGAAGAGCAAAGCCTGATAACCGTCTGGAACCTACTATCTTGCTTTGACAGCTGTCTGAATCTGTCCTACAGTAATTCACCTCATCTGTTTTCATATTGTACCACCTCTTTGATTAACGACTTGTCTAACCTCAAGGTTGCTACCCACTGTATTACTATTTAAATTTTTAAAACCCATCTTTCTTAAGCTTCTAATTAAGACTTATCGCCCCCATCAATTGTAATATCCTATTTACTTAAGAAATCTTTGCTTGTCCCACCTTTCTACATAAATTTTTAGGTGATTTTTATAAATATCACCTAAATACACCTGTGTATTATGTAACCAACTAGCCTTTGTCTTTCTAGACAAGGGTCCCAATTCTTTTTTTCTGTATTCAAGTAATACACCTCCCCCATGCCTCCCTTCATTTTTTTAGTAGTTCTTCTGTGTATGTATAGTTCTCATGGATTTGGAAAGTAGACCTACTGAGTGGTCAATAAAATCCCTGATGCTTATATCCAAGGCCACGAACGGTGGCCTGTCACCATATCTAAGGGGCTGGGAACACTCTGACTTGTTGCTATAAAAGACATATACAGAAAACTTGCTCTGATCATGTTTTATGGAGGAGTTTCTCTACAATGGTATGTTTCATGCCTTTCCATGTAGATACTACGCCTGTGGGTTTGGACTTAACGGGGTGAAGAGAAATTTAGGAATGCAGTACGTTTTCTGTCTGAATAAAGCTCTCTCTGCACTTGCAATGATATGTGCAGGCCAGACAGGAGATGTAAATTGTTAGTGTTTAAAGATCAGGATACAAGAAAGCATTTGACAAATTGAAAAGCAGGCTCCCAGGGCAATCAAATAAGAGAAGAAGTATTTATTTTGTTATTCTTGATATGCAGATGTCACAACCAGTGAAAATTAAAGGGAGAAAAGAGACTTATATTCCAAAGCTTCTACTGAAATTAAATATGTGGCTTCTCTTACAGAAAGTAAATATTAATAGTCAGAGAGCACTGTGCCTTTTGTTTTAATATTTCTATTACAGAGTAATTTTAAAATTTTAAATGAGAAAATTTGCTAAGTTCCCATAGTATGCTTTTCAGATGCATTTTCTAATTTTAAAAGCAAGATGAATACTGTTTTCACAGATGTTCTTCCTCCGCTTTACTCTGACCTTCGTGACAGTAAATCCACACACATGTCTTGACTAGATTTTACTTGACTAATTGGTACCGAAGATCAAAAGGAGTTTTACTTAGAGCTTAAACTTTAGAATTGTGACAAAAATCAAGTAATTTAGTTTAGGAAAATGAAATGATGGGTTTTAAATTCCAGTCTTTACTTATGTTATTTTCTCTAAATATTTGAGTTCTCTGAAAGTACTTTTTTTATTAAAGTATACAAAATGGAGTTAGATTTTTCTGAAGTTGGTTTTGTGCATGTTGAGCTGGATATTAGTTCTAGATGAACTAATGTTTGTGATTCTTTAAAACACAGTATGACAAAATTACATATATTTTGTGATGTAAAATCAATATAAAATGACAAATTTTAGCCTTTTAGTCTGGTAAGTATTAGGGGGACAAATCTTTCCCAAAGGGGTATGACCGCTTTTCTGTATTTTCAGAATTTTTGTAGTATGTATATATTAATTTGTAATCAGACATAACAATAAAGCTTTTAAAAATAATATAAAATTTAGAAGTGGATTATTTACAAAGTTTTAAACTTTGAATTTTCAAAGCAGCTACTATAAGATATAATGAAGAAATTTTTTTTGAAACTTAGTACGTTATTATTTTATATTTACTGACCTTCTTGGGTGAAGAACAAAATCCTTAAATGTATATGGTCTCTCCATTCTTGGATTTTCTGTCTAGAATAAAACAGTGGGTTTTCAAGATATATCTACAACACCAAAATAAGAACTTTTCAAGAATATTCATGAACTATGGTCTAAGGCATAGTTAAAATTAAAAATGAGAAAACTGTAGCTTTAGATGAGTGGTTACAATCCACAATGCTTTCACCTTCCAACACCCCAGGAATTTCAACCGGCATCACAACTGCATCTAAAACAAGCTGAGCAGGTGTGCTGTGGAGCCATAAATAGGGTAGGAAGTGAAAAAGCGGAAGAGCCGTGAGTGGAACATGCAGTGTCAGAAAGCTGGCACGGTTACAGCACAGAGACAATTCTAGGAGAATGAAAAAGTAAACGGCATAGGAAATACGACTGAATTCAATATCTTACTAAAAGCTTATCATCACTGAAGACTGTAGAAAGCCAATAAACATTTCAAAAGGCTGATATGGTAAAGTATTCCTTCTCTTTCTTACCAAGTTCAGCAGCCTTTTGTTTTTATTATCGTTTTCTTCCCTGTTACATTTTGCATTGTTAACTACCCACTCAGCATAAAACTCTTGAATTATCATGACATTATTTTACTTGGTTCTTTTCCTGTCTCTCCTTGTCTGTCTTCTCTCTTTCCTCTGACAGACCCGAAACTGTCCAAGGGTCAATGTTTGGCCTTCAATGCTTTCATTTCTCTTGTCTGGACAGCCAAACATTCTCAGAGATTCTGCTGTTACCTCGACAGTGATAACTCTCAATCCTTCCAGTCCCTTTCCCTACACAATTTATTTTCATATCTCTGTCAGCTGCTCTAAGATTTCATTTTTCCTGTTTTCTATTGAAATTCAATAAGGCAAAAAATAAATATATCATATTTCAAAACAAAAGGGCTTTTCATTCTAACTTTTCTACTTGAGTTACCATCCTTATCTCCCAAGTTCAACCTGTATTATCTGTATTTTTTACTTATTTTTTAAACCCCTGTCAGGAACTTGGTCCAATATAGTTTTATTCTAAAATGTTTCTTAAATCTGTCTGTTTTCCTTTATTGCTATATGCTTGGTCCAGATTCGGTTTCATGCCTATATTGTTATAACCTATCTTAGTTTCCTTCTGTGAGCCTAGGCTCTCCCCCTTCTAGTTATTTAGCAGAACATTTCCAAACTGATCTTCCTCAAACAATGTTTTTATAATGTCAACAAACTTCAATGGCTCCATTTCTTATTGGAGTTCATGTAAGGGACCGTGATGATCAAATTAAAACAGAAGATATATTAAGAAATAATAGCATATATTTTAGAAATCAAATATTAATATGAATTTAATTTCTTAAAGTAAAAATAATAAATATAAAAAGTAAAATCACAAATGTACTAACCGGTAATGGGTAAAGAGGAACATCCACTTGACCTAGGAAATCATCTCTTGTCTATAAGAGAAAAGAGAAAAAATAAAATTAGTAATATGCTCAATCCTTTTAGAAAATTTTGATGAACTACTGCCATCATTTACCAAAGAAGTGGAAGGTTTTGTTGTTGTTGTTGTTCAATCCTATACAATACCAATAGAAAACAAAAAGTAATATGCTGGAGCTTCTGGTAGTGGCATAATATATTAGATTGATCCTTTTGCAGATAGTAATTATGTACTCTAAAAATATAAAAATAACTATTTGAAAGCACCATAGATTGACCAAAAGCAGGCAGAAACTGGAGGGGAGTCTATCTTGAAAGAAGGAACATATGGCTTTTCACCTGGTAGTACTCCACAGTTCATATGGAGAAGTGATTAGAACTATACCCAGAAATCTGAGATCTAACTTGCTTGAAGAGTTCTTAGACCTAGTTTGAGGTTAACAACATAACTGGGAAGTGAGGGGGACAATCCCTGAAAGGAAGAAGCCATGAGTCCCTCCAAATCTATATATAAACTCTACCCAAATTCCTAGCTGACTTTTGAAATGCTGAACTGCACATGTGAAAGGTAACGGCTGGAAGGCTGAAAGCACTGAGCACAGATTTCAGCTGATGTTCCCCTGACAATAGACAGCATTCTGTTAACAACTAGCTAGAACAAAAATCAACAGTCTTTAGTGAAAGATAAAAAATCCACTGTCTCCACCATGTACCATACACACTGTCCAGTATACAATAAAAAATGACTAAACACATAAAGAAATATGATCCAGTATCAAATGAAATATAATTAAAAGAAACCAATCATAAGATGAGCCAGAATCTAGGAACTAACAGGGAAACTAAAACAACTATTATACAGATGTTTAAGGACTTAAAAGGAAAATAAGGTCACAATGAATGAATGGCTTGGGACTGTCATCAGTGAAATGGAAAGCCTAAAAAGGAATCAAAAGCATATTTTATAACTGAAAAATATAACTGAATTAAAGATCAGTTGGTGGGCTTAATATATGATTGAAGATGACAGGAGAAAACTTATCAACTTGAAGATATATCCATAGAGTTTACCGTATTTTGCCATGTATGATGTGCATCCATGTTTTTGGCCCAAACTTTCAGGAAAAAAATCTTTCGTTCTAATGTCTTAATTCAATTATTTATTTATTTATTTATCTTTAGAAACAAAATTGATTATCATATTCCATGCACTGGAGGATGTTTAACATCCCTGGACTGCCCCCCCTAAGTGCCAGTACCACTCTTCCTCCAGCTGTGACAACCAAAAATGTCTCCTGGCACTTGCCCCTGCATGGCAAAACTGTCCCTGGCTGAGAACCACTGGTAAAGAAGGTATAAAACAGACTGCTTCGACCAGTGAACAAAAGATTCCACCCTTTTAAAATAACAGCTATATTGAAATGTAATTAGCACCCTATACAATTCACCCACTTAAAGTGTACAATTTTAGAACATCATCATCACTTCAAAAAGAAAACCCATACCCATTTCTTCCCTCTTTCCGCCGGCCTAGGCAACCACCAATCTACTTTCTATCTCTGTGGGTTTGCCTTTTCTGGGCATTTTATATACATGGAATTATACAGTATGTAGTCCTTTACACCTGACTTCTTCCACATACCATAATGTTTTCAGGGTTCATCCATGCTGTAGCAAGTATCAGTACTTCATTCCTTTTTTTTTATTGCTGAATAATATTACTACAGTTATTTATCCATTTATCAGCTGATTGACATTGAGGTTTCCATTTTTGGCTATTATAAATAATGCTGCTATAAACATTTAGGTACACGTTTTTGTGCTAACATAGGCCATATACTTGGAAGTTGAATTGCTGGGTTATACGGTAACTCTGTTTAACCTTTTGAGGAGCTGCCAGACTTTCCAAAGTGGCTGCGCCATTTGACATTCCCACTAGCACCATAAGAGTGTTTCGATTTCTCCAAATCCTTGCCAACATTAATTACTACCTATTTTTTTGATAATGGCCCTCCTAGTGCCTGTGAAGTGGTACTTCACTGTGGCTTTGTTTGCATTTCCATGATGGCCAACGATATGGAATAACTTTTCATGTGTTGTGCTCCTCATTTCTTAAAAACTCTTAACTTCTCAATCTTCCCTAGACATGCAGTCGTCACTGCACAGGCAGTGCCTGGTCACTGCAGGACAGACAGAAAGAAAACATTTCATCTCATATATTCTTGCCACATACTCTTTGTTCATTGATTGATTGCACTCTGTGAACAAAAGCATATTAACAAAAATCTCATGTAATGAAAGTTTCCATGTCTCAAGTCACTCTGGTATATAAAAATGTCATTTAAAAAATTTCTTGTAACACTTTTTGCTTTCATCTTCCTTCTTTGAAACAAGTGATCTGAAAATGAGTTTCTTAACTTCTACTTTAAATGAAATGATTCCAGCCATGGCTGGTGTGGCTCAATGGTTTGAGCACTGGCCAGTGAACCAAAAAGTTGCCAGTTTGATTCCTGGTCAGGGCACATGTGGGGGTTGCAGGCCAGGTTCTCAATTGGGGGTGTGTGAGAGGCAACCAATCTATGTTTCTCTCCCTCTCTTCCTCCCTTCCCCTCTCTCTGAAATAAATAAATAAAATCTTTAAAAAAGAGAGAGAAATGACCTCCAAAAAGCACTGGGGCAACATATTTCTACTACTAGAAAAATGAACAAATTTTCTAAACTAAAAGTCAATACACCTGATCTCAGGAGATGGAGAATATGAAACTAGGAACTATCCTGGAAAGTCTGGGACATACGGTTGGAACATATGGTTGCTATAAATATGGACAATTAGAAGTTCTTTTTCCATTTACAAAGAAACAGTAATAGTTTTAAATTCATTCCTATGAAAGCAAGACAGTCTGTGATGTTCATTAATGTTTCCCTAGCCAACCAATTGTTCCAAATTCTGAATATCAAGCATTTCTTTGCAAGAGTTATTTCCTATATTCAAAGTGCATGCCACTTACTTCATAAAGCAAATTTGCATTTGGTAACATATAATTAATTTAAGAATGCCTGAAAATCTACAAAACAATTCAGAACAGCAGGTGGCTTTAAACTTCAATGGGCACAGTTTAGTCAGTAAATAATACTTTGTCTAATATGTTAAAGATATGAATTTCAATTTCTTAAAAAAATTTTTAGAATGTGAGAAGAGAAAAATCCCAATGGCTGTTTTTGCAAAACTTCAATTAGAACTACAGATGGCTGTAAGTTTAGGAGGACAAACTGTTATTAATTTTGATAAGGCTGAACAGTGACTGAATGTTCTGGTTTAAGAGAATAATATTATGAAAAATCAGAATTTTAAAAACAGATAAGTTAAAGTACCATAGTGTTGAAGAATACTTGACTTTAAAAAGAGTTTCCATTAAATCTGAGTTACAAATAATCCCCCAGGGTAAATGTACAGTAGAAAGAAAAATATTAAAGGAGAATCGCTTCCTCATAACCAGACCCACACAACACTGCCCAAGTTTTCTGCTGTAATACCCAACTTTTCATTTTAATCAGTAAAAGTGAATTTTATACATGAACATTAAATATAGTATAGTTTCAGTCTCAGACTTACCTATCTGCCCTTTTGTAATGAAGATCATTTTTTAAAGTAATTTTAAAACATAGGGTACACTGGGCACAGAACTGAAAGGAAAAAAAGGGCGTCTAGCTTCCAGCTATCTAACTCACCCGCTGTCCTTCCAAAAGGCAACAGCAGTCATTTGTTTTGAGTTTGGATATCCCTTCAGGTTTTTCTTTAGTAGACTGTTATGCATGTTGCTTTTTTCCCCTTCAACAATGTCTCTAGGACCTTGTCCAATATCAGTCCACAGAGAGGTGCTTTACCTCTCTCATGGTTGAATAGCATTCTATACGCCACTGTATAGAATACCAAAATTCAACTAGTTCCCTCCCTATAGATATTCAGGTTGTTTCCAATCATTTGCTATTACAAACAATACCTTCATGAATAAACTTGTATTTGTCATTTTGCATATATGCCAAAGATCATTTTTATTCTGTGTGATAATACAGACTACAGTGAGCTAGTCCGAACTCCTCTGAAATGGAAACAGGTCTCAGTGACTGACTGACTGGCTGTTACAGAAGGAAACAGTGTCCTGAGTAAGCCCAAAAAGACATACAAGTTTTCAGAGATAAAAATCAAGATCGAAGATTCAAGATCAAGAAGTTTGCATTAGAATTAACATCTTACTCAGTGTCGATAACAACTGTTTTCACACAACAGCATTCGAATTCTCTGTGTGCAAATGCCATGGTTCTTCCGTACAGACCACTAGTTCTAAAAAAATGAATTAGGGTGAGCAGTAAAAACACCCTACCAAATAAATTCATAGCTATAAATATGTTCAAACCATTGTTACACATATTATTTAAATTAAGTCAAGAGATCAAGAGATATTTCAGAGATCATAAAAGACGAGTGGAGTTAAAAGCTCTAAAGCTGAGATACTAAAAGTAAAATTATCTGGAAACCTGTTTGTGTAAAGTAGAGTTTAAATTATTATGAGGTAAGAGGTTAAATGTTTATTTGATTTGAATCCATGAAAAGTCAATATTTTTACAGAGGATATTAGCACACGTGAATCTCTGAGAAAAATAGCAGAACTTATATGAATGGACCCATTTATAATATTTTTAAAATGAGGAACCACATATTTTCTGCTTCCAAAATGTTATAAAAACTATTATTTTTAATTAACACCCTCTCAAAATCAATATGACACCCCAGGCATTATAAATAGAAAAAAGGAGTATGAAAACTATTCAAATTTAGCTGAACTATTTTCTAATGTATACAGATCTTATTAAGTAAAATTTCATTGGCATAGCTTCTACCTTCCTACTCACATACAGACTCACTCTGTGCCATGACCTGCTTATTTTAAACATTTTTTTAGAAGTTTAAGATTTATTGATTCAATCTTTTCAGTATGTTGAGAGGAAAATGGTGTTAGCTAAATAAACAGTATAATCTGATCTACGCTATAAAATCATAGCGCTATGGAAACCGGATGTCTTTGCTTAAAACAAACATTCGAAGTCCCAACCTTGTGATTTGCTCAGCCAGCCAGCCTGTCTGGTAGATTTAACTACAAGACACAAACTATACTTGTTCTTTGACAATAGCTTCATACTGCTTGAAAATTTGGGTTCATGCATTCCACAGTCCTTAGCAACCTTCACATTTTCAAAGGTATTTCTTTACCTAAGAGGAGGGGGCAGTGGGGAGAGAGCCAGGAGAAACCTCTCTCTAAATCAGTTTCAGTTTGAGTCTCCTCTGAATTTCAGTTTCTCCACTTTCTAATTATCACAAACTTGTGAAACGGACGATGTACCTTGATAAGTTCCTCCATCTCTACATGCTTTAAAGCAGGGGTCCCCAACCTTCTGCAGCAGACCTGGTACCAGTCTGGGCCTGTTAGGAACCAGGCGGCACAGCAGGAGGTGAGCTTGAATGTAATGAGCTTGAATCATCCCGAAACCAACCCATCTGTGGAGAAACTGTCTTCCGTGAAACTGGTCCCTGGTGCCAAAAAGGTTGGGGACTGCTGCTTTAAAGTTAAGTTTGTAATGTATTATGAGGATTTTCAAATATAAATCATATTTTTCATCTGCTACAAAAAAAGAGAGAATCTAAAGCAGACCAAGAGTAATAGGACTCAGGTTGTGTTGTGTCAAACATGAATTGGATTTAATAATTATTTTTAAAATTAAAATTTACTATATCCAACATACTTGTAGAAGCAATTTTTATGGAATGCCCCTCAGCTAGAGGACTATACAGGTGAGAAGAAAGTCTTGCATTTGTTACAACTTTTCTCCCCTCCTCAAAAAAGGGGAGAAGGTTATTAAGTTTTCCTATTGTTTCAAATTTATATTTCTAAACAAAGGAAAATAACAAGAGGACTAACGTATAGTTATAATTTAACCAGGAAATACCCACAGCTAGATAATTGATAAAAGGGGTAAGCCTCTTCCTCTCAGAGGGTAAAAATATTCATTCTTGATTGAAAATAGACAGAGAGAGTCTACTCTTCTGAGTGTGACTTAATTGTGATACTACCTTTTTTTTTCTTTCGAGGAATGTCTCCCAAGCTACCAGGGAAGGAAAAGGTAAACTTTCTTTGAAAATTGATTTTAGTGAGAGAGGGAAGGGGGTGGCTGAGAGAGAAGCACCGATTTGTTGTTCCACTTATTTATGCACTCATTGGTCGATCTTGTAAGTGCCCTGCCCGGGGATCAACATGGCAACCTTGGTGTGTCAGGACGATGCTCTAACCACCTGAGCTACCTGGCCAGGGATGGAAAAGGTGAACTTTTGAAGCAATGGAAGCTAATATTCTCTGGGGAATTTTATCTACGGTCTAAATGAAAACCTAATCTAACAGACAGCTGCCACTGGTAAGATATAGTAGCTTTAATTCTAAGAAACCAAAGAGCTGTGTAAGATCTCAGATATGTAATTTATAAACAAGTAAGTATGAGATGACCTAACATAATCATTTTAAAGTGGACAAAACAGAAGCTGTGGCAGCTGAGGAAGTGTCTAGAAGCTTCGGCTCCCAACCTACTATAGAGTTTCAGAAAGTTTAGGTTAGTCATCTCAAGTGGTTTTCAAACTTCAGTGGGTGTCAGACTCATTTGGAGGGCATATTAAAGACAGATCACTGGGCTTCACTCCCAGAATTTCTGATTCAGTAGGTCTCGGATGGGGCCCGAGAATGTGCAGTTTTAACAAGTTCTCAGGTAATATTCATGCATACGATCCAGTAGTCACACCTTGAGAATCACGTCTTTACTTAATCCTTGGAGAAAACCAGGAAGAGTAAGCAATGATTGATAACAGCTGACGATGAATAAGCAGGGTATCTAAATGTATCTTTTATCCCACTTACTTCCAAATGAACTTGGTCATTTTAAGAGAACACACAATGTCAAAAAGGAAAAAGGACTCATGGACATGGACAGCAGTGTGGTGGTTGTGGGGCAGGAGAGGATGTAAGGGAACTACACGGTAACAAAAAATACAATAAGAAAAAATTTAAAAGATAACACGATGTAGATGAAGACAAAGATAACATCTAACATCATCAAAGATAACATCATTTTGCTCCTCTAAAAGAAGCAAAATGAGTCAGATATCTATGTATTTGCATTTCTTTCTAGCTTAAGTTGTAAAAACAGAAAAAATTGTAATTTTGACTCTTTCAAAACTTTGAAGATTGACTGCTGCATAAACATCACTCCCCAAGTATGCTCGGAGGGATAACGGATTTGCTGGGTACTAAAAGAGTTCAATGGTGATCACATATTTGGGAGACATTTTGTTAAAGAAAGTTCAAAAGTTTATTTCCAGACTTTAGGAATTTAACTTTACTAGTTGCACTGTGACATCTCAAACAAGATAGCATGTGGTGTTACAAACTTATTTGTCAATGGGATGGGTTTTATGTGAGGCATCTTACAGACTGGTGAGGAATATTTTTCAAAAATATTGGTCCAGAGGAAAAACTATAAATTCCTTAGCGTGGGATTCCAGGCCCTCTACACTTGTTTCTCTAATCTACCTCGCAGTCTTACCTGTTAACACAAGCCTCCCCAGTGGAACACTATGCCTTGGCTCTCAAACTCTTGCCTGTGTAAATCCTATCCACTTAAGATGCCCAGTTAAATGTCATCTTAATACAAATTTTCTTGATGAGACTAAATTGCTAATTTCCTCCTCTGACATTCTACTCACCTTGTATCTTTTAACATCTGTGTTATAATTCCCTTCTACTCCAATGAGACTATAAATTCTGCGAGGTCAACAAATGTTTGTGATTGGCTTCTAAAGCCAGGCTCTGTGCTAAGTGTAGGAGAATGTTCCTGATATCATAGAGCCTACAGACCTGTGTGGTTGACAAACATGCACCTATAATTAAAATGCGTGTAAAAACTGAAGGAAAAATACAGAATCCTATGGATGTAGATAGGAAAAGAGTTAGGGAAAACTTTCATTCTTTGTTATACCCCAATCTGCCCTGCCTTGATGGGTATTTAATACCTAGAGGTAAATTCCAAATTATTAATTTAAAAAATATTGAAATGGCCTGACTTATTAGAAAATTATACCATCTTTATATCAATTAATACTTCCTTTGTGAAAACTAGCTATTTAGACCTGAAAGTATTCTATATTTGAAGAGAATTTATCAGGAAGAAAATAGAAATAGTTCTAACATTAAAAAAACAATTCAGCAATATGACAGGAAATGCTACAATAGCAAAAGAAGATGGTTATCAGATTTCCCGTGTGACTTAAAGTACCACTTGCCCATTTCAAAGGGGACAGTGTGTTGAACAGTATTAGAGAAATCATTGAAAGGGTTAAACGACTTGCTCCACTCCCTGCACTCTGCCTTCTGCAACCTGGACCTGAATTTAGTTCTGCCATGAGTGTGGTAACCTGGTGATGTTTGTGCTCCAGACTGGTTTATTGATTACCTGACCACGTCTCTCACTGCTTTGCCTATGGCCTGTGATGCTGGATCATTCACTGGCGTTCCTGCCTGCAGGACTGAATGGTATTTTCTTCACATGTAAGAGGCTGTTTTCCTTACAAAGGAGTGGTAGGAGCTATTCCCTACACTTTCCCCCGCCGCCCCTCCCCGGGCTTCCCCATCTGCTCCTGACCTTTTCTGCCCTCTAGTGACCATGAGCCACTCTCCACTCTCGGCATATGGAATCCACCACTTGGAATCTGCACAGAGTTGGTAGCTTGACAGAATATTTTGTGTGAAACTCTATTATTCAAGTCCCATGAGATTATAACCCTGATCTCCTATTGATACTATCCACAAATTAAAAAAATACATCCATGAGAGGTGAAATACACAACTCACATAGACTTCGGTTCAGATAAAACTACCTCATTTATATGCGGTGGTAGAATGAAAGATTGAACAATTTTTACTTTTTGTAATGAATAATGATTTCTCAGTTAAAAAATATTTCAGAATATTCTTGCAATTTGATGACCTATTATCTGGTCAAATACAAATTTCACTGATCTATAAACCGTTTTAAAAATTTCTCCCAAGGCTAGAGACTCATAATTTCTATTTGAGAATATAATGTATCAATGAAAACAGGAAAAAGGGGGGACAGTGGGTTAACTGTTGTTTAAGAAAATAAGAAGTCAATGGATTCCTTTAAAGCCAAATTGTTCTCGCTTACAGCAAGACAGGTACAGGAGAGAAAAATAAGTCCACTGAGTGTGGCTCCCCTCCTTCAGCCACCACAGCTACCTGGCACTGCAGCCTGAGGAGCCTTCTCAGTACCCTGGAGCGCTGTCAAAGCTGCAGGGCTACCAGTGCTGTGCAGCTCAAACATCATGTTCTAGAGCAGCAGGTGGGCTGCAGGAATTTTTAAAACACGCAGTACCTGTTGGGGCACTGGCCTCTTTTCCTTTAGATTGGCAAATTTAAAAAATGACAACAGCCGACAATAGCCATCCAGTATGAATGAACGAAAGTGTACCTATTTTTTGTCAAATTGGCAAAAACATATAACTTTGGGGTGTGCTGAAGAATTTTAGCAGTTAGTTTATGTGTGCCATGAGATGAAAAGGGTTGAGAATCGCTGTTCTAGAAGAACCTTGTCCAGTGGAACTTTGGGCGATAATGGGATGCTCCATATCTGTGCTATCCAATGCGGCAGCCACCAATCACGCGTGAGCACTTACAACGTGTCTCGTGCAAATGAGGGTCAGAATTTTAACTATGATTTAATTTAAATTAATTAAAATCTCAATAGCCACATGTGGTTACTGGCCACTTTACTGGACAGACGGAGTTCTAGAAAATTTTTTAGTGAAACAATATTTTTTGATTTTAAGATTTTTAGTTCTTGCCCTGGGATTCAGACAGGTGCCCTGAGCTGACTGATTTCTTCGTGCCACCATATTCAGAATTGTGAGTCTTTTTCTTTTAAGTAGGTTGGCTCATACCCAAGGAAAAGTTGAGTTAAGCTTTTCAAGAATGCTCCTGAAAAGGAAGTCACCCGAAAGAAAAGAAAGGGAGGAGAAGAGATGAATGACACGACCACCAAAGTGTTGATCACTGTCAAACTGGGGTTCACCGGGGGCACTCGGGGGGCTCAGGGCATTAATCTTTCCACTTTGGTGTGTGTTGGGAATTTTGGTGTGTGTTTATTATTTTCCATAATAAAGAGTTTTAAAATACTTGGGAAAAAATATAGGCAGTTTATAATGATTCAGGTAGTTTACACTAGTTACTGAAGAAAAAGAATGAAATTCATAAACAGCCTTTTAGGAGGTAGAAACACACAGTATGTGTTATTTGATCAGTAAAAGTAATCAGAAAGAACAAAGTCATTATAAATACTGGGTACCAAGTCAGAAGCATAGAAAAAAATATTTGAAAGATAAACTGGTTCTCTAGTAACAATGTGCTCAAATAATAACCCCTGAATTTAGCTTTCACTCAACAATGGCAATAAGAAAGGACTTGATCGGACTGTATGTTCTACATAGTGTAGAACATACACTCTGAATCATCAGATTGTAGTGAGTCCAGTGGGAATTTTCCTTTAGACAACTCTTTTGTTTCTTTCTGATGTTATTTTTTACTATAATAACGGGCCCTAAGCAGCTTTATCTTGTAGATTGCTCCTGCTGCAGGGTAGAACGGAAGTCCTCCTGGCTTGCGAGGTAGAGGGCTTTACAACACACAATAGAGCTGTGTTTGGTTCCGATATGACATTTACTAGTTTATGATCTTGAGAAGTCATTTTAACTTTTCTGAGTTTGTTCCCGACTTCTAATATGGAGATAATCACTATCTCAGAGAGTTTTTTGAAATGTGGTATATAATATATATTACCTGCTTTAAAGTTTTATAGATACACATGCAGGGTTAAGAGTTTAAGACATGTATCAGGATTTTCTCCAAGGTAAAAAATCATCATAGTTGAGGTTTCAAGTTCGAGTGGCAGTGAGCATCTAATGTTACACTCCAGTAGAAGGTCATTATGGTCTGCTCTTCCTGCTGGTCCTGTAATCAATCCCATTTTTAATAGGGCTATTCTCTTCCTCAGAGTGGCAAGTATGTACGTTTACATTTAAATTGCCAAGAATGTCAAAGGTTGGGAAATATGTTAAGGAAAACCATATATTCTATTATAAAGAATATTTAATTTCGTCTTTCTGGAAGTAGCTCCACTTTTAGAATACATACAATGTATTTCAGACAACAGGTATAAAAACCAGGCCCCTCACTTACTGTGAATTAATTAAATTATCATCAGGACTTAAGAATTTGGTAAGTAAATATTACTTTTAAGGCCTATTTTACCCTGAATCAACTCAGTTTCAGAACCATAGAAAGAAATCACCTTTATTCCTAGTTCATCATTAACCATGGCTATAAAACACAACTGGGCAATCATTGGGGAAGTTTATTTTCTAGAGAAACAAACTGATCTCTGAGAAGAGACCTCCAGATACTGAGTTAGAGGCCTCCCAACAAGGAAGCCTCCCAGTTGAAAAGCCCTCCACCATTCAGAGCCTCCAAATCACCTCACCATGACTCATTCTCAGATCAGGCAGACAGCAAGGTTCACCAGGCTCCTGGAGAAAAATGTCCAGTAACAACACGAACCAAACAACAATCCAAAAAGGGACCTACAGGAACCAGAGACAATGTAGGACCCATATAAAAATAAAACAAAACCAAACAATCTTAAATATAATATTCTCAGATAAATAAAAGATTGTATTAATAAAATAAGAACAAAAATAGGAAAGCATCACAAAGAAAGATAAAACTTAGGAATTAAAATAACCAAAATTTTAAAATTAAAGAGAAGGAGAAACTTGAGGGAAATATTCCAGATAGTAGGATAAGAAGGCAAAGAGGCAGAAAACAGGAGAGAATAGTAAGTTATAAGATCAGTCCAAGAGGCACAAACTTTGGCTAATAGGAATTCTAAGAAGAGAGAACAGAGAAAGAGCAGAAGAGAAATCTTCAAAGAAATAAGAACTGATTTAAAAAATAGGCACAAGTATTATCTCGATAAAAAATTAAAATTGGCCAAAAATTATACAGGCCACCACATGTCTCAGAGCTTAGGAGCTCAGCTGCCTGAAGTATATTATTATATATTATACTCATTGTACTTTGTTTATTTTAATGGCTTCTGCTGTCTTCTCATCTAAATTATAAACTCGTCAATGTCAGGAATAATATTTGCCACTTAGAGCAGCACATATTCTATTTCTGATAAATAGTTGTTAAACTCATTTGCTTTGAAGATGACTTGAGTTTCCATTAAGCTCTGTGACTCTTTCAGAAGGTTCAGTCTTTCAGCCTCGGTACAAAAGGTAAAGGTCATTCGCAGCTAAAACAGTTACTTGAGACTCCAGGAACAACTCCGAGAATCCAGTTCTTACATCAAGTCTGGAATGAAGTCATTTTATTAAACAATGATAACTTTAAAGCTAGTCAAATGGCCTTGGTTTAAATACCCTTAAAAGTTTTGGCCCACTCAATCCTCCTTAGAAAACTTGCTCTGGACCTCCATCCAGACACATAGTTCTACGACACCAGTTAGTGGAATATGTAGGCTATGAATCAGACTCCACTGTGGAAACTAATCCTTGAGTCACGATCATAATATTCCACTGGCATCTACCCCAGGGACAAGGTATTCGTTTAAGAGTGCCACTCTTCCTTGCAAAGGATGGAGCATCAAGTAGCTCCCACACATCACTACAGTCATCACTTAAATATCCCAGTTTGGTTATCTGTTTATGCAAGGCCATCTGGTTATCCTCATCTCTCAGCATACTCCAGTCACCTCTACCCCACTCCAAAGGGTCCCTTGGCTTCACTCATTAATTTAATAAATATTTATTGAGTGTCTATTTTGTGCTAGGCACTGTTCTAGGTCCTGGGGATGTAACAGTTAATAAGACAAAAAGTCCCTGTTTTAGGGAATTACATTCTAGTCAATTAGAGCCCAGAAATGATTACCCTTTTGCTCACTCCCTTTTCTAGAACTCTTCTCTGATCAGTTCTAGAAAACTTACATTTGCCTGCCTGCTTGCTATCTATTTCTATCTCCCCATCTTGAACTTTTGTTTTTGCTATGTTTCCTTTTTCTCATCTTTTTTAACCTGACATATTTAGTATCTTATGAGGTTTCCTGAAATCAGGCTAAGCTATTCAGTAGTCACAAAGACTACAAAAAACCCATCCACCAATAAGATTTCTGAAACTGCTCCAATGGAAGAACAGTTACTAAGATTTTCATATACTGATTTATACTAGGGAAGTAATATGTAATTTTAAGAAGCACTAGAGTTATATATAAAGGATTTTTAAACTTTCTCCTTGTACAGCTATCAAAAGGACAGTTTATAACTCAGCATTGATTAGACGTATATGGTGTTTCAATTCATCACATAAACCAATGTAAGATTTAAACATTCTTCATAGTAACCTATACGGCACTGCTAGAGGGAAAGTATATTGAAAAGACTAAAAATGTTCACAAAGAGGAAGACATAAGATATGGCCTGAATGAGCCAGAATAATGAAGAAAAATATAACATTTCAACTGCATATTTTTCAAATCTCATGCTGACGGGGACAAAATTAATATAGGCAACAATTATAAAAGTGACATAGACTAAAATAACAGCCGTGATGAATTCAAGAGATTTCCTTAAGTAGAACTGCATGCCTTACAGACCAAAATTTCTAAGTCCTTAAAAGAAACTAAAATGTGATCCTGGAAAATTTAATAGTCAGAATTCTGGAAGAGTCATATTCAAGTTCTTTTATGAGGCAGGTAGACAACCTTGCTCGTGACTGTTTCTTGGTCTGAACAATCTCTTCCGTATTACATGGCCTCAATCAGTAACTAGCCTAAATGCCTAAATCGGTTTCAATATCTTCCCAAATTATATGGCCCTGACCACAGTATACGTATGGCTCTTTTTTATGTAAAAGCAGGAGAGGGACTCATTGGATACTTCAACTATGAACTGTATTACTGTTCTCATAAAAGAACGATCCTAAGCCTTTGCTTCTGAAAGTGTGTTTGGGGAAAGAGTAGCATTGGTATGACTTGGGAGCTTGTCGGAAATACATAACTCTTAGGCCCCACCATAGACCTATTGAACCAGAATCTGAATTTAACTGAAAATTTAATAAGCCATTCTTCAACCACAATCCTTAAAGCATTAGAAGGCAATACCTACCAACAACTTTTTGAAAGAAAAATAAAAGAAAAAAGGAAGTAGTCCTGGGTAATATTAGTTTAGCTATATCACAAAATATATACTCTCAGCTTTTGTAAGGGGGATTAAAGATAAAAATTCTGTTAAAAATATTTCTTTACTTAATGAACAACTGCATTTAAAGACATTGTCCACTGTACTACAATTACCCTTGGTGTAAATTTCTTGCTGCTTTATATTTTCTGTTAAGATCAGCACAAAACCTTTCAGAGTGTTATGGTTTTATAATACATCTAAGTCAAGAGAAGGCCTAATAATCCTCCCCACCCCAGACACCCTACAGCCTAAGTAGAGACATCGTGGAGTTTCTCGGTCAAGGTGCTCTTTGTTGTAACTTGCCATGAATTGAGCTACCAGGTACATAGACATGCTACTGCTTGTACTTCCAAGTTCTCAGATCTGCTGTAGTTACATCTAAGCAGTTTAGTTAAATCTCAGTGAAGGTAAAATTGCTTTTCAACAACTGCTGCCATGTTGAGCACCTTCCCCACAAGATCTCACTCAGTTGGGACAGATCTGTTCACCTCTTGTTCTGAAAGGCTTTCTTACACCTCTAAGCATCTGTCTCCACCTGACCCTAGTCTTCCAATCTCACACATGGGTAAACAAAGAGTACTGAATCACACACTTGAGCAATACTTCGGGTATTTCCTGGGTATGTTGACAACATCATTGGTTCATTTTCTCAGCACTCACTCGCTCCTTTGGCTAACTACCCCCCTGACCTCAGCACATTGTCTGGCCACACCCAGGGACTCTGCCAAGCCCCTTCTGACTAAATAGGCTCCTGGTCCTGGCTTCTCCTGGTCTATCTCGTTCCACTGTCACTCATAATGCAAAGGGAGAGTGGGTTTCCAAGTGTGAGGCCTCACAACAGCCTGCACCTAGTGGGCTCCATACCCTGGAAGAAGCCAGCGACATAAAGACAGAAAGGTATGTCTATTCTCCAGGTAGTTTCTAGGAATAGGCCTTAAACCCTTGTTTTCTACACAGAAGCTGTGTTTTTGTTTTGTCTTTCTTTTGGTGGTAGGGAAGAGCCTGAGAAAGAGTAATGCTGTTCACATTGAGTTATGACTATTCATAGGCAGTCTCAAGTTTTCACTTCTAATTTTGTTTCCTTCATTTCATATTGCCAAGTCTCCATTTCGGTGTTTACTGTGCATACTCGCTGTTCTACAGTTCTGAGATGGAAGAGCGGAGAGGTACAGCCTTTCCCCACCCCCTAGAAAATAGACTGCAATGTTCTTGTACACAGAGAACCTGTCTATGCACCTTATGTTTACCTACTACTGTGTCTTCTGTATGGTAGCCACTAAACATACACCTTGCCTACACTACTTTATGCCTATTTTACGACATTTAGCAAGCAATCTTCACTTGCTGTTTTGCTTCGTTACCTGTTTCATTCTTATTTCAACCAGGCTGTTCCATTATTTTCCTGAGAACACTTTTGCTAAGGTCCCCAAGGACCTCCGAACTGCCACATTCAATGGATATATAAATTCTGAGGTACCGTATGCCATGCGCCTTGAATTTTTCCTTCCCTTGACTTCCCTGCCCCTGTGTGTTCCCAGGCTCTCTGCCCCTCTAGTGGCTCTTAGTCTTCTCTTTATCTCTTCTTCCACCATCTCCCCAAAGCTCCCCAAAGTCGGTGCCCCCAGAATTCTGTTTTATTCCTACCTACCCCTAATCTCCTTGTCACGTTCAGGGCTTTCACTTTATTCTTACCCAAGGCTTCGACCATACGCACAATGCCCAAGCTCCATTTGCAGCTCTCATGTCTCTCCTGAGCCCTGGCCCTGCATCTCCACCTGCCCTCCTTGATAGTACTACCAGGCCTATCGTTATGTCCGCTTAGTAATGCACGATTTCTCCTTCACTCTCCCAATCTGGCCTCTTCTCCTGAATTCCCTATCTTAATTCATGATGTCACCATTCACTGTAAGTCGAAGAAAACTTTGATTCATTTATAATCCATAGTGCCATAAAAACATTATTTAAAAACACACAAATAAGCACATTACAATCTCAAGGAATGACGTTCGTTGCCTAACTACTTTCTGTTAGCAGGAGGCACACCGCTTTGTCTTTAGCATGACACAAAGACAGAAAGGCATGTCTATTCTCCCGGTAGCTTCTAGGAATAGGCCTTAAACCCTTACTCGTTTTCTCCACAGAAGCTGTGTTTTTGTTTTGTCTTATTTTTGGTGGTAGGGAGGAGACATTACACCCAATGGGACTCCAACCCACTTCTAGTTCATCATCTCCTCCCACATCCCTAGACTCCCTATGCTTGAGTCACACTGAACCCTTTATAGTGTGACTCTTCCACACAACTAGCGTTGCATGTGTGACTGCTTCTGCCTAGAGCCATGATTTTCAACAGGGTTAATTTTGCCTGTAGGAGACATTTGGCAAAGACTGGAGACATTTTTTGCTTGTCCCAAATGGAAAAGAGGGCCGCTACTGGCACCCAGTAGGTAGAGGCCAGAGATACTGCTAAACATCCTACAAGGTGCAAAACAGCCCCATACAACACAAAGTATCCAGCCCTCAATGTCAGCAGCGTGGAGATTGAGAATCACTGTCCTAGACTATCCTCCCTGATCTCTCTGCCCGCTGAACTCCAACTCACCTACCAAGATTCAACTCAAATGTCACCACCTCTGTGAAGCCTTCCTCTACCAACTAGGTTCTCTTCTCTGTACAAACCCTGTTACATCTTTCTCACTTTCTCCTATACACCTCTATTTTAGCACATTGCACGTTAGACTGAAATTTTTTTTTGTTTACTAGTGTGTCTCTGTGACTAGAATAGAAGTTCCCGGAGTAGAGACTGTACTTTATTACCTTTTATTCCCAGTGCTTGGGTCAGGGCCTGGCAAATAGCAGGGACTCAAATGTGTGTTAGATGAATGAATTAAAAAGGATACATCTGCAGAGAAAAATCAAAGTATTTCTGAAGCAAACAATTCAACTCCCTGACCCACTCTGAAATTAATATTATAATTCCTCAGTTCTAAGAAATATACATATACAAGCATGTATTTCTCACTAAATTTCCAAAGCTGGTCATTAACATTGTTGTATCACAATTTGAGAGTCAATATTTATAAGCTATGTTGGTTTTTATAGGAAAGATTGTGTTGTTCAAAATAAATGTAACCAAATGTCTCTAAATATGCTGCTAAAGTTAATAAAATAAGGATTGAGAAAATAATAGAACACTAAAATGAGTACATATTTAAGACATTTATTTCAGGAAAAACAACTAAATAGATTATTGAAACATATACTCTTGAGATTAGTGTTAAAGCCTTTTGAAATAACTGAGACATAGTTTTTTAAAGTTATACTATACTAAGCTTAAGCAATTTACTTACTTGGGATTAAGGAACAAAAAATGAATAAAAAGTTTTCCAACAAAAAGAAAACAATGTAAAGCCAAACTTTCTCACAAAACTTGCATGTGTGGGAAGAATGGAAGACATGTATAAGCTCGGGGGAAACGGCAAGGTACTTTAAATAACAGGGTAATGAAAATCCTGAGCATCCTCGCAATGTAATATAGGAGCTTTAGAAAACAACAGAGAAAAATAAAATAATAATAAACTATTATAGATTGGGGGGTAGTCATTTTTGTAACTGGATTAAAACTACCTTAGCTCCTTAACCTGATAGACCCGACAAAACATTACACCCAATGTTGAAATATCAAACACCTACTTTCAGATCAAAAGTCATTATACAGTTCATTAAGCCTTTACAAAAGTAATACTGTATTTCAAAAAGCATATGTAATAAATATATGTCCGCTGTTGTTGTATTCTTTGATAAATAAATGAAATAAATCATGCAGACTACACTAAAGTCTCAACCTCATTCTAAGCTGGAAACACGGAACACAGCCCTGTTGCAGATACAGGTAAAAGTTCTCACTGGATTTACAAAATTAGCCATTAATGAGCTGTTGATGATAAGGAGCTAGAAACTGGATACTATGCTGCTAGAGACTAGTAACTAAACACATAAGAAAAGAATATGTAGTCCGCTCAGTGCTTTAGAAACAAGGGTCCCCGACCAAAGCAGTGATTCAATTTCACGGCTGCTCGGTACAGATAGCTGACATTACTAAATGCTACTCTAATATCAACTTGTTAAATGTGAATCCAGACTCAGCATATCAGAATACTAACCCAGACTAACTGGAGTCATGGGAAATATTTTGGGAGTTGTTTATTTATAAATGAGTTACAATATACCACTATAATTAGATTAATATATAATTATTGATAAACACAGGATTATTTCTAAAACCCCATTATTGTTGCCACTGCTGTTTAGAAAAAACAACATTAAGTATTTCTTAAAACAGTCTTTGATTTACCATTAATCATTTAGATCAATTTAGATCTAGTATATGTTGAATTTAAGGGTCACTATATTGCTTATACTTTTATAAAGATTTTTTTTAATAAACATTAAAAAAGGGAACAACTTAAAGTTCTGCAGCAAATTACACACTTTTGAGTATGTTATAATCCAATAGTCTATCCCCCAAAATAGAATTTGAACAAAGTTAAGGCTGACAGAAAAAAAATATTTGTGAATTTACCTAAGTTTAAATAAAACAAATAAAAGTGTATATTTTTAGCCGTGCAAAAAGCAGTTAGTCACACTTTATAAAAAAACATTAAAAATACTATTTTCAAAAGCATAACAACAACAAACTATATTATTACTGCAAAATCAACCATTTTAAGGATATTTCTGTATTTCTAGGTTAATCCCTGCAGATTAATTACTTCATGAAATGTAAAATAAATTTATAAAATACATGGAATTTCAATTAGCAAACTAATAATATGTTTCTTCATAGTATCACTTCATTGCTTTCTTTTAAGGGATAAAATAGTTAAACAGATTATAACATCCTAAAAGCTAGTTTTTAAACAATTTTGTAAATAAAATGAATAATTCTAAAAGATCAGAATATGAAATCTGATCTTTATTCATCTTCAGGAAAGTAGTTGCTTATATTAACACCTGAGTATTGGGTAATGATTATTATTTACCAGATTTCAAAAGAGAAAAACAAACTAGCAATTACTGACTATTTTATTTACCTTAAGGTACTTGTCCAGAGGTTTTAAAGAAAGTCTTTAATATAGATATTGAGTGTTACATAAACACAGATAAACAGATAAACTACCCACCTGCTCCCCCCCTGAAGTACTTTGTACCGGCATCTAAAATTGGTTTAGTCAGAAAAATTTTTTAATTTCCTGGTATTAAAAATGTTTTAGTATCCTGGCAAGACCTTGCAAATACAAAATTTTTTTAAATCTATTTGAAGTCAAAACACTTAACTTTGGAAAGGCCACATTACATAAAGAACTGCTTCAGTTAATATTCACTAGAGTTAAATTACAAGCAAAGTTATCAAAATAACAAATTAGCGAGGTAACTAGAATATTATGGGAAATACCTAACAACTGAAACCAAATTAAAAAATATAACATTTAAATTTCAATATTGTTAAAAGAGTAAGTTACATTTTAGAAGGCAGTTTTAATTGGCAGCAAAAGAAAAACAGGGTGGAAACAAAATTCCTGGGGTTAAGGGTATATGCAAATGAAAATGCCATTTATTTTTCCTCTGCTTTAACTAGGCAACATAATTGTTTTTTCACAATGATCTAATAAATACATGTATTTTAGAAAAACATTTTTCTCTAGATTCATCTATAACAAAATTTTCACGTTTTTACATAGGGTTTTTATTGTTTAATATTTTAACTAAGCACTCAACATTTTACTTTACTTCACAATGATTAAGGAAGGGAGAATACTATATGAGAATTTTTGAAAGTCAGAATAAAAAATGGAGTTAGAAATTAAACTACTGTGCCACGTGAGGGAAGGGAAAAACATACCAGAGTAAAGTGTTATAAAATAAATTATTATTTAAAGCTTGTTTTTATGCTACATAAATGTTTTATGGCTTAACTCCCTTTGGAAAGTTTTTTTAATGAATATTTTCTACATTGGTAAAATAACAGTGAAAAATTATTGCAGGTTCCTCAGATTTACAAATATTAAGTTTATTACTACAAAAATACTTGCTAGCTAAGGACCAGGAAAGTATATAAAACTGCTAAGTTATAATAAATTTTAACCAACTATTCCATAAAGCTATTCTAACATAAATTAACATTTACCAAGACCAGAAGAAAACTTACCTTACAAGAATGCTTCGAAGAATTAGATAGTTCACTTGTGAAATCACTATTGCTGTCTCTTGGTAAATTAGCAACTTTACCTTCCTTTCCAGATGCGAACTTGATGAGTAATTGAGGTGGTCCCCCTTTAGAACAATTGTGCTTAAGGCTGGACAAACAGGAAACGTTTGGATAAGTTCCTCCCAATGAAATACTTCTTTGTAAAATAGCATGGCTTTTGTTTATCTGTAAATTTGGTCTTTCCAATGGTCCATTGGTATTTATTTGATAATCTATATTTTGGAAGGATGGTAAACATGAAGGTGTCCTACGCGCAAGCTTAATATACTCTGAATCAGAATTAAGCTTAATGTCTGACATCCCTGGTTTACAATCACCATTTGCTGCTTCACAATCTAATGTAGTTGGTTTTTGTTGGGTGAAATGCACTGAAACACAAGAATATCCTTCAGATGACTTTTCAAAGGTAGTCTGATTTGGACTATTATTTGCAGTAACAATTTTCTTTTGCGATGAGCCCTTCCTGTGAAGTGGTCGAATGTCTCTTACTTCTCCGGGAGCACAGATTGTTTTAGATAACCGGAGTCCATTGACAGCTGTTGAAAGAAATCCCTTCGCACTAGCACCATCCTCATTGTGGGCAGTTTCGTTGGGAGAAATAACAAACTGGTGTGAGGTTTGATAGGATCCTTTGCTTGGAAGAGTACCTGTATTTGTTGGAGAAGTCGGTGGGGTATTTGAAGGACTCCTAGGAAAAATGACTAAGGATGAACAACGTTTCAGTGGAATTTTTGAGTTCCCGCTCACTGGCAATTTCATAATCTCTAGTCCATGTTCCAAGTCATCCTGGACAAAAGGAATTGTACTCGTACTTCTTGAAAAAATTTCACGTGGAGTAGTATTCCTGTTGGGCACACTTCTATTCGAGGTATTGTCAGAATATAAATTTCCACCAAAAAACGTATCATCAGTTGGTGGAAAAGTATAACCACTGCTGTCACTGGTGATACTGTTGGTGTAAGAACCTCCACTCGTGATACTTGTGCACGACCCATAATCACTACCGTTGCTGTTGTAAGACCCATGCTCACTGGTCGAAAAGTTACCAAGGCTACCACTGCAAATGGCAGAGCTGCTAAAAAGGTCGCCATCATTCACAGCATTCAGTTCGTTATCAACCACAGCATTGCTGTAAGCGCTGTCCTTCAGGACACAGGTAAACGAAGCATCATCACCATCAGCTACGCCACTGCTAGATTGAAGACATCTACTGTACCTTGATGGCTGTAGTGAAATCTGTAGACAGCTGCTCTTTTTATTAACATTTTCAGGTGAAGGAGCAGATGATCTCTCGTGAGACTTAACGTTTTCCTTTATTAACGGAGGTAGCGCAGTCTGTCTGGGAGTCAGCTTCATTTGAACAACGTTAGATGCTGAAATCCGTGTTGGTCTTTTGAAGCACATGGGAACACTGCTATCCAAATCATCTCCGGAGGTTTCTGACAAAGGATAAGTATTACTTCTTCTGGCTGCAAAGTGCAATCGTAAGCTTTGTGCCATTTGTTCTCATTTCCAAACATGTTAAGGGCTGAGAGTCATAACAAAGATCTCTGTCGGTAGACAGGCGAGAAGCAGCTGCACTGCGTCGAAAGAAAAAATCATTTGTGGTGCCTGAAAGAGCTCTTAAGTAGTAGTCTTTATCCTAAGTAAAACATTAGATACCAGATATCAGAGAAAGAAAAAGACGACCCATTCCTGAGACTGACGTTTCCAAACTGTCTTGAATTGCTTGTAGTCAAAATGCCTTCACTTACAAAGCACTTGATTTCCAGCGACCTTTAAGCTGAGCTCAGCTGCAGCACACTGCCTCAAACACTGCCAACCTTGTTTCAATTATACCTTCTCCAATTTGCATGAATGAGTAACACAAGAACAACAATCTTCTAGCATTTCAAGTTGAAACAGTATTTTTTCACTCCAGCTCTATTAAATGAACATTTAAGTACGTGAATCACAGCGCCTATACTTTCTCCAGCAGAGTTTGACCACTAATATTTTTACCCATAGGGATAAAATTACAGGAAGTTGGTAGGAATGAAACCCCATGTAATTGAGTATCAAATCGAGGATTGAATTTCCAAATAGTAGCCATACTAGGAATCTAGTCAAGTTAGTTAATGCAGAAAGGAATAGAGACTGTTACATTTGTTTAAGGTAAATTCAAACAGTTATACAATTTGGAAATACCAAAACTGGGGGGTGGATTAAAATCTAGCATTAAATCAAATAGAGAAATATTTTAGCTTCCAAAAACACGTCTCATACAAAGTGAAAGCTTAAGGACAGAAATACAAAATTTGCCTAGTAATACTATTGCAAAAATTGAGCATACAGCTGAAAGAAAAAAGTTTAAGAGAAGCTGTCACCAAGCATTTTCTCCTATAATTTTAGGGCCTTTTCCAGCCAAGTAGTACGGTCTTTAAATGATGCCATTTATATTTTGACTATTAAAACTCTGCCAAGAAATAGCCTAAGCAAACATTCCATTAAAAATATATGCAGATTAGACAGAAAAACTATACCCCAATATAGTTTGAGCACACAAGATATTTTATTCCACTGTCTCTGCAATTCATTCACTTAAGAGAGTGTTTTGGTAAGTAAAGAAGTCTAAAAAGAATTTAACACATCAAATAAACATATCTGAATGCCAATTCTGTTCTGAAAAACTCTAAGAGCTCTTTGCTGGCCCCTACTGGTGCGTTGAAACAATCCATCTAGCTGTTTGATATCTATAAAGAAACACACACCATGCTTCATATTTTTTTATATAAACAAAGTACATACTTGTTTACATTTCTGAGTACTAGCACTGCCCTAGAGGTGGAGTTACTACTGCTGATAAAGCTCTCATAGTAGAGAACAGTAGACTATTTGTCCTCTTAGGGGTTGTGATTTTGTACATATATTTTTTTTGCTTTGTATTTATTTAACCTTTACTTTATTTTCAGTTTACTAGGTAATAAAAGTTTAATATTTTAATTTCTGCCCCAAATGTCATAGACCAAGGTGGTACCCTATTTGAAAGAAACAAATTTATTTTTAAATAATACTCTAGGGTATATTTAAACCCCTTACCTGAATTTTATAGCTGGAACTCCAGTAATAAATATATACTGGCTCATTCATAGGAAAGTAAAAGGTAAAATGGTTCAGTTGTTTACACCACATGGTACTACACCCAAGTTGTATTTTTCTAAGTAAGTTTTTTTTTCTCGAAGTAAAAGCAAATATGTAAAATAAATACTTGCACTTTGTTTAAAAAAGAAAACTCCATAAGATAGATCTGTTCTCAACCACGATTTTCTAACAGTATTTTTAATCAATTAAGACATTAAAAAAAGAAATACAGAATTAATTAAATTATATTTCTGACTGGAATGAAACAGTACTATGTTTTAGAATGTGTACAGTAATTGTAGACTTAGTAAGAAAATTATTATATTATTTTGGTTTTGTATAATCTATCTCCTTTATGTTTTTATAGACTTCAATAAATATTCCCTTATAATACTTTTTATTTATAGAAGGAATGTCCTAATCTTTCCACTATACCTTCAAATGACTTCAGCTTTCCTTCGTGAATTAGGTTACGGGTCTGATAATTCAAAGAATGGATCACTTTAATGGTGATCTAATCAATGAGCTCTAACTGTTCAATGTCTGTGACTTAAAACTTCCAGTTCATAAATAAACAAGGCTCCTCCGGGGGTTCATATAAAATGATGAACCTCAAGTATGTGGCCAGATAAATGGTTTCTCTTTGGTAAGCGTCACTATAAACAACAGTTTCATGTCCCCTAACTAGCTTTTAAGCTTCCTGAAGTGTGATGGCCATAACCAAACATTTTTTCTGAGCTCATGCTGGGCACAAAGTAAGCATGAAGTAACACCTCAGAAGAGGCTGGATGGGTGGGAGAATGGTGACCACCATCAGTTACTCTGAATGCCTAATGCTTTAAGGATTTTTTTTAAAAGCTGATCCAGCCACTACCCTAAAGAAATATCAAAGAGCACTACAGCTGGACAAAAAAGAATGATGCTTGAAAAATTTGCAAAGAGGGCTTCAGCCAAGGAAAAGTAAGGTGAGAGAACCACATGCTCTCCCTAACACTCCAGTCTCAGTTCTGTGCTAGAGAGGCTGAAGAGTTTGCATTGCTGACGCTGGTCTGAGATCACACAGGACCTGAACCGAAATTATAGCAGCTGTGTGTGGAACCTGGGGAAGCTGTAAAATGTAGCCCTCTAACCAAACAGATGCCCAAAGAGGGGCCTTAACTCAAGTAGAGAATAGCTGGAGAGCAGTGGCAGCCCTCATCTGGGAGGAATCTATGCAAGTCCTAGAGAATTTCACGTTCTGAAATAAAACAAATAATGTCTTAGGATTAGACTGAAGCTCAGGACCCCATTTTTTGATTATCTACACAGAAAATAATGGGCTGCGCTACATGCTATGGATGGGCTCTAAGAGATCATTCTAGTCATTGACTAGAACTTCGAGGGCCAAAGTCCACCATGAGGATGAAATGCGTGTGTCAGCTTTGCTGAGCTGTTTTGCCCAGTTGTTTGGTCAAACACCAGACTAGATGGTGCTATGAAACTATTTTTTTAGATGTTATTAATACTTACATCAGCAGATTTTGAGTAAAGCAGATTACCTTCCATAATGTGGTGAGCCTCATCCACTCAGTCACAGGCCTTAATCAGCAAAGACAGGTTCTTGAACAAGAAGCAATTCTGCCTCAACACTACGACATAGAAACCCGGCCTCGGTTTCCAATTTACTGGCCTGCCCTGCAGACTTCAGACTCTAGACTGTAACAGCTCTTATCCAAGTCTTCAATCGGCCATCCCTGGCCCATAGATTTCAGACTTGCCAGTTTCCACAGTCGCATTAACCAGTTCCTTAAAATCCCTCTCCCTCTCTCCCTCTCTCTCTCCCTTGCCCTCTCCCTTTTGCTCTCTCACACTCTGTTTCAGTCTCTCCCCTCCTGTTGGTTCTGCTTCTCTGGAGAACCTTGACTCACACAGCCAGTAAAACTGACAAGCACAGCATCTCCACCCAGAGGACAGAATACAGACGTCTCCTAAAGCTTCGGAGGCTGGATGTGTGCGGGTGGACCTCAGGTCAGTGACACAGAAGCTCCAACTTTTTCATCGGTGGGTAAAATTCTTTTAAAGGCACAAAATTCTGAAATGTCCTATCAATGGCAACACCGCCATCGTTATCACCATCACCAAACTATTATAGTTTATAACCCTCAAGTCTAAAAATTGGCTGAAAAAAATGAATATTTCTCAAAACAAATATCATTATACTGCAAATTTTCCCAGATGACTAGAAATTGATTCTGCTGAAAATTATGTCCGTGCTCTTCACTGCACACCTCCAAAGAGAATTTGCTAGGGAAAATAATACATTCTTCATTTAGCAGTGAATGCTACAGGAGAATAAAGATAAAATGATATTCACAGTGCGATAGGCCATTACGGCCACACAGCCAAGCCTGTTACTCCACCAATGGCTACAGTGTGCGTGACATCGCAGGTGATTTGTACACTTCCATCACCTGCGAGAACTAGCAACAAACCAGGGGTTAGAATGACGCGTACCACGCTGTTCTAATTATGTCTGGCTCCCTTTTTCTAGTAAAGTGAGCTTCTTGGGAAAATCTGTGTTTCTAAGACATAGCAGAGTATCTAACATACTAGATATCTTAGCATACCCTAGTTAATGCAAAAAAAAAAAAAAGGTATCAGAGAACCATAAATGCATGAGTCCATGAATGTTAAATAACCATATTTGAATCATGATGAAAAATTTTCTGAGTGCTTTGATAGCCAGCGTCTAATTTTATCGTCACAATAAATTTAGTAGATAGGTGGGGTAAATGTTATCCCCACTTTTTTAAACGTGAGAAGATATTTTCAGAAGGACTGAATGACTTGCCCAGAGTTACAAGCTCAGGGACCAAACCACAGGCAGGACTGAAAGAGGACTTCTAACTCCTTAGTTTGGGGACCTACAATATCTTGATTGAGGCACTCTTTTGTTTTTGCTTTTAGCTTTAAAGGTTTTTTAAATGTTTATACCTCACATTTATAACTCTAGAAATATCTCATTGTTAATATCAGAGTCAATGCCTTTTTTCTTTTGACATATAATGGTACCCCGTGTACTACTCTGTACATAGTAAATGCTCAAGGAGTGTTAATGCACCAATCAGAGTACCGAAAATATCAATTTTGGCAATGAAGAGTCACACCATACTGAAGGTAGTGGCACAAAAGCCTAGACAACTAGGGTGAAAAGCACAAATACAAACTATCCCTCCTTGTGGACAACATGCAAATAACTCACATAAAATACTTCACCAATTATACACCCAAGTATCAGGGGGAAATTCACTTCAGTATCAATAACAGGAAAAATAATGCAGTAATACTACAACCCAGCAATTCAAACCCAAAATATGAATCTTAGAGATACACTCATACATGTACATCAGGCAACATCGCAAGAATGTTTATCAGTCATAAACAAAACTGGAAGCAACACTAACATCTATTAGGGTGGATAAATGCATAAATTAAGATATTATGGGATTTTCAGATGAAGGAAAACTGCATCAATGAAAATGTGTTGTAGATCAATCTTACAAATATAACAAAAAAGTATGTCACAGATGAATATATACAGAGTGATACCATTTTAATAAATTCAATATTATGCCCTTGCTGGCGTAGCTCAGTGGATTGACCACGGGCTACGAACCAAAGGCTTGCCAGTTCGATTTCCAGTCAGGACACATGCCTGGGCTGAAGGCCAGGTCCCCAGTGAGGGCCACGTGAGAGGCAACCACCCACTGATAGTTCTCTCCCTCTCTTTCTCCCTCCCTTACCCTCTCTAAAAATAAATAAATAAAATCTTAAAAAAATAAATTCAATATTATGCAAAAGGACTGTGGTTTTTTAGGGATACATATATACAGCAAAGAAATGACGAACATAATATTCCCCACAATACGGTACTTGTGGGGGAAGAAAAGGAGATGCTATTGGGGAAGGTCCAAGGGGTCTTGAAGACTTTGGTAATGTTAGTTCTTAAGTTGAGTAATAAAGTACACAGATATTTGTCTTATTATTTAAAATAAAAGTTTATATTATGTAAACTGTTTTGTATATATATCTCATAATTAAAAAAACACCAATTCTAGTAAGGAGACTTGGTTTGGGGTGGTGAGCACACAGTACAATATATGGAGCATGTATTATAGAACTGTGCACCTGAAACCTATATTATTTTATTAACCAACGTCAACCCAATCGAATCAATAAAAAGGAAAAACAAAATAAAAAACATCAATACTAAATTTCACTTGGTCCTATCTAGGAGAAAAACAGATCTGTAGAGGCAGGGGGAGGATGGGGGGGGGGACATTCACTATTCTATAGAAAAAAGCAAAAATACAAACAGAAAACGGAGGGCTTTGCAACTGACCATATTGATAACCGAATCATCCACATCTGTCACTCAGCCTTAAAAACTTAGATTGCCAGCTAGTGATGAAGTCTCCTTTGGCAGCATAAAAGCACATTTGCATATTATAGTGCTAATTAATAGATTTTGTTTGCAATATCTTTAGTTACTAGTATGGCTATAATTTCTTGAAGAAAAAAACATATTATGCAGTCTAATACTAAAAACAGATTTTTTAAATAAATCCAGTGTCTGTGTTAGCTAAAAAATAAATGAAACTGTTTAACTTCCTTTTTTAATCAGATAAGCTTTTGAACACATAACACTGTTCTTCAATTTTCATGTTCAAATCTTACAGGTATTAAGAGGGTTTGAAATAGGATCCCTAAGAGACAAAATTAGGAAGAGGAAAGGGCTTCAAGATAGTCTTTAGGAAATCAGAAATCAAAACTATCCTTAAAGAAAAAGTCAGGTTTAACTTTGCTTTTTGCCACTCTAAGAGACGATGATCTTTTACAGGACTTTATTTTATTGACGTACAGAGGATAGCTTTCCTCTGTAGAAGAGTAGGGATTAGAGAGTGGATGGGTTGTTACAACTGGATACAGGCAACCCCCCAAAATCCACTGGAGTAAGGAAGCACAACCCAAGATACTCTGGACCACCAACCAGGGTACATGGATGAGGATGAGAGAAGGCAAGACAGAGAGGCTGGCTTTCCTGTCATCTCCTGTCATAACAGGCTTTGAGTAAGACCTTGCAATCCAGCGAGAACTGACCATCGGGAGAGGCGCCTGGGAGGAGAACGGAAGGAGAGAAATAAATTGGATCTATCCAGAGTCTCCATAACCACCCCCAAATCATCTCTCATGCCACAGGTTCCCAAACCACCTTTCCTCACTGCTTTGCTGCAGTATACCTTGTTTCATATTTCTCACAAGTGCAATGTAACTTACCAATCGATTTTCATCAAACACTTCAAAAAGAAGTCGGTGCTCCTGAGGATGGACCTAAGTAAAAGAAACACAGACTTTCTTTAGAGACAAGTGAACAGTGACCCACAGAGACTGAGAATAAATACCTGAAAATGTTGCCATTTCCTAATTCCTGTTCTTTACAAGATATTTTTTTTTCTGGATCTATTCTATTTTTTATTCTTGTTTATTCTATTAGTTCTCCCTACAAGATATTTTAAATTACATGAGATACTTAATACAAAAGCAGACCAGTCACATGTCACCTATTTTCTAGTGACTTTATCATAACAGCAAGGTGGACTTGGTCGCTCATTTTTCCAATTTCTCTAAAATAGAATGAAAGGAAGTAAAATAACATTTCAAAAGTTATTTAAATGTTTGCCAGCACTTAAAAATATAGACTAGATTTAAACTTATTATCAATTTTATTTACTCACTTTCTATTCATCAGGTTAAAACTATCCAAAGTAGATGTTGATTTTATGGGAATTTGTGTCTGAATCCTTTTCGCACTGACTTGATAAAGGAATTTGTTGCTTCTACTATAGAACGTACAGGAGTAGTCAAAAAGTATAAACCGAGTTTTCACTTATTGTTTATATTTTATACATGAGTAAAAACTAAAATGCAGTATTTTATTTTTCATAGCTGATGCTTCCATTTTTACTGAAATATTTCAATGAGTTAAAATCTACTTAATATCTAAAAGAAGTCAGAGAAAGACAAATACCATATGATTTTATTTTTATGTGGAATCTAAAACACAAAATAAATAAACAAAACAAACTCATTGATACAGTTAACAAATTAATGGCAGCCAGATGGGAGGGGGCTGGGGCCCTAGGTGGAAAAGGTAAAAAGATTAAGAAGTACAAACTCAGTAGTCATGGGTACGTAAAGTACGGCATAGGGAATAAAGTCAGTAATATTGTAACAACTTCGTGTGGGGTCAGATGGGTACTAGACTTGTCAGTATGGTCACTTCATAAGTTATATAAATTTATAGTCACTACGTTGTACACCTGAAATTAATATAATATTGTATGTCAACTGTAATTGAAAAGATTAAAAAATATTTAAAAAACTATTTGATATCAAAAACAAAGAAAATCTTTAGCAATTTTAATACTAGCAGTTAAAATGTGTAAGAT
Source organism: Desmodus rotundus (assembly GCF_022682495.2). NCBI lineage: Eukaryota > Metazoa > Chordata > Mammalia > Chiroptera > Phyllostomidae > Desmodus > Desmodus rotundus. The sequence continues at coordinate 86,788,446 of NC_071393.1, forward strand.
AATAGAAAACATATATATTGGTCTCTGCCCTGGTTCCTGGCACCAGAGCTCCTAAAACCCTTGTCATTTCCTAAGCGATAGAGTGCTAAGAGCATCTTTTGTTCTAGTATTTAGTCTTTGACCCCGATTCCTGACTCAATCCCTTCAATTTCCTGGGTGATAGGGGTGTTTTTTTTTCTAGTGAGGTGACTCTGCGTGGGCTCCAGGATGAGGGCTGGTCACCAGAAAGAACAAGTCATGATTAGAAGCTTGGAATTTTCAGCTCTGACCCCTACTCTCTTGCGAAGGAAAGAGGTTTGAAAATGGAGTTTGTGATCGATCATGCCCACGTGATAAAAGCCTCCATGAAAATTCCAGAAGCATGGGTTTGAACACATCCACATCTGGGGAGGGTGATGCACCCCAGTCCCCCAGGTACAGAAGCTCCTGCCCTTAGATCCCTCCCAGACCTCGCCCTATGTGTCCCTTCACCTGGCTGTTCATCCGTATCCTTTATCGTGTTTTTAATAAACTGACAAACACATTAAGTGTTTCTCTGAGTTCTGTGAGCTGCTATAACAAATTAATGGAACCTGAGGAAGGGGTCATGGGGAACCTCTGATTTGTAGCCAAGCCAGACAGAAGTTGTGGGTGACCTGGGCACCTACTACTTTAGACTGGTCTGAATTGAGGTCAGTCTTGTGGAACTGAGCCCTTAACCTGTAGGATCGGATGCTATACCGAGGTAGGTAGTATCAGAATTGAGTTAAAACATAGGCCACCCCATTGGTGTTGCACAAAATTGCCTGGTGTGGGAAAATAACCTCCACACATTTGGTGACCAGAATTATGAGAAGTAAAATATTCTGTGTGTGATTAACAAAGGAAAAATACAGGAGGTAAAGAACTAGAACTATTTTCCCTGTGATAAATATATTGGGTTGGCCAAAAAGATCGGGTTTTTTTGCCCCTGTAAGATGGCTCTAGTTGTTTGAACTTCATTCAAAACAATTTTGTTACTCTGTATTGTGACAGCTGTCATACCAGCGTGCATTTTAAAAAAACCTTATCAAAATTGATGAATTTTTGTGTAGTCATTTTAGTTTTAGAGATGGAAGAAAATACACAACGTTTTTGGCTTTATTATCTCAGGAAAGGTAAAAATGAAACTGAAATGCAAAAAAAGATTTGTGCAGTGTATGGAGAAGGTGCTGTGACTGATCGAATTTGTCAAACATGGTTTGTGAAGTTTTGTGTTGGAGATTTCTCTCTGGATAATGCTCCACAGTCAGGAAGACCAGTTGAAGTTGATAACAATCAAATAGAGACATTAATTGAGAACAATCAACGTTATACCACAAGGGAGATAGCCGACATACTCAAAATATCCAAATCAATTAAGTCATCAGTGAAAATGAAAAACACGTCTTTTATTTTATGGAAAAACCCATACAGACTTTTTGGCCAATGCAATATATCCCCACTCAAGCCGATACAGGACGATGTATAAAAAATTCTCACACTTAGGTTGACTTTTTTCCCTATGATAAATATATTACATTGAACACTGTAATATTTTAAAACTTAGTTTTACATGTCAAAAGCATTGCTAGCCTTGATAAAAGAGATACTTAAATACCTAAACTTTACTTCCTTCTGAGAACATAATCCTAATTGTACCTGCGGCAATGTGCCCAGAATCACCACACTGCACAACTCGGGGGATAATTTTTTGAAGTATAACATATATTTAGTATAGATTAGTATAATGTATACTAACTTTAAAAATACAGCTTGATGATTTTTTATATGTGTTTACTGTGTCATCATCACCAAGAACAACATATCAAACACTCCATTCCACCTTATGTACCGTTTGCCATGTGAATAGAGCCCTCTGGACTTGTTCAGCTTTGAGACTCTGAATATCTCTATCCAAAAATGGTGACCAAAGAGGCCAAAGTGATAGCAGTTATTGGATGGCACTTCTAGAGAAGCTCTTTAAATAGGGCTGTCTCAACTGGAACAGATGGTCCCCAGGCCCTTTGCATTTCTTTTTCCTGCCTGGAACCTGGATTGGATAGCTGGCACTCCTATAGCCATATTGTAACCATGGAGGAACTCTGAGGAAGGAAGCCCCAATCACCAGCTAGACACCATACGAATAGAAAAATAGTGTAAGACAACAATATTTTCTAAGATGTAAAGGAAGTTTGGAGAGAGGAGATGAAATTTGAGCTGGGACTTGAAAGATGGGAAGAACTGAATAAGAAAGTTTAGAGAACATTCACAGCAAGGTGATGGCATGAGGAAAGGCATAAGGAGAGAATGAGTATGTTCCAAGGAGATCAAATGGGTAAGAACACTTTGGTATTAAAAAGTGGCAAGAAAATTTTGGTTAGTTAGCCTAGAGCCGGGCTGAAGTCACTGAAACCCAAAAAGGGAGTTAAGACTTGATTGACAGGGAAGAAAATGAAGGTTTTAGAAGAAAAATGACATGACATAGGTCCTACGTAAGTATTATTTTTGTCAAGTGATACACAAAATGAATTGGACTGGAGAGAGACCCAGGAATCCACAGGGACTGTGGTCTAGTAACTCAGAATGGAGTGATGAGAGCTCAGCCTGGGACTGTCCCCATGAGAACAGGGAGGGAGACGAGGCCATGAAAAACATTTTGAGGGAAAGAAATCTGAAGTCTCAGTGTCTATCAAAGTACCTGGCAGACACTGTAGCCATTCAATATCAATAATGAATATTCTGCCCTGGCTGGTGTGGCTCAGTGGATTGAGCACCGGCCTGCAAACTTGGGGGTTGCTGGTTTGATTCCCAAGCAGGGCACACACCTGGTCCCCAGTAGGGGGTGCGCGAGAGGCAACCACACACTGATGTTTCTCTCCCTCTTTCTCCCTCCCTTCCCCTCTCTCTAAAAATAAACAAATAAATAAAAAAATCTTTAAAAAACCCAAAACGTATAGTAAGTTCTGTAAGCTCTAGTAAGTTCTAAGTCCTAGAAATTTAGCTGGTGGATTCATAAAAAAACAATGTAGGCATATTTTAAAAAATAGCTTTATTATAGTATAATTCACATAGCATACAAACGACCCATTGAAAGTGTGCAATTCAGTGGTCTTTAGTATATTCATGGAGTGTGCAACCACCATTACAATTTTAAAACATTTTTATCCTCTCAAAGGGAAATGCAATACCCTTTAGCAGTCACTGCTAATTTCCTCTCAACCTCCCCTTTTTCAGGCAACCTGTACTTTCTGTCTCTGCAGATTTGCGTATTCTAGAAATTTAATGTAAGTGGACTCATACGATATATTGTTTTTTGTAACTGGCTTCTTTCACTTAGCATAATGTTTTCAAGGTTTACCCATGTGGAGCATGCATCAGCATTTCATTCCTCTTTGTAGACAAATAATATTCAATTGTACGTATACATCCCATTTTGTCTGTTCATCTAGATTGTTTCTACCTTTTAGTATAATGAATAATGATGCTATGAACATTTATGTACAAGTTTTTTTGTGGACATGTGTTTTAGATACATTCTAAAATAAAAACTCCAAAAAGTTAAATGAAACAGATAAATATTTTTATAATCATAAAGCATTATATTAATAGGAAGTACCTTACCATTTTTATTTACTTGTTTTATGTCTTCCTACTTTGTTTATCTACAGTTATGTATAACCAACAAATTTTAAAATAAATTACAGCTACACCACCATGGGCCCTGGCCAGGTGGCTTGGTTGGTTGGAACACTGTCCCCATGCACCAAAAGATTGTGGGTTCAATCCCCCATTGGGGTTAGTATGGGAGGCAACTGATTGATGTTTCTCTCTCACTTCAATGTTTCTCTCTCTCTCTCTATCCCTTCTTCCCTCTCCAAAATCAATAAATATATCTTCAGGTTAGTATTAAAAAATAGATATACAGCAAAGCTATCATTCAGAATGGAAGGACAGATAAAGTGCTTCCCAGATAAGGTCAAGTTAAAGGAGTTCATCATCACCAAGCCTTTATTATATAAAATGTTAAAGGGACTTATCTAAGAAAAAGAAGATGATAAAAAATATGAACAGTAATATGACAACAAACTCACAACTATCAACAAGTGAACCTAAAAACAAACTAAGCAAACAACTAGAACAGGAACAGAATCACAGAAATGGAGATCACATGGAGGGTTATCAGCAGGGAGGAGGGAAAAGATACAGGGAATAAGCATAAATGGTAGGTGGAAAATAGACAGGGGGAGGGTAAGAATAGTATAGGAAATGGAGAAGCCAAAGAACTTATATGTATGACCCATGAACATGAACTAATGGGGAGGATGCTGGTGGAAGAGGGGGTGCAGGGTGGAGGGGGATAAAGGGGAGAAAAAAATGAGACAACTGTAATAGCATAATCAATAAAATATACTTCAAAAAAATAAAATAAGAAATAGATACACAGCCAGGGGAGAAAAACCCAAATAGCAAAAAAGATACATAGTAAATTATAATTTTTTTCTCTTATCCTTGTCCCACCCTCAGAGAAAATATTGTAAATAGTTTCTTTGGTCCTTCCAGAGATATTTTCTACAAATAACAGCATTTGAGAGGGCATTTCTAGATGTTTATTTTTCCCCCAAAAGGTGTAACATGTACACAAGGTTTTGCACTTTTGTTCCTTTAACCTATTTTGAAACTAATGCTCTGTCAGTATACATATATATATCTGTCTTTTAAAACAGCTGACGTGAAAAAATTAAATAAAACATTAAAGAGCTGATGTGGATTTCATTGTATGGGGGTGCATAATTTACTTAGTGCTTTATTCATAGGGTGCCCCTCTTCTCCCTAGCCAACAGAATTCTGATTTCATTCAAATACTGGAAGGTGTGTCGGGGCCGACAGCCACTCCCCACCCCCAGGGGATGAATCCTGATTCCTTTAAGCCTCAGAGTAACTCCATCCTCCTTACCAAGGATGGGGTTAGAAGTAAGCACATGACACAGTTCTGGCCCAAGACATATGCATCAAAGTCTCTTGGGGGAACTTTTGGAAAAGTTTTCAGAGAAACACAAGGGAAAACTCTCCATTTCTGCCTCTGGACATCATCGAATGAGGCTGTGATGTTTGGAACTGTCTCAAGCATCTTGGGACCATGGACAGGAAGCCAGAGAGTCCCAGAAAGGCTGGGTCAGACGTGACTCCGCTCTGCTGCAGCAGTCGCCACCCTTCCTCTATGATGCTTTTTGTGATTAGAGATAATAAATGCACTTATTGTTTACAAGACAATATTACCTGTTCCCTGAAATCTGTCACTTGAAGCTGAAAGCATCCCAAATGATATACTTCCTCCGAAGATCTTTCCTTAATCTCCTAGATCAAGGAAATCCCCTAAATTCCCTAATATCCCCCTGAGAGTCACCCCCTAACATCTGGTTGTTCCTTTCCTCATGCTGAGCACACTGGTAATTATTTGGGAAACATGTTCATAGGGCTTCACAGTAGACAGTAAGCTTCACTGAGGGTGGGACTGGAGCCATCTCATTAACCAGCATTAGCAAAGTGCCTGGGAAATGAGCATAGGAAAATATCACGCCAATTGTGTGTGCGTGTGTGTATGTATAGGTGGAGGAGTATAAATGTATTGATAAAAATACCAGAAGATCACATAATCAGTGGTTTTATGGAGATTAAATTATGGCTGATTTTTATTTCTCTTTATAAAAATACCTATTATGTACCAGTTACGTCGTTCTGTAATATAATACAAATACACACATGAACATACACGCATTAGGTAAATATAACATGATGAGTAGGAATGCTAACAATACAAAGAGAGCACCAGGGGAATGGAGGGAATGGAGTGGGCTGCCTTCTTCGTATGTTCGTGCACTGCACTTACGCAGAGAACATAATGTGTGCCTTGCACCTGATGCAACTTTTTTTCATCCTGTAATTCGTCTCCCTTGGTCTCATGTGAGCAACTATACATGCAGGGTTTACTGTAATTTGCTGCTGAGCACTAATTCCAATTTGGAGTGTCCTCTGTTTGTCTCGAACAGTAACAGTGCCCCAGAAAAGATTTCTTTGAGTGTCAATGTTTTCTCAGAGATATAAAGGCTCCCATCAACTTCTGACCACAATTTCCATTTGGCCAAGTGCCCAATAACCAAGTTTTTATTGTGGTATATTACCTCAACAGACAGTTTTACGTGAACACATTCGATTGAAAACATTTTGTGCTATGTATAAATAATAAGTGACAAAGGGGAAGGTAGGGGCCCGTACTTTGTACAGAATAATGCCCTTTGTACAGAAAGTACTAAGTCACCATGTATTTTCAGTTCTTTATCTAGCTGTGATGAATCAGCACTGATCCACTCAAATTTATCTAGTTATCTCTGCAATACATTTGCAAAATTCTGATAGAAATAAATGTGCTGCCTATGGTCTCAGAATAAAGAAGTGCTGGCTAGAACACTTGGTAATAGTGAAATTATGGTAGAAGAAACAATGAGTAAAAGGCAATAGAGTCCTACCCTGGCTGGGTGGCTCAGTTAGTTGGAGCATCGTCCTGTACACCAAAAGGTTATGGGTTCGATTCCCGGTCAGGGCACATACCTAAGTTGTGGGTTTGATCCCCAGTTGGGGCACATATGGAAGGCAGCCAACCAATGTTTCTCTCTCACATTGATGTCTCTTTCTTCCTCACTTTCTCTCCTCTTGCCCTTCCTCTCTCTCTAAAATAAAAATTTTATTTTTTAATATATTTATTGATTATGCTATTACAGTTGTCCCATTTCCCCCCCTTCACTCCACTCCATCCCGCCCACCCCCTCCCTCCCACATTCCCCCCCTATAGTTCATGTCCATGGGTCGTATTTATAAATTCTTTGGCTTCTACATTTCCTATACTATTCTTACCCTCCCCCCTGTCTATTTTCTACCTACCATTTATGCCACTTATTCTCTGTACCTTCCCCCCTTCCCCCTCCCACTCCCCTGTTGATAACCCTCCATGTGATCTCCATTTCTGTGGTTCTGTTCCTGTCTAGTTGTTTGCTTAGTTTGCTTTTGTTTTTTGTTTTAGGTGTGGTTGTTAATAACTGTGAGTTTGCTGTCATTTTTACTGTTCATATTTTTTATCTTCTTTTTCTTAGATAAATCCCTTTAACATAAAATAAAAATTTTAAAAAAGCAGTAGAGTCCTGAACCTGGTTTATCATTTACAAATGACCTTCTTCCTTATTTTTGTGATAGCATCTCTAATTCAAAAGTAGTACTAACCCTGGCTGGTGTAGCTCAGTGGATTGAGCACAGGCCTGCAAACCAAAGCACTGCTGGTTCAATTCCCAGTCAGTGCACATGCCTGGGTTGCAGGCCATGTCCGCAGTAGGGGGTGCACTAGAGGCAACCACACATTGATGTTTCACTCCCCCTTTCTCTCTCCCTTCCTCTCTCTCTAAAAATAAATAAATAAAATCTTAAAAAAAAGTAGTACTGAATTTTGAGCATCCTTTCTAATAAGAAATCAAGATAAAAAATGAGAAGATTTTTAGTTACAGTTTTACTTTTTTTTTTAAAGTATTTTTTCCTGGACTGGTGTGGCTCAGTTGGTTGGGTGTCATCGTGCAAAGCTAAGATCACTGGTTTGATTCCCAGTCAGGGCACATGCCTGGGTTACAGGTTGGGTCCCTGGTCAGATGCATGCAAGAGGCTACCAATCAATGTTTCTCACATCATTGTTTCTCTGCCTCTGTTTCTCCTTCCTTTCCCCTCTAAATAAATACAATTTTTAAAAATTAAAAAAAATTAATTACAATTTTAATTCCTCTAACAGATACCTATATTTTCTATTTCTATTCATACTGGCTTTGCTAAATTTTTGGCCTTTAAAGTTTGTTTTCATTTTAGCTAAGTTGTTAAAATTATTGCCATCAAGTTGTCCATAATATTACCTTATTTATTTTTTGTCTATAGGATTTTTTTTCATTCCTTATATTGGTTATGTTTTTTCCCCTCTCATGTTTGGACAAGCTAGGTATATCAAAGAATCACTTTAGTTTCATCTATTTTCTCTACATTTTATTCATTTTCCATTTCATTAATTTCCATTCTAATTTCCTTCTATTTATTTATTTATTTATTGCTTAAAGTAGAAACTTAGATCATTGACTTCTTAGTCTTTTTTCTTCTCTATATAAAGGTGGAAATTTTTCTCTAAGCACTGAATTAGCTTATCCCATATTTTGATATGTTATTCTTCATCCATTAGTTAAAGTGTTTTCTAACTTTTCTTATGATTTCTTCTTTAATCCATGGCTTATTTAAAATGTTGCTTAGTTTCTAAATATTTGTGGATTTTCCAGGCATATTTGTGTTGCTGAATTCTATCTCAACTCTGTTGTACTCAGAGAATATACTCTGTTGCATCTCAACCTTTTAAATGTATTCAGACTTGTTTTATAGCCCTGTATATAGCCTCTCCTCACGGATGTTCCATGGGCATATAAAAATGTGTATTTTTCAGATATTAGATGTAATGTTCTGTACACGCCAAATAGGTTAAATTTACTGATAGTGTTTTTCAAATCTTTTATGTACTTACTTTTTCTGTCAGGTTGTTTTACCATATCGAGAGGGAAGTAACAAAATCTTCAACTACTCTGGATTTATCTATTCCTCTACTTAGTTCTGTCAATTTTGCTTCATAATTCTAAAGCTCTCTCACTAGGCACATACAAATTTAGGGTTATATGTCTTCTTAATAAATAAGCCCTTTAATAATCATGTATTATGCCTCTTTATTTTTGGTAATATTCTTCATCCTGAAGCCTACTTCATCTAACTTTGATACAGTCACATCAGGGTTTTGTTTGGGGTTTTTTAGCTTCATGTTTGCGTGATAAATCCTTTTCTGTACTTTTCCTTTTAACTCGTCCATGTCTTTATACTCAGTGTTTATCTTCTGTAAATAGCATACAGATGAACCTTATTTTTTAAAAAATTACTGAGATGGCTGGCTTCATGACTATCACTGTTCTAGTTTTGCTCTATTTGTCTTTATTCCTCTTTTATTCCCTTGAAAATATTAATCAAGTACTTCTTGGTATTCCATTTCATTTCTTTCATTAGATTTTTACCTATAATTTTGTTTCAATTTCTTAATAGCTGCTCTGAGGATTATTACATGCATCCTTAAACATCACAATTGTAACAGCCAGAGTTAAGCCACTCCCATCTCCTTCAGATCCCTTTCCAGGAAACCCTCATAGTTGATTGACAGTCCCCAGTCAATCTTGCATCTTTGCATCTACCCATTGTGTTCTCCTTGCTTGCTACTGAAGACTGGACACAGTGGGGTTTCAACAGCCTGGCCATTCTTGCCCAACACAGGACTTCTCTAACAGACAACCTTTGCTGGGAAATTCTCCATCACCCTGGATGAGACTTTCTCAGAATGGAGCTCCAGTGTAAGTCTTTTCCTCTCCAGTCTTTTCACACCTCTCCTTGCACAGGTGTTAGGCCTGCATTATGATAAGAAGACTCTCCCCATCTGTGCATCCTCTGTCTTTGACCTTCATATTTAATCCCATCTTGGTGTCTGCTTCTTAGAGGGCTCAAGCCAACACTGATGGTATGGGTAGTGGGGTTTTAGGATCAGCCCAAGTGCACCTGGCAGACCAGGAACTCCCCTCCCCATCCTGAGCTGAATGTAGGACACAAAGTCCCAGACATAAGGTGGTGGCCCAGTTCCTAAAGATTTCTCCAGTGATGTCCCGGGAATATGTCCTGGTGGAGGGGAACACGCTTGCCAGCGTGGTGTTTAGGCACTTGAAAGACAGGGAGAACAATGCCTACAAAAACAATGGAGTTGGCTAGTTACTACTACTCTGTGTTGCTGACTTACAGAGAGATAATGAAAAATTAAGGACAGACAGCTAAAGGTTAAATATGTCAGACAGAGGGACTCTTTGGTATCTGAGAAAGAGGACTGCATCTTCTGGAGTAGAAAAGAGGACACAACTGAGGAACAGTCTCAGATGTGACAGAGATGCAGAGCTCACAAACATTTAAATGCTCAGCCACTGCAGGTCTAGTATGTTCAAGTCAGGGCCCTGGCTGAGAAAACCTGGGACCCTGACGTGTAGTCAGGAGGATCTGGGTGAATGCTCCTGAGGTTTTGGTTCTGTAGGTCCCTAACCCTTGGAGCTGGCAGAGTAGCCCATCCCTCTGTAGTAAGAGCTAGCACCTCCCCCATGCGGGGAGACACTGTCGAGGCTTCTTCCCCACAAGGAAAAGGGGTTTCTCCTCAGGAATTCCTCTAACCTCTCTTCTAACTACCAAGATAATAATAACCAGTGTTAAATCCCAGCAAAACCCAGCTGGGCTTGATATACGATGAGAGATTATTATATTTGGAAGCAGCTTCAAGAATTAAAGAGCATGCACTAGTAGGAGCCCGAGAAATACCCCTGAGACTGTAACACTTGATCAAAGGAGCAGAAACATAAGACTGGATAAGCAAGATCTCACTGACCTGGGATTTAACATCCTGTCAAGGACCCCGTGAGATGAGGCAAACTTACTGCTAGGGTGGCTCCTAGAAACCTGAAAAAATAATGAGCCAAGTGGAAATGCCTGAGTCTCCCTAGCAGATGGCAGAATTAAAAGGTCCATGAAAGTGGCCATACTCAAATGAAATATATATAAATATAAATGAAGATATATATATATATATATATATATATATATATATATATATATATAGCCTCATGACATATCATGAGGCCAAAATACCTACACATTTTTATGCCCAGAGGACACACCATTAACCACAGCGATCAGGCATATGTGCTGGACACAGGGGCAGCAGCACCACCAGGAAGTTCAATGGTGGTTCTCTTGGGCATGCTAGGACTGATGGTAGGAAAGGGGGTCACAGAGCTGGGTTCCTACACAGTCGTGCAAGGAGATGATCCTCCCCATCTCCAGTAATAGAGGCCAGCTGGTGGCATTTCACTGCCAAAATCAAGGGGGCTGCAATTACTGTAATGACCAGACAGATGAGAGGGACAGTGAAGCAGACCTGACTTGATCTGCAGAGTACACAGCACAGCAGCCCCAGGGGCAGAACAGGCACGTGGCCAATGAAGGTGCAGTGAAGACTGACGTACAATGAGAAGACAACAACAGAGAAGCTAAGGACAGTTTCCCTAATTAAAAAATCACAATCCCTTGTCCTATTCCCCAACCTGAGCCAATAGTCTGATCGAAAGCCCATTGACTAAAGAAGTGACCTAGTCCTTAGAAGGAAGGACTCTGCCTCACTTCAGGAAGTATATGTTGTAATGATCTCCCCTCCTCCTCTAAAAGGGCTACGGCCATTTACTTGGATGGAGTGTATACAGGGTAAAATGAATACTCAGATAAACTGAGGACTGTTGGAAACAGGGTCTGTGTTAACACCTAAAAACCCAAATCATCACAGCTTCCCTACTAGAGCAAGGACTTGCAGGGACCAGAAAATAAATGGAGTCCTGGCTAAAGTTCAGCTTACACAGAGTCCACTGGCTCTGTGGGCCCACCCAGAGTCATTTCCCTGGTTTTCGAGTGTAAAATTGGGATTGATGTACTGGAAGTTGGGTCTCCTCACTACCACAACCTTGATGGCTTATGGGTTAAGAACCCATAGTGAGAAGGCCAAGGGGAAGCCTCTGAACTGTCCTATCTCTGGTCAAGATAGTAAATCTAAAACAACATTGATTAGAAATGACCACAAAGCACAAACAACAAAAGAGAACAATAGATAAATAATAGAAAAATAGCTAATTTTTAATCAAAATTTAAAACTTTTGTGCTTCAAGGGACACCATCAGTAACATTAAAGGATAGCCTACAGAATGGAAGAAAATTTTTGCAAATCATGTATCTGACAAGGAGCTTGTAATTTAGAAATATAAAGAACTACACCTTAATAACAGAAAGACAAATAACCCATTTGTATAACGGGCAAAAGATCTGAACAGACATTTCTCCAAAGAAGATATACAACTGGAAAATAAGCTTGTGAAAAGATACTCAATGTCCTTAAGCATAGGAAAATGCAAATCAATGCAATTAAAAAATGGGCCAAGGACCTGAACAGATACTTCTCCAAGGAGGACACGCAAAGGGCCCATAGACACATGAAAAAATGCTCAACATCACTAGCCATTAGAGAGATGCAAATCAAAACCACATTTAGATACCACTTCACACCCACAAGGAGGGCTAAAATAAAAAGACAGATAATAACAGGTATCATTAAAATGCGGAGAAATCAGAACTCTCAACCACTGTTGGTAGGAACGTATATGGTACAGCCACTTTGGAAAACTCTTTGGCAACTCCTTACATGATCCAGAAATCCCACATACAGGTATATACTTCTCCAAGTGAAAATCTACATCTCACAAAAACTTGTACACAAGTTATGTTCATAGCACCAATATTCATCATAGTTAAAAAGTGGAAAGAACCCAGATGTCCATCAACTGATACATGGGTAAAGTATGTTTATCCATACAATGGAAAAGTATTTGGCAACAAAAGGAATTGATGTACTGATACATGTTATAACATGATTAAACTTTAAAAACATTATGCTAAGTGAAAACAGGTAGACACAAAGGACCACATGTTGTATGATACCATTTATACAACATGTACAAAATAGGCGAATCTAAGAGACAGGAGTAGATTAGTGGTTGTGTGGGAGAGGGGCAGGTGTCGCGGGAAAAAGTGGTGACAGCTTGTGTATTTGGTTTCTTTTTGGGAGTGATGAAAATGTTTGAAAAATGATTTTGGTGATGACTGCACAGTTCTGTGCACTAAAAATAACTGAACTGTATACTTTGAGTGATTTGGATGTTACATGAATTATATCTCAATAAAGTTGTTTAAAAAACAACAATATTGCAGCCTGATGGGAATGCTAGTGATAAGTACCACCAGAAAAGACCTAAAGGATATGAATGTGGCTCCCATATGTTCGTTTAATTCTCTAGTCTGACCCCTGCAGACATCAGATAGACCCTGGGGAATGTCTCTACCTGTAAGGTCCACCACATAATAGTCCCGCTCGCCTGCTGTTTCCTGAATACAAGTCCAGAGTGCCCTCACAGCAGCTGTGGACCCGTCTGATGGGACCCGTGCCATGTCCACTGGAAAGTATGCTCCCTTTGGGGAGTTGGACCTCTAGCTCGGCAGAACCCAGAGTTCCAGGGATGAGAAGCACATAGTCCTCCACGAGGTCTTTGGCAATAATGGTAAATGGGGCCACTCCTACTTCTACTCCTTTGTTCCTGGACCTGTGTATACTTTCTGTTGTGAATGTACACAACGTATGGAGGTCTCTGGTTTGATGAATAAACTATATCCCATTTCTGCAGAGTATCGCCTCCACAGTGGTGCCTCAGTTGTGCCTTCAGTAGGCCATCGCAGCTCTGTGAGGCTGCCTGCTTCTGGATGGCGTGGCAGGTGATGTAACCGATGGACCCCATGGTCAAGGACTCATTCCTGAACCTCCTCTGTGAATTGGGTCCCCTGGAAGGATAAAATGTGTGGATTTCCATCCCTATGGGACACGCATTGTATAAGCCCCCAGAGAATTGTGCTGGATGAGATTATGCATATAAGAAAGGAAAACTTATACCCAGAAGTAATTGCAGGACAAATTTCTGGCCCTTTCGGAATAGAAGGGGTCCAATTTAGTAAACTCACCACAAAAATGGCTATGGTCAGGGGGGTTAATGAATGGTCTATAATTATATCTTCTTTTTTTCTTATCCTCACCTGAGGATATGGTTATTGATTTTAGAAAGAGGGGAAAGGAGGAAGAGAGAGAGGGAGAGAAACATCAAATTAAGAGAAAAACATTGATTGGGTGCCTCTTGTGCACGCCTCGACGGAGGACCGAACCTGCAACTGTGAAGCACTAGGTATGTACCCTGACCAGGAATCAAACCCACGGCCTTTTGGTATATGGGACGACACTCTAACCAACTGAGCCACACCAGCCAGGGCTGCAGTTTATCTTCTTATAAAGCTTTGTCTGGTTTTGGTATCAGGGTAATGCTGGAGTCATGAATGAATTGGGATGTGTTCCCTCCTATCTATTTTCAGAAAGATATTATATAGAAATTGAAATTGTTTATTCTTTAAATGTGTGGTAGAATTTAACAGAGAAACCATCTGGGCCTGAAGTTTTCTTTGTTGGGAGGTTTTTAACTTCAAATGCAATTCTTGGAGACATAGGACTTTTCAGGTAATTTATTTCTTAAAATTTGGTAGCATGTGTCTTTAAAGGAAGTGGTCCATTTCATCTAAGCTAATGAATAGGGGCGCAGAGTTGTTCACAGTGTACCGCGTTATCCATTTAATGGCTATAGGTTCTGGAATGATGCCACTTTCTAAGTGGAAACTCAGATTAATGGCCCAAGATCTTTCCTCTTTTCTAATGTAAAGTAATGCTATATGTTTCCCTCTAAGCACTGCTTTAGATGTATTCTATAAACTTTGATATGTTTTTATTTCATTCTGTTAAAATATTTTTAATTTCCCTGGAGATTCTTATACGACCCATGGGTTATTTAGAAGTGTGTTAACTTTCAAGTATTTGGGAATTTTTCAGATATATTTGTGTTATTGATTCCTACTTTAATTACATTATAGTTGGATACCATACTTTACATGATTTATATTCTTTTAAAATTTTAAGCTTTAGTTTTTGGCCCAGCTTACTCAGTAAATGTTTCATGTGCAATTGAAAAGACTAAGTAGTCTGTTGTTGGGGTGGACAGTCTGCAAATGTCTACTAGGTAAGACTTATTTTATAGTTTTGTTCAGCATTTCTATATTTTACTGAATTTTTGGGTCTATTTCCACCTTTGTCTATTTCTACTGTCCCTCAATACTGAGGGTATTGAATTCTCCAAGGAAAATGGTGTCTTTGACGATTTCTTTCAGTTCTATCATTTATTACTTTATAATTTTGAAGCACTGATGTTAGGTGTACATACAGAATTGTTATGGCTTCTCGATGAATTTGCTTCGTGTCTTATTTGTTCCCGGCTTTTTGGCTATATGTCTTTATTATTTTTTAGTAGTTGCACTAGAAATTACAATATACATACTTAACCTTTCATGGTCTACTTAAAGTTCATACTGAACCACTAGAAGTAAAATGTAGAAGCCCTACAAACATAAAGCTCCCTTTACCCCCACTCTTTTATGTTATGGTTACAGTATTTCACCTACATAAATTAAAAATTGTACCAATGTTATAATTTTTGCTTTCAACAGCTGTACATATTTTAAGGAACTCAAGAGAAAAAAGGTCTAGTATAATTAAACAGAAAAAACTCAAGTCTGAAACTATTATAATTTCAGACATTTACTATTCCTGTTGTTCCTGTTGCGCTTCCTTTGTTTTTGAAGGCTTAAATTTACTTCTGATACCACTTACTTTTAGCCTAAATAATTTCCTTTAGCATTTTCTTTCGAGCAAGTCTGCCAGCAATAAATTATCTTATTTTTTCCTCAGCTTCAAACACTATACTGTCACTCCTGAGGGATGCCTTTTTAAGTACAGAATTCTGAGTTGACTGTTCTTTTTTCCCTTTCCTACATTAGCCAGACAATTTTATCAGTTATTGGAATCATTGTTCCCCTATGCATAATGGGTCATTTTCCATGGCTGCTTTCAAGATTTCTTCTTTTTCTTTGATTTCAGCAATTTGATTTTGTGTCTGAGCCTAGTTTTCTCTGCATGTACTCTGGGTTTCACTGAACTTCTTTAATCTATAAATGCATGTCTTTCACCAAATTTGGAATTTTTTAGCCATTATTTCTTCAAATCTTTTTTTTTTCACCAATGTCTTTTTCGTCTTCTGAGACTTTAGTGACTCAAATATCAGACTCCTTTAATATTGTCCACAGGTTCCTTCAGGCTCTACTAATTTTTTTCCATCTTTATTTTCTGATCTTTAAATTAGGCTATTTCTACTGATTATTTTCAAGTTCACTGATTCTTTTCAATGTTATCTCCATTTTGTTATTGAGCTCATCTAGTGACTTTAAAATTTTTTTCAGATATTATATTCTTGTTTTAGTATTTCTATTCATTCTTTTCTATGGTTTCTAGTTCTCTGCTGAGAATATCTATCTTCCCATCTATTACAAGGGCGTTTATCTTTACCTCATGGAGCATAGTTATAATAGTTAAAATAGCTGCTCTATAAGGTTTTACTGATAATTCCAGTGTCTGGGTCATCTTGGGTTTTGCATTTATTGACTTTCTTTTTTTTGAGAATTGGTCATATTTCCATGTCTTGTGTATATAAAATAATTTTGGATACATGTTGAATATTTGTTGTGAAATTGGATCCTGTTAAAATCCTTAATAGCATTACAGTTGTGCATTGCATGAGGCTAAGAACTCTGACAGAAAGGCCTAAGGAGACGTTCTCGGTTTGAGGGCCCTCCTGAGGAGCCTGGAATAACTGCCGGCTGGAGCTTGCTCATAGGGTATAGTGAGGCGGTGTAAGGGGGAAGGCAGGAATGTGCATGAAGGGTGAGGGAGGACATGTATCCATTTATTGGCAGGCCTTCATCATCTCTCTCCTGGAGTAGTCTATTTAACAAATGACTGGGAGACACAAATATTATCTTTAAGGAAAAACACCAAAATATGCTAAATTGGAATAAGCACACCAGATAGTCTCTAAATCAGAATTAAACTAGAATAAAATAATTCCAGGCTTACAATTTTTACCCCTTCATTACCTTACATATGTGGGTTTTCATAATAAAATAAATGGTTCCAGGACCATGTCATCTTGGGAATAACTAGATTAAACTATTTAAATTTTTAAAAATCTAGCCAAATTCTTATAAGATGCATTTTAGAGTATTGTGAGAATTTATTCTAATTATTGAGAAAACTTTTTGCTGTTTTAATAAAATAAAATGCATACTTACTCTGAATAATATTTCTTCATTCCATCTTGGATCCAAAGTCTAGAAGACAATAAACATAACTAATTTTTTATATTTTGTCATATAAAAATAAAAGTAAATTTAAAAATTTTTTGAAGCCTGCCAGGTCTGACCTTTTTAATGGTTTTCGTTTGCACACTTGTTAAAATTCCATTCATTGGGTCATATAACGTCACTCTCACATAAGGATCACTGTTAAAATTGAGAAAAAAATTAATTGTTGCTTATTCCCAAACTTAGATTACTCAGACTATAAAAATCACAAGAGTTCTCCTTGTTAACAATTTCTACAATTATTTCCTACAATGAAAAGTTAAGGGTTTCTTAAGCAGGGGTAAGAATTATAGCAATTTTTGCCTCTTGTTAAAAACCTAAAGTACCATGTTAGTGAAATAGACAAAAAATTACAAAGAAAACCTTTTAGTCACAATTTAATGACTTCCAACCTTTTTAGATTTTAAAATTTTGATTTTTTTAATGTTCTTACTTCTTTTGGGTTAAGATGGTTAATTCAGTGGTTTTTGAGAACTAGCTTTGCAAGACCTCAGATTGTTCTAAGTTATCTCACGGGTGTAAACTCTACAAAATAAAGGCAAAGTGCTTTCAGTTCAAAATAATCATGTCGTATAACCCGAGTAAATGGATATTTTAAAAATTTATTTTCCAATTGTTCATTAATAGGATATAAAAATATGACTGATTTTGGTATAATGACTTTGTATCTTGTGGTCTTGTATCTTATTAGTTCTAGGAGCTTTTATGTAGATTTCTTAGGGTTTTCCATGAACATAATCATGTTGTCTGCAAATACAGCTGTCTTCCTTTTCAGCCTATTTACTTTCATGTCTTTTCCTGGCCATATCATGTCACCAGGCTGTCCGGTAGAGTTGAATGGAAAGTGAAAGCAGACAATCTTGTCGTATTCTTGAGTTTAAGTAGAAAGCTTTCCGGCTGTCACCCCTGAGTTGATGTTAGCTACAGGTTTTTCACAGTTAGCCTTAACAGGTTTACGACATTCACATCTGTCCCCAGTTTGCTAACCATTTCTTTCATGGATGGTGTTAAATTGTGTCAGATGCTTCTGCTTTTATTGAATTGATCATGTCTTTTTCTTTTATTCTATTAATATGGTGAATCTATTAATATAGATTGAGTAATTCTCAGATGTTAAACCAATCTTGCATTTTATGCTTAGCTTACTGAGCATTTGTATCACGTATGAGTGTTTTAGATTTTGTCAAATGCACCTTCTACACCTATTGAAATGATCATGTGTTGTTTTTCTTCTGTACTATATTAATATGATGAATTAAATTGATTTTTAAAAAATGTTGAGCAAATCTTACATTACTAGGGCAACTCCCACCTGGTCAAATATTGTTATATATTGTTCAGCGTAGGGCTACGAATTTTTCTATTTCTTCTGTGATTCTTGATCAGTTTAGGTAGAAGTTTAAATTTTTTATTGATCCCTTCAAAGACCAAGCTTCTGATTTCAATAATTTTTCTATCATTGTCTATTTCACTAATTTCACTTTATCCTTATTTTCATCCTTCTACTTACTTTAGAATTAATTTGGTCTTTTTTTTCCTAATTTCTTAACATTGGAACTCAAATCATTCATTTAGATCTTGCTCCTTTTCTAACATAACATTTTAAAACTCTCAACTTTAATTTAAATATGACTTTAGCTGTACCCTACACATTTGGATATTGCTGTATTTTCATTTTCATTTTGTTCAAAATGTTTTCTAATTTCTCTTGTGATTTCTTCTTTGGCCTATAGATTGTTTAGAGGTGTATTAAATACTTGGGGTTTTTCTAGATACCTTAATGATATTGGTTTCTAATTTAATTACATTGTTATCAGAGAACATCCTATACATAATTTTAATCTTTTCAAAACTCGTGAGACTTGTCTTATGGCCCTACACATGGTCTATGTTGGTGAATGAACCATACGCACTTGAAAAGAATATAAAATTTGCAGTTGTCCGAGTTATTGTTTTACGGCCCAACATATTATGGCGGGTAGATCTGGAGTAGCTCCTATTATGCCCATGTCCTAATGCTCATGCCCTTTGTTCTACACTCCTCTTAAATGTGGGAAGGACCTATGAATTCTAACCAATGCATTACAGCAAAAATGACAAAATGTATGTGATTGCATTACATAAGATTGTAACCCATCTTCCTAGGAGACCTCTCCTTTGCTATTTCTGAAGAGACAGGCTTCTAGCTTGTGAGCTGCCATATGGAGAAGGCCATGTGGCAAGGAACTTAGGGTGGCCTCTGGCTGACAGCCAGCAGGAAACTGAAGCCTTCAGTCTGGCAGCCTGCAGGTAACTGAATGCTGTCAACAACCACATGAGCTTGGAAGTGGATCCTTCCCCAAACAAGCCTCAGAAGAGGCTATGGTCCTGGCCAATACCTTGATTGAAGCTTTATAAAAGCAAGAAGCAGAGGAACTAGCTAAACTATACAGAGCCTCTGACACACAGAAACTGAGATAATAAATGTATTCTTTTAAGCTGCTAAGTTTGTGGTCATCTTTTATGTAGCAGCTTTTATGTAGATTTCTTAGGGTTTTCCATGAACATAATCATGTTGTCTGCAAATACAGCTTTCTTCCTTTTCAGCCTATTTACTTTCATTTCTTTTCCTGGTCATATTATATCACCAGGCTGTCCAGTAGAGTTGAATTGAAAATGAAAGCAGACAATCTTGTCGTATTCTTGAGTTTAAGTAGAAAGCTTTCAGGCTGTCACCACTGAGACATGCTTGCTGTCTTCACTCTTTTTATGCTTACTGTCTGATGGCATATTTCTTTGCATCCATTGCATTTCAACTTAGTTGTGCTTATATTTTAAACGTACATATCTTTTACAGACAGCACATAATTGAGTCTTGACTTCCAAGCCATTCTAACATTCTCTGCCTCATGTTTACCTTAGTCCATTAATTTCTTTTTTCTTCTCAGAGACCCACTTCATTCAGTTGTGTACATTCGGGGACATCAGCCATAGGTACAACCCACCTTAGCATGTATCACTCTGGGGAATAAACCACCCTGTGCACAAAGCCATGGAACCCAGGTCTGGCCCTTCTAAGCCCCTTGTTCCTCATGGTACCTGAAAGGGACAAGTGAAGGCCAGCCCAGCATTAGCACAAACAAGAAAATAAACAGGTGTTGGGGGGAGCCATGCTTAGGGAACTGCTCCCTGCTTCCTGCCTCCCAGCTTTGGGAACCCACAGCACAGGTAAGCAGTCAGCCCCAGGTGGTTCCTCCCATGTCTATGATCCCAGGACCGCTACTCACCAAAGAGGGGGCACAGGGTAGGGTGTGTGTTCATCCCCTTCCCTTGATCCATCGCCTACTGTCCATAGCCCGCGTTTCTCCTTTTGGCTTCCCACATGGTCTTGGTCAGGCAGAGGGTAACAATAAATAATATAGCCCCCTCAGCCTGTGCACTGCTGGGGTGGGGCTCTCTTTGTGCTATTGGGTGTTCGCACCCCTCCAGCTATTGACTCCAATGGGGCCAACAGGCCTTGACATAACTTTGGTGAGAATAATCTCCTTCTGCTCCCTGTGTGCCTCTGCAGGGGAGAGCACCAAGCATCTCAGGGCTTAACCCGTCTGTACTAGCCACAGGGAGGCACGAACCCATTTGGGGGAGGAGGGACCACTCTGTGGGTGTCCCTGCTTGAAGTGCCACATCACCCTCCCTAGAATAGCTAGAGAGGCACTGCCTTGCTCCAAGTCAGCCAGTAGGGAGCAGAGGGTAGAGGGCTAGGGCTGCATCCTAGGGCTGAGTGGGCTGCGGCTCCGTGGAGGGAAGGCGAAGGTGTCAGAGAACCTCCTGGCTGGCAGGTAAGAACTCTTCTGTCTGCCTGTGAGCCTCTGGTGCCTTAATGGTGTTCAAGTCCTGAGGCAGTTCTGACTTCCTCCGAAGCAGTACTTTCTCCCTCTTGGTGTCCTTCAGCTTCTGCATGTTCTCTCTCTCCATTGTCCTTTTCAGATGTCCTCTGCTGTGGGGGTCTCTGTCTCCATCAGGTACACAGGAGGCAGGGGTGGGGGAGCTCGGAACGTGGGATGCTGGGGATTAAGTCAGGCAAGCTCCTTGATCTTTTGCCACATCGCTTCTCTTCTCTTCATTTAGAACTGGCCCTTCTGCTTCCCTGCCTTATATTGTTGCAGTCATCGAACAGTTTCTGATTCATCTCCATAAACAGCTTCAGGGCACTGCAGATCAGACCATGGAATGTCTTGTTCCAATGGCTCTTGGAGTTCCTGTAAAGTGCAGGGAACATGACGGGAAGAACTAGGGGAGCATTGCCACTCACCAGGCTCATGATGTACTCCTTGTTCCAGTAACAGAGAGCACTCTCTGCCACCTGGATATGGGGACTGGAGACACACTTGGCAAGCTGGTGGAAGAGTAGTTCCATCACTCTGCTGAACTTTGAAGGTTCAATGACGTCCAGAATCTCCTCTAGCTCAGTCAGGAACATCACCCCCGTGGGGCTGTGGATCTTCAGCCAGAACTTGTGAAGTCACACAATCACCGGATCAGTGCAACTGCTCTCCTCCAGGAATTGTACTGCACGGTATGCCAGCTGAGGGTGGCAGACACTCAGGGGCTTGACCTTGTGCAGGGGAAGCAGGACACAGATAAGGAACATCTTGTGCTCTTCCTCAAGGGGCAAGGGAAAAGCATTGATGATGCTGCCCAGGATCTCCAGGAGCTCCGCAATCCTATCGTGATGCTCCATCTCACAGAAGAGTCTTTGTGGCCGAACTGCCTACAGATATAAGCCCAGAACCACAGAAACTTGCCACAGATTCAGTGCAAGATGGTCTTGAGGAAGTCCTGCTCTTGAGGATCCTCACTGTCGGTCAGGTCCAGGGAACAAGGACAAACTGGTTAATGTACTTCTTGGCTACACTTGCCTCAAAATCAGGAGACTCACAAAAATGTACGAAAAACTCATACACAAGCTGGAGATGTAGCCAGGTGGCTTCCAGGGTGGGCTTATCTTCCTCTGGGCCAAACTTGGCCCAGGTGGGATTTGAGGAAGGTGTCAGTGTCTGGAAGAGGTTCACTGGAAACACGGTGGCAGTCTCAGGGTAAATGGCCTCAGTGACAACATCGCAGCTATGGGTGACACGCTTTACCACTTCGTTGAGTCCTGTCCCTTCACTTACTTGAATTTGAGATCACTGAGTGGGTCTGACACAAAGTCAAAGAGGACACAGC
The DNA here is from genome assembly GCF_022682495.2 of Desmodus rotundus. Classification (NCBI taxonomy): domain Eukaryota; kingdom Metazoa; phylum Chordata; class Mammalia; order Chiroptera; family Phyllostomidae; genus Desmodus; species Desmodus rotundus. Next base: position 86,810,730 of record NC_071393.1, read on the forward strand.
ACGAAGGAAGCTTCTGGGTAAACAGCTCCTCCTGTTCCTGGGTTGGCAAATCTTTCAGGGCAGGAAGCTTCTGCAACTCCCAGTTCTTGCTGAGACAGAAATGGGAAGAGCTTTGCCGCGACTTCTTCTTGACAATCTGGGGCCCCCCTGAGTACTTGATTTTGCCGAGCTGCATGGGGGGTGGCATGCCATTGCTGGGACATTTGATGGATGACTGTGGCTGAGACTCTGGCTGCAGCTGGGCCTCCTCAGTGCTCTCACCACCGCCCTTGCCCAAGCTGCTGGGCTTGGCCATACCTCTGATAAGTCTGCCTTCTCCTTCTTCAGTCTGGACCTGGCACGGAGCCAGTGGCCCCACTCAGGCTCCAGCTTCTCTCAGGACCGCACCCTGCACCCCCAGTAATGTTTACTGTCACTATTTGTATGATTAGATTTCTGTCTACCAATGTATTTGTTTTCTGTTCTTCCTCCTCCCTCTTTTTTCTTTTTTTTAACCATTTGCTTTTTCTATCCTGGCCTTTTTTTGCTTTTCAGGAGTTTTGTTTAAAAATGTCTATAGTCCATAATTCTTGTATAGTATTTTTAGCAGTTTATCTAGGTATTACAATATACACCCTTAATTTTTTATTCCACTTACACTTAATATTGTTCCACTGTAATAACTGGGTCCATAGCCTACAACTCTCCCTGTCCTTTATGATACGACTGTTATATATATTCCATCCACATATAATATTTAAATTCTGCAAGACAATACCGTAAGTTGTGACTTTAACGGGCATATGTTTTATTTTTTAAAGTTATGATAAAAACAACAAAATGTCTGAATACTGCCAGATATTTAACTATTTCTGATGCTGTTTATTCCTTTCTGAGGACCTGAATTTCCATCTGTTATCTATTTTTTTTATCTGGAAGAACTCCCTTTAGCTTTTCTTATGTGCCAATGACAGTCTCATAGTTTTCTTTTATATGAAAATTTATTATTTTGTCATCATCCCAAAAGATATTTTCACTGACTATAGAATTCTGTATTTGACTGTTGTTATTCTAATGTTTTATTTCCTTCTGGCCTCCATAGTTTCTTGTGAAAATTAAGTCCTTAGTTGAATTGCAGTTTCTCTTATGTATTATGTCATTTTCTTCTGTTATGTATTATGTCAGGATTTTTATTTACTCTTGGCTTTTAATAGTTTGACTACCATGTGCCTCAATATGTTTTTCTTAGTGTTTATCCTGGATGGTGTGTTTTATGTATCTGTATCTTTCATCAAATTTGAGGGAAAATTAGCCATTATTGCTTAAAAAGAGTTTGCCTCATTCTTTCCCCTCTCCTCTATTTCTAATCTCATGTGTGTTAGACTGTTTGATGTTATGTAACAAGTCTTCAGTCCTCTGTTCATCCTTTTCAATTTTTCAATCTTGTCCCTCTCATTTTCTAATTGGGAAATATTTTCTATTGATCTCTCTTTAAGTCCTCTTCATTCTGCTCTTGATTCCATCCCAGACTTTTAACTTCAAATATTGTGTGTTTCAGGTCTGGAAGTTTCACTTTTTATAGTTTCTCTTTCATTCCTGAGATTTCCAATCTTTTTTTTGATTGTGAGTATATTTTCTTTTCTCTACTGAGAATGTGTTCCATTCTCCTGGTTCTGTGTGGATCACATTATTCTGGATTATATCCTGGATGTTATAAATATTAAATTGTGGAGAGCCTGAATTCTGCAATTTTTCTCTGATTAGTATTTGTTTATTTTACCATCTAATTAATTATCTTACTTGGACCAGAACCACAAACCCTGTTTCTTGGGCAGTAAGCTTAATCTCTATTTATATCTTTTGTCTTTAGCTGAGTTGCTTTGAATCTACTTCATAAGTATGATTCAGGGTCAGCAGGAAATGTCAGTAGACCAGTTTGGGAATCTCTCCTCCAGTTCTTTCCCTTCCCAAGTCCCCACCATTGCCATGTCTTCTTCCAAATTAGATCTTCTGATTTCCCAGGCCATGAAGATGGCAATTTTTCCAGGTGCTAACTCCATTTGGCCTCACACTAATTCATAAAATTGGGAACTCACTCACTACACCCTCCCCTCTCCACACATGGACTCCCCACTAGACTGTGCCTGCTCCGTCCCTTCTCCACCGCCTTCAGGTGGCTGCTTTCTGTGTTATGTTCAGAGTGTATGGCTGTGATCTGCTAAAGAATTAGTCTGTTATAATTTTATCGATTCCCAGAAGCAAAACTCATAAATGTATCTTATTAATTATATCTTTGTATAATTTCACAAATTGAGTAATTGAGACATTAAGGAATTTAGTAAACCATCAACTGTAGCTATTGTTATTCTACCTTAAGCAGCTATTTGATAATATTATTCAATGGTTCATCTAACCAAAGTTTTAAAAAATTAGTTAACAAGTGCAAATTTAAAAATTATAACCCAAATTAATATACTTATATACTTACCTAGCTCCCAAGATATCCTTCTTGGCAAGGCCTATTCCAGCTATAACTTTCACCCTCACAATTCGAACATTTTCCTAAAATACAAAGATGTATGTTTTATTTTCATGTACTTTATAACTTATCTAAGACACATACATTTAAATATATGTATCAAGTATAGTAATCAGGTTATTAAAATTAATAGAATACTTTTTCAAGAATTGATTAAAAGCTACATAAGAAAATAATGAAAACTGTCATTTGTAGATGATTTGATTATCCACAAAGAAAAGCCATAAAAACTAGAGTCAAATTGTTACATTAAGAATTTATCATTGCTTCCAAGAAAATCTACAGCAAACTTATTAAAACTAATATGAATTTATCATTGTTGCTATGTATACAATAACACAAGAGTTCATAATCATTTGCAATAACTATTTAGGATGGTAATTATTTTTATAATCACATTCAATAGATTATATGTTAAATAAAAATATAAGGTATTGACACTATAATGTATCAAATAATAAATTTCTTGGGTATCATAATACTATTATGATGTTCTATAGAATAATGTCTTAGTTTTAAGATACACATATTGAAATATTTAGGGATAAAGTATAGTAAGTCTGCAACTTAAATGCTCAGCAAAAAAAAAGTTGAAAGTGTGTGTGTGTGTAAACCTGGGGAATAAGCAAAATGCTATCAATTTGATGGGTATGCAGGTGTTCATTACACTACACTTTTAACTGTCCTTTAGATGGTGAAAAAGTTCAAAATTAAAAGGTGAGTAAGAAAATATAACACAGGATGAACCTTTTAAAAATTCTCAAATAAGCAAAACTGTTAGACACAGAGAAATAAAATTAATAAAAATATTTAAAACTTCTGTGGATAAAATTATTTTAAAAATTACTGAAGAACATACAGAAGACTTAAATTTTAAAATTCACTATATTGCCCTGGCCAGTGTGGCTCAGTTTTTTGGAGCATTGTCCCGTAGACTAAAAGGTCATGGGTTCGATTCCCAGTCAGGGCACACACCTAGGTTGCAGGTTTGATCCCTGGTCAGGGCACCTATAAGAAGGCAATGAATTGATGTCTTTCTCTCTCTCTCTCTCTCTCTCTCTCTCTCTCTCTCTTTCTCTTGTTCTCTCTCTTCCCTCCTCTCTCTCTAAAAGCAATGAAAAATGTACTTGGGTGAAGATAAAAAATTCACTATGTTCATAGATGGAAATAATTTTTGTCTGTTTTCTCTAAACTAACCTATAAATTAGATTCAATTTCACTTCCCCTCCTTGGATTTTTTCATAGACCCTAACAAATGATTTTGAAATTCATAGGGAAGAGTAAAAATGAGTAAAGCAGCAAACAATAATATCCAATCACTATCTTATACTGTATATAAATTCCAGATTCATTAAAGTCTAAAAGTGAAAAAGAAACCTTTAAAATTTATAAGAAATTTAAGAATATTTATAGGGCATTGGGGGAGGAAAGAATTTTACAGCTAATGGAGCAATTTGGTAGGTTTTACGTTAGGATCGTATACTTCTGTGTGAGGTAAGAAGCCGTGAGCAGAATGAGAACTCAAGGGGACAGACAAGGTAGAAGCACCTAAAATAAATACCGTTGAAAAATTATGATTATCCAGAACACATAAACAGTTTCTAAAAACCAGTAAGTGCAATACTAACAACCTAGTACACGAAGCCATAGAGAATGGGCAACAAACACACGAAAAGGCCCGCAATCTCAGAGTCAGCAGCAAGCTCTCTAGTCCACTGTGGATGGAAGTGTAAACTGAACAGTTATTTTTAAGATTTTTGGCAACATCTACTAAAGTTCTAAATTAATAACCCAGGAATCCACTTTTACATATACCCTCTAGACATACCCTCACTCATGTAGTCAAGGACAGCAGCGCAAGAGTATCCACAGTAGCCTTTATAAGATTCAAAAATATGAAATAGATGTTGCCCAACAGATACCCACCTAACCAGTTCTGTTCTACAATTGTCCCACCTCAAATAGTCATGTTTCCTTCTGAGGAAAGGTCTGGGTGGGAGAAAATATACCTATTATAGAGTATTTATTTCAATCTTCTTCCATTTCTAAATACTACAACCACCCTGATTCCTGAAGTTTTCACTGAAAAAAATATGATAAATGATCTATGCTACTAGCTCCAAAACTCAGATGATAAATTCAGATAGCACAGAAACCCTTAAGTACAGACACTAGATAAAATAGGACTTCTTCTACCACCAGTTAAAATTGAGTGCATAGCTGATCTTACAAGAAGGAAGGGAAGTGCTCAGGTATCAGAAATAAAAATAGAATTAAAAACCAGAGAGGAAAACATGTAAACTGAAATTTCCGTTTTCTACAGAGATTGATTCGCAAACACTTGAAGAGATCTGCAGATTTGTCATTTCTCAATGACAGGGTGAAACAAAATGTTAATGTTATCTACACAGACTGCTTCAGTAATTAAAAGCAGCTTTCCAGGGCTGCAGTTTTCCCACAATTCATAACAGCTATTTAATGCTGCTTAATCTTCTGTCACCAACACCCCACAACCCCCAAACTAGGAAATGCAGAGCTTAGGTCCTTCCATCTCTCACAGGTCTTGGAAGACTTTTTGTCACTCTCTTCATCCTCCTCCCCTCCTCTGTTGCCCCCCACACCCACCCCACCAGTCTACTTTTATAAAAAAAAGATGTATCCTGCGTTTACTCATCTCTGAGTTTTTATACAAGTTGGGTTCCTTCTGCCTGAAATATTCTTCCCCATCCCCTACACTTTCACTGTTAAAGTCCTATCTCATCTGAGCAGATTCCTTTGAAACCATTTAAATGTAATTATTAATATTATTTAATGACACAAAATAATTATAATAATAATTGGAGAATCAGGGTTCAGAATGTTATCTATTCTGTGGTAACTTTGTAAAACCAGGTATGCAGATGGGTAAAAGTTAGAAGCAAATGCAACAATGAAAATAGCTATTAAAGTAATGAGATGATAGAGGGTTTTGTTTTACTTATTAAGCTTTTAATAAATTTTAAATTATTTTTTCTTTAAAAAAGTTCTGTCCTTTCTTTAAAGGCCAAATGCCATCTTTCCTGAAAGTCTTACTTGAATCCTCCCTTCTCAACAGAAGGACATTTATACCGCGTCTGTCACATACTATCTTGTATCTGAGGCAATAAACTGTGTTTTCTCCCTAGTAAAACTGTAAGATTTTAAAGCTCAAGAAACTTGGCTTTTCCTTATCTTTGTATTCTCTACAGAACCCAAAAGAATACTTGGCACATAGTAGGGGTTGACAAATTCTCAATTAACCAAAAACCTTTCTGAAGTTGCCGAAAGTAGGACTAAGGCATCCTATCAACAAGGACAAGTTTGCACAAACAGTGAGTCTTGCACACTGTCTGCCAGACCCACACTCACCAAACAGAGAATTGGAAGTCTTCTCTCTGAGCAGACTGAGTGGTCCAAGGTGGGGAGAAAAACCAGACCCTACAAATACTTATATGTGAGGGCCCCACAATAACATGGTAGGTCAGAAAACCCTACTGTGAAATGCCCCAGTCAATAGGACCTGCCCATTTGTACAGAGGATCTGTGTCAGCAAATGAGGGAATCAATCAGCAAACAGGAAGGCAGATTAAGGAAACAGTGGATCCAACACAGAAAGGAGATCAAGAGAATTCTCACGATGGTGGCAAGTGGAAGCCCAGACACGATGGCTGTACCACAGGCACAGAGGACAAGGAGTTCAGACAGACTGCGACATAGCAAGAGGCAGTCTCCAACAGGAATGAGGAAAAAAGAATCAATAGCATTCATGAGAAATATATCTATACATCTGCATATATATTTTTCACTACTCTGAGTGGTTTTAAAATCCTGTCATGTTACAATTTCATTTGTGATAGGCATACAAAAAATCTAAAGCAAAAAGTGCACAATACATAACTATAAATATGGTACAACAGTTCAGACATGAATGCTGCTGTGTTTACATAGTAATTTAATATAAACATTGAATATTTATTTAACAGAAAATTACTACAGTAGGAGGGCAGGATGTGTATTTTTTTTTTTACTTTTTTTTTTTTTTTTGGCAACACATGCTATGTAAGTCATGATGACCATATTTTCCAAAGTAAAAATTGGAACCTATGGATTGACAGTAGTTTTCTTCCTCTGGTGTGTAAATTTAGTTGAAAAATTTTACAAAAATATAAATGCTAAATCACCTTCATTGAAAAATACATAAAGTCCGGAGCATCCTCGTAAAGGTAGAGTACATGATTGCTACATACAATACTTGCTACACACGGCCAATGCGCCTCGGGAGTTTTAGCAGCAACAGCCAAATAAACTAGACTACTCGGAACCCTTTGATTCATAAGAGAGCCACGGTTCTAAAATGTATCCCCTGGACCAGCAGGATGAACATCATACGGGAATTTATCAGAAACACAAATTTTCAGAGCCTGCACCGAGTGAATCAGACACTGTGGTGGGTGCGGCCAGCACCCGGTATTTTAACAAACTCTGCAGGTGATTCTGATGGATACTAAAGTTGGGGACCACAGGTAAAGAGCATGAGGGTAAGAAAGGGAAGTGCTGCAGTTAATGCGGTTGCAGGAGTTTTCCCCACTGAGGAAACTAACTTCGTTTATTCAATCAGTACTAACTAACTTCCGAAAAAGAACAGCTAATCATTACTTTACATCTTCACATGGCTTTTAATTTTTTTATTTTTTAAATATGCTTATTGATTTTAGAAAAAGAGAAAGGGAGAGAGAGAGATAGAAACATTGATGTGAGAGAGAAACATTGACTGGCTATCTCCCATATGAGCCCTGACCAGGGATTGAACCTGCAACCTAGGTATGTGCCCTGACCAGGAATCGAACACCCAGTGTTTTGGTGTATGGGATGATGCTCCAACCAACTGAGCGGCACTGGCATCTTCATATTACTTTTAAATGTGACAACACCAAATATGCTTATTTATACATAAAATATCTCTGAAAGGATATACATCAAGCTGATAACCTGATTTCACAGTAGGTTTACTCATAATGGTCAAAAGCTGGAAACAAAGTGTTTAACAAAGGAGACTGGGTAAACATCTGGTAAGTTCCTATGGAATACTACTCAACAACGAAAAGAATGAGCTACTGATACAAACAACCACATGGATGACTTTGAAAAACATTATGTTAAACAAAAGAAGCCAGACACAAGAGTCCATACTGTATGGTTCCACTTATATGAGTTCCAGAACAGGAAAAACTAATCCACAGTGATAACAAGTGGCCTGAGTAGAAAGAGTAGAAAGGGGGAGTTGACTAGAAGAGCCCAAGGAAACATTCAGCAATGATGGAAATATTCTCTACCTTAACTGGGTTGTTAGTTACACATGTTGAAAATTGCTGTCCATCAAATTGTACATTTAAGATCTGTGCATTTCACTCTGTAAATTTTACTCCTTCTCCACCTCTCCCTAAAAAAAAGGAAAGCATTTTCCAACATTTTCAGACAAAAACAAAAACTGAAAAGGCTCATTACCAGCAAACACTAAGAGAAATTCTAGAGGATGTACTTTAGGCAGAGAAAAGTGATCCCAGATGCAAAGCTACATATGCGAGAAGAAATGAAAAAATAACAAGCAAAGATGATGTTAAATACATGATGAGCAAACAGTATTTTAAAAAACAATGTTGATGATGACGGTACAACATGCATGCATGCCCGTGCGAACATTTAGTGGGCTTCCATTCCACTTGGGATCCAGTTTAAAATCCTTAGCAAATGGCCTTTGTGCCCTGACTGGGCTCTGCCCTCCTCACCTCTGCAGAACCATCCCCTAACACCGTCCCTCTCGCTCTACCGCTCTAACCTTCTTTACGCTCCTCTCCATCTCCTCTGTTCCATACACAGTTCTGTTTACCTGGAGAGCTTTTTGCCCCCTCTTCGCCTGGCTCCTGTTCATCCTCAATTGCAGTTCAAAGATGACTTCTGCAGCCTTTCCTCATGCTCTCGACCCTCCTCCATACCACACAAGATTAGTTCCTCTTTTCTATTATATACTTTCATCCTACACTCCTTTTCCTTCATAACATTCATAAAGCACGTATGTCTGATTATATATTTGATGTCTGTCTTTCCCTCTAAACTATAAGTTCAGTGAAGTCTGTCATCATTACAACCTCATGGCCTGACTCAAATGTCTTACACATAGTAAGCGTTCAACAGACATTTGTTAAGTGAATACAAAATTCAGTGACTTCGGAGGTCCACGTAAAAGCTATAATGATAAAAAAAAAGAAGATATGGAAGGGAGAACATAAAAACAACCACAAGTTTTGCTCATGTTCTATTCATCATCTTCCTGAGAATCTCTCTGTTAAATTCTTTTATTTGGGAAACTATCTCCAGCAGCACAGTGTGAAGACCAAGTCTTTGGTACTAAGGAGGTCAGGTTTCAGTCCCAGATCAGCTCCCTATCAGGAGGGAGCCCCTGAGCAAATCACACCACCAGATTCCCATCTGTAAGGTGGGGGTAACACTATCTACCTTTGAAAGACCATTTAAAACTACAGTATGGGAACTAAACATTACAGCTAAAGTATGAGATGATTACAACTGAAGTATGATTACAACTGAAGTATGAGAACACCTAACCTGGCACCTGGCATATAGCAGGTGTTCAATTAAAAGCAGCTGTGATTATATTTAGATTGAGTCTTTTACCCTGAAAGAGTTTATATTAAAGCATCTTTAGGTACTGACACGACTGTTTGTTTACATTTCTCTCTTTGTTGCCCCAACACGTCTCATACTGGTGGAAGCCAGGAATTTGGGTCAGGCCATGAGGATATAACGTTGGACTACAGACACATTCATTCCTCAAGACGTTCAGAAACGTCTTATCAAGGCCTTTTTTCATTTGTCCGTGCTGTGTCTTTCTCCCTGCATTTACCTCCAGGTTTCTCCTACCCTCCCCATTCACTTATTCTCTTAAAACTGTGGTAGGAATGGCAAGGGAGCTGGACTAAATAGAAGCTTCCAGGGGAGAGGCCAGTAACACTGATTGCCATAGACTTCAGCGGAACAGTGGGGTTTGCAATTCAAATCAGCAGTCTCACATGTCTCCAGGCACTGTAGAATACTCCTAGTGCCAGATATAGCTAGCGGATGGGAGAGTCAACTGATTTAAATATCCTGCTCTGAAGGATGTCAAATACCTATGCCAGATGACTCAGTAAGTGACAGGGCCAGAATTCTAACCTAGTCACATTCCATTTTCTTTAGCCCTGCTCACCTTAAATACTTTATTTATAAGGTACCTCCAAGATTCTATTCCTGTGTGATGTATGAATTGCTAATAGCTCCCTCTCTCTCTCTCTCTCTCTCTCTCTCTCTCTCTCTATATATATATATATATATATATATATATATATATAGCCTCCTCTTCTCTTCCTGGTGCAGAGGAGTCGATAGCAGGCCTACCTGAGGCAGAGTTCAGGGTCTGGGGGCAGGTTCATGGAGGTGCATGGTCAGCATGCTCACCAGCATGGGGCACTGAAGGGACAAGGCAGGTGCCATAGAGATGCTCAGTAGTGTACTTGCTGGCATGGGACACAGAGGGGAGGAGGAGGGTGCTGCGTAGAGCTGCAAAGGCTGTCCTCCCACTGGAGCTGAAAGTGGGGTGCACGAGAGGCAGAGGAGATGTCTGCATGGTTAGAAAATCAGTTACACCAAAAACATAAGTAAATGGATTGAGCATGTAAGTAAATACAATGAGGATAATGAAGGTCAGAATGTTCACTGTTAGAGAAGGTACTTACGGCTAGAAAGAACCCTGGGGTTTAGATTTGAATTGGAGAAATTGGTATAAATTAATGATTTCTAAATATCTATATACACGCTGATGTAGAAATAACTATAGATTTATGTGTACACTTATGTATGTACATGTGTGCCGTACACACACACACTTCTGCACTCTGTTTCCTGAGATGGCCGAGGAGCAACAACACGCAGTAGCAATGAGCACACTGAGCAACAAGATCTTAGCCTCTAAAAAACATTTTATTAAATAGAACCACTGTTCCTAAGAGAAATGACTGCTCCAGACAGCACTGGGCAAGGCAAAACACAAGATGAGCCTGGAACATCTTCTGCCAGAAAGAAATGAAATGTTTAAAGAATGATAGGGATTTGTCACAATGACCTAAGTAAGAACCTCCTTCCCACAGGCCAGACTCGGATAATTTGAGCAACAAAATATTTAATGAAAGTAATTAATTACAACCTAATGAATAAGGTGGAATGCTACAAGTACATGCTGATATAAATACAAATGAATAAATAAGTGAAGAGAAAGGCAAAGCTCTTTTTACAATGCATGCCAATTAATAAAGATGAAAATAAAAAAAGTGATGTTTGATTCTGGTAGAAGTCATCAATGGATGCTAAAGCTGGTGGGTGGTGGGCTGCTGAATAAAGGATAGGATACCGGCATAATCTCTGAGTGTGCCCCCACAATATACTAACCAATTATAAAGGGAAAATGGCCACATGACAAAAATGAAACCTGGTAGACATCAACATAGCCGAGTGATCAAGGTTATCGTTGACAGTGATAGGACTAGTCAACATCATATACCCCTTGATGTGATGCACTGAGTACACAGCATCATCTCTGTGATTCCTGCCAGGAAAGCATGACCTTCATATGGTCATGAGGAAACAGTAAACAGACCCAGGCTGCGGACTATCATACAGGTTGTATATATAGCCTGTGCTCCTTAAAACTATTAAGGATAAGAAAGACTAAGGAACTCACACAGATAAGAGACTGCAAATACAGGAAAGGTACATGCACCGTATTTTTCTCAATGGGATCTTGGATCAGAAAGGAAAAAGAAATGATCAGAACATTTGTCAAAGACTGAACGGAATCTGTGGATTGGATGGTAGTGTATCAATGCTGATTTACTGGTTTAGAGGGTTGGATGGCTATTATGTAGGAAAGAATTCTTGTTTTAGGAAAATACATTCTAGAGTATTTAGAAGTGATGAGGCATTGTGTCTGCAGCTTGCCCTCAAATAGTTCAGAAAAAGACCAATAAAAATGGCAAAAAAAAAAAAAGCCCAACAAAGAATTATGGGGCAATTGTGGTAAATATCAGCAGTTGGAGACACTGAATGAGGATTTAGAGTTCTTCATGCTGTACTTCCAAACTTTCTGTTGGTTTAAATAATTAAACAGCAAATTATTACAAATAAACTACATTTATGCACTTCTTTGGTCCCATGGAAACCCATGAAAAAACTCTAGGATGATGCTGGAGTTAAAGAGTTGCAAAAATGCAGTAATGGCATAAAGGATACATGAAAGATTAGGCTAAATACTAACGCAGCTGCTGCTTCAACTGTGCTTCTCCCTCTTTGTGTGCAGTGAATAAAGGATTGGGAACTTTGTGCCCAGGCTCAGAATAATGCCAGAGTAGGCAGCTTATGCTTCTGCTCAGCATTAGTGGGTCGAGAGGTGTCAGAACATACACTTAGTTATCTTGTTACTTATGCATTGCAGTAGCTGACACCATCAAAAGCACCCATCCTTCTATATGTGCAAATTGTGGAGTGGAGGAAGGAATCTCAACTCTTTCCTCCTTCTTTCTTTCCTTGTTTCAGTCAAGTTTCAGTTACAGGAATAGAAATCATACAATAGAGGGAATTAAGTGTTTATAAAATTGTTGGAAGAGCTGGAGGGGCAGGCTGTAGGTTGGGCCTCTAGAGGCCTTGAAAATACCTAAGTATTGGCCCACCCAGGAAAGTGCCACTTCTGTCCCAGTCAGAAAAGTAGGTAATCAGAAGCCGCCACAGTCCTGTTGACTAAGAACACACCCAATTGAGACATCAGGAAGCCACCACCACTACCACCTCTACTTGCAACTTCCTATCAATAGCCACCAGACAGTGGTACCAGGTACCAGAACACTGTTGCAGAAAAACTCATTGTCTATATGACCATTCTTGTCAGCAAGAGAAACGAAAACAAAAACAAAAACAAAAAACCCAAGAAGTTATACTCTACTTCATTTCCACCTTCCAAATCTCAAGTAAGTGCACCTGATTAGGACACCTATTTCACGACTCATTTCCAGAAGGCTAAGGGCAAGAGTCTGAGCAACATGGTGTTTAGCTTTCTAGCCTCTGCATAACAGGGAAGTCCAGTGGCACAAGGGTGGAAGGGATGCTAACCTCTGGTCCTCATATCTACCTCACCAAAGATTCATGGGAGTTAGCTTCTACTGTTAATCCCAAGAGACTGTCAGAGCCAATTTGGTGTGAATTATATGACACTACTTCCTTAGTTTGTTATGCTTTAATGGCAAAATTCTTTACGGGGAGCCAGTTTCACCTGTCACTGAAAAACCCAAGTGGAAGAAGAGCGAAAACTCAGTGGAAAGCAAGAGGCATTATGATCTAAACTTCAGCAGGCTTCAATACTAACATGCTCATGCAGTGCGACAAAGTGGCTATCAGTATATACTAGTTAAATTACAAGTCTCTCACTATCTTCTATTTCATCTATTTGTCTTTCTCCTTGTTTCAGTTTCAAATTCAAAATAAGAATCATCTTTTCTTTTTTGGCTTTAATAGAAAAAGCCACCTTACTTCTAATCAACAGACTAGTCTGAGTTTTAGCAAAATTACATAGTTCAATGTTTTTCTTTTTAAATGATAACGAGGGGGAGGCTTTTCTAAGCCTTTTATTTCTGTGATGGAGGAAAAAATAAATAGCCCATGACAGTGATGAGATGGCAACCTCTCCCAGAAAACAAGCAATTTCTGTCCCCCACCAGACTGAGCTCCTCACAGAACAGGCGGAGACTGTTGTTTCTCTCTGTATCCCTGGTGCCTCGTATGCTACGTGAAACAGAACAGACAGTTAATAAATGTTGAATGAATAACCTAAATTACAGTGGAAGAAGCGGAAGACAATACTTCACCATCATGTCTTTTTATCTTCCTGTCTCATTCTCTTGCTGAAGTGGACAAAGTGTACAGAGGGAGTTGGAAGAACACTGGAGTCATGGTACTGACAGCCATACCCACAGGGTGGGCCCCGTGCCATCACACTTCCCAAAGTACACATCCTTCAGCAAGTTCAGGAAAACCTCATCTCAAAGGGTGGAGTTTCTGGCCTTTAGCCCCAGTTGTTTAATGACCCACTACCTGCCACAAGTTGTTTCATCTCAGCTGGGCAGACGGTGATGCGAGAAGCAGATCACTGAAAACACGGATCCTGTACCAAGAGGGAGGGAGTAGACAGTGAATGGTACCTTTAGCAATATTCTGTCTATGATCAACCGGCTCTGCCGTGAGTGAGACGAGAAACCTGGAATAGCATGGCCTACTGTCCTCGCTCACCCCTTTGAGTAACAAACACACACAAGAACAACAACAACAAACAACAACAAGGGAAAAAGTCCAAGGCCAGCCAGATTACCTTGGATGCCAAGTTGAGGTTATCTGAATTGGACAGCTTATTGTAGCAAGTGAGGAAACCTGACTAATAAGAAGAAAGCTATCATAGGTTCAACACTGCACTATTTTCCTCTGATGTCTTCTGCAGAACACTAGCTGGATATTATCTTAAGCGGCAACATACTGACTGTTGTTTCCAAGGGACTGCCAAATTGCCACCATTTGTCCTCCGCCTCTTTGCTTCTCTTCTGGTAACAATCACTAATAAATTAAAGTTTCATCACGTTGCGTAATCATTCTCAAAACACTCAAGTAACTGCATCAATAAGTTGTCCACTGTTTATAAACAAAGAACCTTCAAGAGAAATGTAAAAAAACACATTTTGTAAAAGAAGTTTAAAGATATTAAGTTACTAAGAGCAGGCACTATTACAACACTGTTAGAATATACATAAGGAATTGGTTGAAGGATTTACATACAGTTAAGTGGGTCCGATCTTGAAACATATACGTGACAGTTTAGTCAGTCAACAAGAATGCGTAAATTTAATGTTTTTCTCCTCCAAACTATTAGACTACATAGGCTTTTCACTTCCCAACCATTCCCATTTTTGAGACAATCACCGAAAACAGAGGGGAGCCACATCTCATTTAAAATAGAACAATCCTTTCAAAATGGCTCGTGTTTCATAAGGGTAAGGCATAACCAGCATGTTACTTGACTGGAAAGAAACGGCTTTGCCTTGTCAAAGTGCAGAACTTAATTTTCAAAGCGAACAGTTATGGGAAGTTCTTTAACGTACTTATACTTTTTCAGCTTTATTTTTTTATATCAATATAGACTGGTGAAATATAGCATGAACTTTTCACACTTGAAACTTGTTGCTAAATATGAGGAAGAAAATCCGTGTGCCTGCTTTCCCATCCCCGTCTACAGTGAGGCTTAAAAAGGACTGCAAATAAAAAAGGAAAAGAAAAAAACCCCAACTAATCGCAATTCACTTGGAAGTCTTCAGCTCAAAGTCCATAAAGTTCAGTATAGTGGGCCTCTGCCAGAGCAGGCTAATCAACTGCCGGGATGCTAAGCTCCCGGGAAATCCACCCCTCTGCAAGCAGCACCTCCCACGGCCCCCCTCCGCAGCTCAGGCACACTTGGCCCGGGGCAGCGGCAGGGGCTGGGGGGTGATGCGCGTCCCCGCGCGCACTCACGCACGCCGCTCGCTGCCTAGCCCCTTCCGCAACACTTCCTTAAGGAAACTGACGAGGAACGCGGCGGCTCAGGGAGGAGAGGGGTGTGGAGTGCACAAGTTTGCGAAGGAAATGCGGCTCCCTAATGCAAGCCCCGACCCCAGCACAGGCGCGCCGGGTCGCCCCCGGGTCCCACCGCGCCTCGCGCGTTCCCGGGGCTCGCGCACAGCAAGGAGGGGGCTGACAGCCCACACCCTGGCCGCTGCCTCCTCCTCGGGTCTGGCCGCGATGGGAAGCCCGCCCCGCAACCCCACGGCCCTCGCACCTCATCCTCCGGGAGCCCGACAACCTCCACCTCGCAAGTTGCCATTTCTGAACGGTTACGGCAAACCGGACGCGCTCACCCCGCCCAGGGAGTGGGAACTGGAGTGGGGAAGGGAAGAGAGGGGAGGCGGGAGGAGTTGGACGAAGAGGAGGCGGTGCTCCGACGGCGGCCGCAGCGCCTCCCCCGGCCTGTGGGTGCTAGTGGACCAGGCAGCGCAGCGGGAACTGGCCGCTGCGCCTCGGCCGGCGGCGCGCGTGCCTGGGCTCCAGCGGTGGGGAGCGCGCGCACTTGCCGCCCCCTGGCTGGGGCGTGGTGGTTGAGAGACCCGCCTGGAGGAGTCGTGCAGCCTCAGGGCATTGTGCCAGGTAGGCTCTGGAGGCCTGGAGAACATCTGCCCCGCCCCTGGGAAACGAAGCCACGGTTTTCCTCAGCAACAAGTCACCCTGAGATCCGCCCCGCAGCTCGGCCTGTGACTGCACACGCGGGATCAGGAGCGCTTCATCTCAGCCTCAGCACAAGCTAAGGATCAGATGCTTTCGCACTGGCGGGGATGCATCAGTTGGTTGGGCCGTCCTCCTGATACGCCAAGGTTGCGGTTAGATCCCCGTCAGAGCACACTCAGGAAGCAACCAATGAACCGATGAATGGATAAAGTGAAACATCAGATTGATGGGATGTTTTCCCCCCTCTTTCTCCCTTCCTCTCTGTCTCTAAACATCAGTTAAGAAAAACAACAACAGATGCTTTCTTGCAGGTGCTTTTTTGTGGGTTAAGGCTGTGATTTCAACGGAAGCTGGACCTTGGGAACTCTAAGGAAAGTCCCGTCTGAGCGTTGCAGCAAACGAGGAGGCCTGAAGGGGTGGCATCAGTCCTACACTCAGGGTCTGAAATTCTCTTCCTGTGATTTGTAAACACTATACCAATTCATAAGCAATTTCCTGTTACTTGGTCTATCTTTAAAGCTTACAAATAAAGCCCAACCTCCAGGCGTACCGCTCTAAACCTGCTTAGCTAACCCTTGACCAGTAGCTCTACCGGAAGGTAGCGAAGAATGGGGACAAATAAAATGAAGGAGGACCTCCTGTGCTATGGAGTTATTATGCTTATTTTACAGTCATGTCTAGTAGGTTTTATAGTTCCATAATCACAGGAAGACCCCCACCAAATAAGCACCCATAAAAGAGAACGGGGAAAATTGTAAGCACTTGTCAGAACTCATATTATCATTTTTCTAGTTGTAAAAATTTGCAGAACTCTAGAATTCCAAAATCTAATTGAAACTTTCCTTAAGGAATCCAGAATAAACAGTTTAAAGTCCTGAAAGGTGGTAACAAGACTATAGGCCATATTATTAGTTTGTTATATAAGATTTTGTTATACTTTAATTATGTTTGGCAGGGTCCACTTCATATATATGAGGTATCAGAATTCTGTTAATACACAATCCAAATTTTATCATCTGTATTGTAGGGAAAAGGTGGTAATTGATAAACATGAGTGAAAAATTCCAGAATGATGAGGAATTTTTGGCTTAACTAAATTGAAAAAGCCATCATAGCATTAATTCATTTTATAAACTGTCACATACCCATGCTTTTTTAGTGGGTAGGTAGTAAAACAGATTGAAAATATTCAGTATGTCCATTTATTTTAGAAATAATACTTTCCCTTAATCCCTCTTTTTCTGATACACATTTTTATATTTAATTTAAGTAGGACATTCATGCTATTTCAAGGCACTTATATTAGTGCTACTACAAGTTTTAATAAATGGACAAGAAGTATACATACTCCCTAAAGCCTGTCATAAAATAACCAGAATCCCAGGGTTTGTAAGGTAAAGCATCAGCTAATACAGTACTGAAGATGATTCCAAATGTCATTGATTTTACTCATGATTTCTTATTCCTTATGCCTGAACGAATTAAACAGGCAGCTACCAATACATAATGACCTCTCTTTTCTGCTCTTGGCCCTTGTGCACCATTGCAGAGACTTGAGGCCTATTTCCAGCTGCCTCTGGGTACTCAAGCTTTGCATCACCGTATGGCTGCCATTCCACTCAGTATGTGGTGGAGATGGTGGGTACTTCTGCAAAGCTTTCCAGAAGGAAAGGCCTTTGGTATTTAACAAACTTGCTGAACTCCATTATGTCTAAAATATTCTTTTCATTTTCATATAAACATTAACATCTTTGAATGGTAATTTTGTTTCCTCCTTTCCAATCCTCTCAACTTGCATTTCTTATTCTTATCTTAGCGTTCTGTCTAATACTTTAAATAGACAGGTTGATAACTTGAATAATTGTCATGTTCCTGGCTTTAAGAGAATGACATTTGCTGTTGGGTTTTGTTTGTGTTTTCATTTTTGTTTTTTCCTATTCTTTATTTGGTTAAGAACTCCACTTCTATCCCTAGTTCACTAAGGTTATTGATCATAAGTGGACATTGAATTTTAATGAACAGTATCTTCTGTAACTCTTGAGATGATCCTTTTTCTTTTAATCTTTTAATATGGTAGGTTTGATAATTTATGCAATTAATTATGGTAAATTTTATGTGCAATGAGATCATCATTTCAGATTTTCTCAGTCTTCTCAGGTTTTAACTTAATCAAATAATTATTTTTCTTTTCTCTCCTCATGAGTGGACACTAAGTACAAGGAGTTTACATGTAGTTATAGTGAAGGAAGAGGTATCTTTTTCCCTGTTGACCCTCTCTACTGAAATACATAGCTGTGGTCACTCTACCCATCATTCTCCGGTTGTTGTTCCATCTCTAAGGGCTCTTCTGGCTCACTAGCGCTCTCTCAACCATTTTTCACCCTTTTTTAAGGATTTTGGAAGCTTCCACATGCAATCCCCTGCTACTTTAGAGACGTAGATCTTGGGGGATGAACTCTAGCACACTGTCAAATCACCGTATCGTCATTTCTACTCCATCTTATTGCCACTGTATTCAAAATCTAGGCTTTTGAGACAAAAAAATGTTTTTTTGCAACCTATTTTCTTGATGAGTTGATTCAGAGTTCTATTTGGAAACAAAATGAGCATTGACTCCTATTTCTCTTCATTCTGTATTAACAACCCTCCCCTGGGGGCAGTAAATATACAAAGCTCGCACTGCTGCTGCCCGGGTGAGGGAAGAGGGGAAGGGAGTGGGATATTCCAGGAATAAGTAGTTACCAACAATAAAATTTCACAATAATATTGTGCAACAGCTTCCACACCTTTCCTAAGCTTCACACATGGATTTCTCACCAGCTAACTCTGCCTGAATGTCATGAAAAAACCTCAAACTGAAATCACCATCTTCCTCTATCCTTTGTCTCTGGAAATGGCATTACTACTATCCAGTCTCAAATGGTAAAACTTCAGAGTATCCCACTAACAATTTGTTATACAATAGAGATTCTTCCCTTTCCCAGCTCAGAATGTTTTTTTTCTTTCATCTTATTGCCATCCATGGCTAACAACAGTGCACCCTCCATCCTCTGGTTATTGGCCCAGACAGGAAGATGACACTGTCTTTCTTGAGCCACTGCTTGTCTTCTGAGACAAAGGTTTGTGTGTAGGTGGTTTATTTTGGGACATGCTCCTGCACTCAGCTCCCACTGCTTCCCAAGGACCAATCATACACATCTCTATCCAACTATTGATTTGGTGATGTCATATTGGTAGCTTAAAATTACCCACAGAGTGAGTATCGACAGCACAGAAATTGGCAAGCACTGCAAACCAGTGTAATTTTTTAAATTGTGGAGACACAGTTATTAAACATTTACTAGCATACTACTAATAATAGGAACATGAGCAAGGGCCTGAGAAAAGTAAAACAGAGGAGATAAAACCAATGCAATAGTTTTTGAGTTCAATCAACATTATTGAGTTGATCTGCGGTTCAGTCTCAGTGCGGACCCAGCATAGGCACATGGAATGCATCTCATTATCCTCCCAAGAAAGTTTTTATCCACTGGTTTCCGTTCTCCATTAGACAGGGGTTGCCTCATAGGATGTTAACTCCCTTACATTTCCAGATTGGCTTGCATGTAGAATGCTGAGTGGGTCCCTTCAGTCATCTCAAGCAGCAGCGACAGTGAAGCCCAGGTGCAGAAAGTGAGGGATATGCTAGACAACCGAAGTGAGTTGCTGTCTGATTACAACTCTGTACAGTGGGTTGCTACAGCAAGAACTGAAGTAAAGGTCAGATGAGAGGACATGAGGCAGCCTGTAAGAGGACTCCCATACGAGGGTTAGTAGGGTAAGCTGCAGCACCTACTGCAGTAACTGGTCTCAGGGTAGCAATTAAAATTCATCATCTCGGCACAGCTCACGAGCTCACCGATGTCCGCTCAGACATGGACTTTTGCTTCTTTCACAGCAGCGCGTCCTAGCCTCTTTCTCTATCCAAATAAAACTTGCTTTCACTCTCTCAGGGGAAAAAAAAAAAAGATTCATCATCTCTCTTCTAGGTTTCCTCCTCCCTTGGCCAGCACTTCAGTAAGGCTGAGTTGTTGCCGGGTGCTGACTTAGATTTTTATCCCCAAGGGATATGAGCCGTCGGTAATACTAATCTTATTGAGCCTTGGATGCTGTAATATCTCATTTACAGCTGTCACTGGACATGCAAGTACTAAGATACGCCCCCATGAATCTCCTGAGTTGCATGCATACTCTTTGTTGTTTAGCCCCACACTAGCTCCTTGGGATAGTCAGAGCCAATCCCTCTGCCCCCTACCAATATAGTAACTTTTATTTTTGTATGGGTCCACTAGCATGAGAAGCTAAAAATGACCAAGTGAGAGTCGTAATTTCAGGTATAGTGGGACCCATACAGAGTCTCCTAGAAGAAGTGTCCCCCTATTGACCGCAGGAACTAAGACCTCTAATCCAGGAAAGCTTAACTTGTGGGAGCAGGAAGCACAGGTTCCATAAACAAATCCCTGAGAGGACTGTGAGAAGAGTCCAGCCTCCTTCTACCCTTTGGGTCAAAGATCTGAGAGTGTAGTTATTAGAGACCCAACCCCCTATGTCGGCCATCATACTGTTCATTGTAGTAATGTCCACAGGCCTCTGCTCTTCCAGAACCCTAACATCCTTATATAGTTTCATGATAATATCTACTATTTCCACCCCGGCCCTACAGAGAGTAGCCAATGAGCGAAGTTGCCGGTGGCCCCCTTACCAGTGTATTCCTTGTTGCCTCGGTGAAGTGTCCTCTTAGGAGACAGAGTTGGGTGGTGAGTCCTCTGACCCCACATTATAAACTAATCTAATATTCTTCCTTCCCTGAGACTTCTGATTTTTTCCTCAATGATCTTGCCAAGGCTGTTAAGCGTCTCTACCCCATTTGATGTATGTCACAGTCATGGCCAAACCTCAAGGAACAATTCCAGCAGCATATTAACACTGGATGCAGGTATTCTTGCCCGGACTTTAACCCTTGAGTCATGGGAGAAGGCTCCCATGTAGAGAAATGAGATAAATTCTCCTCGTCCAGCTTTTATAGTCTGCCCTTTGTAGTCAGCACTTTCGAGACCCGCTCATGCCCTCTTGGTTTCTGTCAGGCATGGTCATTCTTGGGTGTGCGTCACATTTCTCCCCAGGACAGGGACAATGTCTCCTGCTTTAGGCCGTGCTATGACCTGACCCCAAAATGCATCCGTTATTTATCTGGAGGAATTGATGGGACGGGATCTTGAAGAGGACCAGAATCATCTTGAGCGGCTCCTGCCTCATGTGACATCTTTGCAGCATCTTCAGTGAGGGGGCTGCTCAACGCTAATGAAAGCAAGGCAACTGCTTCTGCCCGCCCAGAGAGTTACGGAAACATCTGGGTGTTTCCAATCGGAGTACTGGAGGAGAATCTTTTTCTGGCCTCTTCCAGCTTCTGGCAGCTGTTGGCATTCCTTGGCACATGGCCTCACCTCTGTGCTCTGCCTTCACCTTGCCTTCTCTGTGTTGTTTCCCTCTGCCTCTCTCTTCTGAGAACACTTGTGATGGCATTTAGGGCCCACGAGGATAATACAAAGTAATCAACGTATCTCAAGAGCCTGAGCTTTATCACAGCTGCAGAGACCCTTTTCCAAATAAGGTGATATTTATAAGTTCCAAGGTTAGGACTTGATATGTTTGGTGGCCATTATCCAACTTACCACAATGGGGTCTCAGGTTTCTTGGGCTCTTCCAACCAAAGGTCCCTCTCTGAGGTTTCGGGGTCCAGTCTTCTCCCCACCAGAGCCCTCCCTGGCTTTGGCATGACCAACCTGTTGAAGACACATATTCAGTCTCCTATGTAAGCTTTGCCAACATTACTGTTAAAGCTTGAGCTTTGTTTTCAGCACAGTCCGCCCAGAGCTGCAGGAGACAGATGTCTTTAATGCTGTCGTGGAAGATTTCTTTCACTGTTCTATCCCTTTGCCCAAGCTCACTCCCTGCCTAAAATGCCCTTCCGCTTCACCTTTCTTTGCCTGGAAGGCAGTTACTTATTTTTTAAGATCCAGGCCAGTCTATTCCTTGAAGTTTCTTAGTTCTGTTTCACAGCCCTCCATTCTTACCTTTAAAAAAACTAATCAGGTTTTACTGTTTCAAACAATTATTCATATCTCTTTTAGAGTACCTAACATTGGCTTACAGCAGCCTGAATTAGTCTGTGGGTTCCTTGAATACAGGAGTTGTGTGTATTATGTTACCATAGTACCCAGTCAACAGTTATGTGTTAAGTGAATGAAGATGATATTTTCCAGCAATGGGGGGAAATGTAACACTCATATTTTTACCTGATAAAGTTTTTACATTTATGGGTTTTCCATTGTTTTCTTATTGCTCCTGGCTGCTCCATTCTACAGTAGATAAACCATATCTGTGCCATTAATACCCTGGACTCAAAACTTTGAGCAAATGCTCTGGTTTGTTTTCACTCCCAAATATAAAATAAACTTAGAAAAACATTCAATTTTAGTTATGAGCCATTTTTGAGTGATAAAATGAAAAAGAGGGTTTAGAAAAAAATATTAATAACTACTACAATTGTATGGCCTTTTTGCAATGACTTGTTGAACTTCTACCTAAAATGAATAGCATTTAGGATTTTAAATATTTGCCTGTTATTAAAAAAATAGAACAGTAACGATTTGAATTGCAAGATGTTTTATATTGTTTCCAGGAAGAGTAAAAAACATTGTACTTGTGGGTGCTTTTACCCTAACAATTCTTAAATCAGAGTTACAGAATCTGTCCATAAAAGTGATTTTGAGTTAAACATTTAAGTAATTGCTTCTATATTATTACAATACATAAAGTAAAAGTATTACAATGAGGACTCTCCCATACTGTTGCTTGAAATGATTCAAATGTGTGAATAAAAATAACATTACCTTCCTATAAAACCAAGAACAAGTTGGCAAAACATTAGCAGCTCGACATTTTATTTAAAAAGTAAACATTATCATATAGGTAATGTGGTTTATACACTGTGTGTGTGCATATGGGTGTATTTTTGTCTTCGCTCCCTATGCATCACATTTCTGAGGCAAAGACGTCATTTTTAAGTTACAGGTGACCCCACGTGTCTAAGTCATTGAGAAAACTGTTTTCAAGTCTTCTTAGCAAATACATATTAACATTCCAGTTTTGTTATCAAAAGACGACGCATGGTAAGATGGTTCGAGGGTGTTGTAGGTAACCACTTACAAATTAAGCGAAAGGCCTTAGTCTACCTGCACAAACTTGTTTAGCTTTTGATTGAAGAGACTCATGTGCAGATCAATAATTTGCGAGTAATTTGCTAAATAAATGTGTTGTGTTTGAGTTCTTCCTTCTTCAGTAGACTCATTTCTGAGGCCCAAAATAAAGATACTTTTAAGGAGATATTTTTGAGATTAAAACTCTATACCTGTCTCGTGTGCAGTGGAAGTACAAAAAATAACTCGGTACCTCTTCTGGGAAAACTTATAGAATCACAGACTTTAGAACAGCAGGGCATGTCCCTCACTGCATGTGCTAACTTGATGCTGAAGGACAAACATATTTATTGAAAAATAAATGCAAAAATAGTGATGGCAAAAGTAATGTTCTCTTTTTTCTCTGTTCCATATTGAATTTTTTGGATCAGCCTTATATAGAGGAATATTTTCCCTGTTATGTGAAAAAAATTAAAAAATGTGAAATCTAAACAACCAAATTGATATCAATAGGGAAATAACTTAAATAAATTATGGCATATTGATTTCCTGTGTATCCATAAATATAAATGTGTAAGTTAGATCAATGGGCAAAACCTTGTAGTAGGTTACAAGGCAAGGTGTTGAAGGGAAAAAATCAAGTCACAGAACAACATACACTTTCTTCTATCCAAGTGGAACTGTGCCCATCAAACTTAAAACAATGGTTACTTCTGAGAAGGATTCGGGGATTTGACCAAAATGGACTTTAGCCTTGTCTAAAATGTATTAATTTTCTTAAAGAAGAAATTTTAATCTACTTTCTGTACTATAAAGAATTAGTGAAAACATAATTAAACGCGACAATGAATGAAAATATTGTTAGTATACAGTGCTATGTTAATATAAGGTTTTAATAAGAAAAATAAAAATACTATATAATATTTGGTGTATGAAGGAAAAGATTAAGTATTTAACCCAAATTACTCCTGATTCTTATGTGGGGATAATATTGTAAGGAAATAATTTTAGAATTACTAAGAACCGGAGGACTTTTTAGGATAACTTAACATTTCTGGTCAAATGCTGGCTCATGATGGATCCAAGACACTATCATCAAAAAAAAGGAAGCAAGGGATAATTATTTAAAGGGAAACCACTGTAAATTATATATCATTTGCTTTTTTACTGTGCAATGGATCTTCCTTTGGAAAGCTTCCTTTACTGCTAGTTCAAATAATTATGAAAGACTGCCATTCAAAATTTCCCACACTCCTGACCAAAAGGATGAGAATGTGGTCCAAGACAGGGCAATCAAACTCTCTCCTGGGAATTTAAGTTTTAGGTGTTAAATCGAACAAAGACCTCAATAAAAAAGACAGACAACCTAATAAAATACTTAAATACTTCACAAAGTACTTTAGAATACTTAAACAGATACTTCACACAGGAGGACGTGTATCAAATTATTCGATGAACATATGAAAAGAAAGTGCTCAATATCATTAGCCAACGAGACAATGCACACAAAGAGACAGCACTGCTCGCTCACCAGAAAGGGTAAAGAATTCAATGACACTACCAAGCATTGGCAAGGATGTGCAGTGATGGGAACTCTGATCCTCTACTGGTGGGAATATAAATTGGCACAGCTTCTTTGAAGAGCTGTTTGACATCATTTACTAAATCTGACTATATGCTTGCATTATTACCAAGGAATTCCACTGTTAGAGAATGAAAACATGTGTGAACGAAAGACATGTGCAAGGGCATTCATTTGTAGCTCTGTTTATAATATCCAAGCTGGAAACAACATAAATATCCATCAAAAGAATAATATGCATAGAATGGAATACTATATAGCAATTAGAACAAGCTACTGTCATACACAACGATAAAGATACATCCTAACAGGCATAATCTTAAGCAAAGTTTCCATTTAAATAAAGTTCAAAAGTAGGAAAAACAAATATGTGTGATAAAATCAGAATACGGATACCTTTGAAGGAAAATAACTGGGAGGGGCCATAAAGGAGATCTCTGAGGCACTGATAATATCCTTTGTCTTGATCTGCATGCTGATTACATGAGTGTGTTCACTTGGTAAAAATTCATTGAGCTGTACACTGAAGGTCTGTGTACTTTATATGTTACACTTCCATTTAAAATGTTTATAAAATAAAATCTCCAGCAGAGACAGAGTTAGAAGGCAGTTAGAGCCAAGTTATCCCAAGACTGGCCCCTAAAAGATGGTCAGTGAGTTTCCACTCCTGAGGGCCCTAGAGCTCCAGAGATGTTCTACTTTCTCTCTTTCCCAAGAACAGGTGGTTAAGTTTGGTGTTTTGTTTTTTTTATCCTCTGGATCCTTATAATAAATTCCTTTCCCCGTTTCCTCCAACACACTTGATTTCTTTCTGAGATCCAACTTGAGTTGCCAGGAAAAATGTTGGTTTTATTCTTGAGGTAAATAGCATTTCTTTTTTAAAAAATTCAAATACCTTATAGGTAAAGTGGCCAAAAAGATCTTTTTATAAATAATAGAAGTCTAACTGACTGCCTTGGAATGTTTGGCTACAAGCAAGAACTTTATATAGCTGGCATCTGTACTGTATGGGAATGCCATCTCACTTAATAGCAATAAGGTCCAGAATCTAACACCAGAATTAGAAGAATAATATCCACGAGAGCAAGAACAACTAGAATTGGAGGTCTCTTGCCAAGTACTTATTCATGAGCACACAGACATAAACATGATTAACTGATCCTGAATATTCTTTAGGGCAGCGACTTTCAACCTTTTTCATTTCATGGCACATGTAAACTAATTACTGAAATTCTGCAGCACACCGAGAAATGTATTTTTTGCCAGTCTGACCAAAAAAATAGGTACAATTTTGACTAATTCACACCAGACGGCTATTGTGTTGGCTGTTGTCTTTTTTTTTTTTTTTTTTGACAGTCTAAGGGAAAAGGGGTCAGTGCCCTGACTAAATTGTCAGGTATTGCATGTTTTAAAAATTCTTGCAGCATACTAGTGGCAGATCAGTTGAAAATCACTGCCGTAGTGTAAACTAGAAGCCTGGAATGTTCATACAGGAATGTTTAAAATTGGACAATTCTCTTCTAAAGGGAGTGGATTATGTTACAAGAAAGTCCTTTTGTTCTGCTGACTACCTGGATAGTTTTGGATATGCAAAGTGAGCCTAGAGCTAAATTTGGGATTGAAGAATTGAATTGTTCTGCATTTAGAGGCAGAAAAAATTAGATTTGCTGGTATACTCAGTGAGTGTAGAGGTGCTGAAGAAAGAAAAAGGATGGCAAGAACCAAGGGAGAAATGGGCAGGGGGGTAAAAATCCCATGGGCCAGATACCCTTTAAGAGTGTTTAGCATTCCTCAAAGCTGTTTGCATATTTATAGTGTAAGCCCCATATCCGTCAAGGTTACTTAACACAAAAATGTCCCATGTGTAATGTGTGTGTGTTTCAGATAAAGAAGGTTGTGTTTCACATACAAGTTGGTATGATGTTTTTATATAGCATACAACTCAAGATATACTAGAGAGTGAGATGACCCATACACTGAACCATTGCCAGCGGACATATGAACATGAAAATGGCTAGAATTCAAAGATATCTGGAGGAGCGCTTTGTATTTCTACAGAGCCCGGAATCTGAGCTCAAGGTACTCTCACTACAATTTCATGGGCAAGAAAATTCAACTAGCATATGGTTTACACAAAACCTTACTGAAGATGAAGAACAAAAAAAAAAAAAGGAAAGAGATACACCATTGAGGACAAAAAGGGGGTGTTCTATGGAAAGTAACCTCACAGGGTAAAACTGATCATAAATTCCTAAGTGGGGAGGTAATAGTGGGTAGCCATGCCCCAGACCTGTAACTTCTTTAGTGAAGGGTTTTAAGCCAGATCTGTCCATTGTTCTTGTGCATCTAGGTTAACACACCTTTGAAATGCCAGAAACAATACCTCTCTAAGGGGGTATGAACCCTCAAAGAGAGCACATAATCTTGTTAATGATCCTGTAATCCAATCCCTGCCTTGCTTTCTCCCACCTCCATGTACATTTTCTCCTTAATTTCAAATGCACAAAAGAAGCTGCAAAATTCTCTACAGGTTTAGGCGTTTCTTACGTCAGCACCATACAAAAACAAACTAGATTGTCTGATTATGAACTGCTTACCAGAACACCAGTCCTCTGTCCAGCTGACTCCATATTAGACTTATCATTCAGGGACTGTACTTGGACAGCTACTGTTTCAGTTAAGAGGCTTTCTACTCCATATAATACAAAACCAACTCTAAGGCTTAAACAATGAATTTGGCTCACATTCTTAGAAGCCTAGGTATATTAAGGACGTAACAGTGGGGAACTGTAGCCCACCCTGCCATTCTTTTGACATTGTTTCTGTAAATACTTACTAATATGTAGCTTGTAATAGTTGAATAGCATGTTTGTATAAGAATCCTAGGTACTAACTTTAAAAGATACAAATGCCGACCTTCAGTCATCCCAGCTCTGAGAGACTTGCTGAGCTTCAGCTGTAAAACCAGGATGACAACAGCCAGAATGACACACACCAGACCATCATTTGACCGGTTTCGAGGTCCTTATTGGAGTGGATTGTCTGGTCTGCACGCAGAGAACTTTTCAACCCCTGCCCCTTGGTTTCTTTGCTCTGCTTTCCCTCTCCCTTCTTATAAAAACCTCTGCCTGCACTGAGATGTTGAGATGGGCTTTGACACATGAGTCTCCCATCTTCTCATGTGGCTGGTACTTGAATAAACCACTTTTCTCTTCACCAGCCCCTGCCTTACGAGTTTGGCTTTTGTTAAGGCAGGCATTCGGACCTGTATTCAGTTACAATGGTTCTTGCCCTATTTTCTTGCAGTTCTCTTGGCCCCATCCTCCTCCGATGTTAAGTTCTAAGCATAATGTTTTCTAGGTTTAGCCATATATCAGTACTTTATTTCTTTTTATTGCTGGTGAGTATTCCACTGTATGAATATACCACATTTTTTTCATCCATTCACCAGTTTTAACACAGGAGCTCAAAACCAGGGAGATGCTTAAGTGTTCATGATATTCTAAACAAACAAACAAACAAACAAACAAACAAAACAAACACCCAGAGGACTAGCAGATGTGGACATGCTGTCTATGACTCACATTACAGGGGACTGCACCAATGTCAGTAGGTCAGTGCAATAGAGACCACACCTCCTTCAGGCTGAAGATAGTTATAAGGGATCCCAGACAAAGGAGGCACGTGTCCTACGTGTGACTCTAAACTGTATTACCTTAGTGTGTACATGCAGAAAGAAAAGGTCAAGAAGCAGTCACAGGACAAGGAGCCACTCCCAGAAAGAGATAAAGAGGGAGTTACAATCCATTCCCAAAACAATATGCATTTTTTCTGGCCAAGGGTCCACTGGCTAGCCCTCATGACAAGTGGTGGGAGAGCCATGTCAGCATCTGATGCAGACTCTGGCCAGCAGTGTCCATGGTGTTGTGGATGAGACGAAACAAATTCACACGGACTACCGAAGTCCTGTGGAGAAAAAGGGATGGCAGAGCTGCTCTCTAAAAGAAAGAGCCTTGGCCACTCTCTCAAGGGGAGAGTGCCTTGACCCTTGCATTGACAGGCTTTTATTGGCTTTCTAATAGCATACATCAAAGAAGGTTCTCATTCATTATGCTCAGGTTTGCTTTAGGTGATTACTTGTTACAGATAACAAAAGAAAGGATGTTGCTGATTACTTCTTACAGGTTAACAAGGAAAAAATGTTGCAAATGCAAGGGAACGATAAGAGTGATTGGTCTGGTTACACTCCGTCCTTGGGAGAATTAGCACAGACTTCAAGAAGTTACTTTAAAGATATGCAGTAAGCATTTGCTGCTTCCATTCAGGGTGAGGGAGTTTTAGCAACAGCAAGCCTGTAAGCAGCCTAGGTATAATGCAGGCCTGGTTTCCCATGGGAAAGATGATCCGTGGGTTTGGCCTCCTGTGTGCCAACACATGCCTATGGGTTTTCCAACAGGGCTGGGCTACATTTGCCATTCCACACGGATAGGTTCCCTATAAGCATCAACCCCACATTCCACCCCAACATTGCTCTTCCACCTCACATTCTTCACGTTAATTTTTCTGACAGAAGACCTGTGTGGTGAGCATATTGGCACATTGCATCCATATACCATGGATACAGTAAAGGCTACACCCTAAGACTAAAAGTGCAATACAGAAGCCAAAGAGACACAGGGGGAGGGAACACCTGTATCTGACAGTACCATAATATTCTTTCACAAGGTTGCTGGCATCCACCTTATGATTTGCACAATTTCATTTGCAACCCTGTTTCTGGATTCAGTACATATGGGTATGGGCTGTCATACTTCTACCTGTAATGCTGACGGCCACCCCACACTGTCCCAAACTGCATATGCGAGCTGTGGCTTGGTGTGGCTAGCCTGCTCTCTCACAAGCGATGATATCTTCTCACAGTCTGTTTGAAGAGGGGGTCAGAAGCCTTCCAGTCTTGCAGCCAGTCTCAGCATGTCTGGTTTGCAGGGTGGATCCACAGTGGCAGGCCAGCAGAGGCTAAGGTTGGGAACTCTGTGCAGACCCGGCCATCTGAGTGGTTGTTCATAGCAACCAGTATTCCCACCCATTGATGGAGGGTGTTGCTTGTGCAGAATCCAAACAGATAATCCCGATAATTTGACAGAGAAATCAGGTAAACGGGTCATAGTATACATTCTATGAAAACAGAAAGAATACAAAGGTTAATGAACACAACAAATCATAAACCAGTTTCTGAGTCTGCAGGAGTGTCAGATGAGAAGACTTCTAAATGTAAGACTTTTGTTGGAATGAAATTAAGCGGTGGCAATCTGATAGATCCTTTCTATCTGTGCTTTAAGTGTCTCTGGTAATGTCATCCGGTGCTCAGGTAAATTCCGTATGGTGGATACTGCATCAGTAGTTTTCAATAATTCCAAATCAAAGGATGAAAGGAAAATGTAACACTAGTTTGAAAAAAAACTGGAGAAATTCAGGATTCAGCATAGTTCATAGGTGAGATATAAAATTTTACAGACAATATACTGAATTAGAGCCTACTTTCCAAAATTGTGTATAATAGGTTTTATTGAAACATAATTTTTCCCCTAAAATCACCCTCTTTTTTATCAAGGAGCCAAATTAAGACCAATTCATTGACTGCATTAGGTCCAGTTTCAATTTGGCCTGGTTATTTGTATAAACACAACAGGAATAGCAATTGATCATACAACTTTCTTAAGTCTACTTTGCTGGAAAGTTACAAGGAATTCCTAGATGAAGCTTTAATTAGCCCCTTAGGGCTGGGAAGTCAAGCCACACAGTTGCCATCAGCCTTTGCCTACAGCACCTGCAGATTTGGGTGAGTTTCTCAAGTTCTTGAGGTCCCCAAAATGTCTTGAGTTTCTTCCCATGCCATCTTTCAGGAAAGTAATCTTTGCTCTTTACCTGGAAAACTGCCACAAACCACATGACCAAGCAAGGTACCAGGCTGTTTCTCTAAAGGGCTTTTGTTGGCTTCAATCTTTCTTTTTTTCTTTTAGAGAATATAACAATTTTACTTTTTATTTTATTTTTATTATATTTTATTGATTATGCTATAGCAGTTGTCCTGATTTTTCCAAATTTACCCCCTACACCCAGCACCCCTCACCCCCTCAGGCAAATCCCCACACCATTGTTCATGTCCATGGGTCATGCATATAAGTTCTTTGGCTACTCCATTTCCTGTACTGTATTTTACATCCCCATGGCTATTCTGTAACTACCTATTTGTACTTATTAATTCTCTCACCTCTTCACTCATTCTCCCCCAATGCCCTCCCATCTGGCAACCTTCCAGTAACTAATTCTTTTCCTCTTGCCTTTAAGAGTCTTTCTTTATCTTTAACCTTTGGCTTTTTAACAATGATGTGTCGTGGAGTGGGCCTCTTTGCATCCATCATACTTGGGACTCTCTGCATGTCTACTTCCTTCACCAAATTAGGGAAGTTTTCTTTTACTATTGTTTCAGATAGATTTCCAATTTCTTATTCTTTCTCTTCTCCTTCTGGCACCCCTATGAGGCAAATGTTGGACTTCTTAAGTTGTCCCAGAGGCTGTTTATACCATCCTCATTTTTTGGATTCTTTTTTCTTCTTGTTGTTTTGTGTGGTAGTTTTTTGCTCCTTTATGTTTCACATCAATTATTTGGTTCTTGGCTTAATTCATTCTACTGTTGTTTCCCTGTAAATTGTTCTTTATTGCAATTAGTGTATCCTTCATTTCTAAGTGGGTCTTTTTTATGCTGCTGAGGTCCTCACTAAATACTTTGATCATCCTTATAAAGTGTTTTGAACTCTGCATCTGACAGATAGCTTATCTTCATTTCGTTTAGCACTTTTCCTTGAGTTTTGATCTGTTCTTTCATCTGGGCCATGTTTCTTTGTCTCCTCATTTTGGCAGCCTCCCTGTGTTTGTTTCCATGTATTAGATAGAGCTGCTTTCACTCAGTACTTGGTAGTGTGGTCTAATGTAGTAGGTGTCCTATAGGATCCAGTGGCACAGCCTCCTCTGTTGCCTAAGCTGGGTACTCTAGGTTTGTCCTTTGTGTGGGTTGAGTACACCCTCCTCTTGTAGTTGAGCCTTTGCTGCTGTGGGGAGGTCAGTGGGAGGGATTTACCCGGGCCAGTCAGCTGCAAGGACTGACTGTGACCACTGACCACCAACCCCTACCCTCCATGGAGGATCATCTATGCAGGGACAGGGTACTGGTTCTGTGACATGGTCTGTAGCTGTCCACTGGGTGCATTGACCCTGGGGTTTCCTGTGTAGTGCAGGCCAAGATCAGCCCCGACTTGTGTTTTGCCTGGGGCACCCTACCTGAGCTGTAAAGCAATCTGAAGATTTGGCATGGAGGTTCCCAGGTGAAGCCAAGCTGTGACTCGAATCTGGCTGCTACCACTAGGGCTCACTGAAACCATCTGTTGCTTGTTTGATAGGATTTAGGAGTCAAGACTAGCCATTCTTACCGAAAAGCAGCTTAGATGGGCTCATAAATTGGATGGGGTAGTCTCTCTGGATTTTCAAGCTGGGTCACATAGTGTTAATTAGGGTGATGGAGTCTCAGATATAGCACCAGCCTACTGGCTCTGTGGGGGATGGGCTCAGCAAAAGGACAATGGCCTCTGCTCGCCCCAATGCCAGACACTTCAGTCTCTTCCTGTATACAACTAATACCCTTCAATCTACCACCCCAGTGCTGGAGCTCAGAGTGTGTGAGTCTGAGTAGGTAAGTCCATATGTGGGCTCCCCAAGAGGAACTGCATAGGGCTCTGGCATCCTCCTCCACCACCTCAATCCCCACTGGTTTTTGCAGCCAGAAGGATTCATGGCATTGGAATCCTGGGTTGGGGGGACTGGTGTGCGTGGGTCTGGAACTCCTCGCTCCCAACATATCCCCCCCAAATATGTATACATGTGGGTGTGGGGCTAGCCCATTCCACATCTGTGCCCCTCCTAACAGTCTGTAAGGGATGTGGTTTCTTCAATTCTGTAGTTGTCATACTTCCATTCAACTCAATTTCTGACGTTCCTGAGTAATGGCTGTTCTATATTTTAGTTGTAATTTTGATGTGGTTGTGGAAGAGGCGAGCCATATCTGCCTATGTTGCCATCTTGACTGGAAGCCCCAACGTCAATCTTAACTCCTATGTTTTTTTGATGGCATCCAGAGTTTGGGCAAGAGTCCTTTGGTCATGACATTCCAGAGGCTTAGTTGATAAAATCATAATTGGAAACTGGCATTATGTGCCTGGTTATGAAGAAATCATATTCCTAGTGCATTTATGCAAATAAATATGTTGCTATGGAAAGAACAATATTCATTCATTAAGAGCTTCTAAATTCCAGAGTGACCAGGCATGGAGAAAAACATAAATGACTCAATATTGCTTATGAAAATACACTTTACCAAATTGCTTTAAGAAACAGAATGTTTTCTTATGTCTGAAAAACAAATGATTAAAAATTAGCAATACTTTTCAACAAAAAGTATAAAAGCCACAATCACATTCAGTTTGTTATGTCCCATAATTAATTTCTCTTTATCCTGAATATCTGCAAGCACCTCTATGAATCCAGTCATTTCACAAAGCCCCAGCAATCTTCAACTAAGTTCAAAGGTATGATCCAAAAACCCATTCTCAGATATATGCAGTCCAAAACAAGTCAGAGTCCCCTCCATGAACCCCTCCCACGACATAACATATTTTTGTAAATGCATTAGAGCAAAACCCATGACTGTTTATAAATGACATAACTTAACATGACATGGTTACAGAGTTGAGTAAAATGCAAGTGACAAAGGAATTTGCTTTCCTGCAACAACATTTTAATATAACAACTAAAATTACACATGAAGGTATATCAGAACTTACATGATATCTAGAACATCTACTTTCATAAAAATATGTATATACGAATACAACATACTTATTATTTCTTTATTGGACAAAGTTTCCCATATACTTTAAGAATATTAAATAAGCCTAATTAATTCTGAAACTTCTCTTTTATAAAAGAGGGAGAACAAATACTTGAGGCATTCTAGGGACCCATTGTAATAACCTAAATTCATTTCTCAATTTAAAAATGTCTCTTAGACTCATAGATGGAGAACATATGACAGCTAGTGGGGTAGGAGTTTGGGGGTGGAGGGATTGAGCAAAAAAGGAAAAGGACTCATGGACATGGATGACAGTGTGGTGATTGCCGGGTGGAGGGGGTATAAGGAGAATAAATGGTAATGAAAAACATATAATAGAGATTATACATATATTTTAAAAGTCTCTTAAAATTTGAATTTTGGGAAAGCTGTCAAACTTAAATATTATAACATAAGCTTTTTGTAAACCAACACATTTTTTATGGTAATAGCTTTAAAAGACATTAATTAAGCTGGAAACCAGTTTTCACATCAAATAATTTATTCAGACCACAGGATCCTGTTTAATTTACATAAATGTTTATTTTCTTTAGGCCAACAAAATATTACACCCTAATTATGCCATCTGGAGGCAGAAAACACACCACATGTAATACACAGATGACACATGTCACATAAAGACCATACATGTGAAGACTGAACACATAAAGACTATCGCAAAATTTGACTTACTAATCTGTATAGAGAAAGCACAAGATTTTCTCACTTGCTTGTCTTTTTGTTTCTTCCCTCTCCACAATCCTTCTGCAACTTCCTAGTCCCTTTATACTCATCCAGAAATTAGAACAATCAACTTTTAATTCTATTTCCTTCAAAATATACTGCCATACTTTACACCTTTGATTACCAAAGCCATTTATTTTCCCCCAATTCAAACATAAGTAATAAGCATTCTTTAGATTGACAAATTCATGAATATATTTCATAAATCTTACCTCGTTTACCAGACCTTTAGCAAAAAAGTTCTAATTAATCTAAAATGCAACCTAAGCTGCTTCTTTCCAAAACAGAAACAAGAACAAAATCTAAAGCAAAGGCAAAATTTCAAGAGGGGACTAGGACTAGCCTTAGGATCTTATCTCCTTATTTTTCTCTCCAACTTAAGCTCACCCTCTAACTGCCATACTTTTGCTTCAGCTCTTTCTTTTCCTCCATGCAGCTCCTCTGCAAAGCCCACAGGAGGGTGGTGGGTGTCCCCCCAGTACTGGTGCACCACCCTGGGATTCCTCTACTATCCCCAGGATTCCCTCTAGCCTACCAAACCCGGCATGCAGTTTACTCAGCAGGGGTATTTTCCAGAATATCCTGTTCGTGATGCCAGTTATAACACAGGTGCTCCAAACTGGGGAGTTGCTTAAATGTTCATGATATTCTGGAAAACAAACACCCAGAGGACTAATAGATGCGGACATGCTGTTTATTACTCACATTACAGGGGAGTGCACTGATGGTGATAGGTCAGTCTGAGAGCGACCACACCTCCTCCAGTCTGAGTAGCATTACAAGGGAGCCCAGACAAAGCAGACATGTGTCCTATGTGTGACTCTAAACTACATTACCTCAGTGTGCACGTGCAGAAAGAAAATGTCAAGAAGCAGCCACAGGACAAGAAGCTGCTCTCAAAAGGAGATAAGAAGGGAGTTACAATCCATTCCCCAAACAAAACAATACACATTCCGTCTGGCCAAGGGCCCCCCGGCCAGCCCTCATCATGGATGGTGGGAGAGCCATGTCAGCACTGACCCCACACCAGCGGATAGAAATTTTGGTTGTTTCTACTTTTTGGCTCCTATGAATAACACTGCTATATATCAGTTTTTATGTGGACCTATGTTTTCATTTCTACTGACTACATATCTAGGAGTGGAATTGCTAGGTCATGTAGTAACCCTATGTTTAAACATTTGAGAAACTGTTCAACTATTTTCCAAAGTGGTTGCACCATTTTACATTTCTACCACTAGAGTATAGGGTCCCAGGTTCTTCACATCCTCATCAACAATTGTTAATGTCTGGCTTTTTGATTTTAGCTATCCTAGTGGGTGTGAGTGGTGTTTCACTGTGTTTATGACTCCTTAACATATCCTGAGTGTAAGCCTATGACTGTGTACCTTTGAGGGATTCTTTAATAATGAATGTCTAAATTGTGTAATAGCTGACACATATCTAATATTTTATAAATCAGGTTCTACGGGGTTAGATTTTTTAAAGCTTCAAGACAATTGTGTATTTGAGCTCTCTAGCATGTTGCAGGTCTCTGATGGGAAAATGGGGGAGCCAAGAACAAAAGTTGGGGCTGGGTCTTATCAATTTGAAAAATGACACACATATAGTGAATACCCATTAAAATTTTTTGAATGAATCAAGATGCATAGGTACGTCGTGACTTTGATTCATCCCTTCCATGTGACCAAGCACTCACAGAACTACCTGTAAAACGATGTCAGAGACATTAGCCCAATGTTCCTACAGGAAACTGTGACCTATTTGGGTGGCCAAGATAATGCACAAGCAGGTACACATTGAAATAAGAAAAAAGTTTGCTAAGAGGTACGACAATAGCTTTCTGTATGAGAAGTACTACAATGGATGCTATTAGTTCTGAAGAGAGAAATCACTTCGGCTGGAATAAAGTAGGAAAACAGCATGCAAGTTTTTTCTTTTAGTTAAACATTAAAGGATGATGTGATCTGGGAGGTGGGGAGTGACGAAGATTCTCTCCTTGACCAAATTCTAGCCAGGACCCTTTGAGCCCTCTTCTCAACTAGGCCTCAGCCTTGGACTATAAAAAGTACAGATTCTCAGCACAAAGGATTTTGTCTATTACCCTTCCCTCCCATTAAACGACTTAGCTGACATAGTTTCTAAGGCTTCCTCCCAGGATGGCCCTAGCCCTCCTTTAAGTCCCTGCCTGAGAAAACTCAAGGCTGCCCCAAAAGTGAACTGTTTGTTCTCGTCAACATTTTTTTTTGCTTTTGTTGCCTGTGATTTTGGTGTCACACCCAAAAAGTCTTTGCCAAAACCAATGTCAAGGAGCTTTTCCCCTATGTTTTCCTTCTAGGAGTTTTAAAGTTTTGGGTCTTACACAAATTTTAATCCATTTTGAGGTACTTTTTGTGAGTAGTATAAGATAGGGGTCCAATTTCATTTTCTGCATGTTGGTTATCCAGTTTCCCAGAACAATTTATTGGGGAAACTATCCTTTCCCCACTGAGTCTTCTTAGCTCCCTTGTCAAGTATTTCTTGATCAAACTATCTCTATTTGAAAGAGCAAAAAGGCAGCACAGGCTGAAAATACAGAGAAAAGAATGAAACACTGTCCCTAGAATGGCTTCTGAATACGATGAGGAACTTCCATCCCAAACCCAGCTTTCCAAGACTGACAACAGCAAAATAAGTATTTAGAGAAAGCAGAGTCATCTAAGCCCAAGTCAGAAAGACTGGCTTTGCTAACTAACTCATTATCGCATTGTCCTCTTTGAATTTATGTTCTGGAGAAAGAGATAATGAAGTGAGATATATAAATTCATAAAGGATATACATCTTCCACTTTAGAAACAGTGTGTTCAGGCAAGCATTCTAAATGCATACATTTAAAAAGTGTTTTCAAGACGTCTGGCCAAGATGTAGGTGTAGGTAGACACACTGTGCCTCCTCGCACAACCAAAAGAAGAACAATTTAAAAACAAAAAACAACCAGAACTAACAAAATCAAACTGTATGGAAGTCCGACAACCAAGGAGTTAAAGAAGACACATTCATCCAAACTGGTAGGAGGGGTGGAGATGGGCAGCCGGGGGGTCGGGGGGGGGGGGGCCAGGACTCACGGCAAGGCTGTGCCTGGTGGACCCAGTGAGGTGGCGGATTGTGGAGCAGGGCAGGCAAAGCTGCAGCTGGCTGGCAAGGAGCAGCTGGCAGATCCCAAGAGGTGGCTGCTTGCGGACTGGGCAGTCCCACATTTGTGTGCAGATAAAACAGGAGGAACAAAGGGGGAGTGAAACAGACCTCGCAACCCCAGGGCTCCAGGGCAGGGAAATAAAGCCTCAAACCACTGATTGAAAACACCTTGGAGGTTGAGGCAGCAGCAGGAGAAACTCCCAGCCTCACAGGAAAGTTCATTGGAGAGACCCACATGGTCTCAGAACGTACACAAACCCACCCACACAGGAAGCAGCACCAGAAAGGCCCAATTTGATTGTGAGTAGTGGGGGAAGTGACTGAAAACCAGCAGAGAGCAGACCAAGTGCCATTGTTCCCTCTCGGACCCCTTCCCCACATACAGCGTCACAGTGCAGCCACGTGGGTTGCCACGCCCTGGTGAACACCTAAGGCTCCGCTCCTTTACATAACAGGCATGCCAAGACCAAAAAAAAAAAAAAAAAGGCCCAAATGAAAGAACAGATCAAAGCTCAAAAAAAAAAAAATACAACTAAGTGACGGAGAGATAGCCAACCTATCAGATGCACAGTTCAAAACACTGGTAATCAGGATGCTCACAGAATTGGTTGAATTTGGTCACAAATTAGATGAAAAAATGAAGGCTATGCTAAGTGAAATAAAGGAAAATGTACAGGGAACCAATAGTGATGGGAAGGAAAACTGAGACTCAAATCAACGATATGGACCAGAAGGAAGAAATAAACATCCAACCAGAAGATAATGAAGAAACAAAAATTTTAAAAAATGAGGAGAAACTTAGGAACCTCCAGGACATCTTTAAATGTTCCAACATCTGAATTATAGGGGTACCAGAAGGAGAAGTGGAAGAGCAACAAATTGAAAACTTATTTGAACAAATAATGAAGGAGAACTTCCCCAATCTGGCAAAGGAAATATACTTCCAGGAAGTCCAGGAAGCTCAGAGAGTCCCAAAGAAGTTGGACCCAAGGAAGCACACACCAAGGCACATCATAATTACATTAGCCAAGATTAAAGATAAGGAGAGAATCTTAGAAGCAGCAAGAGAAAAGAACACAGTTACCTACAAAGGACTTCCCATAAGACTGTCAGCTGATTTCTCAAAAGAGACCTTGCAGGCAGGAAGGGGCTGGCAAGAAGTATTCCAAGTCATGAAAGGCAAGGACCTACATCCAAGATTGCTCTACCCAGCAAAGCTTTCATTTAGAATGGAAGGGCAGATAAAGTGCTTCTCGGATAAGGTCAAGTTAAAGGAGTTCATCATCACTAAGCCCTTATTATAGGAAATGTTAAGGGACTTATCTAAGAAAAAGAAGATAAAAACTATGAACAGTAAAATGACAGCAAACTCACAGTTAATAAAAAGTGTTTTCACACTTCAGGTTGGAGAGTTAAACTTTATTATAGCTCAGATGTAGGACTCAATATGAACTGGCAGTGGGACTTGATGAAACCATGATTCAGAATTTTACCACACAATAGAGTTGATTTAAAAAAATATTACAACTCATTGAAACTATATATAAATAAATACATATACAAATATTAATGCCCTTGATCTAAAGTCTTATTTTTTCTTTCTTTCTTTCTTCCTTTCTTCCCTTCCTTCCTTCCTTGCTTTTTCTCTTTCTCTCTCTTTCTTTCTTCCTTTCTTTCCTTCCTTCCTTTTTTTTCGAACTCATTTCATCAACCAGTATGCACAGAACTAATTTGCCAAAGAGCTGTTTTCTATGTATCACATAAGTACACTAACTTTGCATTTAAAATACAATTTTAACTCTCAGATAATTTATTTTCTTTGTTCTTTCTACCATATACAATCTTTTAGAATGATAAAGAGATTGAGGCTCTATTCACTATTAGGTTCAACTATCAGGAGTGATTAAACACCCTCCTAACCCCCAGCAAGAGTGTGAACCAAACAGAAAAACCATGCATGTTAGGCTGGTGGTTTCCTCCCTTCAGATTCTATGGTGCATCCTAGCTCAGAAGAGGAAAAAGGCATGAGATGGAGAATGAGGTAAATTTTCTAGTTTCTCTGAAGTCAGTCTTCCAACAAGAGTTATTTTGCTTGAAGTTTTGTTTCCAGAACAATTAGACACCACTTCTCAAATACACAATTCCAAACATGTCATAAATTATAAGGGACTTTTGAAACAGTCATTCTTCATGACCATCTATGTCTTCTTCTACTAGAATGGATCATTTGGAGTTAATTGTAGAGTTAATACTTAGGAAATAAATCCCACATGATTTTTCAGGTTAGAGGTGAGAAAAAGAAGAAAGGTCAATTCCTGTACCTTGATGAAACACTTTATTCCATCTGCAGAAGTAACTGGGCTCACGTGAGTGACTCCTGTGGGAATGGTGGGCTGATATAAAAAGAGCATCACGTGCTGGCAAACAGCGTGAGACAGGTCAGTTACCTCATTGGGCTGAAACAATCCTGGAATTTCCTGAACTGAAATGTAAATTAGAATCAGCAGAGAGGAGGAGGTCCTTGGCTGCCTGGCCTTTAGCTAATTCTGCACCACTCCCCACACCGCCTTTCTTTTTTTTTTTTTTTTTCTTTTTTTTTTTTTTAGCAGTTGTTGCCTTCTTTTCTGATGTGATGAGGTGATAATTGCTAACAATTACATTGTGCCAAACACTCATCTAAATGTTTTATGCTTTTAACCTTCCTAACATTCTGTGAGGTAGGCATCCTATTTTGCAGATAAAATAACTGATATGCAAAAATCACAGGCAATTGCTTTAGGAGAAAAATGTCAGATTTCTCTTGGAGACTTACATGCGCGGATCTCTTCCTTCATTACTCAGGTTGTGTCTATACTCCAGGAAAACCTGTTCTTAGAGAGACAAGGGGCACTGTGAGCTATGACAAAGAGCACATTGCCATCTTGGCACACTTGAAATTGGAAAAGTCAGCATTTATGCTGCCTCTCACTACCAGAACCAATAAACAGAGACAGTGATCAGTCTTTATGGGCGCTTTATTCAGATGGCCAGCAAGCTGAGAAGATGATGGGTTAAGTACCCTAACAGACCATCTTACATTTCCTTTCAAGCCAGCCATTTTTATAATGAGGAAAAAGTGTAGGTAAGGGATTTGGAATTCAAGGGACAAAAAGAGTAGGTGAGGGATTTGGAATTCAGGAAAGAGGTTAATCAGATAAAAGATGCACTCTGGCAATTTCTCTAACATCCTTTCATCCAGTGATTTTTGAATTTGGGTCCTCTGTCCTGTGTCCTGGGCCAGTATCTTTATCTGCGTCCTGGGCTGCGGGATGTCTCTCCCTGGAACACAATGGCGCAGATACCATCTTGACTGCTTATGGTCTCTTCTGGAGCACAAAGGCTGACTTGCTTGTGGTCTCTTGGAGTCAGAGTGGGTCACACAACAGTTCTGAAACAATAGCTTTTTACATGCATTAACTACTAAGATTATTAACTAATACCTAAACCTGAAATTTTCCAACTCTTGAGTTCCCCCATCAAACTCGCTGCTCTCTGTTCATCCATTCTTAACCTTGAATTTGGAGCTTTCTTTTAATTATATTATAATTTTATTTTCCTATGATTGTTTCAAATTGCTTAGTATTTTAAGATTGTCTTTAGTGTTTTCACCAGAAAATGGTCACTGCCTAAGATTTCCGCCCACCTTTTCAGGGATTTATGTACTTATTTACTGGGGATTTAAGATTATTTTCAGATAAAGGTAAATGATCAAGTCTTAATTTTTTATAGTTCATTATTTTGTTCTGGATTTAATACCAATATTCATATAAATAAGAGATCAGAAAAACATGTGCAAGGAATATGTTGGTTTGGTGATTACCCTTGGGTGCCACACAATTCAGAATCCACACGTCCTTCAGTTCTTATCGCCCATCACATAGGGGCAGAGAAAATTGTGAAGGTGTGACAACCCTGGAGCCCGTATTAATGACGATTCCTTTCAGCCTTGGATGTTTTGGTGTAACAGTGCCACCTGGTAGCTACACCAATTCAGGCTACGTATTTCTACTAGCAACTTTCTAGGAAGGCAGGGAGTGCAGAGTGAATACGGATTGATTGCCCAAACTTATTACCTGGATCCCAGGTGCCCGAGACAGGCTTTCTCCTAGACAGGGATGGAATTAATCATTCAGACTTAGTCCTGGCCTAAAGCTCTTTTACCACTTCAATTACTCTTGAGACAGTTCAACGTTTGCTCTCACCTGTTCCTGGAGTTACTAGAATGTTGCAAATGTGAAAGTCAAGGTTCTTTGACCTTACCTATAGTACAGGGTCACTGTCCTGTTAGGGCCTCTGGCCAGTGCTACTTCAAGGCTCCTTTCTTGTCTATCAAGATTTAGCTCTGTTAAAAAGAAGACATACCATACCTAACTAATGTAGGACAGACAGAATTCTCCTATTAGAACTCTTCTATTAAAATATAAATTCTAATTCAATGAAAGTATGGTTTATAGTTACATATATACAAATATCCCAACATAACTGGTGCTTTGATTTTTGCTTATTTGAAGACCAATTCCCAGCTCTCCCAACCTCATGACACGTTAAATGTAATCGGTAGACTTACATTTTTAAGATGGAGAAGTACCTGTGGAAGGGGATACTGATGAGAAGTGAGCTGATTTAGCCCACAGAATCCTGGACTTGCTCAGGAATTAGAAATGCTGAGAATCTCAGAAGACAGGGGTGAGGTGTGTGTGTGTGTGTGTGTGTGTGTGTGTGTGTGTGTGTGATGAGAAAAAACAGGGGGAGTGTTTGAAAGTCTCTATAAGCAACAGTCAATATTCCCAAGTTGCCATCCATGTTCCAAGCTCCAATTTCTCCCCAGCACATGCAACAGAGGGGAAATTGGATTAGAGGCTCTGCATTTGACACCAGGAACAGAAGAAAGTGAGAATCATATGACAGATTTAAAAGAAGGTAAGTGCCCTGGTTGCTGTGGCTCAGTGGATTGAGTGCTGGCCTGCAAACCAAAAGGTTCGATTCCCTGCTGAGGCACAGGCCTAGGTTGCAGGCCAGGTCCCCAGTTCGAGGAGTGTGAGAGGCAATTGATCAATGTATCTCTCACACACTGATGTTTCTCTCCCTCTCTATCTCCTTCCCTTCCCTCTCTCTAAAAAAAGTAAATAAATAAAATCTTAAAAAAAAAAAAAATAAAACGAGGTAAGTGATATGTAGTATACTGAAAGGTATAACTTCTTTCTCCTTCCCCTACTGACTTTCAGAATGACAATAACCAGTCTTATAAACACAAGCAGGAGGAGGGAAGACGGGCAGCCTGAGGAAAAAATAGCTGTGTATGCTGACCTTTGGGGTTACATGAAGAAAAAAGCAGCTGGCTACCTGATTGCCCCAGAGTGAAGGCAGCCAACCAACAAGCATTATTCATTCAAACTACTTGAATTAGGTGTGAAAATATATACATACATACACAGGTGTGTGTGTAACAGTATCATAGTCAGAGCAAAGAAAAACACTGAAAACAGATTAAGCAAATCTGTGGGGGGAAAAAAACTACATTGGAAGGATGGATCAGGAAGTGAGGAAGTATAAATCTCTCTTCTACCGTAAAGACAGATCATACAGATAACCTCTAAAATTGATGGATAAACAGCAATGTTGGCATATTATTTAGAAATATAAAAGTAATGCCAGAAGAAACATAAAAGAATTAAGTAGTTACATCTAAGCAACAAAACAAGAAGACGGAGAGCTGCTGTATTTTGTTACATGCCTTTAATAATTACATGATATTTTACAACTATGGACTAATGTTACTCTGATGAAAGTGAATAGTAAATTATTTCTTTTCAATGAACAATTTAGAGAGTGCACACCTTAATCTACCTAAACATGCTATGGGTAAAATAACTCTGTGGCCTTTCAGAAGGAACTGGGGTGCTTTTTTAAAGGATACTTCCCATGTAGGAGCTAAGTCTTACTGAAAGACAAAGACAAGAAGATTCCTCAGTAAGGTAACGCCATGAAGACATTAGGACCCAGAGAAGGGAACGGCGAGACTGCTTTCCAACAGAGGTACCACTCTTTCCAAGTCAGCCTGGGTATCTTTGCAATAAATGGCTATTACCTGCATTGAAATTCAAGTGCTTCTTTATTTAAGAATGTTGTTGAGCTGTAGCCTGAGAAGGTGCCTTGAAAATAATGGAGTATTACAAACAAAAAATATGTGCAAGTCTTTGATAAATACACTATTTCCTCATTAATCATACAGGGTGAA
The DNA here is from genome assembly GCF_022682495.2 of Desmodus rotundus. Taxonomy (NCBI): domain Eukaryota; kingdom Metazoa; phylum Chordata; class Mammalia; order Chiroptera; family Phyllostomidae; genus Desmodus; species Desmodus rotundus. The sequence continues at coordinate 86,854,617 of NC_071393.1, forward strand.
AGACTCCTTAAAATGTATTTTAAAGCACATTAAAAATACATTCTCTTCATCAATATTAGGTCATGCCCCTGGCAGAAATCAAGACCAGCCACAAATACTAAATGAGAAAAATCTACAAGGTCAGGAGACATAGGTCAGGGCTTAATTATCTGGTTACTCAGTAAAAAGAGTTATATGGATTATTTAAAGACCCCTGTGAAGAAACACTGACAGTTGTTTTCTAGAATCTTCTTCTTAAGGAGTAACTAAATATTATGACCAAAGTGTAGATCTAAAAAACAGGCTGCTAGATAAAGTAACTCTTCAATTTATTCTATTTCCTCATAAGTGTACCAAAACAAATTTTAATTCAATGACTAATCAATTTATGACTTTTCCCATAAAAACATCTCCCAGATTCCCTCTACTGAGTATCAGACTATAAGAGGTCTTAAATAAATGAGAAGGCATAAGCAAATATGAGGAGGGAATCTCTAAACCCGGGAATTTTTGAATAGGCCTTTATAATCCTGTTTAATACCTATCTTTTCACGGTGGCTTTGCGAGGCATGTCAGTGAAGCGGTTCATCGAGTATTTTAAATGTCATGATGGCGTTCTTGAAGAAGCAGAAAAGGTCAAAAACAAAACTATACAATCGGCAATAACTTCAAAGTATAACAATGTCTCAGCATGTCTATAAGTGTGTACTAGAGAGTACGTGGAGGTTTTAACCTTGGACATTTTCGTCTCCTAAGGTCATTCTGAAGTTCTCTGCCAGTGGTAACGGCATTCACTGTTTGCAGAGGGCGGGCACTGCTGCCTACAAAGAAATAATTCAAATAATTTCATTGAAGGACTGAGTGGATTTTTAAATTCATATCTGGCAAAAGAGTCTGAAATCACAGCATTCTGGATTTGTATGAGCCAAGCCTTTGACTGAGAAACGGTTTTGTTTTGAATGCGAAGAAAGCTTCATTCCAGGGTTTGAACCAGATTGGAGGACCAGAGTCTAGGCTTTACAAAAGGGAACCGTGGAGTAGGGAACAGTACACTCTATGACTCATGAGTAGTTCTCACCCTCCAGGCAGGAAAATCAAAACAACTTTTCTGGGGCTGGGAGGTAGGATTCAGAGTGAGGAAGAGGGGAGCGACAGAGTCGTAGTGCCTACATGGGGGCTGCTTCCAGCTGCCTCGGGGAGCAGTCAGACCTGCAGTGGGGGGGGGGACAGGTGGATGGGGCTTGATCCAGTAATCAGAGCAGAAGGAGCCTATGCCCCGCTTCCCACATGGAAGTCTGGGAGGACTCCCCTGCAGAGTGCCCTTGCCACCATGCATAGCCTCAGTAGAGTAGAAGTGGTACCGTGATGTGGTTCATATATGAAGAGGGCCTGAGTTGGTGCCGTGTTGGTTCCCTGTGACCTGGATGAGATCTGCGAGTTCCTGAGTCAGGTGTGACAGGAGCCCTTCCTGCACAGACCACACAGGTGTGCAAAGAGGAGGTAGACACAGCTAGCTGGTCGAAGAAGAAAGGATAGAATGTAGAATGCTGATGTAAAGCTTCTTTCTTGGACTCTGAATAGTTCAAAGAACTGAACCTCTTTTCACAGAGATAAAGATATGAAGCATCGAGCAAACCGAAAAGCAACTTGGTGCCCCAACGGGTGTGGCTCAGTGGATTGAGTGCTGGCCTGTGAACCAAAGTGTCGCCAGTTCAGTTCCCGGTCAGGGCACATGCCTGGGTTGCTGGCCATGCTCCTGGATGGGGGTTTGTGGGAGGCAACCGATTAATGTATCTCTTACACACTGATGCTTCTCTGCCTCTCTTCCCTTCTCTCCAAAAATAAATAAATAAATAAATTTTTAAAAGCCCACTTGGGCTTCAAGTGTGGAAGCTTAGGGCATATTTGGAAAGGCTAGGTTCATTACCGGTTCGAGAGTCACGTGTCTGACACTTGAAAAAAAGGCCAGTATTCAAAATGTCAGGTTTTGGAGTGAGGAAAGGTTCGTTGATTGAGAAGGTGCCAGCTCATTCATGTTGTATTATTCCACTTACATTAGGTACCTAAGGAGTCAAATTCATAGGAAAAAAAGTAGAATGGTGATAACCAGGGTATGATGGGAGAGGAAAAGGAGTTGTTTAATGGGTATAGTTTTAGTTTTGCAAGATGAAAAAGTTTGGGAGATCTGTTTCATAACAACACGAATATACTTAACAATTCTGAATTATACACCTAAGAATGTGTAAGATGATAAGTTTTATCTTGTGTATTTTTACCACAATAATACAGAAACCAATTGACCAAAAAATAAAAATAAAAAATAAAAAATATTTCTGTGTTTACTCAAAAAAAGAGACAGAGATGCTAGCTCAAGAAATGGGGGCAGGAGTCTTATAGCTTTCACAAATCTATATGAAGAGAGCCCAGAATTCAGGCATCTTTTATGTCAGGGGAAGGGAGGAGGGGCAGGGCAAGAGGTGTGCCAGTTGGGGCCAGCAGGGATCCACCTAAGAGTGAAAAATCTCTAAATCTCTTTGTTCTCCAGCCAGGTCATTGACCCCTGTTTATCTGATTTGGTCCTGAGTCTGGGCAAATCTGGTCCAAAAGCCTCAAGCAGAATTCCTCTAATAATTAGCATATCTATAGCAGGAGCTATTCACCTGAAGGCCATGGAGGAAATGCAGGTTTGAATTAAGATAGAGTGAGAGAGAGTAAGCATATCTCTGTTACAGGCACTGGAGAAAAAGGCAATATTTTATAGTGAGGTCTGAAAGAGATCACTAGTGATGCAGAAGCAGAGCAGACCACAGAGGTGCTAAGGAGGCAGAGAGGAAATGGGGCCACACTGGTCGGGGAAGAGCCTCAGCTCATGCAGTGTGCCCACAGCCCTTTCTCGGCCACAGGCCAAGGAGGACACTGTCTCTAGCAGAAAGAAGAGCAACTTCCTGTTGTTCTTAAAGACAGTGGACGTCTTGTTGGTGTGAAGTGAGAGTCACCATGTACAACCCTAGGGGTCAGCGGTGGTGTTACACACACAGAGTAAGATGAAAGTGGTACCCTAGGGCTGAGCAATGCACAGCCTAAAGTCCCCTGCGTGAGGGCCCCTGCCAGTGCCTGCCTGAAGCTTATCCCCCTTCAAGGGAGGCTCTGGCTGGAGCTTCATCAGAGGTGGGGTCAGTGGGAGAAGGAAGGGAAACCTACTTAAGGGATGGATGTGAGGATTTTGCTTAAGACTAAGGCCACCTAGGTAAACTAGAGGGCTTGCAAAGAGAGATAGAAAACAGATTCTACACAGAGGGCTTCTTAGAAGTGGGAACATCTGGAGGAGAGTAAATGTCTCTGGTGACTATGGATAATTCACTAGGAGAAGAAATGAATTTGAAATTTGGGGTGATACTTGGAAATTTTTAACCAAGGATTGTTTTCTTTCTAAAAAGGATACTTACTGCCCAGTGATTTTTCGCCCTTTAGAATGGCATTCATGTCTGCAGGGAAAAGCCTATTTGTCTAGAACAAGGAAGGCCATTGAAGAGTTGGAAAGTAGTATGTGTGAGGTGTGTGTGAGAGGTGTGTGTGTGTAGTTTGTGTTTAAACTCAGAGCAGGCACAGTTGCCTGAAACCATGAACATGAAATAGGCTTAAAGTTTAGGGTCCTAGTGGCTCAGATGGAAACAAATGTTTCTTTTTTTGTCAATAAACAGGAACAACCTGTCAGTTCTAGAAATCCAACATTTCACCCTGCCCCTTTAATGTAACTCAGATACCGGTTACCAAACAAGAGTGGGGTTTCGCTGTCCGCCACAGCAAAGGAAAACTCTAGAAGCAGAGGCTGGTGAGAAAGGAAAACTTACCGAACGATCTGGAAGAATGGGGCACTCCCCATCTCAAAGCTCATTTCCTCTGCAAAACCCAGACGAAACCCAGCTGTCCTCAGTAAGCTTCCAAAACAAAAGGCAGTTCCCAGAATTCCTGCTCCATTTACAGTACTGTCCCTTGCAGCCCAAGGTAGCTACTAAGCAGTCATCGTGGTAGTTTAGCTGTTCCCAGCTGCTGTCCAGCTTCAGGCCTAGTCCTGGAGACTGCGTGTGGAGCCGGCACCACCACTGGCCATGCAGTTTCAGGGCCACAAGGTCCCACGCTTCCGGGCTGGATAGCATGTGAACACACAAGCGAATGCTCCACCAGGTCAGCAAGAAAGAGAGACTCTCTGCTAGAGGCCATGGGCCATGTGACTGCAAAGTTCACATGGCCCATAGAGAGGACAGGCCAGTGCACTGTCCAAGGGCAGGGCCTGAGCAGGAAATGAAGAAGAGATTTCTTTGTTCCCCTGGGTTTATATTAGTTTTAGGTGTGGGGTGTACCAGGTGCTTTCTCAGAATGACTAATTAACTTCCCAAACTTTCCTGTGCTTTGGGTGGGTCCACCTCCCACACAATCCCTTCTTTCCCCAGGCTAGACTGACAGGCCTCTTTGGTCAGCACCTCACCCTGCCAACGTTTTAACTTCTACTGCACATGTGCCTGCCTTCCCCCTTGTCCCTCCGCCAGTCTGGTACCCAAAGGGGGTAGGAGGGCTTTTTCCTTACACGATTTTCTTGTTAGCCTTGCGTGTGCTCTGTGTGAGAACCTCCTCCTGCTGCCATCTTACCCCAGGGTGGGGGAGCCATGAGCTCCCACCCTGGCAGCGTGTCCCCACCAGCTGCCTCGCCTAGGCCCTGGGCAGTTCCTGATCTCCCCCAGAGGCCCCTCGCCTTCCCTGTCCTCAGTCCACTCCCAGTGGTTCAGCCAGCTTATCTGTCAGTATCTCTCTAATTTAAAGCCTCCTCTCTTCTGGAAAAATAAATGAAGGGTGGCAGAATATGCCACCCCCAAATATGCCACTTTAGGATAAGGATTATTTTGAGCTGAAGTCAATTGAGAAGAAACAGATATAAGAAAAGTCTGGGAGATGCCAGGTGTAGCATGGCGACTATAATTAATACTGTAGTGCGTATTTGAAAGTTGCTGAGAGTGGATCTTGAAAGTTCTCATCCCAAGAAAAAAAAACTTGGCAACCATGTATGGATGGATACCAACTGAACTTATTGTGGTGATCACTTTGCAATATATGCAAATATCAAATAATTATGTTATACAACTGAAACGAATATTTATGTCAATTTTACCTCAATAAAAATATTTTAAAATGCTATTTGTCTATGAAATAGTTTTCTTAAAAATAAAAGAAAAAAGAAATGCTCCCTACCCTTCCGCTATTTGCTTAAAAGCAGGACATACATTTACAAAGGCGCCCGACCTCCCCTCTCCACCAGGAAGGACAAGAGCCAATCATGGGAGTCTTTAGGACCCTGTCAACCCAGAGGTGGCACAGTAGGCTCCACATAACAAATGTCGCTACCCAGCCTTGATTTTCCATTGGTGCCCCACAATTTGCCACCCCTGGAGACTTAAGGTCCTTTCCCTTTGTCTTGTTACATCTCTAAAACTCACCGTTCCTTTGCTAAGATACTATATAAACTACAGAGCTAATCAAACCTTGGTTCCTCTGGGGTTTCCCATGTGTGACGTGGGTGATCCACAGGTTAATAAACTCTGTTCCTTTTCTTTCGTTAATCTGTCTTTCGTTACAGGAGCCTCAGCTGACAACTGAGAAGGGTAGAGGATAATTATTTTTCTCCCCTAATTACCAATTCAGGATTCAAATGTAGTTAATTCAAGTCAAACTCCATGCGTAGGTCTTTCTAGCTCTTCTTACCGTTTGACCCCAGCGCTGTGCCTGAGTGCAGGGGCAGGGGGCGGGCAGCCAACCTTGTGCTGTGGAGAGGAGTGCTGGGCCCACCTGCAGATCTGCTGACCTCTGCACCTTGCTAGCCTAAGGTGACACCTTATTCAGCTAAGGTGTCTTAGTCTCTGCTGTGCGCGCCACTGGCCATCACCTGCTTGGGTGCACTTGGTTCTTGCTGTGGCCTCCTGTCCGAGGAGTATGCTCTGTTCCACTGCAATCCAGTCCTTCCCCAGGAACACCTTTTTAGCAGTGGAGCACCCTGTCCATTAACATGTGCCCTTTGGATCTTGTCCAGGAATCACATAACCCCAGAAAACCCACGGAAAACTATAATCACAGACTGTTTTGGTGACTAAACATCACACCCTACCATTGCTACTTGTCTTGACATATTGGTGTGTGGCATTCTTTAAAGTGGTGTCCTTCCAAATTTCCAGACCAAAAATAGTGCACAAGCCCCTCCTTCTCTAGGAGTCTCAGGTTTGAGGGTCTTTATCCTACCTATCCCCAGTCATGGAGCTTGAGAATCCTGCCCTCCTTGGCCTTTTCTCCAAGCTTCTTCCAAGCCAGAAAGGGTTTCGATTGCCTTTTTGTGTGACAGGAAATTGCCGTGACCTCACGTCCTATACCCTATGGTTTATATTAAAAACTCTAAACTTAGTCTTCTGTGCTTTGGATCTACAGATTTAAAGAGAATGTTTTAGAAGTTGAAACCAAAACAAAACAGAACAAAACCCTGTTCTGTCTCAAATGGCTGGCCTCTGTAATCGGTGTGCTGACCCTGGCTTGTTTGCCCCCCAGTCCTTTCCTGCCCTGTGTCCTGCTAACTCGGGTCTGCGGCGATGCCTGCAGGCCCCCATGGCAGCTGGCCCTGGCTGGGCTCAGCCCCTGGGTAACACGCGCAGGGGATGGGGCCAGGGCTGTGAAGGAAGAAGTCTGAGCATTTCTCAGTGTCTCGGTGGTATCCCTGGCAGGAGCTGCCTTAATCCCCCGGAGATCCAGCTTCCTGCAGTTTCAGTCCCCTCCCTTTGCCTCTCCTGTCTTTCTGATGTTCCTCTCTGGGTGACTTCATCATTCACTTGGGTTTCTCACCTCCTCCCCCTCTTGTGAATCCAGTTATCTATGGTAATTTTCCTCTGTTTTAAGTTCTTAAAGGGGTTTCTGTTTTCCTGGTTAGACCCTAATTACACCCCTGACTTTCAAGATTCCTGCTTTTGAAAGGGCTTCAGGAATTAAACAATGACTGGTATTCCTGCTGTTAAAATCCTAATCCTTCTTAAGATGAATAGGCTAAAAACTAGGGGGAAAGTCGTGGCCAAAGAAGTACAAAAATAAAACACATTAATATATTTCAAAATATCTTACCACCAACGCATCCACAATTATTGCATTCATTGTGTAGTTACTTCAACAGACATTTTTGCTGCTGTTGTATATGAGGCTTCTCTGGAAAAAGTCCAGTCATTGTTAATCTAACGAGAACAGTCTGTGTGACATTGATGTAACCTGGCAGCCAAGGAGAGGGGACTGGAATGTGCATACACGAACAATGACGACTTCACTGTACCAGTCACTGGGGGCGGTAAATACTGTTGAGTGAGCATGTGTACTGTGTGGCCATTGCATTCAAAATGACTGAGCGAGTAGAGCAACAAGTCTGTATTAAATTTTACTTTAAGCTTGAACATTCCTGCACAGAAGATATTCGGATGATTCAGAGGGCCACGGCTATGAGCAACTGGTGATTGGCAGCTTCATCACAATAGTGGCCCTCTTGTGCATCGTGTCTCATACATAGTTTTTTGGCGAAACATCAAATCACCCAAGTGACTCAGCCCCCCTACAGCCCAGATTTGGCGCCCTGAGACTTTTGGCTTTTCCCAAAACTAAAATCACCTTTGAAAGGGAAGAGATCTCAGACCTCTTCTGGAAAATACGATGGAGCAGCTGATGGCGATTGGGAGAACTGTATGAGGTCCCAAGGTGCCTATTTTGAAGGGGACTGAGGTGTCCTTGTTCTGCATACAATGTTTCTTGTATTTTGTATCTTCTTTAATAAATGTCTCTATTTTTCGTAATACATGGCTGGATACTTTCTGGACAGACCTTGTACTTATGGGCAAAATTCTCAGGTGTTTCAATAATCATAGATCTTTCTTGGGTCCTACACTATGCATCTTACCTTTTAATTATAGCAAATTGGACTCCATTCAATAGCAAGCCACACAACCCACCCATCTTAATGTAGTAATGACACACAAGTTTGCTCAGTTGTAACAAAATTACTTTTTCACACTGACTGAAATAGGCATGTGGGAAAGAGTGTTAGAACATCAGCGTGTAATGCTGGGTAACAACCAGTTCAACTAAGATACTAAAACCTGTATATCCAAACAGGCAAACACAGAGAACGGGGATCCTGTGGATTACAAAGCAGCAGTGGAAACGGGGGGTGGGTGGGTAGGTGTGCTATTGGACAGGGAGGTGGTCTCCTCCTAGCTCCAGGTGATTATGCTGTGTGAGAATGAGGAGCTCTTGTTACGAAATTTATAATATCTGAAGAGAAGTCAGAAATCTAGATTGCATATGAAAACCTCATGATTTGGACAGTAATATCAACTAACTCAAAAAATTTAAAAATGTTGTATAAACTTAGCAGACACGCCTTGTGCTAAATAGGATCCCTGTTTGCAGTCTGGGTCCTTAGTAGACATTATACTTTGGACCAGTATACGTATGTGCTCATATAATGCTGCCTCAGCTCAATTATTTCGAATATTCTCATTTGTATGAAATATACATTTTTTCATGGTAGGCCAAATTTTTTAAAAGAGCCAAATAATAGTAACATGAATACCTTTTATAAACAAACAAAAGTGGGGATAATTAATTTGGGTTTTTTTAAAAAATTTTATTGTTATTCAATTACAGTTGTATGCCTTTTCTCCCCATCCCTCCACCCCTTAATTTGGGTTTTTTAAGTCTCTTATTTTCACTACTCACCCCCCAGATTTATTTTTCACCTCTTGGAGTTTTGAAAATATCTCTGGCATTCTCATTGCTACCATCCTAGTTCAAGTAATGATTCCCTCTAGTAAACCATTCCAAAAATTTTCCATTACTCTGGGCTCCCAGACTATTTCGTATGCATCTTATTATGGGGCAGTCAACCAAGCACAATGCTGGGGACTCAAAGACACCACTGGGGAGAAGTCTCGGCCTTCAAGAAATTCGCATTTTAGATATGCTAGAAGATACCAGGGCTGTGACTATGGGGAGGAGGGAGTCCCGACTCCGGCTGAAGGAAGGAATGTGGAGGAGCAGAGCGTGGTGCGTTGATTGGAGCCTCAAATAAACCAGGGCTCCTCCCCCAACACTCCCATCCCTGATTTAATAGTCATGATCTCTTCATCTCCACATTTAAAGCAATATAGTCCTAAACTACACATCATCTTACCTCTGCTAAGAAAATTGTACCGTTAGGTGTTCCCTGAACACATTATCATGCCCTTCTGCTTCTTTTTTTGTTTATGCAGGACTCTTACCCCAGCCTGTTGAAATGCTACTTGAACTTCAAAACTCAAGTACTACACTACCTTGTCCAAAAATCTTTTAACTTTTTGAAGTTATTCTTTCTTTTTAGTTTCCATAGAACTTCTTGTCTATATTTGTCTAGCACTTGACATTTATATTCTGCTTTGAAATACAGACTCTTGAGCTCTTGACTTACCCCCACTAGCCCACAGGAACACTTAGGGCATCACTTGCAACTTTTTTTGATCATCTGCCCTAGATTTAGCTTTGCACAAAGCTGGTGCTGAAGGTTTGTCTTGCTCGCATTGGTGAGAAGGTGAGTTCTCCATCTAGTGGTAAAACTGAAAAATTGCATACAACTTTTGCTTTAACACAATTTCCCCAAAATGGCTCATTAATACTACAGGTTGCTTCAACTTTAATCTAGATTGAGGAACGTACTGTGTTACTTCTCAAGAAGACATAAATCTCTCTTATGGCATTTTTTTCAGTTTTAAATCATTTTAATTTTCAATTACAGTTGACATACAATGTTATGTTAGTTTCAGGGGTACACCTCAGTGATTACACATTTTATAACTTACTAAGTGATCATCCTGATAAATCTAGTACCCACTTCACACCATATTCCCTATGCTTTATTTACACCCCTTTTACTAATTCCGTAACTACCGCCTTGTGCTTCTCAGTCCCGTCACCTTTCTCACCCATCCCCTCAACCCCACTCCCATCTGGCAACCGTCAAAATGTTCTGTTTTGGCTCTGCTTGTTTGCTTATTTTGTTGTTTAGATTCAATGGTTGGTAGATATGCATTTATTACCATTTTATTGTTTATATTTTAGATCTTTTTTTCTTCTTCTTCTAGAAGACCCTTTAACATTTCATGTAATCCTGAGTGATGGGCTGAGAGGAGTATGTTTTGTTAATCATAATAATAAATCCCTTTTGACCACACCTGAGTATATGTTAACATGATGACTAGTGGCCCCAAAGCCCCTAAATAGCTTTAAGGTAGGAGCTGGTCACCAAAGAAATCAGTCACATGATCAGAGGGTTGGAAATTTAAACTCCACCCCCAACCTCCATCCAGGGAGGGCAGAGGGACTAGAGTCTGAGATAATCACCAATGGCCAATGATTTAATGAATCATGCCTACAAAATGGAACCTTCACAAAACAACTAAATTGTGGGGCTCTGAGAGCTTCTAGATGGGTGAACACAGCCATGTGCCAGGAGGGTTCACACCCCACCTGCATGGTACCAAAGCACTGTGCTCGGGGCTCTTCTAAACCTCACATCATGAACCTCTTCTTCTGGCTATTCCTCGGTGTCCTTTATTAGAAACCAGTCATAGTAGGCAAAGTGTTTCACCGAGTTCTGTGAGCCATTATAGCAAATTCTCAAAGCTGAGGAGGGTCTGGTGGGAACTCCTGATTTGCAGCCAAGTTGGATGGAAGTGGGGGTAGCCTGGGAACCCACCACGTGTGAGTGACATCTGATGGTGGGGGCAGTATTGTGGGATTGAACCCTTAGCCCGTGAAGTCTGTGCTAACTCTGGGTAAATAGTGTCAGAACTGAATTAAACTGAGGGACCCAGTGGTATCCACAGAGGCCTGGAGAGTTGCTTGAAGTGGAAACCCACACACTTGGTGTCAGAAGTGCTGTGAGTCACACAGTTATCCTTCCGCCAGGCGTCTTTCAGCTCGCCGTCTGAGCAGCCCGATCCCTTTCCATGGCTTGGGGCTCCGAGGGGACAACAGTGGAAGCTGCACAGTCTTCAAAGACGTGACAGAGGGTCACCTCTGCTGCATTCTGTTTGTCAAAACAGGTCACAAAGCCAGGGCAGATTCAAGGGGAGGGGAAGTAGACTCATGTCTCTATGCTAGGAACAAGAACGATGTTGTGGCCACCTTTAATCTACCATGGTCTCTCTCTGTCCATAAGTTATTTGCATTTCTCCCACATGCAAAATATTCACCTCCTCTCAAGACCTCCAAAAATCTCGTCCAATATGGCAGCAACCCAGTGTTCAGAATATCATCATCTGGATCAGGTCTGGATGTGAATGAGGTTGCCTGGGTGCAGCTTTTCTCAGTCTGGAAACTTCGTGATCTAAAAATTCATTATCTGTCACCATCACTACACCCCCCGCCCGAACCACACCTGTGTGTGAGGAAGAGAGGGGGATTAACAGCAATAGACAGTCCCATTCCCAGGGGGAGGAAACCGAGGGCACGTGGCAGGCACAGGTCCGTAACAATTCTGAAACGCAGCCACGCCCCCAAGGCGCCGGTTCCCCGGGCCCAGAGGCAGGGACTGTTCGCCAGTCGGGTCTGTTTCCGCTTCCCAGAACTGATTCCTTCATTCGGCTCTTGCGTGTACCCTCAGACACCTTTCTCCTTTTCCACGAAAAATGGTTTATATTTGCAGCCAAGTAATTTCTCAATCTGCTTCTTGCTTATAGGAAGTTGGGGGCCCAGAGCTGTCTTTTCATTTTGAATTGTCTTTGTTCCTTTAGCTTAAGAATGTACTATTCCTTCAGAAATGTGGTGGATTTGCCCTGGCCAGTGTGGCTCGGATGGTTGGAGTGGAGCATCATCCCCTAAACTGAAAAGTTGCCAGTTCCATCCCCGGTCAGGGTGCATATTGGAGGCAGCAAATTGATCTCTCTCTCTCTCTCCCCCCTCCTCTCTCTCTCTCAGCAATGAGAAAAAATGTCCTCAGGTGAGAAAAAAAAAGTGTGGGTTTTCTGTACACTAAGTTACAATTTACTTCATTAGACAAAAGTCATCCACACATCTCTTGGAGAGAGAGGCCCTCTCTTTGAGTTGTAAAGTTTAAAAAAAAAGGGCTTACAGCCACAACCTCAACTTGGTTTTGACTAAGGTCACATTTTGCTGGTAGTATCCTCAGGCCATTTCTGACCTTGAAAATCCTTGAGGGAAGGAGGGTCTGGAAAAGAGGTTTGTTTTCCATCCCAGCAACCCTGAAGTGACAAAATTGAGCTCCTCCTTTATTTCGTATTTCCTTCCCATATTTTATGTCAGGTAAATTTTAAAAAGAAAAAGCAGATTACTCCCTTCAGCGCTCTGCTTGGAAGTTCCCTTTGGCCAGATCCGTAAGTCCATGAAGCACTACATTTTCTATCTCCCATGTCAACCACAGTCATCAGCTTCACTAATTGTTCCGCTACTTAAAACCTAGATGAACATCTTTCTGGCCTCCAGTCACAGTTTGCTCACTGCCTGCCCACCCGCCCGCCTTCGCCCATGGCTCAGGCTCAGAACCACCTTCTGTTTCAGCATCATGCCACTTCCAGGTGCTTTCTATTTCAGTCACCTGTTGCTGTGTAATAAACCATCCCAAAATGGAGAGGCTGAACAATGACTTATACTTTCTCACGATTTTGTGGGTTGACTGCAATAATGTGGCCACATCCATCTGGAAGCTCACTGGTGCTGGCCTGTCCAAGAAGCACTCAGCCTCTGGCATGTGCCTCCCTGCGGCCTCTCACCGCAGTGATCTCGCCTAAGCCGGCTTTCAGCCTGGTGGCCAGCTCCAGAGACAGCATTCCGAGAGGACGAACGCTAAAATGCAAGCCTCCTTCCACCATGCTTGCTAACGTCCACTTGGACAATTAAATCACATGATAAAGTCCAGAGTCAGTTTTGGGGAGTGGGGGAATGGCAGGGGCATGAACACTGGGAAGCGTTATTTACTAGGAGTCGGTGTTGACCGCATTCTCCAGCTGTGTCTTACCGTTTTCTCCCTCGTTCGCTGTACTGAACTTACACCGTGTTCCCTGACACAGCAGTCTCTTCCTTGCCTCAGTCTTTGCGTTTTTATTTGGATTACTCTATCTCTAGTCTTCGAACAGTTTTTTTTATTTTATTTTCCTCCAGTATCAGCTGAAATGTCACCCCCGCCATCACTGTCTGTTACATTATCATGTTCCTTTCTTGCAATCTGAAATGATCTTGTTTATGAATTTTCTAGCTTGTTTAATGTCTCCTTCCTCCTACCAAAATGCAAGATAAGGGGGTCTCTTCTGCTTTGTTCAAAGCAGGATTCCTAGCACTCCAAATAGGCCAAATGCACAGTAAGTACTTAATAAACTTTTCTGAAAGTATGATGAATGAACACATGGGCGGATGCACGAAATACCTAAATCTTAGTGTAAAGAAACTTGTAATAAATGTGTCCACTTTTACAAAAACTACTAAGCAACTATTGACTACTAAAAACCAGAAGTGATCCAAAACAGTCTTGTTTGAGAACTGGAATATTTAAAATAAACGATATATTTTAGATTTGTTTCAAAATAATCTGGAGAACACAGGGAAATGGGTTGGGGCACAGCCACTAAGAGACTGTGAATTGATACTTACTTAAGCTGGGTTAAGTGTACAGGAAGGTTCGTTATACTGTTCTCTTAACTTATATATTTGTTTTAAATTTCCATAATAAAAAGTTTTAAAGTTACACATTGATTAATAAGAGATTAAAGAGCGTTAGAAAGATTGTGAAGCCCTGGCTTGTGTGGGTCAGTGGACTGAGTGCCAGCCAGCGAACCAGAGGGTTGCTGGTTGCATTCCCGGTCAGGGCACAGGCCTTGGTGGCAGGCCAGGTCCCCACCAAGTAGGGGGCACACCAGAGACAACCACACATTGACGTGTCTCTCCCTCTCTTTCTCCCTCCCTTCCCCTCTCTCTAAAAATAAATAAATAAAATCTTTTTTCTAAAAAAAGATTGTGAAAGTTTTTCATAACTATGAACTAATTTATTAATATTCCCATTTTCCTACTTTTTTAAGAAAGAGATTTCTATCCATATACGATGAAAGGAAAGCTTTTTTAAACATCATCTAGAAACGTCATTGGCTAGATGACTTGAGGTTTATTTAGATGTTGCATTTAACCTGTAATGGGCCTTAGTGTAAGATATTCCTGGAACTTTGCATGCAGAATGGATTTCTGTAAAGCAGATCATTCCTGCACTGATCTCCATTCAGTTTGAAAGCACGCTCTCATACCTCCTGTTGATATCTCTGTCAGCTAATGATAGCTCAAGGCAGGAGACGGGATGTGCAGGAGCCCATGTAAGCACTGGCATTTTGCCTTGAACTGGAGCTCAAGGCAGGTATCTGATGCAACAAATTTTTGTTTTCTGCCTAGATCCAGAATTCAGGGAGGGCAGGAGTTTGCCCCACCAGATGCCATCCTCACGCTGACAGCCGCTTTGCCTGGCTCTGGTATCAGTCTGGAGAGTTGCTCATCTCTTGGCAGAAATCAATTAATAAGAGACTTTTAATTATTACGTATCTTCCATATCAGTGTTAGTTTGGGGGAATAGGAAAAATATATGGCTTTGTCCCTCGTATCAAGCAGCCTGAAGACTGAAAGGGTTCAGGAACAAGTCGAGCCTTAATGCATTATCTGACATTTGCACCCAGAACCTTGTAGAGAACTACAAGGCTGAAGGCTGCCGTATCCTGGGCATTCATTTAAGGAATCAGGACCATGGAGCCAAAATCATCCAGAGACAAAACCTGCTCGTGAAATGAGCCATGAACTGATGATGTAGTTGTGTGGGCAGAGGCCCGGGGGGCTGGTTTCTAGGCAGCACGCGATGTTGCTCTTTTACTCCGAAAGACCCCAGGTTTGTAAGCAGGCACATCTATTCAGGAAGACATTTTGCTTGGGCACCTCTGCTTCTGGAACAGAGAAAAGGAACCAAATGTGAATTTGTTTTATTTTATTTTTTTATTATTATTATTTTCTGAATTTGTTTTAATGGAAGTCTCTTCACTGGGATTTGTCCTCACCCACAGCTCACACCCACACTTCATGCAATGGTGTCTGGTTACAAAGGTGGTTGGCAGAAGGCCCAGATGCAGAAATGGAGGTGTGATGGGAAGAAGCCTGCAGTAAAAGAGGCATGTCAGTTTAGGGTGCAGGCGGCTACAAGTCACAGTAGACGGTAAGCATGGGTTGCTTCATCTAATCTCGCCTCCCAGGAAGCTGCGCCTTGTCAGGGAGGCCCTGGATTTGTAGTGGAAAGAGCACTGGGCCTAGGGTCCTAGTCTTCACGCATTACTTGCTACCTTCCAAACTCTGTTTTTCCATCTGAACAAGGAGGGAGGGTGATCTAGCTTCTCTAAGATATCAGTTCTAAAGGCCCAGGAATCAATAGATAAGTGATGAGATAAAAACTTGTAGACCACTGGAGATGGGCACACCTAGGAGGGGTTTGTGGTGGGGGCCCTGAGAGAGTTGGGGGATGAGGGAGTATGGCAGATCTTCAAGAGTAGGAGGAACTGGTCATCGCTTTGAGATTATGTTCAAAGCCCCAAACTGACCTTGGCTTTTTGGAGTAGGTTAAATGAGGGTATATCTACCACAGTGCTCAATCAGTGTTAGTCTGCTGCTCTCTCCCTTTCTACAGGCGAAGCCCACCTTCCCTATGTAGGACCACCTCACCCAGACAAGAAACAGAAGCACTTCCAATTTGCAAATACACACGAATACCCACCTCAAGACTTCCTTTAAAAAAGGGCTTTTTAAATTAAAAAAATATATATATATATTTTTTAATTATGCTATGCTATGCAATTTATGCAATGCTTATATATTATATATGTATATATAGCATGTATATATACATATATGTTAGCATGTGTGAATATATATATTAGCATAGCATAATTTTACAAAGATCACAGTAGACTCCAGTCACCTAATAAAAAATAAAAATATAAAAAATATTTGTATTGGAATTCAGGTGGATCTGAGACTGTTCCTATTTAGCCTCACACAATAAAATAGTAGCTGAATCAAAGATTTGTTTAATGCAAATATTTGGCACCCTGCCAGAAAGACCATAAGGCTATTGTCAAATCAGTTAAATTTCTCTTACAAGCAGTAAGGGAGGCCATCTGCTGTAGTTGGCAAAGAAATTAACATATTTCAAAATGCAAACACATCTCAGTCTTTCCCTACAGATCTCAATGTCTTTAAATAGGCAAGAGATATTAGATAATAAATATTCTATTTATTTGCTATTATGAAGGATGACAATTTCTTAGCTTAATACTTTGTGCTTTCTTCGTGAATACATGGAACAGATTGATAGATCTGGGGAGGGGGAGGGGGGCGTGGGGGAGACTGGAAGAGATTAGCCAAAGAGCATATATGCACATATGCAAAACCCATGGACACAGACAGCAATGTGGTGAAGGCTGGGGACCGGGGTAGGGGGATGGGAGCTTGGGCAGGGGAAAGGAGCAGAAATGGGGGATACCTATAATAGTGTCAGCAATAAAAAGATTTTTTAAAAATTAAAAAAAAAATAAAATCAATGACAAAAAAATACACTGTGCCTTCTTGAGAAACTTTGAAAGCATCAGTGGCGATTCATTCAGCAAATGCGGATGGTGCCTCTGCTATAGGCAAGTCATTGATGCCTAACAGTGAAGGGGGCAGGGCCTTTAAGGAGCTTCCAATTTAGTGAAGATACGGATACATACGTGTTTGTCCATACAAGGCCGGATACTAGCAGAGGGGCCCTTCAGGTAGTAGCAAAGGCTTCCCCTTAGGTAGTAGTTGAGGTGGGTTTGGAAGGGAAGTATGATTCATTAAAAAGGCAGAGAGGGAGAAAATAGAGATAGTGAACAAGCTGAGCAAGGCCAAGGGCAGGCAGAGGAGTGTGTGCATTGCTCAGGGAGCAGCAAGCAGTCCTGTTTGTCTGGACGCATTTTGTACAATGAAGCTCAAAAAGTTGTGTGGGAACTTTTTGAATGGTAGACATCTGTTATGGTTTGGGTTTTTTTTTTTGCCCGGCTTTGGTTCCCCTTCTTTTGGAAACAGCCCCCTGATTTTGCTTGAGGGAAACCACCCCTGCCCTTTTTTGCAGCTCATGCTACTTGAAGCTGGGCGATACCATGAACACCATCCAAAGGAGTGCGGAGTTTAAGTTATTTATTTTAAGTATCTTATTTAATAAAATAGGGAATCACAAAAAGCTTTTTACATAAAAAATGGTCAAACATATACAGAAGTTTAAAAAAATCTATATAAACTTCATACCCAGACTAAACAATTACCAAGATTTTGTCCATCTTCCTCTGCCTTTTACCAAAGTATTTTAAAGGAACTCCTGGATACCTTGTGTTTTCACTTCTACATATTTTCGTATGCAACACTAAAAAGTACAGACATTTTCTTACAGACAAAAATGCCATTGTCACACCTAGAGATTCCTCGTGGTTGGCTAATAGTCCATGTTCAAATTTCCCCGATTGTCTCAAAAATATCTTTTTCTGCTGATTTGTTTGAATCATGTTCTAAACAAGGTCCATATGTGGCATGTGGTTTTTATATTAGGCCTTAAGTCTTTTTTAACCTAGAGCAGCCCTCCTCACCCCACTTTTCCCCCTATGCCATTGATTTGCTGAGAAAGCCATGTCTTGTTCCTGAGCACGTTCCTAACTCCAGACTGGCCTGGTTGCATCCCTGTGGTGTCATTTAACATGTTCCTCTACCTCCTGTATTTCTTGTAAGTGGAAGTTACCCAACGTCTGCTTGTTGCACACTTACTGATAGTGATGCTAAGATGGATCAGTGGGTGAAGGTGGCAATGGCCTGATGCTTCCACTACAAACTTTCTTAGCCAGCTACTACCTATCAAATTCATCCGCTATGGTCTTTGCCTGATTCTTTGTTAAGGATTATAAAGCATTGATTTTGTAATTTTGTCTTTCTTTCCATACTTATTACCTGGAATTTTTCACTACAGAAAAATTTTGTCTGACAAGTATGACTATTTGGTTGTTCTAAACACAGCGGATATAGATAGGGAAAGGCACATTTTTTAATAATTGTCATTCTTCAACATGCTACTTTAAAAATCTTTTAAAACTGAAATATATAAGAAAAGTATTGAAAACCACATAAAATAAACACCTTAATAAATCACTGTAAGCCAACACCTTTGTAACCATCACCTAGGTGAAGAATTAAAACTTGGGCAACCACCCAAGAAGCCGCTGTGTGTCTGCTTACTGTGATTTTTATGGTAATCATTTCCTTGCTTTTCTTTATATTTAATCACCCAGTGCTCATCTCTAAACATTATACTTTAGTTTCTTTATATTTTTAAAATTTAATGTGAACATTAATGACTTTTTTTTTTTTTTTTTTTTAAGAGACGCGGTCTCGCTATGTTGCCCAGGCTGGAGAGCAGTGGCTATTCACAGGCGCGATCCCACTACTGATCAGCTCGGGAGTTTTGACCTGCTCCGTTTCCGACCTGGGCCGGTTCACCCCTCCTTAGGCAAGCTGGTGGCCCCCGCTCCCGGGAAGTCACCATATTGATGCCGAACTTAGTGCGGACACCCGATCGGCAGAGCGCACTACAGCCCAGTACTCCTGGGCTCAAGCGCTCCTCCTGCCTCAGCCTCCCGAGTAGCTGGGACTACAGGCGCGCGCTACCGTGCCCGGCAATATGACTTATTTTAAAAACGTCTTTTTTATTCTACTGGTTGGTCCATTGCTTCCCCCGTTTCAATGTATTTGTTAAAGAAACTTGACCGGTTGATCTACAGAGCTTCCCAAACTCTGGATTTTACTGGTTGCGTCCCGTGACACACTGATTCGTAGTCTATGCACTTGGTGTAAACTGGGAATTGGATCTAGAGACTCAGTTAAATTTCCGTATAATTTTTGGAGGCAAGTCTATCTCATTCCAACTTGTATTGTTTTGTCTCCTAACAAAGAGTGGCCTCTTTTTACGATGTGGGTAGCTATTGTTCCCTATTGTCTGTATCAATTCAATTCACTAGGGGTTGAAAAATGATGATACTCCAATTTTATCAATCCTTTCTTATTTTAGCTTGACTTTTTCTCTATAGAGCAGCCCCCCATATGTTATTTGGTTATGCAGGGGCACAGCTCACATAGGAAAGGCAGGAACCAGAAAACCATACAATTAGAATATCACACAGTTACCAGTGGCATTGTCTTGCATTATACACACAACAGTCTCAGCAAAATCACCCCACTCCACCACTACCAATAATTGCACAAAAAAGCAAAACAATCAAATATAAAATAAAAATTTAAAAATTGTTTGCATATACTCTCTTCATTTCCCTTAGTTGTATTGTATCTATATTTTCAGAATATACATCCAATACACAGTTTATGCTTTCCTCGACTCTCATGTGGGCTTGGTTTTGCAGGTAAGCAGGGATTTAATGCTCACCGCCGGTCTGTGGGTCAGCGTCTCTCCAGTCTTTTGGACATCTGAAGTTAGTTCTCCAGCAGATTCTTCAGGACATGTGCAAGGAGGCAGTATCAGATGACTGTGTCCTCAGTGTTTCCAAAGAAGATGCTATCAATCTTAGATTTTTTTGCCAACCTGATAGGTGAGAAGGGGTGACTTGGTATAGATTTAATTTGTACTTCTCTTATTATGAGTCAGACTGAACATTTTAAATGTTGAAGGATCATTTCTTTGTCTGTGAACCGGCTGTCCATATCTCTTGTCCACTTTTCGGTTGGTTTATTGGCTGTCTCCTTTCCCCCATTTTATGACCCCTTTGTATGTGGTATGGGTTACAAATGTCTTTTCCTACTTTGTCATTTGTCCTTTGACTTATAGGGATTTTGACATGTGACTCTATAGTATGTTTAATACCTTATATGGTTAGACACTCAGACTGTTTTTCCCCCAGGTTTTTTTGGGGGGGGCTGTAAGTGTTTATGTTGTCATTAAATGTATATTCAGCTTGTGTGGCTCTAGAAAAAGAGCATCAACAGTTTGGGGAGGTCATGTTAAATTTATCCCTTAACTGAAGGAGAGTTGCTGTGTTTGTGACGTCGGTCGGCCCTTCCCGTCCAAGAACATCATTTCTCATTCCATTTGCTCTGGTCTTCCTTGTGCATTTCTGTAAAACTGTCTTAAAAGTTTTCCTTCTACAAGTTTTGCATGGTTCTTATTAAGTTCGCACCTGAGTATTTTACCTTTTTTGTTGCTAGCATTAAAAGGGTCTTCTCTTGCATTATATCTCCTTGCTGGATATTGTTTATAAATTGACTTCTGAATATCGAAGGCTTTTGAATTAAGGATTTCGATGTTGCCGCTGTACAGAAATTATCAGAGAAATGAGAGATAATTGAGTATTTCAAGTGAGAATGAATGTACAAGGGCAAGATAAGGAGAGAAAGGAAGACATAGAGAAATATGTACCTCAAAGGTATATGACTTGGCAACTAATTTGATGATGAGGAAAGGAGGAAGGGAAGGGCACATGGGCAACTGGAATGATGAAGGTTAACAGATAATAGAAGACACTTAGCTTTGAGACTGAAAGAGAGACGTCAAATCAGAGAATTTAGATTCCGAAGCCTTCAGGTAGAGCTGTAGGAATGTTTGAATGACTAGGGAGAGAATGAATAAAAAGAGAAAAGCCACGGGTAGAAGATCAAAGGATTTCTATATTTAAATAACAGGCATAGGGAGCTAATTCCTGAGAGACCACGAATTAGGGGTCTGAGATAGAAAGTGAATCAGAATACAAAGTTATAGAAACCAAAGGAACAGTGTTATTGGGTTTACCAATTATAAAATCCCCAGTAATTTTGAAACAGCCATTTCAAAACTGCTCTCAAGGTGAGATAAGATTGTGGAAGATTAAGTAAAGATCATATCGACTAGCAGCGGATTGTGTAGGAAATTTAAACTGTATTTCAAACATGTGAAGTCCAAATAAAAGAGGTCTCATATTGTACATAATCTATTACAGCAGGTATCAGTTAAACATGCTTAAATGACATGCTTGAACATGCTTAAATGACAATAGCTTGGCCTAAATTAAATTTAATAGTTATTTTTGTTATGGTCATATATCCAAGTTCAAAGTTCAGCCCTTTGCCTCAGTATCTTCTTACTTTACCTCCTGACAGGTGTGTGTGTGTGTGTGTGTGTGTGTGTTGGGGTGGGGGAGGGCTTCAAGTAGAACACCACATTTAAGCTCTGAAAAGAGTAAGAACTTTCCCCACTCCTACATAAATGTCTGTCCTTTTTTTCTGTAGGCATTTATAATAACCATAATGGTGTATACTTAGGGTTTACAAAATACTGTCATAGCTCATGTAACATCTCAAGATTCTGGAGAGTAACCAGGACATGGACCATTAGTCTCAATAAAGTGCAGAAATGGGAAAAGAATGACAGAACCAGGTCTAGATTTCAGATGTTCTTGTCTCCTAGTCTCCAGGCATATGTTATGAATCAGAGTTAAATGCAGGAAATGCTTTTTCTAGGTACTTTAAGCCGAAAATGACTCACTGCAGGGAATTAGGTGCTTATACATACATACATACATGGAAGAACAAGTTTTAGACTGTGCCTCTAGAAATGACTCCCAGAACAACATGGTAGAGTTGACCATCAGGAGAATTAGTTCATAACTGCAATCACTGGAGATCAGGAAGCCAGACCAGGAACTTTCTGATACTGTTGCTGCTGCTGTTGCTGCTACCTTCACTGCCACCACACGACTCCGTCTTGCCATTCACGGGACTGGTGACTTGGCACTGGAACACGGACCCTTGCTAAGAATCACTCTATAACACTGTTGCTGAAATACTTTGTCACTGTGACCTTGCTTGCAAGAAAGTCATCAAAAGAGGGTAGGAGGATAGCTGCTGCTTCATTTTCAACCTCCAAATCTTTTGAGAATGCATCTAATAGGGGGAAGGGAATTCATATCCACAACCCGAGCTGTGAGGAAATCTAGAAAATGTGGTTTTTGGCTTCCCAGGAACTGCATGCCAGGAAGAGGCTGGGATGAAATCCAGCCAATCCACAGTATTTGCTATAGCAATTTGTCTTCATTCAAGATGTCGGTGAAAATAACGAATGGGTCCCAGCCACGTGGCCCACCCCTAGAAAAATGCTCTCCAGGTGGAGATCATTGCTCCCACTTTCCCAGGGTCACGGTTGTAATTGGCAGAGCTGAGACTTAAGCCTCGGGTCTGACACCAATAACTAGAATGCCTATATTGCCTTTCAATTTGATTCATTAATTCTCTTTAGCTGTTGAAGCAATTTATAACCCACTAATTTTATCTTTCTTTTTTGAGGGACAACTATGAAACAATATTTAAATGCTGTGCAAACCAGGTTATTCTAAGATCCTTTCCTGATTTACCAGTTCCCGAGAAAAAGAGATGCCGTCCAATGAAGGGGAGTGTATGATTGGTTAATGATCCTCATGCTCATCTAGTACTCCCCACAATTGTTTAACACCTTCTGGAGGCTCTGTGGGCTAGCATCTGAATCTGTGGGCAGAGTTTGAGGGTAACACTGGGTGGTCTCTCTTCTCTTCAGCTTCCTGTGGGCGGTAAGTTCAGGCCGAAAACATTTGGCAACTGCTACCTCCACAGAGAACAGTCGCCGCACTCACCACAGGGACTTCGCGCTCCATAGTTCAGAATCCCCAGGCAGACTACAAACTGCGATAAAAGGTGTGGAGCCGTTCGTTTGTGCAGACTGGATTCATCATAAATTTACCAAGTCAGGAATTTCAGATCGAGTGTTTCAGCCTTCTGCAGATCACGAAACATGGTGGGGATGCACAGCTCCCTCACAAACTGCATATTGTTACTTGAATAAAAAGTACAAAAAGACATCCATACTGGGGAAAAGACGCAATGAAGATGCTTGGATTAGAAAAAGCATACACTCCTCCAGTTCACAAGAGCATCTTTGAGCGAATGCAAAACTGAGAGTGGTTAAACATTTGATAAGAGTCAAGCTCCTGAGGTTGCCCCAAGGACCTCCAGCAGAGGGGCGCATGGCCCCCACGTGCCGCAAAGAGCACTGGGGCATTAGTAGTGTGGTGGCATCTAAGCGCCGGGGATCAGGAAGCAATTAAGTTCTAATGCCGGAGCTGTTTCAGAGTAAAAAATGAAAATCATTTCTATTTAAAGATGGTGAGGAAGTGTTCTGATTCTAATATATTTTAAATGCTAAAAAATGTTGAATTTGTGTCAATTATAACTTAAAAGCAGAAATTAATTTCTCTCATTTAAAACACATCCAAGGCAAGCAGTTGGGACTAGTAGGGAAGCTTCTCTCAGTCATCAGGCCGTTAGGCTCCTCGCATATAGTTACTCCGTCAGCCTCAGTGTGTGGCTGATCTCAAAGTTCAAGGTAGCCCATTAGAGTTCTAGTCATCACATGTGCCTTCCAGCCGGCAGGGAGAAGGAGGGC
This sequence comes from Desmodus rotundus, assembly GCF_022682495.2. Lineage (NCBI taxonomy): Eukaryota > Metazoa > Chordata > Mammalia > Chiroptera > Phyllostomidae > Desmodus > Desmodus rotundus. The sequence continues at coordinate 86,878,192 of NC_071393.1, forward strand.
AAGGACACTTTGAAGTTGTACACAAACCTTTAGATTACCTTCTTTTGGTTGAGCACTTGGTTAAGTGGCTCCACTCAAGTTCAAGGGAAGCTGGTAAATGTAGTCTTTCTTGCAGAAGGCTAGAATGCTACCGCTGGCCAACGGCAGGCTCTGCTACAGCCACCTCCTTGCGTCTTGCCATTCTATTCATCGTGCACCTTCCTTGGTATCTCGAGAAATTTCCAAATGGCAAGTGTCTTCTCAAGCACCTGGCACAGAGTCTGACATATTTTAGGCATTTTATCATTTGTTCAACAAACAGCCTGGTTTTTATTTCCTGATGAAAATTTAAAAGTGGCTTAAAATATTATTAGGTATACATCTAAGAAATGTGCTTGAAGAGCTGTAAGACAACATTTTGTATTTAGATCTTATTTCTCCTTTGACTTCCAATACTTCAGGTTCTGTACTTCCATGGAGGGCAGGAGGAAAAGAACATGAATAATTTAGAGGAAAGTTATGAAATACAGGTAAAATCCAAAAGCAACAAAAATGAAAAGGAAGCATATTTATAAGGATTGGAGGTTAAAGAGAAATAGAATTCCCATAACAATCAAACTTAATAAGTCTTAAATCAGAATGGAAATTTCAAAGAGGCCACCGTATCAAACTACAGTAGGTAGTCTGAACAGGTATCTTACGTATCACCAAATGGTTAAGAACTGTGCTTTGGGACCAAATCAATCGCAGCTCTTCCTTTTATTAGCTTTTACCCTTACCAATTTCTGAGCTAAAATTTTCTCACTTTAAAAGTAATATTCTTTCAGAATTATTATCATGAGGAAATGAGAATACATGTAAAGCACTTAAGTGTCTAGTGCAAAGAAATATTTTATATGTAATATCATTCTCATGGTATATTTTCTTTATAAAATTGTTTTCCCTTTTTTCCAAAAGTAAGTACTTAGAAATAAAACCTATTTTGAAAACTATAGGTCTCTCTCTCACTCTCTTTTGTTTGTTTTTTCCTTTCTACCCTTAAAAGCAGATTATATCGTTCCAGAGCTGGTCATATACATTTAAAAAAAATTCAGGTTATATACTATTGATAAAAAAGCCCTTCCACAAATTTGTAATTCTAATTACAAAAAACTCATTTATAACAATGCATATCAAAATCAACTTCTACTTTATAGATTTAACAAAAATCAAAATTTCGGTCTTCTATTACAGTGACAGGGGCTGAGCCCTTGGTGTTTATGGTAATACCTGATATTTTAACTCAGAGAGGGCGGGCAGCATAGCAGTCCAGTTCGCACCAGTAAACAGTCTACTTCTAAATGTAGTCTTTCCTAAGGACCTTCTTTTGTCCTTTTCTTAACTCCTCAGCATGATTTTTTTTTACACTACATAGCATACTACACTATACCTCTAGTTGGCACTCCTTTTTTTTTAAAAAAAAAACCCTCTAGTTGGCACTCCTTTTGTTTTTTTTTAAAGATTTTATTTATTTAGAGAGGGAAGGGAGGGAGCTAGAGAAACATAGATGCATAGTTGCCTCTCACACACTCCCAGCTGGGGACCTGACCCGCAACCCAGGCATGTGCCCTGACTGGGAGTTGAACCAGCGACCCTCTGGTTCACAGACTAGCACTCGATCCACTGAGCCACAGCAGGCAGGGCTAGTTGGCACTTCTTAAATAATATGTAATTAGTTTAGTTTACAAGACTGAGAATCTCTTGAAGGTAGGCACAAGATTTTAAATCCTTGGTATCTCCCTAGGTTATGAAACTCATTTAAATGGATGACTTCATGCTCCAGGAAGTGGGCCCTCCCCACAGCTATAAAGGATGAATCAATAATCCAAGCTAACTGGCCTTGGGAAGGGGCTTTGCCCTTGTCTTGTCCATTGAGTAAATGGTTGGAGGGTAAGGAGTACCTAATGGGAGATTCTGGGGTTTTTTTCCTCTCTGAGAGAAGGATGAGAGCTGTCCTTACCACCTTGTTTGGGATGTATGAAGATATATTTGGAACTATGGCAGCCATCTTGTGACCATGGGGCAACGGACACAGAAAAGTTTAAGATGATGGAACACACAGTATCTGGTTGATAACAGGGAGCCATTAAATGAACCTTGCCGTCTCCAAACTTAAGCTAGAAGTATGTGGTGTTCTCAAGGTTTTAGCCAGTGTTAGGTTTTCCTTTACTTGCAACAAAAAGCACCTCGGGTACTTTACACCTCCCCCACCCACCCTGAGATTTTCTTACTGGTTCATTATATCCATGGGTTCTTGTTTTGTTGATCTGCTCCTGATTATTTAATCTTTTCTTTTGTCTTCTGTCATTGATAATCCTAAAATACTTATTGTAAATTAACATCGAGGTAGTTCATTTATCATGAGTGATTCCTGTCATTCTTGGGTTGGTTTCATTTTCTCCAAGTACTTTAGAACTTTGGTTTGAGGGTCTTCTTGTGTGGGAGTCTTCCTGCTCTTCACCTCCTCCCTTCTGAATCTCTACTCTCTCCTTTCCTTTTGTAACTGCTTCTCCTACCTGTCATGCTCGGGGCTGCAGTCCTGTGGTGATAATAAGGCTATCATAGACCTACACAGGTCTGTATAGAGAGAAGTACGCTGTTTGGCTCAGGCCCCGGCTACAATATATTATAATCTCTATAATGTAAGTTATTTGCTTCATCTCAGTTTCAAGAGTGAGAAGACTCCATTTCAAACCCTGTTTTCATTACTCGGTAGGGGTTGAAATTTCTGACCAGACCTACAACTCAGGTTCTGATTTACAAGTTCAGTACACTTATCACTTTGCATTTTTGGTTTGCTTAACTTGCTTTTAATACCAGTGTGCTTTAAAAATCTTGTCCATTTTTTTCTATTATTTTTATTTCAAACCTACAAGAATATTTCAAACCTATAATATATACATCTAGGTACAATGTAGGCTAACATTTTAAAGCAAACATTATATGAATGAGCAAAGAGATTTTGTGTGTGTGTGTGTGTAACGAGAGTTCTACGCCATGTGCCATTAGTAGGTCCCAAGTGAACAGCAGGGCTCTGATGAATAATACCTGTGTGTCCTTCTGGATTAAGAGCAGAGGGCACATTGGCAGCATTGTTTCACCTTGTACTGAATTTTATCCATTTCCCCTAATTTCAGGAGCTCAAAGAAAGAATAGCATCATGTCTGTTCATAAAACAGTATGCTGCCAATTTAAAAACAGATTCCAGAAATCACCTTAAGATCCAGTCAGTTTAATATAAAATGTTTTTAATTGATTTTGAAAACATTTAAAAAACAATTTTTGAGCACTTTCAATAAAAAAAGACAACTGAAATGCTACTGCAATATTCAACTACTGTAGTTTTAGCAGGTACAACAGACAACAAAACGTTGGGGAAATCTGACTTTTTGCACTAAATGAAAACATAAAACAGGGCTTGTTTTTGTCATTTATGGTGTAGTTAAGCACATTATAGTACAAGACTATTATATGAACCTCAGATGCACTGCACAAAACACTTTCCTTCTTTTCAGTTCAAAAGTCAGTGCTTATTGCAATTATATGCAAAATTATTTACTTCATGAAGTCTTATCATGATAAACAGTATGCAAAATGTTTTAAACATCAAAACAATGAAAATAATCTGAGAAAAAGAACATAGTCAACAGTAACTAAGCAGAATTAGTAAACATAAAAAATAACTTGTGAATAACTATGCTTGCCTGGTTAACACCGAACCAGTTTCAATACGGCCAAGAAAAAAAAAGTGGTTACAGGAGTATCTAGTACTGTACAAGGTAAGTCAGTAACACTCATGCACATTTTGTGATCATGTATTAACATGGTGAAGCAAACTAAACTTAATTCTTCCTGCTGTAATATTCTCATGTAAGAGAATAAGAAATAGAAATATCTCATTGAGATCAATGCACATTGCTACATAAGACAATTTTATCTGTCACTTTGATGACATTTTGTCTTTTCATAATGAAACACATTTAAAAAGTTTAATCTGTGGACTGTATTGGTTGCATTTATCCTAAGAGATGTGCCTACCACAGGTTCAACAAATTTAGTGCAATATATGAACCCCAGAAAGTTTGCTGGACGAATTCAACCAAATTTAAAGTGTTTGCTGCAATACTGTACAGGGGGTTAAAAATCCTCCAGTTTTTATATTTTTATCAAAAAAGATTTCCGTTATTTTCATATTAGTAGGAAGTTAATAATGTAAACATGGGATTAGAATGGCCTCAAAATCTCCTTTTCAGAGTATCTCCTATAGAAAGGCTCTCATCATTTGTTAAAAGAAATCACACAGTTTCCTTTGGGAATTGCGTACTTTGGTGTGCAGTAGTGCTGTGTCTCAATGTACAGTGAAGAAATAACTAGCCTAAGAAAAAATATCTAACAGATAATTAAATCAAGATAACAGCAAACACACACAAATGCCAATAACTAGGACATATCAATATATAAACTTCTGAGCCAAACCTAGCACCATTTATTTATCAAAATATATTAATACCCTACCTTGCAAATTTAGTGAACAATGAAACCTTATTAAATTACACCCTTCATCACAACTGTTAAATATTCACTGATTGCAGTCTTCTGATTGGCTTACTAATTGAGATAAAGGAAAACTTAGCTAGGTTCAAGGTAGCACAGCAATGGTTTAATGCCAGCTTTAAAAACTTAATGGCAATTTTTAAATCTACGTGAAAGGAATCTTGAAAACGGTTAAATGGAGCTGTCAACTAGTGAGCAGATTTGTGTTAACATGAAATTCATAAATAATTATTCGTAAAACAAAATGGGAGCCATCGAGAGAAACATTTTAAAACAAATCCTGAGTGCTTATTTTGCAATTGTGGTTATCACAATAAATAAATTAAGCATGTAATAAAATGCTCCTCTTCTTCAAGTAATATTGATATCCCCCTTTGTTTTATCGGAGATATAAAGACTTGTGGCTTCAGACCTCGGGTGGTGAAATGTTTTTTGTTCAGGTTTTTATGTTATCTCCCTCCTGCTTGTTTTTCAAAGAGGTCCCGTGATCAAATTGTATTACTATATTCAGGAGGAGCGATGGAGGCAGTTACCAAGTTGAGGACTTAAGAATATTATAATTAAAGAAACTTCAAAATTAATTTTAAATAGAATTCTACTATATTATATTCATGCAGCCATTGTGATGAAACAGAAAAAAAAAAAGATTTTACTGTCTTCTAAAATCCCCTATCTCAATTACCAAATAACTAAACATAAAATATTTTTCTAACATGCTTGTTTTAATTCTATTAAATTACAGTGTTTGGAGTTACTTGTGTGCGTGTGTGTGTGTGTGTGTGTATGTTGGCTCCGCATTAAAATCAACATTTTAAAATAAGATTAATGCAAGGTCACAAATATAAATGGCTACTAGTTTTTCCTTTTAAAAATTATAGTGCCGCTTTTGCTTTCCTTAAATTAATATTTAATTTTTCATTACTTTTTCTACTTAAGCCCTTCATTGCAGGTGCAAATGGTACTGAAGTCCCAGAAAGTCCTACAGAGATTTTCCATTCTACAGTAGCTCTATGCTTCAAGCCTAAATACTTATAAGAACCTGAATATTATCCCTGTTTCAAGAACTTCTTGTCTACAATTCACCTTAACTATGATTTCTTACCTAAAAGATAATGCCAACAACAAAAAGCCTATGCCTAAAATCAATGGTTTCCTCTAAATTCTGTGTTGATCAACCAATGAATTAAAATGAACTTACACAAAATAAAGATCTAGCCTGTTCTTGTAAAAGCTAGTCAGTCAATTGTTTACTAGCGAACAATGTGATTAAAATGGGGAACATTATACAATTTAATACCTAATACTTGTTCTTCTACAGCCTACTGTCTTTTCAGAAACTTTTAAAGAACTGAGGCAAATCTAACCATTTCCTATTGAAGAAGAAACCACTTCTGCAGCAAACTCTTTTAAAATGTCACAATTAATAGTAAGTGTTTCTGCTGCGGGAGGCACTTCCATTAAGACAAATACAATACATATGTCTTTAGATACAGTGTGCTACATATTATAAAACACAATTTAACCCAACATTTCAACAGTAGGATGGTCCTTGCTTTCTATCCATTCAAAACCTGATGAAGTCATAGAACTCATGGATTCACTGCAAATTTGTTGAAATAATGGGTCATTCTTTAAGTCTTCCAGTGTAGCTTCATCATCTTGTCCCTGCTGACGACCTGGATCAAACAGTAGATTTGGGTCTAACGTGTTCAAATCATTGATGCTGCCTGAGAGCTCAGAAGACAACCTGATATCGCTAGCGAAATCAGACGCAGCGCTGGTGAGATCGGACGCTACCGGACCTACCAGCCGCTGGCTGGTTTGCAAGCCATCTCCACTCAACAGGTCTTTAACAGTGCTATTGAAATCTAGTTGTTGCTCTCCAATTTCCGATTGTGCTTGATTATCTCCAGGAGAAAAACTGATCTGATCGGTGCTATTACTTTTGGTGAGGTAAGATGGTGTTTGGAATTCATATACAGAAGTGCTGGAATCGATCATATTCTGAGGATTGGCACTAGGAAAAACAGTGGAAGTTTCCAAAATCTGAGTGAGATTCATCCGAGCTGTGTAATTGGAAGGCAGGTTGTTCATGCCCAAACCCCTCACTGCATCATCGTTGTCAGAATCCAGTTTACTCAACAAAACGTTGGTTATTTTTTTACTGTTCGTTTGCTTCTGGAGAGCATTCGGGAAGGCCGTCTGCATCATGACTGTCAACGGGACTGACTGACTTCTCTGAGCTATGTTGTTGGCACATGCGTCTGTGTGAACATTTGTGAAGATGTGAACTTCTGGGGTTACTGGACTCCCAAAGGGGGTCACATTAGATCGGGGGATATTAGATACTGGATAGAGGGTGCTTCCACTAAGGTTACGTTGGCGATGAACAGCAGGGCTCACACTCCGACACCTGAAGTTGCTGCTGGCAGACGAATTCGTTCCTTTATTATCTAGAGGGGCAGGGACTGCAAAACCCTCCTGTTTGTTGGTGTTATTTACAGTGGCACCTTGATGCTGGACAGGAGAGACAGGAGTCAAACGACCAAAGTGAGTGTCATGATGTCTGGACTGGGACTGGTAAGACTGTCCGGGCACAGCAAAAGCATGAGGTTTCCTAAAACGGTCTTCCACGAGTTCCTGATAGCTTGGGAGAATGCCATGTCCGGAAACGGATGAACTACCAACCCCACTATACCCATTATTCATCCATTCAAGCTTGGTTTTGTCAGGGTGTGTGGCCATGGGTCTTTGCATCGGCTTCACAGGACTACTTGAGACAATGCTGGCATCATGATACGCCATACTGGAGCTTATAGGGGTAAATGCAAATGGATTCCTGCATTCAACAGGGCTGGGAGGGACACTGCTGCTGCAGTTAGAATGTGGAGTACCAATGGGTGTGTGTCGGCTACTTCCTAAAGCGCTATCCACAGGTGTGGTCTGGGCTAGCCTGGAACAAGGGCTCTCCCGTGACAGACTCTGAGACCCAGCAATCATTTCAGAGGTTGGGGTTGGGGTTGGGGTTGGGGTTGGAGTAGGAGTGGGCGTGGGTGTGGGCGTGTGGATCGGAGTGCCATTGCTATGGATTGGATGATAGAAGTGAGTGCTGGAGGTGTGAGATGACATTGGAGCTCCCGGAGTTACTGACTGATTCTGCAGGGTCATTCCCAAGCAGTTACCGTAAGAATGAGAGTTGTTCATCGACATTTGCTGCTCCATGAGCACCAGCTCTTCCACAATACTATCTTGTGTGAGTTCATCGTCAAAAGGAAAATAGCTTTCATTCGTTTGGGAAATAGAAGGCTCAAACTCTTTCAGATCGGACTGCAGAGGTAACTGATCTGAAGACTGTGCTTGTATTTGATTCAAAGAAGATTCTTGTAGCTGGCTATGCAGCTGCTGTGTATACGTGTCCTGCGGCATTCCTTCTAATTCCCAAACAGATTTCTCTAAGTCATTGATATCAGAGTGCTCGGGAATTGTCATAACACTGATATCTTGCTGTTGTTCACAGGCGGCGGATACAAACTCAGAATCCTTAGTGATCTGTTGCCATTCATTTGGATTAAAGCTGCCATCTGTTTTTGAATCGCTGTCCAAGAGAAAGACGCTCCCTTCAAGTTTTACTTTTATATCTGGAGATGATGATGGTGTTTGCTGTTCCAAAGCTGCATCACTGGTTATAAGAGCAGAAGAATTCAAGGGTTGGTTTGCCATTATGTGTGAGCTGACGTTTATTGATACCTTGCTAGGAACTAGAGCACCTGCTGTGGAACTTTCCGTTCTCCCTGAATGTGGAACCTTTTGGTCCTTCTTAACACTGCCTGGTTTCTGACCTTCTATGCTGACCGCAGAAAGCTGTTCCACAATTGGTTTCTTTACAGGAGGCACCTGGGACTCTTGCAATACAGAAGACAGTCGCTTTCTTGGACTTTTAGTGCATAATTTAGGGTCTTTATTTATTGAGTCACCATTAGATGGTGAGCTGGTGCTGGTGAATGTTAAGTTCTGAGTGGCAACTGAGAGAGTGATAGTACTTTGATTATTGCCTGTCGAAGTGCCTGGTAGAATTTCGTTACAGCGACTTTTACATTTGGTCCTCTGGTCACAGACCTTAGTTGCTTTTATTTCAGTGATCCCTTCACTTGAAGGTTTTTGCACTACTCCGTCGGTATTACTTTTCTGTCCCAAAAGGGCACTAGGCGTTGCTTTAGGAGCTTTAGTACCATCAGAGTTCTCTTGGCACTGCACGGGATGCTCGTCCGATGAGACTTCCGGTTCCATTTTGACTTCCACAGCAGATGTTCCCCCGGCACCACTGGTTTTGGATCCAGGAGACTGAAGCGAAACCACAGAACCATTCTTGATCTGTGGAAAGGTCCTTGACTCTTCTGTTGTCCCTGTAGCACTGTTTACTGAGGCAGAATGTTTCAGAGGGGCACTACTGTTGCTGGGTGTGAGGGATATTGCTGTCATTTTCACCACGTTTAGAGAACTCATGTGGGAAGTGGGTACAACAGCGGTTTTGATGGGGCTGCTAGTAAAGAGGACAGTAGTTGGAGAGCGAATGGTGAGTGCACTGGTGTTGGCTGGTTTCGGTAAGATCTGAGGGTAGCGGTTCCGGGCAGAACGATCCCCACCAGGACTGGCTGGGACGTTCTGAGGAGTCTTTGGTGCCTGTTTCACAGACTGCATGTGCTGAGTGACCACTTGTACATTGAGGGGAAGAACTTTGCCATCAGAAGAATTCATTGGACTTGGTGATGTTACCAACTGCCTGGTCCGCTGGACCTATTAAAAAGTGAAAAACAAAAAAATCAGATTTAACAAGTCCAGAATATTAACTGTAAATCACATATCTATTTAGTATTAAGACATTTTCATAAATGTTATGCTAAAAAGAAAAAAAGTTCCTATGTTAGATGAGAGTTCTTCTAGATCAGTTCTATACACTTATATTATAAATTATAATAAATGCAACATTGTACAATATAGTTACAAAATACAATATGTAAGAATAACATTAATAAATATGTACTAAAACAATTATTTTTAAGGAGATTATAAGACAAAGAGATAAAATCTTGAAGAAACACGCAACTATAAAGGTATCTACTGGAGTCTGTGCCAAGAAGATGACTCACTCACAGGGAGACTGTCTTACAAATGGTCTGCCTTGGACGTTAGTAACTAAACCACAGTGCGTGGGTCTCAGACAGAGCTTGTCTCTTCAAGTGTGTCCTACAGTGAACAGGGCAAGAATATGGTTGCCAGGCAGTTCACGTTTTATGACATGATAGCGATGATGATTAAGAACAAGAAAAACAAGATGAAATCTCTCCTCAATAGTATCAACAACAGTAAAATAAAATACCACCTTGTTTTAGCACAACACACTCTCACTGTAAAAGCCCCTTTCATCATAACCTCAGTTGTGTGAGATAGGAAAGGTTAAGACCACAAACTCTATTTGTTGACAAGGAAACAAGACTTGTAATAGCTGAGGGACTTGCCCAAGGTCCTATGTCCAGCAAGCCACAAAGTTAGGTCTATGTTAACACATTAGAATTTTGTTCCATCTGAATGTTACAAATAAAAAAGTTTAAACCCAAAAAAGTTTGTAACTGTGTCAACTCTAAAAATGACTCATTTCTTACAGAAAGCTCCGACTGGCTGTATGCATATTTTATGTATCTTGGATCTTTGTATTCTTACTTACATTCATTGTATAGCTCACTTTGTAATCAACAAGGTATATTTTGAATAAAAGGCAGCCAACTAAAACTATCTATGGATATATCTGTGGTCACAAAATCAGTTTATAACTGAATTTACAACATATTTGCCTCCTTCTCCTGTACCATTTTTAATTAAATTATCTATTTCCCACCATCCCAATAAGGCCCAAGCATCACTGAATGACATTACCGGGATGGGACTAGGGACAGCTGCCACGACGATACCAATAGGCTGAGGAGAAAGGATTGCAGGGTTTCCATTAGAAAGACTAGTCACTCCATTAGTTGTAGTGCCTTCTGATTTTTTTGCTGAGGACTCTCCTGGCAAAGGGGATTGTAGTTTCTGCTCTTGCTGCTTCTTCTGGATTTTCCGTTGCAATTGCTGTTTAGCATCAATAGGCGATGGCAAAGTCTTCACTTGAGGCTGAAAGGAATTACTTTCAGCTGTAGGTATAAAAGCAGAAGGCTGGGTAATTCCTTTAATTCCTGAAAATAAACAGAAAGGAGAGCTAACGTAAACACTCTCCTTCATAAAAAGCAGTTACATCTCTATTTGATATGTAACCATCTACTGGACAAAGCAACCAGAACCAGAAAATTTTAAATCACAGTTTGACTCAGGTGACAGTTGCCATCAAACCAACAGTAACAGATGACGGTTTTGAGTAGTAGCTGTGTCATAAACGTGCCGAAGCTGAGATAAATAAGAGCATGTTTTACATTTTATCCCATGTCAGAAATTTCCCTTCCTACTTCTCTAACAGAAATCCATGGATTTTCATAACTTTAATATTCAGCCCACAAGGGGCACTCAATAAATACTTACGGAAACCATCCAAATCTTAGGAAAAAATTATATGGGAAGGTCTTTAATTCTACCAGAAATTCATGAAAACAGGTACCACTATTTTAACTGCTGTTGTATAATTATTCCAGTACAACCTATGAGAAATTAAGCAGGTTCTTAATAAGACTGAGGTTAAGATATTTTGAAAAAGTGTCACTGAGAAAAAGGAATGACAAAATAAACAAGAGATAAATCTTAATAGAAGAAAGACTGACCATGTAACAATGTTTTAAAAAGCTCATTTCACATTGCGGGCATGGCATCGGGGCCATTAGAGAGTGAAGCTGCAGTTGGTATGAACAATGGAGAGGAAACGAGAGGACAGCAGCATCCTGTTGGCGCGCCTAGCCATTCCTCTCCCGGCCCTATTTCTGCTTTTCATCGTTCAGTTAACAAGAGCTTGGGGAGGGCGAGACAGGAAGGAAAGAAAGAAGTGACTACAAACTTTCTCCCACTCCTCAATAATCACTCATCTTTTGACACCCCCTATCTCCTAAGTAGTATTTTTTTCTCTTCAAATCCAGCCCAAAGTGTTCCGCTCCCTCCTGGCCCCCAGCCGCAGCTCTGGCTTCTCAGCACCTGCCCCTGAGCGTTTCTGCCAAAGGCTCAAAGCTGTCTTCCCCCAGTGCCAGGGTTTCTGGACAGGAATGAGTTCCAAGCAGCTGACTTACAAGAGAACATTTGTAACACAACCTGTTCTCTATAATATGGACACTACATTTATAAAAAACCAAATTCACCTTCAAAGGATGAAGATTAATCACTACAAAAGGTATTTAAAAAATGTGGCAATGGCTGAGAACGAAATTTCAAGAGAGATTCTAAAAATCTTTTGAGTGATAATGCAATTTTTAGTCAACTTCCCAAACTGACTACTTTCACAAAGGGGAAACATGTTTATATTTGTGATTCTTTGTATCTTTGTTTAAAAAAAAAACACTTTACATTTTATGTTTTAAAAATTCCTTCAATGTTTCTTCCAGACTTTGTGAACAATGTGGGAAACAAGAGATGTTTCTTTTCCCCATTAATCCTTCTAAGTCCTCACCTCATTAAAGCAGCTTCCAGGTGTGAGCAGGGACAGGGGAACAAGAACACAGAGCACTGAAGGGCCCCTATCTTTTAAAAACTCATTTTGCCAGAAGATAAGGGGATAGTACGGTGTAACTGAGGTAACCTGGGCTTTTGAGACAGACAAATCATTTCAAATCCTGGCCTCACTATTTATCTGCCCATGGACAAATTACTTCACCTTCCCAAGTCCGTTTCCTGGTCTGTAAGATGGGACTAAATATCACCTGCCTTATAGGACCGCTGGGGGAATAAATGAGGTGACACATGCAAGCTATCAAGCTGGCTAAGGCTGCCCAAGCAGTCTCCCACTCATGAGCAAGTATACGCAAACAGATCCGGGTCATACCGTTTACATCCAGACAGGAAAAACTACGGCAAGGCTCTACTAAGAGATTATTTTGCTGAAGTGGGTCCTGAACTGACCACAAAATATAAGGACAAAATAATTACACATCACACACACACTCCACAAAACTTAAAAGATTCTGATAAGTATAAACTAAAAGAAAAAAGATTATTAAAATGATTAAGATAAAAAGTGAAGTTATTTCAGAGACTATATTCTGGCTGAGACAAATTTTTTGTAAATTTCAAAGTATTTACATTAAACAATCAGAAGAATTATCTCTGGAAAATGAGTTTTATGTTAACACATTTTTTCCCATAGAAATTATAAATCCCTAGACTAATAACACAATTTACTCTTTTTTAGGTGTATAATGTATGACCATGATGTGACATTTAAAAAATTTTATCATATGCTTCAGACAACCATTAATTTAGAAAGAAGTAATTTATCCCAACAATACTGTTAGTTCTAAAATTCCTATTTGAATGAAAATACTGACTTGCATATTAAAATCACTTCCTATTTTATGGTAATCTTTCATACAGTCTTTTTTTTTTGGATGTTTTATGAGTTTTATCTGAGCCAAACTGATCACACATGCAGCAGAGAAAGACACTCCAAGGGAGTAACAGTTTTGCAGCTTCTTTTATGCATTTGAAATTCAGGGGGGAACTGTAAGAAAGTGGGAGGAAGCAAGCTGGGTATTGAATTACAGGATTGTTAACAAGATTATGTGCTCTCTTGAGGGCTAATAGCCCCTTTTCCAGGAGTATTCTGGTATTTCAAAGGTGTGTTAACATAGATAACCTAGGTCCGGCCTAAAATCTTTCACTAAAGAAATTGCAGGCCTGGGGCATGACTACCTACCATGATCTGCCCAGTTAGGAATTTTCTCTTTTTTGTGAAACTAAAGCATCTCACATTGTCCTAAAATCATTTTATTTGTAAGCATTAGTTCCTGGGATAGGAGTCTTTTCAAGTAATTAAAAAATTTAAGCTTATCTAATACTTATTAATTTAGGTATACATATATACTTAACAGTACAAATACATGTATTCTTTCAATTTTAAAACAGCAATGGAAGAGTTAATATGAAGACGGAAATCTTAAAAGTTTCGTATCTCGCCCTGGCTGGCGTAGCTCAGTGGATTGAGCGCGGGCTGCAAACCAAAGGGTTGCCGGTTCGATTCCCAATCAGGGCACATGCCTGGGTTGCAGGCCAGGTCCCCAGTGGGGGGCCACATGAGAGGCAACCACACATTGATATTTCTCTTTCTCCCTCCTTTCCCCTCTCTCTAAAAATAAATAAATAAAATCTTAAAAAAAAGTTTCATATCTCAGCAGAGCAATATACATAACTATAGCTTTAATCTTTAAAATGAAAGGACAGTTATAATTACCTTTTTGTTGGCTCCACAAACCCACATGAATTTATTGTTAAGTGAAGAGTGAACTCATACAAATACTAAAAGGACAAAATAGTTCTTTGGCTAAACTCTTTCTTTTCCTACCAGCTCTAAAGATAACAACACCCCTGCCAGTTGTGCTTGTTAACAGTGACTTCGTACCTGGTGGTGCCGCTGCCATTACAGTTAGAGCTGCCATGGACTTGGTGCCTATATAGTGACTTTTTACAAGGAAGCGGGCCAATTCCAGGACTGTGTCAAACGGCTGGCTTAACACTTTCTGGGCCCATTCACACACAAGGCGGCAAGCAGAAGAAATAACTTCCTCGTCAATATTTTGAAGCTGCCCAGAAGGTTCAGCTCCTTCCAACTAAACAAAAGAAAAAGTTAAATTGTAAAGGCAGGTTTAGAGAAATTAAGCTGAAGCACATTCAAGATATGTAATCTTAATTAAACGATAGAATCCAAATCTGTCGGGTCAAGTACCATGAAGAGACGTGTTGGCAGGCCTCAGAAGAGCCTGCAAGGAAAGGCCCTCTATGCCTGCGCCCACGGGCACACAGCTGCCAGCAGCGCCGTGAACGCGACACTTAAATGGTTGTTCAACATACATGAAGACTGAGAGAGAGTTTACATCTTTCTGAACGTCTTTTCTGATATCGATAAAACTATACCACTAGTCATTATTTTCTCTTCTGCAGACATGTATAATATACATATTATTCTAGAACTTAATTTTTCCTTCTGACAATATATGTACTGTCATATATATTATGGATATATTTACAAATTGGTAAGTTTAGGTCTATCTTGTCTCCCCTAGTTTCGGAAGTCATGTTAATTTAGGTCATATATGCTAACATTTTTCAGCCACTGTTGAATTTTCTTCTCATTTATTTTGTAAAAGGCAGAGTTCCAGGTCCCTGGTTTTATCTAAATAGACTATGCAGCATGCATGTCAATGCTGACTTAAGGTACAATTCAACTTATTAAAAAGAGAAGGCAGAATTCTTACCCCATCTCCAGTTTTGTGAAAGTCAAGATTGGGCAGTGTTGGCATATGAACAAAAGCTTTTTTTCTTAGTCCACTGTAGCAATATGTAATGAACAGTTAAGGTCTGAAGTATTCTAAATTAAATGGACTGCTTACATAATTAGCACCTGAGACGTAACCATATATGAAGTGAAAATAAAATCAGAATGAAATAACATCTACTTTTTGAGTTCTTCAGTAAAAGAAAGAAACCTTATTATAAACTCAGGATTTGTACTCCTTTGAAATGGGAACAGTCTTTGTAGAACGTTACTGTCTTAAGAAAAACATAATAATTCTCATCTGTTATAAATTTAATGAATAAATGTTTCTAATAAGCTGTGCCAGCCACCAGTAACAAACAGGTCAGAAGGAAAGAAATATCCAGATGGAAACCTGGAACGGAGAAGGGAAACTTTAGCCCAGGGCACTGGGACAAAAACAACTCTTAGGAGTGTCACAAGGGCTTTAACCTTTTCATTTCTCTTTTTCCACTGAAACACACAGGATTATCACCTGCAACATGCCAAAGACACATCAAGACATTGTTGTTTGTCTCAGAAAACAAGGGCAGGTCATGTAACACGTGCTGGAAGAACACCTGGAACCACTTTAGAAAAGCAGCCTTCCACCATCCCTCTCCTCTCCCCTCCTCCGCAGCAGTGAAATTTCATGCTGTGAAAAAGGCCAGGAGCTAAGTAGAGAAAGAGAGATGAAATACTTCTAATATGATACAGAGACCCTCTATCTTCTTCCAGGAGTAGGAAGAACTTTAATAAACTCTTAATTTTCATTTCCTTATTTCTGTTTGCTCCTAAGTATTTCTCCATCACAAGAGGAACTTGGTTTTAATTTTAATACAGATTTTAAACAGTTGGCTGAAAAATACTTTACAGCAGGGGTCCCCAACCTCCCGGCCATGGACTGGTACCAATCTAGGCCTGTTAGGAACCGGGATGCACAGCAGGAGGTGAGCCTGAGTGTAATGTGCTTGAATCTTAAACCATCCTGAAACCATACCCCGGTCTGTGGAAAAACTGTCTTCCGCAACACTGGTCTCCCATGCCAAAACGGTTGGAGACGGCTGCCTTGAAGACAGCGCTAATATTCCAGTACAAGTTCCACAAGAAAAATTTTTGAATGTTATACATTTTGCAAAACAGATCCCTATGTATGTTTCTAAATAAAAGGAAGGAAAGAAAGCAAGCTAATAGCTTCCTCCATTTTAATCGATAATTTACGACTGCTGTACTGTGGCATGCCTGTGTCATTCTTGTTAAAGAAAAGGAGATCAGGCGGCAAGAACACATTACAGTGACAGAAATAAGGTGAAACTACCACAGTCTCAATAACCGCTCTTTGTTATTTCTCTTGCAGTTTGATATGTAGTTGGGAAAACTACATTGGTAACTATACTACTAAGTACTTTTGCATTGTTTATATTTACGGATTTAAATTTATTTCTAAATATAGCTGCTGGCTGAACTACAACAACAGGTGTCCTATAATATGTGAAAATTTAGACATTACTAAAAATCACCCTGGTAAAGGATATTTCGATTTGCCTCTCGTGCCCAGACGACGTGCCTTCATGTTTGGAAAGACATTCTTCATAATCTTTCCAAAGTCAGCAGCACTTAGTGGATGGTAACCAAGATTGTCACAATAGCTCCTGCAAAAGAAGGAGGGACCAGTTTAGAGGGCGACAGAACTCAGAATATAGCACAGTGCTATTTCAATACAATTTGATCACTTCGACAAAGTGAAAAAAAACCACATCATCTTCAAGTCATTCACCACAGCTTTCACTGATATGTGGTCTTCATTCCCTCTGGAGACTAACTCGGGGTTCGTCTATTTGACCCTCAGGGTATATCGCGCACTGCTGCCTTCAGCAGCATTCAAGAAACTTTCAGTAAGAGGTAAGTGGGTGGTATAAAGTTTTTCAACGACAACCCAACCCTGCATTCGGGATTGGGTGTATCCAGCTCAAACAGTAAGGCTGTAAGTTTCCACATACATACATATAGGTATATATGGCACACACACACACACCAGATATTACAGACAAAACGACTACATGGTTTAGTACAGAAACATGATATATTAGAACAAAAAGGGATCTTACAGATCAACTATACTAACACTCTCATTTCACCCATAAGGGAAGCCACAGAGAAAAGTTCCAAAGGTCCAGTGTTCTCTCCTCACCCCTACCCTCCTTATTATTGACAGGAAAAAGGTACTTTGTAAGGCAGTATCTTCAAGTGAGACCAGGGAAGCAAACTCAGTCTTAATTACTCCTGGAATCAGCTGTTGTTATTCTCTAAAGGTGCCAGTCACAGGTAAAAGGACAATCCTTCCTCTACCAGCTCAGCAGCAGGCCAGGGCCGTAACTTGCTGTGGCTGCCAAGACCCTCTTCACAACCGCTGGCCTTTCAGAGAACCACTGCCTGAGAATTACCAAAGAAGCAGTCAGAGGAATCCCCAAATACTTCAACCAAGTGCCCCCACCTCACCGCCCCCTGCCCCATTTTAGCACCAACCAGAGCAGCTTCTTAATGAAGACATGCATGTGGGGGAGAGCCAAAGAAAGACACTTAGGATGAAGAAACAAAGGAAAAGGACTGGAAGGCCTGCGGGGCAGGCTGTAATTGCAGTTGGGACTTGAGTTCTTGTACACAGCTCAGTAAATATCCTGGCAACATTACTGAAGTGACCTGAACACAAGAAGTTGAATTGGGAGACACTCAGGCTGATGTAGGGGCCCCTGGGAGTCTTAATAGAGAGAAAAGGGATAGGTCTGCAGACAGTGGTATTTTTCTTGATCATGCCCTCCCTGTGCCCACATTCCCCTGGTGAGGGTGGACAGGGGAAGAAGCTAACACACGTTGAGAGTTCCCTCTACACAAGTATCTGGATACATCATATTTAAATTGAGACTAAATGCAATACTCTGGGTCAGGGATCAAGGTTTAACGTATAACCTGAAGAGGTGACTATTTCTGGGTGCTGACAATTTAGTGAATTATATTAAGTCATAACCATTTTGGCAGCAAGTTAAATCAGTCACCTTTATGGCTTAAACCAGCACAAAAAGAGAATGTGAATGAGGCTCCTTTGCACCTAAGGAACTGCACACAAGCTGTTTCCCCTACCTGGATCATTACTCTTCTTGACTTTCAAGTCCCAGCTCAAGTGTTATGGGTTGGAAGGATCTCTTCTGTCTAACGCGATGCCCTCCTGCCACACCTGGCCACACTCCCTATTAGTGTACTTACACTAAGCAACAGGGCAGCGACCATATCCAGGGGTGAGCAAAAGCAGGTCTACAGTCGTATGTGAAACAGTTTATTCTTATATTATTAACTACTGTATTATTTATTTATATTACAACTGTAAGCCTACTTTTGCCCACCCCATGTATCTGGTTCACCATTTTATTCTCAGCACTAGGAGCAAGATTTAAGAATCACATTAAGCCTTAATGTGACATTAAGTACGTAATATTTAAAATGACAAGAAACTTTAAACGAACACACAAAAAGACAAAAAAAAAAAAAAAAAAAAAGACAACCCCAGCAATCCCCCAAAACCAATGCCCACTGGCTCCTATGATCACATAGGCAAATGGGCCTAAAAACACTGATACCAAATAAAGAAAAGCAGGGCAATGAGCCTAATGAGGGATAGAATATATATCCATTCTTACCCGCACTCTGTGATTAGATTCTGATTTTTCCTATTATATTAGCATACCAAAACTTTTTAATTTGGAAGATGTTGTAGGTAAAAGGCTGGCAAAGTTAACTATCAAGATGACCAATTTGCTTGTCAAAATGGAACTAATCCTGAGTGAGATTTCAGATGCTGACCACCCGATTTCATCTGGATTTTGATTCTTAATTATCCTGTTATAAGAGAGGAATTCGCCTTTAGAATGACTTTTAAAATAATCTTATCTTTAGTGGATATGACAAATATCATGTAGACATATAAACAGCTCAAATTATCCTTCCTGAATACAAAGGAAGCAGTTTAAGAATAAAACATCTTATGATTCAAAATTCTATACTGTGACATTTTATACATCAAAGAGAAAATGGAGAGCCTCAATTTAAAGGCAACAATAACAATGCTGGAAACATGTCCTCAATTGCTCTAATTCTGTGAAATCTTAGAACTGAAAATGAGTCCAGCAGTGGTATGATTCAACTTCCTGCCAGAGGAGGAAATGGCCATACCCCCAAATGACGGGCCACCGCAGTGTGAACACCGCCCTGATGGGGAGGGCTCTATTGAGGTAGTCCACCCAATTTTCAGCAGTTCTCATTTTCAGAAAAGGAATTTCATTGTTAGAACCCCTCCTCCACTGGGAAGATCTAGATAGCCAGTGATTCTGTTTTTAATCGAAAACAGTAGATTCAGTAGGTATCTATAAGCTACTTAGTCATAATTTTTAAACCTGGGGCTATATGAAAAACCATAGGCCATTCCACATTCCAGGCCACATGGAGATCTTCATTAATTTGTGTCTCATTTTCCTGCTTCTCAACTAATTGCACGTTGATCAAGCAAGATACACACCTAACTCAGTGTCAGAATATATTTATGTAAACTCAAAAATGGGGAAGAAACACAGAATGTTCTGTTTATAAGATAATAAACACTTTAATGCCATTCTTAAAATCAGTTCCTTTTTTGTCCAACTTTTTCTCCTTATTAAAAAGTTAAAATTCTTTTTTTATTTTACAAAGAAACACCAATGTGAGAGAAAAACACCGATTGGCTGCTTCCCACGCATGCGTCAACTGGGGATCAAACCTGTGACCTAAGTATGTGCCCTGACCAGGAACTGTACCCTCAACCTTTTGGTATATGGAACAATGCTCCAACCAACTGAGCCACACTTACCAGGGTTCTTTTATTCTTTTTTAAAACTGTGCTTTTAAGACTTGAAATTAAGCCTCGCATTCAACATGACCATTAAAAGGTCACTCAAAATCTTTTGACAGCAAGTCATTCTTTAATGTTTAATCATACCATTTACAAATCAATTATATATAAGTTAAAGGTATATCAGTATACATTGTTTAAAGGTCAAAAATATAGCCCTGGCTGGTGTAGCTCAGTGGATTGAGTGCGGGCTACAAACCAAAGGGTTGCCGGTTCAATTCCCAGTCAGGGCACATCCCTGGGTTGCAGGCCAGGTCCCCAGTGGGGGCCACATGAGAGGCAACCACACATTGATATTTCTCTCTGTTTCTCCCTCCTTTCCCTTCTCCCTAAAAATAAATAAATAAAATCTTTAAAAAAAAGGGTCAAAAATATAAACAAAAATCATAAAAGATTAGTGGCAAAATACAGGGTAGGGCAAAAGTAGGTTCACAGTTGTTTGTATGAAGATAATACAATAATTAGTAAATACTACAAGATCAACTCTGGGTTTTGCATACCCACAACTGTAGATCTACTTTTCCTCACCCTGGAGTCAGAGGACTCCTATGCACACCTGAACGCTTTTGTCTGCCTTTATGCACTTCATTATTTAACCCCCCCTGGCAACCTTGAGGTGGACCTTTTTTCTCCCTTCAGAGTTATTTCTATCTTCCTTTGAGACACTAAGTTTCAAACCTTTATACAGGAGCTCTTATTTTCTTAGAGATATAAAAAATGTCCCCAGAATTATTTATGTGAAAACATACACACATATTTCACTGTTTACAGTAAATATGGCTATTACTTATAGTGCCTGAATTCAACAAATGCCAGTTGATGAGGATGGTGATAAGCAGTCCCTGAAATGCACTTCAGCTTCTCACTCTAACGGCGCATTAGGACCTATAAAAGTGTGTGGTGCAAAAAGGCCATCTACACTACCACACAGAAAGTCAAGGAAGACGTCATCACGCATGTATAAAATGTTATAAAGTTTAATTAATTTATATACTTTTAATTTGTGCAGGAAAATTCTAATTGGCATGGAATCCTACAATCCATGGCATACTATACTTCTGTCCTAATGTATGATGTCAAGAGCCACACTTTCATTTCATTCTTTTTTTAGTGGCTGAGTATATTCCATTGTATATACACATACGATTTATTTATCCATTCCTCCACTGATGGACATTTAGGCTGTTTCCATTATTTTGACTATTGTAAATAGTGCTGCAATGAACATGGAGGTGCATGTATATTTTTGAGTTAGTGTTTTCGTTTTTGGATAAACACTCGGAAGTGGAACTGCTGAATCCAAGTAGTTCTATTTTTAATTTTTTGAGGAATACTACATATTGCTTTCCATAGTGGCTGCACCTATTTACATTCCCACAAATGATGCACAAGGGTTCCCTTTTCTCCACATTCCCTCCAATACTAGTTATTTGCTGTCTTTTCGATATGACCATTTTAACAGGCCTGAGGTGATCATCTCACTGGGGTATTTATTTGCATTGCCCTGATGATTAATGATGTTGAGCATCTTTCATGTGCCTGGACATCTTATCTGTATGTCTTCTTTATAAAATGTCTATTCAGAGCTTTCTATTTTTTCATTAAAGAGTATTTTTTTTTTTTGCTATTGAGTCGCAAGAGTTCTTGATATGTTTTGGATATTAACCCCTATCAGGTATATGATGTGCAAATATTTTCTCCCTGTTTATTTTGCTGAGTGTTTCCTTTGTATGCAAAGCCTTTCAGCTTGATGGAGCCCCACTTGTTTACTTTTGCCTTAGCTTTTACTTTTGGTGTCACAATTACATCATTGCCAAGATCTGTGGCCAGGAGCTTACCGCCTATGCTTTCTTCTAAGAGTTTTATGGTTTCAGCTCTTATGTTCAAATCTTTCATCCATTTTGAGTTGATTTTTGTGTATGGTATAGAATACTGGTCAAGTTTCATTCTTTTGCATGTGGTGATCCAGTTTCCCAACACCATCATTGAAAAGACTATCCTTACCCCATTGTATATTCTTGTTTCTTGAGATAGGTATTAACTGCTATGAACTTCCCTCTTGGAACTGCTTTTGCAGCATCCGATAAATTTTGGTATGTTATGTTTCCACTTTTTTGTTTGTCTCAAGGAAACTTTTGACTTCATCTTTGACATAATGGTTATTCAGCAGCATGTTGTTTAATCTCCACACACTTGTGAATTTTCCAGTTTTTCTTTTATAAATTGATTATCTAGTTTCATACTATTGTGGTGGGAAAATACGCTTGACAGAATTTCAGTTCTATTAAATTTATTAAGATGTGTTGTGGCATAACATACATGATCAATCTGGGAAAATGTTCCATGTGCACTTGCGAAGAATGTATATTGTTGCTTTTGGATAGAATGTTCTGTATGTATCTGTTAAGTCCATGTGGTTTAACATTGTTTAAGGCTGACATTTCCTCATTGATTTTCTGTATGAATGATCAACCCAATGATGTAAGCAGGGTATTACAGTGCCCTACTATTATTGTATTGCTATCTATTTCTTCCTTGAGGTCTATTAATATTTACTTTACCTAGTTAGATGTTCCTATATGGAGTACATAAATATTTACAAGTGTTATGGCCTCCTGTTGGATAGACCTCTGTCATTATATAAAACCCTTCTCTGTCTCTTATTACAGGTTCAGTTTCTAAAGCAGATTTTGTCTGATGTAAGCATGGCTACCCCAACCTCCTTGTGGTTTCCTGTTGCATGGAATATCTTTTCCAATTCCTTCACTTTCAGCCTCTGTGTCCTTACATCTTAAGTGAGTCTCTTGTAGATAGCATATAAATGAGTCTTTTTTTCTTTTCTTTTCTTAAAATCTTTTCAGTCTCACTACATTGACAGATTGGTAAATTTAGTACATTTACACTTAAAGTAATTATTGCTAGGTATGTACTCATTGCCATTTTAACTGTTTTCTAGTTTTTGTAGTTCTCTATTTCTTCTTCTCTTGCTCTCTTCCTTTGTGATTTGATGATATTCTTTAGTGGTATGCTTATATTGCTTTCTCTTTATCTTTTGTGTATTTACTATATTTTTATGCTTTGTGATTGCCAAAAGGCTTACATATAACAACTTTTATATATATATACACACACACAAACATATATATATACACACATATATACAATGATCTATTTTAAGTTAATAACAAATTTGATTACATTCTAAAGCTCTACATTTTTACTATCCCTCCCCACCATGTTTTATTGTTCTCTATTAAATAATGGAAAAACTAAAAACTGACTACTCTGAAAATTAATCCAGGTCTTGCAGAAAACTGGGGAGTATTTTTCCAAGAAAAATAGTTGGCTCCAATAAGAACAGCTCTGTATCATTTTAACTTGCCTTGGAGATCCCCCCATTCTCCAGCAGTAGCACTGAAAAGTAACAGCCCATATTCCCAGTTGAGGCTGGTGGCCACCAGAATAAACACAACACAGCTGGAGTATTCTCAAAAACTGATTCCAAAGAACTGTCATTATTTGTCTTGTGTGATGGATTCTATAAGACTCCACCTACAGGCCGTTATCTGACCTGTCTGTCTTGGAGCTTGCCCACTACAAAATGCTTTCTTGCTGAAGGACGGGGTGGGGAAGTTGTTAAAAAGAATTATAGGCAAGTGTCTTAACTTCTTGGCTGCCTGAGACAGTGAATAACAGCTGGGGCAAACAACAGACTAACCAAAAATTTAAAAGAAAAGCTGGGAAATAAGAAGTTCTTTGAAGCTTCAAAAAACTTCAACATATTCCTGGGAATCAACTGAGTGTCTATAGTGTCTGTCTACTCCTCCCCCTGCCCCACAGACCTTTGATAAAGACTGGGAGATTTAAATTGGCTTAAAGTGTTTAAGGAAATCTCCATCCAATCAATAGTTGACCACTAAGCTACCAAGTAGAGACTTCAATGGCCAAAGAAATGAAAGAATTTATCGCTAGTAAACTGGTCCTACAGGAAATACTAGATGCAGTCATTCAGGCTTAAATAGCAGGACATCAAACAGTAACTCAAATCCACACAAATAAAAAATAACAGTAAAGGTAACTTTGTAGGTGAATATAAAATATAGTCTATATGTCTTTTTTCTTATAACTCCTTATTCATATCTGATCTAAAAGACAACATAAAGCACCACATATAAATGTGTTAATGAGCACACAACGCATGAAAATGAATGGGGATGATGTAGAGAACACACACACACACATACACACATGATTAAGTTGGTATAATCCAAACTAGTTTTTCATAAATTAAGGTGTTAACTGTAATTTAAAAGATATATAGTAAAAGAAACAAGGGAATTAAAATGTTTCAATAAAAAAATACCTACTTAACACAAAAAAAGGTAAGAAACTGGGGAACTAAGGAATAAAAAGATATAGACATTTTATAGAAAACAAATAGCACAATGTGAATGTAAAGGGATTAAATTCCCTAATTAGGCAGAATAGATTTAGAATAAAATATGATCAAACTATATGTCATCTACATATTATGTATTATAGAAAAAGACTTTAAGACAAAAATTGCAAGAGACAAAAAAGGCATTATTTCATGATATAAGCGTCAGTTCATCAAGAAGATACATCAATCATAACCTACTATGTACCTAATAACAGCTCCAAAATATATAAAACAAAAATGAGCACATTTAGAAGAAGAAATAAATAATTCAACACTAGTAATTGGAAAAATGCAATGTTTGGTTGGCCAAAAATCTGTATGTTGTTTTCTATAAAATAAGAGACACAATTTTTCATTTTTACCAATAACTTTACTGATTTGGATATTTTGAGTATGTTGGCTACCTCCTGCATGGTATACCTTTGATTGTTCTCCATTAATGTCTGGATTTCATTGCTATCAACTTCAACTGGTCTCCCCAACCGTGGGGCAATTGTCCAGCAAGAAATTCCCAGCATGAAACTTTGCAAACCTCTTCTGACATGTTCAATCAGTCACAGCACCTTCTCCATACACTGAATAAATCTTTTTATGCATTTCAGTTGTATTTTTACCTTTCTTGAAATAATAAAGCATAATATGCCAAAATGTTGTATATCTTCTTCCATCTTCAATATTAAAATAGCTATAAAAAATTCACCAATTTTGATGAAGTTTTTTAAAAAGGCAAGCTGATATGACAGCTATCACAATACGATCTAACAAAATTGTTTCGAATGAAGTTAAAGACAACTAAGTGCTACTAGAGTCCTCTTACAGAAAAAACAAAACAAACTTTTGGGCCAACCCAAAAGTTCACTTTCAAAAAGGGATAGAACTAAGAAGAGAAGGAAAGAGAAGACATAAAACAACAGTAAAAATCAACTATACCTAAATATGTAATCTACAGAACACACCTGACCAAGCAACCTCAGAGTATACATTCTTCTCAAGTGCACATGGATTATTCTCCAGGATAAATGGTATATTAGGCTATAAATACAACTCTCTGTACACTCAAAGTAATAAACCTGTACAAAATATTTTCTCCAACTACAATAGGTTGGAATTTGAAATCAATAACTGAAATTGGAAATTCACTCATGTGTAAACTATACATGGGTCAAAAAATAAATCACAAGAAAAATTAGAAAATACTTTGAGATAAATAAAAATGAAAGCACAACATACCAAAACTTATGGGATGCAGAGAAAGTAGTGCTTAGAGGAAAGTCTATAGCTGTGTATGCCTACATTAAACAATGAGAAAGGTCTCAAATGAATAATGTAATCTTCCATTTTAAAGATCCAGAAAAATAAGAGGAAACCAACCAAATCCAGTGCAGATAGAAGTAATAATAAGGGTTAAACTGGAATCCTCACTTATTAAACTGGAATAAATGAAGTAGGGAATGAAAAAAATTAACCAATCTAAAATTCGTTTCTTTGAAAAGATCAATGAAGCTGAGAAACCTTTAGCTAAAATGATCAAGATGAAAAAAAAAGATTCAAATAACTGAAATCAGAAATGGAAGCAGGACATTACAACTATTGTTATAGAAATAAAAGAGGCTATAAGAGAACACTATGAAAAACTGTATGCCAATAGACAAATTCCTAGAAAGGCATAAACTACCAAAATGGTCTCAAAATGAAATGAGACAATTTGACCTATAAAAAAAAGACTGAATTAGTAATTTAAAAAATGCCCACAAAGAAGAGTCCTGGCCTAGATGAGTTCACATGTAAATTCCACCAAACTATTAAAGATCAATACCAATCCTTCATAAACTCTTTCATAAAAATAGAAAATACTTCCAAACTCATTTTGTAAGGCCAGCATTACCCTGACTCCAAAGTAGACAGATATATCACAAGAAAAATACAGAGTATATCCTTATAAATATATATGTAAAAATCTTGAAGAAATTTGTATTATATGGCTTACACTTCTGGTCAAGATGGAGGCATAGGTAGACATGCTTCGCATCCTCACGCAACCACAGAAAGAATCACAACTAGATCTCAAAACAAATAACATCCAGAATTGTCAGAAAATCATTCTGTATGGAAGCCTGACAACCAAGGATTTAAAGAAGCCACATTCATACAGGTAAGGAGGGGCGGAGTCTCGGAGATGAGCAGAGAGGCATGGAGACGTGGTGTGGAGCAGAGAGGTGGAGATGGAATGGATGGTCCCACATTCAAGTATGGTAGATAAAACTTGGAAGGGATACCTTGGGAGCGAGCAAGCCCAGGCCAGACCAAAAGGCCCAGGGATCCAGTGCCAGGAAGATAAATCCCCTTAACTTCTGGCTATAGAAACCATTGGGGATGTGGGTGGCAGAAGAAACTGCCGGATTTTCAGGAGACTGTTTAAAGGGCCCACACAGACTTAGAAGGTATGCAAACCCACTCACTCTAGGATTCAGTACCAGGGCAACAGCCTGAAGGGCATCAGTCACATATGGGAAGTGGGGGAAGTAATTGGAAATGGGATGAGTGCCAGGCAAACCTCCAGAAGCTAAGCAGCTGCACAGTCCCCTCTCTGAGCACCCCCACCCCCACACAGAGGCACAAAGTGGTGAGGAGGGTTGCTGCACCCTGGTGATTACCCAAGGTTCTGCCTCACACAATTTATAGGTATTTTTTCTACAATAAGCCACACTACTAAGACAGGGTGTCAAAGCAGCTCTACCTAATACACAGAAACAGACACAGAGAGGCTACCAAATAGAGACAAAGAAATATGGCTCAAATGAAAGAATACAACAAAACCCCAGAAAAAGAACTAAACGAAACAAAGATAAACAACCTATCAGATGCAGAGGTCAGGTGATCAGGATGCTCAAAGAACTCATGAGTACAGCAACAACATAAAGGATAAACGAAGTTACACTAAGTGAAACAAAGAAAAATGAATAGGAAACCAACAGTGAAGGGAAGGAAGCCAGGATTCAAATCAATGTTCTGGAACATAAGGAAGAAATAAACATTCAACCAGAATAGCAAGAAGAAACAAAGATTCAAAAAAACGAGGACAGTATAAGGACCCTCTGAGACATCTCCAAACATACCAACATCCGAATCATAGGGATGCCAGAAGGAGAAGAGGAAGAGCAAGAAATCGAAAACTTATTTGAAAAAAGTAATGAAGGAAAACTATGCTAATTTGGCAAAGGAAATATACATACAAGTCTGGGAAAGCTCACAGAGTTCCAACTAAGTTGGAGCCAAAGAGGACCACACCAAGACACATCATAATTAAAATGCCAAAGTTTAAGGTAAGGAGAAAATCTTAAAAGCAGCAAGCGAAAAGCAGAAAGTTACCAACAAAGGAGTTCCCATAAGACTATCAGCTAATTTCTTAAAAGAAACTTTGCAGGCAAAAGTATTCAAAGTGATGAAAAGTACGAACCTATAACCAAGATTACTCTAATCCAGAAAAGCTATCATTTAGAATGGAAGGGCAGATGAAGTGCTTCCCACACAAGGTAAAGTTAAAGGAGTTCGTCGTCATCAAGCCCTTATTATGTGAAATGTTGAAGGGACTTATTTAAGAAACAGAAGAACATCAAAACTATAAACATCAAAATGGCAACAAATTCACAATTATCATTAACAATCTAAAAAAACTAAGCAAACTACCATGACAGGAACAGCATCATAGATATGGCGATCATTTGGAGGGTTATCAGCTGGGAGAGGGAAGGGGGAGAATGGAGGAAAGGTGCAGGGATTAAGAAGCATAATTGGTAGGTACAAAATAGACAGGGGGATGTTAAGGATAGTATAGGAAATGGAGAAGCCAAAGAACTTACATGCACGGCCCATAGACATGAACGAAGAGTAGAGGACTGCGGGAGGGAAGGGGAGGTTGTAGGCAAGGAGGTGAATAACAGGGGAAAAACTGGGACAACTGCAAAAGCATAATCAATAAAATTTATTTTTAAAAAAGTTTTTATTTATTGATTTTTAGAGAGAGAGAGAGAGAAAGGGATTGAGGGAGGGAGAAGGAGGGAAAGAGAGAAAACACTGATTTGTTATTCCACTTACGTATGCATTCATTGGTTGCTTCTTGCATGTACCCTGACTGGGGATCAAATCCACAACCTTGGCACATCAGGACAACGTTCCCACCAACTGAACTACACGGCCAGGGCTGTAGAAATCTTTAACACAGTGCTAGCAAACTGAGTCTATCACTACGTATAAAGGATTATACATCATGACCACCCAGGATTTATCCCAGGAATACAAGATGGATTCAACATACAAAAATCAATCAGTAATGTAACACAATATTAAAAGCGTAAGGAAAAAAATCTGATCTGGTAATCTCAACAGATGCAGAAAAAACATGTGAGAAACTTCAACAATCAACAATCTGGAAATAGAATTCAAGTTTCTAGACCTGATAAAGGTCATCTATGGAAAACCCACAGTTAACATCATACTTAATTAATATCAGCACACTGAAAGCTTCTTCCTCCAAATCAGGCAAAAGACAAGGATGTCTGCCTCATCATTTCTGTTTAACATTGTATTGGGAGATTCCAGCCAGGGCAATTAGGCAACAAAATAAAATAAAAGCCAAATTAGAAAAGAAGAGGTACTGCTATCTTTATTTTCAGATGACATATTATATATATAGATAACCCTAAGGAATGTACTAAAAAACTGCCATTAGAGTTAATAAACCAGTTCAGGAGGGTTGCAGGACACAAGATCATATATAGTCACATGCCAGTTAAGGATAGGAATATGTTCTGAGAAATGTGTCATTCTAATGATGATTTTGCCATTCTTTGAACATTATAGAGTGTAGTACTTACACAAACCTAGATGGTACAGCCTACTACTATAAACTGTATGTGCTATAATTTTATATGACCAGCAGCACAGTAGGCTTATTTCCACCAGCATCACCACAAACATGTGAGTAATGCCCTGAGATACCACATTAGGATAGTTAGGACATCACTAAGCAATGGGGTTTTTTTTCAGCTCCATTATAATCTTATGAGATCACCATCATATATGCGGTCTTTCATTGACCAAAACATTGTTATGTGGTGCATGACTGTATAAAAATCAGTCTTATTTCTATACACACGTACAATCAAAAATGAAATTTAAAAAGTAACTCCATTTACAGTATTTAAAAAGAACACTAGGAATAAGCTTAACAAAATAAGTGCAAGATTTTTTACATGAAAACTACAAAACATCCTTGAAGAAAACTAAAGATCTACATGAACAGAAATATACCCCATGATCATGGATTGGAAGAATACTGTTAAGTTGACGATACTCCTAAACTTATCAACTGATTAAATGCAATCTTTATGAAAATTTCTCTGCCTTCATTACAGAAATTAACAAGCTAATTCTAGAATCCATATGGAAATTTAAGGAAACCAAAGAGTCAAAAAAAATGAATCTGGAAGGCTCATACTTCCCTATTTCAAAACTTACTACAAAACTAAAGTAACCAAGACAGTGTAATGATAGCATAAAGATACACAGCACATTGGGACAGAATTCAGAGTCCAGAAGTAAGCCCGTACATTGATGGCCAATTGATTTCCACGAGGGTTCCAAGACCATTCAATGGGGAAGAAATAATCTTTTCAACAGATGATGCATGGTTGCTGAATATCCGTGAACAAAAGAATGAATTTGGGTCCCTACCTCACGTCACATATAAAATTTAAATAAAACGTGAAGATCCAAATGAATGAGCTAAAACAATAAAATTCTTATAATGAAACAGTATAAATCTGCATTACCTTACATTAGGCAACAGTTTGTTAGATATGATAGCTAAAACCACAAGCAACCAAAGGAAAAAATAAACTAATTTCATCAAAATGAAAAACTTTTGTTCACCAGAGGACAGTGTCAAAACAATGAAGACAGCCCACAGGAGGAAAAATATTTACAAATCATAATATATCTAGTAAGAATTTAGTGTATGGAATATGTGTACAACACATAAGTAAATATTAAGACCAATAATTAAAAATGAGAAAATACTTTAAATAAATATTTCTCCAAAGAAAATACGTAAATGGCCAATAAGAACATGAAAAGTTACTTGGCATCATCAGTCACCAGGGAAATACAAATTGAATCCGTGAGCTACTACTTCACATTTGGTTGAATGACCATAACAAAAAAAGACATGAAGGTGTTGGCAAGAATGTGGAGAAATATAATCCTCATAATTGTTGGTGGGAATGTAAAATGGTGCAGCCATTTTGCAAGACAGTTTGGTAATTCCTCAAAAAGTTAAAATAGAGTTACCCTATGACTCAGCAATTCCACTCTTTGGTATATGACCAAGAGAACTGAAAACCCATATCCATACAAAACTTATAGACAAATGTTCACAGTAGCATTTTCATAATAACAAGAAGTAGAAACAACTCAATGTTCACTAAATGATGAATAGATAACAAACTGGTATGTTCATACAATGGAATATTATTTGACCATAAAAAGGAAAGAAGCACTAATATATGATACAACATAGATAAACCCTGAAAACATCATGATATATGAAAGAAACCACAGAGGAAAGGCCACATAATATATGATCCCTCTTATATGAAATGTCCAGAATAGGTAAACTGATACAGGCAGAAGGTAGACTATTTGTTGCTAAGGCCTAGGAGAAAGAAAAATGGGTTGTGACTCCTAGTGGATATGGAATTTCGGGGCAGTAATGAAAATATTTTCACATTATGGTGACGGATGCATGACCTTATAAATATACACTGAACTGTACAATTTAAAACTGAGTATTATAATATGTGATTTATATCTCAAAAGATAAACATCTGAAAAGCAAAAGAAAAATTTAGTTTTGACTACCTGTAAAATAACTGCCTTATGACATAGAGTAAATTGAGATTTTTGCCAATACATAATCTGAATTGTGTTCTTTAGGACTGTGGAGTGGAAGTTATTCATTTGCTGGGACATTTGTGGGGGGCTGAAATTGATCAGTATAGTTTTTTCTAAACTTTACTATTTCTAATCAGCTAAAATATTTAAAATACAATTAAGGTTTGGGAAATGCTACTCCAAATATTTTAATCAAGAGAAGACTAGCATTTGGAATGAGTTTCTAGAGGTAATAGGGATTAAAGCAAAAAGCCCAGCCCTGAAGTCAGAAAATCTGGGTACAGGTTGTCTAGGGCATTTACTTCGGAGTCATAGTGACCTCATCCACAAACCAGAAATAACATCTGCTTCCATTTATTTTATTCAGATGCTAAAATATTAAAGAATATATTATACATTTGAGAAAGTATATGCACATGCTTAGGCCTGACCTATATGCCATTTAGCTCATGAAATGTTCACTATTTTAATGCTTTTAAAACAAGTATGTTTCAAGAATCTATTTCTACCTGCAAGGTTGTCCTAAGAGTTTAATTTACATTGATTAACAGAACAGAAAATATAAACTTAGGCTGTAAGCACAAAAGTATACCACACATACAAAATTAATGATTACACATAACTAAAAAAATTAAATAATCAAATAGATGGGAAAGAAAGGACTGGAGAGAACAGTTGTGCCAGGAAACAATGGAAACAACGCTGTCAAATTTAAAAATCTGCACCTTTGAGATTCTACCCAGAATGAGAGAAAACAGATTTTTAGGAATGCTAAAACAGGCTACATATTATTTAGTAGGAAATCCACTTGAGATTAATGCTTTGTTTCTCCATCATGCAGCAGGAGGCAGCAGCAGGAGCTGTGGCTGCTACTGCTCTGTTGCTGTGTGTCTGCAGACACCAGAGTTTCTGGGTAGGTTCATGCCACCAGCTTCTTCTATTGGTCAGAATGAAAGACCAGGGACTTTTTAGGAACATAATAATGTAAACTGCTTAAAACAAAATGATAAAAATAAAAGGATGGGCGTATATGCATACATATATATATACATATATATATATATATATATATATATATATATATATATGTATATATATATATACATACATACATACATACAGGGTGGGGTAAAAGTAGGTTCACAGTTGCATATGGAAAATAATACAATAATTAATAAATAAAAATAAGAGAATAAACTCTATTTCACGTGCTCACAATTGTAAACGTACTTTTGACCCAACCTGTATATATTTGTATTAGACGGATATCGAGAATGGGTTGTAAATATTGATATAAGAGAAAACTTTAAGACAAAACACGTTAAATATAACAGGATCTTTTTTTGTTGATAACAGGCAAAAACTATAATAAAGATACATACAATCATTATTTTTTTCTTTTGTCAAATATCCCAAGATCTATAAATCAATCCATGAACCACTATGAGGAACTGTGAGAAACATCACTTTTGTAAGAGATTAATAGACTACTCACTCTCAACTGATAAACTAAAAGAAAAGGATTTTTAAAACAGAATTTAAAGGATTTGAAAAAACACTGGAAACTGAACTTAGTACATATTAATATATAGTGAATAAACAGTGTAATATAACAAGAATATCCAGAAATATTTATAAAAACTGATAATTTGTTAGGCTGAAAGTAAACTTTAACTGAAATTAATACTCCTTGACCATACTATAATAAAACAAAACAAAATGGGAAAAAACAACCCTTAAGAACATGAAAGGCTTAAAAAAAACCACTTCTAACTATTTTAGGTCAAAGAAAACAATAAAGCTATAATTCCACACTATTAGAAAATAATGGTAATTGTAATTAATCGAATTTATTCCTGAGGGATATAGCTAAAACTGTATTAAAAGGAAAATTCAAAGATGTAAATAATCACATCTTAAATATAAAAAGAATGAAAACAAAGTAAGCATCCCATTTAAAGAGTAAGAAAAAAAAAACACCCAAAACCCCCCACTAAAACACCATTTATTCAGGGGAATAAAAAAAAAGGCATCTAATAAATGAGAAAACAGACAAAAAATAAAACTGATATATCATGCTTACTTTCCTTTTTTTTTAAAGACTAGTAGAAATAAACTATGGCTAAGTACAATTTGATAAAATATGAGGAAAATTGAAATGCAGGGTGGGGCAAAGTAGGTTACAGTGTTCATAAAGAAAACAGTAATAAATAAGAATACAAGAATAAACTATGTCTCCTGTACTCACAACTGTAAACCTACTTTAGCCCCACCCTATATATAAGATTAGAAATAGGACAAAGGATATATCAGATACGAAAGACATTCAGTTTACAAGAGACTAGTATACATAATGCTATGCTAATGTATTTGAAAATTTGAATGAATTCCAGGAAGAATAAATTACCAAAATTGACAAATGAAGTAAAAACCTAATAGAAGAACACCACAAAAGTTGCCAAAGAATCACCTCCAACAAAGACTCCAGGCCTAGATGGTTTTATAGTCGAGTTCTTTAAACCTTTCAAGAACAAGTAAGTCCCATGCTACATAAACAGTTTCAGAGCACAGACAATTAGGGAAAGAGTTCCAAATACTTCATGAATCTGGCCCAACTCTATTGTCGAAATCTGCCAAAGCATAAAAAAAGAACATTACAGACCAAATTCCCTTATGGATATAGATATGAAGATCCTGAACAATACACTTGAGAACAGAAACTAACAGTACACTAAAAGATTACAGATCTTGATTATGAAGAAAGCATTTATTCTAGTGGCTAAAAGGATTCATATTGGGTATATAGATAATATATCACCATCAACAGTTCACAGAAGCAGCATTGCATAATGTCAATAGATGCCCAAAAAGCATCTGATGAATTTCAACATCCATTTCTCATAAAACAGCAGGCTACAGTCTTGGTCATTAAAAATGATACATCCGTAACACAAAGAACTGTGAGAGGAAATGATGCAAACACTGCTTACTTAAAGTCGGGAGAAAGATCTACTGAATGTAATAAAGAGAATGGGGAAGACATACAGGATAACTCTGCCCAGAAGAGTCAAAAGAACTGAAAAATTAGGATTCAGCAAAGTTCAGTAAATACTAAATTCCAACATAAGTAACAGAAATCTACAGATGTCCTTTAACCCCCCCAAAAAAGAAAAAAATATTTTTCATAATATGAGACAAGTAAAAATTAACAAGGAATACATATACTTAACAAGAAAAATAAGTGAACTTAATTGAAGGAAAAAATCCTAAAACTTTACTGAAAGGCATGAGAAAGATGCCAATAAAGAAATATACTGCTAACTCTAAAGTTAATTTTTCTAAAATAAACTTTCACATCAAAATCCCTTTGAGGTTTCTTCTTTAAAGAAAAAAAATAAAAATGATTTTAAACTTCATATGAAAACATTGGTATGAAAGTTTTTTAAAAAATTGGTGTATAAACCAAGGAAATTTTTGATAAAGGATAATGAAAAAGACTGGTCCTACCAGCTTCTTAAACATTAAATAACTAAAACACTTAAAAATGTTATGGTACTGAAATAAGAATGGAAAATACAAAGGAAGAAAATTCAGTCCAGGAGGCAGTAGTAAGATAAGAGTTACATAATAGATTAGTGTCAAAAGAAAAAATTATTCAGTAAACAAAGCTGGAATAATTAGATAACCATTCAGAAAAATATTAAAATTAGTCTGTTATCTTAAGGCATTTACCAAAATAAATACCAGCTGTGGCTGGTGTGGCTCCACTGGTTGGATCATCATAAACCAAAAGGTCGTGGGTTCGATTCCTGGTCAGGGCACATGCCTAGGCTACAGGCTTCATCCCGAGTCAAGGTGTGTGTGAGAGGCAACCAAGCCATATCTCTCTCACAGAGATGTTTCTTCTCTCCCTCCCTCCCCCTCTCTCTGAAATCAATAAAATGTCCTCTGGTAAGGGGAAAAACAACAACAAAATAAATACCAGATGGAATAAAAGGTGATATGTGAAAAATGAAATAAATACATAGGAAAAAATACATGTGAGTATACAGCTACTAGTGGATGGGGGAAGTTCTTTCTAGTATAACAATGGATGTTACAAGCTACAAAAGAATAGACAAATTAGACTTATAAAGATTAAAATTAAATAATAAACAGTAATCTTAATTTTTTTGTATTTTAATAGTTAATATCCTTAATATATAAAGGTTTGTAGACCAACAGCCCCGATTCTGTTCATCTGTATTAAATTACAGTCAAGAATGCTCACCACGATGTTGTTTGCAACTGCCCCCCTCACAAATTGTGTAAACGACCGGGCAATTTTGGTTAAACAATAACAAGACTATATACATGAAAAAGGCATTGGAAAAAAATAAACTACAGTGGTTATTTTTAGGTAGTGAGATTACTGATGGTAGTTTTCTTTTTTATACATTTATAACTATCTGCCAAACCTTTCATGATGAATGCATATTACTTTTATAAATAGAAAAATAATATAAATCATTAATAATCATTTTCATAAACACATGTAAGAACTTCACAATCATTTGTAAATTAAACTGTCTTTGCGTGCTGACAGCCCCTTAAAGCTTTCTGGTTCTATTAATATCTTAATTTAGCATGACGATACATTTAAAAGAAGCCAAATGTCTTAGATTACATCTTCAATTTTTCTCTCAAAGGGATTTTTAACGACTATGAAGAGATTGACTTTTACACAAATATATCTAAACACCACTACAATGAATTATACAAGAGTCCATATGCAACAGGGATAGCTTAAAATACAGGTATATTTCATATCAATAATAATATCTTTCCAATAAATATTTAGAAGAAATTCTGTTTAAGACTGGTCATTCTATGTATGGTGAATTATTATTCAGGAAAACTCATTAAGGCACCGAAATAGGAAGATGACTAGTCTAAAAGGCCTTTAGGAAGGAACAAAATTCCTCTTAAAATCTTTACAGATAGAAAGTGTTATTTTGTATCTAACTGAAATCTCTCCTGTGATTTAAAACTTTTCTTCTTTAAAAAAATAAATAGCTATACTCCACTTTGCTTTCTTTAGATGAGATAATTTTAAAACTTTAAACCAGCCATTTCCTAATACTTCTTGCCTGCCTATTTCTCACACTCTCAAGTTATTTCAATGCACATTACGGTGTCAGGCAATGTATAATCAAATGAGAGAAGAGCCTGCAGCTCTCACATAGCTGTAAGTCTGTGGAAATACAAAAAAATATTTTCTTTTTTAGCACGTGTTGTGCTGTTAGTACATGTTACTGTGTCTTTTATAACACACATTATTTGCATGCAGGTATATTAATTATATATAAACAAATTTATACTTTGAGCAGCTAATTTATTTACATTATGTGGAAGTCCTCACTAACTTGACTTCTAACAACTTGCTTAGACTTTTCTACCCCCTCAGTTTGATATACTCAAATTTAACTAGTTTGCTCTCTTACCTATTATGAACCACTCATGGAATCTGAGCACTAGGCTTACATCCACCCCTAACTAATTTTGTGACACTGGAAGACTCACCTAACTTCTCTGGGCTTTAATGTTTTCATCTACACATTAGTGGGATGGAAGAGTACTAGAAGACAACGAAGTCTTTCACAACACTAATTTTATCATCAATGGAAGGATCAGATTCCATTCTGATTAATATTAATATTACATTAGTGACTACTATGTGAAAACATTGGGGGGGAAACAATAGTAAATAAAGTATGTTCTTAATGAAATGTTTTTTGAACTAAAATACCCAGACTCGGGCATAGTACTACAATGTGTGTGTGTGTGTGTGTGTGTGAGTGTGTGTGTATACATCTCCATATAGTAATATATATATCCATATTACTATATGGATTATAAAGACAGGCGTAATCATTAACACAATTCTTTCAAATTTCATGCAGACTGATATTTCTTTCCTTGTCACATTATTATCAAGAATTTCTCTTACCCACTACTTCCTTTTTAAACTACTTCCTACTGCTTTTACCTCCGTTGCTTTCTACTGAACTTCAAATTATTGGCTCAAAATTGAGCACCTACTCTGCACACCGAAAAGATGTAACTTTTGTTCTGTTTTGTTCCAGAAAGTTCTTTAACTCTTCTTAGTGGAAAAAATTACGAGGATTTATGGGAATCTTAGAAAATGATTTACTAGAAAAATTCAGAAAAATATTGTAGAAAAATATAATCATGCCTTCCCAAAGGCAGAAATCTTTAAGGAACACAGGACTGCACTAATGAAGCAGGGTCACGCTTCCACAAACTAGTTGCAAAGGAGGTGCAGTGGAAGGACATCACTTCGAAAATATGTAGAATATCCTAAATTCCCTTACTAACTCATATGGTGATGTCATACATTAATTTGTCCAATTTGCCTTTTGGGAAACTAGCAAGACATTTTTGGATAGCTAGTTCTTCAACATTTTCCTTCTTCAGACAACTTTTAGAATTTTAGAGCTAAAAGAAACTCTTAAACTGCCTCATCGTATAGATGATGCAACTGACAAAAAGAGTGGTTAGATTGTATGTCCAGGTTACATAAATTTAATGACAGGTTCTGTTTTCTTGATCCTCAAACCAGGGCTTCAACATACCACACATTTGCCTGATATTAAGTAGCTTCCAGTGAATACAAATTTGCTTCTTTGTAGTGTCAAGAGTTATCTTTATTTTAATTAACTTGAAGTTAGTGAAGAATTCAATATTCATATTCTCGTCAAGGGCAGAAGCTGCATCTGATGCATCATCTCCTCAGAACTTACTCCAGGGTCTGGCACATAGCAGGACATGCAGGTGTTAACAGACTGTTGTGGACTGAGACAATGAACTTCACAGGCTTGGATCACAGGCATTCTTAGCTTTAATTTTCCTAAAGAGAAAAAATTCTAAAGCTCTTCAGTTTAACTTTGTTCAACCCTTGATCATTTCACGTATTTTCCTCTAGGCTTTCTCCAGCGCCCTATGTTTTTTAAGGTGAGGGAATCAAAATTTTGAATGAAGGTAGAGAAAGTTTTATTTCTAGATACCAAACCTCCTTAAAAGTACAGTTGCTTCGCATCATGTTACACTGGTAAACAGCAGCACTCATTTGACACTTTCTTCCAAATTGTATAAGTATTACAACACATTAATGCCTGCCGCTTTGACACTTCAATACCCAGAAAGTTTTGGTTTTATTTACTCTGCCTGAATACATCTCCTTCTCCAAATAAATTATAAAAATGTTAAACAAAGCTAGATGTAGCATCTGTTAACTTATTTCTATTCAGAAAGGCTCATTAGTCTCTATGCTTTTACCTCCTGTGTTTAATATGTGCAAGCCACACAACGCTCCAGAACCCTATCGCTTTATTTGGTTGGTATAGAGAAGGATTTTAAAAGGATTTCATGGATGCATGAAAAGGCCTTTAAGAAGTCTAAATAAAACACATGTTTTAGCTTACCACGTGCACTGACTTATTTACTGCTGTCCACTTTCCTTCCAACCCTAGGCATACCCTTCCTGTTTCCTGAAGAACTCTACAGGTATTTTATTCAACAATCCTATCCCATTCATTGTCCCTCCACCTCCAGTCATTCCGATGAACTCGAGAGTAATCCTTTTATTTAGTAATCCTGTCCTTTGTTACATATACTACTAGAGAAAATTTTTTTCAACGTTTTTTGTTGTTCAGTTACAGTTGTCTCCATTAGAGACAGAAGGAACAGGAGAGGTTTCTAAGTCAAACTCCTATACATCACTGTGATATTCACCAATGATAAATCACTGGGGACAAGTATAGCACTTAAGCTCTTTTAACACACCAGCATGTCTGACATATATCCATAATACTTACTTGTACTCATCATAGACTTCCTGTTTGGGCAGTGAAGTCTCAGGATGTTCCTCCAGAGTATTCCGAATCCAGAAAAAGGCATGCTTTTGTTGTGCCCGACTAGATGACATGGCGTTCTGATCACTAATCACAGAAGAAAAACATGTTTAGCTGAACTAGACAGCAACTCATTGACAATTTTTGAGCCAGGTCTAAATGTTCCACTGAACAATTATGTGTAAACACACTATAAATGACCAAACCAAACTCAGGACAAACAGCAGATGCCCAGTTATCTATACATGTAAGTCATCCACCTGTGGATGTGGGTCCTTTTCTATAACTAAAAAAATCCTTTTGTCTGACTAAAGTTAACGCCCTGTCCCAGCTCTCCCCATCATCTCTAGAAGGAACACTGACAATATCAGGTATTTGTTTTGGCTAAAATGATCTCTAATTGGATATTTGCTCATTTATTTGCCTATTCATTTGCCTAAACTTACCAAACCTCCAACTTTCAAAATAAAAGTTATGGAAGCAATTGTCTATTTTCTATTTGCTTACCAATCTCAAGTAACTACCTAAAATCTCACTAAAGCACTCAATGAGCCAGATAGAATATAATTTTTTGTATAAATTACGTGAATGAAATTAATTCTGAGAAATACTTAAAAGGGTATAGAAACTTTAAGAATAGAATGCATGAACCAGCAATGTTTCTCTCATGTTTCTAATGAGAGACAGTAATTTTTAATAATGAAATATAATACCCACAAGCACTTAAAACATCTTACATTTATCAGAAATTCATGCTTCATACGGGCAACTCACTATTTTCTTTTTAATATTCTGTGACATGCTCACCTGACAGTACCTAAAAACTCTTGCAGTTAATTTACTGCTCACAATACTTATGTACTTATTCTCTGGTTTTACTGCATAAATATATTAGTCTGTTTATAAAACACAACCCACATTGCATTTCACAGCATTTACCCAGGTACACAATGAACTAGCAAAACTGTAAGTAACCACTTAACCAAATATGATCTACTGTTTTGACACTCTGTTTTCTGATGATGTTAGGAATAGTGTTAACAATAACAACCAAAACACACACACACATACTCCACACTTACTTCCTAGGGATCGCCTATGAACACTGTAATGAAGGCAGACACCAGCAGAGACATACCTTTTCTCTCCATTGCTGAGACCAGAAGGCAGCTGAAGGTAGAGGTAGAGTTTCTCTAGGTCTGTAAACTTCTCAACTTCTTGCTGGTTACAAAGGATTAAAAAGAAAGATCATTTTAAAAACATGGTTTCTCAAAATTTACTAACACTTCTGTAAAACAACAACAACAACAACAACAAAAAACTGTCTAAATTTAAGCCAGATTGAATGGATCACCTGCCAAAGAAAACAAAATCTAGGCTTTTCCCTCATCATTAAAATAATACAAGTAAGCTGTTTGATAAGGAAAAAAATGTAACTTTGCTATGAATCCTTATATTCTAGGTCTAAATAAAATCATAGATCAATGCTTAGATAAAAGTTTACCACTTTTAATCACATTTAAAGAATGAGGGTTGTACAGTATTACCAGAAAAGTACTAGACTGAGAGTTAAGAGAACATTTATTATTAGTCTTAGCCTACTCAACTGGCCAAGAGATTCCAGTGCTCTGGCAAATTTTCCTTAGAACTATAAAATGGGTGAGATGATTTCTAGCATCCTTTCCTAATTCTCAAAAACCCAGAACACATGACTAATGATGCTGTCAGCCTATGGATGGAAACGGAGGTTTAAAAATACTCAAGTACAACCAACAGCCCTTCCTGCACTATGCAGATGTACTCATTCTTTGACTTGCAATAGAACCTGCTACTTGGAAAACTGACTTCTGTGATTTTCTATCACTATTGTTCTGCAACTATGTCACTTTGTCTATAAATGTACCCTTTAAAACGATTTCTGCTACAACCAGGACTGTATAGCTTTCTTTCCTGAGTTTGCCACAGGAGAGCTATAAATGTGCCACAAATCCTATTATCACAAAAACTATCATCGCAAAATTTTGGGAGCCACATTAATTGCATTGTGATTGAAAATGTAAACACACTATTCAAATACCTGGTGGCAGAATTTATTCTTATACAAGAAGGCATGGATTAAACATAAACCTAAATTTTTAAAAAGCTTAAATGATATAACTTAACGTATTCTTATTCTCATCAGAATTCACCCACAAAATAGCTTAATTTTAGAATTAGTCCACAGAATGACTCAATCTATCAATTACATGTAAATAAATAACTCCTAAACCCACGTTTTTTCCACTACACTGCCTATGGGGCATTTTCCAATCAGCTCTCACTCTAATACCTAAATAGATTTACTAGCTTTATCTTTGTAACTTTTCCCATAAAAAAGGAAGACACAAACAGATCTCCTTTCTCAATT
The DNA here is from genome assembly GCF_022682495.2 of Desmodus rotundus. Classification (NCBI taxonomy): domain Eukaryota; kingdom Metazoa; phylum Chordata; class Mammalia; order Chiroptera; family Phyllostomidae; genus Desmodus; species Desmodus rotundus. The sequence continues at coordinate 86,919,883 of NC_071393.1, forward strand.
GTTACTTAATATCATTTTTTTTTGTTTTTCTTATATTCTCACATGAGGACATGCTTAATTGATTTTGGAGACGGGGGGGGGGGGGGGGGAGGAGTGAGAGAAAGAGAGAAACATCGATTGGTTGTTTCTTGCAGATAACCGACTGGGGACCAAACTGGCAACCCAGGCATGTGCCCTGACCAGGAACTGAACCCACAACCTTTTGGTTTAAGGGATGCTCAAACCAACTGAGCCACACCAGCCACGGCAACACCTTCTTCACTCCAGTTCCCCAGTGTTCCGTTTTGGTGTCTGTTTAATTTTGTTCCTCTTTGTACATTTCACTTTAATCCTTTATATATCCCTCTGATCTCTTTCCCCCTTATTCTCCCTGTACTTTATTTTCCCAGCTACTTTATTAGTCTAGGTCTGTAGCAGCCTTTAACAATTAAGGGAAATTTATGTATGTATGTATGTATATTTGTATTTTCTGCCATGTTCCACAAGTGATTTATAACAACTATAAAAATATTGCATATCACAACACGTATAAAGGCTGGAAATACATAGATGAACAACACAATTGTCCTTGCCTTTAAGGAACTTACAACGATTCTCTAATCACTAAAATGTCTAACTAGCTGGTTTCCCTGCCACCAACCTCTCCCCACTTTAATATGTCTTAAATATAGTTCCTAAGATGCTTTTTACTGAATGTTATTAACATCAATCACTAATGCCTATCATGCTAAATCCATAGTAGGTTACAAAAACAAAAAGCAAAAAAAAAACCCCTAGTACTCTGGGCAAAGTCTGAGAAAATGTAATATAAAACATCATTCTGAATAAAGAAAATGTGGCATAAAACAATGAAATATCACTGAGCCATAAAAAAGAACAAAATCTTGCCATGTGACAGCATGGGTGGCCCTTGGGGGCAATATGCTAAATGAAAGAAATCAGATAGAAATATTGGGTGATCTCTTTTAATTATTTTTTAAAGTCTCAACTGAGGACATTTTTCATTGCATTCAGAGAGAGAAACATCGATGTGGGAGAGACCTACAGGGCGCACCAGGACAGGGAAAGTACGCACCTGGACCATGGATGAATCCGCAACCTAGATGTGGGCCCTGATCAGGAATCCAACACGCAGCCTTTTGATTACTGGACAATGCTCCAACCAACAGAGCCACATCCGCCAGAGCTTGGGTTATGTTTTATGTGGAATCTAAATCTAAACAACCACCAAAGAAAAAAAACAAGGCTCCTCCCTGCTCCCACACAAAAAACAAGCTAAATGGATTTGGAGAATAGACTGATGGTGGCCTGAGGTGGGGGGTGGGGTACAGAAATGAGTGAATGGGATCAAAAGGCACTAATCTGCAGTTATGAAATGAAGAAGCCCTGGGGATGTAACGTACGGCATGATGACTACAATCAATAATACCGTACTGCGTATTTGAAAGTAGCTAGGAGAGTATCTCATCACAAGAAAAATTTTTTTATTTGTAGCTGTGTACTGTGATGGGTGTCAGCTGGACTCCCTGGGGTGATCGCTGGGCAATACACACAAATACTGAGTCACTGTGTTGTACACCTGGAGCTGGTATAATTTCATGTCAATTATTAAATTTTTTTAAAAAAATCAAAGAAAAAACATTTTTCAACAACTAAGATTAAGAAAAACCTTTATATTATTGGAGAAGCCTTGGGTTCTATAGTTTTCAAAACTATCGAAATTACAGAAGGAATTCAGAAGACAATCCAAATTAGGAAACAGTGCCAAAAGAGATGATATAAAGATGATTCAGAGAAATAGTTTTGAAAAAGATCAAATTGTCTTTTGTTTGTTTCTGCCTTCAAACAATGAAAACTTATTACTGTCAATTACTAATTCATTTGTTATATGGGATTCAACACACAGAAGACAAAACTTGAGTTTACTAATACTGGTAATATCAAAATTCTATGAAGCACACGTGAACAAAATGACTCAAGTGTGTGTGAGAGCATTCTAGTCCAGCAAGGCTGAGTTCACCATGAGTAGTTTTGGGTTTGGATATACTATGTCATTCATGGTTATCTATCAGCTTCCAAAGCAATGATTAGTGGTGTAGTAGAGACGTTATCCTTGTTTATCAAGGCAAGGCCATCAGGTGGCAAGTAAACATCAGATTATTTGATATGCTTTGTAAAGATTTAAATATCAAGATATCTGTTCCACATTAAAACTCATTGGTTGTTAAAAAGAAATATATTGGCTGGATTTATGAAATGAAGGACCAAGTTGTTCAATTTTTAGAGCATTAAAAAAAAAGACCAAAGCATAAACTTTTAAAAATAGTAATTTTTAAATTCAGCCATAAAAACGAATGGAGTACTGACACATGCTGCAACATGGATGGACCCTGAAAACATGTAAGTGAAAAGCCAAGCACAAAAGGCCGCATGTTGTATGATTTCATCTCTATGAAATATCCCAAAGAGGCAACCCAATCCATAGACAGATTAGGGATTGCCAAGGACCGTGGGGAGGGAAGCAGGAGGACTGACTGTTTAGTGGGTTTACTTTTGGGGTGATGAAAATGTTTTGGTACTGGATAGAATTAGTAGTTACATAACATTGTGAAAATACTAAATATTGCCAATGGTAAATTTTATGTGCGTATTTTACAATAAAAATTACAATTTTTAATATAGCTCAGCATATTTGACAGACATATCCAATATATTTGACCTAAAACTTAAAATGACAATTACCAAACATTCCTATTCATTAGACTTGAAAGTCTTCATTTTCTTCAAGAAGTTAAGCTCTCAAAGAAAGTTATTGAAAGTGGTTTCAGGTTTAAAGGAACCTCAAATATTATCTAGTCTATTGAATGAATTAAGGTGAGGATTCCCTACAATTGTGGTTGAAAATCTTGCCCCAAAGCGAGTAAGGACTTCTCTCTCACACTTCACAAGATACCCAAAAGGAATCCTCGAACTGACATTTGACTGATCTGTTGAGGACATTCCAGAAAACCACTTTGAGAATTTTGGTAAAACCCATGCACTCCAGATAAGCAAGCAGACCCGGTGTGTCACCACGCCACTCACATGAGCATATATTCACGAAACTGCTTTCTCGAACCCTTGGCTATAAAAAGTAGCTACAGGAACTAGTAGCACAGAGCTATCTAATGCTCCAGTGTCGGGAAAACAAAGTGGTAAAAAGAGCATGGGACACAGTATCCTATCTGCTCAACCGGAATTCCTCAGCTTCCTCTGCAGTTAGCTCAGGGCCATGAACTGAGCGGAAGTGATGTACGTGATTTTTCAGGGGACGTAGTTAGGAATCAGTGTGTCACCTTTATCCTTTTTACCCACTTCGAGGCACCTTCGAAGTCATGTGTTTCATTTGTGAGGCTGTGACATGGATGTGTCTGTCAATGTGAGTTCCTGAGGGACTATGGGGAGCAGAGGCCTCCAGTGATGTGTGCAGTACGCACAATGTGAATGAAAATAAACTTTTGTGGTTAGGTGGCTGATATTCTGGGCTTACTTTGATATAGCAGCATAGCCTAGCCCCTCCTGATTAATACAGAAAGTTAGGTGTTTTCCCTGTAGCACTTCTGAAAGAACGAAAGCTCCTTTCTATATACACAAATAAAAATGTGGCGAGAAGAAAAGGCAGATAAAAATGTGGGAAGAAGAAAAGGGCTCCTCTCTGATTTAAAAAGTTTTCATTTATTCATTTTTAGAATATTTACCTTATTTTGAAATTATATTAAACAAGAATATGTGATATTCATATTTATCAAAATGGGTTATGAGCTAAAAAAAATGATTCGGAAGCACCAGTTTAGAATATACAGCCTTCAAGCTCTCTTCCACTTAATTTTACTTTAATAATAATAATAATAATAATAATAATAATAACCTAGTTAAAATTAAATTCTGATACCATTTACACACGATCCTACAGAATGACTGTTTGTCCTTCTATTTTGGTCCACAGCAATTATTCATGAATTTACAAGTCATTAAATTTGCTTTTATTGATTTTTTAAAATGTTTTTCATTACCAATGCTTTTAATATTTTAATACCCCACTTAAAAAGTATTTCAAATAAAGTTTACAAAGTAGATACACATGCACCACAATCCATATTTAAAAGATGCTAAGTTTTTGCTACATTTGGTTCAGAATTCTTTGATTTTTCCACAGACTTATGTACTAGTGTTACATGGATTGAAACGAGTTCATTTCTCTGGTAAGTAATTAGGGATTACAAAAATGCACTATTTCACATAGCACGGCAATGAAAATCCTGATCTGTGACGGCTGTGTCCCTGTGCGAGTGTTTTTTCTAAGGTATGTACCTAAAAGTAGAAGTACTTGGTCATGAAGGATGTACGTTATCAATTTTATTAGGTATTTATTTCCAAATTACTTCCCAACACTGTTATGCCAATTTGTATTTTCCACAGCAATGCTACAATTTCTCTATATCCTTGTGAAAACTTAAGATATCAATTCTAGCTAAGCTCATGGATACAATTACCCAAAGTATCTCACTGTTTTATTTTACATTTTCTGATTGATGATCGGACTATCTTTTCATATTATCATTTAGTTTACACTAATACAATGGTTATTCAAGTTCAGTCTGCATCAGAAACACCTGGAGAGCTTGCTTAAAGATGGTAGGACCCCGCCTCCAGAGTTTCTGACTCAGTGGGTCAGGGGCGAGGCTGGAGAAGGAACTGCACGTTTAAAAACGGGGATACTAAAAAAAAAATGGGGATAGTTAAGGTGTAGTCCATATGTTAATCCTCTGCTGGTTATAAGTGCTACTAGTATCTTCCCCTAATTATAGCTTATCTTTTCATCTTGTTTTTGAGTCATGTGATGATTTAATTCCAGGCAAATATATCAATCTTTTCATTTATAATCTGTGCTTTTTGCATCTTGTTTTGAAATCCTTCCCTAGCCCAGTATCATAAAGGTACCCCATGTTTTCTTTTTCAAGTTTCGTTTTTCACATTTAGGTCTTTAATTTCTCTGAAATTTATTTCCCTGTAAGATATAAAGTAGGGAAGGACCTAATTAAAAGTTTTGACATTAGCTTAATTGTCCTAGTATAACTTATTGAATAATCCACCAATTCTTTTCTATTTTTTCATACCACATCTGTTATGTGATTCTTGTTTACTACAGGTTAAAAACAATGCCATTTTTATTTTCAGCATTTAAAAACATATTTCTCAGAATTGAAATTTAAAAGCCAACAATTTATTCTTAAGAGGGTCTTACAGCACAATGTATGATTCACTGATCGTCCCTGACTTGTGTCACAGAAACTTTCCATGTAAGAATGTCACCCAGTAACTGATCAGTTATGAAGCAGCTTTGATGCAGCTTTGATAAATCTGGGGTTAATAGGCATGTATCCTATTCTACTGATAAATTAATACCTAATAAAAATGTAAGACCTATATTATATATTATAGGTGAGCAACTGCCACCTGAACTTGATTGATTAACCCTTCAAATCGAGTCTATCCGAAGCAGCAGGACATAGTGGTAAAAGTATAGGATACAGAATCAGAAGGCCTGGATCTGATCCCACATTTGCCACTCGCTAGCTTTGTAACCGACATTAAGCAAGCTGTTCTAGCTGAGTATTAGTTTTTAAATATGTAAAACGGTGTTAAATTGCTCAATTTTTGTGAGTATTGAAAGCAGTTTATAAAATATATGCATGATAGGTTATTGTTATTACATAAGTATTCTGAAATATAGAATTGCTTAAAATTAGAGTTTGGTAGAAGAGTTTATAATTCAAATTCCACCAACAAGTACAGAATCTTTATTTGAAAAAGCAAGGTATCTTAAGAAATTCAGAAAGCATTTAACCTGGTGACCTCCACTAACTTGGGAGGCGCACCGTAAGAGCAAGGCTCCTAGATTTTATGAGGGTGTCAGGCTTGGCCATAGTTACGGAAGGCAATGTTCCACCAGCACTGACTTTCCTTAGGGAGAGCGCAGAAAAAGGGTGGAAACTATTTCCTCCTGAGTCATTAAAATTAAATCGAAGTTAGACAGCATTTCTGATAATTGGGCTACTAGAGAGAACAAAATCAACCTAAGCAGTACTGGTCAGAAATAAAAGCTTTTTTTCCAGGTAGGAACTGGAACAAAATGTGTAACTTTCCATTTGTTATCTTCTGCCATTAAAAAAAAATAACCTAAAACAACATTCTATGTTTCATAAACAGTTAATTTTTAGTGTTTCTGTTTGTCTTCTTAGGACATCTGTCTCTCAACTGTCAATACATACCAGATGGATCAGAGAGAACCAGCTAGAATTTTGAATGTGTTATTACTAAAACTTGAAGACCTTCAAGCAGATGGTAAGGAAATCTGTTCCCACCGTGTATTGGCATAGAACACAGCACAAGGTAGTCTGAGTGGAGATCTGCTCCTGGTTTTCAGGACCATCTTGAATCAGGCTGACTCTACAATTTCTCCAAAGTTAATAAAAAAGGATTTCTCCTGTTGGACATAAATTGCTTTCTGTTGCGACACTTCCTTCTGGTGTTATTCAAGTTTTTTTCCAAAGTCACAAAAGTGGGGAAGGGCCAGATCCTTGTAAAGACCAAAACAATCAAAGGCTTACTGGAGAAGTTTCCATGCAAATCTCCTTGATCGGGAAATTACGTCCAAGGGATATTATTTTCATTTCCAGAAGCAGCAGAAACCCTCCTGTTAAGATGCACACACCTTTCAAAGGACGGTCCGGGCTGACAATACTGAGTTCCAATGATAGATGACCAACACATTTTATCACAGTTAGCTCTTTAAACTTTACTCTTTCAACTGGTATCAAAAAACTTTCTTACAATAGTTTTAATTTAAATTTGTATTTAGAACAGTCAGCTTAAAATCCAGAAACCTAAATCCTCCAGTTTGACTGTTTCTTCAGTTAAGCTACCAGGTATGGAGGGAAAATACGCGAGTATACACTAGGAGGATAAGGACACTCGACTTTTCTGCCCTTGATTTTGTAAACTACAGAAACAAAACAAAAACAAAATGTGAAAACATTCTAATTATCCTTCCCCTCTGGTGAAACTAATTCAGGAGCAGAGTTACTAAAAGGACTCTTCACCAGTTTCACTGACAGAAGGACCTAAAGGGCAAAGTAGTACCTTATTCCGTAGCCTTTTTAAATGAACGGAAACTGTCAACATACCTGATGCTATATTCTCTCAGGCAGTTGTGAAAGCTGTCCTTCCACAGGACTGAATAAAGGAGACAGAGAAAAGGACTCTATTTGTTAACACTTTTTGCTTAGAATTCTTAATTTTCAGTTTCCTAACCTGCCATGAGAACCACAGTGTGTGTGATGTTCTTTTGAGAGCCGTCTACTACAAACAATAGGGGAAAACCATTTTTCTATTCTCAGTTCTAAAAATTGTAAATCAAAAGCGAAGAGTAATTTTTATTGTACTTGCATTACTGTGAGGATTTACTCTATTTACAAACCTACTGAACTGATGTAAAATGAAAATGGCTTTAACTTTCTGTTCAAAATGTTCTGTTCTGAAATAAGGAATGTGATGAGTCTGAAGACATCAGGTACTAGGGCACAGCTGAGAGCAACTGAAGCAAGGCTGACAAGCAGACTTCAGCAAAACCCAAAATGCTTCTCACTTTCTTAGCTAATTCTGCTGGGTGACCTAGAGAACTCATGACCCCCTGAAGAAAAACAAACAAACAAAAAACCCCTTCCAACTTGCCTTAAGTACAACCAAGTCTAGAGGAATTCTGACTCAAAGCAGCTCCATGGAACTGCAATGTAAGCACTGAAAAATTCACACTCCAAGGCACGTATGCAAAATATTTCTGAGTAAATTCTGTGTTTATTAGAAAGGTTCTGCACATACAACAGCAGATTAAATTATAAAAGAAGGAAGTTAAAGAGATTGCCAAGGACATCAGTTGTATTTAAACAGTGGTGATTTTTATGAATGAATGTGCTCTACAATATACTCTTTAATTTCTTTTAGGGCTTACTAATGAAAAAGGAAGCTCAATCTCTGAAACCGAAATAATAAACGACAAGGTAGCAAGTTTCACGGCTACATTAGGTGCCCAAATGACTAAAGACCAAATAAAACGCCGAGACAAGAGCATATTGATGTAACACTTATACAGCCAAGTACTGGGGTCTGAACAGGCAGAGAGTTCATAAACCCACAGACTGAGTCCCTCTGACATAGGGACAACACTCTGTCTATAGTTAAATTCTACAAAAAGTGACCACCACGGGATGATCATGTCACATTTCTCGGGAGCATTCAGGTTTTCACCAGTGTTTCTGCATGCTGTCTGAAAAGATCCCTGCCCACTACTGGGAGGGATGGGGTAGGGGGCACCAGAGAGAAGGTTTGGATCATTCCAGTCACTGTTTCTAACTTTTCAGCATGGAAAGAAAGGATGGTCCCTGAGAGCCCAGCTTCTGTTATGTTTTCCAAAAAATCAATTTCTAATTGATTCTTCAAAGCTACACCTCAACAAAGCTGTAGGTCATGGAGAGGAAAGCCAGTTCTTTAATTCCTGTTTCTGCTCCTAGTAACCTTCCCTTTTTTCTCCCTTAGTCTACTTTTCTCCAAGTTTGAAATGACTTAAAATGCAAAGACAGAAAAACTAGAATACTCTAAGAATGTATTTGTTGTCTATCAGAGCACATGTTTCTGTATGATGCCATTCTTTGATATAATATTAATGAAAATTGAATTTCTTTCAGGTAACGGTGAGAGATAGCCATTGTATTCTTTTCTACTCCTCTTTGTGACAAGAAAATGAATTTAAAAGCTAGCTGACAATAATTACAGCATTTTGTAATAATTATGAAATAGAAAAGTTAGCAAAACTGACATGGGCCTTACTGGCAATTTAGTCCATTTGACTAAAATGGACGAGGGGGACAGTTTTAAAAAATCTTCCAAATGGCATGGCCTTATACAGATTGTTTCTTTTTGTGATACTCAAAAACAAACCCAGCTATTTATTTAAATCTGGCATGCTTGTCAAGTCCCATCCCGTCCCCGCCCCCCAAGTAAATTCCACACAGAAATGCTTTCTTTTGAAAGCTACCCATTTCTTCTCCACCAAATGACTGACAGAAAGACATGAGGTTCCGAGACAGGTCTTTACTGACAGTAGCCCCAGTGTCAGAGCACAGGATAAACCCTATCTTCTATTCTAACAATAAGCCCTTTCCAAGCCATAATGAATTGAATCAGATCCCCTAAACAAAATTTTTAGTTTCCATCCAGTCTGGGTCAGCAGGTTGACACTGGTCATCACTTGGCATTCACTCCAGCAAGGATCTGAGGTGACAAAGCATGCTTTCTCCCATAAAAGAGGAAAGGGAGGAAGTTTCCTTTAAGTTGCACCCACCTTACGCAGGCCTCAAGGACCAATTATAGACTCTGGAGGACAGGAGAGGCAGGGCGCCCGCCTGGTAAGACTTACTTACTCCTTGAGCAGTTACTCACATTTATTGCTGAGGGAGTGTCACCTACCTCAGAAAGTCCCCCTCAAACAATACTAGTCTGGTTCTCAGGGAGCAGGTATTCTGCACCCAAGTGCTTCAGGAATCTTTTAGCGCCCATCCAATCACTTCAGCAGTAGGCACATTAAAAGATTTGGCTTCTAACCTCAAACATTAACCATGGGATAGATTTGAAAAGTTTAAAAATTAAATGAAATTACTCATTCGTCCATCCACTCACTCATCCTCCCAGCACTGAGTGCCTACTATGCTTCAGGTATGATCTTTCATTTTAGTACCAGGGAGACAAAAAAAAAAAGAGAGAGCAAAATTTAAAAGTAAAACATATGTTACGTGATGATGATAAATACTATGAAGAAAAAGTGTTGCCAGGGGAACACTTTTAAACTAAAGTGGTCAGGGAAGGTTTCATGGAAGTAAGAATATTAAAAATGTTTTCCACCATGGTTAATCAGTAGGAAAGCCTCGCAAGACAGTTATTATTCTTTCTTCTACCTGGCGCTGGCTTTTTATTGACTGGCTGTTTGTAATGGCCAGCCAAGGCAAGAACTGACAGTGAAGAGAAGCCACATTACTAAGAGAAAAATAGAAGCTGCCTTCTTACTCTCTGTCCTCAGGAACACTGTGATAGCCCCCCAACCCTGTTAAGAATGGCTCTCAGAAGAACCTTGCTCCAAAAGAACCTAGCAAAAGAGGTTACCAAATTAAGTGCCAGACAGGTAATGGAAATGATGAAAGCAGACGACAAGTAACAAAAATATCTATGTTGAGAAGCTAGCACGTGGCAGGGATGGGGAAGGCTGGAGAGTACATATTATGTTTGAAAGGGGGAACCGCTACCTAGGTCCAGCCAACTGTTGTCACGCAGAAGACAGACCTCCGTGTTTCAAGAGAAACCAGACACCTCATCTTTTCTGTGAACTCTCCCAATTGTGAAATATGGCAACCAATTTGGAATTTAAAAAATGTCAGTGTGGGCCAAACAAAACACCTCTGTGGAACAGATCTAGTCCGTGGGTCTCCAGTTTAGCTCCTCTGGTCAACTGGGTCAAGGGATGAGTTCTTCCAGGGCCGGAAGCACGGGAACGCTTGATCTGCTGGACCAGGCCTGCTTGTTATTACCATCCAGTCCGTATCTGAGCAACCAGATGTTTAAAATCAGGATCTTGGGAATATATGTTAGATTCAGAGCAAGAATATGACTAATATGTCATAAACCAAGATGAAATGACACTAGAAAGGTGACACCCAGGAAATAGTCTCTACCGCAGTGTTCCAGACAGGACCCTGGTGAGAATCCAGGTACAACTTCCACACAGATATCCCAGATGAATGAATAAACTTTCTACAGACAGACTGCTTGCCCTGCTTCCCCTTACCTGTTTCTAACCGGCTTATTACTATGCTAAATAGGATTTTTCAGAAGGGCTGTTCAGCACCTCTGTTGTCATTGGCTTTCCAGGCCTTACATTTTGTAGTGGACAACTTGTGTGCCCAGTTGGTTCCTAATGTTTATCTAATAACTGGCTTTGGTGCCCTCTAAAGAAAATTTTTACAGAACATAGCTTAGGCTGCTGCTTTTTGTTTATTTCCCCAGGGAGGACAGACACTATTCCAGTGGGGGTAGGAGGCAGAAAGCAAAGGTCCTAGGGGATTACTTAATCAGTATTCAGGACCTCAGATACACTGACTACACACTTGACACAATTCCACTTTTTCAAGTTTTCTGCTGTATTCCTTTGCAAGAGGACCCTATTGAGAGTTTTCCCTTGGAGGGAACCATTGAATAATCTGAATGATGGCACCTGTCACCTAGTTTCAGGTTTCTTTAGCCCTCCATAAGGAACAGGCATTCTGGCAACCTCACACCACTTTCAACTCTTCTCTCCTAATGAAAATCTGAGGGTGTCCTCCTTTGGTCAACTTGCATGAATAAACCCAGCAGAGCTGACTTAGGTCAGGAACCCTGATACTCACCGTGTGACAAGGGACTCCCTGGACATGTTCAGTTTTTGCCCAGGTGAGTTAACTTCACGTCTGAGGTGCAGAACAGGGCATTCTCTGAAAAGCAGCTGTTTTATTAGGCTCTGCTAAGTCACCAAAAAAGGCCAACACTACACCTTTTAAAACCTAGAAGTAGCTGGCAATACATAGAAGTCCTCTCTTAGAACATGGGTCAATTAGAAAGCCCTAAAAATAAAGCACTTTACACTTTGCCTGGGAGGTTTAAAATATGAACTAAAATGGATTTAAAATACTCAGTCTCCCTTGTCCCTGGTTGAAAGCCTTTTATTTCTCCAGCTGATGGGGGAAAGGTTAACAAAGACTGCCCACTCTTACTTACATAATCTTACTAGGTTTGCTGCTGAACTGTCCAGTCCATCAGACAGAAGTATTTTTCTTCTTGCTTTCAGCAGATTTTCTGACAAGTTGAATGTTATTTACTGTTTACATTAGCCTTTCCTAATGGTAACCAAAATATAAGTCCATTCCCCCCACCCCCTACTCCTTCAACTGTTATTAGTTCTAATAACCCCAAAGCAGAATTCATCAATTTAGGGGATCTGGATATTGAAACAGGTGGGAAGATTGCTTCTTGGTGGTATACACACCTAAAACACAGTAATGCAAACAGGCAGTTCACAATATCCCAATAGTGCTAAATGGTTAACATGTGGGAAATACTTTCTCTATTCTAGAAACTTGCCCTATGGGTTTTACCAATCACTTCCCAAACAGTGTGCCCTAGATCACCAGTTTTATGAGAAGCGTTATGAAGGGAAAAAAAGGTTTGGAACACACTGAATACTTTTTAAGATTCATAATATACAGCAGCTTATTAAAATAGTTTTTAAGACCACTTTTATTCCAGAGCCCATGAAACATATTTGACTTTTGGAATCTTTTTCTTGCATAACATTAACATCCTATGCAATTACTCTTCTAAGGATCACATTTTGGGAAACGAAGACTATTAATGCTCATCCTCTAGTGGCTCACTCTCACTAAACCAGGCCTTTCTAACCAAACATTCAGTATTATTTCTCTCACATTTTAGGCCTTGCTACATCGATCAAGTAAGACCAATTTAACTGAAGTAAGATGGGGACTAGTGACTATGGACTGAGCAGTTTTCAAACTCTACTGGAGTCTAGCTAATCCTCTAGTGTTGAATATGTCAAGAGTAAGACTTTGCCTGGACTATTATATTGGTTATGAAAAATATAATTCGATCAGCTTTACAAATGTGCAATGACATTATAGATCTAAAATTGTTACAACTAGAGAAATTTAAGACATGTAGGTTATTAAAATTAAGTAAAAACCAACTGTTTTTATGCAAAATCATTAAAACATTAACAAAAAACTATTTATAATTAATCTATCACAAATGTTTTCATTTGTCTTTATTGATAAGCATGCAAAGTGACTTTAAAAATTATGATCATAAATACAGTTTTATATTTTTCACTTTTAGCATATTTCATAGTGCCATAGTCTTCACAATTTTAATCAATTTAAATAACTAAAGTTATTTGATCTATTTTGTTTTAGTGAGCATGTTGTAAGTTTTAAAAATGGCATTTAAACAACCTGCTTGCAAAAACCAGACTACATTTAGAATTACTGATTAGTAAAACCCAGTAAGATAATGCCAGCTTTTAATTTTTTTACTCCAGATCAATTTTAAAGGTGAAAAATTAATTTCAGGAACATTTCTTGATTATAAAATAAAGTAGAAATTTAAAAATTCATATATAAGCTCACATTTCAGACACTTTTAAAAAAATGATATAGTATATCATAGTTTTTAAGAGCCTGGGCTCTGGATTAAAAGCCTAATTCTACTAATAACCAAATTTTAAGACCTTGGGTAAGTTACTTAACCTGTCTGAACCTGTTTCTTCATGTGTAAAATGAGGATGATAACAGATTAACCTCATAGGCAAATTATGAGAACTGAATGGCGAAATACGTAATGCACTTGTCCGGCACACGGTAATAAATACTCAATAAATGCTAATAACATCAACAACAAATACAAAGCAACTCTTCGTTTGGAGGATATGGGTGCGGATTATACATTCTTTTTGATAATTACTATTTGTGAATAAATTATTCAGCAATTATTTACAGAGTGTCTTCCACGTACAGACACTGTGCTGAGCACTGGAGATTCAAAGCCACAGAACATTGTCCTTACTTACAAAAGAGTTTTGGAGAAGAAAAATTAGTCTGGTGATTAGCATACTGTGTGATAAAAGCTTTAAAAGGGGTACAGAGCTTTTTATGGGGGTGTATAAAAGCAGAGGCATGAAAGCAGGGATGGCGTTAGGTTGGACTCATGCATACTGCTAACCACCTTCTTCTTTGTTGTCCCCTGGGATAGAGGGTAGAAAACAAAATACTCTATGTCCTAGTTTCCCTGGCAGCAAGGGGTACTCAAGCTGACATTACTCTAGAGCAGCCATTTTCAACCTTTTTCATCTCATGGCACACACAAACTACTAAAATTCTGCAGCACACCAAAAAAAAAAAAAATTGGCCGATCTGACAAAAAAATAGGTATAATTTTGATTCATTCATACTAGACAGCTATTGTTGTGTTGGCTGTCGTCCTTTTTTGAATTTGACAATATTAGGGAAGAGAGGTCAGTGCCCCTGACTAAACAGGCAGTGCACATTTTAAGAAGTCTTGCGGCACACCGGTTGGAAACCGCTGCACTAGAGGTTATTACTCTGAAGTTCCTGAAGTGGGTTTTCAAAGTGAAAGCAGGTATCCTGAAACTACAGACAGAGCTCTCTTAGAAGAAAGCCCTTTTGCCTTTCCTTCCTTCTCCCTGCCTCAGCAATTAGAAGGCACGTAAGTGCAACAGCCACCAGTGACACAACACAACAAAAGGTGACATAGCAAAAAGGAAAGAGTATAGGACTCGGAGGGCATCACTTAGTTATTGCGCCACTTCCTGAATGCCTAGCTTTGGACTTACTAGATGACACAAACTCTTTCTTTAAACCACCAATAGCTGGAGTTTTCTTTTATCTGCAGCTGGAGGCATTCCTAGAAGATAAATGAAGCTTTCTGAAAAGTTTTTTTGAACAGAGTCCAAAAGAAGGAAACAGCAGTTATCCAACTGAAGACATCTGAGAAGGGCACAGCTGGCAGAGCATCCACAAAGGCCTGGACAGGGAGGAAGCACGGAGTGATGACACTGGCATCTGTCCTACAATATGCACCCTCTGGCTTCCTGGATGGCTTTAGCCAGGTGATTCCCATCCTTCTCCATCTTCCACTTCCTATGTTTGAGGGATTCAATACTCTCCCCTCAATGCTTCCTTATGATGAACCTTCATTTTCAAATGGTAAGTTTTGTGATGTATATAAAATGTGATCCTTGACTAATGTTTAGACTTCTAGAAAGATAAATTTATGGCAGTTAAGTCAACAGACCTACAGTATCAATTTACACACACAACGCCTTCAACTGAAGCTGCCACGTGTGCTTACTATGTGCCTGCCAGGCACTGTATTTACACTAGTTATTTCATTTAACATTCACAACAACTCAGTGGGTTAGACAGTACTTTCTCCTTTTCTTTTTTACAGAACTAAATTAGGTTAAAACTCTCCTGAATCAGGCAACAATGGCAATAATCACCAGGGCAAAGGTTCAGTCTTAGGTCTATTTCATTCCATAGTCTTAGCTCTGAGCTGCTCTGAGCCACTCTGATGTACTGTTAATAACTTTCCCTGAGTTTCTAGCCTCTGTGTCTCCGTCCACTTGCTTACATCCTCCCTGAATCTATACAATAAAGTTTCAGTTCCTCTGGGGATGAGAGTGGGGTGATTCAGGAAGGTTATCTCTTAATAGGAGAGTGTGGAAGGAAGGGGTGTACCTAAGCTGAGTAAGAGAGAAGAAAAGGAAAGGATGTTAGGAAAAAAAAAATACAGGGATTCTCTCCCTTTAGAGGAATGTGACAAGTTCCATTCTTACTGGCAAAATGTGAAGTAATTCCAAATAACAAATTCTGGTGTTTTAACAAATGTATGGTCTCTAAAAGGCCTAAACTGAAGGTGGCAACCCTTTTAATATTTTGAATCGCAATTTCTTTAATAACTGATTTATTAGTTTATACTCATTCATACACTTAACAAATACGTATTTGGTCATCCTCATGTGCCTCTGGCATAATCCAATGAATATGTTCTTACACATAAGAAGCCAAGGACAAGTAAAAATGCTAATTATATTTCTCATAGATGGAAAGATGTATCAAATTCAGACCTGAGAAATCACAGACAGTTTTCCAGAGAGGGTAATATCTAAGATGAACCTTGAAATGTAAGTAGGGATAGCCACCCCCTCCCCCCCAAACAAAAAAGGAGTGGAGTGGAGTGGGGTGGGGGTTAGTCTAGACTACTAAGATCAGAGTTTATCAACTTCAACACTACTGAGAATTTGGGGCTGATTAGTCTGTTATGGGGTGATGTCACATTTTGTAGGATGTTTAAACAGCATCCTTATCCTCTACCCACTTGATGCTGGGAACATACCCCGAGTGTGAAAACCAAACACGTCTCCAGATATTGTCAAATGTCCCCTGAGAAGCAAAGCTGCCTCCAACTGGAAACCACTGTTCTAGACCAGCACTGTCCAAAGTGGTCTCCACTACACACGTGGCTATTTAACTTCAAATTAATTAAAATTAAATTAAATTAAAAGTTCAGTTCCTCACTCGAGCCACATTTAAAGTGATCGATTGCTACATGTGAAGTGGCTACCACATTGAATAGTGCACATAGAGAGTATTTCCACCACCACAAAACATTCTAATTGACAATGCTGTTCTGGACTAAGAGAGTATATAATCTCTTCTCTAACTCTATAGCTGTTCTCCACAGTTTGCTGAAAGCCGATGGAGGGAGTGGAGAACGATGAGGTTAAACAAGAAAAGTAGGGCCTGAGGATGAAGGGTCTTCAGTACCTTAAGATACAACAATGGGAAGCCCGTTAATGGTTTTAAGCAAGGGTGTAAAATAAACAGATTCACATTTTATACAGATAGATGATTGTGTTGGTACTGCAGAGAATGAAATCAAAGTGGAGAACCAGAAGTAGAAAATCAGATGCGGTAATTCCAACAAGTATGGTGACCTGGATTAATGCAGTAGCAGTGGGGATGGGCAGAAATGGAGCAATTAAAGAGGCAGAACTGATAGGACTTGGTGAACAACTAACTAAATGTAAGGTATGCTGAGGAAGAGGATGAAGTAAAAATGACTGTCAGGTGTGTTTTTTAAAAAGACTTTATTTATTTATTTTTGGAGAGAGGGAAGAGGAGGAAGAAAGATGTTGGGGACCGCCCTGCCCAGTTTCAGAAGCTGTAACCCCTATGGCTAAGGCTGAGTGAGAGACCTTGGGACCCTAAGCCACTAAGGAGACAAAGCCTATCTCCCTGGCAGGGGTGCCGCCTCTGCCCCCTTTTACTTTACCCTGCTTGGCCCCAAGTGGATGATGGGTTAGCCAATGATGGGTAAGATTCCTCAAGGGAGGGACAACCTAAGACAGGCATGGTCACAAAGGGGCCCTCAGGGCAGGACTTGGGGGTCTATAGAAAAAAGGGCTGATGGACCCTCGCCCCTTAGCTCTGACATAGCCTGAGTCCTCATTCAGTCTGCAAGAATTCTCGTAATCTCTTGGCTGCCTTACTTAAGCCTGAAATAATGACAGAGGGCGGTGCAGCCCTGTGCTGGAAAGGGCGGGTTCCCTGGGGCAATCAGGCTTAAGAAAGAATACATAAAATCCTGTGAAACCTGCTTTGCTAAGAATGCCCTCAATTTTCTGATAAGGGTCCAAGCATGAAATGAGTTTGTTTTCCAAAGTTTTACAGTCCTTTAGCTAACTGACCCTGACTCAGAATAAGCCCTCAGAGTTCTTTGAATGTTACCTATTGTTTGATCCGTACTGCTTGACAATGATTGATGAGCTTTACCTGTATTCCTGTGCAAACTGAACCTAATAAAAGCTCACTGAGGAACAGGCTCCTGGCCCTTCTCCTTTGAGAAGACTGGCTACCTTTCCTCCCCTAGCAGATCATGTCTTGGTAGACTTATTCTCACCCATGGTGGACGGTTGGTGGGGGGGAGCTCTGTGGCGGAGCCCCCCTACAGAAAGAGAGGGAGAGAAACAATAATCAGCTGCCTCTTGGAGGTGCTCTGACTGGGGACTGAATTTGCAACCCAGGCAGGTGTCCTGACCAGGAATTGAACTGGCGATCATGCACTTTGCAGGATGGCATCAACCAGCTGACTCACATGGGTCAGGGCATGACTACCAGGTTTTTAGGTTAGATGAGTGAGTACACTCACTAATATAGTGTGGTAAAGAATAACAGCCCTCCAAAATGTTCATGTCCTAATCCTCTAATCCCCAGAAACTGTGAATCTGTTACTTTACATGAAAAGGGTCTAAGCAGGTGAGTAAATTAAGGACTTTGAGATGGGTAGATTATCCTGAATTGTCCAGTAGGCCCAATGCAATCACAAGTGTCCTGATAAGAGGGAGCCTGAGGGGAGATTTGACTTCAAAAAAAGAAATGTCAGAGTAATGCAGTGTAAGACTCCAGCAGCCATTGCTGGCTTTGAAGATGCAGCTACTAAAAGCTAGAAAAGGCAAGGAAACATGTTCTCCTCCAGAGCCTCCAAAAGGAGCTGACACCTTCACTTTATTCTAGTGAGACCTGTGTCAGACTGCTGACCCACAGAACTAAAAGAGAGTGAATGTGTATTGTTTTGAGACATGAAGTTTATGGAGATTTGTTATAGCAGCAACAGGAAATTAACAAAGATAGGTTCAGAATTTGGGATATGATACAAAAAGACTGGCTTTTAAAAAGTTGATTTTCAAGTACCTATGTACGGGACATCCTGGTAAAATTAGTCAATTTATAAAGAGGTGGATATATGGGTCTGGAGCTTAAGTTGGGGAGGTGAAATTAGGAGTCATCAGCATATTAATTGAAACCATCGAAGTAGCTGAGATCACCATGAGCAAATACAGAGGACTTAGAGGAACAGAGGCCCTTAAAGGAAAATTGGAAGGAACAGCCTCAGATGTAACAGGAAACCAGGACTGTGTGGCATCTAAGGAATTAAAAAAATAAGAAATAAGAATATATGTAAACCAGGTGAGTATGAGGATGTTCAATAGAGCCAACTGAAAAAGTACTGTCAAGTTAGGGGCTGAGAGCATCTATTATTTAGCAATAAGAGGCCACGGTATTCTTGACAAACACAAGTTTCAAAGGAGTGATTATTAGGAGATTTGTTATTGGGGCTGAAGACTGAATAGAAGGTGAACCATGAGTCCGAACTCAATCAACACTTTTAACTAAAATTTGACTTTCTTCTTTCAAAAGAACGAAGACAGGGTGGTAGTTAGAGAAGGGTTGTAGAAAGTATCTTTATTATAGATGGGGAAAAATTAAGTAACTATTAATGAGAAAAGGTGATTTTTTAAAGTAAATGCAAAAGCATCAGTTTCTTCATTTGCAAAAGGGAGTTAATAAGATTACCCACTTCAGAGGGTTATTGTGAAGCAAAAAAAAGAAAAGAAAAAGAAAGAAAAGAAAGAAATTTCGTTTATAAGGAAGGCCCAAACCTGAATGAGAGTTCTGCTGTCAGAGGTGGAGAAAGAGGACTAACTCCAATGACACCCGGGGGAACCTATTGGCGTAGTCACCGAACAGTCTAGAACCTAAGGAGTATTCGTTCCATCAGCAGAAATTTCATGAAAGGCAGTTCTATTCCAGTAGCCCTCGTAGCTGCACGCATCTTCCTCACATGTTTACAAGAAGACCCAAGGAACTACGAATACCATATAAATTTAAACTATTATTGTGGTGGCATTAATTCCTGAAGGCCAGCAATCCAAACACGAAAAGTGTATTATAGTGACAAAAACTAACTCATGATGCATTTTTAAAAGCTTTCATTTAAACAAATTTTTAGAGGTCTGTAAGTACAAACTAAATTTATACTATTATCCCAGCATTTTCAAAGTCTAGTAACCCAAATATGACAAAACATGCTGTAACAACAAAATTAATCCATCAAACATCTTAAATCTTATTTTTAAACCAATTCTTTTGTGTTACTAGGATAGAAAAATAAGCATCCACTTTTTTTAATGTTTAAGGGATCTTTAGTGTAAATTTCAAAAACATACAATTACCGCAGATTTTGATGTCATTATTGATGAAATAGAAGAAGGTAGATGGCTTATAGACAGTTCATCCTGAGGGTTGTGATTAGATGCCAAGTTTTAGTCACTAAAATTGGGTTCGATTTAAAATAAATATTGATTCAAGAACAATATATTTTATATAATGGTAAAGCCTTATTACAAAAGAATTTTAAGGTCAGTTATTTTACTTACCAAAATGCAGTCCACTTTAGATTGTACAGTTTTGCTGAAAGAAAAAGAAAGTTAGGTTAATAAGAATGACACATTTATTAAATATCTGAAATATCTCAAACAGACAGCTATTTAGTCTTCCCTACTATGAAAAAACAATCCAAAACTCATTAAGATCAGGCACTGTATCCTAAAATTGCATTTTTAACAAGTTTAAAAATCTATTTCCCATTCACTGTACTACACTGAATTCCAAAGCATGATCAGAATGTTTTCCAAATTCACTGCTACAACCTCTGTTATTGCACAGTATTGTTTTAACAGATGTTCTGACTAAACAAGTTTTCAATGATATATAAAAGTGTAAATGTATTATTATACTTAGATTAAGACAGAGTTTATAATGAATTGTGATTTTTACTGTATGCCCACTATTCTGGACAATAACTTTTGAGCATTTAAGAGGCATAATGGTGCAATATTATCTGTATTTCTGAAGACTTGTCGCAGACTCTCCCTCAGTGTACACACAAACATGTACTAGCAAAGGATTCCCTAGACATAAAAGTAATAACAAAAATTAATTAATACGGTAATAAATTAGAGGGAAAGAATATATTTAGAAATAAGTAACACAAATAAAGCCCGTACATATTAACTTAAGTGAGCTACTAAATGTAAGTGAACTATTAAATTAACTGAACTATTGTATACTTGTTTCATTAATACAAATGAAGCCTGTATGAAATAGTCATTTGGGTTTTGTTATAATACATTCAAGTAAAAATGCAATGAAATCTTCCAAGTCTAAAAATAGTTTCTATAACTTTAAAAAGATGTTAATGTTTAGAGCCAAATAAATGTCAAAAAAGTGGTTATTTGCCTTGATATATAGCTATACAGTGAATAAAAAATCAGCATTTAAATCCCGTTTGTTTGCAATCAATAACCTCAAAACTTTACATCTGTACTCAGATATCAAATCATTTTTTTAAAATACAAAGTATAATTGAATTAAGTACAATTACAAAGTTCAGAATGACTAAAACGAACAAGAGAAGACTTCTGCATAGCTTATTACCCATCAACTGCTAAATTGTGTGCTATTTTTCTCTCTTCTTAATAACTCCGTTTCCCTCAGATAGTACAGTAATCTATAGACAAAGAATTGCTGCTAAAAAGTAGTATGTCAAGAATCCAGCCTTTCTCATCATCTGAGTATAAGCTACCATCATTTCTTATCTAAAGTGTTACAATAACCTTCTAGCTAGTAGTCCTGCTTCTGTCTTTAGTCCACCAACAACGGGCTATTCTCAACAAAGCTACCAGAGTGATCTATGTCCAAACCAGGTTAATCCTTTGCTCCACAGTCTGTAACATGGCCAAGAAAGTCCCGAGGGTTCATCCCTCTGCCATCCAACTTCACCTCCTCCCAGCCTGTTACTCATTTATTCACGCTCTTGCTACACTGGTCTCCATGCTACTTCTCACGGCAGGAGCAGGGCCTTTGCACTAGCTTTTTCCGTTAACAACTGACACTCTTCTCCCATATAACTTATTTGTTCACTTTCTTTGTGACACTGTTTGATGTTATCTTTTACAGACGGTTCTTCCCTGCCTTACCCATATAAAATACTCTCCGTCATTCTCTATCTCTCTTCCCCTGCTTTACTTTTCATTATTGCACTTTCGCCAGTCATTATTATTAATTTATACATGTTTACCGGCTATCTTCCTTGACTAGAATTTAAACTCCTTGAGAGAAGGCTCTGTCTGTTTTGTTCACTGCTGTATTATCACCTGGCACATGTTAGGTGTCCAATAAAATCTGCTGAATGAATAAACGTCAAAAAACACATTCAGTCCCCCATATGAAGAAAACTCTGGAAAGACTGCGATCATCTAAGAAAAAGTTTTTAGAGAAATTAATATGAAATTTAAAAAGTGATTATTTTCTAAACCATAGATCTAACTACATCCCCCTCCTCCCAGAAACAAACTGCTCTATGGGATGTCTAAAGAGAGTGACTGTGTCTTCCTATCACAAACAAACCACCTGGTAAATCTCTAAGAAGTATACTACATGAAAGACACTTTTTAAAGAATGAGCTTATAAAGTAAAATGAAAGTACATCTGAGTTAGATATGAACCTTGGGAATCACTTGGTCCAATCCTTTGATTATTTTTACTTCATACTTAATACAAGAATACCAGAAGGATACAAATGAAATTTAAGTCCCTTTTGTTCTTCTAGTATCATATCCCCCACCTTTTTAGATGACACCTGATGTGTAACCTTTAGTTGCTATTTCAATAATTGTATTATATATACGAATATCTATAAGCATCTATACTGTTGTTCAGTGAAGCTTTTAAATGTTTATATAAATCCCACTGCAGTGTATGTATTCTGCAACTGTCTTTTTTTGTTCAACATTGGTTTTAAGATCTATCCATGTTGATACATTTAGATGAAGATCATTCACTTTAACTGCTAAAATATATTCCACTGAATTTAATGTATCAAATTCATTTATCTGTTTGTCTATTGGAAGGCAATTATGTACTTTCCAGTTACTCTACAAACAATGCTGACTGTTTTTGTACATGTCTTCTGATACACACATGCAAAAATTTCTCAGTTATACATCTAGAAGTTGATTTTCAGGGACTCATGGATGTGATGTGTCTTTTCAATTTTATTATATATTACCGAATATCTCTCCCAAGCACTCACATCCATTTATACTTCTGTCAGCAGTGTGTGATAGTCCCTATTTTCCTACAACCTGCATAAATGTATGTACATATGATTAATATACAATATATAAGATACACACATTAAAAACTTGCCATTCTAATATGAAATTTTTAATTTGTCATTTTCCCAATTACTAGCAATGCTGTGTACCTTTCCATCTGCTTATCAGCCATATGGGTTTTCTCTTCTGTAAATTGCTGGTTCATAACTGTTGTCCATTTTTAAGTGGAGTTAACTATTTCTTGGATGTTAATCCTGTTACATATACTTAACTCTGTTAGTGATATACTTTAATATGTTATGAAGTGAAAGTAGTAATGATATTTACAAAAGTTTAAATTTTGATAGAATCAAATTTATTAATTTTTTCTTTATGACTATGTTTTCGGTCTTAAGAAATCCTATCTAAGATATTAAAGACATTATATATTTCATTACAAATATTTTTTAATTAGTATTTTCAATCTTGATATGTATTTTAGTTAGAATCTATTCTTGTGGTATGGTGTAACATATATTTTTTCTATCTTATAAGCCAACTGTTTCCTATTTTATTAAGCCTAATTTCCATATATACTTAAATGTATTTCTGGATTTTTTATAGTTAACATACTTGTCTATCCTTGAGCTAACACAACACTTGGAATTTATTAGTGCTTTAAAAATTAGGTCTAATTATTTGCTTGCATGGCCCGCCTTGCCCATTTTCAGAACAGTCTTGATAATCCTTGGACCTATCATTTTCCAGGTGAGTTTTTTTCAGTCATTCCAGTTCCACAAATGTTCTGCTAAGATTTACATTGAACTATAGTGATATTATAGATTGAACTAGGTGAGTTGATTAATAATTTGGATTTATTTTTGTCCTTAAAAAGGTCTTATAACTTTCTCTTTACCTTTTGTTAAGAAGAGTCATAGGTAGCTTATAAATACTGTGAATAGTATCTTTTTTCTTATTATAATTCCAATTGACTTTTTAGTTTTCTATGCTGACTTTACACTCAGCAGTCTTCCTAGACTCTTATTAGTTCTAATAGCATGCAGAGTCTCTTGTAGGTAACAATCTCATAATGAAAATATTTTCCTTCCCTTCCATTCTTTATATCTCTTCCCCCACTCCTCTTTCTTATCTGATTACTTTGGCTAAAATGCCTAGTTTAATGGTGAAGAGTAGCAGTGATAGCTGACATCTTTGTTTTCTTTTCAAATTTTGCTTCAAAGTTTTAATATAATGCACTGGAATACTCCACTTAATTGATGTTTTATAATTTCCTAAACTATTCCTTGAATATTGGATACTTTGATTCAAAATAATGCTTCAATATTGTAATGCTCTGCTTTGGAAAATCACACAGTTAAGTTATAATGGAGTAACTTTCCCACATATACATAAATACCAATTATATACTGTGGACAAAATATAAATACAAACATTAAGGCAAAAGAGAGTGACCAAAAGCAGGTAGCCACTAGAGGGAATTCATCCTTGAAACAAAGGAACTACGCTTCGGGAGAACTGTATTTATAAGACTGCTGCCTAAGGGCACTTATGTGCCCTTGCAGGAACGATCACTCAGGACTGAAGCAGAAATCTGCTCTCTTGCCAGCAGAGGAGCCAGAGGACAAAAGCCAGAGCCACTGTAAAGTCAAAGATGAAATCCCAGAAAGGGAGGTGCCACAAAATTTCTGTGCAAACTATGCCCAAACAATTGGATGACCTTTGTCTGGAGAAGATTCCAAGGTTTCTAACAAAAAGCAACAGCCTGAAGGTGGAAAGATCTGAGCTGAGCCTTCTGCTGCTCCAGTCATGTTAACTATCTACCAGAACAACAACAACCAAAAACAATACTCATCAGAGAAATAGAACAGAATCAACAGTCTACAATGTATTACCCACAATGCCCATCACACAAGCAAAATCTACCAGAACGAATAAACAGAAAAAAGGGACTCTGAGTCAAGAATAAAACCCAAACAAACAAACAAACAAACAAACAAACAGTTCAGAAACCCAAAACTAAATGATCTACAAAAGGGCTTCAAAGGAGGTATTATAAATATGTTCAAGTATTTAAAGGAAAATATGATCATGTTAAACATATGTATAGAAGAAATCTCAGCTGAGAAATAGGAGCTATGGAAAAAAAGGAAATTCTAGAACTAAAAAGTATATATAAAATGAAAAAAAATACAGAGTTACCTTAACAGAAAATCAGATATAGTAGGAAAAGGTCACTAAACTGGAAAATCAATACATCTAATTGAATCTAAAGAAGAAAGAGAAAGATTTTCAAAATAATAAACAGAGCTTCGGAGATTGGTAATACCATCAGGTGGTCAACTTATGTACAACTGGAGAGGAGATAATGAGACAGAAAAGTATCTGATAATGGCCAAATTTCCCCAAATTTTATGAAACACACAAACTTACATACCTAAAAAGCTCAGCAAACTCCACACAAGATAATTATAAAGAAAACCACACAAAGTTGCATCACAGTACAAGGGATAAAAAACACAAAAATGAAAAGTAAATCTTAAGGTAGCCAGAGTAAAGTAACATCGTATGCTGTGAAAAGGTGATATGAATGAATGATAGCTATTATTTAGTCAACTGATTTGCAACAGAGGTATCCCAAGCAGTTCAGGACATAAAGGAAACTCCTTCCAGCAAGGGCTGATAGAGTGTCTGGATATACCTATAAATAAATGAACATACCTCATTCTACAGAAAAACTTGAGATGGATCATAAAATTAATGGTAACAGCTTAAACTATAAAGTGCCTAAAAGAAACCTTAGGAGAATATCACGACCTGAGAATAAACAAAGGTGTCTTAGGGTACAGAAGCAATAATAATTTTTAAAAAATAAATAAATCAGCCTCCATCAAAATGAAAACCAACTTCTATTCATCAAGACATTATAAGAAAATAAGTCACTAACCAAAAGAAAGTCTTTGTAAAACATGTATCTGATAAAAGACTTACATCCAGAATATATAATGAATTCCTACAACTGTGGACTCTAAGAAGACAACCTACCAAAAAGGTAGGTTATCTGGGCTCAAATTTAGAAGCACAGCCTAGCAGCCTTTTCTAAACAGGGGCCTCTCATGCAAACCACACTTCTGGGAGAAGCTTGCACTAAGCGGCCTGACTCCCATGCTGTGTTTCTGCCACCTGAGCCAGCTCTTATAAAAGGAGTTCCTAGCATAGTATTTCAACCAACAGAACTGAGGCCTTCCCCGTCCAATCAGAGCTGTGCAACTATACCTACCACTAGCATCTTCACCATACAATCAGAAAGGCTCCATTCTGACCAATCAGGATGGTGTTTTTTGGACCAAACTGCCAGTATTTGGAGTCCTCACTGGCATGAGGACAGACAAATCAGAGACCAGGGTAGGGACCTCTGTGTATGTAAGCTCTCCTCTGGCTCAGGGAGCACACTTTCCTGATCCATCAGTTCACAGAACTAATAATAAAGACTGGTAACCCAATTAATAAATGAGCAAACAGCTGGAATAGGTAATTCATAAAGAAAAAAAAATGTAAAAATGTCCAAGAATAATTCACAGAAAAGGGATGTAAATATGTCCAATAAGTACATGAAAAGATGTTCAACATCATTACTCATCAAGGAAAGGTAAATCAAAATTTTAATGATATACTATTATATGTATACTCAGTAGGATGGATGAAATTAAAAACACCGAAAACACCAAAAGTTGACAAGAATTTGGAGCAACCACCACTGTCATACATTTCTGGTGGAAATGCAAAAGGTAAAGCTGCTTTAGAAAAGTTTAGTAGTTAGGCCATGGCTGCGTAGCTCAATTAGGGTGTTGTCCTGATATACCAAGGTTGTGGGTTCAAACCTTGGTCAGGTCACATACAAGAATGAACCAATGAATGTATAAGTAAGTGGAACACCAAATCGATGTCTCTTTCTCTCTCACTTCCTCTCTCTAAAAGTCAATAAAAAATTAGCAGTTAAACATAAACCTATGCTTTAACACAGCAGTTCTGTTCCTACATATTTACACAAAAGAAATGATGACACTATGTGTTCCCAAAACAGACTTGTAGAAGAATGTTCGCAGAATCTTTAATCTTTAGTCCTAAGCTAGAAACAATCGAATAGCTTTCAATATAAAAATGGTTAATGTGTTATATTCATAGAATGAAATACTGAGCAATTGAATAAAAAAGAAAACCTCTGATATACAGAACATGGATGAATCTAGTGTATATTATACTGAGCCAAAGATACTACCAAGAAAAATTCATTCTGTACAATTTCATTTGTGTGAAGTTCTAGAACAGGTGACATTAATCTATGATAAAAGAAAGATGAGAAACAGTGGCAGTCCCAGGGTGCAGTGGGGAAATAATTAGGAAAGAGCATGCGTGGCCTCTGCAACACACTGCCCCATTTCCCGTCCTCAGAAAAGAATGACTTTGTCCTCCAGCTGCTAAAGTGCTTTCAGCAGAAAGCCCTCAGTTGTCAGCCCCCTAATGGGATTGCTTATGTTGAAGAAAACTTCACTTCCTAAGGCCACATATTCTTTCAGAGACAGCCCACATCCAGAGGCTGATCACTGGGGGTCCAGAGGCCCATCATTGTCTAGACTAAGGACAACTCTGATGGGCCATCCCAGTTTCAGAACTCTCCAGCACTGAAGCTTAACTTTCTCTCTGCTTCCTTCCTGTCCATTCCTTCCATAGAAGTGAATCTCAAGAGCATTCTTTAACAAAGTGGGTCTTAAAATATGATTCCTGGACTGGCATTAACTGAGACTAGTTAGAAAGGCAAATTTGTGGGCCCCACCCCAGATCTATTGAATCAGAAAGCAGAAGCCTTATCCACCTGTAAAGAGCTTATCAGCTTTTTATACCTATCTCTAAAATATATTAAGATGGGTATACAATTATGAAAGAACATTCTCCTGAAAAAGAGAGTTCATAACCCCTACTTGGAATAAGAAAAA
Organism: Desmodus rotundus; assembly: GCF_022682495.2. NCBI lineage: Eukaryota > Metazoa > Chordata > Mammalia > Chiroptera > Phyllostomidae > Desmodus > Desmodus rotundus. Next base: position 86,947,609 of record NC_071393.1, read on the forward strand.
AAAATTTAATACTCACAAAAGTAAAACAGAAAAATTAGATACTATATACATACATATATGTATATATGTATGTATATACATATATATACATATATATACATAATATTATACTTCTGTCCAGAAGTATAATATTAGAGGTATTTATTGAAGAAGATACAAGATACAAGAGGCATTGTACACAGGAAAATGACACCACAGTCCCCTTCAAAGTGGGCACCTTGGGACCTCACACAGTTCTTCCAATTGCCATCAGCTGCCCCATTGTATTCCTGAATCTTACAATGATCTGAAATCTCTTCCCTTTCAAAGGTGATTTTAGTTTTGGCAAAAGCCAGAAGTCAGAGGGCACCAAATCTGGCCTGTAGAGGGGCTGAGTCACCTGGGTGATTTGATGTTTCACCAAAACCTGTGCATGAGACGTGATGCATGAGTGGGTGCGTTGTCGTGATGAAGCTGCCCGTTACCAGTTGCCCACAGCTGTGGCCCTCTGAATCCAAATAGTATCCAAGAAGGAATGTACAAACTCAACACAAAATTGGATGCAGATTCATTACTCTACTCACTCAAGTCATTTTGAATGTAATGGCCATACAGTACACATGCTCACTCAACAGCGTCTACCACCCCCACTGACTAGTACAGTGAAGTCGCCACTGGTCATGCATGAGCATTCCAGTCCACTGTCCTTGGCTGCCAGGTTACATTGATATTGCACAAACCATTCTCAGTATAGAAACAATGGCTGGACTTTTTCTGGACAGACCTTGGTATACAATTTTAAAATTTATATACCAAATTCTCTTTGAAAGAACTAAAAAGTAATGTCTTAGAAATTAAAACTATTGGGTTGGATGTTTTTTCTCTTTGCCCTTCCAAATCCAACTCCCACTCTTTGCAATAACCAAGGAGACCGGCCTTTATGCATTGTATCTATATGGCTCCTTTCCCTCTAGTGGGGCCAATGTTAGTCACTACAACGAGATAAGAGAGCGAAAGAAGGAATGGGAGGTATTTATTCCACTTTGTTTCTCTCTGACAGGCAATGAGTCAGTGGCTGGGGAACTGTGGTTCTTAGCAATTCTTTTAAGACTTTTCAAAAGTTGAAATCAAATTAAACATATACAAATTTAAACTGAAATATTTCAAAGTTATCAAACAAGATATGGGTTACCTAAGAATATCTTTGGAATTAGCTTATATTCTATTACTCTGACCAGCTACATTTAAGAAAACTTTCCAATACCAAGAAAAATACAAAAATATTCTCACGACTCAGTAATGAACAACGGATGCACAGCCTGCACCTTTTAACAAGGTGGATAATAGGGACTTCCGGTCAAGATGGAGTCAGAGGTAAAAACTGCTTGCATCCTCACACAACCACATCAAAATTACGACTAAATTATAGAACAACCATCACTCAGAACTGTCAGAAATGGAGTTGAATGGAAGTCTGACAACTACAGAAGTAAAGAAACCACATTCATCCAGGCTGGTAGGAGGGGCAGAGGGGCAGAGACGCAGAACAGGTTGGTACCATACCCACGAGTGGTAGATAAAAACTTTAGAGAGATATCTCCAGAGCAAAAGGTCCTGGCCCCACACCAGGGCCCCCAGCCCAGGGCTCCTGTGCCGGGAAGATAAGCCCTCATAATTTCTGGCTGCAAAACCAGCGGGGATTGAGTCTGTGGAAGAAACTTCTAGAGTCCCAAGCAGTTTCTTTTAAAGGACCCACATACAGACACTCAGACTCACTCCCTCTGAGCTATAGCACAGCAGCTTGAAAGTCACTGGTGGCATATGGGAAGGATCTGAATTGTCCGGCATCAAGGCAAGAGCTGGGAGACAGCTTCCTCCCAGACAGAAGGGTGGGCAGAGGACACTGTCTCACTTCTGAACCCACCCCCCAAAGAGCCACAGATCAGCAGGCTGGTGCCTTATCTGAGACTCCATCAACCTGGCTAACACTGTTTGCCCTGCCCTGGAGATCCCCTAAGGATGGGCCCAGGCCCCACCCAACTTAAGAGCCCACTCAAGCTGTTATCAGTAAATTTTCTGTATGAAAGCCTGCTCTTCTTGACTCATGCTTCACAACTTCCTAAATCCTCTCAAACAAGAAAGAGCAGGCCACAGCAGGCCCTCAGCCCCCATATCTGCTAAGTTGCCCCAGGCACAGCACTAGAATCAGCCAGCCTAGATTCACAGCTTGGCTTCACCTGGGAATCTCCAGGCCCAGCACAAATAGCATGCATCTGCAGTTCATGCGGGGTGGCCCTGGAAAGAACACAGGTTGGGGCCGACAATGGCCTGCACCAGCCAGGGAAACCCCAGGGCCTGAGCATTCAGTGGACAGCTACAGACCACATCAAAGCACCACCACCCTGCCCCTGAACAGCTGATCCTCCATAGAGGGTAAGGGTTGGTGGTCAGTGGTCACAGCCAAACCTTGCAGCTGACTGGCCTGGGTAAATCCCTCCCACTGACCATCCAACAGCAATCAGATCTCAACTACAAGAGGAGGGTGTACTCAGCCTACATGAAGGGTGCACCTCGAGTACCCAGCTTGGGTGATAGGGGAGGCTGTGCCACTGGACCTTACAGGACACCTACTACATTAGACCACACTACCAAGACACAGAGTCAAAGCAGCTCTACCTAATACATAGGAACAAACACAGGGAGGCTGCCAAAATGAGGAGACAAAGAAACATGGCCCAAATGAAAGAACAGATCAAAACTCCAGAAAAAGAATGGAGTGAAATACAGACAAGCAATCTATCGGATGCAGAGTTCAAAACACTGGTTATAAGAAAGCTCAAGGAGCTTAGTGAGGACCTCAATAGACAAAAACGATCCAGTCAGAAACGAAGGACACACTAATTGAAATAAAGAACAATCTCCAGGGAATCAACAGTAGAGTGGGTGAAGCCAAGAATCAAATCAACGATGTAGTACACAAGGGAGCAAAAAACAACCAATCAGAACAACAGGAAGAAAAAAGAATTAAAAAAAAAAATGAGGGTAGTGTAAGAAGGTTGTGGGACAACTTCAAGCATTCTAACACTCACATCACAGGGATTCTGGAAGAAGATAAAGAGCAAAAAATTGGAAATTTATTTGAAAAAAATAATAAAAGAAAACGTCCCTAATTTGGTGAAGAAAATAGAGATGCAAGTCCAGGAAGCAGAGAGAATCCCAAACAAAATGGATGCAAAAAAGAGGCCCACTCCAAGACATATTAGAATTAAAATGCCAAAGGTTAAAAATAAAGAGAGAATCTTAAAAGCAGCAAGAGAAAAGAAGTTAGTTACCTACAGGGGAGTTCCCATAAGATTGTCAGCTGATTTCTCAAAAGAAATTTTGTAGGCTAGAAAGGATGGGCAAGAAATATTCAGTCATGAAAAACGGGGACCTACAGCCAAGATTACTCTACCCAGCACAGCCATCATTTAGAATCGAAGGGCAAATAAAGAGCTTCCCAGACAAGAAAAATCTAAAGGAGTTCATCATCACCAAACCATTATTATATGAAATGTTAAAGGGACTTATGTAAGAAAAATAAAATAAAAACTATGAACAATAAAATGGCAATAAATATGTATCTATCAACAATTGAATCTAAAAAACAAACTAAGCAAACAAGAAGAAAGAAGACAATATCCTGGATACGGAGAATATTTTGATGTCTGCCAGATGGGAGGGGGACAGGGTTTGGGTGAGTGGGTGAAGAGGTGAGGGGAATAAGAAGTACAAATAGGTAGTTACAGATTAGCCATGGGGATGTAAAGTATAGTATAGGAAATGGAGCAGCCAAAGAACTTATATGTATGACCCCTGGACATGAACAAAGGTGTGGGGACTGTCTTGAGGGAGTGGGAGATGCTGGGTGGAGGGGGGCAAAGGAGGAAGAAAACTGATACAACTGTTAATAGCATAATTAATAAAGTATAATTTTAAAAAATGGTAGATAATATTTGATTTTTTAAAGTTCTTCATTCTCTTTGAATAAATTTATTTTGTTAATTTTATCTACAAATAACATGTTCAAATAATAGTGTATATTTAACTTTAATATTTTTCTAAGTTTTTTGAAATTTTCTAAATTGTTGATAAGATTACATTTTATATGCATTGCATGTTTGGTGTCACTGTTTTTTAAATTACTACTTTTGTAAAAATTTTTCATAGTATCAATCTGCTATTTTGATATGAGATAAAAATACTGTATCATAATTTTGCTGTGGTTTATGGAACATGCTAATTATTCTTCTAACTCTTTCAGTTCAAGCTTCTTCATATCAAGTCAGATCACCACAATATTAGAAAGTTAACGTTAATCCTAGGAAAAAGGGGAAAACATACCCATAAGGAGAACATAGAACAATTTAAGGAATAAAGTCTGAGAAAGCCTATTTTGTTTTCCCTAAGTCAAATCACAGAGTGAAGCTGGGGAAAAACATGTTTACTAAGTGGGCCTATAAAAGACAGACAGTGCATTTAGGGCACACGTGTTTAAAAACCAAACAGAACAAAAAAACATTTATTCTAAGCCTACTTTACCTTACAGAAACACTATACAAAACACCATATTAGTATCTCCCTTTCTTTAGAGTTAAACATGATACAAGAAAATAAATTAGCAATCTTGGGTCAAAGATACATAGTATGTTATACACTGTAAGTAAAAATATGCCTAAAAGAACATTTAGAGACTTTGTTGCTAGGAACATTTCAGAACCTATGTCTCCCTGATTCAACAAATTGCTTAAAAATTACTTGTTTGGGGGGGGGCGGGTAAGTGCAGACAACTGTACTTGAACAACAAAATAATTTAAAAAGTTATTTGTTTATTGCAGATAATATCATTCTAAGACAATCCCACTCATCCCTTCCAATACCGGGCTTGGCCTCTATCCAAAACTTCAAACAATACTATTTCCATATTTATTTGGGTTCTCCATGTCTGAATCCAGAGTGACTCATAATTCCTATATATTTGATTCAAAATTCTTGTGCTGCAGAAAAAGAGATCTGTGAATAGTAGATACTAGTCTTCACCCACAAAAAATCTTGAGGTAGGGGAGGTGCAGTGTAATAGAGCAAATGTAAAAAGCTCTTGCATTGTAGCCTTGCCAGAAAAAACCAAACTCTCCCATAAAATAATAAATTCTGTTAAAAATCTATTGACTTCAGATCCTCTTTGTGGAGTATGACTCAGCTGACAGTCCATCACAGCAAAACATATTTTTACCTTATATTTGTCTGTAACAAACAGGAAGCATTTACTTTTAGTTTGTTCAAATGAGAACAAAGTTTTATATTTTAAAAGTAACTTTAATAACAGTGATTAATTCCATAAAAACTAAAGGGGATAGCCAGAAAGCTATAAAAAGGGAAATAGAAATTACCCTGAATTCCCCATCTGGACATTTTGGTTTATTTACTTAGTATGTTGTCTTAAATATAATTCGCATTTGCCCTGGCTGGTGTGGCTCTGTGGATTGAGCAGCAGTCAGTCTGTGACCCAATGGGCACAGGTTCGACTCCCAGTCAGGGCACATGCCTGGGTTGTGGGCCAGGTCCCCAGTTGGGGGCATGCGAGAGGCAACACATCGATGTATCTCTCACACATTGATGTTAATCTCCGTCTCTTTCTGCCTCCCTTCTCCTCTTTCTAAAACTAAAAAATAAAATCTTAAAAAAAACCAATTCACATCTGTTGGTGATAATGTGGAGGGACTAGAATCATCGTATACTCTGGTAGTGATGTCAGATGATACATAGCTGCTGTGGAAAACCGGTTTGGTGTTTTCTCAAAAAGTTAAACACAGAATTACCATATGACCCAGCAACTCTACTCCTAAATACATATACACAAAGAAATGAAAATAGGTATTACAACAAAACTTTTATATAAATATTCATAGATGCACTTATTCACAAGAGCCCAAAAAGTGGAAACAACCCAAATGTATGTCAATGAAATGAATGGATAAACAAAAGGTGGTATATCAATATAATGGAATATTATTTTCAGCCACGAAAAGGAATGAAGTACTGCTACCTGCTAACACATAAATGAAAACAAAAAATGTTATGCTAAGAGAAGGCAGGCACAAAAGATCACTTAATGTGCTCCCATGCACATGAAATATCCAGCATATCTACATCCACAGAGACGGAAAACAGATGGTAGTTGCCGGGGCTGAGAGCAGAGGAGAATGGGGAGTTTAGTTTCATTTTGGGGTGATCAAATGTTATAGATTTAGATACAGGTGATGGTTATACAACATTGTGAATGTTCTAAATGCCACTGAATTGCACACTTAAGTGGTTTATTTTATGTTACATAAATTTTACCTCAATGATAGGCAAACGTGATCATAAAACTATGAAAAATTCATTTTGATACTACCAGTGCCTAATGAACAAAGTATCAATTGTTCTGCTTTATAACTCAAAATGCCTTTAAAATAGTCACTGTTCACAGTCTTTGTCTGCTCTTAAGAACCTCTGAAGGGAAATTGAGTCTGTACCTCACATTTCTCAAAGGGGCCCTGACATTTACTGGCAAGTCTGTCTTGCGCATTAAGGGGATATCTGGCATTACTGGATGCTATCCACGAAATGCCAGTCGATATTCCGACAACCAAAATGTCCCATACATCAACATATGCCCCTAGCTGAGCGCCAGTGCTCTACAGACTGTACAGCACTATGTGTTGAGTCACATGTAAGTTCCTTAATATACCCAGCACAATGTTCCACAAATGAGTCATAGCAAAACTGAACTTCTTGCTTTTCATACAAGGTATATTTTAAGTGTTTGTTAATTTTATCATAAAATTCATTTTGTTGCTCTGAACATTGAAACTAATTTCAACTAAAATTAACTCCACCACCAGGTAACTTGCCTACTACTTAATTATTGATAATATTAAAATTAAACTTTCAACTTAGTGACATCCATCATTAAGCTATTCTTTTCTATTACTATTTTAAAATAAAAAAGTTGCAAGTATATAGGAAAGTTATATAGAATAAAATAACAAATATAAATATTTTGCTTTTTTCCCCCTTAAAGAAATCTTTACGGAAAAGCTGAAACCTCCATGGACCCTTCTCCAATCTCATTTCACTCTTTTTTTAAGATGCCATTTATCATTCCCATGAATGTTTATGTTTTTACTACAAGTGCTGAGTATATCCATAAGCAACATAACGCAGTTTTGTTCTCTTTATAGACATGAAGTCAGGATACATATACATTCTACTTTTTTCCTTTTACTTAACAGGCTTTAGAAAAAGTTTATTTTGATTCAATCTATTTTACTTATTTTAACTGTTACACAGAGTTATGTGTTGAATGGTATACATTCATAAAACTATGAAAATTCACCCAAAATTCACATATTAAAGTCTTAATCCTCAGTACCTCAGAATGTGACCTTATTTGGTGACAGGATCTTTACAGTGGCAATCGAGCTGAAATGAATGAATCAGTCATGTGAGTGGGCTCCAATCCAGTATGACTGGTGTGCTTATATAGAAAAGGGGGAATGTGGACACAGAGACACACATGAAGGGAAGACAATGTGAAGGGACATAGGTAGAAGGCCATCTACAAGACAAGGCGAGCAACCTGAAGAGATTCTTCCCTCATACCCCTCAGAAAGAATTAACCCTGCCAACAACTTGACCTTGGACTTCTAGCCTCCAGGACTGTGAGAAAATACATTTCTGTTGGTTAAGTAATCTACTGTGGTACTTTGTTAGGACAACTCTGGCAGATAATACACCTATTATTCCATTATTTGAACATACCACACAATAAAACCATGTATTTTATTTATACATGCTTTCACTGAAGGACTCGTAATGGAATTTCCAGCTCTATACTGTAAAACATAATATTGCAACCAACATCTGGCACATAGGTCTTGCTATATAGCACTGCAAGACTTTTTCTCAGACACACACACACACACACACACACACACACACACACACACACACACACACCTTGCCGGGGAATTCTGGTACGTGGATCTTCAACTATTACTGTTAAATTGCTTTTCAAAGTACACTCCATCACCTGTGCATGAGAATGATTTTTTTCTATTCTCTCTATAATCTGATAATGACAGACTTCTGCCATCCTGATGTGGGCGAGATATTTTGTTTTAATATGCATTCCTCTATTAGTGAACACCTTTACATGTTATTGACCACTAAACTTTCTTCCATAGACTGCCTAATCACATTTTTACTCATTTTCCTACTTGGTTGTTTGCCTTTTTTACTACTACTATTACTTTATTTACTTACGGGAGTTCTCTTTACACTTTGGATCCTAATTATTTGAATTACAAATATCTTCTCCCCATCTGAAACTTGTTTTTCTTTTCATGGTATTCACTGCTTTATAGAAAGCTTTTATTTTAATATAGTTAAATTTATTAATATTTTTCTCTATAAGAAGTGCTTCGGTGTCTTGTTTTTAGATTCTTCCTTTTCATGATGTCACAGATTTATTTCCTTCTAAATGTTAGATTTTCACATCTCGGGTTGAATCTCCCTGGATTTTATGTGTGAAGTTTTTTTCCTTTCTTAGGTAACTAAAGGTGCCAGAGGTTCATCCTTCCCCTGCGGACGAGGTCTACATCTTGTTAACCTGTTTCCTGTAGCTTGCACTTTCTCTGGTAAACGTTAGGCAATAAAATTTGTGATCAATAAAAGGAGGGAGAGAGGGAAAAGAAGGGAGAGAAAGGGAAGCTAGGTAGAAGCGGGAGTGTGGGAAAAAGTATTTGGATCTTCGTCCTTAGTGCAAATTAACTATTTACACCAGAACCAAGTATTTACACCAGAACCAAGTAAGACAAAGGGTATTAATCCGATTCAGGGGGCACACAAAGGGAAGATGGGCCTTCCAGAACTCTGGAGTGCTGGGCAAAGATAGTGCTCATGCACAACTGGTACTGAGTCTGCTTTCTCTCTCCCAGGATGAAAATATGGCCCTGCTGGTGCTGAACTGGTTCAAAAATCCAGAAAACCGTGACATTTTTTTGGTAAGTATCACTTGATTATTACAGTTGTTTTTGTAGAATGTTCATGAAAACCTAGGTAGGGCAAGAATTTGATACAGCAACGCTAGCTGAATTCTCCCTGCAACAAAGGTGCTATATGCACCACAGGAAACCTAGAATGATCCAAAAAGCTGTTTAAAGATATACACATTTATTACTATTCAGAATAGTTATCTGACTTCCATATTCTTAACTAAATAATCCAGGAACATACAACAGGTGGGTGGATAATCTCTTCCAACCAGCTCTAACCAGAAGGTCAAATGGGGAGGGAGGGGCAAGGGTGCACAACAGAAAACAACAGTCGGGTGGGACCCAGAATGACTTTTGCCTCAGTGGCCCTCAACAGAAAAACAGCTGCCTAGAGCAACCTTATGAAATCATTATAGTCGAGGAAGTATGTTCCGTAAGAGTATAAGGAGGCTTAGCATCATGTACCTCCACAACAACCTATGAAATACTCTTGCCAAAACAGTGAAACTTGTCTACATGTTGAACCATATCTACACCTAACTACCAATACCTAGGAGATAGAGGGGAAGAAAATATGACAGCACCACTAGGATGAATTCAACAAAACCCAGACTGTGGGAAACTCCAAAGGATAAATGATTGTTTCTTCCAAAAAAAAAAAAAAATAGCCCCTCCAAGAAAAAAAATTTAAAGACCTATAGATTAAGAGAGATTAACCAATAGCAATGTATGGATACTGATTCAAGCTAACCATAAAGAAGACAAAACAAAACAAGACGTTCAAATTTGAGCACTGTATGCTTGCTAATATTAAAGAGTTCCTTTATTTTTTTGGTGGATTAATCATATAACTATTTATTTACATATGAAATAATATGATGCCTGGGATTTCCTTCAAAATAACCAACGGGGGGGGGGTTATATATGGGGGTACATATGAATCAGATTAAGAGACTAGTTGTTGAAGCTGAATAATAAGGACATGAGGATCCACCAATCTCTCCCCTTTTGTATACACTTGAAATTTTTCAAAATAAAAAGTTTAAAAGCAGGGAGTTCTTAGAAGACCCTTTTCAAAAGAAAAGCACGCCAACCACGAAGATCCTACAGCTAAGAGGCTAGTTTAAGACCTAAAAATCTTCTGATGTTGATTTAAAATATGAAGGACTTAAACTCTGTAAAACTATATAGAAAACTACGGATTACAGATTCACCCACTACAACCAATACCCACTGAGTTACTGTCAACCAATGTTTACTAAACAGCCACTGAGTGATACTGAAAGAAGAATAGTAGAAGAAAGTTTAGACCAAAATGACTCACTTTTATAAAAAAAAACAACCTTGGATTATTTTCCTTTTTTGTTTCTTTCACATATAGGCATCTTTCATTCTACAACTGCTGGCTGCTCCAAATGCTGAACGTTACCACTAAACCTGTACTTTGGGGAGGCAAAGGCACTAAACAAATTTTGCTGTTCTCTTTAGTCTCAATCTTCTTGTCCATTTTTTTTCAATGCACACAGATTTTTCATGTTGATAATAAAAATTCAGAGAGTCAATAAGATTCAAATGTGCAACTGAATACCAGGAAGGCATTTGCTCATACAAACCATGGAAAGTTAGACAGAACCCTTCAAAATTTATCTAGTAAGAAAACTCCTTGGTATATGTAGCCGAACAAACAAACAAAAAACTCCACATGGCTTTTAAAAGAAAGAATTCCAATTCCAGCGCTACTAGCTATATGCCTGTTACTTAGATGAACTGTTTTCTTCTTCAGGTATATGACACCTCCTCCAAAGCTTTTGTGAAAATTAAACAAGATGATTTATATTAAGGCCATATGGCAATAACAAGCAAGTAACAGATGCTTAGTAAATGTTAAGTAAAAACCAAATCTAGTCTTATCCTTTCATTTACAGTAAGGAAAGTGAGAATCAAAAAGGTTAAATGATTTGTACAAGGTCACACATTGATTTTTATTTGGCCCCATTTATATAACAATGCCACTATTATACCTGATACTACTAATGCCTCTATCTGACACTGGGTTTTTAATTAAGAAAAAAAATTATGCCCTGGTTTCATTATTCTGGAACTTCTTCTCCAAAAAAATATTAGATATTGCCAGTAAGTGAGCCAGATAAAGGTTTGGCTAGTTCCCAAGTCACACACTCTTTGCTGGGCTTCAATGCCCTCTAGTGCTACTCTGCAGAGGCAGCCTCCTTCAGGTCTCCCATAAAAATAACGAAATGCAGCATGAGGTAGGTGCATGCACACAGAGACCCATCTGTAAGGACGACTGTTTCTTTGGGAGGTGAGATTTTGAGGTTTTACTTTCTTTTCAAACTTTAAAAAGGTTTCTTACACTGTTTGTTCTTGTTTGAATTTATGTAAACATATAAAACTTTTAAAAACAAACTAAAAAACAGAGCAAGAGAGAATCATATGGATAAGTGAGGAAAATTCTTCTTTTTTTCCTACTGCATTGCTTCAGAGTCATAAAGGCATGAAGCTTACTATCTATCTTCTTTTGTACATTATAAGAAAGCTGGGTCAGAGATAAGGCAGATCTTTAATCTGAAAAAAACACAGGAATAAATGTAAGTGACCTCTTATTGGGCAGGGGACGTACCTTATGTATCACCAATAGACTTATAATAACATATGTTGTCTTTTTAAACTGAAAAGCATTAAACTGACCTGTGGTGTTTAATCATTAGATGCTTAACGGAGATTCTCAAGGAAGGAAACCAAAATGGGAATGGCTGTAGAGGATCGCAGTTACAACACAATTTCTCCTAAGACGGCAGACTCAGGCAACGACGCTCGATTGGAAAGTATGTTAATGTCCTGTGTAAAGTGCTACAAGAATAATTCTTAAAATTGAAGTCGCCCTTGTGTATACTGCCATCACTCTTGAGACAAAACCTGCTACTTTTTTCTAGATTCTGTTTGGACAATACAGGGAAGGTATCCTAATTATCTGTTCCAAAAAAATGAAGCCACCAAGTTTGATGCCCTATTGTCCTCTGTTTTATCCCAAGAATCATAGGACTTTAGTCATAACATAAGGCAACAAACATGAAAATAAATTTCATAGTTAATATTAAAATTCTCTCTCCAAAAGCACTAAAAGAACCAATAGTGAAGAGCCTGACCTAAAAACATTATTCCTGTCTATGAAGTAGAAAACTATCTAGGGAGACTAAAGAATACTCAATGTTCATCAAAGGATGCTTTAGAGAAGAAGATACCAAGACTGATATATTTTAAAGGTAGAATAGTTATCAGTGGAAATAGGTGAAATAATTTATAAATGATATAATTTGAAAGATCTAGATTTTTTATCTTTCTCTCTGTGCCTAAAGTACAAGTCTCCACATGAAGCTCTGATGGTAATCTCTTCTTGGGTCACTTCAAAAACACTCACTGAATAAGGGGTCATTTGATCTTAGGCGAAAAGTTTTCAAAACATAAATAAAAACAGAGATCTTCCCTGGTGCAGAAAGCTTTACAAAAACCTAAATAATGAGGTCCAGTCTCTGACACCTGTCAGTTTATGGGAAAAGTATCTATAATTTCACTGTCCCACTGAAATATAATGTAAGACACATAAGTAGTCTTATGTTATCTAGTAGTCATATTAAGTAGTAAAAAGCAATGAAATTGTTATGAAATATTTTATTATGAATACATCAAAAATATTACTTTACTATATAAAACATTAAAATATTTTAATTTTAAAAAATTTACTGATTTGAGAGAGAGAGAAAAAGAGAGAAACATCGATTTGTTGTTCCACCCACTTATGAATTCACTGGTTGATCCTTGTATATGCTCTGACCAGGGATCAAACACACAACCTTGGCATAGTCGGACGATGCTCTAACTTCTGAGCTACCCTACCCAGCCAGGGCCTGAAATATTTTAATCCTTTTTTCAACACTGTCTTTGAAATCCAGTATGTCATTTTATACTTAACCACACACCTCAACACGATTTAGCCACAGGTAGCGAGTGGCCAGTGTACAGACAACGTAGGCCTATGGCATAGCACATATCATGGACGATACTTGAAAGTTTGATGACTCATTCAGATTAAGCATGCAGAGACAAAACAGGTTACCAGTTATTCTTTAGTTATAGGACATACTCCTTAAAAAGTATATAAAACTGTCAATCTCTCGGGCAGACTGCCTTCAATCATGAGACAGGCAGAAGTCCTTTCTAGATTTTACATGGACAGCCAAGTGACCAGTATCCTGGTATCTCCCTCTACCCCACCCACAAAAAGTCACTGAGCTAATTTCTCCTAATGTCTTTCACTTAAAGCCAAGAATCACAGGCAAAGATGATAAAGCATTTATATGTTGCTGTCAGTAAGGGATTATATCATAACACAGGCAAAAGATAGTTGTCAAGTATAAAGGAGCATGAAAATGTTAGAAACCAGCCACCTGGAACATGAGACCATCTGGACAGAGAACTGCGAAGTTAGTATGTATACACTGGGGACTAGAGATCATTTTGCGGAGGACTGTTCCTCCCAATATAAATAGGTATCCTATGGGATTAGTAGCCAATATTCAAGTAAAGTTAGAAATTGCTGAGTTAAATAAAATTAAACATATTCTATGTCCCTATAATAGAAAACTATTTATAGACCTTAATGTGCTTTCATGCACTGTGTCCATTTAGGATAAGTTAGAAAGAGGGCTATAGTTTGCAGCATTTCCCGACTAATTCAATACAGTTTATTTTCAGGGATCATTTTGAGAAACTAGTATCCCAGGATGGAAAATAACGATCTAGAAGCACAGGCAGGACTACTCCGATAATCACAGGGAAAGTCAATGCTGGAGTACTGGTAAGGGCTTTAAGAAAAAGAGTATTGCTGGGCTAGCTTCAAGGGTGTAGTTCCTAACATTCTAACACAAACTGTAAAGACTAAATTATCAGGAACACCTTTTTGATTTGGTCAAATATAAAAGGTCTGTCTGTAGAGCTATAATACTCATCCTATTCCTATACTCAGTAATAGTGATGAAATAAAAATATAATTTAATTAAGACCCCATCAAAACCATCTTTTAGTCCTATGCTCCTACAGACCAAAAAAGAAACTTTATTAAAATCAAATGGGAGTGGTTCATTTGATTTTAGAGCTGCTGCGGTTGAAACTAGGCATGTCTACAAACTTCGTGAACTTCACAGCACACAGTTAAATAAGTAACCAAGCAACAACAATAATGTACACAGAAACACCTAAAACAGCCACTGTCCAGAAACTAAAGGGACCAAAAAAACCTGTAAGAGTATCAATTAACACAATACAAGTAAAAAAAAAGACTTCCCCAAAGAAGGGAGATTTTTCTATAGCTTGTGGGAGGCATCATTTGTAAAGCAAAGAACATAGACCAACAAGTAGCCTGTGATCTCTCCGAATCCCTAATCGGGATTAAATGCTCCCCCTACACGATCAAAGGAGAGAAAACATAAAGTGAAGGTAACTCTTAACAAAGTATTAAGACAGTTGTAATTGCCAGCAGCAGGGCACAGTTAACTTTCGCCAATCTGGCAGGTATGAAAGAGCTGCCTTGCTTTGCTTTGTCTTTCCCTGAGCAGCAATGCCCCGTTCTAGTGCCGCTTTATGTTTGACCAATGTTTCCTTCCTACGAAATGCCTGATTACGCTTTGGGCCAAAATGTATTTGCTTGTTTCTTTCTTAGTAAGATGTAGGACTCCTTTATATATTTCAAATACTAACCTATCAGATGTGTTGCAACTGTCTTCTCTCATTTTGTGACTTATCCTTTCACTTTCATTATGTTGACACCAGATTAAGAAATCTTTAATTTTAAAGATTTAAATATTTAATTTTACAATTAAATATAAGTGCTCAGAAATGCTAAGGAAGTCTACCAAAAATTTAAGAACTAAACCCCTTCTACACAATCTTTTTCAGGAAACAATGCCTTATAGAGCTTTCATTCCACAACAAGATCAAAACTGGATTCATGCATTGTAAGTGGCTCTTGTATCTTTCATCTAGAACAGTCCTTCCACCTTTTCTCCTTAGGTTATTCACTTTTTGAAGAGTCCACGACAGTTGAGTTCAAAATGTCACATACTCTGGATTTGCGTGACTGCCTCCTCTTGATGGCCTAAGTGAATGATCCACAGACTATTTTAAAACAGATGCTTTATTTTTTACACTAAAGATTTTAAGTTATGAGTCAATGTCCATATAACTTGAGTCCCAGTTAGGGTGTCTGAGTACAGTTTAACTGAACTGCATGATATGTAAAATTTGTTTACAACTTTAATTTGACACAAATTTAATGATATGCAGAATTGTGATTTTTGTGGCAAAGTATTCAGGCACGAATGCTAAATAGCTCATGTAAATGAAGTAATCAATATTCTTTTATGCAACTAATTTGTCAGTTTTTCTTTCATTTTTATTTTTCTCCAGCAATGAGCCAGCACCAATGTCTGTCACATACGAGCAAGAGCACAGAGTTTAATCCTAAGATTCAATTACTCACATATTAAGAGGCCCAAATTCCCTGTTCCTGCCTTCCTCCCTTGCAGTTATGACTGAGAATCTAAACTTTCCCTATACCTTCTCTAAAAGGGGAGTCCTCAGGAATCAATCCTTCAACAATTCACTGACTACTTCCCTATACCTTCTCTAAAAGGGGAGTCCTCAGGAATCAATCCTTCAACAATTCACTGACTACTGACTACTGCCCACATAATTAGTCTCTAAGGTCTTAAATCACAAACAGAAGAAAACAGTGTCCCTAGGGTGTGAATAGCCCATTTGGAAATCCACAGCTGGGGTAAAGTACTGCCAGGCATATGAACTGGGAGGCTTGAGGAAACAGAGTAAGCCTGATTTATAGACCTATAGCATCTAGAAGGAGGGAAACAAAGCACAGTTATTCTCCATTTGGGAAGGAAGTAGAGACCCAACTTTAACAGCATGTGCAGTGAGCAACAAGAAGGCTCTAATCACCTCCACATAAAAGAAGTAAACCAATAATGATAATAAAACAAAATAAAAACTCTCCCAGATAATGATATCATGCATTGAGTACCAAGACACGGTATTTTATATATATTAATTATGAAATGAGGTACAAAGAACTATACAAATCAAGAATGTAAGAGGAACCAGAATTCAAATCTAGGCCTGTCTCATGACAAACCTACATTCTATTTGCCAATTCCAGATAACAGAAACAGACCTAATTGCACAATTAGAGAGTTAATGTATTCTACAACAGTGAAAAAACAAATGTAAATGAATGAAGAAACTCAGTTCTAATAAAAAACTTAGTGACCAGGATGACATTTGGAGAAAAAGAGGTTGAAAACAGCCCTGACCAGTGTGGCTCAGTTGGTTGGGTGCCAGCCTGCAAGGTGAAGGGCTGCCGGATCACTTCCAGGGCCGGACACATGCCTGCCTTGAGGGTATGTCCACAGTGGGGGTGGAGGGAGGGCTGTGAGAGGTAGCTGATCAATGATCAATGTTTTCCTCTCACATGGTATTTCTCTTCCTCTTTTTCTCTCTCTCTCTAAAACTAAATAAAACGTTTAAAAAACAAGAGATTCACAACACATGACAATTTATTATAATAAAAAGCTAAAATGTAATACTACCTCAGTTATTAACTGAAGTATTATTATTTCTTCCTTTAGTTTAATCTTGCAATTATCAATCTTTTTAATCTCATGGCACACATGAACTACTTAACTAAAAATCTGTGACACACCAAAAAATATATTTTTTGCCCATCTGGCCAAAAAAATTGTGTCATTTTGATTCATTTACACCAGACAGGTGTTGTTGTGTTGGCTGTTGTCACTTTTTTTTTTTTGTGACAATCTAAGGGAAAAGAGGTCAGTGCCCCTGACTAAATAATCAGGTATTGCATGTTTTAAAAACTCTTGCAACAAACCAGTTGAAAACCACTGGTTTAATTAGTTCCTTTGTGATGGATATTGAAGCACCATTATGCGGCAAGAATACACACTCAGGATTTTGTCCTTTTGATGAATTTTATTATCGTGAAATGTTCCTCTTTATTGCTGGTAATATACTCTTTGTCTTAAGGACTCCTTTGTTTGATATAGAGTCATTCCAGTTTTCTCATAATTAGTGTTTGCATAGTATGTCTTCTTTCCTTCCTTTTACATTTAGTCTGTGTCTTTAAAGTGCATTTCCTTAATACTTCCAGCCAAGATGGAGGAATAGGTAGATACACTTTGTCTCCTTGCACAACCAAAAGGACAACAAATTTAAAAACAAAAAATAACTAGAACTGCTAGAAAACTGAACTGTACGGAAGTCCAACAACCAAGGAGTTAAAGAAGAAACATTCATTCAGACTGGTAGGAGGGGCAGACGGGCAGTCAGGGTGGAGAGGACACTTGGCAAGGCAGTGGCTGGTGACCAGGGCAGGCAAGGAGGCAGCTGGCAGGCAGGGGGTGCCATATTTGCACGAAGATAAACCAGGAGGAACAAGTGGGGAGCAAGACAGACCTCACAACCCAGGGTTCCAGCTCAGGGAAATAAAGCCTCAAAGCCTCTGGCTGTAAAAATCTCTGGGGGTTGAGGCAGCAGGAGAAACTCCCAGCTTCACAGGAGAGTTCGTTGGAGAGACCCACAGGGTCCTAAAATGTACACAAAACCACCCACCCGGGAATCAGCACCAGAGGGGCCCAATTTGCTTGTGAGTACCAGGTGAATTGACTGAAAGCAGGCTCTCCAGCAAGGGGCATTGTTCCCTTCCTGACCTCTCCCCCAAATACAGCACCACAACACAGCAATGTGGGTTGCCCCACCCTGGCGAATACCTAAGGCTCCGCCCCCTTATGACGAACAGGTATGCCCAAAGAAATATGGCCCAAATGAAAGAACAGATCAAAGCTCCAAAAATAAAATTAAGCTATGAAGAGATTGCCAACCTATCAGATGCAGAGTTCAAAACTCTGGTAATCAGGATGCTTACAGAAATGGTTGAGTATAGTCACAAAATAGAGGAAGAAGTGAAGGCTATGCAAAGTGAAATAAAAACATACAGGGAACCAACAGTAAAGGGAAGGAAAGGAAAGCAAGAATTTGGAGCAGAAGGATGAAATAAACGTTCAACCAGAACAGAATGAAAAAACAAGAATTTTTAAAAAATGAGGAGAGGCTTAGGAACCTCCAGGACATCTTGAAACGTTCCAACATCCGAATTATAGGGGTGCCAGAAAGAGAAGAGAAAGGCAAGAAATTGAAAACTTATTTGAACAAAGAAAGAGAACTTCCCCAATCTGGCAAAGGAAAGAGACTTCCAGGAAGTCCAGGAAGCTCAGAGAGTCCCAAAGAAATTGGACCCAAGGAAGCACACACCAAGGCACATCATAATTACATTACCCAAGATTAAAGATAAGGGGAGAAATCTTAAAAGCAGCAAGAGAAAAACAGACAGTTATCTACAAGGGAGTTCCCATAAAACTACCAGATGATTTCTCAAAAGAAACCTTACAGGCAAGAAGGGACTGAAAAGAAGTATTTAAAGCACAAAAGACAAGGACCTACCTCCAAGTTACTCTATCCAGCAAAGCTATCATTTAGAATGGAAGGTCAGGTAAAGTGCTGCCTGGGTAAGGTCAAGTTAAAGGAGTTCATCATCACTAAGCCCTTATTATATGAAATGTTAAAAGGGACTTATCTAAGAAAAAGAAGATCAAAACTATGAACAGTAAAATGACAACAAACTCAAAACTATCAACAACTGAACCTAAAACAAAAACAAACTAAGCAAACAACTAGAACAGGAACAGAATCGCAGAAATGGAGAGCACATGGAGAGTTATCAGTGGGGAGGGGGAGGGAGGAGAATGGGGAAAAGGTACAGGAAATAAGAAGCATAAATGGTAAGTACAAAATAGACAGGGGAGGTTAAGAATAGTATAGGAAATGGAGAAGCCAAAAAACTTGTATGCATGACCCGTGGACATGAACTAAGGTGGGGGGGTATGCTGGTGGAAGGGAGGTGCAGGGCAGGGGGGAATAAAGGGGAGAAAAAAATGGGATAACTTTAATACCATAATCAATAAAATATAGTTTAAAAAATAAAAACATAAAAACATTAAAAAATTTTAGAAAGTGCATTTCCTGTAGACAGTATATAACTGGGCCTTGCATTTTATATAGTATGAAAATCTCTGCCTTATAACTATAGTGTTTAGTACACTTACATTTAAGGTAAATATTGATATGGTTGGCTTTGTTTCATCTTTCTTATATGTATTCCATTTTATCACCTCTATTGGCTTTTTTAGCCACACTACTTTTTTATAGTGATTGCTTTAGGGATTTGCAATATATGTCCTTAACCCATCACAATCTGCCTTCAATTAATATTGTATGGTTTCATAATATTACAGCAATGCAGTTTAATCTGCCTTCCTACAATCCGCTGTGCACAATAGCTATGTTTTTTACTGGCATGTGTTCTAAAGACAGATTAGATTTTTGTTTTAAGATGTTAATTTTGTACAATTTTTATAGACAGAGAAACAAGAAAAAAAACTTTTTATATTACCTATATAAAGACCAGTTCTGGCCCTCTTCATTTAGAGCTGAGTTTTTGAATGGTACTTCCTTTAGCCTGAACGACTTTTTAGTAATATTTCTAGTGAACTCTGATGATGATGAATTCTTAGCTTTTGCTCCTCTGAAAACATCTTATTTTGCCTATAATGCTAGCAAATATTTTTCAGGGTTTTAATTCCAGGTTATTTTTTTCAACACTTTCAAGAACATATTCTTCAGTCTCTATCATTGTTCATGAGAAGTCAGTGTTCATTGCTATCACTGTTCCACTATGTATAACGCAATACGTCTTTCCCTACTTCTTGCTACTTTTAAGATGTTCTCTATATGTTATTTTTCAGAGATCTGACTTAAAATGCATTATAATAGCTTCTGTTGTGTTAATTTTTTAAAATTTTAACCAATTAAAAACCTTTTTTCATTTATAGTTAACATTCACTGTTACATTAATTTCAGGTGTATGACATAGTGGTTACACATTTATAAAACTTGCAAAGTGACCCCCCTGACAAGCCCAGTGCCCACCTGCACCCTACATAGTTATTTTGGTATTACTGACAATACTCCCTGTCCTGTACTTTACAGTCCCATAACTGTTTCTAACTTCCAATTTATACTTCCTAATCCTTTCGCCTTCTCCACCCAACCCGCAAATCCCATTCCGTCTGGCAGTCATCATTCTGTTCTCTGTATATGAGTGTGTTTCTATCATGCTTGTTTGTTTTTTAGATTCCATGTAAGTAAAAATCATATGGTATTTAAAGTCTTTCTGTGTCTAACTTGTTTCACTTAGCAAAATATCCTCTAGGCCCATCCATGTAATTGCAGGTGGTCAGGTTTCAATCTTATTTATGGCTGAGTAATATTCCATTGTAGATATGTACTACTTCTTTATCCATTTTTCTATCGATGGACACTTAGGTTGCTTCTATATCTTGGCTATTGCAAATAATGCTTTGGTAAACATACAGAGGCATATGTCTTTTTAAATTAACGTTTTGGGTTTCCTCAGATAAATACCCAGAAGTAGAATTGCTGAGTCTTTCCTTGTTTCTTGTTATTGCTTTTGTTTTAAAGTCTATTTTGTCTGATGTAATTACTGCTACCCCAGCTTTTTTTCCATTTCCACTTTCATGAAATATCTTTTTCCAATCCTTTACTTTCAGTGTGTCTCTTTCAATCTGAAGTGAGACTCTTGTAGATAGCATACCTAAGGGTCTTACTTTCTTATCCATTCAACACCCTATGTCTTTTGATTAAAGCATTTAATCCATTTACATTTAAAATAATTTTTGATAGATATGTAGTTATTGTATTATATTGTATCATATTTTTAATCCCTCTACCCTGCCCCCCTTCTTCCTCTAGTCCAGGGGTGTCAAACTCACTGTCACTAGGGGCCACATGTGCCCTGCGGTTGCCTTCAAATAGCCGATGTAGAGCTCCTTGCCCCTAGAGTTAAGGAGTAGTTACATTTACACAGTCCTAAAATTACATTCAGCCCTTTGAAGGTAACCTCGAGGCTGATGTGGCCCCCAGTGAAAATGAGTTTGGCACCCCTGCTCTAGTCCCTTTAACATTTTCTGTAATATCGGTTTGGTGACGATGAACACCTTTAGCTTTTTCTTGTCTAGAAAGGTCTTTATCTGTCCTTCGATTTTAAATAACTTTGCTGGGTAGAGTAATCTTGGTTGTAGGTTCTTGTTTTTTATCACTCTGAATGTTTCATGCCAATCCCTTCAGGCCTGCAAAGCTTCTTTGGAGGTATCAGCTGACTGTCTTATGAGAGCTCCCTTATAGGTAAGTAACTGCCTTTCTCTTGCTACTTTTAAAACTCCCTTTGTCTTTAACCTCTGGCATTTTAATTGTGGTGTGTCTTCGTGTGGGCGTCTTGGGTTCATCTTGTTTGGGACTCTGCACATCCTGGGTCTGTACACCTATTTCCCTCACCAGGTTAGGGATGTTTTCAGTCATTATGTCTTCAAATAGGTTTTCAACTCCTTGCTCTCTTTCTCCTCCTTCTGATACCTCTATGATGCAAATGTTGATGCACGTAATACTGTCTCGGAGGCCTCCTAAACCATCCTCATTTTTTAATGTTTTTTCTTTTTGCTGTTATGATTGAGTGTTTTCTTCAAAATCACTGATGATTCCCTCTAATATATTCATTTCAGTTATTGTATTCTTCATTTCTGACTGGTTCTTTTTTTGTTTTATATCTCCATTTTTATGTTTCCTATCTTTCTGTTGGAAGTTCTAAGATCATTGAGCATCCTTATAACCAGTGTTTTGAACTCTGCATCTGGGAGATTATGTTTCTGTTTTGTTTATTTCTTTCTCTGGAGTTGTGTTCTGCTCTTTCATTTGGAACATTTTCCTTTGTCTCCCTCCCTGTGTTTGCTTCTGTATATCAGGTAGAGCTGCTACATCTCCCAGTCTTGGAAGAGCGATGTTATGTAATAGATGTCCTGTGGATCCTAGTGGCACAGTCTCCCTGGCCACCTAAGCCAGGTGCTCCAAGTGTGCTCTCTTGTTGTAGTTGAGCCTTGACTGCTATTGGCACATCAGTGGGAGGGACTGACCCTTAGGCTGACTGCTTGTGAGGACTGACCATGACTACATTGGAGGAGCTGCTGCACACAGGCTGACCCTACAAGTAAGATAAAGCAGAGCTCTGGTGGCTGCCAAGGCTGCCCTTTGGGTTTGTCATTTGTGGAATTGTTGGGTGGTGCTCTGGTGTGGTCTGAAGTGGCCACCAGGTGTGTTGGTTCTGGGGCCTCTTGGCAGGGGCTGTAGTGCAGGTCACGGCCAACTGCTGCCTGTGCCCTGCCAAGGGCCACTTGGTATGAGCTACAAAGTGATTTGCAGATGTTTGTCACTTGTTCTGGACTTGGAGGTACCTGAGAGGGGCTGAGCTACAAACTAAGAATGGCTGCTCCCAGTGCAGGGCTCAGGGCTGCTTAGCACAAGGCATGAGAGACAACAAGGCCAGACGTTGCTTGTTTGGGATTTGTGTGCCTTTCAGAGATCTTAGGAGAGTTTGCAGCCTGAGCCAAGACAGGCCATTAAAATGAAAAAGCCACTGAAAGCGGCTTGGGTGGGTCAGAAATTTGGGCTGGGCAGGGACAGAAGGAATCACCAGGGTTGGGCAAATGATGTTAGCTAGGTTGATGAAGAGTCAGATATCAAGCTTGCCTGGGCCCGCATGGGCAGGGCTCAGCAAAGGAACAACAGCCTTTGCCAGCACTGCTGTCAGGGAGAAAGCTGCCCCTCCAGCCCTCACCCTGAAGCTAAACAATTCAGTTTCTCCCTATATGTCTCTGGCACCATTTGAGCTGTTGTCCTATGCTGGAGCTCAGAGCAAGTGAGTCCATCAGCAAGTAAGTCCATTTGCAGGCCCTTTAAAAGTTATGCTTGAGGCCCTGGGCAGTGTGGCTTATTTGGTTGGAGCATCATCCTGTGGGCCAAAAGGTTGCAAGTTTGATTCCTAGTCAGGGCACAAGCAAATTATGGGTTTGGTCCATGGTAGGGGCATGTACAGGAGGTAACTGATAGCAGTTTCTCTCTCAGATCAATGTTTCTCTCCCTCTCTCCTTCTTACTATTCCCCCTCTCTAAAATCAATAAGCATATCCTAGAGTGAGGATAAAAAAAAAAAAAGCAATACCTGGTACTCCAGAAACCCTCCATCTTACTCAGCCACAATCTCTGCTGGTTTTCACATCCAGAAGTTATGGGGACTTCTTTTCCCAGCACTGAAACCCTAGGCTGGGGAGCCCAATATGGGGCTGGGTCCCCTTTCTCCTCTGAAGGGACCCCCTGTAGCCAAGATAAGCCTCCTGATTTTTAACCAGCCCATTCCGTGCCTGCACACCTCCTACCAGTCTCAACGTGGCTTCCTCTGTATAGCCCAAGGTACAAGGACTTGTGTTCAGCTAGACTTCAAGCAGCTCTCTGTGATGGCTAGCTGTACTTTAGTTTTAGTTTTGGCACGGTCGTTGGAGGAAGCAAGCACAGCATTTACCTACTCCATCTTGACGGGAAGCCCTCCTTCTCCTGTTTACTGTGCTTTGCCTTTGTTGACCTCCACAGTCTGTGGGTGTTCGTCAACTTGAAAATCTTTCACCTATTCTAACTTTAAATACTCTTCTGTTCCAACCTCTTTACTCTTTCTGGGACTCCATTTACACATTTACACCTATGATCTACCACTCCATTACTGACCCACGGGTTACTGCACCTCATTAACTTTTTATCCCTCTAGGTTTTCCTCTCTGGTTCAGTTCACTAAAGTTTTCTTCTGTAGTTTCCAATTTTCCATTAAACATATCCAGTAAATTCTGCGTTTGAAGTTGAAATTCAACTTGACTGTGATTCTAAATTTTAAATAAAAACATGAATGACCATAACTAATAAGATTTCATTATTGAAAATTACTGAACGTAACAGTTTTATATTTGGAACTCAAGGGATGAACAAGTGCAATCCAAAATATCCAAATTATGCAGATCCCAAATTGTTTTACTTTCTATCTGCCACAATCACTCCAGAGCCCATTCATCTCTTAAATTATCACAATGATTAAACACATGTAACCTCAGCTACATAATCAGGTAGCAAACATACTGTACACTGACATCCCAGAAAAACTTCCTAAGAAACTGGATTTCTCGGGCTGGATTTCAGTTACAGTCCCTCGCAGTTCACTGTCTACACCGAGGACAGCAGTAGCCTGAACAACCCAAGTGTTTTATACGGCACTGCCAGTGCAGGACTGCACATTCCCACTTCCTTAAAAACCCATTTCCAACAACTGCAGAGAACTTATTCTATTACTTAAATAAAGCAAGATACAAGTTGCACCTCTATCCAAACAGGTTGAAACTTTAGAGAAATCACATTTCACATCTCACTTCAGGAGTCAGGAATCCCAAAGTGTCCTTTCTGCTTAATTCTTCACCATCTTCAAGTGGTTTTAATTTGGCAGCCTTAGGTTTTAATCTGGAGACTAAAGCAAGCCAGCGAGCAATCACCTAGAACACTTCTGTTAAACTTGCCTGATGACTCACACCTTGTCTACACTACACTATTAAATAAGTTTGCATAATCTTTTTTCATAACCTTTCATCATGCCTTTTCTTAAACAACCCGATTAGGCTTTGAAACAACCTGATAAATATAAAACTGTCGGCTTCCTGTACTATAAATGTAAGAAAAGCAGACACAACCTTTTAATAAATGATATAACTTTTTTATAATGGGGAGAAGAAGGTGGGAGATAGATAAAAAGGTAAAAGAAAAGAGGGGGGAAGGATAAGAACAAAAGAGGACAAGACAATACAACAAAGGGGATAGAGAAATTCAGGGAGCTGACAAACTAGGAGTTACTATAGTAACATGAGCACTGTCTGTGAGGAAATACTTCTCTTCACAATTCGCTGGTAATTACCTTGTGTCCTGTTTTAGTCTAGATGATCCACATTAATAAAACACAAGTTTAAAGAAGTGGATGCAATAGACCAATACAGCTATTTTGGGGCCAGAGAGAATCTGCCTAAAGCAGCAATTTTCAACTGGTGAGCCGTGGCACACTGGTGTGCCGCGAGAATTTTTAAAGCATGCAATCCCTGACTACCTAGTCAGGGGCAATGACCTCTTTTCCCTTAGACTGTCAAATTTAACAAACGACAACAGCCAACACAACAATAGTCATCTGGTGTGAATGTATCGAAATGTATTTTGTGCGTGTCACAGAATTTTAGTGACTAGTTTATGTGTGCAATGAGATGAAAAAGGTTGAAAATCACTGGCCGAAAGTAATGACTGGAAGGAGAGGTAAGGAACTGGTGACTGACTATAAAGATTAAGAGGAAGTCCAGGTGGATACATTCAAACTCAGTGATCCAGAGGGCAGTTACCCAGAATCAGAAGGCAAGGAATGGCTCAGGGAAGGGTGACACACAAGTGTGTGTCATCGCAGAAGCAGAACTAGAGAAAATAAGACAAAGTGATGAAAGGAACTGAGAAAAAAGACCTGGCTTACATGTGCTAGAAGCAAAGATGGAACAAGAATTTAATACAGAGAGAAAACTGTAAACACCTACACATTGTGTTAAGCCCTGCTATTTATATTTAGCACAGCAAAAGTGTACTCAAGTCTGCACCCAAAGAGTTCCTTACCATGATATAAGGAATGGAAAGCCACAAATAATTGTGCATATACTCTATGAAACCCTCCAGAGAGGAACAGCATAAAAACAAAACTACAGCCCCAAAGAAAAGTGGCATCTAACACTGGGATGGCAGTAAGAGTGGTAAACCACCAACCAAAAAACAAAAGGGAGCTTTCTTTCTGTTTGGAGTTTCCTCATATCTATTTTATATAGAAGAAACTTTTTTTGGAGTTCTCTGTTTTGTTTAAAAACTGAAAAATCCCTGGGAGCAAGAAATAGTGAATAACATTACTGCTCTCCAATGGGGAAAAAAGTGGTAAGATTTTTTTAAAGAACTGACATAGAGAAGCGTAAGTATGTAGTTAATCTTGAATTCTCTGGGAATGGCCTTCAAGAAAGAAACTACCTTACTCCAAAGTTAAGCCTTAAGGATCACAGCTAAGTACACAGGTTGTCAGTGTTCCAGACCTTCCCTCATGTTTTGTTTTCAGTTAGTCAGGCTACACTAATCTACATGCCATAATTTCCAGAGGTTAAAAATTAAAAAGGGTGGCAGTGACACCACAAAGTCGTTTCTCCTCCTCCTCCTCCTCCAGGTCACCAATGAGAAATTATTAAAAAATTTAACAAATCTCCATGAACAGCAATGAACACTTCTTTACAATAAAACATTGTAAGGCAGTATACAACATACACCACCACAATCTACCATACTAGGGAAAAAGGGAACATGTGAGTGAGTTTCAGAAAAATGTTTCATACTTCAAACTAAAGGACCCAACCTGAGATTATACATACTAATTTGCATTCTTATAAAATAATTTGGTTCTGGCAATACTGCCTATATTAACACTAAATGAAACATCCAAAAAGCTCATCTATAAACCAAAACTTACAATAGCTATACCTTTATACCGTTGAATATGGTATATCAAGAAAACTTAAGATTTTTAATGGTAAAAACAAGTTTGCTGTTTTTATTTATAACTCCTACACTTTGTGACATAACTTAAAACACTACATGAGGGAGTGGACAGGGGAATGTGGGAGGAGGAACAGAGGAAAACACTTGCCCTGACTGCTGTGGCTCAGTGGAGTGAGCACTGGCCTGTGAAGTGAAAATTCGCCGGTTCAATTCCCAGTCAGGGCATATGCCTGGGTGGCAGGCTGGGGACAGTGTGAGAGGCAACTGATCAATATTTCTCTTTCACATCCACTTTTCTCTTCCTCTCCTTCTCCCTCCCTTCCCCTCCTCTGAAAATAAATAACTAACATCTTTAAGAAAAAAAGAAAACTGTACCAGATCCCCAAATGAAGTCTAAATGTACGGAATTTATTGAGTAAACTCCTGCTGTGCATGCATTCATCCTGTACTGGGAAAATATCTGTGAGCGACACAATCCCTGTCTTCCCAGTGCTGACATTCCAGCAGAAGACACTAAGAAATTGTGCAAACGATTTATTTATTACAATTGTAACGTATAGCAACAAGAATTAAGAGTCTAGGAGGAGAGTGATGAAGGACCTAACTTATCCTAAAGATTCAGGAAAGACTCTTTCCTTTTATAGTTAATTCAGTTGCGCTCTGAAGGGTAAGTAGAAATTACTTACTGGGGGAGGCAAGGGCGTGGTGTCAGTGTTGGGAGGGTACGGACCAGGCTAACGGACAGCAGGTGAAGGAAAGCAGGAACAGGCCAGTTAGAGATCCCAGGCTCATGCCCTAAGGTACTGCAACCACTATCTAAATGCAATTATTTTAAATAAGAGTTTGAGAGTTCAAAAACAGTTATTTACAAAAACTCCAATGCAAGAGGAAACCAGTAATAGTAAGGCTACTAGATTGTTATAATGATAATCACTTGCATTTCTGTTAATTCAGTTTCATTCCAATTATTTAAAATAACTGTAGATATGTAAAATATTTTATATTCAAATTCTCGTTTTTACTAATTTAGTTGGGTCATTTACTCCAAGTTGCTGATACTTCACTATACTCCAATAGACAGATTGTGAACATTTAGTCTCCTTGATGGCAAATCTTTCAAATTTAGTAATAGCACTTATGATACTGTACTTAACTCGCAAGTATGTCCCTCTAATCAGAGTCTAACATGTTGCATAATTTTTTTATCACAGCTCTTTTTAAAGAAAATGGTAAGTTGTTTATGATCATAAAAATACTTAAAACTTTTAGAAGACAGAGAAAAGTATAAGGAAAATTAACTGCAATACCCTCAGACGACCAATTACATCTACTTGGAAATATTTACTTCATCCTTCATCCACACACACAACTCCCAGTGTGAAGTCAGTAACCCGTGGCAACCTGTTCTCCCTGTGTCTGCCCTGGCCCCACTATAGTCTCTTTTCAACACAGCAGCAGCATAGTGAGCCTTTTAAATCACAGCTGGGTCACGGCACGCCTGTGCTCAGAGCCTTCTAAGGGTGGCTCCCATCTCGAACGAAAGCCTTGATAGACGTGCAAGGCCCTACACAAACCTGCCCCTCCACTACCTGAGATCCCTGTATGCCCTACCACACTTTTGCCACTTGGCCTCCTGGGGTGGCCTTCTCACGCCCTTTGCATTTGTTGTTTTTCTGCCTAGAAAACCCTTCCTTCAAATATCATCGTGGTTCCCTCTATTACAGTACAAGAATACAGTAATGAGAATAAAAAGTAATCATATAATATCATAAACAGATGGTATGTTAAAGTTCTTTGAATGTTATTGTGGTTAAAAAAGAACAGCCAGCATTTATTGAATACTTAGCCAATGTCCGATTCTATACTAAATGTTTTAGATGAATTATCTCATTTAATCTTCACTACAACCTTATGAGATAGGAACTACCGTGTTTTGTCATGTGTAATGTCCACCTTTCTGCCCAAATTTTTGAGGGGAAAATAATAATGCACAATATACACGGGCATAATGATTACATACCACAGGTATAATAATAGGTATAAATCCTGTGTATGATGCACATAAAAACGTGGGTGCACATTATACACAGCAAAATACAGTACTGTGATTTCCATTTCACTGAAAAAGGAAACAACTTCAAAAGGCTATGTGACTTGGGCAGCAACACCCAAGCAACTAATTTTATAGTGCATTATAATGACTTATACCACTCGCCTCTTTGTGATTCTGATTATTTTTACTTTAAAACTGTTAAATATGTAACGTTCTTAAAATAAAGTAACTCCATCTTGTTTTTATGCTTGGCAGAGAAATTTTCTAAGCATCTCAAAGAGAAAAATTTAAGGTACAATCACCTCGCTGTATAAAAATGTTACAGAAGAGTGATAGCTCATATGGTGCTCTATAGTCGTAAATACGTAAAGGAGAGATGTCTGAAAATAATGTGTGCCACAAGAAGACTCACACAGTGTCTGATGAGCTATGAAGCTCAGTATTTAATTTTTTTCGCAGTAAGTATCTAAATAGAAGCAAACTTTTTGTCACATCTGACGTAATGAAAGCCTGGTCCACAGAGACAAAGGAAGACCTTAGAGAAAAATAATACAGCCTGGAGCAACTTCATCTTTTGAGTTTCTAGAAACCCAAGTCCTGTTGTTAAGACTCCTCAACCTGTAAAACAAAAACAATACCTCCCATGCTCCCACTGCCTTTGAACCTTCAGAATGATAATTAAATAACCTTTCCACTTTTAATCAACCCAGTCAATACAATTCCCTACTTAAAAAAAAAAAATCAAAACCTTCTAAAATTAGATCATGGTGATGACTGTATAACTTTGTAAATATACTAAAAACCATTGAATTGCATGCTTAAAACAGATGACTTTAACGATATGTAAATCATTCAAGCTGTTTTTATTAAAAAAAACTATGCAAAGTGAAATAAGCCAGTCAGAGAAGTCAAACCCCATATGATTTTACTCATATGTGGAATATAATGAACAAACTGAACCAACAAACAGAACAGAGAGACTCACAGAGAGCAGGATGACAGCTATAGGGGGGTGAGAGGTTAGGGGAAGAGGGATTGAGCAAAACGGAAAAAGGACTCATGGACTACAGTGTGGTGATTGTGGGTGGGGGTAAGCACGGGTATAAGGGACTAAATGATAATGGGAAAATTACAATTAAAATTTTTTTCAAATAAAAAATCAGAATCTACATAAGAAATGTTAAATAATTACTTGTAAAATTTAATTCTCAATGAGGACATGAAAGTTTATAAACAAAACTGGGCAAAAATGTGGCCATTACCCCTTGAGCTCTTTATAATTTAAGTACCTCACCATGTGCTTGCAACTTGTACAGCAAAGCTTCTGAAATACGTTACAAGTAACTGGTTACTAAATGATGAAGTACCAAAGCCTGCAAATGATGTCCTTGTAGACTACAAATAGTTGGGTCTTGTTTTTAAATCCATTTTGACAGTATCTGTCTTTTCATTGGTATAGTTATGTCACAGTAGGCAGTCAGCTAGTTAGATATTAACAAAAAAGAAGGGAACAAAACTGGCTAAGCCTACACCTGACTAACTCTGGAAGTTACAGTTTCAGACATCCCAGGGGACAGTGACATCAGCTGCCAAAGGGGACTTAATCCAGGTACAGGCAGGAAGATGGGGGGTGGGGGGGATAACCAGCCAATCGCCTGGAAGGGGGGGGTGGGCGGAGTACTGTAAATACAATACAATAGAGGAAATTCCTCTGCCCAGGCTTTCACAGGGGGAGGTACTTCTACTATAAGGCATGCACAGCAGGTGACCATACAGGGGAGGAGTCTACTCCGGGAAAAGGATCCGAATGGGTAAGGGCACAAAACCCCAGAAGACCCAGGAAAGGGACTGGATAGCGGAATGGCCCAGGACAAGCCCACGAAGAGCCAGAAAAGGCATGGGTTAGTTTGAAAGAAAGCTTAACCCTTCTCAAACCCAAGATATAATCAAAGCTTAACAAAGGCCTGTGGTGCATTTGCTCCTTCATCACACTCTCTCCCTGTAGCAGCCCCGTGTGCCCAAAGGCCCAAGTGCAGCCTTGGCAGCAGTGGCCATGCAGATGGGGATGAGACACACAGAAGTTCTGAATCTCTAGGTCCTGGCCCTCCTGGGCCTGAGAGGCACAGGTGCAGGCTTACAGCCCCAGAGGCTGGTCTTCTTCCACAGCAGGACAGAGCTGAGCCACCTCATGGATGAGACATAGGGCACTTGAGGGCTGTCCTTTCTTTTTGCTCCAATAAATCTTGCCACAATATCCCCCCCTCCTTTGTGTGTATCCCCCAAATGTCTTTCCTGTGATAGCTCAAAGGAATCATGTTTCCACCAGCAAAGGTTAGGACATGCACATTTAAAGTGATTATTGATATAGTTAGATTAGTATGCACCATATTTGTAACTATTTATTATTCATTGACCTTTTGCTTTGTTTCTTTCTTTCCTTTTTGTCTTCTCTGGTTGTATTTAACACTTTACATGACTCCTTTCCCTCTACTCTTACCAATTATACTTCCTTTTAAAATCTTTTTAGTGATCATGCAGGGGTATCCAACCTGTGGCCCACAGGACTCGCTATGAATGTGGCCCAATACAAAACTGTAAATTTACTTAAAACCTTTTTTTTTGCTCATCAGTTTTCATTAGTGTTTGTGTATTTAATGTGTGGCCCAAGACAACTCCTCTTCTTCCAGTGTGGCCCAGAGAAACACGAAAAGTTTGGACACCCACACCCCTGCTAGGGTTTTCAGTATTCTTTTACGACTAATTCAAGTTCACTTTTAAACACTATACTGCTTCACAATTAGTCCAAGTACCTTGAGTATTCCAATTCTCCACACCCCCTCCCTTACAACACTGCTGCCATTCATTTCACTTATCCGTAAACTATAGTCAACAAAAACATTATTTTGAAAAAACCTGTTAGAAAAAATATAGAAAATATTTTATCTTCATTTATTCAAACTCTTCTTTATGCAGATCTAAGTTTCTGACCTATATTAGCTTCCTTCTCTTTACAGAACTTCACACAAAACAAGTATACTAGTAACAAACCGCCTCAATTTCTGTCTGTCTGAGAAAGTTCCTGCTGACATACCTTTACTTTAGACTCCCTGAGTCTTTCCTCAGCTGTATCGTCCAGTCTACTGAGGGGCCATTGGAGGTGCTCACTTCTGTTACTGTGTGTGATTTCTAGCATGTCCTCTGTATTTATTAGTTCCAACCTCTTTGCTTACACTACCCATCTGTTCTTGCACACTGTCCTCTTTTTCCACTAGATTCCTTAGCATATTAATCATAGTGATTCTAAATTCAGTGTTATTTCCAAAATTTACACCATATCTAGGTCTTGTTCTGATACGTGGTTTACCTCTCCAGATAGTGTATTTTGCTTTTTAGCATGCCTTGTAATTTTTTACTCAAAGCCAGACAACATTAGGTAAAAGGATCTGAGGTAGGCAGGCCTTTAGTGTGAGGTTTTGTTTATCTGGCTAGGAGTTAGACTATATTCACGTTTGCCATAGCTGTGGTTTCTGAGGCTAAAATTTTTTTCTAATGTCCTAGCTTTTATCTCCCATGTTCTCTTTGGGAGTCCCTAAAGACTTCTTAAAGTCTGAGGCTTATGGCTGTTTTATCAATAATCCTATTATTATGCAAGAGCCTTAGTGATGTGGTGATAAAGTTGGGGTAGGATACTGTTGTCCCGTGATTCGGTTTTAGTCCTTTAGTCAGCCAGACTTAGATATTTCCCTTCCCCCACAGGGAAGACTGAGAGGGCTGAAGTTGGGTATTTCCATTCCCCCAGGCCAATGAGGTTTTGGTAAAGCCACAGTTGGTTAGGTTCTGATAAAACTGTTTCCCTTATGGCAGACCTTGTTAAAAAAAGAGAGAACTTCGTGCTATTTCAAAATGGTTACCTCCTCCCACTTACCCCTCCTTTTCCCATGCAGAAAATAAAGAGACTTTTCTCTGGTATCACAGGCAGAACCTGGTAGGGCTCCTGATGTAAAACTCAGAAAAGTGTGGGGTTATCCTAAGACTGAAACACTCAAGCTAGCCCGCAATGAGCCTCCAGCAATTCATCAATTATAGTTCAGTGTTCCTACCTATAGTGGTTTTAAGCCTTTGGTTTCTACTCCTGGGCTTCTGCCATCTATCTGCAAGCTGGGATTCTCTGCATCTGCCTGTCTAAGCAACAGTGTGCCCTGTGACCTCAATTTTCTGATGGCTTTAAGAAGAGTTGTTAATTTTCAGCTTGTTCAACTTTTTTTTCTTGGGATGACAGGAGTGATGAGGTCTTCCGAGCTCTTTAGGTGTCAGGCCAGAAACCAGAAGTCAATACGCTTTATCATCATCCCTGGTTAAGAGTATCCCTGAAATATAACTCTCACGTAGTTTGCATTCTAGTATGCTTTACACATAATCTGGGGTTTACCCAAGGGAGAATTACAAGATAATTAATATTAAGCTGGTGACTATCACCCACTGTTTGTCAATAAAGGGGTGTGAAGACTGATAACCATTATCTGTGTTCTCTGAGTAGTTTTCCCAGCAATGGGATACAGGAGTCCACAAACTGCTGTCCAAAGGCCAAATCCTGCCATCCGTGGAACAAATCTTGCCATATCCATTCATTTATATATTGTCTCTGCCCACTTTCCTGATACAACGGCAGGGTAAAGTAGTTGCAAGACACCCTATGGCCTACAAAGACAAAAATATTTACTATCAGGCCCTTCGCAGAAAAAGCTAGCTGACTCCTGGGTTATACATCCCATACTTCCTTGCACATGGGATCGCTGGTACCGTGTGAGTGAGTATGAGTGTGTGGGTGGATGTGTGCACACGAACATGCACACATCTTTTAATTGCTGACCAGGGCTGAGTGCAAAATGACTATGCACTATCCGTTTGATTTTTATTAATCAATTCACCCATCAATTCATTTAGTATACAATCACTAACAATTTTGGTTTAGTGGAAATCTTTCAACACAGTGTAAATGATAGGTATAGCGCAATTATGTAAAAAATAAAAATTAAAATAAAGAAGTAATTAACTCTACCTGAGGCACTCAGAAATTAAGAATACAAAAGTTTTGCCACAAAGTACTGTGGCTTAATATTTGTTTACTAGAAGATATATTCTCTAAGACAGTGGTTCTCAAGCTTCACTAGCAGAATCACCCACGTGGAGGGGCTGATAAAACAAAGACTACCTACTGGTCACAGCCCCGGAGCTGCTGTCAGTAAATCTGAGGTGGAGCTCCAAAATCTGCACTCTAAGTTCCCAGGTGATGCATCACATAAATACAAGATTAAGCTAACAGGGTCTTTTAAGGTAATCGAGCTGCTGTACCTCGGACTAGCCTGTTTTATGAATTTGAAACACCATGGGACCTCAGAATTGTTTTCCTATTTTAGTCATTCCCTCCTCATTTCCTACATAAATCCATCACCCTCAGTGATTTGCCCTTAGAGCACAGGCTTTCTCTGCCATGAGCTTCAGGCTTTGGCCACGACTCAACAAGTTAACTTAGGCCTTATGTCATGGCTCCTAAAATGAACAGGTCAGCCCTCCACCGGGACCAAACTTAAAAGAAGCTATTTCCAGGTCAATGTTAAGTTGGGGGGAGGGGTCCTTCAAAATTCCAAGGTTATCTCTTGGGAACTAATAGGGGACACAGATACTTAATCAGCCTACACAAAACCCTAACTAAATACTATTGTATACTCATTCACAAAAGGCTACTAAACTATGTAGTTGTCACCTGCTCAGTATTTTTAAAATAAGGGACACAATGGCTCTCATTTGAGACATGTTATCTTAAAATTTATTTATGTAGTGAAAGATACATAAGATACATAAAGATACATTTGACCAGTAGAACTGAAACTTTAAATAAATGATTACTTCAGTTTCACCAATGCAATTTTTTAAAAAAATAATTGCTGTAGGTCCTTTATTCTGTAAAGTGCAGCATGATTTTAATAACTTGCTTTGGGAGAAAATTTTCACATTAAAATTATCAGATACAGAAATATGAATATGTAAAAAAACAAAGTGCCTCTAAGAACGCAGTAGACAAAAATGGTATTCACTAGTACTAGCGCTAGACGAGAAATACACAGATGCAGAAGGCGCTGCCCCTAGACTCAAAGAACTTGTGTATTGAAACAGCATAGGAAAGCTTCCGGTCAGGACGGCAGCGTAGGTAAATGCGGTACTCATGTCCTTCCACAACCACATCAAAAATACAACTACAGGAAAACTTGCAAAGAAAAGAGCAGTGACCCCTTCCACCGAGAACATACTTTTTTCCGAGGAGCTGCAGTTGTGTGGATGCGGGTAGACTTTTTACACAGGGACAAGTTCTTCCAGCATTTTTACCTGCACGTTCAGAGACAATCAGACAATCGGGCGCATCAGTCCTCTCAGCAGAACCTGCCTTAGGCATTTAACCTTTCGTGGCTCAGGCACCCCAAGACAAAAAAGAAATGGCCCAAATGAAAGAACAGATCAAAGCTCCAGAAAAAATACAACTAAGCAATGAAGAGATAGCCAACCTATCACATGCACAGTAGAAAAAAACTGGTAATCAGGATGCTCACAGAATTGGTTGAATTTGGTCGCAAATTAGATGAAAAAAATGAAGGCTATGCTGAGTGAAATTAAGGAAAATGTACAGGGACCCAACAGTGATGAGAAGGAAACTGGGACTCAAATCAATGGTGTGGACCAGAAGGAAGAAAGAAACATTCAACCAGAAAAGAATGAAGAAACAAGAATTCGGAAAAATGAGATGAGGTTTAGGAACCTCCAGGACATCTTTAAACATTCCAACATCCTAATCATAGGGGTACCAGAAGGAGAAGAGGAAGAACAACAAATTGAAAACTTATTTGAACAAATAATGAAGGAGAACTTCCCTAATCTGGCAAGGAAATAGACTTCCAGGAAGTCCAGGAAGCCCAGAGAGTCCCAAAGAAGCTGGACTCAAGGAGGAACACTCCAAGGCACATCATAATTACATTACCCAAGATTAAACAGAAGGAGAGAATCTTAAAAGCCACAAGAGAAAAGGACACAGTTACCTACAAAGGGGTTCCCATAGGACTGTCAGCTGCTTTCTCAAAACAGACCTCACAGGCAAGAAGGGGCTGGCAAGAAGTATTCCAAGTCATGAAAGGCAAGGACCTACATCCAAGATTGCTCTATCCAGCAAAGCTTTCATTTAGAATGAAAGGGCAGATAAAGTGCTTCCCAGATAAGGTCAAGTTCAAGAGGTTCATCATCACCAAGCCCTTATTATATGAAATGTTGAAGGGATTTATCTAAGAAAAAGAAGATAAAAAATGTGAACAGTAAAAATGACAGCAAACTCAGTTATTAACAACCACACCTAAAACAAAAACAAAGCAAACTAAGCAAACAACAAAAACAGGAAAGAATCACAGAAATGGAGATCACATGGAGGGTTATCAGCAGGGGAGTAGGAGGGTGGGGGAAGGTACAGAGAATAAGCAGCATAAATGGTAGGTGGAAAATAGACAGGGGGAGGGTAAGAATAGTGGAGGAAATGTAGAAGCCAAAGAACTTATCTGTATGACCCATGGACATGAACTAAAGGGGGGGAATGTGGGTGGGTGGGAGGGGGTGTGCAGGGTGGAAAGGAATAGAGGGGGAAAATGGGACAACTAATAGCATAATCAATAAAATATATTATTTTTAAAAATTAAAAAAAAATACAACTACAGAACCACCATCATTCAGAACCACCTGAAATTTAGCTCAACAAAGTCCTACAAGTAAAGACATAAAGAAGAAGCCCTATCAAGACTGGTAGGAGGTAGAAACACTGAACACGCTGGTCCCACATGTGTGGGGGATAAAAACTGGGAGAAATATCTGAGCTGTGAGGTCCCCCCTGAGAAGCAATGGCTCCCAGCCCTCCCCAGGCCTCCCAGCCCAAGGTTCCACTGCCAGGAAGAGAAGCCCCCATAACTTCTGGCTGTAAAAACCAACAGCTGAGTAAGACGGAGGGCTACTGGAGTCCCAAGCAGTTCCTCTGCAAGGGCCCACCGGCAGACGTACTCAGACTCATCCAGCACTGGGGCGGCAGCTCCAAAAGCACGAGGGACATACGGGGAGGAATTGAAGTGTCTGGCAAAAGGGTGAGAGTTGGAGGGGCAGCTTTATCTGAACAGACAGAGGCCACTGTTCCTTTTCTCAGCCTGCTCCAAAGAACTGGTAGACAGGAGCTACATCTGAGTCTCCGTCGACCTGGCTAACAATGCCCCACCTTGTTGATTCCCTGAGACCCCCGCCTCACCAATTTGCCAACCAAGCTGTTTCCAGTGGCTTTCCCATATGAATACCCTGTCTTGCCTTATGCTCAGACTTTCTTAAAATTTCTCAAAAAAGCAGCATCTGGCCTCTGAGTACCCTGTACCTATCCCTAAGTGGCACTGATGTCAGCCAGCCTTGGTACAAAGCTTAGCCTCTCTTGAACACCTCCAAGCACCAAAGTTGTAGCCATCTGCACATTGCTTTGTAACTCATGCCAGGTGGCCCTGGGCAGAACACAGGCAGCTGACCTTAGCCTACACCTCCTGAGAGGACCCAGAGCCAGCACATCCTGTGGGCAGCTTCAGAGCACAACAAAGCACCACCTAACCACCTTCCCATGTGACAAACTCAAGGCGTGGCCGCAATGGGCATCAGAGCACTCCTGAAGTAAGTCCTGCTCCATTGGGTGGGTCTCTGCACATCTGGTTGACCTGGGGATAAAGTCCCTCCCACTGATGTGCCAACAGCAATCAAGGGTCAACTACAACATGAGAGTGTATACAGCCCACATGGGGGCTGGGGAGGGGCGCACCTGAGTGCCCAGCTCAGTGAAGGGGGAGGCTGTGCCACTGGACCCTACAGGACACCTACTACATTACGCCACTCTACCAAGCCCAAGAGACATAGCAGGTCTACCTAATACATAGAAACAAACACAGGGAGGCTGCCAAAATGAGGAGACAAAGAAACATGGCCTAAATGAATGAACAGAACAAAACTCAAGAAAAAGAACTAAACAAAATGGTTACAAGCAATCTAACAGATGTTGATTCAAAACACTGGTTATAAGGATGCTCAACTGAACTTAGGGGAAGAAAAGATGAACTTAGTGAGAACTTCAACACCATTAAAAAAGGACAGGGAGACCATGAAAAATAACCAGTCAGAATGAAGGTTACACTAACTGAAAGAGTAATTTACAGGGAATCAACAGTACCGTGGATGAAGCCAAGAATCAAATCAGTGATTTAGAAGTAAAGAATACAAAACACCCAATCAGAACAGGAAAAGGAAAAAAGAATCCAAAAAAAAAAAAAATGAGGACAGTGTAAAGAGCCTCTGGGACAACTTCAACAGTCCTAACATTCACATTATGGGGGGGGGGTGCCACAAGGAGAAGAGAGCAATAAATTGAAAATGTATGTGTAAAAATGATGACAGAAAACTTCCCCAACCTAGGGAAGAGCCCTAGGAAAAAGCCATGCAAGTCCAGGAAGCGCAGAGAGTCCCAAACAGGACAGAACTGAAGGACATACAGAGCTTCCCAGGCCAGAAAATGCTAAATTTCATCACTACCAAACCAGTATTACCTGAAATGTTAAAGGGTGTTTTTGAAGAAGGAGGAGGAGAAAAAGAAGAAAGGGAAAAGGAGAAGGAGGAGGAAGAGAAAGAGAAGAGGAGGACGAGGAGGAAGATAAAAAATATGAACAATAAAATGGCAATAAGCAGAACAGAAACACACATAGATAGAGATACAGAGAACATTTTGATGGTTGCCAGATGGGAGGCAGGTTGAGGGGGTTGGGTGAGAAACGTGAAGGGATTAAGAAGTACAAATTGGTAGTAGCAGAATAGTCACACTGATGTATAGTACAGCATAGGGAATATAGTCACTGATATTCTAATAACTATGTATGGTGTCAAATGGGTACAAGATTTACTGGGATGATCACTTAGTGTGTTCCATAATATCTAATCACTGGGTGTCCACCTGAAACTAATATTGTATGTCAACTAATTGAAAAATAAAACATGATTAAGAAACAGCATGGGCAAAAATTAAGAGTGTTTAAATGCTTAACTGTACAGAATTCATTATACGTGAGGTTGAGAAAAGACGAATGTGAACTAGAGTAGCCAAATAATGTTTCAAAGCACGATGACTTGAGTTATGACTTCAAAAATGGTTAAAACATGATTAGGATTTGGAGACAGGGAAGTAGAAGTCCCACAGACGATATAAAACAAAAATAAAAGCAGACCCACAAAATACAGGGTCCAGCAGAAGTAACGCCTGCTTGAGTATGGGTGGTAGGGTAATAATATGGGTATAATAACTTTAGTTTTAATTTGAACATTTCACCTAAAATGTCACATGGTGTGCTTGAGTATGATATTGCTATGTTATAGAATTACATGCTCATTCTTTTGTAATAAGAAAGGGGTGTTATTTGTGCTGGGCCCTGTATAAGGCAGATAGTGAAGTGCCCACTAGACTGAAGTGAAGCTGAATGCTGGTTAACAGCAAGAAATAGGGTTGGACTGATTTTATGCAGCTAGATTACGCAGGCCACTGAAACCTCACGGAAATCTTTAGACATGACATGGTAGGTAAGGTGAAATTATCATAGGCTTTTAGAAGGGGACTACATGAAAAAGGATATTTTAGAAGACTTATTTTGGCAACAATATACAGCATAGTTCAATGGTGGGAGTGAAGGTCAGAGGCAGAAAGCAGCGGTGTTGCTGCTGGAATAATTCAGGAATGAGATGGTAAAGCACTGAATTATGGTCCTGAAGTATAGATAGGAAAATAAGGAGAAACTGAAGTGACAGTGCAGACTTGGCAACTTGTTAAAATACTGGGCACAGGTATGAGAGAAAAATCAAATATGAAACCAATATTGACAGCCTGATGGAATGAAGAAACAGTGATACCTACTACCAAAGTAGAATTGTAAATCAAAGCAAATTGAGGCAGCAAGGCACTACGGCACAGAAGAAGGGTTACTGTGAAATGCCAAGTTTAAGAGGACAGTGGTAGGCAGCTGCCTCTACTCTGGTGAAGGAATGAGTGGATGTGGTTAGAGTTGTCTGCTCAGCGCATCTATTTCTTGACGTTAGCAAAGAAGTAAAAAGGGAAAAGCAATGGATGGCTGAGAAGGAATGTCTAGATATTCACAATAAAGAGCATTTAGCCCTGGCTGGTATGGCTCAGTAGATTGAGTACTGGTCTGTGAACCAAAGGGTTGCTGGTTTGATTCCCAGTCAGGGCACATGCCTGGGTTGCAGGCGGGGTTCCCAGATGGTGGCATGCAAGAAACAACCACATATCAATGTTTCTCTCCCTCTCTTTCCCCATCCCTTCTCCTCTCTAAAAACAAATAAATAAAAGCTCTTTTTTAAAAAAAAAAAAAGAGAAGAGCAGAAAGGGAGTAGGAAAAATAAAACATTAATCAGAGGTAAGGACCAAGACAGCAGGGATTTTGCATCTTTGCTCATGGAATTCCCAATGCCAGGCAGAGTAGCTGATACAAAGGCAGCTCTCAAAAAGGAATGAATGAGGGTTTCAAACCTTCAAAGGAATCATAGTGACAAGAAGAAAAGTTAAAGACATAATGAAAGATAAAGACTGAAAAAGGGCCACTAAGTTGGCAAGAAAAGCAGAAAGTCAGACTGCAAGAGTTTAAAAGGACAAGAGCAGAGAGATCTAGCGGAGTACAGGGGTGGGAAGCTGATGCACAGACATCGGCTAAAACAAAGAGCAGCAAGGTAGACAAAAGGCATTATTTTACCTGTTTTGTTATTTTTCTAAACTAAAAATATAATTTGCTCATTCAAGAAAATTTGGAGAATAATAAAGTAGGTGGGAATATTGTATTGTTCTACCACTACATACATAGTTAACACTTTTAAGATATATGTTCAAACTTATTCCACCAAAAATATGAGTGGGCTTACATATCATACAACAGAATAGAAATTCAGAGACTGAAGGGGGAGGAAAGGGATAGGAAAACAACAAACCCCAGGGCAAGATCAGCTAGTAATCGTTACTAAAGTTCTTACATCTTTTTCTTAAAGGTCAAAATACTACTTTTCTGCTTTCATTATTTTTATTATTGATAGTAAAGGTTTTTGCCTATTTTTAACTGTTTATATTTCATTTTATAAAATGAGTATTTACTTTCTTCATTCACTTACTTAATGACATCTCTTTAACTCTATGAATGAGTTCTTTAGGTCACTGAGAGATCAACTCTTTGTTTTACTGCAAAAGTTTTCCTCCAAAGTTGTTTGTTGATGTTTTAAGGACGTCATAAGCATGTATAAAGTCACAGGAAGAACAGCCAGTGGAAAGGAACAGTCTGATGATGCTCACAGAAACAGGGCATGTGTTAGAACAAATTCCATACACACACAGAAAGGGATGAATCCAAAAGGGGAAAACAAACTGCCTCTGATTATGGGAAAGCACACAGACACAGGTGCCAAGATACAGAAGGGAAGGGAAGGGTTGAATGAGATACGTGAGGGACCCCACACCAAACGTTCCAGTCCTCTTCATGAAGTGGCCATCTTTCACCGACTGTCCATTCCGAGTACTCAGTCCTCCCCCAAGACTGCTATCAGAGCAGCTCCTGGTCCTCTGCCCCAGTTCCCACTCACCTAACCTTTTCTTCTCCATTATTACTTTATAAATTTTCCTCGACCTTTCTACATTAAAATTTAGGTTAGAGGATTGTGATTGGGGGAAAACCCACACCTCAGTCAGGCAAATTTTGTCCTGAGCTATTTTTCTCTAATTATTCTCACTACTAACAAGGCTTACTGTTATCCACAATTCTCAGTATCATTCCTGCTAGTGAGAATAAAGATTTCTCAGTAAGCATATTGATGAGTATATTTGGACCAATAGCCCATCCCCTAATTTTTTGTTAAGGTTAATTTTTTTATTGTCTTTGCCAATAAAAATATTATGTCCTCACCAAATTCCTCTCTCCTTTTTTTAAAAAAAGATTTTATTTCTTTTTAGAGAGAGGGGAAAGGAGGGAGAGAAAGAGAGAGAACATCAATGTGTGGTTGCCTCTTACAACCTGGGGACCTGGCCCACAAACCAGGCATGTGTCCTGACTGGGAATTGAACTGCAAACCCTTTGCTTTGCAGGCCCGGCACTCAATCCACTGAGCCACACCAGCAGGGGCCAGATCTCTTCTAATTCTGTATTTGTTTATACCGCTGATTACACCAAAGCATTGAACAAAATCTTTTTGTTAGATTCAATTGATGATGCATGCAACTACCACCCAAGAGATGCCTCTTTTGAAGGTAGAGAAAGTGTCTTATTACCTTTTAATCTTCCTATCCCTGTTTATAGTAGGCAGTAAATACAAATGTACAGCCCTGGCTGATTGTGGGCCAGGTCCCTGGTGGGGGGCGCGCAAGAGAACCACACATCGATGTTTCTCTCCCTCCCTTTCTCCTCTCTAAAAACAAATAAATACAATTTAAAAAAAAATAAAATAAAAAAGTACTGAATGCAGTTTTCCTTGACCACTATATTCTGTAAAT
Source organism: Desmodus rotundus (assembly GCF_022682495.2). Lineage (NCBI taxonomy): Eukaryota > Metazoa > Chordata > Mammalia > Chiroptera > Phyllostomidae > Desmodus > Desmodus rotundus. The sequence continues at coordinate 86,990,074 of NC_071393.1, forward strand.
TCAGGATTAGTCTTTGACTATCTCACTACTTCAAACATGTATATACAGAATTTGGCCACACACTCCTTGCTAATATCTCCTCCTTCAGAAAAATGAATCATGCATTTACTAATCTGACAGTTAAATTTTGGACTTAATAGATCTAATGACTACAATCAAATTAGGGAAGTGATTCACTTACATTAACTAAAGCATCTTGTTCAAATTAATTTCCCAAGCTCCCAGAAGCGCAAACTTTACTTCCAGCCAGATGTCACTGAAGCGACACTCTCATCCAATTAAACTTTTAAGATTTCATACCTACTGCAAAGACAATGGCAAGGTCTTGGCTACTCAATATTTTATTGTCATACTGTAAATTACTTATTACGTAGTGATTGCTTTGTTTCAGGAATATTCGGTCTCTGAAATCCTACAAACTTTATATGTTAGAAATGTTTATATAAGAAATGTTTCATGAATTCAGTAAAAATTCACCAAAATGGAATTATCTCAGGTAAGACCAATCTAAATTACTGAAAAAAATTAATTTCTACAACTCAGATCATTGTTCCCTGGGAGTTGGGAAAAGTTTCATTGAAGTGGTGGCACATGAGCTGGGTCTTAAAGTTAGACACTTGTATCAGTAAAAAAAAAAAGAGGAACATTCTTAAGGTAGCAGGTAAAAAGACCAGCACAGGCATAATGACAGAAACAAGATAATGAAAACAAAGAAAAAGGATTACAGATAGTGCAAACTGAAGTAGCCACTTAACACAGTCATCCCCTATTTTCATCTTGCAGCTACTTGGTAGTTACCAGGTGATCACAGTAGGCCAGTCACAGAAAAATAAAAGAATACAAGTTGAAAAAGAAAACCGCAAACATAACTGCTCTCCATGCTTGGTGTGTGTCTTAAATTTACGTATCTCAAATGGCAATGCCATAACCCTAGGGACTGTCACCCTCTAAGATAACCAGTGGTTCTGATGTTTTACGCATAATATAGCTCACACTCTAAAAATTACAGATTTCAGGAAAAAAAGGGGAAAGTAATTATAGGGCATATGTACCATCATGACTTCCTATCCCCACGCCCCTGGTAAGCATCACTAATCCAACAGATTTATCGTTCAAATTCAAGTGACTTTGCTAATCCTGTGTGGGAATGGGTAAGAAAGTACCTTTTTGCCACGTGAACCCTTGCTATCCAAACCCAGACTATGAATGGATTGAGGTAAAAAAAAAAAACATTTTCTTTAGATAAGGCTATTTGGAGGAGATGGTAGTTCACACCATATAGATTCTTGTCTTCCAAAATTCCAAGACATAACAGATTGCAATCTGTCACTCTGACCTCTCACTCTTTGAATTCAAAAATCAAATAGAGACTCAAGTAGCAAGGAATACCTGTATGTCTCAATCTGTTCTATGATATGGTGAATACAAAAATCTCACCTCCTACACAACATTTTATGCTATTTATAGAAGCTACTGTGTAAGATGTCTGACAAGAGGTACTGTGCATAATTAACCCAACCCACTGTTTTCTATTTCCTCTTCTAAATTAGAGGCACATAAGCCATGAAACAGAACAAAGTAAGTGTCTCAAGAAAAAAAATTAAATGTTTTAGTCTTTCCTCACGTGGGTTAGGTTAAGTGTTAACTATCTTAATCGCACAGTCAGCAATCAAGTGCACTAAGGCTTTAGAGATTATTGTTCCTTTATTATTTTGCCCAAGGAAAGAAGATTTTCCTCCTTCAGGTCCAGGCTGCTCATCCTTAACCTGAACTCTTAAAATCTGAGAAAACAGAAGAGAAAGCAACTAGATAAGCAGAGACTGATGGAAAAGTAGGCAATAAGTAAGAGTGGTCTACTTTGGTCAGCGGTATGGAGTAACCATCTCACTGTCCTGTTCTTTATACCTACAAAGAACACTGTCACAGCTACACATTAGAATGTCTATGCTAGATGAAGAAAAGTCGTCAAGCTGAACCCTACTCTAAATTATTCTGAAAAGAATACAAACCTTTCTTATTTACATAACCAAATGTACAATATAACATTTACCACTGCCTTAAAATATTAATTACTATAGAAAAGTGTTCCTGTGTAAGGTGTTTATAAGAAGTTAACACCTGTTTAAAAACAAAACGAGCACACAAATAACACCCCCAGTGAAATCTCTCCACTCACAACTACAGGATTACTGCACAGCCTTACATATATTTTTGCATAATCAACAACTCTTAGAATGCCTTAAATGTAATACATACCCAATAAATATCTGCAGACTGAATTTACAAAGAACGCCTGCACAAGGTGACACTGGTGAACACCACTTTCAGATAGTCCTCCAGAGCTAAAAACCCAAAGGAAGACTGACAAATCCTAATAGTTTGTCCATTGAAAATGTTCTGCTGATTGCCTGTGACTAGTTAATGCTGTCAGTTTTCAATGTGCTTATGATATGCTTTACTATTGCTGTCAATATTAATTTAGTAACAAGAGTCATAATTTAACCTAAAGGAACTTGCAAGGTCATCTAATGTGAACATTTCATTTTCTAGACAAGGCAACTAAGATCTATTTTTACTACAATTAACACTCTGGCACTTGTCACCTTTCTCCCTGGTCCCCTAAATGAATAAAAGAGATGTTTCCCTGCACATTTTTGCTTAGGCTGATATTACTGTGCAAGTGAATGGACAGTCCTCAAAGGCCCGTCTCTAGCACAGTACTTCACATACAGCTGGTAGTCAGGGAAGTACTTACTGTTCTTGCATGAAGTGCTCACATTTGAGTAAATGTCAATGTTCATTTTAATTATTTTCATTTGCACAATTTTAACATGCAACATTATTTTTCTAATATAAAAAGTGATTCAACGTAAGTTTTTATTCAAAGCATATTTCATAACAAACAAGACACTTCTATCTTTTCTACCACTGTGAAGCTCATTTCCCTCAATAAGGCCAAAAACTAATAGTGACATAGAAACTAAATCAGTTCTGTACATAACATCATTAAAGATAATTCCCAATGGGGAGAGCAAATTGGTCAATTACGTATACATACATGCACACACCCGTTGCCTAAGCTAAACAGAGCCAGAAAGTCAGGGGGCTTGAAATTGTTTAACTTGCCTTTCTGGTCAATAGAGAAGACAGATTCATCCGTTTCAAATGTAGAGGAGAACCTTCTTTCTGGGATCAGAAACAGTGCTGGGATGCAACCATCACAGGTGGCCTCAACGCAGACAAACAAAAGTACCCTAAGTCTTTGGTGTGCAGTGTATGTAAGACAGACTGAACTTAGGTAGATAGCAAGTCAACCAACTAATTGAAAATACATGAAAGCTGGTTGATGTACTAGTCAGTCTTTTAATTTTAAAGCAAAATGAAGTTCATGGGCTACAGTTAAAGTCAACTATAACGTCAGCTTTATAGTAAAAATTTCCTACTGCGGTTGAAGGAACAATAACTGTTTCTCAAACAGAGCTAATAAACCGCCTGACCCAGCACCAAGGACAAAACTGCCAGGTTCTAGGACAGGGCACAGAAATCAGGACTAATGTGGAATCACCACATAAACCTCAGGATCACCACGTTCCTCACTGTAACTAAGAATAAGAAAGTTAAACAAAATTCCTCAACTTGGGATTGAATTAGAATTCAGGTAACATCCAAAATGGTCCACATGTGTAATTCTACTTTGATTATAACCATAAATCTAAAATGTACCAGATTCCGAAGTCTGTATGACTTACAAGACTGAATAAAGACAAGGAGCTCTGGCCCCTGCACTGCTTCCATGGTTTGATAATGAATCAGAGGAATCTCATAATTTACCTGACATTCAATTTTCAATTTATCTGTTTCCATAAAGTGGGTAGAACAATGACACATCTTATAAGACTGTTTTAAGAAACGGTTTACAAGGTCTTACTTTGATAATAAACAGTTACATAAATAAAAATAACAACAAGCACTAATTCTTTTAAGAATCCCTGAATTTGTTTGTTGAGTAAATACAGTATTAGAATATTTTCTACAATAAAACATCAGGGTTTCCTTTGAATTTCTAGGAAAAGGTTTGTAGTCTCTGGGTCACAGCCTAATAGCAAATATGTTAATCACCCCCACTCACGTAGGTAAATAATTATTCTTAAAAATAACTAATCACAAACAGGCAGAAGAGAACACAAATGTAATTTTTTCCATAGCAATTTTATTCCAAGTAAAACTGCTTCAAAAAGGAAAAGAAAAGCCCTTAGTAAATTTTTTGTGTGTAAGCAAAATATAATTTTAAAACTATGAAGACATTGGAGATAAGAAGAAAGAAAAACTTGCTTTGGCATTCTCCTTTTTTAGGTAACCAAAGAAGGGCACAATGTAAGCTGAGGTCTGCAGTGAGGTTTGGTTGTGGCTTTGCTTTAGGTTGCTAGTGTAAGTCTTCATTTACAAAAAAAAACATGGGTTACTAGTTTTCTTTTTCTTAATAAAAAGCTTATAATTCTATGGTTTAGAAAATATACGTAACATTCTTACAGTATATTCAGTATTAAACACACATCTGCCAACACATCTCCTTTCAAGGGAGCAGTGTAAATCATTGGGACCTTTGTCTGTGGAGTGGGAATGAGGAAGGTCAAGAAAAGTGCATGCAGGCTTGTTAACCTGGATCTCAGCTGAAGCTAATCATAAATATATTGTACAAATATTACACCACTATCCAGTTAGTGGTATCTTTATTTGCTAGAACTATCTTAAAAATACCTATTTCCAATTTTTAGGAAATACAGTTTCTGATCTCATTAAGTATCTTAATTTCAACTTTGAATACTTAATCTTTTTTTTCCCCAAAGACTCACTTGATGTTTGAAATTATCATGGGAATACTTTTATCAGATAGCATTTTAGTTTAACAAACAAAAATAAGTAATTATGAACTGAGAGAATAATCCATTGTCCAGCTAAAGGCCTACACCACATACTATATTTGTACTTGTAGAATAGAACAAGTACAGACATGTTTGCGATCTGCAAGGCCAACGAAACCTGGTCAACCTAAATGCAAAACCCATTTAATAATTTTTAAACGCTACATTTCCGTTTAACGTAATTTTAAACATTCATTAGTAATGTCACCAAAGACTGATATAGGATAACAAAACTGATTAATTTCTCAGAACATTATCAGGTAATGAAAAAATTGGTAAGACATTATTGCCTCAAGAAATGTGAAATGAGATACCCAAAGAATTGCAACCTTATCTACTACAAGTGATTTTAAGTTCACATATATACATACTATTTCTTAGAAGATGGTATTAAAGATATTTCACTTTTTAATGTCTTTATTTTGTATAACTACTTGATAAATACCGTAAATCCAGTCTTGTGGAGCACGGAATATGAGACTATACATTAAATGTATCCATTAATGTTTGTGATCACTAATGTTTTTCTGTAGTTCTAATAATTTTTGCAAATAGGATTTCTAAAATTGAAAATTAAATGCCAGCAAGTGTGCCACTATACTTTTAAAATAAAGATTAAAATGGTACATTTGGGAATTAAGGTTAAGGTATTTGTTGCCCATTATTTTTTCAGGGCAGGTACCAAAATCTTAAAGTGCACTCTACCTCAGGGTAAGTTTTCTCACACTAAAGTCAGCACAGTTAAGTTGTAATGGATGTGTAAACATAAATTATCAATGCAAAAGGTAATTAAATCACATGATTCACCAAAAGAGCACTATACTATCATCATCATTCAAACACTTCAGTCAGTTGCCTGTACAACTTACTCTTATTTTAAAAATATAAAATGAAGGTTCTTTTCCCCCTAGTGTTCTCATAATAAATTAAAATATACATAACTAATTCAACTTTTTAAATATGTCTTTCTTAAAATATTTTAGTCCTTTCAACTTGGATGTCCTTTATCTGAATATAAACACCAAAAATGCTTTAAATTCATTTTAATGATGATTTCAGGGACACTTAAATTACATCAAGTTAATGCGGGGGGTGGGGCGGTAAAAATCACTCCAGTTCTGGTAAGGAGTTTAACCATCTCTACCTTTAAATTGTGGCTTTTAAAAGGGGATAAGGGTACCCATTGAAGAATAAAGCCTTCTTGCACACACTCTCTCTCTCTCTCACACACACACACACACAGAGACACACACACACTACTATTTTTCTGACCTCTTCAGGTTGCCACAACATGACTACTGTCAAAGCGAAAAATAATTATCCTTTAAAATATATAAACTTCATTTTAAAATTAAAAATGAAAGCCAGATACTCAGCTGCCAACTACTGTAGTAATGAAACTATTAGAGCCTGCACTGACCTACTTCATATTAGCATCATGACAACATGGGTGTACACCAGGAAAATAATGAAAATTACTACACAACAAACCTTACATTTCTATTTAAAAACTCTCTTTTTGAATGTGCAAATATTGTACTGCAATGCCAGCTATTTTATGACACATGTATTTTTAAATTGCAATATAAAAGGAGTTTTGATATTGTAGTAGTCATTTAATTAATGATGGACACAGGATTTCATTTAAATCAGAGCTTTTTAATATCAATTAAATTCTAATTTTAAAGTATTAAAAGAAGTCTCTTAATTTTAAAATGGCACTACACTTTAAAAAAAAGTTAATGAAGAATCCTACAAAAAGAATGCAAGTTCATGTTCAAAGAATATTTGCAATGGCTCTAAAAGGACAGACTTAACTCGGTATGTTTAATTATTAAAAGACTGCCACCAGTCTTTCAGCGTTTAATCTATTACGGAAATATTAGAAATTCTCGTACAAGAAAGTACAGGAATAGCAAAAGATATTTCACCTATGGTTTCTAAAAAAGACACACGAAATGGTGAGACATTTATTTTAAAGATATCTTTTTAAATTTAAAAAAATCACGGTGTAAACTACCACCTTAAAATAAAATATACTAAAGAAGCCCTTTCTTCACAATCAATGCAAAGAATAAACTGCCTGGAAGAGAAATTTAATCTCAGAATAAAGGAGGCAAAAACGTTCAGAAACAGCAGCTAAACCAAATGAAAGGAAGAGACACATTAGGTTTTCTGTTGCCTATTAATATTCCTACGCACAATGTCTGTTTGGTGAAAATTCACAATACACTTCAAGCTTCCTCCCTGAATGACTGCAAAAAGGGGTAAACACATTTCACATTCCTCAGTCCCAAATTCATGCTACCATCATGCAAGATGACAATTTCGACCCCTATTTCTCTTACACGTAAGTGAAAACCAAAAATAACTTGTTTATCTGCACTCACAATTGAGAAGAAGGGCAAAAGCATTTTGGGGATATGGAGACCAAGGGCTGATGCAAAGTCCCCACACCTCCAGGGACCCAATAAATATGCATTCGACCCTGGATACCCACATTCAATGAATGCATCAGTCTGCTCCTCCGCTCCGGGCCCGCCGCCCCCACCCCCTTTGCAGCAGAAATGTGCCTGGGCTTTTTTACCCCAGCGATGGTGGATCCTCTTACCAGATGGAGTTCTTGATCTCGTGTTGCAGCGCGCTGGCCTCTGTCCCTGGCAGCCCAGGCACAAGGGCTGGCAGAGCCACCCCCGAGTTGGGGGTGCTGGGGGGAAGCTGCTGATGGGCATCAGGCTGCTGTGGTGGCGGCTGTTGTTGTTCCTCTGCCATAGCTGCTGGAGGGGTGGGAGGGAGGGAGGGAAGATGGGGGCGCGGGGAAGGGTGAGGGACTAGACGGGGAGGGGAGGACGACGGGGGAGAGAAGGAGGAGGGGGGAGGGGAGGAAGAGGAGGAGGAGGAGGAAGGAAGCTGGATAAGCTAGGCCTTTACCCCAGGGCTCGAGTGAGTCGCCTGCCGCCTGGGGGACATCACCGGGGAGACCGAGAGGCTCCTTAAGGCCGGGGCGCTTCACCGCGGGAGAGGCATGGCGGCGCCCCTCAGCCCCCCGCCGCCGCCTCCTCCCGTCAGCGGCCGGGGCTAAGGGATAAGGAGGGGGCGTCTGAAGACGAGGTTGGGGGTAAGGCTCTCCCAAATCCAAGGAGAATGGTTGCTCAGAGACTTCCACGGCCTGCCCTTCCTTTCTTGCCCCCGGGTCTTTCTACGCCGGGGGCCCCGCTCTGCTGCAGCCCCAGGCTCAGCTCCACACCACTCCCCACGCCGCCGCCGCCGCCGCCGCCGCTCGCTCCCGGCCCCGCGGCCGCCGCTGCCCAGCCAGCCCCGGAGGCAGCCCTGTGCGCGCAGCCGCACTGCGGCCCGGCGCAGACGGCAAAACACCTACCGCTCCGCCGGGCGGGGGTGGGGGGGCGTGGACCTGTGTGTGCGGGTGCCTCGGCGCGGCGCTGGGGGCTGGGAGGGGGACGCACGGGTGTGGAGGCCGAGCGCGGGCCCCTGGGGCCCGGAACGTGCACCGCCCGAGCGAAGAGGCTACTGGCCGCGCGGGTGGAGGAGAGCAGGAAAGCGTGGGGGAGGTGCTGGCGAGAGAAAGAGGACTTGCGGGAGGCGGAGGAGGAGAAACCAAATTTAATATTTGGCATGAAAATGGGATTTTTTTTTTTGCATCTTCAAAGCAAGGAAAGTAAAATTAATCAACATTATCCCCTCTCCTTCGACAAGTGAGGATTACTTTTTTCCCTAGGTAAATGAAGAGAATTGAAACAGATAAGAGGATAAGCTGACTTTAAAGGAGCCCCCAAAGAAAAACACCCGTTGGAATTAACCACCCTATAGGTAATTCAGTCTTGAACGGAAATCGCAAGTCAGGAGCTGGGTTGAGTGCTCCTCAGTCGGGCATTCAAAGCCCTCCAAATCTGGCCCCACTTTAGCTATCCAATCATAGCTGCCTCCATCCCCCTGCAAGAACTCCAGGCTCCAATCAGTGAAGTCTCCATGCCATTCTCAACGCACAGCAGATTCATTCTTCCTTCATGCCTTTGGTCATGCTGTTCCCCTCACCTCCCCACCTCACCCCCTTTCCAGGAATGCCCGCCCTCCTCGGTGCCGTTCTCAAGCCAACCCAGGCTCTAAGGCACAGCTCAAGTCGCGGCTTGTCAGGGTCCCTGGCAGCCAAGGCCCCTGCCTGATTCTGAAAGAAAAGCGTGTAGTTCTCCCAATATGGAGGCTCAGTCTCCAGCCACAAGCTCCTTGCTTTGGAGCCAGCTGAACCTCGGACACACTCTGCCGCCTTTCCCCCATTCATGCTGAAGAGATAGCTTTGCCCACTAAGAATAAAACTCACTACCAGAAACAAGCAATTTCCCTTTAAGAGCAGAATTGGCTTTCCTAGGTGGGGCTGATCAGGGAGGCCCAAACTGCCTGGGTGTACAAGACAACAGCCAAGGCCCCTGGCACTAGATGGAACAGCTGCTTAGCTCACACTGACCTTTCTCTGGGCCCATGGGTATTACGAGCTCTTCAACTTTAACTTTTTCTGACAGTTTATATCAGATGTCTACCTGACAAGATTCTCTGGCCACTTTCCTGCTGTGCTTGGACTTTGGGCCATGAGGTTCTACTACCTTTTAAACTCCTGGTAGGTGGAGAATCTGGCTTGGGATTCCTGGCCTTCGGAGTGCTGAGTTCCCTTCCTTGGCCTGGAACCCTCTTGCTTTTGCACTACGTGCCCTCAGGCCTGGCCCACAGACCCCAGTCCCAAACTGACCCTGAATGCTTGCACTTGGTGGGGTTGAGGGGAGGGAGGAGGGATACCTGTGTGCAAAACACAGCTCCTCCATGCAGATGCCAGTTCTCTTGGATTCCTTTGAACCCTGAATACCCTTTGCACTGACTGTTTCACACAAACAGTCCCCCTTTTCCATAACCTAAGATAACTGTTAGCTTAGCCACTTTAGGAAAATACAGGCTTATGAATTCATTTGCATATGTACCCTGAGTTTTATGTAAAGACAGTATTTTTCTGTACCAAATTGATAGGCATGCTTACTATGCACTAGACAGAAGCTTTGAAGAATAAAAATAGCTAATGTTTGTTGGGCACTTTCGGTGTGCCAGATCTAGCACTTTCCATACATTATCATAGTTCTTCCTCCCCAAACTATATATTGTAGGCACCGTTGTCCCTATTTTACAGGGGAAACAGGAGCCTAGAGAGGTTAAATAAAATTCTTCAAGTTACACAATCAGTAAATGAAAGAGCCAGGAGTTGAATGCTGGAAGTCTAATTCCAGAACCTGTAAGCCATACTGAAAATGAGGTTACACCGAAAATCTTGAATGTATATCTAAGCTCATGTTCATGAGGAAGATGAAGGAAATAAAAAGGCATTGAGGAAAGTTGCCAAGTCCCCCAGATTCTAATTTTTAACCAGGCCAAAAGAGAATGATGGCTCCACATTGCCACTCCCTGGGAGGGGAGGTCCTAGAGAGTGGGAGATTCATCCAAGGAAGCTAAAGTATCTGAGAACGGCCAAAGGCCTTAAGAAAAGGAAGCTGAGAACCGAGACAATTCTTTAAAAGTTCGCTGCTTAGTGTCACATAGGCTGGCTTCCCCGAGTGCAACTTTTGAGTTTTTTATAGGTTCCATAAAAGGTACATGTCACCCTAGCAGCCACTAGAGGGCTCAGCAGAGCTGCAACCCTGAGCTGCCCTCTAGCGGGGGTGCTGAAAAGAGGGCATTATTTAGCTTTTGGGGGCCTTCAAGAACCAGCAGGAGGTTGGAGGAGACTTCTGGGACTTTTCTAGGTTCCACTGACAACGAGAGGGGCAGCAGTTAGTATTGGACTGAGAGATCTTATTGCCAGAATGAGGGAGGAAAGGGACAGCCCCCCCACTATTTGCTTAACACCTGGGAGCAGAGCCCGCATTTGGTTAGTCTTCAGAGATAGCTGTAGACACAATTATGCCACAGGAAACCTAAAAGAAAATCTGATGGAGTTACCCTAAATATTCGATTGGGACTCAAGCCAAACCCAGACATCCTGAGTAAGGGTAGCAGTGTAGCCATGTGCTTCTGAAATTGTGTGTGCCCCTCTGGTGTCAAAACCATGTACTAAGGTACTTTAAGAACCCAGAACCAATGGGGCTTATCTTCTCAGGCCTTCAGTTTGACTCTGAGAAATAATAGAAAACACTATAGTAAACATGAATTTTAAGATGACACACTAGACTTTGACCTCCTATTTCCCAACGCTGAGGAATACAAGTCTATTCTCCCTATAAGAGTGTACTCAGAAGTGGACAATTTTGAGATACACTGATGTAGTGGGGAAGAAAGAGTTCAGTCTTGGAAGTTCAAACCCTCTGTTTCCATCTTTATAAAAATGAAAACAATGACATACCTCATGTAAAGTGATACCTAAACCACAGAAGTGCTGTACACATACATATAAAGACAATCTAAAGGTGGGTGGATTGTGAGCATCTCAAAAGTAGTGACTATGTATTTATCCTAGTAGTCATGGTACATAATTCTTTACTCCTAGATATTTAGTAAATATTTGTTGAAATTGGTAGTTACCTAATTTTCTTAGCCCAATACATTATACCATCTTCCTCTCCTATGTCTGTAAACTTTGCCTTCTTTATGAAACAGTGAACTTTTTATACTGTCCAGACTGTAGCATGTACATTTATTCTATATTTAATATGCTTAACATATAATATTAAATGGGCACAGACAATTGAAAGGAGAAGAAAGAAAGGAAGAAAGAAAGAAAGGAAGGAAGAAAGAAAAAAAGGAAGGAAGGAAGGGAGGGAGGGAGGAAGGAAGGAAGGAAGGAAGGAAGGAAGGAAGGAAGGAAGAAAGAAAGAAAGAAAGAAAGAAAGAAAGAAAGAAAGAAAGAAAGAAAGAAAAAGAAAGAAAGAAAATGAACCTGGTCCCAACTTGAAGTTGGTTACATTCTTTGGAGCAGAGAGACATATTAATATATATTAAGTATACAAGATGATGAGCTCTAAAATAGTATCATATCTACCAATGCTATGGAGACATAATGAGGGGAGACAGTGTTCCTGCTCAGGGTAAAAGAGCTGTTTGGAGAAGGCCTCTTGGGTAGCATTTGAATAGGGTCTCATTGGGTGAACACAAGTGCAATGGGCTTAGAACACTGAGGGAAGAGAATTTCAGGTCAAGGGCAGCATGAGCATTGGTATGAAGTCATGACAGGTCACATGGGATGTGTGAATAATGCATAGCCCAGTGTCAGCTCTGTACCCAGATCTCCAATGAAGTGTATAAAAGGAAAGGAAGGGAGAGAGACACAAGCCCATTTTATAGATTGTTACTCTATATTATTAGTTATGATTGTTCTGACAAAAGATGAAGCCGAAAATAGGTTTTGTCAGTGGTAAATATTGGGTAAGTGCTTAAGTCATGGTAGTTTACAGATACAAAAAGATTAGGATCTACCCTATTCTCCTTTTCTTCCCCCTTAAAAATAAAAACATAGTATTTTCTTAATCCCTTTTCCCTTGATCATTACTTCCTCTGCCTTCTTCCATCACGGACTTTCCCTCTAGGAGCTGAAAGAAGAATACGTAATCATATGCATGTTATTATTACTTGAAGGAAAGAGGAAGGAAGAAATAATCTTTCTCTTTTTTCTTTATTTCTTTTTTTGTTTGTTTTTAAGGATTTTATTTATATACTTGTTAGAGAGAGAGAAAAGGAGGGAGAAAGAGAGGGAGAGGAAGATCAATGTGTGAGAGATACATTGATGGGTTGCCTCTGGCACTCCCCCAACTGGGGACTTGGACAGCAACCTAGGCATGTGCCCTGACTGGGAACCAAACTTCGACCTTTTGGTTCACAGGCCAGAACTCAATCCACTGAGTCACACCAGTCAGGGCTTTTTCTTTTTTATTTCTATTATTGACACTACTCTAGATGTTCCCATTATTCCCCATCCCCTCTCTGCTTTGCAAGTAATGGTTAATTTCTTTGGCCTAAGCTGATATCTTTCAAAATGTATGTAGTCCTAGAGGAGCTGATATATTAAATTCAATGCTGTAATATAACTGAATCTTCATTCATTCTTTTAATAGCATTAAAGGGAGCAAGGTAGGGAGAATGGGGAAGGGGCCAATAAAGGAGAAAAGCAGATTATGGAAGAGGGAGGTTGTAGGATTGAAAACCAAATACATATTGGCAGATTTGGATAAATATTTTCCATGCCATACTTACTAACATAAGTATAATGTGAAAGAATAGATTATCCTGTTAGAGCACAAATATTCCACTATGTCATTCAAATCATGAAATGTTAAGGCAGAGTAGCCTAACTATTCAAATACTGGGCAAGGCAGCAGGCTGTTAACAACACTGTCACTTCCTGGCTATGTGACCCTGTCTATACAAGCCATTCATTCAGGTCCCTTTACTTATCTCTAAGGATTAATGGGATCAAGTTCTCATAATGTACTTGGCTCTTCAACTGAAAGGTGTTATGCAAATGAATGCCAGGTACTGCTTTGATTTCACTTAGAAATTTTCCACTGTTATTAGAACCATATACATGTTTACATTGTGACTGGCAATTCTCTTTATATTAAAGAAGGTTCAAGTTAATATCATCTGTCTGAACTTTAAAAGAAATGTTTCCTTTTCCTTCAGGCTGGAAAGTTCCCCAATACAAATTTGATATCTCGGAAATTCAGGCCAGCAGCAGCTGTGAGGAGAAGCAGGGAAAGAAAAAGCATATTTGCCTAACCCTAAAAGTGACAATGAAAAGACCCTAGAGCCAATCCTACAATGAGGAAGTCAGCACGGTGCAGTCTGAACTAGTGGAGCCCAGTAATCCATAAACTTTATTATTCCTCAGTTCATTTCAAGGCACAGACAAGTACTTATTATGTGCAAATTATTATGCCAGGATCTTAGAAAGAGTTAAAAATAAGTGGTAAACATAGTACTGTTCTATCTTCAAGTTTATAATCTAATTGGAACACTAGACATATCAGCTCATATATCTTTTTTAAAGTTAAGTAAAAGTACAGGGAACAAACAAATAAAAAATATAAGTATGTGACAGGATAATTTATTGGGTTATTAATTTGTTTTATGTTCTTATATTCTCCCACCCATCTGTTCCAAACAGGTTGCAAAGGAGTATTCCTCGGCAGAAAGAAGTTGTCTGACAGGAACTCTCTCTTAGACAACCCCAGTGGGCACCACTTACCCACCTACTTACCCTCCTTCCTTCCTTCCTTCCTTTAGATCCTCACCCAAGGACACTTTCATTTGCTTTTTTGGAAAGAGACAGGAAGGGGAAAGAGAAACATCAATGTGACGGAAGCATTGATTGGTTGCCTTCATATGCACCTGGACTGGGGACCCACGTGGGGATGGGGATCATACATGACCAGATCGCCAGGGATTGCACGCCCCCATGCCTAGATTGGGGATGAACCCCCAACTTAGGCATGTCCCCTGACCAGGAATCAAACCTTCAACCTTTTGGCTATGGACGACGCTCCAGCCACTGAGCCACACTGGCCAGGTGGCACCACTCACATTTTAAATAAAACCTCCCGGACCACAGTTCCTTAGATTGCAATGTGAGTGTTATCCCTGGAGTTGTGCCCACCAAACTGCCTTCCAAGTTCCTTGATCCTTGAGATTTTACTAGGGGATTAAGGAGGTAAGAGCATCTGGGGAGCAAGGGACAGAAAGAGAGAGAGAGAGAAGGAAGGAGGGGTTGTGGGTAGGTGGAATTACAGGGAAAGAAAAAAGTTTCCTCAAACTGGAAAGGAGTAAACGGTCAAGATTCCAGTAGTAGGGACACCAGCCTTGTTTCCTAGAAGGACCCTAAGAGATAGCCAAACCTCAAATAAATGTGTGATGGCTCTAGAGAGGCTGGGCGCCCCTGCCACTCTTGGTCCATGAGCAGAGTTTTGTCTGGATTCTAGGGGCCATATATCCCTGAACAATGAAGATCCAAAGTCCATTGTTCCTCATTGCCCCCATTTTCCAGGCTCAGCGTAAATCTTCCAAAACTCTAGTGCACCACTAGGGTAGCAAGGGAAGGAAGCCAAATAATAACTGGGACTGGATCCTTCTACTCTAACAGAATTAAGGCTGGGGTTACTTAAATCTATGGTGAATTTAACTTAAACCAAATAAAGAAACATGGCCTTTCTTGTGCACCCAAATTTGTACTTGCAAATTAATACCTACTAGTGGTAGATACTATATACAAAACAGTATTAGGTGAGATATTTAATATTAACTGCAGTTATTGGCACAGCTAATAACTGATGAGAGAGTTCAGAGAAAGAAAGGAGCAAAAGGAGCTAAAGTAATTAGAGGTGGCTTCATACAGAACCCGGGACAGAGCCGGAGTAAAGCAAACTAGAGCAACTGAACCATCAATACTTATGAGCTCAAAACTGCTAAGAGGGTAGAGGCAATTTTGGGGAAGCTGCCAGCTCAGAGAGAGCAGATTCAGTGAACAGCGGGTAATGACCACAGCGATGAATTGAGAAATTGCATTTGTAGCAGCTGGACTGCAGACTCCTTCCCTTCTCCTGCTTATAATTGTCCACAGATCAAAGCAGTGAGCCTGCGGGTCCTGGGAACCAAAGAACAAAACAGTAGCAATGGACCCCAGGATGGGCAGTGGAACTTCTCACTCTGAAAACAAACATTCTGCCCAACAGTATGTCCTTCCCTTCCCCTATACGCACCAGAGTCAGAGACCATGTTAAGCGGAAGTACAGTGCTACCAGGAATTCTCATTTACAAAGTTCAAGAAGAATCAAACACAAGAAGAATACAAGGTTGTAGAAACACCAAACTCAGTAAATTCTGAAACCGTACCTAAGGAATGATAGTTAATAATTAAAATAAAAAGATAAGTATAGATTTGAAAATAAAATTTATTTTATAATTTTAAGATATAATTATAAGTAAAACATATACTTACAAGTATTACAAATATAAAGGTTATCTTCAAAGAGATTCAGGGTGTTATATCCATGAAAATGAAGCAAACAGTGATCTTAGAGATTAAAAACATTATTTTAAAAATTAAAAAAACACCCAGAAGATGTGTATCACCAACAGAATCTCCTGGAAAGGCTGACTATAGGATGAATTGTAACAAATAAATAAAGAGGAAGAGGAAGATGTTCAAGAAAGAATGGAGAGGAAAAAACCTACTTAACCTGTAGTTATCTAATATGGCAAATGTTGAAAAATTAACAACATAAAATGAAGCTCTAGATCAGATGTTGGCAACCTTTTTTCTGTAAACGGCCAGAGAGTGAATATTTTCTGCTTTGTGGTCCAGTTTCTGCCCTGCTACTCAGCTCTGCCGCTGTAGTGTGAAGGCAGCTATAGATAATATAATTGAATGAGCATGGCTGTGTCCCAATAAAACTTTATTTACCGAACAGGCAGCAGGACAGAGTTGGCATACAGGTCATCACTAGCTGTTGGGTCCGAGATGGCTGCAGTATAAAAACAGCAGAGACAAGATGAGAAAACTACGATCTCTCTCTCTCTCTCTCATCTCTCTCACGCACACACGACCAGATGGCAGAAAAAAAGCCAAACTGTCAATAATCACAATACATGGAAAATAGATTCAGTTTCTTCAATAAAGACAAAACCCCACAAATTTGGTAAAACAAGAATAACAACATATCTAGTTATAAGCTGTTTACCGAAAATACATCTAAAAAGACGGTTGAAAATAAAGAACATATAAAGATACATCAGCTAAAAATGGATGTGTAGCAATATTAATGTTAGACAAAAAATAACTTAGTTTTAAGAGAATTTCACAAGATAAGGAACAACCATATTGATGAAAGATGCAATTCCATAATTTCTATTAATAATGAATCTTTAGAAACCTAATAATATAACATCAAAAGTCATGTTGATGATGTAACTTATAAACTTAAAACGGATAGAAATATAACTAGGTATGAAAATACACAGCCATTTTGGAAGACTTCAAAATATTTCAGAAATTGACAGATCAAGTAGAAAAAAGTTAGTAAGAGTCGAGAGGATTTGAATAACACAATAAGGAAGGCTGATTGAATAGCTATGAAGAACTTTCATGCAATAAACGGTGAGTGCACAATCTCTTCAAACACACTTGCAGCATTAATTACCTGCTAAACACACACAAAATGTTAATAATTTCCCAGATAAGAAATCACTTGGGTCACATTTTTTTATCACACTGCAATAAAATTTGGACTAAATGAAGATATACAATAAATAATTTTTATAAACTTGGAAATTAAAAAAACCTCTCCTTTAAATAACTTTAACTTTGTAATATATTTTTCTTTTTTAAACATTTTTAATTGTTCACTTTAATAAAAAGGAACTTAAAATGAAGTTTCAATTATTTAGCAATAACAATACCTAAAATGTATTGAACATTACCACACACAAGCATTGTACTAAGTGATCTACATGGATTATCTCATTTTATTATTACAATAATCCTGAGAAGTTGATTTCATTATCATTTCACTTCATAGATGAGGAACTAAAACACAAAGCTCTGTTAAATAACCTGCCCAAGGGCATAGACTCAATAAATTATGGAGTTGTCATTTGAACCTAGATAGTACGGTCCAAAGCTGGTATATTTAACCACTGCAACAAAAGGGCAATGGGATCAATATAAATCAAAACCTACACATACTCAGTGAGAATATGTACCCTTCAGTGCATATACTAGAAAATGGTAAAAGATTGAGTAGAAGTAAATCATGTATACAGCTCAAGAAAATAATGGAGGGAAAATATAATGTATATAAGAGAACTATTACCAAAGAAAAAAGCAGAAATGAATGAAATAGAAAGCAGAGATAATTTGTATAAAATTCAAATTCAATTCTTTGAAAAGAACCAAAAATGTCAGAAGTCTAGAATGTCTGACCAAGGTTAAAGAAAGAGAGAAAGAGAGAGAGAGTGAGAGAGAGAGAGAGAGAGATTATCAACATGAGAAATGAAAACAGGACATAATTAGAAATGGAGTAGATTCTAAAATAATATGAGTGAGATAAGTACTAAATTTAAGCCAATAAATTAGAAAAAATCTAGGTTAAAGGATTTCTAGAAAATGTAAATCACCAACATTCATCCAAGAGGAGATACTTATATGAGAGGAACTAATGACAACAAAAATGAGAGTAGATTGAAAAGGTAGTCAAAGCTCTTTCTTTGAGAGGTCACCAGACACAGATGGTTCTACAGGAAGGGAACAAATAATTTTCTGCTGTATTAATTAACTGAAAGTATAGGAAAAATAGAAAGTTTTCTAATTCATTCAAATTTGGGCTGACATGGCCTGGATATTAAAACCACACAAGCAAAGCATACACTTGTTTATAAAGACAGGCACAGAAATCGTAAGTATTAGCAAGATGAATGTAAAAAGTCATAACTAAGTGGGATTTATCTGAGGATTCAAAGCTGATTCAAAATTCAGAACATATTAATGCAAGTACTTACATTTAAGTTAAAGGAAAATACATAATTATATTAAAAGAAGCAAAAAAGCACTTGATACAATTTGACACCTTTTTAAAAAAGATTTTATTTACTTATTTTTAGAGAGAAGGGAAAAGACGGAGAAAGAGAGGGAAAAGGGCATGGATGTGTGAGAGAAACACCCATCAGCAGCTCCTCACATGCCCCAACCAGAGAGCTGGCCCCACTACCCAGGCATGTGCCCTGACCAGGAATTGAACCAGCAAACCTCCGGTCCACAGGTCAGTGCTCAATCTGCTGAGCCACACCAGCCAAGACTTCACACCTATTTTTGATTAGAAAGAAAGCCACTTCAGCAAACTAGAAGTAGAAACTTCTTTATTTTAATTCAAGATATTTGTATACACATTTTTCAATATTGTTTTGAGAGTCCTAACCAATGACACATGATGAGAAAAAGAAAAGTTAAAGATGGCAAAACAGGAGAAAATATTTTCTACATATATATTAGATACATATTTTCTGTATACAAAATATATATATAATAGTTAATAAACACCAAAACTAATAGGAAAAACACAAACAGATAGAAACACGTGCAAAGGATATAAATGCTTCATTGAGAAGAAATATCAATGATGATAGAAATATATATTTAAATAACAGCAAAATGCATTTTTGTTGCCCTTGGAACTGGCAAAAGTTGAAAAGATTAATATCTAGTGTTCATAAAAGTGTGATAAATTAGGTATTTTCATGTACGACTGGTAAAAGACACACATTTTTCATTTTTACCCTTAGCTTTATTGATTTGGATATTTTGAGTATGTCAGCTCTCTCCCACTATTGGCTTCTAGTGAGTAGAGGCCAGGGGTGCTGCTAAACATCTTCCAATGCATAAGACAGCCTCACAGCAAAGAGTTATTTGGCCAAAATGCCAATAGTAACAAGAAACTTCACAAACCACTTTTGACACATTTGATCAGTCACAGCACCTTCTCCATAAACTGTCCAATGTTTTTGTGCGTTTCAGTTGCATTTTTACCTTTGTTGAAATAAGAAAGCATAATACACCAAAAATTTGGCATATCTTCTTGCACATTCAATATTAAAATGGCTTCACAAAAATTCACCAATTTTGATGTTTTCTTTTAAATGCATGCTGATATGACAGCTGCCACAATACACTCTAACGAAACTGTTTTGAATAAAGTTAAAGACAACTAAGAGCTGCTAAAGCCATCGTAGGGAAAAAACTGAAAGAACTTTTTGGCCAACCCTAATTTTTAAAAAAAAATTTATTTATTTATTTTTAGAGAGAGGGAAGGGAGGGAGACAAAGAGGTTAAGAAACATCACTGTGTGGTAGCCTCTCACGCACGCCCTACTGTGGACCTGGCCCCCAACCCAGGCATGCACCCTGACTGGGAATCGAACCAGTGGCCGTTTAGTTCACAGGCCAGCACTCAATCCATTTAGCCACACTAACCATGGCATTTTTTAAAGTATATTTTATTGATTATGTATTACAGTTTTCCCAATTTTTCTTCCTTTACCTCCCCTGCACCCTGCACCCCTCAACCCTCCAGCATTCCCCCCCTTAGTTCATGTTCATGTACATATGAGTTCTTTGACTTCTCTGTTTCCTATACCATTCTTAACCTTTTCCCATCTATTTTATGCCTACCAATTATGCTTCTTATTCCTTGTACCTTTCCCCCATCATTCTTCCCCTCCCCCTCCCCACTGAAAACCCTCCATGTGATGTCTATTGCTCTGAATCTGTTCCTGTTCTAGTTGTTTGCTTAGTTTTTGTTTTCATTTTTTGAAGTTCAGTTGTTGATAGTTGTAAGTTTATTGTCATTTTACTGTTTATAGTTTTTGATCTTCTTCTATTTCTTAGATAAAGTCCCTCTAACATTTCATATACTAAGGGTTCAGTGATGATGAGCTCCTTGAACTTGACCTTATCTGGGAAGCACTTTATCTGCCCTTCCATTCTAAATGATAGCTTTGCTGGATAGAATAATCTTGGTCCTTCCCTTTCATGACTTCCAATACTTCTTTCCAGCCCCTTCTTGCCTGTAAAGTTTCTCTTAAGAAATCAGCTGTTAGCCTTATGGGAACTCCTTTGTATGTAACTCTCTCCTTTCCTCTTGCTGATTTCAAGATTCTCTTCTTATCTTTAATCTTGGGTAATTTATGATGTGTCTTGCTGTGGTCCTCTTTGAGTCCAACTTGTTTGGGATTCTCTGTGCTTCCTGGACTTGTAAGTCTATTTTCTTTGTCATATTAGGGAAGGTTTTTTTCATTATTTTTTCAAATAAGTTTTCAATTTCTTATTCTTCCTCTTCTCCTTCTGGCACCCTATGATTTAGATATTGGCATATTTGGAGATGTCCCAGAGTCTTCTTATCTATCCTCATTTTTTTGAATTCTTGTTTCTTCTTTCTGTTCTGGTTGAATGTTTATTTCTTCCTTATGTTCCAGATCACTGATTTGAATCCTGGCTTCCTTCCCTTCACTATTGGTTCCCTGTAGATTTTTATTTATTTCTCTTAGTGTAACCCTCATTTCTTCCTTTATGTTGTTGCTGTACTCAGTGAGTTCTTTGAGCATCCTGATCATCAGTGTTCTGAACTCTGCATGTGATAGGTTGACTATCTCCATTTTGTTTGGTTCTTTTCTGGGGTTTTGTTCTGTTCTTTCATTTGGGCATTATTTCTTTGTCTTCTCAATTTGGCAGCCTCCCTGTGTTTGTTCTTGTGTATTCGGTAGGGCTGCTTTGACTCCCTGTAAAAGGCACCTGTAAATTGTGTGGGGCAAAGCCTTAGGTCATCACCATGGTGTGGCAACCCGCTTCACTGCTTTGTTGCTCTGTATTGATGGGAGGGATCAGAGAGGGGACTATGCTGCTGCCTGGCTTCTGAGGGTTTGCCTGACACTCACCCTTTTTCCAGTCACTTCACCCACTCCCTGTGTGTGACTGGTTCCCTTCCCACTGTTGCTCTGGTACTAAATCCCTGGGTGGGTGGGTTTGTGTACGTTTTAAGACCATGTAGTCTCTTTAAGTGAAGTTTCCTGAAAATCCAGCAATTTCTTCCACCACCCTAACCCCCACTGGTTTTTACAGGCAGAAATTTTTGGGATTTATCTCCCTGGCACTGGAACCCTGTTCTCTGCAGTCTAGCCTGGGGCTGGGATGGCTCACTCCCAAGGCATCCCTCCTGATTTTTATCCACCATACTTGAATGTGGAACTGCCTGTTCCACATTCCACCACCACCACCACCTCTCTGCACCACACTGTGTCTCCTTGAATCTTTGCACCATCTCCTCATCTCTTCCCTCCTACACATCTGGATGATGCTGGCTTCTTTAAATTCTTGGTTGTTGGACTTCAGTAAAGTTTGATTTTCTGACAGTTCTGGGTGGTATTTATTTAGAGATTTAGTTGTAATTCTTGTATTCTTTTTTTGGTTGCATGAGGAGGGGAAGCGTGTCTACCTATGCCTCTATCTTGACTGGAAGTCTCCAAAACATTCCATTTTTTAAAATAAGCAAAGTATCTAATTTTATACAATTCACACACAACTTTCAATTTGAGTAATGGAAACAATAAAATTACTTTACTTCTTTATATTAAACAATAACAAGACTAACTCCCCAAGGCCCACACTACAGCCATATAATGGAGTCTGTCATTAATATGATGGTCTTGGAATTTTTTGTCTTGTTTACAATTTAAATTAAGTACTATTTATTAAAATAAAACCAGGCAAAGACAATGAACTGGCAGTGCATTAAAAAAGGAACACAAGCAGCTAAAACAACACGGAAATATAAACCTCATTGTAATGAGAGAAATAGAAATTAAAAAAAACAAGGGACTATTATTCACTTATATTGGCAAAGATTAAATTTTTTAAAAATGTAGTATCTATAGTTTACCAGGGAATATGCAGGTAGGGGGTGAAAGGGTGTTCTTACACATAAAACTACCTGGAAGTGTAAGTTGCACTGTCTTGTTCGAGAGCAATTTGCTTTTTCTTTTGTTGTTGTTATTTTTTTGTTTTTGTTCTTTTTTTTTTTTGGAGCAATTTGCTTTTTCTTTTCTTTTTTTTTAATTTTTATTGTTATTCAATTACAGATGTATGCCTTTTCTCCCCATCCCTCCACCCCACCCCAGGTGAACCCACCTCCCTCCCCCAAGCAATTTGCTTTTTCAAGAGTAATACTTATCAAACCTCTATGAAAGTTTAATCTCTTTGAACAAAGCATTCTACTTCCAGAAACTTTCTCAATGACATAATTAAGCATAAACCTCAAAATGTGGTTACAAGGGTATTAACTGCACCAGTGCTTACAGTAAACAATGAAAATATCTAACAAAGAGAAAATAAAAGCAAATTGTGAGCAAATTGTGGGACACCTCCCTTATGGCAAACAGTGGCTTCCTCTCTACATTGTTCTTCCACCTAGCTGTAGCTTTTTCCTTACCAAGAGTCTACTTCCCACAGAGTCTAACAATTGGCTTTCTGAAGGATCTGGTCTGAGTCAAGGGAAAATGAGAGGAAATCTTCTGAGGACTTGTGGGAAATGTACTCCTTGCTGACAAAACTGAGATGGGAGAAGAGAAAGCAGCCTTTCTTGAATTTTAGATGTCATTTTATTAAGATGTGAAGCTATAAGTTATAGCAGCAGCTCTCACAACCATAAGACAAACCTAAGGCAAAACAAACTGAAGCAGAGGCAAAAAAAAGTGTTCTTAATGACACCTCTCAACTGTGTTACATGAGATACTCAATGTCCTTGGTTACTTTAGTCAATTATATCTGGACACTGTTACCTCTGGTCAAAAGCATCTTACCTGATATTAGCCATACAACAGAATACTTTAGAGCCAGTAAATGTCTTGCCACAGAAGCATTTATCAACAAAGATATGCAGTTAAGAGAAAAAAGTTACAAAATAGTGTGTTCTCATTTTTTATTAAAAAACAAGTATATTATATGAACTCATTTGCCAAGAAAAAGGTTTTAGAAATAGTTCTCTCTGATATAGTTGTTTCTGAAAGACAGGAATTTAAATGTTTCCTTTTTGCATATTTTCATTTTCTGTTTTTGTACAAATAAGCATGTAGAAGCATGCCTCAGAAATACTGCGGGTTCAGTTCTAGACCACTGTAATAAGGTTAGTCATAATATTTTTGCTGGTGAAACGCACACCCTGTGAAGTGCAACACACTTGAACCATAGTAAAGGAAAGTGCAATAAAATGAGGTCTGCCTGTATCACTTAAGATTCTACCACATTTTTCTATTTCTTCTGTTAATTCAATGTGATTGCTGGGAGGAAGAAAACGTAACCACATTCTGCTAAGCTATCTTGAATTGGGAGTATGCTTTTTAAATAGAAAAAGCTGTTTTTCTTTTTCAAACTGTTTCACAGAATAAAATTTGATAGTGCCAGGCATTTATTTTTTAGAGAATATACAGAATATTACAAACAGTTTTCATCTCCCTTTGTCACTTATCATATCTTGACTTTGTACTATTTTGTACTGTAATTTCTTCTGTGAAGCACACAGTCCCAAAGTGAAGGATCTTCAGGGGTCGTAGCCCTACCAACAAAGTGGGATTCAGCCTGCTGCTGCCAAACACAAACACACTGTATTTTGTCACGTGTGATGTGCTCCCGTGCATAATGCACACACACGTTTTTGGTCCAAAGTGTCAGGGAAAAAATCTTTCATTCTAATTTTTTAATTCAATTATTTATTTATATTTAGAAACAAAACCAATAATCATATTCCAGGGTACTAGTTCTCATGGATATTGTTATTGCTTTCTAGAGTTACACCTTTAACACATAAAAGAATTAAAAACATTTCTATAGATACAGAATTAGTACTACCCATGTATAATGCACATTCTTGTTTTTCCCTCAAAAATTTGGGCAAAAAATATGCATTATATACTGCAAAATACCGTAACACAAACTTGGTGGGGAAGGGAAAAGGCCTTTGTTAAAATGTTGCCTAATTTGGGGGGCCTGAGTAGCCCCAGTTCCAGACCAATTTCCACAAAACACAGAAAGAAGCCAGCCATCCCCAGAAACAGTGTCAGTGTCCAGACACACCGCTCCATTCTTACCTGTCCTCCAGAGCCCGAGGCTGTTCTGTGAAGGGGTCTCAGGCTCTCCAGCTGCAGGCTCCCCTTCACTTATGGGGCCAGCATCTCCATTGCCTCTCCACAGCCTCTTCCCTCTGCTGGGACCAGGGCATGCTGCCAGATCACTGCAGCTGGTCATGCAAGGGGCTCCATCCATGGGCCCCAGTGATCAAGGATGCGTACATCCTGAGGCTGGGGACAGGGGTCACGTGCTGTTTTTTACTCTCACCTGGGGGTATGGAGTCACACGCCAGCTCTGGCTTCGATCCACTGCTTTGGGTTTTCCTAACCACCCCCCCCCCCCCCCACTTCAGGGAGTGCAGCCTTTCATGTCACCTTGGGCATCCCTCTGCTCTACTCAGCAATCTGGCGGGATGCCCCCTGTTACAATAGGAACAGATGACATTAAGTCATTGTAAGTAAGAATAGTAAACTGCTTCTGGGATGGTTTAGAATCCTCTTGAGATGAAGCATCCTGATGTCTAGGTCCTTTGGGTTCCTAAAAGCTACTTCAACAAAATGGTGCTCTTCTATTTTGCTTTCCTCAAATGCCCACTTTTTCTTCTCCATCCAGAAACAAATGTGTTTCTTTTTAAATGTGGCCTACCCACAGGTTTAATGGGAATATGTTAAATTCAAAGTCATTGCAATTCAAATCCTGGTCCAACACTTACGGCTTTTATGAAGTTTTCTTTCAGTACCCAATTCCTATAAAATGTACCCAGCTGAGTCTATTTATCCTTAACGCTTCGGATGGCTTTTTATTCTTTGTTGGTAAACTTTTTTCAGAATATGAAAGAATTCTAAAATTGAACTATGACATGGGAAACTAGTTTTCATTCTATCAGTTCTAACTTGTAGATCAGGTTCAGCAGCAAGTACAACACAAACCCCTTGAGGAGAGATGTTGAAGTTGAAATTGAGGTAAGACTTCAATTAGACTATTGCAAGAACTGGCTTTCCTTTTGCAATTATTTGCAAAGGAATATTATTCCAAGGGATATTCAATTTCTCTTCAACTAATTTACTTATCAGATGACTAGCCATGGCTGCCTTAGCATCTCAAGCAAATGAACTGGCCAATGTGCTCCTTCTCCTAAGGCTGAATCTATCATAATGCCAGCAGCCATTGGCAGCCAAATGCCACAGGAAAAGGCCCAGGGCACACCTTCCTTTGCTGGCACCAAGCAGAACTGCTTGGTCTGGAGAACCACTGAAAATGAACCTTGCCACCACCTTGGTCCTGATGGCCTTCAATAGTTTTAATATATCATATTTTCACTTTCACTTAATTCCCAATATTTTCTAATTTTCTTTCCAACATCATCTGTGACCCATTGGTTATTTAGAGGAGTTTTTTCAATTACAAAATAGATGATTTTTTTCAAAAATCTTTCTATGTGCTTTAATTCTGTTACGACCAGAAAACATATTTTGTATGCCTTTAATTCTTTTAAATGTGTTGTTGTTTGTTTTATGGCCCAGAATATTGTCTATCTTAGTGAATGTTTCATATTTTCTTGTAACAATGACTAATCTGCTGTGGTGGTTGGGGTGTTTTATGAATATTAATTAAGTAAAATTGGTTGACAATGTTGTTCAGGTCTTCTAATTCCTTATGGACTTTTTAGTCCAATTCTTTTATTGATCACAGAGAGAAAAATGTTGAAATTATCAACCAGAATTTTGGATTTGTCTATATTTTCTCAATTCTACCAGATTTTACTTTGTGTATTCTGAAGATCTGCTGTTGATACATGTGCATTTGGCATTTTTTGTGTATTCTGATGAATCGATCCTTTTGTCATTATGTAAATTCCCTCTTTATCCAAGGAAATATTTCTGTTCTGAAGTTCACTTTTCTGATATTAATATTGCCACTCCATCTAGCTTTCTTTTGATTAGTATTTGTATGGGATCCTCAAATTTCCAATCTGTTATGCCAGCCTCTGAAATTACTCAAAGATCCACTGGTTTTCTTTCACCCACACTAGTCTCTTTATCAGCACCAAGTCCAATCCTTAATCCAAGCCCAGAATTAGCCAGTTTTCTCAGGGAAGGAAACTGTTTGCAAGCATAAGCCTATTAGAAAGGGTTCTCTCCTCTCTGGAATACTATCCAGTCCTTTGTGCTTCCACAACACCCTGATGCCTTCAAAGATGTGATTATTGTCATTTATCCATTTTTTATAGTTGTTCCATTTGGAACATTGGCCTAATACAACCTATTGAATTCTACCCACCCCTCACATGCACATTTAAGGAAAAGAACCTGTGTACATACTTACCAGTAACAGACATAAGCATACCATTGGGTTTACCTTTACTTCTAGAGAGAAATCTATATTAAAACCAAATTTCACAGACTCTAGCCCCGAATCAAGAGTAAATAGTATACGTGCTGCTGAAGCAAGCACATCAAGAGCATATGGTAAGTCAAACAGGTTTGGGAGAGTTCCAGCCAAGAAGGACGCATACGTAGAAACAGTTTGCTTCCTCATACAACCAAAAGAAGGATAACAACCAATTTAAAAACAATAAAGAAACATAACTGCCAGAAAATGAAACTGCATGGAATTCCAACAACTGAGGAGTTAAAGAAACATGCATCCAGGCTGGGAGGAGGGGTGGAGACAGGCAGCCAGGCTGAGAAGACCTGCCCTGCGGCAAGTTGGCTGACCCAGCGGGTAAGGCAGGGCTGGAGGACCAGGAAACTAAACACTCCAAGCCTCTAGCTATAAAATTCGGCTGGGGTGGGGTGGAGGGATGGGGAGAAAAGGCATACAACTGTAATTGAATAACAATTAAAAACAAAACAAAACAAACAATCAAACAAAAAAAATGGTGGGGTTTCAAAGGCGGGAGAAAATCCCAGTCTCACAGGAGACTTTGTTGGAAAGTGGCGCTTGAGTGGAGTGAGTGAATGGCATTGTTCCCTCTCGGACACCTCCCCCACAGACAGCACCACAACACAGCAAAGAGGATTGCTGCCCCCATGAATACCTAAGGCTCCGCCCCCTTACAACATAACAGGTGTACCGAGACAAAAAAAGATGGCCCAAATGAAGGAACAGATCAAAAGTCCAGAAAAAGAGCTAAGCAACAAGGAGATAGACAACCTGTCAAATGCACAGTTCAAAACACTGGTAATCAGGATACTTAGAATTCATTGAGCTCGGTTGCAAAATGAAGGAAGAAACGAGGGCTATACAAAGTGAAATAAAGGAAAATATACAGAGAACCAAGAGTAAAGGGAAGGAAACTGGGATTCAAATCAACGATTTGGGACAAAAGGAAGAAACCCAACTGGAACAGAATTAAGAAATAAGAATTCAAAAACATGAGGAGAGCCTTAATCAAATCAGGGACAACTTTAAAAGCTCCAACATCTGAATTATAGAAGTGCCAGAGAAGAAGAGGAAGAGTAAGAAACTGAAAACTTATTTGAACAAATATTGAAGGAAAACTTCCCCAATCTGGTGGAGGAAATAGACTTCCAGGAAGTTCAGGAAGCCCAGAGAGTCCCAAAGAAATTAGACCCAAGGAAGCACACACCAAAGCACATCATCATTAAGTTACCCAAGATTAAAGATAAGGAGAGAATCTTGAAGGCAGCAAGAGAAAAGGAGACAGTTACCTACAAAGGAGTGCCCATAAGACTATCAGCTGATTTCTCAAAAGAAACCTTACAGGCAAGAAGGGGCCAGAAAGAAGTATTCAAAGTCATGAAAGGCAAGGACTTACGTACAAGATTACTCTATCCAGCAGAGCTATCATTTAGAATGGAAGGGCAGATAAAATGCTTCCCAGATAAGGTCAAGTTCAAGAAGTTCATCATCACCAAACCCTTAGTATAGAAAATGTTAAAGGGACTTTATCTAAGAAATAGAAGATCAAAAACCATGAACAGTAAAATGACAACAAACTCATAACTATCAACAACTGAACCTAAAAAACAAAAACAAAAACTAAGCAAACAACTAGAACAGGAACAAAATCACAGAAATGGAGATCACATGGAGGGTTATCAGTGGGGAAGAGGAGGGGGAGAACAGGAGGGGAAGGTACAGGGACTAAGAAGCATAATTGATAGGCATAAAATAGACATGGGGAGGTTAAGAATAGTATAGGAAATGGAGAGGCCAAAGAACTTATATGTACAACCCATGGACATGAACTAAGATGCGGGGAATGCTTGAGTGTGGGGTATGCAGTTTGGAGGGGGGATAAAGGGAAGAAAAATGGGACAACTGTAAAGCATAATCAATAAAAATGCTTTAAAAAAGAGTAAATGGTAAGTCAAAAATAAGTAAAACCCCTACTTAGTTAAATAATTCTTGGACAGAGCCATTAATGATTTGGTGTTATATTTATTCAAAAGCTACCGACTCATCTTGTTGCCTTATTCTCAAATATCACAACATTTTTCTTAACAGAAATATATTGGGCAAACAGCTCAGCAATATTAAGTTTGTGTACAAAGTAGAAGATGTGGTAAGACTATAAGGATTGAGAGAGAATTTGGAGGCATTTTTTCCCCTATGATTCTTGCTAAGAACGTTAGCTGGCCATGTGGGAAGAGCCTTTGGTGTTCGGGAAATGAAAGATGTTATTTATTTTATTGTTAAACCCTCACATTTTGTAAGCCTTGAAAAATATATATGTTCTCATGCAGGAATAATTTTACCAGAGGGAAAAGCCTCCTCCTATCTTCTGAACATTCTACCCAATCACAAAGATTGGAGGGGTAGTGGCAGATGTAATATCTGTGCATAAGGAATACATTACATGAGCCAAGTAAAATAATGTATGGATGTGGTTGCTACAAATAAAGGCAAGCTTGTGCCTATTCTATGCATTTTCAAACAGATTTGTAAGAAAAGGAAACCTCACCCACAACAAAAGATACAAAAGAACATTACTCCAACAAGATGTTTTTTTAATTTCAGAGAATGGATGTCCTGAAGAAAGTTATCTGAAGAGGGACATAACAGAGTCATTGGAGCTGGGATTAGTTTCCACACCTTTCAGTCCCTGGCTGAGTTGTTTAAATTCTCAACCCAGATTTCATGCCTAAGAGTGAGCATTGATTAGAAAAACCACTGTTATCTCAAAGACAGATGAGTAATTAATGCCTGGCATGTACCTACTAAAGTAACTTCAACCAAAGGTTTGTGTTGGGTCACGAGCAAGTAAATTAAACAAGAAACCTAAGCATAGTTGGCCTTTATAGCTGATTCAGGGGGACTTAATGAGTCTAAGATCCTTCCTTTTGAATCCAGATGTACTTCAGAGTCTTTTAAATTATTGGTAAGAAAGATATTGTGTGTCATAGAAACCTTGTATTGAAGAGGCTGAATGACCGCCATCACTAATGTTACTTAATATCACATTGGAAGTTTTGGTTAATGAATAAAGATAAACCAGAAATAAGTAAACTCTCATTATTTAAATTATATTATTAGACATCAAGAAATTTCATTATAATTTCCAAAAATCATTAGAGTTAATATTGGATTGGCCAAAAAGTTGATTTGTTTTATTCTGTAAGATGGCTTTAGTAGCACTTAGTTGTCTTTAATTTCATTCGAAACAATTTGTTAGATTGTACTGTGAGAGCTGTCATATCAGCATGCACTTAAAAAAACCATCAAAATTGATAAATTTTGTGTAGCCAATTTAATATTGAAGATGGAAGAAAATATACAACATTTTGGCATGTTATGCTTATTATTTCAACAAAGGTAGAAATGCAATTGAAATGCAAAAAAAAAAAGATTTTTGCAGTGTATGGAGAAAGTGCTGTGACTGATTGAATGTGTCAAAAGTGGTTTGCAAAGTTTTGTGCTGGAGATTTCTCACTGGACGATGCTCCACAGTCAGTAGACCAGTTGAAGTTGATACTGAACAACTTGAGACATTAATTGAGAGCAATCGCCATTATACCATGTGGGAGAGGGCCAACGTACTCAAAATATCCAAATCAATAATGTTATTGGTGAAAATAAAAAAAAAATATGTCTTTTACAGAAAAAAAATGTACTTTTTTGGCTAACTCAATATGATGTTATTAAAGCAATGGATATAAGAAAATTGTGTATAGGAATGTTTGCGGGACAAAATATCACAAGCTAATACCTGAAAGGTGGTTGAGAGTCATCAAGATGAAGGGGGGCAGAAGGGAGACTGAAGCAGATGAAGGCATTGTTTCTACCCAAAGGAAATTCCTATGCAAGATCTAGGGACAAAGGAAGCACCTGATGTTTTAAGAAGTAAAGGAAGTTCAAGATGCTTATTAGTGTGTGTAGGATTTGATGCAATTCCAGACAACAATTCAATGGAATATTTTGGATTTTACTAGTTATCTTAACGATTTGTTTTTTCTGGAAAAGGAGTATACTCTTATAATGAAAATTAAAGGGGAGAATGAGTTTGAGAACTGAATATGTAGTTTGAACCAATTTCTATAAAAATTGGGGGTAGAGAAATAGACATTATATAAATATATACACAGAAGAATTCTGGAAGAATACAACTAAAAACATGTCATCAATGGATCCAGGGGAACACAACTGAAGTTTTGAAGGGGACACTGGGGACAGGGTGGGGGAGGGGGTCTTTTCTGTTTGCTTTATACTCTTAGGTATCATTTGCATTATTTCTTTTTTAAGTATATTTTATTGATTATGCTATTACAGTTGTCCCATTTTTTTCTCCCCTTTATCCCCTTCCACCCTGTACCTCCCACATTCCAGCATTCCCCCTGCTTAGTTCATGTCCATGGGTTGTACATATAAGTTCTTTGGTTTCTCCATTTCCTATACTATTCTTAACCTCTCCATGTCTATTTTATGCCTACCAACTATGCTTATTAGTCCTTGTAACTTCCCCCCATTCTCCCCCTCCCTTTTCCCACTGATAACCCTCCATGTGATCTCCATTTCCCTGATTCTGTTCCTGTTCTAGTTGTTTGCTTAGTTTTTGTTTTCATTTTTTGAAGTTCAGTTGTTGATAGTTGTAAGTTTATTGTCATTTTGATCTTCTATTTCTTAAAGCCCCTCTAACATTTCCTATACTAAGGGTTTGGTGATGATGAACTTCTTGAACTTGACCTTATCTGGGAAGCACTTTATCTGCCCTTCTATTCTAAATGAAAGCTTTGCTGGATAGAGTAATCTTGGATGTAGGTCCTTGCCTTTCATGACTTCCAATACTTCTTTCTGGACCCTTCTTGCCTGTAAGGTCTCTTTTGAGAAATCAGCTGATAGTCTTATGGGCACTCCTTTGTAGGCAACTGTTTCCTTTTCTCTTGCTGCTTTTAAGATTCTCTCTTTATCTTTAATCTTGGGTAATGTAATTATGATGTGTTTTGGTGTGTTCCTCCTTCGGTCCAATTTCTTTGGACTCTTTGAGCTTCCTGGACTTCCTAGAAGTCTATTTCCTTCACCAGATTGGGGAAGTTTTCCTTCATTATTTGTTGGAATAGTGTTATGTTATAATAATTATGTAATAATAATGCTATGTTATACAATATCCTGGCTTCCTACCAGCTTTGTCTGAATGTACTATAGAAGGGGGTAGGGTCTTCCCACTTGGGACATACACAGCTTGCAGTGTGCATGGATCGCCCACCCTTTAATAAAGGCCTGTCCAGCATCCCCATGTCTCTGCACATTTTCTTCCATCTGCCTGAATCTAGAGTGGATCTGCATGGCCTTTATAGGCTGTGAGACCATTGGCGACTTTGGCAGTATTTGCAGGGTATGGAAATGGAGGAGCCTCCCGGGTCCATCAGGGAAGCCCAAATTTGTGGCCTGATACTGGGATGTGGTACCTGGTGTCGAGCCTACTGGCATCGTGGGCCCCACCCAGGGAAATGGCCCGATGTCAGTGGTGCTGTGACAGCTGTAGAAAACTCTGCTGGAGGTTGGGGAGTCTCTGGAGCAGCCCAGTGCCAATGCCGCTGCTGCAGGGGGGCATGGGCTGGGTATTCTTTCAGCCTTTCGAGCTGAGACGGATACTGTGCTTCAAGATGCAGCGAAACTATGTGAGCTCCAAGGACAAGAAGCAGCCCAGGGACCCAGAGCCTGTACCTTGGAAGAACAGCTGTGAGCTTCAGAGCGAGTCTGATCTCCCTCCCCTGTTGCAGTGGATGAGTTGGAGGAAGATGACGTGGATGCAGGGCCATGAGTTTTCCAAAGGCCTGCCCTGTAGTGTTACAGAAAATGAAATCCCAGCAACCTATGATGGCCTGGGGAAGCCCTGCGGGCCCATTCAGATGGTAGAGCACACCACTTACAGACTCTGCACACAGGCCGAACTGGTCGATCTTGCGAATCACTTCTGCCAGTGACCTGGGGAACCCTTAGCTGCGTGGCTCTTGCGCCTGTGGGATTTAGGGGTGGATAGCATCATGTGAACTGGCAATAAGATGGAATAGTTAGCTTCCACTACGACATATGCCTCCTTGCTCCAATGGCTGCAGAATAACCGGAGGTATGGTGGCGGGGTGGGGGTGGGGCAGCCGGGCTCACATTCTTTATTGGAATGGGTAATGGTGGCTATCCATACTGTCTGGGTGGATGCAGGTGATGCACCAGACATGGTGAGCAAGGGGCAGTCCTTTACAGACAGTACAAGTCTTGCCGGAGTTCCCAATTTTTCTTCCTTTACCCCTCTCCACCCTGCCCCCCCAATCCTCCAGCATTCCCCCACCCTTAGTTCATGTCCATGGGTTGTACACATAAGTTCTTTGAGTCCTCTGTTTCCCATACCATTTTTTTATCTCACCTCATCTATTTTATGCCTACTAATTATGCTTCTTCTTCCCTGTACCTTTCCCCCCCTATTCCTCGCCCCCTGACTGCAATCCCTCCATGTGATCTCCATTTCTCTGATTCTGATCCTGTTCTAGTTGTTTGCTTAGTTTTTGTTTTCGTGGTTTTCCATTTCTTTGAGGTTCATTTGTTGACAGTTGTGAGTTTGTTGTCATTTTACTGTTCACCTTTTTGATCTTTTTCTTAGATAAGTCCCTTTAACATTTCATGTAATAATGGCTTGGTGATGATGAACTTCTTGAACTTGACCTTATCTGGGAAGCACTTTATCTGCTCTTCTATTCTAAATGAAAGCTTTGCTGGATAGAGCAATCTTGGAGGTAGCTCCTTGCCTTTCATGACTTCCAATATTTCTTTCCAGCTCCTTCTTGCCTGTAAGGTTTCTTTGGAGAAATCAGCTGATAGTCTTATGGGAACTCCTTTGTAGGTAACTGTCTCCTTTTCTATTGCTGCTTTTAAGATTCTCTCTTTATCTTTAAACTTGGGTAATGTAATGGTGATGTGCTTTGGTGTGTTCCTCTTTGGATCCAACTTCTTTGGGACTCTCTGGGCTTCTGGACTTCCTGAAAGTCTATTTCCTTCACTAGATTAGGGAAGTTTTCCTTCATTATTTGTTCAAATAAGTTTTCAATTTCTTGCTGTTGTTCTTCTCCTTCTGGCACCCCTATAATTCAGATATTGGAATGTTTCAGTTTGTCCCAGAGGTTTGTAAGACTCTCTTCACTTTTTTGAATTCTTTTTTCTTCATTTTGTTCTGGTTGGATGTTTATTTTTTCTTTTTGTTCCAAATCGTTGTGTTGAGTCCTGGCTTTCTTCCTGTCACTGTTGGTTCCCAGAATATTTTCTTTATTTCATTTGGGGTATCTTTCATTTGTTCTTTCATTTTTCAATCAAGCTCAATCATATCTGTGAGCATTTTGATTACCAGTGTTTTGAACTCTGCATCAGATAGGTTGGCTATCTCCTCACTGCTTAGTTCTTTTCCTGAGGTTTTGCTCTGTTCTTTCATTTGGACCATATTTCTTTGTCTTGGCACATGTGATAAGTTGTAAGGGGGCAGAACCTTAGATATTCATCCTGTCAGGGTGACCCTCTTTGCTGTGCTGTGGCACTTTCTGTGGGGGAGTAGCCAGAGAGGGAACAATGCAGCTCACCTGCTCCTGTCTAGTGCACTTTCCAATGGACTCTTGTGTGAGACTGGGAGTTTCTTCCCACCGCAGCAAACGCTGTAGTTCACAGTCAGCTCGGAGTCTCAGTTTCCCCTTAAGTCAGCCCCACCCACCCGGTCTACCACCTCGCCTTGATTTTTCTGAGTCAGCCCTCAAAGTCTGCCACCTTACCAGTCTGGTTGTTCTGGTTGATTTTTTCTTCAATTCCTTGGTTGTCAGAGTTCCATGCAGTTTGATTTTCTGGTGCTTCTGGTTGTTTATTGATTTTAGATTGGTTGTTATACTCCTTTTGGTTGTGCGAGGAAGCAAAGGGTTTCTACTTACACCTCCATCTTGGCTGGAAATCAGGATCCCTTTCCTCCATATCATCTCCAACACTTGTTGTTTGTTGATTTGTTTATGATGGCCATTTTCACCAGTGTGAAGTGGTATCTCATTGTGGTTTTAATTTGCATCTCTCTGATAGTTAGTGAAGCTGAGCATCTTTTCATATGTCTCTGGGCCCTCTGTATGTCCTCCTTAGAGAAGTGTTTGTTCAAGTCTTTTGCCCATTTTTTAATTGGGTTGTTTGTCTTCCTGGAGTGGAGTCGTGTGAGTTCTTTATATATTTTGGAAATCAAACCCTTGTCCGAGGTATCATTGTCAAATATGTTTTCCCATACAGTTGGTTCTCTTTTCATTCTATGGTACATTTACACAATGGAATACTGCACAACAGAAAGAATGAAGGAGCTCCTACCTTTTGCGACAGCATGGATGGAACTGGAGAGCATTATGTTAAGTGAAATAAGCCAGGCAGTGAGGGACAAATACCATATGAGCTCTCCTTTAAGTGGAACCTAATCAACAAAACAAACAAGCAAGCAAAATATAACCAGAGACATTGAAATTAAGAACAACCTGACAGTAACCATAGGGGAGATGGGAGGAGATAATGGGGTTTGGGGAAAGGGGGTAAGGGTTTTCAAAAACAACTATAAAGGACACATGGACAAAACCAAGGGGGAGTGGAAGCAGGGAGGGAGATGAGATGACTGGTGGGGGGGGGGTTGTGGGGGTAAATGCAGACAACTGTACTTGAACAATAAAATAACTTAAAAAGAGAGAAACAAATACATACAGTTTTTGTAATCATTAAAAAGAATACATGGTTATGATGAAAAAAAGAAAGTGATCAGGGGATACATTTTATTGGGGCCTTGGTACAACAGTGGGCTCGAGACTTGCAGACTGACTGGAAATTTCATGTGACCTATCATCCCCAAGATGCTAGAATGACTGAGTAATTCAATGGTCTCTTAAAGTAGGGCCTGTGAGCTGCAGCTGCCACCCCTATACTCAGGGGTTAGACGAAATGCTTATGGGCTGTCCTGACACTAAATGAGAAGACTCAGAGGGGAATGCCCAGGCCCAGTGGAAGCCTTGCTTCACTGGACTGCAGTTCCAGCTCAGCTCCAGGTACAGACTAAGGATGCTTTCCTGAAACCAGGCTTGGGAAAACAGGGACATATTCTCTTGCTCGCTCCAGAGGGCCTGGAGTGAGGGCAAACAGCCACTTGGATATGGCCTTGGGAAATAAAAGACCCCCCTGCCCCACATGTATTTGGTGGCTCTTGTTGCCCCTTGGGACCAAGGAGTGGAGAGAGACTTGCAAATAGTGCCCTGGAAGATTGGGACATGGCCCCAGTATTAAAGGTGTCATATCCAGGGCCAGCAGACCACAAAATGCTTCTTTGTGGCTCCTTTGTGATTTCCCTATGGCCCATTATGAGTTCTCCACTGTTGTTACAAGTAGATGCTGAACTCCTATTTGAGGCATGAAAGGTGTGGTATTCACTTCCAGGAAGACCCTTCTGCCAGCCACTGTCTTATCAGCTGACCAGAAGCTTGCTTGTGTATTGCCTGAGGGTCATGACTTGCCCTTACTGATGTCTATAACTGCTCTTTTTGCCCTTAGGGTACAGAATAACACTTTAGTGGACTGGGCTCATACATAAGCCTCAGTGGCTAACCAATCAGCATGCTGGGTCTGCACTGAAATCACCCTGAGCACATCTGCTGGTCTCCCATGGTGCATCTCTCCTGCTCCTGTCTCAAATTGGACTTGGCTTCAGAACCAGTGGAACAGTGAGCATCCCTTGTGGAATGTTACCTGGACCGACATCTATGCTGGGGCGAAGGAGCAGTATGACCAGCCCCAACCGTTAAGTGACTACCTCAAATTTACAGTTGGTGCCATAAGTGAAGACGGTCTTGTGTGACACTGTTCCTCCTCATTATACAATTGACAGAACTCTCACACCTGGCTCGGGTCTCATCTCCACCTCTGGAGCCATTACTAGGGCCAGGTGAGTAGAGGGCAGCCTGCCAGTACACTTGATTGGAATTGGGAGGGAGGGGACCTGGTGGAATGGACTGACAAAAAATTGTTTAATTTTCAACAGCATTTTCTAGGACCTGGAATCTGACCTGCCCTGACAAAAATCTGCTATTTATTATTGCTAACACTACTGCTTTTCCTTTCTTCCTTTTTTCTGCATCAAAGAGAGACACTCCTCTTTTATCCCTGATTTTGACCTTCCTCCTCCCTTCAGATGCCCCATGTATGTTTTTTGTTTATTGATACATCTGACATTATTTTGTTTAAAAAGCAGTGATACCTTAGTATTGCAGCCTTCTTTATGTGAGGCACATATTTACTTATTACAGCTCCCATAGTATTTTTCTCTCTGGAAATTGAGTTTCTAATTAATAGTAGATTTTATAAATGTTCCTTTGTAATGAAGCTTCTTTGTAAATAGATGTAGTGTGACATCCATAGCATCTTTAATATTTTAAAGAGTCTATGGTCATTTTCATCTAAATTTTTATTATTTTACCTAGTAATACCTCATTCCTTAGCTTTTCCTGTTATTCAGTATTAGTTGAAGTCAGAAAGTAGCTGGGAGGAACCTCCATAGGACTGCCCCAAAGACATGGAGAAAACGTAGGTTGAAATTTGAATACCGGTAGAATTTAAACACGAGTTCTATTTTACTTAGGGTTAAGTATAGACTAGTTGAGGGAGTATAAGGCTGGATACTTAGAAACCAAGGCAGAGACATTACCCAAAGACTTCACTAATATCCAAATGAGAAAGCACCAGTGAACATTGGAACTTCACAGTAGTGAGGCCTATATTTTATTTTCATATATATATATATGTATATACACACACATATAATATATATAATGTGTATATGTACATATATAATGTATACACACATCATATATACACATGATATAAATGTATGTATAATGTAAAAAGGTATATATGTATACATGTATATATACACATATAATATATGTATATATGTATATGTATATATATAATGTGTATATATATATACACACACACACACATCTATTAAAGTAAGTTTAAGTATACATACAAATAAATTTTTGGCTTAAAGTAACTGCTGACAAACTGTATATATTTTATTCTATAATGTATGTCTATTTCTTCTCAGCTGCTTTACTGGACGCAGACCCAGTCTGGCACTTTATTAGCTGAGTGCCTAGGGACCATTTACTGTACCTCTCTGAGTCTTTGTTTCCCTACCTGTAAAACAGCTACAAGTCTAACTACCTTGTAGGTTGTTGAGAGCATTATAGATAATTTATGGAAAGTGCTTGGCTCAATAGAGGTGTTCAGTAAATGTAGCTATTATTAATATTATCTCTCAAACAGTTTGAGTTTAAAAAATTAGCTCACCAAGTATCCTTAAGGAGGACCACTCTAGTGTCCTGACTGGATGTACAAGTTAAGCAGCACCCTCTTTTGTATCCAAGTACAAACCATTTCTTTTTGGGTACTCACTTCTTCCTGTACCATGAATAGCTTCTTAAGAACTGAACTCATAGGTGTCAGTCTTCTCTGGCCCTGTTCTTTTGAAGGCAAAGATATCCAACCTCACAGCCATTGCTTTTATCTTTGCACCTAAGAAGGAATATTTTATCAGAATCAAACAAGAGCTACTGGGCTATTGGATTAGTCTTACTGCTTTAAGCCTGGGTTTTGTGTGCCTGGGTAGAGCCCCAGCTTCTCATATGCTGCAAAGCCACAGACTCCGTTCATGCCTCTGTGTTATCCCAGGCCATTTGAACAAATTTCTCTCTCAGTCAACTGCTCAGAATTCAAACTCCTCCTTTGGATCAGAAGCACTGAGCCAAATTCACGTGAATTGAGGGACTGAATCCTGTCGTCCATAAACCCAAAGCTTTGTTAGACTTCTGCTCCTGAAATCCAAAATCATTGTCTCTCCTTACTTCATTATTTTCTAGTCTTTATACCCTTGGCCACTGGAATGGACTGAATTTCAATGACAGTCAGATCAGTGGTGAATTTGCCATTTGAACACTAGCTTCTTGCCCCAGTGACCCAACCCGGGATCAGTGCCTTCTCCTGTGCCATCTGGGATTCAGGCCCAGTACATCTCAAGGTCAAGCTCATACAAGCATCATCACTGCTAAGTGCAGTGAGGTATTATAGCCTTTTAAACATTCACATAAATTACGTTTCATATAGTACCTTGTAGGTTTACCTGTTCTCTACTGTATTACGTGTGTGCTTCTTTTAAAATCTTCTAATTATCTAATTTTGTGACAGTCATTCTAGCTTGTAACTGAATTTCAAATCCCATTTTGTTTTAGAGCGCTAGGAAAATTGCACACATTGCTTTAATTAGTATCAATTTGGTTGTCAAATTTTCAAGATGAAGCCATTGTGTTTTAGCATTATTTAAAGCAGGGGCATTAAAATTAGCTGGGGATTTTTCAAGAATCACTCATTATGACCCAATTTTAAAGTTATTTTAAATATAACATTAAAAAGGATTATTAACAAGTCTGTACTCTACCTCTTTGGATTACAATATCTCAATGTCATATAAAAAGCTAATTGTTAGCTGCTTTTCACTGTGTAAAATATATCATCAACTCAATTGTCTATATTGGGAGAAGAGGAGGTTGAGTAATCACAAGTAATTTGTATTTGTCTCTGGGATGCTTTGCCTTTAAATTTGAATATGAGTGAGTCCAATATCTAGGGAATTCATGTCAAAATAATAAAGCTATATTATAAAGACCTTAAATCAGAAAGCTGACACGTTCAATTCTTCTTTTTTTTTTCTTTAGTTGCTCTCCCAGGTTGAAAGAAGCAAG
Organism: Desmodus rotundus; assembly: GCF_022682495.2. Taxonomy (NCBI): domain Eukaryota; kingdom Metazoa; phylum Chordata; class Mammalia; order Chiroptera; family Phyllostomidae; genus Desmodus; species Desmodus rotundus. The sequence continues at coordinate 87,029,888 of NC_071393.1, forward strand.
TCAAGCTGAGCTTCATTCCTCTTTGGTAGATTAGAATGTTGAACACAGATGTTAAATCATGGGTCTGGGAAGAATTCAGTAGCAGATTAGAAGTTGCTGAACTGAGGATTTTTAGATCCATATTGGGTTATGTGATTAGGCTTTTTTCCAAAAAAGAAAGAAGTGGAGGAAACAAAAAAAAGGAAGATAGATTATATCACAATAGAATCATTTACAGGAATTACTGCAGAAATTCTATAAAGAGAAAAGGGAATGACATCTGGCCAAGCATTATGCTGGCTTAGAATTTACCTACCAACTTCTGCATACTGCATGCTGTGGGGAGACAGGTAAATTGAAGAAGGAAATAAAGTAATAATCTAATGAAGTAAAAATTAGTGTCTTCAAAAATGGGCATTTCTTGTGTTCGGTTATGTTAGAAATGCACATATATAATACATGATATTTCTCTCTGGCTTATTTCATTTAGCATAGTGCCCTCCAGATTCATCCATGTTGTCACAAATGGCATGACTTCAGCCGAATAACATTCTACCATGGGTGCGTGTGATATTTCCAAGACATGGAAATCCTTAGATTGTTTCATGTCTTGGCCACTGTGAACAACGCTGCAATGAACCTGGGAGTATAAGATCAAGGCTCTGGTTGATTCAGTTTCTGGTCAGAGCTCTCTTCCTGGCTTGCAGATGTCAGACTTCTCACTCTGCCCTCACATGGCCTTTCTTCTGTGCACAGAGAGAGAAGTCAACTCTCTGGTGTCTCTTATTATAAGGACACTAATCCCATCAGATATAAAACCCACCTTTACAACCTCATTTAACCTTAATGATTCAGTACTTCCTTATAGGGCCAATATCCAAATATAGTTTATTGGTGGGTAGGGCTTCAACATATTTTGGGAGTATACAAATATTTAGTTTATAACAACCCCTGACACTTAACACAATAGCGTATATGTAGTCCTTAGATAAATTAAGAAGGGCAGCATTGAAAATATGTGCCATTTAAAAAACCTGAAGGCTAAAGTCTGGGAACTACAATGACAGTTTGTTAGATCTGGATATATATTGGTTATTTTCTTAATAGTGAAAGAGTAAAAGAAAGAGAGAATTCATTGACAATGAAAGTCAAGAATTCTCATGCTCAGAGAAAGATACCTTTGGGTACCACTGTTCTTTTTGTGTCCCATATTAGCATCCTTGGCTATGTTCACTTTAGGACTTCAACCTGTCTGAATGTGGCCAGTGGACCCACAGAATGAAGTTGTTGAGGATCTTTGTGCTTGATGAAAGAACAATGCTTCAAAGTCAGACTGAAAGAAAAACTCAGGGAAGAGCAAAATGCCTGATATTTAAGGTGCTATTGTGTTGGATTTTTTTCCATTTGTTCTTCCTCTTCACCCTCTTCTACCCTGTTCCCTCCCACCACCATAGAAGTCTGACCTATAGGGACTGCATCAGTGGGCTTCCTTGATCTTTAGGCTTTTATCGGAAGACAATTACCTAAATTCCAGTCCTAAAAGACTTTGGGTAAATGGCTAGAAATTGGTCACATGTCTAAATGGATCCTGACAAGGAAAGACAGAAAGGCCTGCAATTGAATGAGGTGAAGCCCGAAGGAAGCTGATGTTGGGCAAACACCTTCAGGGTAGATGGAGACATTCTTAAGCCAACGTGCATAAGGCTGTAGCAGGTTTAATGTAGTTTGTACCTTGATTGGTACAGGCCTCTAAGAACATTTACAGAAACAATAGAAGAGCAGACACAGAGCTCTGGATTCTTAGTAACAAGGATTCAGATGGCAAGCAACATATTAAAGCATTTAAATAATCACTGAGAACAGGAAACTGTTGCTGTCTAGCCTAAGTCAGTAGAAAGAAAAATTTGTCTTCTGTACTAACTCATGAAGACAAAGGTTATAGCAGTGGTTTTATTTGGATCTGAACATTGTGTAGCGTCATATAAGAGCCATAAAGCAAGGGGGTAATCATTCTTCTGGGCCATCACAAATGTCAGAATGAAAACAGCTCACATATAATTAAACTAATTCTTACAAATAACTATTGCTGTGCTAGGACTGGGGATGACATCAAGGCCTCATAATTTTGTTTAATAGTTTTTTTTTTGTTTTGCATGGTGGAAAAGATGAAACCAACGAGCCAGATAGGATAAGCTTTGTAGCCATAAGAAGGAATAGAGAATTCCTGCTGCACTCACTTGTGTGTGTGCACGTGCATGTAACAGAGAGAGACAGAGAGACATAGAGAGAGAGATCATTAGTGCATGACTGTCCCATCTACTATGGCAGGTGGTCCAAAACGGCACATGAAATCCGGCCAACCAGTCTTTTTCAGGAAGAGGGAGAAAAGTTGGGAGAAGGAAGGTTTCCCTGAGAGGTCTTCATCCCAGCTACCTAAAGTGCTCAATCAATGCTTTTTTTTTTTTTTCATTTACTTTTTGTCATACTAAATGAACATAATGTGCCTCTCTTCCTCAGGAGTTTGTTGCATCAACTTAAGAATGGTAAGCACAGGTGCGTTGCTAGAAATACAAAGCCATAAAATCACCATGCTGGAAGGAACCTTTGATACAATCTAATAAAATCCAAAGTTCTCATTCATGTCTGGAGATAAGGAACCTCAGGCCCAGAGAAGTTAAATGATCTTCAAAAGGGCATCCAGATACTTAATGGTAGAGGTAGAGTTGCCGGTAACTTGGTGTTTTATTACAAGTAAGAACCACATAAACCAAGCACACCCTAGCTTAATTGGCACATAAATGCAGAACCCATAGGAATAAACTAAACCAAGAGTCAAAAGGAAAAAGAAGTGTCCCCAAATGGCATTGTAGAACCAGTCTGTTTTCTTACACACAACATATCTCTCTCATTTTTATCTGACACAGTATTTCACTTGCAAATATGTCCCTATGTTATCCTACAAAGCATAGAATTACCAAGTGTTTCTGAAATGTACAACACACCTAGACGGAAATAAACTGTTAAGAGAACATTTTGATAACAATGCTGTTTATCTTGTTTCTCTACTCTGGGTGTTGGAATTGTTATTGTAGACCCAGGTAGGGCCCACCTAGCTGAGTTAAGGCTTAATTAACTCAAGATTTTATGAAACTAGTGATGGATGTGCTGAAAATGATTAAAACAAAAGAGCGGAATAAGAACTAGGTACATTTTAATATGTATTTTAATATATACCAGAACTGAAAACATAAAACAGTGGTTGTTAACCTTTTGGAACTTTGTGAGAATCTGATGAAAATCATGGATAGATCCCCTAGAAAGTTTTATATACATGAGAAGTTTTAGTTAATATTTGCAAAATTGACATAGACCCAAGTCTATCCATGGAGCTCAAGATAAGGGACTTTGCCATATAATGACATGATTTTCATCTTTCAGTTCCTCGTTCAGCTGTTTGGGTAAGGGACTTGTCTCTGCTCTGGTTCATTCTGCATGGCTTCCTGCATCTCCTCCCTGCTTGGCCACACTTCTTTTTGGGGGTGTCACTCTTTAGTTTTAGCGGCCTTCCTTTTAGTCCCTGTATTTGTGAAAAGTGAAATTCCACCCTGAGAATTGCTTTTAAGGGTATGTTGTTTCCGCTCTAAAAGGCATTACAAAATTCTGGCTGCCAATTTTACTTGTCAATAATAGGAATGACTTTGGTCCTTTCTTTGACCCTCTACCCCTTCCTTGTCTGTCTAATTTCTAGTGGCTCCATATTTCTTTCCAAATGGGGAAGGGGTGAGTTATATGTTGTGCAGTAGTGTGCCAAAAAACAAAAAAAAAACCCCTCACATTTCACAGGTAGCATCACTAATATCTTTAATCAACAGAGGACTTGTTAATTAGCTTAGCATAATACATATTAGAGACTATTTTTCATTCATAAAATAGGTAGTATTTAAAAGATAGGCTAGAAATATTGTATGGCCCTTCCACAGTTGCACGAACAGGGACCAGGTATGATAAACAGGGAACCCATAAGTTTCTTCCCTTTGGAATGGTACTCCATGCTTAGAATTCCAATTCATCCTGGGTACAGCCACTTCAGAAGGATTTTGTGGCCTGAATTTGAGTAGGTGACTAGCTCAATCATGTTTTTCTGCCTTGAGTGAATCTTTAATGCAATTTACTTGTTCAAATGCTTAAAAGGACAGAAAGCTAGGTTTTAGCAAGCTTTCACTGAAGTTTGGGTGACTGTTTTTATTCCTGCTTACTAACAGAAATGTGTAAGTGTGGCAGAATTTAACCTAGAACTGGATTGCATTATAAAATCTACATAATAGAATGTAGGGGATGAGACTGATAGCCCCCACCTACCACTAACCATTGGAAGCTTAAGTCATTTTAGAAATACACCCGATAAGAGAGTCTGCTTTAGAAGGCCTTTGGTTCTTTGGTAGGTGAGTATGTGTTCCCTCCTTCTATATAGAATTGAGTGTCATCCTTGTAGAAATATAAAGTGTTAATGCTGAAAGAAAATTTAAAATTTCTAGTCTGATTCTTCATGTTATACATAAAGAAATTAAGGCTCAGAAAGGCTGTTACATTCTCAAGGGTAATGCACAAGCTAGTTAGTGGTGAAAGAGGGCCTAGGGGGTGGATCTGACGCCCTAGAAGACTCATTGTCATACATGGAGCCACATTTCCAAAGAAAAACATGAGATATGTGGCCTAGAAAGTTTGGTATGACTTATAGGGGGGTAGGACAAAAGACTTGGAATTCTGAAGTTGCTAGCATGCATCCTCATTGCTTTCCGTCATCCTTACTGCTTAGTAGGCACCTATTTTTCCCACTTCTATGATTCCATGTTTTTTAATCTTCTTTAACCACACTAGGAAGTTACTCATTAGCAAAATTGGAGGATCCATCAGTAGTACATATTGGCTCTTTCTTCCTATTTCTTCACTCGCTCAAAATGTAGGTCAGAGAAGAGGTTATGTTTCCTTTTGTTTTAAGGATGCATAATGCATTTTCCTATTCGTCCAAACTGACCACTACTTCGTGATCTCTGGCTTATCCAGAAGATATTTCAAATTCTGGAAAATTCTATAAAACAAGACCTATTTCATGGTTTGACTACAGCCAGTGTTAATAATGGCAATTTTTAAATCAACATTTTTTGGACCCAAATTTAGTGATTTATTCAGAGTCCTAAATCTTTCTCCACCTGTATGTTCTGTGAATCCGCTCTTACCATTTGCAGAAGATGATGCAACGGTCCCTTCACTCAGTCTGAAGATTTAGGAGTAAACATATGGTCCCAAACAATCCAACACTGCAAGTATCATTAATAAGTATAAGTGGTCCCCTGACAGCCACATCATTTGATGAATTAGACTCAAGAACTGGAGACTCCAGCTTGAAAGGGATGTTGAAGATCCTTCAGGGCAACCATCCCTGTCATCCAAGTTCTGTTCACACATTGTCACTTGTCACCGACCGCAGTGCTCTTTTCTCAGAGACAGTTTATTCCAATTTTGGGCAGCTTTAACTGCTACACAGTTCTTATTTGAATAAAATACTTCTTTTTGTGACTTCCATCCACTAGCCTCTTTTTCTATGGTTTCTTTGGTGTCACGATGAATAAATATGTCCAATTTTCCTTTTACTTATCAGCTCTTTAAATATTTGAAAGTAGTTTTCATGTTGTATCACAGCTTTAAAACAAAACTATTGAAAAACACAGAATGAACTCTTAACTTGTCTTCTGATTATGCTTTTACACATCTGATTTATAAAACATCTGACAAAATTTCTTGAAGTTTCAAAACTTTTTATGTAAACACTCTGAGGTTTAGAAGAAATATTTGGAAATTACAGATACCTATCTTAGAATGAGTAGGCCCAGAAACAGGTGAGATAGAGATTTGCAGATAAGCAGCCTATGTGGGAAATGCAGAATACCTTAGGGGGGTGGAGAAGTAATATAAGGCAGAGAATCCAGGCAATGAAGGGTGTGTTATTAAGCCAGCCATTGCAATGGGCAACTAGAGAGAAATCTCATGGAGAAACCCAGGGAACTACTACAAAATAAATTCCTCAGAATTATGCCCCTCAGGAGTGAGCTACTACCTCAGCATTTTCAGTCTGCTCTCAGGCAAGCTGTCTTCCACAGTTCTGGAATAAAAGGCTCAGACACAGAGGAAGCCATTGGAAGTTGACTGAATTGCTGTGTGGAACACTGGCAGCATCTGGAATAATAAGCAAAATAATGGTAATAATAATTATTAATGATAAACATTTTGATGTACTTCCACTCAGAATTTTTAAAATATGTATTTTACCAGAAATTAAATTATAATAAGGTGATTCTACAATATTAATTTGCAGCCTGCTTTAACACTTAGTAATACCATAGATTGCATCTTTCTATGTCAATATACATTTACTTATATCATCATAATTACAATATACACCTAAGAGGAGAAATCAATAAAAACAAAGATACTATAGAGAAAAATCAACAACACTGAAAGTTAATTCCTTGAAAAGATTAATAAAAATGATAAAGCATTAGTAGGAATAATCAAATAAAAAAGGAGAGATGACAAAAATTACCAGTATGAGGCAGAAAGGGAAGACGTCACTACAGATTCTATATTAATTAAGAAGATAATAAAAGGATGTCAGGAAAAAGTTTATTTCCATAACTTTTAATTTATTAAGTAATAAATAACAATTTGAAAGAATGAGGGTCATTTCAAGAGACTTACCTTAGAAACATATCTTACCATAAAGAAAATAAAAAGGCAACTCAGAAGGGGAGAAAATTGTTGTAAATCATATCTCTGGCAAGGAATGTGAATATTGAATATAGAAAGAACACTTAAACCTCAATAATAAAAATAAGTGAACCAATTAAAAAAATGGGAAATATCTGAATAGATATTTCTCCAAAGAAAATGCACAAAAGGCCAATAAACACACAAAAAGATCTTTTTGTAAAATTAATAAAATTTAATTTTTAGATCATTTTATGTATAGAGAAAAATTGAGCAGTAGGTACAGAGAGTTTCCATATGCCCCTTTCCTCCACAGTTTCTACTAACATCCAGCATTAGTGTAGGACACTTGTTACAACTGATAAACCAATAACCAACCAATATCGTTACATTGTAGACTAAGTTCCATAGTTTACATTAGGGTTCAATCTTCGTGTTGTACAATTCTATAGCTTTACACAAAAAGATCTTCATCATCATTAGCCATCAAGGAAATGCAAACCAAAACCACATTGACATACCACTTCACACACCAGGATGGCTAAAAACAAAAAGGCAGATAATGACAAGTATTGGGGATGATGTGGAGAAACTATAACACTCACACACTACTGGCAGGAATGTATGACGGAGCAACCACTTTGGAAAACAGTTTGGTAGTTCTTCAAATGGTTAAACATAGTGGACCTTATGATCCAGAAATTCTATCCTAAGTATATACTGAAGAGAGTTGAAAAATATGTGTTTACACAAAAACTTGTGCATGAATGTTCAAAACAGCATCACTTACAGTAGTCCAGGAATTGCAATGCCAATCAACTTGTCATGTGTGCCCAGAGAATTGTGTTAGGAAGGATTCTGAGCCTGGATCCTAGATTCAGAGAAAAAGTGTTTACTGATTCATTAAAGCGGAAGTGGCAGGACCTGTGTTAGCCAGTCCCATTCCTTCATGGTGGTTTAAAGAGCCAAAGATACCTGGTTGTACATAGTATAAAAACTTGAACAAAGAAACCACCAATTAAAAATGGAACTGCCATTTGACCCAGAGATTCCACTACTGGGGATATACCCTAAGAATCCTGAAACACCGATGAAAAGAATTTATGCACCCCTATATTCATAGCAGCGCTATTTACAATCGCCAAGATTTGGAAACAGCCCAAGTGCCAATCAGTGAATAAAAAAATTATGTGAGAACCAAGATGGCGGCGTAGGTAGACACACTGTGCCTCCTCGCACAACCAGAACTGACAGAGAATCGAACAGCAAGGGGGACCAACACCAAGGAAACAGAAAATAATCATTCATCCAGACTGGTAGGAGGGGCGGAGACGGCACTGGGGTGGAGAGGACTCGCGTGGCTGTGGCGGGACTGAGACTGGCGGAGTGTGGGACAAATGGCGCAGGCAGTCCGAGCACTAGCAGACCCTGCGGTCCCACATTTGCACAGATAAACCCAGAGGGCCGGACTCAGAGTGGCGGAGAGTGGGGCAGGCAGAGTGGCGGGTAGCACTTTGCGGCACCACATTCGCCCACAGATAAACCGGACGAATGGCGGGCAGCGAAGCAGACCGCTGCGAAACCCAGGGCTCTAGCTCGGGGAAATAAAGCCTCAAACCTCTGATTGAAAGCGCCCCTGGGGGTTGGGGCGGCAGCAGGAGAGACTCCCAGCCTCACAGGAGAGGTTGTTGGAGAGACCCACAGGGGCCTAGAGTGTGCACAGGCCCACTTACTCGGGAACCAGCACCAGAGGGGCCCAGTTTGATTGTGGGTAGCGGAGTGAAAGACTGAAATCCGGAGGAGAGTGAAGCGGGCGCCATTGCTCCCTCTCGGCCCCGCCCCCACGTACAGCATCACAGCGCAGCAGACCAGCATTACCCCGCCCCGGTAAACACCTAAGGCTCCGCCCCTTAAAGTAACAGACGCGCCAAGACAAACAAAAAAAAAATGGCCCAAATGACAGAACACTTCAAAGCTCCTGAAAAAATACAACTAAGCGAGGAAGAGATAGCCAACCTATTGGATGCACAGTTCAAAGCACTGGTTATCAATATGCTCACAGACTTGGTTGAATCTATTCGAAAAACAGATGAAAAAATGAAGCCTATGCTAAGAGAAACAAAGGAAAATGTACAGGGAACCAATAGTGATGAGAAGGAAACTGGGACTCAAATCAATGGTGTGGACCAGAAGGAAGAAACAAACATCCAACCAGAAAAGAATGAAGAAACAAGAACTTGGAAAAATGAGGAGAGGCTTAGGAACCTCCAGGACACCTTGAAACGTTCCAACATCCGAATTATAGGGGTGCCAGAAGGAGAAGAGGAAGAACAAAAAATGGAAAACTTATTTGAACAAATAATGAAGGAGAACTTCCCTAATCTGGCAAAGGAAATAGACTTCTGGGAAGTCCAGGAAGCTCAGAGAGTCCCAAAGAAGCTGGACCCAAGGAGGAACACACCAAGGCACATCATAATTACATTACCCAAGATTAAATGCAAGGACCTACATCCAAGATTACTGTATCCAGCAAAGCTATCATTTAGAATGGAAGGGAGGATAAAGTGCTTCTCAGATAAGGTCAAGTTGAAGAGGCTCATCATCACCAAGCCCTTATTATATGAAATGTTAAAGGGAGTTACCTAAGAAAAAGAAGATCAAAAATAGGAACAGTAAAAATGACAGCAAACTCACAGTTATTAACGACCACACATAAAACAAAAACGAGAGCAAACTAGGCAAACAACTAGAACATGAGGGTTGTCAATAAGGAAGTGGGAGCGGGAGAGGTGGGTAAAGGTACAGAGAATAAGCAGCATAGATGATAGGTGGAAAATAGACAGGGGGAGGGTAAAAATAGTGTAGGAAATGTAGAAGCCAAAGAACTTATAAGTATGACCCATGGACATGAACTATGGGGGGGGGAATGTGGGAGGGAGGGGGGTGGGCAGGATGGAGTGGAGTGGGGGGGAAATGGGACAACTGTAATAGCATAATCAATAAATATATTAAAAAAAATGAAAAAAAAATTGTGGTACATTTACACCATGGAATACTACACAGCTGAAAAAAGAAGGAATTCTTGCCTTTTGCAACAGCATGGATAGAATATTATGCTAAGTGAAATAAGTCAGTCAGTGAAAGACAAATATCATATGATCTTACTTATAAGAGGAATCTAATGAACAAAATAAACCAATGAGCAAAACAGAACCAGAGTCATGGGATCATGGAATAGACTGACAGCTGTTGGAGGGGAGTGGGGGGTGGGCACTGATTGAAAGAAGGTGAAGGGATTAGTCAAAGAACAGACACGAAGGGCCCATGGGGATTGACTACGGAACTGGGGGTGGGCTGGGTGAAGGGGGGTGAAAGGTGGAAAATGGGACTCTGTAATAGAATAAACAATTTTAAAAAATGTCTTAAAAAAAAACCCTGCCAAGATAAGGCAAAGGTTGAGATAACATGATCCAGATCTCATCAATATTATGACAGAATCAGACTCAGAAAAAACAGTGGATAACCCAGCGATAGCTTCTGACCAAGGAAAAAATTGGAGTCAGAAGTGCTACTCTAAAGACATTCAGCTCGGCACAATGTTGGCGTGGTCATCATCGGATGTCTACACTGGCTTCTGCCCCTCATTTCTGATTCATAATGTGAAAAGGCCACAGGGGTAACCTGGGAAGGGAAACTGGTGAATTAGGCTGAGTGGAGTGCCCAGTGTAAGTGGGAATTGGGATGCATGAGAGCCAAATCCAAACTAAGGGTACCTACCATAAACATGCTCTCTCATGAAGTTTTCTGTATCTTGAGATCTAAGAGATATTATGACATTCTCAGAATTTCTCTAGAAATACAAATGTAGTGAGGGACATCAATTCAAAAGAAGGGGTCCAAATGGAAGTCAATTTTTGAACTGGGGTTGGAAGAAGGTGCCTGGGAGAAGTGAGAGAGGGGAAGGAGGTGGAGCCCAAGTGTGACCTGAGGCATCTGTCTTCATTCTTTGGGGGATGTGTGTTGTATGAGTTTGCCAGAATTGAACAAAGTCTAGGCTAAGATGGGTGCCTGGCTCTTGCCAGGGATGGACCAGGGCAGGATTGTAAATGGTGCTTCCTGGAGCCCAGGCTAGTATTTATTCCTTCCCAGATTTTTAAAATGAATCTAACCTATCCATGAAAGGAGCACTTGAAACCCCTAAAGGCTTCTCTTTTATCTACAGAATTAAAACACCCTACTCCATGTTTGCTACTCTCACTTGCTGTCTAGGGTCTCAAGCTCTCCAACCTGTTTCTCTTCTATCTTAGTTTCAGTATTCCTCATATTGACAATATTGATTGATAACTCGTTTGGGATGTAATTTATGACCCAATACACATTCTTCTCTAAGATGTCTACAATGCACGTGGAGATAGTAGAGACCACCCCCCATTTGCCCCAGCTCTAGCACTCACCATAATGGTTTATTTTTATCTTGATTTTCTATTAAAAAGGGGATATAGATTTCCACTTGCAGGAAGATGTGGTAGATGCACTTTTCCCTATTTCTCCCATCACATGCCACTTAGAACTCTGGAAACTACACAAAATAAACAGAAGAAGACTTTAAAAGATATACAGAAGAAGGCAAATCAGCTACATATATTGGCACTCAAGGAATGACGTGATGGTGAGTTCCCTGGATTTTCTTTTTTCCCTCACACATCCCAGACTTGAAGATGATGAAGCCTGAAACCTGAAATGCCAGCAAGCACAGATAAAGAAAATCCCAACAAAATTTCTGTTCTGTCACTCAAAGGATCACA